>NC_073358.2:5000-2490000 GCF_027580225.2 Misgurnus anguillicaudatus | reverse complement strand
TTTCGAGGGAACTCGCACTGCGTCACTGTGGTGACACTTTGGGGACACGTCCAGGGGTAAGTGTGTCTGAATGTGTATATCAAATTTAACCAATGGTGAGGCTTAACGACAAAGACAGGGTGAAGCGGGAGCCAGGATGTATATCGCTATCTGAAATATTCCCAAAGACGGCGTTACAGGGACGCAGGACGTATGACAAGAAAGACGCAGCGTCTCGTTCCCTTCTCAGAGAACAACAGTTACATACATAACCCGAGACGTTTTCATGTGTCAAAAACAACTATGCAAAAAAGCATTTTGGTATGAATCAACATTCGCATACACAGAAGATATAAGCATTTAAAACAAACAGTTTAGCACGTGTGCTTAAAAGTCTAGATTTTTATGATATAATCCTACACTACACAGTGAATAATATAAAAAAAAATTTTTAAGAAAACTTCTGGCATAAAATAGATTCAAGCACTTTTAATGACCTGCATCTTTTAATGACTTTCCAGGTCCTTGCATTCTTTCCCCAGATTTACAAACTTTCAAGGATTTCAAGGACCCGTGGGAATTCTTCTAACTCATAATTTTCCCTTTATGCATACAATCGATCTGTGTACTGTCTGTATGCTACACATTTTCAGAAATTAAGAAGCTAATGAAGATCATTTCCTTATAGACCGTTGATGAGAAACAATAATGCACAAAACAGCCGTTTATTTACGGTTTGGCATTAAGCTGGCATAATCACATACAATCTGCCAAACTGTATATTTGCCAGCCGTGCTAAATTAGTTTTTCTTAGTTTAGGAACCTGTTTGTGTAGTTTACTCTCAATGGCGTTCCCTAAAGTAATCCTCATGAGGACATAAGCAAATTTACTAAAACACTTACTAGTTAAACACTTCTAGTTAGACTAATTAAGCGTTTGGGAATAAAGGTGTCTTATTTCTTGTCATTAAAACAAATCCACACAACCACCATAACCAGGCAAACAAGGTTATGGAGTACAACAAATATTATCAACATGGGTGTGTTTTTATTAACACAAAGGGAGATGGTAAGCTCAAAATAAATTTGCCAAATTCAATTTTAGTTCGTAGGTTTGTCTGAAACATGTTGGTGCTAGTGACAGGGTGTAGTCTGTGCTAAGGGCAAGGTAGTTTCTTAAATTTATTATGTGGCTTGTTTAGGTGTGCCATTACGCAATGTACGTTTTTATTGTTTTTGTCCGTACATGACATCGACTTCATACAACTACTGCATGTTAGGTCAGAATATTTACAGTAGCTAAAATTAACAGTGCTAGACAAAATAGAGAAAAACTGCTTTGTTCTTTTTATGTCATTTGTAAAGCAAACGTTAGTATGAAGCTGTCTTATGCAACATACACACCAAACGCGTAGCAACGCGTTGCTCACTCTTGATTACTCTCGGGATTTAACTTTGTGTCATGCAAATTTTTTGCTTGAATTGAATATTTTCCACTTGCGCGTTTGATGCGAACAGCATGTGTTTCCACGGCAATCGCGCCGCAGAATTCGTGTCATTCGCATTGCCCCGCGCGAGGACACGTCTGATCACGTCTTTGCATTGACTTTGTCTACTTGCGCAAATCGTTGAACTTGTGTTTGGTGTGTATGCCCCATTAGTCTTTATGTTGACCGACTCTTTTAACTCTGAGGTTTTAGGAGTTTTCCAGTGTTTCAAAGGACTTCCCCTCCCTTTATAATATTTAGCATCTGTTACCTGTCTCCCAATGGATGAATAACGGTATTGTTATTCCAAAACATTTGCTCAAAATATCTAAAGTTTGGTGTCATAAAGACTGAATAATTGTACAATCCCAGATATAATGATTACAAGTACCTCTATCCTTTTGGACGTTTCCAACAAACATCATTAATTGTCAGTGTGCCATTACTTTTTAAGTTTGTAACTTCTGCAATTAAATTAAATGGCAAAAGAACTTGAGCCACATTTATGGCCCAGAATATTTGGTTGTTAAATTTTTGGGCCAGTAAGCAACCACCAAGTAACCAAGACACTTTAGCAACAGTTGAAACTCCCGGTGATAACGCACTAGGGCTGTCACAATGATTAAATAATCGTCTCATCGCGATTGTTTGACTTCATTGCGATGCTTTCAGATCACCGCAATGATTGCACATCTCTCCTAAAAAGACTAGGGGGAGCTGCAGCACCTGTATAAACGAGACAGTATCAGATGGCGCTCCTTAACTGACAATGTAAAGGGGGTCGCACACCGGACGCGCAACCAGGGCCGGCGTCAAGGGGGGGCATTCGCGGGCCATGCCCCCCCAAACAGGTTGTTGTGCCCCCCTACACAGTTTTTGATTAATTTAATATATATCAAGAATAATTAAAATAAATTAAACATTGAATGTTTCATGACTTTTAATGTAATAAAATTAGGAAAATATAGTTGATATATGTTTTCTTTAATTAAAATAGACCAGTTTCTCTGATTGGTTGTATTGCCGGGTCTCATGCGTCATTAGGCTTTAGCATATTTGTGACTTGATACTAGCAACGTGTTTTTTCGCGGCATTTTATGGATTGTGTAAAATATGGATATTAGAACATTTAAAACGAACCAGCACCGCCTGCTTCATCTGACTTCATGCAAACACCGATTGGCTCAAACTCGGAGATTAGAGGTCGAGGTGGAATTTTCAAATCTACAGGACAGTTTTAAGGAAGTTTAATGTTCGTACACGCCGGCTTCAGCTTTTTTAAAGGTAAGTTAGCATTGTTTTAATTTACTTATGTGAAGTGTGGCTATAGACCGTTAACAGCATTGCGACGTCATTATGGTAAAGCGGCTTTCATAACGGCTTTTACCTAGGACGCGATGTGCGCTGGGCTGCGCTATGAAACCCATTCATTTTAATGGCTTGCGCCGTGCGAGGGCGGTTTGTTGTTGCGTCGAGCAAAGCGCGAGTGCTGCGACAGTCTGTAACGAGTCTGTAATGAGCTGACAGTCTGTAACAGTTGTATAAGTGCGTGCTTGAACTGTAAGTTATTGTTGATAATTGCGTGCCCCCCGTTGGAAGCCGCGTGCCCCCCTGTCAGTTATGGTCTGGCGCCGGCTCTGCGCGCAACTCAGTGCCGCGCCGTGTCAAGTCGCGTCTAGGACAACTCGGAGGCATCAAAAACCGGAAGTGCACATTAAATAGCGCAAGCTTCGTCAGATAGCGTCTACTTCAAAATGCAAAATATACGTTGGCAGCCAATGTTAATTGTTAATGATTTGGGACAAATATGATGTTATTTAATGTTAAACTATGTGAGTGGCGCTCTGTGGCGTGACGGGGATTTGTGCAACTTCCTGAGTTGTAGCTGGGTGACTCGGACAGACGCCACCTGTCGGCGCCAGTGTGCGTATACACATAAAACAATGCTTTAGGTTTTTTTAGAACGGGACAACGCTGAGCTGAGCGTCCGGCGTACAACGCCCTTTACGCAATACATTGCAAAACCAATTAATACAGTGCAAAAACAGCATTTAAAAAATGATCTGATCAGCAGTATGAACTGCCAGGTAAAACATACATTTCCAAAACACCAATTCCAAATTTAGGGAAGTGAAGGATGCTATTCTTAAGGATCTGTAAGGAGTAGATTTTTTGCAGCCCCTACAGACATGTGGTCCAGTACTAATAATGACCTTAGTAGGATTGGCTACTATTTAAGTTTTGAAAAATATATTCATTAAATAAATATTTTTTGTGTTATGTGTATTAATATTTACTGTCAGGTAAACCTTGCATAATATTTAATTTAAATTATCACAACAGTGTGTGAAAATTATTTAATGAACAAAAAAAAATATGAGAATTAAATGTCATAGCAATAAAACAGATATTTAATGGTCATAATTGTCACAATTTAGCAGAAAATTAACCATCAGCCAAAGTTCATAACCGTGACCGGCCTAATACGCACATCGTTACAGTACCTTTCATATCAATATTGTTGCAGTTTTGGTAGCGTGACAGATCGTATAGTTGATCTGAGATCATACGAAAGAGACGCATGTGACTTGCGGAGAACGATGAGTGATATTTAAGGGGTATGCTTTCCTGCTTTTGTCTCCTAAGCACGTGCTTTCTCTCTCTCTCTCTCTCTTTATATGCAGATATCTTAACTTTAACTTCATGACTCGCCCTTTGCAGCAGTTTAAGTAGCGTTGCACGAAAAAGACTGCACGTCGCGTCTTAAGCAATCCATAATAAACCTATTGCGTGCATATAAAATTTATGATAAAAGAGACGCTCGCGTTTGCCAGATACTCGCATAATCTCATGCGTAATCAGAGTTTACTGTTCAGGGAGTGTCTTGCGTGAATTTAGTGTATGTGAGCGTTACTTCTATCATAAATGGTTTTGACGCATTTGCAGCAGGCACTTATTTTGACAAAACACGTGATGCACATAGGATATCTCGACACGCAGGACACATATTTTGGAAAAGGGAACCACACACACACGATACTCCGAACACTTATTTTGAATTAGCGCCCCTCGAATGAGCAGTCACGAGCTCAATAATAATCTGATTTCTATAGACGGTTTCATCGAATGCACGTGCGGTCACGCGATTGTGCGTCTGGTCAGAACCGTACTACCAGTTTCTGTTTGTTTATTGGTCTGACTAGTTGCTAAACTAAACTGTTAACTGTTAACAAATACCTCGTTGAAAATGACAAATGTTTTGGTTTCCTATGTAATCTACGTGTTGTTTATTTTGCTTGTTATATAAATAAACTACTTTAAAAAGACCTTGTTGTTATTTATTGAAAGTTACGTGATAACCAAGAAAGCCGCTTGTTTATGTTGTTACTGCTGAAACCGTCTATTGAGAAATATTTAGTCTGACTTCATAAATCTAAAAGAATTATATAATGAGAGAAGCCCAGTGCTTTGAAACGACATGAGTCACTTTTGCATTGCTTTAGTTTTGCATTAGCCTCGAGACAAGCCCTTTTAGTGCCCTGTCCTCAAGTTTTGCATACTAAATTTCAGTTTTAACTTGAGGGAGTAACCCAAATCCTCTCCCTATCTTTGTCGTTTTGGTAAAACATGATCGGAGAGACGGGGTTAAAGTCCGTGAGGCCAATGGTTTCTTTAACTTTTCAGAAACATACACTGTATCTCTCCCACCCAGAAGGTGGGACTCTCTTGATAAAGTCTTGAAAGTTCTTCTGTGTCTGTATCTGTCTCAATTTATATCATGAGATAACTGTCCTTTTAACAATACATTGAGCTTTCTGTCAGACTGGCTTTTGTTTGGTAAGAAATGTTCATAAAAACCTCATCATGTCCTTTAAAACCAACAGAAGCAGTGATCGTTAATAAAAAGCTTTCGTGACAAAAATGAAGTTTACTGCAGGGGTCGTTCAACTGGAGGTTACAATACTGACATTCCTCTGCTGCAACTTTATGAAAAACACATTAAGCCAGTAGACAATTGTCAAGCAGAACCAAATAGTCCAGGCCGATTTGCAATCCTATCTGGACAAAAACCAGCAACTTAAACAGGGCACGACTCTCTGACTGACATGTATATTGAACCACCGCAGTTATCTAATAAACATGAAAATTGGGAGCAAATGTGTGCAAATGATCATATAACAACAATCCAGCAAGTAAGAAAGTGGAAGCTCATTTAAAAAAAATAGGGAAGCATTTAGTCCATTTGGGAAAGTTGTACCATGCATAAGCGTATATGTAAATGAACCTTAAGTGTTATATATCTATACCCTGGAACCATTACAAGTGCTCAAAGTATGTGCAATTGATGACAGAAGAGGGTGATCGCAACCATTGCCAATTTAATGAAGACTCAATGTAGCATCCTGACACCTTTTAAGCGTGACACTGTTTCCTAGCAGATTGATAAAAACCTTTGATCTGATTCCCGTAATTTGCATACTCATGGTACTCGGAAGCTTGTGCTTTCATTTTTGTGTGCAATATCCTCAGACGGACAGCGAGCGGGTCTGTGGGCGGTCCGTCTGGGGTTCGGAGCGATGTTCCAACTTTAAAAACCACGATGACAGCAGGGGATGTCACAATTAGCCGATGATGAAACCTCACCGCATCTCATTTGTGGGCCTGTCACATTCACGGTGTGCAAATATAAGAGGGCTGATCAATTAGACAGTCTCTGACATTTCCCACCGACTCCCTGTCACATATTTTACAGCCTCGTTTTTGCAGCAAGTCAACATAAAGCTCGTCGAGTAACACACAGCCGAGAATAGAAATCAGTTATCGGTTATTGCGTACATGAGCGTTGTTCAGCAAAACTCACAAGTTCTTGTATTTGCATTACAGCTTTTTTCTAGCACGTACATCTCTGTCAGCTGACCAGATATCTCGTCATAGTTTCATACGCTTAAGATGATAAAGTCACTGACAAGCCAAAGTTTTCACATTATTCATGAGCTTCATTTACACTGAATAAACATCAATCCAGTGTCCGACCCAGACTTAAAGGTAATGGATTTAGTAAAAGCCAAAATAATTATGACCTCATAATTTGTTCACCTTAGAGCAGTGGTTCCCAACCTTTTTTGCCCTAGTTGCCTACAACAATATTTTATATATATATATATAAAACTTGGAATGAATTGACAGATGTATATTTGCTACTAAAATGGCAATTGTTTTGCTTGTTTTAGCTTATTTCAATTATTGTTTTGTCCAAGTCATCTTGAGATCGCCTTGGAAATCTCCACCCCCTGGTTGCCTTCGAGCATACCCATCAACATTCTGATTTAAAAATAAGAAAAATTTTACGCAAGGAAATTGACGAGTACACTGCAAAAAAATGGCTTCCTTATTTAGTAGTTGTCTTCTTTTCAGTACAAATATCTTAAATCAAGATAATTTTCTTGATGAGCAAAAGAACCTAAGAAAAAAAAAGTATAAAAGATCAAATTTGTGCTCAAAACAACCAAAAACAAACAAACAAAAAAAAAACTACCAATAGGGTAAGAAAAAAAAAACTTTAATCAATTTAGTTTTTTCTTTTTTTTCAATCCCCATAGGCAGATTTTTCTTCTACTTCTTTTTTAATCAAAATTCACTTAGATTTAATATTTTATTTTCTTGCATCATTTTGCTCATCAAAAAATGCATCTTGATTTAAGGATTTTTTGATATTTGTACTAAAAAAAAAGTACAAAAGTAATTTTCTTACAAACAAATATAATGGAAGTATTGTGATAAATGATGAACAAAATATTTTGATAAATGATAAACACACAGCTGACGGTACACTGCAAAAAATGATTTTCAAGAAAAAAAATCTTATTATTTTCAAGAAACTAAATCTTAGTATTTTTGTCTTGTTTTCATTAAAAATATCTAAAAATTCTTAAATTAAGATGCTTTTTCTTGAGCAAAACGCCCCAAGAAAATAAGTCTAGTTTTTAGACCAAAAATATCAAATGAAGTGATTTTGTGCATAAAACAAGCAAAAAAATCTGCCAATGAGGTAAGCAAAAAATCTTGAACATTTTTCTTAAACACTAAATTCGAGAAAAGAAAATCAAGAAAAATTTGCTTAGATTTTTTTTTACTTGTTTTATGCACAAAATCACTTAAATTTGATATTTTTGGTCTAAAAACTAGACGTATTTTCTTGGGTCGTTTTGCTCATCAATAAAAACATCTTAATTTAAGAATTTTTAGATATTTTTACAGAAAAAAGACAAAAATACTATATATACCCATTGAATTCACAGCAACAATGACTTTTTTACTTTGTATTTTTGTCTTGTTTTCAGTAAAAAGATAAAAAAATTCTTAAAATTACACGTCTTTTCTTGATGAGCAAAATAACCTAGGAAAATAAGTCTAGTTTTTAGACAAAAAATATACAATTTAAGTAAATTACTGCTTAAAACAAGCAAAAAATCCAATGGAATAAGAAAAAATTGCTTGAAATAAGTTAACTTTTTATAAACCTTTAATCCAATAAACTTTTTCTTATTTCATTGGCATATATTTTTTTAGCTTGTTTTAAGCACAAATTTGCTTCAATTTGATATTTTTTGTCTAAAAACTAGACGTATTTCCTTGATGAGCAAAATGACATAGAAGAAAGATTTTTTTATATTTTTACTGAAAACAAGACAAAAATACTAGGTAAGAAAGTCATTTTTTGCAATGTTCCCTCGTATTTGTTTTCCTACTATAAAAGTCAGTGATTACAATCAGCTGTGTGCCTGCCATCATTTATCAGAATATCTTATTTTGTGTTCATCAGAAATAAGAAATTCATACAGATTTAGAACAACATGAGGATGAGAAAACAGAATTTTCATTTTTGGGTGAAGTATCCCTTTAAGTGTGCATCTGATCAGAAGTTCGGTAAACCCAAAACACTTAATTAAAAGGCTTCATTAAGAATAATTAGTTGGTGGTTCAGACAGGCCAATGCTAACAATATGTAGTCAAGCCAGTGAATGCTCTTACCTGGAATGTTGTAGAGTCTAAGAGTGTGTGTAACGTGTGTTAAAGTAGTGGTGACTTCAGAAAACAGAGGCCCTTTAGTGACTCGAATCACAGCCGGCTGAGAGGAAGAGTAAATCGTTGCAGGAAAGAAAAATCAATGTAAATCCAATCACGCTCAAAAAATCCCCTCCGAGCTTCGCTGGCAAAGAAAGAAAAATAGATTCCCTGACAAAATTGCCTAATGTTATGATGAAAGAGTCTGGCTCTTATGAACTTTCATAGGTTTTGTAGTAGATAACACAAAGTTATAAGCATTGACCAGACTGCAGATACATTCATACATGCAGTCGGTGAGGAACAGTAGCTACGTTTATATGTGACCAAATAATCTGTTTGTGATTGTATTGATGGCTCAATCGGATTGAAATCCTTCTTTGAGGTCGATCAAATGCAAATTTAGATCGTATTGAAAGGGGTTGTGTAGTCCGATCTGTGGTCCGATTATCAGAAGAAAAGTACACATGTAAACGCGTAAATCATAGTATTTTCTCATTCAGATGCCTTGTGCACATGCACAGAATTATTGTGCCTAAGATCACGTCTTATAATTACCTCTGATTTATGCATCACATGATTCTCGGCACAGAAACATGCAATAAAAAGGCAATGGCAACGCATTATTAATGCAATGGGGTCACGCGCTGTACTTTTATAACATTACATAAAGCAATAAAATAGCATTGTGCCTTTCGAAAAGTATGTTTTCTATGCCTATATCTGAAAACTTGTTGAAAACAACTTTAACCAACTTAACATTGTACATTTATCCAGAGATAAAGCGTCGACTCGACAAGAGATGCTGTGTGCTGCGTTGCGAAGTCCTCTGCTTTTCGGCGGACTTCAGATTTGGGCTACTTTTTGTTTTTTTCTGCGAGTTGAAGATGACAGGATTTATTGATTAGTTCTTGGTATTTGGGCTGTAAATAGTCAATACACTGCAAAAAATTACTTTCTTAGAATTTGTTTTCAGGTCAATTATCTAATAACTATTAAATGAAGATAATGCATCTTCTTGATGAGCAAAATTATTTAAGAAAAAACATCTATTTTGTATACAATAAAATATAAAATTTAATTAAATTTGTGCTTAAAACAAGCAAAAATATCTGCCAATGGGGTAAGAAAAAAAAACTTGAAATAAGTTTACTTTTTCCTAAACACTTAATTCAAGAAAAATGTTCTCACCCCATTGGCAGATAGGGGTGCAAAATTTTTTAAAATTCTTAAATTAAGATGTTAACCCAAGAAAAGTCTAGTTTTTATACCAAAAATATCAAATTTAAGTGATTTTGTGCATAAAACAAGCAAAAAAAAAATCTGCTTATGGGGTAAGCAAATTTTTCTTGAATTTACTGTTTAAGAAAAATGTTCAAGATCATTTTGCTCATCAAGAAAATGCATCTTAATTTAAGTATTTTTAGATATTTTTTACTAAAAACAAGACAAAAATACTAAGAATTTATTTTCTTGAAAATGATTTTTTGCAGTGTAAGTATAGTATTATTTTTTACATTTGTGAGAGAAAACAATTCATATTTTGAGTGTATTTAGCAATCGATACATCATGTTTGAACGTAAAAACATTAGATAAAAAAATGGCGGCACGCAGGCTTTACGTTGATATGAAGATGTTTGTTGGTTCTCGTCTCATGACTCCGTTGCATCATGACGCATATGAAAAGAGAAGAGAACCAATAGCCATGTTTCCATCTCCAGGATTTTATGTGCATTATGAAGTATTGCATCAAAAACGAGGGATGGAAATGCAAAATTTTGAATAAATATAGACATAAAAATAGACATAATTTTGTACAGTAAACATAGCCAGTAAGTGACAGATAGCCAGACAATAATTTTTTTAAACTTTATGTAATGGTATGCATAAATTGATTGTTGCATCTCTGTCTGGTAGAAACACGCAAGTATTGTACAATTTTTTTCTGTTTGTGAGAGAAAACAATTCATATTTTGAGTGTATTTAGCAATCGATACATCATGTTTGAACGTAAAAAACATTAGATAAAAAAATGGCGGCACGCAGGCTTTACGTTGATATGAAGATGTTTGTTGGTTCTCGTCTCATGACTCCGTTGCATCATGACGCATATGAAAAGAGAAGAGAACCAATAGCCATGTTTCCATCTCCAGGATTTTATGTGCATTATGAAGTATTGCATCAAAAACGAGTGATGAAAATGCAAAATTTCGAATAAATATAGACATAAAAATAGACATAATTTTGTACAGTAAACATAGCCAGTAAGTGACAGATAGCCAGATAATAATTTTTTCAAACTTTATGTACTGGTATGCATAAATTGATTGTTGCATCTCTGTCTGGTAGAAACACGCAAGTATTGTACACATTTTTTCCGTTTGTGAGAGAAAACAATTCATATTTTGAGTGTATTTAGCAATCGATACATTATGTTTGAACGTAAAAACATTAGATCAAAAATGGCGGCACGCATTCTCCACATTGATATGCAAGATGCCATGTTTCCATCGCCATGATTTTATGCGCATTTTGAAGTATCGCATCAAAAACGAGTGATGAAAACGAAATATAGACATAAAAATAGACATAATTTTGTACATGTAAACATAGCCATTGAGTGACAAATAGACAGACAATAATTTTTTCAAACTTTATGTATTGGTGTACATAAACTGACTTACCGTTGCATCTCCGTCTGGTAGAAACAGGTAAGCTCCGCTTTTGTCTTTGTTACTGGTGGTACCGTACCAAGCAAACCCCACCTTAACCTGGTGCTCTGAGCCGTCGTCTTTCAGCCTCATTCTCTCTAAAAGACACATTCTGTTTGTTTAAAAGCCTTTGGTAACTTATCACCTAGTAATAACTGCGAACAGAAGCAATTTACGGCCTAACCTCTAAAAGACCCGTGGCAGTAGAGACGGACAGTTTCAGGTGAGGATTTTCGATTTCCACAGAAGTGGCATCTTCTTGGTAGAACATTCTGAAATTGTCCAATCCGCTGACTGAAATGCGCCTGCCGTCCTGAAGAAACATGTATTTGGAGGCTTCTGTCCGCATCTCCATTCCTTCTGTCAGCTGGTACACACTAAGGCCCAACGGAGGTGCCTGAACTATGAAGGACAACTGCGGAGAAAGATATCGAGGTCATGCCAAAAACAACAAGATGACACACAGGAAATTGTAAAAACTGATAAGCACATGTTTACGACACTACTGATGTGATTTGGTAGATGCGATCATCTCACCTGGAAGACATCAGTAGCAGCATGTGTGGCATCATTCCATACGGCGCTGACTTGAGCGTGAACTACATGCCCAAAAGCATCGAGCACGCGAACATGATGGGTGTTCACGTATAATGTAACCAACGACGTCCTGGCCTGTTCTATGGGGTTAAAAACCACAACCAATCTGGCAACCAAAAACATTTCAGGTTAATGACTTCATTATCATACAAACAAAAACAGTGAGAGTTAAAAAGTCGTTTTACGAGTTACCTTGGCTTTTTATTAATTTTAATAACGGTTTTGTGAGGTAGGGCATCTTGTGCTGCTTGAACATCATCCTATAATAGTGAACAAGAAAAAAGTAATTAATTGGGAACAACCAGATTTAGGCTGAATGTCAACACATTGTGAGGAATAGTCACCATTTGAAGAACGGGATTTGAAGGATCATGGCTGTATGTCTGTTTGTCCTTAAGCACTAACCAATGAGCCGAGCTCACGATTACTCGCTTCACATTCAATATGGAATGAAACAACCTTATAAACAAGAAATAAATAGAGATGAATGTTACGCCAGAAAAAGAAATACACTTTTACTGGGTCTGCTATTAATCCATATACTGAACTG
This sequence comes from Misgurnus anguillicaudatus, assembly GCF_027580225.2. NCBI lineage: Eukaryota > Metazoa > Chordata > Actinopteri > Cypriniformes > Cobitidae > Misgurnus > Misgurnus anguillicaudatus. The sequence goes on along the minus strand of NC_073358.2, from coordinate 2,477,610 downwards.
TACAGGTGATTCTGGCAAAATTAGACTTATGTCATGAAACAAAGAGTAAATGCTATCAAAATAAGAAGCATACAGTTACAAACATCTCTTCATGTACTATTTTGCATATGATTTCAAATGACATGACACAAACCATTTTTGTTTTTTTTTACATTAAAGGGGAAAAATTTCATTACCGCAACGTGTCCATGACTGGATTTGGGTTCTTTGACATGAAGAGATTTATAATTAAAAAATAAAAAGCTTCAGTGCATGTTATACTATAAACATTTATAGTAAAGAAACATGTGGTATTTGGTGATCATTGGTAAATGTAAAGACAACAATAAGGAATATAAATGTGTCCAAGAAAAAATTTCTCATCCTCCGCAACAATTTTCAATCATTGTTTAAGCCCTCTAGGAACTAACATTTAAAAAATTTGTTGGAAGGGACATAATTGACTGTGACACTCAAGATGGCTACCAGGTAAGCAGTTCTTATTTTTTCTCTCCAGATTAAAGTTGAAATTTTGTTTGTCATAGTACCTAGACAACTTTTTAGTTCTCAATACCGAAACATGAGTTTGTAATGCATATATTTAATGTAATATCATGTTGCGGTAATGATCATTTTTGATAATGATAATCTAAAAAATGTAAATAATTCTATAGGAAATATTTTTTAAATCCTCTAAAAATAATGGTTAAAGTAAGTTCAGACCTTAATCTTATATGTGCAAAAAATGGCTTCAATGGCTTTTTTTAAAAAATCTGATGCTGGACACCTTTTAAGTCTGGATTTCGTGAGAATCACCTATACAGATAAACAAAATTTAAGTTTGTAGGTGGGTCAATGTTTCGGTGGTACACTGCCTCCATTTTTTAAGAACTCTTAAGATGCAAAAATGTACCTTTTAAAAAGGCGACAGCTACACTGCAAAAAATGATTTTCAAGAAAAAAAATATTAGTATTTTTGTCTTGTTTTCAAGCAAATTTTTCTTGAAGTTAGTGTTTAAGAAAAATTTTCAAGATTTTTTGCTTACCCCATTGGCAGATTTTTTGCTTGTTTTATGCACAAAATCACTTAAATTTGATATTTTTGGTTTAAAAACTAGACTTATTTTCTTGGGTCGTTTTGCTCATCAAAAAAAGCATCTTAAATTAAGAATTTTTACTGAAAACAAGACAAAAATACTAAGACATTTTTTTCTTAAAAATCGTTTTTTGCAGTGTAGGGACAATTTTTTTCTGACACCGCATTCATGGCAAGCATGCAAGACAGGTTACACATCAAAATTTAACACTTAAATGACAGGGCTTAAGTCTAATCCAAGACTAAAATGTGTGATTTTGCTGTCTAAACTAAAAAAAAGCTTGCACTGACATAACTAAAACTATGTAAATTACCAAATAAAACTCAGATCTAGTCCTGGCTTAATCTAAATCCTTTCTGGGAAATCACCCTTAAGTGTTAAAAAATTTTTCTGGGCTGGTAACCTAAACGATGGAGATTTAAACAACAGAAAGGGTCATTTATTAACCATCTAAGTATTTCTCTAAAAAAGCCCTAGTTTGCTCCAAAGAGACCCAGTAGTAGAAAAACTAGTAAAAAGAGATAGAGACCCCCCGAAAATGTGCTACCTTGTTCCATAGTCCACAACCACAAAGTCTTTGGCTGTGCCCGCGACGGCATCATGGTGCTGGAAGAGACCCAGATTGCGTCTGGCTTCAGTCAGTAACTTGTAATTGTCAATGGTAGGGTAATCACTAGGTTTGCCATACTTCTGAAAGTTGGCCAAGGTCAAAGAGTAGAGGATCTCAGCTGCCCTGGAAACAGAAATGAAAAGACAAGATATTAAATGTTCGCTAAAACCATGCTGATGCACTGTAGAATAAATTTAGATGAGATTTATACATCTGGCATCAGAATGCAAGTGTGGTCAAGATCTGGTGTGGTCAGGTGTTTGCAATGTCTGAGCACTGCCACAACGGGAATAATAACAGGTGTTTTGGCACACACATTATGGCAACAAATAAAGCTGACCTTCTCGAATTTTCCAATAGCACTTTATTCTGAAGTATAGTCCTGTTTTACCCGTGCATACTATTTACTTAGTGTGTAATTACTAGATACCAGCACTAAATTTATCCCTAACCCACATTAACACATTTTTTACAATTTTCACAGAAAATGTTCTTCTTTAAATATATAAGGGATGCAAAACGATTAATTGCGATTAATCTATAGCAGAATAAACGTTTTTGTTTACATCATATATGTGTGTGAACTGTGTATAATAAATTTGTATAGACAAATGCACACACATGCATGTATATATTTAAGAAATGTTTACATGTGTATATACATTTGTATATTTATGTATAATTTATATTATATATAAAAATATAAATACTTAATATATAAATATATATTTTTATATGAGTAAACAAAAACTTTTATTCTGCTATAGATTAAATGCGATTAATCGTTATCATACAATATATAAACTGAAAGAACAGACTCATATATATATTTTTAAAAGCAATCCAGTGTTCATTTGATCTCTTTATATCACCTCTCGAATATGGGTAGGTTTCTTCAAAAATTCAAAATATGGAGATAATTGCAATTTTTTTAAAGGATTTTGCAAGAGATCAGATTCAGAGCGATGATCAAAAAATACACAGAGTTTATAAAACGTGGATGCTTTAGTGTTTTATAAGTTAGGTAAGAGCGCAACCTAGTGGATAATAGCAACAATATGGATTGCTGTAAAAACTCGTCATTGGCAGAGAAGCGTTTTCTCCAAACTAATTCCCCGCCATTGACGGGTTATCCTGTCAATTAAAGAGAAAACATTTGCCTGAAAAAATGGTAATCTGTAATACTGCGATTACACCATTAGATGGTGTTCATACCCAATTTATTAAAAAACTGAAAACAAAACCTTATTTATTAATTTTACACTGTTTATGTTTTGATAATCGTTCCGAATCCGATCTCCAACAAAACTCCTTCACAAAAATGCAATTATTCCAACTTTTGCGCTCTTTTTTTGCTCTCATATTTAAGAGTTTATAAACAGAGAAAAAATTAAGATAGGATGAAAGTTTTTCCCATTTTTGTTTGTTTGAAAGCAGATATATTTCTATGTTTATTTATTGTGAGAAGAAAATTTTCCTGGAATGCATTTTGTGAAACTTTTGTGAAAATCACAAAAAAGGCTGGCAGGGAATGAGTTAATTGACAAGATAACTCGTCAATAAGTCTGTTTTTTATTTGTGCACAAACGTATGCACACGGTCGGACGCACAGCCTTGCAAAGCATAGTTTATTTGACCCGTACGTGTACGCAGACTTTGAGGCATGCGCACACTCCCTGATGACAAAAATTACGTCATGCGCACCCTCGCGTACATGTAAAAATGGACCATACTTCGGACTTTAAGTTATAATGTCATTAACATGCCATGGATCACAAATTAACCTAAAATTAAATAAATATACATTATTTATCACGTGGAAATGAAGGATATTTTAGGTAAGTAAACCATCTGGATTGATTATGGTAATGAGAATTTTTTAATAGGGCTGGTTATTATGTTTCGTAAAGCAAGAGTTAGCACTTTTCAGGCTCTTTTGAGATTTCTGATGTGTAAGGTTTTCTACTGGTTAAATGTATATCATTTTATTAAATACTGTATAAAATATATTGTATAAAATAGTACCTATAATTGTATAAAATATAGTATATCCTCTATAGAATTAGCTCTGTCTGGCTCTCTCTCAAGGGATTTTTTTCTTCCTAGGACTTTTCCCACAGGGTTTTTCACCTAGGAGTTTTTTTTCCAACCCCTGGAGAGTCAGCTGACATCGGCTTAATTTAGCACCCTCTTCTAAATGTTACATTATTACTACGCTTGCTAGTACAGTTTTATCTTAGCCGCTGTACTCTGCTGCTTGTGTTGTCCAACGATTTTTCTCCTGTTTTTATTCATGTAAAGCTGCTTCGAAAGAATTGAACAATTGTGAAAAGCAAAATATAAATAAAATTGAATTAAAAATGAATTTTAGAATACAGTTTTAATGCCGTTGTCAAATGATGCTAAAAGTCTTTAATAGTTATATCCTCTTGTTATATGCATATGTTAAGTTATAAATGTTAAATATACTCAGATTGCTTTTTAAAACTAGCGAGGTTTGTGAAATATTTATATATTTAAAAAGTGTTATTGTATAAAATAAAGCAATAAGTCCCAAGAAGCAGTGGGTTACCAGTGCATATTATAACAGCTAAGGGGCGTTGTTAGGCACGACGCGAAGCGGTTAAAAAGCTGTTATAAAATGCACTGTAACCCCACTGCTTTGCGGGGTTTATTGCGTTTATAAAACGGTTACTTCATATGCATAGCAGGGTTTCACAAAATGAAACACAAATAAGTTGTAATTATATTAGTACAAATATTACTCTTCCGCCAAACAAAGTAGAATCAAGTGTGACTGAAACAGAGCACAATTCTCAAGCAACACAGACGCAGCAAAGACACAATGAAAATATGATTTAAGACTGTGGTGTTTATTTTCATAAATCAATATTCATCTAAAATATACATTGACATTTATATCGTGCAACTGTTGAAGTGATGATCAGTTTTAGTTTAATGCCTTACAGAAAAATTATCTTTTTTAAATAAACATAAAATATCAAATAAGAGAACAGACCATCCGCTTTCGAACAAAAAAAAAAAAGTTTCATCCTACCTTCATTTGTTCTCTTATCAGTTATCACCTCTCAAATTTTGAGCTAAAAGCAGAGATAATTACATTTTTGTGAAGAACTTTTGTAAGAGATCAGATTCAGAGCCAACTTACACGTCACGCGATGTTGTGTCGAGTGAATGCGTCAGTGTTTAAGTTGGGTAAGATTGCCATCTAGTGGATAATAGCGGAAATATCAATTTAAGACAAAAACAACCCAGAGAACGTTTTCTCTTTATTGACGAAATGACAATATTTGACATTTATCTGGATATCGGATATTATCTGGATAATTGTGCAAATGTAGAAACATTAAAAAATGATTAAAGACTGTGGTGTTTATTTTCATAAATCAGTACGCAGTAACAGTGGCGCAGTGATACTTGTGATGCGGTCTGAACCGTGGGTTTACCGGGGTATTTTATCACAGCTTAGAACGCGTTTCAACCAATCAAAATGAAGAACCAGAACGAGCCGTTTTATAATGTGTATTATGCAATATGTTAAATGTGAACACTGTGGCCCTGTGAGACATGGCATTTTTATTCCTCTTTATGTCAGCATATGACAATAAAGCTGACTTGACTATACAAAGAATACTATGCCTTTTTAACTATACAATTTGTGTCTACCATGCATTTTATAATGTTATATTTAAGCAATATCGCTCGAGTAGGAGTGCGATACAGCTCTATATCATCACACGACTCCGAGAGCGATATTGCTTTTATACAACAGTTCGACGGCACACGTTTGAAAAACGAAAACTAGAAAACAACAACGGAGTTATTTTAAAAGCCTCTTTGTTTGAGAACTACTTCTTCCGCCACGGATTTGAGGGCGGCCAGAATGACAGGTAAAACTTTCGGCTGCTTTGAAGCTCATAACAACTCAATGGACGGAAAAGCCGTTACTTTATATTACCGTTTCTTGGTCACAAAGTGTAGTTTTAAGATTAGTTCAGTCGAGAATGTATATGTATTATATTTAAATCTGCAGTCGATTAGTAAAGATAGCGCCTGTTTGAACGTTTGCTTAGTGAGATTCGGTACGTATGAGAACCAAAGCATGAGCGGACGTCAGTGTTCACTCGCCCCGCTGACCACCGCCCTCTCTGGGCTACATCTCTGACAGGGATTCCCTGGCTCATTTGTTGACCTTGTTTGCTTTTGATGGTCAAAATGAGATCAAATCAGCAGTATTTGGTGTCATGATCAAACTAGTACTTGTTTTTTTATTCATATTTAGTGTCTTTTTGTGTTGTTATTGTTTTGGCGCGAGGTAAAAGTTAATAAAACTATACTTGTATAACGTTACTATTGCTTTCTCATTTATTCTTAACGCGATACGAGCACTCGATTATTATTATTAGGGGTCAAGCCCCGAAGGGGCGTAGAACCCTATTGTTATTGTTAGTTTTCTTATTATTATTATTATTCATCCTTGTTCTTCCGCCATTGAAGTCAATGGCAGCCCATAGAACCGTTCGTAGGAAAGTTATATAATTTGGCACACATGTAGAGGAAAGTCTTAGAAGTTACTATAGCAACATTGGTGTGTCTAACTCAAACCCTCTAGCGCCACCAACAGTCCAAAAATCCACTCATGTTCATGCTCATAACTTCTGACCCGTGAGACCTAGAAACTAAATTCTTGTTTCCTCTGAATCCTTGGCTCATGATGATTCAGATGCACATGTTGATGTCATTTGTGTCATGCACATCTTTCCGCCATTTTGAATTTTCCGTAAAACCTACTTTTTCGAACTCCTCCTAGAGCGTTTGTCCGATTTGCATGTCCTTTGGTATCTAGCATCTAGAGACACCCCAGACAAAAAGTTATCAAAAGCTTTTTGATAGACCAATGCGTTCTCGTATACCTTGACAACATATACGGCGGCGAGCACGCCAAAACGGACGTGAGGCTGTATCTTCGCAACACTTTGGTGTATCGACACGAAACTTGGTATATGTCATTACAGTCTTGACCTGAGGGTGCCTGCAACGTTTCGTCACAGCGCCACCTAGTGGTCACGAGATTCGAAAAATGCCTATTTTCGCTTATAACTACTTCAAACTTGAGTCTAAAATCATGAAGGTGGTCTTGTTAGATTCCTTGAGGCATGCCGAGTCAAACGATACCAAACGGTTTTCGGTCGGCCATTTTGGGTGTCGGCCATTTTGAATATTCTCATTAAGTTCAGTATTTCACAAACAGAATGGCGTATCGCTACGAAATTTGGCATGGTTCATCAGTGACATGTTCTGAGCGCACCTATAAATCTTTAGGACGGCGCCACCTAGTGGTCAGGATATGTAAAGAAATTGTTTAAAATCTTTATATCATTTGATTAAATTGCCACACTGACATAAGACTTCACTCTATTGATTCCTTGGCTCATGCTGAGTTCGACTGTACCAAGTATGTCTGAGTCAAACCTACTTCCTGTCGGCCATTTTGAATTATATTGAATACCTACTTTTTCGAACTCCTCCTAGAGCGCTTGTTTGATTGGCTTGAATTTTGGTAGGCATCATCTAGAGTCACTCTAGACAAAAAGTTATCAAAAGCTTTTCGGTAGACCTATCCGTTGTCGTATAACGCATCAAAGAACGCGAGGGCGAGCACGCCAAAATGTGTTTGAGCCTGTATCTTCGCAAAACTTTTGCGTATTAATATGAGACTTGGTATATGTCATAACAGTGATGACCTGAGGGTGCATGCACCATTTCGTCACACTGCCCCCTACTGGTCACGAGATATAAAATATGTCTATTTTTGCTTATAACTACTGCAAACTTGAATGTAAAATTATGAGACTGGTCTTGTTAGATTTCTTGAGGCATGCCGAGTCAAACGATACCAAATGGTTTTTGGTCGGCCATTTTGTGTGTCGGCCATTTTGAATTTTTTCTTTAAATTGAAGTATTTCAGAAACACAATTGCGTATTGTTATGAAACTTGGTATGGTTCATCAGCAACATGTTCTGGGAGGACTTGTAAACTTTTCGGCACCCCCTAGTGGTCAAAAGATTTGAAGCTATATCTCTTCATCTCTTTATCGTATTAACACCAAATTTGGTGGGTGTCATCACAATCAAGACCTGAGTCACAATTTATTGTTTGGTCAGTGCCCCATAGTGGTCAAGTCATTTAAGGCTATATCTCCATATCGCTTTATTGTATTTACACTAAATTTGGTATGTGTCATCACAGTCATGACCTGAGGTACCATCTATTGTTTCGGCACAGCGCCACCTGGTGGTCTCAAGATATGAAAAAATTGCTTTTTTTTCTAAGACTAATGCAAACTTAGATCTTAAATCATGACAGTCATCACGTATGAATCATTTTTTGCCATGTTTGGCTTGACCCCGGTATCGCTGCTTGCAGCTATATTTAGGGGTCAAGCCCCGAAGGGGCGTAGAACCCTATTGTTATTGTTAGTTTTCTTATTATTATTCCGCTTCTTGTTCTTCCGCCATTGAAGTCAATGGCAGCCCATAGAACCGTACGTAGGAAAGTTATGAAATTTGGCACACATGTAGAGGAAAGTCTCAGAAGTTACTATAGCAACATTGGTGTGTCTGACTCAAACCCTCTAGCGCCACCAACAGTCCAAAAATCCAGTTATGTTCATGCTCATAACTTCTGACCCGTGAGTCCTAGAAACTAAATTCCTGTTTCTTCTGAATCCTTGGCTCATGATGATTCAATTGCATACGTTGATGTCATTTGTGTCATGCAAATCTTTCCGCCATTTTGAATTTTCCGTAAAACCTACTTTTTCGAACTCCTCCTAGAGCGTCCGTCCGATTTGCATGTCCTTTGATATATAGCATCTAGAGACACCCCAGACAAAAAGTTATCAAAAGCTTTTTGATAGACCAATGCGTTCTCGTATACAGTGACAACATATAAGGCGGCGAGCACGCCAAAACGGACATGAGGCCGTATCTTTGCAAAACTTTTGTGTATCGTCACGAAACATGATATATGTCATTACAGTCATGACCTGAGGGTGCCTGCAACGTTTCGTCACAGCGCCACCTAGTGGTCACGAGATTCGAAAAATGCCTATTTTTGCTTATAACTACTTCAAACTTGAGTCTAAAATCATGAAGGTGGTCTTGTTAGATTCCTTGAGGCATGCCGAGTCAAACGATATAAAACGGTTTTTGGTCGGCCATTTTGGGTGTCGGCCATTTTTAATTTTCTCATTAAGTTCAGTATTTCACAAACAGAATGACGTATCTCTACGAAATTTGGCATGGTTCATCAGTGACATGTTCTGAGCGCACCTATAAATCTTTAGGATGGCGCCACCTAGTGGTCAGGATATGTAAATAAATTGTTTAAAATCTTTATATCATTTGATATAAATTGCCACACTGACATAAGACTTTACCCTATAGATTCCTTGGCTCATGCTGAGTCCGACTGTACCAAATATGTCTCAGTCAAACCTACTTCCTGTCGGCCATTTTGAATTATATTGAACACCTACTTTTTCGAACTCCTCCTAGAGCGCTCGTGTGATTGGGTTGATTTTTGGTATGCATCATCTAGAGACACTCTAGACAAAAAGTTATCAAAAGCTTTTCGGTAGACCTATCCGTTGTCGTATAACGCATCAAAGAATGCGAGGGCGAGCACGCCAAAATGTGTTTGAGCCTGTATCTTCGCAAAACTTTTGCGTATTAATATGAGACTTGGTATATGTCATAACAGTGATGACCTGAGGGTGCATGCACCATTTCGTCACACTGCCCCCTACTGGTCACGAGATATAAAAAATGTCTTTTTTTGCTTATAACTACTGCAAATTTGAATGTAAAATTATGAGACTGGTCTTGTTAGATTTCGTGAGGCATGCCGAGTCAAACGATACCAAATGGTTTTTGGTCGGCCATTTTGTGTGTCGGCCATTTTGAATTTTTCTTTAAGTTCAAGTATTTCAGAAACGCAATTGCGTATTGTTAAGAAACTTGGTATGATTCATCAGCAACATGTTCTGGGAGGACTTGTAAACTTTTCGGTATCCCCTAGTGGTCAAGAGATTTGAAGCTATATCTCTGCATCTCTTTATCGTATTTACACCAAATTTGGTGGGTGTCATCACAATCAAGACCTGAGTCACAATTTATTTTTTGGTCAGTGCCCCCTAGTGGTCAAGTCATTTAAGGCTATATCTCCGTATCGCTTTATCGTATTTACACTAAATTTGGTATGTGTCATCACAGTCATGACCTGAGGCACCATCTATTCTTTCGGCACAGTGCCACCTAGTGGTCTCAAGATACAAAAAATTGCTTTTTTTACATAAAACTAATGCAAACTTAGATCTTAAATCATGACAGTCCTCACGTATGAATCATTATTTGCCATGTTTGGCTTGACCCCGGTATCGCTGCTTGCAGCTATATTTAGGGGTCAAGCCCCGAAGGGGCGTAGAACCCTATTGTTATTATTAGGGGTCAAGCCCCGAAGGGGCGTAGAACCCTATTGTTATTGTTAGTTTTCTTATTATTAGGGGTCAAGCCACGAAGTGGCGTAGACACCTATTGTTATTGTTAGTTTTCTTATTATTATTATTCATCCTTGTTCTTCCGCCATTGAAGTCAATGGCAGCCCATAGAACCGTACGTAGGAAAGTTATGAAATTTGGCACACATGTAGAGGACAGTCTTAGAAGTTACTATAGCAACATTGGTGTGTCTGACTCAAACCCTCTAGCGCCACCAACAGTCCAAAAATCCACTTATGTTCATGCTCATAAATTCTGACCCGTGAGTCCTAGAAACTAAATTCTTGTTTCCTCTGAATCCTTGGCTCATGATGATTCAAATGCACACATTGATGCCATTTGTGTCATGCAAATCTTTCCGCCATTTTGAATTTTCCGTAAAACCTACTTTTTCGAACTCCTCCTAGAGCGTTCGTCCGATTTGCATGTCCTTTGGTATATAGCATCTAGAGACACCCCAGACAAAAAGTTATCAAAAGCTTTTTGATAGACCAATGCGTTCTCGTATAAATTGACAACATATATGGCGGCGAGCACGCCAAAACGGACGTGAGGCCGTATCTTCGCAAAACTTTTGTGTATCGACACGAAACTTGGTATATGTCATAACAGTCATGACCTGAGGGTGCCTGCAACGTTTCGTCACAGCGCCACCTAGTGGTCACGAGATTCGAAAAATGCCTATTTTCGCTTATAACTACTTCAAACTTGAGTCTAAAATCATGAAGGAGGTCTTGTTAGATTCCTTGAGGCATGCCGAGTCAAACGATACCAAACCGTTTTCGGTCGGCCATTTTGGGTGTCGGCCATTTTGAATTTTCTCATTAAGTTCAGTATTTCACAAACCGAATGGCGTATCGCTACGAAATTTGGCATGGTTCATCGGTGACATGTTCTGAGCGCACCTATAAATCTTTAGGACGGCGCCACCTAGTGGTCAGGATATGTAAATAAATTGTTTAAAATCTTTATATCATTTGATTAAATTGCCACTATGACATAAGACTTCACTCTATTGATTCCTTGGCTCATGCTGAGTCCGACGGTATCAAATATGTCTGAGTCAAACCTACTTCCTGTCGGCCATTTTGAATTATATTGAACACCTACTTTTTCGAACTCCTCCTAGAGCGCTCGTGTGATTGGCTTGATTTTTGGTATGCATCATCTAGAGACACTCTAGACAAAAAGTTATCAAAAGATTTTTGGTAGACCAATCCGTTGTCGTATAACGCATCAAAGAATGCGAGGGCGAGCACGCCAAAATGTGTTTGAGCCTGTATCTTCGCAAAACTTTTGCGTATTAATATGAGACTTGGTATATGTCATAACAGTGATGACCTGAGGGTGCATGCACCATTTCGTCACACTGCCCCCTACTGGTCACGAGATATAAAAAATGTCTATTTTTGCTTATAACTACTGCAAATTTGAATGTAAAATTATGAGACTGGTCTTGTTAGATTTCGTGAGGCATGGCGAGTCAAACGATACCAAATGGTTTTTGGTCGGCCATTTTGTGTGTCGGCCATTTTGAATTTTTCTTTAAGTTCAAGTATTTCAGAAACGCAACTGTGTATTGTTATGAAACTTGGTATGGTTCATTACCTACATGTTCTGGGAGGACTTGTAAACTTTTCGGTGCCCCCTAGTGGTCAAGAGATTTGAAGCTATATCTCTGCATCTCTTTATCGTATTTACACCAAATTTGGTGGGTGTCATCACAATCAAGACCTGAGTCACAATTTATTTTCTGGTCAGTGCCCCCTAGTGGTCAAGTCATTTAAGGCTATATCTCTGCATCTCTTTATTGTATTTACACCAAATTTGGTGGGTGTCATCACAATCAAGACCTGAGTCACAATTTATTGTTTGGTTAGTGCCCCCTAGTGGTCAAGTCATTTAAGGCTATATCTCTGCATCTCTTTATTGTATTTACACTAAATTTGGTGGGTGTCATCACAATCAAGACCTGAGTCACAATTTATTGTTTGGTTAGTGCCCCCTAGTGGTCAAGTCATTTAAGGCTATATCTCTGTATTGCTTTATCGTATTTACACTAAATTTGGTATGTGTCATCACAGTCATGACCTGAGGCACCATCTATTGTTTCTGCACCGCGCCACCTAGTGGTCTCAAGATACAAAAAATTGCTATTTTTTTCATAAAACTAATGCAAACTTAGATCTTAAATCATGACAGTCATCACGTATGAATCATTTTTTGCCATGTTTGGCTTGACCCCGGTATCGCTGCTTGCAGCTATATTTAGGGGTCAAGCCCCGAAGGGGCGTAGAACCCTATTGTTATTGTTAGTTTTCTTATTATTATTATTATTATTATTATTATTATTATGTTTCCTCTTCCGCCATTGAAGTCAATGGCAGCCCCTAGAACCGTACATAGGAAAGTTATGAAATTTGGCACACATGTAGAGGACAGTCTCAGAAGTTACTATAGCAACATTGGTGTGTCTGACTCAAACCCTCTAGCGCCACCAACAGTCCAAAAATCCACTTATGTTCATGCTCACAACTTCTGACCCGTGAGTCCTAGAAACTAAATTCTTGTTTCCTCTGAATCCTTGGCTCATGATGATTCAATTGCACACATTGATGTCATTTGTGTCATGCACATCTTTCCGCCATTTTGAATTTTCCGTAAAACCTACTTTTTCGAACTCCTCCTAGACTGTTTGTCCAATTTGCATGTCCTTTGGTATGTAGCATCTAGAGACACCCCAGACAAAAAGTTATCAAAAGCTTTTTGATAGACCAATGCGTTCTCATATAAATTGACAACATATATGGCGGCGAGCACGCCAAAATGGACGTGAGGCTGTATCTTCGCAACACTTTGGTCTATCGACATGAAACTTGGTATATGTCATTACAATCATGACCTGAGGGTGCCTGCAACGTTTCGTCACAGCGCCACCTAGTGGTAACGAGATTCGAAAAATGCCTATTTTCGCTTATAACTACTTCAAACTTGAGTCTAAAATCATGAAGGTGGTCTTGTTAGATTCCTTGAGGCATGCCGAGTCAAACGATACCAAACGGTTTTCGGTCGGCCATTTTGGGTGTCGGCCATTTTGAATTTTCTCATTAAGTTCAGTATTTCACAAACAAAATGGCGTATCGCTACGAAATTTGGCATGGTTCATCAGTGACATGTTCTGAGCCCACCTATAAATCTTTAGGACGGCGCCACCTAGTGGTCAGGATATGTAAATAAATTATTTAAAATCTTTATTTCATTTGATTAAATTGCCACTATGACATAAGACTTCACTCTATTGATTCCTTGGCTCATGCTGAGTCTGACTGTACCAAATATGTCTGAGTCAAACCTACTTCCTGTCGGCCATTTTGAATTATATTGAAGTCCTACTTCTTCGAACTCCTCCTAGAGCGATTGTTTGATTGGCTTGAATTTTGGTAGGCATCACCTAGAGACACTCTAGACAAAAAGTTATCAAAAGCTTTTCGGTAGACCTATCCGTTGTCGTATAACGCATCAAAGAATGCGAGGGCGAGCACGCCAAAATGTGTTTGAGCCTGTATCTTCGCAAAACTTTTGTGTATTAATATGAGACTTGGTATATGTCATAACAGTGATGACCTGAGGGTGCATGCACCATTTCGTCACACTGCCCCCTACTGGTCACGACATATAAAATATGTCTATTTTTGCTTATAACTACTGCAAACTTGAATGTAAAATTATGAGACTAGTCTTTTTAGATTTCGTGAGGCATGCCGAGTCAAACGATACCAAATGGTTTTTGGTCGGCCATTTTGTGTGTTGGCCATTTTGAATTTTTTCTTTAAATTGAAGTATTTCAGAAACACAATTGCGTATTGTTATGAAACTTGGTATGGTTCATCAGCAACATGTTCTAGGAGGACTTGTAAACTTTTCGGTGCCCCCTAGTGGTCAAGAGATTTGAAGCTATATCTCTTCATCTCTTTATCATATTAACACCAAATTTGGTGGGTGTCATCACAATCAAGACCTGAGTCACAATTTATTTTTTGGTCAGTGCCCCCTAGTGGTCAAGTCATTTAAGGCTATATCTTCGTATCGCTTTATCGTATTTACACTAAATTTGGTATGTGTCATCACTGTCATGACCTGAGGCACCATCTATTGTTTCGGCAAAGCGCCACCTAGTGGTCTCAAGATACAAAAAATTGCTATTTTTTCCCTAAAACTAATGCAGAGTTAGATCTTAAATCATGACAGTCATCACGTATGAATCATTTTTTGCCATGTTTGGCTTGACCCCGGTATCGCTGCTTGCAGCTATATTGGCAATTGTTTCTGTTAGTAAATTTTTCTTCTTCCGCCATTGCGGTCTATGGCAGCCCATAGAACCGTACGTAGGAAAGTTATGAAATTTGGCACACTGATAGAGGACAGTCCAATGTGTCCCCACAGCAATTTTGGAGTCTCTATCTCTAACCCGCTAGCGCCACCAACAGTCCAAAGTTGCACGTATGTTTTTGCTTATAACTTCTGATCCGTAAGTCCTAGAAATAAAATTCTTGTTTCCTCTGATTCCCTGGCTCAAGACGATTCGATTGGACCCTATGACGTCATTTTCCGTCATGAAAATTTTTCCGCCATTTTGAATTATTCGTAAAACCTACTTTTTCGAACTCGTCCTAGAGTTTTTTTCCGATTGCCACGAAAATTGGTATGTATCATCTAGAGACACTCATGGCAAAAAGTTATCAAAAGAATTTCGATACAGCAATCCGTTGTCGTATACCGCCTTAACGAATTTTACGTATAACGCATAAAAACTGATTTTAGGCTGTATCTTCGTCAAACTTAGGCCTATTGACACGACCTTTGGTTCTTGTGATGCCAGTCAGGAATTAAGGGTGCATGCACAGTTTCGTTGCAGCGCCACCTAGTGGCCAGACAAATGATTTATACACCTATAACTTTGGCTGCGATCAACGTATTTTGATGGGACTTATTTTTTAGGAGTCCTGAGTAGTCGCCGAGTCCTACGATACCAAACATGCCAGATTTCGCCTTACGGTTAACCCTGTGCAGCAAAATAGCGCTTAAAAAACATGCGTGAATATCTCCGCGAGCGTTATTCCGATCGACTCGAAAACACCATAGGAAGAAACTAACTTTACGTTCTGAACAAAAAGTTCTATTGGCGTTATATTAAAATTTTCATCAGAAATGGCCGAAAATTGCAAAAAACGAAAAATTACCTTCAAATTTTGTGTTTTTTTGAGATAGAATATGGTATTTTTGCCTAAAACTACTGCAACAACACATCTAAAACCATGAGTCATCATGGATTATTCCTTTCATAGCTTTGACTATAATCACTGGTGGTTGCCAATTCACTCCCCAGCAACCATTGAGAATACCTTATCAACCGTTTTTGCAAAAGCCATATCTCTGCATCAGAACATCGTAGAGACACGGGGATGGTCTCTTTTGACTAATTAAACTTGTTGTAACATGATGTGACCCATGTTTTGCCACTGCAAACACCACTCACATGTCCTTCAGTGCTCTAATGTTCCATGAGTGTCAATAACAGAAGGACGATTGCAGTAGACAAGAACTTAGATTATTTTTGTTGATAACTTTTTTGTTTTTTCATCTAAAATTCTTAGGTCTACCTAGGTTCTTCAATCTGCTTATCCAATCTCAATTTTACATCCTTTTGTGCCCTTTTCGGCTTGACCCCGGCATTGCTGCTTGCAGCTATATTTATTATTATTATTATTTATCTTCCTCGTTCTTCCGCCGAAAGTCAATGGCAGCCCATAGAACCGTACATAGGAAAGTTATGAAATTTGGCACACATGTAGAGGACAGTCTCAGAA
Source organism: Misgurnus anguillicaudatus (assembly GCF_027580225.2). NCBI lineage: Eukaryota > Metazoa > Chordata > Actinopteri > Cypriniformes > Cobitidae > Misgurnus > Misgurnus anguillicaudatus. The sequence goes on along the minus strand of NC_073358.2, from coordinate 2,461,475 downwards.
GTTACTATACCAACATTGGCGTGTCTGACTCAAACCCTCTAGCGCCACCAACAGTCCAAAAATCCACTTATGTTCATGCTCACAACTTCTGACCCGTGAGTCCTAGAAACTAAATTCTGTTTCCTCTGAATCCTTGGCTCATGATGATTCAATTGCATACATTGATGTCATTTGTGTCATGCACATCTTTCCGCCATTTTGCATTTTTCGTAAAACCTACTTTGATGTAGTGATGTGCGTCGGGTTCCTGCTATGAAAATACTAATACTTTTATCAAATGTTTACAAAAGCAGGAACTCAGTGTGCCTATATCTTTCTCTATTTCTGTTTTAGTACATGATAGAAAGTGTAAGGCTAGATCAAATCGTGTGGCAAATCAATCTAATCTGCTGCCTGTGACTTGTCAAACTAAGATCTCTGTTAGGGAAAAAAATTGTACTGTTAAGTTAGCACTTTTAAATATCTGTTCACTTAGAAACAAATCACTTCTAGTCAGCGACTTAATAGCCACGAACAACCTGGATTTTATGTTTCTAAATGAAACATGGCTAGAAGAAAGCTACAGTGCAACAGTCCTTAATGAAACAGCCCCTCCTAACTTTACTTATATGAGTTTTTGCAGAACTGATAGGAGAGGGGGAGGTCTAGCTGCTCTTTTTAAAGATGTCTATCAATGTAAGCAAGTGTCATTTGGGAATTACCCGTCTTTTGAACATCTAGGTATTGTGTTGAAAGGTATCCCACGCATTCTACTTATCATTATTTACAGGCCCCCAAAATACTCTCCAGCATTTGTTGAGGACTTTACAGAACTGTTATCAATGATTTCCTCAGAGTTTGACTGTTTTGCTATTGCTGGAGATTTTAACATTCACATAGATAAGCCAGAAAGCATTATGACAAAAGATGTCACAGCTGTTTTAAATACTTTTGATCTGACTCAACATGTACATGGACCCACACACAATCGTGGACACACTCTAGATTTAATTATCAGTAAGGGTTTAAACATCTCATCAATTGTTATTAAGGATGTGGCACTGTCTGATCATTTCTGTATTTTCTTTGATATATTAATCTCTCCTACTATTGAAACTAAATCTGTGTCTGTCAAAAAGAGATCCTTAAATGAGAACACCAATGTGCTATTTATGAAGGCTATATCTTTAACACCAAGCATATCTGCAGTCTCTGTTGATTTTCTCCTTGATTCCTTTAATTTGAAAGTTAAGAGTGCAATCGATGATATTGCTCCTGTAAAAGTCAGGAAGAAGAATGGCAGGCAAAAATCACCTTGGAGAAACTCAACAGAGGTGCAGAATATGAAGAGACAATGCAGAAAAGCTGAGCGCATGTGGCGGAAGACAAAACTTGTAGTCCATTATAAAATCTATAAAGACAGCCTTCGTGCTTTCAGTGTGGAACTAGGCAAAGCTAGACAGACTTTCTTTTCAAATATTATAAACAAAAACATAAATAGCACACGCACTCTTTTTGCTACTATAGAGAGACTAACAACCCCCCCAAGTCACATTCCAAGTGAAATGCTCTCAGACAGCAAATGTAGTGAGTTTGCTAACTTCTTCTCTGAGAAAATCAATAATATAAGAAAGGTGATCAGCACATCATTGAGCTGCGCCGGGGTCAGACAAATCAGACCACAACATCAGAAAGTAGTTACGATGTCTGATTTCGAAGCAGTTGATGGTAAAATTTTGGAAGAAATAGTACAGCATCTTAAAACATCAACCTGCGCCCTTGACACACTCCCAACATCTTTTTTCAAAAGTGTCTTTAACTGTTTAGAAGCAGATCTCCTAAAAGTGGTAAATTCATCACTTAACTCTGGCACTTTTCCAAAGTCCCTTAAAACTGCAGTTGTTAAGCCCCTCCTGAAAAAGAGCAACCTAGATAACACTGTATTGAGCAACTACAGACCTATCTCAAATCTTCCTTTCATAGGCAAGATCATTGAAAAAGTTGTTTTCAATCAGCTGAACAAATTCTTAATTTCTAATGGTTACTTTGACATTTTTCAATCTGGTTTCAGACCACACCACAGTACAGAGACAGCGCTCATAAAGATAATAAATGATATTCGCCTCAATACAGACACAGGCAAACTATCAGTGCTGGTGCTACTCGACCTCAGTGCTGCTTTTGACACTGTCGATCACAACATACTTCTTGACAGGCTGGAAAACTGGGTCGGGCTTTCTGGGATGGTCCTGAAATGGCTCAAGTCATACTTAGAAGGGAGAGGTTATTATGTAAGTATAGGTGGCCATAAATCTGAGTGGACATCCATGACATGCGGAGTCCCGCAAGGCTCAATTCTTGCGCCACTCCTGTTCAACCTGTATATGCTCCCACTAAGCCAAATAATGAGAGATAACAAAATTGCCTATCACAGTTATGCAGACGACACCCAGATATACTTAGCTCTATCCCCTAATGACTATAGCCCCATTGACTCCCTGTGCAAATGCATTGATGAAGTTAACAGTTGGATGTGCCAAAACTTTCTTCAGTTAAACAAAGAGAAAACTGAAGTCATTGCGTTTGGAAACAAAGATGAAGTTCTCAAGGTGAATGCATACCTTGACGCTAGGGGTCAAACAACTAAAAATCAAGTCAGGAATCTTGGTGTGATTCTGGAGTCTGACCTCAGTTTCAGTAGTCATGTCAAAGCAATAACTAAATCAGCATACTATCATCTCAAAAATATTGCAAGAATTAGATGCTTTGTTTCCAGACAAGACTTAGAGAAACTTGTGCATGCTTTCATCACTAGCAGGGTGGATTATTGTAATGGCCTCCTCACTGGCCTTCCCAAAAAGACCATTAGACAGCTCCAGCTCATTCAGAATGCTGCTGCCAGGATTCTGAGCAGAACCAGAAAATATGAGCATATCACACCAGTCCTCAGGTCTCTACACTGGCTACCAGTTACATTTAGGATTGATTTTAAAGTATTATTAATGGTATATAAATCACTCAGTGGACTAGGACCTCAATACATTGCTAATATGCTCATTGAATACAAACCTATCAGATCACTCAGATCATTAGGATCACATCAGCTGGAAATACCAAGGGTTTACTCAAAGCAAGGAGAGTCAGCTTTTAGCTATTATGCCAGTCGCATCTGGAACCAGCTTCCAGAAGAGATCAAATGTGCTCCAACAGTAGCCACATTCAAATCCAGACTCAAAACACATCTGTTTAGCTATGCATTTACTGAATGAGCACTATGCTGCGTCCGAACTGATTGCACTATATTATATATGCACTATTTTAATTATGTTCTATTTCTCTTGTTTTTATTCATATTTTTAATTGTTTTATACTTTTATTCCTGTTTTATTCTTTTTCACACATTTAAACAGTTTTTATTTAAATCACATTTACTTTTTATTTTAATTGATATTTTAAATTCATGTATCTTTGATTTTTGTTTTCTCATTTCTATGTAAAGCACTTTGAATGACCTTTGTGTATGAAATGTGCTATACAAATAAACTTGCCTTGCCTTGCCTTACTTTTTCGAACTCCTCCTAGACCGTTTGTCCGATTTGCATGTCCTTTGGTATGTAGCATCTAGAGACACCCAAGACAAAAAGTTATCAAAAGCTTTTCAGTAGACCTATCCGTTCTCGTATAAATTGACAACATATATGGCGGCGAGCACGCCAAAACGGACGTGAAGCCGTATCTTCGCAAAACTTTATTGTATCGACACGAAACTTGGTATATGTCATAACAGTCATGACCTGAGGGTGCCTGCAACGTTTCGTCACAGCGCCACCTAGTGGTCACGAGATTCAAAAAATGCCTATTTTCGCTTATAACTACTTCAAACTTGAGTCTAAAATCATGAAGGTGGTCTTGTTAGATTCCTTGAGGCATGCCGAGTCAAACGATACCAAACGGTTTTCGGTCGGCCATTTTGGGTGTCGGCCATTTTGAATTTTCTCATTAAGTTCAGTATTTCACAAACAGAATGGCGTATCGCTACGAAATTTGGCATGGTTCATCAGTGACATGTTCTGAGCGCACCAATAAATCTTTAGGACGGCGCCACCTAGTGGTCAGGATATGTAATTTTTTTTAAAAAATCTTTATATCATTTGATTAAATTGCCACACTGACATAAGACTTCACTCTATTGATTCCTTGGCTCATGCTGAGTCCGACTGTACCAAATATGTCTGAGTCAAACCTACTTCCTGTCTGCCATTTTGAATTATATTGAACACCTACTTTTTCGAACTCCTCCTAGAGCGCTCGAGTGATTGGCTTGATTTTTGGTACGCATCATCTAGAGACACTCCAGACAAAAAGTTATCAAAAGCTTTTCGGTAGACCTATCCGTTGTCGTATAACGCATCAAAGAATGCGAGGGCGAGCACCCCAAAATGTGTTAAGCCTGTATCTTCGCAAAACTTTTGCGTATTAATATGAGACTTGGTATATGTCATAACAGTGATGACCTGAGGGTGCATGCACCGTTTCGTCACACTGCCCCCTACTGGTCATGAGATATAAAAAATGTCTATTTTTGCTTATAACTACTCCAAACTTGAATGTAAAGTTATGAGAGTGGTCTTGTTAGATTTCGTGAGGCATGCCGAGTCAAACGATACCAAATGGTTTTTGGTTGTCCATTTTGTGTGTCGGCCATTTTGAATTTTTCTTTAAGTTCAAGTATTTCATAAACGCAATTGCGTATTGTTATGAAACTAGGTATGGTTCATCAGCAACATGTTCTGAGAGGGCTTGTAAACTTTTCGGCGCCCCCTAGTGGTCAAGAGATTTGAAGCTATATCTCTGCATCTCTTTATCGTATTTACACCAAATTTGGTGGGTGTCATCACAATCAAGACTTGAGTCACAATTTATTGTTTGGTCAGTGCCCCCTAGTGGTCAAGTCATTTAAGGCTATATCTCTGTATCGCTTTATCGTATTTACACTAAATTTTGTATGTGTCATTACAGTCATGACCTGAAGCAACATCTATTGTTTCGGCACAGCGCCACCTAGTGGTCTCAAGATACAAAAAAAATTGCTATTTTTTCCTAAAACTAATGCAAACTTAGATCTTAAATCATGACAGTCATCACGTATGAATCATTTTTTGCCATGTTTGGCTTGACCCCGGTATCGCTGCTTGCAGCTATATTTATTATTATTATTATTATTATTATTATTATGTTTCCTCTTCCGCCATTGAAGTCAATGGCAGCCCCTAGAACCGTACATAGGAAAGTTATGAAATTTGGCACACATGTAGAGGACAGTCTCAGAAGTTACTATAGCAACATTGGTGTGTCTGACTCAAACCCTCTAGCGCCACCAACAGTCCAAAAATCCACTTATGTTCATGCTCACAACTTCTGACCCGTGAGTCCTAGAAACTAAATTCTTGTTTCCTCTGAATCCTTGGCTCATGATGATTCAATTGCACACATTGATGTCATTTGTGTCATGCACATCTTTCCGCCATTTTGAATTTTCCGTAAAACCTACTTTTTCAAACTCCTCCTAGACTGTTTGTCCGATTTGCATGTCCTTTGGTATGTAGCATCTAGAGACACCCCAGACAAAAAGTTATCAAAAGCTTTTTGATAGACCATTGCGTTCTCACATAAATTAATAACATATATGGCGGCGAGCACGCCAAAATGGACGTGAGGCTGTATCTTTGCAACACTTTGGTCTATCGACATGAAACTTGGTATATGTCATTACAGTCATGACCTGAGGGTGCCTGCAACGTTTCGTCACAGCGCCACCTAGTGGTAACGAGATTCGAAAAATGCCTATTTTCGCTTATACCTACTTCAAACTTGAGTCTAAAATCATGAAGGTGGTCTTGTTAGATTCCTTGAGGCATGCCGAGTCAAACGATACCAAACGGTTTTCGGTCGGCCATTTTGGGTGTCGGCCATTTTGAATTTTCTCATTAAGTTCAGTATTTCACAAACAGAATGGCGTATCGCTACGAAATTTGGCATGGTTCATCAGTGACATGTTCTGAGCCCACCTATAAATCTTTAGGACGGCGCCACCTAGTGGTCAGGATATGTAAATAAATTGTTTAAAATCTTTATTTCATTTGATTAAATTGCCACTATGACATAAGACTTCACTCTATTGATTCCTTGGCTCATGCTGAGTCCGACTGTACCAAATATGTCTGAGTCAAAACTACTTCCTGTCGGCCATTTTGAATTATATTGAACACCTACTTTTTCAAACTCCTCCTAGAGCGCTCGTGTGATTGGCTTGATTTTTGGTATGCATCATCTAGAGACACTCTAGACAAAAAGTTATCAAAAGATTTTTGGTAGACCTATCCGTTGTCGTATAACGCATCAAAGAATGCGAGTGCGAGCACGCCAAAATGTGTTTGAGCCTGTATCTTCGCAAAACTTTTGCGTATTAATATGAGACTTGGTATATGTCATAACAGTGATGACCTGAGGGTGCATGCACCATTTCGTCACACTGCCCCCTACTGGTCACGAGATATAAAAAATTTCTATTTTTGCTTATAACTACTGCAAATTTGAATGTAAAATTATGAGACTGGTCTTGTTAGATTTCGTGAGGCATGCCGAGTCAAACGTTACCAAATGGTTTTTGGTCGGCCATTTTGTGTGTCGGCCATTTTGAATTTTTCTTTAAGTTCAAGTATTTCAGAAACGCAATTGTGTATTGTTATGAAACTTGGTATGGTTCATCAGCAACATGTTCTGGGAGGACTTGTAAACTTTTCGGTGCCCCCTAGTGGTCAAGAGATTTGAAGCTATATCTCTGCATCTCTTTATCGTATTTACACCAAATTTGGTGGGTGTCATCACAATCAAGACCTGAGTCACAATTTATTTTTTGGTCAGTGCCCCCTAGTGGTCAAGTCATTTAAGGCTATATCTCCGCATCTCTTTATTGTATTTACACCAAATTTGGTGGGTGTCATCACAATCAAGACCTGAGTCACAATTTATTTTTTGGTCAGTGCCCCCTAGTGGTCAAGTCATTTAAGGCTATATCTCTGCATCTCTTTATTGTATTTACACCAAATTTGGTGGGTGTCATCACAATCAAGACCTGAGTCACAATTTATTGTTTGGTCAGTGCCCCCTAGTGGTCAAGTCATTTAAGGCTATATCTCCGTATCGCTTTATTGTATTTACACTAAATTTGGTATGTGTCATCACAGTCATGACCTGAGGCACCATCTATTGTTTCGGCAAAGCGCCACCTAGTGGTCTCAAGATACAAAAAATGCTATTTTTTCATAAAACTAATGCAAACTTAGATCTTAAATCATGACAGTCATCACGTATGAATAATTTTTTGCCATGTTTGGCTTGACCCCGGTATCGCTGCTTGCAGCTATATTTAGTTTTCTTATTATTATTATTATTCATCTTCTTGTTCTTCCGCCATTGAAGTCAATGGCAGCCCATAGAACCGTACATAGGAAAGTTATGAAATTTGGCACACATGTAGAGGACAGTCTCAGAAGTTACTATAGCAACATTGGTTTGTCTGACTCAAACCCTCTAGCGCCACCAACAGTCCAAAAATCCACTTATGTTCATGCTCATAACTTCTGACCCGTGAGTCCTAGAAACTAAATTCTTGTTTCCTCTGAATCCTTTGCTTATGATGATTCAATTGCACACATTGATGTCATTTCTGTCATGCACATCTTTCCGCCATTTTGAATTTTCCTTAAAACCTACTTTTTCGAACTCCTCCTAGAGCGTTCGTCCGATTTGCATGTCCTTTGGTATGTAGCATCTAGAGACACCCCAGACAAAAAGTTATCAAAAGCTTTTTGATAGACCAATGCGTTCTCATATAAATTGACAACATATACGGCGGCGAGCACGCCAAAACGGACGTGAGGCTGTATCTTCGCAAAACATTATTGTATCGACACGAAACTTGGTATATGTCATTACAGTCATGACTTGAGGTTGCCTGCAACGTTTCGTCACAGCGCCACCTAGTGGTCACGAAATTCGAAAAATGCATATTTTTGCTTATAACTACTTCACACTTGAGTCTAAAATCATGAAGGAGGTCTTGTTAGATTCCTTGAGGCATGCCGAGTCAAACGATACCAAACCGTTTTTGGTCGGCCATTTTGGTTGTCGGCCATTTTGAATTTTCTCATTAAGTTCAGTATTTCACAAACCGAATGGCGTATCGCTACGAAATTTGGCATGGTTCATCGGTGACATGTTCTGAGCGCACCTATAAATCTTTAGGACGGCGCCACCTAGTGGTCAGTATATGTAAATAAATTGTTTAAAATCTTTATATCATTTGATTAAATTGCCACTATGACATAAGACTTCACTCTATTGATTCCTTGGCTCATGCTGAGTCCGACGGTATCAAATATGTCTGAGTCAAACCTACTTCCTGTCGGCCATTTTGAATTATATTGAACACCTACTTTTTCGAACTCCTCCTAGAGCGCTCGTGTGATTGGCTTGATTTTTGGTATGCATCATCTAGAGACACTCTAGACAAAAAGTTATCAAAAGATTTTCGGTAGACCTATCCGTTGTCGTATAACGCATCAAAGAATGCGAGGGCGAGCACGCCAAAATGTGTTTGAGCCCGTATCTTCGCAAAACTTTTGCGTATTAATATGAGACTTGGTATATGTCATAACAGTGATGACCTGAGGGTGCATGCACCATTTCGTCACACTGCCCCCTACTGGTCACGAGATATAAAAAATGTCTATTTTTGCTTATAACTACTGCAAATTTGAATGTAAAATTATGAGACTGGTCTTGTTAGATTTCGTGAGGCATGGCGAGTCAAACGATACCAAATGGTTTTTGGTCGGCCATTTTGTGTGTCGGCCATTTTGAATTTTTCTTTAAGTTCAAGTATTTCAGAAACGCAACTGTGTATTGTTATGAAACTTGGTATGGTTCATCAGCAACATGTTCTGGGAGGACTTGTAAACTTTTCGGTGCCCCCTAGTGGTTAAGAGATTTGAAGCTATATCTCTGCATCTCTTTATCGTATTTACACCAAATTTGGTGGGTGTCATCACAATCAAGACCTGAGTCACAATTTATTTTTTGGTCAGTGCCCCCTAGTGGTCAAGTCATTTAAGGCTATATCTCTGCATCTCTTTATTGTATTTACACCAAATTTGGTGAGTGTCATCACAATCAAGACCTGAGTCACAATTTATTGTTTGGTTAGTGCCCCCTAGTGGTCAAGTCATTTAAGGCTATATCTCTGCATCTCTTTATTGTATTTACACCAAATTTGGTGGGTGTCATCACAATCAAGACCTGAGTCACAATTTATTGTTTGGTTAGTGCCCCCTAGTGGTCAAGTCATTTAAGGCTATATCTCTGTATTGCTTTATCATATTTACACTAAATTTGGTATGTGTCATCACAGTCATGACCTGAGGCACCATCTATTGTTTCTGCACCACGCCACCTAGTGGTCTCAAGATACAAAAAAATTGCTATTTTTTTCATAAAACTAATGCAAACTTAGATCTTAAATCATGACAGTCATCACGTATGAATCATTTTTTGCCATGTTTGGCTTGACCCCGGTATCGCTGCTTGCAGCTATATTTAGGGGTCAAGCCCCGAAGGGGCGTAGAACCCTATTGTTATTGTTAGTTTTCTTATTATTAGGGGTCAAGCCCCGAAGGGGCGTAGAACCCTATTGTTATTGTTAGTTTTCTTATTATTATTATTATTAGGGGTCAAGCCCCGAAGGGGCGTAGAACCCTATTGTTATTGTTAGTTTTCTTATTATTATTATTATTCATCTTCTTGTTCTTCCGCCATTGAAGTCAATGGCAGCCCATAGAACCGTACATAGGAAAGTTATGAAATTTGGCACACATGTAGAGGACAGTCTCAGAAGTTACTATAGCAACATTGGTTTGTCTGACTCAAACCCTCTAGCGCCACCAACAGTCCAAAAATCCACTTATGTTCATGCTCATAACTTCTGACCCGTGAGTCCTAGAAACTAAATTCTTGTTTCCTCTGAATCCTTTGCTTATGATGATTCAATTGCACACATTGATGTCATTTCTGTCATGCACATCTTTCCGCCATTTTGAATTTTCCTTAAAACCTACTTTTTCGAACTCCTCCTAGAGCGTTCGTCCGATTTGCATGTCCTTTGGTATGTAGCATCTAGAGACACCCCAGACAAAAAGTTATCAAAAGCTTTTTGATAGACCAATGCGTTCTCATATAAATTGACAACATATACGGCGGCGAGCACGCCAAAACGGACGTGAGGCTGTATCTTCGCAAAACATTATTGTATCGACACGAAACTTGGTATATGTCATTACAGTCATGACTTGAGGTTGCCTGCAACGTTTCGTCACAGCGCCACCTAGTGGTCACGAAATTCGAAAAATGCATATTTTTGCTTATAACTACTTCACACTTGAGTCTAAAATCATGAAGGAGGTCTTGTTAGATTCCTTGAGGCATGCCGAGTCAAACGATACCAAACCGTTTTTGGTCGGCCATTTTGGTTGTCGGCCATTTTGAATTTTCTCATTAAGTTCAGTATTTCACAAACCGAATGGCGTATCGCTACGAAATTTGGCATGGTTCATCGGTGACATGTTCTGAGCGCACCTATAAATCTTTAGGACGGCGCCACCTAGTGGTCAGTATATGTAAATAAATTGTTTAAAATCTTTATATCATTTGATTAAATTGCCACTATGACATAAGACTTCACTCTATTGATTCCTTGGCTCATGCTGAGTCCGACGGTATCAAATATGTCTGAGTCAAACCTACTTCCTGTCGGCCATTTTGAATTATATTGAACACCTACTTTTTCGAACTCCTCCTAGAGCGCTCGTGTGATTGGCTTGATTTTTGGTATGCATCATCTAGAGACACTCTAGACAAAAAGTTATCAAAAGATTTTCGGTAGACCTATCCGTTGTCGTATAACGCATCAAAGAATGCGAGGGCGAGCACGCCAAAATGTGTTTGAGCCCGTATCTTCGCAAAACTTTTGCGTATTAATATGAGACTTGGTATATGTCATAACAGTGATGTCCTGAGGGTGCATGCACCATTTCGTCACACTGCCCCCTACTGGTCACGAGATATAAAAAATGTCTATTTTTGCTTATAACTACTGCAAATTTGAATGTAAAATTATGAGACTGGTCTTGTTAGATTTCGTGAGGCATGGCGAGTCAAACGATACCAAATGGTTTTTGGTCGGCCATTTTGTGTGTCGGCCATTTTGAATTTTTCTTTAAGTTCAAGTATTTCAGAAACGCAACTGTGTATTGTTATGAAACTTGGTATGGTTCATCAGCAACATGTTCTGGGAGGACTTGTAAACTTTTCGGTGCCCCCTAGTGGTTAAGAGATTTGAAGCTATATCTCTGCATCTCTTTATCGTATTTACACCAAATTTGGTGGGTGTCATCACAATCAAGACCTGAGTCACAATTTATTTTTTGGTCAGTGCCCCCTAGTGGTCAAGTCATTTAAGGCTATATCTCTGCATCTCTTTATTGTATTTACACCAAATTTGGTGAGTGTCATCACAATCAAGACCTGAGTCACAATTTATTGTTTGGTTAGTGCCCCCTAGTGGTCAAGTCATTTAAGGCTATATCTCTGCATCTCTTTATTGTATTTACACCAAATTTGGTGGGTGTCATCACAATCAAGACCTGAGTCACAATTTATTGTTTGGTTAGTGCCCCCTAGTGGTCAAGTCATTTAAGGCTATATCTCTGTATTGCTTTATCATATTTACACTAAATTTGGTATGTGTCATCACAGTCATGACCTGAGGCACCATCTATTGTTTCTGCACCACGCCACCTAGTGGTCTCAAGATACAAAAAAATTGCTATTTTTTTCATAAAACTAATGCAAACTTAGATCTTAAATCATGACAGTCATCACGTATGAATCATTTTTTGCCATGTTTGGCTTGACCCCGGTATCGCTGCTTGCAGCTATATTTAGGGGTCAAGCCACGAAGTGGCGTAGACACCTATTGTTTCTGTTAGTTTTCTTATTATTATTCTTCTTCCTTCTTCCTCCATTGAAGTCAATGGCAGCCCATAGAACCGTACGTAGGAAAGTTATGAAATTTGGCACACATGTAGAGGACAGTCTCAGAAGTTACTATAGCAACATTGGTGTGTCTGACTCAAACCCTCTAGCGCCACCAACAGTCCAAAAATCCACTTATGTTCATGCTCATAACTTCTGACCCGTGAGTCCTAGAAACTAAATTCTTGTTTCCTCTGAATCCTTGGCTCATGATGATTCAATTGCACACATTGATGTCATTTGTGTCATGCACATCTTTCCGCCATTTTGAATTTTCCGTAAAACCTACTTTTTCGAACTCCTTCTAGACCGTTTGTCCGATTTGCATGTCCTTTGGTATGTAGCATCTAGAGACACCCCAGACAAAAAGTTATCAAAAGCTTTTTGATAGACCAATGCGTTCTCATATAAATTGACAACATATATGGCGGCGAGCACGCCAAAACGGACGTGAGGCTGTATCTTCGCAACACTTTGGTGTATCGACACGAAACTTGGTATATGTCATTACAGTCATGACCTGAGGGTGCCTGCAACGTTTCGTCACAGCGCCACCTAGTGGTCACGAGATTCGAAAAATGCCTATTTTCGCTTATAACTACTTCAAACTTGAGTCTAAAATCATGAAGGTGGTCTTGTTAGATTCCTTGAGGCATGCCGAGTCAAACGATACCAAACGGTTTTCGGTCGGCCATTTTGGGTGTCGGCCATTTTGAATTTTCTCATTAAGTTCAGTATTTCACAAACAGAATTGCGTATCGCTACGAAATTTGGCATGGTTCATCAGTGACATGTTCTGAGCGCACCTATAAATCTTTAGGACGGCGCCACCTAGTGGTCAGGATATGTAAAGAAATTGTTTAAAATCTTTATATCATTTGATTAAATTGCCACACTGACATAAGACTTCACTCTATTGATTCCTTGGCTCATGCTGAGTCCGACTGTACCAAATATGTCTGAGTCAAACCTACTTCCTGTCGGCCATTTTGAATTATATTGAACACCTACTTTTTCGAACTCCTCCTAGAGCGCTCGTGTTATTGGCTTGATTTTTGGTATGCATCATCTAGAGACACTCCAGACAAAAAGTTATCAAAAGCTTTTCGGTAGACCTATCCGTTGTCGTATAACGCATCAAAGAATGCGAGGGCGAGCACGCCAAAATGTGTTTGAGCCTGTATCTTCGCAAAACTTTTGCGTATTAATATGAGACTTGGTATATGTCATAACAGTGATGACCTGAGGGTGCATGCACCATTTCGTCACACTGCCCCCTACTGGTCACGAGATATAAAAAATGTCTATTTTTGCTTATAACTACTGCAAACTTGAATGTAAAATTATGAGACCGGTCTTGTTAGATTTCGTGAGCCATGCCGAGTCAAACAATACCAAATGGTTTTTGGTCGGCCATTTTGTGTGTCGGCCATTTTGAATTTTTTCTTTAAGTTCAAGTATTTCAGAAACGCAATTGCGTATTGTTATCAAACTTGGTATGGTTCATCAGCAACATGTTCTGGGAGGACTTGTAAACTTTTCGGGGCCCCCTAGTGGTCAAGAGATTTGAAGCTATATCTCTGCATCTCTTTATCGTATTTACACCAAATTTGGTGGGTGTCATCACAATCAAGACCTGAGTCACAATTTATTGTTTGGTCAGTGCCCCCTAGTGGTCAAGTCATTTAAGGCTATATCTCCATATCGCTTTATTGTATTTACACTAAATTTGGTATGTGTCATCACAGTCATGACCTGAGGCACCATCTATTGTTTCGGCACAGCGCCACCTAGTGGTCTCCAGATACAAAAAAATGCTATTTTTTCATAAAACTAATGCAAACTTAGATCTTAAATCATGACAGTCATCACGTATGAATCATTTTTTGCCATGTTTGGCTTGACCCCGGTATCGCTGCTTGCAGCTATATTTAGGGGTCAAGCCCCGAAGGGGCGTAGAACCCTATTGTTATTGTTAGTTTTCTTATTATTATTATTATTTAGGGGTCAAGCCCCGAAGGGGCGTAGAACCCTATTGTTATTGTTAGTTTTCTTATTATTATTCTTGTTCCTCGTTCTTCCACCCAAAAGTCAATGGCAGCCCATAGAACCGTACGTAGGAAAGTTATGAAATTTGGCACACATGTAGAGGACAGTCTCAGAAGTTACTATAGCAACATTGGTGTGTCTGAGTCAAACCCTCTAGCGCCACCAACAGTCCAAAAATCCACTTATATTCATGCTCATAACTTCTGACCCGTGAGTCCTAGAAACTAAATTCTTGTTTCCTCTGAATCCTTTGCTCATGATGATTCAATTGCACACATTGATGTCATTTGTGTCATGCAAATCTTTCCGCCATTTTGAATTTTCCGTAAAACCTACTTTTTCGAACTCCTCCTAGAGCGTTTGTCCGATTTGCATGTCCTTTGGTATGTAGCATCTAGAGACACCCCAGACAAAAAGTTATCAAAAGCTTTTTGATAGACCAATGCGTTCTCATATAAATTGACAACATATATGGCGGCGAGCACGCCAAAACGGACGTGAGGCCGTATCTTCGCAAAACTGTATTGTATCGACACGAAACTTGGTATATGTCATAACAGTCATGACCTGAGGGTGCCTGCAATGTTTCGTCACAGCGCCACCTAGTGGTCACGAGATTCGAAAAATGCCTATTTTTGCTTATAACTACTTCAAACTTGAGTCTAAAATCATGAAGGTGGTCTTGTTAGATTCCTTGTGGCATGCCGAGTCAAACGATATCAAACGGTTTTCGGTCGGCCATTTTGGGTGTCGGCCATTTTGAATTTTCTCATTAAGTTCAGTATTTCACAAACAGAATGGCGCATTGCTACGAAATTTGGCATGGTTCATCAGTGACATGTTCTGAGCGCACCTATAAATCTTTAGGACAACGCCACCTAGTGGTCAGGATATGTAAATAAATTGTTTAAAATCTTTATATCATTTGATTAAATTGCCACTATGACATAAGACTTCACTCTTTTGATTCCTTGGCTCATGCTGAGTCAGACTGTACCAAATATGTCTGAGTCAAACCTACTTCCTGTCGGCCATTTTGAATTATATTGAACACCTACTTTTTCGAACTCCTCCTAGAGCGCTCGTGTGATTGGCTTGATTTTTGGTATGCATCATCTAGAGACACTCCAGACAAAAAGTTATCAAAAGCTTTTTGGTAGACCTATCCGTTGTCGTATAACGCATCAAAGAATGCGAGGGCGAGCACGCCAAAATGTGTTTGAGCCTGTATCTTCGCAAAACTTTTGCGTATTGATATGAGACTTGGTATATGTCATAACAGTGATGACGTAAGGGTGCATGCACCGTTTCGTCACAGTGCCCCCTAGTGGTCACGAGATATGAAAATCGTCAATTTTTGCTTATAACTTCTGCAAGCATGTGTGTAAAATTATGAGAGTGCTTTTGTTAGATTTCCTGAAGCATGTCGAGTCAAACGATACCAAATGGTTTTTGGTCGGCCACTTTGGGTGTCGGCCATTTTTATTTTTTCTCTAAGTTCAAGTATTTCAGAAACGCAATTGCGTATTGTTATGAAACTTGGTATGGTTCATCAGCAACATGTTCTGAAAGCACTTGTAAACTTTTTGGTGCCCCCTAGTGGTCAAAAAGATTTGAGGCTATATCTCTGAATCTCTTCATCGTATTTACACCAAATTTGGTGGGTGTTATTACAGTATTGTTCCGAGTCACCATCTATTGTTTTAGCCAGTGCCCCCTAGTGGTCAAGACATTTGAGGCTATATCTCTGTATTCCTTTATTGTATTTACACCAAATTTGGTGGGTGTCATCAGTTCATGGCAGTCATCACGTATGATTCATTTTTTGCCATGTTTGGCTTGACCCCGGTATCGCTGCTTGCCGCGATATTATTATTCTTCTTCTTGTTCTTCCGCCATTAAAGTCAATGGCAGCCCATAGAACCGTACGTAGGAAAGTTATGAAATTTGGCACACATGTAGAGGACAGTCTCAGAAGTTACTATAGCAACATTGGTGTGTCTGACTCAAACCCTCTCGCGCCACCAACAGTCCAAAAATCCACTTATGTTCATGCTCATAACTTCTGACCCGTGAGTCCTAGAAACTAAATTCTTGTTTCCTCTGAATCCTTGGCTCATGATGATTCAATTGCACACATTGATGTCATTTGTGTCATGCACATCTTTCCGCCATTTTGAATTTTCCGTAAAACCTACTTTTTCGAACTCCTCCTAGACCGTCTGTCCGATTTGCATGTCCTTTGGTATGTAGCATCTAGAGACACCCCAGACAAAAAGTTATCAAAAGCTTTTTGATAGACCAATGCGTTCTCGTATAAATTGACAACATATATGGCGGCGAGCACGCCAAAACGGACGTGAGGCCGTATCTTCGCAAAACTTTATTGTATCGACACGAAACTTGGTATATGTCATTACAGTCATGACCTGAGGGTGCCTGCAACGTTTCGTCACAGCGCCACCTAGTGGTCACGAGATTCGAAAAATGCCTATTTTCGCTTATAACTACTTCAAACTTGAGTCTAAAATCATGAAGGTGGTCTTGTTAGATTCCTTGAGGCATGCCGAGTCAAACGATACCAAACGGTTTTCGGTCGGCCATTTTGGGTGTCGGCCATTTTGAATTTTCTCATTAAGTTCAGTATTTCACAAACAGAATGGCGTATCGCTACGAAATTTGGCATGGTTCATCAGTGACATGTTCTGAGCGCACCTATAAATCTTTAAGACAGCGCCACCTAGTGGTCAGGATATGTAAATAAATTGTTTAAAATCTTTATATCATTTGATTAAATTGCCACACTGACATAAGACTTCACTCTATTGATTCCTTGGCTCATGCTGAGTCTGACTGTACCAAATATGTCTGAGTCAAACCTACTTCCTGTCGGCCATTTTGAATTATATTGAACACCTACTTTTTCGAACTCCTCCTAGAGCGCTCGTGTGATTGGCTTGATTTTTGGTATGCATCATCTAGAGACACTCTAGACAAAAAGTTATCAAAAGCTTTTCGGTAGACCTATCCGTTGTCGTATAACGCATCAAAGAATGCGAGGGCGAGCACGCCAAAATGTGTTTGAGCCTGTATCTTCGCAAAACTTTTGCGTATTAATATGAGACTTGGTATATGTCATACCAGTGATGACCTGAGGGTGCATGCACCATTTCGTCACACTGCCCCCTACTGGTCACGAGATATAAAAAATGTCTATTTTTGCTTATAACTACTGCAAATTTGAATGTAAAATTATGAGACTGGTCTTGTTAGATTTCTTGAGGCATGCCGAGTCAAACGATACCAAATGGTTTTTGGTCGGCCATTTTGTGTGTCGGCCATTTTGAATTTTTTCTTTAAGTTCAAGTATTTCAGAAACGCAATTGCGTATTGTTATGAAACTTGGTATGGTTCATCAGCAACATGTTCTGGGAGGACTTGTAAACTTTTCGGTGCCCCCTAGTGGTCAAGAGATTTGAAGCTATATCTCTGCATCTCTTTATCGTATTTACACCAAATTTGGTGGGTGTCATCACAATCAAGACCTGAGTCACAATTTATTGTTTGGTTAGTGCCCCCTAGTGGTCAAGTCATTTAAGGCTATATCTCTGTATTGCTTTATCGTATTTACACTAAATTTGGTATGTGTCATCACAGTCATGACCTGAGGCACCATCTATTGTTTCGGCACAGCGCCACCTAGTGGTCTCAAGATACAAAAAATTTCTATTTTTTTCATAAAACTAATGCAAACTTAGATCTTAAATCATGACAGTCATCACGTATGAATCATTTTTTGCCATGTTTGGCTTGACCCCGGTATCGCTGCTTGCAGCTATATTTATTATTATTATTATTATTATTATGTTTCCTCTTCCGCCATTGAAGTCAATGGCAGCCCATAGAACCGTACGTAGGAAAGTTATGAAATTTGGCACACATGTAGAGGACAGTCTCAGAAGTTACTATAGCAACATTGGTGTGTCTGACTCAAACCCTCTAGCGCCACCAACAGTCCAAATATCCACTTATGTTCATGCTCATAACTTCTGACCCGTGAGTCCTAGAAACTAAATTCTTGTTTCCTCTGAATCCTTTGCTCATGATGATTCAAATGCACACATTGATGTCATTTGTGTCATGCAAATCTTTCCGCCATTTTGAATTTTCCGTAAAACCTACTTTTTCGAACTCCTCCTAGAGCGTTCGTCCGATTTGCATGTCCTTTGGTATGTAGCATCTAGAGACACCCCAGACAAAAAGTTATCAAAAGCTTTTTGATAGACCAATGCGTTCTCGTATACCGTGACAACATACAAGGCGGCGAGCACGCCAAAACGGACGTGAGGCCGTATCTTCGCAAAACTTTATTGTATCGACACGAAACTTGGTATATGTCATTACAGTCATGACCTGAGGGTGTCTGCAACGTTTCGTCACAGCGCCACCTAGTGGTCACGAGATTCGAAAAATGCCTATTTTCGCTTATAACTACTTCAAACTTGAGTCTAAAATCATGAAGGTGGTCTTGTTAGATTCCTTGAGGCATGCCGAGTCAAACGATACCAAACGGTTTTCGGTCGGCCATTTTGGGTGTCGGCCATTTTGAATTTTCTCATTAAGTTCAGTATTTCACAAACAGAATGGCGTATCGCTACGAAATTTGGCATGGTTCATCAGTGACATGTTCTGAGCGCACCTATAAATCTTTAAGACAGCGCCACCTAGTGGTCAGGATATGTAAATAAATTGTTTAAAATCTTTATATCATTTGATTAAATTGCCACTATGACATAAGACTTCACTCTTTTGATTCCTTGGCTCATGCTGAGTCCGACTGTACCAAATATGTCTGAGTCAAACCTACTTCCTGTCGGCCATTTTGAATTATATTGAACACCTACTTTTTCGAACTCCTCCTAGAGCGCTCGTGTGATTGGCTTGATTTTTGGTATGCATCATCTAGAGACACTCTAGACAAAAAGTTATCAAAAGCTTTTCGGTAGACCTATCCGTTGTCGTATAACGCATCAAAGAATGCGAGGGCGAGCACGCCAAAATGTGTTTGAGCCTGTATCTTCGCAAAACTTTTGTGTATTAATATGAGACTTGGTATATGTCATAACAGTGATGACCTGAGGGTGCATGCACCATTTCGTCACACTGCCCCCTACTGGTCACGAGATATAAAAAATGTCTATTTTTGCTTATAACTACTGCAATCTTGAATGTAAAATTATGAGACTGGTCTTGTTAGATTTCGTGAGGCATGCCGAGTCAAACGATACCAAATGGTTTTTGGTCAGCCATTTTGTGTGTCGGGCATTTTGAATTTTTTCTTTAAGTTCAAGTATTTCAGAAACGCAATTGCGTATTGTTATGAAACTTGGTATGGTTCATCAGCAACATGTTCTGGGAGGACTTGTAAACTTTTCGGCGCCCCCTAGTGGTCAAGAGATTTGAAGCTATATCTCTGCATCTCTTTATCGTATTTACACCAAATTTGGTGGGTGTCATCACAATCAAGACCTGAGTCACAATTTATTGTTTGGTCAGTGCCCCCTAGTGGTCAAGTCATTTAAGGCTATTTCTCCGTATCGCTTTATCGTATTTACACTAAATTTGGTATGTGTCATCACAGTCATGACCTGAGGCACCATCTATTGTTTCGGCAGAGCGCCACCTAGTGGTCTCAAGATACAAAAAATTGCTATTTTTTCCTAAAACTAATGCAAACTTAGATCTTAAATCATGACAGTCATCACGTATGAATCATTTTTTGCTATGTTCGGCTTGACCCCGGTATCGCTGCTTGCAGCTATATTTATTATTATTATTATGTTTCCTCTTCCGCCATTGAAGTCAATGGCAGCCCATAGAACCGTACATAGGAAAGTTATGAAATTTGGCACACATGTAGAGGACAGTCTCAGAAGTTACTATAGCAACATTGGTGTGTCTGACTCAAACCCTCTAGCGCCACCAACAGTCCAAAAATCCACTTATGTTCATGCTCACAACTTCTGACCCGTGAGTCCTAGAAACTAAATTCTTGTTTCCTCTGAATCCTTGGCTCATGATGATTCAATTGCACACATTGATGTCATTTGTGTCATGCACATCTTTCCGCCATTTTGAATTTTCCGTAAAACCTACTTTTTCGAACTCCTCCTAGACTGTTTGTCCGATTTGCATGTCCTTTGGTATGTAGCATCTAGAGACACCCCAGACAAAAAGTTATCAAAAGCTTTTTGATAGACCAATGCGTTCTCATATAAATTGACAACATATATGGCGGCGAGCACGCCAAAATGGACGTGAGGCTGTATCTTCGCAACACTTTGGTCTATCGACATGAAACTTGGTATATGTCATTACAGTCATGACCTGAGGGTGCCTGCAACGTTTCGTCACAGCGCCACCTAGTGGTCACGAGATTCGAAAAATGCCTATTTTCGCTTATAACTACTTCAAACTTGAGTCTAAAATCATGAAGGTGGTCTTGTTAGATTCCTTGAGGCATGCCGAGTCAAACGATACCAAACGGTTTTCGGTCGGCCATTTTGGGTGTCGGCCATTTTGAATTTTCTCATTAAGTTCAGTATTTCACAAACAGAATGGCGTATCGCTACGAAATTTGGCATGGTTCATCAGTGACATGTTCTGAGCGCACCTATAAATCTTTAGGACGGCGCCACCTAGTGGTCAGGATATGTAAATAAATTGTTTAAAATCTTTATATCATTTGATTAAATTGCCACTATGACATAAGACTTCACTCTATTGATTCCTTGGCTCATGCTGAGTCCGACTGTACCAAATATGTCTGAGTCAAACCTACTTCCTGTCGGCCATTTTGAACTATATTGAACACCTACTTTTTCGAACTCCTCCTAGAACGCTCGTGTGATTGGCTTGATTTTTGGTATGCATCATCTGGAGTGTCTCTAGATGATGCATACCAAAAGTTATCAAAAGCTTTTCGGTAGACCTATCCGTTGTCGTATAACGCATCAAAGAATGCGAGGGCGAGCACGCCAAAATGTGTTTGAGCCTGTATCTTCGCAAAACTTTTGTGTATTAATATGAGACTTGGTATATGTCATAACAGTGATGACCTGAGGGTGCATGCACCATTTCGTCACACTGCCCCCTACTGGTCACGAGATATAAAAAATGTCTATTTTTGCTTATAACTACTGCAAACTTGAATGTAAAATTATGAGACTGGTCTTGTTAGATTTCGTGAGGCATGCCGAGTCAAACGATACCAAATGGTTTTTGGTCGGCCATTTTGTGTGTCGGCCATTTTGAATTTTTTCTTTAAGTTCAAGTATTTCAGAAACGCAATTGCGTATTGTTATGAAACTTGATATGGTTCATCAGCAACATGTTCTGAGAGGACTTGTAAACTTTTCGGCGCCCCCTAGTGGTCAAGAGATTTGAAGCTATATCTCTGCATCTCTTTATCGTATTTACACCAAATTTGGTGGGTGTCATCACAATCAAGACCTGAGTCACAATTTATTTTTTGGTCAGTGCCCCCTAGTGGTCAAGTCATTTAAGGCTATATCTCCGTATCGCTTTATCGTATTTACACTAAATTTGGTATGTGTCATCACAGTCATGACCTGAGGCACCATCTATTGTTTCGGCACAGCGCCACCTAGTGGTCTCAAGATACAAAAAATTGCTATTTTTTCTAAAACTAATGCAAACTTAGATCTTAAATCATGACAGTCATCACGTATGAATCATTTTTTGCCATGTTTGGCTTGACCCCGGTATCGCTGCTTGCAGCTATATTTAGGGGTCAAGCCCCGAAGGGGCGTAGAACCCTATTGTTATTGTTAGTTTTCTTATTATTAGGGGTCAAGCCCCGAAGGGGCGTAGAACCCTATTGTTATTGTTAGTTTTCTTATTATTATTATTATTATTATTATTATTATTATTATGTTTCCTCTTCCGCCATTGAAGTCAATGGCAGCCCATAGAACCGTACATAGGAAAGTTATGAAATTTGGCACACATGTAGAGGACAGTCTCAGAAGTTACTATAGCAACATTGGTGTGTCTGACTCAAACCCTCTAGCGCCACCAACAGTCCAAAAATCCACTTATGTTCATGCTCACAACTTCTGACCCGTGAGTCCTAGAAACTAAATTCTTGTTTCCTCTGAATCCTTGGCTCATGATGATTCAATTGCACACATTGATGTCATTTGTGTCATGCACATCTTTCCGCCATTTTGAATTTTCCGTAAAACCTACTTTTTCGAACTCCTCCTAGACCGTTTGTCCGATTTGCATGTCCTTTGGTATGTAGCATCTAGAGACACCCCAGACAAAAAGTTATCAAAAGCTTTTTGATAGACCAATGCGTTCTCGTATAAATTGACAACATATATGGCGGCGAGCACGCCAAAATGGACGTGAGGCCGTATCTTCGCAAAACTTTGTGTATCGACACGAAACTTGGTATATGTCATTACAGTCATGACCTGAGGGTGCCTGCAACGTTTCGTCACAGCGCCACCTAGTGGTCACGAGATTCGAAAAATGCCTATTTTCGCTTATAACTACTTCAAACTTGAGTCTAAAATCATGAAGGTGGTCTTGTTAGATTCCTTGAGGCATGCCGAGTCAAACGATACCAAACGGTTTTCGGTCGGCCATTTTGGGTGTCGGCCATTTTGAATTTTCTCATTAAGTTCAGTATTTCACAAACAGAATGGCGTATCGCTACGAAATTTGGCATGGTTCATCGGTGACATGTTCTGAGCGCACCTATAAATCTTTAGGACGGCGCCACCTAGTGGTCAGGATATGTAAATAAATTGTTTAAAATCTTTATATCATTTGATTAAATTGCCACTATGACATAAGACTTCACTCTATTGATTCCTTGGCTCATGCTGAGTCCGACTGTACCAAATATGTCTGAGTCAAACCTACTTCCTGTCGGCCATTTTGAATTATATTGAACACCTACTTTTTCGAACTCCTCCTAGAGCGCTCGTGTGATTGGCTTGATTTTTGGTATGCATCATCTAGAGACACTCTAGACAAAAAGTTATCAAAAGCTTTTCGGTAGACCTATCCGTTGTCGTATAACGCATCAAAGAATGCGAGGGCGAGCACGCCAAAATGTGTTTGAGCCTGTATCTTCGCAAAACTTTTGCGTATTAATATGAGACTTGGTATATGTCATAACAGTGATGACCTGAGGGTGCATGCACCATTTCGTCACACTGCCCCCTACTGGTCACGAGATATAAAAAATGTCTATTTTTGCTTATAACTACTGCAAACTTGAATGTAAAATTATGAGACTGGTCTTGTTAGATTTCGTGAGGCATGCCGAGTCAAACGATACCAAATGGTTTTTGGTCGGCCATTTTGTGTGTCGGCCATTTTGATTTTTTCTTTAAGTTCAAGTATTTCAGAAACGCAATTGCGTATTGTTATGAAACTTGGTATGGTTCATCAGCAACATGTTCTGGGAGGACTTGTAAACTTTTCGGTGCCCCCTAGTGGTCAAGAGATTTGAAGCTATATCTCTGCATCTCTTTATCGTATTTACACCAAATTTGGTGGGTGTCATCACAATCAAGACCTGAGTCACAATCTATTGTTTGGTCAGTGCCCCCTAGTGGTCAAGTCATTTAAGGCTATATCTCCGTATCGCTTTATTGTATTTACACTAAATTTGGTATGTGTCATCACAGTCATGACCTGAGGCACCATCTATTGTTTCGGCACAGCGCCACCTAGTGGTCTCAAGATACAAAAAAATTGCACTTTTTTTCCTAAAACTAATGCAAACTTAGATCTTAAATCATGACAGTCATCACGTATGAATCATTTTTTGCCATGTTTGGCTTGACCCCGGTATCGCTGCTTGCAGCTATATTTATTATTATTATTATTATTATTATTGTTATTCTTGTTCCTCGTTCTTCCACCCAAAAGTCAATGGCAGCCCATAGAACCGTACATAGGAAAGTTATGAAATTTGGCACACATGTAGAGGACAGTCTCAGAAGTTACTATAGCAACATTGGTGTGTCTGACTCAAACCCTCTAGCGCCACCAACAGTCCAAAAATCCACTTATGTTCATGCTCACAACTTCTGACCCGTGAGTCCTAGAAACTAAATTCTTGTTTCCTCTGAATCCTTTGCTCATGATGATTCAAATGCACACATTGATGTCATTTGTGTCATGCACATCTTTCCGCCATTTTGAATTTTCCGTAAAACCTACTTTTTCGAACTCCTCCTAGACCGTTTGTCCGATTTGCATGTCCTTTGGTATGTAGCATCTAGAGACACCCCAGACAAAAAGTTATCAAAAGCTTTTTGATAGACCAATGCGTTCTCATATAAATTGACAACATATATGGCGGCGAGCACGCCAAAACGGACGTGAGGCCGTATCTTCGCAAAACTTTATTGTATCGACACGAAACTTGGTATATGTCATTACAGTCATGACCTGAGGGTGCCTGCAACGTTTCGTCACAGCGCCACCTAGTGGTCACGAGATTCGAAAAATGCCTATTTTCGCTTATAACTACTTCAAACTTGAGTCTAAAATCATGAAGGTGGTCTTGTTAGATTCCTTGAGGCATGCCGAGTCAAACGATACCAAACGGTTTTCGGTCGGCCATTTTGGGTGTCGGCCATTTTGAATTTTCTCATTAAGTTCAGTATTTCACAAACAGAATGGCGTATCGCTACGAAATTTGGCATGGTTCATCAGTGACATGTTCTGAGCGCACTTATAAATCTTTAGGACGGCGCCACCTAGTGGTCAGGATATGTAAATAAATTGTTTAAAATCTTTATATCATTTGATTAAATTGCCACTATGACATAAGACTTCACTCTATTGATTCCTTGGCTCATGCTGAGTCCGACTGTACCAAATATGTCTGAGTCAAACCTACTTCCTGTCGGCCATTTTGAATTATATTGAACACCTACTTTTTCGAACTCCTCCTAGAGCGCTTGTGTGATTGGCTTGATTTTTGGTATGCATCATCTAGAGACACTCTAGACAAAAAGTTATCAAAAGCTTTTCGGTAGACCTATCCGTTGTCGTATAACGCATCAAAGAATGCGAGGGCGAGCACGCCAAAATGTGTTTGAGCCTGTATCTTCGCAAAACTTTTGCGTATTAATATGAGACTTGGTATATGTCATAACGGTGATGACCTGAGGGTGCATGCACCATTTCGTCACACTGCCCCCTACTGGTCACGAGATATAAAAAATGTTTATTTTTGCTTATAACTACTGCAAATTTGAATGTAAAATTATGAAACTGGTCTTGTTAGATTTCGTGAGGCATGCCGAGTCAAACGATACCAAATGGTTTTTGGTCGGCCATTTTGTGTGTCGGCCATTTTGAATTTTTTTTTAAGTTCAAGTATTTCAGAAACGCAATTGCGTATTGTTATGAAACTTGGTATAGTTCATCAGCAACATGTTCTGAGAGGACTTGTAAACTTTTCGGCGCCCCCTAGTGGTCAAGAGATTTGAAGCTATATCTCTGCATCTCTTTATCGTATTTACACCAAATTTGGTGGGTGTCATCACAATCAAGACCTGAGTCACAATTTATTGTTTGGTCAGTGCCCCCTAGTGGTCAAGTCATTTAAGGCTATATCTTCGTATCGCTTTATCGTATTTACACTAAATTTGGTATGTGTCATCACAGTCATGACCTGAGGCACCATCTATTGTTTCGGCACAACGCCACCTAGTGGTCTCAAGATATGAAAAAATTGCTATTTTTTTCATAAAACTAATGCAAACTTAGATCTTAAATCATGACAGTCATCACGTATGAATCATTTTTTGCCATGTTTGGCTTGACCCCGGTATCGCTGCTTGCAGCTATATTTAGGGGTCAAGCCCCGAAGGGGCGTAGAACCCTATTGTTATTGTTAGTTTTCTTATTATTATTATTATTATTATTATTATTATTGTTATTCTTGTTCCTCGTTCTTCCACCCAAAAGTCAATGGCAGCCCATAGAACCGTACATAGGAAAGTTATGAAATTTGGCACACATGTAGAGGACAGTCTCAGAAGTTACTATAGCAACATTGGTGTGTCTGACTCAAACCCTCTAGCGCCACCAACAGTCCAAAAATCCACTTATGTTCATGCTCACAACTTGTGACCCGTGAGTCCTAGAAAATAAATTCTTGTTTCCTCTGAATCCTTGGCTCATGATGATTCAGTTGCACATGTTGATGTCATTTGTGTCATGCACATCTTTCCGCCATTTTGAATTTTCCGTAAAACCTACTTTTTCGAACTCCTCCTAGACCGTCCGTCCGATTTGCATGTCCTTTGGTATGTAGCATCTAGAGACACCCCAGACAAAAAGTTATCAAAAGCTTTTTGATAGACCAATGCGTTCTCGTATAAATTCACAACATATATGGCGGCGAGCACGCCAAAACGGACGTGTGGCCGTATCTTCGCAAAACTTTATTGTATCGACACGAAACTTGGTATATGTCATTACAGTCATGACCTGAGGGTGCCTGCAACGTTTCGTCACAGCGCCACCTAGTGGTCACGAGATTCGAAAAATGCTTATTTTCGCTTATAACTACTTCAAACTTGAGTCTAAAATCATGAAGGTGGTCTTGTTAGATTCCTTGAGGCATGCCGAGTCAAACGATACCAAACGGTTTTCGGTCGGCCATTTTGGGTGTCGGCCATTTTGAATTTTCTCATTAAGTTCAGTATTTCACAAACAGAATGGCGTATCGCTACGAAATTTGGCATGGTTCATCAGTGACATGTTCTGAGCTCACCTATAAATCTTTAGGACAGCGCCACCTAGTGGTCAGGATATGTAAATAAATTGTTTAAAATCTTTATATCATTTGATTAAATTGCCACTATGACATAAGACTTCACTCTATTGATTCCTTGGCTCATGCTGAGTCCAACTGTACCAAATATATCTGAGTCAAACCTACTTCCTGTCGGCCATTTTGAATTATATTGAACACCTACTTTTTCGAACTCCTCCTGGAGCGCTCGTCTGATTGGCTTGATTTTTGGTATGCATCTTCTAGAGACACTCTAGACAAAAAGTTATCAAAAGCTTTTCGGTAGACCTATCCGTTGTCGTATAACGCATCAAAGAATGCGAGGGCGAGCACGCCAAAATGTGTTTGAGCCTGTATCTTCGCAAAACTTTTGCGTATTAATATGAGACTTGGTATATGTCATAACAGTGATGACCTGAGGGTGCATGCACCATTTCGTCACACTGCCCCCTACTGGTCATGAGATATTAAACATTTCTTAATTTTGCTTATAACTACTGCAAACTTGAATGTAAAATTATGAGACTGGTCTTGTTAGATTTCGTGAGGCATGCCGAGTCAAACGATACCAAATGGTTTTTGGTCGGCCATTTTGTGTGTCGGCCATTTTGAATTTTTTCTTTAAGTTCAAGTATTTCAGAAACGCAATTGCGTATTGTTATGAAACTTGGTATGGTTCATCAGCAACATGTTCCGGGAGGACTTGTAAACTTTTCGGCGCCCCCTAGTGGTCAAGAGATTTGAAGCTATATCTCTGCATCTCTTTATCGTATTTACACCAAATTTGGTGGGTGTCATCACAATCAAGACCTGAGTCACAATTTATTGTTTGGTCAGTGCCCCCTAGTGGTCAAGCCATCTAAGGCTATATCTCTGTATCGCTTTATTGTATTTACACTAAATTTGGTATGTGTCATCACAGTCATTCCCTGAGGCACCATCTATTGTTTTGGCACAGCGCCCCCTAGTGGTCTCAAGATATGAAAAAATTGCTATTTTTTCATAAAACTAATGCAAACTTAGATCTTAAATCATGACAGTCATCACGTATGAATCATTTTTTGCCATGTTTGGCTTGACCCCGGTATCGCTGCTTGCAGCTATATTTAGGGGTCAAGCCCCGAAGGGGCGTAGAACCCTATTGTTATTGTTAGTTTTCTTATTATTATTATTATTATTATTATTATTATTGTTATTCTTGTTCCTCGTTCTTCCACCCAAAAGTCAATGGCAGCCCATAGAACCGTACATAGGAAAGTTATGAAATTTGGCACACATGTAGAGGACAGTCACAGAAGTTACTATAGCAACATTGGTGTGTCTGACTCAAACCCTCTAGCGCCACCAACAGTCCAAAAATCCACTTATGTTCATGCTCACAACTTGTGACCCGTGAGTCCTAGAAAATAAATTCTTGTTTCCTCTGAATCCTTGGCTCATGATGATTCAGTTGCACATGTTGATGTCATTTGTGTCATGCACATCTTTCCGCCATTTTGAATTTTCCGTAAAACCTACTTTTTCGAACTCCTCCTAGACCGTCCGTCCGTTTTGCATGTCCTTTGGTATGTAGCATCTAGAGACACCCCAGACAAAAAGTTATCAAAAGCTTTTTGATAGACCAATGCGTTCTCGTATAAATTCACAACATATATGGCGGCGAGCACGCCAAAACGGACGTGTGGCCGTATCTTCGCAAAACTTTATTGTATCGACACGAAACTTGGTATATGTCATTACAGTCATGACCTGAGGGTGCCTGCAACGTTTCGTCACAGCGCCACCTAGTGGTCACGAGATTCGAAAAATGCTTATTTTCGCTTATAACTACTTCAAACTTGAGTCTAAAATCATGAAGGTGGTCTTGTAAGATTCCTTGAGGCATGCCGAGTCAAACGATACCAAACGGTTTTCGGTCGGCCATTTTGGGTGTCGGCCATTTTGAATTTTCTCATTAAGTTCAGTATTTCACAAACAGAATGGCGTATCGCTACGAAATTTGGCATGGTTCATCAGTGACATGTTCTGAGCTCACCTATAAATCTTTAGGACAGCGCCACCTAGTGGTCAGGATATGTAAATAAATTGTTTAAAATCTTTATATCATTTGATTAAATTGCCACTATGACATAAGACTTCACTCTATTGATTCCTTGGCTCATGCTGAGTCCAACTGTACCAAATATATCTGAGTCAAACCTACTTCCTGTCGGCCATTTTGAATTATATTGAACACCTACTTTTTCGAACTCCTCCTGGAGCGCTCGTCTGATTGGCTTGATTTTTGGTATGCATCTTCTAGAGACACTCTAGACAAAAAGTTATCAAAAGCTTTTCGGTAGACCTATCCGTTGTCGTATAACGCATCAAAGAATGCGAGGGCGAGCACGCCAAAATGTGTTTGAGCCTGTATCTTCGCAAAACTTTTGCGTATTAATATGAGACTTGGTATATGTCATAACAGTGATGACCTGAGGGTGCATGCACCATTTCGTCACACTGCCCCCTACTGGTCACGAGATATAAAAAATGTCTATTTTTGCTTATAACTACTGCAAACTTGAATGTAAAATTATGAGACTGGTCTTGTTAGATTTCGTGAGGCATGCCGAGTCAAACGATACCAAATGGTTTTTGGTCGGCCATTTTGTGTGTCGGCCATTTTGAATTTTTTCTTTAAGTTCAAGTATTTCAGAAACGCAATTGCGTATTGTTATGAAACTTGGTATGGTTCATCAGCAACATGTTCTGGGAGGACTTGTAAACTTTTCGGCGCCCCCTAGTGGTCAAGAGATTTGAAGCTATATCTCTGCATCTCTTTATCGTATTTACACCAAATTTGGTGGGTGTCATCACAATCATGACCTGAGTCACCATCTATTGTTTTGGTCAGTGCCCCCTAGTGGTCAAGTCATTTAAGGCTATATCTCCGTATCGCTTTATCGTATTTACACTAAATTTGGTATGTGTCATCACAGTCATGACCTGAGGCACCATCTCTTGTTTCGGCACAGTGCCTCCTAGTGGTCTCAAGATACAAAAAATTGCTATTTTTTCCTAAAACTAATGCAAACTTAGATCTTAAATCATGACAGTCATCACGTATGAATTATTTTTGCCATGTTTGGCTTGACCCCGGTATCGCTGCTTGCAGCTATATTTAGGGGTCAAGCCCCGAAGGGGCGTAGAACCCTATTGTTATTGTTAGTTTTCTTATTATTATTATTATTATTATTAGGGGTCAAGCCACGAAGTGGCGTAGACACCTATTGTTATTGTTAGTTTTCTTATTATTATTCTTGTTCCTCGTTCTTCCACCCAAAAGTCAATGGCAGCCCATAGAACCGTACGTAGGAAAGTTATGAAATTTGGCACACATGTAGAGGACAGTCTCAGAAGTTACTATAGCAACATTGGTGTGTCTGACTCAAACCCTCTAGCGCCACCAACAGTCCAAAAATCCACTTATGTTCATGCTCATAACTTCTGACCCGTGAGTCCTAGAAACTAAATTCTTGTTTCCTCTGAATCCTTTGCTCATGATGATTCAATTGCACACATTGATGTCATTTGTGTCATGCACATCTTTCCGCCATTTTGAATTTTCCGTAAAACCTACTTTTTCGAACTCCTCCTACAGCGTTCGTCCGATTTGCATGTCCTTTGGTATGTAGCATCTAGAGACACCCCAGACAAAAAGTTATCAAAAGCTTTTTGATAGACCAATGCGTTCTCATATACAGTGACAACATATATGGCGGCGAGCACGCCAAAACGGACGTGAGGCCGTATCTTCGCAAAACTTTATTGTATCGACACGAAACTTGGTATATGTCATTACAGTCATGACCTGAGGGTGCCTGCAACGTTTCGTCACAGCGCCACCTAGTGGTCACGAGATTCGAAAAATGCCTATTTTCGCTTATAACTACTTCAAACTTGAGTCTAAAATCATGAAGGTGGTCTTGTTAGATTCCTTGAGGCATGCCGAGTCAAACGATACCAAACGGTTTTCGGTCGGCCATTTTGGGTGTCGGCCATTTTGAATTTTCTCATTAAGTTCAGTATTTCACAAACCGAATGGCGTATCGCTACGAAATTTGGCATGGTTCATCAGTGACATGTTCTGAGCGCACCTATAAATCTTTAGGACGGCGCCACCTAGTGGTCAGGATATGTAAATAAATTGTTTAAAATCTTTATATCATTTGATTAAATTGCCACTATGACGTAAGACTTCACTCTATTGATTCCTTGGCTCATGCTGAGTCCGACTGTACCAAATATGTCTGAGTCAAACCTACTTCCTGTCGGCCATTTTGAATTATATTGAACACCTACTTTTTCGAACTCCTCCTAGAGCGCTCGTGTGATTGGCTTGATTTTTGGTATGCATCATCTAGAGACACTCTAGACAAAAAGTTATCAAAAGCTTTTCGGTAGACCTATCCGTTGTCGTATAACGCATCAAAGAATGCGAGGGCGAGCACGCCAAAATGTGTTTGAGCCTGTATCTTCGCAAAACTTTTGCGTATTAATATGAGACTTGGTAAATGTCATAACAGTGATGACCTGAGGGTGCATGCACCATTTTGTCACACTGCCCCCTACTGGTCACGAGATATAAAAAATGTCTATTTTTGCTTATAACTACTGCAAATTTGAATGTAAAATTATGAGACTGGTCTTGTTAGATTTCGTGAGGCATGCCGAGTCAAACGATAACAAATGGTTTTTGGTCGGCCATTTTGTGTGTCGGCCATTTTGAATTTTTTCTTTAAATTCAAGTATTTCAGAAACGCAATTGCGTATTGTTATGAAACTTGGTATGGTTCATCAGCAACATGTTCTGGGAGGACTTGTAAACTTTCCGGTGCCACCTAGTGGTCAAGAGATTTGAAGCTATATCTCTGCCTCTCTTTATCGTATTTACACCAAATTTGGTGGGTGTCATCACAATCAAGACCTGAGTCATAATTTATTGTTTGGTCAGTGCCCCCTAGTGGTCAAGTCATTTAAGGCTATATCTCTGCATCTCTTTATTGTATTTACACCAAATTTGGTGGGTGTCATCACAGTCATGACCTGAGGCACCATCTATTGTTTCGGCAAAGCGCCACCTAGTGGTCTCAAGATATAAAAAATTGCTATTTTTTCCCTAAAACTAATGCAAAGTTAGATCTTAAATCATGACAGTCATCACGTATGAATCATTTTTTGCCATGTTTGGCTTGACCCCGGTATCGCTGCTTGCAGCTATATTTATTATTATTGTTATTCTTGTTCCTCGTTCTTCCACCCAAAAGTCAATGGCAGCCCATAGAACCGTACATAGGAAAGTTATGAAATTTGGCACACATGTAGAGGACAGTCACAGAAGTTACTATAGCAACATTGGTGTGTCTGACTCAAACCCTCTAGCGCCACCAACAGTCCAAAAATCCACTTATGTTCATGCTCACAACTTCTGACCCGTGAGTCCTAGAAAATAAATTCTTGTTTCCTCTGAATCCTTGGCTCATGATGATTCAATTGCATATGTTGATGTCATTTGTGTCATGCACATCTTTCCGCCATTTTGAATTTTCCGTAAAACCTACTTTTTCGAACTCCTCCTAGACCGTCCGTCCGATTTGCATGTCCTTTGGTATGTAGCATCTAGAGACACCCCTGACAAAAAGTTATCAAAAGCTTTTTGATAGACCAATGCGTTCTCGTATACCATGACAACATATACGGCGGCGAGCACGCCAAAACAGACGTGAGGCCGTATCTTCGCAACACTTTGGTGTATCGACACGAAACTTGGTATATGTCATTACAGTCATGACTTGAGGGTGCCTGCAACGTTTCGTCACAGCGCCATCTAGTGGTCACGAGATTCGAAAAATGCCTATTTTCGCTTATAGCTACTTCAAACTTGAGTCTAAAATCATGAAGGTGGTCTTGTTAGATTCCTTGAGGCATGCCGAGTCAAACGATACCAAACGGTTTTTGGCCGGCCATTTTGGGTGTCGGCCATTTTGAATTTTCTCATTAAGTTCAGTATTTCACAAACAGAATGGCGTATCGCTACGAAATTTGGCATGGTTCATCAGTGACATGTTCTAAGCGCACCTATAAATCTTTAGGACGGCGCCACCTAGTGGTCAGGATATGTAAATCAATTGTTTTAAATCTTTATTTCATTTGATTAAATTGCCACTATGACATAAGACTTCACTCTATTGATTCCTTGGCTCATGCTGAGTCCGACTGTACCAAGTATGTCTGAGTCAAACCTACTTCCTGTCGGCCATTTTGAATTATATTGAAGACCTACTTTTTCGAACTCCTCCTAGAGCGCTTGCTTGATTGGCTTGAATTTTGGTAGGCATCATCTAGAGACACTCTAGACAAAAAGTTATCAAAAGCTTTTCGGTAGACCTATCCGTTGTCGTATAACGCATCAAAGAATGCGAGGGCGAGCACGCCAAAATGTGTTTGAGCCTGTATCTTCGCAAAACTTTTGCGTATTAAAATGAGACTTGGTATATGTCATAACAGTGATGACCTGAGGGTGCATGCACCATTTCGTCACACTGCCCCCTACTGGTCACGAGATATAAAATATGTCTATTTTTGCTTATAACTACTGCAAACTTGAAAGTAAAATTATGAGACTAGTCTTTTTAGATTACGTGAGGCATGCCGAGTCAAACGATACCAAATGGTTTTTGGTCGGCCATTTTGTGTGTCGGCCATTTTGAATTTTTTCTTTAAATTGAAGTATTTCAGAAACACAATTGCGTATTGTTATGAAACTTGGTATGGTTCATCAGCAACATGTTCTGGGAGGACTTGTAAACTTTTCGGCACCCCCTAGTGGTCAAAAGATTTGAAGCTATATCTCTTCATCTCTTTATCGTATTAACACCAAATTTGGTGGGTGTCATCACAATCAAGACCTGAGTCACAATTTATTGTTTGGTCAGTGCCCCCTAGTGGTCAAGTTATTTAAGGCTATATCTCCATATCGCTTTATTGTATTTACACTAAATTTGGTATGTGTCATCACAGTCATGACCTGAGGTACCATCTATTGTTTCGGCACAGCGCCACCTAGTGGTCTCAAGATACGAAAAAATTGCTATTTTTTCATAAAACTAATGCAAACTTAGATCTTAAATCATGACAGTCATCACATATGAATCATTATTTGCCATGTTTGGCTTGACCCCGGTATCGCTGCTTGCAGCTATATTTATTCTTGTTCCTCGTTCTTCCACCCAAAAGTCAATGGCAGCCCATAGAACCGTACGTAGGAAAGTTATGAAATTTGGCACACATGTAGAGGACAGTCTCAGAAGTTACTATAGCAACATTGGTGTGTCTGACTCAAACCCTCTAGCGCCACCAACAGTCCAAATATCCACTTATGTTCATGCTCATAACTTCTGACCCGTGAGTCCTAGAAACTAAATTCTTGTTTCCCCTGAATCCTTGGCTCATGATGATTCAATTGCACACATTGATGTCATTTGTGTCATGCAAATCTTTCCACCATTTTAATTTTCCGTAAAACCTACTTTTTCGAACTCCTCCTAGAGCGTTTGTCTGATTTGCATGTCCTTTGGTATGTAGCATCTAGAGACACCCCAGACAAAAAGTTATCAAAAGCTTTTTGATAGACCAATGCGTTCTCGTATAAATTGACAACATATATGGCGGCGAGCACGCCAAAACGGACGTGAGGCCGTATCTTCGCAAAACTGTATTGTATCGACACGAAACTTGGTATATGTCATAACAGTCATGACCTGAGGGTGCCTGCAATGTTTCGTCACAGCGCCACCTAGTGGTCACGAGATTCGAAAAATGCCTATTTTCGCTTATAACTACTTCAAACTTGAGTCTAAAATCATGAAGGTGGTCTTGTTAGATTCCTTGAGGTATGCAGAGTCAAACGATATCAAACGGTTTTCGGTCGGCCATTTTGGGTGTCGGCCATTTTGAATTTTCTCATTAAGTTCAGTATTTCACAAACAGAATGGCGTATTGCTACGAAATTTGGCATGGTTCATCAGTGACATGTTCTGAGCGCACCTATAAATCTTTAGGACAGCGCCACCTAGTGGTCAGGATATGTAAATAAATTGTTTAAAATCTTTATATCATTTGATTAAATTGCCACTATGACATAAGACTTCACTCTTTTGATTCCTTGGCTCATGCTGAGTCAGACTGTACCAAATATGTCTGAGTCAAACCTACTTCCTGTCGACCATTTTGAATTATATTGAACACCTACTTTTTCGAACTCCTCCTAGAGTGCTCGTGTGATTGGCTTGATTTTTGGTATGCATCATCTAGAGACACTCCAGACAAAAAGTTATCAAAAGCTTTTTGGTAGACCTATATGTTGTCGTATAACGCATCAAAGAATGCGAGGGCGAGCACGCCAAAATGTGTTTGAGCCTGTATCTTCGCAAAACTTTTGCGTATTGATTTGAGACTTGGTATATGTCATAACAGTGATGACGTAAGGGTGCATGCACCGTTTCGTCACAGTGCCCCCTAGTGGTCACGAGATATGAAAATCGTCAATTTTTGCTTATAACTTCTGCAAGCATGTGTGTAAAATTATGAGAGTGCTTTTGTTAGATTTCCTGAAGCATGTCAAGTCAAACGATACAAATTGGTTTTTGGTCGGCCATTTTGGGTGTCGGCCATTTTGATTTTTTCTCTAAGTTCAAGTATTTCAGAAACGCAATTGCGTATTGTTATGAAACTTGGTATGGTTCATCAGCAACATGTTCTGAAAGCACTTGTAAACTTTTTGGTGCCCCCTAGTGGTCAAAAAGATTTGAGGCTATATCTCTGAATCTCTTCATCGTATTTACACCAAATTTGGTGGGTGTTATTACAGTATTGTTCCGAGTCACCATCTATTGTTTTAGCCAGTGCCCCCTAGTGGTCAAGACATTTGAGGCTATATCTCTGTATTCCTTTATTGTATTTACACCAAATTTGGTGGGTGTCATCAGTTCATGGCAGTCATCACGTATGATTCATTTTTTGCCATGTTTGGCTTGACCCCGGTATCGCTGCTTGCAGCTATATTTATTATTATTATTATTCTTCCTCTTCCGCCATTGAAGTCAATGGCAGCCCATAGAACCGTACATAGGAAAGTTATGAAATTTGGCACACATGTACAGGACAGTCTTAGAAGTAACTATAGCAAATTTGGTGTGTCTAACTCAAACTCTCTAGCGCCACCAACAGTCCAAACGTCCACTTATGTTCATGCTAATAACTTCTGACCCGTGAGTCCTAGAAACTAAATTCTTGTTTCATCTGAATCCTTGGCTCATGATGATTCAATTGCACACATTGATGTCATTTGTGTCATGCACATCTTTCCGCCATTTTGAATTTTCCGTAAAACCTACTTTTTCGAACTCCTCCTAGACCGTTTGTCTGATTTGCATGTCCTTTGGTATGTAGCATCTAGAGACACCCCAGACAAAAAGTTATCAAAAGCTTTTTGATAGACCAATGCGTTCTCATATAAATTGACAACATATATGGCGGCGAGCACGCCAAAACGGACGTGAGGCCGTATCTTCGCAAAACTTTTGTGTATCGACACGAAACTTGGTATATGTCATAACAGTCATGACCTGAGGGTGCATGCAACGTTTCGTCACAGCGCCACCTAGTGGTCACGAGTTTCGAAAAATGCCTATTTTCGCTTATAACTACTTCAAACTTGAGGCTAAAATCATGAAGGAGGTCTTGTTAGATTCCTTGAGGCATGCTGAGTCAAACGATACCAAACGGTTTTCGGTCGGCCATTTTGGGTGTCGGCCATTTTGAATTTTCTCATTAAGTTCAGTATTTCACAAACAGAATGGCGTATCGCTACGAAATTTGGCATGGTTCATCAGTGACATGTTCTGAGCGCACCTATAAATCTTTAGGACGGCGCCACCTAGTGGTCAGGATATGTAAATTAATTGTTTAAAATCTTTATTTCATTTGATTAAATTGCCACTATGACATAAGACTTCACTCTATTGATTCCTTGGCTCATGCTGAGTCCGACTGTACCAAGTATGTCTGAGTCAAACCTACTTCCTGTCGGCCATTTTGAATTATATTGAAGACCTACTTTTTCGAACTCCTCCTAGAGCGCTTGTTTGATTGGCTTGAATTTTGGTAGGCATCATCTAGAGACACTCTAGACAAAAAGTTATCAAAAGCTTTTCGGTAGACCTATCCGTTGTCGTATAACGCATCAAAGAATGCGAGGGCGAGCACGCCAAAATGTGTTTGAGCCTGTATCTTCGCAAAACTTTTGCGTATTAATATGAGACTTGGTATATGTCATAACAGTGATGACCTGAGGGTGCATGCACCATTTCGTCACACTGCCCCCTACTGGTCATGAGATATAAAATATGTCTATTTTTGCTTATAACTACTGCAAACTTGAATGTAAAATTATGAGACTAGTCTTTTTAGATTTCGTGAGGCATGCCGAGTCAAACGATACCAAATGGTTTTTGGTCGGCCATTTTGTGTGTCGGCCATTTTGAATTTTTTCTTTAAATTGAAGTATTTCAGAAACACAATTGCGTATTGTTATGAAACTTGGTATGGTTCATCAGCAACATGTTCTGGGAGGACTTGTAAACTTTCCGGTGCCACCTAGTGGTCAAGAGATTTGAAGCTATATCTCTGCATCTCTTTATCGTATTTACACCAAATTTGGTGGGTGTCATCACAATCAAGACCTGAGTCACAATTTATTTTTTGGTCAGTGCCCCCTAGTGGTCAAGTCATTTAAGGCTATATCTCCGTATTGCTTTATTGTATTTACACTAAATTTGGTATGTGTCATCACAGTCATGACCTGAGGCACCATCTATTCTTTCGGCACAGCGCCACCTAGTGGTCTCAAGATACAAAAAAATTGCTTTTTGTACATAAAACTAATGCAAACTTAGATCTTAAATCATGACAGTCATCACGTATGAATCATTTTTTGCCATGTTTGGCTTGACCCCGGTATCGCTGCTTGCAGCTATATTTAGGGGTCAAGCCCCGAAGGGGCGTAGAACCCTATTGTATTTGTTAGTTTTCTTATTATTATTATTAGTTATTCTTCTTCTTCTTCCGCCATTGCGGTCTATGGCAGCCCATAGAACCGTACGTAGGAAAGTTATGAAATTTGGCACACTGATAGAGGACAGTCCAATGTGTCCCCACAGCAAATTTGGAGTCTCTATGTCTAACCCGCTAGCGCCACCAACAGTCCAAAGTTGCACTTATGTTTTTGCTTATAACTTCTGATCCGTAAGCCCTAGAAACAAAATTATTGCTTTCTCTTATTCATTGGCTCAAGACGATTCGATTGGACCCTATGGCGTCTTTTTTCGACATGAAAATTTTCCGCCATTTTGAATTATTCGTAAAACCTACTTTTTCGAACTCGTCCTAGAGCTTTTGTCCAATTGCCACGAAAATTGGTATGTATCATCTTGAGACACTTAAGGCAAAAAGTTATCAAAAGAATTTCGATACACCAATCCGTTGTCGTATACCGCCTTAACGAATTTTACGTAGAGCGCAAAAAAACAGATTTTAGGCTGTATCTTCGTCAAACTTAGGCCTATTGACACGACACTTGGTACTTGAGATGCCAGTCAGGAACCGAGGGTGCATGCATAGTTTTGTTGCAGCGCCACCTAGTGGCCAGAGAAATGTTTTATACACCTATAACTTTGGCTCCGATTGACATATTTTCATGGGACTTGCTTCTTTGGAGTTCTGAATAGTTGCCGAGTCAAACGATACCAAACATGCCAGAATTCGCCTTACGTTTAACCCTGCGCAGCAAAATAGCACTTAAAAAACACGCGTGAATATCTCCGCGAACGTTTTTCCGATCGACTCGAAAACACCATAGGAAGAAACTAACCTTACCTTCTGAACCAAAAGTTCTATTGGTGTTATATTAAAATTTTCATCAGAAATGGCCGAAAATTGCAAAAAACGAAAAATTACCTTCAAATTTTGTGTTTTTTACACATAAATGGTTGTAACTTCGTAACGAAAAGAGATTTTTTCACCAGATTTGATACGCTGATGCATGAGCACATTCTGAGGCTACACAAAAAAAATTGTATGCTTGCACCACTAGATGGCCTTATAATTGAACAAAACCTTTGATAACAAGCCAGCCCTATGGTCATACAACTGTTTCTTCACTAAACTAAAGTGTATAGACATAAAACTAGCTAGATGTAAAACAATCATGACCTGATGTTGCATGCACAATTTTGTCATTGCGCGACCTACTGGTTTTGAGATAGAATATGGTATTTTTGCCTAAAACTATTGCAACAACACATCTAAAACCACGAGTCATCATGGATTATTCCTTTCATGGCTTTGACTATAATCACTGGTGTTTGCCAATTCACTCCCCAGCAACCATTGAGAATACCTTATCAACCGTTTTTGCAAAAGCTATATCTCTGCATCAGAACATCGTAGAGACACGGGGATGGTCTCGTTTGATTAATTAAACTTGTTGTAACATGATGTGACCCATGTTTTGCAACTGCAAACACCACTCACATGCCCTTCAGTGCTCTAATGTTCCATGATTGTCAATAACAGAAGGACGATTGCAGTAGTCAAGAACTTAAATTATTTTTGTTGATTACTTTTTTGTTTTTTCATCTAAAATTATTAGGTTTACCTAGGTTCTTCAATCTGCTTATCCAATCTCAATTTTACATCCTTTTGTGCCCTTTTCGGCTTGACCCCGGCATTGCTGCTTGCAGCTATATTGGCAATTGTTTCTGTTAGTAAATTTTTCTTCTTCCGCCATGGCGGTCTATGGCAGCCCATAGAACCGTACGTAGGAAAGTTATGAAATTTGGCACACT
The DNA here is from genome assembly GCF_027580225.2 of Misgurnus anguillicaudatus. NCBI lineage: Eukaryota > Metazoa > Chordata > Actinopteri > Cypriniformes > Cobitidae > Misgurnus > Misgurnus anguillicaudatus. Next base: position 2,421,494 of record NC_073358.2, on the reverse strand, counting down.
GATAGAGGACAGTCCAATGTGTCCCCACAGCAAATTTGGAGTCTCTATGTCTAACCCACTAGCGCCACCAACAGTCCAAAGTTGCACTTATGTTCTTGCTTATAACTTCTGATCCGTATGTCCTAGAAACGAAATTCTTGTTCCCTCTGATTCCTTGGCTCAAGACGATTCGATTGGACCCCATGACGTTATTTTCCGTCATGAAAATTTTTCCGCCATTTTGAATTATTCGTAAAACCTACTTTTGCGAACTTGTCCTAGAGTTTTTACCCGATGGCCACGAAAATTGGTATGCAGCATCTAGAGATACTCATGGCAAAAAGTTATTAAAAGAATTTCGATAAACCAATCCGTTGTTGTATAGCGCGTCAACGAATTTTACGTAGAGTGCAAAAAAACAATTTTTTGGCTGTATCTCAGCCAAACTTAAGCCTATTGACACGACACTTGGTATGTGTGATGCCAGTCAGGAACTTAGGGTGCATGCACAGTTTCGTCACAGCGCCACCTAGTGGCCAGACGAATGTTTTATACGCCTATAACTTTGGCTGTGATTGACATATTTTCATGGGACTTGTTTCTTTGGAGTTCAGTATAGTTGCCGAGTCCAACGATACCAAACATGCCAGAATTCGCCTTACGGTTAACCCTGCGCAGCAAAATAGTGCTTAAAAAACACGCGTGAATATCTCCGCGAGCGTTTTTCTGATCGACTCGAAAACACCATAGGAAGAAACTAACCTTACTTTCTGAACAAAAAGTTCTATTGGCGTTATATTAAAATTTTCATCAGAAATGGCCGAAAAATGCAAAAAACGAAAAATTACCTTTACATTTGGTGTTTTTTACACATAAATGACTGCAACTTCGTAGCGATAAGAGATTTTTTCACCAGATTTGATACGCTGATGCATGAGCACATTCTGAGGCTACACAAAAAAAATTGTATGCTTGCACCACTAGATGGCCTTATAATTGAACAAAACCTTTGATATTAGTAAATTTTTCTTCTTCCGCCATGGCGGTCTATGGCAGCCCATAGAACCGTACGTAGGAAAGTTATGAAATTTGGCACACTGATAGAGGACAGTCCAATGTGTCCCCACAGCAAATTTGGAGTCTCTATGTCTAACCCACTAGCGCCACCAACAGTCCAAAGTTGCACTTATGTTCTTGCTTATAACTTCTGATCCGTATGTCCTAGAAACGAAATTCTTGTTCCCTCTGATTCCTTGGCTCAAGACGATTCGATTGGACCCCATGACGTTATTTTCCGTCATGAAAATTTTTCCGCCATTTTGAATTATTCGTAAAACCTACTTTTGCGAACTTGTCCTAGAGTTTTTACCCGATGGCCACGAAAATTGGTATGCAGCATCTAGAGATACTCATGGCAAAAAGTTATTAAAAGAATTTCGATAAACCAATCCGTTGTTGTATAGCGCGTCAACGAATTTTACGTAGAGTGCAAAAAAACAATTTTTTGGCTGTATCTCAGCCAAACTTAAGCCTATTGACACGACACTTGGTATGTGTGATGCCAGTCAGGAACTTAGGGTGCATGCACAGTTTCGTCACAGCGCCACCTAGTGGCCAGACGAATGTTTTATACGCCTATAACTTTGGCTGTGATTGACATATTTTCATGGGACTTGTTTCTTTGGAGTTCAGTATAGTTGCCGAGTCCAACGATACCAAACATGCCAGAATTCGCCTTACGGTTAACCCTGCGCAGCAAAATAGTGCTTAAAAAACACGCGTGAATATCTCCGCGAGCGTTTTTCTGATCGACTCGAAAACACCATAGGAAGAAACTAACCTTACTTTCTGAACAAAAAGTTCTATTGGCGTTATATTAAAATTTTCATCAGAAATGGCCGAAAAATGCAAAAAACGAAAAATTACCTTTACATTTGGTGTTTTTTACACATAAATGACTGCAACTTCGTAGCGATAAGAGATTTTTTCACCAGATTTGATACGCTGATGCATGAGCACATTCTGAGGCTACACAAAAAAAATTGTATGCTTGCACCACTAGATGGCCTTATAATTGAACAAAACCTTTGATAACAAGCCAACCTTATGGTCATACAACTGTTTCTTAACTAAACTAAAGTGTATAGTCATGAAACTAGCTAGATGTAACGTAGTCATGACTTAAGGTTGCATGCACAGTTTTGTCATAGCGCCACCTAGTGGTTTTGAGATAGAAAATGGCTATTTTTGCATAAAACTACTGCAACAAACACATCTAAAACCATAAGTCATCATGGATTATTCATTTCATGGCTTGGATTATAATCACTGGTGGATGTCAATTTACTGTCTAGCAACCAATGAGAATACCTTATCAACTGTTTTTGCAAGAGCTATATCTCTTCATCAGAACAGCGTAGAGACATGGGGGTGGGCTCTTTCGACTCATTAACACCACAGTAACATTTTGTGAGCTGAGTATTACCACTGCAAGCACCACTCACATTTCCTTCAGTGTTCTAGTTGTCAATGCTCCTCAAGACGTGAGGGAGAGATTTCACTGAATAAGAACACAGCTTTTTTGCTGATTACTGTTATATTAATTTGTCTGAAATTAGGAGGTTTTGCTAGGTTTTTTAAACTGCTCATCCGGACTCAAGTTTACCTTCTTCTGTGCCCTTTTTGGCTTGACCCCGGTATCGCTGCTTGCAGCTATATTTATTAGGGGTCAAGCCCCGAAGGGGCGTAGAACCCTATTGTTATTGTTAGTTTTCTTATTATTAGGGGTCAAGCCCCGAAGGGGCGTAGAACCCTATTGTTATTGTTAGTTTTCTTATTATTATTATTATTCATCTTCTTGTTCTTCCGCCATTGAAGTCAATGGCAGCCCATAGAACCGTACATAGGAAAGTTATGAAATTTGGCACACATGTAGAGGACAGTCTCAGAAGTTACTATAGCAACATTGGTTTGTCTGACTCAAACCCTCTAGCGCCACCAACAGTCCAAAAATCCACTTATGTTCATGCTCATAACTTCTGACCCGTGAGTCCTGGAAACTAAATTCTTGTTTCCTCTGAATCCTTTGCTTATGATGATTCAATTGCACACATTGATGTCATTTCTGTCATGCACATCTTTCCGCCATTTTGAATTTTCCTTAAAACCTACTTTTTCGAACTCCTCCTACAGCGTTCGTCCGATTTGCATGTCCTTTGGTATGTAGCATCTAGAGACACCCCAGACAAAAAGTTATCAAAAGCTTTTTGATAGACCAATGCGTTCTCATATAAATTGACAACATATACGGCGGCGAGCACGCCAAAACGGACGTGAGGCTGTATCTTCGCAAAACATTATTGTATCGACACGAAACTTGGTATATGTCATTACAGTCATGACTTGAGGTTGCCTGCAACGTTTCGTCACAGCGCCACCTAGTGGTCACGAAATTCGAAAAATGCATATTTTTGCTTATAACTACTTCACACTTGAGTCTAAAATCATGAAGGAGGTCTTGTTAGATTCCTTGAGGCATGCCGAGTCAAACGATACCAAACCGTTTTTGGTCGGCCATTTTGGTTGTCGGCCATTTTGAATTTTCTCATTAAGTTCAGTATTTCACAAACCGAATGGCGTATCGCTACGAAATTTGGCATGGTTCATCGGTGACATGTTCTGAGCGCACCTATAAATCTTTAGGACGGCGCCACCTAGTGGTCAGTATATGTAAATAAATTGTTTAAAATCTTTATATCATTTGATTAAATTGCCACTATGACATAAGACTTCACTCTATTGATTCCTTGGCTCATGCTGAGTCCGACGGTATCAAAAATGTCTGAGTCAAACCTACTTCCTGTCTGCCATTTTGAATTATATTGAACACCTACTTTTTCGAACTCCTCCTAGAGCGCTCGTGTGATTGGCTTGATTTTTGGTATGCATCATCTAGAGACACTCTAGACAAAAAGTTATCAAAAGATTTTCGGTAGACCTATCCGTTGTCGTATAACGCATCAAAGAATGCGAGGGCGAGCACGCCAAAATGTGTTTGAGCCCGTATCTTCGCAAAACTTTTGCGTATTAATATGAGACTTGGTATATGTCATAACAGTGATGTCCCGAGGGTGCATGCACCATTTCGTCACACTGCCCCCTACTGGTCACGAGATATAAAAAATGTCTATTTTTGCTTATAACTACTGCAAATTTGAATGTAAAATTATGAGACTGGTCTTGTTAGATTTCGTGAGGCATGCCGAGTCAAACGATACCAAATGGTTTTTGGTCGGCCATTTTGTGTGTCGGCCATTTTGAATTTTTCTTTAAGTTCAAGTATTTCAGAAACGCAACTGTGTATTGTTATGAAACTTGGTATGGTTCATCAGCAACATGTTCCGGGAGGACTTGTAAACTTTTCGGCGCCCCCTAGTGGTCAAGAGATTTGAAGCTATATCTCTGCATCTCTTTATCGTATTTACACCAAATTTGGTGGGTGTCATCACAATCAAGACCTGAGTCACAATTTATTGTTTGGTCAGTGCCCCCTAGTGGTCAAGCCATTTAAGGCTATATCTCTGTATCGTTTTATTGTATTTACACTAAATTTGGTATGTGTCATCACAGTCATTCCCTGAGGCACCATCTATTGTTTTGGCACAGCGCCCCCTAGTGGTCTCAAGATATGAAAAAATTGCTATTTTTTCATAAAACTAATGCAAACTTAGATCTTAAATCATGACAGTCATCATGTATGAATCATTTTTTGCCATGTTTGGCTTGACCCCGGTATCGCTGCTTGCAGCTATATTTATTATTATTATTATTATTATTATTGTTATTCTTGTTCCTCGTTCTTCCACCCAAAAGTCAATGGCAGCCCATAGAACCGTACATAGGAAAGTTATGAAATTTGGCACACATGTAGAGGACAGTCTCAGAAGTTACTATAGCAACATTGGTGTGTCTGACTCAAACCCTCTAGCGCCACCAACAGTCCAAAAATCCACTTATGTTCATGCTCACAACTTGTGACCCATGAGTCCTAGAAAATAAATTCTTGTTTCCTCTGAATCCTTGGCTCATGATGATTCAGTTGCACATGTTGATGTCATTTGTGTCATGCACATCTTTCCGCCATTTTGAATTTTCCGTAAAACCTACTTTTTCGAACTCCTCCTAGACCGTCCGTCCGATTTGCATGTCCTTTGGTATGTAGCATCTAGAGACACCCCAGACAAAAAGTTATCAAAAGCTTTTTGATAGACCATTGCGTTCTCGTATAAATTCACAACATATATGGCGGCGAGCACGCCAAAACGGACGTGTGGCCGTATCTTCGCAAAACTTTATTGTATCGACACGAAACTTGGTATATGTCATTACAGTCATGACCTGAGGGTGCCTGCAACGTTTCGTCACAGCGCCACCTAGTGGTCACGAGATTCGAAAAATGCTTATTTTCGCTTATAACTACTTCAAACTTGAGTCTAAAATCATGAAGGTGGTCTTGTAAGATTCCTTGAGGCATGCCGAGTCAAACGATACCAAACGGTTTTCGGTCGGCCATTTTGGGTGTCGGCCATTTTGAATTTTCTCATTAAGTTCAGTATTTCACAAACAGAATGGCGTATCGCTACGAAATTTGGCATGGTTCATCAGTGACATGTTCTGAGCGCACCTATAAATCTTTAAGACAGCGCCACCTAGTGTTCAGGATATGTAAATAAATTGTTTAAAATCTTTATATCATTTGATTAAATTGCCACACTGACATAAGACTTCACTCTATTGATTCCTTGGCTCATGCTGAGTCTGACTGTACCAAATATGTCTGAGTCAAACCTACTTCCTGTCGGCCATTTTGAATTATATTGAACACCTACTTCTCGAACTCCTCCTAGAGCGCTCGTGTGATTGGCTTGATTTTTGGTATGCATCGTCTAGAGACACTCTAGACAAAAAGTTATCAAAAGCTTTTCGGTAGACCTATCCGTTGTCGTATAACGCATCAAAGAATGCGAGGGCGAGCACGCCAAAATGTGTTTGAGCCTGTATCTTCGCAAAACTTTTGCGTATTAATATGAGACTTGGTATATGTCATACCAGTGATGACCTGAGGGTGCATGCACCATTTCGTCACACTGCCCCCTACTGGTCACGAGATATAAAAAATGTCTACTTTTGCTTATAACTATTGCAAACTTGAATGTAAAATTATGAGACTGGTCTTGTTAGATTTCTTGAGGCATGCCGAGTCAAACGATACCAAATGGTTTTTGGTCGGCCATTTTGTGTGTCGGCCATTTTGAATTTTTTCTTTAAGTTCAAGTATTTCAGAAACGCAATTGCGTATTGTTATGAAACTTGGTATGGTTCATCAGCAACATGTTCTGGGAGGACTTGTAAACTTTTCGGTGCCCCCTAGTGGTCAAGAGATTTGAAGCTATATCTCTGCATCTCTTTATCGTATTTACACAAAATTTGGTGGGTGTCATCACAATCAAGACCTGAATCACAATTTATTTTTTGGTCAGTGTCCCCTAGTGGTCAAGTCATTTAAGGCTATATCTCTGCATCTCTTTATTGTATTTACACCAAATTTGGTGGGTGTCATCACAATCAAGACCTGAGTCACAATTCATTGTTTGGTTAGTGCCCCCTAGTGGTCAAGTCATTTAAGGCTATATCTCTGTATTGCTTTATCGTATTTACACTCAATTTGGTATGTGTCATCACAGTCATGACCTGAGGCACCATCTATTGTTTCGGCACCGCGCCACCTAGTGGTCTCAAGATACAAAAAATTTCTATTTTTTTCCTAAAACTAATGCAAACTTAGATCTTTAATCATGACAGTCATCACGTATGAATCATTTTTTGCCATGTTTGGCTTGACCCCGGTATCGCTGCTTGCAGCTATATTTAGGGGTCAAGCCCCGAAGGGGCGTAGAACCCTATTGTTATTGTTAGTTTTCTTATTATTATTATTATTATATATTATTCTTCTTCTTGTTCTTCCGCCATTAAAGTCAATGGCAGCCCATAGAACCGTACATAGGAAAGTTATGAAATTTGGCACACATGTAGAGGACGGTCTTAGAAGTTACTATAGCAACATTGGTGTGTCTGACTCAAACCCTCTAGCGCCACCAACAGTCCAAAAATCCACTTATGTTCATGCTCATAACTTCTGACCCGTGAGTCCTAGAAACTAAATTCCTGTTTCTTCTGAATCCTTGGCTCATGATGATTCAATTGCATACGTTGATGTCATTTGTGTCATGCAAATCTTTCCGCCATTTTGATTTTTCCGTAAAACCTACTTTTTCGAACTCCTCCTAGACCGTCCGTCAGATTTGCATGTCCTTTGGTATATAGCATCTAGAGACACCCCAGACAAAAAGTTATCAAAAGCTTTTTGATAGACCAATGCGTTCTCGTATAAATTGACAACATATATGGCGGCGAGCACGCCAAAACGGACGTGAGGCCATATCTTCGCAAAACTTTATTGTATCGACACGAAACTTGGTATATGTCATTACAGTCATGACCTGAGGGTGCCTGCAACGTTTTGTCACAGCGCCACCTAGTGGTCACGAGATTCGAAAAATGCATATTTTCGCTTATAACTACTTCAAACTTGAGTCTAAAATCATGAAGGTGGTCTTGTTAGATTCCTTGAGGCATGCCGAGTCGAACGATACCTAACGGTTTTCGGTCGGCCATTTTGGGTGTCGGCCATTTTGAATTTTCTCATTAAGTTCAGTATTTCACAAACCGAATGGCGTATGGTTACGAAATTTGGCATGGTTCATGGGTGACATGTTCTGAGCGCACCTATAAATCTTTAGGACAGCGCCACCTAGTGGTCAGGATATGTAAATAAATTGTTTAAAATCTTTATATCATTTGATTAAATTGCCACACTGACATAAGACTTCACTTTATTGATTCCTTGGCTCATGCCAAGTCCGACTGTACCAAATATGTCTGAGTCAAACGTACTTCCTGTCGGCCATTTTGAATTATATTGAACACCTACTTTTTCGAACTCCTCCTAGAGCGCTCGTGTGATTGGCTTGATTTTTGGTATGCATCATCTAGAGACACTCTAGACAAAAAGTTATCAAAAGCTTTTCGGTAGACCTATTCGTTGTCGTAGAACGCATCAAAGAATGTGAGGGCGAGCACGCCAAAATGTGTTTGAGCCTGTATCTTCGCAAAACTTTTGCGTATTAATATGAGACTTGGTATATGTCATAACAGTGATGACCTGAGGGTGCATGCACCATTTCGTCACACTGCCCCCTACTGGTCACGAGATATAAAATATGTCTATTTTTGCTTATAACTACTGCAAACCTGAATGTAAAATTATGAGACTAGTTTTGTTAGATTTCGTGAGGCATGCCGAGTCAAACGATACCAAATGGTTTTGGTCAGCCATTTTGTGTGTCGGACATTTTGAATTTTTTCTTTAAATTCAAGTATTTCAGAAACGCAATTGCGTATTGTTATGAAACTTGGTATGGTTCATCAGCAACATGTTCTGAGAGGACTTGTAAACTTTTCGGCGCCCCCTAGTGGTCAAGAGATTTGAAGCTATATCTCTTCATCTCTTTATCGTATTTACACCAAATTTGGTGGGTGTCATCACAATCAAGACCTGAGTCACAATTTATTGTTTGGTCAGTGCCCCCTAGTGGTCAAGTCATTTAAGGCTATATTTCCGTATCGCTTTATTGTATTTACACTAAATTTGGTATGTGTCATCACAGTCATGACCTGAGGTACCATCTATTGTTTCGGCACAGCGCCACCTAGTGGTCTCAAGATACGAAAAAATTGCTATTTTTTTCCTACAACTAATGCAAACTTAGATCTTAAATCATGACAGTCATCACGTATGAATCATTTTTTGCCATGTTTGGCTTGACCCCGGTATCGCTGCTTGCAGCTATATTTATTATTATGTTTCCTCTTCCGCCATTGAAGTCAATGGCAGCCCATAGAACCGTACGTAGGAAAGTTATGAAATTTGGCACACATGTAGAGGACAGTCTCAGAAGTTACTATAGCAAATTTGGTGTGTCTGACTCAAACCCTCTAGCGCCACCAACAGTCCAAAAATCCACTTATGTTCATGCTCACAACTTCTGACCCGTGAGTCCTAGAAAATAAATTCTTGTTTCCTCTGAATCCTTGGCTCATGATGATTCAATTGCACATGTTGATGTCATTTGTGTCATGCACATCTTTCCGCCATTTTGAATTTTCCGTAAAACCTACTTTTTCGAACTCCTCCTAGACCGTCCGTCCGATTTGCATGTCCTTTGGTATGTAGCATCTAGAGACACCCCAGACAAAAAGTTATCAAAAGCTTTTTGATAGACCAATGCGTTCTCGTATAAATTGACAACATATATGGCGGCGAGCACGCCAAAACGGACGTGAAGCCGTATCTTCGCAAAACTTTATTGTATCGACACGAAACTTGGTATATGTCATTACAGTCATGACCTGAGGGTGCCTGCAACGTTTCGTCACAGCGCCACCTAGTGGTCACGAGATTCGAAAAATGCATATTCTCGCATATAACTACTTCAAACTTGAGCCTAAAATCACGAAGGTGGTCTTGTTAGATTCCTTGAGGCATGCCGAGTCAAACGATACCAAACGGTTTTCGGTCGGCCATTTTGGGTGTCGGCCATTTTGAATTTTCTCATTAAGTTCAGTTTTTCACAAACAGAATGGCGTATCGCTACGAAATTTGGCATGGTTCATCAGTGACATGTTCTGAGCGCACTTATAAATCTTTAGGACAGCGCCACCTAGTGGTCAGGATATGTAAATAAATTGTTTAAAATGTTTATATCATTTGATTAAATTGCCACTATGACATAAGACTTCACTCTATTGATTCCTTGGCTCATGCTGAGTCCGACTGTACCAAATATGTCTGAGTCAAACCTACTTCCTGTCGGCCATTTTGAATTATATTGAACACCTACTTTTTCGAACTCCTCCTAGAGCGCTCGTGTGATTGGCTTGATTTTTGGTATGCATCATCTAGAGACACTCTAGACAAAAAGTTATCAAAAGCTTTTCGGTAGACCTATTTGTTGTCGTATAACGCATCAAAGAATGCGAGGGCGAGCACGCCAAAATGTGTTTGAGCCTGTATCTTCGCAAAACTTTTGTGTATTGATATGAGACTTGGTATATGTCATAACAGTGATGACCTGAGGGTGCATGCACCATTTCGTCACACTGCCCCCTACTGGTCACGAGATATAAAAAATGTCTATTTTTGCTTATAACTACTGCAAACTTGAATGTAAAATTATGAGAGTGGTCTTGTTAGATTTCGTGAGGCATGCCGAGTCAAACGATACCAAATGGTTTTTGGTCGGCCATTTTGTGTGTCGGCCATTTTGAATTTTTCTTTAAGTTCAAGTATTTCAGAAACGCAATTGCGTATTGTTATGAAACTTGGTATGGTTCATCAGCAACATGTTCTGGGAGGACTTGTAAACTTTCCGGTGCCCCCTAGTGGTCAAGAGATTTGAAGCTATATCTCTGCATCTCTTTATCGTATTTACACCAAATTTAGTGGGTGTCATCACAATCAAGACTTGAGTCACAATTTATTTTTTGGTCAGTGCCCCCTAGTGGTCAAGTTATTTAAGGCTATATCTCTGCATCTCTTTATTGTATTTACACCAAATTTGGTGGGTGTCATCACAATCAAGACCTGAGTCACAATTAATTTTTTGGTCAGTGCCCCCTAGTGGTCAAGTTATTTAAGGCTATATCTCTGCATCTCTTTATTGTATTTACACCAAATTTGGTGGGTGTCATCACAATCAAGACCTGAGTCACAATTTATTTTTTGGTCAGTGCCCCCTAGTGGTCAAGTCATTTAAGGCTATATCTCCGTATCGCCTTATTGTATTTACACTAAATTTGGTATGTGTCATCACAGTTATGACCTGAGGCACCATCTGTTCTTTTGGCACAGTGCCACCTAGTGGTCTCAAGATAGGAAAAAAATGCTTTTTTTTCATAAAACTAATGCAAACTTAGATGTTAAATCATGGCAGTCATCACGTATGAATCATTTTTTGCCATGTTCGGCTTGACCCCGGTATCGCTGCTTGCAGCTATATTTAAACTTTGTTCTTGTCAGTACTATATAAAACGGTTTTTTATAAGTGTCAGAGAGATGTTTTTGCATGCTGCTTATAAATTACGTTATACCAGTGGCGATATCTCATAACATGTTTTAATAGTCACGTCACGATAAAGTAAATGATCAATGTCCACATTTAAAAGCTGCGGTGCTTACCTGCAGTTCCACGGTGTTTTCGCGTTCTGATAAGAGATATAGCTCCAGAAAAAACGAGTGTTTATATTCCTCTTTCCAAGTGTTAATCGTCCACACGATGTGACAAGACATTAATCCCATTAACTTTAACGTAACATCCAAGAGTGCTGATCTTTGACGGAATAATAACTTCCGATTGGGGATTCACTGACTGATTTACGAGCTAGTGAACTAATGAGACACACGGAGAGTGATTCAAAACAGCGCGGTTGTGTGTGCCCAAGTACACCTGGCTGCAGCCTGCAGTTTTTCCATTCAGAGATGAGCCTGTTTAGGACCTCCATTCACTAGGTGGTGGAATGATACGAAAGGTGAAGAGGTTACTGTGCCGTTATCAGTAGAATATTGCACGCCTCTTAGCCAATCAGATTTCTGAACCAGAAAGAACTGTTGTATAATTGCTAATATACCATGAATCTGATAATGAAGTTGAACTGAACGGAAAATGCTTAAATAAATCATGATGGTTTCAAAAAAAGACCGACATTTCTAATGCAAAATAATAAATATAATCACTTATGTTATCTTTTGCTTTTGGTTGTCTGAACAATTTTATTGACAACCACCCACTTTACAACAAACCTCTCGACTGTGTACATCACCAAACTGAAGTGACACTTCAAAGTTACTTGTAGTTTAAATTAATTTAGCTTCCAAACAGACCTTTCAAATCAGAAGTTAAAGCCAGAAGATCAAAAAGCATTTGTGTGTCTCGTCGATCACAGACAGCCTTGCAAGCAGCGCACAGTAATAAGACAAAACCCCTCACTATGAGCGACCTACATACCTCACATCAAACAAACATCTGCCATCCGTACTGTTGCAAAACAAACACTGACTTTAGTAATTAATTCAACATGAAATGACCTTGGACAGAAAGCATACTTCTAATCTGATGCGTGCAATTTGGATTTGTGTGTGTAATTGAGCAGAGCTCAACAAAGTCCTATTTGAAATGTGAAAGTCGTCTTGGTGTAAAACGGGGAATCATTTAACACTTGCATACTGATGAACGAACGCCGTCTCCTGCTTACATTCATAAACATACACCCATCAAAATGCAAACAATGAGTTAAAGGGTTCTCTGTGCCCGTGCGTTGAAGGTGTAACCAATCTATTCACTTGTGTGCTTGGGTACGGCCACCTTTGAGAGAACGGGAATCTGGCGTACAATGCAGGGTGAAATGAGCAAAATTCATATCCGTGTCACGTTCATACAGTAAAAAATGAAATGTACGGCATCCGCTGACATTTATACACCAACACACATATTTACAAATGACTGAAAAATTACATGAAGGAAATTCTAGAAAGAAAAGTGTGGTGGTACCATGGAAAGGAGAAATCATGGTATTTTGACATATCAAAGTAATGCTTTATTTTACAGTGCTTTTGTTAAACATGTTACATGTACAGTGATGGAAATAAGTATTTGAACACTTTGCTATTTTGCAAGTTCTCCCACTTAGAAATCATGGAGGGGTCTGAAATTGTCATCGTAGGTGCATGTTCACATAATCTAAAAAAAAATCCAGAAAGGAGTTTGATCTCTCTCCAAAGATTCTCTATTGGGTTTAGGTCTGGAGACTGGCTAGAACCTTGATATGCTTCTTACAAAGCCACTCCTTGGTTATCCTGGCTGTGTGCTTCGGGTCATTGTCATGTTGGAAGACCCAGCCTCGACCCATCTTCAATGCTCTAACTGAGGGAAGGAGGTTGTTACCCAAAATATCACAATACATGGCCCCTGTCATCCTATCCTTAATACAGTGCAGTCGCCCTGTCCCATGTGCAGGAAAAACTCCTCTGGATCCAAATTGGCAAATTAAGACGGGCCTGGACATGTGCTGGTTTAAGCAGGGGAACCTTCCATGCCATGCATGATTTCAAACCATGTATTACCAACAGTAACCTTGGAAACGGTGGTCCCAGCTCTTTTCAGGTCATTGACCAGCTCCTCTCGTGTAGTTCCGGGCTGATTTCTCACCTTTCTTAGGATCATTGAGACCTCACGAGGTGAGATCTGGCATGGAGCCCCAGTCCGAGGGAGATTGACAGTCATGTTTAGCTTCTTCCATTTTCAAATGATTGCTGCTTAGCAATTTCCCCTTAGCCCTTTCCAGCCTTGTGGAGGTGTACAATTTTGTCTCTAGTGCCTTTGGACAGCTCTTTGGTCTTGGCCATGTTAGTAGTTGGATTATTACTGATTGTATGGGGTGGACAGGTGTCTTTATGCAGCTAACGACCTTAAACAGGATAGTAGGATAAAAGAGGTGGACATTTCAAAGGTCTTTGAGGGTCAGAATTCTAGCTGATAGACAGGTGTTCAAATACTTATTTGCAGTTGTATCATACAAATAAATAGTTAAAAAAATCATACATTGTCTATCACAGTGGACATGCACCTACGATGACAATTTCAGACCCCTCCGTGATTTCGAAGTGGGAGAACTTGCAAAATAGCAGGGTGTTCAAACACCCACCTTCCTCACTGTAAATACTATATTAAAATGAGTAAACTCTATTAAAAAAAGAATAATTCTTGCTTTTTAACCAAAATTTGAGTGAAAAATAACATAAAATGTGAGTACTTTGAGTAATTTAAAATGAACACATTATTGAGTAAATTCAACTTAATTTTATCATGTGTAATTCTCTTAAATGTTTTAGAAGAAAATTAACTTAATAATTTTGTGTTGAAACTATGTAAATCATTTTGGTAGACATAACTAACTAGGCAGTGGACTCTGCATGCTTTATATGGACTGCACTGGGTGTAAAATTTGAAATTAAACACTATTTTATGTGTTTTTAACTAAAAAGAAAGACTTGTTATTGTTTAATGTTCATTTATCTTTCAGATTTAGAGTAGATTCTGTTTCTTCTTTGAGTTTTGTAGTTACCATTGTTCAGAAAACTGGTGCTTGTGTTTAGACTGTAGGTGACACAATGAAATTGTGTGTTAATTCAAATAATGTGGTTTATAACAAAAATATATAAAAAGAGGTCATTTGCATGAATAAATCAGTAAGATTCCATTCAAGAAGTAAGCCTTTGAAAGTACTTAAAAATACTATGTATAATATTTCTACAAACATTTTTTAAAGTAAATATCACAAATTTTTACAGTGTAATTTTACCTAACTTAGTTAAGTAGATGTACCTAATTTATGTGTGATATTTTCTTGAAAAATATTTGTGCAAAACTTGTAAAATAAAAATTAAGTATATTCTACTTATTTTTATGTCCTTTAATGTATAATTTCACTTATAAACAAAACAAAAAATAAACTGTAACCCACTACTTAATTTTTACCCCATACTATGAAAATTACATGGAAATCCAATGCACTACAAATAATAGCAAGGAATAACCCTGGTTAAAGTCTGAAATATCCCTACCACGATACACAAAACATGAAATGATTTTGATAACGGGACACGTCCAAGTAATCATGGTATTGCAAATAGCATAGTGCACGTCAAAAAAGTCAGTAAAATCACAGTGATATGTCTTGTTAGAGCCTTGAAGGTAAAGGACGTCATGTCTCGTGTTTCATCATTACGAGTGAGCTGAGAGGGATGATTTGAAGTTTATATGCAATTATGAAAGAACAAGTCAGATATCAAGCAGCTTTTCTGTCTTTCAACGCGGCCTGTGCACAATGTAGAAATCAATATCTACCACCTCAACTTCTCATTATCCAGAACCGAGCAAATTGATGAGAGCTGCACACGACTTTTACAACTTCTTACTCTGGAAAATAAGCCGCAGGAACCGTTCCCTTCAAATTTGACATATTAGTGATAATCAATTTAATAAAAAGAATTGGATTAAAATATGATGTTGAGTTAAAATGATGAGAAGAGTAAAGTTTGTAAAACTCTCACAGATGGGTGTCCATGACAAATACAGTACATTAGCTGGATAAAAACTAACCAAGACCCACTGACGTTCACAGTATTATCAGGGTTCCCACACCTTAGTTAACCTCAAATTCAAGGACCTTTCAAGGACTTTCCAGGTCTAATACCCTCAAATTCAAGAACTAAATGTGGGGAGACATTTCAAGTAAGAGCAAGGTTACATTGTGTTACCTTTTAAGATACATTGTTACAGCAGTTCCCTTTTGAGGGAACTTGCGCTGCGTCACTGCGGTGACACTTTAGGGACGCCTCCAGGGGTAAGTGCGTCTGAATGTGTATATCAAATTCAACCAATGGTGAGGCTTAACGACAAAGACAGGGTGACGCGTGAACCAGGAAGTATATCTCTATCTGAAATATTGCCAAAGGCGGCGTTACAGGGACGCATGAAGTATGGCAAGGGAGATGCAGCGTCTCGTTCCCTTCTCAGGGAACAACAGTTACATATGTAACGTAACCCGAGACGTTTTCATGTGTCAAACACAACTATGCAAAAAAAACATTTTGGTATGAATCAACATTCGCATACACAGAAGATATAAGCATTTAAAGCGAACAGTTTAGCACGTGTGCTTAAAAAGTCTAGAATTTTAATGAAATTATCCTACACTACACAGGGAATAATATGGATTTTCCACAGAAAAATTCTTGCATAAAAAAGATTCAAGCACTTTTAATGACCTGTATCTATGTATGTAGATTTTCAAAAACTTCCCAGAGCCTGGAATCCCCCCTCCCAGATTCACAAACTTTCATGGATTTCAAGGACCAAACAAGCCAAACAGTGGTGTCTCATAACTGCTCTTCCAAGTGGCGTGAATTCAAAATGTGTGTTTGTTGCGTCATGTGAACCATGTGCATCATGTGTTTAGTCAAAATACGTGCCTGCTGCACACGCGTCAAAACCGTTTATGATAAAAGAGATGCTCATGTTCACAAAATACTCGCAAGACACTAACTTAACAGTAAACTCTGATTACACATGTGATTAAAAGAGTATCTAGCAAACGCGGGCGTCTCTTTTATCATAAACCCCTTTGAACCTCTGCAACAGGCTCGTATATTGACATCACACATGAGGCACATAAGTTTTCATGACGCACCAAACACATAGTTTGACATGATAAGCCACACACATGATGGGTTACATACATAATGTGACGAGCTTCGGATCGTACGCCCTCGAAAAAGAAGTCACCGGCCGCCACTGAAACCAAATGTCAAATTCCCTGACTTTTACTGACAAAAATGCTTAATTTTCATAACACTGTGAGTTTATAAAAACATTTGCTTAAATGCTTATATTGAAATAACCAATGCCAATAAACAGCTGTTTAGATTGTCTCACTTGAAATCAGTGGAGACTTGGACCCGGAAACATCACAACCATAACAAGCGTTCAGCATTTTGATGAATGCAACCTAAAATTTAAAGCAACAAACAAAATCCCTGATATTCCATGACTTTAAAAAAATATAAAATTCACTGACTTTCAATGTCTGGAATAGACTAGTGGTCGACCGATATATTGCAGAGGCCGATATTTGGACATTTTTTATTATTGGCCCATAAATCTTTCCGTTTGGCCGATAGATTCTCCGGTTGGGTCACGTTAGTGCATTAGCATTGTGTTCCAAGATAAATACACTTGAGCCCACGCAGCGACCCACAGACCGGTTGGCGCACAACACCAAAGCACCGCAAGAGCAACCCAAGAGCAATCTGCTGCATATGATTTTAAATCACGATCATGCCGTCAAACGCACAGCATTAATTAACTTGTCAAATCTATGAATCCGCAAAACGGGGAACTTAATCTATGTTTAACTTTTTAATAGATTTTAATAAAGAATCCATGAAGTTGTATCTTCAATACCTGACAAAATGGGAATATAATAATAGATAATGAATATGATAAAACTTATAAACTTGATCATTTTGCCATCTTGTTTTGTTTTTATTGCTTAGGAAAGTACTCATTAGAGAAGTAACACTAATGACGGTAACACCAATGACAATTTACAGGAAAAAAACTACAATTTTAACAAAATGGCTGCCATTAGCCATGTGCTATTTCATCAGAGATGTAACAATCACATACTTATTCAGTATAATGTATTTTTATGTAAAGATCTTAACACTCCCAGCTATAAAAAAAAGAGTAACACTAATGACATCCAAAAAAATCTTATCTAAAAATTCTTAGATATATCATGAAATTTTAGACAAATAAGGTAAAACATCTCAAAAACCTTTTGCCTTCCTCCACTGCACTTCTTTCACTGACCTCTTAAACCATGAAAAACTTCAAAGAGCTGACGCATTGTTTCAAAATAAAAGTGCTTTGGGTAAGGTAACCCCAATGACATAAATTTGGTGGACAAATATTTATTTGATATTACTCATATTAATAGTGTATACTTTTACCATTTCAGTGTTGTAGTAAATTCATACAGGGTTAAAGGTAAATGTAAATTAGATTTGTTTTATAAAAAACATGGATTTAAATAATAAGTACACAGTTCAACTTCCATGTATGATCAAAGGGACAGGGCAATTTTCAGGACCAGACATTTAAAAATAGGTTTAAAAAAGGATATCATAAATATATATCATTATGGGATTATTGGGTCAAATTAAATGATAAAGGAGTCTGCAAAAGCAAGGGACAAGCATTTCCACCTTTTTTGTAGAATGACCCAATTGTTTCCCAGTTACTATAACGATATATTTTAAATATCAGCATTATATGGCTTTCTTCATATCGGCATCTGCCATCAAAAAACCCATATTGGTCGACCTCTAGAATAGACCTTTTAAAATTCCATGATATTCCAGAAATTCCATGGCCCGTGGGAACCCTGTATATTTTTCCTTCTATAGAAGTCAATAGGTGCCGTCAACTGTGTTGTTACCAGCAGAATTTTCATTTTTGGGTGAACTATCACTTTAATGACCTTATTACAGGACTCATTACGACAATACAGACAAGTCTGCCCAGAACATTTTATCAGATGTAGTAATACAGGTATATTAGTCACGACTGTTCCCATAGCTCATTTGGAGATCAAAGACATCACAATGCAAAGTGGTTTGATCCTCGGGGAGCACATACTGATAAATGTATATCTTAAGTTGCTTTGGGAAAAAAAATCTGCCAAATATCCAGAAATGTCAATTGCAGATGAATAGAGAAGACTTCCAGCCAAGTGACAATAATGTCTTGTATAATTGACTATTTAGGAGATGAATGTGGTGGTGAGGCTGTGCTGTTTGGCATTACCTGAGATATGATTCTAGCATACGGTCCAGTCGTTTATAGAAGGGTCGTGACGTGAAATATCCGCTCCAGTAGTGGTCATCACGGTCTGCGTAAGTGAAAAAGTCTCCACTTATCACGGGCAGGGCCAGCTGACCAACATTACTGCCAAGTGGATCCATGCCAGTGTTTTTACGCAGCGCATCAAAATAATCCGAAATTGTACCAAATTGGGCCTGCAAAAAAAAAAAAAAGTTATGTGCATACTTCAATGTCCTAAAACATACCCAGAAACTAATTTTAAGGAACTTTTTGGTGGAGCACAAGCTATAATATAGACAGGCTTATGGTTAAGGCTTATAAGATTACTGGCCAAGGTTTCATTCAAATTATTTTATGTAAAATGTAGAAGCAATAGAAACCTTCATTTTCCTTAAGCTATGTGACTTAAATTTGTCATTTCTTGATATTCCAAGGTTTGCAAAGATTGTGGGAAATCTGTATAGAAAATGTAGTCCTTCAGTTTGCTTAACTGACAAGGCACGCAGAAACAAATTATTTTTGGCATCACAACCTCAAACCTGGTGCAACTTGTCTTGATGTGTCAAATTTAAATTAAAAGTCTAAGATTTACATCAAAGAAATGCATAAATTAAAATTTCTAATTTGTTTTCAGGAGACATTTTTAGGACAGAAGTTAATGATTTAAGTGAAGTGTTTCTTTAAATCAAGCATTTAAGCAAGCTTTGACCCTATTTGCATGTGACAGACCTTGACATGGAGCTCAGGGTGAGAATTCATGTAGTCAAAGAGCTTTTGGTAGTTCTCAAATTGTTGATCCCATTCCAGAGCTTCAGTGTAACGGAAGTCATCTCCGAGAGGAATCAGGAGCACTTTGGTCCGATAGAGTTTTGATTTCTTCCTGTATTGGTCCAGCAGCGTCTGAGCTCTAAAAGTGAAAGACGTGATTGGGTTTAAAAACTTTAAAGTAAAACTGATAACAATGTTAAGTAATGTTTCTTACAGGAGGTGCTGGCTTTATGGGTTCATATCCAGCTACATACTGTATGTACTTATTGTCACCTTCAATAATACACTCACCTAAAGGATTATTAGGAACACCATACTAATACTGTGTTTGACCCCCCCTTCCACCTTCAGAACTGCCTTAAATCTATGTGGCATTGATTCAACAAGGTGCTGAAAGCATTTTTTTTTTAGAAATGTTGGACAATATTAATAGGATAGCATCTTGCAGTTGATGGAGATTTGTGGGATGCACATCCAGGGCACAAAGCTCTCGTTCCACAACATCCTAAAGATCCTCTATTTGGTTGAGATCTGTTGACTGTGGGGGCCATTTTAGTACAGAGAACTTATTGTCATGTTCAAGAAACCAATATTAAAATGATTCGAGCTTTGTGACATGGTGCATTATCCTGCTGGCAGTAGCCATCAGAGGATGAGTACATGGTGGTCATAAAGGGATGGACATGGTCAGAAACAATGCTCAGGTAGGCCGTGGTATTTAAATGATGCTCAATTGGCACTGAGGGGCCTAAAGTGTGCCAAGAAAACATCCCCCACACCATTACACCATTGCATATATATATACAGTTGAAAGAAAAAGTGTGTGAACCCTTTGGGCTTACTTGGATTTCTACATAAATTGGTCATAAAATGTGTTCTGATCTTCATCCAAGTCACAACAATACAATAACACAGTCTCCTTAAACTAATACCACACAAACATTATACGTTTTCACGGTTTTATTGAACACAACATGTAAACATTAATAGTGCAGGGTGGAAAAAGTATGTGAAACCCTAGGCTAATGACTTCTCCAAGAGCTAATTGGAGCCAGGAGTCAGCCAACCTGGGGTCCAATCAATGTGATGAGATTGGATGTGTTGATTAAAGCTGCCCTGTCCAATAAAAACCACACACCAGTCTTGAGTTTGCTGTTCTGAAGAAGCATTGTCTGATGTGAACCATGCCTCGCACAAAAGAGCTCTCAGAAGACCTTCGATCAAGAGTTGTTGACTTACATAAAGCTGGAAAGGGCTACAAAAGTATATCTGAAAGCCTTGATGTCCACATGTCCACGGTAAGACAGATTGTCTACAAATGGAGAAAGTTCAGCACTGTTGCTACACTCCCTAAGCGTGGTCGTCCTGTAAAGATGACTGCAAGAGCACAGCGCAGAATGCTCAATGAGGTGAAGAAGAATCCTAGAGTGTCAGCTAAAGACTTACAGAAATCTCTGGCACATGCTAACATTTTTGTTGACAAATCTACAATAAGGAAAACATTAAACAAGAATGGACTTCATGGGAGGACACCACGGAGTAAGCCATTGCTGTCCAAAAAAAAAACATTGCAGCACGTCTGGCACCTGGATGTTCCACAGCACTACTGGCAAAACATTCTGTGGACAGATGAAACCAAATTTGAGTTGTTTGGAAAGAACACACAAGGCTATGTGTGGAGAACAAAAGGCACAGCACACCAACATCAAAACCTCATCCCAACTGTGAAATATGGTGGAGGGGCCATCATGGTTTGGGGCTGCTTTGCTACCTCAGGCCCTGGACGGATTACTGTCATCGATGGAAAAATGAATTCCAATGTTTATCAAGACATTTTGCAGGAAAACTTAAGACCATCTGTCCGCCAACTGAAGCTTAACAGAGGATGGACAATGCAACAGGACAACGTCTCAAAGCATAGAAGTAAATCAACAACAGAATGGCTTCAACAGAAGAAAATACGCCTTCTGGAGTGGCCCAGTCAGAGTCCCGACCTCAACCCGATTGAGATGCCATTCACACCAGACATCCCAAGAATATTGCTGAACTGAAACACATACATACATTTTCCACCCTGCACTATGAATGTTTACATGTTGTGTTCAATAAAAACATGAAAACGTATAATGTTTGTGCGGTATTAGTTTAAGCAGACTGTGTTTCTCTACAGTTTTGACTTGGATGAAGATCAGAACACACCTTATGACCAATTCATGAAGAAATCCAAGCAAGCCCAAAGGGCTCACATACTTTTTCTTTCCATATATGGAAAACTTTTTCCTTAACTGAGGAGCCGTAATAAACATAACAGTTGTAGCAGTCAGTAAAGCTATAACTTTATGTCTACGCATTAGCTTGAAAAACACATATATATAACTTTCTGACTATAAATTTGTACCTCTCCTGTATATTGCTGTCTGTAATGGCTTGAGGTGGAATTCTCCACGGACAGCTGATTCTTCCTCCGGGCAGCCGTTTGAAGTCAAACTGGCAGCAGATCTTCGGGTCAGGGCCGCATGTGTGAGGAACATCGTAGCTGTAGAATGGCATCATGTGACACAAAATGTCTGTAGTAGCATCCTGATCTGTAAAAATAAAGGAATACAAATTTAACATTGCTAGTGTAGTCTACTATATCAGTGGTTCTTAAAGTGTGCTTCCCCCCCCCATCTATTGGTACGTGGAGGGATCACTAAATTTAATGTAATTTCACAAGTTTGTCTGTCTATTCAGTCTTAAAATTAAATGGTAAACAAACTGCCCTCGAAAGGAGCTCGAACACGAGGCTCATGTCAAGCCCCAAGTTTAACGCTGGTTATTATGGTGGTACTTGGAGAGCCAAATATTTTCCGATTGGGGCATAAAAACATTTTAACATATAAAAAACAATTCAAATTTGCATAGTTTACTTTTAAAATACACGTTCATTCTCAATATGCAATTTATTCCGAAATAAAAAATTATATTTTTTCCTTTGTAATAAGCAAAATCTACCAATTTCATTTAAACTGTTTGTTTTAATTGAAATTGGTCATCAATAAACCCTTATTTTTTTTAGCCCCCTCCATCCAACATTCTGGAAGTAACCTCCACTTTTCAGGATCCAACTATTTTCTGATGGAATAAATCAAACCAAATCTCATTTATGTTGAACATGTAAACATAAGTGAAATAATATCAAAATACAAAAAAATAAATGGGTTGCTGATGCTGCTACATGCTGACATCAAGATCAAATAGATGACATGCAGTGTAATCCTAAAGTTTTCGAATTATGTTAAAATAATTTGTCATTTTTAATTCAGTCCAATATTATGTTTTTTACACATAATTCATATTTTCAGTCTTTTAAACAACCTGTGGAGAACCACAAGCCATTAAATATCAAAGGGAAAACCATCCAGTTCAGAGCAGCAAATCTTGAAATTACCCACTAATGTCAAAATCAAATCACATTTTATTTGCCATAAAAATATTCAATTACTCATTCAGCACAGCGTGCGCACCAGAGTGACCTTCATATCAACCAAGCAAATAAATAATGCAGGTTTTTCCTTTAAACAAGAGAGCAGATGTGAAGCACGAAGCAGTCTGGTTGTCTGGTAAATGGTGATATATGGAATTACATGGAGTAGGAAGCTAATTCAGTTTGGCATTGAGTGTACACGCTGTTGCGGCCAAATGAACTGTAATCGTATTTGTTCAGCACCGTCTATGGTCAGAAATCTAAGTTACGAGTCCATTTTGTCAATGTTTTAGAAATAGGTCTGGGGAAAATAGCATTTCCCAAACAGATGCTGTCTTTTGAACAGGCAGACAACAGGGACGTTGGAGGACGTTTCCCTTGACTCCTCTTTGTTTCTTGCTCTTTGAAAAAATTCTCTTGTTTTATCATTAACAAACACTTTTTACTTGAAATGTTTTAGTTGCAAAGTGCAATTGTGATCAAAATGAATGGCACCAAGTTTGTAATGCAATGCCATTCATATGCAGTAGTGGCCAAAAATGATACCCAACTTTAAACAATTGAAACTCAAAGTTGCGTCTATGCTCTTTAAGCAAATATTTTATTAAAGATGCATTTCTATGAATGTTGCATTGGTGTGTTTGGATTATAAACCATAGTCCCCAGCTATTGTTAATTAATTGTGACTTTAGCAAGGGATTTTAGAGAGATCTGTCGTTCCCCATTCAGGTAGATAGTAGTTTAGTCTGCCTGGAGGGATTGCAAATATGGCCGCATAGTTGGGGCGACTTCACGCTTTTGCGCGTGCACGTGTAGGGCATCCCAATACTTTAGGGAGCAAGACAGAGTGCTATTTTCCCTTAGAATCAACACTCAAAATGTAGTCGGGACCAATTTAGGCTTAAAACAAAGTTGGAGATGATATTACCCAGGATACCTTGCGAGGCCAGCGAGACAGGTAGACACTGCACGTGACGAAGGTGAAAGCATTCGCTATGCTACTTTCCATATGGTGGTGTCCCATTTCATAGGGAAAGATTTTAATCCCCACTTCCCTCGTTGAGGAGACTTTACTGTCGAGGGCACTCAAAACCAAGTGGAAGTTTTAAGGGGGTAGAAATGGGACGGGCCCTCTCTCTTACCGTGGGCCGCGTTTGAGGCGTCAAATTCGTGTGTACCGCGTCTAGTTTGCCGCCTGAACATTTTGAGTTTACTTGCTTCATTCACACGTGAAAATTCTAGTTATCGAGACATTCACGTGGGCTTCTGTGACTCCGCTCGCTTTCTGTAGTCACATCACTACTAGAGCAAGCTCCTGATTGGTTTAAGCCGGTGCTTTTTTCCGCCAAAGTTCAAATTTTTCAACTAGCATGTGTCCGCGGCAATGCTCAATTTGCACCATTCGCATGAACTAGACGCGCGAATGAGGCGGAATCACGTCTACCGTTCCGCGCTAAACACCTCATTCGCACTGCGAGACCTCCAGACACGCGTCAACATGTCTTTACATTGACTTAACATTGAAATCACTCGCTTGACGCCTCTACCGCGGCTGGTCTGAACGCAGCATTAGAAAGACATTTATTAATCCACTCGAGTCATTTATGTCACTTTAATGATGAATGGATTCGCTTTCTTGGCGTGTCGCCATGTTCAGCCCTAGACAAGATAACATGACAGCATTTTAATATACATTTTTTTTGTTTGTAATCAGTTAAAGAAATTCATGAGAGAGAATTACAGCGTAATTTATGCAAGAATGTTTTACATATTTGGATGAACTAAGTGTGGCTTAGCTGTACAAATGAAGATTTTCGTTGCAAAACGAGATAACCACCGTTTTTTTAATTGTTCAGAAATCTCGTTTTTTGGTTGTGCATTCCAATTAATTTCAATGCAACTGCAGTTGGTTTGTTTTGATTTAAACCATCATAACTTAAAAAATACAGCTAAGTAGCATCATAAAACAAAATAATAACATGATAACATTATAATAAACATGTTTTGACAAAAATGTTAAAAAATGGATTTATCTCGTTTTGCAACGAAACTCTTCAAATACTGTTTTGGCATCACTGTATCTTAAAATGTGCCAGTCAACACGTTTCTTCAGGAAGTATGTATTTGTTTTTCAAAAGGGTCTCAACTGAAACTCACAACGTGCAGCCACATACAGGATGCTATCGAACAGCATTTATTAAGCTGTATCTAATGAAAATTGAGGGCAGAGCCCAGGGTACAAGATGCAACAGTATGCCATCATTAATCTGGCTCAAATTTACCCGCTTGCTATGTGATAACAGCTTTCTGAGCCCCTGGCCATGTCGAGGAGTTTTACGGTTTTCCTTAGCCAGACTTAACTGCGTAACGCCGGAATCGACCGAATGTTTCCATGAATAAGAAATGCAATCAACTGGTCAATAAATATCGTTGCAGACCCCCAATATCCTTCGCATGATACCACAGAGCTTCAAGCACTTTCTGCTGGGGCTGGTCATTACAGATCCTGTAAAACCTCGGTTTTGTGCGGTTATCTTTCAGGGCGAGAAGCTGAATGACTTCCAGTTGTGAAGATGAATATCTGGAGCATCTGCTAGGCGCACACACATTTGGGTCTGTTAGCAAATGCTTTTGTGCCAGCAGCTACAGACGGTTCATAAAAAACCTGGATTTATCTTTCATTTGCCTTTAAAATGTAGCACCCCACAACCTGCCCAGGGTTTAATCAATGTAATTGCTAAATAAAAGTATAAAAATGGATTCAATCAGTGAGAAGAACAAATGGCGGCAGAGAGCCGCTTGTGTGATTTCTGGCTCCTATATATACAAATATTTATTTTGACCAAATGTGTTATGTTTTATGGCACACCAACAAAGCGGTAAGTAAACACATGTCTAATGTAATGAATGGAAATTGCTAGTCAGGTGTCCTGCACTACAAACTATTTGCCCAAATTGTGACCTTTGATCAGCGACTTGCAAACAAACACATCATACCAGTTTAGAGAGAGAAAAAAAACATTTGCTCGATGGCCGGCTCACCCCAGTTCTGTCTCCAGAAGAACTCTAGCGTCTTCTCCAAGGAAAAGTGTTTCTTTATGGAATAGTGGATTCTTTGGATCAGCATGTTAGACAGACCGGCTTGTTTGAGCAGGTATGCTTGGGTAGGACTGTGACCAAATGGATCCACTGCCAAGCCGGTCTTGGGTTTCACTCCTATACAGAAAAGATCAATTAAAGAATGAGATGTTAAGGGATATTTAAATATTTATTACCTCATAATTTATTGACATTTTTTGGCAGTCACTAGCTAAACTGTCTTTGGGAGACATTTGACTTGCACCAACTGTGCACAAGTTAAAAATGTATCCAGTCGTACAGTAGCATAGATGCTAATAATTTATGCACTATAAACTATGTTTAGTGAGCTGTACGACTAAACTTAGATAAAACCCCAAATATTAACTAAATATTAACAGAAGCCTCAGATTAAAATCAACAGAAAAAATTTATAAATTATCATGCTAATCAAAAACTATAGCACGTTTGAAAGGAAAAGCAACTTCAATTCAACACCTCTGAAAGCTTCACATTGTAAATTTAAAAGGCAAACTACTACTATTCTAATTAAATAACTAACTGAGTGTTATGTTCTAAACAAATGGTTCTACCAAATTTGTTACTAAAACTAACTATCGTATTTTTCGTCTATAAGCCATTTATGAGGCAAGAGACATCATTACCGTCTAAAGCCGCAAGAGTCCGCCATATGCTGCTTCTGTATTTATGTAATTTAATGGATTCAGTGATGTTGAATGACGCTAGTTGGCTTGTTCAGTTAATTTAGTCTATTCAACCTTCCAGGTAAGTTCTGTATGCTATGGTTTATCGTTAAAATAACTGATAATATTACTTTAACGTACAGACATCTATTCAGCCTGCTGTTCTGTCTGCTATTGTTTAGTTGAATAACTTGCCTTTCCAGTCTTCGGCTTGGATTTTGTAAAATAATATCTAAATAAACGCGATGTATAGTACACTTATATATGTTATTTCGTCTTAATGACACATTTTTGAATGATGGGGCCTTATACGCGGGTGCAGCATATAGTCCGGAAAGTACGGTACTATAGGCTTGGCTCACACTACAATATTTTTAAAATCTGGTTGCAGCACAAACATGCGAAGATTTCTTCTCTTAAAATCTTAAACATGATCACATTCCAAGATCTGAAAATCATGGCACATCACAAACTAATTTTTTTTTGCCAGAGGAAGTGTATTACGTGACCTCATGGGAAAGCAGATGTAAAAATTATGAGAGATTATGACACCTTTTTAATGTTACCATTTGCTAGCTAGTCCATTAGCAGTTCTATACTCATCCGATTGTGTTCAAAGGGGACATTTCACAATACTTTTTTAAGATGTAAAATAAATCTGACATCACAAGGAGAGCCACGTTTTCATGAGCTATTTTTTTCACATGCTTGCAGAGAATGGTTTATCAAATCTAAGTTACCGGGAAAGCACTGGGGACCCAATTATAGCACTTAAAAATGGAAAAAAGCCAGATTTTCATGTTTGGTAGAGCATATAGGACAACTTCATATGAGACTACCAGAATACAGACGCAGAGAGGAATATAGGGATCATAAGTAAGTAAAGGATTACTTTACTTTCATAAAAAAAATCTGATAATTTACTCACCCCATGTCATTCAAGATGTTTATGTCTTTCTTTGTTCAGTCGCAAAGAAATTGAGTTTTTTGAAGAAAACATTCCAGGATTTTTCTCCATATAGTGAACTTTATTGGACCTCAACAGATTGCAGTTTAATGCAGCTTCAAATGGCTCTAAACGATCCCAACCCAAGGGATAAGGGTCTTATCTAGCGAAACCATCATCATTTTCATCCAAAAAATATAAAATATGTACTTTTTAATCATGAGAGTCTTGCACTAGCCGTGTGATGCGTCAGCGCGATGTTACGTACTATGTAATCACATGGAAAGGTCATGCATTATATATGTGAAACGCACACTTGTGGACCAGTTTAAACAATAAACTCACACAAAGACATTAATTAGTATCATTCCACAAACAACAACATCTGAACGCTCCTCTTACTCCACACTTGTAAACACTGGAGCTGTAGTTTCACATATGTCGTGGCTTGCGTAATACGTAAGGTCATGCTGGCACATCACATGGCGCAAGACAAGATGTTGTGGTTAAAAAGTACAATTTCACACAAAAGACGATCAATTCCCTAGAGAAGACCATTATGGCTTGGTTGTGATCGTTTAGAGTCTTTGAAGCTGCATTGAAACGGCAAACTGTTGAGGTCCAATAAAGTCCACTATATGGAAAAAAATCCTCCAATGTTTTCCTCAAAAACTTTTTGACTAAACAAAGAAAGAAATAAACATTTTGGATGACATGGGGGTGAGTAAATGATTAGACTTTTTTTATGAAAGTGTACATTCCTTTATCAGAAAACCACAAAATTCTCTCTTAAAGAAACTGAATCACTGAATATCGTCATACGGCATCATCCAATGAAATATTATTTGGAAGACCAAGACTCACTGTACTCTTTGCCTGTCCAATCCATCTATATTTGAGAACAGGCCCACTGATGAGAGATCAGGAGCAGATGGTTGAGAGGATGTGTGGTAATGAAAGCCAGGGCTTTGCTCCATGTATTTAATAAACTAATAATAATAATACACACAAAAACAAATCCTCCCAGAGGTCTTTGAGACAGTTTGTTCAGAATAAATATGTAGAGGAGCTCAAATCAGTAAAAAGCTTTAAAATTTAGTTAATTTTTTCACGACTTGTGCTAAGGCTAATTGAAAATTTAAAATAGGACATACAATAAAATCAAATGGGGACTGCATCCGTGTCAGGTCTACTTTCCGTACTTGTATTGTTGGGAAAATAGCAGCTTTGACATTTTGAAAACTAAATCTGATTTGTGCGCAAGTAAATGAGGTGTCAAAGACTGTGAGAGTAAATAACAACGAGGTGAACCTACAAGATCTTCTCAATAACTCGTCTATCTGGAGTAACAAGAGAAACAAGGAAGCTTGTAGAGGTGGTTCAATGGCTGAAAAGATTTTCAGGAGAGATATCAAAAAAAAGAAGAGAAGGAACTGTACATACCCAAATTTTTCTCCAGCCACTGGTGGCCTTCGATAAGCTGATCTATCAATCCAAAGTAATGACTGTTGGCTTCATCAGGCATCACCCAGCCTCCTGTAGCCACCTCAAACTGACCGTTTTCTATCAGTCTGCATCAGAAAAAGAGAAAAATATTTCTTGAATTAACACTTTATTTCAGACAGTGATTACAGCCCTATTCGGCCGAATCGGCCATGTCTGTGTTTTTCTCTGATGACCTCCATAAGTATTCCAGAGCAATTTACCTACTGTTTTTGCCGAACTCAGAGGTCCTCTGAGAAATTTAATCCCGTCCGGATGCAAATGTTGTGTTTGCCCGCAATATCTTTTGAAAACGCGGTTCATTTCGTGTTTTGGCCAACGTGATCTGCCGTAAGGTCTTACTAATGCGCGTGCGTATATTGTATTTCCTGAGTCCCATTCATTCAGATATGAATGTTTTTTCCCATTCGGCAAAATAAAAGAATTAAATCAATAGACCCCTTCAATGTTTGTAAACATTGAATGACTATCGGGTGCGCGCGCAGCACGGGGTCGAACTGTTCATACCATTTAGGCTTTATAATTTAATCTAACAGGGCTGAAAAATGATGACTTACCTCAAATGAAGTGAGCACTACAAACACAAGCCTCTTTGATCTTTGCATTGTCCCAGCCTGCACGTTAATTGCTTGCAGCCGCAAATGTTATATTTTTTTGTTTTTGAAATTCTGCATAAATCGCAAAAACTTAACGGAAGACCTGGTGCAATTTTCACAGCCCACGACGCAAGTAGGCATTTTTGACCATACCGAATAATACGCAACTCTATCTGCTGTAATGGCTTTTCTGACCCTGACATGCGCAGTGAAAACTGCCTGTGACGTGAACCGTGAAGGGGTCTATACGAGCTGAATATCAAACACTGTTAAGACTGGCCACTGCAATATCATTAACGTTAAAAGAAACTCCGTTCAAAGTTGTTAAACTCCGGAATGGTAATGTTAATTAATAAAGATATTAAATTTTACTAATCATTATTTCTTCATTTCTTTGTGTTTATTATAAGCAGACAGTTATATAAAACATGTAGGCTAACGTTACTTTAGTAGGATTTGTATATTTTATTTTGATTTGTTAAAATTAAATGAATAAATTACATGTTCTGTCATAATTTTACATTTAAAGCAAAATATTAAACATTACAAACACGCGTATCCAGAGCACGTGCTCTTCTGCAACGCCCAAATGCATGAATCAGACACTCCCATCTCTAGAATAGCCTGCATCATTTTAATCCCGTCCGAATCGGTACATAAAATCCCAGCATTTTAGCCGATCGCGATTGCCTCATTTCTGTCTACTGTCTGTCTCGGATGAGTAACACCCGTCTAGGGCTGTCAAGATTATGATATTTGGCTGAGGGTTAATTTTCTGATAAAGTGTGATGATTATCACGATTAATTGCCTGTTTATGTCTTTGACGATTATGACGATTGATTGTCTGTTTGTTTCTTTGACATTTAATTCTCATACATTTTTTGTTTGTTCATGAAATAAATTTCACACATTGTTGTGATTATTTAAATTAAATATTTTGCAAGGTTCACCTGGCAGTAAATATTAATACACATAACACATATTTAAAAATAATTATTTAATGAATATATTTTTCAAAACTTAAATAGTTGCCAATCCTGCTAAGGTCATATTAGTCCTGTGTTTTACCTGGCAGTTTATACTGCTGATCAGAGCATTTTTTTAAATGCTGTTTGTCCACTGTATTAAATGGTTTTGCAATGTCAGGGCTCCAGACTACCTTTTATCACTAGGAGCACAGTGGCCCCCAACTGAAAATTTTAGGGGCGCAACAGAAAATTTAGGGGCACACACCCTAAATCAACATGCTAACCAAATATTCACATTTCTTTTATATTACACTGTATTACTAATAAATACTTTGATAGATGCAGAAAGTACAATGTGCTGTTTCAAATTCAGTGTCACATCACATTTTTTTTTCTTGAATTAAGTGTTTAAGAAAAAAAGTAAACTTAGTTTAAAATATTTTTTCTTACCTCTTTGGCAGTTTTTTTGTGCTTGTTTTAACTTAAATATGATATTTTTCTCTAAAATCTAGACTTATTTTCTTAGGTCATTTCGCTCATCAAGAAAATGCTTCTTGATTTAATCATTTCTAGATATATGTACCGAAAACAAGACAAAAACACTAAGTAAGTAAGTCTTTAATGTAGAGACTCTATCTTCAAGGTTTAAGAAAAATATAAAAATATGTTTCAATATATTGGTAATAAATAATTGCTTTAATACATTCTGATGAACAATTTAGCAAGACAAGCTTGTACCTGTTTGATTAACATGAAGTGTGAGCTATAAGACCAGTTTTATGAAAGAAATAGCTTGATTTTATGTTGACTAGGATAATAAAAGCCTTAAGATGGTGTGAGAAATGCTAAAAATCTTTTACAACGTCATTATTATCGACCACTTTTATTCAGGGTTTTACTGCCAAGCACCTTCTCCAGATTTATAGCTTTACTATAACTAACATTTTTTATCTTCAGATTTATTGAGCTGTGCCGCTCGGTAACTCCGCAAACAATTACTTTCAGACACTTTGGGTAACACCATCTCTTATTAGAAGAAATCTTCAGCCCTGAATGCCAGTCAGCAGCTTTTGTCTGTAATGCTGCATATTTCAGATGCCGATTTGTACAGCGCGACCCTCTGGAGGTTAATAATAAGAGCGGTGCCAGCAAAACAAACAGCTCCAGCTCAGCATGTTGCTGACAGAAACTTTCAAAATTACTCTTTTTTTCCTGTTTTCATGTCTCAAATCTATGAGGATGCTTTATTGGCCAAGAAAATGGCCAATAAAGCAATACATTTCTTAGTATTTTTGTCTTGTTTTAAGTAAAAATATCAAAAAATTCTTAAATTAAGATGCTTTTTCTTGATGAGCAAAACAACACAAGGAAATAAGTCTAGTTTTTAGACCAAAAATATAAAATTTAAGTGATTTTGTGCATAAAACAAGCTAAAAAAATCTGCCAATGGAGTAAGCAAAAAAATCTTGAACATTTTTCTTAAACACTAAATTCAAGAAAAATTCAAGAACATTTAGCTTAAGCCCCACATAAAGCATATCAATGTACAGTTTGTGACTGATATCTCTATACATGACAAATAAACTTTTTAATTTTAATTTGTATAGCGGCTTTTTCAGACACAGGTTGACTCTAGAAGATGGTGTTTCAAAGCAAAATCTGGCGAAAGTATGGCTGGACAATAATTCATTATCATTATATTTGCCTGATTTTTTTTCCATTAATGGTGATATGGTTTCTAAACACATTTCTGATACTTCAATATACAGGTTAGTGACAAAAATGGTTTGGCAAGATGAGAAATATTTTTTTCAAACTTGTTTTAAAAGCATGCATCAGGTTTATTTCAATGCACAGTGTATTTATGTTAATTTTATGTAATAAAAAATTACATTTGCACCATTTATATGGACCTGAAAAGGCCGATTGTGCCAAACAATGAGAAATATTAAATATTATATCTACCTTGATGGCATGTAAGGGTAACCATCATAAAAAAAAAAATTAAATATCATTTTATTAGTTATTTCTAAATGTAAATTTTAATGCGTTTTTGTAATATTTGTCCTGACATATGCTGAAATCAGCTTTGTTTTCTAAACAATCTTTGACAAATTATATAAAAATGTATGTAAAAATCAAATTACACTAAACTAGATGATTATATTTTATGCCACATTTTTTATGAATATATTTATATTTTAATTAAAAAAAACTAATAATTACACCAATTGACACAGACCGGTTACACCCCACATTTTTGCAATTATCCCCCAAATATTCCTTCAAAAAGAAATTTTAGACTTGGTCCTCAAGAAAGAGAATGTATGCAAGTAATCTGCAAATGTATTTTAAAATTTTAACCCTTTTACATTTAATTTATCCATACGAACACAAAATAATTAACGTCACATCATTGACCCATACATTACGGTGTCCTGTGGCCGTTCAAATGTCACGTCTAAAACGCGTGTTAAACTTCTTCCTTCTAAAGTGCGCTCCCATGGCGTCTTTCGTAGCTTAGCAACCATGAGCCGCGCTCTCCGGGACGGCAAAGGAAACGGAATGCCTGATCGGATGTTAATCACACTGAAGGAGCTTATTTAGTGATAACAACTTTCTGCCTGTGCATTATCCCGCTTATTACACAGTTATTAACCTCATAAGTAAGGTAAGGAGCATTCAATATTGATTTGAAAAATCACAGCGCAGCGCAACTTGTAAATGGGCGTGTCCAAATCCACTTTTGCTAATTTAACGACGAGAAAAATGGTTTGTGCGCCGAAGGCATGGTCGAAAAGGGTTGGTCCTATTTTTTTTTATGATTAATGGGAGTATTTTGGGCGTAACGTGCAATCAACCAATGAGAGTCTCAGCTCTCGTCCCCTTTAAAAGCCTGTTGCGCTGGCGCTATGTCTAATCCCTATTTAGATGACGGACTTTGTAAACTGAAAAACTAAGTGGAGGAAGAAGATCCCCAGTTTAAGATTAATGTTAAATAATTGTGTTGTTTTCACTTTTATTGAAATTGTTATTTTTTTTATTAAAACCTTTAAAAATCGTTTTCTTTTAGTCATGGAAGTAAAAAATCAGGCATGTAATTGCTTTAATTGTATAGCTATCCAATATCATCAAAAAATAATTTACAAGTATGTAAGATAAGGTTTGTAAATACTTTATTTGTAACAAACAGGAGATAAAGAATTTATAAACGGCTTTCCGCAGGTTTCGGCACTTGGACAGCGTCATGAGTTTTTTTTAAGCATTACATAAAAAAGGTTCTCATCTCACCATATCCACAGGTACAGAGTCATCATATACAATAAATCCCTGAGGTAGCATTTAAAAACAGATGCATTTGTTTAAGAAAAACATTAAATTACTTAGGCTACAGGTGAAGCAGCTCTTCACACCTTCTAACATCTCATAATCAGTCCTCCTTTATGTCCAAGAGACTCAATAATAATCTTTTACATTTTAATCCTTTAATCTTTCATATTAAAAAACTTTTTGTGCTGTTGCACATTCATGTATGTGATAAGCAAACCCGCGTTGTCGTCCCGTTTATAGGCGCATATTACTAATGCGCTCTTTAAATAACAAAAAACAATATTGCACCATTGACTTTAGACTTTAGACCAGGTTTTTGTTGGTCAGTCTATTTTAGTTGCCTCAAAATAGCAACGCGCCAATAATGCACCGGAACACACCTCGTTTTCAGACCAGAACGCCCATGGGCGCAAATGGATTTGCTATTTAAACAACGTGGCGCTAAACGTGAAAAGAATAATTGCGCAGGGTGGAAACTAGCAAAAGACACTTGCGTCGCACATTGCGCTGCATTGCACCAGGTGTAAGATAGAGCCCATGACGTTCAAATTTCACGAACACACTATTTGGTTTAATCATTTGTAAATGTCAAATGTGTTATTAAAAGATATTTATATTATATTATGTGTAATATTAAACCTTACCTGTAAAAATAATCTCGGAATAACATACCTTGGAATGTCGCGACTGGCCAATCAGAATCAAGCATTTTAGAGTGCCGTGTAATCAATATATATATACGCCAGCACAGATGGAATTTATAGACTTCTATTTTCCATAGCGCGCCAGGGAGACTCTAGAGCACAGACGACTTGATTTATTCTGAACATACACATGCATGTGGCAGTGAAATTGAACCATTATGCTGGGAAAAAATGAAAAAACCAACTCGTGCCTGCCAAAAATCTTGATTTAGAATCAGTAAAGGCCATCTTGGAAATAAATAGTGGGATAAATGTTCACAAAGTATAGAGCTCGCTTGCTTCACACTTCCAATGTGCTTCCAATCAATAGTGAATAAATACTGGGGTTGAATATTTCATTTGGCCTCAGCCCTCACCTCTGACTGTTTGAAAGATGCTCTTATTGAAATTCTAACCCATAGTCGAAATGTTTATTGCATTTTCATCTGGCATTTGTGTCTTTTCCCATGGCTGTACTGACATGAGAGCACCAATTTTGCATACATTTACATACATTTACAACCAATCTCCAGTGAGACTGTTGACCTTGTGATTGTATGTAATGTGTATCATCATAAATAATACAGAGTTGCACCTTTCAATAATTAATGTCAATTAACTACAATTTAAAGGTGCACTGTGTAACTTTTAGGAGGATCCATTGACGGAAATGCAATATAATCTACATAACTATATTATCAGTGGTGTATAAAGACCTTACATAATGAATTGTTATGTTTTTATTAACTTACTGAGGGTTCACACCAGCACTTGAGGCATCAAATTCGCATCTACCGCGTGTAGTTGGACGCTTGAACATTTTGTGTTTACTCGCTTCATTCGCACGTGAAATTGTTGAGACATTCACACAGAAATTTGCGTCATGGAAGGGGCTTCTGCGACTGCGCTCACTTCCTGTAATCACGTCACAACTAGAGCAAGCTCCTGATTGGTTAACGTGGCGCGTTTTTCCACCAAAGCTCAAATTTTTCAACTCGCGCATTTCCCACGACAATGCTCAATTCGTGCCATTCGCGCAAACTAGATGTACAAATGAGCTGGAATCGCGTCTAAAGAGCCGTGCTAAACGCCATATTCGCACCGCGAGACCACCAGACACACGTCAACACGTCTTTACATTGACTTAACATTGAAATCACTCGTTCTTGACGCCTCTACTGCGGCTGGTCTGAACGCAGCATTAGAATGAGCAGTTTTTTATCAACATACATGTGCCTTTACATGTGAATGTTGCCATTTTGCACTGTTATATTTCTACAGTAGCCCTAAACAGACAATCAGCTCTACGGAGCGTATTTTGCCACTAGGTTGTCTCACACGACAACATGTTTGTAATGTGAAGCTATCGTAGCTTCTCTATGCAATTCGAAAGAGAAGGGTGAGCTGTGGACTAAGCTGTTGGTTGCAATTCGCAATCTCAATGCTAGATGCTGCTAAAATCTACACACAGGACCTTTAAAGCCGCCTTTCCGCCGCACAAAACAAACGACACAACAAACCGGAAGTCGGATATGTAATTTTCGGATCCGTTTTGAAAGTTGTATCCGTTAAAAAATGTGAACTTGTGTGACTACACTGCGTGCGATACGCTGACCACTGTGCGAGGTGAAAATAATTTTATCCTTTTTGTTTAACTTTGTCATTAACACTTGAATCCTACTAGGGGGCGAACTCCGACAATTGTTTCCCGAATGTCGTGTGCAGTGGAAAGGCGGCTTTAGGGATTGCAATAAATGATCGTAATACATTTGATTATTAATTCCTTTACTGATACACATTGAATAAGTCATTTTTATGAAACTCTACTTAAAGGCACATTTCTTATTATGATCACTTTTAAAAGAGTCTGCAGATTTGACCAATGTCACGATTTATGTTTCTTTATAATTTCATAAACTGTTAAGAGTAAAATAAAGTAAAAGAAAACCTTAAACTTAATTAAAATGAGTAGAACAGCACAGCAGACTCTTATATTCAGTCTTGCCTACCTCAGGTCTGAGTGTAATTGGTGCAATTAATGAACCCATAAATTAAACCGATCCATGAAGATGAACGCAAGGACACCAGAGGTTAGGCGGGATAATAGCAGAAATGTATTAAGTAGTAAAGATTTGGTTATACTGTTTCACACTCATTTCAGCACAAACTATTAAATTGGGATGCCAACAAAAAATGTTTGCAGCTCCTAAGCTATTTGACCTATAGATACAATTGTGTATTGTATCTAGAAAAAGAGAGTTACAAATGTTTAAATATAGTGGAACTTAAATAATATGCACAGAATATATTTATCTTTCATAAAAATATATATTATAGACGTCCCATAGCAGCCCAGAAAAGCCACAGGTTTAAAAAAGTTTTTTTTTTAAAGTAAACCCATTTTATTCACTGGATAAAAAAATGCATTACGACATTATTATGAGCATAATATGAATCATTCTGGGTCGAGTTTAGGTCAAACAAGTACTGTAACTGTATTTTGAAGTACAGACCATGTGCTATACAGTTACTCACACTGTAACATAAGATTTTGGGAACAGCGCCCACACCCATATCAAAATAAAGCCAGTGAAAGCCTCACCTCTTGACAGCATCTCGTTTCTGCTCATCTATGCTTTCCCACCATTTTGAAAAGTACGAAATCTCCATCCAGATCATTTTCCTCCGATTGTCTTCGTGTAACTTTACCACCATGTTGTTGAGGATGTGTTGCGTCTGGTCTTGATAGTAGTCGTCAAATGTCTTCAGCCAACCTTACCAAAACAAAACCAAAAAAAAATGTTGGATTTTTTTTAACTTAATAGTTTCTTTCCTTAAAGTCAACTTAGCAAATATATTTTTTAAAGGTGCTCTAAGCAAATTCACGTGTTTTAGACCATAATTTTTTTGTTACATACAGCAAACATCTCCTCACTATCTGCTTGCTACCTGACCGCTGATCAAACTGTAAAAAAACGCAATATCTGTAGACAGCCCAGGCTCCACAAACGGCAATAACAACACAGTGGCCAACCCTAACACCACGAAACATAACAAAGTGTTCCAGCCAATAAACGGCAAGAACGATTTGGGGGTGGGGGTTGGGCACATTCATGAAAGCACGGAAGGGAGAGGGACGGGGAGGAGTTAGCTACGCTCCGTTTGTTTGAAAACAGTTCAAACATCAACAAAAGGTGACATCGCACAGATTCGCTTAGAGCGCCTTTAAAGTTACGTTAAATTGTTAAATTGATGAAAACATGAATTTACGGAATTTTTAGGTATATTGTAATTGTGTAAGAAAATATCAACACATATCGGGACATTGGTGTTTCCCAATGCTGTATCAATTCTCAAAAATGCAATAATGATTTTTTTCATACTGGATATGATGTTAAGCCCTGTAATCACGTCACTACTAGAGCAAGCTTCTGATTGGTTAACGTGCCGTGTTTTTCCACCAAAGGTCACATTTTTCAACTCGCGCGTTTCCAATGGCAATGCTCAATTCGCGGCATTCATGCAAACTAGATGTGCAAATAAGGTGGAATCGCGTCTAAAGTGCCGCGCTAAACGCCTCATTCGTGCCGCTAGACCTCCAGACGCGTGTGAACACGTCTTTACATTTACTTAATGCAATAATGATTTTTTTTATACTGTATATAACATTAAGCCCTTTTCGCACAGAGATTACGTAAAATGCATCCGGAATAATTTTATTTTGGTTCATGAACACTGCCAATGATTTTCAGGAATCTGTGCGGGCATTCACACACATGCCGTAAAGATCGCGCAAAGAAATGTGAAGTATTTAAAGTCTTTCACTTGCTAAGTTTTTTCAACAGTGTCTGAAGATTGCTTATTAGTTTGCGCTGTTCAGTCATGCTGGTAAATGATCTCAGCTTCATCGTGGATAGTGAGGAGCTCCCTGATCTCTACTTAAGTCCAGTTTGCCGACATTTCTCATCATTAAAGTTAATCTGCTGTAAATCCCAGTGTCAAAGAGCTCAACCATAGTTTCCTGTTGCAATAACATGCATGTCCACCCTTACAGCATTGTTTCTTCCTCTTGTTTACACAGGATGAGTTCTGTAAACGTGATGGCAAAGTTACTAGGTCCCCTTTTACGGACAATTTTACAGAATTTTTTACGGAAACAGACAAGGTAACAAAAAATGACTGACAAAAGTCATGCGGACTGTAAAATGTGCGCTGCCAACGTCAAATATTCCAACAACACAACAAATTTGAGAGCGCACATAATGAGGTACCATCCTGATATACAGCTAACAAATGGTGAATTTCCAGAGCATCATGAATGATTCAGTGAAAAGCAAGGAAGTCTGATCTTTTTTGCTTACATGAGATAAGTGACCAGTGCAGAAAATTAAATGTTTCATTTCATTTAAATCATAAAACTTATTTTTTCCCTTAGTTTTCAAAATCTAAAGCTTTCTGTTTATTTCAATGTTTAAAAGAGACATTTCACAAGACTTTTTTTGATGTAAAATAAATCTTTGGTTTCTCCAGAGTACGCATGTGAAGTTTTAGCTCAAAATATCATATAGATAATTTATTATAACATGTTTAAATTGACACTTCGTAGGTGTGAGCAAAAATGTGCCGTTTTTGGGGTGTGACCTTTTAAAATGCAAATGAGCTGATCTCTGACGTGGTTGGAAAGTCCAGATTAAGAGGGTGTATTATCCCCTTCTGACATCACAAGGGGACCCAAATTTCTGTGACCTATTTCTTCACATGCTTGCAGAGAAGGTTTACCAAAACTAAGTTACTGGGTTGATCTTTTTCACACTTTCTAGGTTGATACGAGCACTTGGAACCAATGATAGCACTTTAACATGGGAAAAAGTCAGATTTTCATGATATATTCCCTTTAAATTAGATTTTAAATCCCATGGTCCCAGATTTCTGCATCCTCTTTAAATGTGGTGACTTTTGAGTATTGACTAAAAATAAAAGTAGATCATATTTGTGTTTCAGACACACAGTAGAGTAAAGGAATATTATTTAACCCAAAATAAAAATAAAAACATTTATTCACCCTCGCCACTAAAACCTGACTCTTGATTCTGTAATATACAAAAAAA
Organism: Misgurnus anguillicaudatus; assembly: GCF_027580225.2. Lineage (NCBI taxonomy): Eukaryota > Metazoa > Chordata > Actinopteri > Cypriniformes > Cobitidae > Misgurnus > Misgurnus anguillicaudatus. Next base: position 2,381,741 of record NC_073358.2, on the reverse strand, counting down.
TAATAATTTGAGTAATATCTCAGTGGTTCTGTGTCCATACAATGGAAGTCAAGAGGCAAGTAAATTATTCAATAAAATTTAAATGTTTATTCTCATTAATAATGTGTATTTCTTTAATCTTGCACTGACTAGTATAAATCTTTGAACACACGCTGTTAACGCTGCTGTCCACTTACTGATGCAGAACAGGGATTCAAATTTGTATGCGTAATAGATTACATGTAATTGAACAGACAGCTATTGGTGTCCTTAAGCAGCAACTTAACCAAATAGTATTAAAATTCACATTCGTGGTATGACTGTATGTAATAAAAACAAAAAATCTCTTCAAGTAAAAAATATATTACTCATAAACTCGTAACGAAAAGATCCTGAGGTTTAAAAATGCAAATTCTTTTCCTGGTTTTAAGACTCCAAACTGAACAGCTCTTATTTCAGACAGACAGGTAGTCCTACCATTGGTTAAGCTGACGTGTCAAAACCCTCAAACAACAAAGCAATGTTTAGAAATCAGCACAGTGTTTACACTGTTCAGAAGTCCAAGCTACAAACTACTTATTTCTGTCATGACACAGTTAACTTTGATCCACTTAACACTAAAAAACATGTACATTTAACCTTCACTGAAATACTCTCCTGTATGTTGTAAAAAGTGACAGGGATAAGTAACATAGTTGTTACAAAACCTGATTGACAGGAGCTGTATATCTCTCTTAATCACAGAGAACGATGACCGTTCCCACAAAAACAACACATTAGAAAAACTGGTTTTCCCGCTGACATCTAGTTACCTAGCAAGGAATACCAACACAATTCATGCTTTCTCCCAGTACACCTGTTAATAAAACACATCGTGTTTTGCATTTCAACATCTGTGTCTCAGGCTGACTGGTTTTCGTGCTTCAGAACTACACACAATACCCAAATGAAACCATTTGACTTATTATTAAATGTTATGTTCACGTTCCCATTTACTTATAAATGCCAACCACCTTTGCGGATGTAACACTATTTATAGTGGGTCATCTGAGAGGACTAACATGCGGCTCTTTTATATTTTAGTAAATTCAGTTAATGGTCCAAACATTTTATAAAATAAAAGTGGCCCATTAAAGGTTAAGTTCACCCAAAATTGAAAATTGTTCCAATTATGAAAGTTGTTCCAGAACTGTATATATTTTTTTGTTTTATTAAACACAAATTAAGAGATTTTGAAAAAAAATTGTAACCAAACAGATTTGGGGCACCATTGACTGCCATAGAATATTTTTTCTTACTATAGAAACCAATAGTGCCCCAGATCTGTTTGGTTTAAAAAAAAATTCAAGATATCTTCATTTGCGTTGAGTGAAATAAATATAATTATACAAGTTTGAAACTAGGCCTTTTTTGGTGAACTATCCCCATTTCTTCGTGTCAGTTTCTCGAATAATTCAGAATATTCCTTTCATAAAGGTCTCTAAGGCATCTACTAGGATCATTCTCTTATTCGAAAAATGTTAAGGCTCCATTTAATTTAGCTTTGTGAAATATTTTACATGCAGTGTTGACATTGTTATTAACAGCAATAATAATATCAGAAAACATATTTCAATGGTTTTGCACACTGTTTTAGGGGTGATATGGAGATTTTAAAGGTGCCAAAAGAATGCATTGAAATAATATGTGTAATTGTTCTTTGATATCTACATAGAAGGTATGTAACTTTATTACGTGCAAAAATGATCCAGAAACTTTTTACATGTCCATTTTCGATCCTAAGATTTGCCTTTGAATAAAATGGTCTATTTTTGCCCTATTTGGAAGGGTCATGAATAATAATGTTGAGCTCTGCTCTGATTGGCTCGCTCTGAGGCTCATGTTAGTAGCTTACATTAGTAAACAGACCATATATGTTTGAGTCTGTATCAGATGAAGATACAGATTTTGAGATATAATCAATTGTTTGGAGACTGTTAATGGATGCCTCTGAGTGGTAAGTTTGTGTTTTTTTCAGTATGGACCTGCACAACGTAACTGTAACATAAATAGAACATCAGCCTAAACGCTAGCATATAGCATTAACTAGCATATAACGCTAACTAGCATATAGCGCTAACTCAGCAGCAGTCAAAACTTTGTTTTTAGCATTTTAACAACTTTGTACTTCATTTAATGTATAATTTATTGTTGGGGGCATACATCTCGACTGTAACGTCACAGTTGGTGTTATCACAGTATGGTCTTTTGCATGCACAAAGTTTACATAAGAAGGAGAAAACAATCGTGTTTAAGGCTCACAAACTGTCATTAACATGTATAGAGCTCTTATTATCCATCTATTCCTATGTAAATATTTTTTTTATTTTATGGCACCTTTAAAGATAATTTCTATAATCAGGTGTTTCATAAGAAAAATACAATTTAAAGGTACGATTTAATAGAGATTCTTGACAAGAATCTAAAAAAACATACTTATTTATATGGTTTGCATTGTAATATTATTTTCATGGCAATTAAATGCATCGTCCTCCTAATTCTCATTATCATATTGTATATGTCTGTATGTATTTTCGAATTATTCTCGAAGGTGATTAACATTAGATTATGAGTAAGTTTTGTTTATTGCAAAGGCCATCTATTTTTATTTTATACATACATAGTCATCTTTACAGCACGCATGTGGTCATAATGCTCCCCACTAAAACTAAATCAACCACATTCAATGTTATAACTCACCAGGGTCATTATGAGAATGGGGCATAACAAAGACTTGGAGCGACTCATTGTCCCATTCATTCTCCTGATAAGAAATATCAAAGCCTTGTTTCCACACTCCACCGTCAGGGTTATCAAAGCTGAGCAAATCATAAACATCCAGCATCTAAAATAAAACAGGAAAGACTTCATTTAATTAGTTTGTAAGCTTATATTCAATAAACATATTCAATCAAATTCAATTAAAATAGATACAGTAGTCTGCAAAATCTCAAAATCTAATATTTTTTTAGGTAAGATCTTACTTTAACCTGAAGATTTCTATGTCTCCATGGATATCTGATGTATTGATTGTAAAGATAGCTCAAAATATGAATAGTTATCTATCGGTTAACTTCAGAAGATATACAATATATTAACCCATTGGAGTCATTTAGATTACTTTGATGATGGATGGATGGATGGATGTGCTTTTCTGAGGTTCACTATGGCTCCCACACAGTATAAGAAGATAATATGATGGCATTTTAATATAAAATTATGTTAATGTTTATCCGAAAAAAGTCATATACATAAAGAATGGCATGAGGGTAAGTAAATTTTCATATTTTGGAAAACTATTACTTTAAATCACATAGGGGCGATTTTGCGGACAGGGCTTATCCTTGTCCCAGATTAAAATGTATGTTTGAGCTGTCTTAATTTAAAATCAACTTGCACTGACATATCTTAACATATAACAGTGCCTTTGTTTTGTCTCAAGATGCAAACCAGTATTGTTTATTTGTAAAAACTACTTAAATATAACCAAGGCCTAGTCCTGGATTAATCTAAACCCGGTCCGAGAAACCGCCCCATAAAACATTAGCAAAAAATAATACAATCCTTTAACTTTGTACAAACCTGTGATGAATTTCAGCGTGAATACATGTTGGTATAGCACACATCACATACTACACATTCAACTTTCACTTAAATGGCTATGCTAATATTACAATATTATTTGTGTTTGAATTATGTAAAGTATTAATAAGCAAAGATTTACACATACAAATCACATAGTAAGGATGGAGAGAGGAACGATAATGAATTGACAAAGAATATGAGGACTGCAAAGAAGCTCTATAATGGCAGACAAACAAAACATGCACATGCAAATGTATGCAAAAGATCGATTATGTGCATTGTAATGTATGCATATTTTGCATAAAAGAAAAAAATGTTCCCGCCTCCTTTCTTTCTTCATGATTGAATTATATCGTTCTTGTAAAATGTTTCTTCTAACAGAGAATGCTTAAAAGTCTGTTGATATCTGTTGGTAGACTGTATAACATCACACCTTTATGCATGCCAGTGTGAATTTACTAGGTTTAATTTACAAAACCTGTTCTTATTTAAGATGGTTTTGAATTAGGCATACAAAGCCACTACTAGATTAAACATGCATACATATTGATATGCATCCGGTGTGACAACAATCGGTCTACTTCATTTTGACACAGCTTTATTAGATTTTCCTTTATACCTGCACTCCATCAGCTGCCTTGGAGTATAGTCGCTCGGCAAACTGGCAGTCCTCTGATTCAATGGGCAGCTTCACAGGAGCAGGTGGAAGCAGATCAGAGATCCCCTTACTGATGTTCTTTTCAGGATATGCTTTCCCATCTTTCACAGTTTCCCTCAGGTTAATCACAGAGTCCCTGATGTTTCCAATGATCTCATTGTTCTCTGCAAGCAGTCTTTCTAAATGGTCGATTTTGTCCTGCAGAATATTAAGCTGGCCCTGTAAAATATAGAGAAATGGTAAGAAATAACACCTGCCTTCGATCAAGATCATGATGATACAGCCCGATACTGCAAATTTTCAAACAACGCGACAGATAATATGTTATAAACACTTTCCCAGCCAAGAGAAAACGCTTCGCTGCCAATGACGAGGTTTTCTGGCAATCTGTATTTCCGCTATTATCCACCAGGTGGCACTCTTATCCAACTTATAAAACATGGAAGTATCCCTTTAGGGAAAACAGTAAAACTGTGTATGTTTTGATCATCGCTCTGAATCTGATCTCTATGAAAAGTCCTAAAAAAATGATCTTTTTTTCTCAAAATTTTGTATTTTTGAAAAAGCTTGTCCATATTTGAGAGCTGATAAGAGAGAACAAATGAAGGTAGGATGAAACGTTTTTTGTTTGAAAGCAGAGGATCTGTTATTTTATTTGATATATTGCATGTTTATTAGTGCTGGGCAAAGATTAATCGCATACAAAATAAAAGTGATTTTTTTGCATAATATATGAGTGTGTGCTGTGTGTAATTATCTGTGTAAAGATTGTGACTGTAAAATATGTTAAATATGGTACTGGTAGGAGTGTGCAAGATATAGCGCTTGTGATAATATCTTTGTTGTTGTAACGATGTGCAAAATTATATTATCGAGTATATCACTTGCTTTTCAAAAACCAGCCTTCAGGGCCCACAAATTTAATTTCAGAGCGCGATGAAACAGTAATTGATTGTGCCGTGTGTACGGCTTGTAGAAATCAACATCATATTACTTTTATTTTAGCCGATCGCACTATTTGCAATTTTAATGTCGCGAACGGAGGACGTGCATGGGATGACCTTGCTTTTTTCAGGTCTGTCAGGTAATGAAACACACACCGCACACACTCTAGGGCTGAGCAAAAAAAAATCACCAGCGATTCTCATGTGATGCATATAGGGCTGCAACGATTAATTGTGCAAATGTGCGTTTTCTCAATGATTGAATTTTAATGAATTACGGTGAAATCTCGGCACATCCCAAAGCCAGGGGGCGCTCTAGTGCAGAAACTCCCTTTGTGCCACAGAAGAAGTAGCATTACAAACGCTGTTCCAGAAAAGGTCTGACCAAATGCCATAGTACACGCACAAGCTGTTTCTGAATCGATTTCAGAGGCATTTTTTATGGGACACGTGATTAATTGTTGCAGCCATGCATATCTCATCAATAAAGCCGGTTTGGTGTAGGGCTGTGACGATTAACCGTGCATATTTATATCGCTGTTCTTAAAATTGTTTCAAGTATTTTTATGATAATAAAGAATATTTTGAATGATTTTGTTTAACGAGTGTTGCTTTTTTTAAAGCAACACTATGTAGTTTCCATGTAAAAATGACTTACAGTTCCCCCATGTGGTTGAAAAGCGCAACAGTGCCTGGTATCAGACACTCTTCTGCAGGCAGGGGGAGGGGCGGGGTTGTGTTTCCTACCCTCCACCGCCACATTCAGAGTGTGCTTGTAGCAGCTAGGAGGCTCCTCAGGTTGCAGCAACAGTACAATTTGTCTAGTCAAAAGTTGTTCTTTCACTGAAATAATTTTAGAGACATTATTTAAAGGTAAAAAAACTACATAGTGTTGCTTTAAACGCACGTTATAAACGACTCAAACTCATAGTGATTTTAGATTGATAAGGACTTCCTACTGATCACAGAGCCATAGTACATGCACGACCTGTGCATAAAACACAGAATCATAGCCTTGCGATTCAAAATTGATTACAGGTGTGTTTTTTTATTATTATTATTTTTGGGGAAACGGTATCGTCACAGCCCTAGTTTGGTAGTAAATTGCCATCACCTGCTTTCAGATGGAGTGGCATTTATTACATAGAGCCTAATTTCAGAGAGAAGCTAGACAAAATCGCCTTCTTTATTGTGGAAAATCGCCTCTGATAATGTATGCGATTTTGCTGTTGTTTATCTGCTACGCTAGTCAGCAAATGAATTACTTCATAATGATATGAAGCAACAGTCGCACTGGGAAAAACTATCGGCCTGATTTTTTTTGCAGATAGATAATTGTTCTACCAATGAACTATCGGTGCCGATAAATCAGTTTAACCTTTACTACGTGACACAATGTGGAGGAATGTTATGCAGGGTTCACACCAGACGCGGTAGAGGTGGCAAGTGAAAGTGATTTACATGTTAAGTCAATGGAAAGACGCGATTAGGCATCCTGCGGCGCAAATGGCGCGGAACGAGCGTTCGCGCAAATTGAGCGTTGCCGCAGGAAACGCGCAAGTTGAAAAATCTGAACTTCGGCGGATTTCCGCGCCACGTTAACCAATCAGGTAGTGACCTGATTACAGAAAGTGAGCAGAGTCTCAGCGGAGTCGCAGAAGCCCGAAATGTCTCGAATGAGTAGAATTTCACAAGCTTCTAACTACGCGCGAATAGCGCTTTTTTGCCGCATCTACCACGGTTGGTGTGAATGCACCATGTCACTGGTTATTTTCTTTTCTCAATTTCTTTGGATTCAAACATTATTTAAAACATTTGATTTATTTAAAATGAACATATATATATATAGACAGGGCTTATCCTAGTCTCAGACTAAAATGCATATTTCAGATGCCTTAATTTAAAACACCTTGCATATGCCATCATTATTTTGTCTCAAGATGCACACCAGTAATGTTTTTGTAAGGTTTGTTTGTAAAAACTAAATAAATATCCTAATAACTACGGCCTAGAACTGGATTAACCTAAACCCTATCCTGGAAACTACCCTGGGTTTTTATTTATATATATTTTTTTAATGCAAAAATCTTACTGTGCCTTTAATAAAATAATCCTGCTTACTTGTGCATTTTATTTCAACAATGGGGAAGGAACTGTAATTGTTTTCAAACAGGTTTCCTTAAACACACCCTTATTTGCCATTGGTCGAGCAAACAGGTTGTCTTACAAACTCACACCAATAACTGTCTTGGAGTTTTTTGTTTGTCCAGGTGTCTTGTTCGGGTCTTTTGTGCTTTTAACAGCCGTGGGCTGTCAGAGACTAGAGAGGTTTCTCATGACACTTATTTCAGTGATGTTTCTGTTTCTTAAACATCTTAACTGATACTGTTTTTGACGTATTTCATGGGTTCGATCTCAATGAACACATGTATACTGATTAAAACAAATGTATACTGTAGCTTTGGATAACAGCGTCTGTCAAATGCATAAATCAAATGTCAATTTTATAATTTACATCAAAATCGCTAAGGGCAGCTTATACGAATAAATAGTTACGAATGACACGTCTACGTTGTCGAAAAATGCTCTCTAAAGACCTCACTAAGAATTGGGAAACAGCTTCACTGCGAGGAAATGACCTTCGATAAGAGTTCATTGTCCAACTCTTCGCATGTTAAAATTTGCTATGCTAATTGATTTTTAAATGTAAAATAATATGCTAACATATTTGACAAACAGGAAACGCGTCTTATTTCGAGTTAAAATAGCTTTCCTCTTTTATTTTTAATTGTGTAAACAAAACAAACTACGACTGCAAGCTGTCAGAATGTCTTTCGTTCTCCACATCACCATAAAGTTAATTATTACCAGACGAACTGTTTGATGAAAAAGACGATAAACTTGTAACTGTTGTTGAGTCTTTCTTTGTAACACACATATAAAAAGAGTACTTACGTTTGGAAGTCTTTCTCCGTTTGGGCTTTTGCCATTATCTATGTGATCCAACATCAAATACAGAGAAAATACCACCACGCAGAATATGGCACTGCCAAAAAATGTGAACTGTCTGCTGAGCTTCATTTCTCACATGCGTGTTGTCGAAAGTCAATGCACGTTTACGTGAAACTTTACAATCCCGGTCAAATGTCGTATGAGCACAAGTCTCGTAGGTGAACGCAAGGCAAAAGTGAAAAAGAAAGATCCGAAATGCACGAGGAAGTGCTACTTTTCGCCATGAAGAGTTCTCGGAAGGGGACACCTTCTCTCTCTCTCCAATGACGGAAAAAATCGCTTTATCTAGGCTCTGAATACAAAAGACTGCGATCTGTCTTCAAAGTTTTAACGATGCGGAAGAGTTTGTGTGATTCAGCAAATTGTGATGGTCAAACAGGCAAAGGGAAAACGTCGACCCTGCCTCCTTCCTGCGCTCGCGCTGTCTGAACATCAAGCGTGCGCGTGTGTGTGTGTGTGTGTGGAGCTGCGCCGCCTAACGACGGGTCTGCGAGCTCAGGTGAGACACTGCTATACTCCAATATTGGCACATTTTGATACATGATTAATGCAAATAATTATACTATACTGTCTTTTGTCAAGTGTTCCTGTAGGTAAGTTGGTAAAGCAATGCGTTAGCAACGCAAAACATCGTCGATTCTAGGAAACAGAAATTATGTGGTAAAATTCGTATGGTACAGTCAGTGGCAAGAAAAAGTATGCAACCTTTTGGAATAAATTTGTAATAAAATGTGATCTGATCTTTATCCAAGTAAGTATTGACAAACATTATGTGTCTAAAAATAATTACACAAAAACATTCTGATCTTTCATGTCTTTAGTGAACACAACACGCTCATTCAAAATGGCAGTGGAAAAAGTAATAATTAAAGGAACAGGATGTAATAAATTTATATCAATTAATCATAAAATGGCCCTGATATGTCACTAGACATTAAGAAATCATTTTCATTTTAAATACTTATATCACTGACAACAGTAGTCTGGTCAGGATATTGTCATTTGAAAAGTGGAGTTGCAGCCCTCAACTGATGTTTATGTTGTCATGTTGTGTATTGGCAACCAGTTATGTGATTGCAGTACCAGTTTTAGCCACAAGTTTTGTTATTGCAATACCAGTTTTGGCCACAATCCTACATACTGTTCCTTTAATAACTGGTTGACCCCCCGGCTGCGATAACCTCAACCAGGCACTTCCTGTAGCTGTGGATCAGACCTCCCTGGTGAAAAAACAATAATACCATTAAAGAAAATTCTAATGGTTTCTATTAAAATACCAATAGGAACCATTAGCTTTTACCATTAAAACCACTACACTGTAGTGTGTTTTGGGCCATATTCCATTAGAACCAATACATAGAACCAATACATACCATTAGAGACCAACAAAAACCAATACAATGCAGTGTGTTTTGGGCCATATTCCATTAGAACCTATAAAATTCCAAATAAAACCCATCTGGTTTTATTGTTTTTTCAGCAGGACTGCACATCGTTGAAAAATTTTAGGCCATTCTTCCCAGCAGAACTGCTTTAGCACTTTCATATTTTTAGACGTCTCATCTTTATGGCCCTCTTCAAGTCAATCCATAGCATCTCTATTTGGGTTGAGGTCTGGGCTCTGACTTGGCCACTCCAAAAGGCGGATTTTGTTTTTCTGAAGCCATTCTGTTGTGGACTTGTTCTTGTGTTTTGGATCGTTGTCCTGTTGCATCACCCACCTTCTACACAGTTTCACCTGACATACATTCTCACATTATCCTCAAGAATTGTCTGATATATTTGGCAATTCATCTTCCCCTCAATAATTGCAGCAAAGCAGGCCCAAATCATGACAATTCCTCCACCATACTTTACAGTTGGGATGATGTTTTCATGATCATATGGCGTTGCCGTTCTCTTTCTACGCCAGATGTAGCGCTGTGTGTTTTTCCATAAAAAAAATTATCCAATACCGGTGTGTAGTGCCAATGTGCTCTTTTGCAAACTTCAGGCATGCAGCAATGTTTTTTTGTGAGCAGTGGTTTCCTTCCTGGTGTCCTGCCATGGATTCCCTGCTTGTTCAGTGTTTTACGTCATGAACAGATGTTAGCAAGCTCCAGTGATGCCTTCAAATCTTTGGCTGTCATCGGTTGTTTCTTTATCTCTTTGATGAGTCTTCGTTGTGCTCTTGGTGTCATTTTGACTGGGCGTTCACTTCTTGGTAGAGTAGCAACAGTCCCAAAGCATCTCCATTTGTAGAACTGTAGACTGGTGAATTTTTATAGTCTTTGAAGTAACTTTGTAACCCTTTCCAGCTTTATGTAAAGCAACAATTCTTGATCGTAGCTCCTCTGAAAGCTCTTTTTGGCGAGGCATGGCTCACATAAGTGTGTTCTTCTCGTGCAGAGCAAACTCCAAAAGTTTGAGGGGTTTTCATCAGTCAAAGTAGCTGTAGTCCACACCTCGAAACATATTATCTTTACAAGATTCCAGGTGAGGTAAAACCTGACTCCAATTAGCTTTTTTGAGGTCATTAACTCAAGGGTTCACATACTTTTCCACAAGCACTATGTGGTATTTTTCGTTGTTCTCAATAAAGACATGACAGATCAGAATTTTTTTTGTGTGTTATTATTTTTAGACACATTATGCTAATATTCTTGACTTAGATGAAGATCAGATCACATTTTATGACAAGTTTATTCAGAAAACCATGACATTCCTAAAGATTCATACTTTTCCTTGCAACTGTATGTCTATGTACTGTAGAGCACAACAATACATCTTTAAAGGGGTCATATTATGAATTTTTTAAGATGTAAAATAAGTATGTGGTGTCCCCAGAGTACATATGTGAAGTTTTAGCTCAAAATACCCCACAGATAATTTATTATAACATGTTAAAGGTGCTCTAAGCGAATTCACACGTTTTAGACCATAAAACATTTTTGTTACATAAAGCAAACATCTCCTCACTATCTGCTTGCTGCCTGTCCGCTGATGAAACTGTAAAAAAGCGATCTCTGTAGACAGCCTAGGATCCACAAACTGCAATAACAACAAAGTGGCCAAACCTACCATCAGAAACCATAACAAAGTGTTCCAGCCAATAAACGACAAGAAGGATTTGGGGGTGGATGTTAGGTACGTTCATGAAAGCACGGAAGAGAGGGGGAGGAGTTAGCTACGCTCCGTTTGTTTGAAAACAGTTCAAACATCAACAAAAAGTAACATCACACAGATTCGCTTAGAGCGCCTTTGAAATTGACACTTTGTAGATGCAAGCAAAAATGTGTTGTTTTTGGGTGTGTCCTTTAAAATGCAAATGAGCTGATGAAATGCAAACACTGATCGCACTGAAGGTGGTTTGTTATAATTGGAACTTAATTGTTCTGTTAATTTTTTATCTATCTTTTTCCGTCTGCACTAAATGGCAGTGACGTGGTTGGATAATGCATATTAAGGGGCAGGATTTATTGTAATTGGCCTTGTTACCTATGTCAAATCTGAACGACCTAGTTTTTCACATGCTTGCAGAGAATGGTTTACCAAAACAAAGTTACTGAGTTTTTCTTTATCATGTTTTCTAGATTGAAAGAAGCACTGGGGACCCAAACACTTAAACATGGAAAAATCAGATTTTCACGCTATGACACCTTTACAATGTTGTTAAAGTATATCTTCATATAACTTCATATAAATGTATTTATTTATTTTGATTGCCCATGTTGTTCTGTATTTGCTCTTGTAAGTAATTTTTTAGCCAAACACCACATAAACAACATTAAAATACATTAAACCATGGTACCACTAATCTATCACTAACCTTTTTACATGATTTTCTTTGAGTTACCTCTGACTAGTAGCCTATGTAAATACCATGGTACATAAATATAGCAATAATTTATTTTAATAGTGCACAAGTTATTAAAACAAACCTGTACATACATTAAATTTGGCAATGTACTATGGCATTGAAGGCTTAGGTAGGTAAACTAAATATTCATTCATTCTAAACAAAGCAGTGTGTACAGAACAAAGGTTAGTGAGATGATGAAAAACCTCAATGCTGAATCACGAGCACATTTAATGTCAGAATGGACCTTGTTGGAAATAAAGGACAAAACTGTTTAACAATTCGATAAACATGGGCCTAAAAGGGTCTGATACTTCTGTATACGTTTGAGTGAGCTGCCAAGTAATATTTTAGTTTTCTCAGTGATAATGTTTGTCACTCGCTTTTATTTTTAAATAAAATTATAATAAAGAAATATAATTCCACTGTACTCTTCTGTGTTGTTTACAAAGTTCTGAGCAGTGTTGTTGCCCATTCTCCCTTACGAAAATTAACCATGTGTAGTAACCAGGGCTGCACCTTATCACTTAATTTTCAATGAAGTATCTAGCAAATGTTTAATTGAAAAACAATCTCTTTTCTGAATTATACAATTCTGTTATTTCCTTTTTATTGTACAGGTGGGCTTTAAACTGCACACGTGACTTCGCAGTTGGCTTGCAGCGTCCCTTCAAAACAAGCTTGTTCGACTTCATGCGGCGCCACTAAAACTGACAGGCGGATGACGTCAAAGTACCGCGAGAGCTAGTCGAAATTGAAACGAACTCGCGGTACTTTGACGTCATCCGCTTGTCGTTTCTTTCGGCGCTGCATGAGATCGAACAAGCCTAACGTTGACCATTATACACAGAGCTGATTGGACGAAGTGTGTCACATGACTCTTAAGTTTCGTGGTGACGTTCGCACTCAGAGTTGTGACACAAGACGCATCCAGGAACACAGGTACAGTATTATAACATACGACACATTCACTAAAATTAAACATCGCGTGAGGTTTCTGCGTGAGGTAAAGAAACGAATACGTGAGCAGTCGGTATAAAACACGTCTTTGAAAGCGCAGTGCTTTCAGACAAACATCATTTTAGCTTGTTAGCTGCGCTGAACTTGTATCGGGGCCCGTATTCAACTCAAATGATCCAGTTGATCTTATTAATAACAAAATGTTTGTTCTTATAATGATCGGTTTCGAGAGCTAACGTGGTAAGGGATCTCGGGTCAAGCACATGCAATGCGTATGGTTGACAGATGTGATGTGCTTGCTTGGTGATGATGCTTTAATGCAGGCTTGGTCCACAATAAATGCAAAAGTTTTGCAGATATATAAGGCGATACACTTACAGATGCATCTGTATTTTTCCAGATATAGAAATTAAAAAGATGCTGATTTTAACTTCTGTCATAATAAGTGATTACAATAAATCATATTTGCTTTCAGTCTATAAAAGCATCATAAAAATGTATTGTGTCAGTATAGCATATGTTTTGGTGTTTCAATTTTTAGATGAAAGCTTTTGTAAAGTGTGCTTCTATTATATTTCTTGTACTTGTTTTAACCATTTAGTTTGTAGTGCACAAAAATGGCAAAAAATTAAAACAAATTGGTAAAGCATTGCATTTTGTCGCAATGGGTTTCCTAGAGAACACATACACCAATAAATTGCACAGCTTGAATGTTTGGATAAAAGCATCTTCCAAATGCATACATCATGTGTAAGTTACTGTCTTGTAGGTACATTCATTACATCCTCAGTCTTTTACAGGAATGGGTCAAGAAGCAGGCAAATCTGCATGGCCCAAAACAACTGGAGGATATCAAACCATCTCGGGCAGGAGATACGGCCGGAGGCACGCGTATGTCAGCTTTCGACCCATTACAGACAAGCAAAGACCCACATCCGCTATGGACAGTCAGAGCATGAATGAGAACAGTGATCATAAGGACAAAGTGATGGGTATGTACCGGTTGGCATTGGAAAACATTAAAGGATTACTCCACTTTCATAAAAAAAAAATCTAAATATACTCACTCGCATGTCATCCGGGATGTTTATGTCTTTCTTTGTTTAGTCAAGAAGAAATTACGTTTTTTGATGAAAACATGCAGGATTTTTCTCCAATTAGTGGACCTCAACAGTTTACAGTTTCAGTGCAGCTTCAAAGGACTTTAAACAAGGGGTCCCCAACCTTTTTACACTGAGGATCGGTTTCAGCTTTGAAAAAAATTTGCAGAACGGGCGGGTTGGGATTGTTGGTTGCTGAGTTGCTATTCAAAAAAAGTGCTGAAAATCCTCCTTTGCCAAATGTATAACGTTTTAAACGGAGATAAAGATCAAAGAACCAGGTGATAGGAAAATTAATAACAACTTTATTTTAATAGACGTGTAAAAGCATATTTTGACGGATTACTTTCATTGTTTCACGAATTTGCCTGCCCATTTAGTCTTAGTAATTAACGGTAAACGAACTTGATTTGCTGTTCTCGAACCTGAGGTCGGGCTCGAGCCCCAAGTTCAAGTAACAGAACAGAAAAAAAATGAGCAGTGACGGAGAAGACGAAAAGGAGAAGGAGGAGTGATGCCAGAAGAATTGCGGCTATGCACGGAGACTCCCGTTTACCATATCGTCGCTGCCCAATGAAACTCACGCATGTCCAAAACGGTTACTTTTCAGGAAGTAAAAAAAAACACTGTATATCAAAAGCAGTTGAATGTAGCGTTGTCATACTTGGTACGGCATCTTTACATGTAACCATATTCTTGCCAGTGTAATGATATAATCCACATTTGACCAAAATTGAGTTTAAATGGACATACGTGCATATTTTACAGTAACGGTGGTCGATATACGTTCTTCCGATCATTAATTAGAATGGCCAAGTCGTGTTTCATATTGACAGATATGTCACTCAGTTTAGTAAATAGCCTACGTCTTAGTTTATTAAATACACTTAGTTTATTTAATATTAATTATAAATGTATTAAATGTCTCTTACAAACTATGAAGGGACAATGAATCAATACACTGACATGGTAATGCTTGACAGATACTTTGTTTGCACCGTCCTACCGTAATTTTGTCACTCCTAGACGTACGTCTGGCGTCAGGGGGAAACGTTTACCTCGATGAAGGAACGATTGTCTCACCAGGGTATGTTTATTCGGCTATCCAGTGTTGAGCTTCGATGAAACTTCACGAGACCGGCGAGATGCTTCCACAGGGCGGGAGATACGCGACTTGATTGACAGCTTTGACACCAAATGGATATACGTGAAAATCAGATGACATGATTTAACAACTTTTCATTGGCCATTTAGATATGTGAAGCATACTGTATTAGTGATGCAAAGTCTGATTTATTTTCGCAAACCGGCTCTTTTCGGACAGTTTGGCTCATCGAACCGGTTCAAAAAGCCGATTTACCGGTTCCTGACGTCATCAAGAAATGACATTACTACGCATTTATTGTATCAATGAAACATTCAAATAAAGTCGTTTGTGTCAACACATTAAAACATTTAAATAAAAAGTTGTTTTTGTGAAGGCATAGCTGATTTATTGCCTTGCATTCACAAGTTAGTATGTGGTCACAGTTTAAATCGCGGATCATAAATGATAAATAAATAAATAGTAAATGCCAAATGTGACTGACCAGTTTTGACAAGTCTACAACTTGAATAAGATTCCTAAAAGACACTGATGCACAATTGCGAATGTGTGTAATAATAAATAAACTTGTGTGTTAAACTCATTGGTCATCCTTAACAACTACAATATGATTTGCATGCAAAATAAATCGTATCAAGACTAAAGCTTTCTTATAAAATAAGCATATCAAGAAATTACTAAAACAAAAAACTTTGCGCATCAGGCTCGTTCAAATCCTCGGGTGATTCACACGCAACTCATCCGTCAGAATCGTCGGCAATCATTGACAAACTTCGTTCGGTTCTTTATGGGTCCGACGTGCTATTTCGACTGTGCGTCCTGCGTCATCAACCCGGAACCTATGGCCAAAACTAAAGTTCGATTCAGTTCGATTTGCGAACCGGCTCGACCGGTTACTTCCTGAGAACCGTCTCAAAAGAACGATAAGTTCAAGAACCTAACATCACTATACTTTATACGGAAATGAACCTGGACATTCAATTCGTTGAAAAATATCAAAATCGGGAAAATGGACATACGTGGTTTTCATCGGACAGCGACGATATGCTTTTAACAATGATTGACACAGGACTGTTTTCTTTCAAATCTACGTTAAAATTTTCAAATCTATGTTAAAACGTAAAAATATTACTGCAGTAAAAGTGTTTCTTTTTATCATATTTTGTAGTTGTTTCTAAAAGCCTGCAATAACTTTTCAGTCATTTGGGATGTCATGATGAGTTGAACGTCTACACACATTGTCATGATTTGCGAGGTAAATTTCCGAATGTTTCATGAAGTCATACCTCTGCAATTATTTGATCGATTGTGTTTTAGAAGTATGCTCAAACTCTAATGACAGTTATGTGATCGCCGATGGGCTGGTAGAGAGACAGAGAGAAAGAGAGAGAGAGAGAGAGAGCGGCCCAGTAGAAAAGTTGAAGCTTAAAGGACAAAAGATTAAACTATTACATAGCTATTATACATTTTTTTTCAGGACGTTTTTGTGACCCGGTGGCCACTTGTCCACGACCCGGTACTGGGTCGTGACCCGGTGGTTGGGGACTTATGCTCTAAACGATCTAAATTGAGACATAAGGGTCTTATCTTGTGAACGATCTGCATTTTCGACAAAAAAAATAAAAATCAAGTACTTTTTAACCACAACTTCTCGTCTTGCACTAGCTTTGAGATGCACGAGCACGACCTTATGTATTACGTAATCACATCGAAAGGTCACTCATGACGTGTGCGAAACTACCGCCCTAAAGAAGTGTTGAGAAAGAGGAGCGTTCAGATGTTGTTGTATGTGAAATGATATGAATTAATTTATTTGTGTCAGCTTATTGTTTAAAATGGGCCACAAGTGTGCGTTTCACATATGTAACCTGATTATGTAAGATGTAAGTGCGTGCCGGCGTGTCACACAGCTAGTGCAATATGAGATGTTGTGGTTCAACAGTACTGTTTTTTGCTAAAATGATCGTTTTGCTAGATGGGAATCTTATGCCTCGGTTGGGATCATTTGGAGCCCTTTGAAGCTGCGTTGGAATTGCGAACTGTTGAAGTCCAATAAAGTTCACTATAGACGGTTTCAGCAGTAACAACATAAACAAGCGGCTGTCGTGGTCCGCACGTAACTTCCGGTAAACTCCGCTAAGAATAAATAACAACAAAGTTCTTTAAACATAGTTTATTTATATAACAAGCAAAAAACAACACGCATATTTACCTAGGAAACCAAAACATTTGTTATTTTCGATGAGGCATTTGTTCAAGAGATCAGTTTGCAACTAGTCAGACCATAAAAAAAAAACGAAACCGGAAGTAAAGTTCGGATCCAGACGTGTATCGCGTCAGCGCATGTGCGTCCGATGAAACAGTCTATATAAAGAAAAATCCTGGAATGTTTTCCTTAAAAAACTTAACACTGCTATTGACCAACCAGAATCAAGGACTGAAACATAAAGTGCATGTTTTTGGTCATGCGTAAGGTCTATGCGTAGGTTATCCGTAGCCTGTGTGTAGCGCACCTTGCCAAAATTTTAACAGCGTATATTACATGTGTATAAATGTAATCTAGTAAGAAAATAGCAGTAATAATTGAATTATTTCAATTTCTAGACACAAAGAGCAGTATTTCTTCAGTACTTCAGACTATTCTCCCAATGGCATCCTCAAATTCAGTTTTCCCTGAGGTGAAACCTACGTCACATGAGGAGGGCCACAACAGGAAACAAAGAGTCGCAAAAGCCCCTTCAAATCATTTCCAGAGACCAAAGAGTGACCGGGTTGTGCCGTACGATATCTGTCGTTCTAATAAAGGACAACGTGACGTAGAAAGAGTTTGGCCCAACGCTAAAGAAAACCCCACCAGCTCTGAAGTTCTGAGCTACATTAACATTGACGCCTATGAGCCTGACAGTAGTGGTGCTGAGGATGAGGACTTAAGTTTTAATCCTTCTCAGGCCATTCACCGGAGACTTGACCATATGATTCGCAAACTTGAAGGTAATGTTGATGATTCGCATCTCGATGCATTTACGAGTAAAGATGCAGAACGTTTAGGTCAAGCGGCATCCTGTGGGTCAAAAGAGCTTTGCTGCGACGAACCGCGTTCACAAAGAACTGTCAAAGAAAATGGGAACGTCGGCCACTTATTGCTCGTTGAAGACCAAGCTCTGAAATGTCGTGAGGTTACTGCCGGTGCTGGATCTGCTTCCTGTAAAAGCATGGGAAATTTAAACCCCGAAGAAACGTCACAGTCAGAAATGGTCGTGAGGCCAAAGATCCGCAAGCAGACCAGCGAGACTCACCTTGAAAGGAGGAAATCCTCAGACAAAAAGGAAGACGGTCATTTGTCAGACTCGTCAGTCAGAAACAAATGTGGCTCTGCGCCCCCCGGTTTCCTCGCACAAACAAGCTCAGACAGTGAGTTCCTCTTTGATTTTCCACCCATGGCCTTGACGGACCTTAGCGCTGTAGATAAGAAATTCGAGGATGAGGGCAACACTACCGAGGATGGGAAAGATGATGACATTTGTGAAGATCTAGAGGACTTTGGAAAGACGTGCGATTCATCTGTAAAGGGTGAAAGAAGGTACAGTATCAGATTCTAGTGCATTTTATATGTATATGTATATGTGTGGGTATATCAGTGTATAAATTAAATAATTAGTTAAAAATTCTTGGCCGAAGACAGATACATTTTTAATTTTCTTAATTATTTTGCCAATTTTCTCACCATTGCGCAAGATAATTTTTTTAGAATGTCCTTTTTACTACATTAATTTCACATTATTTAACAATGAAATATTTTTTAACATTCCACCCGTCATTATAGTGCCTTTTAACACCTGGTCATCACTTGTTAAAATTTTTCATTAACATTCGACCTATAGACTGTAAAAAAAGCTGGACGATACAACTTCGCTTCCTTCCATTGTAATGTCTAACCATAGGCGCTGCCATGTTGCGTAAAAACGTCAGTTTGGAGCCAGGCCGTACGCAGAAGGAATCGTCCGCGGAGCCAGAGGTGGACACGCGGTATCAAACACGCCCAATTCAACTGCACCAATCATAATGACACACCCGTTTCTATTGCGTCAAATTACTAGCTAAAATGAAACTTAGCAGAAAAAAAATAAACAATTGAACATATATCAGCGGATGATAACTACCTTAATGACCGGAGCCATCTTTCGGAAAATTTTATTGGATGTGTAATGCTGCGTTTACACCAACCGCGGTAGATGCATGAAGCGCCAGTGATTTCAATGTTAAGTCAATGTGAAGACGCGTTGACGCGCATCTGGAGGTCCCGCGGATGAGGCATTTGGCGCAGCGCGGAAGATGTGTTTCTGCCTCATTCGCGCGTCTACCTTGCTCGAATTGAGCGTTGTGCGCGGTATTCGCGAATGGTGCTTTTTGTGCATTTTGTGTTTGATGCGAATTGGTGGCTGACGCCCCAGTTGACAAATTTGAACTTTGGCGGAATTTCGCGCCGCGTTAACCAATCACGAGCCTGCTTGCTGGTGTGGAGGCAGCCCCGCCCGATGTCACTCATTCAACCTGAAGGAATGCTTGATATTGTCCAAAGCATTCACCCAGAGCTATACGACACAAGTTCTTATTTCTATAGAGACAGGAATAAAAAGGACCTCACTTGGAAGAGTGTCAGTGAGGACATCGGGCAACCTGGTAAGTTGTAAATACACATTTCACTTTTGAGTCACGTGACGTTTCTCGACCCGTGCCGTTTATTTTCCCCCTATAGTAAGGTTACCAAATACAAACCGGTAACTCTCTCGATAAACAATCAACATCAGTCATTTTGCAAACAGACAACCGCATAGCACTTGCCCCTCCCACAAGAAGCGGATTTTGCCTCTGACACACGTCAAATGCTTACTTTTTCCACGCGTCTACTCCGCTCTACACACGCGAATGCATTCAAACTGTTCAAGCGGCAAACTAGGCACGGAAGACGCGATTTTGACGCCTGAAGCGCGGTTGGTGTAAATGCACCATAAAACATTTTTTTATTTAGAGCTAAGTCCGTTTGCATGGAGAGGGTGGGGATTATGACTTGTACCGCAGCCAGCCACCAGGGGGCGATCAACGAGCCAGCGGCTTCACTTTTCAAGATGTATGAGGCACACCCAACTCGACCACATAAATGAGTCTTGGCCTTAACTCTTACACCAAAACTTATATAGTAATGTATGTTGAGTAGCAGACGCATGCCTGCGTGCACCATAGACTGTAAAAAAAGATGGACGACGCCCGTTCAATCCACCAGTGTCTCGATATGACGCTGACATCTTGGGTCATAAGTCTGCGCTACAGTAGCGATTCAGGGACCAGTCTTGCGCTGTAGTGAGCAGGAAGTAAAACCGCGAAATCAAGGCCCCGCCCTCGTTCTCGCAGAGTGCACATATCGCAGCTGTCAATCATGACGTCACACCGCCATTTTTATAGCATTAAATAACTCACTAAAAACAAACTTATTTTAAAAACAAACACTTGAATTTACATCATCGTGATAAAAACTACAGTAAATGACAGAAACCAGCTTCGGAAAAAAGATAATTGATGTGTAATTACATTGTTTAGTTGGTCTCAAGTCCCATTGAATAACATGGAGTAGGCGGAGTTTATGACCTATACTAGGACCAGTCACTGGGGGGCGATCGAGACGTTTTGGCTTCACTTTTCAGGGCTTGTGCATGTGCTGTCAAGCAAGAGCAAAAGGAAAGAGGAAGCCAGCAACAAGATTTACAGGAGATGACAGAAGAAAAAGCGCTCAACAAAGTGGTCTAACAAGAAGCTTATTGTTAAGGATTAGTCCATTTTCTCAAAGAAAAATCCAGATAATTTACTCAACACCATGTCATCCAAAATGTTGATGTCTTTCTTTGTTCAGTCAAGAAGAAATTATGTTTTTTGAGGAAAACATTCAAGGATTTGTATCATTTTAATGGATTTTAATGGACCCCAACACTTAACACTTAAGAGTTTTTTTTTACGGAGTTTCAAAGGACTCTAAACGATCTCAAACGAGGGATAAAAGTCTTATCTAGTGAAACGATTGTCATTTTTGAAAAGAAAAAAAAATGCACTTTTAAACCACAACTTCTCGTCTATCTCCGGTCCTGTGACGCACCAGCGAGACCTCACGTAATTGCGTAGTGACGGTCACGTGTTACATATATGAAACGCACATTTGCGGACCATTTTAAACAATAAACTGACACAAAGACATTAATTAGTATCATTTGACATACAACAATGTCACAACGGTCTTCTTTCTCCACACTTGTAAACGTTGCGTGAAGTCACGCTGGCGTGTCACAGTACTGGAGGAAGACGAGAAGTTGTGGTTTAAAAGTGCATATTTTTTATTTTTCTTGTCAAAAATGACAAATCGTTTCGCTAGATAAAACCCTTATGCCTCGTTTGAGATCGTTCAGAGTCCTTTGAAACTCCATTGAAAAAAACTGTTACGTGTTAAGTGTTGGGGTCCATTAAAGTCCATTAAAATGACAAAAATCTTGGAATGTTTTCCTCAAAAAACATAATTTCTTCTGGACTGAACAAAGAAAGACAACATTTTGGATGACATGGTGGTGAGTAAATTATCTTTTTTTTTTTTTTGAAAATGGAATAATCCTTTAATAAACGTTTTATTTTTGGTTTAATATAAGAGTGTTTGTCATTGCAGTTTTTATTACATACTGCTGACGCTCTTCGTTATCTTATGACATGAGATGAAGAGTTAAAGTCTCTCGTTCTCTGTGCTTCTGCATTCAGCAGATTGCCACCACCGTGTCTTTCTCATATACTGCTCAGGATGTCTTGATTTTAAATGATAAATGAAACTTATAGTGCTGTATGTTTTTGCATCTTTCTCAGACACTTTAAAATGCTTTCACCAACATGTTTGCTGAATTTGCGCTCTCACTCTGCGCTGGTTAATATTTGATTGCGTCATCAAAAACCTCATTGTAAAATTGATTCTGCCTTTTCACTTGTATGGCCGAACACCGGAAATGAGTTTTTTTATATTTTCGTCCGACTCATTTCGGTTGGCCAACATTCGGTGCATCCCTAAAATAAAATAAAAACTATGTGCATGTTGTGTTTTTGAAACCTAAATATGGTCTGTATCACTTTCATAGAGACTTAAAATAAACTTGACATGCTTCAAATGATTTAACAAATTGCTGTCCATAAAACATTTTTAAGTCAACTGTTCCATTACTTTTGGCCTCTTTCAAAAGGAGGAGATACATTTTAAACGTATGTAAATTCTAAACCCTTAAGACAATCTGGATGTAAACTGGAATAGATTTTGGTAAACGGCTACAACTTCTGTTCCAATACTTATGGAGGTGACTGTATTTACAGATATGTATATATTTGCTACCAATATTATGTACTGTATCTCTGAGGTACAAATATGAACTCTTTAGGTGCAAAGTTATACTTTTTGGGCCATGTTTTGAACTTTTTTCTGATTGTGTACTGTGAATGCTTGATATTGTGCCACAGCTGCTCATTGTGCACGCTAAAGCTCTTCAGCTAAGAAGATTACTGCCCTACAAAGGCTAAGTGCAGAAACTACGCAAACACTGAAAGTTTTTTACACCAGCCAGTCAAACATGTTACTGCAATTTTGGCACACACGTTTCTCTGAAATGGGCCAAAATTTGACCAGGAGACTTTGTCACAAGACACAACAGATCTCACAAAGCCCATTTTAACCCTTAACTCAATTTTGACCAAATGCGTAGTTACTGCGCTTTGGCTTTGTAGGGCAGATTAGCTAAACGTCTATGAGGTGTGATCACATGTGTTGTTTGTGTGTTGTCAGCAGCAGCTCAGATTGCAGTGAAGGCGAGTGGTCGACCTCGTGGACGTCTGACTCCGGGCTGGAGAAAGAACGGTGCAGCAGTGAGGGAAGCTGGGAGACTCTGCCTGGCTTGGATGAGCTGCCCGGCTGCAGCAGCAGTTTGGAGGAAGTGCCTTCTCTCAGCCTCGCTCTGGAGGAGCACACTCGTGAAAAAATATTCATGTTGAGTCCAAAGCGTGCGCTTTAAACTTATTGTTTTGTATAAGGATGCTGCTCATTCAGCCATCAAAACGCAGACAAATACATCATTTTACAAATTTACACAGTGGCAGCTCGTGACTGCTCATCCGACGGGCGCAAATTCAAAATATGTGTTCGGAGTTTCATGTGTGTTGCTTGTGTTTTCAAAATGTGTGTTCGGAGTGTCATGTCAAAAAAAGTGCCTGCTGCACACGCGTCAAAGCCGTTTATGATAAAAGAGACGCTCACGTTCACAAAAAGACACTCCCTTAACAGTAAACTTTGATTACACATGAAATTATACGAATATCTGGCAAACGCAAGCGTCTCTGCTAGGTGTACAATTTTGTCTCTAGTGTCTTTGGACAGCTCTTTGGTCTTGGCCATGTTAGTAGTTGGATTCTTACTGATTGTATGTGGTGGACAGGTGTCTTTATGCAGCTAACGACTTTAAACAAGTGAATCAAATTTAGGATAATGGAGTGGACATTTTAAATGCAGACTAACAGGTCTTTGAGGGTCAGAATTCTAGCTGATAGACAGGTGTTCAAATACTTATTTGCAGCTGTATCATACAAATAAATAGTTAAAAATCATATATTGTTATTTCTGGATTTTTTTTAGATTATGTCTCTCACAGTGGACATGCACCTACGATGACAATTTCAGACCCCTCAATGATTTCTAAGTGGGAGAACTTGCAAAATAGCAGGGTGTCCAAATACTTATTTTCCTCACTGTATGGCCTAATTTGAGATGATAATAGCACGATGTGTAGAAAATATCTGTTTTGTTATTAGCCTGTTGGCTAATAGTTGGAAATTAGTACTGCTAATTTCTCATGTTTTTTTAAGCATGTTTACTTTTCTTTAAAACACTAAACATACAAATATATCAAATGAAAGAACAAACCCTCTGCTTTCAAACAAACAAAACGGGGAAAAATGTTGCATCCTATCTTCATTTGTCTGACAAACATCTTAACTCATTCATCGCCAGCCTTTTTGAGAAAAGTTGCCCACCTGCATTTTTGTGATTTTAACAAAAGTTTCACAAAATTCCTTGCAGGAAAAATTATTTTCTATAAATATATAAACATACAAATTATATCAAATTAAAGAACACACCCTCTGCTTTCAAACAAACAATAAACAAACAAACAAACAAACAAACAAAATGGGGAAAAAACGTTTCATTATATATTTACTTTTTCTACTTAATTTAACCACTGAAATATGGATATTTCTCTTCAAAAATACAACATTTTGAGCAAAAAGCTTAAAAAACTGCGTTTTTGTAAAGGAATTTATGTTAGAGATCAGACTCAGAATGACTATCAAACATAAAGGCAGTTAAAATAAATCATTAACTCTTTTTAACTTCCGTTTTTGATAAATTCGATTTGGCGCCATCTGGTGGACTTTCACTTTGAAATTTGTCCAAAAAGGCATATTTATTAGTTAAATATGAACTCATAAATGACGAGATAACTCGTCAATGGCGGTGAATGAGTTAAATATGGCTAGGTTTCTTCAAAAATACCAAATTTTGAGCAAAAGCTGAAATAATTGCATTTTTGTAAAGTAATTTTGTTAGAAATTAGATTCGGAATGATGATCAAAACATACACGGAGTTTAAAGTTAATTAAATTAGTTTTTGGTTTAGTTTTTAATAAATTGGGTAAGATCTAGTGGATAATAGTGGAATTACAGATTACCGTAAAAACTGTTTAGGAAACAGTCATTGGCAGGAAAATGTAACTCATGGAAAGAGTTAACATGTATAGCAGAAGCCAATCTAATATAAAAAATATGTAATAAATAAATAAATATTAAAATTGATGCTATTAATATAATGTGCTTTGGTGGGCAACTCAGTCTCTGTGCGGGCAGTCTGGTGCCTGCGGGCATCATGTTGGAGAGCACTGTTTTAAACTTTAGGGATGCACTGATATAAGGATTTTGGCCTAATATAATTAAACAAAATCAGGGCAAATACTTACTGATTTACATCACAACGTCCTAAGATACAGTACAACTGATTGTTAGATAGCAAGAACATGAATCTTAAACAACTTTAGTTTTATTCTTCGTAATTTAACCCGATAATTTAACGTAGAATCTGGCATGGCCATGAAAAAGAAAAGAGAAAAGAAAGCAGAATGAGTTAATGCAGTGGTTTTCAAACTGGGGGCCGCGAGATGGTGCCGGGGGGCCCAGTTTTATGACATTTTATGAAATACATTAATTTATCATGAAGTTTGTGTAATTAAACCTAAAAAAAAAGGCTACTAACCAAAAGCACTACTTTTTTGTATAATTTAATGGGTTTTTTAATTAAAATGTTGCGTTTTAGAACAGTTTGTTGTCACAAATTTTCCTTGGGGGGCTGCGAAGGAATGCACCGTACACACGGGGGGCGCACACTGAAAAAGTTTGGGAACCACTGAGTTAATGTATTGGATGTTAATTTAACAGAATGAACCCAATCTTATTCTTCTGTTTGTTTTAGGGAGCAGACCCCTCTGGAGGAGGGCGAGATCCCTTGGCTTATGTATAACGAGGACTCGGGCACCAGTAGTGATGAAGACCAAGATGGTGTCAGTCAGTTTGTTCACCCTGGACTCTTTATCCTCGACGGCAACAATAACCTGGAAGATGATTCCAGCGTGAGCGAAGATCTGGACACTGAGTGGAGGTCGACAGCCTTATGAATAATATCAAACCAATGAATGACAATGACAAAACAACATGTCCTGAGCAAATGCTACCCCAAAATATGTTTTTGCACCATTAAAGCTCAAATGAATCATCTTTGCACTACCAACATCTCTTATGTTTGAGGCTTATATATTTATTATAATATATATTATTTTGGGGTTAACCTTGTCATTTTTTTCTACGTGAAATATGAAAACAGTTAAAACGTGAATATTAACATGACGTTATTGTTAACTAGTGAGAAAAGTCTCATTAATCTTTCTCGAATAGGTTTCTAGATGAATTTGGCGATGGTTTCGGGATGGCTCAAGCAATCTCTTACGTGGATCACTCTCAGCTCCTCACGTACATGGCATTAGAGGAACGTCTTGCTCAAGCTATGGAGGTGAGAAATAAATTTTATTTTTACATTTTTACCCAAATACAGGGAGTCAGTATTTGCTTTTAAGGGTTGTAGAACTGCTTCTTAGGGCCTTAAAGACTTTTTATTCAAGAATTAGATAAAAAATCACCACCTTTATGAGAGGATCTAGATGGTTTATACATTTCTGTGCAAAACTATGCAGTTTAATTTATACATGTCTTGGTAAAGTATGCTTTTAATTAAACCATAAATGGAGTTCAGTTGGTGTTGATGTTGGCGAAGCCATTGATTAAAGCCAATGTGAGAAGTTGGTGGAAATGTAAGGCTTGGTGTATAATTAACTTGTTTCTATCTTTATCCGGGGGGAATGTAATATGCTAATGTCTTTTGTTGAGTTGTAGGCAGCGCTGGCTCATCTGGAGTCTTTAGCTATAGATGTGGAGCAAGCCCACCCTCCTGCCACCGAGCAGATCATCGACTGCCTACCCCAGATCACCGTACATGCAGACAACACTGGTACCAACTTTACAAAACACAAATTTACACTATGGTATAGTATACTAGATATGCGATTATGAGGCCAAACTATGTTGTAAATAAAGTTGCATCCCAATTCACATACTTATACACTGTTCTACGTCATTTTTTAGTTTAAATGGTAAGTAATGCTTTCACATGGAAACTTGTATACTGTAACTTTGGCAAAGGCATCCAAAATAGTTTATCTTTCGAACAAATTACTTTTGGAGACGATACTGAAACAATGAAACTGATTTTTATTGACTTGCAATGCGTTATGTGTTTTATATCTTTTGACCTCATCTGGGAAAGCGCTTACACTCTGATTGGTTGAAACGCGTTCTAAGCCGTGATAAAATACACCGGTAACCTTACGGTTCAGACCGCATTACATAAGTATCACTGCGTCACTGTTGCTGCGTACTGATTTATGAAAATAAACACCACAGTCTTTAATCATATTTTTTTTTTGTCTACAATTGCACAATTATCTGGCGATATCCAATAAATATTGTTGAGTCATCTCGTCGATAAAGAGAAAACGTTGTCTGAGGAGTTTCTAACTCAAGTTCATACGTCCGCTATTATCCCCTGGGTGGCGATCTTACCCAACTTAAACACTGACGCATTCACTCAACACTGAAAACACAGCGTGTTTTCATCACGCTCTGAATGTGATCTCTTACAAAAGTTTTTCACAAAAATTGAATTATCTCCACTTTTAGCTAAAAAATTTGAGAGGTGAGAAGAGAACAAATGAAGGTAGGTTTTTTTGTTTGTTTTTGTTTGAAAGCGGATGGTTTGTTCTTTCATTTGATATTTTATGTTTATTTAAAGAAGATAATTTTTCTGTAAGGCATTAAACTAAAACTGGGTGGCAACTAAAAAAAAAAACGCTTACGGGGAAATAGTTCAGCATGCTTCCAAGCATATTTTATCATCACTTCAACAGTTGCACAATATAAATGTTAATGTATAATTTGGATGAATGGTGATTTATAACATAAACACCACAGTCTTTAATCATATTTTCATTGTGTCTTTGCTGCGTCTGTGTTGGTTGAGAATTGCGCTCTGTTGCAGTCACACTTGATTCTGAAAAACTACTTTGTTTGGCAGAAGACTAATATTTGTACTAATATAATTACAACTTATTTGTGTTTTATTTGATAAAATCCCACTAACGTTATGCATATGAAGTAACCGTTTTATAAACGCGGTGGACCCCTCGAAGCAGTGGGGTTGCCAGTGCATTTTATAACAGCTTCGCGTCGTGCCTAACAACGCCCCTTAGCTGTTATAGAATGCACTGGTAACCCACTGCTTCTTGGGGTTTATTGCTTTATTCACACGGAGCGTAAGAGTTAATGCTTCTTGTTTACTTTTAATGGGTGACATCATGTGTTGCCGAACTGAATTGTGGATCTGTCAACATTGTGTCAACGTCGTTGCTCGCGGCAGAAGTTAAACATTTCTTAACTTTTAAGCGCCAACGCGTGCACCAGACAATAAGATCGCGTTATACAAATAAGCTAGGCAGAGACCGACAATTACGTTTATGCAAGACCGGAGAACAGAGGAGAATGTGTTGCGGCCGCTGTGATTGGCTGTTGGCCAGGCTTCAAACCCACCCTAACGCTTGCGCTCTGTGTGAATGTACCGTTATACTTCCAGTAAGTAAAAAACATTAAAGTCACCATGAAGTTGGAATTCAAAACTTATTTCTTTTTATGAAACATTGTGATGTTTTATAAGTGTCATGTCTGTGCACTTCATTATTATTATCATTTTTTTCATGTCCCCTCATAATCTTTAATGAAAACAACTTTGCTTTACTTCCTGTTACAAGGTATGGCACAAGGTTATCATTGCAAAAAATGACTTTCTTACTTTGTATTCTTGTCTTGTTCTCGGTAGAAATATCTAAAAATTCTTAAATCAAGAGCAAAATGACCTGGGAAAATAAGTTTAGATTTAGACAAAAATATATAAAATTTAGGCAAATTTGTGTTTAAAACAAGCAAAAAATATGCCAATTGAATGAGAAAAAATTTCTTTATGAAAAAAGTTAACTTAGTTCAAGAATTTTTTTGCTTGTTTTAATCACTAATTTACTTAAAATTTATATTTTTGTCTAAAAACTAGACTTTTTTTTCTAGGTCATTTTGCCCATCAAGAAAATACATCTTAATTTAAGAATTTTTAGATATTTTTACTAAAAACAAGACAAAAATACTAAGTAAGAAAGTCATTTTTTGCAGTGCTATTGAAGACTTGTTTCTGCCAGGGGAAAAATCACAGCAATTACACTGCAAAAAAATGATTTTCAAAAAAAGATTTTTTTTAACTATTTTGGTCTTGTTTTTAGTAGGGATATTTGAAAATTCTTAAATTAAGATGCTTTTCTTGATGAGCAAAATGACCCAAGAAAATCAGTCTTAAGTTTCAGATTAAGTTTTTGGACCAAAAATATCAAATTTAAGTGATTTTGCTTATCAAGAAAAAGCATCTTGGTTTAAGAATTTTAAGACAAAAATACTAATTAAGAAAGTAATTTTTTTGCAGTGAATCCATTCAGTTCTCGATAGACGAGATCAAGTCATGCCCCACATTTTTTTCTAATTTCAGAAGTCGTTTTACTTTGATGTACATCACGATAGGGAAAAGAAGACAATCGCTACTTCCATTTTGTGGTGACTTTAAGTGTTCAATTTGGGATGATGCTTCCCTCCTAAAATTCAAAGGTGTTGAAGGTGTAATGTAGCCTGACGTTGTCATACACAATTCTAGTCAGAATTTGAGTCTGATACCGCTCCATTGAGCTATAATTATGAGGCGTGTCTCAACCGAAAAATGCCTCTGCACTCAATTGGATAGACCTACGACCAATCAGAGCAACGGAGTGTGTGACGTGTGTTGAAATTACGTCTTTGCAGCCTGACCGAACTGCTAGTTATTTCGCTACAATGACACTAATGTGATTATACTGAGTTAGCGAATGTACATCAACACCTATTATTGTTTACAACATTTCGTTTATATCACAACATCAAAGTCATAGAGTAAGACTATCTCTTACCATTTGTACGTTAGGTGAACTTCATCCACGACAATACCCATTACATTGGCTTGAAAATATTGGAGCCTAGCATGTCCCTCCACTTATTCAGCAACCACGATTCCGGGCTTCCGAAAAGAAGCTGGCAACGACCGCTAATTATATCCATCTCCTCGTGCACGCTGAGTTGCATCGCCGTGATAACGTTAGCCATTTCAGTTGCGACCAACTTTTGCCGAATAGGAAGGACGGCAAAAACATCAACAAATGCCCTGCTCGCGTTTCTCTGTTCCTCTTTTAAAATCAATGCTCTGTCGATATCTTTTAGAACAGACTCAATGTCAGAATCCACACATCTGAACTCTACAGCGGCAGCCATTCAACACACGCGCTCTTTGGTGACGTGCTTCATTACGTTACTGTTGATTATCTGTCCATCATCGTATAAAGCCCGCCCTGACAATTTGATTGGTTCGACCAGCATTTGTCTTAGCATAGTAGCTCCTCAACGGAGAAACGCCAGACCGATCTTCCCGCTTTCAAATTCTTGTGGGCGCGGCTAAGATCGGCTGGCACCCAGGCTAGGTGTAATGTGTTTTAGCAACATCTAGTGGTGAGATCGCAAATTGCAACTAACCTCAATTTCTTAATGCCATGAGAAGCTACGGCAGCTGCCACAGGACAAACATGTCGTCGTCTGAGAAAACGTAGAAAAAGTGGATTTTGCATAATAGGTGCCCTTTAAAGGCGGGGTGTGTGATTTTTGAAAAACACTTTGGAAAAGGGAGTCGGGCCAAGGAACCAAAACACACTTGTAGCCAATCAGCAGTAAGGGGCGTGTCTACTAACCGACATTGTAGCCTGGGTTGCGTATGTGTGGGGCGGGTCTATCAAAAAAGGGACAGATTCTATTGGGGTAGGGGCGTGTATGTTTAGGTGATTTTAAGTGTCAACATTGGCTTTCAGAGATCATGCACCCCGCCTTTAATTAAAAAAACTACAAGTATATCACAGAGTACAGTACAAAATTATAAAAAAGTCATTTCATGACCCCTTTAAATTTGGTTCATAGCTTATAATCATAACCATCATACATGCTTTAAAGATGCAGTATGTAGGATCTTTTTAGTTAAAAATACAAAATATTTAGCTATGTGTGTATATATTAGCTATCAGCACTGAATTTACAAACAAATATATAAATGCATAAAAATTAAATTTAGTGTCTGTGTGCAGTTATGTACTGTGGCCAAGTGAGCAGATGTTTCTCCTTCTCCTCTGGCTGCGTTTAAAAGTTGAAAAGTGCTGCATTGACAGGCAGCGTGCCAGCGTAACGTCCGTGCCCTCCTTCTTCTATATTCAGCGCCGTAGATGAGTAATATTACACTACGGACAGTGGCGTGCATAATTGCCTGTATAATTCACATTCTCGTTTCTCACTCCCTGCCTCAGTCTTTCACAGATGGGAAATTGCATAAATATTCAAGTATACGAGGCGTGCTGACAAATGACATTTTTGCCAGCATACTTTCAGAAGTGATGAGAAAAAATAGTACACAAAGCTTTTCTGTAAAAGTCATACCAGTATGTAGACCAGATGAGAAATATGCAGCAAAGCACAAAATGAACGATAGACCCATCGTGCACTAATGTGCTACTTCAGCTTTATGGCATGAGTGCGTCTGAGATAATAAATGTGCCATGGAATACATAAAACCGCCTCAATTTCATCTTTAATGAATAAAATGAATCATTCGATGGGTGCGTGACCGGATCAAGGCTTGTGAATATTTGGTGTGATCCTGTAGGATTAAGGATATGATGAAGAGTCCACAGGTTGTCTTCTACTTATGTTGGCATTGATATGCACACGGAGTTTCTGTTTGATTTTACAGAGCAAGAGCAGTGCTGTGCCATCTGCTGTTGTGAATATGTCAACGATGAGATCGCAACCCTGCTGCCGTGCCGCCACATGTTTCATAAACTCTGCATCACTCTCTGGCTCAGAAAGGTATTTGTGACTTTTTCTAGAGCGTATTTACGAACATGTGTGTCCTATACATATAACAGCAGTGCTTAAAGTGACACTCCACTTTTATTAAAAATATGCTCATTTTCCAGCTCCCCTAGAGTTAAACATTTGAGTTTTACCGTTTTACCGTCCATTCAGATGATCTCCGGGTCTGGTGCTAGCACTTTTAGCATAGCTTAGCATAATCCATTGAATCTGATTAGACCATTAGCATCGCACTAAAAAATAAAAGAGTTTCGATATTTTTTTTCAATTTAAAACTTGACTCTTCTGTAGTTACATCGTGTACTAAGACCGACGGAAAATTTTAAGTTGTGATTTTCTAGTCAGATATGTCTAGGAACTATACTCTCATTCTGGTGTAATAATCAGGAACTTTGCTGCTGTAACATGGCTGAAGCAGGCGTAGTGATATTACGCACTGACTGAAAATAGTCCCTTGCTATTGAAAGTTACTAAGGGGACTATTTTCGGCTGCTGCGTAATATCACTACGCCTGCTGCAGCCATGTTACATCAGCAAAGTCCTTGATTATTACACCAGAATAAGAGTATAGTTCATAGCCATATCTGACTAAAAAATCACAAATTTTACTTTTCCGTCAGTCTTAGTACACGATGTAACTACAGAAGAGTCTAGTTTTAAATAGGAAAAATATTGAAACTCTTTGATTATTTTTTTAGCGTGATGCTAATGGTCTAATCAGATTCAATGGATTATGCTAAGCTATGCTAAAAGTGCTAGCGCCAGACCCGAGATCGGCTGAATGAATTCCAAAACGCTAAAACTCAAATGTTTAACTCTAGGGGAGCTTGAAAATTACTATATTTTCAAAAAAAAGTGGAGTGTCCCTTTTAAATGATGTTTGTCACTTTTATTCACAATTCAGCTGTTTAAAGTGTTTACGCATGTTAAAGGGATAGTTCACCCAAATATGAAAACTCTGTCATCTTATACCAACTCTCGTATTGTTTCCAACATGTTTAAATTTCTTTGTTCTGCTGAACACAAAGATATTTTGAGCAATGTTTGTACCGTTTTGGAGCACCATTTACTTCCATTGTATTTTTTCCTTAAGTGGAAGTCAATGGTGCTCCTGCTTGATTAGAAATAAAATCTTTAGAATTTAGTTAATGCAGATTAACCCCAAACTATTGTTATCGGCAAATAATCTGTATTGATGGGAAAAAATTTATTTTGCTGCATCTCAAATTTTTTTGTTAAAATATACACTGCAAAAAAAAAATGATTTTCTAGAAAAAAAAATCTTAGTATTTTTGTCTTGTTTTGAGTAAAAATTTTAAAAAAATTCTTAAATTAAGATGCTTTTTCTTGATGAGCAAAACTACCCAAGAAAATAAGTCTAGTTTTTAGACCAAAAATATTCAATTTTAGTGATTTTGCGCATAAAACAAGCAAAAAATCTGCCAATGGGGTAAGCAAAAAAATCTTGAACATTTTTCTTAAACACTAAATTCAAGAAAAATTTGCTTACCCCATTGGCAGATATTTTTTTCTTGAAAATCATTTTTTGCAGTGCAGTACCTTTTTATAAAGGCACCATTTAATTACAGATATGTATACATTTGGTACCTATATGTACCTTTGAGGTACTAATTTGAACTTTTTAGGTGGGAAGGTATACTTTTTGAAAGGGCACGGCCCCATTTTTGGGCCGTTTGTTTTTTAAATCACTCCTGCACTGCAAAAAATGATTTTCAAGAAAAATGTTGTCTTGTTTTCAGTAAAAATATCCAAAAATTCTTAAATTAAGATGCTTTTTCTTGATGAGCAAAGCGACCCAAAAATATTCAATTTAAGTGATTTTGGGGTAAGCAAAAAAATCTTGAAAATTTTTCTTAAACACTAAATTCAAGAAAAATTTGCTTACTACATTGGTAGATATTTTTTTCTTGAAAATAATTTTTTGCAGTGCAGTACCTTTTTATAAAGGCACCATTTAAGTACAGATATGTATACATTTGGTACCAATATGTACCTTTTGAGGTACTAATATGAACTTTTTAGGTGGGAAGGTATATTTTTTGAAAGGGCACTGCCCCATTTTTGGGCCGTTTTTTAAATGACTCCTGCACTGCAAAAAAAGATTTTCAAGAAAAAATGTTGGTCTTGTTTTCAATAAAAATATCTTACAATTCTAAACTTAAGATAAGTCTAGTGTTTAGACCAAAAATATCAAATTTAAGTGATTCTGTGCACAAAACAAGCAAAAAATCTGCCAATGGGGTAAGCAAAAAAATTAACATTTCTCTTAAATAGTAAATTCAAGAAATATTCAAGAAAAATTAGCTTACCCCATTGGCAGATTTTTTTTTTGCTTGTTTTATGCACAAAATCACTTAAATTAGATATTTTTGGTCTAAATATTAGACTTATTTTCTTGGGTCGTTTTGCTCATCAAGAAAATGCATCTTAATTTAAGAATGTTTAGATATTTTTACTGAAAACAAGACAAAAATACGAAGAATTTTTTTTCTTGAAAATCATTTTTTGTATTGTGTACACACTATAACTTGGATGATTCAATTTTGTAAATAAATACATCATTCCCAAAACTTTGCAGCGTTTAATCGACGTTCTGCAATGAATGATGAGCTAATGAATAAAGTATTTGTATGTTTTTACAGTCTGGTACGTGTCCAGTGTGTCGTCACGTTCTGACCCCGACGGTGACCGAACCCACGTCTTTAAACTCGGAGAACGAAACGGCGCCATCAAGTCACAGTGCATCTGAAGGAACACGCTAAACCCCTCCACCCGTCAATCAAAATATTCCACAGAGAAATGTGTAATAATATAATCCCTACTGATATGTCTTGAGAAGTGACGAGTTCGATTCTGTTTAACCCACTGACTTGTGCTGCAACTCATGGCTCAGACGTGGCCCAAACTAAAAGTTATTTTCTGAGAAAATATGAATGCATATAAATTCATAGGAAGCATGTTTATTCATGTTTCAGTTGAAGTTTGGTTTTGTACATCCATAACAACATTTATTTAACGTTTCACAGTTCATGTAAACTAAAATGCAATCACTCAATAAAAGCACACACTTGGTGTAAATAAACAAATCTCTCTCTGTCGGTTCAGCTGTAAAGTGAATTTATTCCAACTCTTATCATTGATGTTTTAAATACCAGATCATTTGAAACATTCAATGTAAGTTTGAGATGAAAGTGCACATCTTTGGAATATGAATGATAATGACTGTATAAGAAATATTTTTCGCTGTGATTCACATTTGTATAAATCATCACAATGATGAGCTCTGAATACGTAGTTCTCACAAAAGCACCTCCAGGAGTCATTTTATTTCGACAGTCTGAGCCGGAGAATAGGATGACTAATATAAGATGGCTTTTTGGCAAAAGCAATTGGTGAGTATTCAGTGTCATGTTATTTAGAGACTGCCGCTCGTATCTCTAGAGAAACCTGAATAATAGACACAGATGTGTGGCTGAAGGCCAGCTGTAGTCCACACACATCACTTTCAGTTGCATTATTTATTATAAACATGCAAAGCAAAGAAAATCTGTGGGAGCATCAACACAACCTGTATTACTTGTAATACTATAACACTACTTGGTTTATGCATTCTGCATAAAGCTTTATTAAAATCACTTTGGCTAAGCAAGTATCAAAAAGCTACTTGCATTCCTCAAACAGGGGGAAGATTAATGAATACTAATAAAGTATTATTTAACAAAGAAAAGGAAAATAATTGTAAACCTTTTCATTTATCATGTATTCCAATGCATATGACCTGTTGTGCCACATTTTGCATGCAAGCCTGTTTACCCAACATTTTAACTCTTTGTATGAAAATACTTAAAAAAAATATATTTTAATGTTAAACTACAATAATAAAGCAAACTTTATGGTAAGACTTTTTTATCAACATTAGTCAATGCATTAGCTCACATAAACAGTTAGCATTTAATAATATTTTAAGATTATATTTGTTAATATTAGTTAATGCATTAGCTAACATAAACTAACAATGAGCAATATACACTTACCGGCCACTTGGTACACCTGTTTAATTGCTTGTTAACACAAATTGCAAATCAGCCAATCACATGGCAGCAGCTCAATGCATGTATGCATCAAGAAGTGGTGAAGAAACTTTCTGAAGTTCAAACCGAGCATGACTTTGAATGTGGCATGGTTGAGGGAACAAACTGCTGATCTACTGGGATTTTCATGCACAACCTTTTCATGGAAAAACATCCAGATAAGATGTTTTTTTTTTTTTGCTTACATTTTTCTGCTTGTTTTATGCACAAAATCACTTAAATTTGATATTTTTGGTCTAAAAACTAGGGGTGTCACAATTAATCGAGTGTGTGATGCATCGCAATTCGGGTGTGGACGATTCTGCATCGATGCAGTAATAAACCATAATCGATTATAGCCTGCTGACGTCATTCGTCGCGTACAGGTATGTGGCGGTAGAAAAAATGGCGGAGGGTTGTTAGACACAAGTGATAAAAAATGCACTTAAAGTACTTAAAAACACTAATTGACAGTTTTATGCACTTTTAGTTTTTCCTAATGTTTTAGTTTTAAATGTTGCTGTTGTCTGCTGCTTACAGAACAAGTTTGTCTAGTTTCCTATTAAGAAGTATACTTTAGTTGAAGAAAACAAAATAAAAAGGAGTTTACATACTGTATCTGCCTTCTTACATTCATCAATATAAATGTAGCAATGTGCAGTAATAAAAAAAGGATGCGATGCATCGTAACATCGAATTAAATCGAATCATTAATAATCGGATTCGAATCGAGGAACTAGTGAAGATTCACACTTCTACTAAAAACTAGACTTATTTTCTTGGGTGGTTTTGCTCATCAAGAAAATGCATCTTAATTTAAGAATTTTTAGATATTTTTACTAAAAACAAGACAAAAATGCAAAGATTTTTTTCTTAAATCATTTTTTGCAGTGTACTCATTACACTCATTAAGAGAATAGGAACAACCCTTTTAGACTGTGCGCTAGGCGCTTAAACCATTTTCCCGTCGTTAAATTGGGAAAAGTGGATTCAGATTATCTTAAGAACCAAAGTTTTTTTTGTGTAAGTATAAAACTAGTACGTGTAAAAAGGGCACTTTAACTACATTGTGGAATTCTTCTGATGGCTATTTCTAGCAGGATAATGCATCATGTCACAAAGCTCAAATCATCTCAAACCGGTTTCTTAATCATGATTCATGAGTTCACTGTACACCAATGGCCTCCACAATCACCAGATCTCAATCCAATAGAGCATCTTTGGTATGTGGTGGAACGGGAGATTCGCATCATGGATGCACAGTCAACAAATCTGATGCTATCATATATGGACCAAAATCTCAGAAATGTTTCCACCACCTTGATTAATCTTTCTTATTGTTGATTAATGCATTCATAGTACATGAACTAAATGTTAAGTTATAACTTTGGATTTTAGAAATGTGTTAGTAAATGGTGAAACATAAATAAATGCACAAGTATGTGCATTGTTAGTTAATGTTAGCTAACACATCAACTAATTTTAACAAATGCAACTTTAATGTACCATATTTCTTAATGTTGACAGTGACACCTCCTTTTATTTACCTTTTCAGGTCTGATTGTCATAAAAAGATAACCATTTTATCAATCACATGTACTAATTGATTCAAGCTACAACTTCAGACTCAAAAAAAAACTTTATTGCATGTGTACAATATAAACAATAAGCAGACATTGTTATAGTTGAATGTCCATCAGAGATGTGCTACAATAGAACAGACACGGATGAAAAAAGTACATGAATACAGGATCAGATTTAAATGTCAACCATTTATCTTGGCATATTTCCTATTTAGGTGGGTGGAGTGAAGCATTAGTTTGAGGATCAAAATTCCAGTGTTGATTTTCCACTCTTGTTCAAGATTTTCACCAAATCAAGACGACCATTACAACTTTATATATGTATGTAAGGGGATGTTTTTAAAAGCATAAAAAGGATAAAAGTGCAATATATATTTTTTCATCATAGAAATAAATAGTTCAGAAAAGAGCAGAGTTTAGGAATTCAGGGAAAATGAACTGCAATAAAATAAAACCTTAACAAATGGGCCTAAAAGGAAATAGTTTATCGTAATATTTTCCCAATAGAATAACACAAATGTCAAAAGTTGAGAGAAATACTGGCGTTCGCTTTAATACACTGACAGTAGAAGTTACGGTAAATGATACAAAAAGCTCAACGATTAAAATGCTAAAATAATATTACAGTATTTCAAATAAATAAAAAAACAAACAAACACACTACAGGGATAATTGCTTTGACATTAAAAAGAAACAAATCGAAAGAGCTCACTCACCAGTAGTTGAATTGACGTAAGCTCAGCTTCACTCAAAAAAAAAAAAAAACCAATAACATTTATCAGAACCCATTTTGAATAATAAATCAAATCTGCACTATACAGTAGCTTTATGTAGGAATTGTCACCACTTGCATGATTACAGATGAAATTTTGTCTGTGTTAGAGTAATGGCAACATCTTTGGAAAGAAACACGATGGGATCCTCTTTACATCGTCCAAATGTGCAAATATTAGAGCAGTCTTCAATCGCTACTGTTAAAGTCGTAAAACGACACAATGAAAGTTGAGGCGTATTCCTGATAGACGTCCACATTAGTTTTTGCAGTGAAAAAACAAACAACCTAGAAAATTCTTACATTGCTGAATCTACAAAAAGTATTTACAAAATACAAAAGGAATGCTTGTTAGAGAATAAACCTCGAAGGAACCACTATTCCATTTTTTTTGTCATGCAAATGGAACGAGAAAATTATGTGACTTGGAAAACTCTGCAGTATGCTGGTGAGAAGTTAAAGTGACAAACGTGGAAAGCAATGGCACCTGATGAAAACGGCTGGAGACGATTACAAAAATCCTAATACAAAACAGTCTAGCCAACCCTGTAATACTTGTGCGGGTAAATACATATCCGTGTGTGTGGTGTTTGGAAGAGAAAACCTGATCATAAGAGCAACAGCACAAGAATAACATCAAAAAGATACAAATAAACGTGTCTGTGACTGGCTTTGGTACCAGAAACACCTTTTCATGAACAGAGATTGAAACCACAGTAAGTTTTGGACAGAGCTTGAGGTGATGTCTAGAAAATATCAGTGTAATAATTCAACCAAAAATTGTGTTTCAGATCCGTATGAATTATTTCATGGAAGACACATATTTGAAAACCGTAATTCATCCAATAAAAGACCAAATCACATCAAACCTGGGGTGACGCATCTTCACATGGCATGTCTACATGTTACGTGATAAATTTGGTTTGTTATTCACACAATGTTTTACTCCACTTGAATTAAAAATCCTGAGAATTTAATCACCCCCATGAGTAAATTATGTTTATGTCTTTCTTTCTAAAGTCACACTGCAAAAAATTATTTAAGAAAAAATGTCTTAGTATTTTTGTCTTGTTTTCAGTAAAAATATCTAAAAATTCTTAAATTAAGATGCTTCTTCCCGATGAGCAAAATGAACCAAGAAAACAAGTCCAGTTTCCAGACCAAAAACATCAAATTTAAGCGATTTTAACAAGCAACAAAATCTGCCAATGGGGTAAGCAAAAAAATCTTGAACATTTTTCTTAAACAGTAATTTCAAGAAAAATTAGCTTACCCCATTGGCAGATTTCTCTACCTGTTTTGTGCACAAAATCACTTCAATTGGAGTGATTTTGTGCATAAAACAAGCAAAAAAAAAAATCTGCCAATGTGGTAAGCAAGAAAATCTTGAACATTTTTCCTAAACACTAAATTCAAGATTTTTAGCTTGCTTTATGCACAAAATCACTTAAATTTGATATTTTTGGTGTAAAGACTTATTTTCTTGGGTCACTTTGCTCATCAAGAAAAAGCATCCCAATCCAAAAATGTTTAGATATTTTTACTAACAAGAAGACAAGATTTTTTTTCTTGAAAATCATTTTTGCAGTGCAAGAAGAAATTTTAGTTTTTTTTAAGGATTTTTCTCCATACAGTGGACTTTAGTGAACCTCGACAGTTTACACTGCAAAAAAAGATTTAAGAAAAAAAATCTTTGTATTTTTGTCTTGTTTTCAGTAAAAATATCTAAAAATTCTTAAATTAAGATGCTTTTTCTTAAGTATAAGTGTAGATTTTAGACCAAAAATATAAAATTTAAGTGATTTTTGTGCATAAAACAAGCAAAAAAATCTTGAACATTTTTCTTAAACACTAAATTCAATAAAGTTTTGCTTGTTTTATGCACACTTAAATTTGATATTTTTTTGGTCTAAAAACTAGACTTATTTTCTTGGGTCATTTTGCTCATCAAGAAAAAGCATCTTAAGTAATGAATCTAAAAACAAGACAAAAACACCAATAATCTTCTTCTTGAAAATCATCTTTTGCAGTGCAAGAAATTTAGTTTTTTTAAAGGATTTTTCTCCACACTTCAAAAAATGATTTTCAAGAAAAATGTTCTTAGTATTTCTGTCTTGTTTTCAGTAATATCTAAAAATTCGTAAATTAAGATGCTTTTTCTTGATGAGCAAAATGACCCAAGAAAATAAGTCTATATTAAATTTAAGTGATTTTGTTCGTAAAACAAGCAAAAAAAATCTTGAATTTAGTGTTTAGGAAAAATGTTCAAGATTTTCTTGCTTACCACATTGGCAGTTTTTTTGCTTGTTTTATGCACAAAATCACTTCAATTTGATATTTTTGGTCTAAAATCTAGACGTATTATTAAAAGTAAGCATCTAATTTAAGAATTTTTGGATATTTCCACAGAAAACAGGACAAAAATACTAAGAAAGTCATTTTTTGCAGTGCAGTTTTAATGCAGCTTCAAAGGGTTTTAAACGATCCAATCGAGGCATAATTTTGGTCTGTTTTTCATATGAAGCTTTTATGACTCCTTTTATCGTTTTGAAACTCGGCCACCCCAGTCTTCATTTATTTCCATATAGAACGAAAGAGTTTGGACATAATGCAAAACACCTTTTTTGTGTTACATGCAAGAAAAACTCAAACTCATGATCATCTTAGCTTTGGGTGAACAAATAACATGAACCACAAAGAGGTGAAATGTTAAATGAGTCGATGGATGTCGTGTCCATGGCATTCAAATGGTCCACAATACTTGAGCGAGCAAGCAGCTGGCAAACGGTTTGGTTTTCCTGCTAAGGCCGCCTGACTGCAGTATTTCGGTTCATTATAAATTGCACTTAGGTAATCCTATGCATTTGGTCTTATTGCTTGATGAGTGCTGACATTTAACACAATAAAAGTCCTTATGTTTGCGAACTCGTTTACAAACATCTATCCGAAAAGGTCCTATTACTTCACAAATGCAAATAAAAATGACATGAGTTCATGTTTAGGACGTTTAAAAAAATCCTTTGTTGTCGGGTGGACGAAGTCCAATTTCAGAATTCACCCAACATGATGTACTTCAATCAGAAATACTCGACGGTTTACTGCTACCTATCAAAAGCTTACTTAGCTTAACTGTGGGTAGTTACAAGACAAAAAAAAGACAAGGGGAAATCTGCATAATATTGACATCAGAGCAAAGTGTCGACCTTAACTCCATGTTAATGGCTCAAAACAGCTGGTGCATAGGCAGTTCACACAGTGATTATGTGACGAGAACTCTTTAGTACGATAATAACGTGTGATTTAAAGGGCGAAACGTTTGTTGCGTTTCTCTCTGTAGATTACGGATCATCTGGATGTGAATGGTGGGTTTGGCTTCTTGGTCCGTTTCTTAATTCTAGGTTATTTTTTCTTGATAGCGGCCAGTTCTTTCTGAATGTCGGCAAATTTGGGACGATGTTCGGCGTTGTACTCCCAACATCGTTGCATGATTCTGTAGACCTCGTCTGGGCATTTTTGCGGGCACGACATTCTGTATCCTAAAAAAGGACACAAAGGTAACTTTAGCAGTGCTGATTTCAACTTTTACCCCGCCAGCGTTTTAAAAAAAGGTTGTCAGCCAGCGCCAGCATGTTTTTTTCACAAAAGTTGAATGCCTTCCAGAAAATGTTCTTCTTTAAATATATAAACATACAACATATCAAATGAATGAACGGACTCTCTGCTTTCAAACAAAAAAGTTTCATTCTACCTTCATTTGTTCTCTTTATCACCTCTCAAATTTCTTAAAAATTAAATATCAAAAGGACTTTTGATAGAGATCAGATTCAGAGCGATGATCAAAACATACACAGAGTTTGAACTGTTTGCCTTAGGGGGATACTTCCAGGTTTTATAAGTTAATATAAAATAATACCGGAAAAACGGATTGCCGTAAAAACTCGTCATTGGCAAGGAAGCGAGTTAACTTTTCAATGGCGGGGAAAGAGTTAAAGAAGAGATATTGAGAGTTGATATGTAAGAGTGATTGAAATTGTTGAGCAAACATGAAATTGACTAAAATCTTGACTAAGACTATAATCATGTTGAAGTAATATTGGACTAGTTGTTTGCAATACTGCCTACTATTTTTAATGCCCTTTTTTTCTGATCTGTGATTGGGCCTCTTACGTGGTGATGTCACAAGTGGGAGCTAAGGGGAAACAAATTGGTTTACCTTTCTCAACCTGCTCTCGAGCCTGCTGGTTGGTCATTCCCGGATAAGGACACACTCCTAGACTAAAGGTTTCCCACAGAAGAATCCCGTAGCTCCACACATCACTCTCGGAGCTGTATCTCCCTGTAAAAATAAATTTATTTATTTTATTTTTCCTTAAAATTTAACATTTATCTACTGTGTAGTAGAGGTCTTCTTCTCAGGTAAAAGGGATTCAGGTCATTTTTTTGGACCTGACGTGCATAAATAATTTTTTTGAAAGAAAGACCCGACGCGAGACAAACCCGAGAAAATTAGACACGAGTCCGACCCGACCCAGTGGCGATTTTTATGAATGTAAACTTCTGCAGCAGCACACGCACCAGACAGAAAGAAAACCTGGTGGCCTTACATTCAATTTGGCCCGCTGCTCCATTTATTTTCTCTTTTATCTAACGACGACACCAATGTAACCACTAAATTGGGCGTTCAAAATTGATTGACAGGTCTGTCTCAAAGAAAATTAACCTACCGCCAGCCACAAAATGTTGCAAGGGTTTTTGAAAAACAAAGGAGGGGTTGGAAAAGGACTTGATGCACGCGCGCACACGCAAAATAGTTGGGGTCTTCTCAGGTCCGTTCGCCAAAAACACATTTATTTTAAATTACTCGAGATCTGATGCCGCTAATATTATACCCAACCCGTGTCCGACACACACGAGAAAATTTTAGACCTGAACCGCTTGGGTTGGACCTCAGGTTTTTGGATCCAAATGGACCCGTGAAGACCTCTACTGTGTAGATACAACCTGAGATCCATCACAACTCAAATGAGTATTGTTATCCAAAGACATCAGTTTCTAAAATATTTCTGGTTGTCATGTACTTACAAAACTGATCCATAAAATCACAAACCGGGTTTCCATTAAAGATTTGCGAATTTTTTTTAAAATATCGCTAAAAAATATCGTGAAATGATGGCGTTTCCGTTAAACCATGTTATGCGACTAAAATAGAGTTTTAGGAGTGTTCGACTTCATACGCTGCTGCGCAGACCGACAATGGTGGATGACAAATACCGCAAGAGTGATCCGAAGAAACGCATACAGAGCAGACGACTCTCCAGTTGCGCTTGTGGTATTTTGATGTCATCCGCCTATTTGTCTGCATGGTGCCATACAAAGTCGAACACACCTCTTCTGTCTTGTCCCCCAACCAAACATACTTCACCGTATTTAAAGAATGATCATGTGTATCTTACGCACGTCAATTAAAATGTGGAATAAAAACAATTGGATGCAGTTTCGAATTACCTGAAAAACCACCTCACCCAAGCATAAAAACTTGTTCGCGATTAAATGAGTTTCTGCAAAACTGACGCCTTTTCCATTCGCAATTTCAGTTTGCCCAATTTGAAGGGTAATGGAAATGCGCCTACTGATTTGTGGTCAGGCAGACATTTCAGCAAATGAATCCACACTGCTTCTACTTTACCATAGTTTAATGCTTCTGGTGCAGTCCACTTGATTGGGATCTGTTTCAAGCCGGATGAAGAGTAGATGCCATCGTCCTCTTGCCGGGACATCCCAAAATCGCTGATCTTCAGCAAGTTGTTTTCTCCCACGAGGCAGTTGCGAGCAGCAAGATCTCTGACAAATTAATAGCAATAGTTTAGCATTACAGCAGCAACACAAATGTCAGCCACAGCAACTCTCAATCCCAAAAGGACTGTGATTGGTTAATCCCCCAACCAGCATTGAGAAAAATAATAGGTTAAATGTAATGCTGCGTTCACACCAGCCGCAGTAGAGGCAGCAAAAAGGCGCTATTCGCTCGTAGTCGGACGCTTGAACATTTGAGTTTACTCGCTTCATTCGCGCTTGAAATTCTAGTCATTCGAAACATTCCCGTGGAAATTCGCGTCATGGGAGGGGCTTCTGCGACTCCGCTGAGACTCCGCTCGCTTCCTGTGATCACGTCACTGCTACAGCAAGGT
The DNA here is from genome assembly GCF_027580225.2 of Misgurnus anguillicaudatus. NCBI lineage: Eukaryota > Metazoa > Chordata > Actinopteri > Cypriniformes > Cobitidae > Misgurnus > Misgurnus anguillicaudatus. The sequence goes on along the minus strand of NC_073358.2, from coordinate 2,337,134 downwards.
CCTGATTAATGCGGCGTGGAAATCCACCGAAGTTCAGATTTTTCAACTTGCACGTTTCCTGCGGCAACGCTCAATTTGTGCCGAACACGCCATCCGCGCCGCAGGGGGTCTAATCGCGTCTTTGCATTGACTCCCGCTTGCCGCCTCTACCGCGTCTGGTGTGAACGCTACATAAGCGTTGCTCTGACTGCTTCCATATGTTGCATTTGTCTGGATATTATTGTACCACTTAATTATTTTGCCAAATACCTAGTAAATATTCGAAAAAGGACAATTGTTGTGTACGGTATCAACAGCATTGTTTTTATTTTTTTGCTGTTTTGCCCGTTTATAAGCCATAGGATAAGCCATGTCTGGGAAACCGCCCCTAAATGGTATACATGGTTTCTTATGCAAGTCCCATTAGTAAAACAAACGCCTAATATAAAGTGTCTTATATAATGTAAAAAGAAAGCCTAAAAGAAACAGGTCATCAATTATTTTCCAATAGTTTCTATCCAAAACCTTTCCAACCAACGATTTAAGATTCTGGTCTACGGTTACTGCTGTGACACATTTTTGCTGAGCATATATCCTGTGCTACAGAACTATATTAGGCTGTCACATCCCAAAAATTGCCCTGCTGACATGAGATGGGAAAAGACAGTGGGGGATAGTGGGAGAAAGAGAGCTGATCAGACAGAAACGCTTAACGTGATCATGTCTGAGAGTAAATGGATTTTAGCGGGGTGCTGCTGATAGAGCCATCACTGTGAGAGAGACGAGGGCTCATTTCTGAGGCGTGACTTTATTCTGGCCCTCTCAGCAGGTCGGGACTCGGACTCAATGCGGCAAGCATATTTCACAGTTTAAAAATCAGCTGAAGACACCGGGTCTTTATGTTTTATTGCATGGCTGAGTTGTTTAGATAAAGAGAATGGAAATAGCTGACATTTACCATATACCTGTACAACAAGCACATATACAGAGAGAACAATTTTAGGGCTTCTGCAGATTTCACCAAGTAAATCGGAGAACTTTTTAGACCATTAGGGGCGGTTCACATTTTGTGTCTAAATCCACACGGAAAACACGAGCGTCTTGTCACATGACCTGCAGTGCGCTTGTGGCATTCTAGAAAGTTGAAATGTTTTTAACTCGATCCGTGCCGACACGCCTGGAAAAAACGAGCGGGTCCCTTCTGTTATAAGCGCGCACCTACATTTGCAATAACGAACTTGAGCGCGCAAAAGACGCGAAATGTGAATCGCCACTTATAAATGAAATTTAAGACCTGTAACACGACAATAGATATTTTCTTATTTATTTAAATAATTTTCTTATTTAGATTTATAGCCTATTATTTAGATTTTTTTGGGTTTTTCAAGAATATTTAACTTCCATGACAAAAAAAAGATGTATTTTCTAGAAAAATATTTTTTTACTTTGTTAGAGTTCAGTTTTAACAGTTTATCTATCCTGCACCTGAATGATTTAGCGATGTTAGAGACCAGAAACAATTCCTCGGAAACAAATCATGTTCCATGAAGATATTTTCTAAAATGTACTACCGTAAATATATCAAACCTTTATTTTTGTGAGTGGATACAGCAAAATTGCTAGCAAAATTGACCAGAAACTCTCCTTAAAACTTGATCTCCTTTTCTCTACCGGCACTTTGGTGATTTCCCATTCAAGTTTGTTTTTTACGAATCAACATTCAGTCCACAAGGTCATTACAGCAGTAAGGCAGTAGAGAGCACTTTTGATTAGTAATACGTGTTGATACTTCGTTTAGACTTTGAACTTTAACCTCCTAAGACCCGAGCTTAGTTTTTTTCCTATTTCTTCCAGCTATTTGGGGTTAGGAAGAACCAATAAATAAAACAACCAAATATTTTTCTTTGAACATGAAGCAGTGTAATTGTCCACGTTTGTGTACAACAGGTTCCAGTTACACAGAATTAAGTATTATGGTGCAAACAAAAAAATGTGGTGTCCACGTATGTGGACACACCAGGTCTTAGGATGTTAAATATAATCTTTCATATCATTTTACTGGACAGATTGGAGTCTATTGGAATCACAGGCATTGTCCCGACCTGGTTTCAATCTTATTTAACGGGTTGTACTCCGTTTGTACAGCTGAAGCAGTCTTCTTGTTTTGCCACTGGGGTTCCGCATGGCTCTGTTTTGGGTCCTCTTTCATTCATCATCTACCTTCTGCCTCTTGGTACCGTAATATTCTTTAGAAAATATGCTATTCAATTTCACTGCTACGCAGATAACACTCAGCTCTACCTGTCCTCCAAACTTACTTTTAATTATCCTCCATCTATTCTCTCAGACTGTGTATTTGAAATTAAAGAGTGATTTATATCAAACCCTTTTAAATTAAATGGTGGTAAAACTAAGATCCTGCTAATTGGTTCAAAAGTCTAAATGTTCTTCTGTGATATTCAATGATTCCCTAGTCCCCGTCTCTACACAGGCTAAATCCTTGGGTGTCATCGTGATAGTATAAATGATATATATATAGTGTAGTTCACACATAACATCAATCATCTTCTACTAAAAAGAAATAAGTAAAAAGACTGAATAAATTTTACCGAACAATAACGTTTTAAATGTTTTAAACAGCATTGAGTAAAAGGCGTGCATGCTTTAAAAATGCAGCAAAATTGTCGGCAGTGTGAGAGTATTTTTAAGTGTCTGAGAAAGATCCTACTTTCAGCCAAGCATTTTTGGTTGCCAAACATTTGGTACATCCCCAGTACATTTTCATAAATAAAATACTCAAGATATTCAACTTTTTTTTTTGTAAATTTACCATTGTAGACTTCTTGAAAATGTTAAACTTTACAGTACAGAGGGGTCTAAGAGATGAGAATGGACAAAGTACTGCATTATTATTTAGATAAAACCATCAAAATGAGTGTATCAATGAGAAGAAACAGAGACTTCTGTGCTGTTTTCCACCAATAAGCAAGAAAAAACAGCTAAATGCAATGCCAAATACAGCTTTATGCTGGTTCTGGATTGTTTGAAGCCTGCTTCAGTTGCTTATTTTTCTCTTCTTACCTGTGTATGCAGTTCTTTAGCTCAAGGTATGCCATTCCTCCAGCGGCATCTAATGCGAACTTCACCAGTTGTTTTGTCTTAAGATCCTCCTTTTTCTTTCGTAGGAACGATAAAAAGTCTCCGCCTGTTGAAAAATAGCACGAGAAATGAGCTATGGACAAGCAACACATTAAAAGAGACAACGACATCTAAAGCAAAGTGTATGACAACTTTTAATGAGGAAGGTTTTCGGCAGCTAATGGTTGACGCAAGATCCAGTTTACTGACCTGGTACGAGTTCCATTACTATGTAAATGGGCTGCCGTTGGGTACAGACGCCTATTAACTTCACAATGTTGGCGTGATCATATTGCTTCAGGATCCTAGAGTTGGTGGAAGCAAAAAATGAATATGGACATTCTTGCAATGTTTTATACATTCGAGTGTTATGTAAAATGCATATGTCTGTAAGGTTTATATGAGTTCACCTGGCTTCTGAGAGGAACTTTAGCTTGAGCTCCTGTGGTAGATCCTCCTTACAAGTTTTTACTGCCACGGGGGTTTTATCTCGCAATGTTCCTTTGAAAACCTCACCAAAATTCCCCTATAACAACATTTAGGGAAAACAAATTTCATAAAACACATCAAATACCATTGTTTTACCATCTGATAACATGACAGTATATTGTATTGTCTTGTAACACATCATGTAAATACCATAAGGTAGCGTGCACACCAAAGCGTTTATGCCGGCTTATGTTTTTAATGGAACGTTTTTGAATACGTTTTTCCGCGTTCAGCGCTGAGAGTTGAACATTTTTTAACTTTGGGTGAAAAGCTCAGCTCGTCAATGTCACACACGGCTGTCCAATCACAGTGGAGGATTGTGGCGCATTGTTTAATGACTGATAAACAAAGCAGAAGTATCATAGCAACCAAAGCGCTCGGCTGAAAAAAGCTGGCAAGCACCTAAGGTCAGTGTCCGCCTGGCGTTTTCAGATGCGTTTTGGTGTACACGCCCCTAATATTACAATACATTTTCCTGACCACGTGCACAAAAAGGCTTACTTTGCCAAGGAGCTCTCCAAGAATGACGTCTTCGTGATTGAGGATCCATTTCTTATCCTGCGAAAACAAACAAAAGTGGGAAATTAGCATTGCGACACATGTTCATTAATGAAGTAATGACTCGTGTGGAGACAAATGGATAAAGAGATGCTATGTGCTTTGTGTGTCAGACACTATTGTAATAGTCTGCTAAATGATAATGATGCAATTATCACATCCAACACATGGACAGAGATGTACTGTGAAATCTTCTTAAAGCGTGAGTTCAGTCCATTAACGTCAGGTCCCTTTCTACAGTCCATGAATTTTTTTTACTAAAAGATCAAAATAATTACCAATGCAAATGTATGTTACAGGCTGACAATTATTCTGACCATGACTATGTATCTTTTTATCACTCCCTGCCTGTCATAAGACACGCAAGAATCAATGAGATTCAATGGTATAGAAGTACCGCCATATTTAAATTTACCACATCATTCTCGGTTTTTAGTATCGATGACTAAATAAGCTCTAAATATGAATTGTTTTCTTCAGAAGACAAGCATTAACCCAATAGTCATTTGGACCACTAATGATGGATTAATGTGCTTTTTGGTGCTTTGCCACAGTGCTATTGAGTATACACGTTAACTATGACACTAATAGTTAGGGCTGTCAAGATTATGAGATTTGGCTAACAGGTAATTGTCAATAACTTATGGCGATTATTACGATTAATTACCTGTTTTATGGCTTTGACGTTTATGACAATTAATTGTCTGTTTTGTTTCTTTGACATTTAATTCATATAATTTTTTTGTTTGCTCATGAAATAATTTTCACACATTGTTGTGATTATTTAAATTCAATCTTTTGCCAAGTTTACCTGGCAGTAATATTAATGCACTGATCTGATACGGTCTCCTTTATACATGTGCTGCAGCTCCCCCTTGTGTTTTTAGAGAGATGTGCAATCATTGCGGTGATCTGAAATCATCGCAATGAGGTCAAACAATCGTGATGAGATGATAATTTAATCATTGTGACAGCTCAACTGATAGTGGCACATTTAAATAACCATTAAGCTGAATATAAGGACAAGTGAAGTGGAGTGTCTTCATTAACCTGGACAGTTATATACTACACACCAGGGGGGTTACTAGGTGGGTCAGTTCTAAAGCCTTGGGTATGCTAGTGCGTGCCGTCCGCATGACGTCATTTTTGTCATCAGGAGGGTCCGCGGCCGTCCGCACGCTGCCCAAAATTCGAGACAGAGGGGACAGTGCGCGGACAGTCCGCGTACAACAGCGCATGCGCTTAAAAATATTAGGAAACAAACACTTATACAAAGGAAATAGACAGCATTTGCACACAGACTATCGTTTTTTCTTTATTAATTCTTACTTTTTCCAAGAACATAAAGCTGTGGAGCATTTTCGTCACCATAATGTTTGATTTCTGTTCTTTGTTTTCTTGTTGTTTGTTGTAAACTGTGTGTGCAATGGTGGATCTGCTACTTTTCTTCACCTATCATAAATGTTTTAATTTACTGTAAATGTCACCAAATCAGTGCTGGCATGACGGCCAGGTAGATTAATAATAAGAAATCGTTTATATTCCGAACATGTCGAACTGCAAAAAATTATTTAAGAAAAAAAATTCTTAGTATTTTTGGCTTGTTTTCAGTTAAAATATTTAAAAATTCTTAAATTAAGATGCTTTTTCTTGATGAGCAAAACAACCCAAGAAAATAAATCTAGTTTTAGACAAAAAATATCGAATTTAAGTGATTTTGTGCATAAAACAAGCAAAATAAATCTGCCAATGGGGAAAGCAAATGTTTCTTGAATTTTTCTTGAATTTAGTGTTTAAAAAAATATTTTTTTGCTTGTTTTAAGCACAAATTCACTTAAATTTGATATTTTTTGTCTAAAAACGGAACTTATTTTCTTGGGTCATTTTGCTCATCAAGAAAATATATCTTGATTTAAGATATTTGTACTGAAAACAAGACAAAAATACTAAGAATTTTTTTTCTTGAAAATCATTTTTGCAGTGTACTATTCAAATACATCAGAAATATTTCTCATGACCACCACAGCATTCATTGGGGTCTGATAGTGTTTCTAGTCTTTATCTTGCAAGGTGCAACAGAAACATCAGCACTATTTTGATTTCAGTCTGGCCGAGGTGCTTTTCACCCCATCATCAAAAAGCCATCGGCGCGGCAGGCAATCATCCGACCTGACAGATCCACACAGACACGCAAGCTCCCCAGGGAATCCAGCCAGTACGGACCACCCTCAAGGAAGACGTCTAAACTGACATCTAGCCCTACATCAAACCTCAAAGTACACAACATTTTATTTGAAGTCTAATGCGGCCAGTCAAAATAAGCAATCCGCACCGTGAACATTTATTTAATAGCTTCATGGCTTTACATTTGAAACACATTTATAGCTTTGATAGAGAAAGTGTATCACAGGACTCACAGAGAGTCAAACAGCTTGTTAAAATGAAAAAGGTGTTACCTTTATGACAGGGTTTAAAAGGATAACCCCAGATTTCTTGGTGATGACTTGTTTAGTTGAGTAGTGATGCTCTATGAGCTGTGGGATGGTGGGGAAGCCAGTGCCTTCAAATCTGTACTGATTCTGAGGACAAAGATCATGACAAAAAAAATTAGACACTTCTATAAAGCTAATATTCAGTAGGACTAACGGTACATTCACATGGGACGTAAGCGTTAACGCTAGACAGAAGGCGTGTCTGAAGCGAGGCCATCAGCCAATCACAGTGGCCGCAACACATGCTCCTTCTGTTTTCTTGTCTTGCATAAAAGTAATTGGCTGGCTCTGCACTAGGTCATTTGCATTAGGCGATCTGATTGGCTGACGCACACGTTGGCGCTTAAAGTTGAAGAATGTTTAACCGCAAGCAACGGTGACGCGATGCAGACAGATCCACAATTTAGTTCGGCAATGCATGATGTCAACGATTCAAAGTAAATAAGAGGCGTTAACGCTGGCGCCCCCTCTGTGAATGAACTGTAATGCTGCGTTCAGACCAGCCGTGGTAGAGGCATCAAGCGCGAGTGATTTCAATGTTAAGTCAATGTAAAGACGCGGTGATGCACATCTGGATGCGAATGAGGCGTCAAGTGTAGCGCGGTAGACGCAATTCAGCCTCATTTGCCCGTCTAGTTCGCACAAATTGAGCGTTGTCGCGTCAAACGCGCAAGTTGAAAAATGTGAACTCTGGCGGAAAAACGCGCCACGTTAACCTATCAGGAGCTTGCTCTAGTTGTGACGTGATTACAGGAAGCGAGCAGAGTTGCAGAATCCCCTCCCATGACGCATATTTCCGCATGAATGTCTCAATGTCTAGAATTTCATGCGCGGCTTTCACGCATGAATGAAGCGAGTAAACTCAAAATGTTCAAGCGGGAAACTAGACGCGAATTTGACGCCTCAAACGCGGCTGCTGTGAACCCACGGTAAGGTTGCAAAGGGGCAAAAGGTTTCCGGTATATTTATATGTTCTGCTGAACACAAAGACATTTTGAGCTATGTTTGTAACCAAACAGTTTTTGAGCACCATTGACTTACATTTTTTTCCTACTATGGAAGTCAATGGTATTCCTGCTTGATTACAAATCTTCTTTTATAAGAATGTATACAGGTTTGTAACAACACGAGGGTGTTTATTCATTTGATTTGCTCAACACCATAAGCATTCACAACCAAAATCTCAACAAAAGTGTATATTATGTCTCTTTATCATACACTCACATCAGCAAACTGAATGATGAAATGTCTGCGCTGTCCTTCTGAAAACACTGACAGCACATATTCTCCAGGTTTGCCGTGGCTCTCGCGCACCAGGAAGTCTCCCTGCTGCTTCACCAGCTCATGGGCCTCCATCCTGGGAATTGCCCCGTGATACCACTCCTGCTCGCCCAGCGGTTTCTCACTGGTGGGGATCACGTCAAAAAACTGAAAAGAAAAAGCGGTCAGAAGGGAAATGAAAAGGACACAGAAATAAGGAGGCGCTGATATAGGTGTGAAACTCACAGACGAGGAGCCCAGTACAGATTTCGGTGAGCGGATGATTCCGGCGATTGAGTGCCTGATGGTGTCAAACTTTGAGATCTTGTCCTTGCTTTTATCCTGCAATATAAATATGCTGTTTTGAAAATCTTAAAGAGAAGGTAAATTATAAGTGCATTACAAAAAAGTTCAAAAGAATATAATATAATTCAGTGGAAGACAATCTCCTTATACGCTGAAGTCTTTTGAAAAAGTATTAACTCTTTCCCCGCCATTGAGGAGTTATCTCGGCTAAATGCTAACACATTCACGAGGCGTTGTACAAAGATTAAAAGTGCACGCATTGATAAAATATAGGTATGTATTAATTTGTCTAAGTTAAAGGAAAGAACATAGTAAAATGTTGAAAAACAGTGGTGTTTTCCTTTTAAGAGAAAACATTTACCTGCCAATGACGCTTTCCTGACGAGATTTTATGGTAATCTGTAATTCCGCTATTATCCACTAGATGGCCAATTTATAAAAAACTGAAGCAAAAACTAATTTAACAACATTTTAAACTCTGTGTATGTTTTGATAATCATTCTTAATCTGATCTCTAACAAAATTCCTTTATAAAAATGCAATTGTTTCAACTTTTTGCTCAAAATTTTGTATTTTTGAAGAAACCTACCCATATTTAAACTGTTAAGCGTCGCCGTCCCGAATACAGGACACCTAAGTTTGCATTACTATTGTTGATGTAAATTTTAATCCATCACTAAAACTATATATCGTTGGAAAGGTCTAAGCCTCCAGAATAGACATTTCAACAGTGTTTTATAAAATAAATTATGTAGAGAGAGTAATTGATTCATTTATGAAGAGAGTGTGCCTCAAAACATTTATTTTCTGCTAAATGTCACTGTCCCACCAGCAGGACGACTACATTTACTTCAATGTTTGCATATGAATTCTTATCTAATCATGACAACTGTATATTGTTTGAAAGCTCCAAGAGTGTAGATTTAACTCAATAGGGTGGGGTGACGCTTAAAAGGTTAAGAGGTTATAAAAAAAGAATAAATGAAGATGAAACGTTTTTTGTTTTTTTCAGTTTTTTGGTTTATTTGTTTGAAAGCAGAGGGTCTGTTTTTTCATATGATATATTTGTATATTTATAGAAGACAATTTTCCTGGAAGGCATTTTGTGAAACTTTTGTGAAAATTACAAAAAAAATGCTGGGGGGCAACTTTTCAAAAAAATGGCTGGCGGAGAATGAGTTAAAAGGGAAACAACCCCAATAAATTATCCATAATCACACCTTTGTTGGCTGCAGAGGAAAAGCATAGACGAAGAAGTATGTCTCTATGTGTTTATGATCTTATGCGTTATATCTTTTATGTGCAATTTCAGTGCTGGAAGTACAGTGGAAGTCCTTATATGGGCATTTCACCTAGAATAGCGCATACACACACCAACCAAGAGCTGACACGAAATTAACGTCACCCGAGAAGTGTGTTTTTGTTTGTGGGGAAATATACCTCAATAAACCCAGCATTATGGAAACAGTGGATGTAGGTTGTTTATTCAGGGCGTGTTTTGTTGGCAATCGTCGCATAAGTGCATGAGCATGTAGGGAATCATGTTATCCAGAGATATTGGGATGATGTTTTTTGTGTGGCTCCAGTTTTCTTAGGAAAGTAGCAGTATAACTGATCTGTCTTTATAAATCTGATAAAACTAAAGACTTTTTGGTGATATAAGGGATGCAATATTACTGTATTAGTGCTCAAGATTAACATGAGATTAGCATAAATGCTGTGTGTTGTGTGACCTTTAATATGACTATCGCTACAAATATTTTGTGTTTGGTACTGCTTTCTTACTCCACAGTTACATGATCTCCTGTTACTAGTTCAAAAGATTTGAAGACAGGCACTATTGCACGTAAATGTGATGTTGAGCCTGTGATATGTGAAGACACACTGCCCTCTTCAGACACATTTAACAGCAGCAGCAGCAGGTCAAATCTAACCACTTTATTACATAACAACTGCTCAAATTATACTATAGCACACATGAGTTTCCATATGTTGCAGAAGATTTAAAGTATCAGCAGCACTGTCATTTAATCTTAACACTTAAGTGCATTTAATCTACAGCAGAGCAAAAGCACTGATGGATTACAACGTCTCTGCGTTGTGAAATATTTACAGCATGCCCAAGATTATCTCTCGGTTCGAAAAGGGACATTTTTTTAAATCTATACTTGATAATGACTTCATTAAAGCATCACAAACTCCTTTGGTTTAGTACTGTATTTCAATCGTACTATAATTTTGAATGCACATACTGTATCTATCCGTATGTATGAATATCATGGTATTTGAAAGGAACAGCATTTAACCCATTCCCGAACAGCCTTTTTAAAAAAAGTTGCTCGTCGGCATTTAATTGTGATTTTCACAAAAGTCTTCCGGGAAAATATTCTATAAATATATAGAATTAAATAATCATCTCATTGTGATTGTGTGACCTCATCGCGATGATTTCAGATCACCGCAATGATTGCACATCTCTTTAAAAAACACAAGGGGGAGCTGCAGCGCATGTATAAACGAGACCGTATTTTAAAGAAATGCTGCAAAACTTTGATAAGCAGTACGAACTGGCAGGTAAAACTTACATTTCCAAAACAGCCATTCCAAATTTAGGGAAGTGAAGAATGCTATTCTTAAGGATCTGTAAGGAATAGATTTTTTGCAGCCACTGTGGACATGTGGTCAAGTACTAATATGACCTTAGTAGGATTGGCTATTATTTAAGGCCTGTTCTGGTATATTCAGCTTATTTTGATTGCATTTTTATTTTCACGTATATTTCAGAAACTTTATTGTATCTTATGAAGAATTTTCAGTTTTTTAAAGATATATTCATTAAATAATTACTTTGAAATATGCTTTATGTGTATTAATATTTACTGCCAGGTAAACCTTGTAAAACATATAATGTGTGATTATTATTTTATTAACAACCAAACGAAATGTATGAGAATTAAATGTCAAAGCAATAAAACAGGCAATTAATCATCACAATTAACCGTCAGCCAATTTTCATAATTGTGACAGCCCTATAGATTACCGCAAAAACTCATCAGGAAAGGGCAGAGAAATGTTTTCTCTTAAATTTATGAGATAACTCGTGAATGGCAGGAAAAAACACAATGTCTTACCATTGAGTTGATGGAGCGAGCATCTTCCTCATAATTGACCACAGGCGGTGGTTCTTTACCCTCGTTCTCCTGCATCTTCTGCTCCAGCAGATCTCTCTGTGCTACCAGTTTGGCCTCAGAGCACCGCAGCAGCTGGATGGTTTGTCTTAACTCCTCCAGAGCTTGTTTCTGACTGAGTAACAACACCACATCTGAAAACAGAGAGAGATCATGTTATTCAATCCACTGCGAGCGCTTGTTTTTAATCGCGTCATCATTTACTTTGGCATATGGTTAACATGTACTAATACACACTTACACACCAAAGGAAATGTAAAATCGTGAAACGGGAAATAAGTGCTCTTTAATACAAACAATGACATTTATTGTTTCTTTGGCTTCTGTTTATTTAAAACTTTTTATTAACTTTTTACCGAAAAATTTATAAAGCATTTTCTCTGTGCAGGTGCGCATTTCGCACAGCTGCTGATCTAGAGCCAGCCCCATTTAATTTTGGGGTGAAGAAAACTGATCCTCGCCCAAGATTTAAGACGTTTTCTGCATTGTGTAGAAATTACAAATTTCGTTATTGACAACTTCAACTACAGAAATATTGTAAGATGAATAACTATTTTACTATTAGAGTCAAATTAGCTCTAACAAATGAGCAAATTATTTGTGGGCACAGACAAGCAGAAAAGATCAGGTGTAGATTTGGAGAGTTGGTTATATCAGCATCTCTATTGCAGGATTACCCAGCAGACCTTAAAGAATGTGAAACTGGACAATCTCCATTCAGCCGGCACAACATTAAAGTTCACTGAATCAGTCTGAGGCCTTTCGTCTTCACAAAGATGCCGTCTGCTCAGCTTTGTGGTTTTCAAACTTCACTTCTGCATTCATTCTTATAGCTGACTCTCAATACACAATTACCAAAAACAGAAATTGACTAAATTAATTTAGTGCAAAAACAGTTGACTTAAATTATATAAGATTTGAGTTAAAAACAACACAAGGCCTAAATCCATCTAATTTTCTAAATTTTTAATACGCTGGCACTTTGGTAACTTTAAATCTTATTTAAGCCTCATGAAAAAATATCACATGACAACTCATCACAAGATGTACAATAACTAATGAGATTTGAAGTTATATACGCACCACCATTTTTTCATTTAGCACTGGGGCATATGGCTGAGTTTAAGTTTAACTAAATACTCTCAAAATGTAGAGAAAAAGAAAATCACAAACATTTTCATTTTTGGGTGAACTAAGGTATGACGTTATTGGTCAACTGCGAAAAATTAACCCTACTTTATTACACGGCTCTCTGGAATGCTTGATTCTGATTGGTCAGTTGAGACATTTGCAGGTTCGTTCTTTTCAAATAATAACCGCTCCAAAGTAATAACGCATAGCCGGTACTTGTACGATTAAAATCGCTCCGCGCCAATAAAGACCAACAAAGATTACTGTTTGGCGCCATCTTGTGACAAACACTGGACAACCACAATTAAGAATGGACAATTTTGACATTAATTTTAACATTTACGAAAAAAAAAACATTTAAACAGTGAATAGAAGAACGAACAACGACAAGACACAGAGAGCTTACTGAGACTGAACTTGACAAAATAGAGCATGACAGCTACGAAGCCAACACACAAAAAGAAAACAGAATGGGCATTAAAACTTCTCAAAGACTGGCTAAAAGAGAAAAAAAGGAGAAAGACAAGTATGAAGCAGAGGATCTTAATAAGGTATTACGATCATTTTATGCATCTGTGCAAAGTTTCGCGGAAGGATAAAAATGTTAATTTAAAACAAATATGCCAATAAAATGTTTCAAATTCATTTTCATGTCCGTTTTATTTCTTATGTGACAAGTAGCCGTGTAATAAGCAGCGTCGGGTCCTGATCACACTGTCGGGGTTTATTTCCCGATAACTACCGGCTGCCTCTACATTATCCCTTACTTGTATTGTGGAACAATTCTTAAAAACCCAAGAATATATATGTGTATATATAGTATATACTGTATTAGTAAGTCAAGCCCGTAGGCAGGGGGGGTTCGGGTGGTTCGAACGAACCCCCCCTCACTGCCAAAAGGTCCAGAATTTAAGTCGTTTTTTCGCTTGATTATTGTCATCCTTGTTTTAATCAATGCTTGTGACAAATATTCTGGGTTCCTGTTTCAAATTAATATGATACATTATTGAAGCTGGAGTCTGGACGCATGATTTCTGTCATTTTCTGATGCTCGTTTTATTTGACTCAACGCTCAGCGCTCGTTTGACTTCTGGCTGCCCTGCGCAGACCGATCGGAATGTGACGTCTTAGCACCGCGAGACCGATTCAATAGTAAATGACTTAGTATGCTTTTAAATAGATCTCGCGATAGTGTGGTGTCACAAGCCAACAGGTCTGAGCTGCACCCCATAAAGTAAGATAAAGTCAAAATTATTCCGAGATGACCAATAAAATCAGACCGGGCAGACAGAGGTGCAACACAGGGATCAGATGCGCCTTTAGTGGAAGTACAAGAAAGATGTAAGTAATCAAACGCTGACTGACTATTATACAACAGTTTAATGATGTGAAATATGAAACGCAGTGATTGTCTAGGTGACAAGACAAGAAACATTACTGCAGCTGAGCACATATGGGTGTCCAAATTTAATGCGCTGCTTTAACTCCCTCCAGTACTCCCATTATTCAGCGTGTTTATTAACAAAATTCAACGCCACTCTTTAATTCTTTAAGATATCTTTTTTACTGTATGATTAGATTCACTGTGTTGTACTGAACTGCTGCGAAGCTTGAACTTGAAAACACGACGCATCACGTGCGCCCACCGGTAATGCGCGTGCAGAGTTTAAATGAGCCCATATTCATCTTTTGGCTTAAACATTTTATTGCATTCGGTCTTAAAGGGAAATTCCGCCTTGAAATGATCCTAGGGTTAATAACAAACGTGTACCGAGTTCGACCGTTCACTGGAGTTTGTTTTCATGCTAGTCTAACGTGACCAGTGTTATTGCTAAACGCAAATTAGCATGTTATGGTAGCCTTCGGGGCATCAGTGCATTAAAAACGAAATCGCTATGTCTATACTACTACTAATAATGCTCAAAATAACCCCACACTTACACTGTAGCACAATGAGGGTCTCTATATGTAAACCGAAGCATTGAGAACTTTGCAAGTGTACAGGCAGTTTATTAAAAAGAAACATTTACCGTTCACGTCTGGATCACATATCCATGCGGGCGCCATCTTGGGAAAACTGAACTCTCGCGTGAAAGCACAACACCTGTTCAGGGCAACAACGTTTCACGCGAGAGTTTCGTTTTCCCAAGATGGCGCCCGCATGGATATGTGATCCAGACGTGAACGGTAAATGTTTCTTTTTAATAAACTGCCTGTACACTTGCAAAGTTCTCAATGCTTCGGTGTACATATAGAGACCCTCATTGTGCTACAGTGTAAGTGTGGGGTTATTTTGAGCATTATTAGTAGTATAGACATAGCGATTTCGTTTTTAATGCACTGATGCCCCGAAGGCTACCATAACATGCTAATTTGCGTTTAGCAATAACACTGGTCACGTTAGACTAGCATGAAAACAAACTCCGGTCGAAAGAACGGTCGAACTCGGTACACGTTTGTTATTAACCCTAGGATCATTTCAAGGCGGAATTTCCTTTTAAAGCCATATAAACAGTACCTGTTGAAGTCATTAAAGTTAATTAAACAACAAACGAAAAGAAAGTCATGTAACCTATAGTGTTGAGCTCTGCTATTAAAAGTAAGTTTAAGGTTTATCGTGGAATTTAGATTTTCTGAACAACATTTACTAAAGTTACTGCAGTTAACAAGAAGCCTTTTGCTTCATTAACAGACATTAAATCAGATGTGAGAAGTTTAAAATGAAGGCTTGCATTATGTTTACATCTTACACAGTTAGTATAATGCATGCAGGGCAAGAAGAATATTTATCTAATGTGGGGTAATGTGAAGTAATCGTAGATTCATTTATGCTTTTTTTAATAATTACAGTTTTCTTTCATGGGATATGGACCCCCTAAAGTAGCCTTGGCCAACCCATTTATACAATTCTAGTTCCCTGCATTACTGATGTTGTATTTAAGCATATTAAGTGTATAATACGTGTGCATATTTTGATTTAATTTAATAAACTAATTATTGATGGCCTTTAGTTAATTCACAAAAATGATCCTATTCAGTAAGCCTATGTTTACTTTACTGACAGCCCATTGTGCCCAGGATGGTAAAATAATTATTACAATGCATTCCTATAATGACAAACACAAATCTTCTGCATACTGACATGGTTTGAAATCTATAGTTATTTGATTCTTTGGTTTTCTGATGTTTTTTGAAATTCATATATGTAGAGCAGAGAAATAATTTTTTTTCCTGGGGTGCATGCCCTAGAAAAATACATATATGGGCCTCTGTATTTATAAAATCCTGCGTATGGCCCTGCTCATAATTAAATACAAAAGGAGGAGAAAAACTGCAAAAAAAGGTCCACTTTTTGAAAAAAAGAACCCCCCCTTTCAATAGGCTGGCTACGGACCTGTAAGTATTAGGGCTGTCAAAATTAATAACTTAATAACACGCTAATGTAAATTCATTTTAACAACACAAATTTTATTAATGTGCGAATAATGCAATGCACAATTTCTGACCCTACGCTTAGCACGTTGTTGGATGAATTTCAACGCAGCCTTAGACAGTAAATAGTCATCAAACATCTAAATGATTTTTATTTGTACATTTTCTGAGAGGTGTACAGGACTTGCTTGATGTTAAAATAGTTATTAAGAGAGGGTAAGTTTGGGACCTGACTGTTAAAGTTGGGGGTAACGCATTAAAAGTAACGTGCATTACGTAATAATATTACTTTTTTGAAGTAACGAGTAAAGTAATGCATTACTTTATAACTGTACACTTTGTATTACTTTTTAAAAAAAGTAAAAGTAATGCAAGTTACTTTTTTAGTTTAATTAATTACATTTAAAAAATATTATGTACTGAATTATCCTAAACGTAGTCACATTATGCACATTATGCGTACACGCCTTTGTGGGAACAGTTTGAGTCAGATGGCAGGCCAGATCTTGACATGTTTATGATGAAATATCCAATTTCTGAATGCAGAACTTTTCAGACCCCTGCAAGGCCTGAAAGAGATCAAGCCTCAGCCAAGAAAAAGTAACGCAAAAGTAACTAAAAAGTTACGTAAGCATTACTTTCAATGAAAAGTAACGCAATTAGTTACTTTTTTGGGGAGTAACTTAATATTGTAATGCATTACTTTTAAAAGTAACTTTCCCCAACACTGCTGACTGATGTTTTAAGAGTTATTATGAGTGACAAGACTCAAAAACGATCTTTCTTGCGTTGACTGACACATCTGAAGCCTGCACACAGGCGCTGATATATGCACACACAGACAGAATTATAGTTTTAAAAATATCTGTTTTTACACTGATATAATCTGTTATGTCTTAAGTGAATGTTTGGGGAAAAATATCTGATGTGTTAGATTATATTAGATCCTTGCATCACAGTAGATTTTAAAACTGTCTCTGTCTCAATGTCAATAACAAAAAAAACTATCTTAATCTTAATAATGTTTTTGACTGTGTGTGTGCCAGATCTATTAGTTTTACCAGTAATTTCAAGGTATGGATGCTTAGATTTTGTTTTTTAACCTTAAAAGAATCTTTAACTGTTTTTCTTTTTTTTGCAAAATGAACTTTGCTGACTCTTTCACTTATAATAAACATACATTTGCATAAAGCAAATATATTTGTCCGTGCCCATTTGGTTAGAGTACTAAAAACTTGAAAAGTGTTCAATTAAAGGGGACAGAGAATGAAAAACCATTTTACCTTGTCTTTGTTGAATAATGGTAGTCTACCCGCATTCACGAACATACATGCTAGACATGTAAACATCTCAGTCTCATAGAAATTCCTCTTTTAGAAATGTCAGCCAGAAAACAGTCCAATCTGAAAAACTGATGCTTATGACATCACAGGCATCTAACTGCCCCTCCACTTTAAAATGATTGGCTACATTTTTGAGTGGCAGCAAAGTCAGCCAATCAGTAATGAGATTGCAAGTTAAGCCAGTAGGGGGAGCCAAAAAGGTGCAAAACCACTTGTTTGAAATCCCCCACCCTACTAGAGCTATCTGAGAGAGGTTTTTAGGAAGCTTCTAAGGCATTACAGACTCAAACAAAAAAAAATTTGTCTACATGTCACATCACAGAGCAAGGATAAATACTCCGTTCAATCATTCTATGTCACCTTTAAGGTAAATATTGAACAGATAAAAATGTGCAATTAAGTTGCGATTAATCACCAGTTAACTCATTACAATCATGCAATTAATCTAGATTAAATATTTTATTCAATTGACAGCCCTAATAAGGATAATATTTATCCTTGTCTGGACTCATTTGCATTATGTTTCTACGTTGATCATATGTTATAGTGCACAGCAGTCTGACTCCCTCATTGCCACACAAACATATACTGTAAAGATAAACTATACTGATCCATACAGACATGTTACTCATGAATGATATGCTGTGGTATTTGGTACACAGAGACAGGACCCTGATTAGATCCTGTATTACCCTTGGTGTTGGGTGATTTAATCAGAACTGAACACTTACTCTGATTTCTTTTCGTAGGCACTGGCTGATTCTTCGATTTTCTTTTCCAGGTCCAGCATGAGGTCCTCTTTGCAGCGTAAGGTTTGCTGGGCTAAGAGCAAGTCCTCTGAGGTGGACTTCAGCCTGAACAGAAATCAGTCAAACACACAAATGTCACTAATGTATTTATCTACAATATCTGTAACCTTTAGCCTGATGAGAAATGAAAACCAGAATCATACGTTTATCATATTAGCCCTTCTTCAACAGGAATCATCAATGGACCTTTTTATTATCATAAAACCTTAAAGGAATAGTCAATTTTCTTAAAAAAAAATCCAGATAATTTACTCACCACCATGTCATCCACAATGTTGATGTCTTTCTTTGTTCAGTCGAGAAGAAATTATGTTTTTTGAAGAAAACATTCCAGGATTATTCTCATTTTAATGGACTTTAATGGACCCCAACACTTAATAGTTTTAATGCAGTTTAAAATTGCAGTTTCAAAGGACTCTAAACGATCCCAAAGAGGCATTTTTGGCAAGAAAAAAATATGCACTTTTAAACCACAACTTCTCGCCTTCCTTCGGCTGTGTGATGAGCAAGCGCGACCTCACGTAATATGTCATCACGTCAAGAGGTCATGGATGATGTATTGAAAGTACGTCCCAGTGTTTACAAGTGTGGAAAAAGAGGAGCGTTCAGATGTTGTTGTATGAGGAATGATAATAATTAATGTCTTTGTGTCAGTTTATTGTTTGAAATGGTCCGAAAATGTGCGTTTCACATATGTAACGCGTGACCTTTCCACGGCATTACACAATTACGTGAAGTCGCACTGGCGCATTACAGGACCGGAGATAGACAAGAAGTTGTGGTTTAAAAGTGCATATTTTTTATTTTATTTTGCCAAAAATGACAATCGTTTCGCTAGATAAGACCCTCATGCCTCGTTTGAGATCGCTTAAAGTCCTTTGAAACTGCAATTTTAAGCTGCATTAAAACTGTTAAGTGTTGGGGTCCATTAAAGTCCATTAAAATGAGAATAATCCTGGAATGTTTTCCTCAAAACACAAAATGTCTTCTTGACTGAACAAAGAAAGACATCAATATTTTGGATGACATGGTGGTGAGTAAATTATCTGGATTTTTTTTAAGAAAATGGACTAAAGGCCCGGGTATACTTTTTTCCGTGTCCGCGTCCGGCTCGCGCGCGCGGCTTTCCGAGTATAGTTCCCGCGGTTACACGCGGATGGCCGCGTTCAACACTATACGCAATACAAATGATTTCTTATTCAAATGTTTAGTCTAACAGGCTGTCAGGGCAGCACTGATTTGGCGACATTTACAGTCATTAAAACATTAGGATAGATGAACAAAAGTAACTGATCCACCATTGCAAACACAGTTTAGAACAAACAACAAGACAACAAAGAACAGGAATCAAACAAACATGCACCACAGCTTTCTGTTCTTGGAAGAAGTAAAAGTTAAAGAAGAAAAACGATATTGTGTGTGCAAATGCTGTCTATTTCCTTTGTATCATTGTTTATAGTGGAGTGTCCTGTCTAAATATTTTCAGGCGCATGCGCTGCCGCACGCGGACTGCACGCGCACTGTCCGCGCGGTCCCAAATTTTGGGCTGCACGCGGACCCCCCTGATGACGAAAATGACGCCACGCGGACGGCGCGCGCACGCGGACGTCCCCAGCATACTTTCGGCTTAATCCTTTAAATAAAGGTGTGACTCTATTCTCTGGTTTGGCTACATTATATTGCATAAATGCATAAGAGAATAATAGGCTACATTCCTATTAATAAATAAATAATTTAAACTTCGTCCACCAAAGCATTTTAAGCAATCTGAAGTAATGCCTGGTGCTCTTCTGAAAACGACCTGCATGGTGGCGCTTGAGAGCGCTTTGGTTTTTCCGGAGACGCATTTGTTGCTGTGATTTGGAATAACTACAACAGTTACTAGTATCTTACTAGTATCTATGTTTACATTAATGCGTTTATGCTTTAAAACGCGTTACTTTTGCTACGTTTACGCCTTTCATCTACACTACATCACCGTTTTCGACCCTCATAAACGGATTCGTTCGCAAACACTGAAGACCCTGTTTTAGTTTGAGAACTCAGACGTTGCTCTGAGTGTAAATGAACGTAGACGGAGTCTTATGTAAACGAACAGCTGATGTTAACGTGACAGCGCATCATTTTCAAAGTAAAAATTATTTTATTCATGTAAATGTTGGTTTGCAACGGAGGTTTTGCCAAAAATAGTAAACATCTACCAACCAGCTATTATAAATGCCATATCGGATTGTTTTAACATGTATCCTTATAGATAATGTCTGTTTTATATTAAATGTTTGAGTATTGTTGGGTTTAATGTGTTTATGTTTTGTTTAAATTTAGTTAGCTTACGAAAGATAGACTGTAATTTTAAACGCCATATAGGCGTTGCAAAGGCCAATATGAAGGGAGAATTGTAATGGGACATTATTTTCCAGTTTAATGTAAGTTTTGTTTGCTACTTTAAAATTAACTTCGTTTCAGATAATTTGTCTCTTAATTTTAATCGATGTTTTGTTGATAAGTTTTGTGAATATAAATTAATAAAAACAATAAACTCAACGTCATTAATATAATGCTCGTTTAGGCGCTTGCGCTTTTAGCTATTTGTGTGTTGCTAGCGGAGGACGTGCACGGACCTCGCACACTTTTAAAAATTAATGCAATAAGCATTTCTGGTAGGCTAAAGCAATACTTCACCTCTTACTATGTTTGATTAAAGTTTGCATTTGCTGAAATTTATTTTTGCTTCAAGTTCGCTGCTGTTTAGTATTTTTCACTTGAATGCTTCCTTTTTAAATCATAAACACCTTTCTGTTTAGTTATAAAATCAAAATTAACCTATTAATCATATTAATATGTTGTAGGGGGAGCTAGAACAGTATAAGTGTTTATGTTTTGTTTAAATTTAGTTAGCTTACGAAAGATAGACTGTAATTTTAAACGCCATATAGGTGTTGTGAAGGCCAATATGAAGGGAGAATTGAAATGGGTCAGACATTAATTTCCAGTTTAATGTAAGTTTTGTTTGCTACTTTAAAATGAATTTCGTTTCAGATAATTTGTCTCTTAATTTTAATCGATGTTTTGTTGATAAGTTTTGTGAATATAAATTAATAAAAACAATAAACTCAACGTCATTAATATAATGCTCGTTTAGGCGCTTGCGCTTTTAGCTATTTCTGTGTTGCTAGCGGAGGACGTGCACGGACCTCGCACACTTTTAAAAATTAATGCAATAAGCATTTCTGTAGGATAAAGCAATACTTCACCTCTTACTATGTTTGATTGAAGTTTGCATTTGCTGAAATTTATTTTTGCTTCAAGTTCGCTACTGTTCACTACTGATTACTTGAATGCTTTCTTTTTAAATCATAAAGACCTTTCAGTTTAGTTATAAAATCAAAATTAACCTATTCATCATATTAATATGTTGTAGGGGGGAGCTAGAACAGTATAAGACTTTCCCAAACACATTTTTACAAGTTCAAAAATAGTGTCTGTTATAGTTGCCAGCAAAGGACCCAGGTATGACTTTTTGTCAATATCGCACACCCCTAGGCTGCGTACACGCACAAAGGTAAGCTATTATTAGAGTAATAAGTTATTTTACACTTTTATGTACATGCCCAGTTACGTGATTGGTCATGTTTCATGCGTTTATGGTGGTGTATAGTGTGGATGAAGATTATTTTTAAAATGCCAGTATAAACGAGGATCGTTTTCATTTTAAAATGTCGTTTTAAAACGCAAATGCTCTAATGTAAACAGGGCCTTATTTTATAAAAATGTTGTTTATCACATTTTGGAACCAAGATCTTTACTTTGTTAATTTGTTATGTGTGGATTATTACAGTCCTAAAAACTGCTATGCTAACAGATAAGATTGTGGGACTGTGGAAAAGTAAAATGTTTGATTAACTCAACCAAGCGTGTTAATGCCAACCTTTACTTGGGCTGGTTAATATGTCATCTATTTTACTCACATCGCTTGTAAACTGTCTGCAGTCAAATTATTCCACAGAATTTCATTTGCTTGAAGACTCTCCGTTTCCTCCAACAGCGTTACATCAAATTCTACATTTGGTTCTTTGACTTCTGGTGATCTGGACGTAAGAAATAAAATGAAAGGCATTCTTTTAAAAATGAAAAATACATTAATGCATAAAAAACTTTCTTCACAAGCACTCTTACATACCTATAAACTTCGATGAAGTTGTCATACTCTGACGGAGGATCGATTTGATCAATGGAAGTGTGTATTTCCTTGTGGACCTTCACTATTTCATCTGTTAACAGGCTTGTGATGTCACTATACTCCTCAAGAATCCACTTACTACAATAAAAACACATAAAAAACAACTATTATAGTCTTCTCTTGACTAACCATGCTCATTTGAGCATGTTGGGATGAGATGATTACCAGTTTCATGATTAACCACGATAAAATGTCCTGACAGTTAGTATTATCGTTTAAAGTTGAATTATCATTACAACCGTGTTTGATTACCGTTATTTTGAAAACATGCTGTAAATCCTGTCGACCCAGAATCAGTTTGATGCAGGCGCACATATGCAACATAGTTTTTTTGCACAAGAAGGCATTTAAGGGATAATGTATTGTTTTCATTCACGTAAACTACCGAGGCCCTAAGGTGACATAGGAGTAAAAAAAGTTTCATATCATGTGCTCACGCGAAATCTTCATGTGCAAAAAAAAATTCCGCCTGAGCTCGCGGTAGTTTCGAGTGAGCGTGCGGTAGTTTCGAGTGAGCGTGCGGTAGTTTCGAGTGAGCGTGCCGTAGTTTGGAGTGAGCGTGCGGTAGTTTGGAGTGAGCGTGCGGTAGTTTGGAGTGAGCGCGCGATAGTTTCAAATAAGTCAAATTAATTAAACTGAAAAGTAACTTGCATTACTTTTTTATAAAAGGTAACTCAAAAATGAATGTGTACATTTAAAATGTAATGCGTTACTTTACTCGTTACATCAGAAAAGTTATATTATTACGTAATGCACGTTACTTGTAATGCGTTACCCCGAACACTGAATGTGAGTGTGTGCTTTTAATAGCCATGTTTTCATCCACAATTTTCGCAAAAGATGTTTATCCAATGTGATCTTTTTAATGTATAACAACCTGCTTGTGCATCCCAGTGCGTAGAGAAAACAAAAAGTAAATGCGATCTTGTCATTTAAATGCATTTTGGGAATGCAGTCGTGTCATTATATCGAACGCCTTTGACGACATTTAAACATTCCAATATGAGCAAAACAACAAATAGTGTGCTGTAATTATCGGATTGCTGGTTAGTCAGTTATGCGGTCTCATCACATCTCAGTTATGACAGAAAAGGCACATTTTTGATGCGCATAGAGGATTATATTCGGTAAATGTGCTTCTATTAAAGTTTGTGAACATATCATCATACTGGATAAAAAAGCACATACTATTTTATGCAATATCCCAAAATGCAAATAAAAACCACTGGATGAAAACATGGATATTGTTGTGATCAAAATGCACAAATTAAATGCATTTCCAATATTGCATTTGTGCAGACCGAAACCCGAAGTATTTCATGTATTGATTTTTGACGTGAAACTCACCCCACTGTGTTTGCATAGACATAAGAGAATAATGCAAACTTTCAAGGGGTGGACAAATAAATAACTGATAAAAATCCCATAGTTACATCAATATTATAAAGAATATTGCTATAGCAACCACATAACAATGTGCTAAAAAACACACACACAAAAAAAACTCTTCATTTGTTAATCCAAATTCTAAATTATCCATCATTGCACAAACTCTTGCATGTTTCATGGTCATGTATAAATCCCAGGAAAAACATACACTGATAAATCAAATGTATAGATGCAACGTAAATTGCTTTGGATAAAAGCGTCTGCCAAATGCATAAATATAAATGTAAATCTGTGGTGCCAATGCCAAAAGGTTATTGCTATTGTTTCCTTTTATGTGGATTAACCTCGACTTCAGATTACTGTAAACCCTGTGATTAAAAAACAGCTTAAGAAAAGAAAAAACTCATTGAGACTTCTGTTCTCTGCTAATCCTCTGAAAGCTACACTATGAGGGTACAGCACAAAACTGCAGGGGTTTATTGTGGTCGTAATGGTTGTGCAGTGTTTAATGCCAAAAGGTTCACTATAACTCACATGCTTTTGCGCATTGGTGGCTCAGATGAGGAGTTTATATTTTTCTTTCAACCCTACATCCATATCTCCTACTTCCATACAATACAATGTGCAAAAATCAGCATGCGAAATGATTAGTATGTCTGAAACTTTAATATGCAAATCAGTTAGTGCAAGAAATGTAACCTACTTTTACCAAAATTTCTCATTATGTATATGCAGCTGTCACATGAAAACATTCATCATTGTATATTACAGCATTTTTCTTTTATAATAAATGACGATTCCACCACACGTGAAGGTCATGAAGTTCATCTACTCACAGTGCTCTGATCATCTCCTCCTGCATCTTCTGCAGAGAGTCCAGCAACTGTGGTAACGCCGTCTCGTGGTAATGTTCCTGATGTAGCTGCGCGCTCTTCACTGCCAGCACATACTGGTTGTGCAGGTTATGCAGCTTCATGGTGGCTTTGTCGTAGCGCTCACGGGCTTTCTCTGTCTCTTTTCCTGGAGGGCAAAAAAGCAGTTCTGTTAAAATGATACATGTGCTTTTGTTGTGCAAGCCTTTAATCTTTCCAGAGATTTTATGTTTCTTTACTGGTTTCTCAAAGTTTTACATTAACTGCGTTGCAATATACAACTTTGGTTTCTAAGTAGTGATGAACCAATATGTTTTTTATGCCCATTATTGATATCTACAGAGCAGGGGGGCCGAGCAACATACAAATGAAGAGTTTGGTTCCAAAATGAGATAAATTTTTCAAAAATTTTGTAATTTTTTGCAATTGATATCAATTAAACTGCAGTTGGTTTGTTTTGATTTATGCCTTTATAACGAAAAAATAAAGCTAAGTACCGCACAATAAAACACAAAACATAACAACATAATAATAAATATTTTTGACATCTCGTTTTGGAACCAAACTCTTCAAATATATATGAAGAGTTTCGTTGCAAAACGAGATAACCACCGTTTTTTTAATTGTTCAGAAATCTCGTTTTTTTTGGTTGTGCATTCCAATTAATTTCAATGCAACTGCAGTTGGTTTGTTTTGGTTTAAACCTTCATAACTTAATAAATACAGCTAAGTAGCACCATAAAACAAAATAATAACATGATAGCATAATAATAAACATGTTTTGTCAAAATTAAAAAAAAAAAACTCTTCATATACACAATACAACTAAATAAATGAACTCGATCAATTAAATCAAGCCTTACTTCACACAATATTTATTTATGAAAAAATGAAAGACATATTATAGCACATATTTCATTGCTAAAAAACTTTATTTTGTGCATTTGGTATAATACAATGTGTTTGCGTGGTTTATGGTTAAAAACACATTATTTCCACATATTGTACATTTTTGTAGCTCCAGATTTCACTTTCTTCCTGAAACGCACGGATTTGAAAAGCTCTGTGTCCCTGATTGGCCAACTAATCTGTACGTTGTGATTGGCCCGAATACCTCTGATGTCAGCCAGAAACGTGACGCTCCTTACCATGTTTGAAAGATTCGCTCACAATGCAATGCTAACAGGAGTTAACTTACAGGTTGAGAGTCAGAAGTAGGAGGAATTATAATGTCGGTCGGTGTTTATTGTAGTTCAAGAAAAGAGATTTACGTTATAGACGATAAATCGGGTCATCATTTACTTTGGGGTTTCTATCTTTTGCATATTGTTAACATGTACTAATACACAGCCATGGAAATCGATGAATCGGTAAAACCGTGAATTGGACGATAGTTGCTCTTTAAAATCAATCAAGCTGCAGTTGGTTTGTTTTGATTTAGGCATTCATAACTAAAAAAAAAACAGCTAAGTAGCATAATAAAACATGCTAAAATAAGTTATAACATTTTGGAACCAAACTCTTCAAATATATGCGCAATACCAGAGTTTCCCGCAGCACTTCAGTTCAGGCGGCCCGCCCAAGCTGGGAAACCCTCCCTTGACTAGGACATCCCAAAAAAGGCCGTCAAGTGCATCTCGGAGAATAGCGGGAACGCGCGCCACACGGCTGAAATGAGAAAGACGTGGTCCGGACCGTCACTGTTTGGAGGATAACTAGCCAGTTGATAAAACATCTCGGAGAATAGCGCGGATGCGCTTCACACCGCAAGTGTGCCCGCGCGCAACATGGCCGAAATGAGATAAAGAAATGGTCCAACATGTCTGAAGGATAGCCAGTTATCCTTATGTTTTGGGTTTATTTAAGCCTCTATTAGTCTATAGTTCTTGCTCATTTAAAGTAAGCAACCTGCTAGCTAGGTTTCACGTGCCTGTTGATTCGATATAATTGTTGAGCGCTCTTGCTCATGTTATTTATGTGCATTATTTACATGCTACAGTAGTTGCACTCCTTTAAGATAATTTAATTAATAGTGGGAAATAATCAGTTTTTACAATCTTTGCACTATCTATCATCATTTGCCAGACGTTCTACAACATCTGCTTTAGTTTGTGTTTATTAACCCTTTAGTTTCACTTCATCACACAGCTATTCGCGTTAGAGGTAAAACATTTAATTCATTAATGATCTAGTATTTGTTCATTTTCTGTCATAGTGTCTTCAAAATTATGTTTTATTTTAGTGTTTTAAATAAAAATCAGTCCCTCCAGAAAAACGCAATTGTGCGATCGCAAGATTTATTGCATAATCAGCCAAAGTCTGCATATTTATGCGGGGCCACATTTTTTCCAAATACGACGCACTTTCGCCGCATTAATTACAGATTTCCGTGCACAAAATATGCGGGGCTTTGTATGATTTTATAATCCCCGCTTTTCGTAGCAAAAAGTCACATATATATTAGCAGAAAGCTGAATGTTGCATTTACTTCACACAAGCGCAGCCGTGTCCTCTGTTGCCATGGGAACGTTATGAAGTGACGTGATTATGTGACGTGAACATCATTGCAGCTTTTGCGAGTTTTTGCAAGTTCCGCAAATTCCCGCAATTCCATCGCATAAATTGCTTAAATATCCCGCATATTCCATCGCATTTTTTAAGGAAACGTGCCGCAAAATCGAAGATTTTTGCCCGCAACAATCACAAAAAAACTCAGCGTTTTTCTGGAAGGACTGAAAAATATTTTAATTTTCATCATGACGTGAACGCCCATTTGATTACCACGCCCCCTACCCCGTCCATCTGCCCAACCCTACCACCTTACCCAAGAAATTTTCCACGGGAAACCCTGAATGCTACTAAATAAATATAGGTCAGACGTACAAAAACGTTAAATTGAATCAAACCTTATTTCACACAATATTTATTCATGAAAAACAAGATTTTTACTCAAGATATAGTTAAATGTTAATGATTGTTTAAAGACTTTTAAGGAACTCACCTTTTACCGCAGCTTCCTTGTATTTTTCTCGTGCGAAAACAGCTTCCTTACTTAACTGCCTGTAGGTGCATTTCAACTTTTCAAGTTCACTTTTTGTCACCTGTAAAGGAGAAAATCAAGTCACACTGTTGGTCAAGCAGATATTTTCAGCCTCGGCATTACAATGACCAGGGCTAGGGCCGGTGATATCGTTGACTAAAATTTAGATCTCGTAAAATTTGGAATAAATGCCTCAGTTGAGATGACACAAACACCTTTATTAAAACAGCAGTCATACTGTATCCCATTGGAAAAAATAGCACTGTATTACCAAAACTTGATATAACAGTCCAGCCCTAACTAGGGCAAGATGTAATCTATGGACATTTTTGCTTTTTCTACGCAAAATCTTTGGAAAAATCTACAGAATTTTGTGGAATGGTTTTTAATGTGTTAAAAAGACCAGAGGGGATGGGAGCTGAAAATATTACAAATTGAATGTTAAAAAAATTCACCTTTATTTAGGGTTTACAAAGCATATTAAATTTGGGTCTAAATGCACCAAAACAAGTACCAAAGTACTCTGAATTAAACTGAACCAACATATATTGGCAGGACAGGGAAGTAAGTAGTAGTTTTTACAAACATACTTTACAAAAAAAAAACATTCACAGCAAACTATTTTGGCATGAAAGTGTAATAGACATCTAATCATAGCGTAAAATGAAAGCAAACACCTTGAACACATGTTGACTTTGCTTACATGATCAAATATAGTTGGCTACTTCTCCATGTTATTTTGGCAAAAGCGGCATGTAACCAAATTCAAGGTTATTTATGGTAGAACTGGGTTACTCATTGCCAGACTTTATAGGGTCTTTTAGTTAGCCGTTATTTCACGGTCTCGATTTTTGCTTGCTGGGTTGACACAAAACAATGGCACTGATACTTTATGTTAAGATACGTCAGGGCAAGATGTTTTTAAATTAAGCCAGCTCAAACATGCATTTTAGTCTGGGACTAGGGCCACATCCACACGAAACCAGTGCTTCCCCTATCCCAAAATATTTTTTAATCCGAACTTTATTTCCCTCTGTAAACACAGAGTTGTCCAAAGATATCTATAAGGTGTGAACAAAATGCAGAAACAATGACTTAAAGTGGATTGTCGTAGTGAAGACGTACGCATGTGTCATCGCAACAAGTTACCTTTCAGCTCTTTGATACAGGGGTTTAAATTCAGATCAACATTAATAATAATGCAGATATTAGGGAGCTCCTTGCTATCCATGCTGAAACTGAGATCGATCGCCAGCTTCACAACAATCATGGCAAGTTCATGATCAGATCAGAATAAGTAAACTTACACATTTTTCCATGTACTTTCTGTATCTTTAGAGAAAAGAGCTAAATATACAGATTGGCTCTCACACGAAGACGCAAAGGTGCCGGTTATCAGATTTATCCGCTCTGGGACCCAGTTTGAAAAAAGCGGATTCATGCTCCCAAAATGCCAGATTCCTCTGAACGAAACGCAGATTTGAAAAAATATCCGTATACAACTAAACACGACTCTAGGACAAGCCCTGTCCGGGAAACTGCCCATAATGTTTGTCAAGATCATGTATTTATATTTTGTATATAAAATGACATATATTACAGCATTATATACTAGTCAACATTTAAAGTGGATCAAAAAAGTTAATCAAAGTTGTCCTATAACAAGAATGGGTTCCCTTTTTGGCTTTAGGACAACTTTCTTGAAAGGTTTTCATACACATCAAATGTTAAAGGAAAACATCACACTTTTTTCAATATTTTACTATGTTCTCACCTCAACTTAGACGAATGAATACATACCTATTTTTATTCAATGCATGCACTTAATCATTGTACAGCACGTTGTGAACGTGCCAGCACTCAGCCCAGCCCCATCCATTCCCTAGGATCCAAACAGGGATGAATTTATAAGCCATCAAACACTTCCATGTTTTCCCTATTTAAAGACTATTACATGAGTAGTTACACGAGTAAGTATGGTGGCACAAAAGAAAACCTGAAATGAGAAAAATAAAAACTAAGCGCTTAGTTTGCAGCACTTCGACCTTGGCCCGCAGTAACATCAGCACATTTTCTTTTGTGCCACCATACTTACTCATGTAACTACTTGCAAAACTGTCTTAAAATAATGAAAACATGGAAATGTTTGGTGGCTTCTAAATTCATCCCTGTTTGGATCCTAAGGAATGAATGGGGCTATGCTAAATGCTAACACATTCACAATGCGCTGTACAAAGATTAAGTGCACGGATTGAATAAAAATAGGTATGTATTAATTAGTCTAAGTTGAGGTAAGAACATAGTAAAAAAAAGAAAAACGGTGGTGTTTTCCTTTAAGTAGTGTATATTATAGCAAAATTAAAAGCTTTTGTTAATATCTTCTCATGATGGATTTAGTATGCATCAGGATAAATTCACAATTTTTGCAACACAATGTAACATAACTGTAAACCTAACCTAACAAGAGTATTCATCTTACAAACAGATTTGAAATGATCAAGTGTTGACTGTCTGTCATGTCACGTAGTCGACGAAGACAACTAATTTTATTTCACACATCTCAAACAGTAAATGGTTTGTGCACTTATTAAAAAGCATCACATCGCAGGCTACTGTTGACCACAAACATTTGCAGGCCTGACAATGACTTACCTTGTTCATCTCACACTCGATCTGCTGGTGGAGGCTTTGATAACTTTTCTTCACCTGCTGCTTGTCTTTGATCATCATGGTGAGGCGATGAAGAGGTCCGGAGTTCAGCTCCTCTGCATGAGATTTCATGATCTTGCTTAACTGCTCGGTCTGTTGCACCATGTGAGTCCACGACTGATAATGAAAGCCACATACAGAGATATCAAGATAATGCATGTCTACAGATGCATGTAAAGAGATTAGCAATGACACTGAAATGTTGAATGTTCATCATCATACATTTCATAGTACATTAAAGATTACAGAGATTTTTACATTTTTAGAAAAAGTTTAAAACATAGTGTCCTCTGTAAAAAAAATGCTTTATGTAAAGTGGCTTTGCAACAATGGACATGGTCAAAATTGTTATATAAATAAATTTGAACAACCCTAATTAAAGGATTACTCCACTTTCATAAAAAAAATAATTCTGATAATTTACTCAACCCCAGGTCATCCAAGATGTTTATATCTTTCTTTGTTCAGTCAAGAAGAAATTAAGTTTTTTGAGGAACACATTCTAGGATTTTTACGGAGCCGCTAAGGGGACATAAAGCAAAAATTCAATAATGTTTAGTTACGTGTGCGCACGTGAAACTTTCGCTTTAAAACAAATTCTGCACATGAAACTAAACTTTCGATTTTTTTACTCCAATGTCAACTAAGGGGCTCAGTAGATTTTTCTCAATGTAGTGGGCTTTATTTATAGCAGTTTAAAATTGCAGTTTCAGTGCAGCTTCAAACGGCTCTCAAACGATCCCAACCGAGGCATAAGGGTCTTATCTAGCAAAACAATCACAATTTTCGCTAAAAAAATAAAATAAATACTTTTAAACCACAACTTTTCATCTTGCACTAGCTGTGTTATACGCCCGCGCGGCCTTAACATATTACGTAATCACGTCGAAAGTTCACTCATGACATATGCGAATTTCACATATGTAATGTGTGATGTTTCCACGTGATTATGTAATACGTAAGGTCGCGCCGGGGCATCACATGTCTAGTACAAGAAGAGAAGTTGTGATTTAAAAGTACAGATGTATTAATGATAACTGTTTTGCTAAATAAGACCCGTATCCCTCGGTTGGGATTGTTTAGAGCCGTTTGAAGCTGGATTGAATAAAGTGCACTATATTGAGAAAAATCCTGGAATGTTTTCCTCAAAAAAATTTTTTTCGGCTGAACAAAACAAGGGCAAACATTGTAAATTATCAGAATATTTGAAGAGTTTGGTTTTTAAAATGCAATATATATAACATGTTTTTTATACCAAGAAAGCGACAATATGAAAACCACTATTTTCTGTTACAAACTTTCACATAGCATCTTTAGTAGGGCTGGGCGGTATGACGGTATATTCCGTTACCGCGGAATAAAATGTCAGACGTAACAGATTTTTCTATTCCGTCTATTCCGCCGAATGCAAATATGTGGGCATGGCTAACTCTGCCCTCCCACATGTTAAAACAGACTTCATGATCATCACATCATAGCATCTGTCATATTTATAATATCTAGAGCTTCGTCTCTCATATAGGATAGGTAGGCTATTCATCCTGTCTGTAGGTTTTTGCATATATACCTGTTCATTTTACATATTGCCTATTTTTAATGTAATGTATGCATAAATACAAAATACAATGAAGGCATACTATAGCTTCAATAGTCTACTAAATTAAAAAAATTATCAAGACTTAATCTGTTGTTATCTTCTGGGCATTTTCACTTTAACATTATTAACTTTAAATTCCTCATAATTTAAAAACTGCGGTGGACATTAAGTTAAAGCTAGAGTGAGTTGCAAATTTCTGTACATTTTTATAATAAAAAAACAATATAAACTGAAAAATATTTATACCGTGAATATACCGTTCCGTGAAATAAAATGACTCATTCCGTGGAATAGATTTTTGGTCATTCCGCCCACCCCTAATCTTTAGGTTATAGAAACATAAAAAAAATCAAATCCATAATTTGATTTTCGAAGATTTATTATAAAAACGGATTATTTTTTCCCCAAATTGCTATAAATCTATTAAAAATATATATAAATGTGCATTCATCTTTGCCATGTTAAATTCATTTAGTTGACTAGTGGTATACACTGCTTAATCAAAACACTTTGTCATTTTAAGTACACTGTCATTGCTGCGGTTATATTTGGGTCATCGTCACTTAACATTTTTCACAGCGATCAACTGTAAAATGTTTTGGTCCTGCTTGATTTTTGTTGATTTTGAGTAAAATAATGGAAAGTTTTTCCTCTGGGATAAATGTGTTAGCGAGAAGCTTGATGCTGTCGGGTGAGGAACAAGCAACAGCCGGCATTTTTCCTTCGCCCGAGTGCCTCTCGCGTAAATTATTAGATTTTGATGGTTTACGTTTCTTCCCCGCCACAGAAAACCACCTCAGGTTTATTAATGCCATTAAAGTATTATTTTGTTTTTGTTTGTTTGTTGATCACGAACTACAAGATTAGGAAAACTAGGTTTCCATGTGTAATCCAATGCGCCGCCATTGTTGTTTACAATGTGTGGAATGGTGCGCTGTGATTGGTTAAGCGGATTTATTGCATTTTGCAGAAAAGGAGGACTGCCGTTTGTCGCAGTTTGGAAAAAACGAGGGGGGGATGACAGAATAATAGGGCTGGGTATCGATTCAGATGTTCTAGATCCGTTCGATTTTGATTTACAAGCTATCGATTTGTTTCGATTCTTGTTACAATTTTTACACTCGATTCTCAATTTAACTCAATAAATATAGATTTAATACAAATACTATATTTATAAAAAATAAAAGTGAACATAAGTTTACAAGTAGGTAATTAATGAAAAAGAAATTAAGAGTCACAAACCTGTATATTAAACGCTTTTATTTTTAGGTACACTAGAGTACATTAAAACCGAACCCATCTCTAATTTTTAAATGCATACAATTATGTTCATTACAATAAAAAATTGATGCAAGATGAAAAATGTATGGTGAAAAAAGTCAGAACAGTCGGATCCTTGATCAAACAGGATCAGGTTATTTTATTTTTTCATTATTTGATTTGTGGCCTTTAACTCTTTCCCCGCCATTGACGAGATATCTCGTCAATCAAGAGAAAACGCTTACCCGCCAATGACGAGTATTTCCGTCTTTCCGCAATACCGCTATTATCCACTAGGTGGCGCCCTTCCGCAACTTTTTAAAACCGGAAGTATTGCCCTATGGCAAGCTGCTGCATGTCCATGTCTGTTTTAAAGATCGCTCTGAATGGGATCTCTATGAAAAGTCCGTCACAAAAATGGAATTATCTCTGCTTTTTGCTCAAAATGTGTTGTTTTTGCAGAAACCTACCCATATTCAAAAGCTGATTACAAAAGAACTACTGAAGGTAGGATGAAACTTTTTTTTTTTTGTTTGAAAGCAGAGGGTCTGTTATTTGGTATATTGTATGTTTATATATTTGAAGAAGAACATTTTCTGGAAGGCATTAAACTTTGGTGAAAATCATGAAAAACGCTGGCGCTGGCTGGCAACTTTTTTAAAAAACACTGGCGGTGAAAGAGTTAAGAATCGATTTTGAATCGACCACATAAAAAACCCAGATTAATCGAAAAATCTTTTTTTTTCCCCAGCCCTACAGACGGTGGATATTGTATTTTGCGTAAAAATTAAGAATTTAATATTAAATACTGCCCTGATACAATACTGATTTTGGCGGTAACTTGTTTTTAAATGGCGTTAATCGTGTTTTGGAACCAAACTCTTCATTTTTTATGAAAGTGTAATATTCCTTTAATATGTTTTATATGTCAAAACCCTTTCTGATGCTTGTTCTTTATCACATAATTGTATTTTCCACTCCCAGCCCTAAAAATCTGTCCAATACTTAAGTCTTCCGAGCACAGTATAGCAAAAAAAATACACAATGTAAACATCATAACCATCTGTCCGTCCATGAAGCAGAAAGGAGCGTTACCTTAGAGACACTGCTGACATAGTCGATCTGAGAGGAATTGTCATGTTTGTCCACCTGCTGGCTGATGTTGAGCAGGAGCGAGGCATATTCCTTATCGCTCTTCACCCGTAGGGTCATGAAACGCTTTACCGTCTCCAGTAGCTTCAGTTCCCAGTCCTGCAGCTTCATCAGACCCTCGTGTGAGTTCCGCAGGTCCCGGCCGAACCCCATCTTACTTGCAAGGCACGCGGTCTCTCTCTCTCACTCAACGGGGTGTACCGCTCAGGTCTGCATTGTTACTACAGGTGAAAGGGAATATAGGAAGTGACTAGTTAGTTGAAGTGGTCCAAAACTGCTGGAGAGATATTTGAAGGTTCTTGCATGTCTTGTAACTATTTGTCATTGGGTGCATTCACGTCAAACATTACAACGTAATTACAGCAATAATATGTTTTCAATGTACAAAAAGTGTTCACAACCTCGTAATCCACATAATAAATAAAAATTAAAATTGAAGCCATTAATGTAATGTGCGGGCAACTACCAGACTATGTTGGAGACCACTGTTGTAGGCTAATGGTACATTCACATGGGGTGTAAGTGTTAACGCTTGATAGAAGGTGTGTTTGAAGCGTGGCCAACAGCCAATCAGAGTGTCCGCAACACATGCTCATCTGTTCTCCGGTCTTGCATAGACGTAATTGACTTGCTAGCAGTGGCGGCGCCAGGGAGGAGCTAGGTGGTGCTGTAGCTCCCGCTATAATATTCATAGCACCCGCCCAGCACCCCCAAGAAATGTCTGTAATTTTTTATATTTTAATGTCATGGTTGAATAGTGTTTTCATGTTGTTAAAAAGGGAATTAAATAATAATTTAAAAATATATATTTTTGTCTAAACTATCATGACGCCCAAACAGGTGATCTTCTTTGGCCAATGGGTGCAGCGCCCGGTGAAATTTTGACCTTAACGCACGGCAGTTTGTTTTTGATAGCGAGTTTGGAAATTTAGCCAAGTAAAATACACCAAAATGTATACACCAAAAACTACCCGAGGAACAGCAGTGGACACACTAGGACCAGTAATCTGGCACTTTTGGCTATAAATACGGAGAAAACGAAGACCCTTGACTGCGTCAACATCATTGATGATGCTGTTTTGTTGTGAAGACGTCTATGATAAGTGCTTGATTTTCCCCTCTGTTAGCTATTACAAATCAAATTAATTTGGTGGTTAAAGCACAAATCTTGGCTCTGCATTGTTACATCTATAGGGTGCCCATACGTGTCATTCTTCCCGGACGCGTCCTGTCCAGGATTTCGGTGCATCTTCCGGAAGTCGTATTTGTTGACCGCATACGCCATTCAGTTAAAAACATAAGACATACAATCGTAGTTTCATTCTTACCTTAAAATGTAACGGTTGCACAAGGCAATCTAGTTGGCAGATCGCTATCTGAAATATTCCCAAAGACGACGTTACAGGGACGCAGAAAGTATGGCAAGAGAGACGCAGCGTCTCGTTTCCTTCTCAGGGAACAACAGTTACATACGTAACCCGAGACGTTTTCATGTGTCAAACACAACTATGCAAAAAAGCATTTTGGTATGAATCAATATTTGCATACAGAAGATATAAGCATTTAAAGCGAACAGTTTAGCACGTGTGCTTAAAAAGTCTAGAATTTTTATGATATTATCCTACACTATACAGGGAATAATATGGATTTTTTTTCCAGAAACTTCTTGCATAAAATAGATTCAAGCACTTTCAGTGACCTGTATCTGTGTATGTATATTTTCAAAAACTTCCCAGGGCCTTTTTTCCCCCACATTCACAAACTTTCAAGGATTTCAAGGACTCGGGGAAACCCTGTAAAACGTTGAGAAATGTTACACTTCTGCCGCGAGTAACAGCAGTGAACCGACGGATGTACTATTCAGTTTGACAATGCATGACATCACCCATTGCAAGTTAATGATAAGCGTTAAAGGAATAGTCTACTCATTTTCAATATTAAAATATGTTATTACCTTAACTAAGAATTGTTGATACATCCCTCTATCATCTGTGTGCGTGCACGTAAGCGCTGGAGCGCGCTGCGACGCTTCGATAGCATTTAGCTTAGCCCCATTCATAGATAAAGTTAGAAGCGACCAAACACATCAACGCTTTTCCCACTTAAGACGAGTAGTTATACGAGCAAGTTTGGTGCTACAAAATAAAATGTAGCGCTTTTCTAAGCGGATTTAAAAGAGGAACTATATTTTATGACGTTATAGCACTTTTGGGAGTACTTCGACTCGCCTGAAAAGTCCGCTCCCCTTCTCACTCTCATAATGGGAGAGGGAGGGTGTTACTGCACCGAGTCGAAGTACTCCCAAAAGTGCTATCACGCCACAAAACATAGTTCCTCTTTTAAATCCGCTTAGAAAAGCGCTACGTTTTATTTTGTACCACCAAACTTGCTCGTATAACTACTCGTCTTAAATAGGAAAAACGTTGATGTGTTTGGTCACTTCTAACTTTATCTCTAAATGGTAGCATTGAATGAATGGGGCTAAGCTAAATGCTATCGAAGCGTCGCAGCGCGCTCCAGCGCTTACGTGCACGCACACAGATGATAGAGGGATGTATCAACAATTCTTAGTTAAGGTAATAACATATTTTAATATTGAAAATGAGTAGACTATTCCTTTAACGCGTGAATGTGTTAATGTACCATACGTTTCCTGAGAGCTATGAACAAACTTATGCTGAACCAGTTCCAGTATGTTATCATTTGGGTTGGGCTTTGTTTCAAATTTATTTATTCCAATTCCAAGTCCGATTCCGATTAATTTCAAAAGGGTGTAACAGTCAGCAGTAACAGTCAAGCATTTATAGATCAAAAATATTTATTTTGTGCCAATGCTTACAGCTGAAAACAAAAAAAACTGAGGCTACATAAAACTTTTTTAGGAGCTGAAAAACTTTTGAACAAACATGGCTAGGCTAGCTCAGGGCCGGTTCTAGATATTTGGAGGCCCTAAGAAAAATTTATGTTGGAGGCCCCTCGCACCCCTCTAATATTCAGATTAATACGAGAAAGTTTTTTTCCTACCCTGTAGGAAGTCATTTAAGCACCACAGTTATCAAACATGTTTTTCCCCATTACTATTCGTTTTTATTAAGTTAACCAATGGATAACATTTATGTTAAAATGTTATTAGAAATTATGCAAAATGTGTTGTTTTTGTTGATGCAGTAATTTATTTTAAAAAACAAAAAAAATTTGGAATAACAAAACCCCTAACCCTATAAAAAAACCTACAGATCAACACCTATACATTATATCAGTAAATGAGCATCAGTATCTCTCTTTTTTTTAGCTGCATGAACAGGATTTCCCCTCTTACTGAACAAATATACAGTGTAGAGTTATCTATTATAGACTAGTCATATTATGCATTGCAATACCTTAAATATCCATACAAATCAGCTGCTACTGGAAGTTAAACAGACATAATCAGAAAAAATAAAATCAAGATATACATACAGTTTACTTTATGTACTTTAATAACTCCAGTTTTGTTTGTTTTTTGACTTTAAATACAAACTTTTTAACTTGACTATTTTAATACTCCCCATGCGATGTTATCGTGCACTGCATTCAAAGTGTCTAAACAGAATCAGCAGTGCTCAAGTTTGATCTGTCCTGAAATGACTTTGATACAAAGCTAAAGTATTTTTTACAATGCACTGAACCATTTCAAAATACCTGCAGTATGTTTTGCACTGTCTTTGCATGCCAATTTCACTAAGCAGGAAACAAACGCTTTCACTGGCATCATATAGGCGAGGCTTCTTCCACTTCATGCGGCGCTGCAAGAACCGACAAGCAGATGACATCAAAGTACCACGAGAACAAATCGAGAAATCATACAGATGAGTCTGCTTATCAATCGTTCTCATGTTACTTTATTGTCATCAGCCTGCCGTTCTTGCAGCGCCGCATAAAGTCGAACTCACTTTATAACTTTGTCTATTGCTGTCAGAAGTGATTGTCGGAGTACATGGATTTAGCCGTTATGGAGGACCCCCTCCAAGCCTAAAGCCCTAGGCATTTGCCTACTATGCCTATAGGTAGCGCTGGCCCTGGGCCAGCTCAAAATGATTTTTACAATTTTTCCCTCGTATTGTAACACCTACCGAAATGATGGCACCTCAACAAAAGAAAATGCATGCTGCCCTTTAATATTTCATGTCCCTGACATTATTTCTTTAGTAAAAAATAAATCGATCTAATAATTCGACCGTGAATGAATACAATACATTATCCCTTAAATGACTTCTTGTGCAAAAAACTATGTTGCATGTGCGCGCCTGCGTCAAACTGATTCTGGCTGGACAGGATTTACCCCGAAAAAATCATGGTAATCAAACAGAGTTGTAATGCTAATTAAATTTTAAACAATAATACTAACCGGCAGGACATTTTTTCATGGTTAATCGTGAAACCGTTAATCCCATCCCTACCTCAGATGCTTTGCCATATTGCTGGTGACACCCATCTTGCAACATAATAGTTTGTCACAATAAGCTTTGTCTTTTTCTGATTTTGCAAAATGCAGCCACACTTACGAGCGTCTTTTACCATGTCAGGTGACTCAGGTCTTGGCAGATGACATGAAAATTATGTGACCATGCGGTTTTGGAATCGTTAAGTGGAAATGAAATTGTAATTTTATAACAAGGATCCGATTCCTTTCGTATGGATCTGATTTCAGAATTGAAATTCGATTCCCAACCCTAGTTATTATTGCTACCGTCCGTTTTGTTTGTCGTCATGCGAACGATGTTCAAAGTTATCAATGTGCTTCCATATTGAATACATTTTGGTGATCTGCTTCTTTAAGGCCTGGATTATTCTTTGTCAATCTATCATTTCTTAATCGTCAATTTAATGGGTTGTTGGTTAAAGATTAGGGCTGGTTTAAGGACTGTATTTA
The DNA here is from genome assembly GCF_027580225.2 of Misgurnus anguillicaudatus. Lineage (NCBI taxonomy): Eukaryota > Metazoa > Chordata > Actinopteri > Cypriniformes > Cobitidae > Misgurnus > Misgurnus anguillicaudatus. Next base: position 2,297,838 of record NC_073358.2, on the reverse strand, counting down.
ATATGACCAGTTTAAGGATGCGCTCACATCATACTTAACCCGACGGAACCGTACCAAAGTATGATTGTCCCCCTCCACAATCCCCCGCTCGTCTGCACTCACACTACACTTTATGATCCGAACCCGAGTACTTTCACGTCATTAAAAGAGGCAATTGTTATGAAGAAAACTTGTAGAGGTTTAAAAGCATATTATGAGCAGTCTGCTCTTCAATCAGTTTCGAGCTTCTTTAATGTTAAAAACCGATCGGTCCACGCAGCGTGCATGCTGTCAAATAGGGCTGGGCAAAAAAAAAATCGATATTCCGATTAATCGTTTTTTAAAACGTGGTCTAATAAAAATCGATTCTCAAAGAGCAGAATCAAATTTTTTCTTTTCATATTTATTTGCGCAAACATTGAACGTAAGATTAACTTTAATCTAATTACTAGTCTTCTTCAACGTTAGTGTTGTGGTTTTAAATTTACTCACTTCTAAACTGCTGTTAACTGTTCTTTTTTATTGATATAGTATTTGTTTTAAATCTTAATTCATTGAGAATCGAGTATAAAAACCTACCCGACAACCAGAATTGAAAATTGAATCGAGTATCGAAATCGAATCGATTTGATAGCTTGTGAATCGAAATCGAATCGATCTGGAACATCTGAATCGATACCCAGCCCTACTGTCAAACACATCTATGTTATCTGGGGTCCTTTGGGATGGAGTGACACATGGCTGTATGTACTTGTGCTGCGCATATCAGAGTGTTTTTACAATGACAGCTAAAGTTTCACGTCACCACCCTCGAATCAAGCTAACGGTACCCAAGACTACCTCTGCAAAGTATACCTGGGTGCGCTTAAGCGTACTGCACCCTAATACAGTACAAAGCGATCACACTAGCCAAACGAACCGTACTTTGGGGTCAAATGTATTTGGGTCTGGTATGCTTCATATAATTCGAGTACACCCTAAGATGTAGATCTAGAAATCAAATGAAAAAAATTATTGAAATTTAAAAAAAAATCTCGTCAACTGGTGTAAAAGTGCGAACTTTTCTGTTATAAATAGTTTGTTGCAGACGACTAGACAACATACTGCAGATGAAAACACTGACTAATCCTGAATAACCACAAAACATTCTTACCTTGTTACCAGCAGGTCTACATTCCTCTAAATAACCTCACCCAACCAGTGTGCACTTGCAAAACAGAGAACTATGCCATAAAACGTAGAACTGTAAAGTGCAACGGTTGAAGGACAAAGAAAGCTGTTTAAAAAAAGTGCAAACAAAGTGAAAGACTTCCTGTGTGAAGACCACCAAAAACCACCTGATAAATCAACCTTAAGTGAAACACGAGTACAGCTCTCAATAGAAATGTGATGTTATCTCCAATGAGTCTTGAACCGGACGTCCTGAAAGACACGCAATAAGATTACTTGCATTAACTGTGTGACTGTCAATTTTTAACGCCTACTGTTTCTTTTTTCTGACCCAAAACATACAATAAAGCCTTCACACATTTGTACATGTGACATACCACGGCGGTCTACACAAAGCCAATGTACATTTTTACATTAACAACAGTACCTCATTTGAACCTAAAAACATAACATGTTAAGAGAGTCTTGTTTACACAAAAATAATGTTTTACATCTATACGATTCGATTACAATTTTGCACAACACATGCACTTGGTATCACAAGTGGATGATAGAGACACATTCCGTTCAAATCTGGCATTTTAATCCGTCTCTTTAGTCCACTTAAAACCGATTCTGTCCTGATTATTTCAGGAGAATGCTATATGGGCAAGAGCAGGAGAACTGATGGGTTAAAGTTAATAATAAGATATAATACTTATTTATTTAGCTTGTTATGAGAACAATGCACTCAACTAATCGATAAAATTGTTGTTGTTTGTTGTTAACAAATGTAATTATCAATTAGTTGGTCCGTGACCTCACATGCTCCCGCACCACCGTTGGGACTGTGCCCTACTGTGCGATAAAACGCGAGCTGCACGTTTATCAGGTGCTGCTTCTTCTCACTACGTAACCAGCTTGGTTAAAAGCAAGAAAGTGTTGCCCTGACCGCAGGGTTGCCAGGTCCTCACCCCTTCGGTGGAGTTCTGAATTGTGCTTCTTTTAAACTGTTTGGTTGATATTTGGGCTGTGAATAATCATTTGGATGCTTTTGAACTAATTTTGAATGGCCATTGGGTTGTTTTGTTACGTGGATCTGGCAACCCTGATAGGACAATGATGGAAGCAAAAGCGCAAACACTGGTTAATAAAGATTTAATTTCCTCCTTTAATAAAGCGAGTTTGTATTCGTTTAACTGTTGTTGGTTTTTTATAAAAATAGTATGAACCACAAATTAAGCATCTGTTTTAAAGTAAGACAGAAATCTAAGATTTTATTACTGTAACAATGCATGTATATCACTTTCATATCATATGGCTTATTTGTTTCGTTAATAATTGATTATGTTAATTCTCATCAAGGTCTGAAGTTGAATATTAAAATGAGTTTATTAATTTGTGGCAAAATTTCCAGGACATCCCTAAAGACTTGATTCATTTTGTTTGTTTACACTGCAAAAAATTTCAAGAAAAAAATATTTTAGTATTTTTGTCTTGTTTTCAGTAAAAATATCAAAAAATTCTTCAAATTAAGATGCTTTTTCTTGATGAGCAAACCCAAGAAAATAAGTCTAGTTTTTGATTTTGTGCATAAAACAAGCAAAAAATCTGCCAATGGGATAAGCAATTTTTTCTTAAATTTTTCTTGAATTTAGTGTTTTAGAAAAATGTTCAAGATTTTTTTGCTTACCCCACTGGCAGATTTTTTTTTTGCTTGTTTTATGCACAAAATCACTTACATTTTATATTTTTGGTCTAAAAACTAGACTTATTTTCTTGGGTCGTTTTGCTCATCAAGAAAAAGCATCTTAATTTAAGAATTTTAAAATATTTTTACTGAAAACAAGACAAAAATACTAAGAATTTTATTTTTTTGAGAATCATTTTTTGCAGTGTATATTTGACATTTAAAGATGTTTTACTATGTTTTACTAAGCTGCACAAACTTTTTTATTTAACCTCCTAAGACCATAAACATGGACATCACATTGTTTGCACCATAATACTTAAAGGAATAGTCTACTGATTTTCGATTTTAAAATATGTTATTACCTTAACTAATAATTGTTGATAAATCCCTCTATCATCTGTGTGCGTGCACGTAAGCGCTGGAGCGCGCTGTGACGCTTCGATAGCATTTAGCTTAGCCCCATTCATTCAATTGTACCATTTAGAGATAAAGTTAGAAGTGACCAAACACATCAACGTTTTTCCTATTTAAGACGAGTAGTTATACGAGCAAGTTTGGTGGTACAAAATAAAACGTAGCGCTTTTCTAAGCGGATTTAAAAGATGAACTATATTTTATGGCGTAATAGCACTTTTGGGAGTAGTTCGATAGTTCCTCTTTTAAATCCGCTTAGAAAAGCGCTACGTTTTATTTTGTACCACCAAACTTGCTCGTATAACTACTCGTCTTAAATAGGAAAAACGTTGATGTGTTTGGTCACTTCTAACTTTATCTCTAAATGGTACCATTGAATGAATGGGGCTAAGCTAAATGCTATCGAAGCGTCGCAGCGCGCTCCAGCGCTTACGTGCACGCACACAGATGATAGAGGGATGTATCAACAATTCTTAGTTAAGGTAATAACATAGTTTAATATTGAAAATGAGTAGACTATTCCTTTAATAATAGTGTAACTGGAACCTGTGGAAATACACTGCTTCATGTTCTAACAAAAATATTTGTTTACTATATTTATTGGTTCATCCTAACCCCAAAATAGCTGGAAGGAATCTGAAAAAAGACTAACCAAAGCTTGGGTCTTAGGTTAAGGCTAAAAACATCAAAAAGGTATATTAGTAAACTAGCAGTACACTAAAAGTAGGCTACACTTCTAACACCCTAATTTAGTGCCTTATTTAGCTATAATAAGTCAAAAATCTAATTGAGTAAATGTTTGTTTTAATCCAATAAGTCGATCACGAAAACAATCATTAAGTGCAGCCCTAGAAATAAATTACTCTATAAAGGTTAAAAAACTGATGCACACTGATATTATGTCAAAGTTTCGTTGCTTGTGTTGTTTTGTACATGTACATGCTACATAAAGTTTTGTATATGTATATGTAAGAGCTATCTTAGATATTTCAAAACAATAACCTCACACAACCTTTAACATACATGCAAAATGAAACAGGAAAGAAAGAGGTATGATAGCCTAAAAAGACCACGGTAAACACTGTGCTAAAGGTCAGGACCAATGGATGGTACACAACACATTAGATCAGTAGGCGTTTTTTTGCGGTTGTTCGAACACATTCGACCACATGAGCATTTACACTACAAAAGCAATCCGAATGTGTTTTCGACTACCTCTGAATGTGGTCGAAAGTAGACAAGTTCAAAATAGCTCATTCAAAGACACACAACATATATTTTAGCACCTATGCCTAACACCTAATAACAACTGTTATTATATCTAATCGTCATTTCTGACACCTCATTTACTATCTTTGGACCTAAAAATTTTTTGCTTTTTTTGTACCTTGCGAGTAAAATGTAACACTATTGCATAAACTATCAGTTCAAACCATTATGTCATTACAACTAATGCTTTTATTATCGGAACTGGTGAATTGGTTAGAACAGTTTGCAGTCTAGACTTAAACAGGAGGCTGTTTAATTAAGATTAGTAGTTTAGTTTAATACTTCACAAAGCCCCTAACAACCTATTTATCTTAAGTACATGCCTTCTGGTCATCTTGTTTCACTACAAGGAAAATCTCTGATTCTTTAAGTAGCTTACAGGAAGGCAGCTCTGTTATCCATCACCAGACTATTGTGTGTTACTAAAAAAAGACAAAACTCCTATTCAAATAAAGGCTAGTCCACACCAAAAAAAAAAAAAACGGATTGAATTATGGCCGAATTTACCCCTTACAACAATCCTAGGAAATTATAAAAACATTTTTATTATCTTTTCAGATTTTCTTGTGGATGTGCGGTGTGTTAAGACCATCTGAATCTGATCGGAAGCATGTTGGAGGCCATCCGATTGCAAATCGGAAATATTCAACATGTTGACCATTTATGATCAAAAATCCTGTTGTGTGGGGGAACCTCAAGGACAAATGCACATGTATGATGTAGATTGTCACGTGAAACAAAGCGATACCCAATCAGAAAGCAAGCTGATGAAAGACAAGATCATAACAACCGCAGTCAAAAATGAGATTGATAGAGATGTAAAAAGCAGTTCACAGTTTTAAAAAGCACCTATTGTCCAATTCACGATTTTACGTTTCCTTTGGTGTTTAAGTGTGTATTAGTCCGTTAACCATATGCAAAAGGTATAAACCCCAAAGTAAATGAATAGCGCGACTTATTGTCTCCAACGTAAATCTCTTTTCTTGAACTACAACAAACACACGGATTGTAGGCAACAGTTTACTTCCTGGGATTGATGATGTAGACAAGATCGACATTATCATAATTCCACCAGCTTCTGACTCTCAACCTGTAAGTTAACTCCTGTTAGCATTGCATTGTGCGCAAATCTTTCAAACATGGTAAGGAGTGTCACATTTCCTGCTGACGTCAGAAGTATTCAGGCAATCACAACATAAAGATTAGCTGGCCAATCAGAGACACAGAGCTTTTCAAATCGATGAGTTTTGTACAAAATCAATGCGTTTGAGTAGGCTGGGTACCGAAACGTCGATACTTTTATGGTATCGAATGAAAACCTTCGATACTTTGAGTATCGAAATTTTTTTTATCTTTCGATGCCAAATTTCGATTACAAAAGCGGCTTTGTCTATGAGCCTGTACTTGCGTGTAAGGACCTAAAGCGCCAGCGATTGGCTGTCCACCACCACGTGACGGGGAGGCTCTCTGAAAATACTCGCAGTCCACCTCGCAGTCACCCAACACAAGTGTAGAAAGGATGCAAGCATCTTTTGCAGCGATTTTTGTGTGAGCATACCAGTCAACACCCCTGACCACTCAGTGAGTTTCACGTCTTTGTAAATGAAAGTTTAATGCATTTTAGGAAGGATTGTTCCAGTGCACCTATAGAGCCATTGTAGAGGTGGGGGTGATATAACAAACACCCGAAAATTCTCGGGACAGCATCATATGTCCAAATTTCAGTCAAAACCGTTCTATTTCATCAAAAACAATCTGAAAACAGGGCTTTAAGTGTAAAATACTGAACTTGTCCTTTAATGACATTTCTTTATGTCATTTTTTGTCCGTCGTGATCATCTACTGTGAAGTCACCAAGATTTCCTGTGCTTTCCATCCAGATTCGCAAAAAAAAAACCCGAATCAATCGTAGAACTTTTTATCTTTTTTTAATCATGTTTGTGGTCTCTAACATTTTTTAATATCTGATAAGATTTAAAAAATATTTTGGTGTGGCCCTAGCATAAATGGGAACTTGATTTCTACATCTTTAACCTTGGACGATTTCAGCTTTGAAATAGTAAAAAACGCATATTTAAAAGATGGCAAACCTAAAGACGTTTGCTGACCTGTTTTGCATTGGATATTTTACTACTGCTCGGACACTGAACGTTGAGCAAATTTTCAACTTCGCCTTTTGCAGTCTAAAGATTATGTCAGAAAGCCACAAGAAAAGATCAATAGCTGTGTAACATAGCTATATGCGGATTCCCTTGCTCATTTACACTACTAAAAAAATCTGAACATGAAAAATCATGGCATGTCAGTCATTTGAAAGCGATTATACGATTGATTTCTGGTAAAGGTTCTTTAATTCTTTAGTCATGTGACATACCACAGCAGACAGCACAAAGCCACTCCTTAACAAAGCATCAAATATATATACTGTATATATAGTACATTACCGAAAATAACACAAAAATAATACTTTTACCTGAACAGACCTGTATCCGACGCCAGTTCAATAAAGCTTCCTAGCTGTTATTCATTCACAGTGCAATAAGGAAACATGTTAATCGAAATGAAAAACCATATTAGAGGTGGAGCGAGTTTTGATGAAAGATTACAAAGAGAAACATTTTTCTTTAGTGACTAAAGGTAAGTACTATGCAGTCCATACTTTCAACATGACAGCAGCTATAAAGAAAAGCAAACCAGGTCACCCAGTCACCCATATATGAGATGTGACAGAGCTGCAAACATCTGACGCTACTGTATAATCTAACACAATTAGTGCGGTTAGGCTCATATCAGTGGGAGTTTAACTCAACAAGGATTTGCTGTGTGCTACAAAACAGTGTTGTGGGGGCACAACCGCTTGAATAGCACTTCTGAGTACACTGGCTGAGGAATGTGCGTCTTATATGAGCTTCTGTGGAATGGGACAACAAATAAAACATGTAAACAAAGTCAGCTGCACGTGACCACCTCCATCACTGTGTGCTTTATATAATAACAATAATGTGCGCCTTTCTAATCCAAAACACTTTTGTTTCTCATCACCTGCACCACCATCTAAACCCAAAAGGCCAAAATCAAAAACAGTGTTTAAATCCAAACACTATTAGTAGTATTTCATCATAAGAATCATGAAAAGTAGGGCTCGGTATACAGTGATTACGCATTTGGTCAAAATTGAGTTAAAGGATAATTCCGGTTTTTAATACTTTGAGTCTCATTTCTGGTTTGCTTTGGATGAACTACAGTGATGGACACAGAAATTTTGACAATGGGTCGTGTATTGAGTTTTTGACTCGTTTAGAAGCGTCTCTTGACTGCTTCAGAATGGAAGTCAATGGCCATGCACAAACATGTTATTAAACATTTAACGTTCATTTTTAAAACTGTGCTACTCACCGAGTGGTTCGTGGTGTTCGTTGATGATTAAAAACAAGTTGTGTAGCGAAATACAGTTTCTGTCGTGTTTTATTTGGCATTTTGTAAAATTCCATTGACTTCTCTTGGAAGACTCATTGCTCGCTGATATATCACTCCGCCGCCGGGATACAGAAAAGGGTCGGTTTACATGTGGTTGTAGTTTTTTCGCTCGGTTTCTCTCAAAATAAATTTTTCCCATATTTGTAGGGTTGGACCAGAATATTCGAATATTCGTTCCGTGGGTTGACATTCGATTTTCAGTTTTGAGATTCTAATATATATATATAAATATTTTACAGCGTTAATGCCGAGCTTTTGCCAAGCAGGAAGTGCGCTTCACGCTCCCGCTCTATAGGTGGCGCAGAGAGACCAACATCCATAGCCAACAGCCACCAAACGCACACCAGTGGAAGAGATCTCCTCGAACGGAAAGCGCGGTTCCTGCTTTTGCATTTACGCTAATAGTGTTGTAAATAACGTTCAGTTTCTTGCAAAAACTGATTGATTTGCTTCGCAAGACGTCAATATGTCACACGGAGTTATGGGGGATTACTGTTGTATTGGATATATATGCTTTAGCTCTTAAAGTGTGCGGATCTGTTGACTTGCATGATGGAGCACTAGGGTTTCTGCAAAATATCTTCTTTATTGTTCTGCTGATGAAAAAAACATATTGGATGGTGTAAGTGTTATAAATAAACTTGATTTTGAAAGTATGCTACCGTTTTATTACAGTTTGTTGGACTACGTTCATTCATGCTTCAGACTCAAATATAGAGCGGAAGTATATACGCGGTTGTGAGGTATCTGAAAAAATAGTTCCACTATAGCATATAACACGGATTGAAATCATACATTGCGCCAATATATTTGTTTTTAATCATCAACGAACACCACGATCCACTCGGTGAGTAGTACATTTTTGAAAATGAACGTTAAGTGTTGTTTTAATGACATGTTTGTGCATGGCCATTGACTTCCATTCTGAAGCAGTCAAGAGACGCTTCTAAATGAGTCGAAAAGTCGAGACTCGACCCATTGTCAAAATTTCTGTGTCCATCACTGTAGTTCATCCAAAACAAACCCGAAATGAGACTCAAAGTGTTAAATACCGGAATTATCCTTTAAGAGTTGAAATGGGCTTTGTAAGATCTGTTGTGTCTTGTGACAAAGTTTCCTGGTTCAATGTTGTTTCAGAGAAACGTGTGTGCCAAAATTGCAGTAACATGTTTGACTGGCTAATGTATAAAACTTTAAGGGCATTTTTCTCAGTTTCAGGGTTTGCGTAGTTACTGCACTTAGCCTTTGTAGGGCAGTATACTTTTCTGCGTCCGCGCAGCTTTCAAAGTATACTCAATCACGGCTACGCGCGGATGGCCGTGTTTGACACATACGCAATACAAATGATTACTTATTCAAATTAATACTCTACAAGGCCTTCAGGGCAGCACTAATTTGCGACATTTAAAGTACTTTACTACAATATTTTTTTGCGCACGCATTGAAGTACGCGTACTGTCCATACGATCTCAAATTTTGGGCTGCACACAGACGGTGCACACAGATGACCCTAGTATACCTTTGACTTTAAAGGTGCAAGACGTAATTTCGCAGTTAGAGGTCCCTAAACAACAACAATGGGCGCGGCTTGATGCGAAAAAGTGCGTAACGATGGAAGTTGCAGTTTTCATCTTTAATGTTGACAGGAATCAAAGTGACAGACTCACAAATTATGTTCATTTTCGGCAACCAAAACTATTTCGAACAAAATTAGCAAAAAAAAACATATTTTTCGGACACTTTAAAATGCTTCCAAACTTCCTACATGTACGCTGCATTTATAAAGCGTGCCGGCCTCTCACTCTACGCTGATTGTTATTTGATCGCATCATCAAAAACATTTTTGTTCACTTAAATTTATTTGGTCCTTTCAAACCAAAAATGTTTTTTATTAGGACTGGAACAATTAATCGTGCAAATGCGTGTTTTCTTAATAAATGAATTTTAATGAATTACGGTGAAATGCCACCACATCCAAAAGCCAGAGGGCGCTCTTGTGCAGAATCTCCATTTGTGCCACAGAAGAAGTACCATTACAAACGCTGTTACAGGAAATATCTATAAGCATATTTACATCACTGTTCTTCAAATTGTTTCAGGTATTTTCATGATAATAAAGAATATTTTGAATGATTGTGTTTGACGAGTGTTGTTTTTTTAAATGCACGTTATAAACGACTTAAACTCATTGTGATTTTAGATTGATAAGGACTTCCTACTAATCAAAGAACTGAGTAAACGCATGAGCTGTGCATGAAACACACAACGCGATGCATCGTGACAGCCCTATAAATCTGCCGATGATGCTAGCTATGCTTCTCAATGAACTACGAGAAATGTGGCTACATCCAAAAGCCAGAGGGCGCTCTCGTACATAAACTCAATATGGACCACAGAAGAAGAGCTATTACACACGCCGCTCCAGAAAATGGCTTAAAGGAATAGTCTACTCATTTTCAATATTAAAATATGTTATTACCTTTACTAAGAATTGTTGATACATCCCTCTATCATCTGTGTCCGTGCACGTAAGCGCTGGAGCGCGCTGCGACGCTTCGATAGCATTTAGCTTAGCCCCATTCATTTAATGCTACCATTTAGAGATAAAATTAGAAGTGACCAAACACATCAACGTTTTTCCTATTTAAGACGAGTAGTTATACGAGCAAGTTTGGTGGTACAAAATAAAACGTATCGCTTTTCTAAGCGGATTTAAAAGAGGAACTATATTTTATGGCGTAATAGCACTTTTGGGAGTACTTCGACTCGCCTGAAAAGTGCGCTCCCCTTCTCAAGCAGAGTTTACACCAAACGCGTTTTGGGCGTCAAAATCGCGTCTACCGCGCCTAGTTTGCCGCTGGAACACTTTGAATGCACGGAGAAAGCAAGCATTTGACGCGCATCTGAAGCAAAATCCGCTTCTTGTTCAATTCAATTCAATTTTATTTATATAGCGCTTTTCACAATACTCAATTGTTTCAAAGCAGCTTTACATTAATAGAAGCAGTAAAAGCACAGAAAAATGACAGATAGCACAACATAATACACAATAGCATAAGCTGTCAAATTTGCTGAGGCTATGACTCGACATTATGAACGAGCGTATTACTAATGTAACGTCTAGGAGAAGAAGCTAAATTAAGCCCAAGCAGGCTACCTCCCCGGGGTAAAAAACCCCCTAGGAGAAAAAAAACAAAAACCCCGGGTTGTTGAGCCGAGGAAAAAAAAATAAAAAGTCCTAGGAGGGAAAAACCCTTGGGAGATATATATGTATATAAACACATATAAACGGATAAGGAGATTAAGCGGGGATTAAGCGGGGTTTAAGCGGGTTCTGCCGGTGGTCGTTGGTCAGGCATCAGCTGGGCATCACAGTGATGGACGACCAGTAGATCAGAGGTGAGTCGACTTTCACATCTACCGGAACTGGGTCTGTTTGTCCCATTGTCCTCAGGGTCGAGGACAGGACAGGGAGAGAAAAACAAAATCATATTAGCGTAGGGGCCGTTCACATGTAATGCAAGTGTCACACAGTGTTGTGGTTTAATCAGCTTAGTTTCAGACAGACTAACTATTGCGGCATAATTATATTATACACAGTTGAGGATTTTGCAAATTGGGGGCCCACTGCGACGGTATATATGGTAACTAAGGGTCACCTTCTGATTTTTAAGAGAAAGAGAAAATGAAACCTGTAGACCCGTTTGACTAAGGCCTGTAACCCCACTGTCGTCGTTAATGCAGGTTCAGTGGCAAACGGGTCTATATTGCATGCTATTTACAAGATCATGAGAAAACGCCAACATCGCAACCTGACCATACGTGCCAACCCGTTTGACTAAGGCTGGAGGCCCCACTGTCGTCGTTAATGCAGGTTCAGTGGCAAACGGGTCTGTATGGCATACTATTCACAAGACACAAAAAAGCGCCAAAATCGCAACCCGACCATACGTGCCAACCCGTTTGACTAAGGCTGGAAGCCCCACTGTCGTCGTTAATGCAGGTTCAGTGGCAAACGAGTCTGTATGGCATAGTATTTGCAATATAAAGAAAGCGCCAAAAGCCCAACCCAATCGTACGTGCCAACCCGTTTGACTAAGGCCGGATGCCCCACTGTCGTCGTTAATGCAGGTTCAGTGGCAAACGGGTTTGTATGGCATACTATTCACAAGAACACGAAAGTTCCAAAATCGCAATCCGACTATACGTTAAGATAAGGTTTTTATTTATTTATTTGGTTGGTCTGTTTTATGACCGCGAGTGCTTTGTTCGGTACAAATAACTATTTCGAGTTAAGTACTTTTACTAGACAAATTATGCGAATGCTTTGTTGAAGAGAAAAGTTTTAAGTCTAGATTTAAAATTATCGACTGTGTCTGATTCTCGGACATCGGTTGGTAAATCATTCCAGAGCTTAGGGGCTAAGTAGGAAAATGACCTTCCACTTTTAGACACTTTTGATAGTCTAGGGATAATCAAGAGACCAGAATTTTGTGACCGTAGTGTGCGTGATGGATTGTATACTGATAGTAATTCTCTAAGGTATGAGGGTGCTAGGCCATTTAAAGCTTTGTAGGTGAGTAGTGATATTTTAAATTGTATGCGATATTTAACTGGTAGCCAGTGTAAAGATGCCAGAATTGGGCTTATGTGGTCGTACTTTTTTGATCGAGTAAGTACCCTTGCGGAAGCGTTTTGAACTAGCTGAAGCTTGTTTACTTGATTTGCATGGCATCCCCCGAGTAGCGAGTTACAATAGTCTATTCTAGAGGTCATAAAAGCATGGATAAGCTTCTCTGCGTCAGATGTAGACAGTATATGGCGTATTTTCGAGATATTTCTAAGGTGGAAGAAAGCTGTACGGCAGACGTTGGCGATATGACTATCGAAGGATAAGTTGCTGTCGAACATCACACCTAAGTTCCTTACCGTGGAAGATGGCACCACAGTGCAGCCATCTATGTGCAACGTGTAATCTGACATATTATGTTTGTAGCGATTCGGTTCAATAATAAGTATCTCTGTCTTATTGGAGTTCAGCTTAAGAAAGTTATGTGCCATCCAGTCACTAACATCGCTAAGGCAGTCTGTTAGCTTAGAAAACGTGTGTGTTTCGCTGGGATGTGAGGAGATGTAAAGCTGGGTATCATCCGCATAGCAGTGAAAACTTATGTTATGTTTCCTGATAATGTCTCCTAGAGGTAACATGTATAACGAGAACAGGATAGGACCTAAAACCGATCCCTGCGGTACACCGTATTCAACCAGGGAGTGATATGACTCTTCCTCGTTTACATAAACAAAGTGATAGCGATTGGTTAGATACGACCTAAACCATGCTAGCGCCTGACCACTGATACCAACATAGTTTTCTAGTCTATTGAGTAAGATTGTATGATCTATTGTGTCAAAGGCTGCACTAAGGTCTAATAATATAAGAATTGAGATTTCACCACGATCGGATGTTAATAGGAGGTCATTTGTAACTCTAAGCAACGCTGTCTCTGTGCTATGGTGGGGCCTGAATCCTGATTGAAACTTTTCATACGTACTATTATTTGTCAAAAATGTGCGTAACTGGCTTGCCACTACCTTTTCTAATATTTTCGAAAGAAAAGGGAGATTTGAGATTGGTCTAAAGTTATTAAGCTCTCCCTGATCAAGCTGTGGTTTTTTAATCAGCGGTTTAATAACTGCTAGTTTGAAAGATGTTGGAACGTATCCTATTTCTAGCGATGAGTTAAAGATATTTAGAACCGGGGTTGACACTACAGGAAATACCTCTTTAAGTAGTTTTGTGGGAACGGGGTCTAATATACAGGACGATGATTTGGATGACGTTACTAGTTTAGAGAGCTCTTCTATTGTAGTAGGTTTAAATGAATCAAGATGTTCGTGTGGTAGTCTAGTGTTAAGTGAACTAACGGGTAGAGTGGTGGCTGCCTGTGTAGCTACGATGTTTTCCCTTATAGCCGTAATTTTGTTAGAAAAGAAGTTCATGAAGTCGTTACTATTGTGTTGGAGTTTACTATTGGTTTCTGTTTGTTCTTTGTTTCTAGTCAGTTTTGCAACGGTGCCAAAGAGGAAACGAGGGTTATTATGATTCTCATTTATAAGCTTGCTAAGATAGGTAGATCTGGCGGTTTTAATAGCCTGTCTGTAGTGTTTAACACTATCTTTCCATGCTGCACGCCATACTTCTAATTTTGTGCTTCTATAATTTCTTTCCATTTTCCTAGTTGCCTTTTTAAGAGCTGCGGTGTGATGATCATACCATGGAGCTGGCGGCTTTTCTTTGATTCTCTTTTTTCGAATGGGAGCAACGGCATCCAATGTGTTAGAACAGACATTGTTTAGGTTTTCTATTACAATATCTAGATCATCACAGTTATCTGCATGTTTAATTTGGGACAGGTCTGGAAGAGTGCTAATAAAGCTATCTTTAGTGGTGGAAATTATTGTTCTGGCTAATCTGTAGCATGTTGTGGATTGAGTGATCCTATCTAGAAGTACAGTGTATGACACAAGGTAATGGTCAGAAACTGCATCACTCTGATGTGATATTTTGATGTCATTAATATTAAGCCCGAGTGACAGAATTAAGTCTAATGTGTGCTTACGAGTATGCGTTGGCCCTGTCACGTTTTGTCTAATATTGAGAGAATTTAGAACATCCATAAACGCACGTCCTAATGCATCTTTATGGTTATCCACATGAATATTAAAATCACCAACGATAAGAGCTTTATCTACAGTGACTACAAGCTCAGACAGAAAATCTGCTATTTCTTTAAGGAAATCTGCATGGTGGCACGGAGGTCTATAGATTGTAGCTAAGGCAAAAGAGAGCTGTTTGTGGTTACGATCAGTTATTTCCATATTTAACAGCATTAGTTCAAATGATTTAAATTTTAGTTCAGATTTTTGGTTTACTTTAAAAATTTTGTTGTATATTGTAGCTACACCACCCCCTCTCCCCTTTAACCTAGGTTCGTGTTTATAATAATAGTCTTGTGGGGTGGATTCGTTTAAACTAATGTAGTCGTCTGCTTTAAGCCAGGTTTCTGTTAAACAGAGTGCATCTAAGTTTTGGTCATTAATTATTTCATTAACAATAGGTTCTTTATTGGTAAGCGATCTAATGTTAAGAAGGCCGAATTTTAACATTCGAGGTTCATCTTGTAATGTATTGTTTTCTAATTTTATGTTGGTCAAATTTGTACGTGATGTGGCAAGCGGTGCTCTGTATTTGCTTGTTCGGGGAACAGATACAGTTGAAATGTGTTGATATTCTGGTAAGATCGACTCGAAGTTCTGGGATATATGTGATCTAGACATATCATGCCAGCTAACAGACGGACAGTTAAGCTGATCCGTCTGTTTCCTGACCTGGGCCCTGGATAGTCATACTATATCAGAATTAAGAATATTAATCAGATTTCTGGTGAGTATAGCACTTCCTTCTGATGTCGGATGAAGGCCATCTCGGGTTAGGAGAAATGGTCTACCCCAGAAATGCTTCCAATTGTCTATAAACCCTACATTATGCTGAGGGCACCACTTTGACATCCAGCCATTGAGAGACACTAATCTACTAGGTGTTTCATCTCCCCGGTAGGCGGGGAGGGGACCAGAGCATATTACATTGTCTGACATTGTTTTTGCAATTTCACACATCTCCTTAATATTCTCTTTGGTGATTTCCGACTGTCGGAGTCTGGTGTCATTTGTTCCGGCGTGAATAACAATCTTAGAAAACTTCCGTTTAGCATTAGCCAGCACTTTAAGTTTGGATCTAATGTCAGACGTTCTGGCTCCCGGTATACAGTCGACTAGGGTGTTTGGTGCCTCAATGTTAGTGTTCCTGAGTATAGAATCTCCAATGACCAGGGCACTTTTAACAGGTGTTTCAGCTAGTGTATTCCTTAGGGGATCGAATCTGTTAGAAAGTACTGTAACGTTATGGGTCTTAGATGGACGCCGTATATGACTATGCCGCCTGACAGTCACCCAGTTAGACCGCCGACTTGACTCTGATGTCGGAACCGAGCCATGTGTATTATGATAAACACTATGCGCGCTCGATACAGTATTTATAATGTTTACATTAGCATCTGATGTCGGAACACTATGTGCGCTCGATACATTGTTTGTAATGTTTACATTAGCATCTGATGTCGGAACCGAGCCATTAGTCTTTTCGCTCGATACAGTATTTACAACAGTAACATTAGCGGTTTTGCTATCCTCAACTAGCGTTCGGATGCGCGATTCTAGTTCAGCAACCTTCTCAGTTAATCTTAATACTTCAATACACTTAGTGCATGTAAACCCATCTATGCTAACGGCAGAAGCTAAACTATACATGTAGCAAGTAGTACATGTTACAATAACAAGCGGAGTCTTACCGCTGTCATGCTGGGCGATGGCGTCTTTGTTTACCCGAACGCGCTCCGCGGAGCTGCATCGCGTTGGGGGTTTGGTTGTGGTACGCCTCAGTCGCCTGCGAACGTCTGGGTCCAGGGTGATGTTGGGCATGCTGAATCTGCGAAGGCCGGGCAGCGGCTCCTCCACAGCTTCCCGATCGCTTTCATGTTGGGCAATGGCGTCTCCGTTCACTCGCTTACGGTCCGTAAAGCTGCATCGCGTGGAGCACTCGTTTGTCGCATTCCTCGGTCGCTTGTGGACGTCCGGAGACATGGTGAAGTGGGCGCTGTAGCTCGCGTTGGATCTGCTCAAACCGATCAACTCCTTCGCAGCTTCCCGCTCAGGCGAGGACAGGTCAGAAAAGCATATATCAGATGAATCCGCCATTAGATCGGAAAATGCTAGCTTCAGTCGGCAGCGTTTGTTGAAGCTAGCGGGCTATATGCTAACACTGTGGGTGTTTATTAGTGATAAATAGTTTCACGTGGTAGTACTGCTCAATAATCCTCACGGTAAAGTATTCCTAGGTAAAACTTAATATATAAATAGGAATAAGATAGTAAAAAAGGCTTTTAGACGAAGAACTCGACGGAGCTCCGATGCACGATCTGTTCAGCGTGAAACCGGAAGAGGCTTACCAGACTCTATGGCTGTTTCTCAATTCCAAGAACGCAAAGAACGGACTTGCGTCCCTTGTGGGAGGGGCAACTGCTGTGCGAGTGTCTGTTTGCAAGATGACTGTTGTTACTTGTGCATTTATCAAGAGAGTTACCAGTTTGTATTGGGTAACCTTACTATAGTGGGAAAATAAATGGCGCGGGTCGATAAACGTCACGTGACTCAAAAGTGAAGTGTGTATTACAACTTACCAGGTTGCCCAAAGTCCTTACTGACACTCTTCCAAGCGAGGTCCTTTTTATTCCTGTCTCCTCTATAGAAATAACAACTTGTCATATAGCTTCGAGTGACTGCTTGAGTGAGTGACACCGGGCGGTGCTGCCACCACAGCAGCAGACAGGCTCCTGATTGGTTAACGCGGCGCGAAATTCCGCCAAAGTTCAAAATTTTCAACTCGGCCGTCAGCCGCAAATTCACGTGAACCGCAAAATGCACAAAAGCACCATTCGCGCGTACCGTGCACAACGCTCAATTCGCGCCTTTCGCCCGAGCTTCACGCGCGAATGAGGCGGAAACGCGTCTTCTGCTCCGCGCCAAACGCGTCTTCCGTGCCGCGGGACCTCCTGACGCGCGTCAACGCGTCTGCACATTGACTTAACATTGAAATCACTCGCGCTTCACGCCTTTACCGCGGTTGGTGTAAACGCACCATCACTCTCATAATGGGAGAGGGAAGGTGTTACTGCGCCGAGTCAAAGTACTCCCAAAAGTGCTATTAAAATATAGTTCCTCTTTTAAATCCGCTTAGAAAAGCGCTACGTTTTATTTTGTACCACCAAACTTGCTCGTATAACTACTCGTCTTAAATAGGAAAAACGTTGATGTGTTTGGTCACTTCTAACTTTATCTCTAAATGGTACCATTGAATGAATGGGGCTAAGCTAAATGCTATCGAAGCGTCGCAGCGCGCTCCAGCGCTTACGTGCACGCACACAGATGATAGAGGGATGTATCAACAATTCTTAGTTAAGGTAACAACATATTTTAATATTGAAAATGAGTAGACTATTCCTTTAAGCATATCAGGTATTTTCATGATAATAAAGAATATGCATAATGATTTTGTTTGACGAGTGTTGCTTTTCAAATGCATGTTATAAACGACTCAAACTTACAGTGATTTTAGATCGATAGGACTTACTGATCAAAAGCCGTAGTACACGAAAAAGCTGTATCGGACAGGTGTTATTAGTGTGTATCCGCATCTATCATCCAATCCCTACTTTCCTGGCTATTTTTGCCCAAATAGTTTAAGTTGCCGAACATTCGCTGAATCCCAAACTTCTGCACTTTGCATACCTGAACTTCAACCGATCACCGTATGAAACTATTGCGAGAGTAATGCTTTCGAATCACTCTCGCAATGTCACACACCAATTGGTCCGCGCAGTTTCACATGAAGTCAAACACACCTATGGTTTCCATGGCAGCAACTGGGCTGAACTGGGCACTTTTTTAAACATTGTTGAAAACATTTGGGATGTACATTTGTAAACAAACAAATATTATATATATATATATATATATTAGCACTGTGCTAATAGTTTTGGGGTATTTTAATGTGAAAATCAGACATATTGTGCCTTTAAGTGTCATTGCATTACATAAAACAGCAAGCAAGTTTTTGCCAGTTCAAGCTAAAATTTCACAGAGGCTTGTTGGGTTATAAGTGTTTAAAAACAAATGTTTCATTTTTGCTTGTGTAATATCAGTGGAACGTGTTCATAGTAATACGATGAACTACACCTATGGTTCCTCTTCTAGTTCCCCTCAAGTTCACCCAGGTGTCCTGATACTAATCTTATCCCTTGTGCATTGTTCAAATTTACTACCCTTTCGGGTTTTCCATAGATGAAAACATCCACTAAATTAAACAGCTGTAAAAGTGTAGCAGATTAATTTTTTTCCTTTTTCCTACCAAATGTTTACAAAAACACCATGATTTTAACTCTTTTAATTGCTTAAAAGTTCATAAGTGCTGTCACTGATTTGGGGAAAAACAAATTATTGATTTTCAATATAAAGTGATTGTGGACTGTATTTTTTACCTTTATCACAGTCTTGGTCATGTCAAAGATTAGTATAAACATTGACTTTGATGCATTGTTAGTTTTTGTACAGCATCGGTTTTTATTTTTTCCCCTCATTTATTGTTCGTGGCTGTTTTTGCTCCATTGACTTCCATTAGAACAACATTTGATTATTAACCCTTTAGTAGACCTGGGCAAAAACAAAGCTTAATTTCTGGCTTGTATATGGAGTTATATGGAGTATAACAGCATATTGTGTGTGTGTGTGTGTGTGTGTGTGTGTGTGTGTGTGTGTGTGTGTGTGTGTGTGTGTGTGTGTGTGTGTGTGTGTGTGTGTGTGTGTGTGTGTGTGTGTGTGTGTGTCTTATGAACTTGGCAAACACTTATGAACTTGGCAATTAAAGGGGCGGTTTCCCGGACAGGGATTAGACTAGTCCTAGACTAAAATAAATGCAAGAGCTGTCCAAACGGCAAACAACTTGCACTGACATATCTTAAAATATATCAGTGCCCTTTGTTTTGCCTCATAATGCACGCAAGTAATGTTTTTAGTACAGCCCGACCGATAAAGGATTTTAAAGGCCGATACCGATACAAATGTTTGTTGTAGGGATGCTCCGATCGATCGGTCGATAACGGCATTAAATGACACGATCAGCACTCGCTAAATTTGCCGATCTCATGAGCCGATCTTTCTGTTTACTTTTGTCATCATAGCGTTCCTGATGCGGCTGCAATTAGAGACCATTTTAAACAGTGCGAGCATTTTGTAACCCGTTGCTCATATGTGACGTTCAGATTTGGATTTCTCTCTCTGCCTTTACAGAGATATGCATATTTTCAATGAGGACGCGCTCCGGTCCTAACAGCGCGATGCGTCTTCACATCCCTATCAAACAGCGTATACAACACATATCTATCGCGGACAATTGCATCCTCATGACGAACGTTTATTACTTGCATTCGTTTTGAAGGTTTAAACCATTTTCCTCACAGCTGCTCTTGTTTGCGGACACCCACCGCATGCATACACAGCAGCCGGTCATCAGTGCACATGAAGAGAACGATGTCTCCCACGTCTTAAAGCTACAGTATCCTAATTCATCTCTCAATAAAATTACTCTCTGCTCATCAGTGAAGAACTGTTGTACTTCATAGTGTTTTGAAGTGTTTTATTTTAATTACTTTTAACAGACATAAACCTTTTTAAAAGGCATATTACATTTCTCTTTGCAAGAAGAAATATTTGTTGTGCTTATTTATTTGATTCTCTATTAAAACAGTAATATACCTAATTTATAGTTAGTTTCATTTCTACAAATGGTGCAAACTCTGCTAGATTATAGATAAAAGATTCCTATTCCACTGCCATTCTGTGATCGGCACTGATCGGCAGATCATGATCTTGGTGATCGGTAATCGGCAACAAAAATGCTGATCGGAGCATCTCTATAGTTTGTTGGTTTTAAAATCCGATATTTCAATATATCGGCCGATTTTTTTCTATTTCAGAAACGCGCAACAAAACTTTAACAGATTTCCCTAACATTAGTTATTTGTAGTTATTTATGAGTTTTAACTAAAATAATATGATAATTTTAAAAAGAAACTTGTTTCTTTTATTGTTTATTGTGACACCATGAACTCACTTAAGCGTTGTTCTCTCTGCCCGACTCTGGCTGGATCAGCAGGTTGCAGGATGTGAGAGGCGTTATACAGGGAGGTTGTAGAGTGCCCTCTAGTGGACTGCCGATATATCGGTCGGGCTCTAGTTTTTAGTAAGGCATGTTTGTTCAAACTAGTTATATATCCTAATTAAAGGAACAGTATGTAGAATTGTGGCCAACACTGGTATTGCAATCACAAAAACTTGTGGCTAAAACGGGTACTGCAATCACACAGCTGGTGGCTAATACACAAAATGACAACATAAACATCAGTTGAGAGCTGCAACTTCACTTTTTAAATGGCAATATCCTGGCCAGACCACTGTTGTCAGTGATATAAGTATTTGAAATGAAAACGATTTCTTAATGTCTAGTAAGGGTGTCACGATTTCGATTTTAAATCGAAATCGATCGAAATTAAGTTACAACCTCGAACTTCGAATTAAAAAATGGGATCGTCGATGCTGCCACGCCCCATGTCACGTCCGGTCGGCTTGCCAAGCGGGGGGAAATAAACCTCTCAGAAGTGCCTTTAAAAACATCCATCCAGCGGAACGCGATTTATATTTTAAACCCGAGGGATGTATTGCTACAACTCCTTGAAATGCATATTATAAACAGGATTACTACCTAGTGATCTGCCTTCGGACAGAGCGCAGCTCTCTGCACGTGCACAAGAGAGCCGCCAAGATGCAGCCGGTTATATTTTAAGCAAAAGGGATAGTTTGCTTCAGCTCGCATGAAACGCATAAAACTGAACAAATATGTAAGGATTATTACTTTAGTTTATGTTTAGACTTTGGACAGATGTGAGAGCACGTGCACGTGAGACAGAGAGAAGCGCAGCTGCTTATGACGCACCGGTTTTATTTCAGATAATAGGAGTCCAAGACGCGCGCATTAAGTCTATCTGCGTGCAAGAAGGAATTCTCTCTCTACAAGCTCTCTCGCGTAAAGTAAAGCCCACAAGCCCCCATGCGAGGAAAAGCACGCAATGTGCATGTTAATGTAAAACTATAATAGTAATAAAGGCATATAATTTTTTGTCTAAAAAAAAATCTTTTAAAAATCGAGAATCGAATTGAATCGTGACATCAGAATCGAAAATGTAATCGAATCGAGGATTTGGAGAATCGTGACACCCCTAATGTCTAGTGACATATCAGGGCCATTTTATGATTAATTGATATAAATTTCTTACATACTGTTCCTTTAAACTAAGGCCTAGTCCTGGCTTAAGCTAATCCCTGTCCGGGAAACCACCCCAAAGGGTTTAAATCCAGTACTAAGGTTGATTAATGCAAAAAAATATGCAATATATATATTGCTTAAAATGTGTGTCAATATGAGATTGTCACAAAAAAATTCCATTCACTGAAACGTTTTAAGACAAAAAAATCCCACAGTGGTTAAGAGCATCCCCAACAACACATAGGGGTTAAGACTAGTGATTTTAAAAAAGGCTACAGGAAAGTGAGGTTCGTTCAGAGAAATTGTCTTTCTTTTCAGATGGTTTGGTTTGATATTTTGTTGTTATTTAATGCAATGATATTCATACTTGCATAGGTATTGTCTTTTGAACTACATATTGAGACCACCACAGTATTCTTTAAGTCAATTTTTGTGTAAATGTATCTATGTGGTGAATTTTTACCAAGTAGGATGTGATCCTGGATCAACACCATTGTTGGTCCTGGATCAACATTGTCATTAACTAATAAGATTGCAGGATTAGGATTAGGGTACTTTTAAAAAATACCCCTCAAACTATTATTTCACACTAATTTGAGGGTTTAAAATGGTTAGGGTTTGAGTTAAGGGTAGGTTGGGGTATCTTTGTTTAAAACGTTGATCCAGGATCACATCTTACTTGGTGAAATCACGGCGACCGTATGTATATGTATGTAGGGCTGTTACAATTATTAAATAATCGTCTCATCGCAATTGTTTGACCACATCGTGATGATTTCAGATCACCGCAATGATTGCACATCTCTCTAAAAAACACAAGGGGGAGCTGCAGCGCATGTATAAACGAGACAGTATCAGATTACTTTTAAATATGTGTTATGTGTAGTAATATTTACTGCCAGATAAACCTTGCAAAAGATTTAAATTTAAATAACCGCAACAATCTGTGAAAATTTTTTATAAACATAAAAATGTATGAGAATTAAATGTCAAAGCCATAAACAGGCAATAAATCGTCATAATCGTCACAATTTTTTTAAACAATTAAACGTCAGCCAAATTTCATAATTGTGACAGCCCTATTATATGTATGTATGTATATGTGTAATTTGTAAATTAAATTTCTCATAAAATGATTCTGATAATGAACTACTTCTTTTTTCACATAAAAGACTAAAAACTCCTCAGCTTTCTCTACCCTTGCAAAAATATGTCAGAAAAATATAACAAAATAATTTTTGATCTAGTCAATGTGAATAAACAGCAGTTTCTCTAGTTATATCCCCACTGTCCCTGTTCACACCGCTGTTGTCAAAAGTTTCGGGAGAGCAGCGGGCGACACCTTCTTTGCGTTTAGATATGCCACAAATAAACACTGACACGCATAACCACCGCAAAACAACGTTTACAGACAGTCGACACACTGCAAAATGTGTTTTTTAAGCACACTTAACATGTACATTGACATTCCTGTGCTGGTAGGACGTTAGCTGTTGCTAGCGCTGCCCTGCTAATGCTGCCTGGCCTTTTCCTTTGTAAAAACAGCAGAAATGGGAATAAATATGCACGCGCTTAAGACTCGCGATACACCTCAGGACATTTTTCATATAAAGCAAATAGCTCGAGTGGTAAAATACTTTGTGCACTTACTGTAATTGAGTATTGTGGGATTTGTCCGTGTTTCCTGATTCCTCGGTATTCCTCTTTCTTTGACTGGGGCTGGAGGAGTTGAGTTGGGATTCGGGAGGGGTTTCCGCTCAGCTCCACGGCTGCCACAAGCTTATGACGTTTACCACACGACCCTCTAAACCCCACAACACTGCGTATGTCGGTGTGTGTATGTGTGTGTTTAGTCACGAATGAATACTGAAAAGTCTTCACTTTAAATGTAATGATATGTATTAAATGTAAGACAGGTGTTTATTATGGCCATTGACTTAAGATGTGTGGAATACCAGGTGCTCTGTTCAATCTTGGTTATTTTTATTTATTTATTTATTTTTAAGTTATTTTTTATTACATTTTTGCATACCACTTAAGTTAACAAAGAGCTTTTCTGATATTCAGATTGTTTTGATTAAATGGATAATTTCAGCAGCACTCCTCAGATGTCTACTGTAGCTACAGGCTACAATATTTATCATGGCCACGAGATGGCGCTATTTAATCACTACACGCACTAGCATGAGCTCATTTGGAAGTAGTCATTCCTTATCTCATAGCTTCTTTACAGAGCTCGCAAGTGATAATGACTACGGTTAAAGTGATGAGTATGATTAAATATTTCTGATATTTCGAATAAACTTCAAATATGATAAAGGCTAGGGATGGATTTTTGTTATTAAAACGAACAGATTTCAACTTCACTAATGCAAATAGTCAGTGACATTTTCACCTCAAATAAGTCAATTTTGAGTCTGATGTACTTGTCCTCTTGTTGTGCATCTGGGTTGTTCACTTATGAACCATAAGTTATGGTTAACAATACTTTTTACCAAGACACATGCACACTTATGCTTTTGCACAACAACACTGCAAAAAATGATTTTCAAGAAAAAAATGATGTTAGTATTTTTGTCTTGTTTTCAGTAAAAATATCTAAAAATTCTTAAATTAAGATGCTTTTTCTTGATGAGCAAAACGACCCAAGAAAACAAGTGTAGTTTTTAGTGATTTTGTGCATAAAACAAGCAAAAAATCTGCCAATGGGGTAAGCAAATTGTTCTTGAATTTTTCTTGAAATTATTTTTTTGCTAACCCATTGGCAGATTGTTTTGCTTGTTTAATGCACAAAATCACTTAAATTTGATATTTTTGGTCTAAAAACTAGACTTATTTTCTTGGGTCGTTTTGCTCATCAAGAAAAAGCATCTTAATTTAAGAATTTTTAAATATTTTTACCGAAAATAAGACAAAAATACTAAGAACATTTTTTCTTGAAATTAATTTTTTGCAGTGAATATCTGTTGTGAAAATATTACATAACAAGTCAGATGCCAAGTGAGATCTATTGTTTTACATTTTAAAATATATAGTTATTAAAACCAAACACAATTATTAACAGTACACTGTAAAAAGTAAAAGTTGGAGAAAAAAATACTTCAATTGGTGACACTTAAAAAATTTAGTTTTGTCAACTTACATTTTTTCACTTTAAGTGAAAAAAATGCAATTTTTAGGTGAAGTAATTTTTTAAGGGGACATTTCACAAGATTTAAAGATGTAAAATAAATATTTGGTGTCTCCAGAGTACGTATGTTAAGTTCTAGCTCAAAATACCATATAGATAATTTATTATAACATGTTAAATTTGCCACTTGTAGGTGTAAGCAAAAATTTGCCGTTTTGGGGTGTGTCCAAATGAGCTGATAAAATGCAAACACTGATCGCCATAATGGTGGTTTGTTGAAATTGAAACTCGATTATGCTTTCAATTATTTCTCTCTTTCTCTCTGTACTAAATGTCAGTGCTGTGGTTGGATAGTGCAAATTAAAGGGTTGTATTATTATAATTAGATCCCCTTTTGACATCACCAGGGGAGCCACATTTCAATAAGCTATTTTTACACATACTTGCAGAGAATGGTTTCCCAAAATTAAGTTATTGAGTTGATCTTTTTCGCATTTTCTAGGTTGATCGAAGCAATGATGACCCAATTATAGCACTTAAAGGTGCTAAGGAAAGAATTGAAATAATATGTTAACTTGTTATTTGATATTTACATATAAGGTATATAACTTTATTATGTGGAAAAATTATCCAGAAACGTTTTTACATGTCCATTTACAACCCGATCTGTCCTTTGAATGAAATGGACAAGGTTTACATAAGAAAGAGGAAACAAGCAAACGCGTTTGAGGCTCAAGATATGTCATTACCATGTACAGAGCTCTTATTATTCATCTATGCCTAGGTAAATACAGTTTTTTATTCTATGGCATCTTTAAACATGGAAAAAGTCAGATTTTCTCTTTAATCCAACTTTCACTTTTTACAGTGTAATAATATTAATAATAAGCAAAATTATTGATGCTTCAGCTGTTCTTTTTTTAAAACAGTCAAACCTTGTTGAATTAATAGAAGCAAAAATAAATAATTTAAAAAGGGAAATAACCAAATCTGCTGTGTGAATCTTGTAACTGGTGTTCATCGCTGTTCAAATCCTGAAAAATGCATATTTTCAAAACATGTTCGTTGAGATTTAAGGCTTCATCATTTATAATATTTTAGGTTAAATATGAAGTAGTTTTTAATACATATGTTATGTAACTACTTATTTAGTTAATAAGTGTACTATGATTATATTTATGATTGCATAAACAAATAAAGTATAAAGTTTATTAACTTATTTTTAGGGAAATGCTTGTGTATTCCTAATTATTACACAAGTGTTTCCCAGTTTATTTTTAGTATACATTTCCATTTTGTTGCAAATATCCTGAATTTTAATATTTATACATATTTTTGTAATTAGTTTGACTTCTTTTATGTTAACATTTTAAACAATGATCAAACATATCAACAAGTAAAATAAAATAAAATCAACAAGTAAAAAAAAACCTTTGAGTAGACTATATCAAAGACTAGCTCTCCAGATTGTTTTATCAATTGTGGTAGCCCTTGCTCACGAATTTGGAAAAGAAAATGATCTTTTAAGAAATATTTTAAATGAAAATGTTATTTGAAGAACCAAAAATGGTTCTTGTGGCATCACTAACTTAATAGTTAAACATTTATTTTTAAACGTAAATTTCATTTTTTAATGCAAGTTTTACATTTGTGACAATATAATCTATGATGCTTTTTATTACATTTAATTAAAACAATAATTAATTTATTGACATAATGCAACACTATTGTGCTGTTTAACACATGAGACATAAATACAAATTTCCTGGTAAAAAAAGTACATCTTACGTATGTAAGTGCAATAAATTATTGTTCATATTTCACAAAAGATAAGGCTGTAATTAGGGGTAATGTTATCTCTTTTGAATCTTCGGCTAGACGAGAAAAACGTAGACGCCTTTCAGAAATAGAAGAGGAATTATCTAAATTGGAACCCTCTTATAGAATTTCCTCTAGTCCCTCTACCTTACAGACTATTCTTAAATTAAAGTATGAATATAATACTATATTATCTGCACAGGTATGGGATCAACTGTTAAGGGTAAGACAAAAATATTTTGAGTTAGGGGATAAACCCCATAAATTGCTGGCTCGACAACTGAGGGGGTTACAAGCTAACAAAGCCATACATAAAATTAAATCAAAAGCAGGGGATATGCTTGTTGATCCTAAAGGTATAAACGATCGCTTCAGAGAATATTATGAGCAATTATATACATCTAAAGCAAGAGGGGACATATCTAATTGGTTAGAACCTTTAAATCTTCCTAAATTGTCTGATGATGCTCATGAGGCCTTAAACTCTGACATTACTATTTCAGAGATTATTGATGCTATAAAATCCTTTCCTAATGGCAAGTCAGCAGGGCCAGATGGTTTTGGTATTGAGCTATACAAAAAATATCCTGAAAAGTTGGCTCCTCTTTTGCTAAGGATGTTTACTCATTCTTTGGAAACCCAAAAATTTCCTGACACATTATATGATGCTAATATTTCCTTAATACTGAAGGAGGGTAGGGATGAGACTGAGCCTTCGTCTTATCGGCCCATTGCTTTACTTAACTCTGACATTAAAATTTTTACAAAACTGTTAGCCAATAGACTAAATAAATATATTTCATCTATTATACATATGGATCAAACTGGTTTTGTCCCCAATAGATTTTCATTTTTTAATGTTAGGAGATTAATGAACATAATGTACCATAAATATAATAAAGAATCTAAAGTGGCTGCCCTGTGTTTAGACGCAGAGAAAGCTTTTGACCAGCTGGAATGGCCCTTTATGTTGCGGGTTATGGAAAAATTTGGGTTTGGTAGTCGTTTTGTGTCATGGATTACAACATTATATGCTCGTCCAACTTCTGCTGTACTTACAAATCAAGAAAAGTCTAAGTCCTTTTTTTTACATCGTGGGACACGTCAAGGATGTCCTCTTAGCCCTTTGCTCTTTGCAGTTGCAATCGAACCCCTTGCAATCAGTATTAGAAATCATCCATCTATTGAACCTGTAAGACTGGGAAATGTAGACCATTACATTTCCTTGTACGCGGATGATATTGTTCTGTTTTTGTCAAACCCTGAGCGGTCAGTTCCTTTACTATTAGATCTTATAAAATCTTTTGGTACAGTCTCTGGATATACAATTAATTGGCAGAAGAGTGAATTCATGTCTTTAAATGCTGAACTTGATGTTCAATTCCTAAATAACCTCCCCTTCAAAATCACAGATAGGCTTAAATATCTTGGAGTTGTCTTGCCCAAAAACCCTAAATTAATCTTTAAGTTGAACTTCCTAAAGAAATTGGAGGATCTAAAAGCAGACATTGCCAAATGGAGGACTCTCCCTCTCTCAATGATAGGTCGTATAAATGCTATCAAAATGGTTTCTCTACCCAGATTCTTATATCTATTTCAAAATTTACCTATCTTTTTAACTAACACTTTCTTCAAATCATTAGACTCTATAATCCTTCCTTTTATCTGGGGCTTTAAAGCCCACAGAATATCCAAAATACATTTACAAAAGCCAAAAGAGAATGGTGGGCTAGGGCTACCTTGCTTCTTGCATTATTACTGGGCAGCAAATGCGAGGGCCCTTGTTTATTGGCAAGAGGATTATAAAGCAGAAATATCAATTGATACCCCCCATGGGTTGCTATCGAAAAGCATAGCATTAAAAACAGCTCACTCCCAGCACTTCTCTTTTGTGCTTCTGGACTGCCTACATCTGTTAAGGTGGATAGTTTCATTATTACAAACTGTTTGAAAATATGGAAACAAATAAAGAAGAGATGCCGATTACCTGACACTGCTATTTTCGCTCCAATACATCGCAACCACGCGTTTCCCCCTTCTCTCTCAGATGCAACATTTAACTTGTGGAGGCTGAGCGGCATAGTTTCTCTGAAAGATTTATATATTAACACACATTTTGCTTCTTTCTCTCAATTAAAGGAGAAGTTCTCTCTTCCCACAACACACTTTTTCAGATACCTACAGATCAGAAGTTATGTACATCATGCATTGCCTAGTTTTGAGTCTTTGCCAGAGGAAAAAAGGATTTATAGGCTACTGTTGGGCTCACCTAATTCCAAACATTTGATTTCAGACTTTGTAATTGTGTTCTCTGAAGAAGTGAATTTTACCACGCACCTTTTAAAAAATGCTTGGCAGTGTGGGCGGAGTGCCTTAGCAGAATTCGCTCCTGTTCTATTAATTCTAGACATCAGTTAATTCAATTTAAGGTGATGCATAGATTACACTATTCAAAATCTAAATTGCACAGGATTTTTCCAACCATCTCCCCTACATGTGATCGGTGTAAGTCCGCAGAGGGCACTCTTACACATCTTTTTTGGACATGCCCTAAACTTCATAATTTTTGGTGTGATATATTTAAGTGGTTTTCTGACATGTATGGTTTAATGTTAACACCTGATCCAGAAATTGCATTATTTGGATATTCTGTTTCTTTGTCAGATCATACTGTGTCTGTACAAAGCACTGTTATTTACGGAATGATTATTGCAAAAAGTATCATTCTGAGACTTTGGAAATCGGATACTGCTCCTCAGTTTAAGACCTGGTTGACTTGTCTTACGGGAATATTACACATGGAGAGAGTCCGGTATGGAATTATGGATAACCTTGATAAATTTTACAATATATGGCAACCATTTCTGGACCAACTTAACAAATTAAACGCTGACCCTGACCAGCAATGTACGGTTTAATTTGCTGTCTGCTCTGCCATCTATTGAATGTTTCCTTTTGGTTAGTGCTTTACCATCTGAACTGCATATCTGTCCTGGTTCTTAGTTTCTCTTTTCTTTTTTTTTTCTTTGTATATTATTATTATCATTATTATGGCTGATGATATCAATAATTGTACATAATCATTTACATCATTGTCTCTTTGTTAATATTATCACTCACTATTTTTTATTCTTTTCTTTTTTCCTTTAAATTTTTCTGTAAAATGTAAAAATCTAATAAAAATACTTTAAAAATAAAATATTTCACAAAAGATTTTTGTTACTGCTACGCCCCCTACGGACTTTAAGGTGTATAAGACCTCATGAGGTCCGGGCAAACTGATCAAGTATGACTCGCTGCAACCTGCGGTGGACATCCAACCCGGCCCACATCCAAGTGTCACGCCAGATGCCACGCCCATGTCCAATACGTCACCGCGTGACTCCCATATATGGCAAAGCGTGGTTCCCCACGGAAACCCGCTGATCCTATCGAAGTATGTTAAAGCAGTTTATTGCAATCTTAGAATCTAAATAAAAGGTTATATTTCGTTTTAACAATACACGTATTCTTGTATTTGTAAACGATAACCAAACTAATATGACTTAAATTAAATCTAGGCCAGCCTCCCCCAATTTCATAAAAAACATTATAAACGGAGCTAATTTCATTGGTTAAACAATAACATATGCTTGCTTTACTTTGTTCCTTTACAGCATGTAATGAAATAAATTCCCATTTAATATGATCGATTGTAACATAACCAAAACAAGTTTACATTTAAGTGGACATTACTTTTAAGTATTGTAAATGTAATGCTTTACATATTTTCATGAGTTTATTTTCATTTAATTTTCTAAACATTTGTTCCACTTCATCATAAAGTCTAAATATGTCAATTATAGGATCAATATGCAATAGCATACACAATATACATACATATAGACTAAATAGAGAAATTACTTGTTTTGATAGATTATATAAGATCTTTATTTTCACTGTACATTTGCAATTACATTCTGGTGGAGCAAGCTTCAGATGCCTTCATGATAAATACAAATATATATATCAGTTTTCATGTTTAAAACTATACACACGTTTCATACACTAGACTAGAAGCACTAAGCATGACTGTACAATTTACAATATTCACAACAATATACAGTATATCACAACGAAGTAGCCAATATAGTATAAAACACAACACAGCATAGAGCATAAATGTTCATAGATGTAAACATTGTATGTTTCATTGTGGAATGAAACACAAAGTGGTTGTGTTAGAATTGACAGTGGAGCATAGACGCCAAATGTTAATAATGGAAACATTGTGTAATGAGACCAAAAGTGGCATGTGCTAGAAAGTCATATTGCACTTCAGTAGAAGTTTAGTAACATGGCTTTGACTCTCAGAGGTTTTGTTCTTTAACAACTTGACATGAATATGTCCAGGTCACCCAGATACTTAAAGATAAATTAAAAGACACTTCTTGCTTCACTGGGCATTTTTGTGTTTATTATTGAACAAGAATATTTCATGGCCCTTACAGGCCTTGTTTCTCATAACAGTTTGAAATAAACGTGTTCAGATCCTCCAGATATTCGAAAACAAATCCATCTGGAGAAAGGCAGGCTCCATCACCTCTCCAAGGAATATCTTGCGGTGACTCTCTACCCAGGACCATGCTGGACCAATGTTCCTTATGAACTTCCACTTTATGTTCTTTCTGTAATCCTGTAATAAAAAATAAATAAAGGTTTGTGGAGCATGCAGCTACAGAGGGAGCTGAAGATGCCGCAAGTGCTTCTGTCATAAAGCATTTGGCATTTCCTTGCGTACTACAGTCTGGCTGCAGTTCAAACAGTAAAAATGGGATGTGGTCCTGCACAGTTCAGTTCTTTTTTTTAGATAAAGTAACCTGTAAGAATGTATCAACAAATTTATCAACACTGTTGAACGTTAATAACGTGCATGTGTGAAGTTCAACTAGGCATATCAAGCTGTATGTGCATAAACTACACAAATGACTCACAGTTTTTAAGTTATCAATGTTTTACGTTTTAACAATTTCTCAAAACAAGCTACCATTAAGTTTTATTTTACTTTGGCTTGACAGATATCCGATACGTAAAGTTAACAGCAGCAAAAGAGGTTACGTGCACCACAGTACAATCCTTGTGAATATATCGTATGATTTTATCAAGCATAAATATATGTATTAATATAAATAAATTTTGGAATTACATTAGGCTTTCGAAACAAATACTTTTACTTACCGACGTGGTAAACAACTTTAGTACTTCAACTTCGTGCTTTCTCTCTTCTTCGGGAAGCACCAACATAAGGTACATTATCGCCATCTACTGTGTTGGAGTGAGATGTGAATGGACGTGGTAACTGACGTCACTCCTGGATGTGGGCGGGGTTGGATGTCCACCGCAGGTTGCAGCGAGACGCTACTCAAACTGATCGACTCATGACATCAAAGTAACGCGAGAGCAATTCCAAAGCATATGGAGCAGCGTGATGTCAGTTGTTTCTCGCGGTACTTTGATGTCATGTGCCGATCGGTCCGCGCAGTCGAACACATTTGAGAAGTCGTCGGTCTCGTGCAATCACGTGATTTTCGTCAGCAGTTTCATCGACAGCTCGGTCAGCTGACGCTCCGTCGACCTTCTCTACTGCGGTACAGACATCAAAACACCATCATCCACAAAATAAACGTTATTGAATCATGGCGAGCCAGTCACAGGGTATCCAGCAGTTATTGCAGGCCGAGAAACGAGCAGCAGAAAAGGTCGCAGAAGCTCGTAAAAGGAAGTTGTCGATTTGCTTATCATCCCAGCTAGCAGGCTAACTGGACAGCAACAAGCAAAATCTTACTGCTGGCGATGTGTGTGCTCGCGAATAACATCTCGATTAATACATTATTTGCTTGTTGATTTAAAAAACGATAATATTTGTTCAATTTTTGCTAGGATATTCGTGTGTATCTGCTTAGTAACAGTCAGGCTTATTTGCAAATACGTTAAAATAAATGAATAGTGCTGATATACATTTATGATATTTGTGAATATTTAAAAGGTAAGTTATAGTTTTTTTATTTTAGAAGTTTAGAAATTAGCTCGTCGAAGATTTGCACGTTTTGATGATGATGATGTCATTAACATTTTCTCATAAGGAATCTTAAAGTGATAGTTCACCCAAAAATGAGAATTCTGTCATTGTTTACTCATCCTTAAGTTGTTACAAACCTGTATCAATTTCTTTGTTTTGCTGAATACAAAGGAATAGATTTGTAATTAAGCTGGAACACCATTGACTTCCATAGTAGGAAAGAAAAATACTATGGTAGTCGATGGTGCTCAAAAACGATTTTGTTACAAACATTGCTCAAAATACTTTCATGTGTGTTCAGCAGACCAAATAAATGTATGCAGGTTTGAAACAACATGAGGCTAAAGGATGACAGAATTTTCATTTTTAGGTGAACTATCCCTTTAATGGTACTATGTCTCTTTATTCTTCACATTGAAGGATATTAGGAGTGTAAATTGTACCAAATGTCTCATTTGCGATAAGTCAACGTGACACTGACTCATTCACTCAGTTCCTGTTTTAATTTTTTGTTTCCAGGTCTCATTTCCCATATGCAAGACAGGATTTTCCCCACCAGATCAAATCCTTAAGTCTTACCCATGCTTATGTATTCATTATAAATATTTTGCGCTTATTTGTCTATAGGGAAGAATCGCCGTCTGAAGCAGGCTAAAGAGGAGGCGCAGGCTGAGATTGAACAGTACCGTCTGCAGAGAGAAAAGGAGTTTAAGACCAAGGAGGCTGCCGTGAGATTTTTTAATTTAAAGTTTTTGGATTCAGTATTTATATACATTATTTTTCAATGTTGTAAGCTTATCAGAGGACATTTTGGTACAGTTCTATAGGAAAAATAGTTATCATAACACACACCCACATTTTATAAACAGCTACATGTATCATTTATAATAACCAGAATAAACACATACACATGCATGCATGTACGTATATGTGTGTATATATAGTGTTAGGGTACACTATAAAGAATTTAAGAGGTAAAATCTTTGAAATTGTTTATCCCTTAAAGCTAATTTCTTATTACATTGTCCGTTAGGCGCTTGGATCCCATGGAAACTCTGCTGTGGAAGTGGACAAGGAGACTGTGGATAAAATGAGACGCATCCAGCAGAGTTATCAGCAGAACAGGGAGGCTGTGCTTGCCAACCTACTGAAGATGGTTTGCGACATTAAGCCAGAGATCCACGCCAATTACCGTGTTGCTGGATAAACGCCTCTGTCAAACAACCACACCTATTACAATTCCTACATGCCCACACTGCACTGGGACAAAGACTGCCACTGGACTTATCATATGTTACAATCATAGTACTTGATAGATGGCTGCATACAAGCTATTAATAATGCCCTTCATATCTGCTCACATTACATGTAGTGTCCAAAGATATTTATTGATATGTAAATCATGGTATGCAGATATATTGATATAAGGTTTGAGGAAGCATTATCTTGGTACTCTACATACACAGTTCAGTACTATTATACATCATTTGACATTTATATATGCAAACTATATATATGTGTCCTTGGTTTGATCCAGTGCAAGTCTTTGTCTCTGGTCTCTCGGTAAACAGTAGTGTTGTCCAGTTATCAGAGTGAGTTACTTTTTTGTGAATGATACCTTTAAATGTTTGTGTGAACGTCTTAATGCTATGCTGTTAATTTATAAGTAATCAGATGTTATTGTTTTATCTAATTGATATAGATCCGCCCCCAATGGTTATTTTGTGACAGTCGTCATTGACATAAATTCTTCCCTGTGGTCTTGTTCTGTATATGTACATTCCTCTATTTGAACCTGCTGTGAAAATCGAATAAATGTCTTGGTGTACAAATAAATCCATTGTATAAATCCATGGTCATTGCATTTAGTGTTTTACTTTTATCTTCTCTTTTTGAATCAATGATAGGTTGTCCAGTTTTATTTGTTGTGAGATGTATGCTATGTTTGAATCTTTTTCTATAAAAGTAAATTGAATTGTTGATGGTGAACCTGGCTGCAGTGATGAGCAATGATAATGGCCACTATTCTCAGTGTTTCTCAACCAGTGGTCCACTAGGGGGCCTCAACATACCTCCAAGGAGAGTTAATTTTTTAAGTTTTTTGTTTAAAAGTTACTACTATTAAAATGAGACAAAACCTATTTAGTAATGCAAAGCTTCAGAAATTAAGGGGTGGTTTCCTGGACAGGGATTCCCTTACGAAAATTAACCATGGTTTTACTAAAGTTAAAACCAAAAGACCATGGTTACTTTAGTAAACCCATGGTTACCACAAAATAACCATGGTTTTGACAACCACTGTTTCCAAAAACCGTAGTAAAACCATGGTTTTGCTTACAGTAATCAATACAACAAAAACATGGTTACTACACTTTAACCACACCATGGTTAATTTTCGTAAAGGTTATCTCAAAACAGCACTAGGCTTTAGTTTAATTAGGAAAAATAACTAGTTTTAACAATATGCCATACTAAAAACATAACTTGTGTGCATTTTGAGGTAAAACAAGGGGCACTGATGTATTTTAAGATATGTCAGTGTAACTTATTTCCAATTTGAACACCTCTTAAATTTATTTTAGTCTAGGACTAGTTTAATCCCTGTCCGGGAAACTGCCCCTATGAGTTTAAGGGATTGAGCTACACAAATCAAAATGTACTTTCTGATACAAATCTCTTTCCAACCCAGAGAAGAAGGGGTGTTAATATATTTAGGTTTGGAATCAGGATCCCTCGCTCTTACAAAATTTAATAAAATTTAACAAATTTAAAAACTCCCTGTCCCCTTAGTACATGTGTTCTTTTATTTAAACAAAAGGTTAATAAACTTTGTCAACAGTGTGGACTGCCATGTGGCAACGGAAGCAAAGCGAGCTTTAATTGCATCATACCACGTGACGTATTGTGAACACTGTGAACAGGAAGCTTTTCAAAATAGTAGTTTCGTTAATCGGTTTTATGTTGTATTTTTAATATAATTATCTTTAATCCGCCAAATTCTTTAAATAAAACATTACTGTAGTATACTTTTCAATAACTATACTGTTGTGTATTATAGTAATAAATAATGTATAGTGTTCTGTACGATTTACTACAGCAAATTGATGAACTTTAGTAAATACTATACCACACTTTGATATTTACTATGATACGTTTTAAAACACTATTATTTAGGAATATTACTAAAGTTAATTAAATTAAAAGCTAAATGTTGCTTTAAAGTGTGACTAAGTGAATGCAAATTATGTCTGATTTATTTTTAAGTTATTTAATAAACAATAATATTAACGTTAAAATATAAGAAAGATAATGGGGCGGTTTCCCAGAGAGAGCTTATCCTAGTTCCAGACTAAAATGCATATTTGATCTGCCATAATTTTAAAACATCCTGCACTGACGTATCGTAACATATATCAGTGCCACAATTTTCTCTCAGGATGCGAACCAGTATTATTTTGTAAGGTATGTTTGTAAAACCTACTTAAATGTCTTAATATAACTAAGGTCTTGTATTAATCTCAACCCTGTCTGAGAAAATGAGCATTAATAATTATAGAACAGTTAATCCGTTCAATCAGAGACTTTTATTATGGACTTTTTTGCGTTTTGCAGAAGACTTCACTTACGTCACATCATTGACGCTCGCTGCTGGTCAGCATAGATCACATGAATCTGCTCTTCTCTTAAAAACTGATGTACCGTTACTGCTGCTAATACCAAGAAATCTTGTGGACGACTTTTCCGCAGGCTGTAAAGGTTAGAATTAATGTGTCTGTAAACGTCTTTACACTTTAAATGTTCTTTTTTCCTGTACTCTTTATCGCTTTGACCTCTGGGAAGTACAGTTCATCTCTCTTACTACTAAAACCCTCAGCTGTCTGATCTTTCAAGCAGGAAAAAGTGCCTAGATTTTAGTTTTTCCTTATGTTGCACAGTGGATGATAACGTGTTGTAAATGAACTAAGATCATGGGATGTAGATGTTGCATCTCTCCCATCACAATCCTAAATCTGAAAAATCGACATCTGAAACTTGCTAGTAACGTTACGTCTTCGGGGTACAAATTTAGTGTCGTTTTGTCAAAATAGTTGTTTATGATGATACAGGCCAGGTTACCTAGGATGAACCCATCTTACGCTTTGATTTAGATGCTTAAAACTCAAATGTGAAAAGAATAGTTCATTCAAAAAAAAAAAAAAAAAAAACTTAAATCATTGTCTGTTTCTTATTTCAGTCCTAACCCATTTGATTTTCATCCAAAGAAAACAAAATCCGGTGTTTTGAAGAATGTCTTTGCTGTGCTCGCTCCTTTGAAATCTTGAGGGTCAGCCCAAAATAATAAACAAAACAGAAGCAACTTGAAAGGGTAAATAATAACCTGTAGTTGAACAAAAGATTCAATAAACATCAAAGACTTGGCAACATAAACATTTGAAAGATTTGTGAGATAAACAGCCATTATTACAATACACAATATCTACTGAAGTGAACTCTATTTAAAGGTGCCAAAGAATGCATTGAAAGCATTCAAGTTTTCCATTTACAACCCTAGGATTTCTCCTATGTATTTTTTCCCTATTTGGAAGGGTCATGAATAATAATGTTGAGCTCTGCTCTGATTGGCTCTGCTCTCAGGCTCATGCCAGTAGCTCACATTAGTAAACAGACCTTATATGTTTGAGTCTGTATCAGATGAAAATACAGATTTTGAGGAATATTCAGATTGTTAATGGACGTTTCTGAGTGGTAAGTTTGTGGTTTTTTTTTTTTAGTATGGACGTGCAAAACGTAACTGTAATGCTGCGTTTACACCAGCCGTGTTTGAGGCGTCAAAATCTTGTCTACCGCCCCTAGTTTGCCGCTTGAACAGTTTGAATGCATTCGCACGTCTAGAGCGAAGTAGACGCATAGAAAAAGCAAGCATTTGACGCGCGTCAGAGGCAAAATTCGCTTCTTGTGCTATCCGGTTGTCTGTTTGCAAGATGGCTGATGTT
The DNA here is from genome assembly GCF_027580225.2 of Misgurnus anguillicaudatus. Lineage (NCBI taxonomy): Eukaryota > Metazoa > Chordata > Actinopteri > Cypriniformes > Cobitidae > Misgurnus > Misgurnus anguillicaudatus. Next base: position 2,259,864 of record NC_073358.2, on the reverse strand, counting down.
GATTGTGCATTTATCAAGAGAGTGACCGGTTTGTATTTGGTCACCTTTCTATAGGGGGATAATGTTTAAAAAACGGCGAGAATGCCGGGGGTCGATAAACGTCACGTGACTCAAAAGAGAAGTGTGTATTTACAACTTAACAGGTTGCCCGATGTCCTCACTGACACTCTTTCAAGCGAGGTCCTTTTTATTCCTGTCTCTGTAGAAATAAGAACTTGTGTCGTATAGCTCCGGGTGACTGCTCACGGACAATATCAAGCGTTCCTTCATGTTGAATGAGTGACTTCGGGTGGGCCTGCCGCCACAGCAGCAAGCAGGCTCCTGATTGGTTAACGTGGCACGAAAATTTCCAATTTTTCAACTCGGGTGTCAGCCACAAATTCGCCTCAAACGCAAAATGCACCATTTGCGCGTACCACGGCAGACGCTAAATTCGCGCGAACTAGACGGAATCATGTCTACCGCGCCGCGTTAAACCTCTAATTCACGCCGCGAGACCTCCAGACGCACGTCAACATTAACTTAACATTGAAATCACTTGTGCTTGACGCCTCTACCGCGGCTGGTGTAAATGCAGCATAATGTCAATAGTAGAACTTCAGCCTAAATGTTAGCATATAGCATTAATTAGCATATAACACTAACTCCGCAGTCACGACTTTGTTTTTTAGCATTTTAACAACTTTGTACTTAATTTAATGTGTAATTTAATGTTGAGGGCGTACATCTCGACTGTAACGTCACAGTTGGTGTTATGTTGAGCTTGGCTTGTTTTCCAGTGGTCTTTTGAGTGCATGAGGTTTACATAAAAATGAGGAAACAAACACGTTTGAAGGTCACGACATGTCATTATCATACAGAGCTCTTTTTATTCAGCTATACCTAGGTAAATACAGTTTTTTGGCACCTTTAAATGCATTTGAGATATTCATATGTACTATAATAAACATGTTTCATTAAACATTGCATTGCATGAGAAACCTGGCAAACAATTCTTATGCTTTTCAAATGCATGTTATAAATGACTCAAACTAACAGTGATGATATTAGTATGCATTGGCATTTATGGTCCCATACCTTATTGTTAGGGACAGTACTAGATTAGTTTTCCATTCATATATTTGATCATTTTGGCTTAAAAATAAAAATGTAAGAATATGGTTTTCGTGATCCCAATCTCATGTCTCGTCACACGCCGAAGCGCTACTGCACCTAAAGATACTATTGTCTGTATTCACAGGAATCAAATCTATTTTTAACCAAAAGTGCTCACTTTCTGTTGATAAGGATAGAGCTGTAGCTCATTTGCATTTAAAGGTACAGACATGAAAACAGTGCTTTTTTTGCTCCTGCACTAATAGGGGCATTTTAAACATGCACATGATTGCATTGTTTTCTTAAAATGATTTTTCTTTAAAGAAATTGCTGGATCTACGTAATTTAATTATGTACACCAGTTCAACATTATTAGCTCAAGTTTCTTAAAATGAAATGTATTTTAATTAATGTTAATTTTATTTTAAGAAAACTTAATTTAATTATGTGCAACCGATGTCCAAAAGTTTTTTTTTTTCAGTGTATAATAAAAAATCTCTGTTTGGTAATTTGAGCTGAAACTTTACAGACACCTTCTGCGCACACCAGAGACTTTTTACCTTAGAAATAATGTTGGCATTCTTATCTCAATAGGTCTGAAGTGCTTTGATTTTGTTCTGTGAGAAAGTCCACATACATGTCATGATAACCTGTTAATAGCCCATTTCCTCTCAGAGCTATTTATACCCGGTATTAAGATTCGTTTTACTTAGTCATGTTCAAAGTCTTAAGGAAAAGCTCAACATGGCTGAGACAGTACAAGTAATATTGCTTTTGTTTTGGGTTAAAATTGTTAGGAGTCTGTTTTATATTTGTCTGATATAACACAGGTGAGGAAGTATACCTGTAAGTCAGCTTGTAAAGCATTGCATTAGCAGCACAAAAGGTCATTGGTTTAATTCATATTGAGCATACATGCGTACATACTGATAAAAATGTACAGATTAAATGCACTATAAATTGCTTTGGATAAAAGCGCTTGCCTTTGTTCACCCATTGACGTCCATAGTAGGAAAAACAAATACTATTAAAGTCAATGGATATTTACCAAATATCTGATTTTGTTCTCAACAGAATAAAGAAACTCATACAGGTTTAGATTAACATGAGGGCGAACTAGTCCTTTAACCCTAGCCTTCCGCTAAACCAACACATAACATTAGAGTTATTTGCCGTTGTGATGACTTTTTCGTGATGGGTTGCACTTTGTACCTCATCTTGACTGGACTAAAGTCAGAGTCTTAACATCATAACTTTCAGTAATAATTGACAAAATCCTTATGTTACCTAAATTGTACATGCAGTTGGTATCAGTCGTAAAATAATCCTCGATATTAGCAATCACCTTTCCTATACATAAAAATGTGAAAAGCAATGTCAAGTCTGTTATCTTTTTATGCTCGATTTGGGTTTGGTTTTTGCATTAACTACACTGCAAAAAATTCTTTGCTGCCTTAAATTTTTTTGTTGAATCAACTCAGATTTACAAGTCATTTCAACTTATTATTATTTATCTTGACTAGAGATGAGTTGTTATAACTAAAGATGAGTTTACTTTTTACAACTATATTTTATAAGTTGTAGCATCTCATCTCTTGTCAAAATAAATAATAGTAAGTTAACATTACTTGGAAATATGAGTTGATTTAACAAAAAAATTAAAGCAGCATGATTTTTTACAGTGCATGACCCAGAATTTTTTGTAAGATTCACCTCCATTAATTAATTAAAACTAAAACTATTGATTGAAATTAGATAAAAGTAGGCCTTGATGTTAGAAATGTTGCCTGAAATAAATTTAAGTTAAAATGAATTACTAAAACAAAAAATAAAACTGAAATAAAATAAATGTTAACTTAAATAGCAATGAGAAATGCTTAGAATTACTAAAAGATAAACCAAAATAATCAAAACAAAAAATATAAAAATAAATTTTGATTCAAAATATTAATTAAATAAAACTAAAATAAAAACTTTGTTTTTATATAAAAGTATAAATTTCTTAAGCAGATTTGGTTGGTGGCATTTCATAGTTTTGATGACTCACTACCTAAAATGTAGAATTATAAATGATGTATAATAAAGAAGAAAAAAGTTTCGAAACTTGATTTAGTCAGTGTGGTTTTATAGTGGGTGTTTGTGAAGCGCTGTGATTGGATTAAGGGCTGGAGGGGGAAATAAAAGGCTGAAGAGAGGTCACATGAGCAACCAGTCGTGAATACTATTCCTCTAAGACTGTCATTCATTTCTATGTCCAGTGCACACTTTCGTACTTTTATTGAACCTTTAAAAGATAAGACTGGCTGAAATTACTTTATATTGTTCGGTCACCATTTAGAAAGGATCTTCCTTCTGGGACGAAGCCAAAGAAAGCAGAGTAAGGTGACAGATTTTGTGTCGGTGAGTTGATATTCAATTTTTTGTTGTGGTTGTAGTTTCATTGTTGTTTGTTGGTGTTTGATTATTAGTTGTACCAAATGTATTAATTGCAGATACAAATCTCTTACCAAAAAAAATATTCCTCAACTTAAATTTTTGTAAGATAACCTGTCCATTTATGTATCTGAAACTGAAAATGTTAAAATATATAATTTATTAATCTAACAGTCATTGGTTTACCAGCATGTACTCTGCCTTAGTGCCTTTTGCTTTTGTGATTAGTTTAATATCCAAGTTGTGTGAGTCACGTGTTTAACTTCTTAACAACAGTACACACATTGTCTAGACCGCAACAGAAATGATGTGCATGTGCTTTTAAAGACTGTAGACGTTTGCTCTCTCTGTGTGCTTTTTTCTCTCTTTAATTGTTACCTCTGTTAATTTTATAAATCTTGTATCAATACAAGATAATATTTGATTGTCTTTATATCAGAATATACAAAAAGATTATATTCAGTGAGCACTTAAAGGCAAACACTAAACTGTGCAGATTCATGCATCATCGCATGTATTACGTCTGTCTGGATTAATTTATTAGTTCCTGTGTGTCATTTCTAATGTTACTTTAACCCCAAGGCTGTTCCAAACCTTTAGCAAATCAGGTTTGGCTCTTAAATTGGGTAAATAATTGTTTTATAGTGGCATATATTCAATTAGCTGGACAGTGTTCTGGAAGTGAAGAGCCTGGGGTTGTAAGGACATTCAATTAGAAAAGGTCTCGTGTCCCTTTTCAGTATTTCGTATTCAGTCCATTTTTAGGAACTGCGTGCTTTAGTTCATACCTGATGACATGAACAGTTCAACAAATGAATAAACATGTGGTCATTTATGTTTAAAGGTATACTTTTGACACATCTCTTGTAATTTACAAATGTTATGACATATATGACTACAAACTAAAAATCTTATCTTAAAATGCCATCATGACGTCATTTAAATGAAGGTCAACATGGTGAAACTCCAAAAAGCACATAAAGTAATCATTAATGTAATCCAAATGACTCCAGTTGGTTAATAAGCAAAACAATATATTTGTAAAGGAAAACACTAAATATTTAGGCTTATTTAGTACATTATTGTGTATCCATTTACCAAAAGATATGACCAGATCTCAGTGCTAAATTTAAATATGGCACCACGTTTAAAACATCAAATCTCATTGGTTCCCCCCGTGTCTCACAACTAGATGTCATGTGACGTTTTGTCACACAAGAACCAGTAAGATCTGAAATTATCGACGACATGAGAGTTTATACTGCCTACAGACCAAACGCGAAGCAACTCGTTCTTCGTTTTAGAGTACTTGTGGGATTTAACTTTGTGTCATTAAAATTTTTAGCTTGAATAAATACACGTGTGAGGCGAATAGCACATGCAAATGCGCCGCCCAATTTGCGTCATTCTCATTACCACGCTCCTGTTCGCGTCGCCCCGCTCCTGTTCGCGTCGCCCCGCTCCTGTCCGCGTCGCCCCGCTCCGGTCCGCGTCGCCCCGCTCCTGTTCGCGTCGCCTCGCTCCTCTTCGCGTCGCCTCGCTCCTGTTCGCGTCGCCCCGCTCCTGTTCGCGTCGCCCCGCTCCTCTTCGCGTCGACCCGCTCCTCTTCGCGTCGACCCGCTCCTCTTCGCGTCGACCCGCTCCTCTTCGCGTCGACCCGCTCCTCTTCGCGTCGACCCGCTCCTCTTCGCGTCGACCTGCTCCTCTTCGCGTCGACCCGCTCCTCTTCGCGTCGACCCGCTCCTGTCCGCGTCTTGTGAAAGCGGAGAGTATCAAAAGACCCAACTCATGTGTGATCAATTTGTTTTATTGCTTTCTGGGATGCGATTTTTAATGCCTAGAGCAAAGACAAAACTATATGAAAGATCTTTTGTGCCTTCTGTAATATGATTTATTATTTATTATCACAATTTAAACGAATCAGGATTACAATTTCATAATCGCCAAAAGCCTCAATTACAGCTCTCCATTTGTGCTCATTTCTGTGCGTTTCGGCAGTAAGATAGGGCACGAAATACAGGGGTGAACCAGAGATTTTAAAATGGATAAGTTGACGTGTCCTTTAGCCATTCGTTTAGATTTTTTTATTAGCAACATAACTTCGATGATTTTGTATTATTTACATGATATTATTTTGTTTGGAACGTTTAGAAGTTACCATGCAGCTGCTTCACAGAAAGTTATAAAACATGCAAAACGTTAATGTAAAATCTATTAATGATCAAGAATAATTGCAATTTAAACTTTTGTCATAATCGTGCAGCCCTACACTATTCCTTTAATAACACCATTCAAGCAAACATTTTGCAAAATAAGTTTTTAATTTATAAAACAATACTGTTCACATTCAAAAGACAAATCATATTTGGCTGTCGAACTTAGTGGAACATTTCTATAGTTATGGATACTTAATTTAAACTGATTTCGTGCACTAAAAACTTTTTTTTTATCAGTTTTACACTTTAAACATGAATTGTAAAAAAAAATCTTTCATCAGCAGTGAGACTATCATTGTTTTTATGACTGTCGTTATCATTTATGTTATGAGCACATGTCTATGGTCATGTATTACATTACAAACTACCATTATATAACTCCAGGTAGGTACCACGACTGGGTTCATCATAGTCACAAAATCCCATTGAATGATTTCAGGGCTGAAGTTTCAAGGCTATGACACTCGTATGCTTACGAAATGCACTTACCTTATCATGATCTGCTACTTAGATCTTTTTAAGCAGAACTGTACATTACAGACTACAGCAGAGATGTCAATTTATTTGAACTTGTTAACAACCAGGTTTAATAACCAATTTGTTTGTATTGCAATATCTTTCCAGAACCCTTGGCAGGATGGATCATTCAAACCACTTTAACATGAAACATGGGGATCCAACCATGTTACCTTCAGCCACAGAAGATCACAGCGGCCATGTGACACCCGAATCGGGCGATGGAGGCCACCACATGATGATGATGGTAATACAGTATTGTGATTATGTAGTCCAGGTGTCTGTAATTAGACATTTCCCAGGAGTTATAAAGCCTTTATTGTGTTCAATGGAACTAAAACTGATTTTGATCATTACAGCAAATGACCTTTTACTTCGGCATCAAAAATGTTGAGCTACTATTTGCTGGACTTGTTATCAACACACCAGGAGGTAAGACTGATCTGTTATATAGTTTTATAAATGACTGACATGGTGATATTTCGTAAGGTCTGAAATTAAAATACCAGGAGCAACTTTTAGGGAGCATTCACACTGATGCCAATTTATTTGTTACGGAGCCCCTAACGGGACATGGAGCAAAAATGAAATAAAGTTTAGGCGTGAAGCTGACGTGAAACTATCACGTGCGCACATGAAACTATCACGTGCGCACGCGAAACTTTCGCTTTCACGTGAGCCCGCGAAACTAAACTTAAAAAAAAATCTGCACATGAAACTAAACTTTGAATTTTTTTACTCCAATGTCACCTTAGGGGCTCTGTAATTTGTCAACCCACGAAAAATGTTGCTGTCTGCGTGAACGCAGCTTTACAGGGAATCCGAATTCGTCTTTTGCTTTGCTTTAAAATGTCACCGGTTGGCAAGATATTCACATGTAAAATAAAAAACAGTGGGCTTATTGGATTGTAGTAATAGGATATCCTCTTAGTGTAATAAGCAAGTATTCAGGTTTTACGGGTTCTTAAGCTCGTTTTATCAAGCTGGCACATTTAACAAAGTTTTTTGTAATGAACAAACAAGACATCCTTATAAATGTGGATTTTAGGATAAAAATATTGGATAACAATGTTACTTATTTATTATTTGCCTTTTCATCCTCAGAGATGGTAGGAGCCTGCATTGGTGTTTTCCTGCTGGCTGTGTTATACGAGGGCCTTAAGATCGGTCGTGAGATCCTCTTGAGAAGAAATCAGGTGAACGTGCGTTACAACTCAATGCCTGTCCCTGGAGCTGATGGCACCGTACTCATGGAGACACACAAAACAGTTGGGTCAGTGAACACGAGTATGCATGTTGTTTAGGAGTTGGCACAGCCATAAAGGTGGATGCAAAAGCTAAATTAATCCCAAAACCTCACTTTTTATATCCACTTCAGATGCATTGTTTCTCACGTTTCAATCTCAACATAGTGTTATACAAAATATTTATTTTTAAAGTAAGTAGGGTTTTAAGTGTTTTATTAATCAAAATCAATGTTTTTATTGATAAATATGTCCTCGTTGGTGTCAAATGACCTCTGCCAGTGATCTGACTTTTCTTTGTAAGCTTAGAATTTCTTCTGTTTAATTAAATTGAACGGGTAAGTCCAAGAAGGCTTCCATGTCATTCGGACTTATTGATAAACTATAATAGCAGAAAGGGAAAATAAGCACAAGCCTACCAATGCGTTTCCATAACGCGTTTTCATTAATAACACGTGAACTAGCTGAAACGCACAAGGAGATCAGTGAGGACATAAAGGCTACCGTAGTTGCAACACGCATTTGGAAAAGCGAGGCGCTAGAGAGCACTGTTCGTTTGAATGCAAAATACAATTTCACCACTAGATGGGGGTAAATCCTACTTATTGCCCCTTTAAAGACTGTTACATGAGTATGAGTAAGTATGGTGGCACAAAATAAAACATGCCGATTTTTTTGAGCGGATATAAAAATGAGAACTATATTGTATGGCGGAATAGGACTTAGTTTGCAGCACTTCGACCTCGAGCACAGTGATATTGATGAACGTTTGAGCGAGATGAGGAGTAGTAAGGAGTGATGGTGTTACTGCACACCGAGGTAGAAGTGCTGCAAACTAAGTGCTCTTCTGCCATAAAACATTAATTTAAAACATTTAAACACAACATAAACAACAATAAAAATCTGATTTACCCACAGTGGAACTTTATTATAAATTCATATAAGATGTGCATTTAGTGTAGCCTGGTCCAACCAGACTCTAGTACATTCATTTCATTTGTACAGAGAGTCTGGCCACGCTCCATTGCAAAGCGTTACTTCCGTTAAGGAGGGTCCTCTGTCGAAGTTTAAAACTATTGGATCTCCCCAGAGTCACTCAGGATCTGCCATACGCAGTCGCTAACGTGTGGTCGTGACGTAAATCATGCGATTTTAACCTCTATATATTCGGCAGTTTTCCAACAACAGACCGAATAGCTTTTCTCACGTCTTTCTCCGCCGCCATTACTGAACTACACCTCAAACTGACGCACAACCTCAACGTCATCATTCTTAGCCACCCCCCTCTGTTCACTGATTGGACCTGCAGATTTTTGCAGGAAAAAAACAAAACTTTACACAGCAGTTCCAGACGTAGTACTGAAGCGAAATGAAAATTAAGGGGAAGCATGTAGGAGGGCGGAGCCAGGCTACATTTAGTGCACATTTATGGCGCTTTTCCATTGCATAGTACCCCACGGTTTGGTTTGGGTCAGCTCACCTCACTTTAGATTGGTTAGCTTTTCCATCGAGTTTAGTAACACTTTGGAGTGGGAGGGATTATAGGCGTGTCGTTAAATTTTGCGCTGCCTACTGCTGTGACATCATACAAGTGAGAGCGTCGTTGTACATTCCCATACATTCATTTATTTCTCAGTCCGCCACAAATTAAAATTGCCCACCACAAATAGATGTTTGCACATCGCGTTCATCACTACCTCTGTGTCACATGACAGTTTCTGTACAAACATCCGTGGGGTCGCTCAACGCGCTCCGCTGACCCTCATTTAAGTTGCATTTAAGCATATATGCAGACGTGTGAGTCGCAAATGTGCCGCCACAAACTGTAAATCTGGAGAAAAACTGATATGGTGTTCCTGATTCACAACATGTAGATGTTTACCATCGCTAAAAGGGAGTTTGGGAACTTATGGCAAAGAAAATATGACAACATGGTGCTCAAGACAGCGCAAGCTAGCATGAAGGTAAAGCTAATCTTTACATTATAGCGATGACGCTGACGATTCTCTCACCAATCAGTGATCTACAGTGTTTTCGCCTCACGTTTTGGTATCAGCTCGGATCGCTTGGAACCCCAACCGAGGTGGTACTAAAAAAAGTATCGGGTACTACGTACTGCATCCAGTGGAAAAGCTCCCAAAAGTAAGCTGACCCATACCAAACCGTGGGGTACTATGCAATAGAAAAGCGCCATTACACTGGTTAGATGTACTTCACCAGCATGTTGTAAACAAACTAAAAATAAAGGTGCTTCAAATGTTCTTTACAACAATGCCATAGAAGAACCATTTTTGATTCCTTAAAGAATTGCTAAAAATATTAGGATTAAAAATACTGTTGTTTGTAGTAGTGTTGCATTTGCAAGACTGTCTGTCTGTGAACAGGTAAAATGAATCATTCTTGTTTGGAGTTTAATCATACAGTAGCATATACAGTATATAATCATTGCCAAATAGTCGACCTCAAGAAATGAGATAATCAAGTATGTCATAAGTCACAACGGCCCATGATATCTGTCTCGGCTGTAAAAAAAATGCAGTCATAAAATGATCTTGTTATCAGCGATCATCCTTCACGTAGACACGTTTAAAATGTGAAAAGCAAATTGATTTCTCCATACTGTGTTGACCTGATGTTTATAATCCTCGTCTAATAAGTTTCTTATCTTTGTTCTCTTCCAGCCAGCGAATGCTAAGTCTTGCACACATAATCCAGACGCTTCTGCACATCGTCCAAGTCGTAGTCAGCTACTTCCTCATGTTGGTGTTCATGACCTACAACGGTTACCTGTGCATCGCCGTGGCACTGGGCGCAGGTTTTGGCTACTTTCTGTTCAGCTGGAGGAAGGCGATCGTGGTGGATATTACAGAACACTGTCATTAACAACTTCACAGCCGTATGAAACCATGAAAACGTACTGTACAATTCAAACCTACAACACAGCAGTCATCCACTTCATTTAAATCTCTCAGCTCTAGTTTGATCCATAAAATGACCAATATTTGATTACCATCTCGGTCACTTTGACTCCAACTTCACCTGCAGTTGCGTATCTTTGTCATCTGTAATTTTAAGGTATGTGTACACAGCCTAAGTCTACCTCTACGGTCATAGTACACTAACTGAATGAAAGGTTTACTCGGGATCACCATGTTTAGTTTATCTGCTATTCACAAAATCGTGAAGGTGCTTTTGGGCCTTACTAAAGCCTTTGCCTTAAATGAAGGAACGCACGCACCCAAAAGGCGATCGTAGAATCTAAAAGCCAAAATCAGTCTGGTGAACCTGGTAAAAAAGCATGCGTCATGTGGTTGGGGATGGCATGATAATCTTAACCAAGTGCTTCTATATATCACCATTACATCTGCTGGGAAACTCACTAATATTTAGGGTCCATTGTTTAAACATGAACGCTGGATTAAATCATTGCGTCATTAATATTTGCACAGAAAAAAGAGATCAGATCTGTTGTGGGACTCCGAGTTCACGGAGTGAAGTTGAACTTTGCTCCCTTTGGAGTGCTTTTAATTAAATATAGCGCGGTTGATTAAAAAAAAATAATATCTGATGCCAGTGTCACCGTTAAGATTTCTTTTTATAATTTATATTTGTAATGCGCTACTAGTTTAACAACATACTGTACATGATATCTACATGTTGTTGTTGTTTTTTTTTTGGCAGATCTTTTTAATATTTTAAATGACATGATTGCAAAATTATGATCCTGAGAAAATGATGAACTAATAAAATATTAAGGTCACTACTGACAGTTCCTAGAATTCAAAATGAGGATATTTACGAGTTATTTTCTGTCATTTAAAAGGGTGTGCCTTTTTTATACTGAGACCCAGTTATATTGAATTTAATTGCTTATTTGTTTAAAAAGTGTTTAAGTACCAAAGGCTTTCTTGCTGTGAAAAATGGCAAACCCATATTTTAATAAGCATAAAGAAAGCCTTTAAAGTGTCTATAATTTCATAAAAATTTGTTTTAGTTAAAAAAACATTTTTATAATTATCCACATCATGTGTTTGTACTATTCTGTAGCACTTGAGTTCAGGATCATATTTTCTCTCGTGTAAACTGACTGAGACATTTCCAATGACGAAATGTTAATATTGTCATGTATGTAGTTTTAGGAATATAGTGAAATCATTTAAAGTAAATGACAAATAAATATTGGATGATTTAAAGCACAACTGTTTTGTCCCACTCCTTTGTATTAAACAGTAATTTGCAATATATTTATTGAATTATGTGTGTTAAACTAAATTTTCTAGCAGGTGTTACAACAAACCCTCTGTTTGTTACAATAACCCCACCTAACGGGATGTAACATTTGCACTCATGTCACTTTCGTTGTAATTGTACGATAACAGTAGGTCCCACAAACAAACTTTAAAGGGGACATATCATAAAAATCTGACTTGTTTCTTGTTTAAGTGCTATACATGCACCTAAAGGATTATTAGGAACATGTGTTCAATTTCTCATTCATGTAATAGTGTGGGGTATGTTTTCTTGGCAAACTTTAGGCCCCTTAGTGCCAATTGGCCATCGTTTAAATGCCACGGCATACCTGAGCATTGTTTCTGACCATGTACATCCCTTTATTACCACCATGCACTCATCCTCTGATGGCTACTTCCAGCAGGATAATGCACCATGTCACAAAGCTCAAATCATTTCAAATTGGTTTCTCGAACATGACAATGAGTTCACTGTATTAAAATGGCCCCCACAGTCACCAGATCTCAACCCAATAGAGCACCTTTGGGATGTGGTGGAACGGGAGCTTCGTGCCCTGGATGTGCATCCCACAAATCTCCATCAACTGCAAGATGCTATCCTATCAATATGAGCCAACATTTCTAAAGAATGCTTTCAGCACCTTGTTGAATCAATGCCACCGTAGAATTAAGGCCGTTCTGAAGGTGAAACGGGGTCAAACACAGTATTAGTATGGTGTTCCTAATAATCCTTTAGGTGAGTGTAATTGGGTACCCAGTGCCTTGATCAATCTGGAAAATGTGAAAAAAGGAAAACTCCAGTAACTTAGTTTTGGTAAACCATTCTCTGCAAACATGTAAAAAAATAAGTAATTGAAATTTGGCTCCCCTTGTGATGTCGCCCCATAATCTGCATTATCCAATCACAGCACTGTCATTTAGTGCAGAGTTCAGCTCATTTGGATTTTTAAAGGACACACCCAAAAACGGCACATATTTAATCACACCTACAAAGTTGCAATTTAAAGCATTACTTTGTGCCCACTCTCCTCTATTGTATGAACTTTTTTAGGTCTTGTGTGTCTTATTGTTATTATAGTATTGTTCATTCATATTGAAAATATACGATTCCCGTATTTTACTTTTGTGTAACTTTATTAACTAGGTAGAAAAATAATCCTTTATGGAAACTGGTTGTCACAAACCATCTAAATACAAATTCCTGTGTTTTCAGTCCTTTTTGGATAATGGAGTGCACAATGTTTTCCAAGTGTCCATTTTCAGATTGTCAAAACTGAAGATTTCCAAAAAGTGACGGTAACGTGTTTGGCTTCGGATGAGGTTTGTATCCAATGCGTTCATGGATCATCTGCTCTCTGGTTTTCCCATCCGAGGCTCCACCTGACGCTCCAGTCATCTCGCTTGATGTTGCTACACCGACTACATCCACCTCATCCCTCTGTTTCTTTCGACTCTAAATGGAAAAAACACAAATATCACAAAGACAATATCGGCCGTTGGGAAGTTCTATTTGTCAACTGGGTGTTGTAGATTTTTGCTGTTTATGTTTAAGTATTCAAACATTTGTCTATGGCCCTTGCTGTGCTGGAAGTGTTTAGTTGTTTACATATTCTAGAGGTCCGGACGTCACGTGACCCATTCTGTTTACGCTGCCATAACGCAGTCCAGTTATTTTCCACAGTTTAAACTCTTTTATGTCATTTCAGGGTTTATTAAACATGTTGAAATGGCAACTTAATAATAGTGTTAATAGTAAGGTATAAAAATATATTGTTTAACCACTATAAGGGCTCCAATCTGCCAAAAGGGCGGGGTTTAGGCTGCGTGACGTCATACTATTGCTACAGTTTGGACAAATTCAGACCGTCTCGTCTCAAAAACACCACACATATGGTGAATTTGAGATACTAGGTGTATCGTATAACATCGAGAAAATTGCAAAAAAATCTATAAATTATTGTTGACGATGTTTACCTCCAGTTCTTTCTTTACGCTTTCAAACTCCTCCGTGTCATCCAGCTTGAGCTCGATCCGCGTTGGTTTCCTGCGCAACATCGTTACATCAACCGCCTCCCTGTTGATATTGAGTTATTTAACTAATATAATAATTAGTCAGTGCACTGCCAACCAATTCAATGATATATTTGGCACGTGTGTTGCTAATACTTAGCCTCTGACGTTAGCAAAGCAATGAAACGACCACCGACATCAATGTTACGGTTTAGCGGCTACATGCTAAACTGTCTAGCATCCCGCAAATTTGTCATGGTTTGGTTTTGAACGGCTTACAAACAACAAGAGCCATGAAAATGGTCGTTTATTTAAAAAAGCAGAGGAATAGTCAACAACTGCTAAAATCTTTGAATAATTCACGTTACGCCACTCACCACAATCACGCTCGTCTGCACAGACCGGAAGCTCCGAGTCGGAAAAGGCTCATGGGAAATGTAGTTGTTGAAACACGTCGTGCAACAATGCATTTAGGATTTTTAGATTAGAACAATAGGACAGACACTTTTACTTTTAAAATGTAATAAAACACACATTATGTTACTAACAAATATAATAAAAACATATACGTTTGTACATTTATTTGAGTATTACAGCTGTTAGTTAGGCTTAGGGTTAACTAACAGACCAGAAACTCTTTTTTTCAAAAAAGATACATTTTAAAATTACTTATAGGACTATAAGTAATGTATTTATTGAGTGTTTTATGTTGTTTTTGTAAATCACTTTTTTAATTGTAACTTTTTATTGAAAGATTAATATTTAATTTATAAGTTATTTTAAAACCACACTTTTATTGCCTAATAAAATATTAAATAATTAATGACTTAATTAATTAATACATACATTTTTAAACAAATGTATTAATGTCTTCTGTTCAATCAGTCATTAATAAAAAAAATAATTTTGGTGTAAACTAACGTTTTAAGCCCATACGGCAAAAAAATTAATTTCTCTGGCCAAAAATATAGTTTAAATATATGCTAAATACATTTTGTAGAAAGTAATGCTCAATTAAATATATTTGTGAATTTGAAACTATACTTAGTTTTAACCTTCATATATTAACATATTTCAAAATGTATTTCCAGGGCAAGCAAATGCATTTCTAATTTTACATCCCATATGGCAAAAATGTATTATTTACAAAATATTTTAAATATATGCTAAATACAAGTACATTTTATAAAGTAGTATATATTTTGAAGTTGAAACTATATTTAATTTAAGCCTTTTACGTTTTACAGGTTTGTAACAAATACAAAGTTTTTCTTTCAATGCAACGTGAATATATTTCCTTGGATTGAAATATATGAAAGGCTAAATATATATTTCAATGGTTTAAAATGTATTTATTTTAACATATTTTAATATGTAAATATGTTTTTTAAACATATTTCAAAATATACAAAAAAATTAGAAAAATATATTTTTGTAAACAATCCAAACTATATTTCAGCAAATATGTTTTTGGTCATTTTTAATATATTTAAAATATATTTAAAAAATATTTTTTTGCCGTATGGGAGGGATCAGTGCAATAAATATTTCTGTCTTCAGTGCTGAAAAACTGTCTGTTTTCCTCTTTTTTGGGAATGTATGGAACAAAGAAAAAGACAAGCAAGGGTATACGAATGCAGGAGCTTTATTTAGTAACCTACAAGGTAGCTGAAGAGCATACAAACCAACAAACAAAAACTGACCTTTGACATATTTGTTTAAGTACAAATTTTCTTTAAATGAAATGTTCTGCATTATTGTGAAATAACATCCAGGTGTGTTTGATAAGAGTTGGAGCTAAACTGTGCAGGAAAGTGGCCCACTTTAACCCTTTAGGCACCATCCATTTTCTGATTGTAAGAGACTGAGCAACAAGAAGTTTATAGTGATATGAATTCCTGGACTGCTTCTTGATTAAGAAAAACCATCAATTTCAACTCATCTGTGCATTGCTGAAATAAAACCTGATTCTCACAGGTATGTAGTGGGTAATCTTCAAAAGAGAAAGAATCAAATGTCTTTGATGATTCAGTAATGCTGCTGTCCTTTGATTTGTTCTTGAGCAAATCTTTTGCCAGCTTTATAGCACACTGCACAATCACAGAAGGTATATACTTGTTGAATGTATAATCTGCCAAACTCATTTCACAGACTTTGCAAGACAGACATTTCCACTTCTCGTTGAAATTCTGCTTCTTAGCATCTCTGGCTCCACAGGATTGATATTCATGAATGCTCTGACTGGTGAAATAGTCGAGAAAGAAAGCAAGGGTAGGTGCAGCCAGCCTAAAATTAAGTCTCAAAAGAATTAGGCATTCAAGATTATATAGCTGTTGTCTGGTAAAGGAATTACAGCAAAGCAAGAGGAGTTCTTTGACACGAGGAACGTTTACTTCAACCTGAAAAATAATAATAAAAAACTCAATTAGACAAACTGTGGTACCAAAATATGTTTGTTGCCACTAGTGGTGCATAAGCGCTCCACTTTTTAAGGATGTGGCAATGTAAACTAGGCTATACATATTAAGACAGACAACAATGCATAGAAGAAGAGGAGCATGGAAAATGATCATAAATTGTGAATAATAATGGCCACTTAATACAAACTAGGGATGCACCGATAGGATTTTTTTGGGCCGATACCGATTCCGATTTAAACAGACGACTTCTGGCCGATACCGATGCCGATATTAAACACTTGTATACAATACTATACAGTTGGTCTATTAGCTAATTTATTTTTGCATCAAATTATTTTTACTGAACATAGATTGGATCTAATTAACATTCAAATGACCAACATAATAAGAGAGGCACAAATTAAGCAAAAACAAATATAATAAGACAGCATGACAACCTTCAAAGGTGGTTTTTGCTATTCAGCATTTATTTTATTAACAACATTAACTCATTTTTTACATATAATGGATTTCTTTATGCAGTTAATTAATAAACAATCAGTATCGGCCTTTCTCGTGCTATTGCCGATATGCCGATGGTTTCAAATTCATCAAAAATCGGCCGATAAATATCGGTGGCCGATACATCGGTGCATCACTAATACAAACAAAAGAAAAAAAAGATAAAGCATACTTGTTTTGTCGCAATCAGTAAAGATGTCACGCCAAGTAACTGGAAGCAGTCAGTAGCTACAGAAGTTGTGATCAGAAAGCGATCCATAATATTAACAGCCAGACAGCATGATTCAAAGGAGAGCTTCAGTTGTCTTTGCACAGCTATGAGCCAGCTAACCAGTCTGCTGCGAGCCTCTGGATTAATCTGTAAAAATATAAATGACATAAAAAATAAGCAAACAAAAAATGATACATTTGATACATTAACATGGCAACACTATTTGAAATATAAAAAATAATTTGGCAATTTGACAGTGACACATTTTTCTGACCCCTGCCGAGCCAATGAGCTATAAATGATGGCCCTAGATACTAAAGATGCCTCCGCCTCGACTTAATGATTGACAGGACAGGGAAGTGGTCGGCTCAGAATGCATTTTCAAATCTACATTGACTTTACATCCATTGCATGGTATGTTAATGTAAATGAAATGCAATCCCAAGTGTCCTTCCCATAAATGTAATGCAACTGCAGTCATATTTCCATGTATTGTGAGGCTCCTAGGTGTTTCCAGCCTTGTTTATCCACAGGAAAAACACCGCCCTTAATCAAAAAAAAAAGTTTTTTGAAGCCGAGTTCAGACCCTCCAGCAAATATGAAACCCCACACTCTTAGAAAAAAGTATAGATTATACAAAAAAATTATGTATATGTATATATATAATTTTTTTGTATAATACGGTTTTAGCAGTAACAATATACACATGCGGTTTTCGTGGTCATCAAGTAACTTCAGGTAAACTCTGCGAAGAATAAATAACAACAAAGTCCTTTTAAAATAGTTTATTTATATAATAAGCAAAGTAAACAACACGTAGATCACATAGGAACTCAAAACATTTGTTATTTTCGATGAGGTATTTGTTTAAGAGTTCAGTTTCAGCAACTAGTCAGACTATTAAACAAACAGAAACCGGAAGTAAATTTTGGACCAGAAACGTCACCGCATGTGCGCCCGATGAAACGGTCTATATCTGCACTTATTATGAAAATTTATATTTTATTGTATGTGATTGCCAGCAATAATAAATTTAGATAAATTAGATATATTTGTAATTCAATTATCATCAATTATCATTATATGAAATTCAGATGAAAAGCAATTGTTTAATAAAATGTTTTTACTAGTCTAGTTCACAGAATTCAAGCAATGTAACTGCTTCCTATCGTTAAAAAAATTAATGTAATATCTAAATATACACAATTGTTTGAACTTTAATAGAAAAATGTGAAATGTATCACCTGCGGTTGATTGGCCAGGCAGTCATGCACCAGAAACTGCAGCTCATTCTGTCTCTGGATAAGGAAGCAGCTTTCTTTATATTCAGCCTCATGCCAGTCTGATGTGAGTCTGATGCTTGAATCCACCTCCCATTGATTTACTGGAGAAGTCTGAAGGTCTTCTTCAAAGCCAGAATCACTTAATGTAGACATTTCCGACATTCACAGCTCCAGATAACAAGACTTTAAGAGAGACTGGGATTGATGATGTCCTGCAGTTCGCCACATGACCGATTGAAGCACAGATCAGCCTGATTCTGTTTAGTTAGGAATGATGCTTCTAAACGGGATGTTTCCGCGGGTCTGTTAGCGCGCACTGTTTAGGCGCTTTACAGCCCGCGTGTACGTTACCATGACAACAGCGGGGCAAAATGAGATATGCTGTGGGGCGCATGCACATGAGGGGGATGCAAATTAACTGTGCCAAGATCGTCATTTAAACATCTTTAACATAGTTATAAATAATCAAAAGTTTTCAAAACATCATTTGTAAATTATTTTAACGTTCACACGAATCTGGTGTGGAGGTTGTGTGGTCTGGTTGTGTTGTTGTTGTAGTTGTTTTTAGGGGATTTACCACAAAATTCTGTATGTAATATTGTTTTGATATTGTGTGGTATTACTGTCATATTTCTGCAAAATAAACCATAGGGTTTTAAGTTAAGAACGTAAATGTAGAATTGAAGAGCTTCGTTGCAAAACGAGATAAATCCATTTTTTAACATTTTTGTCAAAACATGTTTATTATTATGTTATCATGTTATTATTTTATTTTATGGTGGTACTTAAATGTATTTTTTAAGTTATGAAGGTTTAAATCAAAACAAACCAACTGCAGTTGCATTGATATTAATTGGAATGCACAACCAAAAAACGAGATTTCTGAACAATTAAAAAAACGATGGTTATCTCGTTTTGCCACGAAACTCTTCAATTGTTTATTAAAGTATATTTTTCCCCCACTCAAAATCCCATACTTTTTTGTTGGGAAGTAGAAAAATGAAAATATCTTTATTTTAATATTTTATTAATTTTTTAAATACCATGCGCGTCACAGTTATTACGTCACCGATACGCTCTCGCTTCAGTCCGTGTGAGGTTTGTGTTTTAAGCCTGATGCAATGCAAATGTGCAATTTAAGCGATCTTATAAGATTGTGACAGTTTTTTTCTGAATTTAGATTATTGTCACTATTTTTGATGTTTGTATAATGAGTGTTAACGTTAACTGTATCCATTTTTCACCAATGCACATACTGCTGTGCTATGAGGAGGAAGTGCCACATCAAGCCTATAGGCCTTTTAAAAATGTATACACATGTAAATACTTTTTAAATCTATACATGCATGTGTGTTTATTTATGTACACAAACATAGGCCTATATGATGTAAAGAAAACTTTTATTCTGGAAATTATTAGTTGTTATGCAGATAGACCACTTTAAAGGAATGTTCCAGGTTCAACACAAGCCTCCCTGACAACACCCACGCCATAGCGCTGAGCAGCACCCCCACACCTTACACTTTTATCAGGGGAAAAGTAATAGAATGATAGACTATTAACTCAGTAAAAGCTTTTCATTCAATATAATTTTAAAAATGTAATTTAAATGTACTTTATTGTAACATTCATTAAATGATATAATTGTAACTTGAGTTTAATTTATGCATACACTGATATCTGGAGATATATTAATAATAAACATATATAGTATTCAGTCCAATCACAAACAACAATCAATTTTATTAAAAAATATTTTATTTTCAAAAAAGAAAACATATATTTTCTAAGACAGAGATAGACAGCAATTGATATTTGCATCTGTAAATGTTATAAAACTGCTTTAACATTATAATATAGCACTGAATATGTGCTGCTGAATGCTCATCATAAGTGCACGCATACACAGACGTCCTCCGAAGATAAATGGCATGAACCAAAATAAACAGAGTAGCAGCAGAGTTGTGCGTGTGTGTTTGTTTAAAGCTGGATTTCATTTGACTCCAACTGCATAAAATGTCTGTGTCTTGTTGGCAATCATTGATATGAACATGTAGTGAATCATAAGTTATCAAGAGAGAGATAGTTAGATAATGTTTTGTGTGTGTTGTTTGCTCTTGACTCGCTCCGCCCGTGTTACACCTCCAGAGTTAAAGCTGATCTCTCTTTTATAAATCTGATCAAACTAAAGACTCTTCAGGATGAAATATTACTCTATAAATACTCAAGAATAACATGAGATGAACAGAAACACTGTGTGTTCAATAAATCTCAGTTCATTCAGAGCATCACTGGATGTTTATCATTTTAAATGACTTATAATAATAAAACAGTGACTTTACAAAGTAACATTTGTAATAAAATAACTTACCTCTGAAACAGATGAATAAAATGTTGTGTTGATTTATAGATCACCTCCTTTATGTGGCCATCAAGATCCCTGAATGCAGTGTGATAAAGAAAACAATGTGAATCATGTGCTATATACAAACATAAACAGTTAACAGCTCATATACAGATCTCTCTTACAGATGTTTTCACCTTTAGATATTAAATAAAAGATTATTTACTGTGTTTATTCAAAACAAACTCTTCAGAAATGATTTATGTTTATATTAGTCGTCCACGTCATATAAACTTCAATGTTTTCTTATGATAATAAAAATAAGTGTTATGTTTTATAAGTTATTGCTGCAGTCAGAAATCTCTCATATATTATACGTCATAAGCTGTAGTGAGACGTTTAAAAACCTTTTTGATCTTTTAACCTCGTAATCAGATTGTTAGAAGATGTAAAGACCTTGTATTGATTTTAAGTTAGTTGTTTGAACTCATCTGTGATCTGTCTGTTTAGTGTTACTAAAGGAGTTAAAGGAGAACAGAGAAACTTTAGACTAAGTTAACTTTCTCTCCCAGTGATTTCAACCTAACTTGGTTCTTTGTCTTATTAGGTTTACAGTAAGTTTGGCTGTAAGTGCTTTCTAGTGGATGATGGAAATGTTGGTAAAACCTGATCATGATTTTTGCTCTTTTCATTTGATGCGGCTGATAATCGCATTACATTTAAGTTTGACACAATAAATGAACATAATGAATGCGTCACAAACAATCTTTCTCATTTTTGTTTTCTCCACTACTCTACTCTGTTTAATATCAAAATATTTTTATTTATTTTCTGCTCGGGGTTTGAGGAGGTGAAGTTGGGTCTCTTCTTCTTCTTCTCTCTTTTTTTTTAAAGTAACCCATGAAGTCTGGGTCTCTTGGCGTCTGATACCATGCCTTCAGATGCTTCCTGCAAATAAAACAAACAGAGATTTAAGACATCAAATAACTTTTTTAATTGAATTTGTTTTGTTCAGGGCTCTGGTATAAATCTACCTGTGAAGTGGATGGAGCGGGACGCTTAAGAGCACGACGTTTAGGAAGAGACGCGGGAGGAGACACTTGCCGGATTGGCCGACTGTTATTAGTTGAAGGTCTATAAACATATAAAAGCACTGTGAGAATTCAAACATTCAAGCACTAAAACATCTCAAATAAAAAACTAAATGTAATATAACAGGTTAATGCTGAAATAAAGACTTACTGAGAAACTGAAGAACAGTCGGCCACGGCAGTGTCTGCTTTATTTTGCTGTAAATAAAACAATCAAAGATTTAATAAATGAAATGAAATTCTCAATGAAATTGTCACTAATAACATTTAAGTATTTGGTTAAATCTACCTGAGCGGATGATGGCGTCTGGGCCGGAGGCGGCGTGACCTTAGCCGACAGCCTTTTAAGTTTGGCCCTCTTTGGCGTCGGCTCCATCTCATCCTGAAGATTAAATACACGTATATTAAAACAAAATAAAATGAATATTTAGTTCTGTTAAAGCCTTCGCTTTAAATCTACCTGTGAAGACGGAGCCGGACGCCAAAGACGGCGACGAGAGGCGGGAGGAGGTATATGTCTCTGAAGAGGTGAAGGTCTATAAACACATATAAAAGTACTGTGAGAATTCAAACATTCAATCGCTAAAACATCTTAAATAAAAAACTAAATGTAGTTTAACAAAGATTAATGCTGAAATAAAGACTTACTGAGACACAGAAGAGCAGTCGACCTCCCCAGCGTCTGCTTTATTTTGCTGTAAATAAAACAATCAAAGATTTAATAAATGAAATTAAATTCTCAATGAAATTGTCACTTAATAACATTTAGGTCTAAACGGTTAAATTTACCTGAGAGGATGATGGCGTCTGAGCCGGAGGAGGCGTGACCTCAGCCGCCAGCCCATTTAGCCTCTTTCTCTTCGCCGTCGGCTCCATCTCATCCGGATCATCCTGAAAATTAAATACACGTATATTAAAACAAATTAAAATGATCATTAAGTTCTGCTAAAGCCTTCAGTTTTAATCTACCTGTGAAGACGCCGGACGCTTGACAGCACGACGCTGAGGAGGTGAGGCCTGAGGAGGCGCTTGTCTGTGAGGAGGTGAAAGTCTACACATACAAATAAAGATACTGTAAGAACTGTTTCCGATAACTTTACTGTAAAAAATGTAAAAACACAGCTAAACGTAATACCAACTGGTTAGAGATGAATTTAAAGAGACTTTGATAAACTTACTGGGCCTGAGGTGGCGTGACATCAGTCAACAGCCCGTGAGGAGATGAATGTCTATAAATACATATAAATATATTGTTAAGAACTGTTTCTGTAAACATTTGTGCAAATAAAAAATGTAAAGTCTAAAACATACAGACTATGATAAACTTACTGAGCTTTAATATCAGTTTCTGTGAGAGAGAGTCTGGCCATTATTGATGTCAGCTCCATCTCATTACTTTGCTGTAATTTTAGATTTAAAACACATTTATTAAAACAAATTAAAATTAACAGAAGTTCTGCTAAAGACTAATTTACATGAAACAATTTAACATTAAAATTGACACTAATAATGTTCACAATCTACCTGAGAGGATGAAGACGGCTGGGGCTGAGGAGGCGTCTGGGGCTGAGGAGGCGTCTGGGGCTGAGGAGGCGTCTGGGGCTGAGGAGGCGTCTGGGGAGACGCAACCGGAGCGGTTGACCCATCCGGAGGTGAAGGTCTAACACACATTTAAATATATTGTTAAGAACTGTTTCTGTAAACATTTGTGCAAATAAAAAATGTAAAGTCTAAAACAGACAGACTATGATAAACTTACTGAGCTTTAATATCAGTTTCTGTGAGACAGAGTCTGGCCATTATTGACGTCAGCTCCATCTCATTACTTTGCTGTAATTTTAAATTTAAAACACATTTATTAAAACAAATTTAACAGAATTAACAGAAGTTCTGTTAAATTTACATGAAACGACTTTATCATTAAAATTGGCACTAATAAAGTTCACAATCTACCTGATAGGATGAAGACGTTTGGGGCTGAGGAGGCGTTTGGGGCTGAGGAGGTGCAACCGGAGCGGTTGACCCATCTGGAGGTGGAGGTCTAAAAACACATTTAAATATATTGTTAAGAACTGTTTCTTCAAACATTTGAGCAATAAAATATTAAGTTTACTGAAGAAGATTTAAAAACAAAGCTAAAGGTAATACTAGACTGGTTAAAGATGAATTTAGAGAAACTTTTATAAACTTACGGAGATGGTAAACTAGTTTCCACCTCCATATCCTCAACCTCATCTGCACTAGTTTGCTGTAAGTAAAACAATTAGAGATTTAAAACATTTACATGAAACTACTTTTTCTTTCACTTTTTCATTAATATTAACACTAATAATGTTCACAACCTACCTGAGAGGATGGAGGCGTTTGCGGAGACGCAACCTGAACGGTTGACCCATCTGGAGGTGAAGGTCTAAAAACACATTTATATATATTGTTAAGAACTGTTTCTCCAAACATTCAAACAATAAAATATTAAGTTTACTGAAGAAGACCTAAAAACACAGCTAAAGACTGGTTACAGATGCATTTAGAGAAACTTTTATAAACTTACGGAGATGGTAAACTAGTCTCCACCTCCATGTCCTCCACCTTGTCTGCACTAGTTTGCTGTAAGTAAAACAATTATATTTAAAACATTTACAGGAAACTACTTTTTCATTAATATTAACACTAATAATGTTCACAACCTACCTGAGAGGATGGAGGCGTTTGGGGCTGAGGAGGCGTTTGGGGCTGAGGAGGCGTCTGCGGAGACGCAACCGGAGCGGTTGAGCCATCTGGAGGTGAAGGTCTAAAAACACATTTATATATATTGTTAAGAACTGTTTCTGCAAACATTCAAACAATAAAATATTAAGTTTACTGTTAAAGATTTAAAAACACAGCTAAAGGTAATACTAGACTGGTTACAGATGAGTTTAGAGAAACTTTTATAAACTTACGGAGATGGTAAACTAGTCTCCACCTCCATGTCCTCCATCTCATCAGCTTTATTTTGCTGTAAATAAATCAGATTTAAAACATTTACATGAAACTTCTTTATCATTAATATTGACACTAATAATGTTCACAATCTACCTGAGAGGATGGAGGCGTCTGGGGCTGAGGCGTCTCAACCGGAGCAGTCGATCCATCTGGAGGTGAAGGTCTAAAAACACATTTAAATATTTTTAAGAACTGTTTCTGCAAACATTTACCAGCAGCTTATTGTAATATTATAATAGTAACAGATAAAAATTGACACAATTTGTTTAACTTACTGAGACACACTAGGGGAGGGTGGAACCCCTGCTGGAGGGTCAGCAGGAGCAGGAGGTGGCGAGGGAAGGATCACTGCTGGAGGGTCAGCAGGAGCAGGTGCAGGTGCAGGAGGAGGAGAGGGAAGGAACACTGCTGGAGGGTCAGCAGGAGCAGGTGCAGGTGCAGGAGGAGGAGAGGGAAGGATCACTGCTGGAGGGTCAGCAGGAGCAGGAGCAGGTGCAGGAGGAGGAGAGGGAAGGATCACTGCTGGAGGGTCAGCAGGAGCAGGTGCAGGAGGAGGAGAGGGAAGGATCACTGCTGGAGGGTCAGCAGGAGCAGGGGCA
The DNA here is from genome assembly GCF_027580225.2 of Misgurnus anguillicaudatus. NCBI lineage: Eukaryota > Metazoa > Chordata > Actinopteri > Cypriniformes > Cobitidae > Misgurnus > Misgurnus anguillicaudatus. Next base: position 2,234,666 of record NC_073358.2, on the reverse strand, counting down.
GGTGCAGGAGGAGGAGAGGGAAGGATCACTGCTGGAGGGTCAGCAGGAGCAGGTGCAGGAGGAGGAGAGGGAAGGATCACTGCTGGAGGGTCAGCAGGAGCAGGTGCAGGAGGTGGCGAAGGAAGGATCACTGCTGGAGGGTCAGCAGGAGCAGGTGCAGGTGCAGGAGGAGGAGAGGGAAGGATCACTGCTGGAGGGTCAGCAGGAGCAGGGGCAGCAGCAGGTACAACCTCATCATATTCATCCTCTGAAGAGAGGTCTGAATCATAAAGATCCTCGAGGACCCATGAAGAAAGTTGGCACTTCATCCCAACAAATATCATGGGATACCTAGGAACGCATAGGAAAAACTGTGAGTAGCCTACCGTTTCTGCAATGATTTTAGTGCTTAAGCAATTGCTGTTTATTTTTGCATACAGACAAAACTAACATATTGTAACTAAATCTATAAGAAATGGAAGAATACATTTGCCCAAACTGAATACATTAATAAGATTCTCTTTAAGCGCAGCATTAATCTAAATTGTATGACTTCTAATGTACTGATTCGCTTTTGCTATCATCATTGTTTGCCAACTGAAAAACATTCTTGACAGATGTGGCAGGAGAAAGATCTTCATACCTCTTTATGAACCTGTAAAGGTGAATCAATTTCTGGGGCGAACTCTCTTCTTTACGAAGACGGAGCATCTCCCGGTCCAAAGTCTTCCTCACGAGACTACATGCCTCCTCAGAGGTCAGGGCAAAGTCCACCAATGTTCGCCCTACCTTAAATCTGCATGGGAGAAAAATTATCATTGTAAACTATCTCGGCTCTCTAACAATTAATTAGGCATCTGATCAGCGTGACTTAATCGCTGGATGTCAAAACACAAAAATGTTACTGCAACAAAACAACTGAAGATCTGTGAGTCCTTACCGGAATTCTGCAGAAACATAACCACATCCGAAGAAACGGACCACATCAAAGACTAAAATCTCCGCCCTCGCCTTGAGATCTTTAGTCTCGTGGTCCTTGATGTTCTCCTAGAAATCACATCATCAGGTTATGTGTTAGTTACTGTTAAACACTCTGGCTGATATTGAAATGTGATGTTTTACTTTAGTGATTACGTTAATTCCTCTCTATAAAAACTCTCTGAAAATGAGACAAACAGACAGAATCTCACCTGATGTGGGCCGCCTGCACTTGTGGATGGTGGTGTGGTGGTCTCCTTACGAGATGCACTGAAGTCCACCGTGTACCAGAGGTCTTTCCATTCTGGAAAACCTTCTGAGAATAAAGCAAAGAGGTTAAATTAAAAAACTTGATGACAACAAAATTATTTTCACAAATATACTAAATCAAGTGCGTTCACACCTTTCACGGGGGCCGGTGGCTTCATTTCCTCTCTGGAGACCACCTCACCGATCCACGGCAGCGACAGCACTGGTTCCATGCTGAGGGGCTCAACCTCACTCCAGTCATCAACAACAGAGGAACTCCTGATCCGACAAATATATCAAAACAATAAGTCAGGTTAGACACATGAGTACAGACATCTATTACAAAGAGTTTATGCTGTGTAAGTTTTATGTAACCCTTCAGTAAGAGAGCTGGAGTCAGAGCCTGAACCAGACACTGGAGAAAGCACATGATCAGATGAAGACGCCTCCTCCTCAGTGTCTTCAACCTTGACCATGGCCTTCTCCTCTGGACCTGTATGTGAAAAGAACAGATAAGAATTAAGGATTCAAGGATCATCCTTTAATCCAGCATATCATCAAGGATTGTCAATCTGAGATTCAGTGTCATATGGTGAAGGACAGCAAAACACTTCAAAACTTCAAATAATTATTATTTTCAAAAAATATATAAATTAACTGCAAAAAATAATGATCAGGTTAGACATGGTAATAGTATTAATCATTAAAAAGTCCTTTAGCTAACAGTGTCTCTCTCTCTCACACATTTCACTCAGTGTTTTTTGTTTAAACATCAGTCACAGATATTGTTGGACAGATTACAGGTGAAAATGTCTGAACTTACAGGCTTCCTCTGCTGTTGATAACGCAGGAGATGGGGGAGCGGCGGCTCGATCAGCTGGTGTCAATGCAGACATCACAAAGCTGAGAGCATCGCCCTAGAAATCACATCATCATCAGTTAGGTTATGTGTTAGTTACTGTTAATAACTCGGGCTGGTATTGAAATGTGATGTTTTACTTTAGTGATAACATAATTCCTCTAGAGTCTCTATAAAAACTCTCTGAAGATGAAACAAGCAGACAGAATCTCACCTGATGTGTGTCGGCTGCCTGTGTCGATGGTGGTGTGGTCTCCTCATGAGCGACATGAAGGTCCACCGTGTCCCCTAGGTCTTTCCAAACTGGAAAACCTTATGGGAACAAAGCAAAGAGGTTAAATTAAACAACTTGATGATAACAAAATAATGCTACAAATATACTAAATCAAGTGCGTTCACACCTTTCGTGGGAGCTGGTGGCTTCATGTCCTCGTTGGGGACCACCTCACCGATCCACGGCAGCGACAGCACTGGTTGGATGCTGAGTGGAGGCTCGTCGTCCACAACAGAGGAACTCCTGATCCGACAAATATATCAAAACAATAAGTCAGGTTAGACACATGAGTACAGACATCTATTACAAAGAGTTTTTAGTCTTATGTTACCCTTCAGTAAGAGAGCTGGTGACAGAGCCTGAACCAGACACTGGAGAAAGCACATGATCAGGAGAAGACTCTGACGCCTCCTCCTCAGTGTCTTCAACCTTGACCATGGCCTTCTCCTCTGGACCTGTATGTGAAAAGAACACATAAGAATTAAGGATTCAAGGACCATCCTTTAATCCAGCATATCATCCAGGATTGTCAATCTGAGATTCAGTGTCATATGGTGGTGAAGGACAGCAAAACACTTTAAAACTTCAAATAATTATTAAAAAAAGTGAATTAACTGAAAAAACAAAACGATCAGTATTCATAAGGGAATATTATTAATCATTAAAAAGTCCTTTTGCTAACAGTGTCTCTCTCTCACACATTTCACTCAGTGTTTTTTGTTTGTACATCAGTCACAGATATTGTTGGACTATTACAGAGGTGAATATGTATGAACTTACAGGCTTCCTCTGCTGTAGACAACGGCCTCACCGAAACCTCAGCATCCACTGTGTTTCCCTCATGCGGACTGCCCGGTTCACTGAGCACCTCCTCCTGTGACACAGGGACGGAGGGCTCAGTGAACTCAGGAGCAGATAGAGGTCTGCTGATTGCAACAACGGGCCGATTCTCCTTAACAAACAGGAGAGTCGACCCGTTATTCAAAGCAGCAGAAAGCTCTTCCGCTGAAGGGAATCGTCGTGATCCTCTGTCAATAACAAAGACGGGAAACATGACGAACAAAACACACAAAGACAAACAAACAACCAGGAAAAACACAGAAAATCGCCTTGGACTTGTAAACAAGAACCAAACCACGCCGAACTGAAAACCCACGAAATAATGAAGCGCGTGCTGTCTTTTATAGCCTCTGAAACTTGACGTAATAATCACTGCATTACAGCGTCACCTTTCGAACATTAAAAATTGTTAACTGTAGTTAAACCATGGAAACCATAAACACAAACACACACACATATATATAATTTTTTATAATTGCTTTATGAATATCGGGAATTGTCTATCTTTTCTATATCAGATAAAAAGTCTTCAACAATAAAATTCTCTTCAGTCCAATAGTAAACACGGATATTAAAAGAATTAATATTTTTCATAAAGCGCCCTTTAGATATTTTGTTATAACATTTGAAAAGTAAATGATCACATCTTTTTAAATATTATCGTATTAATAATTTAATATTTACACGCCCTTTCAGTATTATTTGCTATTTGTGTTGACTTCAATAAATAAATCGCCATATATTTTGTTCGCAAAAAGGAATGTTTAATATTGTATTAGTGTGCTTGGTTTTAACATTAAATAAAAATTGGATTCTTATGACTTTAAATGTAACATATTTTAAGGCGGCAAATGTCCGTCTATGAATAGATTCTAGCATTTCATTCATTCAAACCGATTCAAACTGTTTTACACATTAACATTTGTTTTTATCAGTTTACAAACTTTAAAGTTTAAAGTGTTTCGAAATTAATTAAGGTAGCAAACACACAGAGAAATATTGAAAGATTTAAACGGATATTGTACATTTTAGTCTGAGCTTTTAAAAAGAATAATTAAAATTTAGGTAAAACTGTCACCAGCATGCATTTAAATAACTGTATAAATGTTGTAAATGACAACATACGTCTAACAATATGTACATTACACCTCATTTAATGCTTGTTTATTATGACTTTCGATTTAAAACTTTACACAAATTAACATTTAAAAAATATATACTTTGTGTACATTTGTACTTACATTTAAAAAAAGCATTAAAATACACTTATACATATTTCAAGCTCTACAACCCGCAATTAATATAAGTAAACAATATAAAATATAATTACATTAAAACCACAAAAGAGAATAATATAGGCTACTAATAAAATAATAAAAGTGATAATAAGTAAGTAAATAAATAAATTAAGAGGGAGTGTTATTAAACAGTTAATTTAGTGTAACGCGTAGGCTTCATGTTTTCTGTATTTTCTATTTCACAAAAAGAAATAAACATTTTTTTATATTCGTCGGAGCCGATGAAGTTATTATTGGGCAGCGCTCCGACATGTGGTGCTTTCGCACTTTCGGCGACCCCTCTCTCCTCCCTGTCCTCTCCTCTATCACTGTTTAAATAAAAGGTAAAATGGGCAAAAATATAAACAAAAAGAGATTATCCTTAATAATATTTTGGTAAACTTTATTTCAGATCACTATTCCTCGTACTAAACATAAACCTTAAGAAATTGTGCAAGTTTGGTGCGATATTGTCTCCTGAACAGACATCATATCAGTCTCACATAGCTGCCTGCAGAATTAAGTGACGCCATAGCTTGTAAACCAATTAGAAATCCGGGAGCAAAAAGTATTTGAAGCCTGAAGATGATGTGACAGTTAATGATTTAATAAATTTCAGTAGATACATTACTTTAATATTTATTATTTATTACATATATTATAAATTAAATTAAATAATTTAATAAATGTTTAATTTGAACGATGTGCTTTGTACATTTACTTAAAAAGTTTATCAATAGCTTTTCAGTGTCTAATGTCATTATTCGCATCTGTTTCAAGTTTAAGTTGCATAATTAATAAGAAATGGTTAAATAAATAATTGACACAATATTGACGCACATTGACATATAATACGCTGTGGTCTTTCACAAATTTACAAATCCAGTTAAATCTAAATTAATTATTGTTTCAATTATATCAGCAAGTCTAGTGACAATTATTGGTGTTGATGTAATTTGTGAATTTTTGTTTAAGAGAGATGCAGTTGAGTGCGCGTGTACGTCATCTTCTCGCGATACTATCTGTGTACTTCAACGCATTTCTAAAATGGTGGCGTGTGCAAAAGCAAACTTCAAATAGAGATCAAGCTTATCTCAGAAAATCTTATAAAAATATTAAAACTGCAAATAACACTTAAAACAAAAGTGAGACACACGCTTTCAGGTTTTATCTCAGGCCAGGTTGTTAAGTCGGTGGATAGCCGGGGCATATTAGCCCAGAGACACCCATCCATGTGTCAGATACACTTTAAAAATCTTAAAATAAAATCTCACAGCATAAATAGTTAACTATGAAACTATTCATTCACAATTATTTAAACGTAACCCGCACAGGCCCGTGGGCGGGCCATAGGGGCGTAGCCTATCTATGGGTTTCTGTACTTCATGTTCATATCTTGTTTTTTCATAATACACTGGAGTGGAAAGGATTAAATGAAATGCAGACGGACCGCATATTAATATGGACAGTACTTACATATCATCTCAACACCAGTAAGTGTCCACTCTTTAAAATGCATCCCGCAATTTTAATCCAAAACAACGAAAAATAGGGACAAATGCCAAAAGATCCGCCTTTGTTTACATGCGCGCTTCCGGTTAGTATGATCGATCATGTTCATTTTCAATTAAAAAAAAAGTTAATTTTCAATGAAATATCGATTCTTGAAAAGTAATCTATACTCGGTTAATTTCTTCCCCGAAAAAATGACACCGCCTTTTTCTGTTTTATCCAATCATATAAGGTTTGAGAATTTAAAATGCCCAGGGAGTGCATCATTGGGTAAGTGAGCTGTCATTTAGCGTTCCTTAGGTGTTGACTGGATGAAGCCAAAATAAAGCCAGCCAATGCCTAGCCAACAAAGTTTTGATTGATGGGGATAGTAACCAATCATCATTATAAACGATTACAAGGATTCAGTTTGATTGGTTTGTGTCGGTAAAATGTGCGTCTGCGCAGATCTGCGCAAACACACGTACGCTTGCGTAACCAAATGCTGTTATGCTAGCTGCTATGGCTAGTTATACAGAGCTTAAAGAAACGATAAGGTTTAGATATAGATATCTCCGTTTTGGATCGTCGATTGCAGATTACTTTTTTGTTTAGGAGAAGGTGATGAGGAGCACGAGTGAGGTGCAAAAAGACCAGACTGTATCAAAATAAAGACGCGTCACCAGAGATGCATTGAGCAGTGGAGCTGCTGCTCAGATACAGTAAGTTTGTCTTGTTATGTTCATCATGCATTTACAGTTTTTGTTTCATGTTAGCTGTTTTGGATCGTAAAATAAATAAGACACGAGATTTACATGTGTTCATTTTTCTATGACATGATGTTATGTTATGTAAATGCCGGTTTATAGTGATATGAATCTGATGGTTAGAATATAAAAACAAGAAAATAAGATATGTGGGGGAAATATGAGTATTATCAGCAATGCTGAGCATTATAAGCACAGGGCTCTCAAGTTTTATCAAAAGTTTGGAGTGAGATTTCATCTGTTAGGGGAGGAGCCACTTAAATATTTGCAGCAGCGACCCCTCGGCCCCAACCAATTCTCTCAGGTTTTTGGTAGCAGTTAAATTTAATATATTGTTTATAATTGATTAGCACAAATAGAAATTATAACAGTTGGGAAATCTAATTAAAGACAAAGTCATAGAAATTAAATACATTGTTTTATTTCAAAAATACAAATATATAAAAAATTGCCCCAAATGAGCCAACTGAACAGCAACATTGCAGAACTTGCCCTGAGCATACTTACAATACAAGGTGTGTTTGTGTGACATCTTTTAAACAGATAAATGCAATGATTAATGTATACATTGGCAGGATATAAACATTACTAAAATAAAAGCCAGAGTATAGCTGAATAGATAAAAAGAGTATGAATAAAGTATAATTTGAAAATAATGAAATAAATGAAAATGAAATATCTTGTCCTTTCCATTCCCAGGTGAAAAAAATACTATAGTAATTTATAGTAAATACTATAGTGTTTTTGACCCATACTATAGTAATGTACTTGAATTAATTTGTTGTGGTAATTCTAGTTGCTGTGATAACATAACAACTATAGTAATATAAACGTATTACTTTATCCAATACTGTACTACATTGTCTACAACTATAGGGTATAATATACTAGAATATACACTACAGATTACTGTAGTATAAACTAAAGAATACTAACGTTAGAGTATTTATTACAGTTTATCAGTTCACTACTATCGTTAATACAGAGTATGCTGTAGCAATCATTAACAAAGTGTTGTAAATACTATAATATACTAAAATTTACTATACTATTAGTGTGGTTCAGGAGCACTATGGTATTTCCTATAATATTTTTCACCTGGGATTGTTTCAGGTAGCCTCTAGTGTTTAGTACTTTCCTAAAGTTAAAGCTAATTCTGATTGCAAAGCAGTTCGATTTTTTTAATCAATAATAATTTACCTCGGCTATATTTCCCAACAACAGTTTTTATTATCTTTGATCACATTTTTGTGATGTCATCCAAGAATCGTAAAATCAAATTGCTATAAAAAAGAATGCGTTACCTACCGCTTTCATCGGATTCTTCTCTTCCAACTGCCACTTCGTCTGTGTGACGTGAGAATCTATGTTGCCTAGTAACGAATGTGCTTGGGGTACAAAGTCCTACTCCACCTCCTCGATGGTGCACCACGGGAAACGCCAAAGTAGGGGACTGCCTGCGTGAGCGATGCATGGTGGGATTCTCATGAATCCCAGAACCGTCACGGTAGCCAAGAAGGTCTCGCAGGAACCCTGAAAAAAATGGTAGGCTAACGGAGTTTAAGGCGAAGGCATCGGCAGCAGGAATGTCGGATGGTTTTCCTCAGCAAAGGAACCCTTAGGGACTAACGTTGAGGTTTCCAAGCTGGTGGGCGGAAGAACCAAATTTGTATGGTCAACGGCAAGCAGCAAGCAGACCAGTTAGAGGTCACTGCGAGCGGTTGGAGAGACTGCTAAAATCTGGGAAGATAACTCTCCTAGCACAAGGCATGTGTAAACATATCCCTGGCCCTCCAGGTTGGGGGTTGGGCGAAGGGCCAACGACCCATCCTCAGAAAAAAAATACTGTTACAGAAACTAATACGAACGCCTCAGACACACCGGGCGTTCCTTTTGGAATGGAAGGTGGGACATTAAACAAATACAATGGAAGGGAGAAGATTCAATTTATGAAGTCCAAAACAAGACCGATGTTGTTGAATCGGAGATCCTTCACAAAGATTGCAACATGGAACGTAAGAACCCTATACCAAACGGGGAAGCTTGCCCAAGCACTGAGGGAAATGGATAGATTAAAGCTCGATATACTTGGCGTGAGTGAAACAAGATGGAACGGCGCAGGAGAAGTAAAAACACAAAATGGAGAAATCATACTTTTCTCAGGAAACTCAGATGAAGATGCCCTTCATGAAAAAGGGGTTGGTCTCATCCTCTCAAAGAAGGCATTTGGAAGCATACTGGAATGGGAACCTGTATCTGAAAGGATACTAGTCGCCAGATTCCTTTCAAGGTGTCAAAACCTTACTATCATCCAAGTCTATGCGCCAACTGAACAGGCAAATTTGGAAACCAAGGAAGATTTCTATGATGCACTACAGCAAGTTCTGAACAAAATCAGTAAAAGAGACATTATCATGCTGATAGGTGACCTTAATGCCAAAGTGGGCGAAAGGTCAACAAACAATGATGTGATGGGAAACGAAGGAACTGGAGAACAAAATGAAAACGGAGAAATGTTTGTAGATTTCTGTGCTACTAACGGACATGTCATTGGAGGAACTCTTTTCCCACACAGAGACATACACAAAACAACATGGAGGTCTCCAGATGGTAAAACTGAGAACCAAATAGACCACGTCGCGATCAGTAGGAGATGGAGAAGAAATCTCCAAGACACCAGAGTCATGAGGAGTGCCGATATAGGATCAGATCACCACCTGCTACTTGCAAAGGTTAAAATCAAACTAGCAGTACAGAAGAAGCAAAAGAAAGAACGAATTAAATACAACGTTGGCAGGCTAAGAAACGAAGACGAAAGGATCCAGTTTCAACTTGTATTGGCAAATAAATATGACATCCTATACAATGGATCAGATACTGAAGGAAAAGAAAATGATAACAGCGTGGAGAAAGAATGGTCAGACATTAAGGACATGTTCTTGTCCACATGTGATGAAATTCTTGGGAAACCAGAGACAGGGAGGAAACCATGGATGACAGACCACACATGGAGGCTGGTGGAGGAAAGACGATCTATAAAAGATAAAATTGGTACAGCCAGAACAAGAAATCAGAAATTCATAGAAATGGAAAAGTATAACAAGAAAGATAGAGAGATAAAGAAGAGCTGTAGGAAGGACAAGAGAGATCAAATGGAAGAAATGGCAAGCGAGCTAGAAGCTGCCGCAGAAAGAAGAGACCTTAGGAAGCTATACGACATCACAAGATGCCTGAGTGGAAAGAAAAACTTCCAACAGAAGAAACCTCTCAGAGGAAAAGATGGTAAACTCATAAGTAAAACAGAGGAACAGTTAGAGAGATGGAGAGAACACTTCCAAGGAATTCTCAATAGACCCTTTCCAGAAGACCCCCCAGAGCTAACACCAGCAGTAACAGACCTTGAAATACCTATAGGACCTATCACAAAGGAAGAAATTAGGTATGCATTGAACAAGATCAAAAACGGGAAAGCAGCCGGAGCCGATAATATACCACCTGAAGCACTGAAAGCTGGAGGTGAAGTGACAGTAAATGCCCTGCACTCACTACTACTCAAGATTTGGGATACAGAATCTATCCCCAAAGAGTGGAATAAAGGACTGCTGGCGAAACTTCCTAAAAAGGGAGATCTCAGCCACTGCAAGAACTGGAGAGGAATTATGCTACTGTCAATTACAAGCAAAGTCATGACAAGAGCAATCCTAGAAAGGATGAAACAAACAATAGACCTCAAGATAAGAGATGAGCAAGCAGGCTTTCGAGCCGGAAGATCATGTTGCGACCAAATAGCAACATTGAGAATAATAATAGAACAATCTCTTGAATGGAATTCTGGACTCTACATAACCTTTGTGGACTTTGAAAAAGCCTTTGACTCAGTGGACCAGGCCACACTATGGAGACTACTGAGACACTATGGAGTGCCAGATGAAATTGTCAGAATGATCAAAGTGATGTATGATGGTTTTGAAGCCAGTGTCATACATGATGGAATAACAACACAAGGATTTGAGGTCAAGACTGGAGTAAAACAAGGCTGCCTTTTAAGCCCTCTGCTGTTTCTCGTCCTGCTGGACTGGGTCACACGCAAGTCCTACGGAAGCGAGAAGACTGGAATCCAGTGGACACTAACCAGACAGCTGGAGGACATAGAATTTGCAGATGACCTGTGCTTACTAAGCCACAAAGTAGCACATATGAGACTGAAAGTAAACACCTTGAAGAGAAATGCAGAGAGAGTGGGTCTTAAAATAAATGTGGATAAAACCAAGGAAATGAGAGTTAAGACACCTGCAAATACTGATGTGATCAAATGTGGAGAAGAGACCATTGAGAGAGTAGACCAGTTTAGGTAGCATAGTTTCAAAATCTGGAGGAACAGAAGATGATGTAAAAGCCAGGAAGAGAAATGCACAACAAATATTTTCCACCCTAAATAAAGTCTGGAGATCTAGAGCCATTTCCCTGAAAACAAAGATACGGATTTTTAATTCCAGTGTTAAAACCATCCTTCTGTATGGATGCGAAACATGGAAAATAAACAAGGGTATTTTGGCCAAACTACAACCATTCATCAACAAGAAGCTAAGACATCTATGTGGCATCTGGTGGCCAAAGAAAATTACCAATAAAGAACTGTGGAGAAAAACAGAACAGGAAGAACTGGAAACAAGCATCAAAAGAAGAAAATGGAAATGGATTGGACATACATTGAGAAAATCAGAGTCAAACATTACAAGACATGCACTTGATTGGAACCCCCAAGGTACGAGACGCAGAGGAAGGCCAAAAGACTCATGGCGAAGAACCACCAGAGACGAACTCCAGAAAATCAACATCACCTGGAAAGAAGCCAAGAGGAAGAGCCTAGACCGTATTGTCTGGAGGCAGACCGTAGAAGCCCTATGCTCCGCTCGGAGTGAAGAGGAATAAGAAGAAGAAGAAGAAGAAGAAGAACGAATGTGCTTCCAGCAGGATCACGAAATTTACCCAGAAACAACAAATTCTGATTTCTGATTGGCTGGTAGGTGACAATTATATCAGGATGTCTAGTGTGACCGTGTCCGCGGCTCGACAGATATGAACTCGGCAGAGAACTTCTCTCCTGTGCCTCGTTCATTAATTGTATAGAGTGGGAAAAGTTTTCTTATTTTTTCAGCGTGAGAAATACAAGGTGTGGCGTGTGAGCGTGTGAACTTACTGAAATGCGTGAGTCTCACGGTGAATGCGTGAGACTTGAGAGCCCTGATAAGCATAAGTTATTTAGCAAACATAAGGCATTTGTAATTATAAATATATATATGTTCATGTGTATTACATCATAGTTTCTAATACAAATAGTTGTATGTCTCTAACTTTTGACTCAAACTAAAATCTTTTTTTGCTGTGTGTGTTTTCTTCTCGTGATGTAAAAAGGGCTTCAGCTGACACAGATGAGGACTGCAATCTGGAGTCCATTCCTGAGCGACCACATTCAAAATAAACAAGTATTTTGTTATAATCGGCAAATGTTTTTTTCTGAAATAGTTTCTTCTACATGCTTTGGTGGGCAGAGTAACTTAGTTTTGAATCGATATGGGGCAAAAACGGGATATGCTGTGTGGGGCGCAGCACATGAGGGGGATGCAAATTAACTGTGCAAAGATCTTTAAACTTTTTTGAACTTCTTTAACACAGTTATAAATAATGAAAAGTTTTCAAAAACATCATTTGTTAATTATTTTAACTTTCACACGAATGTGGTGTGGAAGTGGTCTGGTCTGGTTGATTTTTTTTGTGTGTGTGTGTGTGTGTGGGGGGGGTCGTTTTACCACAAAATTCTGTATGTAATATTGCAGGGGTCTTCAACTACTTTTCTTCAGGGGCCAGATTTTAAAATTATAAATATGACGCGGGCCAAACTTTTACCCCTATTTTTACTTTTGATATATTTTTTACTTTTACCATATATGTGTGTGTTGTTGTCATTTTTGTTACTTTTGTTATAGTAAATTAAAAAAAAAAAACATATTAAAAACATGCTTTTAAAAAAAAAATTGAAATTTGAAAGCCTTTTAATTACTGGAAACTCATATTTTCTTTATTAATATTTTAAAAACAATTGCAGTTTAACATGTAAGAGCCAAATGTTAATAGTAAAAGTGTAAGAGATCAACACTCCTAAACATATTTTGTTCATAACTGTTTACTTTCATTAATTGTTACATGTCAAGTACTCACAACATATAGCCAGTCTTCCCCTAATGACTAAAATTGCACTACATGTTTTCTTTTTTAATATTTTATAGATATGCTAAACAGCCTTTCCATTGTACATTAAACAGATATAACTGTCGGGTGTTCGCCCCCTAGTGGCCGTCGTAAAGAAAATGTAGTTTAATCGTAAATCTGTCATAGGAGAGAACCTTTAATCTACGAATATATAGTTAATAATTTACTTACCAGTAATTAGAGTATTCGAGTGTTACTGATAAAGTAAAACAAACAATAATTAATCATTTTAACTTTGCACACAGTTTTGATTGGAACACACTGAAATACATCACTTCCGGTCGCCACGTCACATGCGGTGTAGTCGCATAAGTTTATTTTCTTTAATGCATCCAAAGCTCGAATTGGATCAAATAAGTACGCACCCGCAGATGGTTGGCACCCCACACAGCCCCTTTCTGTGTTGTCTTGTACAGTGGTAAGGTAAAAATAACCACGCTGAATTTAAATCAGACTATGGCCGTTTCTCAATAAGGCTGCAGCCTCCGGAGGTCGCATTTCCAGGCTGCATACATGAATGATTAAGTCTTATTTCAGAATTTTAACAATTATAAAGTTGACTATTATTCTTAGTTAATCGTAAATTGTTGTAATATGCTTATGATTTGTGAATGTAATGCTCAGTTAACTTAATCTTGATGAAGTATGCAGTCTGCATATGCGACCTCCGGAGGCTGCAGCCTTCCGATTGAGAAAGAAACGGCCAAAGGTGAACAGCGGGCCGCCAGTTGACTAGCCCTGTAATATTGTTTTGATACTGTGTGGTATTACTGCAGGTCCGTAGCCAGCCTATTGAAAGGGGGGGTTCTTTTTTTCAAAAAGTGGACCTTTTTTACAGTTTTTCCTCCTCCTTTTTTATTTAATTATGAGCAGGGCTGTACGTAGGATTTTATAAATACCAAGGTCCATATATGTATTTTTCTAGGGCATGCACCCCAGGAATATATGAATTTTAAAACATCAGAAAACCAAAGAATCAAATAACTATAGATTTTTTAAACTATGTCAGTATGCAGAAGATTTGTGTTGGTCATTAGGAATACATTTTAATCATTATTTTACCATGGGCACACTGGGCTATGTCAGTAAAGTAAACATAGGCTTACTGAATATAGAATCATTTTAGTGAATTAACTAAAGGCTATCAATAATTAGTTTATTAAATTAATTCAAAATTATACACTTAATATGCTGAAATACATAATATGCAGGGAAGAAAACTGTAATTATTAAAAAAAGCATAAATGAATCTATGATTACTTCACATTACCCCATATTAGATTAATATTCTTCTTGCCCTGCATTATACTAGCTGTGTAAGATTTAACATAAGGTAAGCCTTAATTTTAAAATTCTCACATCTGATTTACTGTCTGTTAATGATCAAAAGGCTTCTTGTTAACTGCAGTAACTTTAGCAAAAGTTGTTCAGAAAATCAAAATTCCACGATAAACCTTAAACTCACTTTTAATAGCAGAGCTCAACACTAGAAAGAAGTTACAGTCAGGACCAGTGAGTGATTTTCTCTTCTTTTGTTATTTAAATATAAGCCAAAAGATGAACGTGCGCTCATTTAAACTCCGTGCACGCGCGTTACCGGTGGATGAAGCACCGTGCACGTGATACGTCCCGTTTTCAAGTTCAAGCTTCGCAGCAGTCCTGTACAATACAGTGAATCATACAGTAAAAAAGATATCTTAAATATTTAAAGAGTGGCGTTGAATTTTGTTAATAAACACGCTGAATTCCGGGAAGTGAATTACTGGAGGGAGTTAAAGCAACGCATTAAATTTGGACATCCATATGTGCTCAGCTGCAGTGTCTTATCACCTTGACAGTCACTGCGTTTCATATTTCTCGTCAATAAACGGCTGTATAATAGTCAGAGTTTGATTACTTACATCTTTCTTGCACTTTCACTAACTGCGCATCTGACCCCTGTGTTGCACTTCTGTCTGCCTGGTTTGATTTTATTGGTCATCTCGGAATAATTTTGACTTTATCTTACTTATTGGGGTGCTGCTCAGATCTGTTGGCCTGTGACATCACACTACCGCGAGATCTATTTAAAAGCATATTAGTCATTTACTATTGAATCAGTCTCGCGGTGCTTAGACGTCACATGCTGATCGAGATCCGGACCTCGTGGACCTCAATGGTGAGTACGGTCATGTATCCAGCTTCAATAATGTATTATATTAATTTGAAACAGCAACCCAGAATATTTGTCGTAAGCATTGATTTAAACAATGATGACAATAATTATGTGGAAAAAACGACTTAAATTCTGGACCTTTTGCAGTGAGGGGGGGTTCGTTCGAACCACCCGAACCCCCCCTGCCTACGGGCTTGTTACTGTCATATTTCTGCAAAATAAACCAGTACGTTAATGTAGATTTGTTTATTAAAGCTTTTCACTCAAAATCCCATACTTTTTGTTGGAGGTAATATTTGTACAAAAATAAAAATATCTTTATTATTTTAATATTTTATTTTTTTCATGCGCGTCACAGTTAATACGTCACCGATACGCTCTTGATTCAATCCGAGTGAGGTTTGTTTTTTAAGCCTGATGCAAATGTACAATTTTACCGATCTTATAAGATTGTGACAGTTTTTTTCTGAATTTGGATTATTGTCACTATTTTTGATAATATAATGAGTGATGTATAAATGAGTGTTAACTGTATCCATCTTTCACCAATGCACATTACTGCTGCTGTGAGGAGGAAGTGCCACATTTAGCCTATATTTAAAAACGTATACACATGTAAATACTTTTTAAATATATAATACATGTATGTGTGTGTATTTATATTATCCATAGTACACACACATAAAAATGATAATAGACTTTAAACTCAGTAAAAGCTTTTAATTCAATTTAATTTAAAAAATGTAATTGCATTTGTAATGCAAACCTTTTTTGCAACAATTCAATAGAGAAAGAGCAAAAAATCCACACTGTTATCAAATAAGTTGTTTGGCAAATGGTTATTTTAGTAAAGATCACACATAATGATTTTATTATTTAATAATCAATTAGTGAAATATAATTGTAATAAATAATTTAATAACCACCCCAAGATGCCAACCCTCTATAAACCCTCAAACACCATCTCCCCCCATTAAATCTCACTCCAAGATAAACTCAAACGTTGTCAGCCCTGTGATATTAGCAGGTTCAGATGTGTTTGATTGGGGTTGAGACTGATTTCTGCCCTCCAGGAACAGAAATGGGAGACCTATGTTTTTTTAAAGCAACTGCAAACTTTACAGTCCTTACAGATTTTCAATAATTTTGTGTAATGCTTTTTCAGTGCACTACACTAATAATAATTCATTTGCATTGAATAATCTGCTGTGACAGAAGTGGAGAATGGAAATGTTACATTAGTGCCCATAGTAACATAATATGTCATTAATCATTTAATCATTTGGCTCAAAAAATGATAGCTCAGGAAAGTAGCTGCAAAAGGCCCATTTTTAAAGAAAAAGACCAATTATAGATCAAATGTACAGAGGACAAGTATAGGTTAAAGTTTCTGGCTCAATATTGACAATGTATTTACACACACATTTATTATAAATTGAGATCTCATAATATCTAATAAGTAAAAGAGAGCGTTGAGTTTGTTTTGAATTGATGTGTAAATGTACTTTATTGTAACATTCAGTAACTGATCGAATTGTAACTTGTGTTTAATTTATGCATCCACTGATATTTGGAGATATATTAATAATAAACATATGTATGTGTATAGTATTCAGTCCAATCACAAACAACAATCCATTTTATTAAAAAATATTTTATTTTCAAAAAGAAAACAGACAGAGATAGACAGCAATTGATATTTGCATCTGTAAATGTAATAAAAGTGCTTTAACATTATAATATAGCACTGAATATGTGCTGCTGAACGCTCATCATAAGTGCACGCATGCGCAGACGTCCTCTGAAGATAAATATCATTAACTAAAATAAACCCTGAAACAGAGTAACAGCGAAGTTGTGTGTGTGTGTTTGTTTAAAGCTGAATTCATGAATTCATCATTGATATGAACATGTAGTGAATTAAAAGTCATCAAGATAGTGAGATAATGTTTTGTGTGTGTTGTTTGCTCTTGACTCGCTCCTCCTGAGGTTCATCTCCAGAGTTAAAGCTGATCTCTCTTTTATAAATCTGATCAAACTAAAGACTCTTCAGGATGAAATATTACTCTATAAATACTAAATAATAATATGAGATGAACAGAAACACTGTGTGTTCATGTTTTTATAAATACATCTCAGTTCATTCAGAGCATCACTGGATATTTATCATTTTAAATGACTTTAATAAAACAGTGACTTTATAAAGTAACATTTGTAATAAAATGACTTACCTCTGAAACAGATGAATAAAATGTTGTGTTGCTTTATAGGTCACCTCCTTTATGTGGCCATCAAGATCCCTGAATGCAGTGTGATAAAGAAAACAATGTGAATCATGTGCTATATACAAACATAAACAGTCAACAGCTCATATACAGATCTCTCTTACAGATGTTTTCACCTTTAGATATTAAATAAAAGATTATTTACTGTGTTTATTCAAAACAAACTCTTCAGAAATGATTTATGTATTCATTAGTCATCCACGTCATAACCAATAAACTTCAATGTTTGCTTATTATAATAAAAATAAGTGTTATGTTTTATAAGTTATTGCTGCAGTCAGAAATCTCTCATATATTATACGTCATAAGCTGTAGAGAGACGTTTAAAAACCTTTTTGATCTTTTAACCTCGTAATCAGATTGTTAGAAGATGTAAAGACCTTGAATTGATTTTAAGTTAGTTGTTTGAACTCATCTGTGATCTGTCTGTTTAGTGTTACTAAAGGAGTTAAAGGAGAACAGAGAAACTTTAGACTAAGTTAACTTTATCTCTCAGTGATTTCAACCTAACTTGGTTCTTTGTCTTATTAGGTTTACAGTAAGTTTGGCTGTAAGTGCTTTCTAGTGGATGATGGAAATGTTGGTAAAACCTGATCATGATTTTTGCTCTTTTCATTTGATGCGGCTGATAATCGCATTACATTTAAGTTTGACACAATAAATGAACATAATGAATGCGTCACAAACAATCTTTCTCATTTTTGTTTTCTCCACTACTCTACTCTGTTTAATATCAAAATATTTTTATTTATTTTCTGCTCGGGGTTTGAGGAGGTGAAGTTGGGTCTCTTCTTCTTCTTCTCTTTTTTTTTTTAAAGTAACCCATCCAGTCTGGGTCTCTTGGCGTCTGATACCATGCCTTCAGATGCTTCCTACAAATAAAACAAACAGAGATTTAAGACATCAAATAACTTTTTTAATTGAATTTGTTTTGTTCAGGGCTCTGGTATAAATCTACCTGTGAAGTGGATGGAGCGGGACGCTTAAGAGCACGACGTTTAGGAAGAGAGGCGGGAGGAGACATTTGCCGGATTGGCCGACTGTTATTAGTTGAAGGTCTATAAACATATAAAAGCACTGTGAGAATTCAAACATTCAAGCACTAAAACATCTCAAATAAAAAACTACATGTAATATAACAGGTTAAGGCTGAAATAAAGACTTACTGAGAAGCTGAAGAACAGTCGGCCACGGCAGTGTCTGCTTTATTTTGCTGTAAATAAAACAATCAAAGATTTAATAAATGAAATGAAATTCTCAATGAAATTGTCACAAATAACATTTAAGTCTTTGGTTAAATCTACCTGAGCGGATGATGGCGTCTGGGCCGGAGGCGGCGTGACCTTAGCCGACAGCCTTTTAAGTTTGGCCCTCTTTGGTGTCGGCTCCATCTCATCCTGAAGATTAAATACACGTATATTAAAACAAAATAAAATGAATATTTAGTTCTGTTAAAGCCTTCGCTTTAAATCTACCTGTGAAGACGGAGCCGGACGCCAAAGACGGCGACGAGAGGCGGGAGGAGGTATATGTCTCTGAAGAGGTGAAGGTCTATAAACATATAAAAGTACTGTGAGAATTCAAACATTCAATCGCTAAAACATCTTAAATAAAAAACTAAATGTAGTTTAACAAAGATTAATGCTGAAATAAAGACTTACTGAGGCACAGAAGAGCAGTCGACCTCCCCAGCGTCTGCTTTATTTTGCTGTAAATAAAACAATCAAAGATTTAATAAATTAAATTAAATTCTCAATGAAATTGTCACTTAATAACATTTAGGTCTAAACGGTTAAATTTACCTGAGAGGATGATGGCGTCTGGGCCGGAGGAGGCGTGACCTCAGCCGCCAGCCCATTTAGCCTCTTTCTCTTCGGCGTCGGCTCCATCTCATCCGGATCATCCTGAAAATTAAATACACGTATATTAAAACAAATTAAAATGATCATTGAGTTCTGCTAAAGCCTTTAGTTTTAATCTACCTGTGAAGACGCCGGACGCTTGACAGCACGACGCTGAGGAGGTGAGGCGGGAGGAGGCGCTTGTCTGTGAGGAGGTGAAAGTCTACACATACAAATAAAGATACCGTAAGAACTGTTTCTGATAACTTTACTGTAAAAAATGTAAAAACACAGCTAAACGTAAATTATACTAGACTGGTTAGAGATGAATTTAAAGAGACTTTGATAAACTTACTGGGCCTGAGGTGGCGTGACCTCCGCCAACAGCCCGTGAGGAGATGAATGTCTATAAATACATATAAATATATTGTTAAGAACTGTTTCTGTAAACATTTGTGCAAATAAAAAATGTAAAGTCTAAAACAGACAGACTATGATAAACTTACTGAGCTTTAATATCGGTATTGGACAGCCTGGGCCTCTTTGGCGTCGGCTCCATCTCATCCGGATCATCCTGAAGATTAAATACACGTATATTAAAAAAAATAAAATGAAAATTTAGTTCTGCTAAAGACTTCAGTTTTAATCTACCTGTGAAGACGCCGGACGCTTAGGAGCACGACGCTTTGTAGGAGAGGCGGGAGGAGACACTAGCCGGATTGGCCGACTGTTATTAATTGAAGATCTATAAACATATAAAAGTACTGTGAGAATTCAAACATTCAAGCGCTAAAATATCTCAAATAAAAACTAAATGTAATATAAAAAAGGTTAAGGCTGTAATAAAGACTTACTGAGAAACTGAACAACAGTCGGCCACGGCAGTGTCTGCTTTATTTTGCTGTAAATAAAACAATGAAAGATTTAATAAATGAAATGAAATTCTCAATGAAATTGTCACTAATAACATTTAGGTCTTTGGTAAAATCTACCTGAGCGGACGATGGTGTCTGGGCCGGAGGAGGCGTGACCTCAGCCGACAGCCTATTCCGACTGTCCGTCTTTGGCGTCGGCTTCATCTCATCCTGAAGATTAAATACACGTATATTAAAACAAATTAAAATGAATATTGAGTTCTGCTGAAGGCTTCGGTTTAAATCTACCTGTGACGGAGGAGGCGGACACTTAAAAGCGCGACACTGTGGAGGAGACGCGGGAGGAGGCGCTTGTCTGTGAGGAGGTGAAAGTCTACACATACAAATAAAGATACTGTAAGAACTGTTTCTGATAACATTTAACTTTACTGTAAAAAAAATAAAGTATGTAATATATAAGCATTAATCATTTTAATATAAGTAATACTAGACTGGTTACAGATGAATTTAGAGAGATTTTGATAAACTTACATGGCCTGAGGTGGCGTGACATCAGCCAACAGCCCGTGAGGAGATGAATGTCTATAAATACATATAAATATATTGTTAAGAACTGTTTCTGTAAACATTTGTGCAAATAAAAAATGTAAAGTCTAAAACAGACAGACTATGATAAACTTACTGAGCTTTAATATCAGTTTCTGTGAGACAGAGTCTGGCCATTATTGACGTCAGCTCCATCTCATTACTTTGCTGTAATTTTAGATTTAAAACACATTTATTAAAACAAATTAAAATTAACAGAAGTTCTGCTAAAGAATAATTTACATGAAACTACTTTATCATTAAAATTGACACTAATAATGTTCACAATCTACCTGAGAGGATGAAGACGGCTGGGGCTGAGGAGGCGTTTGGGGCTGAGGAGGCGTTTGGGGCTGAGGGGGCGTTTGGGGCTGAGGAGGCGTTTGGGGCTGAGGAGGCGTTTGGGGCTGAGGAGGCATCTGCGGAGACGCAACCAGAGCGGTTGACCCAACCGGAGGTGAAGGTCTAAAACACATTTAAAAATAATGTTAAGAACTGTTTCTGTAAACATGTGTGCAAATAAAAAATGTAAAGTCTAAAACAGACAGACTATGATAAACTTACTGAGCTTTAATATCAGTTTCTGTGAGACAGAGTCTGGCCATTATTGATGTCAGCTCCATCTCATTACTTTGCTGTAATTTTAGATTTAAAACACATTTATTAAAACAAATTAAAATTAACAAAAGTTCTGCTAAAGACTTATTTACATGAAACTACTTTATCATTAAAATTGGCACAAAAAATTGGCACAATCTACCTGATAGGATGAAGACGTTTGGGGCTGAGGAGGCGTTTGGGGCTGAGGAGGCGCAACTGGAGCGGTTGAGCCATCTGGAGGTGAAGGTCTAAAAACACATTTATATATATTGTTAAGAACTGTTTCTGCAAATATTTAAACAATAAAATATTAAGTTTACTGTTAAAGATTTAAAAACACAGCTAAATGTAATACTAGACTGGTTAAAAATGAATTTAGAGAGAATTTTATAAACTTACGGAGATGGTAAACTAGTCTCCACCTCCATGTCCTCCGCCTTGTCTGCACCAGTTTGCTGTAAGTAAAACAATTAGAGATTTAAAACATTTACATGAAAGTACTTTATCATTAAAATTAACACTAATAATGTTCACAAACTACCTGAGAGGATGGAGGCGTCTGGGGCTGGGGAGGCGCAACCGGAGCGGTTGAGCCATCTCGAGGTGGAGGTCTAAAACACATTTAAATATATTGTTAAGAACTGTTTCTGCAAACATTTCAGCAATAAAATATTAAGTTTACTGTAAAAGATTTAAAAAACAGTTAAAGGTAATACTAGACTGGTTACAGATGAATTTAGAGAGACTTTGATAAACTTACGGAGATATTAAACTTGTCTCCACCTCCATGTCCTCCACCTCGTCTGCGTTATGCTGCTGTAAGTAAAACAATAAGAAATTTAAAACATTTCCATGAAACTACTTCTACATTAAAATTGCCACTAATAATGTTCACAATCTACCTGAGAGGATGGAGGCGTCTGTAGCTGAGGCGGCGCAACCGGAGGGGTTGACCCATCTGGAGATGAAGATCTAAAAATACATTTAAATATATTGTTAAGAACTGTTTCTGCAAAAATTTAAACAATAAAATATTAAGTTTACTGAAGAAGATTAAAAAACACAGCTAAAGGTAATACTAGACTGGTTAAAGATGAAGTTATAGAGACTTTGATAAACTTACGGAGATGAATAACTAGTCTCCACCTCCATGTGCTCCACCTCGTCAGCTTTATTTAGCTGTAAGTAAAACAATCAGATTTAAAACATTTACATGAAACTATTTTATCATTTATATTAACACTAATAATGTTTACAATCTACCTGAGAGGATGGAGGCGTCTGCGGCGGCCCAACCGGAGCGGTTGAGCCATCTGGAGGTGAAGGTCTAAAAACACATTTAAATATATTGTTAAGAACTGTTTCTGCAAACATTTAAAAAAAAATATTAAGTTTACTGAAGAAGATTAAAAAACACAGCTAAAGGTAATACTAGACTGGTTAAAGATGAAGATATAGAGACTTTGATAAACTTACGGAGATGGTAAACTAGTCTCCACCTCCATGTTCTCCACCTCGTCAGCTTTATTTTGCTGTAAGTAAAACAATCAGAAATAAAACATTTACATGAAACTACTTTTTCATTATTATTAACACCAATTATGTTCACAATCTACCTGAGAGGATGGAGGCGTCTGGGGCTGAGGCGTCTCAACTGGAGCAGTCGACCCATCCGGAGGTGAAGATCTAAAACACATTTAAATATATTGTTAAGAACTTTTTCTGCAAACATTTACCGGCAGCTACTTGTAATATTATAATAGTAACAGATAAAAATTGACACAATTTGTTTAACTTACTGAGACACACTAGAGGAGGGTAGAACCCCTGCTGGAGGGTCAGCAGGAGCAGGTGCAGGAGGTGGCGAGGGAAGGATCACTGCTGGAGGGTCAGCAGGAGCAGGTGCAGGAGGAGAGGGAAGGATCACTGCTGGAGGGTCAGCAGGAGCAGGTGCAGGAGGAGGAGAGGGAAGGACCACTGCTGGAGGGTCAGCAGGAGCAGGTGCAGGTGCAGGAGGTGGAGAGGGAAGGATCACTGCTGGAGGGTCAGCAGGAGCAGGGGCAGCAGCAGGTACAACCTCATCAGATTCATCCTCCGAAGAGAGGTCTGAATCATAAAGATCCTCAAGGACCCATGAAGAAAGTTGGCACTTCATGCCTACAAAAATCATGGGATACCTAGGAACGCATAGGAAAAACTGTGAGTACCGTTTCTGCAATGATTTTAGTGCTTAAGCAATTGCTGTTTATTTTTGCATACAGACAAAACTAACATATTGTAACTAAATCTATAAGAAATGGAAGAATACATTTGCCCAAACTGAATACATTAATAAGATTCTCTTTAAGCGCAGCATCAATCTAAATTGTATGACTTCTAATGTACTGATTCGCTTTTGTTATCATCATTGTTTGCCAACTGAAAAACATTCTTGACAGATGTGGCAGGAGAAAGATCTTCATACCTCTTTATGAACCTGTAAAGGTGAATCAATTTCTGGGGCGAACTCTCTTCTTTACGAAGACGGAGCATCTCCCGGTCCAAAGTCTTCCTCACGAGACTACATGCCTCCTCAGAGGTCAGGGCAAAGTCCACCAATGTTCGCCCTACCTTAAATCTGCATGGGAGAAAAATTATCATTGTAAACTATCTCGGCTCTCTAACAATTAATTAGGCATCTGATCAGCGTGACTTAATCGCTGGATGTCAAAACACAAAAATGTTACTGCAACAAAACAACTGAAGATCTGTGAGTCCTTACCGGAATTCTGCAGAAACATAACCACATCCGGAGAAACGGACCACATCAAAGACTAAAATCTCCGCCCTCGCCTTGAGATCTTTAGTCTCGTGGTCCTTGATGTTCTCCTAGAAATCACATCATCAGGTTATGTGTTAGTTACTGTTAAACACTCTGGCTGATATTGAAATGTGATGTTTTACTTTTGTGATTACATTAATTCCTCTCTATAAAAACTCTCTGAAAATGAGACAAACAGACAGAATCTCACCTGATGTGTGCCGCCTGCACTTGTGGATGGTGGTGTGGTGGTCTCCTTACGAGATGCACTGAAGTCCACCGTGTACCAGAGGTCTTTCCATTCTGGAAAACCTTCTGAGAATAAAGCAAAGAGGTTAAATTAAAAAACTTGATGACAACAAAATTATTTTCACAAATATACTAAATCAAGTGCGTTCACACCTTTCACGGGGGCCGGTGGCTTCATTTCATCTCTGGAGACCACCTCACCGATCCACGGCAGAGACAGCACTGGTTCCATGCTGAGGGGCTCAACCTCACTCCAGTCATCAACAACAGAGGAACTCCTGATCCGACAAATATATCAAAACAATAAGTCAGGTTAGACACATGAGTACAGACATCTATTACAAAGAGTTTTATGCTGTGTAAGTTTTATGTTACCCTTCAGTAAGAGAGCTGGAGTCAGAGCCTGAACCAGACACTGGAGAAAGCACATGATCAGATGAAGACGCCTCCTCCTCAGTGTCTTCAACCTTGACCATGGCCTTCTCCTCTGGACCTGTAAGTGAAAAGAACAGATAAGAATTAAGGATCATCCTTTAATCCAGCATATCATCCAGGATTGTCAATCTGAGATTCAGTGTCATATGGTGAAGGACAGCAAAACACTTCGAAACTTCAAATAATTATTATTTTTAAAAAATTTCATTAACTGCAAAAAATAATGATCAGGTTAGACATGGGAATAGTATTAATCATTAAAAAGTCCTTTGGCTAACGGTGTCTCTATCTCTCACACATTTCACTCAGTGTTTTTTGTTTAAACATCAGTCACAGATATTGTTGGACAGATTACAGGTGAAAATGTCTGAACTTACAGGCTTCCTCTGCTGTTGATAACGCAGGAGATGGGGGAGCGGCGGCTCGATCAGCTGGTGTCAATTCAGACATCACAGAGCTGAGAGCATCGCCCTAGAAATCACATCATCATCAGTTAGGTTATGTGTTAGTTACTGTTAATAACTCGGGCTGGTATTGAAATGTGATGTTTTAATTTAGCAATTACATAATTCCTCTAGAGTCTCTATAAAATCTCTCTGAAGATGAGATAAGCAGACAGAATCTCACCTGATGTGTGTCGGCTGCCTGTGTCGATGGTGGTGTGGTCTCCTCATGAGCGACATGGAGGTCCACCGTGTCCCCTAGGTCTTTCCAAACTGGAAAACCTTATGGGAACAAAGCAAAGAGGTTAAATGAAACAACTTGATGACAAGAAAATAATTTTCACAAATATACTAAATCAAGTGCGTTCACACCTTTCGTGGGAGCTGGTGGCTTCATGTCGTCTCCGGGGACCACCTCACCGACCCAAGGCAGCGACAGCACTGGTGCCATGCTAAGGGGCTCAACCTCACTCCAGTCGGCAACAACAGAGGAACTCCTGACAGATATATCAAAACAATAAATCAGTAAATTAGAGCTAAAAAATTAAATCTTGCAAATGGACATGTGAGCACAGAAAGAGTTTTTATGCTGTGTAAGTCTTATGTTACCCTTCAGTAAGAGAGCTGGTGTCAGAGCCTGAACCAGACACTGGAGAAAGCACATGATCAGATGAAGACGCCTCCTCCTCAGTGTCTTCAACCTTGACCATGGCCTTCTCCTCTGGACCTGTAAGTGAAAAGAACAGATAAGAATTAAGGATCATCCTTTAATCCAGCATATCATCCAGGATTGTCAATCTGAGATTCAGTGTCATATGGTGAAGGACAGCAAAACACTTCGAAACTTCAAATAATTATTATTTTCAAGAAATATAAATTAACTGCAAAAAATAATGATCAGGTTAGACATGGTAATAGTATTAATCATTAAAAAGTCCTTTGGGTAACGGTGTCTCTCTATCTCTCACACATTTCACTCAGTGTTTTTTGTTTAAACATCAGTCACAGATATTGTTGGACAGATTACAGGTGAAAATGTCTGAACTTACAGGCTTCCTCTGCTGTTGATAACGCAGGAGATGGGGGAGCGGCGGCTCGATCAGCTGGTGTCAATGCAGACATCACAGAGCTGAGAGCATCGCCCTAGAAATCACATCATCATCAGTTAGGTTATGTGTTAGTTACTGTTAAACACTCTGGCTGGTATTGAAATGTGATGTTTTACTTTTGCGATTACATAATTCCTCTCTATAAAAACTCTCTGAAGATGAGACAAGCAGACAGAATCTCACCTGATGTGTGTCGGCTGCCTGAGTGGAGGATGGTGGTGTGGTCTCCTCATGAGCGACATGAAGGTCCACCGTGTCCCCTAGGTCTTTCCAAACTGGAAAACCTTATGGGAACAAAGCAAAGAGGTTAAATTAAACAACTTGATGATAACAAAATAATGCTACAAATATACTAAATCAAGTGCGTTCACACCTTTCGTGGGAGCTGGTGGCTTCATGTCCTCTATGGGGACCACCTCACCGACCCAAGGCAGCGACAGCACTGGTTGGATGCTGAGTGGAGGCTCGTCGTCCACAACAGAGGAACTCCTGATCCGACAAATATATCAAAACAATAAGTCAGGTTAGACACATGAGTACAGACATCTATTACAAAGAGTTTTTAGTCTTATGTTACCCTTCAGTAAGAGAGCTGGTAACAGAGCCTGAACCAGACACTGGAGAAAGCACATGATCAGATGAAGACGCCTCCTCCTCAGTGTCTTCAACCTTGACCATGGCCTTCTCCTCTGGACCTGTAAGAGAAAAGAACACATAAGAATTAAGGATTCAAGGATCATCCTTTAATCCAGCATATCATCCAGGATTGTCAATCTGAGATTCAGTGTCATATGGTGGTGAAGGACAGCAAAACACTTTAAAACTTCAAATAATTATTAAAAAAAGTGAATTAACTGAAAAAACAAAACGATCAGTATTCATAAGGGAATATTATTAATCATTAAAAAGTCCTTTTGCTAACAGTGTCTCTCTCTCACACATTTCACTCAGTGTTTTTTGTTTGTACATCAGTCACAGATATTGTTGGACTATTACAGAGGTGAATATGTATGAACTTACAGGCTTCCTCTGCTGTTGATAACGGCCTCACCGAAACCTCAGCATCCACTGTGTTACCCTCATGCGGACTGCCCGGTTCACTGAGCACCTCCTCCTGTGACACAGGGACGGAGGGCTCAGTGAATTCAGGAGCAGATAGAGGTCTGCTGATTGCAACAACGGGCCGATTCTCCTTAACAAACAGGAGAGTCGACCCGTTATTCAAAGCAGCAGAAAGCTCTTCCGCTGAAGGGAATCGTCGTGATCCTCTGTCAATAACAAAGACGGGAAACATGACGAACAAAACACACAAAGACAAACAAACAACCAGGAAAAACACAGAAAATCGCCTTGGACTTGTAAACAAGAACCAAACCACGCCGAACTGAAAACCCACGAAATAATGAAGCGCGTGCTGTCTTTTATAGCCTCTGAAACTTGACGTAATAATCACTGCATTACAGCGTCACCGTACGAACATTAAAAATTGTTAACTGTAGTTAAACCATGGAAACCATAAACACAAACACACACACATATATATCATTTTTTATAATTGCTTTATGAATATCGGGAATTGTCTATCTTTTCTATATCAGATAAAAAGTCTTCAACAATAAAATTCTCTTCAGTCCAATAGTAAACACGGATATTAAAAGAATTAATATTTTTCATAAAGCGCCCTTTAGATATTTTGTTATAACATTTGAAAAGTAAATGATCACATCTTTTTAAATATTATCGTATTAATAATTTAATATTTACACGCCCTTTCAGTATTATTTGCTATTTGTGTTGACTTCAATAAATAAATCGCCATATATTTTGTTCGCAAAAAGGAATGTTTAATATTGTATTAGTGTGCTTGGTTTTAACATTAAATAAAAATTGGATTCTTATGACTTTAAATGTAACATATTTTAAGGCGGCAAATGTCCGTCTATGAATAGATTCTCGCATTTCATTCATTCAAACCGATTCAAACTGTTTTACACATTAACATTTGTTTTTATTATAGACAAATCAGTTTACAAACTTTAAAGTTTAAAGTGTTTCGAAATTAATTAAGGTAGCAAACACACAGAGAAATATTGAAAGATTTAAACGGATATACATTTTAGTCTGAGCTTTTAAAAAGAATAATTAAAATTTAGGTAAAACTGTCACCAGCATGCATTTAAATAACTGTATAAATGTTGTAAATGACATACGTGTAATAATATGTACATTACACCTCATTTAATGCTTGTTTATTATGACTTTCGATTTAAAACTTTACACAAATTAACATTTAAAAAATATATATTTTGTGTACATTTGTACTTACATTTAAAAAAAGAATTAAAATACACTTATACATATTTCAAGCTCTACAACCCGCAATTAATATAAGTAAACAATATAAAATATAATTACATTAAAACCACAAAAGAAAATAATATAGGCTACTAATAAAATAATAAAAGTGATAAGAAGTAAATAAATAAATAAATTAAGAGGGAGTGTTATTAAACAGTTAATTTAGTGTAACGTGTAGGCTTCATGTTTTCTGTATTTTCTATTTCACAAAAAGAAATAAACATTTTTTTATATTCGTCGGAGCCGATGAAGTTATTATTGGGCAGCGCTCCGACATGTGGTGCTTTCGCACTTTCGGCGACCCCTCTCTCCTCCCTGTCCTCTCCTCTATCACTGTTTAAATAAAAGGTAAAATGGGCAAAAATATAAACAAAAAGAGATTATCCTTAATATTATTTTGGTAAACTTTATTTCAGATCACTATTCCTCGTACTAAACATGAACCTTAAGAAATTGTGCAAGTTTGGTGCGATATTGTCTCCTGAACAGACATCATATCAGTCTCACATAGCTGCCTGCAGAATTAAGTGACGCCATAGCTTGTAAACTAATTAGAAATCCGGGAGCAAAAAGTATTTGAAGCCTGAAGATGATGTGACAGTTAATGATTTAATAAATTTCAGTAGATACATTACTTTAATATTTATTATTTATTACATATATTATAAATTAAATTAAATAATTTAATAAATGTTTAATTTAAACGATGTGCTTTGTACATTTACTTAAAAAGTTTATCAATAGCTTTTCAGTGTCTAATGTCATTATTCGCATCTGTTTCAAGTTTAAGTTGCATAATTAATAAGAAATGGTTAAATAAATAATTGACACAATATTGACGCACATTGACATATAATACGCTGTGGTCTTTCACAAATTTACAAATCCAGTTAAATCTAAATTAATTATTGTTTCAATTATATCAGCAAGTCTAGTGACAATTATTGGTGTTGATGTAATTTGTGAATTTTTGTTTAAGAGAGATGCAGTTGAGTGCGCGTGTACGTCATCTTCTCGCGATACTATCTGTGTACTTCAACGCATTTCTAAAATGGTGGCGTGTGCAAAAGCAAACTTCAAATAGAGATCAAGCTTATCTCAGAAAATCTTATAAAAATATTAAAACTGCAAATAACACTTAAAACAAAAGTGAGACACACGCTTTCAGGTTTTATCTCAGGCCAGGTTGTTAAGTCGGTGGATAGCCGGGGCATATTAGCCCAGAGACACCCATCCATGTGTCAGATACACTTTAAAAATCTTAAAATAAAATCTCACAGCATAAATAGTTAACTATGAAACTATTCATTCACAATTATTTAAACGTAACCCGCACAGGCCCGTGGGCGGGCCATAGGGGCGTAGCCTATCTATGGGTTTCTGTACTTCATGTTCATATCTTGTTTTTTCATAATACACTGGAGTGGAAAGGATTAAATGAAATGCAGACGGACCGCATATTAATATGGACAGTACTTACATATCATCTCAACACCAGTAAGTGTCCACTCTTTAAAATGCATCCCGCAATTTTAATCCAAAACAACGAAAAATAGGGACAAATGCCAAAAGATCCGCCTTTGTTTACATGCGCGCTTCCGGTTAGTATGATCGATCATGTTCATTTTCAATAAAAAAAAGTTAATTTTCAATGAAATATCGATTCTTGAAAAGTAATCTATACTCGGTTAATTTCTTCCCCGAAAAAATGACACCGCCTTTTTCTGTTTTGTCCAATCATATAAGGTTTGAGAATTTAAAATGCCCAGGGAGTGCATCATTGGGTAAGCGAGCTGTCATTTAGCGTTCCTTAGGTGTTGACTGGATGAAGCCAAAATAAAGCCAGCCAATGCCTAGCCAACAAAGTTTTGATTGATGGGGATAGTAACCAATCATCATTATAAACGATTACAAGGATTCAGTTTGATTGGTTTGTGTCGGTAAAATGTGCGTCTGCGCAGATCTGCCCAAACACACGTACACTTGCGCAACCAAATGCTGTTATGCTAGCTGCTATGGCTAGTTATACAGAGCTTAAAGAAACGATAAGGTTTAGATATAAATATCTCCGTTTTGGATCGTCGATTGCAGATTACTTTTTTGTTTTGGAGAAGGTGATGAGGAGCACGAGCGAGGTGCAAAAAGACCAGACTGTATCAAAATAAAGACGCGTCACCAGAGATGCATTGAGCAGTGGAGCTGCTGCTCAGATACAGTAAGTTTGTCTTGTTATGTTCATCATGCATTTACAGTTTTTGTTTCATGTTAGCTGTTTTTGATTGTAAAATAAATGACTAAGACACGAGATTTACATGTGTTCATTTTTCCATGACATGTTATGTAAATGCGTGATATGAATCTGATGGATAGAATATAAAAACTAAAAACAAGAAAATAAGATATGTGGGGGAAATATGAGTATTATCAGCAATGCTGAGCATTATAAGCATAAGTTATTTAGCAAACATAAGGCATTTGTAATTATATATATATATATATATATATATATATATATATATATATATATATATATATATGTTCATGTATATTACATCATAGTTTCTAATACAAATAGTTGTATGTCTCTAACTTTTGACTCAAACTAAAATCTTTTTTTGCTGTGTGTGTTTTCTTCTCGTGATGTAAAAAGGGCTTCAGCTGACACAGATGAGGACTGCAATCTGGAGTCCATTCCTGAGCGACCACATTCAAAATAAACAAGTATTTTGTTATAATGTGCAAATGTTTTTTTCTGAAATAGTTTCTTCTACATGCTTTGGTGGGCAGAGTAGTTTTTAATCGATATACATCATGTACTATGTAGTGTTGACTCATTTAAGAAAATGCTAGATAGAAGATAGAAACGCCAGTTAACCATTGTAACATTTCATCCAAGGAGTCAAAATATCAGCGTATATATTTGAAAAATATATATATTGCAAAGCAAAATAAAGTTTTGCAAAAGAAAAATGAAGTATTGAGCAAAAAATTCCATATCCGCCGTGTTATTCTGTCATCTTTTTTCCCAAAATGCACTAAATGCCACTCCCCTTCTTCTGCAGAATGCAATAAATCCGCTCAACCAATCACAGCCCCTCATTCAACAATGGCGGAGCGGAATACACACAGAATCCTAGTTTTCCTCATCTCGTACTTTGTGATCAACAAACAAACAAAAACAAAATAATAAAAGTCACAATGAAACGGAAGTAGCAATTGTCTTTTTTTTCCCTGTCGTGAAGTATATCCGAGTGAAACGTCTTCTGAATGAGAAAAAAAGTAGGGCGGGACTTGAATTTGTCCAGGGAGAACTGATTGGATCGTAGAAGTTGGGCCATGTTGCTCTCGTAGCATAGCTTGTGACTCGAAGTAAAGAGAGATCGTTTTGAGGAGCGTTTTTAAAGATTATGAGCGCACATTCATTTTTAAAAAGAAATGAAGCTCACGTCGTTTGAAAAAATACCACAATATTAAAAAAAGTTTTTAATTTCAGTTTCATTGTGACTTTAAATAGACTACAGTCACTTTTAGAAAAACGGTGACACAAATGTAACTATGCAAATTATGTTGTAATAAAGAAATACGCTACATTTTAGCATCTTTAATTCAGTCACACTTTGCATCATATAATAACTAGGGCTGGGCGGTATGAGCAAAAATTCATATCCCAGTATTTTTTTTAGGAATCCCGGTATCCGATATATATCCGGTATTTCTTACAAAAAGGATAAAAATGTTACTTGAAAGTCAAAGCCTTTATAATCTTTGTGGCTGAAGTTGTTGTACCATAAAGTTGTAAACACTCCCTAATAAACTATCTATTCCACTTCAAATCAAAACAAAAATGAATGCTATACCATGCAGTATAAAAAATAATCTTTGTTAGAGTCTTTATCTTACCACAAAAGTGTTCTGCCCATACTATTGAAATTATTATCAATAACATTAGAAACACACAATTCTCATTAATACACTGAACTGTCTGTAGCATTTAGATTTGTGTTTACAGAATTTATTAAAGTAGTCAATCATCTTCATTAGAAGGGGTGTCACAGTCCTTTTGTTCTTACAGTGTATTCCAGTCACAAACATGGACAAAACTTAAAAACATATGATCCAAAAAATTAAGTTTATAGATCAGATGTGGTTCTGGAATCTGATTGGGTACGTGCAAACTGAAACTATAATGCGCACACATTCAGCACATTTTAAAGTGTCTTTGTTTCATTCACACACATCCTCTCTTATTATTTCTTAATAATAATCTCATTAATTCACACTAATAGCAGCACAATCATTCGTTACTAATTCTAAAGTGACGTTTTAAAATTAAATAACGGAGACTTGTTTGTGGCTGTTATGCTTTGAATCTGAGGAAAAAGTTCACCACAAAATAAAACTCCTTTGGAGTTTCTGTTTTATCTACGTACTTGTCCCGTCAAACTAAAGTATAAACGCAGTATTACTCACCTGATATTGCTATAATAGTGATGAGAAATAACTGCAATAGCGTATTAGATAAGTAGGTGTTTTGATGGAGCGTCAGACATGTTGTTGGGATGAAAGCACACATATGCAGCGGTAACTTAATTCCAATGAACTCTCTGTAAAAGCAGGTTGAGGAGACATTTTATTTTAGTCTTTTAAACTCAATTATTATCCTCCGAGTGCATGCAGCCGCAGTTTTTGAATGTCCACATTCATGAGGCGCATCCAAGCGTCACAGAGTTTCTGCGTGCTTCTCCATGTCGCGTACTTGCTGTGACGGGCGGGCTCGCGCAGAACGCGTGTATGCGCGCTTGAGTTGTATTAAACCATATCGATATGAACGGTATGGGCTAATTCCGCATCGCGTCGGGAACCCATATCGATATATCCCCTAAATCCGATATACCGCCCAGCCCTAATAATAACATGACTACAATGTTCTTGAATGTATTGATGAATTAGTTTGTGTGTTTTTAGGAACTAGAAGAGTTTGTCCAGAGCTCAGGAGATCATGGCATCGTCGTGTTTTCATTCGGTTCAATGGTCAATAACTTGACAATGAACAGAGCCAACATGATCGCTTCTGCTCTCGGTCAGATCCCACAAAAGGTGTGTAACTATTTTATTATACCAGCAGTGAGCTCTTACTCTTTTACCACTCTTGTCTGTATGGATTTAAAAATCACACAAATACTGAAATCTGACAAGAACACAAAGGTACAAGGTTTAAACACAAAGTACCAGACCAGTTCTATGTATTTATGAGGACATTAAATCTTGTTAAAGTTCACATAACGCACACAGTTTTTATTATAGAAGTTTCAGTTATAGAAGAGTATTTTGTCCTTTATATGTCAAGAGTCTTTCGTGTTGTCAAATTTATAAAAGACAGAACAGCCTTTCAGGTTTTTCTGAAAAAAGACAAAATTCTTGTTACGAGTTAGGAGAAAAGCACAGCTCTATGTTTGTGTTGTTTACATTATATGCACTTCGATTGCAAACAAAACACTTGAGATTAGATTTTTATTTAATTACCGCCTGTAACGATTGGCAAATCCGGTGTTGAACTGGGCCTTGTTTGTAAAGCAATACATACATAACACAAACAGACGGGGTTACCTGGAAAGCTAAATAAGGTTTTCTTCTAACTTTCAAAACACACTTTGTCATCATGCTATTGTTAATTCTTGATATATAACAAAGCTGTTGTGTGCAGTGATGCTTGCGACTTCTACTTGAAGGATCAATGCTAATGAGCGTCCTCGTTCTCACTCTGATTGACGTGTGGGCGTGCTTTTCCAGGGGAAGTGCCCATAAAAGGAATAAGGGGTCTATGATACGTAACAGTTAACCATGTTTGAAAAAAACTTCAGAAACTTATAGGAAAGATGAGGAGTGACTTTGGCCCAGAAATACTCTTTAACTGTGTTAATAAGTCAGAATACATGAAATATCGTTAACCCCTGCCCCTTTAATTTTGTAAAACAGTCATAAAATAGTAATACAGAATAATAAACTTCAGATAAAAGAACACACTAAACATGATCAACACTATACATGCTAACACAATGACATAAATGCATTTTTTTATTATTTATAAATTTTTCCAAAATTTGAAAAAATACATTATACAATCAAGGTTACAACTTTTCCCCCAAAATTACACTCCCCACCAAATTAATTAAACTAACAAAATAAAACACAATAATGAAAAACAACAACAAAAAGATAATTGGAAAATAAAAATTATATACGCAATGGTCACATTTAAGATACATGCATTTTTGATATTACAGTTTGTATGTTTGTACTTCTGAGAGCTAAACTTTTGTGTGCACAACTGAAAAAAAAAAAAATATATATATATATACATAAATCTGTCACGGCCGGGGGCGGACCCGAATAAACTAAAAGTCACACCCCTCTCAACTCTTCCACCTACAGGAGTTTCCCAAGACCACCCCAATGACCAGACAGACGAGTATACTACAGTTAAAACAAGCTTTATTAAATATTTAAAAGGAAAGGGGGAAGGGGAAAAGGTAATTTAAAACTAGTGTGTCTCTTCTTCGCCTCCAGGGCCACTTGGGGGAAAGACTGGGGACAGGGGCTCCTTTGGGGGCTCTGGCCCAACAATCCGTGGCGCGCTCCGCTTCTCCTGGAGGCAGAATCAGAATAATAATCAGACAAGGGTAAGGTACTTTGTTACTAGTCGCTGTTCGTTCAACACGGGACCTTCGTTGGAACGGTAAGTGATGGCTATAGCCACAGGTCAAGTTCTCTCCACAGGTTACGTTACCCACAGCACTGGAGGATCCTCGTTCCCACACAGAGCTTCACAGGCACAGGTAGGTAATTTCTAAAAGTACAGAACAGTTTCACTTCACAGGTTATATTACTCACAGCACTGGGGATCTTCACTCACACAGAGCTTCACTTGTACAGGTAGGTAATTGTTATAAGCACAGCACAGGTTTACTTCACAGGTTACGTTACTCACAGCACTGGGGATCTTCATGCACACAGAGCTTCACTTGTACAGGTATGTAATTGCTATAAGCACAGAACAGGTTTACTTCACAGGTTACGTTACTCACAGCACTGGGGATCTTCACTCACACAGAGCTTCACTTATACAGGTATGTAATTGCTATAAGCACAGAACAGGTTTACTTCACAGGTTTCGTTACTCACAGCACTGGGGATCTTCATGCACACAGAGCTTCACTTATACAGGTATGTAATTGCTATAAGCACAGAACAGGTTTACTTCACAGGTTACGTTACTCACAGCACTGGGGATCTTCATGCACACAGAGCTTCACTTGTACAGGTAGGTAATTGCTATAAGCACAGAACAGGTTTACTTCACAGGTTACGTTACTCACAGCACTGGGGATCTTCACTCACACAGAGCTTCACTTATACAGGTATGTAATTGCTATAAACAGTGGATTTTCGCTGCAGTGTCAGTGCACCGTATTCCTTCGCCCATCCACTCCGGCTGTCCGGGCGTCGTAGGGACTAGTGGGTCCGATGACACGGAGCCGAACGCTTCCCAAACTCCCCCTCCTTCTTCCACGACTGGGGTCACGAGTTGGGGCGAACTTTCGCTCACCACAAGCTTCTGTTGGAGAGGTCAGTACACACACCGTTACAACCCACAGTCCGCACGGTACACTCTGGATAATACTCACTGGGTTTCACCACTGTCTGCTCTATGGACAAACGAAGCTCTCGTTACCACACCCCGGGCACAGGGCTCAAATTTTCTCGCTCTCCTTAGGACCCAGGCCACAACGGATGTCGCCGTCTCGTGACTCGTCAGGGCTAGGCGGTTTGAACGCTACAAGCACAGCATACACACAGTAAGTAAAGTGTAAACACCATCAATCCGTGAAACTCACCCACAGCACTCTTATACAACTTCATGTGGTTTTTAGATTGCTCTTGCCACCTGGCTACGACGACGACCTCGAGAGGATGGTTGGGCGATCGCTGGACCGCCGATGAGAGTGAGATGTGTGTTATTCACAGGCCCGGCGTGTTGATTATCGCTCCTCTGGCTCACCTGCGCTTCCATTTTCCCACAGGGCCACGGTTCTACTGGTGAACGATGCTTCCTACCAAGTGCTTCGTCCGTGCTTCCGGTCAAACCACGGCTCGCCCACGCTTCCCTCTCCAGTGGGGCCAGGGACCTCAAAAACACAAAGGAACACACCAAACACTCTTTGTACAAGTATTGCACAGATAAGTACCACAGCTGTTACTCACACTTCGTTGTCAACAACAGCTATTAACTGCACTCTTGATGGCTCTGTGTAGGCTCTTTCTCAATGAAACTCCACAATATTCCTTCGTCAGCTAACTGCCCCTTTCTCTCTTCCCCAGGAGAGCGATCCAGCCAGCGTGGTCCGTCTGCAAAGCAGCAACACAGCGTATACAAAGTACACCACGAGCACACCGTTTGATGTCTCCAAAGGTCTTTTTATGCACTGACTCTTCTCCTCGTCAGCCTATCAGCGACCGCTGTGCAAATTATCCCCACCTGCGCGCAATCAGGCTTAATTTTGACTTCGGGGAAACCCCGGAAATGAAATGTGGAAGACGGGTTCCGCCCGTCGTCGGTTCAACCAAAGATGTGGAAGACGGGTTCCGCCCGTCGTTGGTTCAAAACATCACCTGTGACACATATACATATATATATATATATATATATATATATATATATATATATATATATATATATATACACACACACACACACACACACACACACACACACACACACACACACACACACACACACACACACACACACACACAAACACACACACACACACACATACATATATACAGACACACTGTAACAAAAATATTTGGTGGTAAGTTAGTTATATATATAGAATTTTGTAAAAATAATGGATCAACTAATATTTAACTAAAAATTTTAAGGCAAGTTACTTACTTTTTTAAGTTTAATCAACATTTTTTGAAAGTGTATAAACTATTTTAAGCGTAAGTAATATTAATAATAAAACATTCTTTTGTTAATCAGGACATTTAATGCAAAAAGTGCTTTTGAAGTATGTTTAAATTGTAAATGCTTCAAAAGCACATAAAAAGTGTGTTTAGTTACAGTTATGGTTGAATTAAACAACTAAAACCTTATTCGGATGGTAATTGTTTCTCTTGAGGATGTCTGTAAAAATATATTTGCATGCCTCCTACACAATGAAACTCGTGCATTCGGATGAAGATACATTTTTGGTGGATGTGCGAGTTTATAATTCGAAACCCCTCAAAATGGGCTGCACGTGATTCACATGACCTGGATACTTGATGTACTGTAAACACTGTTGTTTAATTGAATACATTTTATAATTGTATTTAGCACTTGTTGCTGCTGATAATAAACATTTTAAACGTTTTCTTGATTTTTTTATCTTTATTTATATTAGCTCCCATTCGCGGTAGAGGAGAGATGAAATATCTCATAATTTCAGTAATGAAGATGTTAATGTTTAAAATGCTCGCAAAGAAAAACGCATCTCTGGTGCAGAATAAAAGCAAAGCGTGTGACCATATGGTGCTTGAAAAGAAAGTGCCGAATGACTTTTGCATTAATCCCCTTTTATAAACTCAGAGATAGGGATGGCAATTAAATTACCTTATTAATTATTGTGTCCAATAAATCTATTGCTCAAGTGCAACTACTAAGTTCACTGTGTGTATATGTGCGCAGGTAATTTGGCGTTACAGCGGGAAAACTCCCGAAACTCTTGCTCCAAACACAAAACTCTATGACTGGATCCCACAGAATGGTAAGAAAAGTGTCGTCATGTGGTCACTTTACTTTATGTTATGTTACTTCACAGACAGTTAAATATTTTTTCATCTTGTAGGACATCCAAAAACAAAGGCCTTCATTACTCACGGTGGAACAAATGGACTCTACGAGGCGATTTATCACGGTGTGCCTATGGTGGGTTTACCGCTTTTTGCTTACCAGCCAGATAACCTTGTCCATATGAAAACCAAAGGAGCTGCAGTTTTCCTCGACATCAACGACATGACTTCCAAAGACTTAGTGGAGGCCCTTAAGACTGTCATAAATAATCCAACATAAGTTATATATGAACACTGGTTTAGTCTTTCAAAAAAAAAAAAAAAAACTTATGCAAATAGCAAGTCTTTTGATTGCATCAGTAACTCAAAAAAAATCATGGGTTTGAATTTCCACTGAACACACATACTAATAAAATTTTTAACTTGAATGCATTTTAATGCATATGCAGTAACAGAATGTACAAGTTAACATTACACTGTAAAACCTAAAAGTTAACTCAATTTAAACCATTTAAGGAAATCGGTTGCAGTAAACCATTTAAGTTTTAAAACACATACATTTGAGTACTGTGAACAAATTAAACAAATTGAGTCATATGCAGTTATGCACTTATATTTAAGTTCACACTACTTAAATATAAGTGCATAATTGCACATGACTCAAGTTCACAGTACTTAAATGTATTTGTTTTAAAACTTAAATGGTTTAAGCCAACCGGTTTCCTTAAATGGTTTGAGTTAAGTTTACTAAAATGTAATTTATTTATATCATCTGAAAGCATCATTCATTTGAAACATATTTTGGTTGCATGCATAAATTAGGACATCAAACAAAAGTGAACATTAAGGTTAATAACATTATAAACCATTGCAGATTAATTGTGTGTACCAATCACATATATTGCATTTATTATATTATGTTTATTTATTTTTGTCTTTTAAATAAGGTATAAAGAGAGCATCATGAAGCTCTCCAGAATTCATCACGATCAGCCGATGAAGCCTCTGGACCAGGCGGTGTTCTGGATCGAGTTTGTGATGCGTAATAAAGGCGCTAAACACCTGCGAGTTCAGGCACATGAACTGAGCTGGTATCAGTATTACCTCCTGGACGTTATAGCCTTTTTACTCACAATAACGGCTCTAATCATCTTTATTTTCATCAAAACATGTTGTTTTATTTTCCGTAAGTGTTTCAGGAGGACGGTTCCTAAAGCGAAGAAAAATAAAAAAGAGTGAATAAAGAGTATCAAGATTGTCTTCACTTTTCTACAGAATGTTGATTTATGTTGATTGTCCAGAGTTGATTTTGTTTATACCCGTAAGTGTAAATGGAAAGAGCAAGAAATGATACAAATAATAACAGTAAGTAATGTAAATAATGTGTATAAATTAACTTCTCAAAACTGTATTTAATTTTGTAAAATATTAAACATTTTTGAAATAATGGGATTTAGTAAAACTGTGTTTGGCATCAGTGTATTATAAAAATATGTCTGTTTTTGTTAAAGTGCACTGTATGTGATTATAAAGAGGGTTTGGCTATATAGCAAATCTGACAAACAGTAGGTTAGACCAGTGGTTCCCAACCTGGGGTCCGGGCCCCCGTAGGGGGGCACCAGAGTTCACGGGGGTCCGATATGCTTTGAGCTGAAATAAAGATGCTGTTCCACTAATATTTTTATAAAAACATATTTTTAAAAGTTGCTTACAATGCCAAGATCAAAGTTTTTGTCAGTGTAACAGAAAAATCAAAAGGAAAGATGGGGTAGAAGGTTGTTTTAAAACCCTTTTCACGTTAAAAATAAAGGACAGCAGTGTTCAACAGGTGTAATGCTGAGTAAAGATGACGTTTTGGGAGATGCTACAGGTTTATAAATATAAATATATATAAATATATATACAACTAGTAAAAGTTATAAATTGCTCATCTAAGTTACAAACGTGGCACACAACAAAAGTGCATTCATTTTGTTGAAAATATTGTAATTATGATATGACCCCATATGGCAAAAAAAGTTTTAAATGTATGCTAAATACATTTTTGTAGAAAGTAAAGCTTAATTAAATATATTTTTGATTTTAAAAATATTTATTTTTTTCCTTCATATACAAATGCATTTCTAATTTTACAACCCATACGACAAAAAGTATATTTTTCCTGGCCAAAATATAAAAGTTTGTATAAGTAGCCTATGTATAAAATATAAAATTAGAAGTATGTTTTTTGCAGTTGAAAATATATTAAATTATAACCTTTTTAACCCTGTTGTTTACAGGTTTGTAAAGTATTTCTTCCAATGCAGCGTGAATATAAATGCTTTAAAATATATTTTAAAATATACAAAAAATGGCCAAAATATATTGGTAAAAAATAATTTTTTAAAACATATTTCAAAATATATTTCAGCACATATATTTTTTGTATATTTTGAAATATATTTAAAATTATATTTGAAAATATATTTTTTGCTGTATGAGATAGTACATCCAAAGAGTATAGAAGGACAAGAGACGAAACTTGTGTTTAATTTATGCATCCATTGATATTTGGAGATATATTAATAATAAACATATGTATGTGTATAGTATTCAGTCCAATCACAAACAACAATCAATTTTATTAAAAAAAGACTTTATTTTCAAAAAGAAAACAGACAGAGATAGACAGCAATTGATATTTGCATCTGTAAATGTAATAAAACTGCTTTAATATTATAATATAGCACTGCTGAACGCTCATCATAAGTGCACGCATGCGCAGACGTCCTCTGAAGATAAATATCATTAACTAAAATAAACCCTGAAACAAAGTAACAGTGAAGTTGTGTGTGTGTGTTTGTTTAAAGCTGAATTCATGAATTCATCATTGATATGAACATGTAGTGAATTATAAGTTATCAAGAGAGAGATAGTGAGATAATGTTTTGTGTGTGTTGTTTGCTCTTGACTCGCTCCTCCCGCGGTTCATGTCCAGAGTTAAAGCTGATCTCTCTTTTATAAATCTGATCAAACTAAAGACTCTTCAGGATGAAATATTACTCTATAAATACTCAAGAATAACATGAGATGAACAGAAACACTGTGTGTTCAATAAATCTCAGTTCATTCAGAGCATCACTGGATGTTTATCATTTAAATGACTTATAATAATAATAAAATAGTGACTTTATAAAGTAACATTTGTAATAAAATGACTTACCTCTGAAACAGATGAATAAAATGTTGTGTTGCTTTATAGGTCACCTCCTTTATGTGGCCATCAAGATCCCTGAATGCAGTGTGATAAAGAAAACAATGTGAATCATGTGCTATATACAAACATAAACAGTCAACAGCTCATATACAGATCTCTCTTACAGATGTTTTCACCTTTAGATATTAAATAAAAGATTATTTACTGTGTTTATTCAAAACAAACTCTTCAGAAATGATTTATGTTTATATTAGTCGTCCACGTCATAACCAATAAACTTCAATGTTTTCTTATGATAATAAAAATAAGTGTTATGTTTTATAAGTTATTGCTGCAGTCAGAAATCTCTCATATATTATACGTCATAAGCTGTAGAGAGACGTTTGAAAACCTTTTTGATCTTTTAACCTCGTAATCAGATTGTTAGAAGATGTAAAGACCTTGTATTGATTTTAAGTTAGTTAACTGTTTGAACTCATCTGTGATCTGTCTGTTTAGTGTTACTAAAGGAGTTAAAGGAGAACAGAGAAACTTTAGACTAAGTTAACTTTCTCTCTCAGTGATTTCAACCTAACTTGGTTCTTTGTCTTATTAGGTTTACAGTAAGTTTGGCTGTAAGTGCTTTCTAGTGGATGATGGAAATGTTGGTAAAACCTGATCATGATTTTTCCTCTTTTCATTTGATGCGGCTGATAATCGCATTACATTTAAGTTTGACACAATAAATGAACATAATGAATGCGTCACAAACAATCTTTCTCATTTTTGTTTTCTCCACTACTCTACTCTGTTTAATATCAAAATATTTTTATTTATTTTCTGCTCGGGGTTTGAGGAGGTCAGGTTGGGTCTCTTCTTCTTCTTCTTTTTTTTTTTTAAAGTAACTTATGAAGTCTGGGTCTCTTGGCGTCTGATACCATGCCTTCAGATGCTTCCTGCAAATAAAACAAACAGAGATTTAAGACATCAAATAACTTTTTTAATTGAATTTGTTTTGTTTAGGGCTCTGGTATAAATCTACCTGTGAAGTGGATGGAGCGGGACGCTTAAGAGCACGACGTTTAGGAAGAGATTCGGGAGGAGACACTTGCCGGATTGGCCGACTGTTATTAGTTGAAGGTCTATAAACATATAAAAGCACTGTGAGAATTCAAACATTCAAGCACTAAAACATCTCAAATAAAAAACTACATGTAATATAACAGGTTAATGCTGAAATAAAGACTTACTGAGAAACTGAAGAACAGTCGGCCATGGCAGTGTCTGCTTTATTTTGCTGTAAATAAAACAATCAAAGATTTAATAAATGAAATGAAATTCTCAATGAAATTGTCACTAATAACATTTAGGTCTTTGGTTAAATCTACCTGAGCGGATGATGGCGTCTGGGCCGGAGAAGGCGTGACACCAGCCGACAGCCTTTTAAGTTTGGCCCTCTTTGGCGTCGGCTCCATCTCATCCTGAAGATTAAATACACGTATATTAAAACAAAATAAAATGAATATTTAGTTCTGCTAAAGCCTTCGCTTTAAATCTACCTGTGAAGACGGAGCCGGACGCCAAAGACGGCGACGAGAGGCGGGAGGAGGTATATGTCTCTGAAGAGGTGAAGGTCTATAAACACATATAAAAGTACTGTGAGAATTCAAACATTCAAGCGCTAAAACATCTTAAATAAAAAACTAAATGTAGTTTAACAAAGATTAATGCTGAAATAAAGACTTACTGAGACACAGAAGAGCACTCGACCTCCCCAGCGTCTGCTTTATTTTGCTGTAAATAAAACAATCAAAGATTTAATAAATGAAATTAAATTCTCAATGAAATTGTCACTTAATAACATTTAGGTCTAAACGGTTAAATTTACCTGAGAGGATGATGGCGTCTGGGCCGGAGGAGGCGTGACCTCAGTCGACAGCCCATTTAGCCTCTTTCTCTTCGGCGTCGGCTCCATCTCATCCGGATCATCCTGAAGATTAAATACACGTATATTAAAACAAATTAAAATGATCATTAAGTTCT
Organism: Misgurnus anguillicaudatus; assembly: GCF_027580225.2. NCBI lineage: Eukaryota > Metazoa > Chordata > Actinopteri > Cypriniformes > Cobitidae > Misgurnus > Misgurnus anguillicaudatus. The sequence goes on along the minus strand of NC_073358.2, from coordinate 2,190,892 downwards.
GCTAAAGCCTTTAGTTTTAATCTACCTGTGAAGACGCCGGACGCTTGACAGCACGACGCTGAGGAGGTGAGGCGGGAGGAGGCGCTTGTCTGTGAGGAGGTGAAAGTCTACACATACAAATAAAGATACTGTAAGAACTGTTTCTGATAACTTTACTGTAAAAAATGTAAAAACACAGCTAAACGTAATACCAACTGGTTAGAGATGAATTTAAAGAGACTTTGATAAACTTACTGGGCCTGAGGTGGCGTGACATCAGTCAACAGCCCGTGAGGAGATGAATGTCTATAAATACATATAAATATATTGTTAAGAACTGTTTCTGTAAACATTTGTGCAAATAAAAAATGTAAAGTCTAAAACAGACAGACTATGATAAACTTACTGAGCTTTAATATCTGTATTGCACAGCCTGGGCCTCTTTGGCGTCGGCTCCATCTCATCCGGATCATCCTGAAGATTAAATACACGTATATTAAAACAAATTAAAATGAATATTGAGTTCTGCTGAAGGCTTCGGTTTAAATCTACCTGTGACGGAGGAGGCGGACGCTTAAAAGCGCGACACTGTGGAGGTGAGGCGAGAGGAGGCGCTTGTCTGTGAGGAGGTGAAAGTCTACACATACAAATAAAGATACTGTAAGAACTGTTTCTGATAACATTTAACTTTACTGTAAAAAAAATAAAGTATGTAATATATAAGCATTAATCATTTTAATATAAGTAATACTAGACTGGTTACAGATGAATTTAGAGAGATTTTGATAAACTTACATGGCCTGAGGTGGCGTGACATCAGCCAACAGCCCGTGAGGAGATGAATGTCTATAAATACATATAAATATATTGTTAAGAACTGTTTCTGTAAACATTTGTGCAAATAAAAAATGTAAAGTCTAAAACATACAGACTATGATAAACTTACTGAGCTTTAATATCAGTTTCTGTGAGACAGAGTCTGGCCATTATTGATGTCAGCTCCATCTCATTACTTTGCTGTAATTTTAGATTTAAAACACATTTATTAAAACAAATTAAAATTAACAGAAGTTCTGCTAAAGACTAATTTACATGAAACTACTTTATCATTAAAATTGACACTAATAATGTTCACAATCTACCTGAGAGGATGAAGACGGCTGGGGCTGAGGAGGCGTCTGGGGCTGAGGAGGCGTTTGGGGCTGAGGAGCTGAGGGGGCGTTTGGGGCTGAGGAGGCGTTTGGGGCTGAGGAGGCGTTTGGGGCTGAGGAGGCGTCTGCGGGAGACGCAACCGGAGCGGTTGACCCAACCGGAGGTGAAGGTCTAAAACACATTTAAAAATAATGTTAAGAACTGTTTCTGTAAACATTTGTGCAAATAAAAAATGTAAAGTCTAAAACAGACAGACTATGATAAACTTACTGAGCTTTAATATCAGTTTCCGTGAGACAGAGTCTGGCCATTATTGACGTCAGCTCCATCTCATTACTTTGCTGTAATTTTAGATTTAAAACACATTTATTAAAACAAATTAAAATTAACAGAAGTTCTGCTAAAGACTTATTTACATGAAACTACTTTATCATTAAAATTGGCACAAAAAATTGGCACAATCTACCTGATAGGATGAAGACGGCTGTGGCTGAGGAGGCGTTTGGGGCTGAGGAGGTGCAACTGGAGCGGTTGACCCATCTGGAGGTGAAGGTCTAAAAACACATTTAAATATATTGTTAAGAACTGTTTCTGCAAATATTTAAACAATAAAATATTAAGTTTACTGTTAAAGATTTAAAAACACAGCTAAAGGTAATACTAGACTGGTTAAAAATGAATTTAGAGAGAATTTTATAAACTTACGGAGATGGTAAACTAGTCTCCACCTCCATGTCCTCCACCTTGTCTGCACCAGTTTGCTGTAAGTAAAACAATTAGAGATTTAAAACATTTACATGAAAGTACTTTATCATTAAAATTAACACTAATAATGTTCACAATCTACCTGAGAGGATGGAGGCGTCTGGGGCTGGGGAGGCGCAACCGGAGCGGTTGAGCCATCTCGAGGTGGAGGTCTAAAAACACATTTAAATATATTGTTAAGAACTGTTTCTGCAAACATTCAAACAATAAAATATTAAGTTTACTGAAGAAGATTAAAAAACACAGCTAAAGGTAATACTAGACTGGTTAAAGATGAAGTTATAGAGACTTTGATAAACTTACGGAGATGAATAACTAGTCTCCACCTCCATGTCCTCCACCTCGTCAGCTTTATTTGCTGTAAGTAAAACAATCAGATTTAAAACATTTACATGAAACTATTTTATCATTTATATTAACACTAATAATGTTTACAATCTACCTGAGAGGATGGAGGCGTCTGCGGCGGCCCAACCGGAGCGGTTGAGCCATCTGGAGGTGAAGGTCTAAAAACACATTTAAATATATTGTTAAGAACTGTTTCTGCAAACATTTAAACAATAAAATATTAAGTTTACTGAAGAAGATTAAAAAACACAGCTAAAGGTAATACTAGACTGGTTGAAGATGAAGTTATAGAGACTTTGATAAACTTACGGAGATGGTAAACTAGTCTCCACCTCCATGTTCTCCACCTCGTCAGCTTTATTTTGCTGTAAGTAAAACAATCAGAAATAAAACATTTACATGAAACTACTTTTTCATTATTATTAACACCAATTATGTTCACAATCTACCTGAGAGGATGGAGGCGTCTGGGGCTGAGGCGTCTCAACCGGAGCAGTCGACCCATCCAGAGGTGAAGGTCTAAAACACATTTAAATATATTGTTAAGAACTGTTTCTGCAAACATTTACCGGCAGCTACTTGTAATATTATAATAGTAACAGATAAAAATTGACACAATTTGTTTAACTTACTGAGACACACTAGGGGAGGGTAGAACCCCTGCTGGAGGGTCAGCAGGAGCAGGTGCAGGTGCAGGAGGAGGAGAGGGAAGGATCACTGCTGGAGGGTCAGCAGGAGCAGGTGCAGGTGCAGGAGGAGGAGAGGGAAGGATCACTGCTGGAGGGTCAGCAGGAGCATGTGCAGGAGGAGGAGAGGGAAGGATCACTGCTGGAGGGTCAGCAGGAGCAGGAGCATGTGCAGGAGGAGGAGAGGGAAGGATCACTGCTGGAGGGTCAGCAGGAGCAGGTGCAGGTGCAGGAGGAGGAGAGGGAAGGATCACTGCTGGAGGGTCAGCAGGAGCAGGAGCATGTGCAGGAGGAGGAGAGGGAAGGATCACTGCTGGAGGGTCAGCAGGAGCAGGGGCAGCAGCAGGTACAACCTCATCAGATTCATCCTCTGAAGAGAGGTCTGAATCATAAAGATCCTCGAGGACCCATGAAGAAAGTTGGCACTTCATGCCTACAAAAATCATGGGATACCTAGGAACGCATAGGAAAAACTGTGAGTACCGTTTCTGCAATGATTTTAGTGCTTAAGCAATTGCTGTTTATTTTTGCATACAGACAAAACTAACATATTGTAACTAAATCTATAAGAAATGGGAGAATATATTTGTCCAAACTGAATACATTAATAAGATTCTCTTTAAGCGCAGCATCAATCTAAATTGTATGACTTCTAATGTACTGATTCGCTTTTGTTATCATCATTGTTTGCCAACTGAAAAACATTCTTGACAGATGTGGCAGGAGAAAGATCTTCATACCTCTTTATGAACCTGTAAAGGTGAATCAATTTCTGGGGCGAACTCTCTTCTTTACGAAGACGGAGCATCTCCCGGTCCAAAGTCTTCCTCACGAGACTACATGCCTCCTCAGAGGTCAGGGCAAAGTCCACCAATGTTCGCCCTACCTTAAATCTGCATGGGAGAAAAATTATCATTGTAAACTATCTCGGCTCTCTAACAATTAATTAGGCATCTGATCAGCGTGACTTAATCGCTGGATGTCAAAACACAAAAATGTTACTGCAACAAAACAACTGAAGATCTGTGAGTCCTTACCGGAATTCTGCAGAAACATAACCACATCCGGAGAAACGGACCACATCAAAGACTAAAATCTCCGCCCTCGCCTTGAGATCTTTAGTCTCGTGGTCCTTGATGTTCTCCTAGAAATCACATCATCAGGTTATGTGTTAGTTACTGTTAAACACTCTGGCTGATATTGAAATGTGATGTTTTACTTTTGTGATTACATTAATTCCTCTCTATAAAAACTCTCTGAAGATGAGATAAGCAGACAGAATCTCACCTGATGTGTGCCGCCTGCACTTGTGGATGGTGGTGTGGTGGTCTCCTTACGAGATGCACTGAAGTCCACCGTGTACCAGAGGTCTTTCCATTCTGGAAAACCTTCTGAGAATGAAGCAAAGAGGTTAAATGAAAAAACTTGATGACAACAAAATTATTTTCACAAATATACTAAATCAAGTGCGTTCACACCTTTCACAGGGGCCGGTGGCTTCATTTCCTCTCTGGAGACCACCTCACCGATCCACGGCAGAGACAGCACTGGTTCCATGCTGAGGGGCTCAACCTCACTCCAGTCATCAACAACAGAGGAACTCCTGATCCGACAAATATATCAAAACAATAAGTCCGGTTAGACACATGAGTACAAACATCTATTACAAAGAGTTTGTATGCTGTGTAAGTCTTATGTTACCCTTCAGTAAGAGAGCTGGTGTCAGAGCCTGAACCAGACACTGGAGAAAGCTCATGATCAGGAGAAGACTCTGACGCCTCCTCCTCAGTGTCTTCAACCTTGACCATGGCCTTCTCCTCTGGACCTGTGTGTGAAAAGAACAGATAAGAATTAAGGATTCAAGGATCATCCATTAATCCAGCATATCGTCCAGGATTGTCAATCTGAGATTCAGTGTCATATGGTGAAGGACAGCAAAACACTTCGAAACTTCAAATAATTATTATTTTCAAGAAATATAAATAAACTGCAAAAAATAATGATCAGGTTACACATGGTAATAGTATTAATCATTAAAAAGTCCTTTGGGTAACGGTGTCTCTCTATCTCTCACACATTTCACTCAGTGTTTTTTGTTTGAACATCAGTCACAGATATTGTTGGACAGATTACAGGTGAAAATGTCTGAACTTACAGGCTTCCTCTGCTGTTGATAACGCAGGAGATGGGGGAGCGGCGGCTCGATCAGCTGGTGTCAATTCAGACATCACAGAGCTGAGAGCATCGCCCTAGAAATCACATCATCATCAGTTAGGTTATGTGTTAGTTACTGTTAATAACTCGGGCTGGTATTGAAATGTGATGTTTTAATTTAGCGATTACATAATTCCTCTAGAGTCTCTATAAAAACTCTCTGAAGATGAGACAAGCAGACAGAATCTCACCTGATGTGTGTCGGCTGCCTGAGTGGAGGATGGTGGTGTGGTCTCCTCATGAGCGACATGAAGGTCCACCGTGTCCCCTAGGTCTTTCCAAACTGGAAAACCTTATGGGAACAAAGCAAAGAGGTTAAATTAAACAACTTGATGACAAGAAAATAATTTTCACAAATATACTAAATCAAGTGCGTTCACACCTTTCATGGGAGCTGGTGGCTTCATGTCATCTCTGGAGACCACCTGACCGACCCAAGGCAGAGACAGCAAAGGTTGGATGCTGAGCGGCTCAACCTCACTCCAGTCGGCAACAACAGAGGAACTCCTGACAGATATATCAAAACAATAAGTCAGTAAATTAGAGCTAAAAAATAAAATCTTGCAAATGGACACGCGAGTACAGAAAGAGTTTTTATGCTGTGTAAGTCTTATGTTACCCTTCAGTAAGAGAGCTGGTGACAGAGCCTGAACCAGACACTGGAGAAAGCACATGATCAGATGAAGACGCCTCCTCCTCAGTGTCTTCAACCTTGACCATGGCCTTCTCCTCTGGACCTGTAAGTGAAAAGAACAGATAAGAATTAAGGATTCAAGGATCATCCATTAATCCAGCATAACATCCAGGATTGTCAATCTGAGATTCAGTGTCATATGGTGCAGGACAGCAAAACACTTCAAAACTTCAAATAATTATTATTTAAAAAAAATATATAAATTAACTGCAAAAAATAATGATCAGGTTAGACATGGTAATAGTATTAATCATTAAAAAGTCCTTTGGCTAACGGTGTCTCTCTATCTCTCACACATTTCACTCAGTGTTTTTTGTTTAAACATCAGTCACAGATATTGTTGGACAGATTACAGGTGAAAATGTCTGAACTTACAGGCTTCCTCTGCTGTTGATAACGCAGGAGATGGGGGAGCGGCGGCTCGATCAGCTGGTGTCAATGCAGACATCACAGAGCTGAGAGCATCGCCCTAGAAATCACATCATCATCAGTTAGGTTATGTGTTAGTTACTGTTAAACACTCGGGCTGGTATTGAAATGTGATGTTTTACTTTAGTGATTACATAATTCCTCTCTATAAAAACTCTCTGAAGATGAGACAAGCAGACAGAATCTCACCTGATGTGTGTCGGCTGCCTGAGTGGAGGATGGTGGTGTGGTCTCCTCATGAGCGACATGAAGGTCCACCGTGTCCCCTAGGTCTTTCCAAACTGGAAAACCTTATGGGAACAAAGCAAAGAGGTTAAATGAAACAACTTGATGACAACAAAATAATGTTCACAAATATACTAAATCAAGTGCGTTCACACCTTTCGTGGGAGCTGGTGGCTTCATGTCCTCTATGGGGACCACCCCACCGATCCACGGCAGCGACAGCACTGGTTGGATGCTGAGTGGAGGCTCGTCGTCCACAACAGAGGAACTCCTGATCCGACAAATATATCAAAACAATAAGTCAGGTTAGACACATGACTGCAGACATCTATTACAAAGAGTTTGTATGCTGTGTAAGTCTTATGTTACCCTTCAGTAAGAGAGCTGGTGACAGAGCCTGAACCAGACACTGGAGAAAGCACATGATCAGATGAAGACGCCTCCTCCTCAGTGTCTTCAACCTTGACCATGGCCTTCTCCTCTGGACCTGTATGTGAAAAGAACAGATAAGAATTAAGGATTCAAGGATCATCCTTTAATCCAGCATATCATCCAGGATTGTCAATCTGAGATTCAGTGTCATATGGTGGTCAAGGACAGCAAAACACTTTAAAACTTCAAATAATTATTAAAAAAAGTGAATTAACTTAAAAAACAAAACGATCAGTATTCATAAGGGAATAGTATTAATCATTAAAAAGTCCTTTGGCTAACCGTGTCTCTCTCTCACACATTTCACTCAGTGTTTTTTGTTTGTACATCAGTCACAGATATTGTTGGACTATTACAGAGGTGAATATGTATGAACTTACAGGCTTCCTCTGCTGTTGATAACGGCCTCACCGAAACCTCAGCATCCACTGTGTTTCCCTCATGCGGACTGCCCGGTTCACTGAGCACCTCCTCCTGTGACACAGGGACGGAGGGCTCAGTGAACTCAGGAGCAGATAGAGGTCTGCTGATTGCAACAACGGGCCGATTCTCCTTAACAAACAGGAGAGTCGACCCGTTATTCAAAGCAGCAGAAAGCTCTTCCGCTGAAGGGAATCGTCGTGATCCTCTGTCAATAACAAAGACGGGAAACATGACGAACAAAACACACAAAGACAAACAAACAACCAGGAAAACACAGAAAATCGCCTTGGACTTGTGAACAAGAACCAAAACACGCCGAACTGAAAACCCACGAAACAATGAAGCGCGTGCTGTCTTTTATAGCCTCTGAAACTTGACGTAATAATCACTGCATTACAGCGTCACCTTTCGAACATTAAAAATTGTTAACTGTAGTTAAACCATGGAAACCATAAACACACACACACACACCCACATATATATCATTTTTTATAATTGCTTTATGAATATCGGGAATTGTCTATCTTTTCTATATCAGATAAAAAGTCTTCAACAATAAAATTCTCTTCAGTCCAATAGTAAACACGGATATTAAAAGAATTAATATTTTTCATAAAGCGCCCTTTAGATATTTTGTTATAACATTTGAAAAGTAAATGATCATATCTTTTTAAATATTATCGTATTAATAATTTAATATTTACACGCCCTTTCAGTATTATTTGCTATTTGTGTTGACTTCAATAAATAAATCGCCATATATTTTGTTCGCAAAAAGGAATGTTTAATATTGTATTAGTGTGCTTGGTTTTAACATTAAATAAAAATTGGATTCTTATGACTTTAAATGTAACATATTTTAAGGCGGCAAATGTCCGTCTATGAATAGATTCTCGCATTTCATTCATTCAAACCGATTCAAACTGTTTTACACATTAACATTTGTTTTTATTATAGATTAATTAAGGTAGCAAACACACAGAGAAATATTGAAAGATTTAAACGGATATACATTTTAGTCTGAGCTTTTAAAAAGAATAATTTCATTCAAGAATAATTTCAAGAATAATTTAAAAAGAAAAATTTAGGTAAAACTGTCACCAGCATGCATTTAAATAACTGTATAAATGTTGTAAATAGTGTAATAATATGTACATTACACCTCATTTAATGCTTGTTTATTATGACTTTCGTATATTAAAAAATATATATTTTGTGTACATTTGTACTTACATTTAAAAAAAGAATTAAAATACAATTATATATTTCAAGCTCTACAACCCGCAATTAATATAAGTAAACAATATAAAATATAATTACATTAAAACCACAAAAGAAAATAATATAGGCTACTAATAAAATAATAAAAGTGATAAGAAGTAAATAAATAAATAAATTAAGAGGGAGTGTTATTAAACAGTTAATTTAGTGTAACGTGTAGGCTTCATGTTTTCTGTATTTTCTATTTCACAAAAAGAATTTTTTTTTATATTCGTCGGAGCCGATGAAGTTATTATTGGGCAGCGCTCCGACATGTGGTGCTTTCGCACTTTCGGCGACCCCTCTCTCCTCCCTGTCCTCTCCTCTATCACTGTTTAAATAAAAGGTAAAATGGGCAAATAATATATAAAAAAAGAGATTATCCTTAATATTATTTTGGTAAACTTTATTTCAGATCACTATTCCTCGTACTAAACATGAACCTTAAGAAATTGAGTAAGTTTGGTGAGATATTGTCTCCTGAACAGACATCATATCAGTCTCACATAGCTGCCTGCAGAATTAAGTGACGCCATAGCTTGTAAACTAATTAGAAATCCGGGAGCAAAAAGTATTTGAAGCCTGAAGATGATGTGACAGTTAATGATTTAATAAATTTCATTAGATACATTACTTTAATATTTATTATTTATTACATATATTATAAATTAAATTAAATAATTTAATAAATGTTTAATTTAAACGATGTGCTTTGTACATTTACTTAAAACTTTATCAATAGCTTTTCAGTGTCTAATGTCATTATTCGCATCTGTTTCAAGTTTAAGTTGCATAATTAATAAGAAATGGTTAAATAAATAATTGACACAATATTGACGCACATTGACATATAATACGCTGTGGTCTTTCACAAATTTACAAATCCAGTTTAATCTAAATTAATTATTGTTTCAATTATATCAGCAAGTCTAGTGACAATTATTGGTGTTGATGTAATTTGTGAATTTTTGTTTAAGAGAGATGCAGTTGAGTGCGCGTGTACGTCATCTTCTCGCGATACTATCTGTGTACTTCAACGCATTTCTAAAATGGTGGCGTGTGCAAAAGCAAACTTCAAATAGAGATCAAGCTTATCTCAGAAAATCTTATAAAAATATTAAAACTGCAAATAACACTTAAAACAAAAGTGAGACAGACGCTTTCAGGTTTTATCTCAGGCCAGGTTGTTAAGTCAGTGGATAGCAGGGGCATATTAGCCCAGAGACACCCATCCATGTGTCAGATACACTTTAAAATTCTTAAACTAAAATCTCACAGCATAAATAGTTAACTATGAAACTATTCATTCAAAATTATTTAAACGTAACCCGCACAGGCCCGTGGGCGGGCCATAGGGGCGTAGCCTATCTATGGGTTTCTGTACTTCATGTTCATATCTTGTTTTTTCATAATACACTGGAGTGGAAATGATTAAATGAAATGCAGACGGACCGCATATTAATATGGACAGTACTTACATATCATCTCAACACCAGAAAGTGTCCACTCTTTAAAATGCATCCCGCAATTTTAATCCAAAACAACGAAAAATAGGGACAAATGCCAAAAGATCCGCCTTTGTTTACATGCGCGCTTCCGGTTAGTATGATCGATCATGTTCAATTTCAATAAAAAAAAGTTAATTTTCAATGAAATATCGATTATTGAAATGTAATCTATTTCTACTCCGTTAATTTCTTCCCCGAAAAAATGACACCGCCTTTTTCTGTTTTGTCCAATCATATAAGGTTTGAGAATTTAAAATGCCCAGGGAGTGCATCATTGGGTAAGCGAGCTGTCATTTAGCGTTCCTTAGGTGTTGACTGGATGAAGCCAAAATAAAGCCAGCCAATGCCTAGCCAACAAAGTTTTGATTGATGGGGATAGTAACCAATCATCATTATAAACGATTACAAGGATTCAGTTTGATTGGTTTGTGTCGGTAAAATGTGCGTCTGCGCAGATCTACCCAAACACACGTACACTTGCGCAACCAAATGCTGTTATGCTAGCTGCTATGGCTAGTTGTACAGAGCTTAAAGAAACGATAAGGTTTAGATATAAATATCTCCGTTTTGGATCGTCGATTGCAGATTACTTTTTTGTTTTGGAGAAGGTGATGAGGAGCACGAGCGAGGTGCAAAAAGACCAGACTGTATCAAAATAAAGACGCGTCACCAGAGATGCATTGAGCAGTGGAGCTGCTGCTCAGATACAGTAAGTTTGTCTTGTTATGTTCATCATGCATTTACAGTTTTTGTTTCATGTTAGCTGTTTTGGATTGTAAAATAAATGACTAAGACACGAGATTTACATGTGTTCATTTTTCCATGACATGTTATGTAAATGCACATTTTTATAGTGATATGAATCTGATGGATAGAATATAAAAACTAAAAACAAGAAAATAAGATATGTGGGAGAAATATGAGTATTATTAGCATTGCTGAGCATTATAAGCATGAGTTATTTAGCAAACATAAGGCATTTGTAATTATAAATATATATATGTTCATGTATATTACATCATAGTTTCTAATACAAATAGTTGTATGTCTCTAACTTTTGACTCAAACTAAAATCTTTTTTTGCTGTGTGTGTTTTCTTCTCGTGATGTAAAAAGGGCTTCAGCTGACACAGATGAGGACTGCAATCTGGAGTCCATTCCTGAGCGACCACATTCAAAATAAACAAGTATTTTGTTATAATGTGCAAATGTTTTTTTCTGAAATAGTTTCTTCTACATGCTTTGGTGGGCAGAGTAGTTTTGAATCGATATGCATCATGCACTATGTAGTGTTGACTCATTTCAGAAAATGCTAGATAGAAGATAGAAACGCCAGTTAACCATTGTAACATTTCATCCATGGAGTCAAAATAGCAGCGTATATATTTGAAAAAAATATATATTGCAAAGCCAAATAAAGTTTTGCAAAAGAAAAATGAAGTATTGAGCAAAAAATTCCATATCCACCGTGTTATTCTGTCATCTTTTTTCCCAAAATGCACTAAATGCCACTCCCCTTCTTCTGCAGAATGCAATAAATCCGCTCAACCAATCACAGCCCCTCATTCAACAATGGCGGAGCGGAATACACACAGAATCCTAGTTTTCCTCATCTCGTACTTTGTGATCAACAAACAAACAAAAACAAAATAATAAAAGTCACAATGAAACGGAAGTAGCAATTGTCTTTTTTTTCCCTGTCGTGAAGTATATCCGAATGAAACGGCTTCTGAAATGAGAAAAAAAGTAGGGCGGGACTTGAATTTGTCCATGGAGAACTGATTGGATCGTGGAAGTTGGGCCATGTTGCTTTCGTACCATAGCTTGTGACTCGAAGTAAAGAGAGATCGTTTCGAGGAGCGTTTTTAAAGATTATGAGCGCACATTCATTTTTAAAAAGAAATGAAGCTCACGTCGTTTGAAAAAATACCACAATATTAAAAAAGTTTTTAATTTCAGTTTCATTGTGACTTTAAATAGATTACAGTCACTTTTACAAAAACGGTGACACAAATGTAACTATGCAAATTATGTTGTAATAAAGAAATACGCTACATTTTAGCATCTTCAATTCAGTCACACTTTGCATCATATAATAACATGACTACAATGTTCTTGAATGTATTGATGAATTAGTTTATTTGTGTGTTTTTAGGAAGAGTTTGTCCAGAGCTCAGGAGATCATGGCATTGTCGTGTTTTCATTAGGTTCAATGGTCAATAACTTGACAATGAACAGAGCCAACATGATTGCTTCTGCTCTCGGTCAGATCCCACAAAAGGTGTGTAACTATTTTATTATACCAGCAATGAGCTCTTACTCTTTTACCACTCTTGTCTGTAAGGGTTTAAAAATCACACAAATACTGAAATCTGACAAGAACACAAAGTATTTATGAGGACATTAAATCTTGTTAAAGTTCACATAACGCACACAGTTTCTATTATAAAAGTTTCAGTTATAGAAGAGTATTTTGTCCTTTATATGTCAAAAGAGTCTTTCGTGTTGTCAGATTTATAAAAGACAGAACAGCCTTTCAGGTTTTTCTGAAAAAAGGCAAAATTCTTGTTACGAGTTAGGAGAAAAGCACAGCTATATGTTTGTGTTGTTTACATTATATGCACTTCGATTGCAAACAAAACACTTGAGATTAGATTTTTATTGAATTACCGCCTGTAACGATTGGCAAATCCGGTGTTGAACTGGGCCTTGTTTGTAAAGCAATACATACATAACACAAACATAAACACATTCACAATTACCTTCGCAAAAACAAACTGCATCCACTGTTGTCTTAAGACGGGGTTACCTGGAAAGCTAAATAAGGTTTTCTTCTCCTAACTTTTAAAACACACTTTGTCATCGTGCTATTGTTAATTCTTGATATATAACAAAGCTGTTGTGTGCAGTGATGCTTGTGACTTCTGCTTGAAGGATCAATGCTAATGAGCGTCCTCGTTCTCACTCTGATTGACGTGTGGGCGTGCTTTTCCAGGGGAAGTGCCCATAAAAGGAATAAGGGGTCTATGATACGTAGCAGTTAACCATGTTTGAAAAAAACTTCAGAAACTTATAGGAAAGATGAGGAGTGACTTTGGCCCAGAAATACTCTTAAACTGTGTTAATAAGTCAGAATACATGAAATATCGTTAACCCCTGCCCCTTTAATTTTGTAAAACAGTCATAAAATAGTAATACAGAATAATAAACTTCAGATAAAAGAACACACTAAACATGATCAACACTGTACATGCTAACACAATGACATAAATGCACATAAATGCATTTTTTTATTATTTATACATTTTTCCAAAATTTGAAAAAATACATTATACAATCAAGGTTACAACTTTTCCCCCAAAATTACACTCCCCACCAAATTAATTAAACTAACAAAATAAAACACAATAATGAAAAACAACAACAACAATAATAAAAAGATAATTGGAAAATAAAAATTATATACGCAATGGTCACATTTAAGATACGTGCATTTTTGATATTATAGTTTGTATGTTTGTACTTCTGAGAGCCAAACTTTTGTGTGCACAACTGGAAAAAAAATATATATATATAAATTTATACAACAGTTCTTTCTGGTTCTCGAATCTGATTGGCTAAGAGCCATACGATATTGTGCTGATAACAGCACTGTAACCGCTTCACCTTTTGTATTATTCCGCCACCTAGTGAATGGAGGTCCTAAGCAGGCTCATCTCTGAATGGAAAAACACAGACGCGCTGTTTGAATCACTCTCCGTTTGTCTCATTAGTTTACTAGCTCATAAATCAGTCTGAATCCCCAATCGGAAGTTATTAGTCAAAGATCAGCGCTCTTGGATGTTACGTTAAAGTTAATGGGAGTAATGTCTTGTCACATCGTGTGGACGATTAACACTTGGAAAGAGGAATATAAACACTCGTTTTTTTCTGGAGCTATATTTCTTATCAGAACGCGAAAACACCGTGGAACTGCAGGTAAGCACCGCAGCTTTTAAATGTGGACATTGATCATTTACTTTATCGTGACGTGACTATTAAAACATGTTATGAGATATCGCCACTGGTATATTTATAAGCAGCATGCAAAAACATCTCTCTGACACTTATAAAAAACAGTTTTATATAGTACTGACAAGAACAAAGTTTAATAATAATAATCGAGTGCTCGTATCGCGTTAAGAATAAATGAGAAAGTATAGTTTTATTAACTTTTACCTCGCGCCAAAACAATAACAACACAAAATACACTAAATATGAATTAAAAAACAAGTAATAGTTTGATCATGACACCAAATACTGCTGATTTGATCTCATTTTGACGATCACAAACAAACAAGGCCAACATGAGAGCCAGGGTATATCTGTCAGAGATGTAGCCCAGAGAGGGCGGTGGTCAGCGGGGCGAGTGAACACTGATGTCCGCTCATGCTTTGGTTCTCATTCGTACCGAATCTCACTAAGCAAACGTTCAAACAGGCGCTATCTTTACTAATCGACTGCAGATTTAAATATAATACATATATATTCTCGACTGAACTAATCTTAAAACTACACTTTGTGACCAAGAAACGGTAATATAAAGAAACGGCTTTTCTGTCCATTGAGTTGTTATGAGCTTCAAAGCAGCCGAAAGTTTTACCTGTCATTCTGGCCGCCCTCAAATCCGTGGCGGAAGAAGTAGTTCTCAAACAAAGAGGCTTTTAAAATAACTCCGTTGTTGTTTTCTAGTTTTCGTTTTTCAAACGTGTGCCGTCGAACTGTTATATAAAAGCAATATCGCTCTCGGAGTCGTGTGATATAGCTCTATATCATCACGGCTGTGATTGCCTGCGGCCTCGTGCCTCTGGCCTAATCACAGCCATGATGATATAGACGGGTTGCACGGCGACGTCACTAACTGGTTGCGCGCGCAACCGAGAGGCAGAAAGAAGAGACGTGCATTGTGTTGTATGCTAGTAGCGGTGTCTGTAATTCAAAATGCCAAGGAATTGTTGCGTGGAAAATAGTACCAACAGAGTCAGTGCTGGGTGCCTGATGTTAACATACCAGTAGATGCGACTTTTACGTTACTAGCATTATAATTATAACATTATAATTCATACATGTATCACAGTAACACTGCAAAAATAAAGACAGAAAAACAGATACAACTAAAATCAAGTCTTATTTATATACAAACAATAAAGAACGCTTCAATAATTAAGGTTGTTGCAGTAGCAGTTCAGCTCACCAATCGGGCTTTCTGCCTCTTGGTTGCGCGCGCACCCTGCAATGTTTGTAAACTTGCAACCCCTCTATAGAGCTATATCACACTCCTACTCGAGCGATATTGCTTAATTCTCATTTTAAAACTATTAATTAATTCATTTTTTTTAAATGTCATCTGATCAACATTTATTTATGACAGAAAAATTGTCCTCAATAGGGCTGCACGTTTTCAAGTTTTTAATTAACCGTTAAACGACACCCTTAGCGGTTAATACTCGGTTAACCATATTATGCGCAAGGCAACCCAGAGATACAGACACACGAGAAAGGGGTAGTTATTAATTTTTAACACCTTTAATAACTGGTTGGACGACATTTAAAACAAAATTAATTTATAGAAATAAAACGCAGTGGTAAGGACAGAGCAGCTTAAGTATGTCACTGACTTTTGCGTTCGCGGGGATGGTAGTCTGGGCGAAGGTACTCGCAGGCTCCGCGGCCGCCTCTCTGATGCCCGGGTGTTGGCTGGGTTTGCCGCGATAGTCAGTGAAACGGGGATTGCCGGTGCTTCAGCCTCTCACCGGTTAGATCACTTGCCCACCCCGACACCGTCTTTCACCGTCGTTTTGATATTTTCTTGTAATTAAATCATTTAGCTTCGTTAGAGAGAGCAAACACTTATAACTGAATGTGTCTGCTGCATGAATTCACAGCGGAGCTAAACGCGAGTCACGTCACAGAGCAGCAGGTGTCAGATTTCATTTATTTCTGTCAGAGTTTGCGAGGCGAGCTGAATGACCAGACGATAGTAGAAGCCGCGTGCTTACTCGTTTTTGTTATAATGCACATATATGATGTTTAATATAAGCGAGATAGTTTTGTTGTTTTTTTATCAAGAAAAATAATAAACCCATCATTCAAGCAGCGCTTTATGGAGGAGTAGCCGGTTGCACTGCTTGGAACTGGCGAGTTCTGCGAGAATTAACTGCGCACATTGACTCAAGCACTTAATTAAACCAGCTGTTTATTCATAAGCACGCAAAGTCATACGCAATTTAATGCAGCTTTCGCAAGCGCTGCATTTAAACAATTGCGTAATTCAAAAGTGAAAGTAAAATGCGCACGTCTGCATGCATTAACCAGTGGGAAAATTCTGTCACCGCAGCAACCCTAGGTTGTACATCATGAAGTATATAAGCACTGCATTGCAATACTTGCATTTTGCCCTGTCATTCTCGATTTTAAAGTGCTCCCACGCTGTGCTTTCTTTGCCCGCTTCATATTAGAAACTGCTACTACTTGTGGATATTACAAATGTCTGGGAGCGCTTTGGCGGTCTCTGGTGGTGCAAAAATGTATTACAACAAAAATTCAATGCACGCCATTGATGCCAGTTAACCGAGCAAAATGTTTCACTCTGTTAAACAATTTTTAACGGTTAATCGGTTAACCGGTTAACCATGGACACCCCTAGTCCTCAATGTATCATGCATTTAAGTGTTCATTAAATTAACATATTAACATCCGAGACAACTAGCACATTCCCAATGTATAACAACAATAAATACAGTTTATGGGATGCTTCAGTTCATACAAACAAGTTTGACTTCATTTAAATCCAAAATCCATGTTGGTCTTCACATATTAACAGCAGAATATGATGAACCAGTAGCTGTAAGGAGGTGATATGATCCTCGACGGTCAGACCTTCAGACTGGATATTGAACTTTTCTGTTAATAAAACAAAAATAAAAGGGAAAAATTCAGTATTAAAAAACAATACAAAATGCAAAAAAAACACTTTGTTTTGCACAAAATACTCACTTTGTTATAAAATTGCTCTTCGTCTGAAGAAATTTTCATGTAGGCCTATTTCTGTGCTCCTCTAAAGTCCCCAAAGCAAATCTCCTGATCACATTAATGGATTTAAAAATATATATATTAAACTTAAACAGCATATAAAGCAAAAAGCAACAACAAAAAACTCCCAAAAACATTATACGAGTATGAATTGCTCCATCTGAGACTAAGACCTAAACTCAACTGCCGCATTCATATAATGACAATAATGACTCTTAATGTTAAACTTGATACTAACAGCAATATAAAACATAACACCTCACAACTCACAAATATTATTGATCAAAATGTTATTTATTGAACATTTACTTACCATTTACAGTAAAAGAGATGACCTTCTGCTTGAACTGCATCATCCAAAAACACGGTTCAGTGTGTGCTGTAAAAAGTGGGAGGTCTTCTCTATTTAACACTCTAGGAGTTAATAAACTCCACTAACAAAACACTGTAGGAGTTGATTTTTTAAAAAAGTGGTTACACTATGTTTTGACACCAACTCTTTATTTTTATAGAGTTAAATAAAATAGTTTTAACTCAATCCAGTGTTAAATTAACTCCGAACTCTTTATATTTCCATTAACACCGTAATTTTAACTCTGCTAAATTGGCTGTGTTTATACCCGTAAGTGTAAATGGAAAGAGCAAGAAATGATACAAATAATAACAGTAAGTAATGTAAATAATGTGTATAAATTAACTTCCTAAAACTGTATTTAATTTAGTAAAATGAAACATTTCTGAAATAATGGGATTTAGTAAAACTGTGTTTGGCATCAGTGTATTATAAAAATATGTCTGTTTTTGTTAAAGTGCACTGTATGTGATTATAAAGAGGGTTTGGCTATATAGCAAATCTGACAAACAGTAGGTTAGACCAGTGGTTCCCAACCTGGGGTCCGGGCCCCCGTAGGGGGGCACCAGAGTTCACAGGTGTCCGATATGCTTTGAGCTTAAATAAAGATGCTGTTCCACTAATAATTTTATAAAAACATATTTTTAAAAGTTGCTTACAATGCCAAGATCCATCTCAAAGTCTTTGTCAGTGTAACAGAAAAATCAAAAGGAAAGATGGGGTAGAAGGTTGTTTTAAAACCCTTTTTACGTTAAAAATAAAGGACAGCAGTGTTCAACAGGTGTAATGCTGAGTAAAGATGAAGTTTTGGGAGATGCTACAGGTTTATAAATATACATATACAGTTGTGTTCAAAATTATTCAACCCCAACTGAAATTGATTGTTTTGGCCGGTTTGACATTGATTTTGATCATTCAGTCATCCTGCTTACAATTACATCAAAGAGGCATGTGTAGGTCAGACAAATATAACATAACATTTATAATGAAATAACCACAAATGTCTTTTCTGTGCTCACATCATTATCAGTTTTATTCAACCCCCAAGTGATATTCAATCTTAGTACTTAGTACAACATCCTTTTACAGTTTAAACAGCTTTTAAACGTGAAGCATAGCTTGACACAAGTGTCTTGCAGCGATCTACGGGTATCTTCGCCCATTCATCATGGGCAAAAGCCTCCAGTTCAGTCACATTCTTAGGCTTGCGCACTGCAACTGCTTTCTTTAAGTCCCACCAGAGGTTCTCAATCGGATTTAAGTCTGGTGACTGCGATGGCCACTTCAAAATGTTCCAGCCTTTTTTCTGCAACCATGCTCTAGTGGATTTGGAGGTATGCTTGGGATCATTGTCCTGTTGAAAGGTCCAACGTCTCCCAAGCCTCAGGTTTGTGACGGACTGCAACACATTGTCATCCAATATCTCCTGGTACTGAAGAGAATTCATGGTACCTTGCACACGCTGAAGTTTCCCTGTACCTGCAGAAGCAAAACAGCCCCAAAGCATGATTGACCCCCCACCATGCTTCACAGTAGGCAAGGTGTTCTTTTCTTCATAGGCCTTGTTTTTCCTCCTCCAAACATAGCGTTGATCCATGGGCCCAAACAGTTCTAATTTTCCACAGAACACTATCCCAAAACTTCTGTGGTTTGTCCACATGACTTTTGGCATACTGCAGTCGACTCTTCTTATTCTTTGGAGACAGCAAGGGGGTGCGCCTGGGAGTTCTGGCATGGAGGCATTCAGTACGCAGGGTGCGCCGTATTGTCTGAGCAGAAACTTCAGTACCCACATCTGACAAATCTTATCTCAGTTCCTCAGCAGTCACACGGGGACTTTTTTCCACTCTACGCTGCAGATAGCGCACAGCAGTCGCAGTTAGCATCTTTTTTCTGCCACGACCAGGAAGCGTTTCAACAGTGCCCTTTGCCTTGAATTTGCGAATGATGCTTCCTATGGTGTCTCTTGGTATGTTTAACATCTTTGCAATCTTCTTATAGCCATTGCCCTTCCTGTGAAGATTAATCACCTCTTCTCTTGTCTTCCTGGACCATTCTTTTGACTTCACCATGTTTGTAACCACACCAGTAAATGTTTAGAAGGAGTTGAGTATCACAGTTATTTTAAAGCTGCCTAATTGGTGCTTATTAGGCTTTATTGCTGTTCCCTGACATCCATAGGTGTTTTCAATACCTGATTGAAAACACTTCAATGAACCTCTGTTCTTCAGAGTGGTAGTTCTTTAAGGGGTTGAATAATTGTGTCAATGAAGAATTCACAAAAGAAACATTTACTACTATATTACAAAACCAATTGATGTCATTTTAGTTGCATATGGTTCTTTAAGAAGTCATTGTAGGATTTCATTCTGAATACAATTACAAATGTACACTAAATTCCCTAAAACCCTTAACAGCATTGGGGGTTGAATAATTTTGAACACAACTGTATATATATACAACTAGTAAAAAAATGTATGATGGAAGGTGAAACAGGTTATAAATTGCTCATCTAAGTTACAAACGTGGCACACAACAAAAGTGCATTCATTTTGTTGAAAATATTGTAATTATGATATGACCCCATATGGCAAAAAAAGTTTTAAATATATGCTAAATACATTTTTGTAGAAAGTAAAGCTTAATTAAATATATTTTTGATTTTAAAAATATTTATTTTTTACCTTCATATACAAATGCATTTCTAATTTTACAACCCATACGACAAAAAGTATATTTGAAGAGTTTGGTTCCAAAACGCAATAAATCCATTTTGACAAATTTTGGTAAAAACGTGTTTTCTATACCAAGAAAGTGACAAGATGAAAACAACTATTTTCTGTTACAAACTTTCACATAGCATCTTTAGGTTATAAAAACATAAAAAATTCAAATCCATAAGTTGATTTTCAAAGATTTATTATAAAAACAGATTATTTTTTCCACAAAATGCAATAAATCCATGACAAGTTTTTATTCAAAATGCTATAAATCTATTGAATCAATAGCCTATATAAATGTGCATTCATCTTTGCCATGTTATATTCATTTAGTTGACTAGTTGTACACACTAATTAAAAATATAAACATTAATGTTATTAATCAAAACACTTACTTTGTCATATTAAGAACCCTGTCATTGCGGTTAGTTGACGTCTTCGCTTTACGTCTTTCACAGCGATCAGCTGTAAAATGTTTTTGGTCCTGCTCGATTTTCGTTGACTTTGAGTAAAATTATGTAAAGTTTTTCATAAGATCCTCTGGGGTCAATGTTTTAGCATGAGAAGCTTAATGCTGTCGGGAGAACAAGCACCCGTCTCCCGAGTGCCTCTCAGGGAAATTGTTAGATGCTGATGGCTTACGTTTCTTTCCCATCACAGAAAACCATCACAGGTTTAGCGATGCAATTAAAGTATTATTTTGTTTTGTTTGTTGATCATGAAGTACAAAGTAGATGAGGAAAACTAGGACTCCGTGGACTCCGCGCGTCCGCCATGTTTGTTTACATTGCGTGAACGGTGGGCTGTAATATCAGAAATGGATTTATTGCGTTCTGTAAAAAAGGGGGAGTGGTGTTTGTCGCATTTTGGGAAAAAAGGGAGAAAAGATGACAGAATAACACGGCGGATATTGGATTTTGCGTAAAATTAAGAATTTACTTTTAACTACTGACCTGATAAAATGCTGATTTTGGCAGTAACTCGTTTTTTTCAAAAATGGTGTTTATTGCGTTTTGGAACCAAACTCTTCATTTTCTCCTGGCCAAAATATAAAACTTTGTATAAAGTGTATAAGTAGCCTATGTATAAAATATAAAATTAGAAGTATGTTTTTTGCAGTTGAAAATATATTAAATTATAACCTTTTTAACCCTGTTGTTTACAGGTTGGTAAAGTATTTCTTCCAATGCAGCGTGAATATAAATGCTTTAAAATATATTTCAAAATACACAAAAAATGGCCAAACTATATTGGTAAAAAATAATTTTTTAAAACATATTTCAAAATATATTTCAGCACATATATTTTTGTATATTTTGAAATATATTTAAAATATTTAAAATTAGAAGTATGTTTTTTGCAGTTGAAAATATATTAAATTATAACCATTTTAAACCTGTTGTTTGTAAGTATTTCTTCAAATGCCGCGTGAATATAAATGCTTTAAAATAAATTTTAAAATATACAAAAATGGCCAAAATATATTGGTAAAAAATATTTTTTTAAACATATTTCAAAATATATTTCAGCACATATATTTTTTGTATATTTTGAAATATATTTCAAATTATATTTGAAAATATATTTTTTGCCGTATGAGATACATCCAAAGAGTATAGAAGGACAAGAGACGAAACTTGTGTTTAATTTATGCATCCATTGATATTTGGAGATATATTAATAATGAACATAATTAAATGTAAAGTATTCAGTCCAATCACAAACAACAATCAATTTTATTAAAAAAGACTTTATTTTCAAAAAGAAAACAGACAGAGATAGACAGCAATTGATATTTGCATCTTTAAATGTAATAAAACTGCTTTAATATTATAATATAGCACAAAATATGTGCTGCTGAACGCTCATCATAAGTGCACGCATGCGCAGACGTCCTCTGAAGATAAATATCATTAACTAAAATAAACCCTGAAACAAAGTAACAGTGGAGTTGTGTGTGTGTGTGTGTGTGTGTGTGTGTGTGTGTGTGTGTGTGTGTGTGTGTGTGTTTGTTTAAAGATGAATTCATGAATTAATCATTGATATTAAAATGTAGTGAATCATAAGTTATCAAGAGATAGTGAGATAATGTTTTGAGTGTGTTGTTTGCTCTTGACTCGCTCCGCCCACAGTTCATCTCCAGAGTTAAAGCTGATCTCTCTTTTATAAATCTGATCAAATTAAAGACTCTTCAGGATGAAATATTACTCTATAAATACTCAAGAATAACATGAGATGAACAGAAACACTGTGTGTTCATGTTTTTATAAATACATCTCAGTTCATTCAGAGCATCACTGGATATTTATCATTTTAAATGAATTTAATAAAACAGTGACTTTATAAAGTAACATTTGTAATAAAATAACTTACCTCTGAAACAGATGAATAAAATGTTGTGTTGCTTTATAGGTCACCTCCTTTATGTGGCCATCAAGATCCCTGAATGCAGTGTGATAAAGAAAACAATGTGAATCATGTGCTATATACAAACATTAACAGTCAACAGCTCATATACAGATCTCTCTTACAGATGTTTTCACCTTTAGATATTAAATAAAAGATTATTTACTGTATTTATTCAAAACAAACTCTTCAGAAATGATTTATGTTTATATTAGTCGTCCACGTCATAACCAATAAACTTCAATGTTTTCTTATGATAATAAAAATAAGTGTTATGTTTTATAAGTTATTGCTGCAGTCAGAAATCTCTCATATATTATACGTCATAAGCTGTAGAGAGACGTTTGAAAACCTTTTTGATCTTTTAACCTCGTAATCAGATTGTTAGAAGATGTAAAGACCTTGTATTGATTTTAAGTTAGTTAACTGTTTGAACTCATCTGTGTTCTGTCTGTTTAGTGTTACTAAAGGAGTTAAAGGAGAACAGAGAAACTTTAGACTAAGTTAACTTTCTCTCTCAGTGATTTCAACCTAACTTGGTTCTTTGTCTTATTAGGTTTACAGTAAGTTTGGCTGTAAGTGCTTTCTAGTGGATGATGGAAATGTTGGTAAAACCTGATCATGATTTTTGCTCTTTTCATTTGATGCGGCTGATAATCGCATTACATTTAAGTTTGACACAATAAATGAACATAATGAATGCGTCACAAACAATCTTTCTCATTTTTGTTTTCTCCACTACTCTACTCTGTTTAATATCAAAATATTTTTATTTATTTTCTGCTCGGGGTTTGAGGAGGTGAAGTTGGGTCTCTTCTTTTTCTTCTTTTTTTTTTAAAGTAACTTATGAAGTCTTGGTCTCTTGGCGTCTGATACCATGCCTTCAGATGCTTCCTGCAAATAAAACAAACAGAGATTTAAGACATTAAATAACTTTTTTAATTGAATTTGTTTTGTTTAGGGCTCTGGTATAAATCTACCTGTGAAGTGGATGGAGCGGGACGCTTAAGAGCACGACGTTTAGGAAGAGATTCGGGAGGAGACACTTGTCGGATTGGCCGACTGTTATTAGTTGAAGGTCTATAAACATATAAAAGCACTGTGAAAATTCAAACATTCAAGCACTAAAACATCTCAAATAAAAAACTAAATGTAGTTTAACAAAGATTAATGCTGAAATAAAGACTTACTGAGACACTGAAGAGCACTCGACCTCCCCAGCGTCTGCTTTATTTTGCTGTAAATAAAACAATCAAAGATTTAATAAATTAAATTAAATTCTCAATAAATTGTCACTTAATAACGTTTAGGTCTAAACGGTTAAATTTACCTGAGAGGATGATGGCGTCTGGGCCGGAGGAGGCGTGACCTCAGCCGCCAGCCCATTTAGCCTCTTTCTCTTCGGCGTGGGCTCCATCTCATCCGGATCATCCTGAAGATTAAATACACGTATTTTAAAACAAATTAAAATGATCATTAAGTTCTGCTAAAGCCTTTAGTTTTAATCTACCTGTGAAGACGCCGGACGCTTGACAGCACGACGCTGAGGAGGTGAGGCGGGAGGAGGCGCTTGTCTGTGAGGAGGTGAAAGTCTACACATACAAATAAAGATACTGTAAGAACTGTTTCTGATAACTTTACTGTAAAAAATGTAAAAACACAGTAATACCAACTGGTTACGGATGAATTTAAAGAGATTTTGATAAACTTACTGGGCCTGAGGTGGCGTGACATCAGTCAACAGCCCGTGAGGAGATGAATGTCTATAAATACATATAAATATATTGTTAAGAACTGTTTCTGTAAACATTTGTGCAAATAAAAAATGTAAAGTCTAAAACAGACAGACTATGATAAACTTACTGAGCTTTAATATCTGTATTGGACAGTCTGGGCCTCTTTGGCGTCGGCTGCATCTCATCCGGATCATCCTGAAGATTAAATACACGTATATTAAAACAAAATAAAATGAAAATTTAGTTCTGCTAAAGACTTCAGTTTTAATCTACCTGTGAAGACGCCGGACGCTTAGGAGCACGACGCTTTGTAGGTGAGGCGGGAGGAGACACTAGCCGGATTGGCCGACTGTTATTAGTTGAAGGTCTATAAACATATAAAAGTACTGTGAGAATTCAAACATTCAAGCACTAAAACATCTCAAATAAAAAACTAAATGTAATATAACAGGTTAAGGCTGAAATAAAGACTTACTGAGAAACTGAAGAACAGTCGGCCACGGCAGTGTCTGCTTTATTTTGCTGTAAATAAAACAATCAAAGATTTAATAAAAGAAATGAAATTCTCAATTTAATTGTCACAAATAACATTTAGGTCTAAACGGTTAAATCTACCTGAGAGGATGATGGCGTCTGGGCCGGAGGAGGCGTGACCTCAGCCGACAGCCTATTCCGACTGTCCGTCTTTGGCGTCGGCTTCATCTCATCCTGAAGATTAAATACACGTATATTAAAACAAATTAAAATGATCATTGAGTTCTGCTGAAGGCTTCGGTTTAAATCTACCTGTGACGGAGGAGGCGGAAGCTTAAAAGCGCGACACTGTGGAGGTGACGCGGGAGGAGGCGCTTGTCTGTGAGGAGGTGAAAGTCTACACATACAAATAAAGATACTGTAAGAACTGTTTCTGATAACATTTAACTTTACTGTAAAAAATAAAGTATGTAATATATAAGCATTAATCATTTTAATATAAGTAATACTACACTGGTTACAGATGAATTTAAAGAGATTTTGATAAACTTACTGGGCCTGAGGTGGCGTGACATCAGCCAACAGCCCGTGAGGAGATGAATGTCTATAAATACATATAAATATATTGTTAAGAACTGTTTCTGTAAACATTTGTGCAAATAAAAAATGTAAAGTCTAAAACAGACAGACTATGATAAACTTACTGAGCTTTAATATCAGTTTCTGTGAGACAGAGTCTGGCCATTATTGATGTCAGCTCCATCTCATTACTTTGCTGTAATTTTAGATTTAAAACACATTTATTAAAACAAATTAAAATTAACAGAAGTTCTGCTAAAGACTAATTTACATGAAACTACTTTATCATTAAAATTGACACTAATAATGTTCACAATCTACCTGAGAGGATGAAGACGGCTGGGGCTGAGGAGGCGTCTGGGGCTGAGGAGGCGTTTGGGGCTGAGGAGGCGTTTGGGGCTGAGGAGGCATCTGCGGAGACGCAACCAGAGCGGTTGACCCAACCGGAGGTGAAGGTCTAAAACACATTTAAAAATAATGTTAAGAACTGTTTCTGTAAACATTTGTGCAAATAAAAAATGTAAAGTCTAAAACAGACAGACTATGATAAACTTACTGAGCTTTAATATCAGTTTCTGTGAGACAGAGTCTGGCCATTATTGAGGTCACCTCCATCTCATTACTTTGCTGTAATTTTAGATTTAAAACACATTTATTAAAACAAATTAAAATTAACAGAAGTTCTGCTAAAGACTTATTTACATGAAACTACTTCATCATTAAAATTGGCACAAAAAATTGGCACAATCTACCTGATAGGATGAAGACGGCTGGGGCTGAGGAGGCGTTTGGGGCTGAGGAGGTGCAACCGGAGCATTTGACGCATCTGGAGGTGAAGGTCTAAAAACACATTTATATATATTGTTAAGAACTGTTTCTGCAAACATTTAAACAATAAAATATTAAGTTTACTGTTAAAGATTTAAAAACACAGCTAAATGTAATACTAGACTGGTTAAAAATGAATTTAGAGAGAATTTTATAAACTTACGGAGATGGTAAACTAGTCTCCACCTCCATGTCCTCCACCTTGTCTGCACCAGTTTGCTGTAAGTAAAACAATTAGAGATTTAAAACATTTACATGAAAGTACTTTATCATTAAAATTAACACTAATAATGTTCACAATCTACCTGATAGGATGGAGGCGTCTGGGGCTGGGGAGGCGCAACCGGAGCGGTTGAGCCATCTCGAGGTGGAGATCTAAAACACATTTAAATATATTGTTAAGAACTGTTTCTGTAAACATTTAAACAATAAAATATTAAGTTTACTGTAAAAGATTTAAAAAACAGTTAAAGGTAATACTAGACTGGTTACAGATGAATTTAGAGAGACTTTGATAAACTTACGGAGATATTAAACTTGTCTCCACCTCCATGTCCTCCACCTCGTCTGCGTTATGCTGCTGTAAGTAAAACAATAAGAAATTTAAAACATTTCCATGAAACTACTTCTACATTAAAATTGCCACTAATAATGTTCACAATCTACCTGAGAGGGTGGAGGCGTCTGTAGCTGAGGCGGCGCAACCGGAGGGGTTGACCCATCTGGAGATGAAGGTCTAAAAATACATTTAAATATATTGTTAAGAACTGTTTCTGCAAAAATTTAAACAATAAAATATTAAGTTTACTGAAGAAGATTAAAAAACACAGCTAAAGGTAATACTAGACTGGTTAAAGATGAATTTATAGAGACTTTGATAAACTTACGGAGATGGTAAACTAGTCTCCACCTCCATGTGCTCCACCTCGTCAGCTTTATTTAGCTGTAAGTAAAACAATCAGATTTAAAACATTTACATGAAACTATTTTATCATTTATATTAACACTAATAATGTTTACAATCTACCTGAGAGGATGGAGGCGTCTGCGGCGGCCCAACCGGAGCGGTTGAGCCATCTGGAGGTGAAGGTCTAAAAACACATTTAAATATATTGTTAAGAACTGTTTCTGCAAACATTTAAAAAAAAATATTAAGTTTACTGAAGAAGATTAAAAAACACAGCTAAAGGTAATACTAGACTGGTTAAAGATGAAGTTATAGAGACTTTGATAAACTTACGGAGATGGTAAACTAGTCTCCACCTCCATGTTCTCCACCTCGTCAGCTTTATTTTGCTGTAAGTAAAACAATCAGAAATAAAACATTTACATGAAACTACTTTTTCATTATTATTAACACCAATTATGTTCACAATCTACCTGAGAGGATGGAGGCGTTTGGGGCTGAGGCGTCTCAACTGGAGCAGTCGACCCATCCGGAGGTGAAGGTCTAAAACACATTTAAATATATTGTTAAGAACTTTTTCTGCAAACATTTACCGGCAGCTACTTGTAATATTATAATAGTAACAGATAAAAATTGACACAATTTGTTTAACTTACTGAGACACACTAGAGGAGGGTAGAACCCCTGCTGGAGGGTCAGCAGGAGCAGGTGCAGGTGCAGGAGGAGGAGAGGGAAGGATCACTGCTGGAGGGTCAGCAGGAGCAGGGGCAGCAGCAGGTACAACCTCATCAGATTCATCCTCCGAAGAGAGGTCTGAATCATAAAGATCCTCGAGGACCCATGAAGAAAGTTGGCACTTCATGCCTACAAAAATCATGGGATACCTAGGAACGCATAGGAAAAACTGTGAGTACCGTTTCTGCAATGATTTTAGTGCTTAAGCAATTGCTGTTTATTTTTGCATACAGACAAAACTAACATATTGTAACTAAATCTATAAGAAATGGGAGAATATATTTGTCCAAACTGAATACATTAATAAGATTCTCTTTAAGCGCAGCATCAATCTGAAATGTATGACTTCTAATGTACTGATTCGCTTTTGTTATCATCATTGTTTGCCAACTGAAAAACATTCTTGACAGATGTGGCAGGAGAAAGATCTTCATACCTCTTTATGAACCTGTAAAGGTGAATCAATTTCTGGGGCGAACTCTCTTCTCTACGCAGGCGGAGCATCTCCCGGTCCAAAGTCTTCCTCACGAGACTACATGCCTCCTCAGAGGTCAGGGCAAAGTCCACCAATGTTCGCCCTACCTTAAATCTGCATGGGAGAAAAATTATCATTGTAAACTATCTCGGCTCTCTAACAATTAATTAGGCATCTGATCAGCGTGACTTAATCGCTGGATGTCAAAACACAAAAATGTTACTGCAACAAAACAACTGAAGATCTGTGAGTCCTTACCGGAATTCTGCAGAAACATAACCACATCCGAAGAAACGGACCACATCAAAGACTAAAATCTCCGCCCTCGCCTTGAGATCTTTAGACTCGTGGTCCTTGATGTTCTCCTAGAAATCACATCATCAGGTTATGTGTTAGTTGCTGTTAAACACTCTGGCTGGTATTGAAATGTGATGTTTTACTTTTGTGATTACATTAATTCCTCTCTATAAAAACTCTCTGAAAATGAGACAAACAGACAGAATCTCACCTGATGTGTGCCGGCTGCACTTGTGGATGGTGGTGTGGTGGTCTCCTTACGAGATGCACTGAAGTCCACCGTGTACCAGAGGTCTTTCCATTCTGGAAAACCTTCTGAGAATGAACCAAAGAGGTTAAATGAAAAAACTTGATGACAACAAAATTATTTTCACAAATATACTAAATCAAGTGCGTTCACACCTTTCACGGGGGCCGGTGGCTTCATTTCATCTCTGGAGACCACCTCACCGATCCACGGCAGAGACAGCACTGGTTCCATGCTGAGGGGCTCAACCCCACTCCAGTCATCAACAACAGAGGAACTCCTGATCCGACAAATATATCAAAACAATAAGTCAGGTTAAACACATGAGTACAAACATCTATTACAAAGAGTTTGTATGCTGTGTAAGTCTTATGTTACCCTTCAGTAAGAGAGCTGGAGTCAGAGCGTGAACCAGACACTGGAGAAAGCACATGATCAGGAGAAGACGCCTCCTCCTCAGTGTCTTCAACCTTGACCATGACCTTCTCCTCTGGACCTGTAAGAGAAAAGAACAGATAAGAATTAAGGATCATCCTTTAATCCAGCATATCATCCAGGATTGTCAATCTGAGATTCAGTGTCATATGGTGGTGAAGGACAGCAAAACACTTCGAAACTTCAAATAATTATTATTTAAAAAAAATATATAAATTAACTGCAAAAAATAATGATCAGGTTAGACATGGTAATAGTATTAATCATTAAAAAGTCCTTTGGCTAACGGTGTCTCTATCTCTCACACATTTCACTCAGTGTTTTTTGTTTGAACATCAGTCACAGATATTGTTGGACAGATTACAGGTGAAAATGTCTGAACTTACAGGCTTCCTCTGCTGTTGATAACGCAGGAGATGGGGGAGCGGCGGCTCGATCAGCTGGTGTCAATGCAGACATCACAGAGCTGAGAGCATCGCCCTAGAAATCACATCATCATCAGTTAGGTTATGTGTTAGTTACTGTTAATAACTCGGGCTGGTATTGAAATGTGATGTTTTACTTTAGTGATAACATAATTCCTCTAGAGTCTCTATAAAAACTCTCTGAAGATGAAACAAGCAGACAGAATCTCACCTGATGTGTGTCGGCTGCCTGTGTCGATGGTGGTGTGGTCTCCTCATGAGCGACATGAAGGTCCACCGTGTCCCCTAGGTCTTTCCAAACTGGAAAACCTTATGAGAACAAAGCAAAGAGGTTAAATTAAACAACTTGATGACAACAAATTTTTTTTAACAAATATACTAAATCAAGTGCGTCCACACCTTTCGTGGGAGCTGGTGGCTTCATGTCCTCTATGGGGACCACCTCACCGACCCAAGGCAGCGACAGCACTGGATGGATGCTGAGTGGAGGCTCGTCGTCCACAACAGAGGAACTCCTGATCCGGCAAATATATCAAAACAATAAGTCAGGTTAGACACATGAGTACAGACATCTATTACAAAGAGTTTTTAGTCTTATGTTACCCTTCAGTAAGAGAGCTGGTGACAGAGCCTGAACCAGACACTGGAGAAAGCACATGATCAGATGAAGACGCCTCCTCCTCAGTGTCTTCAACCTTGACCATGGCCTTCTCCTCTGGACCTGTAAGAGAAAAGAACAGATAAGAATTAAGGATTCATCCAGGAGGATTGTCAATCTGAGATTCAGTGTCATATGGTGAAGGACAGCAAAACACTTTAAAACTTCAAATAATTATTAAAAAAAGTGAATTAACTGAAAAAACAAAACGATCAGTATTCATAAGGGAATATTATTAATCATTAAAAAGTCCTTTGGCTAACAGTGTCTCTCTCTCTCACACATTTAACTCAGTGTTTTTTGTTTGTACATCAGTCACAGATATTTTTGGACTATTACAGAGGTGAATATGTATGAACTTACAGGCTTCCTCTGCTGTTGATAACGGCCTCACCGAAACCTCAGCATCCACTGTGTTTCCCTCATGCGGACTGCCCGGTTCACTGAGCGCCTCCTCC
This sequence comes from Misgurnus anguillicaudatus, assembly GCF_027580225.2. NCBI lineage: Eukaryota > Metazoa > Chordata > Actinopteri > Cypriniformes > Cobitidae > Misgurnus > Misgurnus anguillicaudatus. The sequence goes on along the minus strand of NC_073358.2, from coordinate 2,159,975 downwards.
TGTGACACAGGGACGGAGGGCTCAGTGAATTCAGGAGCAGATAGAGGTCTGCTGATTGCAACAACGGGCCGATTCTCCTTAACAAACAGGAGAGTCGACCCGTTATTCAAAGCAGCAGAAAGCTCTTCCGCTGAAGGGAATCGTCGTGATCCTCTGTCAATAACAAAGACGGGAAACATGACGAACAAAACACACAAAGACAAACAAACAACCAGGAAAACACAGAAAATCGCCTTGGACTTGTGAACAAGAACCAAAACACGCCGAACTGAAAACCCACGAAATAATGAAGCGCGTGCTGTCTTTTATAGCCTCTGAAACTTGACGTAATAATCACTGCATTACAGCGTCACCTTTCGAACATTAAAAATTGTTAACTGTAGTTAAACCATGGAAACCATAAACACAAACACACACACATATATATCATTTTTTATAATTGCTTTATGAATATCGGGAATTGTCTATCTTTTCTATATCAGATAAAAAGTCTTTAACAATAAAATTCTCTTCAGTCCAATAGTAAACACGGATATTAAAAGAATTAATATTTTTCATAAAGCGCCCTTTAGATATTTTGTTATAACATTTGAAAAGTAAATGATCATATCTTTTTAAATATTATCGTATTAATAATTTAATATTTACACGCCCTTTCAGTATTATTTGCTATTTGTGTTGACTTCAATAAATAAATCGCCATATATTTTGTTCGCAAAAAGGAATGTTTAATATTGTATTAGTGTGCTTTGTTTTAACATTAAATAAAAATTGGATTCTTATGACTTTAAATGTAACATATTTTAAGGCGGCAAATGTCTATGAATAGATTCTCGCATTTCATTCATTCAAACCGATTCAAACGGTTTTACACATTAACATTTGTTTTTATTATAGACAAATCAGTTTACAAACTTTAAAGTTTAAAGTGTTTCGAAATTAATTAAGGTAGCAAACACACAGAGAAATATTGAAAGATTTAAACGGATATTGTACATTTTAGTCTGAGCTTTTAAAAAGAATAATTAAAATTTAGGTAAAACTGTCACCAGCATGCATTTAAATAACTGTATAAATGTTGTAAATGACATACGTGTAACAATATGTACATTACACCTCATTTAATGCTTGTTTATTATGACTTTCGATTTAAAACTTTACACAAATTAACATTAAAAAAATATATATTTTGTGTACATTTGTACTTACATTTAAAAAAAGCATTAAAATACACTTATACATATTTCAAGCTCTACAACCCGCAATTAATATAAGTAAACAATATAAAATATAATTACATTAAAACCACAAAAGAAAATAATATAGGCTAGTAATAAAATAATAAACGTGATAAGAAGTAAATATATAAATAAATTAAGAGGGAGTGTTATTAAACAGTTAATTTAGTGTAACGTGTAGGCTTCATGTTTTCTGTATTTTCTATTTCACAAAAAGAAATAAACATTTTTTTGTATTCGTCGGAGCCGATGAAGTTATTATTGGGCAGCGCTCCGACATGTGGTGCTTTCGCACTTTCGGCGACCCCTCTCTCCTCCTCTATCACTGTTTAAATAAAAGGTAAAATGGGCAAAAATATAAACAAAAAGAGATTATCCTTAATATTATTTTGGTAAACTTTATTTCAGATCACTATTCCTCGTACTAAACATGAACCTTAAGAAATTGTGCAAGTTTGGTGCGATATTGTCTCCTGAACAGACATCATATCAGTCTCACATAGCTGCCTGCAGAATTAAGTGACGCCATAGCTTGTAAACCAATTAGAAATCCGGGAGCAAAAAGTATTTGAAGGCTGAAGGTGATGTGACAGTTAATGATTTAATAAATTTCATTAGATACATTACTTTAATATTTATTATTTATTAAATATATTATATATTAAATTAAATAATTTAATAAATGTTTAATTTAAACGATGTGCTTTGTACATTTACTTAAAAGTGTATCAATAGCTTTTCAGTGTCTAATGTCATTATTCGCATCTGTTTCAAGTTTAAGTTGCATGATTAATAAGAAATGGTTAAATAAATAATTGACACAATATTGACGCACATTGACATATAATATGCCGTGGTCTTTCACAAATTTACAAATCCAGTTTAATCTAAATTAATTATTGTTTCAATTATATCAGCAAGTCTAGTGACAATTATTGGTGTTGATGTAATTTGTGAATTTTTGTTTAAGAGAGATGCAGTTGAGTGCGCGTGTACGTCATCTTCTCGCGATACTATCTGTGTACTTCAACCCATTCCTAAAATGGTGGCGTGTGCAAAAGCAAACGTCAATTAGAGATCAAGCTTATCTCAGAAAATCTTATACAAATATTAAAACTGCAAATAACACTTAAAACAAAAGTGAGACACACGCTTTCAGGTTTTATCTCAGGCCAGGTTGTTAAGTCAGTGTATAGCCGGGAAATATTATGCCCAGAGACAACCATCCATGTGTCAGACACACTTTAAAAAACGTAAAATAAATGCTCACAGCATAAATAGTTAACTATGAAACTATTCATTCACAATTATTTAAACGTAACCCGCACAGGCCCGTGGGCGGGCCATAAGGGCGTAGGCCATCTATGGGTTTCTGTCCTTCATGTAACTGTTACATGTTCATATCTTGTTTTTTCATAACACTGGAGTGGAAAGGATTAAATGAAATGCAGACGGACCGCATATTAATATGGACAATACTTACATATCATCTCAACACCAGTAAGTGTCCACTCTTTAAAATGCATCCCGCAATTTTAATCCAAAACAACGAAAAATAGGGACAAATCCCAAAAGATCCGCCTTTGTTTACATGCGCGCTTCTGGTTAGTATGATCGATCATGTTCATTTTCAATTAAAACAAATTTTCATTTTCAATGAAATATCGATTCTTGAAAAGTCATCTTTTTCTACTCCGTTATTTTCTTCCCCGAAAAAATGACACCGCCTTTTTCTGTTTTGTCCAATCATGTAAGGTTTGAGAATTTAAAATGCCCAGGGAGAGCATCATTGGGTAAGCGAGCTGTCATTTAGCGTTCCTTAGGTGTTGACTGGATGAAGCCAAAATAAAGCCAGCCAATGCCTAGCCAACAACGTTTTGATTGATGGGGATAGTAACCAATCATAAACGATTACAAGGATTCAGTTTGATTGGTTTGTGTCGGTAAAATGTGCGTCTGCGCAGACCTGCGCAAACACACGTACGCTTGCGCAACCAAATGCTGTTATGCTAGCGGCTATGGCTAGTTGTACAGAGCTTAAAGAAATGATAAGGTTTAGATATAAATATCTAGTGATGGGAGAAATGAAGCTTTTCGAAGCTTCGAATCAATTGAACCAATTGCTTCGAAAATTGATTCAGTTTTCCGAAGCAGTTCGAAACACCACACACGCTGGCGACCCCTGCTGGTCAAAATAGTGTAAAAGCAGATATGCCCAAACATTTTACACTTTTTTTAACAAAATAATAGCAAGATTTGTATTAAAATATGTTTAAAAAATGATTTAACTTAATTAAGACATAGTTAAAAGTTTATTATGTGTTTTTAGTTTAATTTAGGGCAAACAAATGAATAAAACTAACTACCCTTTTATTTATGCATATTTTTGTCATTAAATCTGTCTATAGACAAAAAGTAGACAGTGGCAGTGTTATTAGTCAGAAGGATAAATGTTTTATGAACTTTCAGAATAAAACTGACCCGAGTTCACCTAAACATATTAGACACTGGTCATGTGATCAACTCCCCCTAGTGGTGAACCATCGGATTTTCGAAACGTTTCGAAACAGTTATGACGTAATGAAGCCTCGTTTGCTAAAATCACGTGACTTGGGCCAGTTTGAAACAAGCTCCGAACCAATGATTCGAAACAAAAGATTCGTAAATGTTTCGAAGCCTCATGAAGCAGTGCTTCGAAAACGACCATCACTATAAATATCTCCGATTTGGATCGTCGATTGCAGATTACTTTTTTGTTTTGGAGAAGGTGATGAGGAGCACGAGCGAGGTGCAAAAAGACCAGACTCTATCAAAATAAAGACGCGTCACCAGAGATGCATTGAGCAGTGGAGCTGCTGCTCAGATACAGTAAGTTTGTCTTGTCATGTTCATCATGCATTTACAGTTTTTGTTTCATGTTAGCTGTTTTTGATTGTAAAATAAATGACTAAGACACGAGATTTACATGTGTTCATTTTTCCATGACATGTTATGTAAATGCGTGATATGAATCTGATGGATAGAACAGAAAAACTAAAAACAAGAAAATAAGATATGTGGGAGAAATATGAGTATTATCAGCAATTCTGAGCATTATAAGCATAAGTTATTTAGCAAACATAAGGCATTTGTAATTATAAATATATATATGTTCATGTATATTACATCATAGTTTCTAATACAAATAGTTGTATGTCTCTAACTTTTGACTCAAACTAAAATCTTTTTTTGCTGTGTGTGTTTTCTTCTCGTGATGTAAAAAGGGCTTCAGCTAACATAGATGAGGACTGCAATCTGGAGTCCATTCCTGAGCGACCACATTCAAAATAAACAAGTATTTTGTTATAATCGGCAAATGTTTTTTTCTGAAATAGTTTCTTCTACATGCTTTGGTGGGCAGAGTAACTTAGTTTTGAATCGATATGGGGCAAAAACGGGATATGCTGTGTGGGGCGCAGCACATGAGGGGGATGCAAATTAACTGTGCAAAGATCTTTAAACTTTTTTGAACTTCTTTAACACAGTTATAAATAATGAAAAGTTTTCAAAAACATCATTTGTTAATTATTTTAACTTTCACACGAATCTGGTGTGAAAGTTGTCTGGTCTGGTTGATTTTTTGTGTGTGTGTGTGTGTGTGTGTGTGTGGGGGGGGTCGTTTTACCACAAAATTATGTATGTAATATTGCAGGGGTCTTCAACTACTTTTCTTCAGGGGCCAGATTTTAAAATTATAAATATGACGCGGGCCAAACTTTTACCCCTATTTTTACTTTTGATATATTTTTTACTTTTACCATATATGTGTGTGTTGTTGTCATTTTTGTTACTTTTGTTATAGTAAATTTAAAAAAAAAACATATTAAAAACATGCTTTTAAAAAAAAATTGAAATTTGAAAGCCTTTTAATTACTGGAAACTCATATTTTCTTTATTAATATTTTAAAAACAATTGCAGTTTAACATGTAAGAGCCAAATGTTAATAGTAAAAGTGTAAGAGATCAACACTCCTAAACATATTTTGTTCATAACTGTTTACTTTCATTAATTGTTACATGTCAAGTACTCACAACATATAGCCAGTCTTCTCCTAATGACTAAAAATGCACTACATGTTTTCTTTTTTAATATTTTATAGATATGCTAAACAGCCTTTCCATTGTACATTAAACAGATATAACTGTCGGGTGTTCGCCCCCTAGTGGCCGTCGTAAAGAAAATGTAGTTTAATCGTAAATCTGTCATAGGAGAGAACCTTTAATCTACGAATATATAGTTAATAATTTACTTACCAGTAATTAGAGTATTCGAGTGTTACTGATAAAGTAAAACAAACAATAATTAATCATTTTAACTTTGCACACAGTTTTGATTGGAACACACTGAAATACATCACTTCCGGTCGCCACGTCACATGCGGTGTAGTCGCATAAGTTTATTTTCTTTAATGCATCCAAAGCTCGAATTGGATCAAATAAGTACGCACCCGCAGATGGTTGGCACCCCACACAGCCCCTTTCTGTGTTGTCTTGTACAGTGGTAAGGTAAAAATAACCACGCTGAATTTAAATCAGACTATGGCCGTTTCTCAATAAGGCTGCAGCCTCCGGAGGTCGCATTTCCAGGCTGCATACATGAATGATTAAGTCTTATTTCAGAATTTTAACAATTATAAAGTTGACTATTATTCTTAGTTAATCGTAAATTGTTGTAATATGCTTATGATTTGTGAATGTAATGCTCAGTTAACTTAATCTTGATGAAGTATGCAGTCTGCATATGCGACCTCCGGAGGCTGCAGCCTTCCGATTGAGAAAGAAACGGCCAAAGGTGAACAGCGGGCCGCCAGTTGACTAGCCCTGTAATATTGTTTTGATACTGTGTGGTATTACTGCAGGTCCGTAGCCAGCCTATTGAAAGGGGGGGTTCTTTTTTTCAAAAAGTGGACCTTTTTTACAGTTTTTCCTCCTCCTTTTTTATTTAATTATGAGCAGGGCTGTACGTAGGATTTTATAAATACCAAGGTCCATATATGTATTTTTCTAGGGCATGCACCCCAGGAATATATGAATTTTAAAACATCAGAAAACCAAAGAATCAAATAACTATAGATTTTTTAAACTATGTCAGTATGCAGAAGATTTGTGTTGGTCATTAGGAATACATTTTAATCATTATTTTACCATGGGCACACTGGGCTATGTCAGTAAAGTAAACATAGGCTTACTGAATATAGAATCATTTTAGTGAATTAACTAAAGGCTATCAATAATTAGTTTATTAAATTAATTCAAAATTATACACTTAATATGCTGAAATACATAATATGCAGGGAAGAAAACTGTAATTATTAAAAAAAGCATAAATGAATCTATGATTACTTCACATTACCCCACATTAGATTAATATTCTTCTTGCCCTGCATTATACTAGCTGTGTAAGATGTAAACATAAGGTAAGCCTTAATTTTAAAATTCTCACATCTGATTTACTGTCTGTTAATGATCAAAAGGCTTCTTGTTAACTGCAGTAACTTTAGCAAAAGTTGTTCAGAAAATCAAAATTCCACGATAAACCTTAAACTCACTTTTAATAGCAGAGCTCAACACTAGAAAGAAGTTACAGTCAGGACCAGTGAGTGATTTTCTCTTCTTTTGTTATTTAAATATAAGCCAAAAGATGAACGTGCGCTCATTTAAACTCCGTGCACGCGCGTTACCGGTGGATGAAGCACCGTGCACGTGATACGTCCCGTTTTCAAGTTCAAGCTTCGCAGCAGTCCTGTACAATACAGTGAATCATACAGTAAAAAAGATATCTTAAATAATTAAAGAGTGGCGTTGAATTTTGTTAATAAACACGCTGAATTCCGGGAAGTGAATTACTGGAGGGAGTTAAAGCAGCGCATTAAATTTGGACATCCATATGTGCTCAGCTGCAGTGTCTTATCACCTTGACAGTCACTGCGTTTCATATTTCTCGTCAATAAACGGCTGTATAATAGTCAGAGTTTGATTACTTACATCTTTCTTGCACTTTCACTAACTGCGCATCTGACCCCTGTGTTGCACTTCTGTCTGCCTGGTTTGATTTTATTGGTCATCTCGGAATAATTTTGACTTTATCTTACTTATTGGGGTGCTGCTCAGATCTGTTGGCCTGTGACATCACACTACCGCGAGATCTATTTAAAAGCATATTAGTCATTTACTATTGAATCAGTCTCGCGGTGCTTAGACGTCACATGCTGATCGAGATCCGGACCTCGTGGACCTCAATGGTGAGTACGGTCATGTATCCAGCTTCAATAATGTATTATATTAATTTGAAACAGCAACCCAGAATATTTGTCGTAAGCATTGATTTAAACAATGATGACAATAATTATGTGGAAAAAACGACTTAAATTCTGGACCTTTTGCAGTGAGGGGGGGTTCGTTCGAACCACCCGAACCCCCCCTGCCTACGGGCTTGTTACTGTCATATTTCTGCAAAATAAACCAGTACGTTAATGTAGATTTGTTTATTAAAGCTTTTCACTCAAAATCCCATACTTTTTGTTGGAGGTAATATTTGTACAAAAATAAAAATATCTTTATTATTTTAATATTTTATTTTTTTCATGCGCGTCACAGTTATTACGTCACCGATACGCTCTTGATTCAATCCGAGTGAGGTTTGTTTTTTAAGCCTGATGCAAATGTACAATTTTACCGATCTTATAAGATTGTGACAGTTTTTTTCTGAATTTGGATTATTGTCACTATTTTTGATAATATAATGAGTGATGTATAAATGAGTGTTAACTGTATCCATCTTTCACCAATGCACATTACTGCTGCTGTGAGGAGGAAGTGCCACATTTAGCCTATATTTAAAAACGTATACACATGTAAATACTTTTTAAATATATAATACATGTATGTGTGTGTATTTATATTATCCATAGTACACACACATAAAAATGATAATAGACTTTAAACTCAGTAAAAGCTTTTAATTCAATTTAATTTAAAAAATGTAATTGCATTTGTAATGCAAACCTTTTTTGCAACAATTCAATAGAGAAAGAGCAAAAAATCCACACTGTTATCAAATAAGTTGTTTGGCAAATGGTTATTTTAGTAAAGATCACACATAATGATTTTATTATTTAATAATCAATTAGTGAAATATAATTGTAATAAATAATTTAATAACCACCCCAAGATGCCAACCCTCTATAAACCCTCAAACACCCTCTCCCCCCATTAAATCTCACTCCAAGATAAACTCAAACGTTGTCAGCCCTGTGATATTAGCAGGTTCAGATGTGTTTGATTGGGGTTGAGACTGATTTCTGCCCTCCAGGAACAGAAATGGGAGACCTATGTTTTTTTAAAGCAACTGCAAACTTTACAGTCCTTACAGATTTTCAATAATTTTGTGTAATGCTTTTTCAGTGCACTACACTAATAATAATTCATTTGCATTGAATAATCTGCTGTGACAGAAGTGGAGAATGGAAATGTTACATTAGTGCCCATAGTAACATAATATGTCATTAATCATTTAATCATTTGGCTCAAAAAATGATAGCTCAGGAAAGTAGCTGCAAAAGGCCCATTTTAAAGAAAAAGACCAATTATAGATCAAATGTACAGAGGACAAGTATAGGTTAAAGTTTCTGGCTCAATATTGACAATGTATTTACACACACATTTATTATAAATTGAGATCTCATAATATCTAATAAGTAAAAGAGAGCGATGAGTTTGTTTTGAATTGATGTGTAAATGTACTTTATTGTAACATTCAGTAACTGATTGAATTGTAACTTGTGTTTAATTTATGCATCCACTGATATTTGGAGATATATTAATAATAAACATATGTATGTGTATAGTATTCAGTCCAATCACAAACAACAATCCATTTTATTAAAAAATATTTTATTTTCAAAAAGAAAACAGACAGAGATAGACAGCAATTGATATTTGCATCTGTAAATGTAATAAAAGTGCTTAAACATTATAATATAGCACAAAATATGTGCTGCTGAACGCTCATCATAAGTGCACGCATGCACAGACGTCCTCTGAAGATAAATATCATTAACTAAAATAAACCCTGAAACAGAGTAACAGTGAAGTTGTGTGTGTGTGTGTGTGTGTGTGTGTGTGTGTGTTTGTTTAAAGCTGAATTCATGAATTCATCATTGATATGAACATGTAGTGAATCATAAGTTATCAAGATAGTGAGATAATGTTTTGTGTGTGTTGCTTGTTCTTGACTCGCTCCTCCCGCGGTTCATCTCCAGAGTTAAAGCTGATCTCTCTTTTATAAATCTCATCAAACTAAAGACTCTTCAGGATGAAATATTAATCTATAAATACTCAAGAATAACATGAGATGAACAGAAACACTGTGTGTTCAATAAATCTCAGTTCATTCAGAGCATCACTGGATGTTTATCATTTTAAATGACTTATAATAATAAAACAGTGACTTTATAAAGTAACATTTGTAATAAAATGACTTACCTCTGAAACAGATGAATAAAATGTTGTGTTGATTTATAGGTCACCTCCTTTATGTGGCCATCAAGATCCCTGAATGCAGTGTGATAAAGAAAACAATGTGAATCATGTGCTATATACAAACATTAACAGTCAACAGCTCATATACAGATCTCTCTTACAGATGTTTTCACCTTTAGATATTAAATAAAAGATTATTTACTGTGTTTATTCAAAACAAACTCTTCAGAAATGATTTATGTATTCATTAGTCGTCCACGTCATAACCAATAAACATCAATGTTTGCTTATGATAATAAAAATAAGTGTTATGTTTTATAAGTTATTGCTGCAGTCAGAAATCTCTCATATATTATACGTCATAAGCTGTAGAGAGACGTTTGAAAACCTTTTTGATCTTTTAACCTCGTAATCAGATTGTTAGAAGATGTAAAGACCTTGAATTGATTTTAAGTTAGTTGTTTGAACTCATATGTGATCTGTCTGTTTAGTGTTACTAAAGGAGTTAAAGGAGAACAGAGAAACTTTAGACTAAGTTAACTTTCTCTCTCAGTGATTTCAACCTAACTTGGTTCTTTGTCTTATTAGGTTTACAGTAAGTTTGGCTGTAAGTGCTTTCTAGTGGATGATGGAAATGTTGGTAAAACCTGATCATGATTTTTGCTCTTTTCATTTGATGCGGCTGATAATCGCATTACATTTAAGTTTGACACAATAAATGAACATAATGAATGCGTCACAAACAATCTTTCTCATTTTTGTTTTCTCCACTACTCTACTCTGTTTAATATCAAAATATTTTTATTTATTTTCTGCTCGGGGTTTGAGGAGGTGAAGAAGGGTCTCTTCTTCTTCTTCTTCTTTTTTTTTTTAAAGTAACCCATCCAGTCTGGGTCTCTTGGCGTCTGATACCATGCCTTCAGATGCTTCCTGCAAATAAAACAAATAGAGATTTAAGACATCAAATAACTTTTTTAATTGAATTTGTTTTGTTTAGGGCTCTGGTATAAATCTACCTGTGAAGTGGATGGAGCGGGACGCTTAAGAGCACGACGTTTAGGAAGAGAGGCGGGAGGAGACACTTGCCGGATTGGCCGACTGTTATTAGTTGAAGGTCTATAACATATAAAAGCACTGTGAGAATTCAAACATTCAAGCACTAAAACATCTCAAATAAAAAACTAAATGTAATATAACAGGTTAATGCTGAAATAAAGACTTACTGAGAAACTGAACAACAGTCGGCCACGGCAGTGTCTGCTTTATTTTGCTGTAAATAAAACAATCAAAGATTTAATAAATGAAATGAAATTCTCAATTTAATTGTCACTAATAACATTTAAGTCTTTGGTTAAATCTACCTGAGCGGATGATGGCGTCTGTGCCGGAGAAGGCGTGACACCAGCCGACAGCCTGTTAAGTTTGGCCCTCTTTGGTGTCGGCTCCATCTCATCCTGAAGATTAAATACACGTATATTAAAACAAAATAAAATGAATATTTAGTTCTGCTAAAGCCTTCTCTTTAAATCTACCTGTGAAGACGGAGCCGGACGCCAAAGACGGCGACGAGAGGCGGGAGGAGGTATATGTCTCTGAGGAGGTGAAGGTCTATAAACACATATAAAAGTACTGTGAGAATTCAAACATTCAAGCGCTAAAACATCTTAAATAAAAAACTAAATGTAGTTTAACAAAGATTAATGCTGAAATAAAGACTTACTGAGACACAGAAGAACACTCGACCTCCCCAGCGTCTGCTTTATTTTGCTGTAAATAAAACAAAATCAAAGATTTAATAAATGAAATTAAATTCTCAATGAAATTGTCACTTAATAACATTTAGGTCTAAACGGTTAAATTTACCTGAGAGGATGATGGCGTCTGGGCCGGAGGAGGCGTGACCTCAGCCGCCAGCCCATTTAGCCTCTTTCTCTTCGGCGTCGGCTCCATCTCATCCGGATCATCCTGAAGATGAAATACACGTATATTAAAACAAATTAAAATGATCATTGAGTTCTGCTAAAGCCTTTAGTTTTAATCTACCTGTGAAGACGCCGGACGCTTGACAGCACGACGCTGAGGAGGTGAGGCGGGAGGAGGCGCTCGTCTGTGAGGAGGTGAAAGTCTACACATACAAATAAAGATACTGTAAGAACTGTTTCTGATAACTTTACTGTAAAAAATGTAAAAACACAGCTAAACGTAATACCAACTGGTTAGGGATGAATTTAAAGAGACTTTGATAAACTTACTGGGCCTGAGGTGGCGTGACATCAGTCAACAGCCCGTGAGGAGATGAATGTCTATAAATACATATAAATATATTGTTAAGAACTGTTTCTGTAAACATTTGTGCAAATAAAAAATGTAAAGTCTAAAACAGACAGACTATGATAAACTTACTGAGCTTTAATATCTGTATTGCACAGTCTGGGCCTCTTTGGCGTCGGCTCCATCTCATCCGGATCATCCTGAAGATTAAATACACGTATATTAAAACACATTAAAATGATCATTGAGTTCTGCTAAAGACTTCAGTTTTAATCTACCTGTGAAGACGCCGGACGCTTAGGAGCACGACGCTTTGTAGGAGAGGTGGGAGGAGACACTTGCCGGATTGGCCGACTGTTATTAGTTGAAGGTCTATAAACATATAAAAGCACTGTGAGAATTCAAACATTCAAGCGCTAAAATATCTCAAATAAAAAACTAAATATAATATAACAGGTTAATGCTGAAATAAAGACTTACTGAGACACTGAAGAACAGTCGGCCACGGCAGTGTCTGCTTTATTTTGCTGTAAATAAAACAATGAAAGATTTAATAAAAGAAATTAAATTCTCAATTTAATTGTCACAAATAACATTTAGGTCTTTGGTTAAATCTACCTGAGTGGACGATGGTGTCTGGGCCGGAGGCGGCGTGACCTCAGCCGACAGCCTATTCCGACTGTCCGTCTTTGGCGTCGGCTTCATCTCATCCTGAAGATTAAATACACGTATATTAAAACAAATTAAAATGAATATTGAGTTCTGCTGAAGGCTTCGGTTTAAATCTACCTGTGACGGAGGAGGCGGACGCTTAAAAGCGCAACACTGTGGAGGTGAGGCGGGAGGAGGCGCTTGTCTGTGAGGAGGTAAAAGTCTACACATACAAATAAAGATACTGTAAGAATTGTTTCTGATAACATTTAACTTTACTGTAAAAAATAAAGTATGTAATATATAAGCATTAATCATTTTAATATAAGTAATACTAAACTGGTTACAGATGAATTTAGAGAGATTTTGATAAACTTACATGGCCTGAGGTGGCGTGACCTCCGCCAACAGCCCGTGAGGAGATGAATGTCTATAAATACATATAAATATATTGTTAAGAACTGTTTCTGTAAACATTTGTGCAAATAAAAAATGTAAAGTCTAAAACAGACAGACTATGATAAACTTACTGAGCTTTAATATCAGTTTCTGTGAGACAGAGTCTGGCCATTATTGACGTCAGCTCCATCTCATTACTTTGCTGTAATTTTAGATTTAAAACACATTTATTAAAACAAATTAAAATTAACAGAAGTTCTGCTGAAGACTAATTTACATGAAACAATTTAACATTAAAATTGACACTAATAATGTTTACAATCTACCTGAGAGGATGAAGACGGCTGGGGCTGAGGAGGCGTCTGGGGCTGAGGAGGCGTTTGGGGATGAGGAGGCGTCTGGGGAGACGCAACCGGAGTGGTTGACCCATCCGGAGGTGAAGGTCTAACACACATTTAAATATATTGTTAAGAACTGTTTCTGTAAACATTTGTGCAAATAAAAAATGTAAAGTCTAAAACAGACAGACTATGATAAACTTACTGAGCTTTAATATCAGTTTCTGTGAGACAGAGTCTGGCCATTATTGACGTCAGCTCCATCTCATTACTTTGCTGTAATTTTAAATTTAAAACACATTTATTAAAACAAATTTAACAGAATTAACAGAAGTTCTGCTAAAGACTAATTTACATGAAACTACTTTATCATTAAAATTGGCACTAATAAAGTTCACAATCTACCTGAGAGGACGAAGACGGCTGGGGCTGAGGAGGTGCAACCGGAGCGGTTGACCCATCTGGAGGTGGAGGTCTAAAAACACATTTAAGTATATTGTTAAGAACTGTTTCTTCAAACATTTGAGCAATAAAATATTAAGTTTACTGTTAAAGATTTAAAAACAAAGCTAAAGGTAATACTAGACTGGTTAAAGATGAATTTAGAGAAACTTTTATAAACTTACGGAGATGGTAAACTAGTCTCCACCTCCATATCCTCCACCTCATCTGCACTAGTTTGCTGTAAGTGAAACAATTAGAGATTTAAAACATTTACATGAAACTACTTTTTCTTTCACTTTTTCATTAATATTAACACTAATAATGTTCACAACCTACCTGAGAGGATGGAGGCGTTTGGGGCTGAGGAGGCGTCTGCGGAGACGCAACCGGAGCGGTTGAGCCATCTGGAGGTGAAGGTCTAAAAACACATTTATATATATTGTTAAGAACTGTTTCTGCAAACATTCAAACAATAAAATATTAAGTTTACTGTTAAAGATTTAAAAACACAGCTAAAGGTAATACTAGATTGGTTAAAAATGAATTTAGAGAGACTTTTATAAACTTACGGAGATGGTAAACTAGCCTCCACCTCCATGTCCTCCATCTCATCAGCTTTATTTTGCTGTAAATAAATCAGATTTAAAACATTTACATGAAACTTCTTTATTATTAATATTGACACTAATAATGTTCACAATCTACCTGAGAGGATGAAGACGGCTGTGGCTGAGGAGGTGCAACCGGAGCGGTTGACCCATCTGGAGATGGAGGTCTAAAAACACATTTAAATATATTGTTAAGAACTGTTTCTGCAAACATTTAAACAATAAAATATTAAGTTTACCGAAGAAGACCTAAAAACACAGCTAAAGGTAATACTAGACTGGTTACAGATGCATTTAGAGAAACTTTTATAAACTTACGGAGATGGTAAACTAGTCTCCACCTCCATGTCCTCCACCTCGTCAGCTTTATTTTGCTGTAAGTAAAACAATCAGAAATAAAACATTTACATGAAACTTCTTTATCATTAATATTGACACTAATAATGTTCACAATCTACCTGAGAGGATGGAGGCGTCTGGGGCTGAGGCGTCTCAACTGGAGCAGTCGATCCATCTGGAGGTGAAGGTCTAAAAACACATTTAAATATTTTTAAGAACTGTTTCTGCAAACATTTACCAGCAGCTTATTGTAATATTATAATAGTAACAGATAAAAAGTGACAGAATTTGTTTAACTTACTGAGACACACTAGGGGAGGGTGGAACCCCTGCTGGAGGGTCAGCAGGAGCAGGAGGTGGCGAGGGAAGGATCACTGCTGGAGGGTCAGCAGGAGCAGGTGCAGGTGCAGGAGGAGGAGAGGGAAGGATCACTGCTGGAGGGTCAGCAGGAGCAGGTGCAGGAGGAGGAGAGGGAAGGATCACTGCTGGAGGGTCAGCAGGAGCAGGTGCAGGTGCAGGAGGAGGAGAGGGAAGGATCACTGCTGGAGGGTCAGCAGGAGCAGGTGCAGGAGGAGGAGAGGGAAGGATCACTGCTGAAGGGTCAGCAGGAGCAGGTGCAGGAGGAGGAGAGGGAAGGATCACTGCTGGAGGGTCAGCAGGAGCAGGTGCAGGAGGAGGAGAGGGAAGGATCACTGCTGGAGGGTCAGCAGGAGCAGGTTCAGGTGCAGGAGGAGGAGAGGGAAGGATCACTGCTGGAGGGTCAGCAGGAGCAGGGGCAGCAGCAGGTACAACCTCATCAGATTCATCCTCTGAAGAGAGGTCTGAATCATAAAGATCCTCGAGGACCCATGAAGAAAGTTGGCACTTCATGCCTACAAAAATCATGGGATACCTAGAAACGCATAGAAAAAACTGTGAGTACCGTTTCTGCAATGATTGTAGTGCTTAAGAAATTGCTGTTTATTTTTGCATACAGACAAAACTAACATATTGTAACTAAATCTATAAGAAATGGAAGAATACATTTGCCCAAACTGAATACATTAATAAGATTCTCTTTAAGCGCAGCATCAATCTAAATTGTATGACTTCTAATGTACTGATTCGCTTTTGTTATCATCATTGTTTGCCAACTGAAAAACATTCTTGACAGATGTGGCAGGAGAAAGATCTTCATACCTCTTTATGAACCTGTAAAGGTGAATCAATTTCTGGGGCGAACTCTCTTCTCTACGCAGGCGGAGCATCTCCCGGTCCAAAGTCTTCCTCACGAGACTACATGCCTCCTCAGAGGTCAGGGCAAAGTCCACCAATGCTCGCCCTACCTTAAATCTGCATGGGAGAAAAATTATCATTGTAAACTATCTCGGCTCTCTAACAATTAATTAGGCATCTGATCAGCGTCACTTAATCGCTGGATGTCAAAACACAAAAATGTTACTGCAACAAAACAACTGAAGATCTGTGAGTCCTTACCGGAATTCTGCAGAAACATAACCACATCCGAAGAAACGGACCACATCAAAGACTAAAATCTCCGCCCTCGCCTTGAGATCTTTAGTCTCGTGGTCCTTGATGTTCTCCTAGAAATCACATCATCAGGTTATGTGTTAGTTACTGTTAAACACTCTGGCTGATATTGAAATGTGATGTTTTACTTTAGTGATTACGTTAATTCCTCTCTATAAAAACTCTCTGAAAATGAGACAAACAGACAGAATCTCACCTGATGTGGGCCGCCTGCACTTGTGGATGGTGGTGTGGTGGTCTCCTTACGAGATGCACTGAAGTCCACCGTGTACCAGAGGTCTTTCCATTCTGGAAAACCTTCTGAGAATAAAGCAAAGAGGTTAAATTAAAAAACTTGATGACAACAAAATTATTTTCACAAATATACTAAATCAAGTGCGTTCACACCTTTCACGGGGGCCGGTGGCTTCATTTCCTCTCTGGAGACCACCTCACCGATCCACGGCAGCGACAGCACTGGTTCCATGCTGAGGGGCTCAACCTCACTCCAGTCATCAACAACAGAGGAACTCCTGATCCGACAAATATATCAAAACAATAAGTCAGGTTAGACACATGAGTACAGACATCTATTACAAAGAGTTTATGCTGTGTAAGTTTTATGTAACCCTTCAGTAAGAGAGCTGGAGTCAGAGCCTGAACCAGACACTGGAGAAAGCACATGATCAGATGAAGACGCCTCCTCCTCAGTGTCTTCAACCTTGACCATGGCCTTCTCCTCTGGACCTGTATGTGAAAAGAACAGATAAGAATTAAGGATTCAAGGATCATCCTTTAATCCAGCATATCATCAAGGATTGTCAATCTGAGATTCAGTGTCATATGGTGAAGGACAGCAAAACACTTCAAAACTTCAAATAATTATTATTTTCAAAAAATATATAAATTAACTGCAAAAAATAATGATCAGGTTAGACATGGTAATAGTATTAATCATTAAAAAGTCCTTTAGCTAACAGTGTCTCTCTCTCTCACACATTTCACTCAGTGTTTTTTGTTTAAACATCAGTCACAGATATTGTTGGACAGATTACAGGTGAAAATGTCTGAACTTACAGGCTTCCTCTGCTGTTGATAACGCAGGAGATGGGGGAGCGGCGGCTCGATCAGCTGGTGTCAATGCAGACATCACAAAGCTGAGAGCATCGCCCTAGAAATCACATCATCATCAGTTAGGTTATGTGTTAGTTACTGTTAATAACTCGGGCTGGTATTGAAATGTGATGTTTTACTTTAGTGATAACATAATTCCTCTAGAGTCTCTATAAAAACTCTCTGAAGATGAAACAAGCAGACAGAATCTCACCTGATGTGTGTCGGCTGCCTGTGTCGATGGTGGTGTGGTCTCCTCATGAGCGACATGAAGGTCCACCGTGTCCCCTAGGTCTTTCCAAACTGGAAAACCTTATGGGAACAAAGCAAAGAGGTTAAATTAAACAACTTGATGATAACAAAATAATGCTACAAATATACTAAATCAAGTGCGTTCACACCTTTCGTGGGAGCTGGTGGCTTCATGTCCTCGTTGGGGACCACCTCACCGATCCACGGCAGCGACAGCACTGGTTGGATGCTGAGTGGAGGCTCGTCGTCCACAACAGAGGAACTCCTGATCCGACAAATATATCAAAACAATAAGTCAGGTTAGACACATGAGTACAGACATCTATTACAAAGAGTTTTTAGTCTTATGTTACCCTTCAGTAAGAGAGCTGGTGACAGAGCCTGAACCAGACACTGGAGAAAGCACATGATCAGGAGAAGACTCTGACGCCTCCTCCTCAGTGTCTTCAACCTTGACCATGGCCTTCTCCTCTGGACCTGTATGTGAAAAGAACACATAAGAATTAAGGATTCAAGGACCATCCTTTAATCCAGCATATCATTCAGGATTGTCAATCTGAGATTCAGTGTCATATGGTGGTGAAGGACAGCAAAACACTTTAAAACTTCAAATAATTATTAAAAAAAGTGAATTAACTGAAAAAACAAAACGATCAGTATTCATAAGGGAATATTATTAATCATTAAAAAGTCCTTTTGCTAACAGTGTCTCTCTCTCACACATTTCACTCAGTGTTTTTTGTTTGTACATCAGTCACAGATATTGTTGGACTATTACAGAGGTGAATATGTATGAACTTACAGGCTTCCTCTGCTGTAGATAACGGCCTCACCGAAACCTCAGCATCCACTGTGTTTCCCTCATGCGGACTGCCCGGTTCACTGAGCACCTCCTCCTGTGACACAGGGACGGAGGGCTCAGTGAACTCAGGAGCAGATAGAGGTCTGCTGATTGCAACAACGGGCCGATTCTCCTTAACAAACAGGAGAGTCGACCCGTTATTCAAAGCAGCAGAAAGCTCTTCCGCTGAAGGGAATCGTCGTGATCCTCTGTCAATAACAAAGACGGGAAACATGACGAACAAAACACACAAAGACAAACAAACAACCAGGAAAAACACAGAAAATCGCCTTGGACTTGTAAACAAGAACCAAACCACGCCGAACTGAAAACCCACGAAATAATGAAGCGCGTGCTGTCTTTTATAGCCTCTGAAACTTGACGTAATAATCACTGCATTACAGCGTCACCTTTCGAACATTAAAAATTGTTAACTGTAGTTAAACCATGGAAACCATAAACACAAACACACACACATATATATAATTTTTTATAATTGCTTTATGAATATCGGGAATTGTCTATCTTTTCTATATCAGATAAAAAGTCTTCAACAATAAAATTCTCTTCAGTCCAATAGTAAACACGGATATTAAAAGAATTAATATTTTTCATAAAGCGCCCTTTAGATATTTTGTTATAACATTTGAAAAGTAAATGATCACATCTTTTTAAATATTATCGTATTAATAATTTAATATTTACACGCCCTTTCAGTATTATTTGCTATTTGTGTTGACTTCAATAAATAAATCGCCATATATTTTGTTCGCAAAAAGGAATGTTTAATATTGTATTAGTGTGCTTGGTTTTAACATTAAATAAAAATTGGATTCTTATGACTTTAAATGTAACATATTTTAAGGCGGCAAATGTCCGTCTATGAATAGATTCTAGCATTTCATTCATTCAAACCGATTCAAACTGTTTTACACATTAACATTTGTTTTTATCAGTTTACAAACTTTAAAGTTTAAAGTGTTTCGAAATTAATTAAGGTAGCAAACACACAGAGAAATATTGAAAGATTTAAACGGATATTGTACATTTTAGTCTGAGCTTTTAAAAAGAATAATTAAAATTTAGGTAAAACTGTCACCAGCATGCATTTAAATAACTGTATAAATGTTGTAAATGACAACATACGTCTAACAATATGTACATTACACCTCATTTAATGCTTGTTTATTATGACTTTCGATTTAAAACTTTACACAAATTAACATTTAAAAAATATATACTTTGTGTACATTTGTACTTACATTTAAAAAAAGCATTAAAATACACTTATACATATTTCAAGCTCTACAACCCGCAATTAATATAAGTAAACAATATAAAATATAATTACATTAAAACCACAAAAGAGAATAATATAGGCTACTAATAAAATAATAAAAGTGATAATAAGTAAGTAAATAAATAAATTAAGAGGGAGTGTTATTAAACAGTTAATTTAGTGTAACGCGTAGGCTTCATGTTTTCTGTATTTTCTATTTCACAAAAAGAAATAAACATTTTTTTATATTCGTCGGAGCCGATGAAGTTATTATTGGGCAGCGCTCCGACATGTGGTGCTTTCGCACTTTCGGCGACCCCTCTCTCCTCCCTGTCCTCTCCTCTATCACTGTTTAAATAAAAGGTAAAATGGGCAAAAATATAAACAAAAAGAGATTATCCTTAATAATATTTTGGTAAACTTTATTTCAGATCACTATTCCTCGTACTAAACATAAACCTTAAGAAATTGTGCAAGTTTGGTGCGATATTGTCTCCTGAACAGACATCATATCAGTCTCACATAGCTGCCTGCAGAATTAAGTGACGCCATAGCTTGTAAACCAATTAGAAATCCGGGAGCAAAAAGTATTTGAAGCCTGAAGATGATGTGACAGTTAATGATTTAATAAATTTCAGTAGATACATTACTTTAATATTTATTATTTATTACATATATTATAAATTAAATTAAATAATTTAATAAATGTTTAATTTGAACGATGTGCTTTGTACATTTACTTAAAAAGTTTATCAATAGCTTTTCAGTGTCTAATGTCATTATTCGCATCTGTTTCAAGTTTAAGTTGCATAATTAATAAGAAATGGTTAAATAAATAATTGACACAATATTGACGCACATTGACATATAATACGCTGTGGTCTTTCACAAATTTACAAATCCAGTTAAATCTAAATTAATTATTGTTTCAATTATATCAGCAAGTCTAGTGACAATTATTGGTGTTGATGTAATTTGTGAATTTTTGTTTAAGAGAGATGCAGTTGAGTGCGCGTGTACGTCATCTTCTCGCGATACTATCTGTGTACTTCAATGCATTTCTAAAATGGTGGCGTGTGCAAAAGCAAACTTCAAATAGAGATCAAGCTTATCTCAGAAAATCTTATAAAAATATTAAAACTGCAAATAACACTTAAAACAAAAGTGAGACACACGCTTTCAGGTTTTATCTCAGGCCAGGTTGTTAAGTCGGTGGATAGCCGGGGCATATTAGCCCAGAGACACCCATCCATGTGTCAGATACACTTTAAAAATCTTAAAATAAAATCTCACAGCATAAATAGTTAACTATGAAACTATTCATTCACAATTATTTAAACGTAACCCGCACAGGCCCGTGGGCGGGCCATAGGGGCGTAGCCTATCTATGGGTTTCTGTACTTCATGTTCATATCTTGTTTTTTCATAATACACTGGAGTGGAAAGGATTAAATGAAATGCAGACGGACCGCATATTAATATGGACAGTACTTACATATCATCTCAACACCAGTAAGTGTCCACTCTTTAAAATGCATCCCGCAATTTTAATCCAAAACAACGAAAAATAGGGACAAATGCCAAAAGATCCGCCTTTGTTTACATGCGCGCTTCCGGTTAGTATGATCGATCATGTTCATTTTCAATTAAAAAAAAAGTTAATTTTCAATGAAATATCGATTCTTGAAAAGTAATCTATACTCGGTTAATTTCTTCCCCGAAAAAATGACACCGCCTTTTTCTGTTTTATCCAATCATATAAGGTTTGAGAATTTAAAATGCCCAGGGAGTGCATCATTGGGTAAGTGAGCTGTCATTTAGCGTTCCTTAGGTGTTGACTGGATGAAGCCAAAATAAAGCCAGCCAATGCCTAGCCAACAAAGTTTTGATTGATGGGGATAGTAACCAATCATCATTATAAACGATTACAAGGATTCAGTTTGATTGGTTTGTGTCGGTAAAATGTGCGTCTGCGCAGATCTGCGCAAACACACGTACGCTTGCGTAACCAAATGCTGTTATGCTAGCTGCTATGGCTAGTTATACAGAGCTTAAAGAAACGATAAGGTTTAGATATAAATATCTCCGTTTTGGATCGTCGATTGCAGATTACTTTTTTGTTTAGGAGAAGGTGATGAGGAGCACGAGTGAGGTGCAAAAAGACCAGACTGTATCAAAATAAAGACGCGTCACCAGAGATGCATTGAGCAGTGGAGCTGCTGCTCAGATACAGTAAGTTTGTCTTGTTATGTTCATCATGCATTTACAGTTTTTGTTTCATGTTAGCTGTTTTGGATCGTAAAATAAATAAGACACGAGATTTACATGTGTTCATTTTTCTATGACATGATGTTATGTTATGTAAATGCCGGTTTATAGTGATATGAATCTGATGGTTAGAATATAAAAACAAGAAAATAAGATATGTGGGGGAAATATGAGTATTATCAGCAATGCTGAGCATTATAAGCACAGGGCTCTCAAGTTTTATCAAAAGTTTGGAGTGAGATTTCATCTGTTAGGGGAGGAGCCACTTAAATATTTGCAGCAGCGACACCTCGGCCCCAACCAATTCTCTCAGGTTTTTGGTAGCAGTTAAATTTAATATATTGTTTATAATTGATTAGCACAAATAGAAATTATAACAGTTGGGAAATATAATTAAAGACAAAGTCATAGAAATTAAATACATTGTTTTATTTCAAAAATACAAATATATAAAAAATTGCCCCAAATGAGCCAACTGAACAGCAACATTGCAGAACTTGCCCTGAGCATACTTACAATACAAGGTGTGTTTGTGTGACATCTTTTAAACAGATAAATGCAATGATTAATGTATACATTGGCAGGATATAAACATTACTAAAATAAAAGCCAGAGTATAGCTGAATAGATAAAAAGAGTATGAATAAAGTATAATTTGAAAATAATGAAATAAATGAAAATGAAATATCTTGTCCTTTCCATTCCCAGGTGAAAAAAATACTATAGTAATTTATAGTAAATACTATAGTGTTTTTGACCCATACTATAGTAATGTACTTGAATTAATTTGTTGTGGTAATTCTAGTTGCTGTGATAACATAACAACTATAGTAATATAAACGTATTACTTTATCCAATACTGTACTACATTGTCTACAACTATAGGGTATAATATACTAGAATATACACTACAGATTACTGTAGTATAAACTAAAGAATACTAACGTTAGAGTATTTATTACAGTTTATCAGTTCACTACTATAGTTAATACAGAGTATGCTGTAGCAATCATTAACAAAGTGTTGTAAATACTATAATATACTAAAATTTACTATACTATTAGTATGGTTCAAAAACACTATAGTATTTCCTATAATATTTTTCACCTGGGATTGTTTCAGGTAGCCTCTAGTGTTTAGTACTTTCCTAAAGTTAAAGCTAATTCTGATTGCAAAGCAGTTCGATTTTTTTAATCAATAATAATTTACCTCGGCTATATTTCCCAACAACAGTTTTTATTATCTTTGATCACATTTTTGTGATGTCATCCAAGAATTGTAAAATCAAATTGCTATAAAAAAGAATGCGTTACCTACCGCTTTCATCGGATTCTTCTCTTCCAACTGCCACTTCGTCTGTGTGACGTGAGAATCTATGTTGCCTAGTAACGAATGTGCTTGGGGTACAAAGTCCTACTCCACCTCCTCGATGGTGCACCACGGGAAACGCCAAAGTAGGGGACTGCCTGCGTGAGCGATGCATGGTGGGATTCTCATGAATCCCAGAACCGTCACGGTAGCCAAGAAGGTCTCGCAGGAACCCTGAAAAAAATGGTAGGCTAACGGAGTTTAAGGCGAAGGCATCGGCAGCAGGAATGTCGGATGGTTATCCTCAGCAAAGGAACCCTTAGGGACTAACGTTGAGGTTTCCAAGCTGGTGGGCGGAAGAACCAAATTTGTATGGTCAACGGCAAGCAGCAAGCAGACCAGTTAGAGGTCACTGCGAGCGGTTGGAGAGACTGCTAAAATCTGGGAAGATAACTCTCCTAGCACAAGGCATGTGTAAACATATCCCTGGCCCTCCAGGTTGGGGGTTGGGCGAAGGGCCAACGACCCATCCTCAGAAAAAAAATACTGTTACAGAAACTAATACGAAAGCCTCAGACACACCGGGCGTTCCTTTTGGAATGGAAGGTGGGACATTAAACAAATACAATGGAAGGGAGAAGATTCAATTTATGAAGTCCAAAACAAGACCGATGTTGTTGAATCGGAGATCCTTCACAAAGATTGCAACATGGAACGTAAGAACCCTATACCAAACGGGGAAGCTTGCCCAAGCACTGAGGGAAATGGATAGATTAAAGCTCGATATACTTGGCGTGAGTGAAACAAGATGGAACGGCGCAGGAGAAGTAAAAACACAAAATGGAGAAATCATACTTTTCTCAGGAAACTCAGATGAAGATGCCCTTCATGAAAAAGGGGTTGGTCTCATCCTCTCAAAGAAGGCATTTGGAAGCATACTGGAATGGGAACCTGTATCTGAAAGGATACTAGTCGCCAGATTCCTTTCAAGGTGTCAAAACCTTACTATCATCCAAGTCTATGCGCCAACTGAACAGGCAAATTTGGAAACCAAGGAAGATTTCTATGATGCACTACAGCAAGTTCTGAACAAAATCAGTAAAAGAGACATTATCATGCTGATAGGTGACCTTAATGCCAAAGTGGGCGAAAGGTCAACAAACAATGATGTGATGGGAAACGAAGGAACTGGAGAACAAAATGAAAACGGAGAAATGTTTGTAGATTTCTGTGCTACTAACGGACATGTCATTGGAGGAACTCTTTTCCCACACAGAGACATACACAAAACAACATGGAGGTCTCCAGATGGTAAAACTGAGAACCAAATAGACCACGTCGCGATCAGTAGGAGATGGAGAAGAAATCTCCAAGACACCAGAGTCATGAGGAGTGCCGATATAGGATCAGATCACCACCTGCTACTTGCAAAGGTTAAAATCAAACTAGCAGTACAGAAGAAGCAAAAGAAAGAACGAATTAAATACAACGTTGGCAGGCTAAGAAACGAAGACGAAAGGATCCAGTTTCAACTTGTATTGGCAAATAAATATGACATCCTATACAATGGATCAGATACTGAAGGAAAAGAAAATGATAACAGCGTGGAGAAAGAATGGTCAGACATTAAGGACATGTTCTTGTCCACATGTGATGAAATTCTTGGGAAACCAGAGACAGGGAGGAAACCATGGATGACAGACCACACATGGAGGCTGGTGGAGGAAAGACGATCTATAAAAGATAAAATTGGTACAGCCAGAACAAGAAATCAGAAATTCATAGAAATGGAAAAGTATAACAAGAAAGATAGAGAGATAAAGAAGAGCTGTAGGAAGGACAAGAGAGATCAAATGGAAGAAATGGCAAGCGAGCTAGAAGCTGCCGCAGAAAGAAGAGACCTTAGGAAGCTATACGACATCACAAGATGCCTGAGTGGAAAGAAAAACTTCCAACAGAAGAAACCTCTCAGAGGAAAAGATGGTAAACTCATAAGTAAAACAGAGGAACAGTTAGAGAGATGGAGAGAACACTTCCAAGGAATTCTCAATAGACCCTTTCCAGAAGACCCCCCAGAGCTAACACCAGCAGTAACAGACCTTGAAATACCTATAGGACCTATCACAAAGGAAGAAATTAGGTATGCATTGAACAAGATCAAAAACGGGAAAGCAGCCGGAGCCGATAATATACCACCTGAAGCACTGAAAGCTGGAGGTGAAGTGACAGTAAATGCCCTGCACTCACTACTACTCAAGATTTGGGATACAGAATCTATCCCCAAAGAGTGGAATAAAGGACTGCTTGCGAAACTTCCTAAAAAGGGAGATCTCAGCCACTGCAAGAACTGGAGAGGAATTATGCTACTGTCAATTACAAGCAAAGTCATGACAAGAGCAATCCTAGAAAGGATGAAACAAACAATAGACCTCAAGATAAGAGATGAGCAAGCAGGCTTTCGAGCCGGAAGATCATGTTGCGACCAAATAGCAACATTGAGAATAATAATAGAACAATCTCTTGAATGGAATTCTGGACTCTACATAACCTTTGTGGACTTTGAAAAAGCCTTTGACTCAGTGGACCAGGCCACACTATGGAGACTACTGAGACACTATGGAGTGCCAGATGAAATTGTCAGAATGATCAAAGTGATGTATGATGGTTTTGAAGCCAGTGTCATACATGATGGAATAACAACACAAGGATTTGAGGTCAAGACTGGAGTAAAACAAGGCTGCCTTTTAAGCCCTCTGCTGTTTCTCGTCCTGCTGGACTGGGTCACACGCAAGTCCTACGGAAGCGAGAAGACTGGAATCCAGTGGACACTAACCAGACAGCTGGAGGACATAGAATTTGCAGATGACCTGTGCTTACTAAGCCACAAAGTAGCACATATGAGACTGAAAGTAAACACCTTGAAGAGAAATGCAGAGAGAGTGGGTCTTAAAATAAATGTGGATAAAACCAAGGAAATGAGAGTTAAGACACCTGCAAATACTGATGTGATCAAATGTGGAGAAGAGACCATTGAGAGAGTAGACCAGTTTAGGTAGCATAGTTTCAAAATCTGGAGGAACAGAAGATGATGTAAAAGCCAGGAAGAGAAATGCACAACAAATATTTTCCACCCTAAATAAAGTCTGGAGATCTAGAGCCATTTCCCTGAAAACAAAGATACGGATTTTTAATTCCAGTGTTAAAACCATCCTTCTGTATGGATGCGAAACATGGAAAATAAACAAGGGTGTTTTGGCCAAACTACAACCATTCATCAACAAGAAGCTAAGACATCTATGTGGCATCTGGTGGCCAAAGAAAATTACCAATAAAGAACTGTGGAGAAAAACAGAACAGGAAGAACTGGAAACAAGCATCAAAAGAAGAAAATGGAAATGGATTGGACATACATTGAGAAAATCAGAGTCAAACATTACAAGACATGCACTTGATTGGAACCCCCAAGGTACGAGACGCAGAGGAAGGCCAAAAGACTCATGGCGAAGAACCACCAGAGACGAACTCCAGAAAATCAACATCACCTGGAAAGAAGCCAAGAGGAAGAGCCTAGACCGTATTGTCTGGAGGCAGACCGTAGAAGCCCTATGCTCCGCTCGGAGTGAAGAGGAATAAGAAGAAGAAGAAGAAGAAGAAGAAGAACGAATGTGCTTCCAGCAGGATCACGAAATTTACCCAGAAACAACAAATTCTGATTTCTGATTGGCTGGTAGGTGACAATTATATCAGGATGTCTAGTGTGACCGTGTCCGCGGCTCGACAGATATGAACTCGGCAGAGAACTTCTCTCCTGTGCCTCGTTCATTAATTGTATAGAGTGGGAAAAGTTTTCTTATTTTTTCAGCGTGAGAAATACAAGGTGTGGCGTGTGAGCGTGTGAACTTACTGAAATGCGTGAGTCTCACGGTGAATGCGTGAGACTTGAGAGCCCTGATAAGCATAAGTTATTTAGCAAACATAAGGCATTTGTAATTATAAATATATATATGTTCATGTGTATTACATCATAGTTTCTAATACAAATAGTTGTATGTCTCTAACTTTTGACTCAAACTAAAATCTTTTTTTGCTGTGTGTGTTTTCTTCTCGTGATGTAAAAAGGGCTTCAGCTAACACAGATGAGGACTGCAATCTGGAGTCCATTCCTGAGCGACCACATTCAAAATAAACAAGTATTTTGTTATAATCGGCAAATGTTTTTTTCTGAAATAGTTTCTTCTACATGCTTTGGTGGGCAGAGTAACTTAGTTTTGAATCGATATGGGGCAAAAACGGGATATGCTGTGTGGGGCGCAGCACATGAGGGGGATGCAAATTAACTGTGCAAAGATCTTTAAACTTTTTTGAACTTCTTTAACACAGTTATAAATAATGAAAAGTTTTCAAAAACATCATTTGTTAATTATTTTAACTTTCACATGAATGTGGTGTGGAAGTTGTCTGGTCTGGTTGATTTTTTTTGTGTGTGTGTGTGTGGGGGGGGGGGGGTCGTTTTACCACAAAATTCTGTATGTAATATTGCAGGGGTCTTCAACTACTTTTCTTCAGGGGCCAGATTTTAAAATTATAAATATGACGCGGGCCAAACTTTTACCCCTATTTTTACTTTTGATATTTTTTTTTACTTTTACCATATATGTGTGTGTTGTTGTCATTTTTGTTACTTTTGTTATAGTAAATTTAAAAAAAAAAACATATTAAAAACATGCTTTTTAAAAAAAATTGAAATTTGAAAGCCTTTTAAATACTGAAAAGTCATATTTTCTTTATTAATATTTTAAAAACAATTGCAGTTTAACATGTAAGAGCCAAATGTTAATAGTAAAAGTGTAAGAGATCAACACTCCTAAACATATTTTGTTCATAACTGTTTACTTTCATTAATTGTTACATGTCAAGTAATCACAACATATAGCCAGTCTTCCCCTAATGACTAAAATTGCACTACATGTTTTCTTTTTTAATATTTTATAGATATGCTAAACAGCCTTTCCATTGTACATTAAACAGATATAACTGTCGGGTGTTCCCCCCTAGTGGCCGTCGTAAAGAAAATGTAGTTTAATCGTAAATCTGTCATAGGAGAGAACCTTTAATCTACGAATATATAGTTAATAATTTACTTACCAGTAATTAGAGTATTCGAGTGTTACTGATAAAGTAAAACAAACAATAATTAATCATTTTAACTTTGCACACAGTTTTGATTGGAACACACTGAAATACATCACTTCCGGTCGCCACGTCACATGCGGTGTAGTCGCATAAGTTTATTTTCTTTAATGCATCCAAAGCTCGAATTGGATCAAATAAGTACGCACCCGCAGATGGTTGGCACCCCACACAGCCCCTTTCTGTGTTGTCTTGTACAGTGGTAAGGTAAAAATAACCACGCTGAATTTAAATCAGACTATGGCCGTTTCTCAATAAGGCTGCAGCCTCCGGAGGTCGCATTTCCAGGCTGCATACATGAATGATTAAGTCTTATTTCAGAATTTTAACAATTATAAAGTTGACTATTATTCTTAGTTAATCGTAAATTGTTGTAATATGCTTATGATTTGTGAATGTAATGCTCAGTTAACTTAATCTTGATGAAGTATGCAGTCTGCATATGCGACCTCCGGAGGCTGCAGCCTTCCGATTGAGAAAGAAACGGCCAAAGGTGAACAGCGGGCCGCCAGTTGACTAGCCCTGTAATATTGTTTTGATACTGTGTGGTATTACTGCAGGTCCGTAGCCAGCCTATTGAAAGGGGGGGTTCTTTTTTTCAAAAAGTGGACCTTTTTTACAGTTTTTCCTCCTCCTTTTTTATTTAATTATGAGCAGGGCTGTACGTAGGATTTTATAAATACCAAGGTCCATATATGTATTTTTCTAGGGCATGCACCCCAGGAATATATGAATTTTAAAACATCAGAAAACCAAAGAATCAAATAACTATAGATTTTTTAAACTATGTCAGTATGCAGAAGATTTGTGTTGGTCATTAGGAATACATTTTAATCATTATTTTACCATGGGCACACTGGGCTATGTCAGTAAAGTAAACATAGGCTTACTGAATATAGAATCATTTTAGTGAATTAACTAAAGGCTATCAATAATTAGTTTATTAAATTAATTCAAAATTATACACTTAATATGCTGAAATACATAATATGCAGGGAAGAAAACTGTAATTATTAAAAAAAGCATAAATGAATCTATGATTACTTCACATTACCCCACATTAGATTAATATTCTTCTTGCCCTGCATTATACTAGCTGTGTAAGATGTAAACATAAGGTAAGCCTTAATTTTAAAATTCTCACATCTGATTTACTGTCTGTTAATGATCAAAAGGCTTCTTGTTAACTGCAGTAACTTTAGCAAAAGTTGTTCAGAAAATCAAAATTCCACGATAAACCTTAAACTCACTTTTAATAGCAGAGCTCAACACTAGAAAGAAGTTACAGTCAGGACCAGTGAGTGATTTTCTCTTCTTTTGTTATTTAAATATAAGCCAAAAGATGAACGTGCGCTCATTTAAACTCCGTGCACGCGCGTTACCGGTGGATGAAGCACCGTGCACGTGATACGTCCCGTTTTCAAGTTCAAGCTTCGCAGCAGTCCTGTACAATACAGTGAATCATACAGTAAAAAAGATATCTTAAATATTTAAAGAGTGGCGTTGAATTTTGTTAATAAACACGCTGAATTCCGGGAAGTGAATTACTGGAGGGAGTTAAAGCAACGCATTAAATTTGGACATCCATATGTGCTCAGCTGCAGTGTCTTATCACCTTGACAGTCACTGCGTTTCATATTTCTCGTCAATAAACGGCTGTATAATAGTCAGAGTTTGATTACTTACATCTTTCTTGCACTTTCACTAACTGCGCATCTGACCCCTGTGTTGCACTTCTGTCTGCCTGGTTTGATTTTATTGGTCATCTCGGAATAATTTTGACTTTATCTTACTTATTGGGGTGCTGCTCAGATCTGTTGGCCTGTGACATCACACTACCGCGAGATCTATTTAAAAGCATATTAGTCATTTACTATTGAATCAGTCTCGCGGTGCTTAGACGTCACATGCTGATCGAGATCCGGACCTCGTGGACCTCAATGGTGAGTACGGTCATGTATCCAGCTTCAATAATGTATTATATTAATTTGAAACAGCAACCCAGAATATTTGTCGTAAGCATTGATTTAAACAATGATGACAATAATTATGTGGAAAAAACGACTTAAATTCTGGACCTTTTGCAGTGAGGGGGGGTTCGTTCGAACCACCCGAACCCCCCCTGCCTACGGGCTTGTTACTGTCATATTTCTGCAAAATAAACCAGTACGTTAATGTAGATTTGTTTATTAAAGCTTTTCACTCAAAATCCCATACTTTTTGTTGGAGGTAATATTTGTACAAAAATAAAAATATCTTTATTATTTTAATATTTTATTTTTTTCATGCGCGTCACAGTTATTACGTCACCGATACGCTCTTGATTCAATCCGAGTGAGGTTTGTTTTTTAAGCCTGATGCAAATGTACAATTTTACCGATCTTATAAGATTGTGACAGTTTTTTTCTGAATTTGGATTATTGTCACTATTTTTGATAATATAATGAGTGATGTATAAATGAGTGTTAACTGTATCCATCTTTCACCAATGCACATTACTGCTGCTGTGAGGAGGAAGTGCCACATTTAGCCTATATTTAAAAACGTATACACATGTAAATACTTTTTAAATATATAATACATGTATGTGTGTGTATTTATATTATCCATAGTACACACACATAAAAATGATAATAGACTTTAAACTCAGTAAAAGCTTTTAATTCAATTTAATTTAAAAAATGTAATTGCATTTGTAATGCAAACCTTTTTTGCAACAATTCAATAGAGAAAGAGCAAAAAATCCACACTGTTATCAAATAAGTTGTTTGGCAAATGGTTATTTTAGTAAAGATCACACATAATGATTTTATTATTTAATAATCAATTAGTGAAATATAATTGTAATAAATAATTTAATAACCACCCCAAGATGCCAACCCTCTATAAACCCTCAAACACCCTCTCCCCCCATTAAATCTCACTCCAAGATAAACTCAAACGTTGTCAGCCCTGTGATATTAGCAGGTTCAGATGTGTTTGATTGGGGTTGAGACTGATTTCTGCCCTCCAGGAACAGAAATGGGAGACCTATGTTTTTTTAAAGCAACTGCAAACTTTACAGTCCTTACAGATTTTCAATAATTTTGTGTAATGCTTTTTCAGTGCACTACACTAATAATAATTCATTTGCATTGAATAATCTGCTGTGACAGAAGTGGAGAATGGAAATGTTACATTAGTGCCCATAGTAACATAATATGTCATTAATCATTTAATCATTTGGCTCAAAAAATGATAGCTCAGGAAAGTAGCTGCAAAAGGCCCATTTTTAAAGAAAAAGACCAATTATAGATCAAATGTACAGAGGACAAGTATAGGTTAAAGTTTCTGGCTCAATATTGACAATGTATTTACACACACATTTATTATAAATTGAGATCTCATAATATCTAATAAGTAAAAGAGAGCGTTGAGTTTGTTTTGAATTGATGTGTAAATGTACTTTATTGTAACATTCAGTAACTGATTGAATTGTAACTTGTGTTTAATTTATGCATCCACTGATATTTGGAGATATATTAATAATAAACATATGTATGTGTATAGTATTCAGTCCAATCACAAACAATCCATTTTATTAAAAAATATTTTATTTTCAAAAAGAAAACAGACAGAGATAGACAGCAATTGATATTTGCATCTGTAAATGTAATAAAAGTGCTTTAACATTATAATATAGCACTGAATATGTGCTGCTGAACGCTCATCATAAGTGCACGCATGCGCAGACGTCCTCTGAAGATAAATATCATTAACTAAAATAAACCCTGAAACAGAGTAACAGCGAAGTTGTGTGTGTGTGTTTGTTTAAAGCTGAATTCATGAATTCATCATTGATATGAACATGTAGTGAATTAAAAGTCATCAAGATAGTGAGATAATGTTTTGTGTGTGTTGTTTGCTCTTGACTCGCTCCTCCTGAGGTTCATCTCCAGAGTTAAAGCTGATCTCTCTTTTATAAATCTGATCAAACTAAAGACTCTTCAGGATGAAATATTACTCTATAAATACTAAATAATAATATGAGATGAACAGAAACACTGTGTGTTCATGTTTTTATAAATACATCTCAGTTCATTCAGAGCATCACTGGATATTTATCATTTTAAATGACTTTAATAAAACAGTGACTTTATAAAGTAACATTTGTAATAAAATGACTTACCTCTGAAACAGATGAATAAAATGTTGTGTTGCTTTATAGGTCACCTCCTTTATGTGGCCATCAAGATCCCTGAATGCAGTGTGATAAAGAAAACAATGTGAATCATGTGCTATATACAAACATTAACAGTCAACAGCTCATATACAGATCTCTCTTACAGATGTTTTCACCTTTAGATATTAAATAAAAGATTATTTACTGTGTTTATTCAAAACAAACTCTTCAGAAATGATTTATGTATTCATTAGTCATCCACGTCATAACCAATAAACTTCAATGTTTGCTTATTATAATAAAAATAAGTGTTATGTTTTATAAGTTATTGCTGCAGTCAGAAATCTCTCATATATTATACGTCATAAGCTGTAGAGAGACGTTTAAAAACCTTTTTGATCTTTTAACCTCGTAATCAGATTGTTAGAAGATGTAAAGACCTTGAATTGATTTTAAGTTAGTTGTTTGAACTCATCTGTGATCTGTCTGTTTAGTGTTACTAAAGGAGTTAAAGGAGAACAGAGAAACTTTAGACTAAGTTAACTTTATCTCTCAGTGATTTCAACCTAACTTGGTTCTTTGTCTTATTAGGTTTACAGTAAGTTTGGCTGTAAGTGCTTTCTAGTGGATGATGGAAATGTTGGTAAAACCTGATCATGATTTTTGCTCTTTTCATTTGATGCGGCTGATAATCGCATTACATTTAAGTTTGACACAATAAATGAACATAATGAATGCGTCACAAACAATCTTTCTCATTTTTGTTTTCTCCACTACTCTACTCTGTTTAATATCAAAATATTTTTATTTATTTTCTGCTCGGGGTTTGAGGAGGTGAAGTTGGGTCTCTTCTTCTTCTTCTCTTTTTTTTTTAAAGTAACCCATCCAGTCTGGGTCTCTTGGCGTCTGATACCATGCCTTCAGATGCTTCCTGCAAATAAAACAAACAGAGATTTAAGACATCAAATAACTTTTTTAATTGAATTTGTTTTGTTCAGGGCTCTGGTATAAATCTACCTGTGAAGTGGATGGAGCGGGACGCTTAAGAGCACGACGTTTAGGAAGAGATGCGGGAGGAGAAACTTGCCGGATTGGCCGACTGTTATTAGTTGAAGGTCTATAAACATATAAAAGCACGGTGAGAATTCAAACATTCAAGCACTAAAACATCTCAAATAAAAAACTAAATGTAATATAACAGGTTAAGGCTGAAATAAAGACTTACTGAGAAACTGAAGAACAGTCGGCCACGGCAGTGTCTGCTTTATTTTGCTGTAAATAAAACAATCAAAGATTTAATAAATGAAATGAAATTCTCAATGAAATTGTCACAAATAACATTTAAGTCTTTGGTTAAATCTACCTGAGCGGATGATGGCGTCTGGGCCGGAGAAGGCGTGACCTTAGCCGACAGCCTTTTAAGTTTGGCCCTCTTTGGTGTCGGCTCCATCTCATCCTGAAGATTAAACACACGTATATTAAAACAAAATAAAATGAAAATTTAGTTCTGCTAAAGCCTTCGCTTTAAATCTACCTGTGAAGATGGAGCCGGACGCCAAAGACGGCGACGAGAGGCGGGAGGAGGTATATGTCTCTGAAGAGTTGAAGGTCTATAAACACATATAAAAGTACTGTGAGAATTCAAACATTCAAGCGCTAAAACATCTAAAATGAAAAACTAAATGTAGTTTAACAAAGATTAATGCTGAAATAAAGACTTACTGAGACACAGAAGAGCACTCGACCTCCCCAGCATCTGCTTTATTTTGCTGTAAATAAAACAATCAAAGATTTAATAAATTAAATTAAATTCTCAATGAAATTGTGACTAATAACATTTAAGTCTTTGGTTAAATCTACCTGAGAGGATGATGGCGTCTGGGCCGGAGGAGGCGTGACCTCAGCCGCCAGCCCATTTAGCCTCTTTCTCTTCGGCGTCGGCTCCATCTCATCCGGATCATCCTGAAGATTAAATACACGTATATTAAAACAAATATATTATATATTTATATTGTATATTGTATATTAAAACAAATTAAAATGATCATTAAGTTCTGCTAAAGCCTTTAGTTTTAATCTACCTGTGAAGACGCCGGACGCTTGACAGCACGATGCTGAGGAGGTGAGGCGGGAGGAGGCGCTTGTCTGTGAGGAGGTGAAAGTCTACACATACAAATAAAGATACTGTAAGAACTGTTTCTGATAACTTTACTGTAAAAAAATTTAAAAACACAGCTAAACGTAATACCAACTGGTTAGGGATGAATTTAAAGAGATTTTGATAAACTTACTGGGCTTTAATATCAGTATTGCACAGCCTGGGCCTCTTTGGCGTCAGCTCCATCTCATCCGGATCATCCTGAAGATTAAATACACGTATATTAAAACACATTAAAATGATCATTGAGTTCTGCTAAAGACTTCCGTTTTAATCTACCTGTGAAGACGCCGGACGCTTAGGAGCACAACGCTTTGTAGGAGAGGCGGGAGGAGACACTTGCCGGATTGGCCGACTGTTATTAGTTGAAGGTCTATAAACATATAAAAGTACTGTGAGAATTCAAACATTCAAGCGCTAAAATATCTCAAATAAAAAACTAAATATAATATAACAGGTTAATGCTGAAATAAAGACTTACTGAGACACTGAAGAACAGTCGGCCACGGCAGTGTCTGCTTTATTTTGCTGTAAATAAAACAATCAAAGATTTAATAAATGAAATGAAATTTTCAATGAAATTGTCACAAATAACATTTAGGTCTTTGGTTAAATCTACCTGAGCGGACGATGGTGTCTGGGCCGGAGGCGGCGTGACCTCAGCCGACAGCCTATTCCGACTGTCCGTCTTTGGCGTCGGCTTCATCTCATCCTGAAGATTAAATACACGTATATTAAAACAAATTAAAATGAATATTGAGTTCTGCTGAAGGCTTCGGTTTAAATCTACCTGTGACGGAGGAGGCGGACACTTAAAAGCGCGACACTGTGGAGGAGACGCGGGAGGAGGCGCTTGTCTGTGAGGAGGTGAAAGTCTACACATACAAATAAAGATACTGTAAGAACTGTTTCTGATAACATTTAACTTTACTGTAAAAAAAATAAAGTATGTAATATATAAGCATTAATCATTTTAATATAAGTAATACTAGACTGGTTACAGATGAATTTAGAGAGATTTTGATAAACTTACATGGCCTGAGGTGGCGTGACATCAGCCAACAGCCCGTGAGGAGATGAATGTCTATAAATACATATAAATATATTGTTAAGAACTGTTTCTGTAAACATTTGTGCAAATAAAAAATGTAAAGTCTAAAACAGACAGACTATGATAAACTTACTGAGCTTTAATATCAGTTTCTGTGAGACAGAGTCTGGCCATTATTGACGTCAGCTCCATCTCATTACTTTGCTGTAATTTTAGATTTAAAACACATTTATTAAAACAAATTAAAATTAACAGAAGTTCTGCTAAAGAATAATTTACATGAAACTACTTTATCATTAAAATTGACACTAATAATGTTCACAATCTACCTGAGAGGATGAAGACGGCTGGGGCTGAGGGGGCGTTTGGGGCTGAGGAGGCGTTTGGGGCTGAGGAGGCGTTTGGGGCTGAGGAGGCATCTGCGGAGACGCAACCAGAGCGGTTGACCCAACCGGAGGTGAAGGTCTAAAACACATTTAAAAATAATGTTAAGAACTGTTTCTGTAAACATGTGTGCAAATAAAAAATGTAAAGTCTAAAACAGACAGACTATGATAAACTTACTGAGCTTTAATATCAGTTTCTGTGAGACAGAGTCTGGCCATTATTGATGTCAGCTCCATCTCATTACTTTGCTGTAATTTTAGATTTAAAACACATTTATTAAAACAAATTAAAATTAACAAAAGTTCTGCTAAAGACTTATTTACATGAAACTACTTTATCATTAAAATTGGCACAAAAAATTGGCACAATCTACCTGATAGGATGAAGACGTTTGGGGCTGAGGAGGCGTTTGGGGCTGAGGAGGCGCAACTGGAGCGGTTGAGCCATCTGGAGGTGAAGGTCTAAAAACACATTTATATATATTGTTAAGAACTGTTTCTGCAAATATTTAAACAATAAAATATTAAGTTTACTGTTAAAGATTTAAAAACACAGCTAAATGTAATACTAGACTGGTTAAAAATGAATTTAGAGAGAATTTTATAAACTTACGGAGATGGTAAACTAGTCTCCACCTCCATGTCCTCCGCCTTGTCTGCACCAGTTTGCTGTAAGTAAAACAATTAGAGATTTAAAACATTTACATGAAAGTACTTTATCATTAAAATTAACACTAATAATGTTCACAAACTACCTGAGAGGATGGAGGCGTCTGGGGCTGGGGAGGCGCAACCGGAGCGGTTGAGCCATCTCGAGGTGGAGGTCTAAAACACATTTAAATATATTGTTAAGAACTGTTTCTGCAAACATTTCAGCAATAAAATATTAAGTTTACTGTAAAAGATTTAAAAAACAGTTAAAGGTAATACTAGACTGGTTACAGATGAATTTAGAGAGACTTTGATAAACTTACGGAGATATTAAACTTGTCTCCACCTCCATGTCCTCCACCTCGTCTGCGTTATGCTGCTGTAAGTAAAACAATAAGAAATTTAAAACATTTCCATGAAACTACTTCTACATTAAAATTGCCACTAATAATGTTCACAATCTACCTGAGAGGATGGAGGCGTCTGTAGCTGAGGCGGCGCAACCGGAGGGGTTGACCCATCTGGAGATGAAGATCTAAAAATACATTTAAATATATTGTTAAGAACTGTTTCTGCAAAAATTTAAACAATAAAATATTAAGTTTACTGAAGAAGATTAAAAAACACAGCTAAAGGTAATACTAGACTGGTTAAAGATGAAGTTATAGAGACTTTGATAAACTTACGGAGATGAATAACTAGTCTCCACCTCCATGTGCTCCACCTCGTCAGCTTTATTTAGCTGTAAGTAAAACAATCAGATTTAAAACATTTACATGAAACTATTTTATCATTTATATTAACACTAATAATGTTTACAATCTACCTGAGAGGATGGAGGCGTCTGCGGCGGCCCAACCGGAGCGGTTGAGCCATCTGGAGGTGAAGGTCTAAAAACACATTTAAATATATTGTTAAGAACTGTTTCTGCAAACATTTAAAAAAAAATATTAAGTTTACTGAAGAAGATTAAAAAACACAGCTAAAGGTAATACTAGACTGGTTAAAGATGAAGATATAGAGACTTTGATAAACTTACGGAGATGGTAAACTAGTCTCCACCTCCATGTTCTCCACCTCGTCAGCTTTATTTTGCTGTAAGTAAAACAATCAGAAATAAAACATTTACATGAAACTACTTTTTCATTATTATTAACACCAATTATGTTCACAATCTACCTGAGAGGATGGAGGCGTCTGGGGCTGAGGCGTCTCAACTGGAGCAGTCGACCCATCCGGAGGTGAAGATCTAAAACACATTTAAATATATTGTTAAGAACTTTTTCTGCAAACATTTACCGGCAGCTACTTGTAATATTATAATAGTAACAGATAAAAATTGACACAATTTGTTTAACTTACTGAGACACACTAGAGGAGGGTAGAACCCCTGCTGGAGGGTCAGCAGGAGCAGGTGCAGGAGGTGGCGAGGGAAGGATCACTGCTGGAGGGTCAGCAGGAGCAGGTGCAGGAGGAGAGGGAAGGATCACTGCTGGAGGGTCAGCAGGAGCAGGTGCAGGAGGAGGAGAGGGAAGGATCACTGCTGGAGGGTCAGCAGGAGCAGGGGCAGCAGCAGGTACAACCTCATCAGATTCATCCTCCGAAGAGAGGTCTGAATCATAAAGATCCTCAAGGACCCATGAAGAAAGTTGGCACTTCATGCCTACAAAAATCATGGGATACCTAGGAACGCATAGAAAAAACTGTGAGTACCGTTTCTGCAATGATTTTAGTGCTTAAGCAATTGCTGTTTATTTTTGCATACAGACAAAACTAACATATTGTAACTAAATCTATAAGAAATGGAAGAATACATTTGCCCAAACTGAATACATTAATAAGATTCTCTTTAAGCGCAGCATCAATCTAAATTGTATGACTTCTAATGTACTGATTCGCTTTTGTTATCATCATTGTTTGCCAACTGAAAAACATTCTTGACAGATGTGGCAGGAGAAAGATCTTCATACCTCTTTATGAACCTGTAAAGGTGAATCAATTTCTGGGGCGAACTCTCTTCTTTACGAAGACGGAGCATCTCCCGGTCCAAAGTCTTCCTCACGAGACTACATGCCTCCTCAGAGGTCAGGGCAAAGTCCACCAATGCTCGCCCTACCTTAAATCTGCATGGGAGAAAAATTATCATTGTAAACTATCTCGGCTCTCTAACAATTAATTAGGCATCTGATCAGCGTGACTTAATCGCTGGATGTCAAAACACAAAAATGTTACTGCAACAAAACAACTGAAGATCTGTGAGTCCTTACCGGAATTCTGCAGAAACATAACCACATCCGGAGAAACGGACCACATCAAAGACTAAAATCTCCGCCCTCGCCTTGAGATCTTTAGTCTTTGGGTCCTTGATGTTCTCCTAGAAATCACATCATCAGTTAGGTTATGTGTTAGTTACTGTTAAACACTCTGGCTGATATTGAAATGTGATGTTTTACTTTTGTGATTACATTAATTCCTCTCTATAAAAACTCTCTGAAAATGAGACAAACAGACAGAATCTCACCTGATGTGTGCCGCCTGCACTTGTGGATGGTGGTGTGGTGGTCTCCTTACGAGATGCACTGAAGTCCACCGTGTACCAGAGGTCTTTCCATTCTGGAAAACCTTCTGAGAATAAAGCAAAGAGGTTAAATTAAAAAACTTGATGACAACAAAATTATTTTCACAAATATACTAAATCAAGTGCGTTCACACCTTTCACGGGGGCCGGTGGCTTCATTTCCTCTCTGGAGACCACCTCACCAATCCACGGCAGAGACAGCACTGGTTCCATGCTGAGGGGCTCAACCTCACTCCAGTCATCAACAACAGAGGAACTCCTGATCCGACAAATATATCAAAACAATAAGTCAGGTTAGACACATGAGTACAGACATCTATTACAAAGAGTTTTATGCTGTGTAAGTTTTATGTTACCCTTCAGTAAGAGAGCTGGAGTCAGAGCCTGAACCAGACACTGGAGAAAGCTCATGATCAGGAGAAGACTCTGACGCCTCCTCCTCAGTGTCTTCAACCTCGACCATGGCCTTCTCCTCTGGACCTGTATGTGAAAAGAACACATAAGAATTAAGGATTCAAGGATCATCCTTTAATCCAGCATATCATCAAGGATTGTCAATCTGAGATTCAGTGTCATATGGTGAAGGACAGCAAAACACTTCAAAACTTCAAATAATTATTATTTTCAAAAAATATATAAATTAACTGCAAAAAATAATGATCAGGTTACACATGGGAAAAGTATTAATCATTAAAAAGTCCTTTGGCTAACGGTGTGTCTCTCTCACACATTTCACTCAGTGTTTTTTGTTTAAACATCAGTCACAGATATTGTTGGACTATTACAGAGGTGAATATGTCTGAACTTACAGGCTTCCTCTGCTGTTGATAACGCAGGAGATGGGGGAGCGGCGGCTCGATCAGCTGGTGTCAATTCAGACATCACAAAGCTGAGAGCATCGCCCTAGAAATCACATCATCATCAGTTAGGTTATGTGTTAGTTACTGTTAATAACTCGGGCTGGTATTGAAATGTGATGTTTTACTTTAGTGATTACATAATTCCTCTCTATAAAAACTCTCTGAAGATGAGACAAGCAGACAGAATCTCACCTGTTGTGTGTCGGCTGCCTGAGTGGAGGATGGTGGTGTGGTCTCCTCATGAGCAACATGAAGGTCCACCGTGTCCCCTAGGTCTTTCCAAACTGGAAAACCTTATGGGAACAAAGCAAAGAGGTTAAATGAAACAACTTGATGACAAGAAAATAATGTTCACAAATATACTAAATCAAGTGCGTTCACACCTTTCATGGGAGCTGGTGGCTTCATGTCATCTCTGGAGACCACCTGACCGACCCAAGGCAGAGACAGCAAAGGTTGGATGCTGAGCGGCTCAACCTCACTCCAGTCGGCAACAACAGAGGAACTCCTGACAGATATATCAAAACAATAAATCAGTAAATTAGAGCTAAAAAATTAAATCTTGCAAATGGACACGTGAGTACAGAAAGAGTTTTTATGCTGTGTAAGTCTTATGTTACCCTTCAGTAAGAGAGCTGGAGTCAGAGCCTGAACCAGACACTGGAGAAAGCACGTGATCAGGAGAAGACTCTGACGCCTCCTCCTCAATGTCTTCAACCTTGACCATGGCCTTCTCCTCTGGACCTGTATGTAAAAAGAACAGATAAGAATTAAGGATTCAAGGATCATCCATTAATCCAGCATATCATCCAGGATTGTCAATCTGAGATTCAGTGTCATATGGTGAAGGACAGCAAAACACTTCAAAACTTCAAATAATTATTATTAAAAAAAAATTTCATTAACTGCAAAAAATAATGATCAGGTTACACATGGGAATAGTATTAATCATTAAAAAGT
This sequence comes from Misgurnus anguillicaudatus, assembly GCF_027580225.2. NCBI lineage: Eukaryota > Metazoa > Chordata > Actinopteri > Cypriniformes > Cobitidae > Misgurnus > Misgurnus anguillicaudatus. The sequence goes on along the minus strand of NC_073358.2, from coordinate 2,118,601 downwards.
CCTTTGGCTAACAGTGTCTCTCTCTCACACATTTCACTCAGTGTTTTTTGTTTGAACATCAGTCACAGATATTGTTGGACAGATTACAGGTGAAAATGTCTGAACTTACAGGCTTCCTCTGCTGTTGATAACGCAGGAGATGGGGGAGCGGCGGCTCGATCAGCTGGTGTCAATGCAGACATCACAGAGCTGAGAGCATCGCCCTAGAAATCACATCATCATCAGTTAGGTTATGTGTTAGTTACTGTTAAACACTCGGGCTGGTATTGAAATGTGATGTTTTACTTTTGCGATTACATAATTCCTCTCTATAAAAACTCTCTGAAGATGAGACAAGCAGACAGAATCTCACCTGATGTGTGTCGGCTGCCTGAGTGGAGGATGGTGGTGTGGTCTCCTCATGAGCGACATGAGGGTCCACCGTGTCCCCTAGGTCTTTCCAAACTGGAAAACCTTATGGGAACAAACCAAAGAGGTTAAATTTAACAACTTGATGACAACAAAATAATGTTCACAAATATACTAAATCAAGTGCGTTCACACCTTTCGTGGGAGCTGGTGGCTTCATGTCCTCTATGGGGACCACCTCACCGATCCACGGCAGCGACAGCACTGGTTGGATGCTGAGTGGAGGCTCGTCGTCCACAACAGAGGAACTCCTGATCCGACAAATATATCAAAACAATAAGTCCGGTTAGACACATGACTGCAGACATCTTTTACAAAGAGTTTGTATGCTGTGTAAGTCTTATGTTACCCTTCAGTAAGAGAGCTGGTGACAGAGCCTGAACCAGACACTGGAGAAAGCACATGATCAGATGAAGACGCCTCCTCCTCAGTGTCTTCAACCTTGACCATGGCCTTCTCCTCTGGACCTGTGTGTGAAAAGAACAGATAAGAATTAAGGATTCAAGGATCATCCTTTAATCCAGCATATCATGCAGGATTGTCAATCTGAGATTCAGTGTCATATGGTGGTGAAGGACAGCAAAACACTTAGAAACTTCAAATAATTATTAAAAAAGTGAATTAACTGAAAAAACAAAACGATCAGTATTCAAAAGGGAATAGTATTAATCATTAAAAAGTCATTTGGCTAACTGTGTCTCTCTCTCACACATTTCACTCAGTGTTTTTTGTTTGTACATCAGTCACAGATATTGTTGGACTATTACAGAGGTGAATATGTATGAACTTACAGGCTTCCTCTGCTGTTGATAACGGCCTCACCGAAACCTCAGCATCCACTGTGTTTCCCTCATGCGGACTGCCCGGTTCACTGAGCACCTCCTCCTGTGACACAGGGACGGAGGGCTCAGTGAACTCAGGAGCAGATAGAGGTCTGCTGATTGCAACAACGGGCCGATTCTCCTTAACAAACAGGAGAGTCGACCCGTTATTCAAAGCAGCAGAAAGCTCTTCCGCTGAAGGGAATCGTCGTGATCCTCTGTCAATAACAAAGACGGGAAACATGACGAACAAAACACACAAAGACAAACAAACAACCACGAAAAACACAGAAAATCGCCTTGGACTTGTAAACAAGAACCAAAACACGCCGAACTGAAAACCCACGAAACAATGAAGGGCGGGCTGTCTTTTATAGCCTCTGAAACTTGACGTAATAATCACTGCATTACAGCGTCACCTTTCGAACATTAACCATTGTTAACTGTAGTTAAACCATGGAAACCATAAACACAAACACACACACACACACATATATATCCCCCCCCACCAATATATTTTTATAATTGCTTTATGAATATCGGGAATTGTCTATCTTTTCTTTATCAGATAAAAAGTCTTCAACAATAAAATTCTCCTCAGTCCAATACTAAGTTTATTAAACACGGACATTTAAATAATTTATATTTTGCATAGAGCGCCCTTTAGATATTTTGTTATAACATTTGAAAAGAAAATAATCACATCTTTTTAAATATGATCGTATTTATAATTTAATATTTACACGCCCTTTCAGTATTATTTGCTATGTTGACTTTAATAAATAAATCGCCATATATTTTGTTTGAAAAATTAAAATGTAATATTGTATTAGTGTGCTTTGTTTTAACATTAAATAAAAATTGGATTCTTATGAGTTTAAATGTATATATTTTAAAGCGGCAAGTCCGTCTATGAATAGATTCTCTGGCATTTAATTCAAACAAACTGTTTTAGACATTAACATTTGTTTTTATTTTAGACAAATCAGTTTACAAACTTTAAACTGTTTCGAAATTAATTAAGGTAGCAAACACATATTCAAAAAATATTCAAAGATTTAAACGGATATCATTGTACATTTTAGTCTGAGCTTTTAAAAGGAATAATTAAAATTTAGGTAAAATTGTCACGAGCTATGCATTTAAATAACTGTATAAATGTTGTAAATGACATACGTGTAATAATATGTACATTACACCCCATTTAATGCTTGTTTATTATGACTTTCGGTTTAAAACTTTACACAAATTGACATTTAAAAAAATATTTAGTGATAATACACAGCGCACATAAAAGATTAAAAAACATAAAATGGCATGAACAGAATCAATGAGTAACGTTACATACATTTGTACTTTTGTACATTTGTACATTTTAAAAAAATATAAGAAAATACACTTATACATATTTTAAGCTCTACAACCCACACTTAATATAAGTAAGCTAAAATAATTACATTAAAACCACAAAAGAAAATAATATAGCCCACTAATAAAATAATAAAAGTGATAATAAGTAAGTAAATAAATAAATTAAGAGGGAGTGTTATTAAACAGTTAATTTAGTGTAACGTGTAGGCTTCATGTTTTCTGTATTTTCTATTCCACAAAAAGAAATAACAATTTTTTTTTATATCCGTCGGAGCCGATGAAGTTATTATTGGGCAGCGCTCCGACATGTGGTGCTTTCGCACTTTCGGCGACCCCTCTCTCCTCCCTGTCCTCTCCTCTATCACTGTTTAAATAAATGGTAAAATGGGCAAATAATATATAAAAAAAGAGATTATCCTTAATATTATTTTGGTAAACTTTATTTCAGATCACTATTCCTCGTATTAAACATGAACCTTAAGAAATTGAGTAAGTTTGGTGAGATATTGTCTCCTGAACAGACATCATATCAGTCTCACATAGCTGCCTGCAGAATTAAGTGACGCCATAGTTTGTAAACCAATCAGAAATGTGGGAGCAAAAAGTATTTGAAGGCTGAAGATGATGTGACAGTTAATGATTTAATAAATTTCATTAAATAAATTACTTTATTATTTATTAAATATATTATAACAAATTAAATTAAATACTTTAATAAATGTTTAATTTAAACGATGTGCTTTGTACATTTACTTAGAAGTTTATCAATAGCTTTTCATTGTCTATTCGCATCTGTTTCAATCTGTTTTGCATAATTAATAAGAAGTGATTAAATAAATTAATAAATAAATGATTGACATGGGTTTCTGTACATCATGTTCATGTTCTGATCTAGTTTTTGCAATCAATACACTGGAGTTGGATTAAATGATGCAGACGACCGCATATTAATATGACTGGCAGTACTTACATATCATCTCGATTCTGATCATTTCAGACAAATCAAAGAAACACCAGCAAGGGTCCACTTTTTAAAATGCATCCCACATTTTAATTCAAAACAACGAAAATTCGGGAAAAAAATACTGAAATACATTTTATATATTTACATGCGCGCTTCCAGTTAGTACGATCGATTTATGTTCATTTTCAATGAAATATCAATTCTTGTGAAAAGTCATGTCTTTCTGCTTCGTTAATTTCTTCAGAGCAAAACAACACTGTTTTGTCCAATCAGAAAAGGTTTGAGAACTTTAAATGTCCAGGGAGCACGTCATTGGGTAAGCGGGGTGTCACCAAGTTTTGACTGGATGAAGGCAAAATGAAGCCAGCCAATGCCTAGCCAGCAAAGTTTTGATAGATGGGGGTAGTGCCCAATCATAAAACGAATACAATGATTCAGTTTGGTTGGTTTGCGTCGTTAAAATGTGCGCAGATAAAATGTTGTTATGGTAGCGGCTATGACTAGTTATACAAAATTATTTTATAAACAAAGAAAAACATTAAAACAAACCAATAAAACAAACAATTAATCATCATAATCGTCAAACCCCTAAAACAGTTAATTAATCATCAAAATTTATTAGGCAAAATATCAGCCAAATTTCATAATAGTGCCAGCCCAAAAACCCTTTTACTGTTTGTCTTTTTTTTACAGTCTATGGTTTGTACTGTACTATGGTACCGTACACAACGATGACGTGGCAGCGTATGCGCGCGCATTTTGGCAACGGAAGTATGGCAAGAATCAGCCGAATCAGCAGTAAAGCAACATAGACAGAGAAAGTTCTTTTAAAAAGTTGACTTTATTACGTTTTTCAACACAGCTACCAGACGTTAGCAGATGCCCTAATATAAAGTTGCCAGATACATATATACGTATATAAGTATATTATATTAAAGCAACCAAACGCAACAACCATACATTTTGATGCTGGGAAACCGTTTTATTATACTTTCTGAGTTGCTATTGCTAACACGTTAGAACCACTGGGGAATAACACCACTTCCGTTGCCAAAATGGAAAACGGTCTTGGCTTTCACTTCTTGTCAATATAAGTTCTTTGGTACATGCTCACCAATAAATATTAAAACCCGACAAGTAAAAAGTACCAGGTTTACATTTACAGTTTTATAATATTTTTTTCTATTTTGTTCTTTGTTGTTAATGACTTACAACAAAGTTACTACACTAAAGTTTCTAACTTCACAAATTAGTGAACTTCAAATATTATGGAAATCACGACAGTCTGTGTGTTTTTACGATGAGTGTCTGGCAACCCTCAGTCACTGCGCCGCGAGAGGAAGAGAGAGCCGCCATTTTAGATTACATTCACACACGTCAACAACAAAAACATACTGTGTGTGATATTTTTTTTTATTAAATAGCCGTGAATTTACACGGTTAATAAACACACGTCTATAGAGAGAAAGAGAAGAAAACTAAGTGTGTGTTCAATTCACAGAGGGCTGAAAATGTCCGTCGACAGGAGAGATGAGAAAGGTAAACGATGTCTCGGACTTTATTAGCCGCAGATATTAGCATGAAGCGTTATTTGTAAACACGTTGTCTTTGTTGTATATTCAATTAACTATTATTAATATATTCATTATTTTGTTAAATTCAGTCACATTTTCCAATAAACACAAATTATTTGTTAATAGGCGTTTTTAGAGGAAGAAGTGCGGTGACGGACAATAGTTTAGCATGATGCTAACTCGTGTTATTGTAAAGGATTTTATGTTCATATCGTTTTGTATTTTTTTAAGGAACAAATGCCATTGTTGTTATCATACGTCAAATGTTATTAAAATATAAATCATATGCCATTTTATTATCTTAAATGTTACAATGTCTATTTGTTTCTGATGCTAATCCTTTGCTCATTAAAAATGTTTATTGTACTTTGCTACATACTGTTGCATCATGACTGTCTTGCTGGCAGTGATTGCCTATATACTATAAAACCCTATAGACTGAATAAATGCAGTATTGTAAATGGTTTTGTTTATAAAAGTGCAGTTATGTTAACTTATTTTGCATGTTATTTTACTCATAGACGGAGAAGTGAATGTACTGGAAGATATTTTGACCGATGCTCCTGACCAGGACGATGAGCTTTACAACCCAGAGAGTGAACATGATATTAATGAGAAAAAAGGTACATGTCCCTAAAACAGGATCCAGCTTTTAAACAATGACACTTTTATTGTTTAAAGTCCCACTCTGTAGGACTATTGCCTCATTAACCGCTTCAATTCCTGTCCCAGGATCTAAAAGGAAGCACGAGCGAGGAGACGGTAAGGATACGAAGCGCCTCAGATCTTCAGGACACGCCACCAGACAATCAGTGAAGAGAGGCGCATCATCTGCTGGATCAAGTGTTAAAAAGATAAGCAATCCCAGAGGAAGACATGCACCTGAAGAGCTGTATGAGGACAGAAAGAGTCACACTGGAAGAGGCGGTACAGCTCAGGCCGATGCGTCACGGAGCAGAGAGTCCCAAAGACGGATCAAACCCCTGATGGAGGAGGTCCCTGAGGTAAACATGATCAGGGTCTAAACGCTAAGAAAAGTATATAAGCAATAAACATTAACTATACAAGAACGTAAAGGCACATTGACTTGACAGACCTTACTGCTTCATGTGACGTCCTATGAAGCTAAAGAATAAAGAAAGTGTTAAAGAGAACAGATGCCAAGCAAACTTTAAGGAAAAACCTATAACGCATGCTTTTGTTTCGTCTCTGCAGATACGGAGGACCAACGAAGACAACACAGGCAGAACAAGCCGCTCCTCCAGAGAGGAGGAGGCTCAGTCAGAGGAATACGCATCCGAGCAGGAGACCGGCAGCACCGCGGCCTCTTCTGAGGGCAACTGCTCCGAGATAGAGGAGGTCATGGAGGAAGAAGGAGAGGAAAAGGAAGGGGAGGAAGAAGAGGAGCAAGAGGACGAAGAAGAAGAGGAATACGAGGTGGAAGAAGAAGAAGAAGAGGAGGAGGAGGAGGAAGACCAACGGGAGGCGAATGAACAGAACGACTATGACACAAGGAGTGAAGCCAGTGACTCCCAATCTGAGTCCGTCTCGTTCTCCGAGGGGGAGTCCGTGCATTCGGTCTCCGGCTCTGAGGCTTCAGGTACGAGCTTCTGAAGTGATTTAACTAGTAGAAAAATGGTTAACAAACTCGCAATCATGTTCAGGTTACTAGATATTTGCTATCAGTTTTACGGTTTTGTTAACTTTTGTAGATTATTTTCTTTAAACGGACACACCAGACCAACGGCAACAAAATTGTGCAGACTGTGAGGTCGGCTCACATTGCCAACATGCCGGGTCCAAAGTTAGTCGGGTCAAATTTTTTTTTTTTTACAAAAAATTATTGATGCACGTCGTGTTTGGGTAAAAAGGGAATCTGGTACATTTCTTTGGACCAGAAAGGACCTCTACCTGACACACCAAACAGAATGCGGCCAAGTATCAAATCCGTTCTGGGTCTGCGTGACATGAGATAACTTTTTATGCCAGCAGGTGGGAGTAGTTGGTGTTCATTACTGAAAACAGGAAACCGGAAAAGCTAGTGGCTGCTGGGATACACAACAGATAACACAAATTTCCCTTACACCAGATATCTGTAATGTCTCATGAGCCATAAATATTTATGTATTGGAATGAGAGATTGGAAAGATAAGATGAGTGTTGTATGGATTCCTCTTGACCGTTGTTTGCTTGCTTTGTCACTTTTAGTTTTCTTCTCGTGCACTGGTTGGCTATGCCGAACAGCCAGTCAGAATGAGTCTCTTGGAGTCATAATAATACCATGACCTTTGTTGTAATGCTGGAATAAATTCCTTTGGTTACAAGGATGCAGATTTCATACTTGGTAGAGTAGGTCAGATTACAGTTGATGCCAACCTGAAATAGTTTTTTCAATATTTCCAATAACCAGACCTTCTTTCATCCTTTATCATGATGGTAACCGGGCTTTGTTGTAATCTTGCACAAGTTAAACACACATCTTTGGCAAAGTTAGCTCAAGGAGGATTGTTGAGTTAAGGTTGTTAGGTAAATCATGGGCCGTTGTATATACCCCTTATTTTTTGTTTTGATTGATCTCATTTTTAAAGTGTCATGTGTCTTTGACTTTCAGGATCTGATAAGAAACAAGAGAAACTGTCCTCGTCTGTCCGAGCTGTGAGAAAGGCTCCTCCCGTCTTTAAAGATCAAACCAGCAAGCTGAAGTATATCCTGAGAGAAGCCAGATATTTCCTAATTAAAAGCAACAACCACGAGAATGTTTCACTGGCTAAAGCAAAGGTACACATCTTGCATAACTGTTAAAGGTCACTTTAACTCGATTTTGAACATAATTGTGTGTCGCAACCACCCTGCAATGATAAAAATTTGCCTGCTCCTTTTTTTAAAATCCCTGTAAAACCTCAATAGTCTCATGGGACAAGCGGTTGGTGTTTTCTGAGCAAACTGATGTCACTTTGTGCAGGCCCCGCCCACAACTGTCCACAGTTTACATTTTAAATCTTCTTAACAAAATAAATTCCTGCATGTTCATTATAAACAATGACAAAAAGGTGATTGTAAACGGTGTATATTTTGGTGTAGATAACAGTAAATGTGGAGGGAAGCAGCGGCTCATTTGCATTTAAAGAGACACACACAAAAATAGGCCTATATGATGATCTATACAGGGTCTTATGTGTTTTTAACCAGCATCCATTATCTCTTCACAGGGTGTTTGGTCTACTCTGCCTGTCAACGAGAAAAAACTCAATGCTGCTTTTCGCTCTGCCCGAAACGTTGTGCTCATCTTCTCTGTCAGAGAAAGTGGAAAGTTTCAAGGTGCATCTTAAAAAAACAACGTTGTGCTGAATTTTTGCTCAAATCGTTTCGGCTCACGTGCTTAAAATAACATTTTGTGAAAGCTTTATCAAGATCAAACTATGGTCAATGAGGAAATATATTTTTTTGTCAAATAATGAAAAGTGTGTTTGTTTTTCAAGGTTTTGCCCGACTCTCATCAGAGTCTCATCATGGAGGATCTCCCATCCACTGGGTGCTGCCCGCAGGCATGAACGCTAAGATGCTCGGTGGAGTCTTCAAAATCGACTGGATTTGCAGGTATAAAAAGATGTTTACGTCTGTAAGGTTACAACTGAAACTTGCTGTATGAAGTCTGTCAAGTACTGTGTGATGATGGATAAACAGCACTGGACAATAACATAGAAATAAAAGCAACGTACAAATAATGTCACTCAATGCAACGCTGTTTTTTTTTTTGCTTGCAGGCGGGAATTACCTTTTACCAAAACAGCCCACCTTTCTAATTCATGGAATGAAAACAAGCCTGTGAAGATTGGACGTGATGGACAGGTCAGTTCTTTATCTTCATCGTCTCTGTGTAGTATGCGTGTTTTTAGACCAGGGGTTTTCAAACTGTGGGTCGCACAGTGGGATTAGGTGGGTCTAGCAGTAAAGCAGTAAATGAGTACGTTTACATGCATAGAATAAGCGGATAACTATCGAAAATCTGCTTATTATAAAAAACTGTTTACATGCAAATCAATAAGCCAGCTATGCAGACAACTGCGTTTACATGGGACTTGGAGATTTGTCAGGTTTCTCGCAGATAGTGACGTCATCGCCTATAGTGCATAATAGTCGATCAAAAAGCCGACGGCATATCTGTCTTAAGCTATATTGTTTTTTTCTCTTTTCGTGTCTCCAGAACCTGTAAATATAACATCAGTTTTTATTTTCGCAGTTTCTCTGCCAACTGCTTTAGTAGAGCAGAGACTTTTATGCGTTACTTTGTGCTTACTTCCGCGTCTGACGTTTATCTTTCACATCCGGAGACATGCGCCCATGGACAAAACCGTGAGAAAGCCGGTTAAGGTGTTTACATGCCACGCGAAAGCGGGGTAAAGAGCAAAAAACTACCTGTGCCGATCGGTTTTTGCTTGCGCCGTTTATGGGCTTAAAGAAAACCGTTTTATGCGTTTACATGACCCCACCTGTTATCAGTTTTTTTAAGCATAATCAGCGTAAGACTGTGCGTGTAAACGCACTCAATGACATAAAAAAACTGTTTAGTCCAACTAGGGATGCATAACGATTTACCTATAGCAGAATAAAAGTTTTTGTTTACATCATATGTATGTGAACTGTATAATAACGTATATATAAAAATGCACACATGCATGTATAATTTTAAGAAAAAAATTATATATTAAGTATTTTTATATAATATAAATTATACATAAATATACACATGTACACATTTCTTAAATATATACATGCATGTGTGTGCATTTATCTGTACAAAGTTGTTATACATAGTTCACACACATGATACAAAAACTTTAGTTCTGCTATGGATTAGTTACGGTTAATTGTTCCAACTAATGACAAGCAATGACAATTATTTTGATATGATATACCATAGGGTAAATATAAAGTTTTATAAACGTACATTTCATTAATACAATGACAAGGAAAATAAAAAAACTACTTGTATAAATAAGAATAAAAAGTGCGTTTCAGCACATTTCTATTTTAAAATATGTTGGTGGGTCCCGGGATAGGTTAAACCTATGGGCTGCGAAATGAAAAGTTTGATAGTTTTTGGATAATGTATAGGGTTGGGGTGTTACTTACTTTACCTTTTAACTTTCTTGACCATCAGAATCAGATTGTAATCCCCTTCACATCCTTTATAATTTGATGTCTTTTTTTCATTATGTTTTTAATGCATTTTTAATTTTGAGCATGTATTATAGTTTCCCACAGGATTTTGAGAGACTGTGGTGGTGATGACGTCACCCGCTAATTAGCATATATGTGACGTCATCATGTCGTGTTTGCGTTTGATCTAATGTTGGCACCTGAAATATGTTTCACTTCTACTCTTTGATCTGTATCTGTATTTGATCTGTATTATATATCAAATTATATTTTAAGCCAAATTAAGCCGTTTTAAATAGTGAAATAAAAATGTAAATGGGAATCATGAAAATTCTATTTGTGGGGGCCAGGGTTGATTCTATGGTGGGCCACCACAAATAAATCAATGTATGGGAAACACTGCAAGATGTCTTTGATAAGCTACACATTCTGTTAGGAAGTTTGATTTGTTAAATTATCTGTTAATTATTTATATTTTAAGTGAAAAAATCTGGCAACCCAGTAATACATTATATAAGAAATTTTAAATGCAGTTTTTATTGTATTCAAACTTTTCTTGAAATCAACATCAAAAGTTTTTTTCATGCTATTTCTACTGATAAATCACGCTAATGTTGTTTTTCTTCATTGTCCCACATGGCGTCTCGTCTCTCGGATGCAAACGTCCGTCTCCAGGAGATCGAACTGGAATGCGGGACACAGCTGTGCATGCTTTTCCCCCCCGACGAGAGCATCGATTTGTATCAGGTCATTCACGGAATGCGTCACAAGAGGAGGATGCACTCCGAGCCTCGGTCTCGGGGCCGACCCCCTCACCGAGATCCCGCCCCTCGCGACCTGGGAAGGTTAGAAAAATTCTTTGGACTGATAGTGCACACTTGTGTCCCCGTCACCTGACGAGAAGGGCGCAAAGCCGGTTTATTTTTCCACCTTCGTCTTCATCATCGCTCAGAGAAGAGCCTCAGACCGGACCGGTCGGAGCGTCGATCTCCCATTCCGTTGCTAATGTTGATGGTGGTGTGTAAGTTTGAGTCGAAATAGCGAATAACAACTTCAGCCTCAGAACGGTGTGGGGTTAACCCTTTAGTATGTAGTCGCTGAGGTTGGTTGCTTACTGTAGATGAGACTGTGTTTAAATTTGTTCCCAAAGCCTTTTCTTGCAGGAGTGTCCATGGGGAGTAGAGCCAGTCAAATATGGGACTCTTTTAAAAGGAGCCTTAATTGTTAAGCAGAAGATGGCGCGTCGGTTTGAGGGCCAGTTGTTAAACGAAGGAAGGAGGAGCATATTCTGGGACTTCTGTGCTGGGTTTCCTTTCCAGAATAAAACAGCCCAGTGTGTGCTCGTGAATAGAGATAGTTTGCCGTTGTAGAGAGAATGAAAACAGAAAGGGAGAGACAGGGAGGGAGAAAAAAAGAAAAGAAACGGAGAGGTGTAGTGCCAATGGACTTGAACCGACCGCACCAGGGACTGTTCCTATAGAGTCCTGCTGTACATGAACTCTCTTTCACTTTTCATCAGGGCCAAAACATGGACATGAACCATCCCTGCTCTCTCTCCAGATAAAAACAAGGTTTATTACGTTGCCCCCCTTGGACTCAACATCTTCCCGTATTCATTCCCCCTTTCCCCGTCCCCTTTGTTTAAAGCCCCCCAGTCGATGGGATGTTTCACCTGGTGGTAGGTAGGCGCTTTTGTTTCCCTCTTCTGGACTAATGGTGTAAAATGACGCCTCCACCCCTCCCTTCTTCTGTGTTTCTTCATGGACTGAGTGACCCAAGAGAAGTTTATTTCCACATGTCTGGATCTTCTCTTGGTGGTTTCGGTTTGGTTTTCAATGGACTACTTATCACTCCCCCTTCTTCCGGCTCATCGAGCCTTCCCGTTAAAAATGTGTTAAAGCATAAGATGGACTGTTATATGAACTTTATAAGTATTTGCCAACGTTAGCGGTCACAAAACGACAAGAACGCGGTATGTCACACTTTCAACCAGATTTGTTTTGTTTGTGTGTGTTTTATTGGGTAACATTTGTTTGAATGACACATGCATTTATTGAGTTTCTGTCAGAAGGAGAGTAGCTGAGTTTGCAATGAATAATCTGAATGTAGATTTGTAATCTCCTTCGAGTGTCACACATTGGGTGAACGGTGCGAAAACCAAAAATCTAAATGGTAGTTTTGGGCTCCATCGACAGCATTTCTGGGATGATGTTTGTTACCTCTGACAATAATAATTCACATATAAGAACATATAGATATATAGAAGAGGAATGAGAGGTTAATAATGTATAGTTAGTATTTAAACGCTTGTATTTTTGTATGGTTTGTTAAAAAAATGTCATAGCTCTACTTTTCTTGCAGGACGATCATCTGTTTGTGTGTATTTTTGATGTTTCTTTCTGGTATCCTTGCACATTTTAAGGGTTCTTGTCACATTATTCTGATGTTACAACTTAGCATATTAAGGCTTTACCTTGCATACATCGTTTATATTCATGTACTTAATTTTGTACATTTTTTTGTCTTTGGTAATGAACATTATGCCACCAGTGCTGTCGAGAGCTTAACCTGCAAGGTTTCTGATAGCAAAATGATAAGGTGTTGATATGCAATACACACATGCACACAGAGGATAGTGTTGATTCATGTATGTTTTTAAACCTGTGCTATGTTTCACATGAATATACCTGATTCACGTAGGCGTCGTCCCGAGGAATATGACATGCACAACCGGAAGCGGCCCAGGATTGATTATCCGCCAGAATTCCCACAGAGACCAGGTCAATATCTGCTTCGTGCTTTTTCTTGCTACGTTCCAGACAACTCGAATTTAGGATATTTCCCACCTCGAAGCGGAAGTGATGGCACTTAATTAATGTTACTAAACACTTTAAATGTAGTGTTACTTAATATCCTAAAACAGAGTTGTCTGGAACGCTGCATCTGTTTGTAATTTTTCCACTTTTTTTAAAACAAAGTTTACGTCTTGTGATTTGTGTTTCGATGTTGTTCAGAGCGTTTGTTATAGTTCTGTGCTGTGTTTACTTTTGCCGTCGTCTTAGGTTTTATGCAGGACCCTCGCAATCCACCTGTGGACAGGTAAGTGTCGATATCTTTCCTTCTCTTTCATATTCAGTTGACTTGCAATGAACTTCTGTATCGTTTCAGGCGTTTCTCTGGTGTTAGAAGAGACGTGTTTCTCAATGGAGTAAGTCTTTTTTTTCTTTTTATTCATCTCTTTTTGAATGCATCTCTGCACCTCTTCCTCATTTAGATGCTACATTTGGTGTTTCAGATACAAAACTGCTAAGTTCGGTTTCACACAATGCATGAACTGCGCGTTTGCAGCACTAATTTATTTTTTAGCACTGATGTTAACTCTTTCCCCGCCATTGATGGGTTATCTCGACTATTAAAGGATTAGTCCATTTTCTTAAAAAATCCAGATAATTTACTCACCACCATGTCATCCAAAATGTTGATGTCTTTCTTTGTTCAGTAGAGAAGAAATTATGTTTTTTGAGGAAAACATTCCAGGATTTTTCTCATTTTAATGTACTTTAATGGACCCCAACACTTAACGGTTTGAATGCAGTTTAAAATTGCAGTTTTAAAGGACTCAAACGAGGCATAAGGGTCTTATCTAGCGAAACAGTTGTCATTTTTGGCAAGACAAATAAAAAATATGCACTATTAAACCACAACTTATCTTTTTTTCCTCTGGCTGTGTTACGAGCCGGCGCGACCTCACGTAATATGTCATCACGTCAAGAGGTCATGGATGATGTATTGAAACTACGCCCCAGTGTTTACAAGTGTAGAGAAAGAGGACCGTTCAGACGTTGTTGTATGTGGAATGATACAAATTAATGTCTTTGTGTCAGTTTATTGTTTAAAATGGTCCGTAAATGTGCGTGTCATATATGTAACTCATGACCTTTCCACGGCATTACGCAATTGCGTGGGGTTGAGCTGGCGCGTCGCACAGCGGGAGGAGGACGAGAAGTTGTGGTATAAAAGTGAAATTTTTTTTTCTTGCCAGGAATGACAGTCGTTTTGCTAGATAGGACCCCTATGCTGCGTTTACACCAGCCGCGATAGAGGCGTCAAGCGCGAGTAATTTCAATGTTAAGTCAATGTGAAGACGCGTTGATGCGCGTCTGGAGGTCTCGCGGATGAGGCGGTTGGCGCGATAGACGCAATTTCGCCTCATTCGCGCGTCTAGCGTGGTACGCTCAAATGGTACTTCTTGTGCATTTTGCGTTTGATGCGAATTTGCGGCTGACGCCGAGTTGAAAAATTGGAACTTTGGGAGATTTTTGCGCCATGTTAACCATTCAGGAGCCTGCTTGCTGCTGTGGCGCCAGCCCTGCCCGGAGTCACTCATTCAACATGAAGGAATGCTTGATATTGTCCGTAAGCAGTCACCCGGAGCTATACGACACAAGTTCTTATTTCTATAGAGACGGGAATAAAAAGGACCTCGCTTGGATGAGTGTCAGTGAGGATATTGGGCAACCTGGTAAATTGTAAATACACATTTCACTTTTGAGTCACGTGATGTTTATCGACCCGCGCAATTTATTTTCCCCCTATAGTAAAGTGACTAAATACAAACTGGTAACTCTCTCGATAAATGCACAATCAACATCAGCCATCTTGCAAACAGACAACATCATAGCACTTGCCCCTCCCACAAGAGGCGGATTTTGCCTCTGATGCGCGTCAAATGCTTGCTTTTTCCGCGTGTCCACTTCGCTGTAGACATGCGACTGCATTCAAACTGATCAAGCGGCAAACAAGGCGCTGTAGACGTGATTTTGATGCCTCAAACAAGGTTGGCGTAAACGCATTATGCCTCGTTTGGGATCGTTTGGAGTTCTTTGTAGCTGCAATTTTAAACTGCATTAAGACTGTTTAAGTGTTGGGGTCCATTAAAATGAGAAAAATCCTGGAATGTTTTCATCAAAAAAAAAAAACAACAACATCATTTCTTCTTGACTGAACATAGAAAGACATCAACATTTTGGATGACATGGTGGTGAGTAAATGATCTGGATTTTTTTTAAGAAAGAGGAATATTCCTTTAAAGCATATTATAAACACCACAGACAGATTCTAGTTTATGTTGAGCGGCACAAAATCACATTTCTTTTAAAATGGCTACCATCATGCAGATGAGATCATAATTGTGGATTTTAAACATGAGTTCATTAACACCCCTCTTCTTATTTTTAGTCTTATAATGATTATATGAGAGAATTTCACCACAACATTGGACCTCCACCACCATGGCAAGGAATGGTGAGTAATAGTGTTGGGCGATATGCCCTATTTTTAGATCGTCCTATCGTCAGCCTGTGAGATCGGCGATACACGATATTATCGGGGGGCGTGGCAGTAGTTTACTCTTTTTTTTATTTGTTAATTTTTACTCATTATAACAAGTCACTTGATGGGTGGACAAAAAAAAAACAAGACCGTTACACCGTCATGACTGCAACCTTCTTAAAACTGATGCCATTAAAGCGAGCACGTTATTAAAACCCTATCATGATTACTTAATAACTGTAAAAACATGCATCTGCGCACGCACACACACGTGCGCGCACATACAAACTATTCAATGCATTTATTTAGTGCTGTTGCAGAAGACTACACGTGTCAAGCAGTGGTGCTCTCATGAGGTGCCTTTCTAAACGCATCGGTCCAGCGGAACGCGATCATATTTTAAACACAATCATATATTAAACACGAGGGACGTGTTGCTACAACTCATCAAATGCATATCATAAACAGGATTAATACCTAGTGATCTGACTTCGGACAGAGCGCAGCTTTCTGCACGTACGCAAGAGTGAGAGAGAGGCGGTAATATGCAGCGGGTCATATTTTGAACAAAAAGTAAAGTTTGCATCAGCTCGCATGAAACGCATTAAACTGAACAAATAAGGATTACTACTTTAGTTTATGTTTAGACTGCGGACAGACGCGAGAGCGCGTGCACGTGAGACAGAGAGAAGCGCAGCTGCTCATGACGCGGCGCGCTGGATTTAGTGGTAGGAGGAGACCAAGACGCACGCATTAAGTGCAGGTACGTGCAAGAAGGAATTCTCTATTTACAAGCTCTCCGCTTAAAGTGAAGCCCACAAACCCTCATGTGAGGAAAAGCATGCATTGTCGGTGTTAATATAAAACTATGATGATAATAATAATAATAACCATTCGCCAACTATCGTCTTGACTATCGCCATGAAAGCCTGCCATTGACGATATGTCTGAAGATCGTCGATACACGATACTATCGTCTATCGGCACAACCCTAGTGAGTAATGAACCGTGATACTGACAATCGGCTCTATTGTTATTTTTTGTAACGATGATGATGATGATGATGTTGTTTTTTGTCTCAGGCACCGTACCCTGGAATGGAGCACCCACCCCAGCACCCGTACTACCAGCATCATCATCATCCTCCTCCACCACAGGCCCACCCTCCTTACTCCGGACATCACCCAATGCCACATGATGCCCGCTTCAGAGAGAAAAGGGTTGTTCGCTCTTTTGCCTCCAGTCTGGTAATGTTTAGCCACTGTGAACGGCTCAGAAAAAAAATGCCCGTTTTATTTAAAACTTAGTGAGGTGGCTACATGAACCTGTCAGAACCACAAACAGCCAATTACATGCTTATGTTTGCAGTAGATAGTGAGTCTCACTAGTTTCTAGTTTAGGACGGAGCCGATAGGTTCAAATACATCCATATGGTTTTGCTTACTCTTTCTTCTTCTTTTTCCTAATAGCACGACTACGACATGCGTGTGGACGACTTTTTGAGACGAACGCAGGCGGTGGTGAGCGGACGTAGGAGCCGTCCACGAGAACGTGACCGACAGAGAGAGCGAGATCGACCTCGCGACGGCCGTCGAGACAGAGAGAGAGAGCGCGGCAGAGAACGAGACCGCGACAGAGAACGAATTCGAGATCGCGAGAGAGAGAAGGAGAGAGGCCGGTACCGGAGATAGGGGGAAATGTGTTAAACCTGTATATTTCTTTTTGTTTTGTAGATAACATTAGTGTTTCTTTTTTTACAGTTGAACCAAGCTGAACTAAATCTTAGTTTTTTTACTCGACCCCCTGTCGTTGTATCATGTAAGCAGTGCATCAAACTGAACTGTGAAAACCAAAAATGTTTTACCCTCCGATCTTTTTAGTTGATTTTTATCATCTGTTCTTCAGTTACACATCAACTCAATGTACGTTTCATTTAGGATCGTGAGGGATCTTCCAGTTCTTTCTGGTTCTCACATATTTTAAGTGTCTGTGTTTGCTAGCTCCGCGCTTGTCTCTGTGATCTCCGTTGTACATTTAAATGAAGTCATAATCTGTGGCACTGCGAAGTATGACTGTTGTATCTTGTATGCTGCTTTAGCTTCGTCTAAAGCCAGATTTGTTTCTGGTGTTTGGATTTGGAAATGAGGACGTGTTCCTTCTGTCAAGTGAAAGGACATTAAATGTTATGAAAATGTTTTGTACAATGACTTGAGCCATTTGTTTTTGGATGCATTTTGTTGGAGCGATACAAAAACTTGAAGTGCTGGTGTTGTGTTTGAGAACAGAACATTACCTGAAAAATAAAAAGTTTGCATTTTTAATCGTATATAAAACTTTTTTGGGTGGTTTCCTGGACAGGACTCATCCTAATCCCAGACTAAAATGCATGTTTTAGCTTAACTTAAAAAAAAAACACTTTTACCGACATATTTTAAAGGTGAAGTGTGTAATTTTTAGAAGGATCTCTTGACAGAAATGCAAAATAATAAACAAAACTATATTATCAGAGGTGTATAAAGACCTTTTTATAATGAACTGTTATGTTTTTATTACCTTAGAATGAGACGTTTTATCTACATACACAGAGGGTCCCTTTACGCGGAAGTCGCCATTTTGTGCTGCCATGTTTCTACAGAAGCCCTTAAAGGAATAGTCTACTCATTTTCAATATTAAAATATGTTATTACCTTAACTAAGAATTGTTGATACATCCCTCTATCATCTGTGTGCGTGGACGTAAGCGCTGGAGCACGCTGCGACGCTTCGATAGCATTTAGCTTAGCCCCATTCATTCAATGGTACCATTTAGAGATAAAGTTAGAAGTGACCAAACACATCAACGTTTTTCCTATTTAAGACGAGTAGTTATACGAGCAAGTTTGGTGGTACAAAATAAAACGTAGCTCTTTTCTAAGCGGATTTAAAAGAGGAACTATATTTTATGGCGTTATAGCACTTTTGGGAGTACATCGACTTGGCGCAGTAACACCCTCCCTCTCCCATTATGAGAGTGAGAAGGGGAGCGGACTTTTCAGGCGAGTCCAAGTACTCCCAAAAGTGCTATTACGCCATAAAATATAGTTCCTCTTTTAAATCCGATTAGAAAAGCGCTACGTTTTATTTTGTACCACCAAACTTGCTCGTATAACTACTCGTCTTAAATAGGAAAAACGTTGATGTGTTTGGTCACTTCTAACTTTATCTATAAATGGTACCATTGAATGAATGGGGCTAAGCTAAATGCTATCGAAGCGTCGCAGCGCGCTCCAGCACTGACGTGCACGCACACAAATGATAGAGGGATGCATCAACAATTCTTAGTTAAGGTAATAACATATTTTAATATTGAAAATGAGTAGACTATTCCTTTAACGGACAAACTTTTTACTAAGTTTACTAAGTTGACACCAGTTTTTCTGGTGGCGGCTACCCTAGCTTCTCTATGCGTTTCAAAAGCGAGGGGTGAGCAGTGGACTGAGCCGTTAGTTGCAATTTGCAACCTCACCACTAGATGCTGCTAAAATATACACACTGCACCATTAACATACATCAGTGCTGTTGTTTTGTCTCGAGATGCACACATGTATTGTATTTATTAAGGTTTGTTAAAACTACTTAAATTTGCTAATATAACTAAGGCCTAGCGCTGTATTAATCTAAACCCTGTCTGGGAAACTAAGACAAGTAAACCAAACACAGTTAAAGGGATAGTTCACCCAAACATGAAATATTTGAAATTCTCTTATCCTCGTGTTGTTCTAAATGTTCTGTATGGATTTCTTTTTTTCTGATGAAAACAAAAGTAGATATTTTGATAAATGATGGAAAGCACACAGCCGATGGAAACCATTGACTTCCATAGTAGGAAAAAACAAATATGGTGAAATTCAATGGGCCATCAACTGGATGCTTAACATTATTTATCACAATACTTTCATTATATTTGTTTTTCCTACTATGAAAGTCAATGTTTAGGGCAGCTTTTTCTTTTGTGTTCATCAAAATAAAATAAAAAAACTCATACAGGTTTAGAACAACATGAGGAAATGATGACAGAATTTTCATTTTTGAGCAAACTATCCCTTTAACAGGATTTCCACGGGTCCTTGAAAGTTTGTGAATCTAGGGGGAAAATTCAAGGCCCTGGGAAGTTTTTTAAAATGTACATAGATAGATACAGGTCATTGAAAGTGCAAGAATCTATTTTATGCAAGAAGTTTCTGGAAAAAATATTAAATATTCATATTATTCCCTGTGTAGTGTAGGATAATGTCATAAAATTCTAGACTTTTTAAGCACACGTGCTAAACTGTTCACTTTAAATGCTTTTATCTTCTGTATGTAAATGTTGATTCATACCAAAATGCTTTTTTGCATAGATGTGTTTTACACATAAAAATGTCTTGAGTTACGTATGTAACTGTTGTTCCCTGAGAAGGGAACGAGACGCTGCGTCTCCTCTGCCATATTTCCTGCGTCCCTGTAACGCCATCTTTGGCAATATTTCAGATAGCGATATACTTCCTGGCTCCTGTGTACCCGTCTTTGTCGTTAAGCCTCACCATTGGTTGAATTTGATATACACATTCAGACGCACTTACCCCTGGAGGCGTCGCCAAAGTGTCACCACAGTGACGCAGCACGAGTTCCCTCGAAAGGGAACTGTAACAATGTATCTTTAAAGATAACACGATGTAACCTTGCTCTCACTTGAAATCTGTCCCCATATTTAGTCCTTGAATTTGACCTGCAAAGTCCTTGAAAGTCCTTGAATTTGACGGTAACTAAGGTGTGGGAACCCTGTTTTAATCCCCAAGCAAATATTAAAACCGTAAAGGCAGATCCCACTATCAATCACACTACATTTTTATATGGAAATGACATAACATATGTAAATCCTCTAAACTGGAACTCAATCCCCCAATTTTCAGCACTGCATGTAACCAATCCTAAATCAGACACAAATGGGATATTTTCCAGTTCATTGTGAAGAGATGTGGAAGAAAAGGAATAATAATCGAGAAGTGTTTTAATGCTTATTTTTAAATATGCATTAAATGTACTTAATATTATACAATATCTGACAGCAAAATGTTACGAAGACTGATGTAATAACACAACCACATTTCCACGACTATGTTACGAGTCTGTTAAGCTGGACAGTTGTGTTCCTGTATTCCTCAGCAGAATAATACTGAAACATACACCGGGAAATCTTCCTGTAGAAATGCAGGAGAAACCCGATGATGCTTGAAGAATTTTTACAGTCCCGTTACGGTCGGTCATCAAACCAACGTCTCATAGCAGTCCTGCTACCTGCTGATCCCTAATCTCTTCTGGAAGGCATCACCATCTCCCCTCGTAGCTTGCTGTGAAAATATTCAAGTATATTTAAATTCGACTCTTTACTAAAAGATCACCAGAATGATTCAGACACGACAAGCGGTCTACCTTGTTGATGTCTTTGTGTCGTTCCTTGCTGACAATCTCTTCTAAAACTTCCCCTTCTCCTCGTATAAGCCTGTGTGAAAATTCAACACATGTAGCAGGTTGACATTTAAGAAATTAAATCAGGAAAATAAAAATAGTGCTATAAAAGGATTTAACAAACCTGGTACGCCCTGTTTCAGGGTCAAGGACTCGACGGATGACGCTTTGCCTGGCCTCGTATTCTTCTTTTGTCATCGGTCTCTTAGTGTTAAAACTGTCTTTCTGTGCATCAGTCATATCTACAGTAAGGTGGAAACAATATTATCACTTTTGGTTATATTTCTCTCTACATATATGATGCAAATGCCACCTCTATCAAAAATGAGATGAGATTAATCGTTTGCTCTTGGCACGTATTATATGCAAGATTTAAGAAAACTGAACTCCCCAATATTTTCTTCAAAGGAAATCTTATAATTCAAGTATTTTTACTAAAACAAATCTGTGAGAGGAGCTGAAGTGTGCACAGACGTACCAGGCCCATGTACATTTGCTTCTTCACACTGCCACGTCTGCAGGTATGTTGGAGGTTTCGGAAGAGGAACAGGATCTTTCTCTGCCAACTTATTTTGCACCTTCTTTAATTTTTTCTCTTTCTTTCTCTTTTTCTTTTCTCGCTTTAGTTTCTTCTTGGCTTCTTTGAGCTTCTTTTTTTTCTTTTTGGCCTCTTTACTACTGGATGAGGAACCGGAGCTGGATGATGAACTCCGACTCCTTTTTTGCTTCTTTTGCTTCTTTTTGGTTCCTTTAGTACCGGATGAGGACCTGGAGCTTGAAGAAGATGATGATGATGAACTCCTACTCCTTTTTAGCTTCTTCCTCTTCTTCTCTGTGGCCTCTCTATGGCTGGATGAGGAGCTTGAAGATGATGATGATGATGATGATGAAGGGCTTCTTTTTGTCTTGTCTGATTTTAGATAAAAGTTGGATAAATAATAAAACACACTTTAGATGAAGTAAATCAATGTACACCAATTTTAAGCTTAAGGTATTTGGGGTTTAGAATATATTGTGGTTTCTCTACTTTATATTTCTTAAAGAAAATGTTCTCAAGTGCTAATGTGAATAAGCTGCAACAGAAATCATTTCTTTGCATTACTTTATTATGTCTTTCATAACCATTTAAGTGATAGCAATAAATGTATATTTACAATAAGTTAAAACAGAATCTGTACATTTGTCTTGTCAGAGTTTCGTTTATGTTTTTTCTGAGCACTTCGAGAAGCTCTACTGGAGCTCGAGGATTTTCTCTCGTCTCTGCTCTTAGATCTGTGATCTCTCCTGCCAGATTCGCTCCGACCCATGACTGATCATCTATTTGCGAATCAGCCACAAACAGATTTTCTATTTATGCATTACAAGAAGATCTTTAATATCGGAAGACGCCGTGAGAAAGCAACCTGCAGTTACAGTGAATACTTCCGGTGTTGTGAAAAGCATCAGGGCCCCAAAGCGATCCCATTGGTTGAGACTTCTTCTTCTTCGGTGTTTTACGGAAGCTGGCATCCATTTTTTTTTCATTACTGCCACCTTCCGTTCTAACTTTGCTTTGCACTATATTATCTTATCCAGTCCAGCTTCTTTTAAGTAGTCGAATAAATACTTACTGTCTTATCGCTTTTCCGCACTATCTAAAACATTCCTGTAATTTGTAATTAAAGCATCATTACGCCTTTCCTGATTACATTTTCTGACATCATAGTACCGCGAGAGCGCAGCGTTCAAAGCGATCTCGCGGTAGGTGATGTCATACACTTATCAGTCTGCGCAACGCTGCATGAAGTTTTTGAAGACTGTCTTTTTCAGTGCCTGATAAGAAACAATAATAATTACTTTATTAGGGCCAATTATGTATTTTAAATTACTTGTTTATTAACATATTTTAATATACCATATAAAATAGTATATAATTAAAGCTGCAGATTGGCTTTATGTTATTGCTCTTACGTTGGATTAGTCAAGTCAGGCAAAAGTCCATCTCTCCTTAAAGTAATAGTTCACCCAAAAAATTAGCCCATATTTTTACTCACCCTCAAGTCATCTTAGGTGTACATGTGACTTTCTTCTTTCAGCCAAACATAGTGTTATATATTAAATAATATCCAGAGTCTTTTTAGCTTTATAATGGCATTGGATAGTGCCCCATTTTTAACCCTTTAACTGGCGCAGCACTTTTTGAGTGGGGGGTTGGTGAAAAGGTGATATACACCTTTAAATTAGTATAACTCTGGCCTTTTTTTTTGGTCTAGAAGCCTTATTTTGGTTTTAATTTTGGTAATTTTTGTTTTAAAGAAGACACTTCAACGTTTTTTTAGGGAAGTGTCTGGAGGTGAAAATATTCATTTTTTTTAAAGCAGTTTACATTTATTTGTAATAAATGAAAATGCAATATAGTATTATTTTTAATACATAAAATTGTCAAAAAACTGAGGTTTGTGCTGGTTTGCTGCATACTTGTGTCACAAATGAATAAATTACAGTTACTGCATTATTATTACTGCTAAAAGGTTTTGAAATATGAAAACTACATTCTTAGACCTTTCCAACAATATATAGTTTGTCGTGATAGATTAACATTTACATAGAAAATATTTAAATAAATGTAGGTGTCCCGCTCATGGGACAGCGCCAATTAACGGGTTAAAGCTCCATAAACAGTTATCCATTCATAAATAACTAATCCATACAGTTATTAAATGTCTGCTAAAGTAAGGATGCAATTTATCTGATCATTTTGTTTCTATTGCCAAGCACATGTAAGAACAAAAAGGTTTATATTTACAGAAGTTAATAGTAGATCTTTCACATTTAGGGATTCTGTAACATTGGTGGAACAGACAGGCAAAGACAGCAGATCCAAATACAGACATTTATTGACAAAACACAACACAAAGCAGGCAAAAACAGAAACAAAGTCATCTTCATGGGCACAGAAC
Source organism: Misgurnus anguillicaudatus (assembly GCF_027580225.2). Classification (NCBI taxonomy): domain Eukaryota; kingdom Metazoa; phylum Chordata; class Actinopteri; order Cypriniformes; family Cobitidae; genus Misgurnus; species Misgurnus anguillicaudatus. The sequence continues at coordinate 2,094,546 of NC_073358.2, read as the reverse complement.
AAAGGACAGGGCACCAAACCGTTACACCAACAAGAACTGACAACATACAACTGAAACACACAGCTATAAATACACAGAGGACAAATCATAAACAGGGAAACCAATGAGCAAACAGAACTACAAACAGACTACAAAACAAGGCAGACAGAACAGAGTTTCAAAATAAGAGACATTACTGGGGAAATACAGAAGATCATGATATATACACCTTTAACTTTTTAAACTAGTCAAAAAAACCCAGAAGCATTATTTCACTTAAAAACGTATAAATTTTAATGTGAAGCATTTCTTCAGTTTTAATATATTACTTGTAATTTATTTATTTAAAAGCAGCAAGTGTGCATAACAAAGTGATGATTTACATATGCCATAGTATGTAATTGGAATAAAAAAAAAAACATTTCTTGGTTTAGCCCAAACCTGTCAGCTCATCTTATGTTTTAAAACACACAATATTTTTTACACATTTCTGCATGCGTCTAACCACTGCTCCATTATTACCACATTTAGCAACTCCAAAGGTCAAACGAGCAATAAATAAAATAAAGAGGTAACGTGTTGTTCAAGCTACAGACCCCTTTATTATGGGGACACACTATGATAACAGCAGATCTTCTAAATAAAATACATGATAAATAAACTAAGCAATAGTTTTTGGATCAGTTATCTTTAAAGATAACTTAAAGGCATTGACCAATACTGAAGATGTGGTCACCTCATATTTACCCCAGTTTAACAATTGATGCAAAAGACAAACATGTTTGTCTCACTATGCTACAAAAAAAAAACATGTGTAACAAAAATAAATTGCAAAGCAAAGCATCTTCTGGCACAAAAAAAGAAAACTAAATGAGCTGTAACTGTAGAAATCGTAATGCTTTACAAAGTAACTGCGAAATATACACCAAATGTTACAACTGTAATAAAGTAATAATTTTTAGGTTTGAGATATATGAATGTAAAAGCACATTCATTTCGTCAAATCTAAAAATACTTGCAATAAAACTATTTATTTTGAAAAAGAGTCGTCGTCTAAAATGAGTTGAGAATAAGGTCATCATGAGGTCGCAGCCATTCGAACCCGCTGAGAGGGCGAAAAAATTGTATTTTTTGCAGCCTTGATTGTATTTTTCATCAACATGGCCACGGTCATGGGTCCAACACCGCCTGGAACTGGAGTAATGTAACTGGCCTTCTTTTTAACACCTGTAGAGACACATTAAAAGTGTTAAAGACAATTATAGTCAAACTCCTAATAGCCAAAATATGCATGTGTACGTCAAGCAAATGAAACAGAATATATTTAACCAATTTGTTTTATATGAATGGCGGTCAAAACGATGAAGACTGAGAATGTCAAGCAGGTGTTTAATAACTTTATTGACCAGTTAAGCCCCGTGTCCACCGGAGTGTTTTCCTGTGGACGGCATATTTTTTCAGTAATTTCAGAGGTTTTAAGCATTTAGTGGCTCTTCCGGTTTCCAGTTGCTTATGCCACTGTTTTTAGTGGCTCGTCGAGTGGCACTTCCGGTTACATTACATCGATTCAATTTTCATAGTGACAATTACCTGAAACACCAGAGACCCAAAAAATTATTTTCTGTCACAATTAAATGAACCGGAGACCAGCGGCGAGGGGGCCACCGGAGGCCAGCGGCGAGGGGGCCACCGGAGGCCAGCGGCAAGGGCCACCGGAGCCCAGCGGCAAGGGCCACCGGAGCCCAGCGGCAAGGGCCACCGGAGACCAGCGGCAAGGGCCACCGGAGACCAGCCGCAAGGGACACCGGAGACCAGCCGCAAGTGCCACCGGAGACCAGCGGCAAGGGCCACCGGAGACCAGCGGCAAGGGCCACCGGAGACCAGCGGCAAGGGCCACCGGAGACCAGCGGCAAGGGCCACCGGAGACCAGCGGCAAGGGCCACCGGAGACCAGCGGCAAGGGCCACCGGAGACCAGCGGCAAGGGCCACCGGAGACCAGCGGCAAGGGCCACCGGAGACCAGCGGCGAGGGGGCCACCGGAGGCCAGCGGCGAGGGGGCCACCGGAGGCCAGCGGCGAGGGGGCCACCTTAATGTAGTAGCAAGTGCCAGTGGCTTCTGTGCGCAAGATACCATGTCACTTCATGCTAAAACTGCTACCCGAACCGAGGAACCACAGCTGAAGAAACGCTGGCAAGCACCCACAGCCACATGCCGCTTCAGCCGTGTTTAAACGTTTCAGTGGACACAGGGCCTTAGTGGTTGTTCCTTACCTTCAAAGTCCACATCACCAACAAGTTTATCTTTGCCAGTCAGGGGGTCAAATATTCTGTTGATCCCAACATCTATGACAGCTGCACCCTCCTTTATCATATCAGCAGTGATGAGGTTGGGAATACCTGCAGCAGAATTAGTCATACAGAGGAATCAGTATGTGTGTCATACTACAGTACAAATAATACAATGAATAACCTCTCATAAAATTAACTATGACCTATTAAAAGAGCATCAATTAAAAAGAAATCAGTACCTGCAGCAGCAACAACAATGTCAGCGATCTTGGTGTGTTGACAGAGTTGTTCTTTAGGAGTGTAACGGTGAGAGATGGTTACTGTAGCATCACCTAACAAAAAGAAAGATGGGACATGAGGAAAAAAACGCTCGGAGGTTGCATACTGGGTGAGAAGTGCAGTGCTGTGTCACGTGTAGGACAACTCGCAGGTATCCCACATAGACAGAGTCTACTTCCAGATGGAAAATGTGTGTTTGCAGCCTATGTTAATCATTAACGGTTTTGGACAAATAGGATGTTATTTACATCCTATTCGTCCGACGCAGCGCTTCTTGCCTCGGTGTGCGACCTCCTGTGACAGATGCTTTGCCAAAAGAACTACGCAATAGATGGTGTGAATAATTTTAATCGATTGAAGCCTGAACTCAAGCTCACCTCCTGGCCTTTCGTGTCGTCCATCTGTATGAAGGAGCATTGCGATGGGCATCCCCACATTCTTAGAGCGCCCGGCCACCACCACATTCTTGCCAAGTGTCGGTATACCTGACGAAAAAGACAGATTTAGTGAGCCTGACATGCACTTACACGCCGCAAAGCTTGAAGTCTGTCTACACCAGAGGGGTTGAAGCTGCATACCACCTGATAATATTCATTAAAACACAGACTGTTAACGTTACCAACCGTAAAACGGGCGAGTAGCTACAGATCCAACTTTAGACTGAACATAACTTCGCAGTCTTGAGTGGTTTAGTTATCATGCAAAATCATCGACTTTCACAATCGACGAATCAGTTAACAGTTTAAACAAAGCTTTGTATTAATATCTACCAATTTCTGATTGGTAGATATTAATACAATGCTTAGTTCATCTTTAAGCATATTAAATAATTCATAAATGTACATGCAATCTTAGTGGGTTTTTACCTGTACGTTTTATAATCTCCCAAACTCCCCACGGGGTGGCAGGTAACACGGTTGACTGATCCAGGCACATTCGACCAACATTCACCACATGGAAACCATCGACATCTTTCCCTGGACATACGGCATTACATACACGCCGCTCATCAATGTGATCTGCGTATGAGAGAGAATCATGTCAGGGTATCGCTTCCTGATTACGTTTTCTGGATCATCCTTCCATGACTTGTCAAGCGAGCCCCTATCATATGACCATTACACTAGCAAAACTGGAGTGGATGATACTCATTTGTTTATAACAACCAGATTTAAACACAACCTCGTTGAAAGAGATTTGTGACAGACGACAAAAAAAGTCGCTGCTGGTCTGAATGAGGGGTCAGGCACATTACTCTAGAGATCATTTCCTAAAGCATAAATGCTATTTTAAGGGTGTGAAGAGAGCCAGAAAACACAGATGTTTATATCTAAACTTGATGTAAACTTCCCACAATGATTCACTTAAAGAGGCACATCCGGAACATTCCCACCGAAATTGATCCTCTTTTAACGTACCAGGAAGGGGAAGTTGTACCAGAAGACCATCTACTCTGTTATCCGAGTTCAGTTTGTTGATCAGTTCAACCAATTCCTCTTCACAAACACTTGATGGTTTCAAGATGGTCTCGCTACTGATACCTATAGAGCAAGAAAAAAGACGGACCAGAATGTAATGGTAACAATTTTATGTGGGAGATCACTTAAAGTGCATTAAAAAAAGTCCAAAGACCAAAAATGACAACTCACAACTTTTTATAATGACTGAAACAACACAGATGATAATGTAGGTGTGTTTTCATACCGACTTCAGCTGCGGCACGAGTCTTGTTAAGTACATAAGAGTGACTTGCTGGATCGTCGCCCACTAACACTACACTCAGATGAGGCCGCCGGTTTCCAGCAGCGACCCACTCGTCCACATCATCACGTACTTCGTTACGGATCTGACGAGCCAACTTCCGGCCCGAGATGACCACAGCATCTTGTCTAAAAAATAAAAAGTCTGGTGCTCAAAACTTAAATAAATGTGTGACTGCATATAAAATCCAGGCAAAAGTCTCAATGTAATGGTGAAATTTGAAGCATGACAATCTTCATGGTGCGTTCACACCAGACGCGAATAAAGCATTAAGCGCGAGTTATTTACATGTTAAGTCAATGCAAAGATGTGACAGACATTCTGCAGTGCAATTCGCGTGAATGACGCGCCGCAAATTGAGCATTTATGGCGTTTGTCGCACGAAACACACGTTTAGTTGAAAAATCGGAACTTTGGCGGATATAACCAAATACGAACTTGCTCTAGTAGTGACGTGATTACGACGTAGCAAGCTAAGGCAGAAATCCGAAACAAGAATGGAGGACAAAATCATTGTCGCTGTATCGACAACCGGAGCTATACGACACATCTTTGTACTTTTATAGAAACAGGAATAAGAAGGATCTTGCTTGGAAAAAAGTGAGTGAGGAGGGCAGACAATCTGGTAAGTTGTAAAAAAAAGCTCTTTAATCAATTTGCCCTAAATACATATTGAGACTACAAGCTAGCTGAAGCCGCAAACTGAGCAAAATGTTCAAGTGTCCAACTACGCGCAAATAGCGCAATTTATTTGCTTAATTTGTGTTAGGGTTACGTTAACCCTAACCCTAACACACCAGCTTTTTTTCAATTGTTTCCAATGGAAGCGGCGTGCTTTTTAAAAACGCCAGCAGCTGGCGGGTTTTTTCTCCGCTAAGCGCCATCACACGGCGTTTTTCCGCACTCCAGAGTTTAGAAATGTTCAACTTTGGGTGTAACGCTCAGCTCGTCACCTACAGTCGCATCCGCCTGCCGTTTTTAGTTGCGTTTAAACCCTTTGGTGTGCACACGCCCTTACTGTACATCTTGCGCATATTATAATTATTTTACTCATTTAATTTGTCAATGTATTGCGTTATGTTTATATACACACATGTATGCATGCAAGCAGTCCAGTTCCAGTAAACCACAACAAATGAGTTGTGTGTGTTCACACTTGGCAAATGAAGCGGATTCTGATCCTGATTAGGAAATAAACGAGGCATTCATGTTTCTGCATGTCTGTAGATTTATCTAACTTCATGTCTGTACAATTTGAACATTGAGTCATGGACTAACGTTACATGCATCCTTATTTAACCCACCCGATCCAAATTATCAGTGAGTAACCAGAGACTCACACCCCTAAACTTAACCGGGTGTGCCAGACAAGACGTGTAGCCCAGGCAGCAAGCACCACATTACTGATGACGTGAAGCACACAATTTTGACTGAAAACCGGCATATGCTGAATTAAAGCGATCAAGTACAAAAACACTTAAGTTTTAGACAGTGAAATGACAAGCAGCGGACACCTCGTGGTGAAATCTGATGCCTGCCGCGTGTAAGCGGTCTGACCGATTACATCAGCCGCGAAGCGTCCGTAGCCGGGGGCGCGCTTTTCTGTCAAAGTGGACACTGTGTGTTACATAATAAGTAAAACACTGACATAAGCAAACCTCTGTGCATTTACGTGTTAGTTTAATAAAGAAACTATAAGTGTATAATTAAGATATAAAGGGTTTACGTTAAGAGGCTTTACAATCCATTGCTTATGACAACCGGAACCGACATGCGGCGAGAGTCAATGGGGTAGTGGTGGTATAATGCGCTAACGTTATATGGAAAGTCACGAAATAAGATAGTGTTTGTATAATCTACAAACGAGAAAACAGTGTCATCGATCACACAACACTTACCTTGAAGCCGACACATGAAAACTACACGACTGACGGTGAGAATACCGACATAGTTTCTGCAGCGCGCGGAGAGTAGCCATTGTCGTATGATATAAATAAAACAAATGTATAAAACTAAAGCTAAACCGGGCAAATACAACTGGAAACAGACCCGCAGAAAATACTACAGAGATGAGCACATTAACATCTGGTGGGAGTTTAACCCCAATGCCCCCGTGAGTGAATGTCTACGTCACTACATGGGAGGGTCCACATACGCCCCTTTATTATTTTATTTGCCTCTTTAATATATATTATAACTGATGTTAATGCTGTTATGTTTTTTTTATATATGTATTTTGCATTTACTATGTGAGTTGCATTTATTATTTGAGTTTTGTTTGCATTTAAAACATTAATTTAACCCCAATGCCCCCGTGAGTGAATTCTTACGTCACTACATGGGAGGATCCACCTACGCCCCGTTATTTTATTAGTTATGTTTTATTTTAGATTTGTATTTGCATTTATTATGTGAGTTGCATTTATTATTTCAGTTATGTTAGCATTTAAAATATGAATTTAACCTCCATGTCCCCGTGAGTGAATGCTTTACGTCACTAAATGGGAGGTTCCACATACGCCCCGTTATTTTATTTGCCTCTTCAATATATTATCACTGGTGTTATGTTTCATTTTATAACTGTATTTTGCATTTATTATGTGAGTTGCATTTATTATTTGAGTTATTCGCATTTAAAACATTAATACCGCTGGTTCGGTCATCGCGCATGCGCAGTTTACAACATGCGTTACTGGCTGCCAGCCAGGCAGATGGAGCATTAATCTATTCTACAGTTTAACTAATAACTGCACAGTAATTGTAGTTTTAATTACCAAACAACAACCAATCCGTATGGATGGTACCCAGTCTCCACGCAACCAATCATTTTTCCGGCTTGTTTTATTTTGTCGTCGGCGCGCTCACTGGCAGCCAATCGCAGACACTTCCTGAGTCTGCACCAACTACGTCCTCAATTTTATTTTTCAGGCTGCAAAATCTCTAACTTCGATAACACTTCTTATTAATGTTTACGGCCTTTTAGAGTTAACTGTACCCCGGATTGACAATTCGTATCGCCTTCGAGCTCTTTTTGGAGAAAAGAACCGGAGATGAGTTTCTTATTGTAAGTATTTTAGCCGAGCCAACTGTTTCTTTGCGCTTAACTTCTCGTCACAATCGTTAATCGAGTTGTTACTAACTAACTAACTAACAGCAAGTTTCTGACAGCAACGTTAATAACAATGGGAATTCACAAAGATTAAATCTATAAAAAATCATTTGATGGTTCGGATGAACTGAGCTAACACACCATTTCCGGTTGACATGTCTGTTCCTGTGTTCTGTAAATGTAAACACATCTCATGTATCCTATCTAGTGCACTCGGTGCTCAACAAGCCTTTACTTTAATAAGGACGATTTAACTTTGTTTTAAATATTTGTTTATTATAACCAAAGTCATGACGTACTGTATCAGGTTTATAAGTCAAGCTATTAAATGGCCATGTGGACCTTTAACACTTTAACTATATGTAGTTATTTAATATTTAAGTGTAATATTTTATGCAAATATAACTTGTGGTAGACTTATAGGCAATATTTTGTATATATTTCAGTGGAAGTCGTTCATCAAAGACATTCAAGCCAAAGAAGAACATCCCAGAAGGATCTCACCAGTATGAGCTCCTCAAACATGCCGAGGCGACGCTGGGAAGCGGAAATCTCCGGGCTGCTGTGATGTTACCGGATGGAGAGGACCTCAACGAATGGATCGCTGTCAATAGTGAGTTTGTGTGGAGGGGATGCTTTTATATCAGAAGAATAAGTTGCTCATTTTCATTGATTTTCTTTTTTCAGCCGTGGACTTTTTCAACCAGATCAATATGCTGTATGGCACAATCACTGAATTCTGCACAGAAGTCAGCTGTTCTGTTATGTCTGCGGGCCCCAGGTAAATAAACATCCTACCACCGGTTTCACAGACGAGGCTAGGACCTAAAACACATGCTTGAGCTGTCTCAAATAAAAATAACTTGCAGATCTTAAAATATGCCAGTACCATTTATTTATCTCAAGATACACACCGGAAACGTCTTTTTCTAAGGTATATTTAGCAAGCCTTGTCTGTGAAACCAGGCCTTTATGTTTAATTTGTACTTGCTGTGCTTGATCTTAAGATGGTATTTTGAGCAGTGGCATGTTGCATAAAGCCAGTTTCAGTTCCTACTCGGGTAAGTTTGAGTTTAGTTTTAGCAAACACTCTTGTGTGCTCAAGAAGGTGGATTGGTTGAAATTGGTGTTCATCGCATTGATAACTTACTATACAACCTGCTCGGAGTGGGTTTAATTCTGGGGATCGCAAACTCAAACTGGACCAATTAGCTGTCAGCAAAGTAATGAAAATTTCAGTTAACCGTTTTGTGGTTAGAAAAACACAATATGGATATACACAATCATATGCTTTATTATAATATGCATGCAAGGACAATAAAGACCACATTGCAGTTACCAATTTAAACAATGTTTATAAATGAATGTAATTTTTTATTTGAATCTGCTGCTGAGGTCTTATAGGGGCGATTTCCCGGACAGGGCTTATCCTAGTCCATTGTTTTGTTTCAAGATGCACAAAAGTACTGGTTTTGTTAGGTTTGTTTGTAAAAACTACTTATATTTCCTAAAATAATTAAAGCCAGAGGTATACTACGGATGTCCGCATAGTACGCATGACGTCATTTTCGTCATCAGGAGGGTCTGTGGTAGGGTGGCCATTCGTGCCAGTTCCGCGGGACACATCCCGAACATGTTTTCGGGTGCGTTCTCCGGAAGTCGTGTTTCTCGACCGCATACGTCATCGAGGTTCTCACATTTCAGTTAAAATACATTAGAAAATTAAGATTTATTTCTTTTAAGACATACAATCATTGTAGTTACATTCTTACCTTGAAATGTAACGGTTGCTTTTCTGAAATGAAACCCGAAATATTAAACCTTGATGACGTTTGCGGTCGACCAACGCGACTTTCGGAGAACGAACCCGAAAACATGTTCGGGACGTGTCTGGCGGAACTGGCACAGATGGCCACCCTAGTCTGTGGCCATCCGCGCACTGCCCAAAATTTGAGACCGTGTGCCCAAAATTTGAGACCGTGTGGACAGTCCGCATGCACGAGAAAAAATTGGGACAGGACACTCCACTACAAACAATTAAACTAAGGCAATAGTCAGCATTTGCACACACACTATTGTTTTTTTATTTATTTTATTTGACTTATTTCAAGAACAGAAACCTGTGGAGCATTTTTGTCACCAAAATGTTTGATGTCTATTTTTTGTTTTCGTGTTTTTTGCTCTATACTTTGTTTGCAATGGTGGATTGGCTACTTTTCTTCACCTATCCTAATTTTTTTATGTTATGTAAATGTCGCAAATCAGTGTGGCCTTGATGGCCTGAAAGAGTACTAATTTGAATAAGAAATCTTTTGTATTGCGTATACGAACCGAATATAGCCATCCGCGTGTGGCCTTGGGAATATACATGGAAAGCTGCGCAGACTTATGTGCACGCGAGCTGGACGTGGACACAGAAAAAGTATACCCCGGCCTTAAGGCCTAGTCCTGGTTTAATCTAAACCGTGTCTGGGAAACCGCCCCTTAGAATTCAGGTTACATCTAAGTATTATAAAGTAGGTTCTTTCAATCATAATCTTTTTTTATTTGGTTATCTTTCACTTGTCATTGTTCCTGTACTGCATTATTCCTTTATTAATTATGAGTTTTTGATCAGTTTTATCCTCATAAGAGTTTGAAAATGTACTGTAAAACCTTAATCACCTTTATCAAAAGCAAACATTGTTGTTTTGTGTGGTTAATATGGCTTAAAACTCCTTATTTTGTGTGTATGAAGGAATACGGGCACCTACATTTATCCATGCTAAAGCTATTGACTGTTCACACCAGTGTTGTAGTCCAGTGCCAAGTCAAGACCAAGACCAGAGATCAAGTCGAGTCAACACTGAGTCCACGTCCAGCTTTATCTGGTCTCGGTCTCGACACTTGATCTCTGGTTTTGGTCTTGACTTGACTCGACACTTGATCCCTGGTCTTGGTCTTTACTTGAACTCGACACTTGATCTCTGGTCTTGTTCTTGACTTGGCACTTGATCTCTGGTCTTGACTTGGCACTTGATCTCTGGTCTTGACTTGGCACTTGATCTCTGGTCTTGACTTGGCACTTGATCTCTGGTCTTGACTTGGCACTTGATCTCTGGTCTTGACTTGGCACTTGATCTCTGGTCTTGACTTGGCACTTGATCTCTGGTCTTGACTTGGCACTTGATCTCTGGTCTTGACTTGGCACTTGATCTCTGGTCTTGACTTGGCACTTGATCTCTGGTCTTGACTTGGCACTTGATCTCTGGTCTTGACTTTACACTTGATCTCTGGTCTTGACTTGACACTTGATCTCTGGTCTTGGTCTTGACTCTGACTCGAGATTGTGTCCCTGGTCTTGGTCTTTACTCGAACTCGACACTTGATCTCTGGTCTTGGTCTTGACTTGACACTTGATCTCTGGTCTTGGTCTTGACTTGACACTTGATCTCTGGTCTTGGTCTTGACTTGACACTTGATCTCTGGTCTTGGTCTTGACTTGACACTTGATCTCTGGTCTTGGTCTTGACTTGACACTTGATCTGGCCCGGTTGCATAAACCTCTAAGACTAGTCTTAAAAGTTAGTCATGAATTTTTTTCTTCCAGACTGATCATAACTGTATTAAGTACGCTACACGGAAAGATAGATTGGTCTAATTTAAATCCAAATAAAAAGACTGATTAGCCCTAACTAATTGCTAGTTAGTCAGACTCATTCTTAAGACGCAGTCTTAACAACAAGGCTATGTTTATGCAACCGGCCACTGGTCTTGGTCTTGACTTGACACTTGATCTCTGGTCTTGGTCTTGACTTGACACTTGATCTCTGGTTTTGGTCTTGACTGTGACTCGAGACTGTGTCCCTGGTCTTGGTCTTGACTCTGACTTGACACTTGATCTGTGGTCTTGACTCGGGCTTGAGTTGGACTCGACTTCATCACCGCCTCAAACGTCAGCCTCTGATGTGCATGGGCATGAGGAGTAATCGGTGTTTTCTAGTTTAAACCTGAGTTAAACTAGCGTCATGAGACGGATTATCCCAAATTTACCCGATTTGGATATGCCAGGTTTGGCTACTCGAAAATTGCTCTACAACTCGCTTTGTGCAACAGGCTCACATTGTTTTGTCTTTTTATTTTATTAACAACCAACTTTTATTTAGGATTTTTAGAGCGTAAATGTAAACATAATCCAAAATGTAGGTATACTGTCTGAAAATCACTTTCTTCCCTCTATACATCTATATAGGTATGAATATCACTGGGCAGATGGCACCAACATCAAAAAACCCATCAAGTGTTCTGCACCCAAGTACATTGACTACCTGATGACCTGGGTTCAGGATCAGTTGGATGATGAAACCCTATTTCCATCTAAGATTGGTTTGTTTGAGTAACTTAATCACACATGCTCAGTCGTTTAAAGATGCCATACTTATTATAAGCTGCTCCTCTTTCCAGGTGTTCCTTTCCCAAAGAACTTCATGTCAGTGGCTAAGACTATCCTGAAACGTCTCTTCAGGGTGTACGCTCACATTTACCACCAGCATTTTGACTCGGTCATGCAACTTCAGGAGGAAGCCCATCTGAACACCTCCTTCAAGCATTTCATCTTCTTCGTGCAGGTAAGGACGTAGACATGCAAAACAAGTGTCTGCGACCATTTCAGACCTTGGCACATAAGATGATATTTAGCATGTGGTTTTCTTACATCTATGACTCTCTCTTTAGGAGTTCAATCTCATTGATCGGAGAGAGCTGGCACCTCTGCAGGACCTTATTGAGAAACTGGGCAGCAAGGACAGATAGACCCTGATACTATCATCATATCAATCACTCTTTCTGCAGTCTGAGCACTCCTGAAGGCCCTTTCCTTCATTTTGTCACCTGTCCGTTCTTTCAAATCTGCATTGCTGTTTGTGCACACTGATTGTCTTTCCAACATCCCAGCTGTGCTTCTTGAAGGGTCATCCTGAAAACTTGCTGTATGTGTAAAAAGTATTTTTTCTTGGTTTCGATTTCTTTCAGTATTACACTGTAAGCCTTTTTAGCTCTATTGATGTACTGGGATAAGAAACCCAGTATTAGAATTTAGTTTTTTTAAGTGAAACTAAAACCAGCATTTTTATTCAAACGTGTATTCACATTTTTGTAGTGTTGAGAAAGGATAAAACCTATATGGGGACTGTTTTTACAATATTGCATACTATTTTGTTTTATGTTTTTTATTTGTTTCATGCAAATTTTTAAGAGAAATGCTTGTATTTTATGTTGTTACTGTCTCTGTGTGATTGTAATTCACAAAACCTGTTTTAGGATTTCAAAGAAGTAATCGGTTATCTTATAGGTACATTTACATTTATCCAAAGCGACTTACAAATGTGAGAACGTTAAACATTTTGCCTTAAGAGCCAGCAATAAATAAAATGATGGTAAATTATGTTTTGACAAAATTATGTATTTACAGTATGCCTACATTTCATAAATAAACTAGATATTTAGCCTGAACTCAAAACATTTGATTATTTTTTTGTCTCTTGTTCCTGTTACGTTTTACAGATTAAGTATTGAATTTTCATAGCTGAAGAAATGTAATAAGCACATTACATTTCTCAAAGGGTTTTATTTTAAGTTGCAATAATGTCTGTAAACCATGTCAAGAATGAGATGTTTATTTCTCTCCAGGTTATTAAATCAGGTGGAAAATTACATAAAAAAACTTGGCAAAGTTCTTTCTTAGAAAAAGATTGTTAAAAATTGTTCAATCATAGGAATGCTAAATTTATCGGCATTTCTACATGCAACAGCAAATTAAACGACGACTCTTATTTTGAAAGTAATGTCGTCTCTCAACCGGAAGCACGTTCGTTGTTGACCTATTCGGTACAAATAAAATGTGTAATGCGATTTAAACCAAAATATTGTAAGTTGTTTAGAGCTTGTTAATTTAAATAAAAATCGTATTTGTAGTACATTCCACACACATAAGAAATACATTCTTAATATTTATATGTTAGTGGTGTAAATATCATTCTGTAGTGTGGTTTATCATGATGGTTATGAGGTCGATACGGCGCTTTTCCTCCTGTTCTGCTGTTTACCGGTCGATACATGGACACATGGAGCAAAGTCATCGAATAAAGAGAGTTTCCATAGAGGGAAACATTGGTAGGTTTTACAATGACTGGTATTTAACTACTATCAGTTTCAATTTCACTATTATTTTTTTACTATGATTTTTTGTTATCACAGTTTTCTAAAATGTATTTTGTGTAAAGCTGCTTTACAACAATGCAAAATAATGAAAAGCGCTTTAAAAATTTATTAAATCAGTTGCTCTGGGCGGGGCTAATTAGCATATTCATGAGTTCCGCAGCCTACGCGTGAAACTAAACATGTCAGTCCACGCCCCCCACTCGTCACTACTGACTTTACAGAACTTATGCAATGTTTTATTTGTAAGAATTTATCAGGTGCGGTCCATGTCAGTTTGGTCCCTATAGGTGCTTTTGTCACTAATATCACCCTAAAAATAATCTAACATGGCTAAAATAATAAGCATTCAATGTGGGGATGTCAAAAGATTTATCGCATACAAAATAAAAGCTTGTGTTTGCATAATATATTTGTGTGTGTATTGTGTGTAAAAATTATCTATATAAATACACACAAACATACAGAAAAAATATTTATGTACATTTTTATTAAAATCTAAATAAATATATACATGTAAATACTTCTTAAATGCATACATACATACATGCATGTGTGTGTATTTATATATACAAAATAATGTCACACAAATATATTATGCAAAAACAAACTTTTATTTTGTATGCGATTAATTAAACTTTTGACAGCCTTAATAATCTAGGCAAAAATAAATACATTTTAGCTTGTTCTTGTCTGCAGGACGAATTATTGCCATGTGCCTCACTATTACATACATATAAAGGTTTAGTTCACCTTAAAATGAAGTGTGTTGCTCGTCATTTTAAAATATGTGTTTGTTGCGTCATATGAACCATGTGCTTCATGGTTCTTGTCAAAATACGTGCCTGCTGCACACGCGTTAAAAGGGTTTATGATAAAAGAGACGTTCACGTAAATTCTCGCAAGACACTAACTTAACACTAAACTTTGATTACACATGAGATTAAGCCAGTATCTGGCGTCACTTTTATCATAAACTCTTTAGACGCGTGTGCAGCAGGCACTTATTTTGAAATAATAAACCACACACATGATGGCTACCTGCATGTTGTGACGAGCTTCGCATTGTGCACCATTGAAAATGAAGTCACCAGCTGACACTGGTCTTCAGAACACAGAATGAAATGAAAGAATGAAAGACATGCAGTTTTGGGCAAAAATATCTAAAAATGTGGTTTAGAAGGACATTTATGATGAAATTGTCATTTTGGGGTGAACTAACACTTTAAACTTAACATCTTTAAATTAGGTTATGTTTGTGTTATTAAGAGTTATGTTTAAAAGTAATAATTGTCTCTCTTTGTGAACTCAAGCGGTGGGAAAGTCAACATTTGCGAGACTGCTACAGAATGCGGGACAGGATTGGGAAGTGATAGCAGAACCCGTCAGCAAATGGCAAAATGTGAACCACATGACTCAGGTCAGACAAGATATCTGGAACAGTGACGTCTGTGCATAACCATGTATGGACAACAAAGTGTGTTGATAGTTAATGCAAGAACATGTATTTTGTGTGATAGAAATGCTTTACCTTTATCCATCAATCTTCCAGGGCCAATATTTACATGACGTTTTATGTCATGCATGCACACATAGATGTGTCCTTTCTTATTTTTGTTTTATCATCAACAGTCAAGCAGTAACCTGTTACAGATGATGTATGAAGATCCAAAGCGCTGGTCTTACACCTTCCAGACCTTTTCTTGCATGAGTCGAGTGCGGACCCAACTGGAACCACCATCTGCCAGGTTACTGGAGTCCAAAGGGACACCAGTACAGGTGTATGAACGCTCCGTCTACAGCGACAGGTTCGATTTTCAAGTGCATATATCATTGAGAATGTATTCAAACAATTACATGTTCTATTATAAAAAAATCCATTTTACAACTTATTTATGATTAGAAAGTATTATGTATGTGCTCTTCTCAGGTACATCTTTGCTTTAAATATGTTTGAGCTCGGCTGTATAAACTCGACAGAGTGGGCCGTGTATCAGGATTGGCATTCGTTTCTTGTTGAGCAGTTCGGTCATCAAATACAATTGGAAGGCGTCATATATCTTCGAGCATCTCCACAGGTCTGTCTTCTTAAACATGTACTGTTTGTTTGTCAGGTCCTGAAATATATTATATTATATTAACTGGTCCTGGATGCTGTTTGAGTCAAGCTTAAATATAATACATTAGTTAAAACAATATAATATTATATGTATATTTATTTATTCTTGTATATCTGTACATATGACTATACTGCACTACTACTAGTTTGCACTGTTGGTTAGGTGCTAACTGCATTTCGTTGCCTTGTGCCTCCATGTGCAATGACAGTATAATAAAGATGAATATAATCTAATTAATAATAAAACAGGTCGGTTGTGAAACACCTATACTGCCATGAAAATGTTTGATATTCTTTATTATTAAAGTTAGGGTGAAAGTTTCAAACTCTCACAAAACTTTAAAAACTAAATCTGATTATCACAAATGATCTTGTATTAAACAGCAATTTACAAGAGCAATGTGGATAAAATTATTAATTCCCTTCTATTAGCTAAATAAAATTATAATAAGTATTAATAATGAAAAAAATATTTTTAAACTATACTGATTTTCCTTGAATAAGACGTTTTAATTTATGACATGAAAACAGTGATGGAGAAATGCAAAACCAGAAAAAAAATCAGTTTTTTTAAGGGGACATTTCTTAAGACTTTTTTAAAATGTAAAATAAATCTTTGGTGTCCCCAGAGTGTGTATGTGAAGTTTTAGCTAAAAAACATATAGATAATTTATTATAGGATGTTAAAATTGCCACTTTGTAGGTGTGAGCAAGAATGCGCCGTTTTTGGGGTGTGTCCTTTAAAATGCAAATTAGATGATAAAGCAAACACTGATTGCCATAATGGTGGTTTGTTGAAATTGAAACTCAATTGTGCTGTCAATTATTTTCTCTCTTTCTGCACTAAATGTCAGTGCCGTGGTTGGATAGTGATTCAGGGGCGGTATTATTATAATAAGTTCCCCTTCTGACATCACAAGGGGAGCCAAATTTCAATAACCTCTTTTTTTACATACTTGCAGAGAATGGTTTACCAAAATGAAGTTACTGGGTTGATCTTTTTCACATTTTCTAGATTGATAGAAGCACTGGTGACCCAATTATAGCACAATTCAGATTTTCACGATATGTCCTCTTTAATATAAACAGCATAATGTGTAATAGGAGCATTGTTGACTTTGATGCACTTGGGATAAAAATCAAAAGTTTTACTGCAGTTTTAATGATCGCTGCTTTTAAATAAATATTGGTGTTGTTGTATTCCTCAGAGGTGTATGGAGAGATTAGGCAGACGGGGCAGGACAGAGGAACAGGGGGTTCAACTCGACTACCTTGAGAAACTTCACACAAAACATGAAAACTGGCTAATTAACAAGAGTACCAAGTGAGACCTCGCCTTACTTTTGATTGTTTATGAGTATTTGGTGTAGTAGAGTCATTCTGTACTGAACACTTATCTTTATAGTTTAATATCTCGTGCTGACGTCTCTTTCTTCATTTTAATAAAATGATCGTAATTCTCAGTGATGGATCCCAGGACTACTGTCTATAAAGAGCCACATCAGAAACATTACAGCCGTGCAAAATCCTCACTGCTCGAACTTTCCCATTTATGTTTATTATTTAATCATATTTGTAAAGAAAGTAAATACTTGTGGAAAAAGTGCACTTTCAAGATGTTCATTATGTCTACTTTTGCATAAAACAGTGTAGATGACATCATTGGTTGATCTTTTCTGTTGATACAGGGTTCACTTTGAGCACCTGAAGAAGGTTCCTGTATTAGTTTTAGATGTTGGGGTGGAGTTTGAAAAAGATCCTAATGTGCAGGCCAAGCTTCTAACACAGGTACAGTACTATATGTCTTAAAACACTTCTGTGGGGAATTTACATCTATCCATATTTAGTTTGCCACTGCTAGCACTAATGTCGAGTTAAGTAGGCGTGGTTTCAGCAGCCAGGCACCTCAGCTCCACCCACATTCTGCCTCTTTGACCATTTTTGGTTATCTGGGTGGTGACATGCTGCCACTTTGGGGTTAAAAAATCCTTTACAGAAACCTTTGGGTGACACCACGGACGCTACGTCCATTTTTTTATAAAGAAAAATGTCATGATTATACAGTATTACTGTACCATCCTCATTACTAGAAATTGGTAAAATGATAAAACCAATAATTTAGCATTTATTTTATTTTAATAGACATTTTTAACATGACTGACACAATACTTTGAATTTATGAAAATATATTTTACCTACAAACACAATTGCTGGTTTACAACAAGAATTTTTATTACTATTTAGTTTTATTGTCTCTTTAACACTGGGGATTAATGTTGAGTTTTACACTGTAAAAAGTAGAAGTTGGATCAACTTAAAAATACTTCAATTGGTAACACCAAAAAAATTTAGTTGTTTCAACTTATATGAAAAATAACTTTTTAGGTGTTACCAATTGAATTATTTTTTTAAGTTGATCCAACTTTTTACCTTTTATAGTTTAAGAAACATATTTTTTTCTTTATCTAGGTCGGAGAGTTTTTCAGTGAATTATAAACGGGACCTAATCGCATTTCAGGATTATCACATATGGACCATTTTTTCACCGCTGAGAGACGTGTTTTACCACATCATTGATCTTCTTAATGTGGTATCTGTGCAATGCATTCACAGATGAGCATAAAATACCACCATGTTCAATGAATGCTTACTTACGCAAGGTTGGATTTTATAGTTTTGTATTGTTAATACTGTTTTCAAAGATTTGACTGTCAACTGATTATATGTAACTTGTCACGTATGTATTTTAAAAATATATCCATGAAAGATACACATTTGTCAGTTGCCATGAAGAATAGTTACACATCTATACGACTACACGACTAATGACATTAATATATATGCAGTACTTTCCGAAAACGTTTTTGCTGACTTCTTTTTGTACTCCACAATCAAACCGTTTACATGTGATTAAAATGTTACATTCTGAGGGGTTTATTAAAGGATATTTCTTCTGTTTTATTTTTAACTAGGCTGTGTCTGAAACTGCTCACTCGTTCACTATTCACACACAAACTGATGAAAATGTGTACTGCACTGTAAGTTATACATGTACATGAAAATGCATACAAACCATAAGAGCTGTGCTAAAGTGTTCATCTGGGTGCAGATGTGTAATAAGAAATTTAAATGCCACATAGACTTGTAAAGAGAAATTTTGAGAGAGAACTGAGAACTTAACACAAATTTTAACTCGAATGAAGATCCAGTCAGCCCCATTTGATTGCAACAAGACATTTAAGGTGAGATCTACATTTGCGTTGTGTATTAAAGGGACAGTTCACCCAAAACTGAAAATTCTGTTATCATTTACTCACTCTCATGTAGGGCTGCTCGATTATGGGCAAAATCATAATCAAGACTTTGAAAACATGCATTTATTTAACTTTTTTTATTAAGTAAGTGTTGCAAGAGGCTGGACGTGTCAAAGCAGTGGTGCCTTACAAACACATCGGTCCAGCAGCACGCAATTTATATTTATACAATTCTTTTACCTCGATTATCTAGTTTTTGAAATTGAATCATAAATTGAAAATAAAAACAATTAATTGCACAGCCCTACTCTCATAATGGCATTAATCTGTATGAGTTTATTCTGTTCTTCACAAAAGAAGATATTCTCATAAAAAACCCACACAGCTGATGGTACCCATTGACTTCCATAGTACCGTATTTGTTTTTCCTAGTATGGAAGTCAATAGTTACCATCATTTATCAAAATAAAGAAACTCTTACAGCATTAGGATGAGTAAACGATGACAGAATTTTTATTTTTGTGTGAACTTTAAGGACAGGAAAAAGTTTCTGTTTTGCACAATGATTCTGATATTGCGTCTAAAAGAGAGACAAGATCTTTGAGTTCTGTAAAACATTTAACTTGTGGTAAAAGTTTAATCATCACCTGACTCTTTTACTTTCAATACATCTTAGTTTTATTCATTCATCAACTAATATTAAATTGACCTTCACATTTGCATTTTTACACAATCTTATCACCAACTTCTATAATATATATTTGAGATAATATTATCATTACGGGGGGAGTAGAAGAAATAAAACATTCAAACTGAAAATCCATTGCTGTGAAACTATATGCATTCACAGAAGGCAAGTTTTATATGATAAACTTTATCCATTTGTGTTAAACACAACATGAATGCAGTGATGAACTGCTGGTTTATTATTGCATCCTCTCTTTACATTGTTTAAAAATGACATCATTGGCTATCCACACCATAAACTCAATCCATTAAAATACTTTCAAAATACCATTTTACTGATGCACCACAGAAACTTGTAACTGAGCAAATACATATGATTTTAATTTGCACATATAGAGACGTCCTTTGGACCTGATGATGCAAAGACATTTACAGTAAAAACATCTGGGTGGGTTACCTGTAGTCAAACTCCTCCGGTTAGACGAGCCAGCACGGTTTAAGAGAAGTGTTTTATTTTTAATATTAATACATCAGTTCCCATCGATTCTCAAAGCCATGGTGACTTCATGTAAAAAGGCATGTGCACATTTAAATCCCATGCACATGTTCAGTCATTGTAAACAAGTGTGTTTGTGTTCAGGCACAGATGAGCTCAGTTTCCTGGACGTGAATCTGTGGCGACATCTGCCACAGCGAATGAGGTCAATCCTCAGCAAACGTGAGCCGACCGGGGCCTTCGCTCTTCATCCAACGTCTGTAGCGTTTCCACCTCGAGTCCGTGGCCATCTTCATCTTCATCTCTTCCTCCTGCTCCTCTTTGTAGGCCTGTCACACACACACAAACAATGCACAGGTGGCAGGATTAACAAAAACAAACAAACCGAAGCTGCACAGATCTTACACTATACATCAAATACTAAAATTAGCGGTGTCCATATTTTTTACCCATTTGTCTGACAAACTGTATAAAAATTTCTTAGTCATAAATATGAAAATACCTGAAAAAGTTTCATCTCAAGCAGTACAAGCAACATAAGAAAATCTCTGACTGTGTCAAACCCCGACCTCATACTTGTCTTTGATCCAGAGCTCCTTCTCCAAAAAAGTCTCGATCAGGTTATTGTCCAGACTTTCGAACTGAGCTTGGGCCATCTTCATGTATCTGCGGATCAGGTAAAGTTTCTCCTCGTCGCCGTACTCTTCCCCGCGGAGGGTGAAACGATAAAACCAGGAACAGTACCATGCCACGTAGATGCACAGATAGTAGGGAAACAGGATAATTTTACACAAGAGGATGTCAGATATTTTGGGCTTCTGATAACCCCCTTTGATGTCTATTTTGTTTTTGATAATGTCTCTGATGATCTGCTCCTCTTCCTCACGGATCTCCTCTTTGGATCGCCGGTTCCTTCCCTTCTCTTTGGTTCTGTTCAGCAGACCCTGCTGTTTGGCCAGTTCGGTGGCCTGGATGCGATACTTGGGAACGGTCATCAGGTAGTTGATAGCTTCTGTGTAACTACTCCACCAGCTGTAATACTAGATAAAAAAACATTTCTTTATTAAATGTGGACTCTCGATTCTGATTTAATGAACCACAATCAAACCCCTTATACACCTGCTTAAATAACAAAAAGCTTCTGATCAATCCATACATTAAGTACAAATATTACAAAGTTGAATGAAAGCTCGTCTTACCTGAAATAGTGAAATTGCACAAACAGTTACGAGTATTACTATCCTAACATCAACTTTGGGAGCAAGTCTTCTCCTGTAATATGTGTAGTAGTGACTGTAATATTCCTCTGGGTGGTCCAGCATGTAATCGTAGTCCCTACGTGACTCTTCATCCTGAAACATACACATTCAGTCATCATCGAGAGCTACAGGGATGATGTATTTTTGTAGGCCAAACTGGAAGTTAGCTGGGATTTTTAATACTTAGACGATTTGTCCATCAAAATAATCTTCACAAAACGTTTATACATTTTAAGTCTAAATGCACTTATTAGAAATAAAAAGCTATTGTTTATTTATTTGTGTATGATGACTGCCAATTTTACTCAGACGTCTAGGCTTAAACAAGGCAAGATCTGTGAGAATTAGGGATGCAAAGGGGAGGAAGGTTTACTGCAAATTTATCGGAAACTCAAACTGGGGAATTTTGGAAATATTCCAAATTGGAATTTATAGGAATTATTTGGAAATTTATATAAACTACATCATATACAAACATGAATAAACATTTTATTTGGTCATATGCAGACATGCATGCAAGGTAATACAAATGTATTTTAAATTGTAAGTAGAACTTTAATTGATTCTTTTATTGAGTAACACAAAAGCACAATAAACATTATTATAGTTATTATAGTAGTGCTAGTTTACATTCAGATCTGATTTACTGGCTAACTAACTACCCCTAATTAAAAATCCAGCAAAGACCAGCATAAGCTGGTTTAAGGTGGCAGTAGCTGGTCCTCCAAGCCTGGCAAAGCTGGTCTTTCAGCCTGACCAGCTAAGTCCAGCTAGACCAGCTTAAAAAGTGACCAAAACACAGCTAGACCAGCTTGATACACCAGCAATACCAGCTAAAACCAAGCTGGGAGATCAGCTAAAACAAGCTCACCAGCTTATGCTGGTCTAGCTGGATTTTTCAGTAGGGATGCATAAACACATTTAGGTATTTGCTAGTTAAACTGTTAAAATGCAGAAAGTGTGACTTACATTTATAAAAAAATCAAACATAAAACTTTACTGTGGCCACAATATAATCACGAAATAAAAAGTGCAATGTATAATAATGCATATGCAATCATATATAAATGAGGTTCAGTGCACTGACAGTTGAGATGATTCACCACTAAAATAAGAGGATCTGAAGTACTATAACCTTTCAGTTACTAGTGCAGATGTATTTAACCAGTAGACATAAACAGGTTACCTTGAGTGTCTCGTATGCGGTGGCGATGAGGAGAAACTTCTGCTGCGCAGACTCTCGCGTCTCTTCGCCGTCGCCGGGCTGATATTTGTCCGGGTGATATCTCCGGGCCAGCTGTCGGTAAGCGCGTCCGATATCCGCTTTAGCGGCGTCACGGGAGACGCTGAGCACGTCATAGCAGCTCTGGGTCCCGCAGTACAGTCCTTCAATGAGCGCAGAGACCGAACTCACAAGACAACACAGAAGAAAACCCACACAAATCCACGCAAAGCGTCTCAGCACCGCGGACGCCGCCATGTCAGCATACTGCTGCTGTCGCGCTCCGATGACGCAATGATCACGCGACTAAACCTGATAGAACTTTCGCTGGATTTAGTTGATACAATTTTATTAATAGCCATGTGAAAATCTTCTGTTCGTTGATATAGCTGTTATATTTGTTGATTTATTGATCATGAATGTCATTTTATTGCAATGTTTAAAATAAAAAATCCAGGACTTTTATATGCCACTTCAAGTGGACTCTTATATAATAGTATATTTATTTATTTATTCTTTATCTCCTTAATATCTTAATGAGATAAAATCAGTAAACCTAAAGCACTTTTATTTTATTTTATTTTATTTTTTCAATCAACACAGACATTTTACGTGATAAAAGTGAAAAACAAAACAGAAAATAATACAATCTAGGTGAAATAACAATGGGTATTTTCAGAGCTTATATTATATTTTACAAACAATTACCTAAAAATTTTTTTTATTTTCTCATTAGTGTGTCATACTATTGTTTTAATTCATTCTTAAATATTGTTAAATATGAATATTATTCATTAAATAAATACTAAAATGCCCCCAAATATTTACTAATCTTGCATTTTCCCTGTGTTTTTTAATATAAATTTAGTCTTTGTTCTTCAGAATTTGGAAATGATTTTTTTGTGTTTTTAGAACAGTAACTGTTAAGTAAAATATTCTCATTTATTAATTGTGTTAATTATAAAATTGTAGCACCAATGTATCTCATGACATTTTAATCTTATATTATTGTCTGCCTAATATACCCAAGTGATCATTTATTAGATTTGAATTAGATTTGATAATAAATCATAAACCTTTTACACACACATTCGCGCAGCTTTCAATCCCACAATCCATCTCGAGTTTGCGCAACGCGTTAGAAACGCTCGTCAGGTGGAGCAATGAGGCAAAGATGAAGAAGAAGAAGAAAAAGCAGCAGCAGCGAAATGTATCAACATTACTGATGTGCTTAGGGTTAAGGTACAGGTTAGTGTCATATGTTAATAGTGTAGCTTGGTGTCCTTTACTCAAATGTTATCAACAAATTTACTGCTAGCAAACGTCATCAGTACAGACGATGCTACAGACCGGAATTACGTTGCAAAGTATATACGCAAACAAATATCCAAGTTAACTTATACTTAGGTGACCTTTCATGATGAAGTTTGGAAAAGTCAGAAACATATATGCCCACCCTGCTGAAAAAAACAGCATCAAACCAGAATGGACCAGCATGGGAATTATGCTGGTTTAGCTGGTGGTCACCAGCATACCAGCACCAAAACAAAACATATGCTGCTCTTGCAGGTATGATATATACTGATATAAATCATGTCTGCTTCGTTTTAGACCAGTGGTTTCAAACTAGGGGCCAGGGGGCCGCATGATTGTGCCAGGGGGCCCTGTTTAATGACATTTTATAAAATACAGGAATGTATCATAAATTCTGTGTAACTATACTTCAGAAAATAAGGCTATTAACCAACAGCACTACATTGTATAATTTAATATGTTTTGTTTAGTTCAAATTGTATGTTTTAGAATAATTTATGACATCAAACATTCTTTGGGGAGGCACAAAAGGGGGCCACACGCCTAAAAAGTTTGAGAACCACTGCTCTAGACTGCTTGTTTTTGCTTTTATGGGATGCCCAAACTGTAATATATTTGATTCAGTCAAGCAAAGAATATGTGCTTTTAAAATATGTATACATGGTTATCCATATCTAGCTCAGCTCTGGATTAGTATCACTTCAGTAAGATTGCTTTATAATTATCAATTTAAAGTGTCAGACGGAGATCTTTAATGATGAATTCATCACACATTCACTCGCTTTGTGTCATAACTGCAGTTTCCAGTTGACATATTAACTGTGAGAATTTCAGTAATTGGCCCGTGTTTTGGAAAACGCTTTTCCCTGAGGCACGTGGACTCACGGACGATAGACTTTCTTAGAGACAAACAACTGTCCAAGCTTGACAGCGACATTTAAACACAACTGATGTCTAGATAACTGTTGGATAAGGTTAACAAACACAACTTTCAGTGGGGTTTTCCAATGACGAGATCTCTCTGAGTCAGTTTTACTTAGGGCTACATCTAAAAATGAAGTATATTCGATAATTCTATCACATTTATTGTGTTATATGTGGTCATTAAAAGATAATTTGTGTTCAAGTGTGTTTTAATGCAGTTTTAGAAATACAAAGCATCAGCTGTTTTTTGTGCGAGCGCAGCGAGAAAAAAGCACTGCTGCAGAAATTAACATTCACACAAAACTGTCAGACACAAGGGCTGTGCGTCTATTCTTGTCTATTTTAGCATAAATAAATGCAGCAAGATACTAACATAATTTCTATAACCATTGTATTGTGCAAAGTGAAGCCCAGAATACACTGCGTGATTTTTGGCTGTTCCAGACGAAATATTGCCATCGTGAAACAATCGTTGCATGGCTCTTTAGTGGTGGTCATATGTCGTACAGTGAGAAAGGTTCAAAGACGGACGTTTTCCCGCTCTTGCGACCAAAGATAGCCTACAATAGTTTTCTGACAGTGTCAGAAATTCAACATGATCTACGCACAGTGTGTTTTATTTACCAGTAGCGCATGCTGATGATGTTGTGCTAACATGTGACGCAGCCATCACAGAATACAATTCAATAGGTGTCATCATCATCTACATTAGTGATGTGAGGTACCAAGCTTTTTGAAGCTTCGAATCAATTGAATCAATTGCTTCGACAATTGATTCAGTTTTTCGAAGCGTTCGAAACACCACACACGCTGGCGATACCTGCTGGTCAAAATAGTATAAAAGCAGTTCTGTCCAAACAATTTACACTTTTTTACAACTCCCCCTAGTGGTGAATCATCAGATTTTTGAAACGTTTTGAAACACTTATGCAGCCTCGTTTGCTAAAATCACGTGAGTGACTTGGCCAGCTTTGAAACATGCTCCGAACCAATGATTTGAAACAAAAGATTTGTAAAAGTTTCGAAGCCTCATGAAGCAGTGCTTCAAAAGCGACCATCGCTAATCTTACAGGATGGCAAAAATCGTGCAGTGTATCCCGAGCTTAATGGGCTGTTTAAATTCTGCGTCTGAAATCGTGCAGAAAATGCGACTGCACTGCTTTTTTTCTTTCCAAAGCGCTCAGATGCTTGCGACCCGTATCGTCTGCCATTGCTAAAGTCCAGTTTATAGTCGTATTTATATTATTATTATTATTATTTATATTATCTGTAGCCTCTGCGTAGCTCTGCATAGCCTGATGTGCACCTCACCAAATTTTTACAGAATTGCACCGAACAAGTGAAAAGGTCAAATAAATTTTACCGAATAATGAGGTGTTTTATGACGCAATCAAATCGCAACCAGTGTGGAGTGAGAGGCGCGCAAATGCAGCAAACATGTTGGTAAAAGCATTTTAAATTGTCTGAAAAAGACACGAAAACATACAGCACTACAATTTTCATTTATCATTTAAAATCAAGACATCTTGAGCAATGTTGGGGGTACCGCATTACAAGTAACGTGCATTACGTAATAATATTACTTTCTGAAGTTACGAGTTACTTAGCATTACTTAGTTTAATTAATTCACTACACTGATTGACAGCGCGGGGCTCATACGTCATTGTCACTCGCGTCACGACACGAGAGAGTCTCACGAAACAAAATCAAGGTTAAATAATGCAGTAACGCAGCCTGCTTACGGGGAAGTAACAGTAATCTAATTACTGTTTTTGCAATTGTAATCTCTTACTTTACTCGTTACTTGAAAAAAGTAATCGGATTACAGTAACACGTTACTTCTAACGCCGGTTTCACACCGCATGCGTGAGCAGCGCGTAAGCGGCGCGTGTTTTTTTCGGCGCCCATGTTAACAAGTTAAAGCATGTACACCGCAAGCGTGAGCAGCGCGTGCTCGCGTGGCAGGAGCGTCGCTGAAGCAGCAGTGCTGTGATCATTTCGGCGTCGGGTCTATTTTTGCTGCGCTGCTCACGCTCAATTAAAGTGACAGTGCATTGTTTATGCTTTAAATGGTCGTGGATTGACGCGAAAAAGTGTAATTTAACCATAAAATAATAAATGTGACGCCAAGTGTGTTTAAAACAGTCATGACTTTGAGCAATTTAAAAGAAAGCAATGAAATATTTAAAAACACCAGAAGACTGCGCTGTCATTCACTGTCTGCCCAGCACTAAATGACTCCTCATCTATAATCTTCAGAGAAATAGAGACATACATCTATAAATCTATGCTTAAACTGTTGAAGGGAAACACGATCGACTGCTTTATGCTGTCAATCACTGAGTGATTTTTTATTTTATTGTAAAACTTCAGAGAAACAGATTTAATAATGTGCCATGGGCTTTTTATGTCTATAATTATGTATTGTGTCTATATCTGTCATTACACGGACCAGAACAGCACGAAAACAATGTGGGTTAAACAAATCACAGTTTTATAAATAACAATGACTGTCAAAAAACGTCTTGAAGAGGTTTTGCTCATTAATGCATGTACAATAAAGTAATGTGAAGAGATTTTGAGATTTTTATACTGTTATTAAACTGCACAGTATGCGCTGCAAACGCAGCCGGTATGAAAGCACAATGGCCACGCGCAGCAACGCTCTCCTCACGCGCTGCTGATGCTACGCATACGCGCTGCTCACGCATGCGGTGTGAAACCGGCGTAACGCGTTACTGCCCATCACTGGTTGTCACAGACTACAATTCAATAGGTGTCATCATCGTCTACATTAGTGTTGGGAGAAACTGGGAAATTAAACCAATTGCTTCGAAGTTAATGATCTGATAGAATGGCAAAAATCATGCAGTGTATCTCGAGCTTAAGAGGCTGTTCAAATTTCGCGTCTGAAATCGTGCAGAAAATGCGGCTGTGCTGCTTTTCTTCTTTCCCAAGTGCTCGGATGCTTGCGACCTGTATCGTCTGCCATTACTAAAGTCCAATTTATAGTCGTGCATAAGGTCTACGCCGTAGGTTATTTGTAGCCTCTGCGTAGCTCTGCATAGCCTGATGTGCACCTGCCAAATTTTTAACCAAATTGCACCGAATTTTCGGCAACCGAACAAGTGAAAAGGTCAAATACATTTTACCGAATAATGAGGTGTTTTATGACGCGATCAAATCGCAACCAGTGCGGAGTGAGAGGCACGCAAATGCAGCAAACATGTTGGTAAAAGCATTTTAAAGTGTCTGAGAAAGACACGAAAACATACAGCACTACAATTTTCATTTATCATTTAAAATCAAGACATCCTGAGCAATGTTTGGGGTGGGTAACGCATTACAAGTAACGTGCATTACGTAATAATATTACTTTCTGAAGCAACGAGTTACTTAGCATTACTTAGTTTAATTAATTCAATTAAAAAAAATTATCAACTGAATTATGTACTAAACTTAGCCTCAGCCAAGAAAAAGTAACTCAAAAGTAACTAAGAAGTAACGTAATCATTACTTTCCATGCAAGTAATTAAGTAACGCAACTAGTTACTTTTTTGAGGAATAACTTAATATTGCATTACTTTTAAAAGTAACTTTCCCAAACACTGATCCTGAGAAGCGTATGAGAGAGACACTGCATTTGTGTGGGTATTTGTCTGCTGAATGCACAAACACAGAGAACGAGAGACTTTAACTCTTCATCTCATGTCATAGAATGACAAAGAGCGTCAGCAGTATGTAATAAAAACTTCCTAGAACCAGTAAAGTTCTACAATGACAAACCCGCTTATATTAAACCAAAAATAAAGCGTTTATTAACAATAAGCTTTTTGTTAGACTGCTTTGTCGAGCGCTTTTTCCTCTATCATCTCCTGTCAATTTTGTTTCATCTCTTTTTCTCCCTGTGCTCGTGTTTGACCGTGCACGCAGGCGCGCGTCCGCTGCTCAAGATACAGTGCTATATAAGTGTTGTTGCAAGTTTGTTAAGGCAAAGTAATGAATAGGTTATTTGCATTTTGTGCAGGAATAGAAGATCGTATTATTATGCGTTTAGCCAAGACTCATTATGTGGTCGAATGTAAATAGAACAAAGTCTATTAATACAAAAGAACAAACATATAGATGAAATATAGATAAAGTTGCAAAAGTTATTAAGTCAAGACCAGTAAATGCTTTTCTAACAAACAGAAACAAACAGCATCAGGTTTATACTGCCACTTGATCCGACAACAGCGTCCTGGATCCCAGCGGACTCATGATCATATTTATCTGATTCGGAGCGAGGTTATTATTGTGGCATTTGACCTCTTTCCCTGATCACGCAGACTATCACCTGATGGGTATTTGTTCTCTCATCGCCCTTCTTGCGTAACACAATTTCTATTCCTGGAGTTGGTCAGAGCGTCTCTCTGTTTGCACAGTGCACACTTTATTCACGCTGTACTCTCGGAGTCTCGCTGCTGTTAAACGGAGAGAGCCGAGCTTTTGGAAAGAGCATCTGAAGTGCATTAGTCTCCAGAGATAAGAACTGAGCGAAAGGCAAATTTATTCAGCTGCACATAGATCTGCCTTCGCCTTTTACCCCAAGATTGCCAAAGCAAAGAGGACAGCTGAGGAGAATCTGGCATTTTTGATCAGAAAGTTTAAGGGACAGATATGAAGAGATAAAAGAACGTTAAGCTCTGTTAGATCTCGGCAGGGTTTGGGGACTGGTGGAGAATATGAATTCATATTGAAGGTTTTTAATGGGGTTCTAGTTCGGTTTCGTTTTATGTTAAAATGACAAAGTTAATGGGGTTTGGATTACATCTCCCACTGATTGTTAAAGTTTTTCTCTTATTGTTTGTTGGTGCAACTTTACAAGATCAAACATTTTTTGCAAGCTGTCTGCCGTGTTAACTAATCATTACAGGTTGAGCCAGTGACCAAAACTTTATTTAAAGAGATTTAAAGGGAAAGTTCACCCAAAAATGTCATCATTTACTAACTCTCATGTTGTTACAAACCTATAGAAATGTCTTCGTTCTGATGAACACAAAGGAAGATATTTTAAGCTATGTTTGTAACCAAACCGACCAGAGGCCCCATTGACTTCCATAGTATTCTTTTATCTTACAATGTATGTCAATGGGGCTTCTGATGGTCCATCATTTGTAGCACAGCAGGACATTTTTCAATGCTGAGTTTGGTCTTGTCCATACAATGGCAGTAAATAACTTCTATTGTTTTAAGCTTTAAAAGGAGGGGGGAGTAATAAAATATTTTTATGTGACTTGTGCTGTATATTTCTGTAGTGTTGTGAAAGCATATGGTAGATGAAAAATAAACTGAAATGCAATTATTTTGGAAAATCTTGACCTTGGCTGAAAGCAAATCCTGTGCAGCCCAAATTAAATATGGTGACACATCAATAATAATACAATAATGTCAAATGTTGTGTTTTCACCGTGCCTCCATATAGCCTATTGTATTTGGACGTTTTATTAATAATAGATTAGATTGATGATTTGATTTCTGACAATATTATGATTTTCACAAAATGATCAATTGGATTTTGGTTTGTTTCTATTTTTAATCACACTCTCCCTTTAAACTGATTCCAAGAAACTGATTGGTTGAATGTAAAAATCATTAATAAAAAGTGTAACCATGGAAAAATTAGGCAATAAAGAGTGAATATTAAAATAAAATAACAAAGCTGCATGTTTTGTAAAGAGATTGTCCTCCGGAAATAATGACATAAACGACAGATAAAGTAATAAAAAAGTAATTAATATAAAATAAGGTTGTTTGTAGAAGCAGCTTATTCATTTACAACCTGTGGTTACGTTTCAAGGTTGTTTGCTTTATGCGTCAGAAATAATGCATTAGAAACAACTCACGTTGCAAACCTTGCGAACTGAAGCCATAAGATCACTTATATAAAGAACTATGTGAACGCAACGCACACAGTCAGGATCATCCAAACCTAAACCAGAACATTAGAGAATGATGCAATCGGGTGATTCTCACGAAAACTTGGTTTTAAAAATGTCAAGCATGAAAATGTAAAAATTGCTTAAATTTACTTTTTTCCCACCAGATATTTAAAAACAAAGTCTGGAGTAAATGGGAACATTCATTTAAAAACTTTTACTTATCATTTAACACTTTTTGTAACATAATTTAAAAAAAATAGTCCTAAAAAAATCTCATTACCGCAACAGTCAGAAAACATCAACACTGACATATTTTCAAAATGACATGACAAACCTGAAAGAACATAATTTGGAGATTCTGCACATGCATTTAAAATCAAAGTATTATGCTTCTATTCATTAAATTAACATTTAATAAGCATCTGTTGCGGTAATGATAATCAAAATGTCGTGTAAGCATTCTGACAAGACAATATTTCAAATTAACTGTAAAAAAATGATCTTACCTGGTAGCCATCTTGAAGTAACTGGTCCATGTGCTTGGTCACTCAAAATCAAACTTTATTAAAATTCTGTATGTGTGCTTAAACTGTTCTCAAAAAGTGTTGCGGAGGATGAGAACATCAGGCATGGACACATCATTTTCCTAATTTTTCTTCATTATTATTATACATGAATATTCAGTAAATATTTTTTTCTGTCATCTAAAGTAGTCTAGCAAAACATCCATTTATTTTGTTTCTTAATATTATTGTGTTAATTTGATTAAATTACAACATAACGCATGTTCAAACACAGCCAGACACATTGCGGTAATGAGAATTTCAGCAGAAAATGAGATAAAATTTACAATTATAAATTCTTATGTTGAAATCACACATTGTGCAAGATAGAACACAGTATTGTGTTGAATCTGATGTTTTTTAATGTTACTATATTACACATTTTAAAGCTAAAATCATTAGTGCCGTGGTGTTTCAATGGTTTCGTGAGAATCACTCAATCAGTCATAAGAGCCAATAGCGTTTCAAAGCTAATGTAATAATGCAGTCGGTTACCCTTTAAATTGCGCAAATTGACATTGCGAAATGAAAATATGTCCAATGGAAACACCTTCATTTTTCATTTATCGCCCAAACTCTCATATATCGCAAAAACTTTTTGCGCTTGCATGAGGTGATTTTTCAGGCAATTCGGAAAAGATGTATTTTGCAAAACTGCCAGGTCACCTGATGCAAGTAATTCACATAATTATTATTTGAAGATGATGCTGCATGTACTAAAACCTCCCAGAAACACCTCAATATGTGACTGCTCCCAAGTAAAAGAGGTTTTCCTTGTCATTGTTTGGATAATACTTTTACGTCTCCTTCGGTTAAAAACACTGCCTAGTGCGGTGGATGTGATAGTAAACCTACCAACATCAGTGTTTGGAATGACAGGAAAAACTATGATTCAGTCCCATCGATTCATGGAAACGCAGCCATTTCTCATTAGTCTTTTGTCGACATTTAGAAAATAATGGTAAAAATTTGCAGCTATTTATATTTCACAATCAAAGATAACGTATTGCCCTTCAGCCGGCAGTTTTTAACTATTGTAAACCGAATCTGAGTTTGACAACAGATAGTGATCTCTTTTGCGTCTGTTCTTCATATAAATCAGTCGTTTGACTTTGTAAACTATGTAGTACTGTTTTTCCATTTCTGTGTTCAGGATTATTTGGGCGGGGCTAAAACTGCAGCTCGATGATGCACTGGAGCCACCACGCATGGCCCCGCCCCTAACACAATCACGAGCATCCATTCAGGTTGTAGCGAGTTTTGAAATTTAGAGAGAGGGCAGCTTTCCCACAAGTGGGCGTGGTTCAGCATTTGAGAGCAGATATTTGATCCCGCCTGTGTTTCCAAGATTTTGATAATTTATTTTATTTACTTGCCGTTTTTCCATCATTCAAATTTGGTAAAACACATTTAAAATCTGACTTTACAGGGACTTTAATAAATGCAAAAGCATGGTTTCTCCAATTATTTTTATGTCATGCTAAGTAAATCACCCCCAATATGGCTACAAAGTTCACATGCAATTTTTCAGATCAGAAGTGATCATCATCCTTTATTTGGGATCTTAGTGAATCACTATGTGCGTGAAAATCAATGTTCTACCTTACTGGAGAGTTCTCTTCACCTCATACAGGTGCATGTCAAAAAGATTTACACCAGAAAACACAGTTCCTCTCTGACTGAACGCTTTAATTCACAAGGTCAGGAGAACGTCATAAACTTGTCTTGTTCTGTGTGTTATTATACGTTATCACTTATGTCAAGTTTAATGTTCAGGGATCATACATAAACATTGTTTTGGGCTGCCATTATTCTTGGAGAGGGCTAAAAATAACCTATGACCACTCAGTTGTCTCACTGGGCGACAGTTTTTGCGTCATACAGGACACCAGGGAATTTTCTTTTAGTCACACTAGAACAGGTCGACGCTCACACAGACACACACACGCACACACACACTTATGCATGCACATGTACTTGCAGGTGAGGAACACATTTTCAGTATATATTTGTAAGATAGATGAAGACTAGTGTGTTGAATAAATAGGCTGGTTGTGTGTGTGTTGAGCAGAAATTAATGATCACATGACTTCTAGGCTTTGACTTTACAACACACATAAAGTCAAATATTATTTTTCGGACGTTGCTGTGAAAATAGGCGAGTAGTGCTTCGTTCATCTTTGCTTTTAATTAGAGAGAAAGGTCATGCTGTGAAGTACCAGTTTTCTACTGGTCATATGTATCCATGTGATATGAATTCGCAGGTCAGAGTTCAGCAGACCTAAGGGCTAGGTGTACCTTTTTTCCACGTCTGGCCCACGCACCCACATGTTAGCGCAGCTTTCTATGTATACTCACCGCGGCTATGTGCGTACGAAAAATGTCTTATTTAAATTATTGCTTTACCAGGCCGTCATGGCAGCAATGATTTGGCGACATTTACGTAAGCAATAAGGTACGAGAGGCTGTGCTGTATCGTGAATAAGTAACGGCTGAGGGGCGTTGTTAGGCACGACGCGAAGCGGAGTGCCTGCAACCCCTTCGGCCGTTGCTTGTTCGCGGTGCAGCGCTTGCCTCGAGTACCTTATTGCTTTTATAAAACGGTTACCACACAATATTAAAGTAAAAAAAATATCAGTGCAACTTTCATGAAGTTAAATCAATAAAAGCATTCCTTCCGCTAGAAAAAATCGTCCCTGACTGCGAACAACAACATGAAAGCTCAAATAAAAACAACAAACTGTTCTCAGACTTTGTCTCATTATATGTTTATGTGTTGCTAAGGGTGTTGCTAAGGGCGCAGTGATATTAAATAGAACCGTTTGGTGAAGCGGTCATAACAGTGTTTTATTGTGAATAAAGCACACCTATTGACCAATCAGAATCAAGGATTGGAACTAACCGTTTTATAAAGTACAATAAAAAATGTAGGATTGGTGAAGAAAAGTAGCGGATCCACCAATGCAAACAAAGTTTGGAACAAAAAACTAGAAACAAAAAACAGGATTCAAACATTATTATGACGAAAATGCTCCACAGCTTTCTCTTTTTCGAAATAAGTGAAAAAAAAAGAAGGAAAAACGATAGTTTGTGTGCAAATGCTGTCTATTGCCTTTGTGTAATTGTTTGTAGTTGAGTGTCCTGTCTCGATAATTTCTAACCACTGTCCGCATTGTCTCAAATTTTGGGGCGCATGCGGATGGAAGACTGCGGACCCTCCTGATGACGAAAATTACGTCATGCGGACGGCAAGTGTACGTGGATGTCCCTAGTATACCTTCAGCATTAACCTTTAGTACAGATCGAAATGCAAAATATCTTCGCACAAGCTTGCATTTTCGGTCTGACGTATTCACATGCGTATGAATTAGAGTCAATGAAAAGAAAAGTGTGATGTAACCATCCCTTAAGGGGGCGTGCACACCAGTGATGCGCGGGTTGATCCGAAATGAGCGGGTGCCTGCGGACACCCACAAATACCCGCGGTTACGACTCATCCAAAAATATTTTTAATGATATTCAGGTTGCGGTCGGTCGGGTCGTTTGAAATAAAGATGCAAATGAACTATTTTAAACAATTACTAGCAGGTCGGGTACAAGATTTATTTTAAATTTTCTTGCGGTCCGAGTTGCGGCTGGATTAGTTGAAAACGCTGGTCGGGTGCGGGTTGTTTATACATTGACCGGCGCATCATTGGTGCACACCAAGGTGCTTATGTCGGCATATGCTTTGAATAGTTTCCAAAGAAAGCGACACGCTTTTCAAAAACGCCAGCAGCTGGTTGGTTTTGTCCGCGATGAGCGTCGGCACTTGCCTGTTTTTCAGCGCTGAGCACCGAGAGTTGAAAAAAAATGTTTCAGCTTTGGGTGAAACGCTCAACTCGTCGATGTCACTTCTGACCCGGCCGTCCAATCACAGTGGAGGTGGGGTGGGACAAATATCACAACAACCAACCAGCGCATCATTGAAACGAGTTATAAACAAAGCAGAAGTGTCATAGGAACCAAAGCACCCAGCTGATAAAAAGCTGGCAAGCGCCCACAGTTTTCAGCCGCGTTTGAACACTTTCGTGTACAAGCCCCCTTAAAGGTGCAGTGTGTAATTTTTAGAAGGATCTCTTGACAGAAATGCAAAATAATATAAAAAACTACATTATCAGGGGTGTATAAAGACCTTTCATAATGAACCCTTATGTTTTTATTACCTTAGAATGAGACGTTTTTTTGTGCCGCCATGTTTCTACAGAAGCCCTTAACGGACAAACTTTTCTTACGCAGCTGTCTCCCAAGATAACATGTTTGTCCGGTGGCGGCTACCGTAGCTTCTCTATGCGTTTTAAAAGCAAGGGATAAGCAGTGGACTGAGCCGTTGGTTGCAATTTGCAACCTCACCACTAGATGCCACTAAAATTTACACACTGCACCTTTAAACGAAGAAGAAGAAGTCTACAAATAAAAATAACTAGGGATGCTCCGATCGATCGGCCGCCGATTGGTATCGGCCGATAATGGCATTAAATGACTCGATCGGTGCTCGCTAAATCTGCCGATCTCATAAACCGATCTTTCTGTTTACTTTTGTCATCAAAAGGATCCTGAATGCGGCGGCAATTAAAGACATTTTTACGTAGCGCGAGCATTTTTACAACCTGTTGCTCATGTGCAGCGTGCAGATTTGTATGTCTCTCTTTGCCTTTACAGAGATATGCGTATTTTCTATGAGGACGCGCTCCGGTAAACAGCGCGAGGCATCTTCACATCCCCATCAAACAGCGTATACAACACATATCTATCACGGACAATTGCATCCTCATGCCAAAAGTTTCTTATTTGCATGCGTCTTAAAGTTTTGAGCGTTTAAACTTTTATTTTCCTCACAGCTGCTTGTCTGCGTTCAGCCGCCGCCCACACACACAGCAGCCTGTCATCAGTGCACGTGAACAGAGCGATATCTCTCTCACGTCTTAAAGCTGCAGTAACCTATTCATCTCTCAATAAAATCACTCTCTGCTCTTGACTAAAGAATTTTTATACTTCATACGAATGCGTGTATATTTAATTAATACAGTAAAGTCTATGAAGTGTTTTATTTTCAGTACTTTTAGGAGACATTTTTAAAGCCATATTAAATTTCTCTTTGCAGAATAAATATTTGTTGTGCTTATTTATTTGAGTCTCTATTAAAACAATAATATACCTAATTACTGCAAGTAATATAACAAAGGCAACATCCGTGGTATTATTTTATTTAGAAAGATTGTAACAGTTACAGTCATCAAAGAGCTCAAATATCAGCTTTAAAAAAATCGGTATCGGAATCGGTATCGGCCGATCACGAAGATTACAAATCGGTGATCGGTATCGGCTGCAAAAATCCTGATCGGAGCATCCCTAAAAATAACATAACATACATTTATATTAATTCATCAGAACAAAACTGAATCGATATTTAACAAAAAAAACTTGAGCCACCTCCCTCCAAGTTATGAAAATAAACTGAATGTAGGTCAATATAACAATAAAGGTTATGGGCAGTTCTTTCAAGAAAGCACCCAAGCAAAACAATTACACTGTCTGGGTCAAGAGAAAGACAGCAAAACAAACAAAATACTCCAGGATTTTTCTTTACCCAGTTGCTAATGGACCTGTTGTGTCCCCATAATGATATAACCTAGAAAATCCTGATAGATTTCTGCTTTGTTTGTTGGCTCTTAAAACAGTTGCTTATAATGTGTCATCATTTGAAAGTCACTTTGGATAAAAGCTTCTTGCTATATATATATATATATATATATATATATATAAAAACCCAACACATTTTGTTTTATGGGGCATGGTATTGCAGGCTATTGCATCGAAATAAATTAAAATAAGCACTGTTTATGGTTGGGCTTATGGCTGCATTATTGTATTAGAAGTGTAAGAGCGTCGCTCTCTCTGTTTCTCAGTGAAAACAGTGCAATGAAATGTTTTCTGTGCCGCAATGCGCACATTAGCAAACACATTGGCCGATTCACAAAATTGCCATAATTTGATAGATGTTCAGGACAGATTGGAAAAGACTTTTCCCCCGTAGCATCAGCTACTAATGCAGTGTCTCAACCGGAGACATTTTTCACTACAATGATTTAAGTCACTTTAATAAATGAGGTTCAAATGATGAGTTTATTGTTAGAAACAGGGTTTTGTTAGCATTGTTTTAGCCGCACAATAGGTTGTGGGTTCGATCCCAAAGGAGAGGCACCAAATAATGACAAAATGTATACATTGTAATAAAGTCTTTTATCAATCCGCAGACGACTCTAGGCTGAATCCGGTCAGATCCGTGCCAAAGTCACCAGATCTGGCGCGGATCTGGCCTTGAGTCGGCTGCTGTCCGGGTTTGGATAAAAGTGTCTATCATATACGTAAATGTAAATGTAAAATACAGTTGTGAAGGTCATCTAACACAAACCAAATATTCCCATTTTAAGCCAGAGGATACAGAAATTTGATGCACTAAGTAATAAGATACCAAATTCACGGATCCGTGACTTCCAACAAAAGCCAGCAAAGCTGGAACGTGACCTCTCATTTTTTGTGCTGGCATCGATCAGAGATCAGGTGGCTTCATCTTTCTTCATTACCACTGACAAATCCTAATAGATCATCTGTCTCCCAATAAAACACAGCCGTCATAAAACACCCGTTTTATGAGAACACGCTGTTCGAAACCCCCAGATAATGGCCAGACAAAAATAAAACGTCTTGCAGTTTCTCTGCAGAAATCCGCACAAAACGCCCGACCGGGGAGTGAAGGTACCTCTGATATATTGTCCTACGTATGACATGTGCTGTTTCTTTATGTGAGATTTTGATTCATGGCCCGGCTGCTGCTAAAAATAACTGCACAGAGAGCGGGACAGGGGCCCGTCTCGAGAGAGAAAGAGAAAGAGAGATAGGACATGGGCAGCCCTCCTCGCTCGCTCGCTCACTTTCTCTCTCTCTCTCTCTCTCTCTCTCTCTCTCCAGTTGTTCATTGGCACACACACGTTAGGGCAGCAGCTAACACATACACACAGAGACACACAGAGACTGCAGCAAGTAATGTAGAAGAACTCAGGATGATAGCACGGCGAGTGAAGCAGGTTTGTCCGTGTGAATGAGACGGGTAGATTAAGACACTCTGATTGAGACAAAACCTAAAAGGACAAAGACACAAAAGAAGACATCTACAACAAGATTCATCACGCGCACACAGCGGCCAGATGCCCATTTTTAAGGTACACCTGCTTCACCGGACTAAACATGAGCTTTTATTCGGCATTTATTTATTTATTTATTTATTTATTTATTTCATATTGTGGTTTTGGAGAAAGTTTACTTTAGGTTTTAAGACTATTGGCCATTATTTTATGTTGATTTGGTTTATTGAGATTATGCAGTATGCATTTTACATGTGATGGACACGATTTTAAGTATGTTGGAAAGCCGTCCAGTGTCTTATTAAATTTACTAAAAGATGTCTATTAGGTTTAGCATTAGCATACTAATAAACATTGACTCATTTCTTTATAGTGACAGCATTATGAAAGCGCGTGGTGTTTGTGGGTGTGTGTATGAATGGCAGTTTAATAAGAGGAGGTAGATAAGATAAATGTTTGAATCAGTTTCACATACAGTACACAGAAAGCGTGTGGAGCGAGGAGAGATCACTGACGTGGTGACTGATGGCCTCATGAGGTTTATATGACAGCGCAGCCCTTGACATTTAAATTTCCCACAGTGTTGAGGGAGGCAGGACAGAGAAACACATGCAGTTTGCTTTAAAATGTTAGCGTTGTTGCGTTTGAAGCAAACTTTAAACTGCGTATGCTGTATCTTAACTTATTTAACAAGGAATAGTTTAATTCCCATGCAGAAATCGAATATTGTCAGATTTCTGTATTAATTTCCTAAACATAATTTTTGCGGCATATCCAAAAATCACATAAGAGTTTTAAAGAACAACTTGTATGTACAATGTGTGAAATGCTTACTTGTATGTAGATAAGTAATATTTACAGACATCATACAACTCGTGACTCACGGAAGCGCTCAAATCTGATTTGTTTAATTTGTGTATGCCATGCCGAGATGTCTCGCATAAGTTGTGACGTCAGTCATACAAGTGTCGTGTGACTTTCAAAGAAATGGTGATACTTATACTAATTACAGATTGCTTTAAATGTACAAGATTTAATGCAGGGGTCGTCATTAACGCTCCGGGACAAGTTCATATTTTATTTGCACAAATATAAAATATATACAATAATAACAAAAGTACAATTCATATACTGTGCAGGGAGAAGCAGAAACACAAAGGGCTTATATTGGCGCTGTCCCATGAGCGGGACACCTGAGTTTACTCC
Source organism: Misgurnus anguillicaudatus (assembly GCF_027580225.2). Lineage (NCBI taxonomy): Eukaryota > Metazoa > Chordata > Actinopteri > Cypriniformes > Cobitidae > Misgurnus > Misgurnus anguillicaudatus. The sequence goes on along the minus strand of NC_073358.2, from coordinate 2,054,784 downwards.
AATATTTTGCATGTAAATGTTAATATCACGACAAACTATATATTGGTAGAAAGGTCTAAGAATGTAGTTTTCATGTTTCAAACCTTTTAGCAGTAATAATAATGCAACGACAGTAATTTATTAATTTGTGACAAGAGTATGAAGCAAACTGTTGACACCTAGTGGCCATTGTTGGTAAAACCAGTAAAAGTGTAACACAAACCTATTTTTTGTGATCAATTTATGAATAAAATATATTCTTTATTGAATTATATTTATTTATTACAATAAATGTAAACTGCTTTAACAAATTTTTATTTATTATTTAAACTTCCGCAAAGCGCTGATCCATGCTCGCCGTCTCCCCTCATCTTTAGCACATTGAAACATTTTATTTTCGACAAGATATTTGTTTTAGAGATCACGTTAGCCGCTAGCTAAACTGATAAATAAACACAGGCTGTTTCTCAATATGCGTTCTTCAGCGATCTTGCGTCCATATTTCAAATCCTTTAGAAGTAATAATAATGCAATGACAGTAATTTATTAATTTGTGACAAGAGTATGAAGCAAACCGTTGACACCTAGTGGCCATTGTTGGTAAAACCACTAAAAGTGTAACACAAACCTATTTTTTTGTGATCAATTTATGAATAAAATATATTCTTTATTGAATTATATTTATTTATTACAATAAATGTAAACTGCTTTAACAAATTTTTATTTAATATTTACACTTCCGTACAGTGATGATCCATGCTCGCCATGCTTAATCTTTAGCAAATTGAAACATTTTATTTTCTACAAGGTATTTGTTTTAGAGATCATGTTAGCCGCTAGCTAAACTGATAAATAAACACAGGCTGATTCTCAATATGCAGCAATCTTGCGTCCTTGTGTCCTCGCTCTACGTCATCATTATCCGTCGAAGTTCAATTCCAATTCTCAAGAGCGCAAGTACAGAGGATGCATGAAAATACTCGGATGTGTTGATATCGAGGATCCATCGAGTGCAGACTTGCACGCTGAAGTCGCTTTACGCCCCAGAAATCATTGCGGCAAAACAATTGTGGCAGATGTCAGGTGACCCACAGGAAGATCGCAGACATCTCAATTCTCACAGGTACGTTCTGTGTTCTCGTGACCACCTGAGTTCGTTCTTCCAAGGTCGTCTGGCAAGACCAGTCTTCACAAGAACACAAGTCTGTTCTTTGCGTTCTTGGAATTGAGAAACAGCCACAGACTAGAAGTTAAAGGGACAATAAGTAGGATTTTATCCCATCTAGTGGTGAAATTGTATTTTGCATTCAAACGAATAGTTCTCTCTAGTACCTCGCTTTTCCAAATGTGTGTTGCAACTATGGTAGCCGTTATATAATCACTGATCTCCTTGTCCGTTTCAGGTAGTTCATGTGTTCTGAATGAAAACTCCTTGTGGAAACGTGTTGGTAGGCAAGTGTTTTTTGTCCCTTTCTGCTATTATAGTTTATCAGTATAGCAGAACGACATGAAAGCCTTTTTGGACTTACCCGTTCAATGTAAGTAAAGAGAAGAAATTCTAAGCTTACAAAGAAAAGTCAGATCACTGGCAGAGGTCATTTGACACCAACGAGGACATATTTATCAATAAAGACATTGATTTTGATTAATAAAGCACTTGAAACTCTACTTACTTAGCTTTGGTTCCAGGCGCACAACTGCGACAGCGGACATGCATCTGATGAAACCGTCTGTAGGAAAGTATATAGATTTTAATGCAAGTACTGGACATGCAAACACATAACAGTAGTGATCGTTGTTGAACATTGCGATCATTGACAATAAAACGCATCACAACACAACTCTTTGCATTTCAGCTTTTCTTCATTCGTTAATATGTAACGTTTACCATGTTATTTAATGCATTAATTTAGAGAAGCTTCACTAAACTTCTCCCCCTCGCAATGAATTGTGGGACAAATTCAACTTCTTTAACATTTCAGACTTACGAATTGAATGCGAATTGGGACTCATGGTTTGTCAGGTCTCTGTCAACAAATCTCGATGTAGCTTTATAATATTTTCTTAGTTGCTTTCGTGTTAACAGGATAGTCAGGCTAGTTCTGGTAAGGAATTTAATTTAAAAATATGAAATGCCAATTATGGAATGTCTAAAAGTGGCAAACACAGGTGTAGCCCACGACTCAAATCCGGTTTTCCTCAAATCTAATAATGCCAGCAGGTTTGTGTGAGAGTTAGCGTAGGTGTGCGGTTAGGGAATAGAAAACATCATTAGCTTGAAATAAAAATGATGAAATTTCGATGTGTACGTACTGTATAGTGCAACAAACCTGCGTGTAAGTTTATTTACCGTTTGCCATTTCGGGCAGTGCAAACAGTGCAGTGATGAGCGCTGTGTGTGTGATGGACGTTAATGATTGTGGATTCAGTCGGACATGGAAGTCCAACCGAGCGCCGTGATGTCTTCGGTGAGGATGGGGTGGGCGATCAGCACTTTAATGGTGTGTTTGTGAACACACACACACACACACACACACACACACATTGGCTCTAATGTCTCGCTCTTTATCTCTCTCTTCCTCTTCCACTCGTGATGTGTTTATGAGGAGAGGGAGTTGCCCTTTCAGCCACTACAGCTCTCTCTCTCTCTCTCTCTTTCACTTCATGGGATTCAGTAGCAGAGGTTTGATTCTTCATACACTCTTGCCCAGACCGAGAGAGAGAGGGAAAGAGAGAAGGAGAGAGAGAGAGATGCACATGTGACTGGGGCGGATCAGGGGTTTGATTTCTGTCTCTGCTGTGGCTTTATCCTGATGGTGAGTGTGTGTTAAGGCTTTACATTAGAGAGACTGTGTGTGTGTGTGTGTGTGTCTTCTGCTGTGTAGCAGTGTATTGCTTGTAAAATGTGTAAGGATTATTCATGTGTGTTAAACCCAGAGAGAGAGATTTTACTTTGGTTGCTCGGGAAGCTCAGTGGAGCTCTAAATTAAAACTATAAACAAAAATAATTGAATCAGATGCTGACTGTACAGTGGTGCTGTAAAATAAAATGTGCATAGCTCAGCGTTTCGGTTGTCCTGCATTGCTTTATTTGTAAACAAGGAAAAGTTTTGGAGATAATATTCTAAGCACACGAGATGCTCTTTCAAATGTTCCCAGATCATGCTGGGATAATACACCATCAGTGTACTGTATAATAATGAACACATGCTGTCATGAAAGCACAAGAGATTAAACTGTGAAGTATTTAGATGTGTTATAACCTTAAGTAACCTTAAATCTGGTTAGTGATACAAGAATAAAATGCATATATGCTGTATATATGGATAAATATAGATCAATGTATAGACTAAATGACCGATATTGTTTCAGTAGTATGACTCTTGCTTTATATGACATATATCACTGATAATAAAGTACTTCTGGATTTGATAAATGACTGATATAGAAACGGCGGGGTCACAGCCCTGGACGCTGGGGTGATGGAGGTGAAAGGGGTGCGGCCCAACATGAGAGATGAGTGACACATGTGTGCCATCAATCACTAAATGAGTTTTAATGAATTGATAAAAGCTGGATTATAAAGGAAAAGAAACTGCGAAAATTGACTGCAATTTTTTATGTGGAAGTCTTCAGAATACTGTTCTAGATCGGTCCGGTCCAGTTTGATGCCTGGGCGTACCAAATACTAATACATTTGAAAGTCATCCACACTTTTAATTAAAAAAAAATTATTCAGATTGTTAGGCTGATAATATTTATGATTTTATAACTTGTAATTAAACTTGTTTTAAATTGAATTCCTAGTGTTCCTTAAAGGAACATTCCATTTTCCCAAAAGAAAAATCCAGACAACCTACTCACCACCATGTCATCCAAAATGTCCATGTCTTTCTTTGTTCAGTCCAGAAGAAATTATGTTTTTTGAGGAAAACATTGCAGGATTTTTCTCATTTTAATGGACTTTAATGGACACCACCACTTAACACTTAACTCAACACTTAACAGTTTTTTTCAACGGAGTTTCAAAGGACTATAAACGATACCAAACGAGGCATAAGGGTTTTATCTAGCAAAATGATTGTCATTTTTGACAATAAAAATAACAAATATACACTTTTAAAGCACAATGTACAATAAATAAATAAATTTATAAATTGCGACGTTTTTCTACCTTTATGATGGCTTAAAAGTGCGTTTTGGGTTTGGCATTGGTAATCAAGGGAACATTTGTAACAAAACATTTTTATATATTTTAATATTAACATATCACTTTTAGCAGTGCACCCATCGGTCGTTAAAATTTAAAATGCCTCGTGACGTGAGACCAATTTTAACCCAACTGGCTGGGTTGTTACAGAAATAACCCAATACACGCTAGGAATAACCCAACAGAACAACCCAATATGTTTAACCCAGTTGTTGCGTAAAACAAATAACCCAGCGTTTACGAGTGTATACAAAAGTATATTGTACATGTTGTTGAACTGTATTTGTATAGCATACCTTTAGACTCTTCTTGGTATTTTCGGCAGACCTTCACTTGTATTTGCACAATATGGCAGTGAATACCCAGATCACCACAGCACAGCACATTGGATGCAACAATGTGTCCCGATGTAATGTGCTTGACTTGACTTTCTATTTCCAGTCTGACGCATGAACCAGAAATATCAACACAAATTTAAACATCTCTTGCTTGAGATGATGCCATGTGACAAACCTAATCAACTTTTGAAACATTATCATTGCGTAATCTTGACTGTGATGCACTTTTTTGTCTTGATTTTGTATGGACTCTAGAATTTAGATATAACTTTCTATGAGATAACCTCCAGCAACCATTTTCATCACCGCTATTTAATTGTAAAATGTATATCAACTTTTTCCCTGCCAGCATTTTTTCACAAAAGTTTAATGCCTTCCAGAAAATGTTCTTCTTTAAATATATAAACATACAATATCAAATGAGAGAACAGACCATCTGCTTTCAAACTAAAAATGTTTTATCAACTCTCAAATATGGGTAGGTTTCTTAAAAGCCATGGCTTATAAAATTAAACTATATTTTATAAGTTGTGACAACTCATCTCTGTTGACATGACTTGTAAATCTGAGTTGATTTAACAAAACATTTTAGACAGCAAAGTTTTTTTTACAGTGTACAGGAGCGCACGAGGGAAAGCATAAATTTATCTGCTTATGTTTATGTTTGCAGTGTTTTTGAATTTACAAACCCGCTCGTATGGATTTTTATATGCAGCTCATTTCGGAGGTCGCATTTATGGGCCATTGCAATTTCATTTAAATCTTTCATCGGCAGCGTTTTTTTTTTAAAGTTGCAAGCCAGCGCCAGCGTTTTTCATGATTTTCACAAAAGTTTAATGCCTTCCAGAAAATGTTCTTCTTCAAATATATAAACATACAATATACCAAATGAAAGAACAGATCCTCTGCTTTCAAAAAAAAAAAACGTTTCATGCTACCTTCAGTAGTTCTTTTGTAATCAGCTTTTGAATATGGGTAGGTTTCTGCAAAAACACCACATTTTGAGCAAAAAGCTGAGATAATTCAATTTTTGTGACGGACTTTTCATAGAGATCCCATTCAGAGCGATCTTTAAAACAGACATGGACATGCAGCTGCTTGCCATAGGGCAATACTTCCAGTTTTAAAAAGTTGCGGAAGGCCACCTAGTGGATAATAGCGGTAGTGCGGAAAGACAGAAATACTCGTCATTGGCGGGGAAGCATTTTCTCTTGATTGACGAGATATCTCGTCAATGGCGGGGAAAGAGTTAAGCAACCATGATAACTGGCAACCTAGCTGTTGAAAAACACTATTCGGTAAATCGGCAGTGGGCGGGATATACAGACCAAAACAAAAACAGACATTCTGACGTGCAAGGCACATTTCAAAAAGAGAATAGCATTGTTTTTCAGAGAAACAGTTATGTGAACTTAGCATGTTTCCTAAATATCTATGAATGTCTCATAGCATTTTTTTTAATTTAGTACAGTCAAAAACCTACATACAGCTCCTTTAAAGGTGCAGTGTGTAATTTTTAGAAGGACCTCTTTACAGAAATGCAAAATAATTTACAAAACTATATTATCAGGGGTGTATAAAGACCTTTTTATAATGAACCGTTATGTTTTTGTTACCTTAGAATGAGAGGTTTTATCTACATACACAGAGGGTCCCCATACGTGGAAGTCGCCATTTTGTGGTGCCATGTTTCTACAGAAGCCCTAAACGAAAAAACTTTTTTTGCTAAGTTGTCTGACAATTACATGTTTTTCCAGTGGCGGCTACAGTAGCTTCTCTATTAGTTTCAAAAGCGAGGGGTGAGCAGGGGACTGAGCCGTTTGTTGCACTTTGCAACCTCACCACTGGATGCCGCTAAAATGTACACATTGCACCTTTAAAGATAGATCCATAATAATTATATACTAACTCTCCATCACCTTTCTCTCCATGTCGGACAGCGACAAAACAAGTGCTAGTAAGAAAACATATTTTTTAAAGCAGTAATGTTTAACAAATTGTGTTTGTATGGTGTAATATTCAAGTGGCACAATTGATCTCCGATGCACTTGTTTGCTGTATGGCATTAATGACTGCAGGATGCATCAAAAACACTTAACCTCACTTAACCCTCACTAATTCTCTCTGATTGCTCTTTCAGACACTTTTTGCTCATTTGTGGACTTTTAAAGTTATGTTTGCATGCTTCATTTCCACTCAGTGGCTCAAGAAAAATTTGGTGGTTGTAATGCTTTTAAAGTGTGGGTGAACCAGAGTCTATTTCCTGAAACAAAATGGGCCTCAAGCTTTAAATCTGTAGTCTCTTTGACTCATAGCATATCTTTCTTTGTGACGTGATCATTTAAATGACCATACAAAATTATGGAAATTAGATGGATCTTCCTCTAGGTGGTCTTGACTACTTCATGAAAGGGTAGAGACGCATCTGACTTGAATTTCGGTCAGGTTTCAGTCGAGCCATAGCGCTTTAACAGCAGCTTCATTATTCACAGATGATATTTATTCTTTTATGTAATCAGTAAACAACATTGTGCAGCTTTATTTATTGATTTGTGAAATGCATTGGAGTACACAGATAATAGATTGTTGTTTGAGAAATCAAGACTTTAATGTGCATATTGATAAAATAGTGAAACAGCTCAGACCAAAACTTACTGCAGAAAGGTCTTGGAGCTTTCAAACGTCACCACCCGTAAGTCTCTACTACGTTCCTGGGCGGAGCTGTAAAGAGATGAGGTTTTGGGCAGGTCTATTTCACATGGATGGGCGTGGCTGTTCCCATGAGAGGTTGGGTTTAGGGCTGGGGTAGGGTTTGGTTGAGGTTAGGGTATAATGCTGCATTATCCTTATTTACTCTTTATTAAACCATTGGATGCTTCTCTTTCTATCAAAGGAGGAAAACATTTATTGCTAAGCTAAGGCATTGTTAAAAGGACATTCCACTTTTTTAAAAAATATGCTCATTTTCCAGCTCCCCTAGGGTTTGATTCTTGAAGTTTCAGAATCCATTCAGCTGATCTCCGGGTCTGGCGCTAGCACTTTTAGCATAGCTTAGCATAATCCATTGAATCTGATTAGATCATTAGCATCGCGCTCAAAGAGTTTTGATATTTTTACTATTTAAAACTTGACTCTTCTGTAGTTACATCATGTGCCAAGAGCGACGGCAGACATGTCTAGGAACTAAACTCTCATTCTGGCGTAATAATCAAGGACTTTGGTGTCGTACCCCTCGTGCAGAAGGGGCAATGATATTACCAAGCGTGCCGCACAAGCCCTGAAAAGTGAAGCCAAAACGTCTCGATCGCCCCCCCAGTGACTGGTCCCAGAATAGGTCATAAACCCCGCCTCCCCATGTTATTCAATGGGACTTGAGACCAACTAAACAATTTAATTACACTTCAATTATCTTTTTTCCGAAGCTGGTTTCTGTCATTTAGTGTAGTTTTTATCACGCTGATGTAAGTTCAAATGTTTTTAAAATAAGTTTGTTTTTAGTTAGTTATTTAATGCTATAAAAATGGCGGTGTGACGTCATGATTGACAGCTGTGATATCGTGTGAGTTGTGCATTCTCCGAGAGCGAGGGTGGGGTCTTGATTACGCGGCTTTACTTCCTGCTCACTACTGCGCAGGACTGGTCCCGAAATCGCTACTGCGCAGACTCAAGACCCAAGATGTCAGCGCCGTATTGAGACATTGGCGGCTTCACTTCTCACCAATGGAAGAGAGCGAACAGGCATCGTCCATCTTTTTTTACAGTCTATGGATATTACACAGTGCCCGAAAATAGTCCTCTTGGTAACTTTCAATAGCTAGGGAACATTTTTTGGGGGCACTGTGTAATATCATATCAAACAAAAAAAGGGCAACTTTTATTTTTCCGTAAAAAATATAGCGATGCTAATGGTCTAATCAGATTCAATGAATTGTGCTAAGCTATGCTAAAAGTGGTACCGGCAGACCCGGAGATATGCTGAATGGATTCCAAAAATGTAAAACTGAATTGTTTAACGCTAGGGGAGCTGGAAATTAAGCGTATTTTCAAAAAAAAGTGAAGTATAAGCAAACTCCCTGGTTATATCTCCAGCCTTTTATTTCAGTGGTTCAACAGTAGAGCTCTCATTCGACTTTTCAAGCTCAATTGACATGGAATGAGCTACACAACATGATTTCTCTTGAAACCGCCCTAAAACAAGTTTGCTGTTTTACATCATATCTTGGAGTTTTTCTGCATGAGTATGTTTTAAAGGGCACCTATTATGCCCATTTTTATAAGATGTAATATAAGTCTCAGGTGTGCCCAGAATGTGTCTGTGAAGTTTCAGCTCAACATGCCCAATAGATCATTTATTATATAAAATTATTATTCTAAAATGCACTATATGGGTGGAAGCAAAAACTGTGTCTGTACCTTTAAATGCAAATGAGCTACAGCTTCTCACACCCTTACCTAAAGAGACAGTGAGCGCTTTCAGTCCAAATAAATAGTATCTCACTATTGAGATATGGTGGGACAGCGTACAACTCGCTGAGGCCGTGGGCGGGGCTTTGTTAGTGTGATGTCACATTAACAAGAAAATCTAAATGGCATATCTAATGAGACTACTTTGGTTTAATAGAAATTAAAAAATAAGGAGTGTTTTTTTATATTTTAGGGAGGTTGTGTGCCAACACACATGTATGTCCAAAAACCTTGTAAAAGTGGATTTAGGAGCATTTGTGTAAAAGTTAAATTAGTGAAATCAGTGAAAGATAAAACATACAGCAAAAATGTAAAGCAAAATATGTAGGACAAAAAAAGTCTTTCTTGAGCACTCGCTCTCTGGATGCCTAATGTCTGCAAACGCTGACCTGATTTAAACTTCACATTTCAGGGAGGCTGTTTTCATTCATCTGGCTATTCTGAGATCTAATGTGGCCCAAATGAGAGGCGTTGGTGAGGCCAGGGACGAGGCATTGAGAAAAAGAGGCTTCCCTGTGGTGACCACACTAATGACTGCAAGCGGGCATCTTTCATTGGGCCGGATAGATGACTTTGTGCCTGGTTTGTGTGTCCTAATCTAGTATTGTGTGTCCCTGACCTTCACAATTTGATTAATCTTACCTCTTCGTCCTTCTCGCTCTCTTTCTGAGAACAGAGGAATATTTTGGGACCCAGTCTTGTACGTCGAGAGATTGCCGATGAGAGCCATAAATTTAGGGAAAAAATCTGAAAGGTCGTATTTCTGTATTCTGCTGAATATTTTATGGCCATTTGGTGTCCAGTTTTACCTGCACACACTAAAACTGAGACGTACGACGCGTTCCTACTGTTAAAATCTGAATGTCGGCAACTATTAACCGGCATGACCTCAGGTCTCTTTATTTTGGGCTTTTTATAGTTTTTGCACAGGATCTTTATGAATATTTTGACATCAGATGCTAAAATTATCAAAACACAGGCTATGTTGCGAAAACTAATGAGCTTCCTACACAGCGTGCTAATGCATCATGGCTGTGCATCTGCTGCGACGTCTGTTCAGAAAGGAAGACAGCAGTATTGCGTTGCCCTCTAAATGACCTCATTATGGCGCCATTTATCATTTGTGAATAAAATAATCTTCAGAAGCATTGTGAAAAACACTTGCTCTTGCGTCAGTCGAGCCTCACAGGAGCTTTGCATGAAGAAGTACAGCGTGAGCACTTTTCCTATCAATGTCAAGTGTCAGATAGTTTACAGGGTAAGTGTAGTTATTTTAGGGGTGTTTCTGTAGCTCATTTGGTAGAGCATTGTGTTAGTAGCGTAATGGTCATGGGTTCGATCCTCAGGGAACACACATACTGATCAACTGCATACCTTCTAATGCACTCCAAGACACTTTGTATGAAAGTGCCTGCCAAATGTAGGTCAAAATATATACACTTCAAAAAATGACTTTCTTACTTAATATTTTTGTTTTGTTTTCAGTAAAAATATCTAAAAATTCATAGATTCATAAATCAAGATGTATTTTCATGATGAGCAAAATGACCTAGGAAAATAAGTCTAGTTTTTATACAAAAAATATAAAATTTAAGTAAATTAGTGCTTAAACCAGGCAAAACAAATCTGCCAATGGAATAAGAAAAATGTTCTTTCTTTTTGCTTGTTTTAAGCACAAATTTGCTTAAATTGTATGTTTTTTTTGTCTGAAAACTAGACTTATTTTCCTAGGTCATTTTGCTTATCAAGAAAATACATCTTGTTTTTTGAAGTGCACTTAATAATAAAAAAAGTCTTACCGCATTGGCAGATTTTTTTGCTTGTTTTAAGCACAAATTCACTTAAATTATATATTTTTTGTCTAAAAACTAGAATTACACTGCAAAAAATGATTTTCAAGAAGGAAAATTATTAGTGTTTATGGCGTTTTCAGCGGAAATATCTACAAATTCTTAAATTAAGATGCTCTTGATGAGCAAAACGACCCAAGAAAATAAGTCTAGTTTTTAGACCAAAAATATCAAATTTAAGTGATTTTGTGCATAAATCAAGCAAAAAAAATAAATAAAAAATCTACCAATGGGGTAAGAAAAAAATATCTTGAACATTTTTCTTAAACATTAAATTCAAGAAACATTCAAGAAAAATTTGTTCACCCCATTTGCTTGTTTTATGCACAAAATCACTTAAGTTTGATTTTTTTGGTCTAAAAACTAGACTTATTTTCTTGGGTCATTTTGCTCATCAAGAAAAAGCATCTTAACTTAAGAATTTTTAGATATTTTTACTGAAAACAAGACAAAAATACTAAGATTTGTTTTCTTGAAAATCATTTTTTGCAGTGTAAGACAAAAAACATAAAATTTAATTAAACTTGTGCTTAAAACAAGTAAAACGATCTGCCAATGGGATAAGAAAAAATATTTTTCTTAAACACTCAATTCAGGAAGATTTCAAGAAGAATTTTCTTACCCCATTGGCAGATTTTTTGCTTGTTTTAAGCACAAATTCACTTAAATTGTATATTTATTTGTCTAAAAACTAGACTTATTTTTGTAGGTAATTTTGCTCATCAAGAAAACTAATCTTGATTTAAATTTTTTAAGATATTTGTACTTAAAACAAGACAAAGATACTAAGTAAGAAAGTCATTTTTTGCAGTGTATACGCGTTGTGAAATCCAGCACTGCAAAAATTACTTTCTTATAAGAAAATAAATCTAGTTTTAAGACAAAACCCATAATATTTAAGTGAACTTATGCTTAAAACAAGCAAAAAATGGGGTAATGAATGAAAGAATCTGTCAATGAGGAAAGCAAATTTTTCTTGATTTTTTTTAATTAAGTGTTTAAGAAAGTTAAGATTATTTCGTATCCCATTAGCAAATTTTTTGATTGTCTAAACTGGCTGTTTTGAAAAATGCTGCGCTTCCATTGGAAACAATTGAAAACATACGCCTGCCACAAGCATAAAAGCTTTGGTGTGCACGCCCCCTAAGAATTAAAGCTATGCCACCTTTCTTTGCGTATGCATTTGGCTGGTATTGTGCAAATCTTCCCACACAATGACGTAGATAACTAACTTTATTAACTATAATGAGAGACGAAAGATGTGACAGCAGGTGGAAATATTTAACATCCGAGAGCAGGTCATAAATCTAAAATTCTTTTTTGGTTAAATTTGGAAACATTGTCTTTATTAAAAGTGATGACCGTGATATTTATCATTTTCTACGCCACTGAGCGTTTTATCATACTGTTTCTGTGTGTGCACGTGTATGCATTTGTGTCTGTATCTTATCCCATTTGGCATGTAAGTGGGTTAGCTGATGGGATGTAGTGATGGTTTGGTGTGCGAGGCACGGCGCCCCTGCGTGTGTCCGTTCTGATGCGTTTGCCCCCTCACCCGTTCTGTTACCCTTAATCCATTGTTTCAGATGCTGGACAGATGCTGTCATAAAGACAACCGATATGCCTCATTCTGTGAACGTTGAAGCACTGGGACAGCAGCCAATTAACTTCAGCATCCCATTGATTTATCAATCAGTTTAACATTAATGTCCACTAGCATTGTGCTTCTGTTGATTTCTAGGCACAGAATCCTTCAGGAGAAAACAGATTATCAACGCTGAGCGTGACTGTACAGAGATAACCTAACATGTGTCGTACTGACATCATCACCCACCGATAAAAACATTGAGGGAACAACGAGACATTTATGTATTGATAATAATGATACTGAGTTACTGTGCAGCTATGAGAAATCTCTAACTTGGTCATTTTTTATGAAATGTTGCTAAATGCATGATGAACATCAGAGGTTTTTGCCCTGATGAAGTTTATTTTTAAAGGTGCCGTAGAAGGTAAAACTGTATTTATAGGCATAGATGAATACTAAGAGTTGTGTACATGGTAATGACATATTATGAGCCTCAAACACGATTGTTTCCTCCTTCTTATGTAAACCTTGTGCATGCAAAAATACCCAAACTTGCCACTCAGAAATGTCCATTAACAATCTCCAAACAATTGATTATTCTTCAAAATCTGTATCTTCATCTGATACAGACTCAAACATAAGATTTGTTTACACACACACACAGAGCTACTGAAGGAGCTGCTCTGAGAAACAGCCAATCAGAGCAGAGCTCAACATTATTATTCATGACCCTTTCAAATAAGGTAATAATAGACCATTTCATTATAAAGGCAAATCCTGGGGTTGTTAATGGATATGTAAAACCATCTCTGGATCATTTTTGCACTTAATACGTAGATATCATAAAACTTTATTCATATTCACTCAAAATGAACTTTGTTTACATTACATTTTGCATGAGATATTTGCATTTTTAGCAATTCATCAGCCATTTTTTATTAGGGATGCACCAATATATCAGCCTATAATTGGTATCGGCAAGAAAAGCAAATTTTCCCCACTATTTGACAAACAACAGTTTTAGTTCTTAAGTCTGCACTCCAAGGTTTTTAGAATATCACAATTTGAAATGGAGTAAAAAAAGCAAAACTATCGCTAACTATCGGTAGACGTCATTCAAAGTTATCGGCACAGAAATTTTGTATCAATGCATCCCTAGCTTTTAAAGATGCTTTAAGTCAACACTAAATGTCTTGTCCAATACTAGACACATCTGTTTTATTATTGGAACAACACATTTTGTGTTACTTTTGACACAATTTTTTGTCCCTTTTTATTTGTTTTAATAAAAATCAACAAAAAATGACACATAATATGTTAAATAACATAACACAAACAACGTGTAAAAAATAACAGTAAATTCAAGAAAAATTTGTTTACCCCATTGGCAGATTTTTTGTCTTGTTTTATGCACAAAAGCACTTAAATTTGATATTTTTGGTCTAAAAACTAGACATATTTTCTTGGGTCATTTTGCTCATCAAGAAAAGGCATCTTAATTTAAGAATTTTTTGATATTTTACTTAAAACAAGACAAAAATACTAAGAATTTTTTTTCTTGAAAATAATTTTTTGCAGTGTAGTCATGAAAAATTTGATACATTTATTTGTGTCCATGGCATGAGATTCAGCTTTTTTCGTGCCTTTTTCGTGTCTGTGGCACGATTTTCTTTTTTGTGTCATTTTATGTATTGTTTTCTCATTTTTAAAATATTGTCGGTTGGGGTTAGATATGGAGTTTGGGTTAGGATGTACTTTTATGTTTTGGTTTCTACATGTTTTTCTTCCACTTTTAAAACTAGTTGGGGTTTGGGTTAGGATGTCTATAAACATAACAGAAAGTGATTCCAACCCCAACCAGAGACAATTGTAATAAAATAGGAAAAAACGACAAGAAAACAATACATAAAATGCCACGAAAAAGAAAGTTGACCCACGGACACAAAAAGCTATTTATAGAAATTTGTGTGAAAAAGACATTTGTGACATTTCGTGTCATGGACACAAATAAATTAAATCAAATTTCCGTGAGATCTGCAAAAACCAGTATGAAGCGCTATCAAGAGCATGCCAAACCAATAGATGGCAATATATCCCTAACCATAAAGCCATGTTGGCCAATCAGAAGCCATTGCAGAGTCTCGCCTCGGCACAAACAACATCGTAAGCCCAAATCTCCAGTTTCACCGGCTACACAACAACGCTGAAACCGGAGTTTGTGAAAATCTACAACCTAGCAGGAGTTTTCATAAAAGTTCACTTTCAGTCACCTGATACTGTGTGGATGACCGGCCAAACCCCAAAGCTTTGGTTTTAAAAATACCCGTGTATGTGTGGACACTGCCTTAGAATGCCATAGCTGCACCATTACATAGGAAAAATTGGTTTGCCATGTTGTTTCGCAATGTTAAATGATTGTTTTTGTTTGCTGCAGGGAATTGTATTATAGTGTGATTTGTCACATGTACACACATGATCCAGAAATAGCTGTGTACTTACAGTATGTACTAAATGTGTCAGGCTAAGAAGAACAGGGGTGGATATAAATTTACTGTATATTTACATACTGTACAATAAACTCTCTTATCTCCGAGGGAAAGTTTGATTCCTCGTGATATAGATTTAGACCAATGAAACGCATTTTAGAAAAAGATGTCAAACCAGCTGAAATAGTCAAGATGTCAGGACAGTAAGTGAAGTTAAGGCCGGCAGACAGTGTTTAATGCAGGAAGAGGAAGTGAAGACTATTATATTCTGATATGTCATAGTAAACCAAACATTCATTTTTATTTTGTTCTTTATGTTCCTGTATCAAACAAAAGGTTTTGTGTGTCACGAAAATCTGATTGAAAGGTCTAGTTTACGTACTACTACACACCCTTAAGAGGACATATCATGAAAATCTGACTTTTTCCATGTTTGAGTGCTATAATTGTGTCCCCAGTGCTTCTGTCAATCTAGAAAATGTGAAAAAGATCAACCCAGTAACTTAGTTTTGGTAAACCATTCTCTGCAAGCATATGAAAAAATAGCTCATTGAAACTTCGGCTCCCCCTGTGATGTCAGAAGGGGATAATCCTGCCCCTTAATCTGCACTATCCAACCACGGCACTGCCATTTAGTGCAGAGATCGGCTCATTTGCATTTTAAAGGACACACCCCAAAACGGCACATTTTTGCTCACACCTACAAAGTGGTGATTTTAACGTGATATAATAAATGTTCTGTGGGGTATTTGGAGCTAAAACTTCACTTCATGTACTCAAAGATTTATTTGACATCTTAAAAAAGTCTGGTGAAATGTCCCCTTTAAACAAAACTGAATATTTCAGTAAACTCCAGTGTGTATTTGTGTTTGTCAAGTGTATACACAAAACATTTTAAATACTTAAATATTTGAATTTTAAGATCCATTTCTTGCATACGGGATCATTCAGAAAGATCATCTCCCGTGCATGCTGTCTGCTCCATGCATGATCTTATATAATACAATGTATTGTACTGATACTTAAATCTAAGCCACATTCAAACCTGTTCTTATAAACATATCTATTAATACATTTTCTCATTTTTTCTTTGTTGTTGTTTTTTGTGCATTCATTTGCTCTAGATTTTGCTCTGCTCCAGTTTACTCGTGGCATTGTTGCAGTACTGTTGCTCTTGTATGATAGATTGCTTGTTCCTTATTTGCGCGTCGCTTCAGATAAGATTAATTTAAATGACTAAAAGTAAACAACAAAGTGGTTGATCATTTCATCGGACGAACAGACTTTAAAATCAACAACAGAAGACATGATAATCATTTTCTCCTTAAAATCTCCTTATACTTAACATGTTTATTTCGTTATACTATCCATTATTGATGGTTATGCACAATTCATTATTAATTATTTACATTTAGCTACAGTATGGGATAGGCTCCACCCCCTGCGACCCTGCAGAATGTTGCAATCCAATTGTTGTCATCCAAGATGTTTATGTCTTTCTTTGTTCAGTTGATAAGAAATTAAGTTTTTTGAGGAAAACATTCCAGAATTTTTCTCCATATAGTGGACTTCAGTGAACAGTTTGCAGTTTCAAATTAATTAAATTTAAAATTGGTTAATTGTTTCAAAGTAGCTTTACATTAGTAAATGCAGGAAAAAACACACACACACAAAAAATCGGTGGACAACATAAGCAGCAGAGAACAGTGGCTAAGATTAAACTGCACTAGCGAGCGTAGTAATAATGTAACGTATAGAAGAGGGTGCTAAGTTAACTCTTTTCCCGCCATTGATGAATTATCTCATCCATTAAGAGAAAACATTTGTAAAAAACATGTTCCTGATGAGGTTTTATGTTAATCTGTAATACCGCGATTTTCCACTAGTTACCCAATTTATAAAAAAACTGAAGCAATTTTTTTTAACCAATTTTAAACTCTTTGTATGTTTTGCTAATCGCTATGAATCTGATCTCTAACAAAATTCCTTTTTAAAAATGCAATTATTTCAGCTTTTTGCTAAAAAAATTGTTTAAAGAAAAATACCCATATTTAAGAGTTTATAAGCAAAGAAAAAAATATAGATAGGATGAAACGTTTTTGGTTGTTTGTTTGTTTATTGTTTGTTTGAAAGCAGAGGGTCTGTTCTTTCATTTGATATATTTGTATGTATATATATTGTTAGAAGAAAAAATTTCTGGAATGCATTTTGTGAAACTTTTGTTAAAATTACAAAAAATGCTGGCGGGCAACTTTAAAAAAAAGGCTAGCGGGGAATATGTTAATTTAAAATCAGCTGACTCCCTAGGGGTTGAAAAAAACTCCTAGGAGAAAAAAACTCCCAGCTTTTTTAGTCAGCAGGAAAAAGTCCAAGGAGGGAAAAACCTTGAAAGAGAGCCAGACATAGCTGATTCTAGAGAATATACTATATAATAGATACCATTTTATGGGAATTAAAACATTTAAAATATATGTATATACATACATATACGAATAAGTAGATTAAACGGGGGCGGCCGGTGGCCGTTGGTCAGACATCGGCTGGGCATCATGTTACAGAAAGGCCAGTAGATTAGTGGTGTGATGACCTTCACGGCATCTGGATCTGTCTCATTGTACTCGGATCCAGGACGAGATAGGGAGAGAGAAACAAAATCCTATTAGCGTAGGGGCCGTTTGCATGAAATGCAAGTTTGTTAAACAGTATTGAGGGTTAATATCCGCTCGGTTCCAGACAGGCTAACTATTGCGGCATAAGTATATTACCCAGACGAGTTATGTGAATGCTTTGTTCCGGACAAGCTAACTATTGCAGCTTCTAAGGGCTCTAAACGATCCCAAACGAGGCATAAGGGTCTTATCTAGCAAAACAAATTTAAAATATGGACTTTTACCTACATTTTGGTCTTGCACTAGCCATGTGATGCGCCAGCGTGACGTTAGGTATTACGTAAAACATCATCTTGGAAGTCATGTGGGTGAGTAAATTATCTGGATTATGAAAGTGGAGTAATCCTTTAATTAAAAGGTTAAATAAATGCATGTTTTCAAAGTCACTGAGTAAATAATCATGATTATGATTTTCACCCATAATCGAGCAGCCGTAGCCTGTGAATATGCATTATCCATGACCTGCAGATCTTTTGATCTTTCAGCATCCGCTTTGACACAATGGCTGTGTACAGGTCACAGTTCAGAGCTGTAAGAGTCTTCATACGATTCATCACAACGTGCTCTACAGTGCCTCGTGTGGCCATGTGGAGAATGCCGCCTTTACCTGCACTGCATTATTTAATACGTTTTGACACTTTACAGAACACCGCACAACTTCCACGCATATTCTGCTGACTAATTCAAGAAGAAAAGGTTTTATCTGTTCACTTTGTTGACAAGTTGCATACTAGATTAATTTCCAGTCATTAGGTTGGACATCTTAGTGCGCTGAATGAATAATAGATGAGACGATTTCCTGGGAGCTGTTAAACGATTGTACAAGCACCTAATGTGAACTAATACCACACACTGTTATCGATTAGATCATTTGTGGTGTTTGCTAAAGCAAGCTTTATTGTAATCGTTGCTTGTATTAACATAACATCATTGCAGAAAATTTTTTCTAATCGAATTATTTACTTCATAAAACATTTTCTGCCTGCTGTCATTTAATCCATGTTTTACATCCAAACTCTGAACCTAACGCTGTTTATCAGCATCTTTAAGATTGCCGTAACCACAGCCGGAGGGAAATCAATTCCTCTCCGAGCTCCTCAGAAGGGTTTGCTCTTATAAAACAAGCTCAGTTTGCCACAAGACATGCTTTTCAAAGGTTATTGGATCACCAAGAAGTCACAAGATAGGATGCACACAACCCCTGCTCACATGATATACAAAATATTTTAGTTCACTCCTATCAATAAATAGAGCGGCACTATAAGAATGAAGCTCCTATCTCACCCGTGGTATTTTTAGGTCGTGCGAGAGAAACCCAGAGGCACAGAGGAAATTAGGGCTCAGTGCTTTTCAAGTATAACAATCTGAAATATGTGCACAAATGAAAAGCGACTCTTGAAAATTCAAACATAATTCGGTGTCCATGATAACATGCTGCGTTCTGACATCGAGTTCTGTTTTCCTCAGATGTGTGAACCCAAACAGGATGAGCCGCGTGACCTCGAGGGCCAGCGATTGACCCCTGAGGACGACCGGTCCCCTGGCAGCCCCCTAAACGCCGATGCGTGCACCCCGCCACCCGCCGATGTCACCCCGCTGGATGAGATCCTACCAACGCCTCCATCCTCCAAAGAGGGAGAAGAAACAGAGGGCGGCACGAACGAGGAAGATGAAGAGAGGAAGACTTGTGAAGATGATAAACAAGCTTTCATCAACAACGAAATCGCTGTCCCTCCGTCGTCTTCCTCGTCCTTCATCATTCCCGAGCTGCGTCTGGATCGGTCGTTCAGCACCGACGGCCTCTCCACCCCCGGCAGCGATGAAGAGGATGAGGATGATGACGAAGATGAGGAAGACGACGAGGAAGAGGAGGAAGACAGCGATGATAACTACCTGGAACGGCGGGACAGTAAGCGGAGGAGCATGGTGGAGGCCACATCCTGCGAGAAGCACGCGGGCGGACTCAGCGTGCAGAATTCACTACGCAGACGCACGCACAGCGAGGGCAGCCTGCTGCAGGACCCCCGCACCACCTGCTTCACATCAGACAACGCCATCAACTGTATGGATGCGTCAGGTACGCTTCCATCACCCAAAACCCTGAAGAAAGAGCTGATAAAGAACGGAGGGTCCATGCATCAGCTGTATATGCTGTTCTCTGGACGAAAAGTAAGTCTTATTCTCTTATTTACTGTACTCTGGTGGATTTGCCCAAATTATTCAAACTTCAGTTTATCATGGTAGTTGCTTTAACTAATTATTTGTGTGGTTTACTAAGACAGCGATGGGTTTGATTATCAAGCATTATGTTATGTTGGGGACGTTTTCATCCACTATGGGGTGCTTTTGAGTCTTAAATTGGCCACAGCTTTCTCTGTGTTTCACCAAATGAAATGATTTTTGGTGACAAATCATATATTGACACATATTTTGGGAAAATGCATCAAAAATACATAGTGGAAATATTCACTACCCTTTCGTTATGTTTGGGATAAAAAAAACATCCACTTAATTAAACAAAAATATAGCAGATCATATTTTGTTTTTGCATAAATCTATTAATCAACCCTAGTCCTGATCAAAACTACTTCATGTTTACAAAAATTCCAGGATTTTAACTCTTTAATTGCCAAGTTTATAAATATTGGGCCCTATTTTAACGGTCTAAGTGCATGGTCTAAAGCGCACGGCACACGGTCTAATCGGGCGTGTCCGATTTGCTAATTTAACGAGGGGAAAAATGGTTTATTTGACAAGCGCACGGCCTAAAAGGGTTGTTCCTATTCTCCTAATGAGTAATGGGTGTGTTTTGGGCGTAACGCCCAATAAACCAATGACAGTCTCAGCTCTTATCCCCTTTAAAAGCCAGTTGCGCCTGGTGTCATGCCTAATAGTTTAAGATTAATGTTAAAAAAATTGTTTTCATTTTTATTGAAATGGTTATTTTTTGGTATTAAAACCTTTAAAAGTCGTTTTCTTTCAGTCATAGATGTAAAATTAGCAGGCTTTTAATTGCTGTAAATGTATTGATATCCTACATAATCATTGTAATCTCATAAAATAATTTGCAAATATGCAAGAAAAGGTTTGTACTCTAAAAATACTAGAGATAAAGAATTTACAAACGTGCGGAGAGCCAAAGCATTTCAGCACTCGGACAGCGCCATGTTTTTTTTTAAAAGCATTACTTAAAAATGTTTCTCATCTCATCATATCCACAGGTACAGAGTCATCATATACAATAAATCCGTGAGGAAACATTCAAAAACATTTAAAAATAAAATAGATGCATTTGTTTTAAGCAAAACATTTATTTACTTACCAGGCTACAGGTGAAGCAGCTCTTTACGCCCTCTAACGTCTCATAATCTGTCCTCATTTATGTCCAAGAGACTCAATAATAATCGTTTACATTTTAATCCTTTAATTTTTCACATTTAAATGCATTTGTGCGCTGCTGTGCATCCATGTGTGTGATAAGCAAACGCGCGTTGTTGTCCCGTTTATAGGCGCATATTACTAATGCACTCATTAAATAACACAAACAATATTGCGCCATTGACTTTAGACCAGGTTTTAGTTGACCAATGGCGTAGTCTATTTTAGTTGTCTCAAAATAGCAACGCGCCAACAATGCGCCTGAACACACCTCGTTTACAGAGCCAGAACGCCCATGGGAGCAAAATTGGGCGCAAATGCATTTGCTATTTAAACAACGTGGCGCTAAATGTGAAAATGATCATTGCGCCAGGTTGATACTAGCAAAAGACAATTGTGTCGCACATTGCGCTGCATTGCACCGGGTGTATGATAGATCCCATTGTCACTGATTTAAAAAACAAACAAACACACAAATTGACTTATTTTCGATATAAAAAAAGTGATTGTAAACTGTTTTTTAAACCTCTTATCAGTCTTGGGCATGCAACGATTAGTAAAAACATAGGCTTTGATGCATTGTTAGTTTTTGTGTAGCCTCAGATTTTATGTTTGTGTGTGTGCCACGAACAATAAATGAGGGAGAAAAAACTATAAAATCTGACGCTGCACAAAAACTAACAATGCATCAAAGCCAATGTTTTTACTAATCTTTGACATGCCCAAGACTGGGATAAAAGCAAAAAAAATCACGTATGTATAATCGCGTTTTATATTGAAAATAAGTCAGTTTGTGTGTTTTTTTTACGCAAAATCACTGACATCATTTATGAACTTGGCAATTAAAAAGTTAAAATCCTGGAACTTTTGTAAGCATTTAGTAGTTTTGATCAGTACAGAGGTTGATTAATAGATTAATGCAAAAAATTGAATACATCTTTACAGCAGTTTAATTTATTGGATGTTTTCATCCAGGACATAACGAAAGGGTAGTAAATTTGAAGAATGCAGAAGGGTTAATATTAATAGAACTCATTTTAGTGTCACATTTCACACTTTTGACAGATCAGGGCCAAGAGAGTTTTCTCTTCTGATTTAAATGTAAGATTATAAAAAGCATGAAGTCATGAAGTTCATGATGAGAGGCTGTATTCACAGTAGGCCACGTGCAGATCCAGCATTTACCAGCAGGTGCATACCAGCCTGATCCTGACACCATCCATGTAAAACCTAAATATGTTATAACTCATTTTACACTGTTTGCAGTGATACATTGTCTTTGATAGCTTCTGGTTTTAAATAAGAGAACAATAATGAGAAATATGATGAAATGTCATAACTTAAAAGTTATATTTTCTCACACATTCTCTAAAATTTGTTCATCTCCCTTTTCTCTGGGATTTTTTTATTAAAGCTATAATGTTGACTAGAGAGCACAAGAATACTACAGTCAAAATAAATACTAATAAAAGGAGAAAAACAGCAGCACTTTAAAAAATATGCAGCATTTTTGTTGAATCAACATAATATTTGTATGTTTCTCGAACTTGAATTATGTCAACTTATCACAAGCCAAAACTTAAAATAGGAGGTTAAATTGACATGCAAAACCAAGTTGTTCATCCTGCAATTTTTAAAGTGCCTGCTGCACAAAAAAGTGTTTGAATATCGAAATGTTGAAAGTGTTCATGATAAAAGAGACGCTCACGTTCACAAAAGACACTCACTTAACACTAAACTCTGATTACACATGAGATGAAGCGATGTTTTATCATAAACCCCTTTGAAGCGTCTGCCGCAGGCACGTTTTTTGACATTACGCGTGATGCAGATAGGTTCACATGACGTGCCGAACACATATTTTGACATGATGAGCCACGCACATGATGGGCTAAATACATAATGTGACGAGTTTTGCATCGTGCTCTCTCGAAAAAAACTGGTTGTGATCATCCCATTTCTGAAAAAGTCTTAAATTCATGTAAACTGGTGAAAATCAAACATATTTGTGCCAACAGAATATCATATGATGACCATACAGCTAAACTACATGCTTCTGGTTTTATCTACATCAATTCAGTTCATGATAATCATAATAATTACATTAAAATAGGTTGTTAATAGCATTATTATGCATGCATGGATTCTGTATGATTCAATGCATTGTACGTGATCTCATTCAATGCAATAAGCATTTAATTTATATTTATCTATTTTATTGGCTTCAGTTAATCATATTAATCATGAACGGGTCTTTATATGTTGTAGGTCTGCTGCTTCCTTTAA
This sequence comes from Misgurnus anguillicaudatus, assembly GCF_027580225.2. NCBI lineage: Eukaryota > Metazoa > Chordata > Actinopteri > Cypriniformes > Cobitidae > Misgurnus > Misgurnus anguillicaudatus. The sequence continues at coordinate 2,031,536 of NC_073358.2, read as the reverse complement.
ATAATGCATACAGTTAATCACTGTAATGCTTTTCGAACCCATAATGCATTGCAAATCACTGTTAAGGTTGCTGTACGGTTGTCCTTTCAAAACAGGGGTTTGCAAAAAAAAGTAGTCTAAAATGTGTATTTTACTGAATAATTCATGTAAGTGGATTTTCAGAAACACAAGCTTTGCCTTTGTGCTTTTAAATCTTGTTTAAGTGCCATACTCCCTATAGTTGTGCATTTTAAAGCCATTACGATAAAACTTTATAAATCAGGGGTCTTCAACTACTCTTCCTCGAGGGCCAGATTTTAAAAAATGTAAATATAATGCGCACCAAACTTTTACCCCTATTTTTACCCCTAATATATTTATTTATGTTTACTTTGATCTATTTGACCTGTATAAAATATTAAATATGTTATAGGCTAACCTATGTTGTGATACTTTTTGTTATAGGTCATATATTAAAAAACAAAATAGATGCAAAAATCTTGTATCCAGTATTTTGCCTTTTAATTACTGAATATATATATTTCTTTTTTAATATTTTAAAAACAATTGCAGTTTAACATTGCAAGGGCCAAATGTTAATAGTTCAACTATGAACATTACACAAAAAAGTGCAAGTGTAAATAATCATAAATAATTAAAATAATCATAAATAATCAACACATGTATTTTTGTATAGCACAAACTGTAATGCAGAGCTTTTAATTTAAACTGCTTTTGTTTGTTTAACTTTCATTTATTAATTGTTACATTTCAAGTGAACATATGCATGCAATCACAACATATAGCCAGTCTTCTCCTAAAGACTAAAATTGCACTTCATGTTTTTTTATTATTATTTTTAAAATATATAGGCTATAAACCACCTTTCCAATGTACACGACATTCGGACACGACTGTTGGAGTTCACCCCCTAGTGGCAGTCATTTGACATTTCAGTTTAATTGTAAATCCTTGCCAAAATGGAAGAGAAGCTCATTCCAGCCTTCAATTTATGATTATTGACCATAGTGGAATAAATAAATGAATGCAAATGAATGAACCGGGGGGCCAGATAAAGATGATTGGGGGGCTGCAATTGACCCGTGCGCTGCCGGTTGACTAGCCCTGCTATAAACTAAAGAAAAATATTTTCTGAAATAATCTGCATTATTTTACATTTACAGTGCTACATTTATTATACATTTGTTTGACATTTTAAACATTTAATGTATTCATACTGTATTTATGCATCATTGCATATATCATTTGCTTTATGTCAGTAAGGCTTTACTATCCAGTGTTTGTCGACTAGGTGGCACTGTGTGTGTTTGTTTTACTCTCAAGCCAGATTCGCTCAATATTTAAAGCATTTTCCCGGCTGAACTTTAACCAACATCTAGAGTCGGCTATTTTAAGAACACTGGTGTTTACTTGTGCTGGACTGTGTTTGTGAACGAGAGCGCGAGTATCTAAAGTCAAGTTTACATTCGCTTGACAATTATAAATAGTTGTTATTTTGTGTGCTTTTAAGCTAATGATCTACGAGTTTTACGTCTGCGTTCACGACTCCAGATGATTTGGATCCTTAAATGGCCGTGTGCTCGTGTAGGAGGAAGGAATGCACAGGACCCTCGAGCGTGCACGAGTATGTGTACGTGTGTGTGTGTTGGTCTTGGCAGATTCTCGAGCCGATTTTACGTCATGGGTCTTACTTTTTTACATCTCGCTTCCTTCGTTTATTTCACCTGACTGTAAATCACAGCAAATTCCTGAAAGCCAGCGAGAAGGTCGTTTGTTACCTCTTGCTTTTTTTATTTTTCTCATCCTTTGCTTCAGTCTTTGCAGTCGTGTGGTTTGTTTTTACAGCGCAGATGCAGACAGGTGCAGAGCGATCGCTGTTTGACAGATCAGGGTCAAGGGAGTTTTTTCTTCTGATTTATGTGCAAGATTAGAAAAACTATGAAGTAATGTGGTTTAAGAGGGGCACCATATAGCACAAAGCATTGATGACCTCATTGTTTTTTGGTTACAAAGTAATAAAAATAATAAGGCACAAATCATTAGCATTAAATGCCATCATTCCTTTAAAGGTCCCTGTGCAGCATGAATAATGATGTGGCTATTGATCTGAATGAAAGACCATCTGTTTTACAATAAACTATTAATTTACATTTAATAACAGTTATGCATTTGACAGACACTTTCATCTAAAGCGACTTATAGTGCATTTAACATATTCATTTGTTTACGCTGACTTTTTATGTACCGACTGAGCTACATTGTTGCTGTTTAATTGTGAAAGTGTCTGCCATATGCATGGGTGTAAATGTGTGTTATTAAACACTTAAGCTGGATTGATGTAGAAAGCGGTCATGGGTAAAGTGTGCAGCCCTCAATGAGGGCGCCATTAAATCCATCAGAGTTCAATATTAACAGATGGACCTGTGCCAGCTAGATAATTTGCTGTTTCTGTCTGTAATATTTGTTGATTATAAGGCTGAGCTATAAAAAACTGAAAATTGTGTCATCGCAATTGTTGGGATTTTATATTCTCTGTGCAAAATACACCATGTGCAATGCATTTGGCCATTTAGTGTATGAAACTCACACTGTAAAAAATATGTATATATACTCACCTAAAGGATTATTAGGAACACCATACTAATACTGTGTTTGACCCCCTTTCGCCTTCAGAACTGCCTTAATTCTACGTGGCATTGATTCAACAAGGTGCTGAAAGTATTCTTTAGAAATGTTGGCCCATATTGATAGGATAGCATCTTGCTGTTGATGGAGATTTGTGGGATGCACATCCCGGGCACGAAACTCCCGTTCCACCACATCCCAAAGATGCTCTATTGGGTTGAGATCTGGTGACTGTGGGGGCCATTTTAGTACAGTGAACTCATTGTCATGTTCAAGAAACCAATTTGAAATGATTTGAACTTTGTGACATGATGCATTATCCTGCTGGAAGTAGTCATCAGAGGATGAGTACATGGTGGTCATAAAGGGATGGACATGGTCAGAAACAATGCTCACGTAGGCTGTGGCATTTAAACGATGCCCAATTGGTACTAAGGGGCCTAAAGTGTGCCAAGAAAACATCCCCCACACCATTAAACCACCACCACCAGCACAGTGCTAACAAGGCATGATGGATCCATGTTCTCATTCTGTTTAGACCAAATTCTGACTGTCTCAACAGAAATCGAGACTCATCAGACCAGGCGACATTTTTCCATTCTTCAACTGTCCAATTTTGGTGAGCTCGTGCAAATTGTAGCCTCTTTTTCCTATTTGTAGTGGAGATGAGTGGTACCCGGTGGGTTCTTCTGCTGTTGTAGCCCATCCGCCTCAAGGTTGTGCGTGTTGTGGCTTCACAAATGCTTTGCTGCATACCTCGGTTGTAACGAGTGGTTATCTCAGTCAAAGTTGCTCTTCTATCAGCTTGAATCAGTCGGCTCATTCTCCTCTGACCTCTAGCATCAACAAGACATTTTCACCCACAGGACTGCCGCATACTGGATGTTTATCCCTTTTCACACCATTCTTTGTAAACCCCAGAAATGGTTGTGCGTGAAAATTCCAGTAACTGAGCAGATTGTGAAATACTCAGACCGGCTTGTCTGGCAACAACAACCATGCCACGCTCAAAACTGCCATGTGATTGGTTGATTAGATAATTGCATTAATGAGAAATTGAACAGGTGTTCCTAATAATCCTTTAGGTGAGTATATATTTATTTATATTTTTATATATTCTTTATTATATATTAACAATAAAAATGGGTATATTTATAAAAAAATCTGAAATGTATATATGTGTGTGTGTTTAAATATACATAATAATTACACACAGTACACACACATATATTGGGCAAAAATGCAAAAAAAAAAAATCGCAATTAATCGCAATTAATCTTTGCCCAGCACTAATTTTTATGTTTAACTTTAGAAAAACAAGTTTAACAATTTCAACTTGTTTTTATAAGTTATGTCAACTTATCACAAGCCAAAACTTAACATTGTTGGTTGATTTGATTTGTTTAAACCTCATGCTGCATTTGTTTTACAGCATAGAAGCGTTGTGTTGTCCTAATTGGAAAAGTTTTTTTGTAAATACATTACATGTCTTCCATTGTTTTTTAATGTGATGAATGAAATTGAGTTGCCCGGACGTCTAATAGTGGTGTTTAGTTTGTGAAGACAGAAAGGCGCGTGATGCTGTGACCTCATGGAGAGATGCAGCTCAGCGTTGTACTGACGCCTGCATTCACCATAAAGAATCAAATGACGCAGATGAAATTTTAAATGTCATTATTGAGTCAGGAAAGTCAAATCTATACCACTTTCTTTCTTTTGTAAAACACAACAGCTGGATATAATGAAGAAAAATCTGAACTGCAGTGGTTGGTCCAAAGTATTTGGCACCAAGGTCTGGGATATGCCACTTTTTAAAATGTGTTTGTGAGCCTGGACCACAAAACAAGTCATAAGGGTAAAAGCTGAGTTGAATAATAAGTTTCCATTGATGTTTGGTTTGTTAGGATTGGACAATATTTGGCAGAGATATTTGAAAATCTGGAATCTGAGGCAGCCAAAAATTTAAATATTGACTAAATTGCCATTAAAGTTGTCGAAATTAAGTCTTTAGCAATGCATATTACTTATGATAATTTTTTTATATATTTGTTTTAGGAAATTTATAAAATATTTTATTAACATCCTAAGGATTTTTGACAGTAAAAAATTCTATAATTTCGACCCATACAATGTATTGTTGGCTTTTGCTACAAATATACCCAAACTACTTATGACTGTTTTTTTGGTCCAGGGTCACATGTGTATAATAAAATACTATGTGCGTATACAATTCACAATAATTTAATGTAATGCAAGTAGTATGGAATATAATAATAACAATAATTTATTATATATATATATATATTATTATTATAATATATATATATATATTATGACCTTATGTAAATGTAACATCTGTCTAGGGACTGCAGGTGGAAATTAGCATTTCTTTGCTATAACCTGGCACATGACATCTCTCTTTTCTTAGATTAATGTTCCCTGTGCATTGTCCCTGATTAAGTAATAAACTCATTCATTCATTCATTCATTAGTCATTATGAAGTGGACAGGATCTTCTGCAAAAAAATATCTAATTTTTTATATAAGAAAGTCATTCATGTTTAGAAAGTAAAAACAACTATTATTATCCTCAGCTATTGTAAACTATTCATTTGATTTATTTGATCTGAAGAAAAACTTCTCAAGCAGGTCCAGAATTAAAAAGACATCAATGCATAACAGTTACAAAGCAGCAAATCTGAAAGAGAAGAATATGTTGAAACTCTTCTCTCATGAGACTGCTATCTCATAAAGAAACGCTCTGGTCATATTTCACTATAGATAACATTAGCTCAAGATTCATCGCTCATGTAGATACATCACAAATCACTTCTAGCATCTGCAGAGAGCCGTGGCCATCCATCTTTGTCAAAGTGCTCAGTAAACAACCTTTCCAGCAGACATAAATGAAAACTGCCAAAATAGTTGAGCTGGATTTGTGTATGTGAGCAGATTATTATGTGTGAAAGTGCTCGACTATACAGAAATGAGATTAAATGGAGAGCAAATGGAAACTTTTGCTTAAAGGGATAGTTCACCCAAAAATGAAAATTCAGTTATCATTTCCTGACCCTCACAATGTCCTAAACCTGGACTCTAAATTCTGCTGGATTATTTTTAACCCAACGCTTGGTAAATATTGGACAGAACACATGTTGGGTTAATAAATAAACCTATTCTGGGTTGTTTCAATGCAATGCTATAGGTTGTTTCAAGTCATGCTTGGGTTAACAACAACCCAGCACAGGTTTATTTATTAACCCAACATGTGTTTTGTATATTTACCCAGCATTGGGTTAAAAATAAACCAGCAGAATTTAGAGCAGGGCTAGTCAACTGGCAGCCCACGGGCCAATTGCGGCCCTCCAATCATCTTTGTGCGGCCCACCAGGCATCTTTGTCTGATTTAAAATCAGCATGGTTACTTTTACCTTTCCACAGTACATGACAAATGACGGACGATAAACCAGAAGGAGAGATGGAAAGGGGCTGCATGGGGTGCCAACCATCTGCAGTGCATAATTATTGAATCCAATTTGAGGTTTGGATGCAACCCCCCCCCAAAAAAAAAAAAACATGTGTGACTACACTGCATGTGACACGTCGACTAGAATTAATGTATTTTAATTGTTTTCCAATCAAAACACTGTGCGCAAGGTGAAAATTATTAATCCATTTTTTGTTTGCCTTTATCAGTAACACTTGAATCTTTTAAAAACGATTGATTACTGATAAGTAAATAAATAAGTATAAATATATTCATAGATTAAAGTAAAATGAGCTTTGTTATGATTAAACTTTTTACCATTTAAATTAAGTTTCATTATGACTGCCACTAGGGTGCGAACTCCAACAATCGTGTCCGAATGTAGTGTACAAGGCAGTTTAGCCGATATATCTTTAAAATATTAAAAAAGAAAACATTAAGTGCATTTTTAGTCATTACGAGAAGACTGGCCAATACTTGAAATGTAACAATTTATAAAAGTTAAAGAAGTTTGAGAGCTTTACATTACAGTTATTGCTATACAAAAATTCATGTGTTGATTATTTACACTTGCACTTTTTTTGTGCAATGTTCATAGTTGAACTATTAACATTTGGCTCTTGCAATGTTAAACTGCAATTGTTTTTAAAATATTGAAAAAAGAAAATACGAGTTTTCAGTCATTAAAAGGCAAAATATTGGATACAAGAAGTGTGAATCTATTTTGAAAAACGTATTTAATATATGACAAAAAGTAACGAAAACAACATGAGTTATAACATAAATATATAATAATAATAATATATAATAGGTAAAAGTAAACACTATATAAAAGGTGGGGTAAAAAGTTTGGCACACATCATATTTACAGTTTTAAAATCTGGCTCTTGAAGAAGAGTATTTAGGGCTCTATCATACACCCGGCGCAATGCAGCGCAATGCGTGACACAAGTTTCTTTTGCTAGTTTCAACCCAACACAATTATCATTTTCACGTTTAGCGCCATGTTGTTTAAATAGCAACTGCATTTGTGTCCATGGGCGTTCTGGTCTGAAAACGAGGTGTGTTCAAGGTGCATTGTTGGCGCGTTGCTACTTTGAAGCAATAAAATAAGACTACGCCATTGACCAACTAAAACCTGCTCTAAAGTCTAAAGTCAATGACACAATATTGTTTTTTGTTATTTAAAGAGTGCATTTGTAATATGCGCCTATAAATGGGACAACAACGCAGGTTTGCTTATCACACACATGGATGCGCAGCAGCAAAAAAAAGCTTTTAAATATAAAAGATTAAAGGATTGAATGTAAAAGATTTTTATTGAGTCTCTTGGACATAAATGAGGACAGATTATGAGACGTTAGAAGACGTAAACAGTAATTAAATGTTTTGCTTTAAACAAATGCATCTATTTTTAAATGTTTTTTTTTTAAATGCTTCCCCACAAATTTATTGTATATGATGACACTGTACCTGTGGATATGGTGAGATGAGAACCTTTTTTAAGTAATGCTTTTAAAAAAAACATGCCACTGTCCGGGTGCTGAAACAGCTCTCTGCACGTTTGTAAATTCTTTATCTCTTTTTAGAGTACAAACCTTTTCTTGCAAATTATTTTATGAGATTACATTGATTATGTAGGATATCAATACATTTACAACAATTAAAAGCCTGCTATTTTTACTTCCACAACTAAAACAAACGTCTTTTAAAGGTTTTAATCCAAAAAATAAGAATTTCAATAGAAGTGAAAACAACACAATTATTTAACATTAATCTTAAATAAGGGGTCTTTTCTTTCTCCGCTTAGTTTTTCAGTACAAAGTCCGTCATCTAAATAGGGATTAGACATAGCGCCAGCGCAACTGGCTTTTAAAGGGGATGAGAGATAAGACACTTATTGGTTTATTGCACATTACACCCAAAACACACCCATCACTCATTAGAAGAATAGGAACAACCCTTTTGACCTTGCGCTCGGCGCATAAACCATTTTTCCCGCCGTTAAATTAGCAAAAGTGAAATCGGACATGACTGTTTAGACAGGTACGCTTTAAACAATGTGCTTAGATTGTTAAAATAGTGCCCATTTAGTAGTGTAGATTCTAATACAATTTCTTTTCCCTACTAAGGAAGTCAATGGGTCCCATCGACTTGTTAATATCTTAAAAAAAAGAAATTCATACAGGTTCATGTACATGAGGGTGAGGAGGAAATGATGACCGAATTTTTATTTTGTGTGAACTATAAGTTTAAGTCTCCTGAAAAAAATGTCGTATTACCACCTTGGGTGTGCATTTTTCTCAAATAAATCAACGCCCCATCATCAATTATTCCTACATGCAATCTTCTTACAACATCATGCTCTTAATGGATATTAACAGTTGTCTCATTTGTTGCCATGTTGATTTTTTCCAAGCAGTTTTAGGAGAAACATCTGAGCATCTGTGCAGATTGAGAGAATCTGAGAAATGTCAATAAAATACTGGAAATCCAGACGTACTGAACACAAACATATCAATGATAAGTCTATCCAAACATTTGACTCATGCACTTCAGTGTGTTATCCATCCCGTAACATTTCTGCTGGGCTCATGAAAGAAACCTTAAATCACATGCTTAACAAATAAAGAGACGTGCTAATATTCATCCAGAATATTATAAAAAGCCTTTTTACAACATCATTTATCATCCAGACACTTACATCACTTAGTTTAGACCGTAAATTTTGGACTATTCTCATTTTTCTACAGTAAAGTACAAATGTAGTTTATCTGTGTTAATGTTTGTTTACTGTACATCCTACAGTGCTTGTCTCTGTTATGGCCGTCTGTGTGTATGTGATAGTGAAAACAGATTTGGACAAAAGGTCGCAAGGTCGCTCTGCTTCGGGTCACTTTACAGTCCAAATCAGACGACCTCAATGCGTAATGCATAAATATTGACTTTGTGAGCAAACATGAGTGTTGTGATGTACCATTGAACATTTAAAGAGAGATTCCAAAACAAAACCAGTTTAGAGTAGAAAATGTCCTGCTGTTTACATCATTTTCCACTCACATCCTGAAGTTTGTGTTGCTTTGGTTGAACAGACACATGCGTGTAGACGTGACTTATTTATGTTTGCAGTGATGTCACCATAAGTGATCCCATTGCTCTTGTTTGTCTTTCAGATGATACATTGAATTTTACCATCATTTACCACCAGCAAAGCTTTCTAGTGTTACTGGAAGTGTGCGTGTTTCAAGTTATCAAGCTGTAAAAAGGATAGTTGTTATGTTATGTGCTTAAATGATGCAGGAAGGAAAATCATGATTTGAAGATTTGCGGCTATGGAAAGTTTGCCAGTAAAAGCACTTTAGTTCACAATAACACTAAACTGTGGTTGTTGTGATATTGTTATCAGGGACTGATAAAACCACTGTTTAAGTTCTTAATAAGCAACAAAATGTTTAGCTTGCAGACAATGCCGACTTTTTATTACCCTTCCAGTAAAATAATAAAATATGCAGAAGCATTTAAATTAGAGATGTGCACATGTATCCAAATAAATTCAGTGATTTTATACATTATAAACAATGCTGTTAACTTTTTTAGCATTTGAATTTGATTGTTTATTGTCTCTGTGTAACTATTATCTCTCAAACCTCCAAACAACAACATATTTAGGGCAAATATATGTTGTTTAAATGCATAAGCTTTTTCCAAGCTGGGGTTCAAGTGTTGAATTAAAAAAAATAAACCAATTATAATTAAGAAGAAAAAAATACCAGATGAAGATCCAATAGAAAATAACAATAACTCTGTAAAGACAACTGATAAGAACAGATGCAAAATAAATGCTTTTGAAATTATACGTTCAAATGTGCCAATAAGTTATTACAATATTTACTTAAAGGTGCCAAAGAATGCATTGTAATAATCTGTTAAATTGTTTTCTGATATCTACATAGAAGGTTTGTGACTTTATTAAGTGAAAAAATGATCCAGAGTCAGTTTTACATGTCCATTTACAACCCTTTATAATGAAATGGTCTATTATTACCTTATTTGAAAGGGTCATGAATAATAATGTTGAGCTCTGCTCTGATTGGCTGTTTCTCCTTCAGTAGCTCTGTGTGTATGTAAACAGATCTTATGTTTGAGTCTGATGAAGATGAAGATACAGATTTTGAGGAATAATCAATTGTTTGGAGATTGTTAATGGACGTTTCTGATTAGTAAGTTTGTGTTTTTTTTTCAGTATCGACCTGAAAATCATAACTATAACTTTAATAGTAGAACATTAGACTAAACATTAGCATATCCTTAACTAGAATTTAAACAACATTGTACTTAATTTATTGTGTAATCTAATATTGGGGGCATCTCGACTGTAACGTCACAGTTGGTGTTATGTTGAGATTGGTCTGTTTTAGGGATTCGAAAATTTCATATCATAATTATAGTGACCAAAGTTATCACGGTTATCAATATTATCATGGTTTTCTTAAATTGAGATGGATATGTTCAAAAAGAACTGATACACACACTGAAAACATTTGAACAAGTTTTATTTTTGAAAATCAGCAAACAACGAATACAATTATGCACTTTTTTAAGCATTAACATTAAATTAGGTGTGTCCAGCCTTTTTTGTGTGTTTTAAAATGATAAAGCCGACAAGACCTACCTGCTAAAAAACATTTTTTTTTAACAAAATACTGTTATATTTTTTAATAAAACTTTAAATGTGTGAGGAGGACTATCTCTAGTTGAATTTAGGGCTGTCACCATTACTCCATTCTTTTTGAGGAGTTAAAAAAATCATTGAGTACATGTCGAGTACTCCTTATAACGGAATAGCGGAGATGCGGTTTTGATGAAATAAACTAGAAAACATTATCAGAAGCATCTCTCTCTCTCTCTCTCTCGTTCGGTCGGTCGATCATTCGCGCGCACAAACACCGTGCGTGTGGATCAACTCCTGCATGAAGGCAAGAATGTGCATCCAAATTTCGGAAGTTAGACGACTCCGCTGCAGCGGGCAGGCATAAGATTTATAAAAACACACTTGAGAAGAAATGCGCAGCAACTCAAAAAGACTTGTTTCTAAGACCATAATGCCAATTTGGCGCTTTGTTTTTCGAAGCTCGTGGAGGCTTGGAGCAGCATACACAGTTATTAACTTATGTGCGATCTACCGGCATTGCATTTGCGATCGACTGGTCGTATTGGACACCCCTGCATTAAATGAACATTAACATGGAGCCCTGAGATGTATGAACCTGTTTTAAAGAACAGTACCTTACATAAGAACATCAAATGCACACATAAGCAACACATTAAAACACAGTGCACCTGTTACTGCCTCCGCCACGCCTTCTCGTGCAAAAAACAATGTTGCATGCGCGCGCCTGCGTCAAGCTGATTCTGGCTGGACAGGATTTACCACGAGTTTTCAAAATCACGATAATCAAACACGGTTGTAATGATAATTACATTTTAAACGATAATACTAACCGTCAGGACATTTTATCATGGTTAATCGTGAAACTGGTAATTGTCCCATCCCTAGTCTGTTTTCCAGCAGTCTTTTAATAATTATAATTCGTTACATTTATATAGCGCTTTTCCAGTGCTCAAAGCGCTTTACATATGAATGGGGGAAACTCCTCAACCACCACCAATGTGCAGCATCCACCTGGATGATGCGACGGCAGCCATATTGCGCCAGAACGCTCACCACACACCAGCTTATTAGTGGAGAGGAGACAGAGTAATATAGCCAATTAGTATGAGGGGATGATTAGTAGGCCAATGGGCAAGTTTGGCCAGGATGCCGGGGCACACCCCTACTCTTTTTCGAAGGACATCCTGGGATTTTTAATGACCACAGAGAGACTTTTGCATGCACAAGGAGGAAACAATCGTGTTTAAGGCTCACAATATGTCATTACCATGTACACAACTCTTATTATACATCTATGGCTAGAAAAATACAGTTTTATATTCTACGGTACCTTTAAAATCTCAGGAGGTACTTCAAGTAAATAATTTAGGTCTAGAGGTTTCTGTTGACCAAAAGTCTGAAAAGTATGTTATAAAACATACTGGAAGTTTGTGAACTCAAAACTTTCTTTTTTATCCAAAAAAGTTTTTTTGAACCTCTTCATCCATAAGTTTTAAATTATCTGATGGCATAGAGTGAGTTATTATTACAATATTATTGCATGAGAAAAATCCCCATAACTCCATCGGGACGCAGAAACAATGCAGTGCTGCAGCTTGACTGAAACCTGAGCAATCTCACTTCATCCCAGATGTATATGACATCCTTCCTTTAACTGAACACAGAATTTTTTAAATACATTTGGGGCCCTTTTTACACCTGGCATCAAGATGCGATTTGGTCGATCAGGCAAGTTGACGAAGCAAAATTCAGGTGTAAATGGGGTGCGAGACTTTTTAAGCTCGTTCACTTTTGACCACATTGAGAGGTAGTTAAAAACGCATTTGACCAAATTGCTTTTTGGTCGAATGTGTTCCAGCAGCCACAAAAGACTGCCTACTTTCTGCCTGTTCATCTACAGTATGTGTGATGTACCGAGCACAATGTTTTTCCATCGGTCCTTACTTTTAGTACGAACCCATGATGTTCAATGCTTTCTTTAGGCTGTCATTGATCAAACTAAAGCTGCTGCTCTCCGACGCTTTCATTTCCATTTCATTTTGCGAGTGTGTGAAAGTTGCTCGAGTTTATTCTATTAATTTATCTGAAATATCAGAAAAAAGCTCTTACATGTACATCTACAAAATGTTGTGCAGCATGTTTACTAGCAATACAAGCAGCGGACTCTGACATAATATTACTGCAAAAAATAACTTTCTTACTTAGTATTTTTGTCCTGTTTTCAGTAAAAATATATAAAAATTCTTAATTTAAGATGCTTTGGATGAGCAAAATGTCCAAAGAAAACAAGTCTCGTTTTTAGAACAAAAACATCAAATTCAAGTGATTTTGTGCATAAAACAAGCAAAAAAAAAAAAATCTGCCAATGGGGTAAGCAAATTTTTCTTGAAATTTTCTTGAATTTAGTGTTTAAGAAAAATGTTCAAGATTTTTTTTGCTTACCCATTAGCAGATTTTTTTTGCTTGTTTTATGCACAAAATCACTTAAATTTGATCTCTTTCTCAAGAAAAAGGATCTTAATTTAAGAATTTTTAGATATTTTTACTGAAAACAAGACAAAAATACTAAGATTTTTTTTCTTGAAAATAATTTCTTTTTTTTGCAGTGAGTGTACTTAGTATTTTTGTCTTAATTATAGAAGAAAAATCTACACATTTTTAAATCAAGATGCATTTTCTAGATGAGCCAAATGACCTAATAAAATAAGTTTAGTTTTTAGATAAAAATTTACAATTTAAGTGAATTTGTGCTTAAAACAAGCTAAAAATCTGCCAATGGGTTAAGAAACTTTTTCTTTAATTTAATATTTTTTTCTTACCCCATTGGCACATTTTTTGGGGGCTTGTCTTAGACACAATTCACTTTTATTTGATATTTTTTGTCTAAAAACTAGACTTATTTTCTTATCATTTGATGTCAAATCCCCTCAGCTCTTCATGCGTCACAGGCGCTGGGTTGTGGGCTGTATTTGTTTCCGTATGTTGTACCCCAGCTTTGGTTGCTATAGCAGATGTGGTGCCAGTATGGTTGTTTTGACAGGGCAGCACATGCTTTGGGTCACTGTACAATGTACAGTAAGTCAGTGATGCAGTGTAAGTGTTCATAAATGAGTTAAACCCTCTGTGTTACAGTCAGTTACCGTAAGTCACGTCTATGCTGCCATGGTTTCAAAACTTAAACCAAAGACCACATGGCACTGTGATGATGGATATCCAACGTGTGCAGAAGTGTTGAGAGTTAGGTTTTGATTTTATTACACTGCACAAGTCTGCTCCTGAACCTGCTGCACCACACAAATTATTCACATTATTTCCATCATGATACTTAAATAAATGTTGTCTGAGCATTTCAGAATGAACTTTGTTGAAGATTGTGTGTAATATCATATAGTGCAACCAACAAAACTATTATTATTTATCTGAATAGTGTTTGAGGCCAGAAGTGACATCATTTAGCAGCATGCATGCTTGTTGTAAGGGGTCAAGGGTTTTAAGGGGTCAAGGATGATGTCTTATTTTAATTATAGTGACCAAGGCTGATCTCTACTGTTCTTAAGGTATTTTCTTAAAGGAAAAAACAATTAGAAATTATTTTGAGGGCAGTAAGTAGCTGTACACTTTCTTATTTATTAAATTTAATTATAAACGATTGTGATTGTGAAACTTTTTAGCATTTGAATTTGATTGTTAGTGTGTCTGTGCAACTTTTATCTCTCAAACTCCCAAAACAACATATTTAGGACAAATATTATGTCATTAAAATGAAATTAGTATTTTCCAAACTGGGGGTCGTGAGCCAATCTATCAATTACAATTAAGAAAAACAAAAGTACCAGATGAAGTTCCAATAACAGGTAATAATAGCAATAACTATATAAAATACTACATACTTTAATACGGTTGAAAAATAAATGTTTTTGAAATTAATCATTCAAATGTGCTGTTAAATTATTAAAATATTTATATTTATATTAAAAGTAAACAATTAAGGTCAAATGTGTTTGGCCGAAAAACAAGTTTGAAAACTCCTGGCTTACGATGTATTATAAGTTTGAGCATTCCAAGCTCAAAAAACTTTTATTGAACCTCTTCATCCATAGGTTTTCAATTCTCAAAGTTATTATTACAGTATTATCGCATGAGAAAAAATCGGCATAATCCCATCGGGACGCAGAAACAATGCTCTGCTGCAGCATGACTGAAAGCTTAGCAACCTCACGTCATCCCAGATGTATGACATCCTTCCTTAAACTGAAAAAGTACAGGAGTTTCATTAAGATCTACTTACGTTGCATCAGGTTTCTTTTAATTCCTTGTTTTTGCAATTTTGATCATTATACAGCCAATCACAGACGTGCCTGATGAGCGCATCAATGTAACTTTTAAAAAACACAGTTTTTCATTAATGTGTGCAATAGCAATTAAATGAACTCCTAAAAACTCCTTTTTGTCTTTGTAGTCCATGAGAATATGGCCTATAAAAAGGTTTTAATGTATTCTATTAATGGTGGTTAATAATAATGCATGACGCCTCTGTGTTGATACACTGTTTTTACACTAAGTTTAGATCAAAATGTCTTTTCTTTGCATCTGGTCAGGTGTGTACAACTTATTGACTGGTATGTTATACAAAATGTAGATTTCAGAGAACATAGAATTGTTTGTCCAATTGAACATAAAAATTAGATTTGCATTTGTCACTGTCAAATAATGTGAATGTTGAACCAGCGTTTTACAGAAACTTAGGGTATGGCATATTATCCTCTTTTCATACAACAACGACGTTCCCAAGTATCATAAAATCAGGGGTCCAGGGCTGAACGCCACTGGAATGCTCTCCGGACGAGGCAACACTAAATGCGTCACTCACGCATGTGGATCCCGCGTCGATCAGTAGCAATAGTGTGATTTCTGCGTGAAATCACAACGGGCACGTGCAGCAAACGCTTTCCGGACAAGGCAACGCTAAAGGCGTTGCTCACGTGTGCGGATCCCGCGTCGATCAGTAGCAATAGTTCTTAAAAAGTCACCCAAACGGACTGTATGTATGTATGTAGCCGAGCAGCCGAGCTGCAGTAGTGGAGTGTGCAGCCCCAACGATCCTTTTCAACCAATCCATGCATTGAGAGACGTTGGGACCGCCTACCTTATTAACATACGGACACAGAAATACAGAAATAAATAAATGTAGAAATGCATAAATAAATGCAAAAATAAATAAACGTAGAAATACATAAATACACGTAGAAATACATAAAAAAAAATTAGAAATAAATGTAGTGGTGCAAAAATAATAAAATTAAAAGTTGATACTTTTGACAAAACAATAGATTTATTTGTTTTTGTCTGCATTTGTTTCTGCATTTAATTAATTACTTCCATGTAAGGAAACCAGCGGTTTATGTAGATGGAAATGGCTCATTGTCAGTTTTAATTGTAAAAAAAATGGTTAAGAACGTGTACGCACACGTAACAATCAAAACATAGTATAGTTTTTTTGACTCGTACGTGTACACAGACGTTTGACGCATCTCCGGGGCTACATACTAAATTCTCTTGTAGACGCATCCACGAGCAACACGTACAATGTACGCAGAGTTTAAAAAATCATCTTCTGATGACGAAAACTGCGTAATGCGCACTCTACGCAGACCCTCGCGTACACGTAAAAATCGACTATACTTCGGCCTTAAAGAAAACACCACCGTTTTTCAATATTTTACTATGTTCATACCTCGATTTAGACAAATTAAGCGGATAAAAATTGAGAACTATATTGTATGGCGGAAGAGAACTTAGTTTGCAGCACTTCGACCTGAGTGTGCAGTAACATCATCACTCCTGACTACTCCGCCTCTCGATCAAACTTTCGTCAATATTACTGCGCCCAAGGTTGAATTTTATTTTGTGCCACCATACTTACTCGTGTAACAACTCATATAAGTCTTTAAATAAGGAAAACATGAAAGTGTTTAGTTACTTCTAAATTCACCCCTTTTTGGATCCTAAAGAATAAATGGGGCTAGGCTAAATGCTAACACATTCACAACGCTCTGTACAAACATTAAGTGCACGCATTGAAATAAAGACAGGGATGTATAAAAATAATAAGTAATAAGTAATAAGTTGAGGTAAGAACATAGTAAAATATTGAAAAAAGGTGGTGTTTTCCTTTAAGTCAACTGCACCCTCCCTCAGCAGGTGCTTTGTAATAAATGAATATTCCACATTTCTACTTTAAAATAATCTTTTCACAGTCCAGTAAAAATCACTATCCAAGTGAGACCTGACAAAAAGATGAATGTCTCTGAGACAATGTCCATTGATAGCAACACAGCTTTGCTGGTGGGTCTTACAGGAATGTATAAATGAGTCTTTAATGACTGAGCGATGGGAATGCGTCACTGTGGGAATTTGACCCATATCGTGTGCTAAGAGAGGAAGTCTACATGTACCACATCGTTCAAAAACATCCTTCATCGCAGGATGGCGATACACAGACAGGAAGACTCTTTGTGTAGTTTTAACAGAGATCTGCATTAATAGCAGGAAAACGTATTAACACACAAACTGCGAGTCAAGCATTCATAGAGAATCAAACATCTCCGTTACCGTAATGCGTTTCTGGTGGGGCATTGTGTTAGCGGTATAAAGGTCATAGGTTTGATTCAGTGTTCTTTTAAAAACGTTCAAAGTGTGAATTATTAATTCATAGACCGCCAGCATATTTAATATGACATACATGAAAGATTGACAGGCTATGAGTGGATGTGTGCTCCACTAGATCAACGTCTCATTTAACTTAATGAAAGGATAAAAACATCTCCCAACTTTAATGTGAGTTACTGTAGGGCCTGGTTAAGTAGTTTAATGGTGTTAATGGTTGTTGTACAAGATACCACCCCATAAAAAAGATCAATACAATCAGTGTGCTGTATGTGTGATGTTATTTTGTGTTGGGTATTGATCTCATTTGAGCACACAGACTGTTTGCTTACTGAAGTGTGTATGTGTATGTGTGGGAGGTGCATATTATGTACATTATCAGTCAATGAATATTAATTATGTGATGTAACACTTGACCAATAATCCTTGCTGAAAGAGTGCTAAGGGTAATAAATCACTGCGTATGTGATGGGTAAGCGGCGGGTTTACAGGGGCTTCTGCTGGGTCTTAAAGCCGCTGTTTAATGCAGCCAGTCGGTGTTTTGACAGCTTGTGTTGCCTTTCAGAAAGTGTTACCCTCACATTAACACTTAAGCATTTCCTAAAAAGTGAAGGGAATAAGTAGGTATGATGACACAATTTTCAGAAACCCCAAAGCTCAAAATTGATCACATGACTAGACAGAGCAGACATTTACCTTTACAAAGATACCTGGATTGTAAAAATGGATTGAGAAAGTTGATATTTTTAAGATAAGACATCAGAGGAAAAAGTTATATATGGATGTCAACGGAAGGTGTGTGATCGAAAATGCTGCTTATTCACATATTTTTGCTTGTAACTTTCTCATTTTATCAGATATTTGCATGAAATTTAAACAAAAGGAGGATTTTGTTAGTTCTTTTAAATTAAATCATGAACATTTACTGTTTTAGTCGGAATGGGCATCAGACCCATGGTAAATACACTGCAAAAATATCAAAAAATTCTTAAATTAAGATGCTTTTTCTTGATGAGCAAAATGACCCAAGAAAATAAAACTAGTTTTTAGACCAAAAATATGAAATTTAAGTGATTTTGTGCATAAAACAAGCAAAAAAAAAAAAAAATCTGCCAATGGGGTAAGCAAAAAAATCTTGAAAATTTTTCTTAAACACTAAATTCAAGAAAAATTTGCTTACCCCATTGGCAGATTATTATTTTTTTGCTTGTTTTATGCACAAAATCACTTAAATTTCATATTTTTTGTCTAAAATCTAGACTTATTTTCTTGGGTTGTTTTGCTCATCAAGAAAAAGCATCTTAATTTAAGAATTTTTAGATTATTTTACTGAAAACAAAACAAAAATACTATGTTTTTTTCTTTTGAAAATAATTTTTTGCAGTGCACTCTTATTTCATTCCTTAATCTTGCAGATCATTTTAGTATTTATAAATGCACCTACATGATATGTTGTTTATTTTTGTTGAAAATATCTGTGACGCATTATAGTCCTCTAATTGTCATACAGCTTCACATATAAAACAGAGTGTTTCGATAATATGCATATTTATCTATCAGTGCATGGAAAACATTTAAAACATTCCCGTGTGAAATGGCAGAAGTAGTTTTTTTTATCTGACGTGCATTCTGCTTGCATCTGTACAAGAATCTGTACTCAATAAACATTCAGTATCAAGAAACATTTGACTGAAAAATGTTTCCCATGAACAAGCTGATGATGCATTTAAATGCTTGAAATTACTTTTGTAGACAAAAATATTAATTTCTTTCTTAAAGGAATAGTCTACTCATTTTCAATATTAAAATATGTTATTACCTTAACTAAGAATTGTTGATACATCCCTCTATCATCTGTGTGCGTGCACGTAAGCGCTGGAGCGCGCTGCGACGCTTCGATAGCATTTAGCTTAGCCCCATTCATTCAATGGTACCATTTAGAGATAAAGTTAGAAGTGACCAAACACATCAACGTTTTTCCTATTTAAGACGAGTAGTTATACGAGCAAGTTTGGTGGTACAAAATAAAACGTAGTGCTTTTCTAAGCGGATTTAAAAGAGGAACTATATTTTATGGCGTAATAGCACTTTTGGGAGTACTTTGACTCGCCTGAAAAGTCCGCTCCCCTTCTCACTCTCATAATGGGAGAGGGAGGGTGTTACTGCGCCGAGTCGAAGTACTTCCAAAAGTGCTATTACGCCATAAAATATAGTTCCTCTTTTAAATCCGCTTAGAAAAGCGCTACGTTTTATTTTGTACCACCAAACTTGCTCGTATAACTACTCGTCTTAAATAGGAAAAACGTTGATGTGTTTGGTCACTTCTAACTTTATCTCTAAATGGTACCATTGAATGAATGGGGCTAAGCTAAATGCTATCGAAGCATCGCAGCGCTCTCCAGCGCTTTCGTGATGAGTAGACTATTCCTTTAAAAAAAAAATTGAAATGGAAAGTTTGATTTAAACTAGACTTAGAATATTGAAGACAAAGCAGCCAAAATGAGCCCAGAATAGATGTGAAAACATCTTGGTTTAAACCTTAAGATGCTTCTAGACAAGATGATAAAACTATATTTTTATGATTTTTACTATTATTCAATAATGTAGAAAAATATAAAGAATAAGGGCCAGATTTACTCCAGCGAAAGCGCCTCTTTTTAAAAAATAAAGACGTGCAGTGAAAAAGTGGCATGGACACAGCTGTTTTTGCGACTGACCTTATTGGATATGCATTTGTAAGAGTTTCCCTTTCAAAGCTAAATGTGAGGAGACTATTTAAATAAATCACGCAATATGATTTACTAAAGTTTGTGCTTGTCAGTTAACTAGTATTTGGGCCATTTTTTATTGTCGATAAAAGTATGTCTTAAACCTTATGCTAATTTGTGATGCACTGACTGCTTTGGTCATTATGGAAATGAGATTTTTGTGCCTTTGTTCTCCAACGTGTGTCTTGTCAGAAAATCACCCGCAAAAATGTCTACTTCCATCTGCGGTTTATTGAAATTGTGCTCTCAAGTTAATTTGCCCTGTTTAGTAAATCTGGCCATAAGTGTTTAAAGAGTAAGTGTTCCTAAACTTTTGACCGATACTTTACACTAAAGATTCAAGCATTAAACAAAAAATTAAGCATTAAGATTTGTGCTTACTGAAATAACTGAAGTAGTCAAAACTTTTGTGTATGTTACCAATAATTATTTAGACTAGAGGACTGAATCATCAGGCTCCACCTTTGACCCTCATATAAGTTGAAATCCACTTCACTTTTAAGCCCATAGTTCACCCTGGAAAGAAAATTTTATCATAAATCACTTACAAGCTAGCTAAAGTCAGCAAATTTAGCATATTTACGTCTGAATTTCACACGCGAATGAAGTGAGTTAACTCAAAATGTTTAAGCTTCCAACTATGCGCGAATTGTGCGATTTATTCGCTTAATTCGCGTCTAGTGTGAACGCACCCTGAGTTCTTTGATCATCTTTGGAATACATTTTTCGTTAGTTTTGATGAAAACCGGGAGGTTTGTGACTGTCCCGTAGACTGCTATTCAATGGACACTATTTAAGGCCAAAAAAGAATAAAAGACATCGTAAAAAATTCTAGCGAGCAGAACACTTCTGTGCACAAAGAAAACAGAACTAACGACATCAACAATTTGTTTTCCCTGTTGCGCGTTCATGAGCAGGCTATAAGTTCACGCTCGTTGTTTGCTAACTACGTCAGGAGGTCACGCCATGAACTTGTATTCTGATCATGAACGTGTAAACAATGAAAACTAATTCTTGAATAAAGTCGTTAGTTTTGTTGTCTTTGTGCACAAAAGTTTTCTCATTGCTTCATAATCTTATCCAACCACTGATGGCACATGGACTTTTTTTGGACTTTTTTGCCGATGTCCCGTGGACGGTCACATGACTCCTGAAGGACTTAGGGGTTCGGAACGACATTGTGCTAAGTGATTTATGATAAAATTTTCATTCTGGGGTGAACTATTGCCTTAAGTTAGCAGTGTTAATACTTTTGGTTAGTTTTAATAGTCCACACAAACGCTCCACAGAATGTTGTCCACACACATTGTTTGAATGATATTTCAGCGATACGACCTAATTTGTGTGATAAATCCTTAAGGGGCACAGATTTGATACCAAACATGATATACAGAATGAGGAAATATTTGTCTGACTAAGAGGGCCAAGAAAAGCTTTTCATTGTCCAGTCTCAACACGAAAGGTCTACGCCATGTATGGCCAAAGCCGCACAACAGGTCAATACGGGGCGTCCACACTTACAACACAATGGGTCATTCTTCTGCAGTTCAGCTTTCTCTCAAACACACACACACACACACACACACACACACACACACAAAGTGGTCTCGAAAGCCCCCACCCACCCCATTATACCCCTGTGAGGGCAGGAAGTGTAATGTGACTCCGTGGTCTGAGCCCCATGTTTTAATCCTCCACATAGCTTTAGGCCAATCACACAAACAACACACAATCTCACATACTTACTATTGAGGATTACAGTGACCCACACACACAAACACACACTCTCTGTGTGAAGGTCCATGGCCTGCACTGGGCGGTGAGGATTAACTTGTCTTGGTTTAGCTGCTTTTGGGACTCAAATTCTCAGTTTTTTGGTGTCGTTTCTTTTTCTCTGGATAATGATGCCGACTGTTTTCATCTCTCTCTCTCCTCAGCTGAGCGGCGCCTCGGAGTGCAGTTGCAGCGTGAGTCCTGACGGAGCCAAGAAGAAGAAATCCAAAAACCTGTGAGTCTTATTTACATTTATGCATTTGGCAGATGCTTTTATCCAAATAGTGCATTACAACTATACATTGATCAGTGTGTGTGTTCCCTGGGTTCAAACTCATGTCCTTTTGCGCTGCTAATGTATGCTCTACCACTGAGCATTTGTCATCTTACCGTGATCTTACCGTGCTGTATGTTTGTCACGGGTGCGCTACTCAAGAGTAATTTTTTTAATCTTTACAAGATAAAAATAGACTAATCTGATCTAGGGCTGCATAACGATTAATCGCGACTAATCGTTTGCGGAATAAAATATTTTGTTTACATCATATGTATATGTGTGTATACTGTGTATAATAATTCTGTATATATAATACACACACATGCATGTATAAATTAAGGAAATATTACATGTGTATATACATATACACATCTATATATAATTTATATTATAACAATTAGTCGCGATTAATCGTTACGTGTTCAGATTTATAGTGACTGTGTTTGAGGTGTTTTATCAGATTTCCAAGGCCTAGTGCACACGGACACGGGTATTTTTATAAACGTGACTTTTTTACGCGGTTCCGCCATTCGTCCACACGAAAACACAGTTTTTGAAAAAAACCTATCAAGGTAAGGATTTTAAGAAACACCGGTTGCAGTGTTGTCGTGTAGACAGTAAAACCGTGGTTTTTGCCTTGCGATGTCAGAGTGTGCGCTGTTATCCGCAGTGTTTGATGTCAGATTGTGTGCCGCTGACTGCTTTGTTGATGATTCTGTGCAATGGCGGGCGTAGCCCAAATCTCCTCTTTCCTCTGTGCGTCATGTTGTTATCCTACCGGAACCGGTAATAACTTTTGGTTAGGCTTCTGATTGGCCAAGGTGGCTTTACGATTTGGGTTATATCGCCACCTGCTGTTGTGGCATGCTCTTGACAGCGCTTGATAGCGTGTTTTTGCTTTTTAATGTGGACGAAGATTTCTTTTAAACCGAGCATGTATGGATGGGATATTTTTGGAGGTTATAAAAATACACAGTGTCTGTGTGAACTAGGCCTAAATGGGGTCTAGTTGAACCTCATATATAGTGAAGACAATTCAATGACAGTGTAGCTGAAGGACGCATACGCTTGTGTATCTTTGTATTGAATCTTAGTCAGCTATCTGCTTACACAGAATTTTTGCCCAGTGCTTACACTGCAATCTAAGATATCATATTTTGTCCAAGGCAGCCTGCCATGTATCCATTATAGTGAAGGCAATCAAAGAATGTGCATTATAAATATTACCATTTATTTATTGTCTTGGGAACAAAATGTTTAATTTAATACTGAAGAGTTTGAGTTTTTGTTAGTTGATTAAACATTTGTATTATTATTAAACTTTTTTACTTAGTATTGGTGTGTATTACAGTATTGTTATGCTTATAGAGGGTATGCATTGACGTCACTTTTCCACGTGACCACGCTGGAACTCGCCCTGTTGAATGGCAAACGTTCAACAAAATGGCTGGTTTTCATAGCGGCTGTGGCAAAAATGCCTGTAAAACTGACAATTATCAGCTTAAATTGAATTTAGTTGGACTTGATAGCAGAGGTGGACTATACACTGCAAAAAATGTTTTCAAGAAAACATTTTCTTAGTATTTTTGTCTTGTTTTCAGTAAAAATATCTAAAAATTCTTAAATTAAGATGCTTTTTCTTGATGAGCAAAATGACCCAAGAAAACAAGTCCAGCTTCCAGACCAAAAACATCAAATCCAAGTGACCTTGTGAACAAAACAAGCAACAAAATCTCCCAATGGGGCAAGCAAAAAAATCTTGAACATTTTTCTTAAACAGTAATTTCAAGAAAAATTTACTTACCCCATTGGCAGATTTTTTTTTGCTTGTTTTATGCACAAAATCCCTTAAATTTGATTATTTTTGGTCTAAAAACTAGACTTATTTTCTTGGGTCATTTTGCTCATCAAGAAAAAGCATCTTCATTTAAAATTTTTTAGTTATTTTTACTAAAAACAAGACAAAAATACTAAGAATTTTTTTCTTGAAAATCATTTTTGCAGTGCAAGAATAAATTTAGTTTTTTTTTTAAGGATTTTTCTCCATACAGTGGACTTTAGTGAACCTCAACAGTTTACACTGCAAAAAAGATTTAAGAAAAAAAATCTTAGTATTTTGTCTTGTTTTCAGTAAAAATATCTAAAAATTCTTAAATTAAGATGCTTTTTCTTAATAATAAGTGTAGATTTTACACCAAAAATATCCAATTTTTGTGCATAAAACAAGCAAAAAAATCAGCTAATGTGGTAAGCAAAAAAATCTTGAAAATTTTTCTTAAACACTAAATTCAAGAAAAATTCAAGAAAAATTTGCTTACCCCATTGGCAGATTTTTTTTGCTTGTTTTATGCACAAAATCACTTAAATTTGATATTTTTGGTCTAAAAACTAGACTTATTTTCTTGGGTCTCTTTGCTCATCAACAAAAAGCATCTTAATTTAATAATTTTTAGATAGTTTTACTGAAAACAAGACAAAATAATTCATTAAAAAAATATTTTTTACATTTTCCAAGCATGTGTGCTTTATAAGGGTGTTTGTCTTGGGAAAAGTTTTACTTCAATACATGTATTCTTTAATATTGCATATTAAAATGTATTTAATACCTAATTACATTAAAATTGTGTACGTTAATGTACTTAAATGTTAAATGTAAAATAAAAACTTGTATTTATGAAATGTATTAAGAGTAAATATTATGATAATATGCTTTGCATATGTATGTTTTCCAAAGAAAAACACGGATAAAATACAAATGATTTTTTTAAGTAGAAAATAAAACCTCTGTTTGATAGTGACCCTAGCAACTTATCAACCCACCTGTGGTCTGTGGACGTTGGCATGAACGATCAATTTACTTCTCCTTTCGGTGTTTCTTGCCAGTCTTTAAAACGATAGCTCCAAATTCTTGTTAATCTGTTAGTACAGTCTATCGCACAACAGCTGTTTCTCATTTCAACGGGTTTTCCCTGTGTTTTCGCTGATTTCACACTGTACACTCATTCTGCCGCTCTGTCTTTTGCCACTCAGTGGGTGTAACCACAGGCAATTTCGCCGAAGGTGACGTCACGTGCATACCCTCTATTAGTGTACCATATTGTAAACAAGCTTTGTGTAGCTGTTTGTGTGTGTGTGTGCATATGTTTGTCTTGTAATAAGTTAATGTCATTACTGCTGTTCAAGTGATAGTTAATCTGAGGCTTTGTGTTGTAAGATGTGAATTGTGGAAGGGGGAATAAAGCTGAAGCTCTTTGAGGTGTTATTGTACAGTAAAGGGTTCATTATAGTTCTGCATGGGTCCTACGGCTTAGCATCAACACGTCGCTTTTCATTCATACTTCGACGTGCAATTACACATGCAGACCACTAGTTGGTATCCACGCATGCAACCCACAGTAGCAGTGCAACAGCCAAACAGGAAGCAGCTTCGCCAGTAAACCTCAAAAACGAAGAAGAAGAAACCGCTTGTTGTGTATGATTTGAAAGGACCATGATGGAGGTAAAAAGACAGCGACTATTGTTGCAGTTTGAGTTAAATCACTCCTCAACCTGGCCCATTTTTGTTCTTATCGTCTCAAGCAAAAATGCCTATAAGGACATTTTCTTTACCTGACGGGAGTTCTAGGTGATCCAGGAGAGACATATTGGCTTTTAGAAATTGTAATAGAAATGCTAAAAAAAGGACGCGTCAAGTATAAACAAGGCTTTAGACACAAAACTACCTCACAACATGTTGGAGGAAGGCCAGAAAAGATTGAAAATGTCCTTTGAGTTATTGTGGAGTGATTTGTGGAAGGTCAGCAGGGAACACACAATGTCAGGATGTTATTTCAAATAAGGACATCTCTTAACACAGCTGTGCTATCATTAGACACAGAAAATGACTTTTATAGAGTACAGTGGCTTTTGAAGGATTTCATGTGTATGCTCATCTGGGGTTTGGACCTCTAAGACTGAAATAATCTATGAATAAAGTTATAAAGTTATAACAGGAGAGATTGTGAGATGTCTTATCTGCAAATAAATATGAATTACCCAGATTTAATTGCTGGTTGATGTTAATTCATTAATAGTTTTACTTTTAAACCCTCTGGTTACAAGTGCCCCATTTATTTCCATTGTAAGCGCACTACTGTAAGCACATTTTAGTTGGAAGCATGTGTTTAATTTTCTCTCAACACTTCAAAGTCTCATTGGCCATTATTGTGGAAGTATAATATGAAGGACATGTAGTACCAGACCTGCATTTAGAAAAACATAAAACACTTTCCCTATTGCACTGCACTCTTGCTTGCAATCTTTATTGAGCAATCTGCATTTACATGAATGTATGCGGCGGATGCTTTTACCCAATGTATTCTGTAGATTTGATCAGTATGTGTGTGTTCTTTGAAGCAGTGTAATTGTTCACGTTTGTGTACAACAGATTCCAGTTACACAGAATTAAGTATTATGGTGCAAACAACAAAAAACAAAAAGGTCTTAGGAGGTTAAACTGCAATTCATCGACGGGCCATCTCCAAAAATGAGTCAATGTG
Source organism: Misgurnus anguillicaudatus (assembly GCF_027580225.2). Classification (NCBI taxonomy): domain Eukaryota; kingdom Metazoa; phylum Chordata; class Actinopteri; order Cypriniformes; family Cobitidae; genus Misgurnus; species Misgurnus anguillicaudatus. Next base: position 2,004,730 of record NC_073358.2, on the reverse strand, counting down.
AGTCTAATGCCACTGCTGTCACTAGTTGCTGTTTCAGCAACTAGTCACCTTAGACCCACCCACATCCTGCCTCTTTGACAATTTTCGGTTATCCAGGAGTGACGCGCTGTCAAGATGGCGACAACAGGTTCCACCTACTTTAGGCTTCAAAAATCCTCTTTACAAACCTACAGGGCACACTGCATCCATTTTTTACAGTCTATGGTTCAAACCCATGACCTTTTGTGCTGCTAATGCAGTGCTCTGTCACTGAGCTATAGCACAGCATGTCATGTGATAAATTGTACATTTGGAATAATTTAATTTGCATAAATGTGATTAATATTAGGGGGAAAGTGGGGCTAGGAGAGGTTTTAAGTGAACTACATGGCCTCTTGAATATGCACCAACAAAAGGAACTCTTTAATATTGTGATTTAATGTCGACATTTATTCTTGTGGCATTGTTTCTGTGCATGACACATAGGGCTGTCACAATGATTAAATAATTGTCTCATTGCGATTGTTTGACCTCATCGCGATGATTTCAGATCACCACAATGATTGCACATCCCTCTAAAAACACAAGGGGGAGCCGCAGCGCCTGTACAAATGAGACATTATCTGATTACTTTCAAATATATGTGATGTGTATTAATATTTACTGCCAGGTTAACCTTGCAAAATATTTAATTATACTGTAATAATCACAACAATGTGTGGAAATGATTTCATAAACAAAAAATGTATGAGAATTAAATGTCAAAGCACTTAAACAGTCAATTAATCGTCATAATCGTCAAAGAATTAAAACAGTCAATTAATCATCATAATCGTCAAATCACCAAAACAGCCAATTAATCATCATAATCGTTAAAGCAATAAAACAGTCAATTAATCATCATAATCGTCAAAGCACTAAAACAGGCAATTAATCGTCATAATCACCAAAGCACTAAAACAGGCAATTAATCGTCAAAGCACTAAAACAGTTAATTAATCATCATAATCGTCAAAGCACTAAAACAGGCAATTAATCATCATAATTGTCTAAGCACTAAAACAGTCAATTAATCGTCATAATCGGCAAAGCACTAAAACAGGCACTTAATCGTCATAATTGACAAAGCACTAAAACAGTCAATTAATCATCATAATCGTCAAAGCACTAAAACAGGCACTTAATCGTCATAATCGTCAAAGCACTAAAACAGACAATTAATCGTCATAATCGGCAAAGCACTAAAACAGGCACTTAATCGTCATAATCGACAAAACACTAAAACAGTCAATTAATCATCATAATCATCAAAGCACTAAAACAGGCACTTAATCGTCATAATCGTCAAAGCACTAAAACAGTCAATTAATCGTCATAATCACCAAAGCAATAAAACAGGCAATTAATCATCAAAGCAATAAAACAGACAATTAATCATCATAATCGTCAAAACAATAAAACAGGCAATTAATCGTCATAATCGTAAAAGCAATAAAACAGACAATTAATCGTCATAATTGTTCAAGCACTAAAACAGGCAATTAATCGTCCAAGCACTAAAACAGGCACTTAATCGTCAAAGTAATAAAACAGACAATTAATAATTATAATCATCAAAGCACTAAAACAGGCACTTAATCGTCATAATCGTCAAAGCAATAAAACAGGCAATTAATCGCCATAATCGTCAAAGCACTAAAACAGGCAATTAATCGTCATAACCGTCAAAGCACTAAAACAGGCAATTAATCGTCCAAGCAATAAAACAGGCACTTAATCGTCATAATCGACAAAGCACTAAAACAGACAATTAATCATCTTAACGGTCACAATTTATTAGACAATTAACCATCAGCCAAATTTCATAATCGTGACAGCCCTAGTGACACAAAGTAACAACAACAACAACAGAAGACAGATAAGACGTGACAACTTTTTTGTCAATCTGTGTGTTTGCATTTAACGTTTGTCTGGAGTTCTCACCTGGCCTCATTATTCACTTTTAGGATTTGCTTTATTTTCTTTGTATATCATTGTGAAAATCTTAAACCTTTTCATTACCGTTTGTTTCATTTTAAAATATGTTGATTTGCTAATAACTTTCCTCTGCTAAATGTTTGCAAAACAGAATTTGTCTATCTGGACAATTGCCAATATTACCTTTCAGAAAAAGTTGTTTTTCTAAGGACTCGTTTAAAACTACTCTGGCACCGAGTTTATGACAGCAAACCAGACAGAAAACAGACACCAGGACTCATGTGAGACTACCATCTGTTTATAAAGAGTCTAAACTACGACCAACTGACCCATGTGTGCTTACCAATACAAGCATGCATTCATTCATACGCACACACATACCGTCTATAAACACATCAAATAGGAAACGTCGTTATTTCATAGTGCTTTACTGCATGTTTCATAAACTTTATGTGAAACCGTAAGCATGCTGTAAACACAGACACACAAGAGTATACACTAGAACAGATCTGGCCTGTGATTGGCTCACGCTAGTTCTGCCTCCTTGCGTTCTTGGGCTATAAAAAGACACCGAGTCTCTCCCTTTGGTTAGAGGAATGTGATCACCCTGTCCTGAGCACCCTGCTTCATACAGACACACACACACATACATGCACTCATGTTACACATAATGGTGGATTTCTCCGAGAAGTACCTGGAAAGGTAGGCACCAAACGTTCCTGCTCCGCTGCTCTGAGACTTTCACGTTAATGAGACGAGGGAAGGAGGGATTTAAAAATAGACAGAGTTTAGTTTAGATGAGGGTGCCTGGAGTTCAGATCTCATGTGGTTTGTCCGTGGCAGGGAGCTTTTCTTTTCGGCTGTTCTTCATGAAGTTGTGCGCGGTTGGTGTGTTGATAATTTCCTGATTTATTTGCGTGATTTAAAAGCATTTGTGTATTTCTTGGGTGAATGAACATGACGGGGTTGTTTTGCACTTTAAAAAGATTAATTTTGCATTAAGAATGCATGAGTTATTTCCAAAATGTAGTGATGACAAGGCACATTTACCCAGAAATTCAAAATGCAAAAAGAAATGTTTTTCTCATTATTGTAATGCAAAATATAAATAAATATGCAAATATTGCTAGACTGTATTTATGCATTATGGTGTTATTTGCTGTGTTGTCATTAATGCTAATATGTTGTATTATATTATTATTATTGAGCAATTACGCTAATACAGTAATAATAAACATCAGCACGCATTGCGGTTTTGAGAAGTGCATAATGTGCAATTAAAATACCATCATATTTTTTTTATCTTGTGTTGGAAATTAAATACATTTTTCATGAGATTCTCTAAATTGCTTTGTAAGTTTACCAACTTTCACACAAGTTCACAAGGTGTCATGTAAATGTGATGCGATTTCATACGGCTGTTCTGAATTCTTAGTTTGACACATGGATGGTGACATTCATAGTGATTGCAAGACATTTACACATGAGCTGATGAAATGCCTACAAACACACATATGTCTATTTAAGGCAAGCGTTGCTACTTCGATGTTCCAGTGATTTGGAAATTGGACACCTGTTGGGACATGAACCGGTAACGGGTCGCATTTGTTTCAAATTGAAGTCCCATTGCAAGTCATCACTTTCACGTTCCAAGTGTCTTTCCCACTGCAAGCGTCCTGGTTTCACAGCCTGAACTCCATTACGGGCAGTAATGTGAGCCGGGCAGAGTGGGAATTGGCAAAGCCTTGAGATAATTGTGGCTCTCCTCCTATATCTCCGGCTTCCCTGCAGGACTCACAAGGGGAAATGTCTGTTGACGGGCGCACAGAGCCGGATCAGAGCATCCTAATTTGATAAGTTCCAGCGAGGGCGCATCCTTCCTGTCGAGAGATTACAGGCCTGTGCGCCGTGAGGAGGCGAGACACCAGCTGTTTCTGCTCGATAATTAGATGAATGTTTTTCACTAAATGAAGGGTCATGATCGCCGCCGAGGCGTGATGGAGCTGAAACATCTCACCGCCACTGAAGTTGCCTTGTGCTTACACAGCAAAGTATTATTGTTAACACATTTTTTATATGCATAATTTTTTTATATGTATATAGACATCACATTAGTCATGCATTAAGTAGTTTACAGAATTTTAAGCATTTTCATCCATGCTTTGTGCATCTTGTAGGCTTCAAAAATTTGTTAGGGATGTTATTAGGGCTGCATAACAACAAATTGCAACTAGTCATTTGCATAATAAAAGTTTTTGTTTGCATCATATATGTGTGTGTACTGTGCATAATAATTATGTATATTTAAAAAATACACACATGCATGTATAATTGTAAGAAAAAATATGTTTATATATTAAGCACATATTTATATACAATATAAATTATATATAAATTGAAAAAAATATATATACACCAGTAATTATTTCTTAAATATATACATGCATGTGTGTAAATATACAGAATTATTATGCACAGTACACACACACATATATGATGTAAACACACTGCAAAAAATGAATTTGTTACTTAGTATTTTTGTCTTGTTTTCTAATATAAATATCTGAAAATTTTTAAATTGAGATGCATTTCCTTGGTAAGCAAGTGGCTTAAGATATTAAGTCTTGTTTAATGATAAAAATCAAGAGTTTTTTAACTTAAAACAAGTAAAAATATATCTGCCAGCGCAGTAAGAAAAATAAACTTAACTCCAGTTTCAACTTAATTCAATTAACTTAATTTAAGGGTGTAGCGGAGGATTTTCTCGAATTTTAGAAAAGAACCGCCTTCTCCAGTTTTTTTAAAAAATGCAATTGCGCAACACTCCTGATTGACAACTAGGAGGACCAATAGTCTTGATGATCCACCCGGAAAAAGAAAATCCTCCCAAATACCTTTAAGATTTTTTTCTTACTGCACTGGCAGATGTTTTGACTTGTTTTGGGTAAAGAAACTCTTAGTTTTCACAACTGATTTCAACCAACAAGATTTAAAGTCTTGAATCACTTGCTTGCCAGGTAAGTGTTTCTCGGTTTGAGAATTTTCTGATGTTTATACTGGACAACAAGACAAAAATGCTAAGTAAGACATTCAGTTTTTGCAGTGCAAAAACTTTTATTCTGCAGCCCTAGAGGAGATATTAGTTAAAAAAAATCCATGCTACGTCATATTAGATTAAATTATTTTAATTTATTATAACACAACTATTTCATGTCATTATTATGAAAATTTTTAACACATTTTATTTTTATAATGTGACATTAATCGGAGTAAAAAAATGTTGGTTGAGACTCCAGTTGCACTGAATAACACGGCTAAGAATAGTAAAATGGGCATGCATGCAACTTTTTGCATGTAGTAACTGATATTCCAGCATGTATTTCAACACTGGCATGGCTTTTCCTTGCTCAGATCTGGAGTCTGACTGACGCCACATGATTGTGAAGCTAACAGTGTTGCAAAGTAGTGTGGAATCTCAAAACTGCAGTACCGATGCCCAGAGGGAATAATGCTTCCTGTGCCACGTCTACACACACACACACACACACACACACACACACACACACACACACACACACACACACACACACACACACACACACACACACACAGCTGAGGTTGGGTCAGTTTTTAATAGAGCAGGCTTGTATCCAATATCTGATCCTCAACATCCCTAAATGCTAGGGCACGTGTAGTCTTTATATAACTAGAGAAAAATGACAGTAAGCTTTGCGTGATGCTTCAAGGTTTAGTTTAAGGTGAAATGAGCAAAAAGCTGTGTCACTCGTGGTGTGTTGATCTTTACTGTACATACACAGCAGTGTTGATCCAGATTATATCCAGTAGGTGGCATTATTGACTTTCCCCATTATAGGCTGCATGGCATCTGACAAACTCGTGTTACTATGAGTGTTCTTGCATGTGGTTATTTCCACCAAAGCAACACAGCTCGTGGTTGTAGGTTGCATCTTGTAAACTTTCATTACACTCACTTATTTTTTAGGAAGCAACTGTTGAAAATCTTTCCCTCCGATCCGTACGATCCAAAGCCTCTTTCCAGACTCCGTCAGGAAGCCGCATTCCTCACTGGAGGTTAAAAATAAAGTCTCATGCATTCCTATTGGCTAGTTCCGTGCTGTTTTTGTGCCAGGAGCTTTAAAAGCAAAATGTTGTGATGTATTTTTTCTCTGCCACATTTCTGTTTTGTTCGCCGCCTACTTTCTTCAGCAAGCGATCATTTTAAATCCATCATAATCTATGCAGAAGCCCAGCGGTTCATTCGTCATTCTTCACATTCTGGGTCTGTTTGAAATCTGAGTTGTGTTTGAGCGACTTTATCTCCCAAAAAGTGAGACGCTTTCAGAAACACTTATCTCATCTCTGCAGGCCTCATGGAGGTTCGATTGAGTTTTTCTCAGTCTGCCGCTGAATCCAATATGAAAAATGTTAATGGTAAAGCCCCTGGCAGATATCAAAGGGCTAAATATATACCAGATGACGTTACTGCTGCAGATAAGAGTTTTAAAATAGTTTTGAAATAAAATGAGGATTACAGAAGTATAAAATCAATACAGTGTATGTACACTGCAAATAATGAGTTACTTATTTAGTATTTTTGTCTTGTTTTCAGTACAAATATCAAAAAACTCTCAAATTAGGATGCATTTTCTTGATGAGCAACATGACCTACAAAAATAGGTCTAGTTTTTAGACAAAAAACACACAATTTTTTTCTGAATTTGTGCTTAAAACAAGCAAACCCCTCCATGGGGTAAGAAAAAAATCTTAAACTTTTTTCTTAAACACTTAATTCAAGAAAAACTTTCTTAGCCCATTGGGAGATTATTTTTTGTGTGCTTTTTTACTCACAAATTTACCGAGCCCCTAAGGTAACATAGGAGTAAAAAAATCGAAAGTTTAATTTCATGTCTCACGTGAAACTTTCATGTGCTCACACGAAACCTTCATCTGCAGAATTTATTTTTAAAGTGTAGTTTCATGTGCACACGCAAAAGTTTCACGTGTGCACGTGATAGTTTACACGCGAAAGTTTAACGTGAGCACGCGAAACTAAACACGGTAGTTTCAAGTGCGCACGCGAAATTTTCACGTGATACATTGCAAAAAATTATTTTCAAGAAAAACCTTTCTTAGAATTTTTTATTGTTTTAAATAAAAATATCTAAAAATTCTTAAATTAAGATTATTTTTCTTGATGATCAAAACGACCCAAGAAAATAAGTCTAGTTTTTAGACCAAAAATATCAAATTTAAGTGATTTTGTGCATAAAACAAGCAAAAAAATCTGCCAATGGGGTAAGCAAAAATTCTTGAACATTTTTCTTAAACACTTAATTTAAGAAAAAATAGCTTACCCCATTGGCAGATTTTTTTTGCTTGTTTTATGCACAAAATCACTTACATTTTATATTTTTGGTCTAAAAACTATTTTCTTGGGTCGTTTTGCACATCAAGAAAAAGCATCTTAATTTAAGAATTTTTAGATATTTTTACTAAAACAAAAACATAAATACTAAGATTGTTTTCTTGAAAATAATTTTTTGCATTGTAGTTTCACGTGAGCACACGATAGTTTCATGAAACTAAACTTTATTTAATTTTTGTTCCATGTCCCCTTAGGGGCTCCATACAAATTCACTTAAATTGTATATTTTTTGTCTTAAAACTAGACTAGGCTAAAGTGAAACTTTCACGTGCGCGTGTAAACTATCGCGTGCGCACGTGAAACTTTCACTTAAATTAAGATGCTTTTTCTTGATGAGCAAAACGACCCAAGAAAATAAGTCTAGTTTTTAGACAAAAAATATCAAATTTAAGTGATTTTGTGCATAAAACAAGTAAAAAATATCCGGAAATGGGGTAAGCAAATTTTTCTTAATTTTTTCTTGAATTTAGTGTTTAAGAAGAAATGTCAGGATTTTTTGCTTACCCTATTGGCAGATAATTTTGTTTTTTGCTTGTTTTATGCACAAAACCACTTAAAGTTGATGTTTTTGGTCTGGAAGCTGGACTTGTTTTCTTGTGTTGTTTTGCTCATCAAGAAAAAGCAGCTTAATTTAAGAATATTTTGATGTTTTTACTGAAAACAAGACAAAAATACTAAGAATTTTTCTCTTGAAAATCATTTTTTTTGCAGTGTTCTGTCTACACTATGTGATGTGCTGGATCGTTTTATATCACTAAATATAAAATTTTCCAGCGTGGACATGTAGTGATTTTTTTTAGAAACTGGTTTCCGGTGTGAGGAACTGCCTCTCGGCTGTGTGTTACACATCACTGCTGACTAACATTTCATCACCTTCATCATCATCATTGTCTCACCCAACAGATTAGAGTTTTAAATCCTTAAATGCTGATGGTTTAAATAAAACAACCACACACATGAATCTTAAACTGTTGTGGGATAATTTTGCCTCCGTGGCCACTTTAAAAACAGTTTCGTGGAATGAAAGGAATGTTTTATTTTGGCATCGTCACCATTTTGGTCTTTAGGAGGTGGGGAATTCTCCAGCCCTCAGGATAACATCATACGTCATAAATAACTCAGACTTCCTTTTTCCTGTTGGAGCCCATCTGCGTTTACCTTCACCCTAACCAGAGGGCTCTGAAAATTTGGTCAGACTTGTACTGTTATACTGTAACAGAGTTGACACAGATGTGACAAGTACACACAAGCGCCCGTGGAAAATGTGCGCAAGATTTATTTAATAAAACGTTTTAGTCCAACTCACAAAAATAGCACTTTGACCACAAAAACCTAACCCCAGTTTAGCACGTGGCCTTTCGGAGCACTCCCTGAGAGAATCGGATGATCTTATACATGGATATATTTAGAAGCGGTGACCCGGGAGTGCCAAAAATGGGATCCGGTTTCTTTTTTAGAGGCCAAATGTAGATGATGAGGGCACAGGAGCCACAGTGGAAATTAGCGGATGGAAATGGGTGTCGTGTGAGGTCTGATCTTCCTTAAAGGCACTTGAGGTCAGGGAAAGTGAGGACAGGCGTCTGGAGACGCTGTGTGGATCTCATGAGACATGGATGTAGGGGTAAAAGGTCAGATTTTTGGAGGTGCAGCTGTAATCTCCGGCGGTCCCCTGAGTTAGCGCCTCTAGGGCCCCTGGTGGCACCTGAAGAGTGAAGTGATGGTGTTGAGATTAACGCATCCCTCCCTTCACTCATCCACTCGCACGCTCAGACGTTGGACAGGCAGGAGGACGAAACATTGACAGGAGACAGAACGGGAATCTTATTATTTGCAACAACTTTGCCGATTGAGGAGAAAATGTACATGATGGCAAAATGGTTTTAGACTTGTGGATATGATTTGGATTTATTTGGTCACCATCTTCAGTGGGATTGAGATCTTTCTCTTGTGTGTTTCTCTGCCCAGGGCCAAAGATATGAAGAACCGACTCGCTTTCCTGAGGAGGAGAAATGAGTCGCCCGGAAGCAGCCCGTCCGGCAAACTCGACAAAACCATGAAGTCTGCCAAGTAAGTGTGTATGTGTGTGACATGTGCGCCTGTTCCTGGGTCGTGATCCAGCTGGTGGCTCTCTGTTTGTGTGTGGGATGAGATCGAGAGACGAGAAATACAAGCGAGAAGACATTTATAGATGTGACAATGACTTTGATAATGTGCGAGCTTATAGTTTGATAGGGTTAAAGGGGCTAACTCATTAACTCATTTAAAAATCATACAAAAACCTTTTCAGTGATGAAACATTTGAATATAATCATGTGTTTTTATATAGTCATTTAAAATGATGGAGGGTCAAAGGTCATCATTCCATGATGGTTTGAAAGTAACATTAGTGCCCGAAGAGCTAAACTTGACTTCTAAAATTAAAATCTTAAATTCTTAAATTAAGATGTATTTTCTTGATGAGCAAAATGACCTAAGAAAATATATCATTTAAGTAAATTAGTGCTTAAAACAAGCAAAAAAAAAAATCAGCCAATGGAATAATTTTTTTTCTTGAAATAAGTTTACTTTTTTTATTAACACTAAATTCCAGAATTTTTTTATTATTCCATTGGCAAAAAAATAGACTTTTAGATATTTTTACTGAAAACAAGACAAAAATGCTAAGTAAGAAAGTCATTTTTTGCAGTGCAAAGAGGCACCAACCAACACTATTTATTTCTCAAATTTAAAAAGTGCAAGTTAGATTAACTTAAAAAAAGACATAATTTTTTGGGGTGTTACTAAATTGAAGTCATTTAAAAAAAATGTAACCTTACATTTTTCACTTAAAGTGATGAATTTTTTAAAGTTGATTAAATGTGATTTTTTTTTAAGTGTAACAAATTATCCAATTACTTTTTATAGTGTTTATGCACTTTACAGTTTTATTAGTGATGCAACAATTTAAAATTTTTGTGCCTTTACCGATATTCGATTACTTAGAATGACGTCTACCGGTACCGATAGACAGTTTCATTGGACGCATGTACGTTGTCACGGTTACACTTCTGGACGTACCTTAACTTCCGGTCTGTGTTTGTTTAATTGTCTGTTTTGTGACTAAACTGAACTCTGGAACAAATACATTGTCTAGATAACAAATGTTATGCAAAATAATAAATGTTAAATAACAAATGATCATGGATCACCGCTATTTGAATGGAGGTTTGGCAGCCGATCTTTAGTTAACATTGTATACATTAAAGTATACATTTTACACAGTAACGCTAGCCCAGTGTCGTTTTTAATACGCTTTAGCTAGGACTTAAACTAAGGTAAAATATGTGTTGTTTATTTAGCTTTTTATCAGAAATAAACTACTCTAAAAGACTTTGTTGTTATTGATTCTTAGCGGAGTTTACCGGAAGTTACGTTTGTTCCACGAAAGCCGCTTGTTTATGTTGTTACTGCTGAAACCGTCTAAATACAGATAGTTTTGCGTCGTTTTGATGGTCAAGATATAATCTGACCTGATCATCGGATTTTTATACAATCTGCCGATGTCTGATACTGGAATTTTTTTTTTTATCTGCCGATAAAACCGATTGCGTATATTTTTATTTTTATTTGCGAATATAGACCTTCCGTGAGGAAAACCCGTGATGAAGACGTTCAGATGTCACGAACACACTATTTGGTTTAATCACTTGTAAATATAATGTCATTTATGTTATTAAAATATATAGAATTATTTTTTGTGTAATATTAAACTGTACCTGTCCAAATTATTTGCAACATCCGGGTTACCGCAAGTTATTAGTTTTGAAAGGTAGTTATCTGAAAAAAAAAACGAACCTTGGAATGTGCGACCGGCCAATCAAAATCAAGCATTTTAGAGAGCCGTGTAATAAAGGTCGACGTATCCATGCATGTCTAGATCTTACGGGTACCTGCTTTCAGACTGTTGTTTACACTGCAAAAAATAATTTTCTCGAAGGGAAATTCTTGGTATTTTTGTCTTGTTTTCAGTAAAAATATCTAAAAATTCTTAAATTAAGATGCTTTTTCTTGATGAGCAAAACGACCCAAGACCCAAGAGTTTTTAGACCAAAAATATCAAATTTAAGCAACTTTGTGCATAAAACAAGTAACATTTTTCTTGAATTTTTCTTGAATTTAGTGTTTAAGAAATTTTTTTGATTTTTTGCTTACCCCATTGGCAGATTTTTTGCTTGTTTAATGCACAAAATCACTTAAATTTGATATTTTTGGTCTAAAAAGTAGACTTATTTTCTTGGGTCGTTTTGCGCATCAAGAAAAAACATCTTTTTAGATAGTATTTTTGTCTTGTTTTCAGTAAAAATAAGAAACTTTTTTCTTGAAAATCATTTTTTGCAGTGTATATATAATTATAATCTGATTTACAAATTTTAAAATGATGCAAAATTATGTCACAAAGATGAGGTGTTAATAAAACCGATGAATATTCTATTAAACTTATTGAGAATGAGTGAAATGCTGTAATGTACTGTATTATTCACTCAATGTGTAAATGTCAAAAAACAAGTTTCTCTATCGAGCAAGTGTAAATCTAAAAGTGTTGCGTTTAGAGAGAGAGAAAAGTTGGGAGAGAATGAGTCTTTGAGAGAAGATTGGGGGCGGATGTGTCATCTCATTGGTGGAGCCCAGCTCCGCCCCCTCCTCCACACACAGGGTGTATAAAAAAGGCTGTCCAAGAGAGACTAACACAGACGTTCACACACACAGACACACACACACACACAGACACAGACAGACGCTCATTCACAGACGCTCGAGCACATGGTTCGAATGGGTCACACCATGAGAAATCTGACAGAGATGGGCTTGCTGAAAAACCGATCTGCTTTCATTTGCAGGCCCACTCCAGAAGAAGCCATCAAATGGGGAGAATCCTTAGACAAGCTGCTCGGCCATAAATGTAAGATATTTACGTGTCTTATTAATGTGATTTATGGATGTGTATTAGTTTGTATGAATGACTTCCTGGTGTAGGTTTGAGCTGCTGAAAGCCAATGAATGAAAGGAATCAAGTCTATATTTAGCCGCCGTATGTACTGTATATAATCTGGCTTTTAGCAGCTCACCCGTTCAACTTTTAATCTTCTGATGTTGATGTGTAATGCCGAGTGCATGAGTTGGAATAAATGCTTGAGATTTGAGGCGCATGATGCATCTTCCGCCGCTGGGATCGTTTCCTTTAAGCGTATACTTTATCAGCGGGGAACGGAAAAGGTGCTTGCGTGATGGGAAGGGACCAGCGTTTCCTTTCTTTGTAATGCTGGACACCTTTGTATCCAGTTGACTGATTTACTTTAGTAACTTTGACATATTTTTCAATAAGATTGAGTAAAATATATTGTTATGCACATAATAGATGCTCCACCGATTACATAAAAATATAATGGAGCACACACACACATACACACACATTACAAGATTGTACTGCAATGCTCAGATTTAAGATTCGTGACAGATGCTTTCTTACCAAACAGGGAACATGACGGCTTTAAGAGTCATTATTACAATGAGTCAGGAGGACAATTATGATAGGAAATGCAAATTAAACAACATAATAGTGGAAATGTAATCTCGTGCGGTCTCAGAGGAGAAGAAATATAATCGAGTTCCCGGTCAGAATTGTCAGTGATGATGACTCAGGTTTGGCATTCGTCTCTTCGATGGAGGCTGCCGTTGCCATGGTTCTCTGTTTATCCGTTCAATAACATCTGCCTCTTTTTCCCCTCTCCTGCATCAGATGGGCTGGCGGCGTTCAGAGCTTTCCTGCGCACGGAGTTCAGTGAAGAGAATCTGGAATTCTGGCTGGCCTGCGAGGATTACAAGAAAATTAAATCGCAGTCCAAGATGGCATCCAAAGCCAAGAAAATCTTTGCGGAGTACATCGCCATCCAGTCCTGTAAAGAGGTGAGCATGAAAAGAGATTATCTACTAAAGATCTCCAAGATAATCACGAACACATCTTGAGTTTTTACGTTTTTTTTAAATAGCCTGGCAACACAATCGCAGGTTTGATGTTCATGTGTAAAAGAGGCTTTGTGTAAGAGTGAAACACTTGCCTTTACCAAGGAAATGACATCATACCTGACAAATAAATTCCCACAGCAGCGCATGTGTTTTCTATCTTTCATTTACAAACTTGGAAAGCAGCTTGGAAATCCAGGATCAGATGAGCTGTGCTTTCCAGCAGTCGAGCTCAAACGTTTATTTCAGGCTGAGTTGTTTTTAGTTTCGACTTTTGACCAAACTATTATTGGGCGAAACACCAAATGTGAATTCAATGATTTGCGCGAGTAGATTACATACAAAGTCAATGCAAAGACGTGAACTTGCGCAGGGTGATGCGAATGAGGCAAATTTAACAAACGATTTGTGCGAGTAGATTACATACAGAGTCAATGCAAAGACGCAAAATTGCACAGAGTGATGAGAATGACGCAAATTCAACAATTAGCGCGAGTAGATTACATACAAAGTCAATGCAAAGACACAAACTTGTGTAGGACGATGAGAATGATGCAAATTCAACGATTATATAGATTAGATTACATACAAAGTCAATCCAAAGACACAAACTAGTGGAGCACGAAGAGAATGATGCAAATTCAATGATTAGCACGAGTAGATTACATACAAAGTCAATGCAAAGACACGAACTTGTGTAGGACGATGAGAATGATGCAAATTCAACGATTAGCACGAGTAGATTACATACAAAGTCAATGCAAAGACACGAACTTGCGTAGGACAATGAGAATAATGCAAATTCATCGAACGTTTTGCACGAGTAGATTACATAGAGAGTCAATGCAAGACGTGAACTTACGCAGGATGATGCGAATGACGCAAATTTAACAAACGATTTGTGCGAGTAGATTACATACAGAGTCAATGCAAAGACGCAAAATTGCACAGAGTGATGAGAATGACGCAAATTCAACGATTAGCGTGAGTAGATTACATACAAAGTCATTGCAAAGACACGAACTTGTGTAGGACGATGAGAATGATGCAAATTCAACGATTAGCGCGAGCAGATTACATACAAAGTCAATGCAAAGACACGAACTTGTGTAGGACGATGAGAATGATGCAAATTCAACTATAAGCTCGTTTATATTACATACAAAGTCAATGCAAAGACACGAACTTGTGTAGGACGATAAGAATAATGCAAATTCAACGAACGTTTTGCTTGAGTAGATTACATAGAGAGTCAATGCAAGACGTGAACTTGCGCAGGGTGATGCGAATGACGCAAATTTAACAAACGATTTGTGCGAGTAGATTACATACAGAGCCAATGCAAAGACACAAAATTGCACTGAGTGATGAGAATGACGCAAATTCAACGATTAGCGCGAGTAGATTACATACAAAGTCAATGCAAAGACACGAACTTGTGTAGGACGATGAGAATGATGCAAATTCAACGATTAGCGCGAGTAGATTACATACAAAGTCAATGCAAAGACACAAACTTGCGTAGGACGATGAGAATAATGCAAATTCAACGAACGTTTTGCTTGAGTAGATTACATAGAGAGTCAATGCAAGACGTGAACTTGCGCAGGGTGATGCGAATGACGCAAATTTAACAAACGATTTGTGCGAGTAGATTACATACAAAGTCAATGCAAAGACGTGAACTTGTGCGGGTGATGCGAATGACCCAAATTCAACGATTTGCGTGAGTAGATTACATACAGAGTCAATGCAAAGACACAAACTTGCGTAGGACAATGAGAATGATGCAAATTCAACTAACGTTTTGCGCGAATAGATTACATTACGAGTCAATGCAAAGATGAAAACTTGTGCGGGACAATGAGAATGATGCAAATTCAACTATTTGCGTGAGTAGACTACATACAAAGTTAATGCAAAGACACGAACTTGCGCAGGGTGATGGGAATGACGCAAATTTAACAAACGAGTTGGACGAGTAGATTACATACAAAGATGCGAACTTGTGTGGGGCGATGTGAATGATGCAAATTCAACTATTTGCATGAGTAGATTACATACAAAGTTAATGCAAAGATGTGAACTTGCGCGGGGCGATTAGAATGACGCAAATTCAACTATTAACAAGTAGATTACATACAAAGTCAATGCAACGATGTGAACTTGCGCGGGGCGATGCGAATGACGCAAATTGAACGATTTGCGCGAGTAGATTACATACAAAGTCAATGCAAAGACGCAAACTTGTGCGGGGTGATGCGAATGATGCAAATTCAACTATTTGCATGAGTAGATTACATACAAAGTTAATTCAGAGACGCAAACTTGCGCAGGGTGATGCGAATTGCGCAAACTTAACAAACGATTTGCGCGAGTAGATTACATACAGAGTCAATGCAAAGACGCAAACTTGCACAGAGCGATGAGAATGACGCAAATTCAACGATTAGCGCGAGTAGATTACATACAAAGTAAATGCAAAGACGTGAACTTGCGCAGGGTGATGCGAATAATGCAAATTTAAGAAACGATTTGTGCGAGTAGATTACATACAGAGTCAATGCAAAAATGCAAACTTGCGTGGGGTGATGGTAATGACGCAAAATTAACCAACGATTTGCGCGAGTAGATTAGGGGAGAGCGGGGTATGTTGTCACACTTTTCACACTGTCTAACATTTACTGAGCACCATACATCAAAATGGTATAAATCTCATACCAAATGAAAGAAGGAAGTCTTGGGCACATATGTTGTATTCATTACATCTTTATATCTTATCTCATTACAGAGTTGTAGACTGTTGAATAGTGACTGTGCACTTGTGACAATTTGCCCCATCGGAGGGTAAGTTGTCACACTAGGGCGGGTAAGTTGTCACACTAGATTATCTAAAAATAAGAACACAACTACTTAATTGTGAATATTGATTTTAATTTTTAAACTCAAACCAAACTGGAAATATAAACATCCGTGCCTGGAGAATCTGGAAAAACAATTATTTCAATCCAAATAATGCACATTTCAATTAAGTGGCAAGACCACTTTACTTTGAACTTTGGTTCAAATGTTCTATGGCTTTCACATAAAACCAGATAACTGAATGGAACGCTGCAGATAACTTGCTTAACTTAACATGTTTAACCTCTGAACAAAACAGATGCCCTGTATGACTAATAGGACTCATCTCCAGAATCACAATTCTGACACACATAAATTGCCTGGCCTGAGGTGCAAGCATCATGGGCCCAATTGTTGCATTTTACACATTTTACCCAGGTCTCCTTTGGACGACTCTTTGAAAATGGCTCTACACAGACGAGGCAGAAGCACTCTTCATCATCTGATGATGACTCTTGCATGATTTTTCTTCTTTTAGCTGCCTTGTTTTTCATCGGTCCAGATTTCTGCTTCCCTTTCTTTTGAAACAGCTTTTTGCTAGATTGAGGCTTATTCTTTTCTATATCATGTTTTCTGAGCATGTTCGATGTGTTTGTTTGTACAGGGGCAAGTTGTCAGATGTGACGACTTGCCCCAAAGTCATTGAGACAACTTGCCCCATACTTACTTGTGTGCTAATGTTGTCTGAATCTCAAGTTTAGCTCATCATATCACTTTAGCTAAAGTATCAAAAGACACTTTACGGTCTCCTCTATTTTGTGCAAAATAATCATTTTAAACATTCACACCTAACAAAGTTGTATTGCATAAAATGTAAAGTGATTTTTTTTTTACTTTTTAAGCAGAAAAATAAGAAAATTGTGCTAACCTCAGATTACAGTGATCTTGACCACATGTGAACAGGAAGTTCACTATAGAAGAAGAAGTCACATAAAGTGGCTATTTGATTTTTGAGATAGAGCCTCTACTGTTGGAGTTATTAACAGTGTGACAACTTACCCGTGTGACAACTTACCCCGCTCTCCCCTACATACAGAGTCAATGCAAAGACGCGAACTTGCCTGGGGCGATGAGAATGATGCAAATGCAACAAACGTTTTGCGCGAGTAGATTACATACAGATTCAATGCAAAGACGCGAACTTGCACGGGGCGATGAAAATGACGCAAATTCAACTATTTGCGTGAGTAGATTACATACAAAATCAGTGCAAAGATGCGAACTTGTGCGGGGCGATGCGAAAGACCCAAATTCAACAAACGATTTGCGCGAGTAGATTACATACAGAGTCAATGCAAAGACGCGAACTTGTGTGGGCCGATGCGAATGACCCAAATACAACTATTTGCGTAAGTAGATTACATACAAACTTAATGCAAAGACACGAACTTGCACGGGGCGATAAAAATGACGCAAATTCAACTATTTGCGTGAGTAGATTACATACAAAATCAGTGCAAAGATGCGAACTTGTGCGGGGCGATAAAAATGACGCAAATTCAACTATTTGCGTGAGTAGATTACATACATAGTCAATGCAAAGACGCGAACTTGTGTGGGCCGATGCGAATGACCCAAATACAACTATTTGCGTAAGTAGATTACATACAAAGTTAATGCAAAGACACGAACTTGCACGGGGCGATAAAAATGACGCAAATTCAACTATTTGCGTGAGTAGATTACATACAAAATCAGTGCAAAGATGCGAACTTGTGCGGGGCGATAAAAATGACGCAAATTCAACTATTTGCGTGAGTAGATTACATACATAGTCAATGCAAAGACGCGAACTTGTGTGGGCCGATGCGAATGACCCAAATACAACTATTTGCATAAGTAGATTACATACAAAGTTAATGCAAAGACGCGAACTTGCGCAGGACGATGAGAATGAGGCAAATTTAACGATTTGCGCGAGTAGATGACATACAAAGTCAATGCAAAGACACGAACTTGCACAGGGCTATGCGAATGATTGCCCCAAATGCATCTTCGGCAAGTTAAAAACATTTAAAAATTAGCATAACACGAAGTTAAATCCCGTGAGTAATCTAGAGCAGGCAATGCAATGCTTCACGTTTGGTATGTACACACAAAAATTGACCATACTTTGGCTTTAAAGCGACCCACAATAGTTTGTTCTGGTAATATCGAATAAGATCATCTGAAACAGATCAGTAGTTCTCTTAACTTCTGGGATTGTTTTAACATGCATACATGATGGTTTAAAGAAAACTGTTAACAAATCCACTTCATGGATCAAATCCAGCCAAGCTTTGATTCAAACCAGAACCTCTGAATAAATGTTTAGAAATATTTATTTTTCTTTATAAATAGAAATAAGTAAGATCTTGTTCTGTCTGTCCTTCAGGTAAACTTGGATTCGTACACGAGAGAGCACACTAAAGAAAACCTGCAGAGCATCAATCGTTCATGTTTCGACCTGGCCCAGAGGAGGATATACGGCCTGATGGAGAAAGACTCGTACCCTCGGTTTCTGCGCTCAGAACTCTACGTAGACTTAGTGAACCAAAAGAAGGCCAGCAGCACATCGACCTCATCCTCCTCATAAGACGGCGGAGAGAAAGAGAGACTAGCATCTTAAAGATTTCTTCACTTAGCGTTATGTTCTCATCAGCCGCTCTGTCCATCAGAAAGGCAAGAAAGGTCAGCGGTGGAGAAATCCGCAGGGCGGTGTTTACAGACGGAGTGACCCGAACTAAAGGCGCTGGGCGACGGGGGTCACCACAAAGCTCATTTGCGTTGCATTTATTTCCTCATGTACTGGAGAACGGAGGAGGTTATCGTCTCCTTTAATACAAAGACAGTCGGGTACTGTTCTGCTTCTTCATCCGATCCCGTCAATATGGGCAAAAATCCTTGAGGTTGGACGTACGTACGGTGCGTGAGGAATGTTCTCTTCAACATCATCTCTCCCTACGATCATGCACTTGTCGCTCATGTCTGTTTATCCCAAAACATCATAATTTATGAATGAATGCTCTATAGGAATGGACCAAACCACAGCAGAAGACTAGCACGTCACGCTCTGAGCAAGAAAAAGACCAAAAATTGGTCTGTACACAACATGCTTGGTTGCGTTCTATATAGCCAATAAGCAATTCATTGTAGCTCCACTTTATGACTCTCAGGACATTATGGCACTCGACTAGAAAGCTTCCAGGCTTGCTTATGTTCGTTTTTATTTTTTTTCACCTTTAAAATGACATTTTTATGGACTTTTTATCATGCACTCCATTTATTCACAGGGTCGGTTAGGATCTGTCCCTATATGTATGTTAATAAGATAACATGCTTTGTACAATATGTACTTATTTATTTAGAAATCTCACTGGTTGCTGTTCGTTGCACTCGTCTGAAATTCCCCTCTCCCTATCCATCCAGGTCCAAAGCTGTCCTGATGTATATGTGCAATAAGTTATTTTTATTCTTATGGATAAGTTACACTTTTACGAGAGAGACCACGGATCGATCTCGTAAGAGTTACGATGCGGGCGAGTTACGGTAGACGTAAGAATGTGGCTTGCGGACTTACACGAATGATTCAAACTGTTTTCCTGGCAGCAGGCAGCCGGGTTAATAGATGTATATATAATTCTTTAAAATACATGAATAAAATAAGATACAAACACAAATGGTTTTGTGTGGCTGTACGTATGTAAATATTTAAAGCTGTAAAATAATATGTATTGTTATAATACCCCGGGATGGAGGGAGTTTTGCCACTGCTTGTAAGGAGTTTAACGAAATGCATTTGATCATTTTCACCGTTTACAATTCTAACGCATCTCCTAAGATAGCAAGTGCAGCAGAAAATAGAGATTTGAAAGCCAGTGTTATTGCAAAGACAAATAAAACATTCAACTGGTTAAATAATAATCCATTGTGTCTTGTGTTCATTTTTACCACTTTGCAAATCAACACGTCATGTGTCGAGCTTCACAGTCAAAATAAAATAAGAAAATGTGTTTGCTAGAAAAAAATCACAAGAATCTTTTTTTCTTTATTTCTACACTGTAAAATTTTCATCGAATCAACATATATTTGATGTTACTTTAACTTAACACATTAAATCAACTAGTTTTATAAATCAAAACTAGGGCTGTCAATCGATTAAAATATTTAATCTAGATTAATCGCATGATTGTCATGAGTTAACTCGCGATTAATCGCACATTTTTATCTTTTTTATATTTACCTTAATTTAACACTTTACATTTTAAATCAACATGAGCATGGACAAATATGGATGCTTTATGCATATGTATGTCTATTATTAGTGAAAGATTATAATAATAATCCAGATTTTTTTCACTGTAAATCACTGTAAAACTAATAGATTTAGCACAAAGAAAGTGAAAAACAATACTATAGGAAAAATATACTTTTTTATTTTTTTATTGTTTAATTGACATTGAGACTGTACTGTAATGCAATGATGTAATATAATATTACACATCAGATATTTTTCCCCAACAGTTAACCAAACATTCACTTAAGACTTAACAGATTATTTCTGCGTGAATTCTTGTCAAAACAGATATTTTTTAAAACTGTAATATTGTCTATGTGTGCAAATATCGGGGTCGTGCTCTTCTGTGCATGCTTCAAATGTGTCAGTCATCGCGAGGAAGATTGTTTTCGAGTCTTGTGGCTCTTAATAACTCTTTAAACATTAATCAGGTCCCAAACTTTATCTCTCCTAATATCTATTTCAACACTTTCATTTCTAATTCCTGCATGGTTTAAAACCCAAACCAAAATCTTAGACGAGCAAGTGGATGGACATGCAGTTAAGCATTTAGGACGGTACATCTCTCAGAAACGTACAAATAAAGATACATTTTGACGTTTGATGACTATTTACTGTCTTAATTTATCCAACAATAGCCAAGGGTCAAACAGAAATTGTGCATTGTGTTAATCGCACGTTAATAAAATTAGCGTCGTTAAAATGAATTTACGTTAATGCGTTATTAACGCGTTCATTTTGACAGCCCTAGTCAAAACATAAAATAGTAGGTTGAATTGATTTGCAAAACCAAGTTGTTTTAACTTACAACCAGTCCCAGACTTTTAAAGAGAAATTCTGTCGAAATGAATTTGATCATCTTATATGAAATTATTTGTCGAATCCAGTGAAGTAATGTGTGAGAAAGCAGAGTTGTGTTTGCATCTGACTGGCATTTTATTTCTCTATCAAATACAGCAGTGTTTGCATCTTGCAAATGTTCTTTCTAATATTCCAGTTTGTCGTATTTATAAAACGTTTACATACAACTGAAGTAAACACAAATCTCTGTGTGAGTCTTTTACTGAGTGCAGATCTCTCTGCGTGAGCTTCAATTTAAATCTCCACACTGCAAATAGCAGCAATTGAGTTTCTCTTCAGTGAGTTTCCAAGGAAACATCAGCTCGAGACCCTCGATCGCTCCCCCGACCCGACGGATTGAGAGCTCTTCAACAGAATGAGCTCAGCTGTATTCACTGCAACACTGTCACGAGCATCTGTCTGTTCTGGGGTCAGACGCGAGAAACATTCACTTTTTTTACCTCAACATTGTCTTGGTTACTATGTTTCCTTCTGGTTTCAGTCAAAAAAGCAAACTCTCAACCTTTATGATATTCTGATGTGTGTATAAGGCTTAACTCACTCCTTCAAATCTGTGTTACTGGGTGTCTCCAAATACCAACACTTGTGTTTAATGAAGTGTGCGTGCGCGTATACAGCACTGAATATAAACACATCCAAAAAATGCCATTAGGACTAAAAGAAGTTATTTAATGAACTGACACATGATTTACTGTCACATTAAAACAGCAGATGCCTTCATAATGATCAGTAGTTTCTAAATATTAAGACAAATATTTTCAGTTTGATATGTAGCATAAATGTACACAGACAGGCCGAGTGTGGATGAATACATCAGGACAGTGATGTTGTTTTTTTATAGGTTTATTATATCAGAATGATGGTGAATGATGAGTGAGTTTAATATGCATCAACAGCTGTTTTGTCTGATCCCTCTTGAGTGTTTAATATCAGTTCACGAGTGATCGGTGTATCATAACAAAATTTCCTTTATAAACATGAATTATTAAATATTTATTGTTTATGGAGCTTTATGCAGTGCATGTCACGCAATATTGTTATATAATAATTGTTTATGAGAACTTATGTCAAAAATGTAATCCATTACACATGAGCTCTTTTTACTTGAATGCTCTTATATTGATGTTTAATAAAAAGAACATAACAGAAAAAAACTATTGAAACAGACCAAATGTAATTTAAATTGTACTAAAACATATACTTAATGCAAGGAATTAAACATATATGTGACCCTGCACCATAAAATCTGTCATAAGTTGCACATACACTGTAAAAAATACTTCGCTGCCTTCAAATTTTTTGTTGAATCAACTCGGATTTACAAGTCATTTCAACTTAATATTATTTATATTGACTAGAGATGAGTTGTTATAACTACAGGTGAGTTGTTATAACTTATAAAATTAAGATGACTTTTCTTAACTATATTTTATAAGTTGTGACAACTCATCTCTGTTGACATGACTTGTACATCTGAGTTGATTTAACAAAATATTTTAAGGCACACTGTAAAAAATACTTTGCTGCTTTAACATTTTTTGTTGAATCAACTCAGATTTACAAGTTATTTCAACTTACTATTATTTATCTTGACTAGAGATGAGTTGTTATAACTACAGGTTAGTTGTTATAACTTATAAAGTTAAGTTGACTTTTCTCAACTAGATTTTATAAGTTGTGACAACTCATCTCTGTTGACATGACTTGTAAATCTGAGTTGATTTAACAAAAAAAGGCAGCAAAGTATTTTTTTTACAGTGTAGCAATAGCCAACAAAACATTGTATGGGTCAAAATGATACATTTTTATGCCAAAAATCATTAGAATATTATGTAAAGATTATTTCTCATGAAGACATTTTGTAAATTTCCTATCGTAAATATCAGAAATGTAGTAATATGTGTTGCTTAGGACTTCATTTGGACAACTTTAAAGGCAATTTTCTCTGTATAAATTTTTTGCACTTTCATTTTCAAATAGTTGTATCTCAGCCAAATATCGTACTGTCATAAAAACATGCATTAATTTAAAAAGACCATTATGACTGGTTTTGTGGTCCAATGTCACATTTTTTTGTGTCTTTTTTTGGCAGAAGTGTGTTTTTGGGGTTTTGTTGTTCCAAAAGTGCCCTAATTCATATGTGTACATAATCAGGCTACCTTACATGCATAAGTGTAAGACATTGCTGTATCTGTAACTATGTGAACTGGGTTCATCAAACTTTTAAAAGTTATATATATCCGCACATTTTAAACTATTATAATGTATGGTAATGAGACATTACAATAGGCTACATAAGGTTTTGTTTTTAAGGCATTATGCATGCATTAAAAATGGGGGCTACATAGAAATGAATGACATAAAAAAGTATTTTACCTAATATTCCATTTTCTTAAAAGAAAAATCCAGATAATTTACTAACCACCATGTCATCCAAAATGTTGATGTCTTTCTTTGTTCAGTCCAAAAGAAATTATGTTTTTTGAGGAAAACATTGCAGGATTTTCTCATTTTAATGGACTTTAATGGACACCAACACTTAACACTTAAAACTCAACACGTAACAGTTTTTTTTCAACGGAGTATCAAAGGACTCTAAACGATCCCAAACGAGGCATAAGGGTCTTATCTAGTGAAACGATTGTCATTTTTGACAAGAAAAACAACAAACATACACTTTTAAAGCACAACTTCTCGTCTAGGTGCGGTCCTGAAAGCGTCAGCGTGACCCCACGCAATACGTCATGACGTCAAGAGGTCACAGAGGACGAACGCGAAACTCCGCCCCAGTGTTTACAAGTGGGGTGAAAGAGGACCATTCCTACGTTGTTGTATGTGGAATGATACTAATTAAATTTGCGTTTTATATATGTAACACGTGACCTCTCTACGTCACTACGCATTTACGTTAGGTCTCGCTGGACCGGACCTAGACGAGAAGTTGTGGTTTAAAAGTGCATATTTTTATTTTTCTTGTCAAAAATGACAATTGTTTCGCTAGATAAGACCCTGATGCCTCGTTTGGGATTGTTTATAGTCCTTTGAAACTCCGTTGATAAAAAACTGTTATGTGTTGAGTTAAGTGTTAAGTGTTGGTGTCCACTAAAGTCCATTAAAATGAGAAAAATCCTGCAATGTTTTCCTCAAAAAGCATAATTTCTTCTGGACTGAACTAAGAAAGACATCAACATTTTGGATGACATGGTGGTGAGTAAATTATCTGGATTTTTCTTTTAAGAAAATGGACTATTCCTTTAATAGTGCTTAAGAAACGGTCCATTGTTAAGAACAAATAAGAGCAGAAGTTGACTGAGTGGTCAATGACATACTGTAGACCGGACATTTGTCATACTTTAATATGACCTATAATTAACTTTATAAGTCTGGCCGCTAATGTTCAGGGAGGATCTGACGCTTGCATCATTTGTATTCATATTCAAGTCTAATAAAAACTAAAACACATATAGAACAGAAATGAATCTCCCACACTGAGGGGGTGAGAGGAAGTCAAAGAGGTCTTCACAAATCTTGAATCTTTATTAAGACTGAAGTTTTTCATTTTGAATCTGTTGAGCAGGAGATTGTGAATGTTTTATACAGTAGTAACACTTCAAGGTTTGCTTTAATATTCACAGTTTTACAACATTACATTACTACATTGGTATTTATATAAAGTGAGCACATCACAATGCTATCTCATGGAAATCTATACGTTTTACAAGGTGGCTAATTCAAACGACCATATTTGTACATTTTTGTACGATTTGCCTTTGCCCCTGTGATGTTGGGGTTAGGGGCAAGTTTAGGGGTGGGGTTTCATTATAGTTTTTTTATGATAAGTATGTTTTTGTATTATTAATTTTGTACAAATTAATACAAATATACACTCACCTAAAGAATTATTAGGAACACCTGTTCAATTTCTCATTAATGCAATTATCTAATCAACCAATCACATGGCAGTTGCTTCAATTGATTTAGGAGTGTGTTCCTGGTCAAGACAATCTCTTGAAGTTCAAACTGAATGTCAGAATGGAAAAGAAAGGTGATTTAAGCAATTTTGAGCGTGGCATGGTTGTTAGTGCCAGACAGGCCGGTCTGAGTATTTCACAATCTGCTCAGTTACTGGGATTTTCACGCATGACCATCTTTAGGATTTACAAAGAACGGTGTGAAAAGGGAAAAACATCCAGTATGCGGCAGTCCTGTGGGTGAAAATGCCTTGTTGATGCGAAAGGTCAGAGGAGAATGAGCCGACTGATTCAAGCTGATAGAAGAGCAACTTTGACTGAAATAACCACTCGTTACAACCGAGGTATGCAGCAAAGCATTTGTGAAGCCACAACACGCACAACCTTGAGGCGGATGGGCTACAACAGCAGAAGACCCCACCGGGTACCACTCATCTCCACTACAAATAGGAAAAAGAGGCTACAATTTGCACGAGCTCACCAAAATTGGACAGTTGAAGACTTGAAAAATGTTGTCTGGTCTGATGAGTCTCGATTTCTGTTGAGACATTCAGATGGTAGAGTCAGAGTTTGGTGTAAACAGAATGAGAACATGGATCCATCATGCCTTGTTACCACTGTGCAGGCTGGTGGTGGTGGTTTAATGGTGTGGTGGATGTTTTCTTGGCACACTTTAGGCCCCTTACTGCCAATTGGTCATTGTTAAATGCCACGGCCTACCTGAGCATTGTTTCTGACCATGTCTATCCCTTTATGACCACCATGTACCCATCCTCTGATGGCTACTTCCAGCAGGATAATGCACCATGTCACAAAGCTCAAAGCATTTCAAATTGGTTTCTTGAACATGACAATGAGTTCACTGTACTAAAATGGCCCCCACAGTCACCAGATCTCAACCCAATAGATCATCTTTGGGATGTGGTGGAACGGGGGCTTCGTGCCCTGGATGTGCATCCCACAAATCTCCATCAACTGCAAGATGCTAAGAAATATTCAATATTTATTTTGATAGAGCAGAATTTTTAATCGCCTTGTTCCAGAACAAAATATTTTATTAATTGTTTAAATTTAACATTAATTTAAAATAATCAATAACAAAAAGAAGATGCAGCTCTCAACAGCGGTTACAGTCGGCCCACACGTTGAGCAGGAACTCCTTGCGTAACCTTTTAAATCAAATATCCAATTTTGTTTCCAGTTCCTCATTGAAAGGTTTAAAGTTCCTCTAATATGTCAAGAGGAAGCTGTAATAGAAACTCTGATCATTAAGGCGTATCTGTCACGCTTGACCCAGTCTGATGACGACAGCGTGACTCACTGCACTGGAAACTCGCAGTATTTATAATGAAAGATAATAGACAGAAATACGGTAATGGGATGCAGATGTCAACACCTGCTGTTGTTATTGTTAGTATAATAAAATACCTCAAATCTCCATTTCATCCTTATTTGTGACCACAAAACCAGTCCTAGCACGAGTATATGAAGAGTTTCGTTGCAAAACGAAATAAATCCATTTTTTTTACATTTTTGTCAAAACATGTTTATTATTATGTTATCATGTTATTATTTTGTTTTATAATGCTACTTAGCTGTATTTTTTAAGTTATGAAGGTTTAAATCAAAACAAACCAACTGCAGTTGCATTGAAATTAATTGGAATGCACAACCAAAAAACGAGATTTCTGAACAATTAACAAAACGGTGGTTATCTCGTTTTGCAACGAAACTCTTCATATGTCAAGCAATAGCCAACAATACATTGTATTTTTATGTCAAAAATCATTAGGATATTAAGTAAAGATATTTAGTCAATTTCCTACTGTACATATATCAAAAATGTCTTTATCATTAGTAATATTTGTGTTACTACAACTTCACGTGGATAACTTTAAAAGCGATTTTCTCAATATTTTTATTTTTTTGCACACTAAGATTCCAGACTTTTATATAGATGTATCTCTGCAAATATTATAGCCATAACCATTCATTAATGGATATCTTATTTATTCAACTTTCAGATGATTTCCATTTTTCACTGGCCTTTACTGTTTTGCCAGACTGATCTCACGGAAAGTCGTGTTATAATCACGAAAGATTTTATTAATTTATTTGTGTCCATGGCACAAAATTGAGCTTTTTTTCATGCCTTGACACGAATGTCTTTTTTGTGTCAATCACACATATTACTATAAATAGTTTTTCATATCTGTTGCATGACTTTCTTTTAATTTAATGTAATGTTTTCTGAATGTTTTTTCCTATTTTCTTACCATTGTCACTTGGGGTTGGAGTTACATTTTTACACATCTTAACCCAAACCCCAACTCTAGGCGAGAATAGTTTTCAAAGTGGAAGAACCAATACATAAAAGTACATCCAAACCCAAACCCCAAATCCAACCACAACCCCAAGCGACAATGATTTAAAAATAGGATAAAAAAATGAGAAAACAATACAGAAAATGACACAGAAAAGAAAGTCGTGCCACGGACACGAAAAACTATTTATAGAAATTTGTGCGACGGACACAAAAAAAGCTGAATTTCATGCCATGGACACGAATTAATTAATCAAATTTTTTGTGACTACAACACGACTTTCCGTGAGGTCATGTTGGTTTTGCAGACGTCCTAAATGGCATCATTCTTACAGATGTGAATATTTCTGAAGTCTCATGTGTGAAAGATACATTTCATACATGACTGCTCAGAAACACCTCCGCTGTGGACATCAGGTTCCTCTGAAATGCAAACTATACGCTTGACAGACAGAATTACTGTACACAAACCACAAATGACACAGTAGGAAGTTAGATCAAAAATAAGAGCCAGACTGTTGAAATGGAAAGCAAATTATGCTCCATCTCAAGAAAAACAGATTATTTTAAGATGCAAAGTATAATTAGATAGCTTGTGATGACTTCAGCCCTGTACTTTTCATTCATGTATTTTATTTTAAACTTTTGGTTTATTTTTCCATTTTGGGTTTTTAAGTCTTAAATGGCATTATTAGTCTTGTATTACCTTTGATTTATTTTACTTTTTTCAATTCAATTTTATTTAGCGCTTTCACAATTGGTAATTGTTTCAAAGAAGCTTTACACTCCAGACTTTTTATGAGGAATTTGATTCAGTTGTTTTTTTAATGTTCTTGTTTGCGTCTTGTGTCTAAATGACCTCATCTATTTTCTCTGGCTTTAGTGTTAAATATAAACCTTTGGGAGTGTCAGTGTGTTTGATGTCCTGCTGTTGTGGCAGTTTTGTGCTGATGTATTCAGAATGACGTCAGAAAGAAGAGGAAATTGGAAACAAGTGATGTGGGCTGGCTGATTTCAGAAAAAGACGTTTTTAGACTAAGGAGGATAATTTGAGTTCTGAAACCTAAAGTATGTTTATATAGCACACTGACCTCACACACACATACACAAAGTTTGATGAAATGTCCCCACAAAGATAGAAATACCAGTAAAACCTTGTGCACTGTAAAAAATACTTTGCTGCCTTAAAATGTTTTGTTAAATCAACTCAGATTTACAAGTCATGTCAACAGAGATGAGTTGTTACAACTTATAAAATATAGTTGAGAAAAGTCAACTTAATTTTATAAGTTATAACAACTTACATGTAGTTATAACAACTTATCTCTAGTCAAGATAAATAGTAGTAAGTTTGAAGTTGATTCAACAAAAATTTTTAAGGCAGCAAAATATTTTTTACAGTGTGAGGAAATTTTAAGGTCCCCATGAGTAAACAAGCTTATAAAGCAAACAGGATGATGTTTATTGAAAATGTGAAGTAGGAGAAAGTTTTTTGTGATGGTTGGGGATAGGGTTACGGTTAGGGTTAGGGGAATTGAATGGAATATACAGTTTGTACAGTATAAAACCATTACGTCTATGGAATGTCCCCATAAAACATGGAAATCAAAACACACACACGCACGCACGCACGCACGCACGCACGCACACACACACACACACACACACACACACACACACACACACACACACACACACATACATAATGTTATGGAGGACCATGGCAACAAACTTCATGAACAGAGTGTCATTGTCAGAGCTTTGATGGCTGCTTGACACACCGGAACTGAGCTGGAATATATGAGTTGTTCGCTTCTGTCTGAACTTACATGATGATGATGTCATCTTATGTCACTTTTAGTCATGTACATCACAACTGCTGGAAAATCAAAACCCTTCCTACATTTATCTATAACAGTCTTAAACAAAGGTTTTTGTCAGGTGGTACATTTTCATAAAAAACCTAAACCTCTGTTGAACAAAAATACAACCCAGACAGCAGACAACTCTGGGCCGGATCCACACCAGGGCCGGGTTTCCCAAAAGCATCGTAAGGCTAAGTAGATCGTAAAAACGATCGTACGAATCATCTTAGAATTACGGGCTGTTTCCCAAAAGCTTCGTAACTTAAGTTGCACTTGAAAATGATCGTAGATCTACGAGTGCTCTGGAGTAATCGTTCATTCATAAGTGCATCGTAAGTCAACAGAGTTTCAAGGTCACCTGCAGGACAACCAGCAAATTGCACTCCTGCAATGACGATAATGTAATGTTTTAAATTTTAATTTATTTATTGGGTTCTTCTTTGTTTATTTTATATTAAATATATAATATAATATATTTAAAATTCAAATGAGAAATCAAATTTAAATGACTAAACATAAATTAATAAAGAAGGAAAACGTATTTTGTGCAAGTTGGTAAAAGTTTTTTGTATTTTGGTAAAAGTTGGTATAGCAAATTGATAAATGGTTCATACCGATTGCTGCTATAATTCATCTAAACATTGTTTTGAAGGGAAATGGCATCTAATTAAAGAAACCAAATAAATATTTACGGTACAATGCAATAATCCATAATAATTAATAAACATAGATAATATACAACAAATAATAATAATAATCTAAACTATAATAGAAACGCAGAAGGCATTTCGCAGTGGGACGAGTCCTAACTAAATACGAAAAAGAACATTTAATAAATTATTAAAACATTTAAAAAGTCATTGAACAATAATGAAAATATATTATTAAAAATATTAGTGCACATCGGCTGAAGATCATTAGCCTAAACAAGCTTCTGCTACAAATTCGAGTCAGTCTATTGGTGACATTTCAGCACTTGACAAATGGATAGCGACTCGTAAGTAGCACTTAAAACCCAGCTGCGAATGATCGTTTTACGTACATCTTTGGGAAACACACGTAAATGAACAACGAATGTTCGTTAAGTAGCTCGTATAAAGCGCTCTTAAGTGCTAAGTTCAATCGTTATCGGGAAACCCAGCCCAGATCCGTACCGAAGCAAGAAGTTCCGGTGCGGATCCGACCTGCGGAAATTTTATGTTTTTTTGAATATGAAGAATCTTAAACATGCATATGTTTTGTTTAGTATCTTAGTGGGGACTTCTTTTATTGCGTTTATATCCAGCTAATGATATTTAGTAATGATGTTTAGTTTTCCTCATGGTGCCCACAGTTTAGCTGATTTATTGTTTTACTTTCACTGTTAAATATATCTGTAGAAATTACAGTATTACTATCAGCTGTTTCCCAGTAACTTACTGTAGATTTACATGTATGTAAATCTGGGATCCAGATATTGTCATTAGCCTTTTTCTGATTTGTTTCCCTTCAGATTTTGGTTCCCAGAATGCTTTATTTTAAAGTTTTATTTTGTAAAGTTAAAGACTTGTTAATGTTTAATGTTCATTTAACTTTATGCAAACTGTTGTCAGTAAATAACATCAATTTAAATCTACAGTAAATTATTGGGAAACCGCTGCATAACTACAGCAAAGTTTTTACAGTGTTGTGCATATTTTTCTATGTATTTGTTAATGAATGTTTTCTATGCATTTAATTTCTTCGGTAATATGAAAAATACCTCGTAGCCACATTTGCCCATGAGCTCAGCTGGAAATATCCCAGTACTGTAAGTAAGAAAATCATTTCCAGATGAGCATGAAAATCTGCACAGAAAACCTAAAATCTGTGAATACTGAGATGTCCACTTTCTATTCAGAGACGAAAACATTTGTTTTATAGTGACACTATCTGATATTTCAGGACTGTTGAATGTCAGGCTCTTATCTTATAGACTGAGGTAAATGCAAGACAAGACAAATTGTCTGTCTGAAAAGTCACTTTGAGGACCTTTGTATGTAAGCACTTTACTATAGTAAAATAGATAGCCTTCATCATCGTGTTCGCATATTTCTAAAGCATGAACTACAGATATGTTTCTTACAGATCCTGATGATATTGTTTCATTGCTTTTGTCGATATGCTGTCAATACGAATCTTCCTTTTGTTTTTTCATTACAGTCAGTGTTATAGATGTGAAATACTGATGCATTTTAAATGCTGTTGTACATGTGCTGATCTAAATATAACTCTGAAACCAAAGACATTGTTCACAAACATAAAGCATGTGCTCCAGATAAACCCATCCAGTGCTGCCAGATGTGCTCAAAAGTCATTTGTGGCTTTTTCTCTTCCTCTCCTCTGGCTTTTTAAACTGTCAGCCTGAGGCTCGCTGCTGTTCGGTGCCAATAAACATTTAGTGGAAAAGCAACATAATAGACCAAACCATTTCCAAATTTCAGGCAGAGTTATTGCCAATGATCAGGAATAGTTGGAGTGACCCCCAGCTCAGATACATTCTTCAGTGTTCATGTCATTTATTGAATTGAATTAAAGTTTAAAGCAAGCATTGAATTTGTGACTGCTCAAGCCCATCTACATATGATACAAAACAGAAAGTCTGGTGCATGCTATTAATATTAACAGTATGATTTTGTTAGATATCAGGAGGACAAAAGTGACAGAAACCAGTTACATAACTCTGTCATATACTGTTAACAAGAAACAAGGGCACATAGTAGAGGACTTCATGGTTTCAGGCCAAATTATTTTGACACATTTAAGTGAATATACAGGATTACAGCTAAGCATCACGCACAGCTTTACAGTAAATTGTTTATTAAACAGGCCTGGATCAGTTAAACTGTCTTATAAATGGACAAATAACCAATATAATGTGGGTGTCCTGCATAAATAGATCAGGGAATCTACAGCAATTAACAGTGAGTTTTACAGCAATCTATTGCAATTTGCAGCAAAATACAGTAATTGTACAGCAACCATCTACTGTGATTTGCAGCAACCTACATGGATCTGCAGTTATTTACAGTAATCTTAAGTGGTTTTACAGCAATCCATTGCATTTTGCAGCAATATACAGTAATGTGCAGTGATTTACTTCAAACATCTACTGTGATAGACAGCAACCTTCATGGATCTGCAGTGATTAACAGCAATCTAAAGTGATTTTACAGCAATCTATAGCAATTTTTAACAATATACAGTAATCTACAGTGATTTATAGCAACCTACATGAATGATTTACAACAATCTACTGTGATTTTTACAAAAATCTATAGCAATTTTCAAAAATATACAGTCATCTACAGGGATTTACAGCAACCTACATGGATCTGCAGTGATTTACAGTAATTTACAGTGATTTTACAGCAACCTACATGGATCTGCAGTGATTAACAGCAATCTACAGTGATTTTGCAGCAATCTATAGCAATTTTCAACAATATACAGTAATCTACATTTACACAACCTACTATTTACAGCAACCTACTGTACATGTATCTGCAGTGATTTACAACAATCTACTGTGATTTTTACAGCAATCTATAGCAATTTTCAACAATCTACAGTAATCTACAGTGATTTATGCAGCAATTTGCAGCTATATACAGTAATCTACAGTGATTTACAACAATCTGTAACAATTTTCATAAAAATTTACAGTAATATACAGTGGCTTTTACAGCAATCTACAGCCATTTTTATCAATCTTCAGTGATTTACAGCAATTTACATTTATCTGCAGTGATTTACAGCAATTTACAGCAATCTACATGGATCTACAGTGATTTACAGCAATTTACAGTGATTTACAGCAATCTATAGTAATTTACAGCACTGCATCTTTTTACAGCAAGCTATAGATATCTACAACAATCTCTACAATAATGTACAGTGATTTACAGCATTTTCCACTGATCTACAGTAACTTAGTCTGATCAACAGCAGAGGCAGAGTATTTACATTGTCTTTTATCCATTTTTATTTGATTTAAGAACTCACATACAGGGGAATTACACTGTGAGAATGTATGAAGAATCATACATGTACAATTATTATCTAAATGTATTCATTTGACAGAAGCTGCAGTTTCCACACATTTTTATCAAAGTGTATTTGAACTAAAACTCTTACAGTATAGACACAAACAGAACCTCACGGTTGTTGTAAGATTTCTTATTTAAAAACCTTTTGTAGTGTTTACGAACCCCTCACCCTCCTTACCCAAAGATATTTTAATCTTGCTCAGTTTTCCTTTGGGTTGTAGTTTCATACGTAAAACTTGCATCAATAATTTTAGTAGCTTTGTCCAAAATAATCCCTGAATAACCATAATGGACAGATTAGAGACCAAAGACCTGCTCCAAAAATAGAAGGTAAGTGAATGAGATTGTTTTGGTGACGATGGTGAAGATTAAACAGACATGTTGTTTCATCAAAATGTTCAGTTTGAGGAGCGTGTGTGTTTATTATATCAGGCTCATGAGGAAGTGCTTATCTGCAGATGAGAATAAAGTCATCTGATGACCGATTTCTCCAGAGTCCCCAAAACAGAAAATTGAGAGCACAGAAAGCCTCCTTTATTTTCCTCCTGTGAGGACACAACATTAGCTCTCATTTTCTTGCTTCTGACAAACAGACTTTACGTAATCCTGCATCACATTTCTTGACTCAATTCCTTCCATTTCCAGAAATATAATCTGGATGCTTTTAATAGAAGAAAGACTTAAACAATACCTTTGTAAAGAAAACACCAGGAAAAAAACGGTCTATTAACTCCACTCTTTGCTACTACTAATTTTTTTTTGGTAATATCCATTTACAGTAATACTCCCAAAATGTGATCTGATGTTTTTGATGGAAATAATCCTTGCTCTCTTTACAGAGCATGCGATTGTCCCAATTCCAGTAAAACGCTGCTAAATACAGAAGCTAAATCCTCACATTCAGCAACACAAATATTTCACATCAACCAAAATAAACTACAGTTATCCAGAAGTCAACAGCAGAATAGTTTGCCTTTTAAACCCTTCTGTCATTTAAGAGACAGCTATGAGAGGTCTATTTGGTTTGCTTGGATGAGATATTTGATTTCAGATGGACACAAGAAAAAAATACAGTTCGGTACTGTTTTTTTTAATTATAATGAACGTGATTTAGTTTTGTTTTGCCTTTTAAAAACTTTATTTTGTGCAGAGACCACTGACCCTGCCCCACCGATGTCATCATTTTTATTTAACAAGCTTTAAGGTCTCTGCTATGTTTCTATTTTTTTCCAAATTTTGCACACTTTGTACATGACATTAATATATGGATAAGTGTATCTATATGCACTATTTATAGTGTATAAGAAAAAAAACACAGCATAACTAAATTTGCTGTAATTATGCAGCTGTTTGCCAGTAACTTACTGTAGATTTAAAAATTGATGTTATTTACTGGCAAGAATTTTTTCAAAGTTAAATAAACATCAAACATTAACAAGTCTGTCCCTTTACAAAATAAAGCTATAAAATAACAGCCTCAAGCAAAGCATTTTGGGAATCAGAACTCTTTATCAACTTTTTTCAGCTTTTTCCTTCAGATTTTGGTTCCCAGAATGCTTTGCATGGGATTATGTTATTATTTTTTCTGTAAAGATTTAGACTTGTTAATATTTAATGGTCATTTAATTTTAAACAAACTGTTGCCAGTAAATAACATAAATGTAAATCTACGGTAATACTGTAATTTCTACAGAAATATTTTAACAGTGTACAGTATATAAAAACTCCTGCTGGATTTGCTTGCACATTCACTTTCCAGTTTTTAAAGCATCTTGTAAAATATTTAAAGTGCAAAAATGAAATTATATAAGCTTCATCCCAGGTTTATCCGAATGTCATTTTGCAGAAACACTTGCATAATAAGTAAGTGGGTCAGCAGGCAAACGCTGTAGGAAGCAAACTTCCATTACCATTGATAAAAAAAGCTACGGCCTTCTGATTCATTCATCATGGGATGTGAAGAGATGCGCTGAATCTCAAACACTGAAGACTTGAGTCAGACTGTTGATCTCTATGTAATGAAAACATGTCTTTCATGTGGCTGTATAAATATAAAGGCGCTGAGCTGAGAGCTCTTTCATCTTTGAATGATAGCAGGTTCATAGAAACATGAATTCTGTCATTCACTTCATATTACAGCATTACTCATGTTATTGGTTCTTTCCACGTTGATGTATTGTCTCATTATTCACTTTAGATAAAAGCATCTGCTTAATGAACAAATGTAAATGTATAAAGACATATTAATCCATTTCATCAGATGGTAAAGATTCAAGTGTTGCTGGGTAAACTGTGAAAGAAAGATTTCTTTCATTCTGCTTAGACTGTGCTGATCAGCATCCCGGTGGATTTTGCCCTCGGCATTGTTCTGACACCCGCATGACCTTTCCCTTATGGCCATCCTATTAAAATAGCCCAGATCCTCAATCGGTTGATGCGGACAGAGAACAAGCAAACCGTCAGATACGTCAGAGCTAAAATTAGCTCCTCATTCATGAGCGGTGGTCTTACTCTTCCCTCTGGACTTTGGTCAGCAGACCATTGACATCACAGAAACAAACATAAATGAGACTCTTTGTTTGCCCTTTTCTCTCAATAGTCCAGTTTTAAACGCTATAACATTCAACATTCAATAAGTATTTAAGTTATTGACACATTAAATAGATATCTATTATTTATATATACTTAATTAACATTTTATCTAAAAAAAGTTCAAGAGACCGCTTCTAGATTATTTTCAGTATTTCTAAATGTACTATTTATAGGTATGTGTTTTAGTAAAATTATCATTTTTGTTTCATTTTGACAACTACCAACAACATTGTCAATTTTTTTATTTGCATTTATTTACTGAAAATTGAAATGGGGAAAACATACGGAGGACAAAAAATGGCTTAAGTGTATATAAATAAATAAATAAATAAATGTAGAAGTACAAAATAAATAAATACATAAATGCATAAATAAATAATTAATTAAATGCATAAATAAATCATGCAGACATAAATAAATAAATAAATAAATAAATAAATAAATAAATAAATTTAATTTTGTCTTAAGTATCAACATATATGTTTTAGTATCAAAATAAATGTTTTTCTACATTTATTTTCTACATTTATTTATTTATTTATACATTTATGCTTTTATTCATTTATGCATTTATGTATTTCTACATTTATTTATTTCTGCACTTATTTATATAGTTATTTATTTATTTTTATATTTCTACATTTATTCTTTTATTCAATTATGTATTCATTCATTTATTTATTTATATACACTTAAGTCATTTTCCATCGTCCATAAAAGCATGGTCCAAATGACAAAAAAGATGCAATGTTTTCCGATCTTGAATACTTTGGAGAAAACAAGTTTAAATTAATTTCTAAAAAATGAAATAATAATGTTTTAACATTTTATTTTCGAAAATTTCAGAAATGTAAATGTTATAGATTAACCCTGATTTTATCTTCTAATCCCTGCAGTTGGTTTATCAGTTTAAAGCATCAAAGTATGTTTATGACATTAAAACCTGCGTGTGATGAGTTTAAGAACAGTGGCTTATTCGTATTAATCGGTAAGACCACATTTATAAATTTTTGTATGATTTACTTTACCCCAGTGATGCTGAGGTGGGGTTGTTTTTTAAAAATGATCGTATGTTTTGTACGATTCACTTCGTACAAATTCATACGAATTATCCAACTCGTAAAATACATACGAATTCATGTGAGATCAGGTTGGCACCTCACATCTGTTTCAGTGTTTCTAAAGAAAAACGTCATTCAGAATGAGGACAGCTGGCACACGGACTAATAATACACACCTGCCTGTCAGGACGAACATCACCATGCAGCCCATGTAATGACTGAGACTGAGAAACGAACCACTAATAATCTAAATCAACAAATTCACCAACTACTTTTACATCCACCTGAAATGTTCGATTTAATCTTATTATACAATACAGAGAGTTGAATAGTCGCCTTTATTTTTGTGCCACATAAAGATCAATAAAACACCATGTGCACCTTAATGGTCTCTCTGTCCACACCGGATCTCTGAGGAGAAGCGTATAGAGATTTGATTCTGCTGCATGGATGACTCATCAACACACTTCAATATTTGTGTACACCTCTCTGCACAACAACACTACAGAAATACAAAAGATTACATGCTGCTAAAAATAAATAGAGTTCAAGTTTAGTGCTATGTAAATGGTTTTAAAGTACCTGCAGCATTAATGTCAATATGTATTTAATAGGTATATGCATGCTTATAAATAGGTTTGCACTGCAGGAAATGTATGCATTTGGCAGACACTTTCATCAAAAGTAACGCAGCAACCAATCACACAGAACGCGGTTTAATGGTTACGGTGTATTCACACGGGGCGTCAGTGTTAACACTTGACAGAAGGCATGTCTGAAGCGTGGCTTATAGCCAATCACAGTGGCCGCAACACATGGTCCTCTGTACTCCGGTCTTGCATAAACGTATTTGTTTGGCTCTGCACTAGGTTAGTTGCATGTGATTGGCTAATGCCAGTGTTGGCGCTTGAAAAGTTGAGAAATAAGTGCTCTTGAAACTTTGACTTGCTGTCATACTAGCAAACTTTTAAAAAGAGGGCGCTTGCTGTGACCTTGATCGAGGGTAAGAGGTGCACAAACACGTAGGAGACAGTAAGTGACTGCAGTCTCCGGTTGTTCCAACTTCTAAGCAACTGTAAACTTCTGTAACCACAACAGAGGGCCCACCTCTCCTCTTATTTGATTGGACAATGGAAAAAACGCGAATGACTTTTTTCAATTCCGGGGGCTCAGAGCTAGAGGTCTTTTCAGGTCCAAAGAAATGTACCCGACCCAAAATGACCCAATCACTTTTTACCCAAACATGCATCAATATTAGTTTTAATAAAGACCCGATCTGAGAAAAAACTAGGGATGCACCGATCCGATATTCTGGATCGGTATCGGGGCCGATCCGGCATTTTTTGCTGGATCGGATATCGGACTAACAGGACCGATCCAATTCCGATACTGCGCATTACCCATGGTTGTCACTGACAAGCGATTAAAACGTCAAAGTATTATAAAAGCACCATAAACGTTTTTATGCACTATAATCAAAGTCATCTTACACTCAATAGCTTCATGTGAAGGAACAAACGCACATTTAAAAATATTCATGTTCACAGAAACACTGTAACTTACTTGCAAACTGAGTTAATCCACTGATGAGAAGCGGACGGATAAAAACGCGTCATTCAACACAGGCACACACACAATAACACACACAATAACTGTAACGTTAGGCTTTATTAAAGATCTGATTTCATAAAGTCTCAGTAAGCTGTTGGATGGATGCAATTCACTATGTGCTGAGGATTCACAGGTGAAGCGGACGGATGAAACGCGTCATTCAACACACGAACCCTCAATAACTGTAGGCTGTTTTAAAGATCTGATTTTATAAAGTGTCAGTAAGTTGTTGGATGGATGCAATTCAGTATGTGCTGAGCACACGATGCATCAAATCTTTTTGTGTTTTAATAGTTATGAACTTAGCTTTCCATTGCGGAGCGAGGATTCCCATGCGAGTGTGAGGACGCTTCTAGAGCATCAATGCTGCACAGTATTGCGCAGAATGCGCACTCAATATGATTTAGGCGCATCAATCCTGCACCCGAAATGTGCATAAAAGGTCCGGTTAAGTGCATAATTCCGAAAAATAATCATCTGCACACTAAAGCTTTTTTACTGTGACTTTTTGCGCAATTAAGTAAAATATATTTAGCATACTTATTTGATCAAACGTGCCTATTTTATTTTCTCCTAAACACTGCCATGGTTAATAATTACTAATGTTCTTGTAACTTGTAAATCATTTTAAATTATTGGTTTTTAATTTAAAAGTATAATTATATATATAATATAATTATATTATGCTAGATTTAGACATTTATATAGTGTATGTCTGTGTGTGTGTGTGTGTGTGTGTGTGTGTGTGTGTGTGTGTGTGTGTCTGTGTGTAATTTAAATTGCTCAAGAAAAATACAGTAGTATCGGATCGGCAGGTATCGGAATCGGCCGATACTCAGAATTCGGGTATCGGAATCGGATCGGAGATGGAAAAAGTGGTATCGGTGCATCCCTAGAAAAAACCAACATGATCTCACAAAGTTCCGTGTTATAGTCACAGAATATTTTGCTCATTTATCCGTGTCATTGTCACAGATCTCTGCATTTTTCCATGTCGTACCAGAGACTTTATTTTCCGTGTCAGTTTCACGTATTGGTTACTAAATTGTTTATCCTATTTTTAAACCATTGTTGCTTGGGTTTGGGGTTAGATTTGGGGTTTGGGATAGGATGTCACTTTAACTATTGGTTTATACCACTTTTTCCAGATTTTTAACATGGAAATTCGTTAGATCAGGTTGAAATCCCCCCACAAAATTAGACCTGATCCTGACCCGACCCAGTTGCACTTTTTTTAACCCAACTGGACGTGTAGGCAGTCTGCAACCCTGCCCACATCCGTCAGACAGAAAGCAACCAATTTGGCCCACGCTCCATTTATTTCCTTTTGTTATCTGATGACAACACCAAGGTAGCCACTACAGTGTGCATTTAAAATTGATTGACAGGCCTGGCACCAGAGGCGATTCTAGGGTTAGAGCTTTAGGGGTGCTGAGCACCCAATGAGCTCCGCTGCCACCACCCGCTCTTTTTTCCTACAGAAACCAATAATATGTATATTGTAAAATAGCTTTCATTTTAACATTGGTTCAACTAACTCCAAAATAAAGATTTTTTGGAGACCTTTCAGGCATGAAAATGGGTCAGGGGTGAAAAAGATGAGAAGAATATTACCCCTAGGGTCCGGGAGCATGCTCCCCCTTAGAATTTTTTTAAAATTACATATTTTAAAGCATCAATCTGGTGAGTTTTCAGATGCATTTTTTGCCAACCTTTTTATTTCTAATTAATGGTGAGCTAGCACATTTTTGCCATTAATGCCATATTAAAGTCTCAGGACAAAAGGTGGGCTACACCAGCAGTGTGGGTATGGCTTTATGTGAATATACAGTGTATTGTTTGCCTTTGTCGAAATGACAAATCTCCTAATTTATAACTTGTATGCCTACAACATATGGTAGGTTTATTAATAGTTTGTTAATTTGCAGCTTTTCTTTTAACAGTCCTTTAATTGAACCATTACTATATGTCTAAAACAAAACACTTGTGACTCCTGCACTAAGGGTTAAAGACGTTATCACCTTCATATTAGTCTACATGTGACAAACTAAAAAAATATTTATTGTCTAGTTTGATAGTCAGACAGTTAGTGATTTCACACATAACTTACCGGTAGCCTAATGGTGGTATACAGTGATATGTAGTTTGTTTTCACTCTGTTCCAAACGCCATGTTTTCATGACGACTGACCAGAAAAGACGCACGTGATGTCATGTTTACATGACTCCCGATTGTTAAAATAAGTCTCAAATTAACGATAAATCATACAATAAACTTTAACAACGGAGACACACGTATGCAACTACCCACTGAGACGCACTGCATGCGTCTTGCGGAAGAACATTGTATCCGGCGCTACTTCTCTCCGTTTAAGTCTATGGACGAGTCACCCAGGTACTGTGCTACTCCGCAGCGCGCGGGTACCCGCCGGACTTAAATAATCCGAAAATAAACACTTATTATACGTGTACCATGGTGATTCATTATAAGACAAAAACACGACTTGAAAGATTGATTCGTGGTGTACTCGCTCATTATAAACATAACGTAAACATTTTGTAAGATTTGAACAAAAAAGTTGCATCACAACACTATCTGATTCTCACTCTGCGTGTGTTTCACGCTGAATGACGGACGGGCTAAGCGATGCAGGTACAGAGAAGTAGAACAGGATGACACCATTTGCTAAGCGGGGAGGTTTTCATTTTCTACCTTATTATATATTTTAAACCACAAACTACGGAGTATGTTTTGGACAGTATTTAACCTGGTCAAAGACGAAGGAACATTTTAGAATAATTAAATTTCTTGCCCCAAGTTTTAGGGGTGCTGAGCTCCTTTTTAGGGGTGCTGAAGCACCCCTAAAAAGGGGCTAGCCTCGCCCATGCCTGGCACATTGAAAAATAGCCTACCGCCAGCCACACAAAGTGGCAAGCACTCTTAGCAAACAGATGGGGGGTTGCAAACGTGAAATAGTTCAGGTCTTTTCGGGTGCGTTCGGCAAAAACACATTTATTTTAAATTACCCAAGGCCGCAAATTTTATACCCGACCCGTGTCCGAGGCACACTTGAAACTTTTAGACCCTAACCCGGTCTGGGATCCTGTTTTCGGATCTAACCCATAAAGACCTCTACTCTTTATGGTTGGCCAACATAAAAATTGCGTAAAACGCTCACTGCCCTTTAAAAACAACTCGAACAGGCTCCTGCCACTGCAAGAAATGCGTTCTGTGTGATCCGCCCCTTACAATGCATCCAATCTATACATTTTATAGCAAGTGTGTTTCCAGGGAGTTGAACCCAAATCCTTATGCACATGCAATGATCTAACAACTGAGCTACAGCAAATTTGTTTGTTATAAAGAGATGTGGATTTTTTAGATGTGAAAGTTTCTGCAAAAAAGCTTGCATGCACTTAGAGGGTTTTGCAGCTAAAGATGTATTTGTTAAATACCAATGAAATGATTTGAGTGACTTAAATAAGGCATTTCAGTTACTTACTAATAATCTTTTTATTGCCATTAAAGTGAAATTATTGAACCTAAACATAAGAGCCTGATTAAAAATGCTAATTTACAAGAAAACGTCAGACGCACTTCGAGAGTTTTGCATCTGAGCTCTTCTTATAAACCCCAGTGTTTCTCTTGTCCTTTGTCTGGTATTGTTGCAGTGTAGTGATTGGTTTCCCTGTGTCCTGGTTTCAGTTCTCTGTACCAACAATATTACAGAAACATTATTGCAGAAACATCTTTTTTTTTTATCCAAATGCAGTGAAACTCATTAAGGGAATGAATGTTGGACCTGTGGAGATGATTAAGAACATTGACGATATTTAGCCATCATAACATTTAAAAAAAAGACCTGCGGGTAGACAGTAAAGTGTTAACTAAGATCAGATATTCACCTTGACACATTCACTGTGTGCTTTTTCTGAGACACAACATTACTGAAACTCGTCTGACCTTCGAAAAACACAAACAAGAAATGAGAGCAAAGTCTCACATGTTTCATTCTCTCCTACATAGTTTCATCAATCCCAAAAGCTCACCGGCGAGAGATAAAAATAGGCAGGTGATGTTTGGTGCAGGCTTTATTTAGATGTAAGTAGGGCAGATTCAGATCCTCGAAAGATAAATGAAGGTGCACTACATTAGACAGGTTAGCTGCTCCAAATGGATTTAGACGGAGCGAGAAGGAGGTCATTTGTCTTTACCAGGTTGATGAATGAATGCTTCTAGTTTAAACACAGCATGTCTTTAATTGGCTGAGCAGGTTATGTTTAAGAGCAAGTTTAAGAGATTTCTGCCTGGGTGGATACGTGATAGACATGGTGGCTGTATATTAAAGCAATATCACACAAGGAGTGCTGTTATACTATATATATAAATCGCAACCATGCTCAACGTGTCAAATGTTAGTGTGATTATTGCTTATACACCCACCAACTATATCTGTAATAATGTTAAATCTGGTTTTTAATATTCATAATATTGCCTACATCCTTCTTTACTCTTTTAAGATGCTAAAACTGCCACCCACTTACATTTTTAATAGATTACTGTACTGCAATTCCCATTGTTTCACTTGCTAAAATGTTTCATCATCTCTGATATCTTACATCACTCCCATCTTATTTTATAACTTCAATGCTTCTTGTTATGACTCCTAAAATAGTTTTGGTCATTTTTACTGTCCATGATGGGCTTGGGTTTGATCCGACATTCCGGGTTTTGCTTTATTACCTAACTATTTGTTTACTTTTACATTTTATGCATTTGTCAGATGCTTTCATCCAAATCCACTTTTCATTTTATCAGTATGTGTGTTCCATGGAAATAAACCCGTGACCTTTGTGCTGCTAACGCAATTCCCGTACCAATTAAGCTACAGGAACACAGTTAAAAATGAGTGCCAGAAGAGTCCTGACACATCATGATAACCCATTGACCTCGACTTCAAGTACACCACAAACCTCTGGATGTTCGGTGTCCTGCCCGGCTCTGGGACCGCAGCTCTTCTCCCTGACTGCAGCTCTTACGTCAGATTGTTGCATAACATGCCTGTATAAATATTGCAAGTGCTCTTTCCCCTTATTGTGATTTTGCCTTGGTTATTAATACTTCAAGATGTGGAGGATTTGAAGGTGGAGGCGGAGGTTCAGCTTTGAGGACAGGAAGGTTGTTTTTGGATTTGTTGGTGAAGCGTTTGCTCATGTCCTGTAAGCAAGCAGCGGTAGACTGACTGTGCCCTCACTGATGGTGAAACTAGAAAGGTCACACGGTATTAATGACTGATTGTTGTCTTCACCTTTCTCTCTTCTGCATTCTGCTCTTTTACTGCGGTATTGTTGAGTCAACAGTAATGAAACTGCGGTTCAGTAAGCACATGGTCTCCAGACAGATTTGTTGAGGAGTGGTGAATATTTAACTCCCGACTGTACCCTGCGCTCCTTTTAAAGTAATTTACTGCAACAGAGGTAATTGGGTCACCAGGTGTCTCGTTCCATTAATAATGCTAATAATAATGCTAATAATAATCATGCTAATAATAATAATAATGCTAATAATAATGCAAATAATGCTAATAATAATGCTAATAATGCTAATAACAATCATGCTAATAATAATAATCATGCTAATAATAATAATAATAATAATAATAATAATAAATTATTAATAATGCACATCGAGAGATCCTGTGTGCATCACGTGTTTTGTCAAAATAAGTGCCTGCTGCAGATGCATCTTATTATTATTATTATCTAGTATTATTATTATTAGCGTTATTATTATTGTTATTATTATTATTATTAGCATACAAAGTATTCTTGTTATTATTATTATTATTA
This sequence comes from Misgurnus anguillicaudatus, assembly GCF_027580225.2. Lineage (NCBI taxonomy): Eukaryota > Metazoa > Chordata > Actinopteri > Cypriniformes > Cobitidae > Misgurnus > Misgurnus anguillicaudatus. The sequence continues at coordinate 1,959,951 of NC_073358.2, read as the reverse complement.
TAATTATTATTATTATAATTATTATTAGCATAATTATTATTAGCATTATTGGTATTAATAATAATAATAATAATAATAATAATAATAATAATAATAATGTTATTATTGTAAGTATTATTATTATTATCACTATTATTAGCATTAGCATTAGCATTATTAGCTGCTCGGAAGAGCAGTCATGAGCTGCCATGTAATATTCTTCTTATTGTTGTTGTTCTTGTTCTTATTAATAATATTGTTATTATTGTAAGTATAATTATTATAAACATTATTATTATCATTATTATTAGCGTTATTATTTTATTATTAGCATTAGCATTATTATTGTTATTATTATTATTAGCATTAATAATAATAATAATAATAATAATAATAATAATAATAATAATAATAATAATAATGTTGTTATTATTGTAAGTATTATTGTTATTATTAGCATTATTATTAGCATTAGCATGCATTATTAGCATTACAATTATTATTGGTTTTATTCTTCTTATTATTTTTATTAGCATTAGCCTTTGCATTAGCATTATCATTAATATTATAGAGAGTCAGAACAGGACTAAATAAACTTTTCACTATTGACCAAGTGGCCAAGGTCTATGTTGTGTTTTGTACTGATATTGTCTCAGGTTGAGGGTGTCAATTATATTCGAGGTGGAGGGCTGGATTGGATAAAACATGACCTTATCTGGGCAAAATGTGTTGTTTGGTAAATACTTAGCACTGGAGAGCACATGCATAACACATGTCTATTTAACTAAGTTCATAAGGAGCATGGTCATGTAATGCAAAAAAAAAAAAAAAAAAAAATCAGCGAGGAGAGGTCTCTATATATAGCTGTCCCTCACATCTGTCCCATGACTGCATCTTTTGCAACATCCCTCCTCCACCCCATCACCTCACTCTCTGCTTGTACATCTATCCCAGTAAAGGGGGGGGGGGGGTGCTATGCCTCTGGCTAATATTCAGAGCTCGGAGCCCTCCGCTTGGACAGCATGCCAAATATGCTTTATCTCATAACCCTATATTGATCACATGCTAATGCAAACTTGGAAAAGGTTATTTTGGAGTCCAGAATGCCCTTTTACTGCTAAAATCAATCCTACGCTCATTTAAGAATGTCAATGAAATAATAATAGACTAGCAAAAAGAGAAATTTACTCCCTCTTGGTTGGATTGCATAAGCCACTTGTACCAAAGATTAATAGGTTGGACCTGCCTTTACTAAACACTGAATCTGCTAAATGTATTGTGTGTCATAATAATTCAGTGAAAACATAATAACATTAAAGGCATTAGAAGTTTACGCATATTTTTCTCTGATGTTTGGGCAACTTCCAAATAAAAGACATGAACATCCAAACAAAACCCTGACAATAAAATTCTTTTAAATGTTTTAAACATCAGGAGTTACACATTGCTGTTTACTGCAAGTGTTGGTTCAAATCCTGACGTTATGTGCGGCCCTTCTGTCTAAAAATTAGCATCTGTTTTAAATCTCTGATACCTCACAGCAGTAGAGCTCTATTATCAGCTCATCATCTCCAGCGAAGGCCACAACCTTCTCTTCAATAGCTTTTAAAAACTCTTCCCCACACATTATGCAGATGATATTCTGGTGAACAACAAAATAGGAAATCGAATTTGTCATTCATACCTGTTGAGATGCATGAAACCTCTTTAGTTTGTTGTGGAGACAGAACCAAGTTTGATTTAATGGTGTCATGTGGAAGTCGAGTTTATTCCTAAATTATCTACACCGAGTCTGGATATAATTTCACAGTGACTATGGGATGACGCACATCCCTCACAGAATTCCTTTCCCCCATCCTTTAAATCCAATTGAGATGACATTTTTCTAGCTAATGTAAGAGTCAGCTAAAACAAAGAAAATCTGTCTTTCTATGAAAAGACTTCTTCTTCACTTTCAGCATACAGTTGTTATTTTTAATAGCTATTCACCCCTCAGCGTCCCCCCTTTTCCTCTGCAATTTTCTAAGGTTTTCTTGTAATCTTTCATGTCATGTCTGTATTGCTTTAAAGACTCACTTGCGTCACTAGCAGGCTAAAAAAGGATGAAGGATTTGATGTGCAGCCATGGACCGATACCCTAAAACCTAATAAACCCATTCAACATATGATAACAGTGGAGAGTAAATGTGTAAAACCTGTAAGCATTACGCAGAAAAAATGCAATCACCCTGCTTCTATTCCTGTGAATGGGAGCTAAAAACCAGCATTTAACAGCAATTTTACGAGTTTGCATTAACGTGTAATGGATAGGGAATGAGATAAAGCATATTTGGTGTGCTGAAGATCTGGGTGTCATCGGCATATAGCAGTGGTAGGAGAAGCCATGTGCCTGTATGATATGTCCTAAGGTTGTTGTGTAGATGGAGAAAAGAAGTGGACCAAGCACTGACCCCTGAGGAACCTCACACTCTTAAAAAATATTGGGTTGTTTTTAACCCCGGGCTGGGTAACTATAGGACAGAACACATTTCTGGGTTAAAGTGACCCATATAATGGATTGTTTTAACCCAACTGCTAGGTTGTTTCAACATGATTGATTAACAATAACCCAGCAGTTGGGTAAAAACAACCCATTATTTGGGTCATTTTATCCCAGAAATGTGTTCTGTCCTATAGTTACCCAGCCCTGGGTTAAATATTTTTTAGAGTGCAGTGACCATCTGGTGGGCTGCGGACAACGTGCCCATCTATATGACACCCTGAAGGATCTAGCGGAGAGATAGGATCTTAACCATTCAAGAGGATAACCAGTAATCCGTAGCGACGAAAGGGTGGCTAGTGGCTAAACTGCAAAAATGTACTTTCTTGCTAGTATTTTTGACTTGTTTTCAGTATAAATATCTAAAAATTCTTAAATTAAAGGGATAGTTCACTTTAAAATGAAAATTCATATTTTTATTCCTACTATGGAAATCTATGGTCACTAACTGCTGTGTGTTTACCATCATTTCTCAAAATATCTTCTTTTGTGTTTATCAGAAAAAAGACATTCATACAGGTTTAAAAACAACATGAGGATAAGTAAATGATGACAGATTTTTCATTTTAAAGTGAACTATCCCTTTAAGATGCTTTTTCTTTATGAGCAAAATGACCTAAGAAAAGTTTTAGACAAAAATATATACAATTTAAGTGAATTTGTGCTTAAAATAAGTAAAAATATCTGCCAATGGGGTGAGAAAAAAAATATTTTTTTCTTAATTTTTTTCCTTAAACACTTAATTCATGTAAAATTTTCTCACCCCACTGGCAGTTTTTGCTTGTTTTATGCACAGAATCACTTGGATTTGATATTTTTGGTCTAAAGGCTAGACTGGGTCGTTTTGCTCATCAAGAAAAAGCATCTTCATTTAAGAATTTTTAAATATTTTTACTGAAAACAAGACAAAAATACTAAGATTTTTTTTCTTGAAAATCATTTTTTGCAGTGTAGGCCACACTGGTCTCCAGTTTACCTCATTGGCCGCACACTGGTCTACATTTTTCTCTGACGGGTCAGAAAGACAATCCTCCCACAGGCTGATAGGAAACCGGTGTGTGTCCTTCCTGAGAAACAGATATTAGAAGTCATACAGATCAACTGAAAGGAATTTGATTCCTGAGGGGAAATGGTAATACTGGATTTCAATAATTATGAGGAAATCAGATTTCAAGATTTCAAATTCCTTTGCTTTATCTTTACGCAATGTCTCTGATCTCATTTACCCTGACACGTAGCATATCAGGGTTTTTTGGTCATGCTTTAATATTATTAGACTCATCAAGACATTTATGCTCATTACTGATGTGCGTACAGAGTCCAAGACAAAGGGCAGCCAGTGAACCCTGTCTATGAGGATTTATCATGGGACACATGCATGATGAGAAGACCTACAGTATGCCATCATGGTTTATTATTTACTCATATTACAGTACGTGCTTGAGTAGTTTTGATGAGAATCATTAAATTACTTGAATGCATGCACTGCAAAAAAATGACTTTCTAAGTATTTTGGTCTTGTTTTCAGAACAAATATCTAAAAATTCTTATATGAAAATGTATTTTCTTAATGAGCAAAATTACCTGAGAAAATAAGACAAATATATCACATTTAACTGAATTTGTGCTTAAATGAAGCAAAAAAAAAAAAAAAAAAAAAAATTCTGCTAATGGGTAAACAAAATTTTCTTAAATTTCTCTTGACTTAAGTGTTTAAGAAAAAAGTTCAAGTTTTTTTCTTACTGCATCAGCAGTTTTTTTTGCTTGTTTTATTCACAGATTCACTTAAATTTTATATATTTAGTCTAAAACTAGACCTATTTTTTAGGTTATTTTGCTCATCAAGAAAATGCATCTTGATTTAAGAATTTTTAGATATTTGTACTGAAAACAAGAAAAGAATACTAAGAAGGTCATGAATCTTGTATTTAATGTTTTTGCTTTGTTTTCATTTTTTTCTCGATTTGAGATTGGAACCTGATTTCCTCATTTATCAGAAGTGACTCATGCATGAGTCGCATACTTACTGCAGCTGTATGAGGTTTAACCTTTGTTAACTCAGTGGTTAATATTAGCATGGCTCTGTGTGAATAGAAATCTTTCATATTGATTATGATCTCAGTGATGACACACATCACACTATAAAGCCCAGGGACATTCTTACCACATATGGATTTGAAACTGATCGCTTTAATAGGGAACAGAAATATAGATAATAGATGCTTTGATTTTCACATCATGGCACAAAACAATCATTATCTCATTTAGGGAGATAACATACGTGTAACAAAAACACTAATAAAAAGAATATAGTTGTATGATTCATGGGGTTTCAAAGGGGTGGAAAGTTTCTTATAAATTTCCATGGGAGATTAATCTTGATCATTTTGGAAATATCCCAAATTGGAAACTTAACGGAAATTTACAGAAAATTTATGTGGACATTGATCATTTACTTTATCGTGACATGACTATTAAAACATGTTATGAGATATCGCCACTGGTATATTTATAAGCAGCATGCAAAAACATATCTCTGACACTTATAAAAAAACGTTTTATATAGTACTGACAAGAACAAAGTTTAATAATAATAATCGAGTGCTCGTATCGCGTTAAGAATAAATGAAAAAGCAATACGTTATACAAGTATAGTTTTATTAACTTTTACCTCGCGCCAAAACAATAACAACACAAAAGACACTAAATATGAATTAAAAAACAAGTAATAGTTTGATCATGACACCAAATACTGCTGATTTGATCTCATTTTGCCGATCATAAACAAACAAGGCCAACATGAGAGCCAGGGTATCTCTGTCAGAAATGTAGCCCAGAGAGGGCGGTGGTCAGCGGGGCGAGTGAACACTGATGTCCGCTCATGCTTTGGTTCTCATTCGTACCGAATCTCACTAAGCAAACGTTCAAACAGGCGCTATCTTTACTAATCGACTGCAGATTTAAATATAATACAGATACATTCTCGACTGAACTAATCTTAAAACTACACTTTGTGACCAAGAAACGGTAATATAAAGAAACGGCTTTTCCGTCCATTGAGTTGTTATGAGCTTCAAAGCAGCCGAAAGTTTGTCCCTGTCATTCTGGCCGCCCTCAAATCCGTGGCGGAAGAAGTAGTTCTCAAACAAAGAGGCTTTTAAAATAACTCCGTTGTTGTTTTCTAGTTTTCGTTTTTCAAACGTGTGCCGTCGGTCGAACTGTTGTATAAAAGCAATATCGCTCTCGGAGTCGTGTGATATAGCTCTATATCATCACGGCTGTGATTAGGCCAGAGGCACGAGGCCGTAGGCCTATATCACACTCCTACTCGAGCGATATTGCTTAAATAATATTTACCCACAGTACACATACAACTTTTATTTGGGATGCGATTAATTGCGATAAATATTTTGACAGCCCTATTTTATTTATAAAATGAATGTGTTAATGCATTATTTTTATTTATTAAAATAAATGTAAACCGAGACTAAGATTATAGACCACAAAATGCCAGTGTTATATTAATTTGAAGGTGTATATCACATTTCCCCCCCACACACACACTTAAAGGGTATTTGCGCCACCTAAGCAGTTAAATCAAAACAAACCAACTGCAGTTTGATATTAATTGAAATGCACAATCAAACAACGAGAAACACCACATCCAGTCAGATCACTTGATAGTCATCAAAGTTAAATCGATCATTGATTATCTTCAGGATTTGTTTAATGGGTTATTATTACTGACACAGCATTTTTAAAGTGTAATGTAGTAAAAGAGTTACGGTCACATTACTGACAAAGTGAGATTTGAAGTCCAGTGCTCACCTGTGACCTTTAAGCAGGTCAAACACATAGATGTACATGCGTACGCTCTTGTGTGCGTGTTTGCAGGTGCATCTAGAGATGAAAGCGAGTGTTTTATAATGGACCGGCTGAAGGTAGATGCATTTTGCACTTAAGGGACTGTGAATAATGATGAGCGGCAGGGATTCATAACAACAGACACGCATAAATACAGCACAGAGAGAAGCATGCATGCAAACACAACTGTGCACATCTAAACATGCACACACACACACACACACACACACACACACACACACACACACACACACACACACACACACACACACACACACACACACACACACACACACACACACACATTTGGCATGGATTATTCGGACAACTGAATCAAGTCCAGTTACTGTTTATTCACTCCAATGCATATCTGTGCTGCTGTATGTGAGAAGGGCTGAATGCATGTTGAAATTCACATGTAACGAATACGTGTTAGATTTTTAACACGCTATTTAGTATGTGAGATGGCCAGGCTTCATAAACTCATGTTATCATTCATCTACAGAGCACATGACACCCATATTAATAGACTATAACAAGCACACTGCACATGTAAGCAGAAATGAGTCTGCTGAGCCTATCAGTGCTGTGCATCGCTGCAAAATATATGGCTGTACAATTTATTTATCTCAACATCACGCATTTTGCAATTGTAGTGTTTTATAAAGCAACAATTAATAACGGAGCTAAATGCTGGTCAGTTGTTTAAATAACAATTTGTTGTCTTCATTACAGAAGGACTAAAAGACCATATGTGTATGTTTAAATTACCCCATATGGCAAAAAATATATTTTGAAATACAATATTAAATACAAAAAATGGCAATGTACTGAAATATATTTTGAAATATGTTTACAAAAAAGAATTTTTCCACAAAATATTTTTTGATCATTTTTGTATATTTTGAAATATATTTTAAAAATAAATTAATATTCACATTTATATTCATATATACTTTGTATGTTACAAACCTGTAAACATAACAGGTTTGAAAAGATTAAAATTAAATATATTTTCAACTGCAAAAATATACTTATAATTTTATATTTTACGCATTTTATACTTATACATTTTATACAAACTTTTATATTTTATTCAGTAAAAATATATATTTTTGCCATATGGGTTGTAAAATTAGAAATGTATTTGTTGCCCCTGAAATAAAATTTTAAATATATGTTAATATATGAAGGTTAAAACGAATATATTTCATTAAGCTTTATTTTCTACAAAATGTATTTAGCATATATTTAAAATATACTTACTTCAAAATTATAATTTTTTTGCTGTATGGGATGTGTAGGTTGGTTTGCATGCCAGAGTGTCATTGTGCTTCTTCTTAACATTCAATTTTTATTTCAGATTACGGCTCTGTGTTTAATATTTAAATTCTATTTAAAGGATTAAAGGTGCAGTGTGTAAATTTTAGTGGCATCTAATGTGAAGTTGCAAATTGTAACCAACAACTCAGTTTACAGCTCATCCTTCGCTTTGAAATGCATAGAGAAGCTACGGTAGCCGCCACAGGACAATCATATCACCATTGAAGATAACTTAGTAAAAAATTTGTTCGTTAAGAGTTTCTGTAAAAAACATGGCGGCACAAAATGGCGACTTCCGTGTAAGGGGACTCTCGGTGTATGTAGATAAAAACGTCTCATTCTAAGGCAATAAAAACATAACAGTTCATTATGAAATGTCTTTATACACCCCTGATAATATAGATTTGTATATTATTTTGCATTTCTGTCAAGAGATCCTTCTAAAAATTACACACTGCACCTTTAAGTGTTGTTGTCTCTGTTTATTTTTTGTCCTATTGGTTGGATTGCTATTCATACCTGCTGTTGCATTTTATTAGCAATTGCTTAAAAGTGCATTGCATATAATGAGGCGTTTTTATCTCCATACACCATGGGTGTCCTTACATGGAAGTCGCCGTCATGTTTCTACAGTAGCCCTAAAGGGACAAACTGCTCTATAGAGCGCATTTGTCACTACGTTGTCTCAGACGAAGTCGTGTTTGTCCTGTGGCGGCTTCATGCGTTTCGAAAGGAAGGGGTAAGCTGTAGACTGAACCGTTGTTTGCCATTAAAATCTGCACAGGGCACCTTTAAATAATATAAACGTGTTAATATAATAAATTCATTATTTTTCTTAGTTTTAGTCTTGCATGTGTGAATGTGCAAGACTATTTTACCCATTTATAGTTTGTGTGTGCGTGACATTTCAAAATAGACTCATTGTGAGTGAATGACAAAATGATCAAAATGTCTAATGTAAAGCTACATAGAGATTGTTTTCCATAATGATGTAAAATCAATCACGTCGTTTTTAAATGTATGATTTCTATATGGCTTTACATAATTGCTTACTTCCTAATAAGTGTGAACGTACAGAGGCCAGGTTCTTTGTACGTTCTGCTAATGGGATTCCAATTATAGTTACATCATTTGGAATGTGTCAACGTTCCATTTCCTTCCCAACCCTCACAGGAACCAATTCCTGACGGATGAGTTAAATTCATTCTCACCTGATGAGTCTTTTATAATCAGACTAATCACTCGCTTTATGGGCTTTCTTTAACCTAAAAACTAAAAGACCCATTATTACCTTGAAGGCCTGTTATGTAACGTTTACCTGAGAAATATCTAAAATAGCTTTTGGGTCAAAGGAACATAATTGCATTTTTACCTGTATTATGTGATTCAGAATATAGGCCATGCTTTTAATGATTTGGAGAAAATGTCACACATTAACATACAAACCATTAAACTTTCCTTATAGCATCAGTCAATAATGATGTAATATTTTTCTTTTCTTTTTGTTATGTCAAAAAGAAAGAGGGAATGGAGGTCTAAAGTAATAACACCTTTAATTATTAACAAAAAGATGTAATAATAATAATTAGGGCTGTCAAAAGATTAATCGCGATTAATCGCATCCAAAAAAAGTTTGTGTTTACATAACATGTGTGTGTGTATACTTATTATGTATATATTAAAACACACACAGTCATGTATTTAAGAATTTTTTTATATTTATATATAAAATATTTATATTTCGATATAATATAAATTATATAAATGTATATACAGTATATAAATGCAAATATTTCTTAAATATATACATGAATGTGTGTGTATTTATATATACATAATATCTACACACAGTACACACACATTGTTATGTAAACACAAACTTTTATTTTGGATCCAATTAATCACGATTAATCTTTTGACAGTCCTAATAATTATTTATGCATGTTTTAATTTGACTTTTGTGCAAACAACTGCATAGCAATGTAAAGTCACAGTCACTTTAGTTTATACCTTACAACATACCACATTAATACCCTGGTCAATAACATTTCTCACGAGCAAGCGCACATGAATATTTTCTCATTTGTAGTTATAACAACTCATGTCAAGATAAATAATAGTAAGTTGAAATGACTTGCAAATCTGAGTTGATTGATTCAACAATTTTTTTTTTTTAAATGTCATTTTTTATACTTAGATTTCAAATTTTTGTTAATAATAACAATCAAATATTTTTATAAAATAAAATTTATTTTTATAAAATGTTTTTGTCAATAATTCTGTTGACAGATTAACATTGATGTTTATTTCACTCTTTGGGCCCTTTTTTTAACGATCTAAGTGCATTGTCTAAAGCGCACCGCACACAGTCTAAACGTGCGCGTCGTCGGAATCCACTTTTGCTAATTTCAACGGGAAAAAGGGTTGTTTCTATTCTCGTAATGAGTAATGGGTGTGTTTTGGGCGTAACATGCACTAAACCAATGAGAGTTCAAACTATCAAAAGACACTTGTGTGGCGCTGGATTGTGCTGAATTGCGTCACATGTATGATATTTAAAGGTGGTGTATGTAATATTTAGCGGCATCTATTGATGAGATTGCGAATTGCAACCAACAGCTCATCCCTTAATTTACGATAGTCACCAAAGGACAAACATGTTGTCGTCTGAGACAGCGTAGTGTCAAAATGCACTCTATAGAGCAGTTTGTCCCTTTAGGGCTACTGTAGAAACATGATGGTGACTTCCATTTAAAGAGACCCACGGTGTATTGAGATAAAAACGGCTCAATCTACGGTAATAAATACAATATAGTTCATTATGTAATGACTTTATACGCCACTGTTAATATAGTTATGTAGATTTTATTGCATTTCTGTCAAGAGATCCTCCTAAAAGTTACACAATGCACCTTTAAAGGCATAATATGTACATTTTCACCACTAGAGGTCGCTATTTCACAATAACTATAACAAAGGCAAAGTTTAATGATGTTATGAAGGAGATTGTAATGATGGGAGATTTTACCATTCAGAGACGTATGGAGTTCAATAATCACTGTGGGCTTTAACAGCACAAAGTAGCTGTAAGATTATTTGAATATGAACTTTATTTTAGAAAAGAGGCCACAGAACACAGGAACATTAAAACACAGTTTCTGCCATGAAAAGAGAAACATTATGTTTCTCATCATCCGTGTGCGTGATACTGTACTGCGTTATACTGAAAATAGGACTTCTAATGAAGTGACTGATTTAGTTTAATGGGGTTTTGTTCTGTGTCTTAACCCATTAAACAAGAACACCTTGATGATTTTATACTAGATCTGATCCAGAAGTGCTTTCCTCATATAACTGCTAGTTTGTGTGTCTGTGTGTGTGTGTGTGTGTGTGTTGTCAAAGCTGGTGGACTGCTTAAACAACACAAAGGTCATGGGTTCGATTCTCAGAGTTTACACATACTGATAACATGTGTAACTTGAATGCACTGTAAGTCATTTTGTAAAGTGTCTGCCGTATGCATACATGTATTAATATCACTAAACACATCCCTGTCCTTTGATGAATGATCAATGTAAATATAGACCTTATCTATCTGTCATTAGAAGCCATTTGAGAAGTGCTGTGTTTCCCCCTAGTGGTGTGTGTTAAAACTACAGACAGAGATCATCATGCAGAACAATGTGACACAAATAGTTGACAAAATTTACTCAACTACACAACTTTGATTAAAAATAAACAAGAAGTCAACAGTAACAGCAATAATCATGTAGTGAAAATAATTGAAATGCTATTATCTTATTTTTTCACAGTAATTCACATTTTTTATGTAGTATTTTATTAAAACTAGTTAGCATTAATTTAAATATTTTCTACACTGCAAAAAAATTATTTTCAAGAAAAAGTTTCTTAGTATTTTTGTCTTGTTTTTAGTAAAATATCTAAAAATTCTTATATTAAGATGCTTTTTCTTAATAAGCAAAACAACCCAAGAAAATAAGTTGAGTTTATAGACCAAAAATATACAATTTAAGTGATTTTGTGCATAAAACAAGCAAAAATATCTGCCAATGGGGTAAGCAAATTTTTCTTGAATTTAGTGTTTAAGAAAAATATTCAAGATTTTTTTGTTTACCCCATTGGCAGATTTTTTTTTGATTTTGCACAAAATCACTTAAATTAAACTTATTTTCTTCTTATTTTCTTGTTTTGCTTATCAAGAAAAAAACATTTTAATTTAAGGATTTTTTGATATTTTTACTCAAGACAAAAATACTAAGGTTTTTATTCTTGAAAATCATTTTTTGCAGTGTATATACTGAATATTTGCTGGAAATGTTTTTCTTTACAAATGTATTAGATTTTTAGTATCTTGGCAGTTGTGCACTTTTATTAAGTCTGTGTCAGATCTTCTAAAGGATGAAAAATAAGCCATGAGACTCTTGAATCACCAAATGTTTCACTGCAAAAAATTACTTTCTTAGACTTTTTGTCTTGTTTTCAGTAAAAATATCTAAAAATTCTTAAATTAAGATGTATTTTCTTGATTAGCAAAATGACCCAAGAAATTAAGTCTAGTTTTACACCAAAAATACAAGCTTTAAGTAAATTAGTGCTTAAACATGCCAATGGAATAAGAAAAGATTTCTTGAAATAAGTGTTTATGAAAAAAGTAAACTTATTGCAAGAAAATTGTTCTTATTCCATTGGTAGATTTTTTTTTTGCTTGTTTTAAGCACTAATTTACTTAAAGTTTATATTTTTGTCTAAAAACTAGACTCATTTTTATTTTGGTCATTTTGCTCATTTTAATTTAAAAAACTTTAGATATTTTTACTGAAAACAAGACAAAAATACTAAGTAAGAAAGTCATTTTCTTCCAGAGACGACCAGTGCCCGACACATTTTTTACTTCTTTCTTTCCTCTGAGATTGTAAACCTCTCATATCTCCGCTCCGGCCCACATGACATCCTGATGGGATCGTCGGCTCGGATCGTCTGCTGTCCCGACTTCTGTTGACCAGACAAACCTGCCAACATCTCGCTAACACACAATGAGAGTCTCTCCTCAACAAGTTTTATTACACAATACATTTGCAAATAAGTCAAGAATTATGATCATGTGTTGTAAAGCAAAGACAATTTAAATGAAAAAGAAGACGACAAGAGAACCACAACAGCTTTACAACATCAATATAAAGACTGAAATGGGTGATATTTATTTATGCACAATATACAAAATCATGCTGGTTGTTTACTGAATGTGGTCTACGTTTATCTAAATAAATATGTGCCTACTGTCGGAATAAAGGTACAAAAAGGGTACATACAACATTGAACTGTTGTACCTTTTGGGGTACAATATTTACCCTAAGGACCTATTGTTTACCTTAGGGAACAATTGTACCAGTTAAATTTTAGGGATACAATACAGTTAACTGTACCTTTAAAGGTACACAATAGATCCTTAAGGTGCAGTAATGTACCCCAAAAAGGTACAACATTTTATATACATGTAAAGGCACAAAACAGAACCTTAAGGGACCACCCCAGCAACAGAAAAGGTACAGTTTTTGAGTCTTTAAGCACACGTCTCATATTTTAATGGAACCAAGATTTATGTTTCTCTAATTAAAATAAAGCAAATGGTTCAAGTCCCTGAAAGGTCATGAAAGCTGAATAAAGGCAGACTCTGAGAATAGATAAAAACAGTTTAGCAAAATAGATCTAAATTGACTATAAAATAATGTTCACAAACCAATTATGTAATCTAAAGGACATATACATGTATACTTGAATGAAGTCTAATAATGCTGGTGTAAGGAGAAACTGAAGTCTTGTTGGACATAAACAGCTGATGATGTGCCCAAATTTCTATGATTTGTTAAGAAGACTGCGGGAGACGGATCAGATAAGATCTTGGTTTTACTGATAGAGCGCAGATGAACCAAGAACAAGACAAAATGTTCTGAAAGTCTTATTCTGCACAAACAGCCCTGAAGACTTGACAAAGATCTTGTGAAATGAAATTCTGTCATGTTATTATAGGACACAATATATGGGACATTGAAGAGCTCTTGTTAATTTGACTATGAAATAGCTCAATTATGGCCAGATGGAAAACATACGAAACAGTGCGGTTTGTGTTGTGTGTTTTGATCTGGATGTTCAGTGACAGATGAAGATACATTTGTGATCACCATTTATTTACATTTAACCTTTTAGCAGACTTTTGCTTTTATTCAAAGCATTTTACTTATGGATGTTGTGACTTTATTTGTCTCCCTTAAAAAAGTAAGACCATGGTTTTATTAAAACTTCTTGTATTAAAATCATGGTAACCACAAAATAATCATGGTTTTTGACATAGTTAAACTATGGTTAGTTTAGTAAAACCATGGTTTTGCTAATCAATATACCAAAAAACAAGGTTACTACATTTTTACCACAATAAAACCATGGTTAATTTTCGTTATGTTTGCATTTTAGTGTTGCTTGTTTGGTCCTTATGTTTTCACATGAGATCATCTACTATGAATACATACCATAACATCATAACCCAAAACTTCATTTGCACTCATAAGGTCATGTGAGAAGGGAAGAAAATAATGATGTCATAGCATTTTATTATCAAAACAGAACTACAGTGCCAGAATGAATTACTTACTCCTGTGAGATGTCCACATGTTTTGTTTTTAAGTTTGAGGTAAGTTATTTTGTCTGGTCTGGACTTAACGTTAATAAAGTACGAATCTTTCTAATTTGAGATGATTTCATTTATTAACCTGAACCTGGAATGACAACTCTTCACATGGAAACGATAAACTACAGTATCATTTTTTTAGTCTAATGTGTTCTCACCACAGAAAAATGTGTTATTATTAATCACTCTGTCACATTTGAATGATTTAAAAAACTGCCAAGTAAATAAAATAAGTTATTAAAATCTTGGAAAAATAAGCAGCATTTTCTGCTCTCAAACGCTGAGGTCGTGTCCGCTGTCGGCGCTGAAACCACGCCCACTCACGGGGAAGCTGACGTCTCTCTTAAAGGGACACTACACTTTTTGGACTTATTTTCTAGCGAATTTAACCATTTTGTAATCAGTGGCGGCTGGTGACTTCTTTTTTCGAGGGCGCACGGTGCAAAGTTCGTCACAACATGTATTTAGCCCATCATGTGTGTGGTTCGTAATTTCAGAATATGTGTTCGGTGCGTCGATTGATCCTATGTGCATCATGTGTTTTGTCAAAATAAATGCCTGCTGCAGACGCGTCTAAAGGGTTTATGATAAAAAAGACGCCTTCGTTTGCCAGATACTCACATAATCTCGTGCGTAATCAGAGTTTAGTGTTAGGGGAGTGTCTTGCGTGTATGTTGTGAACATGAGCGTCTCTTGTGAACATTTATCATAAACGATTTTGACGCACGTGCAGCAGGCACTTATTTTGACACAACACGTGATGTACATGGTTCACATGACGCAACAAACACATATTTTGAATGTGTGCCCCCCTCGGAAGAGCAGTCACCAGCACTTTTAGCATAGCTTAGCATAATCCATTGAATCTGATTAGACCATTAGCATCGCGTAATATCATTGCGCCTGCTGCACCCATGGTACGGCAGCAAAGTCCTAGCCATATATAGAAAATCGCAACTTTTAATATTTCGTCATTCTTAGTACACGATGTAAGAAGAGTCAAGTTTTAAATAGGAAAAATATTGAAACTCTTTGTTTATTTTTTTGTGCGATGCTAATGGTCTAATCAGATTCAATGGATTATGCTAAGCTATGCTAAAAGTGCTAGCGCCAGACCCGAAGATCAGCCGAATGGATTCCAAAACGCCACAAACTCAAATGTTTAACTCTAGGGGAGCTGCAAAATGAGCATATTTTCAAAAAAATATTCCACTTACATAAAAAAATCCTGATAATTTACTCACCCCCATGTCATCCAAGATGTTTATGTCTGTCTTGGTTTAGTCAAAAAGAAGTTGCCCTGCAAGTAAGCCTACGATGGCCCTTTATGGGCCCACTTAGGGCTAGTCTAAGGGCCCCGCGCAGGTTTGCTCATTGGCAGGGCGTTGGCCCTTTGGCGCTGGCCCTGCACGGGCGGCCTTCGCTTAGCCCCCAGGAGGCCCTGCTGGAGTTAAATGAATCCCCAGAGTTAAATGAGCGCTGCTGGATGTATATATTGTCCCAATCTTACAGAGTGTTAAAAAGTAACTATGAAGTAGAACTAAAAGCTCTGTTATCCTCTTTTTCAACAGCTCTGACTGAAACCTCCACTTGGATTTCACATCTTAAGTGTAGAGTCATTTTCTTAACTTATGTTAAGATGTTGGCTGGTTCTTTTAAAGTCGCCATTATTGTGATCAGTGTTTGATTTAGTTGGACTTTGACTCTTGACCATTAGCTTGTTAGTGTTTTCTGGCTGCTATATCTAAGTATGTTTAGGACACTTGTTATAGCAAAGAAAAGGCAATAGTAATTGAATATTAATGGTTGATACATAAACATTGTCAAACATAATCATTTAATGAACAGATTCATTAATATAGTTTTCCTCCCTCATCAGAAGCATAATTTTCCGTTAATAATGAAATACTACAGTGTAAGGTCCAGCACTCTCATAGCAGTTAATCATTCTGAAGGATTTGGTAGTGTGCACATAAACATTAACCGCTGCACAATGTAGATGCACAGACATCAAGAATTAGAGTATGAATCTCAACAATGGTGACAAAGAAAATGGTTAAAAAAGGTCATTATTTATTCATGCCGCAACGCATTCTGGGAGCCCTGGATGAGATTTGTAATTTGTTGATACCCAGCATGCATTGCAGCATGAAGCTTTTCATTTTATTGTCACCATCATTGTGATTCATACTCTGATTCTTGATATTTGTGTCTACATTGTAGACCGGTTAATTTTGAGTGTCAGTGTTTTAAAATTCTTCTGAAAGACAAACTGCTATGAGAGAGCTAGATCTCATACTATAGTATCACATTGTTAAAGAAAAATGCTTCTGATAAATGTGCAGACAAAAAATTAATACATGGGTGATTCTCACGAAACCATTGAAACACCACGGCACTAATGATTTTAGCTTTAAAATATGTAATATAGTAACATTAAAAAGCATCAGAATTAACACAATACTGTGTTCTACCTTGCACAATGTGTGATTTCAACATAAGAATTTATAATTGGAAATTTTATCTCATTTTCTGCTGAAATCCTCATTACCGCAATGGCTGTGTTTGAACATGCGTTATGTTGTAATTTAATCAAATTAACACAAAAATATTAAGAAAAAAAAAATAAATGGATGTTTTGCTACTTTAGATGACAGAAAAAAATATTGACTGAATATTCATGTATAATAATAATGAAGAAAAATTAGGAAAATTATGTGTCCATGCCTGATGTTCTCATCCTCCGCAACACTTTTTGAGAACAGTTTAAGCACACGTACAGAATTTTAATAAAGTTTGATTTTGAGTGACCAAGCACATGGACCAGTTACTTCAAGATGGCTACCAGGTAAGATCATTTTTTTTACAGTTAATTTGAAATATTGTCTTGTCAGAATGCTTACACGACATTTTGATTATCATTACCGCAACAGATGCTTATTAAATGTTAATTTAATTAATAGAAGCATAATACTTTGATTTTAAATGCATGTGCAGAATCTCCAAATTATGTTCTTTCAGGTTTGTCATGTCATTTTGAAAATATGTCAGTGTTGATGTTTTCTGACTGTTGCGGTAATGAGATTTTCAGGACTAATTTTTTAAATTATGTTACAAAAAGTGTTAAATTATAAGTAAAAGTTTTTAAATTAATGTTCCCATTTACTCCAGACTTTGTTTTTCAATGTCTGGTGGGAAAAAAAAGTAAATTTAAGCAATTTTTGCATTTTCATCCTTGACATGTTTAAAACCAAGTTTTCGTGAGAATCACCCACATACGTTTTCATATGATGATGTTTAGACTTTATTTACTGAACTGACCACCACCAAACAATCGCACTCTGTCTTAAAGACACAAAGTTATAGCAATCAAACGATTGAACAACGTAAGAGTCAAGAGTCAAGTTTAACTAAATCAAACACTGATCACAATAGTGGTGACTTTAAATGAAACAAAATCTCAACCTAAAGTAAAACAAATGACTCTACATGTAAGATGTAAAATGCAATTTTAGATTTCAGACAGAGATGGTGAGAGAGAGGATAACAGAGTTTTTAATTCTGCTTCATTGTTACTTTTTAACACTCTGTAAGATTGGGACAATATATACATCCAGCAGTGTTTATTTAACTCTGGGTATTTTGCTGTATGAGGGCTTCCTGGGGGCTAAGTGAGGGCTGCCCATGCAGGGCCAGCGCTAAGGGGCCAACGTTTCGGCAGTGAGCAAACCTACGCGGGGCCCTTAGACTATGCCCATACAGGCCCATCGTAAGCTTACTTGCAGGGTGAGAAAGTTTTTTGAGGAAAACATTTTTCTCTATATATTTTCGTAAGATTGAAAATATAGGAATTTATTATTCCGTCACACAACCCCCATTTCCATCCTGTACCATTTGCATTCCTGAGCTCATTGACTTTTGGCAGAGTCGTTCATCCAGTGGGGGTTAAAGGTGATCTTCTGATTGGTCAGTTTGAATGTATCATGTTAGGTTTAGTCACATGGTCAATGGATAAAGGTGAAGGTTTTCATGAGCTCTGAGCTTTTTGCCTTTTGCTTTTTTTCTTCACCTAAGTTCTTGGGTTTAGGCCATTAGGCCAAGATTCCAGTTCTCAAATGTGAATCTTTGTCTTCTAAACTTTCTTTTTTCTTTCTCTGTTCTCTATACTATCAGGTAATAATATCTCACATACATTGGAAACAGTTAATTGTTTGTATTATTTAGTGTAACCATTTCAATTGTAACTTTAAGTCAGTTTTGTTATTAAACCTTTTCATTTACAAATCGGTTGTTAATATACTTAAATGCTGCATATTGCAATACAATATCTTTATATTCTAGCAACGCTCTCTGATATATTGTGTCCGAAATCCGAGAATAAATGCAGTTTTGTTCTTCTTCAGAAACCAGAGATCACTTACACTTTAGTGGACCTCAACAGTTTACAGTTTCAATGCGGTTTAAAATTGCAGCTCTAAAGGGCTCTAAACGATCCCAGCCAAGCCATAAGAGTCTTTTCAGCGAAACAATCGTCATTTTCACAAAAAAAATAGAAAAAGTAATATATATTTTTAAACTGCAATTTCTCATCTTTCACTAGCTATGTTTTGCACCAGCACAATCTTACTATTATATATAATTTAGAAAGGTCATGCAAGACGTATTGTGTGATGGATAGTGTTTTGACAAAGATTCAAAGATTAATGCATCATGGAGGAATTAATCGTATGCAACTCTTTATATACGGCATGTTTACAATAAATGGAATATAAGCACATTTTTGGTTTGCTGGCAGTGGTAAAATGTTATAATTTAAACAATCATGCAGTTGAGTAAATATCAATTCTTATCATTAAACATTAAACCAATTAAATCTTTCTTACTGAGTATGTACAGCTGGATAAAATATATAAGAAATAGTGTTTGAGAAAAATACAATAACAAATGTGTTGACCGGCAATGCTCTGTCAGAAGACAATGAGATAAAGAGTTTCATTATTCTCCAGAGATGTTTTCTGAAGATTTGTGGACCTCTGCTGGTCTTTACAATGTATTACAATGTTCATTTTAATTAAAAAGTAAACGAAAGTAAAACAAGAACTGAATGTTGGGTGTGCACTTTTGTAAGCATTTACGTGTTAAAAGATATTTAAGTATCAGCAGTTTTGCTTCAATGAAATGCTTTGATACTTAAATGCATTTCAACTTTATCACTTTATAGTGGGCCAGGAATTCACAGACAATGAGTTTCCTATCTAAACTGGAAAATACTAAAGTGTGACAGAATGAGCTATTTTTGATTTGATTTTGTGTTGTCCAAACACCCAGCT
The DNA here is from genome assembly GCF_027580225.2 of Misgurnus anguillicaudatus. Classification (NCBI taxonomy): domain Eukaryota; kingdom Metazoa; phylum Chordata; class Actinopteri; order Cypriniformes; family Cobitidae; genus Misgurnus; species Misgurnus anguillicaudatus. The sequence continues at coordinate 1,940,213 of NC_073358.2, read as the reverse complement.
GAGATGATGAAGCTATACACTTCTTTCCTCTCTTTGTGTCCCGTCTGTGTGGAGGAGGTTGATGTCATGATCAGGTTTCTTTTACTCACCACACCAGACCAAAAATGTGAGGACAAAGATGAAAAAAATATAAAAACAGGAACTTAGAACAACCGGAAATACCAAATTTATGGTCATGACCTTTCTCTTAGCCGCCTATTAGGAAGTTACCTTATTTGGAAAACAACACATACAACATAACATGTAACGTAACGTAACGTAACGTAACGTAACGGAACGTATAACGTATAACGTATAACGTATAACGTATAACGTATAACATATAACGTATAACATATAACATATAACACATAACATAACATATAACACATAACACATAACACAATATAGCTGTAGACAGCGATACGGGGCCAAGCAACAATGGTCCTGCAACACGCAACGAAGCTGAAAGGACATGCAATTGAAGAATGCAATGTAGCAGATACGTATGGGAACTATCAGCACACAGGACTCAGAGATGAGAATGAACATAATGAAAAAATAACAATTTTGAAGTATAATATTTATTTGCATGCTGAAAGAAGGACCGATTAGTCCAATGCTGACCTAGAAAACAATTGAACCACCAAAGCATCATACATGTTACACATGAGACTTAAACCAAAAGAGCACAAACGAAATAATACCTGTAAAAATAATAAAGTAAAATACAAATAATGAATTGAAGCTTTTGACTCTAAAGTAAGAGACTTCAATTTCTGCCCTAGCCAGGACTTGAACCCATGATCTCCAGGTTTCATGCCTGTCACTCATCTGGTTGAGCTACAGGGGAGACATACATACAGACAGCTGCTTAAGCTAGATTGCTGTAGTGACAATGTGTATGTTCAAGTTTGGAGAGATTTTTCTCAAGAACAGAATATTTTTTTAAATCCCCTGTAGGTAGTCAAACCTGTTCAAACATTTAACTCTACATGATATATCATTTGTATGAACCATACTAATTGCTGCCCTACGCTGGATTTGAACCCGCAACCTCTGGATTTCATGCCCATCACGCATTTGGTTGAGCTACTGGGAAGGCATAGATTACCCCATCAAATATTCTCCATAGAAGTTTAGTTGATTAAATGGTTTAAAAGTTATTCCTATTGACAAATGTATTACTTTTGAACAAAGATAAATATCAAAATTCTGTTTGGTCATTTCTATGTGGCTCGGTCCAAAGATAATCTGAGCCAAATTGTGTAACAATTCAACAAACACTGCAAAAGTAGTAGCAAAAAAACTGATTACTGTACTTTTCAAAATGGCCGCTACTGCATTTTTGAACTGGTGATGATGCTTGGCCACCAAATTGCAAGCCGTGCAGAACATGGAAAACAGACTGGTTGAGAATAATAGGTGAGAATAAACTCAAAACAACAAATATTAATAGAAAAACATAACACATGCATCAGACGGGATTCGAACCCTTAACCTCTGAGTTTTGATGCATGCGATTTAATAGACTGAGCTACACAGGCAGTGTAGCTAGCCAAGGTTTTCAGAGCTGCAAGCATTCAAATGGAGGAAGGAAGGTGCAGACATGACATTGCAGAGCAGAAATAACAAAATTACAATTTATATGAGAATCAGATAGTTTAAGTGAGAAGAGTTAAAGTTTAAGTCAAGAAAAAACATGTTGTATAGGAATGCACAACATGTTATAATGCAGTCATAATAATTTAATATGACGAAGAGACAATGTCACAGGGACAGTCAACTTTGGACAGGTATTTCTCGGGAATGGCAGAGAATACAAAAAATGTGTTTGGTCATTTCTGTGCGGATTGCTCCAAAGTTTATGTGAGCAGAGCCTGGCATAAAATAGACTTAATTTGCAAAAGTAGTAGCGAAAAAACTACTTCACATATGCTATGAAATAAGATATGAACAGAATGTTGAAAACTGACAAATGAGACATCGTTGCAATCGACTTAAACCAGTGAATATAAATTCACAAAGAAAATGAATATCAGACAAAGTTTTCAGAAGTTATGGGCTGTTTTATATAGTTTATAAACCCTAGGTGGCGCTGTCTTCAGATTTCCCAAGTACCTTCAGGACATCATACCGATGCTTCCTACCGATTTTTGTGCCGATACATTATATAGAATAATAGTTATCCCAATTTAAAGCAAAATTCAAAATAGTGGACAGGCGGTTTGGTCATTTCCGGCAAAATATATATCGACAGATTGGTCATGAGCCAAGGAATCCATAGACACTAAGATCATAATTTTCTATCAAACATTTCAATAGTTATGGGCAAAATTATCCATTTTTCATATCTCATGACCCATAGGTGGCGCTGTCCTCAAATTTGGCATGGTACCACCGTTCATGGTCCTAATGAAGGGTACCAAGTTTCATTTCAATTGATCAAAGAATGACCGAGATAATGACTCAGAACGAATTTTGGGTCGACATCAATAAATGTACGCAATTATTACTTTTGAACAAAGATAAAAATCAAAATTCTGTTCGGTCATTTCTCTGCGGCTCGGTCAAAAGATTCTCTGTGCCAAATTGCGTAACAATGCAATGAACGCTGCAAAAGTAGTAGCGAAAAAACGAAATACTGTACTTTTCAAAATGGCCGCTACTGTAATGGGTGGAGTCTTAATGTAAGGTGGTCATTGTAATGAGCGTGAGGAGAGGATTCAGATGTAGTAGGTAGAGTTTTTGTTGACCAAATGATTCTACAGTTATAACCATTTGAATATTGAATTTTTGAAGTGTTGGTGGCGCTATAGAGTTAATGCTAGAGACCCCATAGTTGGTCACATGACTATTTAGGACCACCACTACAAGTGTGCAAAATTTGTTTCATTTTCCTATGTACGGTTCATAGGGCTGCCATAGACTCCCATTGGGGAAGAAGAAATATAATAATAATAATAATAATAATAATAAATATAGCTGCAAGCAGCAACTCGGGGTCAAGCACCTTCGGCGCAATGCACACAAAGCACAGCAAGCACACAAAGCACAGCAAGCTCACAATGCACAGCAAGCACACAAAGCACAGCAAGCACACAAAGCACAGCAAGCACACAAATCACAGCAGGCACACAAAGCACAGCAAGCTCACAAAGCACAGCAAGCACACAAAGCACAGCAAGCACACAAAGCATAGCAAGCTCACAAAGCACACAAAGCACAGCAAGCTCACAAAGCACAGCAAGCACACAAAGCACAGCAAGCACACAAAGCACAGCAAGCACACAAAGCACAGCAAGAAACAGCACAATGCAGAGCAACAACAGCAAACATGGAAAAATAGAACACATGTGAACTACAGACAGGTTGAGAAGAATTGATGAGGAAGAACAAAACGTCATGTTTCAGGTGGGATTCAAACCCAGGAACTCAGAATCTCAATGCATGTGGTTTAACTAGATGCGCCACTCAGTTGACACAGTTCATGAGGCAGCAGACAAGAGATTAGAGAGCTGAAAGGATTAACATATGTCAATCACCAAAGATGCAGGAAAGACACAGCAGAAGCACCACAATGCAGAGCAACAACAGCAAACATGGAAAAATAGAACACATGTGAACTACAGACAGGTTGAGAAGAATTGATGAGGAAGAACAAAACGTCATGACTCAGGTGGGATTCGAACCCAGGAACTCAGAATCTCAATGCATGTGGTTTAACTAGATGCGCCACTCAGTTGACACAGTTTATGAGGCAGCAGACAAGAGATTAGAGAGCTGAAAGGATTAACATATGTCAATCACCAAAGATGCAGGAAAGACACAGCAGAAGCACCACAATGCAGAGCAACAACAGCACACATGGAAAAATAGAACACATATGAACTACAGACAGGTTGAGAAGAATTGATGAGGAAGAACAAAACGTCATGACTCAGGTGGGATTCGAACCCAGGAACTCAGAATCTCAATGCATGTGGTTTATCTAGATGCGCCACTCAGTTGACACAGTTCATGAGGCAGCAGACAAGAGATTAGAGAGCTGAAAGGATTAACATGTCAATCACCAAAGATGCAGAATTGACACAGCAGAAGTAGAAATAACAGAAATACAATGTACATGAGTTCAAGTGAAATTGAAGACAAGCAGACCATTATGTATAGTGATGCTATACAATGTAATATACAGTCACATTAATTTATTACTATGAAAAATAGACAACGTCACAGGCACGGTAAACTTTAGAGTGGTATTTCTAAGAAAGAGAACAGAATATCAAAAATCTGTTCGGTCACATCTGTGCGGATTGCTCCAAACATTATACGAGCAGAACCTGACATAAAATACACAAAATTTCTAAAAGGAGTAGCGAAAAAATCATTTACCATATGCCTTACAATAACACCTGAACATAATGTTGGAAAATGACAAACAAGGTATCGTTGCGATCAGCATAAAACAGTGAATACAATTTCACAAAGAAAATGTATATCAGACAATGTATTCAGAAGTTATAAGCAGTTCAATAAGAACTGTTATAGTTTATAACCCCTAGGTGGCGCTGTACTCTGACTTCCCAGGTACCTTCAGGATATCATGTCGAAGGTCCTTACCATTTTTTGCGCGGATATGTCCAATAGTTCAAAAAATATAACAATTTATTTGAAATTTCAAAATGGCGGACAGGCGGTTTGGTCAAACACGGCATAATTCACATCGACAGATGCGGCATGAAGTGAGCAATCCATAGACATCAAGATCATAATTTTCTGACAAACAGTTCAGAAGTTATGGGCAAAAATAGCCTATTTTATTATCTCATGACCCATAGGTGGCGCTGTCACCAAATTTGGCATGGACCCCAAGTTCATGGTCCACATGAAGTGTACCAAATTTCATTGCAATTGATCAAAGAATGACTGAGCTACAGCTTCAGAACCATTTTTGCGTCAACCTCGTTAAGTTTGCGCATTTATTACTTTTGAACAAAGATAAAAATCAAAATTCTGTTCGGTCATTTCTATGCGGCTCACTCCAAAGATCATCTGTGCCAAATCTCATAAGAATTGAACCACATTTGAAGGAGGAGTAGCGAAAAAACGAAATACTGTACATTTCAAAATGGCCGCTACTGTAATGGGTGGAGTCTTACTGTAAAGTATCAAATTCAATAAGCGGGATGAGAGCAATCACGTGTACTAAGTAGAATTTTCATAGATCAAATAGTTCACCAATTATAACAGTTTGAACATTGAATTTTTGGACTACTGGTGGCGCTATAGAGTTACTGCTAAAGACCCCATTTTTGGTCACATGACTATTTATGACCATCTCTACAACTGTGCCAAATTTCATCATTTTCCTATGTACGGTTCATAGGGCTGCCATAGACTCCCATTGGGGAAAAATAATAATAATAATAATAATAATACTAACAAAAACAATAGGTGTCTCAGCACCTTCGGTGCTTGACCCCTAATAAGAAAACCATCAAACGCAATAGTGGCCTGCCGCCCTGCGGGCTTGGCCCCTAATAACACATAACATATAACACATAACATATAACATATAACATATAACACATAACATAACATATAACACATAACATAACATATAACACATAACATAACATATAACACATAACACATAACACATAACACATAACACATAACACATAACACATAACACATAACATAACATAACATAACATAACATAACATAACATAACATAACATAACATAACATAACATAACATAACATTTTTATAACTATGTGACTCTACTGACCTCTGCTGGACGTGTATGTAAACAGCAGCACCTTTTAAAACATTTACACCAACACCATGTGTTTTTATGGGTAGTATACAAGTTTAAAATCTCATTTGTTTTGGATAAGTTGTTTTCTTTACATAGTCTTCTAAATTTTAGTATTTTTTAGTTATTTGGTCATTCTGCACTGCTAACCATTTCTACTTTTACAATGTTAAATTTCGACCACCTCCTCCATTCCTTTCAAAGATAAACAACACACTTTAATTTCCATTCACGCTCCCTAAAGGTCTTCTAAAAAAAAATAGATGACAAATTTGTAAGACTGTATTTTCTGTAATTTGTAGTCTAAGCAATCAGCCACCAGATGAATTAGTTGTCTTAATGGGCACAAATCAGTGTTCTGTAAAAGACCTTATTTTTCATGTCAAAACAAATAAACAATACATAGAAATAGTGTGAATACAGGGTACATTTGATCCAGACAGGGTCTCATCTCTAGATGGTGCATCTGTGATTCATATTGCATTCATCCAGCACTAATCTGATTGGACGACTTCACACAATATCAATATCACACAAATTGTCACACTGTGTTTTTACAGTTTTTCTGAATTGCTGAGTTTTGAAACCATCACTTATTTTCTCAAAACCTTCAGCACAAATCTAAATTTTCAGCAAAATTCACAGAACCCCTGACTCTTCTAGCAAAATTGAACAATTACTTCAAAACCATTCCACTTGTACTCAAAATCAAACTAAGCTTAATACACACATAAGTCTATAATATAAAACCCTATACTTTACCTTAAATTCTCAATTAAAATTAATAACACAACATCCAGGTCATCTGCTGACAGAAAAATAAATGTTTATTATAACAACACACTTGACAAATACTGTTTAAAAACTCTATTATAATCACAAGTTATGTTCAGTGAATAAAGTGAATACTTTACTATGTAGTGCAAGTTATAGTAGATTTTCAATATTACTGTAAGGAGCACTTGTATTTTGTAAAAAGTCAGCAATATAACTGCAACTTTTTCCAATTGTATCATCTCTGGTGTCCTGCTCGTCTTCATACTCTTCATCTTCCTCTCCGACTGTTTCCAATCCACACAATTAGTAAAAAAAAAAACACATTAGAAAAAAGTGTGTACAATTTTGAGTTGTTGTGTTTACTCGGTGATAACTGTTTTGTAGTTGTGTTCAACTTTGCCTGCCTGTGTTTAGCATTTATAAAACAAGTGCATTGCATTTTAGAGTTTTGCTAAAAGAGTGCATAATTTGACAAATAGTTTGAATTTAGTTCAGAGATTGGGGTTTAGTGTTTTAGCAATTCAGAAAAACTGTAATATGGTGTCTTTTTAATGTGTGTGCAGTCTCTACAGATTACCACAATTTTTCTTGTTTAACTGTTTGTTTTCTGTACAGTTTATTAATTCATGAGCTTTTTAGCTCGTCTGTATTTTGTAAGTATGTTGTTATTTGTCATTTAAAGCCTTCACTGCAGTTAAAGATCAGGATATAAGCACTTATCTTCATTAGCTTTTCCCACTTTACTAGTTGTATTTCAAGTTAACTGTATTGCGGCCTGATGACAGTAAGTGTTATTTTGTTGTTGCATGTTTTTTCTTTATGTTCTCCCCTAATGACAACTTATAAAGTTTTGGTTCATGACCACAATCTTCTCTGAACTGAGAGTCTATAACTATATTTTCCCATTGCTACTTAAAATGCAAAAACACTCAATGAGAAGGTTTGTTTGTTAAAACTACTTAAATATTCTAATAGTCTTGGATTAATCTAAACCATGTATGGAAAGCTGCCATTTAGTCCTTTATACAATTTATGTGTATGAAAGATTATGTATGAAAATCTCTTTATACATTGTTTTGCCCAGTGGAACAATGCATTTGATTAAACTTGCAAACAAAGTTTTTAGATACACACAGAAAACTGTAATTGTATCTGTGTGTCTTAAAATAAAAATGACCTATTTATGAACCAGCACTATTAATATAGTCACTAAATGTCTGCTTGCAGTCTCAGACTGTTTTACAAATAAATATATTTATCTCAAATCAAGTGAGGGTCCAAATTTAGTGAACAGTGTCTTATATTTTTCTATGCAGTTATGGAGCAAATATTAAAGGTTTCTGCCTATACAAAACTTGATACCATAAGAAAAAACTCAGTTAAATTAAAAATGAGGGTGGCAAATCAATTTTGAATGGACAGAATGACAATACTGCAGCATAAAGTGTGCAATGTTTGAAAAATATATGCTTATTTGTATATTATAGAGTGCAATAAAATGTCCAAATGAATGTTTTTGAAATTAAAATTTTTATTTCAAGTCAAATTTCATGAATTGTATTTTTTTTACCACAATAACAGTGACCGCTAGAGGGCGCGACAGAGACGGAACACACGTGCTCAAAGAAAACGCAAATATAAAAGTCCTTAGCTGGGAAATTTACAATTTGTAAATTTGTAATTTTTTATTTCAAATCTAATGCTCAAAAATTTTCTTTCAAAAAAGTATGCACTTTTTAGCAAATTCTTGCATTTATGTGTTTGACACATCATTTGGTTTTCTCTCTGTGGTGTAAGAATAAACTAAAAAATGTTTAATGCCATAAACTATTGTAGGAAAAATGTAGGCAAGAAATTATTTCTATTAGCCTGCACGGTGAGTAAAACTTTTACGTCAAGCAAAATAGTTTTCTTTTTTCATCTAAGCGGTGAAATGTAAAACTGTTTTTCTGCACGGACGTTGGTTTTCAAGATTCAGTTCACTGCATTTCCACATCTAACCTTCATGATGGAGCAGCTGACGTGATATCAGCTCCATGAAAGCATTGAGTAAAATTAATGCATTTGCAAATTGAGAAGCTGCCCTTGCATGATGGCGGATGAATGTGTCCGTGGGGCAGACCGCATCATGAATAAACCCCACCGACGGTGAAGCGTCCAGAGCTTCAGTCAGGAAAAGCGACGACAAATTCACCGAAATCAACCCGGGAACTCTGTTTCTGGAAAAAATGCCCCGGAAAGAGCCGCTCGTTTCGTCATTTTGAGATACGGATGGGAGGATTTCTCCGTTCCCAGAAATTTTCTCCGCATGCCCGCATCATTTTGGGAGGTAACAAAGTATCTTTCCTCGCGCGCGAGCGACACAATGTAACAGATTGGAGACGCGGCGCTTTTATCTCGATCATCCGGAGCTCGTGCGTGTGTGTGCGCGGTAAGATCGGAGCTGAAAGCTCGTGGTTGTCGTGCAGAAACAGATCTGTTGAATTTTTGCCGAAATAAAGTTTTGCAGCGAGTTTTCATTGCAGCGAATCGTGAAATTGTGTTGCGTTGCGCGCTCCGTTTCGCCGGCGGCGCGTTTGGACGTGAAATCGACTTGAGTGGGAAATTTGTGGAGTTGAAATGAGACTCGGGGTAGGGTACAATCTGAAAACAAAAAGCACACGCAGCAGCCATGTTTGCTGAATTTTCTTGTGAATTTCACTCTTATCTGGCGATGGGGAGGATTGTCTGCTCGACTGTTTGCTGCTTCGCGACACAACTTTGTGAGTGGGTTTCGGACGCAGATCGATGTGATGAAAGTGGGATTAGTGAGAGAAAATGTTTTATACGATTAATTTTGACTGCAAATGTCGTTTAGGGTTTAGTGAGAGAAATTGGCGCCACCTGTCGGCAGATATTTCGAAAAAATTAGGAAATTACAAAAAAATTAACATTGCCTGTAGGGATATTTTTTATTCAGTTACATTTTGCTTGTAAATGTTTTTGAGTTTGTGTTTGACTAACTGGGTGATGTTTAATATGTGGATTTTGAGTTATTTTAAAACGCATCTAATTTAGGAAAAATAGCTAAAATAATAATGCAAACACAAAGGATGAGGCACACATTTACCAGCTATTACATTTTCTTTTAACGTTCGAATATATTGATTTTTTTTCCCCTCAGCTCAACAGCAGATATTGTAATGATCAATCACAGCTGACAGTGAAAGGAAAATAAATGCTGTTTTGTTTTTATGAACTGAATGCAATTGAAGAGTTGAAGTTAGTGTGGACTACATGAGGGAAGTGAAACTGTAAACCCATCTGTGGTGCTGTTGCATGAACATTCATAGTTTTTTTTTTATATAAATGGAAAATGATCTTTTCTATTTCTGCAGTCTGCCGTTTCATTTCCAGTGTGAGAAATGCAGCTGGGATTTCTTTAACTTTTTCATTGGATTTCTAATTTTGAGTACATTTCATTTCATACATTACACACAATGCTTAGTTTCTCACTTGCAATGTAAATAATATCAGTCAGTTTGTGTTATTCAGTGACATACTATAATGCATTTGTCTAAGCACATGTTAAAGTAAAGGATGCGAGTATAAAATGTGCAGTTTCACAGCGTAGTCATCAGTTTCCATTCAAACTTGTTTTTAATCAGCATGGAGATGATCGCACCCGCTGTGGTTTTCATGCTGACCTTTACATTTATCTGAATTTGAGGCCGAAATTTGACGACGGCTCTTTTGCTTTGCTTTTAAAATGATAGTCCAGTGAGGTCTGGAAAATCAAATCAATGTAAATGCCTTAGAGCAAAATATATTTTCAGTATCAATATCCTTACAATAATATTAACATAACCTGATAATCTATATAATATCCCAGCATGCTTTGAAAGAGGATCTTGTTTGCTTTAGTCGAGGCATGAAAGTTTGACCTTTTCAACAATGATTGGTGACCATTTGCTAGTGCAGAATCTTAAATATTTAGTTTGAACTACTAAACTGTATTCAGATCTCAAAACACAAGCTCTGCTTTATTAACTCTTAGCAGCCCAGATGTGTGTTTTTTACTCTGTTTGCTTTCGGCGTTCTATTTATAGATATAAATGTTGGTTTGGTGCTAGTTGGAAAATGATTCAAATCTCATTTCTGAGTCTTTCTGGATTATTTTTTATTCACACCCAAAGCCCTCGCTCTGCCCTCCGACTGTTTTTAATCTAAGAATAGAATTTTCATGGAAATTTCAAGAGCCCACCTTTCCCCCTTTTGTGTAATAAATTTGGGGATTTTCCACGCGAGGGGTCTGGAACGGGTCTGTAATTTTCCACTGCGTTTCAAAGTCGGACGATTTAACTTGGAACAAGAAGCTAATTTTTAACACGTTGACCTTTTTATTTTCAGAACTTAGTCTTGTTTGGCTGATTTCAAGAAAAGGAGTCGGGGAGGGAGAGAAGATTTAAAGACGGCGCTTGAGTTCTTGCAGCTCTGCATCAGGAGGTAAAATTGCTTTTGAATGTATGTGAACTTAAAGGAACATTTCACCCCATTTTAATTTTTTTTAATGATTATATAGCACACCTGAAAATCAAGTGTTTTATGAACCTGTTCAATACAGTCAGCTAGTAATGATACTCATTTATTAAATATTAACACAACTTGGTTTCATTTGGTTTAGCTGTGCGTTGTTTGGCCTGCAGCTTGGCTCAGTAAATTTACAGTTTTTTTTGTGTATTTTTTGTGATCTGTTCCTTTAATTTCTATTTAAAGTGGGGCAACTAAGCTGTAACTTTATCCTAAATTAGCACAGATGTCGTGTGTTCCAGATGCAGCGTCAGAAATGCCATTAATGTCCTGATTTTTCCATCAAGCACTGAACACTAAGTGCCTGTTTGATAAGTTTAGGTTTGTTTTTTTACAGCATTAGTATTTCCGATTCTGGTAATATTTGAAAACCTTACACCCAGTTTCATAACATGGTACTTTCTTCATACAAATTCTTCCCCCAAACTTCATAGTTCATCTTTAAAAATGACATGTGTACAAAATTATGATTGCATAAACAAACCACAGTGTTGATTGTTGTAGTTAAGCGCATGCTGATATTGAAACTGTTATTGTGAGATTGTTTGCTCAGCTTTATACTGCAGTATTTATGTTTGTGTAGTTAGCTTGTGGCATTTTCTGATGGTTGCCGTGTGTCCTAAAGGTCAAATGCATTCAAAAAAAAGCTGATAAATCATCGGTTGACCCCCTACACATTTATTGTGTTCATGTTTTCTTCTATATGGAGATGTAAACAGCAGTGGTGGGGTGCACTGCATGATCATAGTCTTATTTTACCATAAAATTATCATTTATATCTCACAAATGTTATATTAGACATTATTCATTGCAAAATCAGTTGCTCAACATTTATGTAAACTAAAATCTCAAATTGTACTGTAATAGTAAGATTAAGGTTGAGTTTTATATGCAGTGACCCACTGAACAACCCACTAATGCATCTTAGACAATGAAAAATTAAAGTACAAATACCTAACTTAGACCTAAAATATTTCCTAACACATTATATAAATATTTTTCATTTTGACCTCATTAATATTTATAAGCAGTGAATTTATCGCCGGTTTTAGAGGCGAGTTGTCTTAAAGAGAGTTTTTATGTGATGCTGGTCTAATGGTTATAGATGCTGTGAGTCTCACCATGTGAGCATCAATAAATTTCAAGACAATTACGGTGGGACTTTAAATAGCATGCTGTGAAATCTCCCTGCTTATTCTCCGTGTTTTTAAGGACTATGAGAGTTTTGTGCAGTAAAATGTTATAGGGTCATTCTGTGTCAACTCAATTAGAGGTCGCGGGCAAAAAAAGTTAGATTTTGATCACTTTATCTGGAGATAGAAATGGTGAGACAAAAAATTAAATGTCATGGATGAATATTTACGGTGTAAAAAGGAGTCAAAATGACAATTTTCACCTAAAATTTGGAGCCAGCTTACAGGTGCTGAAATATGACTTTAAAAATGTCAGCCTCATTATTTTCACACAGAGATTGGATCTCTACTCTAGGTGTTGACTTTAGCATTTTTGTTGTGTTACACGCCAATTGTGACACATAAAGCACCTTTTCTGTGTTTTTCTCCAAAATTTGCATGCCTGTAATTCCAGAAGTGTTAAAGCCACCTTAATATCCTTTTCTCTTTTCATAATTTGGGCTCTTTAAGCCCTTTATTCCCAGAGATGTTGGAATTTCAGTTTGGCTCCATGTGCAGATTTTTACTGGAAGAAAATCAATTTGTGAGTCACTTTGAATACAAATAATTCTGGTTGTATTAAAAGGGGACATATCATGAAATCAGATTGTGCTATAATTGGGTCCCCAATGCTTCTGTCAACCTAAAAAATATAAAAAAGATCAACCCAGTAACTTAGTTTTGGTAAACCATTCTCTGCAAGCATGTGAAAAAATAGCTCATTGAAATTAGACTCCCCTTGTGATGTCAGAAGGGGATTATACCGCCCCTTAATCTGCACTATCCAACCACAGCACTTCCATTTAGCACGGAGATCAGCTAATTTGCATTTTAAAGGACACACCCAAAATTGGCAATTTTAACATCCTATAGTAAATTAATAAATGTTATTTTGAGCTCAAACTTCACATACTTACTCTGGAGACACCAAAGATTTATTTTACATCTTAAATAATCACTTTGAAATGTCCCCTTTACAGAAAAATGTCTGAAAAACAAATAATGTTGCAATCAGAAATGTAAATCGTTTATACACACAAAACATTATCAATATCTTTCATTTTGATGGTCCAGTAATGAATATACTATTCATGTACCCATAATGAACTCGGCCTGGACCACATAAACAGACACGGGTATATTTGATAGACTTTTTTGTGTCACAAATTATTAGTATGTTATATAAAGATCATGTTCTGTGAAGATATTGTGTAAATTGTATACTGTAAATATATAAAAACTTAATTTTTTTGAGTAGATGCAGCAAAATTACAATCCGAATTGGCCAGAAACTTGCATACAAACATGCTACCCGTTCCCATTGAAGTTTGGTTTATGTAAAAGCTTACAACTTCCCCAATTCAGTCAACAATGTCACACCGGTAAGCTAGAGAGCACTAAAACAAACTTCTTTTATTAGTAATATGCACGGTAAATGCTTTTATTTGGACTTTAAATGATTTTTTGCACTCTCAAGTTCCAGATTTTTTCATCGTTTTTTCTCAGGCAACTATTGGGCTTCACAGAGGTTGTGGTATAGTACGTCGGCAATTCTGCAAATAGATGGTAAGAAGTCTTAAAAAAATCTGTGGTAAAGAAATGTGCTCGACTTTTAAGCATCGTTATGCAATTATGATTGGCCCGAAGCTGTCTGCGTGGTCTGACGTCGTCCGTTCTAAATGCGGGTAATCTATATTTTTCGTTCACACATATCGCTTACCAGTAAATTACTGGTAAATTGGCAGCACTGATTTAACAGAAAAGTTCTGTTCACACATGATTTGTTAACTGCAATTTGCCAGTAAAGACTCTGTGTGAAAGGGAATAGTATACGTTTGAAAGTTTGAGTTAATATTTGATTTTTGAACTTGTAGAGAAAATTTAAATGACTGCTCCTGTTAGGTTTTGTATTTGGCTGTAAGACACACTTGCAGATGTTGGAATGTTACACAAGCCTACAGGATTTCATACATACACGTGAAAAATTGTGTGAGACCTGCAAACTGAAATTCGATAGGTATAGCACTTTCAGAGCCATTTTGCTACGCTTCATAATGAAACCCATCAGATGTAAATGTTTCACCACTTCAGGCGCACATGCAAAATTTCATTTTGAGCCTGTTTAGACCTCGTTTTAGAGAAAAATAACAAATGGAGAAGTTTCACAAGTGTCCTGACACCATCTGTGCTCATGCCCGTATGAACAAAATTCCTTTATATAAATGAAATTGATACAAACACACAATCCTAAACTACTGAGAGTTAGTTAATGTGCCTTAAGCCTTTTAGTAGATGATTGGCATAAAGTAAAAATTGATATGTTTTGTTAAAAGATGCACTTCTTTATTTTGAACTCTGTCTTTATGTTTTTAATACTTCTGTAGTTATATGCATGCAAATTTTGGGAAATGTGATGCAACACAAGATTTCTACTAAAAGACCTACAGTATAGAAAACCAATGTGTGCAAATATAATAATCATGCTGCCATCATTTTAAAGTCATTTGCACACCCTGTAATTTGGAAGTTGGCTTAAAATGGTCTCTGATGAACCATCATATTTGTCCGATGTGTGTCTTTAAAACTAAAAGTCTTCTCTGTACTGTTATGAAACTGATGATGATGATGTAAGATTTGTGTGTTTTACAGTGGAAATCTGACCTCTAGACAAAGTTAACATGGTCAATGTCACACATTTACTTGGTGAGCTAGAAATAAATACTGAATGTTAAGTTTTTCTTGTGTTTTAAGTTTTGAGGTTATCTGTATTAAGGCTGCAACAATTGAGTTTGATGATAATTTGATTCATTTGTTGATCTACACACATTTGACCTGAACTTGAGATTGATACAGAATCTGAAAGTTGAATAAATAAGCTTTCCATTGATTTGTGGTTTGTTAGGATAGGACTATTTGGCAGAGATACAACTATTTGAAATCTGGAATATGCAAAAAATTTGAAATATTGAGAAAATCACATTTTAAAGTTGTCCAGTTGAAATCCTTAGCAATGTGTTATCTTAGCAATTATAAATACATTTTGATATATTTACGGTGGGAAATATTTTAATGAAATATGATATTCACTTAATATCCTAATGATTTGTGTCATTACAAAAACAATTGATCATTTTGATTTTTACAATGCATTGTTGGCTCTTGCCACTGGTTTTGTGGTCCACGGTCACAAATTTGATCTAATGCATCATTTTAATGAATAAACGCATAACAAATTGAATGTCTTTCATGACTGAAGCACTTAACTCATCCGCTTGAGTTAATGAAACTATATCCTTATGACCATTGTTGAAGTTATTTTTTTTATATATATATATATATATATGTATTTCTCATGCTTTGGACATCTTTGTCGTGCGCTATTTGAGGAGATGCTTTGTGTCCTTTATCCTAAGCCTCACTATTGGTTGAATTTGATCTACACATTCAGGCGCACTTACCCCTGGAGGCGTCCCCAAAGTGTCACCGCAGTGACGCAGCTCGAGTTCCCTCGAAAGGGAACTGTAACAATGTATCTTAAACGGTAACACGATGTAACCTTGCTCTCACTCGAAATGTGTCCCCACATTTAGTCCTTGAATTTAAGGGTATTGGACCTGGAAAGTCCTTGAAAGGTCCTTGAATTTGAAGTTGACTAAGGTGTAAATATTTTGAATATCAAAGATTTAAGCTGCATGAACGCCAATATATGACCACCATCTTACCCTCACATTAGGGATGCATGCTTGCCCGAACGTCTGACAAAAGACGTATGTCAAAAGGTATCTGTGACTTTGACTCTTTAAAAACCTTAAACACAACTAGTAAGATTTTTTTTAACATTGAATTTAGGACACATACACTTTCCCATTGTAATGACTTTAATAATGTCTTAGGAATTAATAATGTCATACATGCAGTAACGTCTCCTGTTATTGTCTCACCGTATCTGTGATGTTTTTGCCTTTTTGTCATGTGATGCAAATTTAATCCATATAGTGTATGTGAATGCTGTCCGCAGTTTGTTGTAGATTAGCTTGGTTATTTTCAAAGATCACGTAGGGTATCTGATTTTTATTTATCTTTCCTCTTTAAAAACTAGGACAAAAGTGTTAGGATTTTATTTTGACATTGTAAAGTGCTTTGTATTGATTTAGTGATAAACAATTAGAAAAACATCTGCAGATTTGAAAGGTTTTCAATAGTCTCGTGCGAGTAGATGCATTTATGTTTACCATTTTGTTTAAAGCGGAAAAAATCTCCTGTGGTTCCATAAATCCCAACGGAGCGGGTTTCATTTCTTCATCTTCAGCTCGCTGTGCAATTTTGATTTTCATCAGAAAATGTAATCTGGAGTGTTTAAGGGCTCAGTGCTGGCCTGAATTTCTAATTTTAGACCATTCTTTCAGGATTTATTTTTTGTATAATTCGAGTATGCTTTTCAATATCTCCCGGTTATTAAATTTTAATTCAAGGATCATTAGCATATAAATTGAAAAGGCTTTATTGAGTTGCCCACTCTTTCAGATGAAATTTTAAAGGTGATATTTCTGTTTTTAATGCTTTCACCTAAACATAAGAAAGAAAAATCTTCAGTAACAGACTTTCGCATTTTCCAGAAGTCTAGATTGTGGATGCAAAGCAACATTGTTTGGTGGTGTAATGTGTCAGTGTGTCCTGGTTCGAGGAAATCTTTTCCAGTCATCTCCTGAAATAGCCCAACAGTGATAAATCCTCATTAGACGTCAGTGTTGAAATTAATGAATCTGTTCGTTGTTATCGCAAATACCTTCGTTTTTCCTGCCTGGAGCTCTGTTGCTTTTCCACCTGTGTGCTAATAACACCTGCTGGCTCTTGATGGCCGCTATAAAGATTGGCTGACCGACCGTCCTTCATAGTCCTCTCATTCACCATAACAGCTGCTGAATATCTCATTTGATAGTGATACAAGTACAGTTATATTTACAGTTGGTTGAATTAAAATGAAATAAATTGCAAACACTTTAAAAGCGTCTCCCATATTTGCAAGATTTAGCTGCCAAATAACACTCACTATCTTGCTTATATTGCAATTGTTGGGCGATATATCATAAATGATTAATGTTTATATGTATGACAGGCCTGCAGTATTACTGTACACCTGCTCATTTTATATACGTACTGTATAAGTATAAACGCACATACATAAAGTATAAAAGTTAAAGCTACGCTTCCATAAATCTCATTTGTTCTCATCTTATATAAACATCTCTCACAGATGAAACTGGGGAACTTTTGCATTACTGTATTCAAAGTTAAATCACATTAGGCTGTTGTATAAAGTTTACGGTTTTGTTTTGATCGTTCTACTTCTTGTAACGTTGTTCTTATTGTTCTTTAATGGTTTGCAAGACATGAATTGGCCTAAATTGGTTGTAGGAGCTTTGGAGCATGAGAAGTGCCCTACATTCAGTGAAGCCAGATAACAACACATGCAGGAGATGCAAAATTTGGGCTTTTTTCCACGTAGGTCCGTCAGCACCTGAAATACTTATCGTCTTTTTTTATCTCTCACAGTTGATTTAGCAGATCTTGAGTCATGAGCTGTCAGGAGGTTCCCAACCCCGGTCAGGAGCCGAAGGAGTCGGCCGTGGCCTCCACAGAGTCGGGGAACACGCAGGCGGTACCCACAACCTCTCCGAAACCTCCGTCGGTTGCAGTGAAGACAGAGGTGGCGTCACCCGGCGATTCTGTGGCCAGCAACGGCAAAGCGAGTGACGGCAACATGCCGGCTGAGATCTGTGTGGTTTTAGGGAACTCTCGCAACTCACAAACGCAAGGTATGACCATCTCTGAAAAACAGTTCCAGCGTTAAAGGGATAGTTAAATGAAAAATGAAAATTACCTCATGATTCATTCACCCTCAAGCCATCTAGGATGCGAATGTCCAGCATGTTTCTGAGGGAGTAAATCATGGGGTAATTTTCATTTTTCACCAGAGTATCGCTTTAAAATAGGTGTTTCTTAATTCATATGGACATACAATTGGACATACACTGCTTTCCTGTCATCTCTCAAAAACTACTGTCTATCAATAAAGACAAAAAAGCCCCCCCCCCAAAAAAAACCTGTATTTATGTAGGCACAGATGAATAATAAGAGTTCTGTACATGGTAATGATGACATATTTTGAGCCTCAAACACGATGTTTTCCTCCTTATGTTAACCTGAAAAAAGACTGCTGGAGAACAGACCAATCTCAACACCAACTGTGACGTTACAGTCGAGATGTACGCCCCTAACATTAAATTACACTTTAAATTAAGTACAATGTTCTCACAGTGCTAAAAACAAAGTTAGTTAGCTCTATATGCTAGTTAATGCTATATGCTAGCGTTTAGGCTGAAGTTCTACTATTGACGTTACAGTTACACAAACTTATCACTTGAACGTCCATTAACAATCTCCAAACAATTGATTATTCCTCAAAATCTGTATCTTCATCTGATACAGACTCAAACATAAGATCTGTTTACACACACACACAGAGCTACTGAATGAGCCACTCTGAGATACAGCCAATCAGAGCAGAGCTTTGCAACATTATTATTCATGACCCTTTCAAATAAGGTAATAATAGACCATTTCATTATAAACGCAAATCCTAGGGTTGTAAATGGACATGTAAAACTGACTCTGGATCATTTTTGCATCATTTTAATATAGTCACAGACCTTCTATGTAGATATCTGAAAACAATTTCAAATGTTATTTCAATGCATTCTTTGGCACCTTTTGAATTATTTAAAAGTCTTTGTTTAAAATGTTCCATTACTTGAATCATTTCATTAATCATGAAGTCTTTGACATCATCCTTTCAAGAAGTGAACTTCTCAAGGATACATTTTATTTAACAATTTATCAACTGTTTTGTTATGTTTGTCTTAAAAACTGTGTTTTTGCCAATTATAAAATATATTTGTAGAAATGTCAACCTTGATTTGAAGGACTTTTAATTTTCATAACCTTGAGCCCAAAGCATATTATGTTAAAGAGCCCCTAATATTCAAAATCCACTTTACAAGGTGTTTGGATATAAATGTGTGTTGGCAGTGTGTGAACACAACCACCATACAATAAAAACAAAATCCACCCCTTTCCTTTTTTAATTTCCATTCAACCAAAGCAGTCTCATTAGACATGCTGTTTTGATTTTCTTATCAATGAGATGTCACACTGATAAAGCCCCACCCACGGCCTCTGACTGACAGTCCTGTATTAGCATAGATTCTGCCCTGAGCATGTTGTACACCGTCTACCATATCTCAATAGTGTGATGCTTTTGTCTCAGACTGTATTCACAGGAATTTATTTATTTATTTATTTATTTTAACTAAAGACGCTCACTGTCTCTCTTGTTAAGGAAGTAAGGAGCTGTAGCTCATTTGCATTTAAAGGTACAGACACGAAACAGCACGTTTTTGCTCCCACCCAAATATGGGCATTTGGACATGATATAATAAATTATCTGCGGGGTATGTTGAGCTGAAACTTCATAAATACATTCTGGGCACACCTGAGACTTATATTACATCTTGTAAAAAAGGCATAATATGTGCCCTTTAAATATAAAAAATCAAAACTCTTTTTAAAGTTATACATTACTGTGCTAAAGTCACCATGCCACCATTAAAATATAGAAAAGACAGGATATTTGTATGCAGTATTAATAAACTGAATAAAATTATATGCTAAAGTGTCAAGTACAAGATGTGTTTAGTGCCAAGAGATGTCACACTAAATTATGACTTGCCAGAAGCAGCCATTTTGTTCTGAACATTGTGTTGTTTTGTTTAAATTTTATGTGCATATTTAGCATGTTTTCTGTTTGTATCTTAATAACGAAAGCAAAAAATGAATATAGCTGCAAGCAACAATACCAGGGCCAAGCAGCAAAAACGCTAAAGGCTCGAAGCCAAAAGAACATGCAAAAGAATAGTGGTTCATAAGAACAGACTGATCTATCATCAAGCTTTTCATAACAAAGTGAACGCATCTCGGACAAATAAGTCTCAATAGCCTCAAAAGTAGTTCAATGTAGCACTGTGGAAATATGATTGACAATGACAAATTTGTGATCATACTTAGCTAATGAGATTAGTCCAATGACAAAATTGCTAATTAGTCGTATATTATAAACATTTTTCTAAATTGTTGTTTAGAAAAATGTCAGAACAAAGTTTTCACGAGTTATGAGCAAAAATAGTCATTTTTCGTAAAAGGTCTATATTTTGTGTTTGTCAGGCTAACAGTAATTCTGGCTATTAATGATTTGATGGCTAACAAGAATATAATGTTTTTAGTTTTGCCATTGCATAAAACACAAACAACATGTTTGCTTTTTATAGATGGACATGCTATTTTTTGACCAAACAGGTATAGAAAAAGTTAGAGAAAATTGCACATACTTTGCAAACTGCAAACCGACCATTTAAGGCGTCAAAGTAGTCATGACCATAAAAACTACAAAAATAAAGTAATTTGTGATTATTTCTGTAAATGCCTTCAATATACAATACTTAAACTTTTATTTATAACATAAAAAATACATAAATTATTGATTTTATTGACACTACTCTGTATTATACCTATAAGCTCGGCTTGTTAAAACATTGACTTTGATCATCTCTGTGTTGACTTTAGGCACAGAAACACATGATGATTCTTATCTCATTCATTTTTAGGAAACTTTTTTCTACCATTATAAAGAAAACAGACCACAATATTAACTCTTTCCCTGCCAGCATTAAAAAAAGTTACCAGTCAGCGCCAGCATTTTTTCCGGTTTTTATAAGTTGCGGAAGAGCGCCACCTGGTGGATAATATCTCGTCAATGGCGGGGAAAGAGTTAATATTGTGGTCTGTTTTCTTTATAATGGTAGAAAAAAGTTTCCTAAAAATGAATGAACATTTTTTCAGAAAATGTTCTTCTTTAAAAATATAAACATAAAATACATACACAATAGACCATCTGCTTTCAACCCCCCCCAAAAAAAAACAATCTTTAAGGGGTATGATATTTAACCCATGATTTACTCACCCCCAAGCTGTCCGAGATGCATATGTCCACGTTTTTCAGACAAACACATTTTCAGATATTTTGGAAAATGTTTTGGATCTTTCAGTTAATTAAATGTGAAGTTACGTGGTCCACGTCCTTCAAGTCCAAAAAAGTGCCTCCATCCTTCACAAAATAAATCCAAACGGCTCCAGGATGATAAACAAAGGTCTTCTGAGGGTAGTCCGCGCGGTGTTGTTGTAGAAATATCCCTATTTAAAACTTTATTAATGAAATTAACTCCCTTCCGGTAGCGCCGCCATCTTAGTCGTGTCCGCATTCAAGATCAGAGCTTTACGCAGCTTACGGAGGTTACTCTGCTGCTGATCTGTGCCCCCGCCCTCTGAATTTGTCATACGTCACTAAGAAAAGTGCGTACACTACGCTAATACTCCTGAATACAGAGAAGTCTAAGATGGTGGCGCTACCGGAAGGTAGTTATTTTCGTTAATCATTAATTTAATTCGTTAATTCATTTATTTTATCATTGAGGATTTCTTAAAAAGTGTAAAAATATTGTCTCGTCTCGTTCTCGTGAACCCAATCTTGTGTCTCGTCTCGTGAATTAAGTGTCTCATCACACCCCTAGCAGAAAGCTAAGATGATTGCATTTTTGAGATCAGATTCAGAGCGATTATCAAACATACACAGAGTTTTTACTGTTTTTGGATCAGTCCATGCCTTATTGCAGTGTTCTTCACTCCCAGCCCTGGAGAGCCGGTGTCCTGCAGATTTTAGCTCCAACCTTAATCAAACACACCTGCAAGCTAATCAATGTCTTCATGATCACTAGAAGATCACAGGTAGGTATGTTTGATTAAGGTTGGAGCTAAACTCTGCAGGACACCGGCTCCCCAGGATTGGGAGTGAAGAACACTGCCTTATTGTTTTATAAGTTGGGTAAGAGCGCCACCTAATGTATAATACGGAAATATGTATTGCCGTAAAAACTCGTCAATGGCGGGGAAAGAGTTAAATTGCAAAAGCCGTCAGTGCCAGGTACAGTAAGGCATAAATATTGCTATTTTAGCCCGGTTTTTATTTCGGTGCAGATATTTTTCTTGTCACTTCCAAAATCTCAGCAAAAGTTTATCTGTTTTGTAGCTTAACATCTGCCTATTTAAAATATAATTTAAAGCTGATAAAATGCAGTTGTTTGATGCTGGTGTGTGATGAATCCCAAATCTGAATATGACACATAGCACCCGATACAATGATTTTAGTGTTCTTTTTAAACATATCATATAAACACATCATATAAAAATAAACCTGTTTTACAAGACTTGAAGAATTTTCCTATAAATGTGTCATATATTACTGAAAATAGGAGAATATCAGCTTTCACGTGGTATATGACACGTAGACAAGCAAATTATGGTTCAAATGTTCTGCAGCGTTAATACAAGCTTGTTTTTAAACAGAAAATACGCTGTGTTGTTATAGAAATATCCCTATTTACAACTTTATTCATGAAATTAACTCCCTTCCGGTAGCGCCGCCATCTTAGTCGCGTCCGCATTCAAGATCAGAGCTTTACGCAGCTTACGGAGGTTACTCTGCTGATGATCTGTGCCCCCGCCCTCTGAATTTGTCATACGTCACTAAGAAAAGTGCGTACACTACGCTAATTCTCCTGAATAATGAGAAGTCTAAGATGGTGGCGCTACCGGAAGGTAGTTTTTTTCGTTAATCATTCATTTAATTCGTTAATTCATTTATTTTATCATTGAGGATTTCTTAAAAAGTGTAAAAATATTGTCTCGTCTCGTTTCGTGAACCCAATCTCGTGTCTCGTCTCGTGAATTAAGTGTCTCGTCACACCCCTAGCAGAAAGCTAAGATGATTGCATTTTTGAGATCAGATTCAGAGCGATTGTCAAACATACACAGAGTTTTTACTGTTTTTGGATCAGTGCATGCCTTATTGTTTTATAAGTTGGGTAAGAGCGCCACCTAATGTATAATATGGAAATATGTATTGCCGTAAAAACTCGTCAATGGCGGGGAAAGAGTTAAATTGCAAAAGCGGTCAGTGCCAGGTACAGTAAGGCATAAATATTGCTATTTTAGCCCGGTTCTTATTTCGGTGCAGATATTTTTCTTGTCACCTCCAAAATCTCAGCAACAGTTTATCTGTTTTGTAGCTTAACATCTGCCTATTTAAAATATAATTTAAAGCTGATAAAATGCAGTTGTTTGATGCTGGTGTGTGATGAATCCCAAATCTGAATATGACACGTAGCACCCGATACAATGATTTCAGTGTTCTTTTTAAACATATCATATAAACACATCATATAAAAATAAACCTGTTTTACAAGACTTGAAGAATTTTCCTATAAATGTGTCATATATTACTGAAAATAGGAGAATAGCAGCTTTCACGTGGTATATGACACGTAGAAAAGCAAATTATGGTTCAAATGTTCTGCAGCGTTAATACAAGCTTGTTTTTAAATAGAAAATTCTCAAAAACATGATTTTATAAGACAGAAATTCATCAAATCTTTGACATGGCCTTACTCTGTCAATATTAAAGATATCAAGGTGATATTTTTACCAAATGATCTTGACAAAGTGACCAAAAAATGCTGGGTGTTCACAGTCAGGGTCACATGTATATATTAAGCAACTGTTTTATATTATCTTCACAGCAAAAGTCAGCTGGTCTAACAGTGTTTTTCCTCGAATAGGTTCTTACGTTTGCGGAGTATGTGGGAAAAAATACAAGTACTATAACTGCTTTCAGACACACGTCCGAGCCCACACAGGTAACCTTTTCTTTACTCACTGATTTATTCATCGTGTTTGACCTGAAATAAATCAACAACTGCTACTGTGTGTTGTATTTAAAGGGGACATATCATGAAATCTGACTTTTTCCATGTTTAAGTGCTATAATTGGGTCCACAGTGCTTCTAACAACCTAGAAATTGTGAAAAAGATCAACCCAGTAACTTAGTTTTAGTAAAGCATTTTCTGCAAGCATGTGAAAAAACAAGTCATTGATTTTGGCTCTCCTTGTGATGTCAGAAGGGGACTGCCGTTTAGCACAGAGAGATTGAGCAAACGAGAAACAATAGACCGCACAAATGAGTTTCAATTTCAACAAACCACCATTATGGTGATCAGTGTTTGCAGTATCAGCGTATATGCATTTTAACTTGATAACCTGCGCGAGGACGTGGATGTACTGAAGAGCTATTTATTTACATAATTTAAATTAATGTTAGTTTAAATGTACTTACATTAAACAACTATACATCATTAAAAAGTGTTTTGATTTAAGATTTAGTTTTTGACCTTTATTTTAATCTGAGAATCCTAGTAACAGTAATTTCTTCATTTTTGTCAGGCGTTATGAAAATGAAAAACGGTACATACCTTTAATTTGAAATATAACCCTCAGCCGCACTCATTGATAAAAATACTCCTCCGTGATCGTCATGAAAGCACTCGATAAAACAACATCCATCGGGGCTTTTAATTCAAAGTATGCATATTTGATATTACTTCAATTTTATATGTTTACTTCAAATTTCTGCAGTGGGGGTAATATTTCACCCATTTTTATTCAAAACATGGCGATATGAGCAAGCCGGAGTCCTGTAAGCATTCACACTAAGTTTGTTTCATTCATACGTGAAGCCGGAGGGCGCTAAAGTCTGAATGTCTCATGAAACTTTCATAGAAAGAATAAGACGTCAGAGCTCAGCTCAGCAGCAGCTGTCAGTCAGACGTGAACTTGAACAGTGACCTGCAACGAGCGATCGCTGTTTTTATAATAACATGCAAATAAAGATGTTTTGATGTTTTAAAACCATGGAGACAATAAACACGATTAAGATTATACATGGTTTGTCTGTATTTTTAACGCTATGTCTGTTATTTTCATAACAGTAATGTATATTATAATGCTATGCTAAGCTAACAGCATAAATAACATAAAATTGTTTATTTTCGGTCTTATTTTATGATCCAAAGCCACATCAGATCACGCATGATTGTTTAAGCACTCGACTTTTGATGTTATAAAGAGAGCTTTATTTTAAATGCTTTTATTCGTCGTGTTTTGATGGTATGCTAAGCTAACGTACTAGCTGTTCTGTAAACATCTGCTGTCTGGAGATATGAGATATATTTTTCTAGGAATAATTTTGACTGGTAAAGCTTCTTTAAGGTAAGTTTCTTTTTGTAAGAAAGGACTTTAATAAAAAGAAAGTGAATTGAGACAAAAGGAGGAAATAAAACACTAAATAGAAATTATGAGCAATTATTATATTGTTTATAATAATAAAATAAACATTTAGACAGCCATATCCCGGATTAAAAGTTGTTAATGACTCATCCGGATGCTTATTTAATGAGTCTGTTTAAAACACGGAGCAATAGGTCAATAAACTGAAAGGATGTTGTGAGATATAAATAAACAAACATTAGCTTAGCATTTTTGCTGTTTTCTCTAAATAAATTTACATGACATGGGTCTAAAAAAACATTTCATAAAATACAGAGTTTTAGAGGTATCATCTTCAGATTTAAAACAGAACATGGTCAGACCTGTGGCTTTAACTGCAGAGCATTTCTAGATTGCTCCAAGGCCAATTTCATTTAGATTTTCATAACAATATTTCATACATGTTTGGTGGAGTTTATAAAAAAGAATAATTTAAGCTCTCTATAACAACTTTTTTTATTATGAAAGTAACTAATGTTCACCTCTTAATAAACTTCCAAGTGTCTGCTTTCAAATGAGACCAAACTTATGCTTTTAGTGCAAAGACTTTATAAACTGTATCTATTTTAGTTTGGCTATGACAGTTTTTGTGGGGGGGTTCGGAAAATGGAATGAGGGCTAACAGGTTAAAGGACACACTCAAAAACGGCACATTTTTGCTCACACCTACCAAGTGGCAATTTTAACATGTTATAATAAATAATCTAAATTGGTATCCCCAGAGTACACGTGAAGTATACAAAGATTTATTTGACACCTTTTGAAAAAGTCTCGTGAAATGTCCCCTTTTTAAGACTCAATTCTGTTTATATGACAACCTACAGAGCTGTTAGATGTAACGAGTGTATGTTTCTATATTTTTTGTTGTTTCTTGGTGTTTAGAGTCAGAAGGTGCCACCTCAGGTGAAGGAGCATCAATAGGAATCAATAGTTAGTAGATCTTTTAAACAAAGTTGTAAACCTGACTAAGAAAACTTTGTTGTGTTGCAAATATGAGCTCATTGTCTGTGTTTTACAATTTAGGTTCTTTCCGCTATACGTGTGATGTTTGTGGGAAAAAATACAAGTATTACAGCTGTTTTCAGGAGCACAGAGATCTCCACGCAGTTGATGGTAAGATGTCTTTGTTTGAAGGTAAGATGTTTGAAGGATGAACCTTGAATGTTTGCTAATCTTGTTTCCATCTTCTGTCATCCTGACCAGATCCATATGATCATGTGATTCCTGTGGAAGATCTGAAAGAGGAACCGGAATCATTCCAAAAGATGGGACCAAGTAAGAACCATTAGCGTTATTGCTGGCGATGCAACATTGATTTTTCTTTGAGATGCTGCAGTTAGATGCTGTAAATTTGTGATGATGGTTGTAAAGTCGCCGTGTCAGATCCTCAAAATGTTGTGGTGATGTAATGCTGTTGTCTTATAACTGTATTTTGTGCTTTTAAAGAAACCGGAAGTTACACATGCGAGTATTGTGGAAAACAGTATAAATACTTCAACCCGTACCAGGAACATGTGGCTCTTCACGCTCCTATGAGTAAGTGCGGATGTTTTTATTGATTCACACATATGAGATTTATGCACAGACAAGCAGAACATACAGTATGAAGATCACGGTCACACTGTTATCAAATTATTTCTCTACCTGCAGACGTGTTCACTGTAAAGTTGCTCTTGTTATCTTTGTCCTTGGAGTCTCCTCTCGTTTATCTCTTACTCCTGCATTGAGGATATGCACAGGACTTTGACATTGAAAGCTATTTAAAGTGTGCTGGAAATATAGAAATGGGTCATGGACTGCAGCGATGCTAGCAGAATTAAATTTCTATTCGCTTCAGAATGACTGATTATTCCTAATGAGCTCTGGAAATCCGTCACATTTTTCATTTTAAGGTTGTATTGCAGGGAGATTGCAAAGCACATTTGTGATTGGTTGATTATGGATGATGTGTGCTTGTGATTGGCTGATTGTGGTTGACTCATGTTAGGTGATTTCATACATATTTGATTACATTTCAAACATATAAGCTTTTGACTTTCTAATCTTTGCAGTTGGATGAAGTCATCGCAAAGCAATTTAGCAAGTTTTAGTAATACAAAAATGTACACATTCGATTACTCAGAATGATGTGTACCAATGGTGCGATTTGCTGGGGGAATAGGGGGGGTTATCCCCTCCTTAGATTTTTTTTCCAAAAACCGTATCCCCCCATGATTAATGGTAATCATGCGTCCTAAAATGAAGAATATATAATTTGAATATAAATATAAATAAAAATGCTGCCACGCACGCAATAGTGCAAACAATAGTAAAATCAGGAATGGAGTATTACTGTCAGTGCCTCCACTCATGTAACAATAGGTGACAGCGTGTCTAAGTAATGTCATGATCCTTATTTAATCCATGCCTGGATTTTCCAAATGTCAAGAAGTGGGTGCGAGAAGGACTGGTTACATTTCTATTAGGGCTGTCAATAGATTAAAAAAATTAATCTAGATTAATCGCATGATTTCATGAGTTAACTGCGATTAATCGCAAATTAATCGCACATTTTTATCCATTCTAAATTTACCCTAATTTAACACTTTTCAGGTTTTTAATATTCTAATCATATATACATATATAGATGCTTTATGCAAATGTATGTTAACAACAGCCTGTTTACATTTTAACAGAATCACCAGCCATTGTTTTGTATATGAATTTTCCTTCCAGAAAATTTTCTTTCTCCATTTTTGTTTGCTGCTGCATCATTTGTGACCTGTGCTGGCAAGTTGAGTCGGAATTAGCAAATTTAAAAAAAATAGTTGTTCATATTTTGACATTCTCTATTAAAACATAGAACAATGCATGATTTGTTGAAATATAACAAAATATGACAGAACTAAACTTGTTTGAAGTTGAAAGAGTCAAATTACCACAAACATTTCCACATCCATACATTATATTACCACATCAATACCTTAAAATCACTGGTAAAACTAATAGATTTAGCACACACAAAGCAAAAACATCATCAATGTATGTTCAACTTTTTTTCCTTTTGTTTGATTGACATTGAGACAGACTGCTTAAAATCTAAGTGATCTAATATAATGTTACACATCAGATAGTATTACCCAACAGTTAACCAAACATTTACTTAAAACATAACAGATTATAGAGCCTACCTGCGTGAATTCTTATCAAAACAGATATTTGTAAAACTGTAATTTTGTGAAGATGTCTATATATCCGGGGCGCGCACTCGCGCGTCTGTGTGCACGCGCTTCAGATATCAGTCAGTCAGCGTGAGGGGATCGCTTTTGAGTCTTGTCGCTCTTAATAACTCTTTAACATTAATCAGGTACCGAACTTTATCTCTCTTAATGACTATTTTAACATCAAGCAAGTCCTGCAGTCTATTTTCTAAGTCATGCATAAAAGCGAAACCAAAATGAATTGAGTCGCATCTTTGTATTAGATTAAGCATTAGGAGGATGGTAACGTTACACCTCTCAGACGTATAAATAAAGATCATATCAGATGTCCAACGAGCATTTAGAGCATTGGATTTGGTAGACGATTTGCTTAATGTTCTTATTTCTATGAAAACCTTTTACTCATTTAGAGAGAGTCACATTTGTCTGCGTCTCTGTTCATTCAACTATGGGCTGGACCAAGGGTCAAACAGAAATTGTGCGTTGCGTTAATCTCCGTTAATAAAATTAGTGGCGTTAAAATGAATTTGCGTTAACGCGTTATTAACGCATATTTTGACAGCCCTAATTTCTATACATATTTTATTTCAACAGTTACAAGAAATAGCTTAAAGGTGGAGTGCACAATATCTGAAAAACATTTTGGAAAAGAGAGTCGGGTCGACTATCATAACACACTTGTAGCCAATCAACAGAAAGGAGCGTGTCTACTAACCGGCTCCACAAACTGCAACAAAAACAAAGTGGTTAAACTGCGCCTTTAATACCCTGAATAAGAAGGGAAGGGAGGGGGAGGAGCTAAGAGCGCCTTTAATACCCTGAATAAGAAGGGAAGGGAGGGGGAGGAGCTTAGAGCGCCTGTAATACCCTGAATAAGAAAGGAAGGGAGGGGGAGGAGCTAAGAATGCCTTTAATACCCTGAATAAGAAGGGAAGGGAGGAGCTTAGGGCGCCTTTAATACCCTAAACAAGAAGGGAATTCGGGGGGAGCTTAGCGCGCCTTTAATACCCTGAATAAGAAGGAAAGAGAGGGGAGGAGCTTAGAGCTCCTTTAATACCCTGAATAAGAAGGAAAGAGAGGGGAGGAGCTTAGAGCTCCTTTAATACCCTGAATAAGAAGGGAAGGGAGGGTGAGGAGCTTAGAGCGCCTTTAATACCCTAAACAAGAAGGGAGGGGAGGGGGAGGAGCTAAGAGTGCCTTTAATACCCTGAATAACAAGGGAAGGGAGGGGGAGGAGCTAAGAGCGCCTTTAATACCCTGAATAAGAAGGGAAAGGAGGGGGAGGAGCTTAGAGCGCCTTTAATACCCTGAATAAGAAGGGAAGGGAGGGGGAGGAGCTTAGAGCGCCTTTAATACCCTGAATAAGAAGGGAAGAGAGGGGGAGGAGCTTAGAGCGCCTTTAATACCCTGAATAAGAAGGGAAGGGAGGGGGAGGAGCTTAGAGCATATTTAATACGTTGAATAAGAAGAGAAGGGAGGGGGAGGAGCTAAGAGCGCCTTAAAAACCCTGAATAAGAAGGGAGGGGGAGGAGCTTAGAGCATCTTTAATACCCTGAATAAGAAGGGAAGGGAGGGGGAGGAGCTTAGAGCGCCTTTAATACCCTGAATAATCAATAGGGATGCTCCGATCAGGATTTTGTCAGCCGCTACCAATTATCGATTTGCTGTCTTCGTGATCGTCCGATACCTATGTCGAAACCGATTCTTCAAGCTGATATGCAAGCTCTTTGATGATTTTAACACTTAACATTTTTTCTAGATAAAGTAATAACACAGATGTTGCCTTTGTTACAATAATTATGTATATTATTGTTTTAATAGAGAATCAAATAAATTAGCACAACAAATATTTCTTCTGCAAAGAGAAATTTAATATGCATTTTAAAAGGCTTATTTTTATTAAAAGTAAAAAACACTTTACAGTATTTACTGTATGAATAAAATATACATGCATTTGTATAAAGTACAACAGTTATTCAGTAAAGAGCAAAGAGTGATTTTATTGAGAGATGAATTAGGTTACTGTAGCTTTAAGACGTAAGAGAGATCGCTCTGTTCACGTGGACTGATAACAGGCTGCTGTGTGCGCGCCTGTCTTTAAAACGCATGCAAATAATAAACATTCGTCATGTCTGGGATAGATATGTGTTGTACTGTATACGCTGTTTGATGGGGATGTGAAGACACGTCGCGCTGTTAGGCCCGGAGCGCAGCCTCATAGAAAATACACAACTCTGCACGTCGCACATGAGCAATGGGTTATAAAAATGCTCGCACTGCGTAAAGATGGTATCTAATTGCAGCCGTATTCAGGAGCCCTACGATGACAAAAGTAAACGGAAAGATCGGTTCATGAGATCGCCAAATTTAGCGAGTACCGATCGAGTAATTTAATGCCGATACCGATCCGCGGCCGATCGATCGGAGCATCCTTATAATCAATATAAGCACGTGGTTCATACTTTATTTTCATAAATAAAAATATTTGAAAAACACCCCCCTGATTTTTTTCACAAATCGCACCTGTTTACCGATAGATACTTTACTGATTGCGTTTTTCTCCTCATTATGAAGTCCTGTTCCTAATCCGGTTTTTAAAAATCAGATTATGTTGATAGTGGGGAAAATGCTTTTATCTGCTGTACATGTATATCTGTACATATAACCCAACTAATCTCTCAGTTAAGACCTGCCACTAATGGCGTGTTTTGTAAGTTGACATTTTCCAGCAAAACAGGACTTGAAACCAGTGAGGTCTATAAAATCTGAAGGGCACAAACCCTTAACAATCTCATTCATTTCATGGCAGTCTCACAGCTGGTGCATACAGCACTGATTTATGTGGCCTGAATACTCAATTTGGGATACAAAACTATTTGTTTATACAATAACCCATGCCATAAATGTCCTGTTAAGACTATTAACTGAAATGATGTCCTTTATTGGTAACTGTGAATTAAATGGGGATGCTTTGGGGGACAGAAAGAGGATTTACTTTCTAAAGTAGTTTTTCTTTAGGATTATATGTGACCCTGGACCACAAAACCATTGAAATTGAGATTTATATATATCCTCTGAAAGTTGAATAAATAAGCTTTCCATTGATGTATGGTTTGTTATGATAGGATATATCTTTGGCAGAGATGCATCTATTTGAAAATCTGGAATCTAAATATTGAGAAAATGGCCTTTAAAGTTGTCTAAATGAAGTTCTTAGCAACACGCATTACTAATGATAATGATATTTTTGATATATTAATGGTAGGAAAGATCTTTACTTACGATATTTTTTACTTTATATCCTAATGATTTTTGGCACTTAAAAATCTATAATTTTGACCCATACAATGTATTTTTGGCTCTTGCTACAGATGTACCTGTGCGACTTATGAATGGTTTTGTGGTTCAGGGTCACATATTATACAAACATAAAACAAGCAAACAGTCTACTGTTGTATAAGTCTGTTGTATGGTAGTTAATCATTTATTGTTTATGAAGGGAAAAAGCATGACCAAAATATCACTGTTTATGGAGGGGAAAAGCATGACCAAAATATCACAAAAGCAACAACAAGAATAATGCAATCTGCATGTCTACGAATATTCACTGCTGATGCTCTTGAGAAATAAAGTTTCTCGCACACAACTGTTTTTTTTCTACAAATAACATTGTAGATCCTCGTTGTATCCTGTTTTGTATTTTGACATTTTCCATATTTTGTCTCTTGGGCTTAATTTTGCAATGTAACACAAAACCTTTGTGGAAGGAGTTTAAAACTTCTTCCAAATTAAATTTCCTTCATGTCCTGTAATAACGTTACTACCGACAAAATACTTCTCTCTAAACATGGCCTTGACCCGGCTTTAACCCTTGTATTGTGTTCGATTTTTGTGACGATTTCGATGGAGCGGATCAAATTGACCCTAATTGGATTCAATGACATTCCCTAGATATAACATTATGAAAAATTTGAAATTTAATATTGCTGTGAAATGAAATTAAGCCCTTCTTTTCCTAAACAGGCTCATCTTTTGTTCTTGAGGCTCATTGTACAAATTCATCAAATCACTGTTGACATGAAGTGCACACATCAAGCATGTGCTTTCTGACTTCTTGCATTTTACACAAATGGTGCTTGTTTTGGTGTCATGTTTTTTGGGGCACAACCGGCATCACCTGTAATCACCTCTGGATTTCTGTGGGTCTAAAATCATCTGCTTTAAATAGTATTTCAAATACATTGAAAATAAAATGATAGTTCACTTTTACTTTTCTGTATCTGAGAAAGTCTTTATCAGTACTGAAAATAGTGAGGAATAGCTCACTTTTCACTTTTCAAGGTAGTAAAACACCAACATATATGCAATACATGTATTAATTTGTGTCTATACAGTTTCCTTGGGATAAACAAATATGGGTCAAATTGCCCCACGAACATCAAAATCGTAAAAAAAACATTATTTGTGTAAAAAACACTTAAACACATCCTTACTTTGCATGCATGTTCATGGCCGTAAATGAGAAAAAGTCACAAAATGTCTGGAAGAAAACAGTAACTCAAGTAGTATTTAATCTACATTGTAAATAGAAAAGATAGCTCACTTTACCATCTGTGTCTGTAAAAGTCTTTTTACAGCATTTTACCCCCATTTCAGGATGGTTAAACACCAATATACCAACATATACTGAAAACAAATATTTAATTTGGGTCTGTACAGTTGCTTTGGAACAAAAAAAATGCGGGTCAAATTGACCCCGAACATCAAAATTGTTACAAAATTATTCACGTACACTTCAAAACATATCAGCGTGCCCAAACTTTGCATGCATGTTTATGGCCATCAATGAGACAAAGTCACAAAATTTCAAGAATAAAATAACAGGTTAACTGTTTTTTTCTCTGACACAATAAAAGGGTGAATAGTGTTAATCATTTAACCCTTGATTTTTGTCTTTACAGAAGGTCCTTTTAGCCTTAAAATGGAAGGGAAGTTATCCAGCCCGCCTGCTCAGTCCAGTCGTGCAGACATCAACAATTCTCAGAACTCCAGTGGTAAGTGACATTAATATGAATTATACTTTGGGATTTGGGGTTTTGCAACATGACATCGTTCAACTTTGGCATATTTGACTCTGATAAAGAGTTTGGCCTTTGCTCACACAGTCAAAGATCTCTAGCACCTGTGTGTAGCACTGACCAGACGTGTACTGTGACTTTTAATGACTTTACATCTGCTCATTTTATTTTCCTTAGTCCACTTCTAATGTTAGTGAATGTTTCTTTTACCAAATGTGATCCTGGGCCACAAAACCAGTCATAAGGGTCAATTTTTTGAAATTGAAATTTATATATCATCTGACAGTGATGTATGCCCTACAAAATGACTTTCTTACTTACTATTTTTGACTTGTTTTCAGTAAAAATATCAAAAAATTCTAAAATTTGACTAGAAAAACAGTTTTTGAGCCCATTTTCATGAAATGCATATAATTCGCACGCAGTGTGAAAGTCGTGCAAATACGTACGCCAAATTCCAATTTTGCATGCATATTGGAACGCCAGTCATTCTCGTACACTTATATGGCACATCTTTTTGTGTCGTTTTATTTATTGGTTTCTTATTTTCTTTACCATTGTTCCTTGGGTTAAAAAACACCTTAACCTCTCAGAAATAAAAAAAAAAAAGTTATCACTGGGACAGTACCTTTTCAAAAAGGTACACCTTTGTACCCAAAGAGTGCATATCAGTACTTCAAAGGTACATATTGGTAGTTCAAAGACACACATTTGTACATGAATGGTACATATTAGGACCTTTTTAACTCATTCACCGCCAGCGTTTTTTAAAAAAGTTGCCAGCCAGCGCCAGCGTTTTTCATGATTTTCACTAAAGTTTAATGCCTTCCAGAAAATGTTCTTCTTTAAATATATTAACATTCAATATACCAAATGAAAGAACAGTCCCTCTGCTTTCAAACAAAAAAAAACCGTTTCATCCTACCTTTAGTAGTTGTTTTGTAATCAGCTTTTGAATATGGGTAGGTTTCTGCAAAAACACCACATTTTGAGCAAAAAGCTGAGATAATTCCATTTTTTTGACGTACTTTTCATAGAGATCCCATTCAGAGCGATCTTTAAAACAGACACGGACATGCAGCCGCTTGCCATAGGGTAATGCTTCCGGGTTTAAAAGTTGCCACCTGGTGGATAATAGCGGTATTGCGGAAAGACGGAAAATCTCGTCATTGGCGGGGAAGCGTTTTCTCTTAATTGACGAGATATCTCGTCAATGGCGTTGAAAGAGTTAAAGGGTACTGCCCCGGTGAGAGCTTTACACCTTTATTTTTGACAGTGTAGCGTCTCTCACGCTGTCCCCAATTTTGCTACAAATGTGACCCAGGACCACAAAACCATAAGTCGCACAGGTATATTTGTAGCAATTGCCAACAATACATTGTTTGGGTCAAAATTATTGAAATTTTCTTTTATGCCAAAAATCACTAGGATATTAAATAAAGCTCATGTTACATTAAAGGTGATTTTTCTCAATATTTCGATTTTTTTTGCAAGATTTTCAAATAGTTGCACTGCAAAAAATGACTTTCTTACTTAGTATTTATATAATATTTTGTTTTCATCTAAAAATTCTTAAATCAAGATGTATTTTCTTGATGAAATAAGTCTAGGTTTTAGACAAAAAACACAAAAAATTAAGTGAATTTGTGCTTAAAACAAAATTATTCTTTGAGTGTTTAAGAAAAAACTAAAATGATTTCAAGTTTTTTTTTCTCACCCTATTGGCAAATATTTTTGCTTGTTTTAAAAAACTGGACTTATTTTTTTGGGTTATTTTGCTCATCAAGAAAATACATCTTGTTTTAAGAATGTTTAGATATTTCTACTGAAAACAAGAAAAAAACAAAAAAAGTCATTTTTTGCAGTGTATATGATGGCCAAATATTGTCCTATACATACATCAATGGAAAGTTTATCTATTAAACTTTCATATGATGTATACATATCAATTTCAAAAAATTGACCCTTATAACTAGGGCTGGGTATTGGCAAGGACCTCACGATACGATACATGTCACGATACATGTGGCATGATACAATGCATCACCATACGATACAATACGTTGCATGTTGTGATACTTTGCAATACTTTTTCAGTTTTTTTTAATCAAAAATGTTAAAAAAGAGCAGATTTTTTTGTACTTTTTTTTTTAAACCAGAGTGCTTTCACATGTCAACTTTGAAAGCTGCAGGCGTTTTAAAATGTTATGCCATTTTCTCACTACGGCTAACTTCTGAGACATTGGCCGAATGGCCGTATATGAGCGACAACTACAGCAGTGGCGGAGGAGGTAGTTTGACGCACACAGAGGGATTATATTATTATATTTGAAAATACCAATATTAGAGATGGAAATACAAATACAGTATCGTGGAAAAATTATCACGAAAGTTAGCTGTATCAATATTTTTGCACAGCCCTACTTATAACTGGTTTTGTGGTCCAAATCTAGAGGTGGCCTTTCCTTTTTGCACAACAATACTGTATATATGTCAAAAAATATTTTTGTATATCATTGAAAACGAATTATTTGTCTTTCAGATACTCCAAACAGCCGCGCCTACAGTTCACTACCCAGTCCTCAAAGTACGTGCTTCCAGCGGTTTACCCTTTTCATGTGATATCATTCTTCTCATATTTCATTTCAGTTTTGTTTCTAATGCTAGTGGATCTCGCTCTTCGCCCATCTGTGTGCCATTGCATGGCATTCCAACATTTCAGGTTTATAGTCTTTAAGTTGAAAGCGTGTGGCTGACCTAAATTTGTTAGCAGTAGTGTACGTAGTAGCGTAGCTCTCCACGCTGTGCTATGAGAACATTGCATTGTTCTGAGAGAGAAACTGGACCTTTTGTTCCAGAAACCTTCACGTGTGGAGCCTGTGGAATTCAGTTCCAGTTCTACAACAACCTGCTGGAGCACATGCAGTCCCACGCTGGTGAGTGAGCCACCAAACCCCAAAACCTTTCCAGATTTTACTAATTTGGACTCGCGCTCTGTTTTGTTCACATCATATTCCTGCATCAGCACATGGCTAAAGGTGTAATGCAATGGTTAAAGTTTGACAGATGGGCGAGATGTGAGCGCTGCATATCCGGTTTATTTTTCCGTCTGATCAGTAAATAATTTTCACATCTTTCCTCATCATTTATTCATACTGTACGCCTGCGTGTAATCTGCACCTGTAGGAGCTTCACAGATTTCTGTAGGATTTCATTGTCACCGTTTTATTCAGTCAGGTTGTCTCTTTAATAACAGGGTTCGAGCGAATGGAAATGTTTAAAATGTGCATTGTCAAAATCATTTTCTTGTTATGCTTCTCTCTACACTATTTCATTAGGCAAAAGTTGTTGTGAGTGCATTCATTGGAAAAGTCGTAAAAATTAATTGGTGAAAAGTGTTTATGCGTGGACCCTGTATTAAATTATTCGCCTAATTGTACAAGGCTCCGCTCTGTTTAATGCATTCTACAGTGTTTAAATCCATTACGCTGATTTATTCGGCCGAAAAATATGTGCAGATTTCATAAAGGCTTTCTGTAAACAGCTTTCATTTTTCATATTCCTTCACATGTCTGTGTGGTTTACTTTATTTCCATAGAAAGTGTCCAATAAACATTTAAGTAGTGTATTTCTTTTCTGTTTTTATCCTTTGTTTTAGCCGATAATGAGAACCACGTCAAAGGAGAGTCTCCTAAACCCTCCCAGGCCTCCGCAGTCACACAGGAGCAGGTTTGGAAATCTCCTCAGCCGGCACAGCCCAGGAATCACGTCCCTTCATTCCGTAAGTTCTGGCTCACCAACACAATCCAATCGCTCTTATTTCAAAACCCAGTTTATTATTTACGGCATGCCGATACTTAAAATTCTGCATGTGATGTAGTGTGGTGGGCGGTAGGATCAAAAATTCATTTCACAAAGTGAGTTTTATTTCACGCGATATACGTTTTTCAGCTTTGTTTATATTGTCTTTGGAATAATACAAACTTATTAGCATTTAAAGGACAAGTTCGGTATGTTACACTTAAAGCCCTGTTTTCAGATTGTTTATGATGAAATAGAACGGTTTTGACTGAAATTTGGACATATGATGCTGACCCGAGAATTTTCGTGTGTCTCTTGTATCACCTCCCACCTCTATGATGGCTGTATAGGTGCACTGGAACAATCCTTCCTAAAATGCATTCAACTTTCGTTTACAAAGACGTGAAACTCGCCAAGTGGTCAGGGGTGTTCACTGATATGCTCACAGAAAAATCGCTGCAAAAGATGCATTCCAACAGGTTTTATCGTAGTTTTTGTCCAACTCCACTTGTATTAGATGTGCTGTGAGGTACGGTATTACTCCGCGCCGGGAACTTTGTTTGTATTCTTGCAATTGGCAAAAGTGGATTATCGCCACCAACTGGGCTGGAGTGTCTATTATTCAAGCTCTCAACGGAAGAATGTACGTCCACCTATACACCCATTGTAGAGGTGGGAGGTGAAAAACAAACACCCGAAAATTCTCGGGCCAGCATCATAGGTCCAAATTTCAGTCAAAATCGTTCTATTTCATCATAAACAATCGGAAATCAGGGCTTTAAGTGTAAAATACCGAACTTGTCCTTTAACTAAATGCTCACCACAATTTTAAGATAATGGGCAAGTTAAAGTTAGTTAAAGTAAAAATGCCCCAAAGATAACAACAGATTAACGAGATAGTTTAGCAGAAAATTAAATTTACCCCATGATTTACTCGACCTTAAGCCTAGAAGACCCCCCTATTAACCCCCTGGAGCTGAGTGCATTAACTCTGTGAAGGATGGATCACTTTTTTAGGCTTGAAAGTCATGTTATTTACCGATGAAAAAGCTTGATAGAGCCAGGACATTTACTAAAATATCTTTTTGTGTTCGTCTGAAAGATAATGGAGATATGTGTCTTTATGGCTTGAGGGTGACCAAATCATGGGGTAATTTTCATTTTTCGCTATCATAAAGTCTTGATGGACAAAGTCTTGTTTTTAAATCAGTTACTTATCTTGTAGGCTATTGAAGATAGCTTTATTGATTGACGACTCTGTCTTTTTGCAGAAAACCGATTATTCCCAGAAAAAGAGAGGCAACAGGTGGCAGAACGTTTGCTGAGAGTGATGTGCGTGGACCTTGGACTCCTTGGCGTTCTTAGCAGTAAGGACTTCCTCAAACTGGCTCAGACCCTGGTGGATACCGGATCACGTAACGGTGCCTACTCCATCCGTGAGGCCTTGGGAGATATGAGCTCGCTGGCTCTCAAGCAGCTTCCCCGTATGTACAATCAGGTCAAAGTGAAAGTCACCTGTGCCCTTGGTTCCAACTCTTCCCAGGGCATCGCAGTAACCTGTCATTCACAGACTATAGGACCCGACTGCTGCTATTTGCTAACGGCGTATCAAGTCGAGGGCGTACGACTCAAACGCTACGTGCTGGGACTGAAAGAGGCCTCTCTGCGGGAAGGTCCGGAGCAGATCCATCACTGGGTCCAGAATGTTCTGTCGGAGTTCGTCATGTCGGAAATTCGCACGGTCTACGTGACGGAACCACGCTTGTCTTCGTTGGCCTTTTGCGGTCGCAGCGGACTGAGTCTACGTTGCGCGTCTTGCTCTCTGAGTGCCACGGTTCAGGCCGTCCTTGGCCGCCGCAGCCTGCAGGCACGTGGGCTCCACGAACTAGGCGATCTTCTGGCCACGTGCCGCGACATTGCCGCATCGACCAGTTTCAGTCACGAAGGGAAATCTGCAGAGGAACCGTTCGCTCCACCCTGCTGGGATCCGATTGCAGAGGCGCTGCTCAAGGTTCACGAGAACTTTGAGGCCACCTGCGAAGCATACGGCCGGTCCAAGAGCACGGTGCCGCTCCTGCAGGGACTCAACAAGCACCTCCTCGGCACGCTCGCTTGTTTGCTCGCACCGTTAAGACAGGCAGCGCTGGAGCTCGGTGTGGAACGCTGCCCCACACTGCAGCTCGTATTCCCCGTCTACCTCCGTCTCGAAAAACTTTTCACCTCCAAAGCTGGCGAGGCCGGTGCCGGCAGTAAGCTGTGCCACTACTTCCTCGAGGCCCTGAAGGAGAACTTCAAAGTAGAGCGCGTCCATCAAGTCGCAATGATCCTGGACCCTCAAATGAAGCTTCGCCCAGTCCCGGCGTATCAACACGAGGACATTATCTCGCGAGTGTGCGACATGGCCGCTAACATGAGGGAAGCTGGAAGCGGCGGATCCGGAGGGGCGGCCGTGGACGAGCGGGATGCAGACGGACCTTTGGCGCCCAAGCGCGGCCGTGTGGATTGTGGGTTAGAGAGGGCGTCGTGCAGCCCCGAAGAGCCTCAGGTACGAAAAGAACTGTTCCAGTACCTCGGTGAACCACTGTTTAATGGCACAGGTGACCTGTTACAGTACTGGGGTTCGGTGATGGACAGGTACCCCAGACTGTCGAAGTTGGCCTTGTGGTTGCTGGCCGTACCCGCTGTAGCTGTGCACGGAGAATGCGTGAACATCTGCGAGCAAGCTTTAGCCATGAAGAGAAAGCAGCAGGTCAATGCGGAGGAGATGAATAAACTGGTCTTCCTCAAGAGCAACTTTGCTTGAGGTGGCTCAGGGCTTATGGCACCATAGACTGTTTTAAACCAGATGCATCACTTCACACCTTCCAAAAAACCACAAGAGTCGAACGATGGGTGCGTGATAGACGTTTACAAAGAAAACATACACTGACAATTCATCAACAAATGCCAATTGAGACGAACTTGGGAACACAATGAAAAAGCGCTCTGCCCCACAGATGCAAACCTCTGACTTTAACGTCTCAGTTGAACAACCACATAGATGAAATAAAATCGATAGTTTGCGTGCCATCCATCCGTCATGTCTTTCTGTGGAACGTTTCCGGATTTGAGCCGGTGGATTGTTTATGTCCATGACGACCGTGGTCAAACTGGGGTACTTGGTTAAAGCCATTTGTTGTTTGTTTTTCTTTTGCAATTACGCCTTTACGAAAATCACAAAGACACTCTTTGCTGTGACAGCTCGAATACCTCTCGTCAGCGGTTTAGCAGTGGGCAGATGAAAGTCTGAGATGGACCACTCGCACCTCTGATCCAGTGATCTCAGTTAATCGGTTAACTAAGTTAATCTCCGTCAGCGTGTTAAACGGCCAGCAGAACTCACATGCTTTCTAATAATTTATGAATTGTTTTGTCAGTTTTCACGATAGTGTCGCAATAACATGTTCAGTAGCACAGGTTCAACTTTCAAGAATAATGCCTTGCACCTTTGTAGCAGCCGTTGGTTTTATTTATTACAATACTGCCTGCAATACCTACAACAGCCACTTGGACCCCAAAGGTTTCGTTTCGCTTTGATTTATTCATATCGGATGGAGTATCTCTAGTAATAGGGCTATGTAATGTAAAAATGGTCTCTCACTGTCCCAGTACACACCTCCATGAACAGAGGCAGCTACCTGCTTAGTTTGAAGGGATTTTCTGACGTCGAGAGGTTAACGTTAATCGAATATTTCATTATTATTTATGCACTGGATTTCTTTTATCGGTATCGTCCTCGTTTATCAGCAGCAGTTTAATAGATTTAATAGAAAACGTTCATTTAGGACCAAAGTATAGTTTGCCATTGTGAATAATTGCATACGGTTTCTGCTTTCTCATTGATGTTTCGACCACATGTTTGTCCTCTGCCTTGAAACAACATTTTGTTTCAGAAGCGTTTAAGTGAACGAGCACTTCACTTCCATGATAAAATAAAGAGTATTTTCCAGTAGTTTTTCAAAGGAAAGATGTGATTAGTATTATATAGTTTGTCTCGTAATGCCTTGAACATCTTTGTGTGATTATACAGATATGCATGCAGACAATATAAGAGTTTATATCTTTAGCTGGCGGGAATCTACGGACTCGAAAGTGCCGTCGAGCGAGGAAGCATGTGGTCGGACGCGCGGTCTCGCATCCTTCAAATAAAGATGACGATACCGGCTAGCATGTGCAGAAATGTAAAAAAAAATGAGGCTTTGATAACCGGGGCTCAGAAACAGAGACGGCTGCTGTTGAATATGGTTGTGTTTCTCTCTAACCACAAGAGGGCAGAAGTATCTCAGAAATCTCCAAACATCTTACCTCTGTTTTCTATTCAAGCATTTCAGATATTTTGATAAACTCAGTCTATGATATTGACAGATTTCATGAAGGCTTTTTTTCTGGATGAACGCACGAACGAACGAACGAACGTGTGTCTCTGGGGAAACGTGGACGTTTGTAGAACATGAAATGCAGCAGTGTGACGACAAATACTAATCTGAAAGTATAAAACACTGTTTTAAACGCGATTATTTATGGATACGACACGGTTGTTAATATTCCTCTTTCTGTTTGTTCAAGAAGGGTTTGATTTCTTCCTGTTTCAGTCCCGTCTGCGTTTGTCTTTGACAGGCATTTTTTTTCTTCTGGTTTTGTGTATTAAGTTGTTTCAGCTGTAGGTCTAATTTATACTTTTTTAACAACACTATTTTTATAAACATGACTGATGATAGAGTTTTCTCTCCTTATCAACTGTCAGTAGTACACTGCGCTCTTCTGAGAATCTATATTTACTCCTGTAGTATGTGCTGTGAGAATAAAATATCTTCAAAAATGAACACGTTTGCTTTGTTCACACTTTATTTTGTTGTGTTAATGCTTACACCAGTACTGATTTGAAATATGAATGAATTACATTTACTTGTAAAACCTGAAGGCTTTACTGTAGGGCTGCATACTGATTAATTGCAACTAATTGTTTGCAAAATAAAAGTTTTTGTTTACATCATATATGTGTGTGCTGTGTTAAATAATTATATATAAATACCCACACATGCATGTATAATTTTAAGAAACAAATAGATGTATATATTAAGTATGTAATATAAATTATATATAAATATAAAAATGTAACTACACATGTAAATATTTCTTAAATTATTATATATAAATTATTATTAAATTACATATGGTGTAACAAAAACTTTTATTCTACATGTGATTAGTTGTGATTAATTGTTATGTGTTCTATGAAACTTGTGAAGTTTGATGCTGCTCTCTCTACAAACACAATGAAAGGTAACTTTATGAAGAAAGTCAATCATACTGGTTTAAATAACAGTCATAACATTTGGATATGTAATGTTTAGGTAAGTTTAACAAAAAATACACCACGTTATATATAAAACTTATGAGTCGTTTTCTTGACAGGGTTTAGATCAGTCTTCTCCAACATAGTGCCCGTTGGCACTATGTCTGTGAGTTGCCCACCAAAGCACATTCTATTAGCCTCAATTTAAATTTATTTATTACATATTTTTATATTAGCTTGGCTGCTTTTATGCATGTTAACATTTTTAACAATTATGAAACATATCAAAAAGTAAAATAAAATCAACAAGTAAAACAAAAAAGTTTTGAGCAGACTAGATCAAAAAAGTAGCCCTCCAGATTGTTTTATTCATTGTTGTAGCCCTTTTTCTCAAAAAGATTGAAAGCTCTGGTTTAGATGAATCCAGGCCTTAGTTATGTTAAAATATTTAAGTACAAACAAACCTTACAAAAACATCACAGGCAGTGGCATAGCAAGTGAGTCCCGGGCCCATATGCAAAAAAATTTACGGGCCCCCTTAAGCCAAAGACCCCCCACCAACCTTGCCCCTTGGCACTGTTAACTGTGGCGCGCAGGTCTATTAACAACATATACTTTTATAAGGTAGTCACATATTTTTACTTTACTTTTTTACTTTAAAGGGTAGATTTAAATAAAGAAAAACAAAATGTTTTGGGTAGTTTTTGACTTGTGACTAACTTCTCCGCCTTCTCTTTTCTCTTTGAGGCCCTACTTTTATGTTTTTTATTTGTCCATCCTTAATGTTCATGTAGATACGAACGTTCTCACACTGTGTTTTCTTATATTTTTTGGCGCTGTGATGCGTCATGTAAAAAAATGATGGCGTAGTAGTCTACGGCAGCCGTAAAGTGCAAAAAAATGTATAAACGCAAACAAGAAATTAGACATTACGGAGAAATAAGAAATCACTACACATGATATGCATACAAAAATATATTTACAAAATGAAAATTCTGTCATCATTTACTCATTCTCATGTTGTTAAAAACCTGTATACATGTCTTTGTTCTGATGAACACAAAGGAAGATATTTTGAGAAATGTTGGTAACCAAACTCTTCATGAGCCCCATTCACTTCCATCATATTTCTTTTTCCTACTATGGAAGTGAACGTGGCTCACAAACGGTTTGGTTACAACATTCCTTAAAATATCTCCCTTCGTGTTCATCAGAACAAAGACATTTCTACAGGTTTGTAACAACATGAGAGTGAGTAAGTGATGACAAAATTATTATTTTTTTAGGGGAAACTATCCCTTTAATAGCCTGTATCTCTAATTACACAATAATGGATGAATCTGCATTAA
The DNA here is from genome assembly GCF_027580225.2 of Misgurnus anguillicaudatus. Taxonomy (NCBI): domain Eukaryota; kingdom Metazoa; phylum Chordata; class Actinopteri; order Cypriniformes; family Cobitidae; genus Misgurnus; species Misgurnus anguillicaudatus. The sequence continues at coordinate 1,895,803 of NC_073358.2, read as the reverse complement.
GGAAATTTACATTTTTTTTAAGGCTGTTGATGGTTTGTTATGTGTTGCTAACGTTATCCTCAGCGTGTCCTAGCCTGACTCATTTTCTACTAACATCATCTAGATCAGTGGTTCTCAAACATTTTCTTGTGTATAATGCATCCTTTCGTGTCCCCTTAATAAAATGTATGACATAAAAACTTTACATTTAAATGAAACAAAACATTTTATTATGTTGGTAAGCACCCTTGTTTATCTAAGATTTAAATACACAGAATTTATGGTAAATTAATGTATTTTATAAAATTAAACTTGGGCCCCCCCTGGGTGCCACGGTCCCCAGTTTGAGAACCACTGCCCTAGATGTACTGATTTAATGAGAATAATGCACTACAAACGCATCAGTGAGCAAAGTTATTTGACTCACATGTAATCTTATTTAAACCTCTTTCATCAAGTTCATCACATTCAATCTTTTTGCCACAGCTCTCTTACTAAAGGACTCTGCAGTAGTTAAGAGGTCATGCAAATAGAATAAAGGGAAAATGTTTCTAATGCACTAATATCAGTAGACAGCAGGTGGCAGTAAAATCTTTGCTTTGCCGTTTTAAATGTTTTTATTGAACAGTAGAGCTCTGTTATTATGACTTGTCAAACATGTGTTTCAATTTTACTCCATTCAGCTGTTTGATAAAAACAGGAAACAGAAGACTCGCCGGCTTTATTGTATCTCTCCTTCAAGCTGAAGTTGATTTTGTGACTTAATGTAACAATTATTTCAGACTTTTAATACAAATAAAGCATAGTTTCATCACACACACACACACACACGCATATATATATATATATATAATTATCTAAGAATTACACACTGCACCTTTAAAATGAACTCTAAACCTTTAACATCTGCCACTCATAAGGAAATTATTTTACAAATAGACAATACCTGTCTATAAAACAGATTTTAAGTCAACTATCCCATTACTTTTGACCCCTTTAAAAAGGATGGGTCTGAGTAAAGAGAGTGTGCACTGTATCTGTGCTTTCACACACCCACCGGCAAGAACGGCAAAGTGGCCGGAAGTCTTCCATAAACATAATTGGCTGGCTCTGCCTAGGTTATTTGCATAAGGCGATCTGATTGGCTGACGCTCGCGTTGCCGCTTGAAAAGTTGAGAAATGTACAACTTCTGCCACGAGCAACGTGCACAATTTTTAACAAAAAATTTCATTTCGTGTATTGTACCAGATTTAGCCAAAGGCTAATTTTCATCCATACTCCCCCCAGGCAGGTCAATGCTAAATAACATTACACAGACAATACCTACAGTATGTTCGCATACAATTAAAGCATACATACACAAATACTGTCAGGGACATTAAAAAATAGATCAATTAACTACAACTATTTCAATGGTTACATAATTGGTTCGATTTAAAAAAAGATTTTATCTTCAATAAAAAAAAAAAACATGAGTTTTACACCCTTTAATATCCTCTGGTAGGGACTTCCACTGTTTAGTGGCTTTCACTGCGAAAGCTGATAGTCTAAATGCGGAATCACTCATAAGTGATAGTCTGATAGATCTCATAGAGGTTTCACAGCAAAGAAGAATAAAATCACATAATACAGGAGGGATCAGACCATAGGATTTTATGAACCATACACAAACTTGAATAAAATCTTAAATTGTCAAAGTTTAAAAAATTATGTTTCTCTTTGATCCTACAAGAGTAAAAATGATTTGACTTTTTATCTAAAATTTTTGATGTCTGTTTATATAGAGATTTTAAGGGTTTAATAACAATTTCACCAGCTTGACCCCAACAAGGGCCTTTGCTACATCAAAAGAAAGACATTGTCTAATTTGTCTAAAGTTGGTCATACTGTGTTTAATATTTCTCACCATTTTGTTTACGTTTTTTAAAAGTTGAGATTTGAGTCCAGTATAATACTAAGATAATTGAGCTCATTTACTATTTCTATCTTTTCACCTTTACTAGATATCTCAACATCAGAAGATTTAACCTTTGTTTTTGAGAAAAAAAAATCCTTTTGTTTTACTGATATTTAAGCTAAGGCATGACTGTTCCAGCCACTGTGTAATCCTTTCTATAGCAGCTTTTAACTTCTCAGATGCTAATTCTGCTGTTTTGGCATGTGTGAAAATAACAGAATCATCAGCATACATTTGACTTGTTTCCCTTCACACTGTTACGGGAGATCATTAATATACAAGCTAAATAGTAAGGGACCTAGTACTGATCCTTGGGGTACACCCACTGTATAATGCAAATTACAGGACTTAACCCCTTAAATTTTTGCACATTGTTGTATGAAATTACCCATGCCAAAGCTTCAGGTGAAAATTGAAATGTAGACAATTTAGTAAGGAGAACTGTATGATTAAGGGTATCAAAGGCTTTACGTAGATCTAAAAATATAGCACCAACAAATCCTCCTTTGTCAACTTTAGACTTTATTTGCTCTATCAAATGTAAAGTAGCTGTTTCAGTAGAATGATTTACTCTGAAGCCAAATCGCATACAATGTAGGCCAGACTCAATGGTATTAAGATAGGATGTCAGTTGTTTAAAGACAATCTTCTCTGCAACCTTTGAGAGTACCAGCAGTATGCTTATGGGTCTGTAGTTACTACTGTAACTTCATAATGGTCTCCAGATTTAAAAATAGGAGTAACAATGGCTTTTTCCATGCAGTAGGAAAAACAATACCTTTAAATGACAAATTAATTAAATGAGTGATAACCGGAGTTAAACTATCTTTGTGAGTTATATGTAACTGGAATAAATTAACACAAAATGTGCCTCTGTTCAAACATTATATATATATATATACATTTCTCTACCAAAAATATAAAATTTTATAAAGTGATGTTTTCCAGAGTGGAAACGAAAGGTTTGGCATCTTAATATAATCATCCATCATTGGAGCTCTTGAGTGCTTGATTTATAGCACAAAATCCTCACAGAGATCAACCAGGTCTTCAGATGGTTACTCCATGCTGAATTCAGCCACGTGATTTGGTTGGGAGATGATCAGTGTTAAGCTTATATGAGCTGTTGATCTTTTGTTGAGTCATCCTTCTCTTTTATAATCTGATATAGCCGTTGAGATAAATAAAATGCATTTTGATGAGTTTTGTCTTTTATGATGGTTCCAGATCAATTGCATCATCGTGGTTATAAACATCAGCCAGTTCCTGTTGTGATGTCTTTAACATGCAGTCTCAGCAAGCCTGAAGAGATCAGATCTACAGACTATATGATTTCTGTCACCGCGGGTCAAAAAACCTCCTTTGAAAGTTTGAATGGTTTATGAATGTAGATGGGATGGAGATCACGTTGTGTTGGCTAGCTTTAGCAGCTTAATCAAAAGATTGACAAAGTGGCTGAAGATCACAGGACATTTGTTTAAAATCTGAATGCAGAGGCTGAATGAAATATTGGAAAAGTCTTGCTTCCGAATTCTTGACTTGTCATCGCAATTCACTTTTAGATGGGTTGATGTTTGGTTTGATGAATGTCTTGTGTCTAGCGATTGGAATTTTGTCTGCATGCATTTAAACCGTCTGCTCTGTACTGTGGGCCAAAAATGTTCCTCTGGCAGCTGTGCTCTTCTTGCTATATGCTCTTAAATTTAAATAAAATAAATTCAAGCTAATCACAAAACCATTGTGTGCCATGTTTGTTTTGAGAATGGTTACATAATCCAGTAAACAACACATAGCCTTATAACCCCTTACATCACATTTTGGTAAAAACGTGCTCCAGATGAAAATAATTTACCTACCCTCGTGTTATTTTTTCATAAAACGCAGACATGGATTTTTAAAACATCTTCATAGAATAACACCCCATGACCTCAGGCTATCAAAAAGCAACATGAAAGTCACGCGTAAGTCTTCTGGAGCCTTTGAAAAACAAAAAGAAATCTTATTTTAATTATCACTTAATAAATTGCAATAACTCTTCAAACATGATCATGCTTCTGATATCACAATATTTAATGGTATACAACTTGATGCGATACAATTCTCTCTCTTTTTTTTAGGAGAATAGCCACGTCTGTGTGTCTGGCTTTGCTTGCTGACTGTTGTATAAGTAGGATTTATTTAGTGATTCTTGTTTACACCTGCAAACTCCACTAGATGTCATCATCACCAGAACTTCAAACTCATTTTGCTGATCATTTTCTGTCTGTGCACAACATGAAATAACACATTTGCCTCTTAGTGTATTTGTGAAGTCTTGGTACCACGTCTGCAACTAGATTATTTTAGTATTTTATATTTAGTTTTTTGATTTGTCACATTTTCCCATTTCTCTCTCCATTTGGATTTGGTCTGCTTTGCTTTAAATAGATTTGGCACGACACTGCATCATATTGTCAGTGGTTTCTAATCTAAGTTAAAATATGTCAAGTTCATATCCTGATGACAATAAAAATCACGATGATTCTTGGTAGACTATTGGATTGGAAGGGCAAAAGGTCATGGGTTCGATAGCCAGCGAGCAAACATACTGATAAAAGTTGCTTTGGATTAAGGCATCTGCACATTAACTGTAAATTATGTAAGTGTTGTCCGGAAACTTTCCATGGGAATTTAATCTGGTGAATTTTGAAAATATACCAAATTGGAAACTTAACGGTAATTATTTTGAAATGTAATATACATTTATATAAACTATATAATATACAAACATAAATAAACATTTTGTTTGGTCAAAAGCAGACATGCATGCAAGGTAATGCAAATGTAAAAAAAAAATGACGTCTTGACTTGATTTAATCAATTAAAGTAGAACTTTAATTGATTCTTTCTTTGAATAACACAAAAACATAATAAACATTATTATGCTTGTAATAAACGTAATAAACTTAATTGTGTTTGTCCAATAAATGTGTCCAAACTTTTGTGTGTTAAAGTAATTCTGTATGATAACAGAAAACTGGCTAGCAGAATGTAGAAGAAAGAGCATCACAGCTACATGATAGCTAGCCTCATAAATTTTCATTGAAATAGTGCTAGCTTACATTTAGATATCTGATTTACTGGTTAGCTGGCTCCCGTTAAATCACAGATATTCCCGTAAATTCACATATATTCCCGTTAAATCACATATATTCCTGTAAATTCACATATATTCCCATTAAATCACATATATTCCCGTTAAATCACATATATTCCTGTAAATTCACATATATTCCCATTAAATCACATATATTCACGTTAAATCACATATATTCCGGCTTATTCAAATATATTCCCGTTAAATTACATATATTCCGGTTTATTCAAATATATTCCCGTTAAATCACATATATTCTGGCTGATTCACATATTACCGTTAATTCACATATATTCCTGTTAATTCACATATATTCCCGTAAAATCACATATATTCTTGTTAAATCACATATATTCCTGTTAAATCACATATATTCCCGTTAATTCACATATATTATCATTAAATCACATATGTTCCCTTTAATTCACATATATTCCTGTTAATTCACATATATTCCCGTTAAATCACATATATTCCCATTAAATCACATATATTCTTGTTAAATCACATATATTCCCGTTAAATCACATATATTCCCGTTAAATCACATATATTCCCATTAAATCACATATATTCTTGTTAAATCACATATATTCCCATTAAATCACATATATTCCCGTTAATTCACATTTATTACCATTAAATCACAAATATTACTGTTAAATCACATATATTCTAGCTAATTCACATATATGTCAGGTCTTAAATTATATCTAGTCTTTGTGACAGGGTTCTGGCAGTACCATGTTTATGTGGGAGATGCGTGGTTTTAGTATTGAATTATTCTGACCATTATTCTATTTTCATTGTCTACGTCTGCACTTGGGTTCGTTCCTTGTTAAAACCTCACAATATATTCCTGTTAATTCACATTTATTACCGTTAAATCAAATATATTACTGTTAAATCACATATATTCCCGTTAAACCACAAATATATCCGCTGATTCACATATATTCCCATTAAATCACATATATTCCCGTTAAATCACATATATTCCTGTTAAATCACATATATTCCCGTTAATTCACATATATTACCGTTAAATCACATATATTACCGTTAATTCAAATATATTCCTGTTAAATCACATATGTTCCCTTTAATTCACATATATTCCTGTTAAATCACATATGTTCCCTTTAATTCACATATATTATCATTAAATCACATATGTTCTCTTTAATTCACATATATTCCTGTTAAATCACATATATTACCGTTAATTCACATATATTCCCGTTAAATCACATATGTTCCCTTTAATTCACATATATTCCTGTTAAATCACATATATTCCCATTAAATCACATATATTCTCGTTAAATCACATATATTCCCATTAAATCACATATATTCCCGTTAATTCACATTTATTACCGGTAAATCACAAATATTACCGTTAATTCACATATATTATCATTGAATCACATATATTCCCGGTAATTCCCATAGAAAGTTTTCAGCCTTGAAAATTCCCAGAATTTTCCAACCCTAGTCCAGACCTAGACAGCAGATGCCCGATCCGCACCAAAGTATGCAGATCCGGTGTGGGTCCGGTGCAGGTCTGGCCCGGAGTCATCTACTGTCTGGGGAGGTGCAAAAGAAAAAGAATGAGTTGTTTTGTAGAATTATTTCAGTAAAGGGTAATTTTCAGTTTTAGACAATGTGACAGTTATTGAAAGTTACAGTTTGTTTTCGTAGTACAATTACTCTGTAGACCAAAAGTTTGATTTCCCCAGCCTGATCTCACGTGAATTCATACATATTTTGCTAATTCATATGAATTCATATGAAGTGAAATGTACAAATATGTGCGATTGTTATAAAAACAATAATGAAACCCTGTCCCTCACTCCAATGTCACAGGGGCGAAAGCAAAACGTACGAATGTGGTCGTACGAATTAGCCACCTCGTAAAACACATACAAATTGCCATGAGATTGTGTCGAATTCCCTATAGGGTCTTATGGATAATCATATCCTACTTTGTTTGTTTGTTTCTAAAGTTGAGCTCTGTATTGCTGACCTACACATGGTGTAGATAATTGTGATTGTTAATGTGACATGCAACAGGGTGTTAATCCTAAAGTTAAGTGTAGAAAAATAGTTTGCTTTTACCAAAGCAAATTAAAACCATTATTAACAGGTCACTGGCATGTAAAAACGACTTTTGAATTTTATTCCTGTTTTCCACAGACTGTAGGTTTGCATTTTCCGCTCCTTGAAGCGTTTGTATTCCGGTTAAGAAACTTTTATTAAAATTGTGCAGTTTTACAGCACTTCAGATTAAGACACTCTCTGTGACCCTTGGTGGGTGTTGATGGTGGTTTATTGCAAAAATTGCATGCGTGTCTGAATTAAATTGCACGATTGCTTTTAACTGGATCCAATTAGGAATTTTATTGCATTAAACCGGTGTCTGGGATTTTACAACCATTTCAGTATCAGCGTAACAGAAAGTTGAAGCCGCTCCTACATTAAAGGAAATGACATCAGGTAGAGGTTAAATAAAGTTTTTTTTTAGTATGGTTCATTCAAGTACTTAAGTTAGGCGTCGTTATAGGTGTTTAAGCCTTCATAAAATTTCTTCTGTTTGTAGCCGATATTAAACTTGAGTCCTGTCTGTGTGTTACTGTACTGAGACAGCAGATCTGTAGTTTAGCCGCAGGGTGATGCTGTAAAGCTCTCTGTGCTGTTAATTCATCGGTCCGTGTTTTTATAGTAGCACATCGCTGTAAGTGCTTAACACAAAGCGGCTAATGAGGCCTTTAACCACCTCCATATGCACACGAACAAACCGCAGGGAAAGACGCCATTACATCATGTGTTCAGCCGTCACAGCGGGTTACTAAAATTCATTCATTACATCCTAAAAAGGTCAAGGGAACAGAAATGATTATATATAGATGTTTTATATAGATTTTATAGATCAGTTGTTTAAATTCCTTGTGATAAATAGATTTTTCAATTTTTATTACACTGAAACCAAACATTGATGCTCTTAATCTTATAAAATGAGACTTATATTTCACAGACAGAATCACATATTCCTTCAATTCAAACTTTTACCCAATCCTGTAAGATGACGAGACTTTATAAGACAAATATCTCACGATTTTGATTTGAAGGTCTGGTGAAGACTTCATGTTGAGATCTTGGCTGGATTGGTGGATGACTTCATTCTCAGATGACAGTGACGGGCTTTTACATCACCTCTGTGTCCTGCTGAAGATTAGATTGAATGTCGGGATGCCAACTGCTCGCGCTTATGATTCTAATTAAGCGCCCGTTCATGACGTCAGGGTGACCGGGAGGTTTATAAAGAGCTTTCCGGTCTGAATGACACATCCGTTTCATGTCTGTCAGTTCCTTTTTTATGGAGAGATTTCAGGAAAAGCACATCCTGTCCATGCTGGATATATGTGCCGGACAAGGGAGAAATGTGGTAAATGTCTCCACAATAACATGCATTTCCTACATTTTATTTATTAAAGTGGACATGTCGATAAACGTCACGTGACTCAAAATTGAAAAGTGTATTTACAACTTACCAGGTTGCCCAATGTCCTCGCTGACACTCTTCCAAACGAGGTCCTTTTTATTCCTGTCTCTATAGAAATAAGTTGTGTCGTATTGCTCCGGGTGACTGCTCACGGACAATATCAAGCCTTTATGCTGCATGAGTGACTCCGGGCGGGCCAAAGTTCAAATTTTTCAACTCGGACGTCAGCCGAAAATTTGCGTCAAATGCAAAATGCACAAAAAGCACCATTTGTGCGTACCACGCCAGACGCTCAATTCGCGCGAACTAGACGCCCGAATGATGCAGAATTGCGTCTACCACGCCGCACTAAACATCTTAGTGTGGGTTTTCACCAAACGCAAAGCGTGCAATCGCATCGCGTTGCTCGCTCTAGATTACTCGCGGGATTTAACTGCGTGTCATGCGAATTTTTCGCTCAAGTTGAATATTTTCAACTTGAATGAAGACGCGTTTGAGGCGAATAGCGCGTGTTTTCACGGCAAACGCGCCGCCCATATTGCGTCATTCGCATCGCCCCACGCGAGGACGCGTCTGATTGCGTCTTTGCATTGACTTTGTATGTAATCTACTCGCGCAAATCGTTAAACTCGCATCTGGTGTAAACCCACATTTATTCACGCCGCGCAACCTCCACATGCGCGTCAACACGTCTTCACATTGACTTAACATTTAATTCACTCGCGCTATACGCCTCTACCGCGGCTGGTGCGAAAGCAGCATTATGACGTTTGCTTGGTTTTTACATTAAAAAACATCAAAAGCATTAAGTAATAGGCTATTTTATACCCTGGTTTTGATGGGCAGGCCACATTGAAGTCTTACACATAAACGCCCACTGCTATGATCGGTTTTACGTAGTAAACTAGCTCAACTCTTATGTCATTACAAGTGGGGAATTGTTGAATTTGTGTTCTGACATTATCAGTCAAGGTATTGAAAAATGAATACTTTTGTGTAGTAAATCAGGAATTTTTTGGAGGTTTTGACTTTAAAGCTGCAATCTGTAACTTTTTGGTTGAAAATAAACAACAATAAACAGTACAAAATAAGTGTTCATCAAAACGGTCTCCTTGCTACGATTGTCAATGGTTACTTACTAAGCATATAATAATAATGATTTATAAGTCTGATTGGATTTCGATCTATGTCTCCACGGCAACGTTCCAACCTTCCTCTTGTGCCGGATGTTTAACGTCGCCTTCTGTGTGAAACAGAGCAAAACTAATCAAAAACAGAGCAAAACCACTTTCAAAACACATTCAACCTTGTTTACTATAATCGTTGACTGGGTTGCGTGCGTATGTGTCTATCAAAAGATGATCTAGATCCTACTGGGATAGGGGCTTGTTTGTTTTGGTTATTAGAAATATCAACAACGGTTCCCAGAAAACGCTTACCCCACATTTAATACTTCAAGCTCCTAAGAAAGACTTTTAAAAAATAATTCACCGAAAAATGAAAATTCTGTCGTCGTTTACTCACTCAACACAAGGGAAGAATGTTTGTAACCAAACAGATCAGAGGCACCATTCACTTCCACAGTATTATTTTGTCCTAATATGGAAGTCAATAGTGCCCCAGATCTGCCCTGTTACAGTACAAACATTCTTCAAAATATCTACCTTGGGTTCAGCTGGTTTGGAACAACTTGAAGGTGAATAAATGATGACAGAATTTCCACCTTTTTGTGAACCATCCCTTTAAGAGACTGACACTTTGTGATACCTTTGGTTTTAGTCAGTAGGTTGTCTACTTTGTAAAATGTAGTGTTGATACATGGTGGACAGGAGAAGGTGTTATTCTTGTGTTATATCAGCCATCTTTAAACATCTCTTTTTTAATCAGATTTATGGACTGGATGTAACTGTTGTATAAGATGTGCTCTCTCTCTCTCTCTCTCTCTCTCTCTCTCTCTCTCTCTCTCTAAGCTGCTATAAAGTAACAGATTATTTTGGCATTAATGGTTTATACCTCAGTGTGTTTTGCCTTTTATGTTCCAGTCAATCAGAAATCAGCCCAGAGATTGACATTCAGAGGATTATCATGTAATTCTCTTCTAAATATTATGCACTGTCTTGCATCGGTTGGTTGTTGTTGGCACAGGATTGAATATTGATTCCTTTAACAAGTATCTGATTTTCCTTAATAAGATTCATCCACTCTTCTTCAGGGTCACTAGAAAAGGATGTTTTACAAAATCAGTGAAAAAATCAACATGTCCTCATAATAAGCCGATTTTACATACAGAACTATATGGGAGGTGTAAGTAATACTAATTAAATGTGACACTTGATATTGAAAGGCGCTAGATTGAATTAAACCGTATATATCATGGGTTCCTAAAGGATACTAGGACAATTAAGTGACTTACGTAATAAAAAATGAAGTGACTTAAAAGTGTTTGTTTTAACAGAAAATGTTTAAGGAGATTCACCCTCGTGTTGTTACTTAAGAAGATAATGAAATGAAAAAAAAAAATATGTGGGTGTGTAAATGATGAGAGGAGATTTCTGTATCTGGGGAGGGGGGGGACTTTTAAGCAAAAGGGCCATTAGGAAGCTGATCTTGACTTAATTATCAGTTGTACTAAATGACGTTCAATCTACAGCATTGTGACTAACCCCGGACATTGCCTTTAAAGCAATTCACAAAGCTATTTCTGTCTATCCGATCATTTGACATAAGGATGCTGTTGTCCTGATAATCAAACATTCAACATCTAAACAGAGTACACTCACAAATAAAGTATATAATTAGTGCTGGGCAAAGATTGATCGCAATTTATCAGAATAAGTGAGTTTTTGCCAAATATATGAGTGAGTATTTTTATATATTCTATATTCTATATAAATAAAAAGGATATATAAATGTATACATGTATGTGTGCAGGTTTAAATATGCATAATAATAAAACACAGTACACACACACACTTTTTATGCAAAAGCTAACTTTTATTTTGTATGCGATTAATCGCGATTAATCAAAAATAAAAGTTAGTTTTTGCCAAGTATATGTGTAAATATTTTTATATATTCTATATTATATGTAAATAAAAAATATATAAATAAACATTTTCTAAAATGTATACATGTATGTGTGCAGGTTTAAGTATACAAAATAATTACACACAATACACACACACTTTTTATTACACAAAAACTAACTTTTATTTTGTATGAGATTAATCGCGATTCATCTCTGACCAGCACAAAATATAAATAAATAATTGTAATGTAATTCTTCATAATGGTCTTTGTTTTAGAGCAGCAACAACTGATCGATAAAATCGATTAGGAAAATAGTTGTCAACTAGTGTCATTACCGATTAGTTGAATAATAACATGAATAATGTCACAACTCATCAAGATCTAAAGTTTAAGATCAAAATTTGTTTACTTTTCTGTGACAGAATTTCCTCACCAGCACACCCCTTAAGTTTCCTAGAAACTCAGTATGTTATATTTAGACATTTAAATATGTTTTACCATTTAAAAACTGGACAAGATTATATTAGTAAAAAGCTTACACTACTTCACAGAATTTATTTAACTATAATAAGTAAAAAATCTAATTGAACCAATGTTTAGGGCTTTTATCTAATAAATTGGAAAAAATAATCGTCCGATTAATCGGTTATGAAAATGATCGTTAGTTGCAGCCTTTGTTTGTTTTATGCAAATTGTGAATTATCATTTCATTTTTGTGCAACTTATAATGTAAGCAATGATGTTCTCGATGAATGATGATCTCAGTGAAGCTATTATGGAGTGTTAGCCAAACTTTGACGCCATGTCCTTTGTAAGATGGAATTCAGTGGAACGGAAAGAGAGATGAGATGATGGTCTATCAGTCAGTCAGGGTGACATGACCACTATGACCCGCGTCATTCCTCTCTTCCGTCTGGACAAAGGAAAAAATGTGCTCCAGCCACTGCAATGTGACAAAACTGAGGCAAATATTTAACATTGGTTTGGCCTTGTTTTATGGTAGGTAGCAATTTTCTGCTGTCTGCGTGTTCGTTTACACCAAACAAACAGAGAACAAAAGATCTTGTGGCATTCCACAGCAGCTCTGTCTCCACGCTCCACACAGATGGTCTGCTATACAAAGGTGGACCACCTCAAAGAACTGAGGAAATAAACTCTCGGACAATTTAATGGAGAATAGCCCAGATTCCAGGTCTTTTCCTGTTTCGGCAGGACACATGCAGACCGAGGGACCTCTTAAAAGGCGTGTAATTAACACTTAATGTTCATTATTGTGTGCATTACGGTAATATGTAATGCATTGCTCAAAGTCTGCCAAGATCTTATTAATAAAAAAAGCACATTCAGACTTTATAAACCATAAGTACAAAGTTTACGTTTACACATTTGGCAGATGCTTTCATCCGAAAGTGCATTATTTCTACCCTGGAAACAAACAACCTTACTAAAGCAATGCTTTACACGAAAACTAAAAACAAGTTTAGTTCTCCAGCTCTGAACCACCAAAACTTTCGAATGAATGAGATTATTTGAATTGTAGCCACTAGAGGGACACACACACACGCGCGCGCACACGCACAAACACGCACACACACATACACTGGAAACACTATCCAACACTTAGAGGAGCGAGCGTGTGTGCAAGCTCAGTGAGTTACCTGTGACTTCAGCTCAGCACAATAGGAGGAAACTCTTGCAGGATTGAAACATGGGCTGTTCTGCTCTCATGTGATGATCACTCTCATTCATACAGGACTGAAGGATCTCACAGCACATCCATGGGGATCCGCGATGCTCTGGACAGCACAAGCAGAACATCTCATCCAACTTCAGCACAAACACATCCTCACATATGACAGCTCGGCGTGTCTGGACCTGTTCTGCGTTCACACGTGTTTTCTCAACATTGTTTTGCGAGTTATACAGAAGATTAAACGTGCATGAAGATCGTTATCGATTACTGATTGATTATCAATGAATCAACCCCTAAGCGCGCAGAAGATTCACTTTTGCCTCCAGGCGCGGTAAATGCGTCTCGTGTATAAAGCTATAAAGAGGAAAGACCTCCATGGGTTTGTGTGTCTGGAACCTTCGTGTTTGACAAACGACTGAAGAGGAAAAGACCCAAAACAACAAGTGGAGGGACTTTGGCGACCGGGCGCATTGCTTTTGGGACTTCTTATCTACCCATCATCACTGTTTTTGGATAAAATGAAAGTTTGGACTTTTCTCCAGTGTCTGGCCAGTCTGCTCATCCTGTGCGTGGGATCAGACTGCGGGACGGTCCTAAGAAAGACCCGCTCCAAGCGCGAGGTGGTGAAGATGAGAGAAGCCAAAGCGGTCTTCCCGGGGGCTTGTGCCACCCGACTGCCCCGGGGCAAGCGCTCCCTCCCCGCGCTGGATCGCCGGCGTCCGCGCCAGCGCCGCCGCTCCTCTCCAGCGGAGGACGCGAGTTCCTCTCGGGGAAAAGCCGTGTATTTCACGGGCAGAGGGGATCAGCTGAGACTCAAACCCGGCGTGGAGATACCGAGGGGAAATTTTACTCTCCAGATGTGGGTCAAGCCGGAGGGTGGTCAGCGCTCCCCTACAGTAATAGCCGGTATGATTCATGTCCAAGTTTAACGCATGAATGCATGTTTGTACATGTGCACAATAATGATGCTTAACCAGGTGGTGTAACAACATGGGAATCGTGCAGAATCGATTTAACCAAGTTATATATTACTACTGATTCTAGAATTAAGTAACCATATAGGCTATGTAATGTGCAGACCTTTGGCAAAAAACTTGATGTTGGCATACTTTGTGTGCACCGGACATGATATTAATCCATTTACACACACACAGAGAAAACACTATACACCTTTATTTCACATTGGCTTATCATTCAGTATGGTGTAATTGTATCTGTGAATGTATCCAGACCTCAGCCGTGATGTTTCTGTGCCACCGGTTCACACATACTGTACTGTGTTGACATCTCCAGGGTTTTCCCTCCCCGCGCCTTTGCGCGTCTGGAGAGCAACACGGACCTGCCCCTCTTTTAAACCACACGACCCTCAAATCCCCGAAAGACCCCAAATACCCCACCCGCCCCCATCTCCATCCAGCCAGGAGAAAAACAAGAGAAAAGTGAAGCATGCTTGCAGATGTGTGTGTGTGCGCGCGGCGTGCGCGGTTGCTTTGCGCATCACTTTTCGCGCTTTGCATTGCGTCTCTTTCGTTTCCTTCGGACTCAGAAAAAGCACCAATTTGAGTTTGCAATCTCCGAATGCCACGCAGTTCACCAATGCACGTTGGTTTTTGATTGATTAAGCATCGCTTTTCATTCCGCTTTCTGCCAACAGAGAGCGTTAACGACACGATACCAAGTCAATCTTTAAGTCTCAAGTTAGAAAATATTCTGGCTGCCAGACGTTTGTTTTTTCCACACAGTCACGCACGAATGGATGCATCAGAATGAACTTCCACAACTGGTGCGTCATGTGATGCCAATGCGCTCCCTTCCAGGCTCCCACCACAGAGATGACATCATCTGTTTCAGGCTTGCAGTGAGCTGCTGGGTTTGCATGGGACTGAATGTCTGAAATAAGCCATGTGAAATATTATGCAGTAGATCTGTCATAGCCTGCGTGATGATGCCAGAGATCAGCATATTTGCAGAATCAAAATGTAATGCAGTGAAGTTCAAAAATCTTGATAACTTTATTGCATTCGACAAAATTAATCAATAAAGATAAATAAAAAAGGCAACACTGTGAAGTCTAAAAGCCTTGAAAATAATAATAAGAATAATAGCAAAATTTGAGAATTTAAAAAAGTAGTCGTCGTCAGTGAACCCCCCAGTTATTTATATTTCTATATATCTGTTTATATTGTGCTTGTGTTGATGGCTTTGAAATCTATGCAGTATGTTTTTTATAAACAAACAACCAGAAGTGATTGATGTGCACTTGTGCAGATGTAGGCATGCTTAATCTTTTAAATCTAAGATTGAAAACATAAGGCAGTCTAACATGCTGTTGTTTTGAGGGAAGCCGGTGTTTTGTTTGTCTTTCTTGTTGTTGTTTTTGCACAGTTTGATGTTGTTTTGTTCTGGTGCGGTGTCATGTTGTCATTTCATAACTCAAAAGATTTAGTGCGTGGACCGTGGAGCAGGGCTGTTAAATAGTTTGGTGTGTAACATATATGAGGTTATATTGCATTTGACAAAGAAAAAACAGAAGTAAATTATGTTCCAGTATTAAAATGGCCTGAAATGTCCTGCAGACATGAGTGAATTCAGCACCCTGAACAGCGCAGAGACGGCAGCCTGTAGACGAGCTCATCTGGACGAGAGCAGGATTATGAGTTGAACTCAGGACTGACATCGGCAGGCAGACTGGAGATCTGTAGGGTGTTGACTTTGAAGACTGGGAACAGTAGAGGAAAAAGCACATAGTCTTGTGATTTCAGCACAAAGTCTGATGTTGACTTTGATGAGATGATTAGGAGTTTCCATCAGGTCTGCTGCGGGAGCAGGTGAATCATGTGCTCGTCTTCAAAACTATGAGATACCGAAGGGCTGAGACAGCAGATTTCATCTCAGATACTTTGACCTGTTAGGAAACATCAAAGTGTGTTTGTGTTTTAGGATGGCAGGAAAAGTAAATAAAGTGCAGATAAGTTGATATGTCCAGCAGATCCTGTGAAAACACATCACAAACTGTCTGTCTGCTTACCTGCCTTTCTTTCTTTGTGTGTGTGTGTGTGTGTGTGTGTGTGTTTGTATGTATGTCTGCCTATTTGTATGTTTACCTGCCTGTCTGTCTTTCTGTGTGTGTGTCTGTGTTTGCATGTCTTTCTGCGTGTTTGTGTGTCTGACTGTGTATGTGTGTGTGTGTGTGTGTGTGTGTGTATGTCTGTCTGTCTGTCTTTCTGTGTGTCTGTGTGCGTGTTCGTGTGTGTGTGTGTGTGTCTGTCTGTCTGTCTGTCTGTATGTGTGTCTGTCTGTGTGCATGTGTGTGTCTGTCTGCCTGTCTGTCAGTCAGTGTCTGTCTGTCTGTGTGTCTGTCTATCTGTGTGTGTCTATCTGTCTGTCAGTGTCTGTCTGTCTATGTGTCAGTCTATCTGTGTGTGTCTGTCTGTTGGTGTCTGTCTGTCTATCTGTGTGTGTCTATCTGTCTGTGTGTCTGTCAGTGTCTGTCTGTGTGTCTGTCTGGGTGTGTGTCTGTGTGTGTGCTTTTGTCTGTGTATGCATGTCTTTCTGCCTGTTTGTGTGTCTGTCTGTCTTTCTGTGTGTGTGTGTGTGTGTGTGTGTGTGTGTGTGGGCGTGTTCGTGTGTGTGTCTGTCTGTCTGTCTGTGTGTGTGTCTGTCTGTGTGTGTGTGTCTGTCAGTCAGTGTCTGTCTGTCTGTGTGTCTGTCTGTCTATCTGTGTGTGTCTGTCTGTCTGTCTGTGTTTGTCTGTCTGTCTGTCTATCTGTGTGTGTCTATTTGTCTGTCAGTGTCTGTCTGTCTGTGTGTCAGTCTGTCTGTGTGTGTCTGTCTGTTGGTGTCTGTCTGTCTATCTGTGTGTGTCTATCTGTCTGTCTGTCTGTCTGTGTGTGTGTCTGTGTGTGTGTGTGCTTTTGTCTGTGTTTGCATGTCTTTCTGCGTGTTTGTGTGTCTGACTTTGTATGTGTGTCTGTGTGTCTGTCTTTCTCTCTCTCTGTGTGTGTGTCTGTCTATCTTTCTGTGTGTGTGTGTGTATGTGTGTGTGTGTGTGTGTGTGTGTCTGTGTGTGTGTGTGTGTTTGCATGTCTTTCTGCGTGTTTGTGTGTCTGACTTTGTATGTGTGTCTGCGTGTCTGTCTCTCTCTCTTTCTGTGTGTGTGTGTGTGTCTGTGTGTGTGTGTGTGTGTGTGTTTGCATGTCTTTCTGCATGTTTGTGTGTCTGACTTTGTATGTGTGTCTGCGTGTCTGTCTCTCTCTCTCTCTGTGTGTGTGTGTGTGTGTCTGTCTATATTTCTTTGTGTGTGTGTGTGTGTGTGTTTGCATGTCTTTCTGCGTGTTTGTGTGTCTGACTGTGTATGTGTGTCTGCGTGTCTGTCTCTCTGTGTGTGTGTGTGTGTGTGTGTGTGTGTGTGTGTCTGTCTGCCTGCCTGTCTGTCTGTGTTTTTGTCTGTTTTTCTTTCTGTGTGTCTATGTGCGTGTTTGTGTGTGTGTCTGTCTGTGTGTCTGTCAGTGTCTGTCTGTCTGTCTGTGTGTGTATGTGTTTGTGTGTGTCTGTCAGTGTCTGTCTCTCTCTGTGTGTGTGTGTGTGTGTGTGTCTGTGTGTGTGTGTGTTTGCATGTCTTTCTGCGTGCTTGTGTGTCTGACTGTGTATGTGTGTCTGTCTTTCTGTGTGTGTGTGTGTGTGTGTGTGTGTTTGTCTGTCTGTGTTTTTTTTCTGTCTGTCAGTGTGTTTGTGTGTCTGTCTGTCTGTCAGTGTGTTTGTGTGTCTGTCTGCCTGTCTGTCTGTCAGTGTGTGTCTGTCTGTCAGTGTGTTTGTGTGTCTGTCTGCCTGTCTGTCAGTATGTGTCTGTCTGTCAGTGTCTGTCTGTCTGTCTGTCTGTGTTTTTGTCTGTCTGTCTCTGTGTGTGTGTGTCTGCCTGTCTATCTGCTTGTCTGTGTGTTTGTGTGTTTCTGCCTGTGTGTGTGTGTGTGTGTGTGTGTGTTTGCATGTCTTTCTGCGTGCTTGTGTGTCTGACTGTGTATGTGTGTCTGTCTTTCTGTGTGTGTGTGTGTGTGTGTGTGTGTGTTTGTCTGTCTGTGTTTTTTTCTGTCTGTCAGTGTGTTTGTGTGTCTGTCTGTCTGTCAGTGTGTTTGTGTGTCTGTCTGCCTGTCTGTCTGTCAGTGTGTGTCTGTCTGTCAGTGTGTTTGTGTGTCTGTCTGCCTGTCTGTCAGTATGTTCTGTCTGTCAGTGTCTGTCTGTCTGTCTGTGTTTTTGTCTGTCTGTCTCTGTGTGTGTGTGTCTGCCTGTCTATCTGCTTGTCTGTGTGTTTGTGTGTTTTTGCCTCTCTGTGTGTGTGTTTTTGTCTGTGTCTGCCTGCTTGTCTGTGTGTTTGTGTATTTCTGCCTGTCTGTCTGTGTATTTCTGCCTGTGTGTGTTTATTTTGTTTGTGTCTGCCTGTCTGTCGTTCTTTCTGTAAGACTTGCATGAGCTTTTAAAAGTTTAAGATCACAAGCACTTGAGTCAAACCGGCAGTGAATTCACGGATGAACTGATATTCTTGTAACAGATATTCTTTCAAATGAGATTTGATTTTACTTTAAGTTGTACTGGATTTTAACTCAGTTGTTCAGTGTCGTTGAGCTTTTTTCTCCACAAAAATGAACTGATGACAGTCTTTACACCCTCGTCTTAGTGAAATTTCCTCTTCCTGTGGTTCTTTCTCTAAATGAGAGTCAGCTCTGAATGTCTGAATGCATTTCTCCAACCTCTGCTTTTCATCAGCCTCTGAAAGGCATTTTTTCTCAATTATGTATCGAATATGTTTTCCTAAAGCAAGACAAATGGCAAGTGCAAACGAGGTTTTCATTGAGCCAGATTGAAGTCGTTCTGCATGGTTTTGCTTGTATGCAAATACCTGTGTGTGTGTGTGTGTGTGTGTGTGTGTGTGTGTGTGTGTGTGTGTGTGTGTGTGTGTGCGCGCGCGTGTGTGTGTTTGTTTAACTGCTCTGCACGGTTTGTCTGCAAAAATGTAATGTGTTGGATTAATTGAGCGTGGCAGCCCTTTGACAGGTGTTTACATAATAGACCCTTCAGACATTTTAGCACACCTTTCACTTTGAGTGTGTTTACTGACAGATGGCAGACCTTTCTGTCCGTGTCATAGCTCGGCTGTAATGTTTAACAGGGCTGACCCCTCGTACGGCCCCACAGACTCCAGGAGCTCCTCCGTTTAATATTGACCCAGAGACGATCTGCTTGCTCGCCCTAAATCCTGCTCAGCATTCAGAGGATTCTCGTCGTCAGAAAGATTCCCAAGTCTGACAGAGGTCACAGTGCCGGAAAGTTTTACTTACATACATAAACACACCTTATCTGTATTACTTGAAAGATGCACCTTGCTGACCTGCTTTAGATGCTAGAAGTCTTGAAATGACATGTTTACCCTGATTGTATCCCACAATTCATCTGATGAATTGTGGCCGTGGACGGGGCTTTATCAGTGTGACATCACATTGATAAGAGAATCAAAACAGCATGTCTAAAGAGACTGATTTGGTTTATTAGGATTAAAAAAGCAGTGGGTGGATTTTTTTAATTGTAGGTTGGTTGTGTTCACACACTGCCAACACACATTTATGTCCAAACACCTTGTAAAAGTCGATTTTGCATAATAGGTGCCCTTTAAAGCATTATTAGGACCACCCACCTTAAGCCACACCCTAGTAGTGTTGTTTCTTTATGCAGACTATCATACTGCACTATTCATGTTTACGTTTATTATTATTGCTGAAAAAGCATTTGTCGGTGTGGGCGTGGCCTTGCAAGTTGATAGTGTGAAGTGCAAGCTGGGGGGGCGTGGCCAGTCAGCTGGTATTCTTTCTCCGACACATTGTGATAGCATTTAAAATAACTTGTAAAACAATAAAAGTAATAGTTGCTTATATGCAGCAACTAAACAAACAAGTAAATGCACAGGTTGTAAATGTTTATGCGTACTTATTTTGTGTTCTCGATCGCAGGTCTCTTCGACAAATGCTTCTACGCCTCCAGTGATCGCGGATGGCTGTTGGGAATTCAAGCCATAAGCGAACAGGGAAACCGCGACCCGCGTTTCTTCTTCTCGCTAAAGACGGATCGAGCACACAAAGTGACCTCCATTCACTCGAATGCTCGCTACGCACCCGGCCAGTGGGCTCATGTAGCCGTGACTTACAATGGCCTCTATATGAAGCTTTATGTCAATGGTGCTCAGACAGCTGTTAGCAGAGAACAGTCAGGTGATGTCTTCAGCCCTTTAACTAAAAAGTGTAAGGTAAGTTTAATTCTGCTAGCTGTGAAGCGTTTACGCAACATCTCAGACATGCAAGTTTGCTTAGATTTTTGTAAGAATTGTATAA
The DNA here is from genome assembly GCF_027580225.2 of Misgurnus anguillicaudatus. NCBI lineage: Eukaryota > Metazoa > Chordata > Actinopteri > Cypriniformes > Cobitidae > Misgurnus > Misgurnus anguillicaudatus. The sequence continues at coordinate 1,875,126 of NC_073358.2, read as the reverse complement.
TATATGTAGAATTGTCAAATGACTGCTTTAGACAACCATGCAGATGTGTTAGAAGATCAAACATTTGCCAGGTCACACATAAATCATGTATCCATGTTAAATATAACACGTGGATCTGATCTGATCTCCAGGTGCTGATGGTGGGTGGAAATGCCTTAAATCATAACTACAGAGGTTCGGTGGAGCGAGTGGGTCTGTGGCAACAGGCCATGTCTCAGCGACAGATCATGAGGGACATGCACGGACAAGAAGATCCCGAGGATCTGGTGGACCTGGTGATCCGCGAGACCTTCGAGCACCCAGCACGCAAATGGCTACCGGTAAAGGACGGCAGTTTCCCGGTACCGGACGAGGGTCCTCGCGCCGGTCTGGGGTCTTTGGACGGCACCTTGGAGCCTCCAAACTGCGGGCAGACGGTGTGCGATAACACGGAAGTGGTACGCAACTACAATCACTTCTGGAGCTTCCGGCGACCCAAAACGGTGCGTTACCGCGTTGTAAACTTGTTCGACGACCTTCGCCGCAAACCCACGGTCACAGACCAGCAGATTCATCTGCAACATCAGCATCTGAACGAGGCCTTCAGCATGTACAACATCACTTGGGAGCTGACCGTACACAACGTGAGCAACTCTTCTCTGTTTAACCGCCTAGTGCTTGCCAACTGTGACATCAGCAAGGTGGGCGATGAAGATTGTGACCCCGAATGTAACCACACGCTGACTGGCTTTGATGCCGGTTATTGCAAGCCTAGGACCCGATGCCCCGAGCATAAACAAGGCAATGGCGTCTGCGACCCAGAATGCAACAACGAGAACTACAGTTACGATAAAGGCGATTGCTGCGACCCCAGCGTCACCGACGTGACCAAGACGTGCTTCAATCCAGCTTCTCATTTAAGGTGAGACTGAGCTTTTATCCACATCTTTAAATCTTTCTTCCAAAGAGGAAGCACTTAGGGTTTATTAAAAGGTGGATAGTGGCCACGGCTTACCGGATAGTCTAAAGGCATCTCTCACAAGCCCTTGGCTATTGCAATGAGATCTTCTAAGTGTTTTCTCGAGGGTTTTGTGTTCCTCTGAGAAAAACTGTTTACTGACTGCTGTACAATGATCTCCTCGCACTTTTAAACATCACTATTCGAGCCAAAAAGACAAAAGGAAATTGGATTACTAAGTGCGAGTACCTGAGGCAAATGTAGAGAAAGCACAATATGGTTACAGTTTCTGAGAATGGAGACCGTCTGTTCGGGATGGGTAGCAGCGGTCATTTGTCTTTCAACAACAGGTACAGCCCTAGGACTCGCAGAATAACCGAGGATTTATTTGTTTTTTAATTTTAGTTGCGTGGAACGCAAAACTACAAAGTCCTATTTACGAACATTTCACGAACGCGTACTTAGATGTTGTTTAGACTTGTGTCCGAGCAACAGTTTTGTTTTCGGATGCAGTCATAAACTTTTGTTTACAAAAGTGCACGCAGGTTCATGGGAAAAGTTGAAACGTTCCACGTCGAGATGATCCGCTTTCGGAGAAAAGGGTGAATGAATCGATAAGTGCCTGTAAACAACTTGAATCATCTCGGTATTCCAGTAATCTCATTTTCAGGGAAAAATCAATGTTTTCTATTAGCTGTTTTGAAAACATTCCAGGCCGTACGAACATGCCAGTGATATTTAGTTCTTCAAATGAGCAACGAGATGACATCCGTCGCAAAAAAACGAGCAGGTGGTGTTTCCTAAATATTATTCCATCGTAATCATCAAGAGACTATTTATCAGCGGATATTCAATCCAGTTGCAGAAATCGGCGCTATGCCAAACCTGAGCCTTTAATGGAAATATTGCGAATAACGGATGAAAGATGGTTTCTTAGAAAGACGAGAGTGAGAATATTGAGATAAGAGCCTGGAGCGGGTGTTTATTTAGCTTTGATTATGAAACGTCTAGCGGGACGCGCTGATGGCCGCGCCACAAACATTCGTCAACATTCCGTCTTAATTGTGGAATTCTAAAGGAACGTTGTGCTGCATGCGTGGCGCAACAACGGCTGTGTGGTCTGAAGTTTATTTTTGTAGACCCGGAGCCTGTTACCACTTTGCTTGTTTAGGAATCCAGCTAACAGAAGACATGAGGTTGGATGCAGTGGGAGAACACAGGGATACTTTTGTCCTCTTGCATGTTTTCGGCATTCGTTTTAAGCTCTCGATGCACCTTTGATGAAATTAAGTTGCATGTTGTTTTTGGGAGAGCATGGCTGGAAGGGAGTTTTATAACGTAGTTTTATTTGAACTTCTGCCACATGAACGAACTTAAGCCCCTAATGTCATTTTTGTATAGCGCTGCTTGGTTACCCAATACTTACACACCGCGAGTCAATCTCTACCATGCGTTTATTCATGCACCAGTTTTGGGTCACACAGTTTTCCGTCATGGCTTTGGTAACATTTGAAAAGTGATACAGCATTGTCACGACCCAACTTTCCATCGGCTGTAGTGTGTGCTGCGGTTATTGATGAATGGGGTTTCCTGAGCAGTTGTGTAGGGGTCATCTAAGGGAAGTCCTGACTCGAGCACTTTACACTTGAGTGTTGAGCTGAAGCCCGTAAACATAACCGACATTAATGGTTTTGCCCTTATGTAGTGCTCTGGTGTAAAAGGGTCTCTTAGCACATCGAGCCCTCATAAAGCACCTGTCTCTGGAAAGACACTTACAGACGCACACCTGCTGCTGATCTTTCTGAGTGTTGGTCTGTAAGCTTGCGTGCTGAAAGTGGACCAGACTGAGAAGAAGAACCACCAAAGAGGTTGGAATCTGGTCAGTTGACGGAGTTCCAAGATTTGTATATCACAACGGTTTTGGATGTCTCTCTTCATTCCTTTATTGTGGAAATCTCTCTCATAGCAACCGCGTGCTATTAGACAGCTGAAATGTTCCTGTAGTCGCGTCCTGTCTTCCTTTGACGTAGTTTCTTATCTTAACCCGAAGGAGTTGAGGAGCTTATCTGCATTGGCATGGATTTGTTATTCCAGTGAATTTGTGTAGATGATGTTAGATTCATGTGTTGCGTCAAATCAAAGCGAATGAATGACTTTTCCAAGCACTCGCCTTTTTCCATTCTGAGGTGTCTGAAGAAGGTTTTCAGTTACAGTAATGCAACATTATCTCCGTCAGAAGTTAAACTCGTCACATAAACATTCCAGTGGAACGGTGAAAGCATGCGAGTTGAAAATTCCTCACCTCTGTAATGTTTTGTCCCATGGGAAAACTGAGCTTAGGGCAACCACTTCAGGTCAGAGTAACTCAGCCGACTACAGGAGGGAAGAGGTTAACACGTTTAACAGGACTTAAAGTTTTTATAACTAAATGATTGTTGTAAAACAAAATGGGATTGAAGCTAGAGTCTGTCAAAATTGGTCAGCCAATGTAAAAGATATATGATTGGCTTAAGTAGACGGTGGTTTTGTAGATTTGTGTGCACATGTTAGAAACGTTTTTATAACTTGTGTTTTATAACTTTTTTACACTTAAATTTGTTCATGAATTTTTTCCATTTACCGTGGAATGATTTTTGACAATATTAGGATAGAGCTTATAATCTGTTGAACATGCCGTCCTTTAAAGAATTACTCCACTTTCATAAAAAATGCAGATAATTTTCTCACCCCCATCTCATCCAAAATGTTGATGTCTTTCTTTGTACAGTCGAAATATGCACTTTTAAACCACAACTTCCTGTATTGCACTAGCCGTGTGATGCGCCAGTGCGACCTTACATATTAGTAATCACGTAAAAAGGTCATGCATGTTGTAACGGGACAAAAGCAGTCATTGACAAGATGTTGTGGTTTAAAAGTGCTTATTTTTCTTGGCAAAAATGAGGATGGTTTTGCTAGACAGGACCCTTATGTCTCGGTTGGGATTGTTTGGAGATCTTTGAAGCTGTGTTAAAACTGTAAACTGTTGAGGTCCACTAAAGTCTATTAAATTAAGAAAAATCTCAATTTAAACCTTTTGGGGTGGTTTCCCGGACAGGGATTAGCTTAAACCAGGACTAAGTCTTAGTTTAATTGGGAAATATAACTAGTTTTAACAAATATGCCTTCCTAAAAACACTACTTATGTGCATTTTGAAGCCAAACAAAGGGCACTGATGTATTTTAAGATATGTCAGTACAAGTTGCTTATTGGACAGCTCTTTCATTTATTTTAGTCTAGGACTAGTCTAATCCCTGTCTGGGAAACCACCCCTTAATATTTTCCTCAATAAACTTATTCTCAACTAAACAAAGAAAGACATAAACATATTAAATGACATGGCGGTGAGTAAATATCAGGATTTTTTTAACGAAAGTCAAATATTCCTTTAAACAAGCATACCAGCTAAACCAGCATAGGTCAGCATGGGAATTATGCTGGGCTATGCTGTTTTTTCAGTAGGGGCATCCTTCCTTTTTTAGCTTGGACAAAGCCTTAAAGTCACCACAAAATTGAAATAAAAACCTTTTTATGGAATATTGTAAAGATGACTTATCTGTACACTTATTTTTAAATTTTTTTTTTATTAATGTGCCCTCATAATCTTTAATCCAAAATGGAAATCTTCTCCCCTCTCTGAAACGACCTCTACTTCATGTCACGAGGAACGGCATGAGGGCGGGGCTATCGAAGACTTATTTCCGCCTGGGGAAAGATTTTAGGGATTAGCAACATGGCCCAACTTCCATCGATCAAGTGAGTTCTGACGATTAACGGACAACACGCAGTCACCGAAACCATGGGAGATCTCTGTTTCCGAGAAAAAAATCTGAGAAGAAATCTCTAGCGGTCTTGTTCAAATTGTTAATCTTGTAGATTCCCTTCATCCCTTCAGTTATTACATGGCACTGTCCGTTTCTTTTAGTTTTGGCTTTCGTAACTCATGTCGAATGAATTTCCCATTTGTTTGTTTCTGGCTGCAGGGCCTATCTGGACGTGAAAGAGCTTAAAGAGATCCTCAATGTGGACGGCTCCACACACCTCAACATCTTCTTCGCCAATTCCTCAGATGAAGACCTGGCCGGAGTTGCCACCTGGCCGTGGGACAAAGAGGCGCTGACGCATCTAGGTAAAGAGAAATTATTGCATAAACTCAGTCAAGGTCAAGAGTTTTGAAATCTGTTCTTGCGGTTGCTGAGTCAGTTTTTTTCACAGATCCTTCTGAACACCGAGTTCCTTTACCATATTTTGTGGTTGGCATAAATGATTGAATTTATAGACGTTTTAAAAGGCGTGTGCCAATATTTTAATTGAAATGTTTATCATTTAACTGCTTACTCTCAGGTGGCATTGTGCTGAATCCATCTTTCTACGGTACGTTTGGCCACACGCATACCATGATTCATGAGATCGGTCACAGTCTGGGCCTGTACCACGTCTTCCGGGGAATCTCTGAAATTGAATCCTGCAACGATGCCTGTTTGGAGACTGAACCTTCGCTGGAAACCGGCGATCTTTGCGCCGACACCAACCCCACACCCAAATACAAGCACTGTCGGGACCCCGAGCCCGGGAACGAGACGTGTGGCAATCGCAACTTTGTTCACACTCCGTTTAATAATTACATGAGTTATGCAGGTAAGAAGATATTCCCTAAAACATTCACTTTTCCACCGTAAAACCAAACGCGTGAACAAACATGCAACATTGAAGGAATGTAGATCAGACGGCAGATCAGACTTAAGTCTATCTAAAGGTGCATCAACACTGTTTGAGGTCCATCATGAAGGGGTAAAACACATGATCTTCACTTTCTGGACTCTCATTGGTTGTCGCCAATAAAAGAAAGGACCCAAATGTGATCTCTGTAACATCTCCGTTTTGATCTCATTGCTGTCTAGGCTAGGGTGACCATATGTGCCATTCTTCCCAGACACGTCCTGGCCAGGATTTCGGTGCGTCTTCCAGAATTCGTATTTGTTGACCGCATACGCCATTCAGTTAAAAACATAAGTCATAGTTTCATTCGTACCTTAAAATGTAACGGTTGCTTTTCTGTAATAATAATAATAATAATCCTCTATGACATATGCGGTCAACAAATACAACTTCCGGAAGACGAATCCGAAATCCTGGCCAGGATGCGTCCGGGAAGAATGGCACGTATGGTCACCCTAGTCTAGCCGAAACAACTAGAGTTTCAGAAGATATCTTAAAGATGTCTCAAGCTCTTGAAAAATAATGTCCTATTCAATTTCATGCACATTTATCTTAGAGCTCTGTACTCAAAAGTCCCATTTGTCCCAGTTTTAATTTCTTTTAGGTAAAAAAATTGTTGTCACATTGCTAACAGTCAAGGTTGTGTAAAATTACCATTTTAATGCATTAGTTAACATAACTTTACCTTATAAATAACTTTAGATTTAAATATATACATTATAATATAGATATGCATTATGAAAAATTGACAACATATGTATGTAATTCATATACATGCCATTTCTTAACAAATCAGTACTTCTATAAACATTTTCTGTGCATACAGAAAAGATATATTTTTAAATATTTGGCAACATTTACAATAACAGGACGTTGTCAAGCCACATTTTGTATGTGATCACTGCTTACATTTCTTTCAAATACAAAATCTTTTCACTCCACACATTCATCCGTGTTGATTAAAGTGTTCATATGGAATTGATTGTTAATTCGTAGTTTAATGATTGTGCTATTTCTGCTATTGCACCTTTGAATTTGCATTCATGTATAAATGCCAAACATCTTCCCCTTAGATGACGACTGCACCGATTCCTTCACGCTCAACCAGGTGGCTCGTATGCACTGTTACCTGGATCTCATCTACCAGACCTGGCAACCCGGCCACAGGCCTCCTCCGGTCCCTTTGGCTCCCCAAGTGGTGGCACAGGATCAAGAGTCCATTACTCTGGAGTGGTTTCCTCCGATCTCCGGCCACTTCTATGACAGGTGAACTGAGGTTGCGATGACACGGACCGTTAGACTGCTAATGTATTGGGTTGCATGTAGTGAACCGATTACCGGCATGCGATCCGCTCTCTGGGGGAGATTCGCTTTAACATATGCATAGCTGGAATAGTGCAATATAAATATTGACTCGAGCAAAGAGGAGACGTGTCCAAACGTGTTCTCTCTGGCAAATATTGGAGACGTTTCATAATTGCTTTCTTGGGTACAGTGAGAGAATAGACGGGAGGACGTGTAGCAAAACAACCCAGAATTCTCGGCGTCTGCCAAACAGACACTTTCCTCAAACGCTAACACATGCTGTCAATTAATAGCGCTGTTTTCAACCTGTGTTGAACCGGCTGTGTTGTAGATACAGTGGAATTCGTTCACATCGCCTTCCAAAATCATCTGGTTGGCGATAACAGTTCAGTGACTCAGAGCTGTGGAACTCGTCGGCTCCGAGTCTCCGTGTTATTTTGCATGGGTTTATGAATCAGAATTTAAGAGCACGCCGGTCGTATTTATTCGTGGAGGGTACGTGAGGCTCCGTTACATGAGAAACAGGTGGATTCGACTGAAGTGGGCGTCAGGGAAACCCCATGGATGAGGCATGCTGGGACATGTCGCTCTCAGACTCTCTGCTTGGCCCGTTCACATGCGTTTGTTTATATGCATACCCAACACTGAAACATGACAGACTGAATGTTTTAGCAGAAAACAGATTTAGTGTTTTCCTCTGGCCAAGGTCAATGACTCAGTTGGGTTGATATTCTCACACCAGTATTGTGTTGAAGAGTAACTAAAAAGTAGAAATAGTTCAAATCTAACTGCATTTGAAGAAATGTTGAATAAATGAATAGTTTCAGTTCTTCAGAAATCATCACTGTTTTCAATATGACATTGTTTTCTGACTCACAGCTTATGAAGAATTACTGCAATATGTGCTTTAAAGTATTTTTGCCCACAATGTTTCGATTTGTTTTAATGAATCAGTTCAGTCGTGCTGTTCATGTGAGTGAACCGGTGAAAATTCATCATAATTTTATAGTGATGTTAAGTAAGGGATAATGTATAGGCAGCCGGTTGTTATCGCAGAAATAACCTACAACAGTGCATAACCAGTTCAATTAAAAAAAAATGATAATTTTTTTCCTCAAAATGCAATAAATCCATGACAAGTTTAAACAGGCTAGTGGTATACACTGCTTAAAAAATAAACATTAATGGCATTAATCACAACATTTACTTTGTCATATTAAGAACACTGTCATTGCTGCAGTCATCTTTGGGACGTCGTCACTTAACTTTTTGACAGCGATCAGCTGTAAAAAAAAATTCATTCTGCTCGATCTTTGTTGACTTTGAGTACAAAAAAATGGAATGATGCTGTCGTGTGAGAACAAGCAACAGCCGACATTTTTTCATCCCCGAGTGCCGTAAATTATTTGATTTCGATGGCTTACGTTTCTTTCTCGTCACAGAAAACCACCAAAGGTTTATCACTGTTATCAAAAGTATAATTTTGTTTTTGTTTGTTTGTTGATTACGAAGTACAAAGTAGATGAGGAAAACTAGGATTCAGTGTGTGGAATGCTGCACTGTGATTGGTTAAGCAGATTTATTGCATTCTGCAGAGAAGGAGGAGTGGCGTTTGTTGCGGTTTTGAAAAAAGGGAGAAAAGATGACAAAAACACGGCGGTTATCAGATTTTTAGAAGAATTTACTTTTTAATACTGACCTGATACAATACTGATTTTGCCGTTAACTATTTTTTCAAAATGCCATTTATCGCGTTTTGGAACCAAACTCTTCATATGTTTTTAGAGTAAATTTATAATGCAAATTTGCTGAAAGCGTTGTAGCGTTTAACAAAGTCTGCAAAATAAACTGGTATTTTTCAATGGGGATTAAGAAAAAGTATGCACGCACACACACAGACACACACTTACACTCAGTCATATTTCGGTGGCATTTTGTAAAAACAGACATTTCAAAATGCATCAAAAACTGTAAAAAATACTTTTTGAAATAATATTTATTTTAAATGTCCTTCTTAATGTTTATATAAACATAAATTCACAAAATGTATCACTAAAGTAGTGATTTGAGCAGTTGGCCACATCCAGTGAAATGAATGGGTCTCTATGGGCATCTGCTGGTCGAAATGATTTAATTCCTAAACTGTAATTCTATTATGTGTTTTTTTCCCTAAAAACCGATGGCTGAATTGAACACCTAGCACCTATATCAATATCTAAATACAATTTAAATCCAAAATTCACATAATTTATGTGAATTTTTATAAAAATGTGATATTTTTCAGGCAAGCTAATGGTGTAGTTGAGGAATTTAGTGGTAAACAGGTACAAAAGTTCTTCAAATCTCTTAAAACACAGCTTTATTGTATAGATGAGAAGTTAAAAAAAGATATAATATTTGTATAATTGAAAATGTATATTTTTTACAATTATGGTTTAAATTTTAGGGTCAAATAGACCCCAAGGGCCAGAAGTGTAAGCAGAAAATTAGAAACTTTTGAGGGTTAAATGATAAAAAATCATACGTTTGTTCTCCGCTCTCCCCTACTATTAACCAGTGCCTCCAGGATTTCGCATTTCTGTGATCACAGAATTTAAGGCAAAATCTGGCAATTTTGCCACAGCTTGCAATTTTGAGGAATTGCAGCAGATTTTCCACAGATTCAGAATTTGACCCAAAATGCATTCATTGAGTGACGTCATCACATTTTGAATTTCAGTGCTTTCTATTTTCATTAGAAATAAAATGTTGACTTTATTGTTATAATTTCTTATTTAAATGAAAGAGAATAAGGGCTTTTAAAATGTGTACTGAATGATGTCTGTGGTATACACATTGAAAGTGATGTTTTCACAGGTAGTAGTTTAAAAGAAAAATCCTGTGCTTGCCAAATCAAGTATTTTTTTTTTAGTTTTTCACAAAAAACTGTGATTTTTATTACAAAATTTGAATAGAGCTGCCACAAAATCAAACTTTTTTGCAGCAGAAATCATGAAAAAACTGTTTTTTTGATATAGTTGCCATCAACATTTATCCATGTCCTGATCTTCTGAGCTAAGTTGCATTCTGTCTCTTTCTGTTGGTTTCCTAGAGAAGTGGGATCAGTATGTGATAAATGTGCCGAGGGTGCTGTCCTCGTACAGTATGCCTCCAATTCCTCGTCCCCACGCCCCTGCTCCCCATCCGGACACTGGAGCCCAAGAGAAGCGGAAGGTGAGCATCAGTCAACGGCCTTAACATAAAAACATTTATTTTAAACATTGGTTGAATTTGGCTAATCCTGCATCCGTTTAAGTTTTCTTTAAAAGACGGCCATACCGTCGTCTGCATAACGGATGTATGTTGTGTCTGAGGTGCGGGTGCCAAAAGCCCCTGAATATTATACATTATTTATCAAACCCGATATAGAGAATGTGTCATGGCGGTGATGAATCGGTCTGCTTTCCAGACAAGTGTGATTTAGACCGAAGCAGAAGTCTTGAGAAAATATTTACTTGTGTAAGATTTTACTCCGCAACCAAAATAAAAAACTTCATCCGTCAATATCTCAGGCTTATTACGGTAAGTCTCCTTCCTCTTGTGGGATACTTGCTAGCAGAGTCATATGCACTTTTGGGCTGTCCGGATCATTGGCATGTGGGTGCCGAAGTCTCGTGAATCCATGACGGGAGCATCCCAATGGAAATGTTTGTTGTCTGTTGCCATGACACAATTGCCTTCGTCCACATGAATAAGACTCTCATATATTCTTCTGGTATGGTGGGATGTCTAAATTCGTCGGTCTGCTTGATGGTCATTGGGAATTTACTGATATTTAAAATGCTACACTAACACTCGCGTGTGAAAATAGCTGATTTGCTTGCTTTGATGCACTATAAAGAGTCTTCAGGATGGATTTCTTTCAACAATGAAGAGTAAGAGGAATAATTTAACAATAAAATAATCACCCTTTTTACACAGTTTTCCGCTTATCTGCTATTGGTCAGTCACCCCCCTCTCAAACAAATAGAGCCTCGCTTACTGACTTCAGTGAACCTACATCTTAGTTATACCATCAATTACATTAAACAGAAACGGGAATATATTTAGTTTACAATCGAGATGATCAATTTTAATGTAGGTTTTCCTGTGAATCATGCATGTCTGGTACTTCTCAGCACGTTTTATATTTGCTTTGAGAGTAAGTGTGATCAGTGAGGTGGAATCTTTTCTTTTATAAATAGTCGGCACAGCTGTGCTTCTCCAGAATTCGCTGACAGCTGCTTTATTAATTATTGTTTGCGAGCACTGCTGGCGTAAAATAGTTCAAGTCACGTCTTTGAGGAATCTTCTTACGCTGAGAGTTTCCTCTGGGAGTCTGGTAGATGCCGTATATGTTTTTGTGGTCAGGCCGGGCCCGTCTCCGGAGGGGGGGGGGGATTAGGGGGCATTGCCCCCCCCAGATGTCACAGTGTGCCCCCCTTATATGCTCAAACTTGTTATTTAACATCTTGATCACTTTCATATACGCATAATGCCCTAAGCGCTCTCTTCAGCAGTATTTATACCACAGGAAAGGATCTACTGATCTCTACAGTGGATAATTTAACACATTAATAAATTAAACGTAATAATATAAAACAAAATAATATGAAACAAATTATATTTATAGTAAAACATCCCCAAAATAGCTCTTACACTTTAACATGCTACAGATCTACCTGTATGTATTATTATTATTGCGTTGTTTGTGGAACTGAAGACTCTTGTTTACATCGTGTATATGCATGAGGTATTGTTGTCATTGTTGACTGGACAGCTTTGTGTTGGTCTATTTCAAATGAGTTTTAGTTGTTCAGTCTGTTTCTCACTTTATGAAGTGTGCCCCCCATGAAAACATGTATGTTCTGGTGACAGCCCTGGGTCAGGCCCTTCGGATGAGGCGTTAAACCGAGGTCCTGACTCTCTGTGGACGTTAAAAATCCCAGGATGTCCTTCGAAAAAGAGTAGGGGTGTGCCCCGGCATCCTGGCCAAACTTACCCGTTGGACTACTAATCATCCCCTTATACTAATTGGCTATATCACTCTGTCTCCTCTCCACTAATAAGCTGGTGTGTGGTGGCGGAATATGGCTGCCGTCGCATTATCCAGGTGGATGCTGCACATTGGTGGTGGTTGAGGAGAATCCCCCTTTCATATGTAAAGGGCTTTGAGTGCTGCAGAAAAGCGCTTTATAAATATACAGATATTATTATAAACGGCATACACTTTCGTTTAATTTAAACAATTGTCACGGTTGGCATGCTTTGCTTTACATCTCTTTGGTGTTATGGTGTCTTGCAGCGTCTTATCTCCATCAGAACATTTGGAGGAGTTTTTCCTTTTTAAAGTTCTGCTTTGATGGAAATGAAGCTACCCGAGACGTTGACGGATACGGGTCAAAGATTGCTGTCAATCTCATTGTCAGAGAGCGCTTCATTTCAAAAGTCACAATTTTGTTCAATCGCTCTATACAGCAGATGGAGATAGGTGTATGCATGTCATGATGTCCTACTCCTCTCTTAAAATATAAACTCTTGCACATGCACCGTTCAGCACTTGTTGCTGAGCGATACAGAGACATGTCTGGACTTGCTGCTGCTGTTTGCCCTCTTGGATGGGCTCCCTTTTAACGCGGCCCCCTAAACGCGCCCCTCTTGCGTCTGTGTTTTTCCTGCACGTCGAGCCCCGAAGAGCCCGGCACAGCTGCTTGGCTCTCTGTTGTTTGTGCTTCTTGGCCAGGGGCGGCTTTTCGGCGGCTACCCTCCCACTACACTCTCTCTTCTGCAGCGAAGAGCGTGCATCAGATGCTCCACCTGTCGGGGGTTTGAGGATCGTGCCGCCCGTGTTCGCAACCTACAGGAGCGGAAAACCCCCCTAATAAATCTTGGCCGTCTGGTGGAAGACTAGAGGGGAAGCATAACGTTCGAATATTAGGGGAAAGAAAAACGGCACGTGGGGGGAGAAAGCGCTTGAGGTGTTTCAGAGCGCAGAAAATCACATGTGGTTTGTGACATGTGCAAGGAACGGATGCGAAGCGCTGATTGAAAGCAGCTGATCAGAGATTGAACAGCGATAGGACGAAATCAAAAGCTGGATCTTGAAAACGGTCCATCTGTGTCTGTGAATCTACACACTAACCAGATGTTTCAGTCATAACAGCGTATGAGTATGCAGAGGACTTTACCTCCATGCTTTCGTTCCATCTTGGAAGAAGGTTGATGTCTCCTCCTGGAACATCACTTCTGACACAAGACAGCACCACCACCATGTGTATGTGTTAATTAATAAAGTATTTGTACATCTGGGATTATAACACAGAAACAACTTACAGTAACTCTGAATCCTGTCCTATCTGTTTAGTGAACAACTCAGATACTATTTAAAACATTGGACTTGGTAGTTTGTAATACAGCCCCTGTTAAACTTTGATTTATATCTCAGTTTATTACAGGCCTCTGTGCAATGTTTAATTTCAAAAGGTCAAACACAGCATTCTGTAATCAAATGTTTAAAAATATATATTTTAAGTAAGGGATAATATATATGCAGCAGGTTGTTATAGCAGAAATAAGCCCCGGCAGTAGCTGGTTTTCCATCCAAACGTGTAGCGAATCTTTTCACAATTCGCAAAAAAAGCATTACGATGACACAAGCCTAGTGTTGGGCGATATGCCCCATTTTAAGATCGTCCTATTGTCAGCCTGTTAGATCACCGATATGCGATAGTATCGGGGGACAGGGCAATGGCTTACTCATTTATTTATTTGTTCATTTTTTTACTTATTTAAGTCACTTGATTGGTGGACAAAAAAAAGAAGCTGACTTACTCAACCACAACCTTCTTAAATCTGATGTCATTAATTTTAGCGCTCTGAAATTTTCTGCGTGCCAGGGAGCGGGAATAAAAACCCTGCATGGTTAACAACCTCCCTAGTGCAAGAAAATGGCAGAGCCACGCGTATTACAAGCTCATGTGCTAGCCGATGAAGGTTCCGAGTTATGCCACTACAAGTTCAGGTGTGCCGCACGAGTTCAGGTCCGAGCAGGAGTCCAAGACGCGCACATTAAATCCAGTAGAGCCCGACCGATAAAGGATTTTGAAAGCCGATACTGATACAAATGTTTGTTGGTTTTAAAATAAATATTTCTATATATCGGCCGATATATATATTTTTTATTTCAGATACGGGCAACAAAACATTAACAGATTTCCCTAACATTAGTTATTTGTAGTTATTTATGAGTTTTAACTAAAGAAAATATGCATTTTAAAAAGAAACTTGTTTCTTTTATTGTCTCGTGACCAACTCACCATGAACTCACTTAACCGTTGTTCTCTCTTCCCGACTCTGGCTGGATCAGCAGAGTGCCCTCTGGTGGACTAACCCTACAACGGCAACACTCATGGCATGGTTGAATGCTGTTTCGTCCGTTTTTTTTTTATATTAATTTATCGGCCATTATGAATGCCGATACCGATAGTTTGGAAAATGCCTAATATCGGCTGATAATTTCGGCCTGCCGATATATCGGTCGGGCTCTAAAATCCAGGTGCGTGCGAGAAGAAATCGCAAAGTGAAGCCCACAAATCCTCTCATTTGAGAAAATGCATGCAACGTGCATGTTAATGCGAAACTATGATGATAATAATAATAACTATCGCCAACTATCGTCATGAAAGCCCGCTATTGGCGATATGTCTGACGATCGTTGATACACGATACTATAGTTTTTTGGCACAACCCTAGTCAAGCCCCATATGGTAAAGACAATGATCAGTAACGTGGGTTTAATGTTCGCTACGTCAAAATGTATTTGGTAAATGTGCTTCCATCTCCCATTATCCGCATAAAACAAAAAAAAACACCTCAAGCGACGTTTTTTTATTCACAATTTGGTGTTTGAATCACTCGTTTCTTATGCGATACTTCAAAATGCGCATAAAATCACGGTGATGAAAACCCAGCCACTGTGATCAGTCTGCCTGTAATATATGTGACCACTTTCTTATAATTTTCTTATTTGGATTTATAAATTATAAACAATATTTTTCTTTTTATAAGTATTACCTGTTTTGTCTACCAGGATGCATGAGTACTTGACAACTATAACAGCATCGGCGGCCTACCGGACTGTTTTCCCTGTGCAAGATACTTTTTTGGCTGTATCCCACTTCCTCCTTGTCTATGAATGAGCCCCTTCCTAGACAAGCTAATATTCCAATGGGATTAGCTAATCATGTGAAACTCAAAGTACTGATTCATTGCCGAATTATCGAGTCATCTTAAACATCACCACAGATGCTGAGATGCTCGAGCCCTGACTAATCCATCTCCGGGATAGGGTTATTAGTCCACTACGAGTCAATGAGCTAATAGATGACAGATAGATCATCTAATGAAATAACTACCTGATGAATACAATTATTACAGTCATTTAGTCGCAGTTATCTTAAATTATTATAAGCAGAAACATTCCCACTCTGCGCTCCAGTCAAACACAGTGAGGTTATCCAGAAGGAGGTATAAAGATCCATAAACCTGCTGTATCGAAGACATTTGTATCTCAAGTTTACTTCTCTTCTGGCCACACACGTACTCGCAATAACAAACGTGTTGAGATGATGTGGCCTGGAAAGTCGGTTGATTAAACATTGGAATTTTGCGCACTGCCCAGAAATGAGGTTAGCAAATGGCTTTTGCTGTTGCCAGTTTGGAATTGCACAAAGGAAAAGCAGGAGAGCACTCTCTGCAGCACCATGTCTTCTCCACACATTTGATGAATGTTGGTGGACGTCGCTCGATCGATGTCAGATAAGTTCTGTTGACTCCAAATATGGCTTCTGGGATAGTTCTGGGTCAACACGGCATGGAATACCGACAGCACATGAAGGAAAGTTGGGTGACTCTACACATCAAACGTGTCACTATCAGAACTTGTTTTTCTTTTAGACTTTCAAATAGTTCTGCTTTACTAGTAGATGCTTTACATATTTTATCCAAATTGTTTTATTATTGTTATGACGTAACGTTAACTGGTATGTTTGTAACGTCCAATTTTATCCAAGTTCATCCATTAAGTAAGATGCTGTTCATGAAATTAAAGGCTCTCAATAGCCGACCAAGAATAGAATCTGTTTGCTAAGCATAATGTTTTACAGAACAATTGCTTGGATGCGGTGGAGTTATTATGCTTTGTTTGAAATAGGAGCGGGCAAAATCTGCTCCATATTCTTTGCTGAACAAGATAAATTGTAGAGAAATGTGCAGGCCTAAATCTCGAGATCAAAAGAGTAACTTCATTTTCGGTATCATAAACATTTGCTTTTATAGTTGACTGATAAATGAATATTAAAACATATCTATGGTTCAAAGGGAGACAGCATCTCATAAATGAAAAAAACTTTCACTCAAACTAAATGTTTGCTTTGAAATACAAACAGTATTGTGACGTAATCTTTGTAACTTATCCCTTAGGACCCCCAGATGTGGAGCAGGCGTGCGAGCCCAGCGTCCGCACGTGGAGTCCGCATAACAGCATGGTTTTGGGCCTGGTGCCTCCTCCGTGTCCCCAGCAAGGCTGCATGTTGCAGCTGGAGTTCGCCCATCCGGTGGTCCCCGACTCCCTCACTGTGTGGGTGACCTTCTCGTCCCCGGAGGAGATGGTTCTGCCCGCCATCCACAACATCATCCTGTTGACTGTGAGCGGTAACAACCTTTCACTGGGTCCCAGCAACGTGTTCTGTGACACACCGCTGACCATCAAACTGGACGTGCATGAGAAGGTGTACGGCGTGCAGTTCTTCACCATGGAGCAGCATTTAGAAATCGATGCCACTCTGCTGACGTCCAGACCCGACTGCGTGCTGTGTCGCCAATGTGAGCCGCTTCGGCACCGTCTCCTGCGGCAGCCGCCTTTTTCACACGCGCCCCAGGGCGTCGCCTTGAGCGACTCTACGCGAAGATATGTGGACAGGTGAGTCTACTTAATGTCCAGTCATTGCTATTTTATATCACTCTCATGACGTAACATCTGTTTTTGAATCATTTAAACCCAGTATAGTTTAAACCTTGAACTTTGGACTATGAAACGGTTTTATTACACCGTCCATGTAATAAGTAGGATAACATACAGCTAGACTCTTGTTATCCTGTCGCCATTTATTCTTCTGCAATAACCAACCGCTTTGCTGGCTGTGCATTATCCCTTTTGTAAAGCCTGTTTAGGATCTTTTCATGAGGGATGTTGCAAAAAGTTGTCCTCAAACAAAGGGTTTTTGTTTCTCTGTTGCTTCCCTGGTGCATTAGATAATACTTGGGAGTTAGTGCCTTAACACGTTTACTCCTATTAGATGTTTCTAGTTCCTGGCTGTTACTGAAGCATTCATATTTAGATGCTCATCTCCCGCCAGCGAAAACAGTATTCCGCACGAAATCGTGTTGACTTTGGAACTCGTCTTCAATTTAGTGAACAGTTGTACCACAGAACAAAACGAACGTAATTTAATCAAAGTTGGAGTGTGAAATGTGCCTGGTCAGCATTGCGCACAGCATATCCCAGCTCAAATCTCACTGTTACTCCTTTTCGATTATTCAACGGAGCCAAGGGCAACAGAGAGAGGGAACAGCTGCTGGTTGACTTGCCTCCAGCGTCTGGCATCGGGAAGTCAGTTAACATGCTCTGGCCTCTGCTAGGCACCGTCGGTTTGGGCAGTATCCTTTCACTAACACCTCCCCGCTTGAAGCCAGATACTGGGTCTCTACTGGACCTCGTAGTTCTTGTTTTGATCTCATCCACCCAGAAAAAGGCCTTGCGGGACCCTTCCAACAGAAACAAGGTTGTGTTGAAACCCAGCTCCCGGTCTATTGTGGAAATGAGTGGACGTGCGCTCCGGTCAGCGTTCAGTACTGGCCACTTGAGGATTGAATGTGTCTGCGAGTAGGGTTTAACTTGCCACCCACTGATTTGGTGGTTTGCAGTTTCTCATGTGTTTAAAAATGTGCGGCTCACATTTATTTACGTCAGCGGCGCTGATTTGCTTGGCGTGGATAATAATCGCAGTGCACGACGCCGGTGACCCGTGAAGCCGTAGCAAATTTTCTTCTTCATGGGTTTGCATGTGTGCTAGTCTATGCCTCGGTGGTGGCGAGCTGGGTGAAGCAGACGTAGAAAAGATTTTGGCGGTAAATAAACGGCGGTCAGCTCGCAGCTGGGTTCAAAGGGCTGTTTTTGAATGCATAACTGTGGGGTCTAAATCAATTATAATCAATTGCCCAAAGCTTTTTGTGAGGTCCCGTGATGAATGCATTCATTTGCTCTTGATCGGAAAAGATATTGATCTTTGATAAATAGGTTGTGACACCTTGGCCTAATTTGGGTCACCCCGTCAGCTCTGTTGTAGGTCTCCCCTGTTCGTTTGAATCAAGGGCCTTGGGTTTGGTAAAATGTGTAAGCTTTAGGTCTGTTTGGAAACTGGTTGAAGCTCTGAAACACGGACGTAAATCACAGCAGGGGTCTGACCCTGCCGACGAGTGACGGTGGCCTTTGCAAAGCCCTAAGCCATCTGCTATTCCTCTCCCTGACCCGGACCTCTCTGCTGTTATGGCTTCAAAGGGCATCCCTGCTTGAGCTGACAGGACCTCCCTTGCCAAAGACATAAAGGCCAAGACAACTGGCCAACTCGTCTGGTTAAAGGGCCCCGCTTGGTCTAAATCTCTCGCCTCTATTGTCAAGTCCATCGGTTATGGTAGTCCCATAACCAGCTCGTGATGCATAGTGGTTTGTGCCTGATGCTCCTTAATCTAACTGGAAATTTGATTTATCCAGCTTACAGAATATTTGTCTAGTGAAAAAAGATGCAATAGATTGATGAGTAAGTCAAAGCCAAAGGTAAATTGTTCAGATGGTACCCATATTACAGTTTTGGAAAGTAAGTTGCTGTTTTTGCAAGATGGAATCAATACTTGACAGTTTTTTGAAGTACTCTGTGTTTAAGGTCGTCTCACAATGAAGTTTATTTCGCAACCACTTCTGTAGGCTGGTTTTGCCTTCCCTTCGTAATCTCCTAATACAAACCACATTTCTGGAGTGGCAGAACCCTGAGGTTTGGGATGATGTGGTTATTTTGCATCTAGCATCATGGTGGCTGGTTTCTTCAAGACATCAAAATCCAGATTTCCAAGAATCTTGATTTTTTTGGACAAATACATGCACAAGTACTTAGGCATGATTATATGTAAACTAAAGGCAGTTACATGTGCTGTACACACTGCTGTAGAACCCTGACCCCTCGCGCTGAGCTCTGTACTGCAGACGTCATCGCCGACCGCAGTAATCCCTTTTTACCAGAACTCGAAGATTTGCACCGTGGAAATGTTGGAGTTTCTCTGCAAGTCACTGGTGTGAGTTGATCCCCTTTACAAACATTTGATTGACACAAGTTCTCAACCAGAACCGCTGCGGACAACCCAGCCAATGATTTATCACCGTGTTCACTGCATTAATGCAGTATCATCATTCCCAACTGAATTCTGGAGAACACAAGTAAAACTTAATTTGCTGTGGTTTTGGCCCTGGTAAACCTGGTTTCCCCAAAATGTTCAGAAATACTAATGGTTCTGGAGGTGTTGGCATCTTATTTCTTATTATTTGCCCAGAAACCTACAACTTTTTTTGCAGGAAACACTTGTACTGTTGTTTTCTGTGTACATCAAGCACTTCATTAATCTTGATGTATATCTTCGTAAGTCCATTAAGTATTAAGAACGATCATCTGTAAACGACTGAACTGAAAATATTTGTTTTTTTTGCCAAGGAATTCTGTTCCATTAAATTTACATTGTGGCTTCACAGCCGGCACTCGAATCACACAAAGTTTCCTGTGCATTACGAGCTCTATATGTTAACCGTTGTTGATCAGAGGCGCAAACAGATGGTGCGTCGCAAACATTCAACTCCGCCAACGTTTGACAGATGAGCCGCCAGCACAATTCTGATGACATGTTCCCTCGTTTCATGCCGTGTTGTCAAAATATATTTATTCAATAAGCGTATCGATGGGCCTGCTGATCTGTCAGGAGCGTCTGGAGTGGGTCGCTCGGATGACATCATGTGACATGTCATCAGCTGCACACGCTCGCAGCAATTGAGTCGTGCGCGGTAATGCGAGACAGATGAAGCTGTGCGAATGGGTGGATGCTGAAAGAAGATGATGGCAAACTCTGTGATGGCTTTCTTCAACACCTTTAACAGCTTATGTGTGACAGAGGAAGTCTGGAGGGTGACATCTAAATGACGTCACAGAAAGTGCAACCTGGTTCTGTACACAAGCGCTCGAGGATTTGTCTGTGATGACTGAACAGAGCGATTGGGGCCTTTACTTTAAAGTGTCACTTTCACATTTGAAACGGCCTGCATGACAATTTGAAAAAACTGTTTTCTGTTTTTTATCTTTTCTTTCTTTTTTTCTCTACTTTGTTTTCACTCTCTCTCTTTTTGTATTGCTTGCACACTCTCATTTCTGTTTATTCCAGCACCGGGGCATTTTGATAATGTCAGGCTGAATGGACGTGTTGATTTTGGCAGATGTTATGAAGAAAGCCTGATGTGAACTTTTGCTCTGGAATGAGGTGCATTGTAAAAATCACTAGAGTTTTGACACACGCTTTGCTCTCTGTGTGGCGGCTAGACTCCTGTCGCTCGTCTGGCCCAACTCGTGCTCTCAAACACCCCGCAAAACAACATGCACATTTTTCAATACATGTTCAGTTAGGGGCTGGACACACCAAAACTTTTAAACGCGGCTGAAAACGCCTTGAGGACGCCGAATGCCAGCTGTTTTTCAGCTGTGTGCCAGCTTTCTTCAGCTGAGCGCTTTGGTAGCTGTGATTCTTCAGCTGCGAGCCGGTTGGTTGCTGTGGTAATGTCCCGCCCCTCCTCCACTGTCATTGGGCGGCTGTGTGAGAACTGACATTGAGGAGCGGAGCTTTTCTCCCAAAGTTGAATCTCTTTCAACTCTGGAGTCTGGACGCTCAGCGCCGAGCGCGGAAAAACCGCCGAGCGCCGGTTTTCTGCGCGGAAAAAACCCGCTAGCTGCTGGCTTATTTGAAAAACGCCGAGCTTCCATTGGAAACAATTGAAAACATGCGCTGGCCGCGGGTGTAAAAGCGTTGGTGTGCACGCCCCCTTAGTCTAAACAAGACTGAGATGAAATGTGAGATTAAATTTGTTTTTGCTTCAGTTTTTGTTTATAAATTGGGTAAGCAAAAAAATAAACTTTCTTACTTTGTATTTTTGTTTTGTTTTCAGCAAATATATATAAAAAGTCTTAAATCAAGATGTATTTTCTTGATAAGCAAGATGACCTAAGAAAATAAGTCTAGTTTTTAGACAAAAAATACTAACTAAATTAGTGCTTAAAACAAGCAAAAAAAATCTGCCAATGGAATAAGAAATTTTTCTTGAAATAAGTTAAAGGCGGAGCCCACGATGTTTGAAAAACGCTTTGGAAAAGGAGACGGGCCGACTACCAAAACACACTTATAGCCAATCAGCAGTAAGGAGCGTGTCTACTAACCGACATCCTTGCGTATGTGTGGGGCGGGTCTATCAACAGAAGGTCCAGATTCTATTGGGGTAGGCGCGTGTTTGTTTAGGTGATTTCAAATATCAACATTGGCTTTCAAACATTGTGGACTCTGCCTTTAACTTTTTCATAAACACTTAATTCAAGAAAACATAATTTTTCCATTGGCATATGTTTTTACTTGTTTTAAATTTTATATGTTTGTCTAAAAACTAGAATTATTTTCCTAAATCATTTTGCTCGTCAAGAAAATACATCTTAATTCAAGAACTTTTAGATATTTTTACTGAAAACAATACAGAAAAACTAAGTAAGAAAGTCATTTTTTCTTGCAGTGCAGAATTACAGATAACCATAAAAACTCATTAGGAAAACGTCATTGGCAGGGAAATGTTTTCTCTTAATTGATGAGATAACTCCCTGATAATGGCGGGGAAAGAGTTAAAATACTGTTATTGTGAGTGTTTGTCTTGTGTGTGTATGACGTGTTTAATTCACCGCTAATCCATTGCATTAACTCTGTGAGCACCACACCATTCAGTTTTTGTGACCTATGTGCACTTGTTTCTCGCATAAAGCTGTTGGATACACTCACCTAAAAGATTATAAGGAACACCATACTAATACTGTGTTTACCTTCAGAATTGCTTTAATTCTACGTGGCATTGATTCAACAAGGTGCTAAAAGCATTCTTTAGAAATGTTGGCCCATATTGATAGGATAGCATCTTGTAATTGATGGAGATTTGTGAGATGCACATTCAGGTCACGAAGCTCCCGTTCCACCACATCACAAAGATGCTCTATTGGGTTGAGATCTGGTGACTTTGGGGGCCATTTTAGTACAGTGAACTCATTGTCATGTTCAAGAAACCAATTTGAAATGATTTGAGCTTTGTGACATGGTGCATTATCCTGCTGGAAGTAGCCATCAGAGGATGAGTAGATGGTGGTCATAAAGAGATGGACATGGTCAGAAACAATGCTCAGGTAGGCAGTGGCATTTAAACGATGCCCAATTGGCACTAAAGTGTACCAAGAAAACATCCCCCACACCATTACACCATTGCATTAATGAGAAATTAAACAGGTGTTCCTAATAATACTTTAGGTGAGTGTACTGTATATTAGGAAGACTTTCTCTGCGATACCTGTCTGAAGCATGGTATTTACGCCAGTGTCCAAAATGACTCATTTTCATTCACTTCTTCCCCATATAGTGGACTCAATTGTCATTCACTATATAGGCAGTGAGTAAACGAGGGAGCGGTTTCAGACACAGCATCAGTCTTGTTCTATCGACATGAAGTAATTGAGAAGAGCTTACATGTTAATTTTATATTGAGAAATATAATATAATAAAAAAAAATAAAGCCAATGAGCTATTTTTTAAGTGTAGTAGCATTTCCATTAGTAGCTAGATAGCAGTTTTACATACAACATGATCTAATTCTGCCTCCAAACAAGTGCAACATTGCAAAAATAGTGTGTCTTGATTTAAAAGAAGTGAAACATTACCAGCGATGATTCTTTGTGTTTGCCTTTTCTGAGGTCTGGGTTATTACAGACTTTGGTAATGCTCCATCAATGCACCTTGTAAAAACCCTTTCACACGTGTGTCACTGTTACTTGCGATGTTTCGCTCTGTACTGGCACGCGCTCGCAATGCTTCTCCCATTCAATTAACAGCCAGTGGAAGCTGCCAAGAATAAAGAACAGTGTGTAATGTGGAGGAAGCTGCAGTCTGGTGTTTTATGTGTGTGTGTGTGTGTGTGTGTGTGTGTGTGTGTGTGTGTGTGCGTGACCTGACAACTGCAGCTGCTGTGGGAAAAACCCACAAACCCACAAACGAGATCTCTTTCATATCATTCATTCAATTTAAAAGCCAACCATTTCTGCATCATTTCTCATCATATTCCACCGAGAGTAAATGATCTGGATACTGTCCGCACTGTAATACCTCTCTGTGTTGTCAGTGTCTGTGTGCACATTTATTTCTGTCCTGTTTCCAGTTTTAAACATCAGTTAGTTACAATTCGTTATCTTATTTGACATTTCCTACAAAGGCAAACTTGGATATTGCATGTTTTCTTCCTCTTTAACTCTTTAAGGTTTAAGTTTGAATCTCAGGTTTGCGATGCAGACAGCATTATATGTATCGATGACGTCTCACGTTACCTTGTGTGTGTTTTTCTTTTGGTTTCACGAAGATGAAAAGAAACGCAACACGTCATTTTCAAAAACCACATCGGTCAAAAGCGTTTCCTGCTATAAATTCTCAGACACATACTGAAGTCAAAGCTTTACGTGTGTACGTCCGTATAAGTGTGCGTCTTTCTTGTGTGAAAGCTTATTTGTGTTGTTGTCATTTAGTTTTATGGGGCTTTCACAGTCAGTTTTTTCCCCTCTGTTGTTTCGCTCATTGGAGAAAGCGGCTTCATAAAGCTGTCAGCGGCATCATTCGTGTCAAGTGCTAATTTAAGTGATTTGTTTTGCTTCTTATTAAACGTTACTGCCTCTCTGTCCACTTTATAACCGTGACACCAGCAACGCTTGTAATAAACGTCACGTACAAAGCGTTCTGGTCATTTGGCAGCGCTGTTTTGTTAATCAGCAGAGGTGCTTGTGTTTCCATCAGGGACGCAGTCCAACATAAATGCAAATAATGAAGGCTTTGTGCATTTTTCTCTCCTTGCTTGTTGGCTCTTTCATTTATGTCATGTGCGTCTGTGTTTTTTGTAGTTATGGAGGAAGTTTAGCAGTAACACTTGACTGTCCGCTTTAGACATTCAACTAACCAACTTTGTAACTACACTGCAAAAAATGATTTTCAAGAAAAAAATTCTTAGTATTTTTATCTTGTTTACAGTAAAAATATAAAAAAAAATCCTAACTTAACTAGGTCACATGTTACATTTGTGAAACGCACACTTTTGGACTATTTTAAACAATAAACTGACACAAAGACATTAATTATTATCATTCCACATACAACAACGTCTGAACGCTTCTCTTTCTACACACTGGAGCGGTAGTTTCGCACACTTTCTAACTTAGTATTTTTGTCTTGTTTTCAGTAGAAATATCTAAAAAGTCTTAAATCAAGAGTATTAGTAAAGTATTTTCTTGATGAGCAAAATGACCTAAAAAAAGAAAAGTTTTAGACAAAAACAATACAATTTAAGTGAATTTGTGCTTAAACAAGCAAAATTATCTGCAATGGGGTGAGAACATTTTGCTTAAATTAAGTGTTTAAGAAAAAAGAAAACTTATTTTTATTTTTTTTTTTTCTCACCCCATTGGCAGATATTTTTGATTGTTTTAAGTTTAAATTGACTTAAATTGTATAGTTGCTTATCAAGAAAACGCTAAGCAAGTGTATACACTGCAAAAAAGGATTTCTTAGTATTTTTGTCTTGTTTTCAGTAAAAATATAATAAAATTCTTAAATTAAGATGCTTTTTCTTGATGAGCAAAACGACCCAAGAAAATAAGACCAACAATATAAAATTTTAGTGATTTTGTGCATAAAACATGCAAAGAAAAAAATCTGCCAATGGGGTAAGCAAAAAAATATTGAACATTTTTCTTAAACACTAAATTCATGAAAAAATTGCTTACCCAATTGGGAGATTTTTTTGCTTCTTTTATGCACAAAATCACTTAAATTTAATATTTTTGGTCTAAAAACTAGACTTATTTTCTTGAAAATCATTTTTTGCAGTGTGCGTCAAATGTGACTTTCCATGTGATTGCGTAATACAAAAGGTCGCGCTGGCGCATCACATGGCTAGCGCAAGACGAGAAGTTGTAGTTTAAAAGTTACATTTTTTAGTTTTTTTAGTGAAAAATGATGATGGTTAATGCCTCGTTTACTAAAGTATATTAAGAAAAATCCTGGAACGTTTTTCTCAAAAAACGTAATTTCTTCTCAAATGTACAAAGAAAACATAAACATCTTGGATGACATGGGGGTGAGTCAATTATCAGAATTTTTTTTATGAAAGTGGAATATTCCTTTAAGATATATATTCTTATACAGTATCCAAGATGCCATTTGATGGTCTGTTTGTAAATGGCTGTGTAATTCCAGCAGACACTTTCTCTTGCAGCAGTAGCTTTCCAGTTGTTTATGAGAGCGACTATAAAACACATCGCTGTGACGCACACTTGGAACCCAAGAACCCTTTAAGCACCTGCTCTCGAAAACATGCATAACAAACCTTCACGCAAAGCCTGATTGGGATCTATTTAAAGTTTATTTCTTTCTCGCTGGATCTTCATTTTTCCATCATCTTTTTAAATCAGCCGCTTTACTGTGGCTGTTTGCCAGCTCAGCATTGTCATTGTCCTCCTCTGTTCAGTCCCTCACCGTGTGATCGCTTTGTTTGAAGCCCGGCATTCGGGACAGGTTTCTGTTACATCGGCTCAGCACAACATCCACCATCTGACCGCAGCGAGCGTAACAGAAACCCCCCTCATGGCACGGACACGGTCAGCTGGTAGTCCTCGAACCCGTACGGCATCACATGATGCTTATCACGGGCGTTATCTAAACCGCCACCAGCTCAGGGTGCAAATGAATGCGTTGCATTAAAATCTGCTAACTGAATGATTTTTTTTATGTTGAACAGCACAGATGCATCTTACTGTATACGCTGACACCAGCTAGACCCCCACCAAACCAGCATAAAATCCGGTTCACTGGAAGATACTATTATGTTTAAAGTCCAGGTTCCTTTATAGGTGCACCACAGCTTCATAATGTAATTTAATGCATTTTGTCCACAGGGACGTACAACTCAATGGCGTGTACACCTACCAGGTCCAAATCATCTCCAGTCGTAGTGAAAGCGAGCCGTCTCCTCCATTCACACACCATCTGGGAGCACCGTACTGTGGTGATGGACTCATCCAGAGGTGCGTTTCCGCTCTCTTTAATGGATAATCCCATAAACCCGCTGTGTTCATGTGCGAGTTTAGGCTTTTAGCATCACAGAATCCCCAAAAGAGAAGATAAATAAATCACTTCAGAGGTGTTAAACATCATTACAATGTAGTTTATGATGTATTTATTGGTTTATTTCAGGTTCCAAGGAGAGGAATGCGATGATATGAACTCGATTAACGGTGACGGCTGCTCCAGTCACTGTAAGAAGGAGCCGTTCTTTAATTGTTACGGTAAGTGTCCGGAGAAACCGTACGAACATCTGCGAGCGACAATAAATATATGGACTGCTGTATGTCGGCAGACAGTTTTGTGAGAAGCGTTTACAGTCCCACCCTGACAAAACATCTTTTAGAGTAATAGCATATCTGAGCTCTTTATTTGGTTTCTGCAGAGCCAAAGCTATTGTTTATCTCATAGCTATCCCATATGTTATCCTTGTGAGATCCTTGTAAAATCTGGAAGACATTGAATTGAAAAAGAACACGCTAACAGATTCATAAAGGATGTCTTGGCACCTCTTTCTGTTCTGTTTTATTAATAATCAGATGCTTTCTGGTCTCGGCTTTGTTCTGAGGAAAGTTACATCATCTGAAGACAAGAGTCGAGTATTTCAGCAAACACAGTGAAGTATAGACATTTATACTGCCGCTGATATAGAGCAGAGCTTCAAATTTATATAGAGAAAGATTCAGGTTTACACCAAACGTTTGATTGACATGATGTTGTCTTTAAAGGGACCGAACCGTTTTCAGTTTCATCCATATGATCAATTTCTACTTAAAGGTCATCTAATATGGCATGTAATATTAGTCTCAGATGTCTCCAGAAAGTGCCTGGGAAGTATCAGGTCCAAATACCCTATCGATCATTTATTATATCATGTTGAAAAGGACTATTTGTGTGTGTGCTGTTTTTGTGTGTCTCTTTAAATGCAAGCACTGCAAAAAATGATTTTTAAGAAAAAAAAATCTTAGTATTTTTGTCTTGTTTTCAGTAAAAATATCTAAAAATTCTTAAATTAATTAGAAAATAAGAAAATAAGTCTAGTTTTTAGACCAAAAATATCATTATTTTCATGCAGATTTTGTGGATAAAACAAGCAAAAAAAAATGGGGTAAGCAAATTTTTCTTGAATTTTTCTTGAACTTAGTGTTTAAGAAAAATTTTCAAGATTTTTTTTGCTTACCCCATTGGCTGTTTTTCTTTCATGTTTTATACACAAAATCACTTAATGGTTTTTGGTCTAAAAACTAGACTTATTTTCTTGGGTCGTTTTGCTCATCAAGAAAAAGCATCTTAGTTTAAAAATGTTTAGATATTTTTAGTGAATAAATATAAACATTAAGTAAATTGGTGATTAAAACAAGCAAAAAAAATCTACCAATGGAATAAGAAAAATTTCTTGAAATAAGTGTTAATTCAAGAATCTTTTTCTTATTTCATTGGCATTTTTTTTGTTGCTTGTTTTAAGCACAAATTCGCTTAAATTGTATATTGTTTTGTCTAAAAACTAGACTTTTCTCCTATGTCATTTTTAGAGATGTTCCGATACCATTTTTCTCTTCCCGATACCGATTCCGATACCTGGGCGTCAGTGGCGGTTCTAGACAAATTTCACTAGGGGGGCCAAGTAGGGGCCAGTGTTTTACAAGAGGGGCACATAAAAAAACGGCAAGAAATTATATTTAAAGATTATAGGGGCGGTTACAGGAATTATTTTAAGACAGGACTAGACCTTAGTTTAATTAGGAATTATAACTAATTTTAACAAACATGCCTTACTAAAAACATTACTTGTGTGCATTTTGTAGCAAAACAAAGGGCACTGGTGTATTTTAAAATATGGCATTGCAAGTTGTTTTCAGTTTGGACAGCTCTTACATTTATTTTAGTCTAGGACTAGTCTAATCCCTTTCCGGGAAACTGCCCCATAAACTTTATCTTACTTTACAATAACATATAAATCTTTATTTAATACAAGAGTGAGTGCAGGTCCAAAAGGGGAGCTGGGCTCTTTTCTAAAGCCCCCCCAACCGAAAATCATGCGAGCCTACTCAATAAACTTTATGAAATGCAAACTTTTATAAAGACAAACGTTTGTTTTAGTTTACATATAAACACACATTGCTAGACAGTTAGGGACCACAATCTAATCAGTATTTAAAATAATATTTATTTTAAATTGTAAACATTTTTACATGACACATTTAATTATATTCCTCCAATTTTATGCACGTATATGTAAGAGCATAATTACAGCGCTTTTTAACAATGTGTAAACTTTAAAAAGTTAGCGAGATGTTGGTTTTGCCGGTGTCATGAGCAATCCAGTCCCCCCGAGCAATTCTGCCCCCCTAGGACCCCGCGTAATTCCATTGGCTGAAAAAACTCCTCATGGGTAGCCTGTGTAGCGCCTTATTACAATTCCTTCAAAATTTCGTGATGATTTATATCGTTAGAATGTTGTTAAAATTACAATTGGTGTATTTTAAATTATCCGTTTAATATAGTAGTATATAACTGATGCTCTAGGTTGTGAGATCTACCAAATCTCGTTCTTAGATTTTTTTTAATTAGCTTAACGTGACGTACCAGTTTAGCATACAGCTATCGGGTAAAATAGCTTAACACAAACACCAGTTGCACTCACCGTTATAACGTAATGTCATTTTTTTTAATCCTGAGGTTTAAAAAAATATGTTTCACGTTCAGATAACTTAGTAATCAATATAAGGTATGTTAATATTTACAAAAATAAAAGTATTGTTTTTGTAAAGCAGAGGATGACACAAAGCTGCTCACGTGTTTGCAACATGAATATTAGTTCATTAATTATATTATTTTTGTAAGCTTTTATTTTAAAAATATTTTGTATGCTTCTATTTTGTAAAAAGTACCTAGCTTGCTACACCACTAACGCAGCTTCGATTAACCATTAGCATCAAGATATCGCGATGACAAGTTTTTGACCAGGCATTACTGCTAGGTACCAATTGGGGTCCTAGGGGGGCAGAATTGCTCGGGGGGACTGGATTGCTCATGACACCGGTTGTTGATGAGTAACAGCTGTGAATGATCACCGCGCTTAAGCAGCCACGTCACAGGAGAACAAGTGAACAGTGTCCCAATGTCAAGTGAGCTAGAGTCCTTACCAGTGCCCAAACCTGCATACACATTCTCAACATCGGGAAATTGGGAACAAATTGAGAAACTCGCTGAGCAGCACCCAGCACCCGCAGCCAGCTACAGTGGTTGGGTGCGCCGCTCTAATTTGCCCGTTTAGAACGTTATGCGTCGGATTAGTTCCGCTTTTGGCGCTCGCGTGTAAAATCAAAATAAATGTATACTTTTTTATTTGGTCAGCACGGGGTGGCCACAGGGGTGGCCAGGGACTTGTCTACAGAGGCACGGGCCACCCTTGGCCTCCGTGTAGAACCGCCACTGCTGGGCGTGTATCTGTATGTATATACAGCTGTACGTACTACTAGCCCCTTATGAATGAATATAATTATTTTATGGTGTGCTTTAGACTTATTCCTGTATAAAACATGAACTAGAACTATGAACTAGAGTATTTTTATTATCGGAAAGACATATGACAGTAATAGTAATTTCTCTGAAGTGAAAAAAAAATGCAGACACAAATCTAACACTGTAAACTGAAAGAATATTTTAGTTTTAGAATATAACTATATAAAAACAGTGCAACAAATAAGAATATAACAAAATCATCTATTTAAAAAAAGTCCAGAAACCATTTTGTTAAATAAAAGGCATTTCAGCTTTTAAATACAAAAGCACAAAAAAGGTCCTTTAAAAACAATAAGTGTAGTCACAATGTAGTGAAATAAGAGACTTGTGTAACCATCATGTTCATGTGGGTGACGCGTCTTCAAATGCTATATTAAGTTACTTGTTTTAAAGTTATTAATACTTGTCCCTGAAAATGCGGCACGTCGACGTTTTATTAGTCTGAAATACAAAAAGCGGACATACGGTTGCACGTTTAATTTCTTCTTCATCGCTCTAAACCTTGGTTGCAACTTCCTAGTGTTTGTGTTTAAAGCAGTGAAGAAGAGATGAGCTACGCTTTGCAGCGTTAGCTTTAGCATCAGTTAAAGCGGACATAACTAGGTTATTTAAGAAAATGGTATCGGATCGATACATGGGTTCAAGTACTCGCCGATTCCGATGACAGAATTTTTTGTGGTATCAGCCGGTATTGGAATCGGAAAAACCCTAGTCATTTTGCTCATCAAGAAAATGCATCTTAATTTAAGAATATTTCGATATTTTTACTAGCCTGACGTTTGTCATACTCAATTCTAGTCAGAATTTAAGTCTGATACCGCTCCATTGGGCTATGATTATTCGGCGTGTCTCAACCGAAAAATGCGTCTGCACTCAATTGGATAGACCTACGACCAATCAGAGCAACGGATTGTGTGACGTATGTTGAAATGGCGACTTTAGCAGTCTGACCGAACTGTTAGTTATTTCGCTACAATGACACTAACATTGTGATTGTACTAAGTCCGAGTTAGTGACTTACATCAACACCTACTATGTTTACAACATTTCATTTATATCACAACATTAAGTATTAAGTCATACAGTCAGACTATCTCTTACCATTTGTACGTTAGGTGAACTTCATCCACGACGATACCCATTACGTTGGCTTGAAAAAATATCGGAGCCTAGCATGTCCCTCCACTTATTCAGCAGCCACGATTCCGGGCTTCCGAAAAGACCCTGGCAACGACCGCTAATTATATCCATCTCGTCATGCACGCCAAGTTGCATCGCTGTGATACCCATTTCAGTTGCTTCTTTAACTTGGTCCTCCATAAGTGCGACCAAAGGAGAAACAACAATGACAATAGGGTTTTCATGTCCTGTCTTCATAGCGACCATCGGAGCTAGCTGATAAATGAAACGTTTGCCGAATCCCGTAGGAAGGACGGCATCAACAAATGCCTTGATCGCGTGAATTCTACAGTGGCAGCCATTTTGTTGTAAACAGATTCAACCCACACGCTCTTTGGTGACGTGGTTGATTACGTTACTGTTGATCATCTGTCCATCATCGTATAAAGCCCACCCTGACAATTTGATTGGTCGACCAGCTTTGGGTTTCACATAGAAGCTCCTCAACGTAAAAACCCCAGACCGATCTTCCCATTTTCAAAATGTTGTGGGCGGGGCTAAGATCGGCTGGCACCCAGGCTATATTTTTACTGAAAACAAGACAAAAATACTAAATAAGAAAGTCATTTTTTGCAGTGTATCTGTGGGGTTTTTAAACTAAAACTTCACATATGTACTCTGGAGACACCAAAGATTTATTTGACATATTAAAAAATTCGTGAAATGTTCTCTTTAAAATAAAAATTATGACCTGTGGATGGTTGTGGGCGGGGTCTGCGCAAAGTGACATCAGTTTGCTCAGAAAACCCCAACAGCTTGACCCACGAGACTGTTGAGGTTTTACTAGGATAAAAAAAAACGAGTAGACAGATTGTTATCATTATAGGGTGGTTGTGTACACATAATTATGTTCAAAGCACATATAAAAGTGAATTTCTCTATTAGGTGTCCTTTAATGTTTCATTGATGTTTTAAAATATAAACATTTCCCTCCACAGTCCATGAGCTGGTAAAACAGTTTGTGGGGTACATCAGAGAAATGTTGACAATGAGATTAAACCTCATCTGTACGGCTAATACAGGAAGAAAACAGGCATGTTTCAGTTTTGTTTTGCATCTTTCTGTCTGTAGTCAAAGTTATGGCGTTTAATCCTGCCATGTGCTGAAGGAGTCACATCTGTGTGGCAGCTTTAAATATTTGTGTTTTCGTGGGGAAATCGGACACCATCATGAATAGAGCGTTTGTATTTCTGATCCTGGATCTGATTATTTTTATTGCTGCCCTCTGCTGACCCAGAAGATAGCGTTTGGTGTTCCTTCTTCTCTTAATTATTAAGTAACAAAAACATTAGAATTGCATCGCCGGCCGGAGACGTCGCTTCTGGAGAGATGTCTGCGGCACGAGCGTAGGGATGAGACGTCCTAAACGATAGGTGCGGATGGGTAGCTGAGTCGTGTGTGTGCTCGACCCCCTCGACAGCCCCTCGTTTCAACATCAGCAGAACCAAGGGGAGCGCTGGAATTTTTGCAGAGACGCAAGCCAACTTGGCACGGCATGCCTCCGTCCCCCTTACTGGAACCCCTTACACTGAAAGAATGAGAGAGAAAGAGAAGAAGACAGACACGGAGAGAGACAGACAAGAAGGCAGAGAGTGATATTACGATTGAGACAACATACCAAAAAAAGTGAGAAAAACAGAAAAAAAGTGAAGATGTATGAAGAACAGAAGCTCCAGGGTCTGGAAAAACTCATCCGATATCCGAGGACCCTCCTGTCTTCACCGATGAGTCCCCAATCTAAGAAATTATCCATTCACAGGCAATAAAGAGAGAAATCCAATGTTTGCATAACATCCGGTCGGCTAAGTCGCCTTCATCTGGTCAGGAAAGAAGTGTGCAGGCCAAATGCAAGTGATGACTGCTTTGGCAAGTAAATAAAATCCGTTAGGAGCGACCACAGTGTTAGGAATAATGTTACTGAATTATTACAGTTACTCATAAACTGTCTCAGACTATCAGATATCAAACTGTACATCAAAGGTTAAATCAACTCAGGACACATTAATATAAGAAGTTTAAATATCAGTGCAATGATGAATCATTCTTAAAAATGAAGATGCACCGCATTTCATTTCAGTTCGGAAATAGTCATTAGTCATGTTTGAACGCACACGTTTTCTTCCTCTCTGCTTTTTATTCACATTAATGTTGCGTCTGAAATAAAAACACAAAGCAGGAGGAGATGGATGAGAATGGAAATAGTGAATGAAGGCAAACAAGGAAACGGAGAGAGAAATGAATGAGCGTCTCTGGAATGAGCTTCATTGTGTCATTGAGTTCAGACTCTTTACAGTCTTGTCACTTCAGGGTTTTATCAAATAGGGTGTGAGTTTGATCACAGCTTTCAGCAAATATCTGCCATAAAAACTAAAAACTATCTATTTTAGCATTGGTTGTAACCAGTGGCGGCCGGTGACTTCTTTTGGAAGGGCGCACGAAGCTTGTCAATACATTTATGTATCCCGTCATGTGTGTGGCTCGCCAATTTTAAAATATGTGTTCGGCAACTTATGTGCATCACGTGTGATGTCAGAAGCTTTGAAGGGGTTTTATGATAAAAGAGACCTATATTTCCCAGATACTGTACTTAATCTCACGTGTAAAGTTAAGTGTAAAGTTAGTGTCTTGTGAGTATTTCGTGAACGTGAGCGTCTCTTTTATCTTAAACCCTTTTGACGCATGTGCAGCATACACGTATTTTTAAATGACACATGATGCACATAGGTTCACATGACTCAAGGAACACATATTTTAAAAACACAAGCAAAACACGTGGCACTCCGAACACATATTCGCACCCTTCATAAGAGAAGTCACCAGCCGTCACTGGTTGTAACATTAGATATCACATACTGTATGTCAGAGATGTCAAAACATATATGCGACAAAACCATGTCATAAGTCGCATGGGTATATTTGTGTTTGTTATGGGTCAAGTATTAATTTTTTTATGCAAAAAATCATTAGGATATTAAGTAAAGATCATGTTTAATTTAAATAATTTGTATATTTTATATCAAATATTGTACATTTCCTACCGTCATTAGTAATACAGTATGTGTTGCTAAGGACTTTATTTTAACTTGGGTTACGTAATATTTTTGTCTTGTTTTAAGTACAACTATAAAAAAATCTTAAATTAAATTAACATTTTCTTGATGCGCGATCTGCCAATGGGGTAAGAAAAAAAATCTTAAACTTTTTTTTTTAAACAATTAATTCAAGAAAATTCAAGAAAAATGTTCTTACCCCTTTAGCAGATTTTTTTGCTTGTTTTAAGTGTAAATTCACTTAAATTGTATATTTTTATTTATAAATTGCCTTTTTTCTTAGGTAATTTTTCTTATCAAGAAATCTAAACTTATCAAGACTTTCCAGATATATAGTATACTGAAAACAAGACAAAAATACTAAGAAAGTAATTTTTTTCCCATTGCAATCTTAAGATTTTTTTGCATCCTCAACAAAAATGTTTTTATTAAGCTTTCAGATGATGTATGAATCTCAATTTCCAAAAATTAACCCTTATGGTTTTGCGGTCCAGGATCACATATGTTCAGTATGTCCAACAGTGCTTGTATAACATTTAACTGCATGCTGCTTTTCGCATAACACACTGCAAAAAATTATTTAAGAAAAAAAATTGTCTATATCTA
Organism: Misgurnus anguillicaudatus; assembly: GCF_027580225.2. Taxonomy (NCBI): domain Eukaryota; kingdom Metazoa; phylum Chordata; class Actinopteri; order Cypriniformes; family Cobitidae; genus Misgurnus; species Misgurnus anguillicaudatus. The sequence continues at coordinate 1,840,202 of NC_073358.2, read as the reverse complement.
AAAAAAACCCCTTAAATGAAGATGCTTTTTTCTTGATGAGCAAAACGACCCAAGAAAACAAGTCCAGTTTTTAGACCAAAAACATCAAATGTAAGTGATCCTGCGCATAAAACAATCAAAAAAATCTGCCAATGGTGTAAGCTAATTTTTATTGAAATTTTCTTGAATTTTATGCACAAAATCACTTACATTTGATATTTTTTATCTAAAAACGAGACTTATTTTCTTGGGTCGATTTGCTCATCAATAAAAAGCATCTTAATTTAAGAGTTTTTATATATTTTTACTGAAAACAAGACAAAAATACTAAATGTTTATTTTCTTGAAAATCATTTTTTGCAGTGCATTATATTTAGGCTGTAAATGATGCAGTGCATAGGCGAGGCCTGATATTTTCAACTTAGTTGACCTTTGTGAAATATGGTGGACCTCAATGCCTACTCTCAAATGACATCATTTTTCAATATAGTAGTGGTTAAATAGAGTACTTTATGTTTTTTGAGTCATGGATCGAATCATTTTCGTATCAGCAAAAAAGGAAAAGTGATTTCTTTTTATCTGTTTGTGTTCACTTTTTATACTTGCTACGACTTTGGTATTTCGAGATAATTTTGCACGTATGTGTACGGTCCAGCGTATTGAGATTCTGTGTTTGCGTGCTTTTTGAAACACGTGTCTCCGTGCGTGCGCTTAAGTGTGTGTCCATTTGAGTTTGTGTGTGCGTCTTTGCGCACAGTAAACAGCTCACTTTAACATCTTCTTGTGCTTAAATTGTTTAAAATAGCTTGAATGATAACACTTGCAAGGTTTAGAAACACATGCAAATGATGAACTTTTTATATAAATAGTTATTTATTTCTAAAGGATGCGTATTTGGGCGATAATTATTAAAGAGATTATTATCATTTATGTGTGATTTCTTTTCCACAAATACTTTGTGTCTCTTCTGACTGGGTGGGCCAGCCGTCAATCTGAGTGGGCCAGTGCCACCCTGGCCCTATTGTAGCCTCGCCACTGATGCAATGTACAATAATTTTTCCTTTGTTCACAGACGAGCCCAGCATGTGCTACTATTACGACGGCGATGGCGTGTGTGAAGACTTTGAGAGGGAGACGAGTGTTAAGGATTGTGGCCTGTACACACCCAACGGTTTCGTGGATCAGTGGGCCAACAGGGTGGAGGTGTCACATGAGGAAAAGCTCTACTGTCCAGCGGATGTGGCTGCAGGATACCCTACTGTTACTAAGGTAACCGTTTCATCCCGCGATGAGATTACACCCATTTGACCTGAATGATTTCCAAAGAGCAGGACTAGTTTTGCTCTTGTGAAAATTTAAACTTGACGTTCCCGTGAAATTCTGCTTTATGAGAAAGCTTTTGCACGTGTTAAGAGGCAATCTAAAAGATTTCTGCTGTGAAGAACACGAAGTCCAGAGAGGCGAGTGTACTTTTTTGTCAATGCCGACTTTATGTCGTCATGGGTGTCAAATGCAAACACCCTCACAAACGGTCCACAGTGTACAAAAGCGTTTATCCAGTAAAGGGTACGAGATGAAATTACATGCATGTCGAGCTGATTTAATTTAGTGTGGGATAAGAATTATTTTAGAAGTATTTTGCATCAGCTCAAATGTAACAACGTCTTTATTTCAGATACAAAGGTTTGCAAAACATGGTCCTTTCAAAGGGCTTGGCTTGAAAATGTGCTTTAGTTTCTTCTGTAGATAACATCGACAGAGAGGACAGTAAAGATGTCTGCGATTTACACGCTGACCTCGGTTTAAAACGCCTCTGGTGCACGATGTCCTGGCGTGTTTCCCTCAGCGAGCAGACAGTGTTATGTGTGACTGGGGGAGATTTTCTTCAAAGGGTGAGATGAGACAGATAGAGACACAGAGAGTCCCACTATATGCACTTCTAGATCAATCCACAGGACTAATGCATACTATAACCACTACCTTCATTTATGAAGGTATTAATGCTAAATGTTATTAATAAGTGGTGAAATGTGATCCAAACATGTTTTCGTGACATGCACCCATCCTCTTTATCCGTTCTGCTAAACATCTACTGCACGCGACTTTGCCCTCATCTTCATTTTAAGAGAGCAAACATGAGTTTAAGAGGCGTAGCTTTATCAGGGCCATTTCATGAGCTCGTGGCTTTGAAATGCTGTTGTTTTGTTTTTTGGGCTTTATGTCTTCAAAATCTTCGGGCACGTCACATACCTTCAAACGTCCCGTTCAGCCCCTTAAGGAAACGAGCGTAGCCGATAGGAATCTGTTGGGATGCATGACAAAATTCGGAGGAGAGGCAGCGAGCGCGGGTGGATGAGGTCTGCGGTCCAGTCCAGTCGGTTGCCAGTGGGCCCGGAGCCACGGTTTCAAGTTATTTGCCATGAAGAACAACCCGATCTTCAGGTCAAGAGAGCAGATTTTCATGAATGCGAAAGCCACATTTGAGAACATGCACGCTGTAATGTCTCCTCTCACCACCTGACATTTTTAAAGACCGTGGATGTGTCGTGTAATTAAAGAGAACAGAACGTCTTCTCCTCTCAATGTGTGGCCTGGATGAAATAGTCCTGATTCAGGTCGTTCGCAGTAACACTAGCCCTTTTTACCTTCTTTAGTCTTTTGAATTGTTAATTATTCATTCATTATGGCCCAGTTTATATTAAAGTCCCAAAATAAAAGATTCAGTATTATCAGGACATTAGATCTCCTGTAGACAATCACAGAACATCTCCCAATCGAGCGACATTGGGAACGTTTCTCCATGCACACCAGAAAAGAGCATATGAAGACCAAAACTGCAACATTGAGGGCATGGAAAGAGCACAATATGGCACAATTAAACCCTATTCACACAGCACTTTGATCTTAGAAAATTTCCGTAAAATTGTCAGAGAGGCTTCTGTATGAACACAAACGTGTCCCGTAAATATTCTGGGATTGCTCCCTTACCTAGTAACATTCACAGAAAGCATTCTGTGTGAACGCATGGCAGAAACAATGCCGAATGGGATGTGCCGTAGTGAGGACGCTTGTGTGATCGCAACAAGAAGTTATGGTTCAGCTCTTTGACACAGGGATTTAAACGCAGATCAACATTCACATCTAAAGAAATGTTGTCAAACTGGCCTGAAGCAGAGATCAGAGAGCTCGTCACTATCTGCTCTGAAGCGGAGATCATTCACCAGCATGACAGAGCAGTGCATCACACGCTCCTGATGGTCTTATCATAAACTAAAATGCATGCGAATGGTTTCTTCAGAGAGAAATCACGGATAATTAGCAAGCTTAAGACACTGTGGAAAAAATATGTCACCTGTCTTTACAGGATCTTTACGGTATGTGTGTGAATGCACGGACAGATTCCAGAAAATCATTGGTGAATAAACCAAAAATCAAACGATCTTGGACAAATCCTGGATTCATTTGCCGTGTATTTTCCGTAATCTCTGAGGCTGTTTACACTTGGCATTAACATGTGTTTTCGTCGATCGGATCACAAGTGGACGACGTTTATGCCAGGTGTAAACGGTGTTCAAAACGTTTTGAGCTCGTCCACTTTCGACCACTTTCAACCACATCCAGAGGTGGTCGAAACCACTTTCGATCGGATCGCTTTGGAGTTGCGGAACGCACAAGTGGTTGAATGCGTTCTAACAGCCACACGTGACCACCTTCTCTCCGCCCATTTATCTAATCTGAGGTATTAAACACAAGTTTTACGTCTTTTTTGACTTCTGGCGTGAACTTATTGCGCTATTTTTAGCCTTTCATTGATAAAACTAAGCGGCTGATCTCCGTAGTTTCGTTTTGAAAGCGTGTGAAAGTTGCGCGATCCTATTTCATCAATTGCGCTGAAAATTCAAAGAAAGCTCTTACATACTCATGACAAAACACTGTGCAGCATGTTTACTTGCTAAACAAGCAGTGCACTCCGACATTATATAAGATCGCGTCCATATAAACTCATAATTACTCCCGCTCGGGTTTGAATGACAGCAGAGAGACTCGCCCACCGTCTCACAGACCACCCCCTCACAGTATTCAGCACAGAAGCGGTCGAAAGTGGAGAAAAGAGACGGATTTAAATACCAGGTGTAAACGTAATGTGTCTCTCTCGTCCACTTGTGATCCGATCGATGAAAACACATCTTAATACCAAGTGTAAACAGCCCCAGAGTGTAAAAGGGGTTTAGATCTATTTAAATGCTGTAAAGGCTATATTGTGCAGTGTGTAAAGGACAACTCTTCTGTAAACGTAATGGACTAATTTTGCATTTAGCCTTTTAATGGTGCGATGGTGCAAATCAAATTTTAACTGCGTGCCATTTTAGATTAACACAAATTAAGAGTTTTGTTCCAAAACGCGATAAACGCCATTTAAAAGAAAAAAGGTTACTGACAAAATCAGTACTGTACCGAGCCCCTAAGGTGACATTGGAGTAAAAAAATCTAAAGTTTAGTTTCATGTGCTCACTTTTTTAAAGTTTAGTTTTGCATGCTGACGTGAAACTATCGCGTGCACACCTGAAACTATCCATTGCCCATGTGAAAGCGAAAGTTTCACGCCAGTCCTCCTTGTCTGCAGAATGCGATAAATCCGCTCAACCAATCACAGCGCACCATTCCACGAATTGTAAACAACAATGGTGGCGCGTTGACTACACACAGAATCCCAGTTTTCCTCATCTTGTATTTTGTGATCAACAAACAAACAAAAACAAAATAATACTTTGATGGCATTGATAAACTTGTGGTGGTTTTCTGTGACAGGGACGAAACGTGAGCCATCAAAATCGAATAATTTATGTGAGAGGCACTCGGGAGAAGGAAAAATGCCGGCTGTTGCTTGTTCTCACACGACAGCATGAAGCTTCTGTCATGCTAACACACCGACCCCAGAGGATCTTATGAAAAACTTTCCATTATTTTACTCGAAGCCAACAAAAACCGAGTAAGACCAAAAAAGCTGTCAAAAAAGTTCAGCGATGATGTCCCAAGTATAACCGCAGCAATGACAGTGTTATTAATATGACAAAGTAAGTGTTTCGATTAATGCTATTAAAGTTTGTAACAGAAAATAGTGGTTTTCATCTTGTCACTTTCTTGGTATAGAAAACACATTTTTACCCAAATTAGCCAAAATGGATTTATTGCGTTTTGGAACCAAACTCTTCATATATTCAGCCCCCAATTTTTCAATTTCCCCAAAATAAAATCATCTGTTTACAACACACACCAGCTAATAGTGCATCAAAATTTCTAAATAATATCCTGCTGTTAATTTTCCCATCTCCGGTGTAACTGCTCCTGGGGCCAGCCGAGGTATTTCTGATAGCCCAGACCTGGCAAAGTACGAATACAGAGTTCTTCAGAAGGTAACATCTAGTTCATGAAGTGGCACCATTGGGATGTTGCTTGTAGCAGAATGCACCAGCGGCTAGTGCTCAGATTAATGATAAGCACATGTTAGCTCGACCAGCTGATGTTTAAGGGCCCGAGCTCTACAGCGAGTGATGACGCAGGATTGATTGCCCTGAAGTCGTTTGTAACGTGATGATGGCACACAAGAAAGAGTTGGGCTATACGTGTGAGGTCTTAGCATTCAAACCAGAGCGTGGTTGGAGGGTGAGATAGGTTACGGCTCTTTGTTGCCGCTCTTATGTGCCGATAGCTCACCTGTTTTGGTCTGACCAGAGATGTACCTGTATCCGTAAATTGATAAGTTTGCATTGATCATCGTAAGCTTGTGGCAACTCCCATTTCATTTATCATCATAAAGACCAACTGGTTTTCCCATAACGGACTGGAACCTCCATTTACATAGCTGACTGTTAACACGTCAAGGGTTTTGGAAGCTCGTGCGGTGTGGGTCTGCAGAACCGAGGCTGTTTATGTGATCTGGAGGTAACTTGCAGACCAATGTCCAACCACACATTTATGCCCACAGAGGAACTTCAGGACTGAAGCCAAACTTGTCCAGATCAGTGCTTTCATATACAGTCTGAGAAGGAGACCTAGATGACATCTGAAACAATCTTTTCACGTAATGGCGTCCAGAGGACATCGCAAACTCTGTGCATGCTTCCTTCGTGTCGTGATGGCGATCCGAATCTCACACGGGTCTCGGCAAATATCTCGCAGATGTTGGGTCGTTTGGCAAATCCCTGCCTTATTTGTCCCGGTTTTGCCGGAAAAACAAGTTAAAGTTTATCCAATGTGGGCAGGGAAAATAAATAAACAAATTTGCAAATATATTCCAAATAAGAAACAGTCGCTTTCGTGAAACTCTCTGTTTATGCAGAGAAAAGTCTTTTAGGAACAATAGAGACCAAAAGAAGAAAACCCTCACGGGGCCGCATTGCAAATGTAGTAAATTTTTATTATTAAGTATAAATGCATGAATAGTTTAGATCATATTTACAGTTTCTATGTGAAGCACCTTACATGCAAAGAGCTTTTCAAATCCCAGGAACACTTAATATCATAACAACAGTTTGTGGTTCATTTAAACCTGACTGTTAATCAAGCGTTGACGCTCAGCACCTCCATCCAGAGCTCCATTCTTTGCCAGCTCGTGCAGATGTTCCCAAATAAGCATTTGTGTACTGAGAATTGGGCAACCCTGAGGTTTGCGGTGACTGACCCGAGTCAACCCTGATGTGCGGTGTTTTATTTTGCATCGAGTTGAGCAAAGAATGAAGTCATCCATTATATATCTGGCTACATGGTCCCAGACTGTAATTCTTTCGTTGTCTCTTTTTGTGCACTCTCTCTCTCTAACCGGGCACGACGACTGGTAAACTCGGACAGGTAAATGTGGTTCATTGGCTCAGTTGATGCAGTGATTTGGCGACTATGGAGATGCAGTTTTTCCTTTCCATTTGCCTTTTATCTTAAGTGGTGATTTACAAACAAAATCTCAGGGTTTGGCTGTGGTGCTGTGTATATGTTTCTGTTTTAATGTGGGGGGCGGTCCACGCCAAAACTTAACAGATGGTCTACATTAGGTCTTGGACACAGACGTTGAACCCGGACTTACTTTGTTTTTAGTAGTGAGCGCTCATGGTTATTTACTTAAAAATTAACTTTACATCGAGACTGACCGTGGTGCTGTGGGACAAACGCCCGATGTGAGTATTGGAAAAATTGTGTGACAAAAATTTGAGGCTTTCAGAACCGGGCGACAAACCACATGCAACGCTCCACCTTACTGACAACACTTGTCCAACACCACAGGATCTTTATTGAGGTCGTAGGACCGTAACAGATACTAAAAAGTTCCTCTCGATAAAAAAAAGATTTTTCCGGCTCCTTTTGTAATTTACGACCTGTCCTCACATTCCAGTAACCTGTGGTTTGAGTCGATATGTTGTAGATCATTTGTTTTATTGGTTTATTTAGCCCCTCACACAGGGCTGATGGTTGAGCGTTCCTGGCGTTGGTGTTGCGGTTAGCGGCGATTTCATCGGCCTGCTATGCGTCCGCAGGGAGACTTCCACCACCCGCTGATAATTTAGCGGCTTCTCGTTTATTTCATCCTCTAATGACTTCATCAAATCATTGATGAATACATATTGAGCGAGTTTCTTACATCTACTGTTCTTCATACCGGCACAAGACTGGTGTAAGACTGTGAATTTCCACCTGCGGTCGCGCTGCTTGGAAGTGCAAGATTTGCTTCGTTCCCCCTATGGAGCAGATTATACCGAACACATCAACAGATCTCTTGGTCAGATACTATGGTTTTTTAGTGTACTTTCCATGGTGTCTCTGATTACACATATCATATTTCACATGATCAGGGAAATAGACAAAACATGATGTCCTTGTCTAATGTCATGGTGCGTAAAGCTTTTTTTAATGGGCTCTGAGGTTTAAAAAAATGTATTTTTCAAGTATTCTCAACAGAACTCATTGTTTTCAGTGCGGTTAACGCATCATTTTTCTTTTTACGATAAAATTATATTCAGTGATTGATGTATTGCACATTTCTGCCAAACATCAGAGGAATGGGAAAGAGTGACGGGTGTTTTCTGGAGAGATGAAGAATTTTAGCTATTTATGATTTATAACCAATGAGCTTTGTGTTATATTATTATTTAAGGGATGAGTACAGAAATGCATAAAAAACAACACCAGTTATATATATATATATATATTTTTTTTTTTTTTTACTTAATACACTGTAAAAACTTTGGATTAACTTAAAAAAATTATTCAATTGGTAACACATACAAAATGTAATTTAAAAATTCACTTTTGTTTAACTTTATGTAAAAAATGTAAGTTGAATAAACTTATTTTTTAGGTGTTATCAATTTAAGTAATTTTTTAATTTGAACTTTTCACTTTTTACAGTGTACATGTACTGTAATGTGTGTGTCAACTTTTTACTATTTACTTAATTCATTTACAGACATATATCATTGAAAACCTTCCCCTCACACTGCAAAAAATGACTTTTTTACTTAGTATTTTTGTCTTGTTTTCAATGGAGCCCCTAAGGGGACATGGAGCAAAAATTAAATAAAGTTTAGTTTCACGTGCTCACGTGAAACTATTACGTGCTTACGTGAAAATTTCGCGTGCGCACGTGAAACTACCGCGTTTAGTTTCGCGTGCTCACGTGAAACTTTTGTGTGCGCAAGCGAAACTTTTGTTTTACGTGCGCACGCGATAGTTTCACGTGCGCGAGCGATAGTTTCACATGAGCGCGCAATAGTTTTACGTGAGCACGCAAAACTAAACTAAAAAAAAATCTGCACATGAAGGTTTTGCGTGAGCACATGAAAGCTTTAGATTTTTTTTCTCAAATGTCACCTTAGGGGTTCCGTAGTTTTTAGTACAAATATCTTAAAATTCTTAAAAGACCTAAGAAAATAAATAATAGATATAATTATATAAAATTAAAGCAAGCAAAAAAGAACAAAATTAGCCAATGGGGTAAGACTTTTTTATTAAATGTTAAAGAACAAAGTTAACCTATATCAAGATTTTTTTTCTTACCCCATTGGCAGATTTTTTGCGGGTTTTTTGTTGTTGTTGTTGCACAAATTCACTTACATTTTTTGTCTTTAGTCTAAAAACTGGAATTATTTTTATTATCTTAATTGAAGAATTTTTTGATATTTGTACTGGAAACAAGACAAAAATACTTTTTTTGCAGTGCAGCTATATATTTCAGTCATCAGACATAAAAAAATCACTCATTACATTGTCTAGAAAATATAGTTAATGTATTTGTCATTTGTTGGGTGTTACAGACGTGCCAGTCCAAAGTATTTGATTTGTCTGATGGGGTTTCTCAGTACGCCTGGTTTCCATGTCGTGAGGCGCAGGGCTTGTCTTGGTATACTCAATATTGGCTGAAGGTAAGAATTGCTCTAGTAAACTTTCAGACTGCTCAAAAGATCAGACTTTTGGTTATTCTCAATAATCATTTAATACGCAATAAGCCCTTGGAGAGGCAATTGCTTAAATTAAATAAAAGCCTCTGATTATAATAATGATGATGTTTATGCTTATTTATTTTGGAAAATGTTGCAAAAGTGGACCACAGACCCAGCATGCATAAAGGAGATCTTGGTCCTCTGACAAAGTTTCATTAGGCTATGATGAAAATAATTTGGAGTATTTTTCATTAAATGGGCTGTTTTGTGTTTCAGAACGATATAGTATTTACAAGCATGTATTTTTGGAAAGTCACTATTTTTCCTTTAGGGAATTGAGAAGATACTATATATCAAACACTTGCATTCTGTATGTGGCAATCAGCAGATCTGATCTTCCACAGGCTCATTTCTTTCCTATGGTCGCTGCGGCTGTCATCATCCATTTAGCTGCAGACGGCACCAGCTACATCGATCAAACCCAATGCAACGTTACAGTTCAGCTGATTGACACTAAAGGGGACGTTCACAGTTTAGGTGAGCACTGGTGCAGGTTGTCGCCGTCGGCAGCCGTACAAAACTAGGACGTGTGCATCGTTTAATTGGTTGCGTAGCCCATAAAGATATAGGACAGAATATGATTGTTTGCATATATATATCATATACAAATTTATGCTTGGTGCTTGGATATTAAAATGCAGTCTGTCCATCTCATCTCAGGTGACTGGCGTCTGAGCTGTCGATCCAATCCACTGGTGATTCCGGTGTATCACGACTTGAGCGTCGCTTTCTACCACACCCAAGCCATCCTCCTTATGTTTCGCTCTGACCTGGTGGCCATCTCCGGCGTCGGCCTGCGCACCTTCCAGTTCTTCGACCCCATAACCATCAGCGGCTGCCAGAGCAATGAGATCTACAACCCCATGGGCCAGAGGTGAGAGATCACACTGTAGTCATGTCTCTTTTCAATTTGTGACATGGTTTCATTTCGTTGGCAATGCAAAGTTCATGGATTCGATTTCTAATGAACACAAGACACTGAAAACATGCATATTTGGTTTTGTGTAAATATATTTAATAATGTGAAAGATATTTATAAATCTGTGCACATTTACTTCCTTTACATTACAGTTATTCTTCAAAAGATCTGCAGCGTTCGAGAATCTATAAGATATCAAAATATCGCTATACATATGTCAATGGTTTGCAATAACTGATGGACATATATTTGTGTATTATATTGGACTTACGTTCCACCTAAAGTCGTTCTGCTCTTACTGTGATTTTTTTCTCTATGAAGTGCAATTAAATGGACACACACGTACTGTACATACAGTACGACTCCTTCACTTCCTCTGGTCCACACACACACACACAAATATGTTGTACACCACTTCATATTTTGGCTACGGGACTTCGCGTCTTGTATGGAGTCGTCTGTGGAGGCCTTTGACCGCCGGCAAAATGTTTCCCGTAATGCTGCCCGATCTACAAAACACCATGTCCCCAATTCCCAGTGTTGTTAACAACGGAGGCCATTAACATGCTTCGGGTTTATGTTCTCTCCACTTTTTCTCAACTGTATGCCACTTCAGCAGGAGTTTAATGTGTTCGGAGCGCCGTGTTTTATTCACTACATTGGCACTAAGTTTTGGCTCATAGGATTATAGAAAATAGCTTGCAAAGCAATATAACCGAAAACATTAGGCCAAATATTAACAGATACTTGTCTGTGTGTGCCGTTCATAATTCAGTATGGTTTTGTGCACTTTTAGACACTACAGTTGGGGAAATATAAACATTTCACTATTTAGAGACAAAATCATTACAACTTCACGGTATAAGTACAATAAATACAATACAATTAGGGCTGCGTAACGATTAATCACGACTAATTGTTTGCAAAATAAAAGTTATATATTATATATATATATAAAGTTACATATATACTTTGTGTAGACTGTGTATAATAATTCTGTATATATAAATGCACACACATGCATGTTATTTATTAAAATATATATTAAATATATAAAATATATATTTAAGAAATATTTACATGTAAATATAAAAATGTATATATACAAGTATAAATGCTTAATAAATACTCCCCCCCCTTAAAATTATACATGCACGTGTGTGTATTTTTATGCATAATTATTATACACAGTACACACATATAAATGATGTAAACTTTAATTTTGCAAATGATTAGTTGCGATTAATCGTTATGCAGCCCTAAATACAATACAATTATTCACTGGTGTCTCAAAATGACATGGGTTTGTAAGTCACTTTGGATAAAACGTGTGCAAAATTGATAAATGTACAATTATTGCATGTAGTCTTCTAGTTAATATGAGGTCAGACACATGCATTATAGAATAAAGTGGCGGTCACATCACTTTTCGTTCCATTGACTTCCATTGAAACGCAAGCTTGTGCAAAAAGATTTAACATTTAGCTGCATAGCAAAGTTTAAGTCTGGGGAACTCTGACCTGAAAATTCATATCACATAGAGACCAGTAGAAAACCAGTACGTCACGGCTCAAAAATGGACGCAGCAATGTCTGAAAAATATAAAGTCTAGTGTCACCTCCCCATAACTCGAGAAAATATTGTTTAAAATAGTTTTGCATGATTGCATTTCATACCCCTACTGAAAAATCCAGCTAAGACCAGCAAAAGCTGGGGAGCTGGTTTTAGCTGGTCTCCCAGATTGGTTTTTGCTGGTTTTGCAAGATGTGTTTTGGTCACTTTTAACCTGGACCAGCTTTGCCAGGCTGGGAGGACCATCTTAAACCAGCTACTGCCACCTTAAAGCTTATGCTGGATTTTTCTTTGCAGAAGCATCATTTATATACAAATCCCAATACTGTGTGAGTAAAGCAGAAATCTGTCAGGATTACAACAATGCAATGGTTTCCAAGCGCTCGACAGAAGCTTCTTTTCAGGTTCTCTTGCATTAGAAAATGTGGCTGAAACCGAAAACCATATTTCTTCATTTCTCGCATGCGTCCCTGCTAACAGAACAGGACCCATAGCTCATGTTTGCCCCTCTCTGACCGCAGCCAAATCTGTCAGGATTCTACTTGGTCAGCTAAGAGATGAAAATGCCAACTCTGCATTTACAGACTGGCTCCAGTATTTTTTCTTGCCACTTTCTTCTGTGTGAGCAAACTTCAGCCAGCATTGTTCATTTGGTCACATCATTTGCTCTTTATGTAACAGTGTGCATGTTCAAAACAAAAACTGATGTTTGGTACCTCTTCAGGTCCGGTATGAAAGCACCTGTAGGTGTCCAATATGCATCAGAAAAACAAAGGGATGCCCTTAACACCAAATATCATGTGCTTGTTTTGTATTATAGTCCAACAATATGTTTCTGATGGTTATACATGGTGTTTAGGTGGTCATTAGCTGGTTTAGGTAGTATCCCTACTGAAAAGACAAACCCAATAGCTTGTCCAGGCTGGATAAACAGCTTAACTGCTTTGCCAGGCTGGGAGGACCATCTTAAACCAGCTAAGACCAACCAACCAGCTTAGCCAAGCTTCCAGCCTGGTCAAGCTGGTCTTCCAGCCCTCTAAAAGTTTTGGCTGGATTTTTTAGTAGGGATACCACCCAAGTTTAACTAGTGAGGACCTGATTAAGTGATTTGTGCTGGTATGATCTGTTTGAATACTACGGTAAATGTTTCCCCCGGTGTAATCACATCTCATTGACTGAATGAGAGTTTTGGTTGCTGTTAGTAACTCTTGTTTGTTTAGATACAGTATACTGGAAACATCTATTTATAATCCGGCTGGCAGGCTAATGAAGATTAATGTAAGGATGGTCAGGGAGAGATTGTGTGTGTGTGTGTCGCTGAAGTTAGATGTGATGTGTTTGTATTCTGCTGTCAGGCGTCTGAGGAATGACTTTTCATCGCTCGGGAGACTTAATGGAATTCTCAGTTGATTCATTCAAGCATCAAACTTTGTCACAGTTGTTTCTCCTCGTAAGTTTTACGACACACGCGACTGTCAGACGATCTGGAGTGCTGTTTGTGAATGAAGTGCCTCTGAAAGTGTGAAAAATTATAAATGAACCACGGGATATTTGATTCTTAGTACAATGTATGCATTATATAGTAAAACAATTAGCAGGGACCTTTTGGGCTTTAAAGGGCACCTATTATGTCAATTTTTACAACATGTAATATAAGTCTTAGGTGTGCCCAGAATGTGTCTGTGAAGTTTCAGGACAACATACCCCACATAGCATTTATTATAGCATGTCCAAAATGCCCCTATTTGGACGGGAACAAAAAGGCACTGCTTTTGTGTCTGTACCTTTAATTGCAAATGAGCTACAGCTCCTCACTTCTTTTAGTTAAAATAGATCTGATTCCTGTGAATACAGTCTGAGAAATAGGATCTTATTATTGAGATATGGCGGACAGCCGTGGGCGGGGCTTAATCAGTGTGATGTCACATTAACAAGAGAATCAAATTATGGGGATTAAAAAAGGATTTTCATTGTGGTTGTGTTCACACACTGCCAACATAAATTTGTCCAAACACCTTGTAAAAGTGGATTTTGCATAATAGGTGCCAACCTGTTACACTCTTTTCTGAATTTCTGCCTGAATGTGGCATGCCCAAATTTAAAAGCCCCTCATAACCACATACAGTGGAGTAAATGTAAAGTTTTTATGTCATTTTACAGGAAACCCCTCCAAATTTTACAAAACACTGTTGAAAGTGCTAAACATGGTTGTATGTGTTGTCAGTCGTCTAATTAAACACAAAAATAAATAGGTGCTTTTGATATTTTTTGCAAAAGTCTTTGAAAAGTGTATAACTCTGGCCCTGTGTGGTCACAAAACCTGCAGACAGTTTTGTTTGATTCCAGCTGATGTCAGTTTGTAGAGGTAAAAGGAAATTTATCTTTATCGTAATCTCTGCAAAAGTTATTCTATTCCAACTTAAGCGAGGAATGATACAATTCAATGATTCAATTTCCGCCTAAAAACATTTGAAGTGTCCCCATACCCACATACAGTGGAATAAATTTCTTTATATCATTATACAGGAAACCCTTTGAAGTTAAATTTAAAAGCTGTTGTTTGTGACAAATATTATTATTATTTTCTTTTTCATATGATAAACCACCCAATGGCAAGAATCACTCAAAAAACAATTTTACATTAAATATTTTATATTAAGTAATAATAAATAATTTTGGACCCTGTACAGGGTCCGCAGAGTTAAGATATCCCGTTTGAGGCCCCTGACTTACATTATTGTGTTACCATATAAAATTTTGCATGGATCAGAATTTACCGTAAAAATAAAAATGGTAAAATAACAACATGAATGTAAAATGTCATATTTAGCACACTTTCGTTTGTGGGCTACTCAACCATCTCTTCTTCATTTCCTCTGTGTGCAGCTGTGTAAATTATTCCTGTAAAGCCATTGATTGCAAGAAGCCATCGATCCGGAATGCAGATGTGAATTGCGGCGATGACGGAAAAGTGATGGTGGACAACGGAGCTCGCTGCACTGTCACATGTCACAGCGGTTACGACCTGAAGATCCACGGGGATAATAACATCAAGAGCCAGGTACTCCACATGAGAGATCTGAAACTGAACAGGCTCATCAAAGTCTAATTCTGATTCACGTCTCAACGTCTACAAGAATTCCTCCATAGTCCTTTAGGATGTTATCCAATTTTCCCTTCATTTAAAACTTGATATAGCTAATGTTGACCGTTTACCCAGCAATTGTGCGTGCTGTCTATTTTTGTGCATTTTTATGGAGAGGGTAGTCTTGAAGATACAAATACACTAAAATGAGTCACTGGCGTTTTGGCTTGTTTTAAAGACCTGCAGCATGCGTTTGACGTCTATTCACAATTCATATTAACAGTCCACACGCATTCGGCGTCATTTATGACGTCTGTACCCATTTATCACACAATCAACTGTAACATTATTACACTACATAAAATAATTTCCCATTGTTTTGCAGATTAATTATCATTTGACTGTAAATGCATTCCTTATGTAAATTAGATTTCATAATGATCAGGTTTATAATAATTCTCATGGCTTTTTCCATTAACCATTTTATTACATCGTTAAAGGAAATTGTAACTCAAAAATATCACTTTGAAGCACTGTTCATTTATGCAGGACGGCCTGTTCTGGGATCAGGATTAAATAGCCTTGGTCTGCATAATAAATCAGTAATTTGTTGCTGGAGTCATTGCAGTCTTGCATTGTCGGTTGTTGTAGGTCCTTGTTGTTCTAACATCATTTTTTTAGCTGTCCAAATAGCTGTAGCTATTGAATATCTAACCATAAATAAGTTGCATTTCTGGTAAATAATTATTTTTTTATTGCAGCATGTTTTTAAATACATGTATCTTGAATATGTAACTATTTTCTTGATATCTTATCAAGTTTGGCACTTGAAAACCAGTGACTTTTCCTTTGGTTGTCATTGCAATGATGTAACGTTTTGATTGACAGCTGCGCTCTGTGGTGATTCGAATCTGCTCGAATCAGTATGCGTGCATGAAAATGAAAGGACAGTCGATTTTTGCATCATTAAAAAGTTTGCTGTGCCACACGGCTTCCAGGAAATCTGCCTTAGATGATGTTATCGTCAAAACGATCTGTTCTCTTCACTTGTTTGTGTGCCTGTGTGTGTGTCCTTGTTTGTTTTCTTCGTGCAAACACTACGCTCAGATTGGAATGGATAACCAATGGAAAGCGGTCGAGGGGCTCACGGGATGTAACGTTTGCATTAGATGTTCAGCTAATGAAGAACGACACCGGTTCATCCCTCGTATACGGTAGTTAAAACTGAAAGAAAACGTTTCTGAGCCGCGCATTTCTGCAATAAATGTGCTCTGATATAAATCAATGTCACAGTTATGTACCAACACAATCTAACAGAAAATATAGCTGCTTGCTGCAATTATTAGGGTCAAGCCCAATATGAAAAAAATATATATTTTATTACGAAACCTCTGAGCATTACACAATTCATATGGTGCCACAAAAGATTCGAACCCCCATCCTGAACAGATCAAGGTTTGGAGTTTTTGGCTTAACAACATCTGTCATCATGCAGAGGAGGGGGTTTAGGAAGCAAGAATGAGAACAGAAAAGCACTATTCAATATGTTTAACGATTAACATGCTAAACTAACACAGCTTAAAGGTTAACCTGATTGACAAATAGCATGCTAAGCTAATAAGCGTAATGCAATAATTAAAATGTCAAAAATCTGTTCAGTAATTTCTGTGCAGCTCGGTCCAAAGATTATATGAGCCGCTTTTAAACAAAATTTAATCAAATTTGTAAGATGAGTTGGATAAAAAAGGGTTTAATTTGCTTTAAAATAACACATTAACAGAATGTTGGAAAATGACACGAGATATTGTTGGAATCGGCATAAACCAGGGAAAAAAAATAATTTCAAACTAAGTTCTTTGAAGTTACAAGCATTTTTGTATAAACCGTTAACTATCCGATGTGACTAGATTAAGCCGACATAATTATTATCAATTTCTGTTAAGCATTTCAAAAGTTATGAGCACAAAAAGCCATTTTGGGGCACTGTAGGTGGCACTGTTCCCAAAATTGGCACGGACGCCCAATTCATGGTGCCGATAAAGATAACCAAGTTTCGTTTCGATCTATCAAAGAATGGACAAGATACAGCCTCCGAACCAATTTTAAGATGACATTGTTACGTTTGCGAAGTTATAACTTTTGAACAAAGATAAAGTCAGCTGACATTGGCTTAACTTAGAACTTTCTTCTATACGTTACATTATTACTCCACTCATTAGTACGATTTAATCTTACCTGCTGTACTTTGCTACTTCTGTCGTCCTCAGATTTTTCTGTGTTTTATTAATTAAACAATTTTATTAAAAGTACTATATAAATAAAATTAAATTGAATAAAAAACTTAATTCTGTTAAGTCATTTCTGTGCAGCTCTGTCCGGTCCAAAGACCATCAGAGCCAAATTTCATAACAGTTGAACAAAAATTGAAGGAGGAGTGCAAAAACAAAATACTGTACTTTTCTAAATGGCCACTACTGTAATGGGCGGAGTCTTAATGTAAGATGTTCAATGCGATAATGTATGTTGAAGTATAATTTTTGTAGATCAAAGCATTCAAAAGTGGCACAATAAAGTTAGCGCTAAAGACACCAAAGTTGGTCAGATTACTTTTGAGGACCACGACTATGATTGTGCCAAATTTCATCAGTTTCCTACTTACGCTTCATGGAACCGGCATAGACTCCAATGGATATAGGAATACTAACGGATACAATAGGCGCTACAGCCCATTCAACAGATGCTTTTACCCAAACAGTGTATTCCTGTACCTGTTTGTACATGTATAATTGTGTAACCTTTGCAATGATGGCAAATCTCTACCAATTGAGTCGCAGGACCATTTTGTAACTTTAAGATCCTCCTTTAGCAGCAACACACATCCTCCTGTAAATGTTTCCTGTAGCTGTTTATGAGACTTTTATCGAATTTTATCCTCCAAATCTGTTTCAGTTCTTCAGTAGTTCTGTGTTGTCTTGATTGCACAATTGGTGTTTTTGAGGACAGCAGTTGTTTCCCAACATTCAAAATTGAACTGCCAAGTTAATATCAATGTCTGTTAGTGTTGTTAACTCACCTTTGGAGCTATCATCTTCAGATTTAAGATTAAAACATTTGTTAGGCATTCACTACATGATTAGATCCTGACAATTGAAAAAATATATTTATTTTGAATTAGGTCACAATGACAACAGAATTGCAGATCTAGGGTTTCATAATAGTGAAAAGCGAAACTATCGGTATCGGTAGAGTAAGTAATCAAATAGCAATATCGGCACATAAATGATCCCTAACATCTTTAACTCCGTGCATGCATAAGATTCTCCCAACCTGACTTTTTTTAGTTTATGGCCCACAAATATCAAAATGAATGTTATGCATGTTCATTAAAAATAATGGATTTATTGTAGCTCTTGTTCACAGTACTGTATGTGTGATTTGGTTACTCAATAATAGCATGACTGTGTTGAATTAGATCAAATGAGGAGAAACATTTGACTATAAAAGTGTTTAAAGTGAAATCCATCTACCCTATCCGTCTCTATCCCGCTGAACATTTACTGCCAGTATCCCAGTGTTTTATGTGCGTCTTATAGCCATGTTTGTGTGTTTATGACTAACTGTGACTAACTACGCTTTCAGAAAGAAAGATACAAAAGCAGTCACATTTACAAAGCTCCTATGCACTCTTTATGTACAAATGTGTACTTTTTAAAGGGTAGCCTATTGTTCCAGTGACAGCGAAACTCTTCTCCGTCAGCAACCACAACAAAAAGTCACTGGATCTTCTTCTGAAGATCTTTTAGTTGGACGAGAAAGCAGATTATAAACAGATGAGAACATGAGACTGTCCTGCACGATACTCTTGACCAAGAACGCACGCTAATATGTAGGACGATATTGATAAGGGCATTATTTTATACCCACAGGGAGTTGAGTTGTAAGGCGCTGTAATGCGTTCATGACTATAGGTCAGCATGTGCTGCCTGTCTTTCACATGAGAAGATGTGACCTTGTCTAATGCGATCATTTATTTTAGTTCGGACCCTTTCGGGAATTCTTAAACAGATCGATCGAGTTTAGCATGTGGAAGGCACATGTTTTATACAGAGAACTGACTTATGGCTACGTAAGGAGATATTGTTATGGCATATCAAATAGTATGAGATAAGACTGAAATATAGAAGACGGGAAGAAAATATACCGGAGCTTATCAATAACATCAATAAAGCACAGCTGTTTCCTCCACCAGCGCAGCCAAACCATCATTAGTTTCATGATAACTGTATGTTTTGTGATATCTTGAAATAAAACAACATCCGCCAATAATCCTGGTTATATTACAGTCGATTAGCAGATTATTTTGATAGTCGCAGTATACAGAGTCAAGCATTTTCAATTTGAAAGACATTGGTGGTCTTGATCAGGTGTTTTAGTCGGTGAACGAGTAAGAAATTTCATCTTGTTACTCTTGACTTGATGCTTTAACTCAAATGATCAATATTCTCCTCTTGAACAGAACAGCTCATCTTTCTCACTTTATCTTACTGTCACGTTCGCATCACATTACCTATTTGCTTACTTAACTGTAAGAGCTAGAAGATCTTGTACCCAGTTGTTTTTATGCAAGTCAAATTACATTAGATTTTAAAAAGTGCATTATACGGTGAAATTACAAAACAAAGATCCGAGGTCAGAGATGTCTGGGATGATGTGATGTCAGGTCATTTCAGGACATTTTTAGAATAACAGGATTTTGCGCAAGGATAGATGCCGACAGCGAGCGGTGTCCAAACTAAACACATTGTCCATCAAAACACAGCATCCTATAAAACTTTATAGACAGATGAAGATGTGTTGCTGTTGGTTTGTGCCTGAATGGCTTCTGCCTTTGTGTGTGCTGCTGATCATCCTAAGTGAAATGAATTCTCATGAGTGATTGATTTGTAAAGCTCCGTGCAACATGATATCTTGAGAATTGGACTTCTTAACTCAATTCCAATTGATTGTGACTTACAAAACACTCCAGTAAACATAAAAATACACAGCACACTCAAATACTATTTAATTTTATTATTAAAGTACATTTTAATAGATACTTCTTCCTCAGTGAGACGGGGCATTGTGGGATTGCCGTCATACGATGCTGCATTAGCATACCTACAGTATTTTACACTTTGAATAGTTTATGCTGCTTTGAGATCTTGCTTTTATCCTCACGTCTCTTCTTATCATGATAACAGCAGTTGCATGACTTACTGAACTGTTTTAATTGTTTTGTTGACGTGTTTTCTCTTCAGACGGACTCGAGCGTGACCATAACCTGTGCTGTTAGGAATTGGAACAAGCAGGTATCGTGCGAGCCGGTGGACTGCGGCCTGCCAGATAAATACCACGTGCACCCTGCCCACTTTAACTTCACAGAAGGCACCACGTACGGCAAGAAGAGCACGTTTCAATGCAGGGAACCCGCTCAGCTCGTGGGTGAGAACCTGGAAAATCTTAATGTAGCTGAACGGGCAAATTATCATGCTTAACAGTTTTAACAGAGCAGTAAACTTTATCCAAGCACACTAAACCTGGGGACATTTATATACAATTAACTAGAGATGCACCGATAGTCGATTATTCAGACTGATACCTGCTGATGCCGATAGAGCTCAAATTCATTGCATTTTCCTGTTCTCTTTTGAGTGACAGAGTAGTTAGGCCATAATTATCAGTTGTTTTTAAACTATCGGCTGATAGTCGATTATTCAAACTGATATCTGCCGATAGCTTGCCGATAGAGTTCAAATTCATTGCATTTTCCTGTTCTCTTTTGTTTACAGGATATATCGGCCATAACTATCGGCCGATAGTCGATTATTCAGATTCAGACTGATATCTGCCGATTGTTTGCCGATAGAGTTCAAATTCATTGCATTTTCCTGTTCTCTTTTGATTTACAGGATATATCGGCCATAACCATCGGCCGATAGTCGATTATTCAGACTGATATCTGCCGATAATTTGCCAATAAAGTTCGAATTCATTGCTCTTTCCTGTTCTCTTTTGATTGACAGGATATATCAGCCATAACTATCTGCCGATAGTCAATTATTCAGACTGATATCTTCCAATGCCGATAGTTAGCAGATAAAGCTCAAATTCATTGCATTTTCCTGTTCTCTTTCGATTGACAGGATATATCAACCATAAGAATTGTCCGATAGTCGATTATTTAGACTGTTATCTGCTGGTAGTTTGCCGATAGAGTTCACATTCATTGCTCTTTCCTGTTATCTTTTGATTGACAGGATATATCGGCCACACATATTGTCCGATAGTTGATTATTCAGAATGATATCTGCTGATAGTTTGCCTATAGAGCCAAAAAGAGTTCAAATTCATTGCTCTTTCCTGTTATCTTTTGATTGACAGGATATATCGGCCATACATATTGTCCGATAATTGATTATTCAGACTGATATCTGCCAATGGTTTGCCAATAGAGCCAAAAAGAGTTCAAATTCATTGCTCTTTCCTGTTATCTTTTGATTGACAGGATATATCGGGCATGACTATTATGCCGTTTTTAAACTATCGGCCGATATATCGGTAGTTATCAGTTGATTTTTTTGTGTGAGATCTTCAGAAGAATTTTTAAACCAAAAGTCACAAAGTAAAAGATAGAGCATTCACACTTTCATGTCTTCTTTTCTTTTGGTGTGTAGGCACTAATAATACTCTGACCTGTATGGAGGACGGTCTGTGGTCATTTCCGGAGGCTTTATGTGAACTGCGCTGTCCGGCACCGCCTCCCGTACCCAACGCCATGCTTCAGACCAAGCGCTGCAATGATACGGGTCTTAAAGTGGGAACCCTCTGCAAATACAAATGTAAACCTGGATACCATGTGGCCAAAAAGCCAAAAAGGTCAGCAACATCAGATTTCTCGCAAATCAGCTCGACTTAACCGACAATAAGTGCTTCCAAGCGAACAGGCTCACAATTTTCAACTGATGGACAATAAACATATGGCTTTTATGAAGCCATACTGTATTTATAGACCAAATAGATCAAGGGTGCCCAACTCGGTCCTAGAGTTTAGCTTCAACCCTAATCAAACACACCTGAAGCAGCTAATTAAGGTCTTACTAAGCATACTAGAAACTTGTTGGAGCTAAACTTTGCAGTATACCAGCCCTCCAGGACTGAGTTTGGGCATCCCTGATATAGATTCTTAGTTGCGTTCTTTGTACTATGATGACCAGTAGAAAATAACTTATTATCAACCCAAAACATCTCTTTCATTGTACCTTTGCAACAACCACTCAGAACACTGTTGTAACATTGTGTCAAGATGTTTTGCAAGGGCAAGCCAGACATATTTTCTTTAGAAAATGTAAATCTAGTTTAACTTAAAAGTATTTGCAAAACGAATGGATACAAGCAGTATTTCGGTCTCTTTTTTTAACAGGAGAGCCTTTAAGCGTCAGTGTACAGAAGACGGGCGCTGGTTGGAAGGCGCATGTGAACCTGTGACGTGTCCGCCTCCCCCATCTGTCTTTCATGGTATGTATCAGTGCACAGACGGCTTCAAGTTCGACAGCACCTGCTGGATCCACTGCAATGGGACGAACCACTCGCCGAGACAACATCCGCCTTGCAAACAGGTCTGTCTTTAAAATGTCCTCATGTTACTTTGATATACATACAGATATAAACCTACACTGTTTATGTGCATCTGTCTCAATAGAGTTGACAGGATTTATAAAGTTGGACTCAATGCAGCATCTGTAAAATTCAACCAAGATGCAGCCAAAGTAGGTTTTGGTAACACGTGTCTCGCTCTCATCACAGGGGGTCAACACCAACGTCATCCGCTGTAGGAAGGATGGAAACTGGACCGGAAGCTTCCGCTTATGCCCACAGCTAAAGGGTCAATGTTCTCTACCTCAGAACCTGCATCCCAGTATCCGGATAAGCTGCAGGAAGGGATACGGCATAGGTGGGTATTTTGATGTCTGCAAACACTATGGGAGTGCACTGGAGTGAAAATTAGTCAAAAGACATGCACGAACCAATGAAAGTCCACCACATTATGCAAATCTGTACTGGTGAACTACACTGGAAAACATTCTTGTTGCATTTACATTTTTAAGCTTAATCAACTTAAAATGTACAATTAATTTAAACTTTCTTGACTAGTGAGGAGTTTGTAAGTGCAACGATTTTTACAGTGACTCATTACTAGTAATTCATGAGTTTGCATTAAAATGTAATCAATAAGGAATAAGATAAAGCATATTTGGCGTGCTGTCCGAGGGGAGGGCTCAGAGCTCTGAATTTTAGCCCGAACCCAGAGTACTCCCCCCTCTTTTAATGGGATAGATGCACTAGCTGAGGGTGAGGTGATGGGGTGGAGGAGGGACGCTGCAAAAACGGGACAGAGGTAAGGGATGGCTATTTGCGCTGATTGGTTGGATTACATGACCATGCTCCTCCCGAACTTGGTTAAATAAACTTCATTATATATCATAAAAACATCAGTGAAGACATGATAACAGTCACACGCTTCATTGAGGCACTGAGAAGCAGAGAAACAAGATAAAGGAGGTGATTCATGTATGGTTGGAGCTGTTATGAAAGCTGTCTGATGTTATCTGTCTCTCTCTCTCTCTCAGGTGAAGAGTGCGAGTTATCATGTAGAGACAGCAGCAATGATGTGATCATCTTGCCGACTAACATGACGACCAGCAGCGTCCTCAGACATCACTGGATGAATCCTCCTAAAGTCAAGGTAGGTGTTTCTCATTCATCCCTTACGAAAATTAACCATGTTTTGTGGTAAAAGTGTAGTAACCATGTTTTTATGGTGTATTGATTATTAACCATGGTTATTTTGTGGTTACCACGTTTTTTTGTTTTAACTGTAGTAAAACCATTGTTCATTTTTGTAAGGGATATCAGGTCCTCAAACTCTGAGGTGATGCAGATATTGTGCCTAGATTATTGAATACTGTCCTGATGGGAGGGATACATGCATTACTTATTTGATAGTTACTATTTATTTACACCATAATACCAAAGTCATTTGATAAGGAACCGTGTGTAACATTACTTATGCTGTGTGACCTAAAGTGATCTGAAGAAATCACATCGCCGTTTAGGGAAACAAAAATCGCTCAGCTTGAGTTTCAAAGCAAACCTCACTAAGCGAACACATGCAGTGTTGTTAACTTTCGAGCCGCATGTAGTAGTCGTCTGCGCCAGCCTTCGTCCAATTACCATTCATTAGTTGCAAACTCAGGCATGCGTGGCTTTCCAATTACCTTGCATGGGTAAAACTGGGTATGATTACAGTAATCTCTGAACCCGTTTGAACCGCAGCGAGACGGGGGCAGAGTCATAAAAGGTAAAACGCTGCCTGTAATCACTATAATTTAAAAAAATGACCCTATTACAGACACTATTAGAACAGCTTGATTTAAATTTACCTGTCAGAAGTACTACAGGGCTCGTAGATTTGACTTTTTGTCGTGTAAGCGAACACCTGTGGATGCTTTGCAGACGGGTTACACACACGGCTCGTATCGAAGATGAATTTGAACGAGCGTTCGATTTCCTCTTCGCATGGCCGTCGTGTTTAGATTTGTGTCAGGTCAGGCGATTTTCAGCAGAGAAACGGAACGACACGGTTGTGATTGATTCGTGTAATTGATATGATCTTCACTGGGCGGTAATTTGAGTCTGGAGACAGAGCGCGAGGGGAAGAGGAGGCCGAATCGATGCGGCTGAAATGTTCCAGGGGGGTTGACTGAGGTGAGATCGATGGCGTTCTGCACAAGTCGCCCCGTGTCAATCGATGGCGTTCGAATTCCACAGCACTCGTTGCCTTCTGCTCGCCACGCAAGGACACCGTCCGTCCCGTAAGCTGCCCTGATTGACACCCTGGCTAATGCTAATGGTCGTGCTGTGTTTTTTGGCCAACGTCCTATAAATTCACACCGGCCAAGGTGTCAACAGAGGTGCCGGGAGAGAAGTGGAAAAGCACGAGCGACGGCGAACTGACTGACGTTCGGTTGATGCTCACCAGCCCTTACAAAGCTGTCAGCAGTCCCTCACACCGTGAATCCCAAATCCAGTTCTTACTCAATGCGTTTATTCTTCGTGTTGTTTTTCCTGCTGAGTCGTGAATCAGTTATTATGACGAATCGCCCTCGAGAGCGAGTCGTTTTGGGTTTCGCTGCTGACCTACTAAGAATCCTCTCTTATTTTCTCACTTCACTTACATCAGCAGAATTACAGCGCACATTGCTGATGCACGAGCATTGGGCTTGGCACGCCGTGGCCTTTACGTAATGCCGGTGGCAGTCGATCTTTCATGCCGAGGGGAGTACTAATATTAACCTCGAATTAATAACCCAAACCTTTATTAAAAGGCTTGAGAGCTAAATGCAATCTGGGAGACTGTTCCAAGAGACCGTGCCCCATCTAATTTGATAAAGCTACAATGATGGCACGCCGGTCCAGGGGAGACGGAACGATACGACCGCACGCCCTGAAATCTATCAGTAAGGTCGTGTCGTTCTAACGTCACATAACTTATTCATTGCCCTCCGTTGAATCCTACGGTATTCTGGACTGCTGTGGGACTATTTAAATGTGCTGCTCCTACAAACCTGATGACCCTCATCGACTTTTTCGGGGGTATTTTATCAGGGGGCCAAGTTAAACTCTGCAGGATGGTGGCACAACTCTGGCCTAGTGGTTAAACATCTGCTCCGGTTTAAGGAAAGTTGGTTATGAGTTTACTGTCATGTTGCATAAAAGGCATGGCATAGTAAATAAGTTTGGCACCGTCTTATCCCCAAAAGCAATCCAATAGTACCCCCCCCCACACACACACACGCCCGTGTGCATTATTTATAAGCTCTTCTGAAATGCTTTTCTGTTATTTTCCACTGCCTTTATTTCTCAGTTTTTGGCATTGATTTGCTGAGTGGCATGAAATGAAAAATACCTTAGTTTGCAGTGGCTGGTGCAGCATAAGAGCGCGGTGGTTATTTGTGTGTGTTTTAGAGTCACAAACGTAACACTGTGTGCTGCACTTTTAAATGTAAGTTGTCGCGTCATTTTACATGTTATGAAAATGGTTACGTTTCACAAGCTGTTGACTTTGGATCAAGTCCTGTTTTTCAAGTTGGCAAGGGTAAATATTCCTATTTGGGTTTTTATGCTTGGTGTCCAGTAGGAACAAAACATCTACCTACGTGAAACCTGCATTGCATTTTCTGATTCAGTGCAAGGCGACCCATAGCGGACATTTACACAAGCCGACAACGACCTTTGTCTTTTGATGATGCTGTTGTGTTTCTGGAGGGTTTGGCTTTCTAAGCATCTTTTGTTTTTACGTCTCTTTACAGCACATCGTGTGTACTATGGGTCTGAAGTGGTACCCTCATCCAGAAGTCCTTCACTGCATCAAAGGCTGTGAGGTAAGACACCCGTCTATATCCACTCAAATCTATCCTGGGTCTTCCCTCCCTCACTGGCAACACTTTTGCCTTGACCTCCATTTTCAGAGGCCTAAGAAGATTAATGAAGATTATGAAGATGTAGAAGAGCTCTACGCTAAAGTCAGTACATGACGTACTTTGATTAAGCTGCTCTCTTGCTGTCATTCTGTTGTTTCTTGAGACTTGTGCAAATGGTTTTGAATGTCTGCTGACGTTTTTGTCAGTTTTCACACATACGCTCTGACCTGTTTGGTACAAAAACATCAACTGTGGATGTCAGGAGGTCTTGCACAGATTAAGAAATCAACAAGGAAAAAGGGGAAACTAGACAGGAAAGCACATGGCCTGATTAAAACAAACAAAGCCATGAGCTATCACACAAAACACGTGGGGCTGTCACGATCGTGACACTAGACTAGAAAAACGTTTTAAGCCCGTTGACATAAGCAGAACAAAGGCACACTGCCATTCTGCGTCTTACCTATTGTTTATTTTTTGTCCAATTTTTGTGTGTTACTTCCAAAAAGTTTGATCATTTTATTGGTTTGCAGTTTGCCAACTCAAATTCAACTCATAAAATGAATGAAATTTAAAATTCTAATATTAGTACAATAATACAAAAACTTTTATTAAATATATATTTTTAATCTCATATTTAAAGTGCATTTAGAATTTTTATTTTGGTGCAACACTAGTTTCCACATCAACACCAACTTCATATGTGACCCTGGACCATAAAACCAGTCATAATGGTATTTTTTCAATGGAGATTTATACATCACCTGTTTGTTAGGATAGGACAATATTTGGCGGAGATACAACTATTTGAAAATCTGGAATCTGAGGATGCAACAAAATCTAACAATTAAGAAGGTCACCTTTGAAGTTGTCCAAATGAAGTCCTTAGCAACACTTTACTAATGATAAATAAAGTTTTGATATATTTACGGTAGAAAATGTACAAAATATCTTCATGGAACATGAACATGATGATTTTTGGTATAAAAAATCTAGAATTTTGACCCATACAATGTTTTGTTAGCTATACTACAATTATACCCGTGCGACTACTGGATTTGTTGTCCACGCAGGGCCGGATTATCCATAGACGGGATTGGGCAATTGGGGGCACCAAGGGCTCCAGCCTTTTGTTGTAAATTGAGTCTTTTGGGGTCTCTTATGGCCAGAATCGTCAAGGGGGTTGTATTATTCATTGGTCACAACTTCCTATTCTGAAAGTTTGATCAATTGTACATAAAGACATGTGCAATAAATGCATAGAGAGTTCAGTCTATTTAAAATCAAAGTTATATACAGTTTAGATTTTGGGGAAAAATGTCTGCTTACGCTCCTAACATTTACAGTGAGGGGCTACAGTGCTACTACTAACAAGTTATTTAGGAGCCCTGCAATGACTAGACCTTTAAAATATGGGGGGGGGGCTTCAAATGTGATCACCCTAGGGCACTACATTGTGTTAATCCAGGCTTAGTTCACACACATATACATGTATATAAAGAGTTTGAGTTTGTCCTTTGGAAGATTTTTTAACCCATTATTTGTAGTTTTGTTATCGATGCGTCTGAATGGTTTGTGACTGTGAGCATTTTAATTTGTATTTGTGATGTGTTCATCATTCACAGAGCAATGCAAATCCATTTTTTTCTTTTAGTGTTGCTCTGAATTTGTGGTGTCTTTTCTCACAGCCGTTCATGGGTGATAATTACTGTGATGCCATCAACAACCGAGCTTACTGCAACTATGATGGAGGAGACTGCTGCCATTCCACTGTCAAGACTAAGAAGGTACTGAACCCATCCACAACACTACAACTATTTGTTATTATTAATATTATGCATTCTTTGTACAAGTCTTTTATTTTTCCTTTTAATCAGTTATCACTGTCCAGTAGTTTCAGCATTTGCACAATTTCATTCGGTTGGCTCTATACTACTTCTTGGAGTCTGTGCATATGGGTGTATATCACAGGCTTGGAAAAAGTTGCATGTTATACAAGGATCTGAACCTGTAAATCTGCTTGAGGTAGTTAGTAGCAGGTAGGTTAGATATCCGTGAGTGCAGATTTATTCACATAATAAACTCCATTTCCTTTCATTTCATTGGTCTTTACAGTGAGATAACAGAAGCAGAGCCAATAATGACACTGATCAAATAGTTCTTGAGCTTATAATTTCCCACTTATAGGATCCCAAAGTGTCGTAAATTTGGGTAAATTTGGGATCTGCTAGTTGGCAAGTTGACGTTTCCAGGCAGCTCTGAGCTTTTCTCCTTTTGCACCATCATAGTCGAAAACATTTGGCGTCGGTTCAGAGCTCGAGTGTGTGAATTGTCTCGATTCATTAAATCCTGTCTGCGAGAGCATTCTGTTTGAGGATTTCGCAATAGTGCGGCCTACGTCATCGAGCAGAGAGAGATCTTAGCTGGTGCTGACCGTGTGCCAGTGTTGATAGAAGGTTAAATTGTTCTGCAACCGTAAGCCAGACCGCTGGTGCCTGTGATAGTATGTCACACCGTTGGCAGGTCATCGAGATAAATCGTTTGACGAGCTAAATGCTGTTGTATAGCAGTATCACTTTGTGGAAGTTTGGCCAAAGAGAGTCAGGCAATGTCATGTAGTTTAGTTTGGTTTTGCAGGATGCATGTCAAACCCTGCCAAGTCTGGGATTTCCGAACACGGCAGATCTCGAGTCTGCTCGGCAGTGCTGCTTCAAAGACTTGATGTATTGCAGAAAACTCCCATAAACCTCTGGGTCAGGGAAACAACATACATCCTATTGGCGACAGATTAAGTCCGACTCCCGGAGCATCGACTGATACGAGAATCCCCTCGCATTCGACCCATTTCTCACCCTGACAGCAAATATTTCAGCTGGGATTTGCAAAACATCTCATCTCTGTTGTTCACCTGTGCTTAGAGAAAATGAACCAATCATCATTTGGCTAACTGGATTGCTTGTCAACAAACAGGGAACTGAAGATTATCATCTAAGTTTAGCATCAGTATCAGTTTTGTGCTCAATGAGTCCGTTCGCATTTATCCATGTACTTCCCAAACTCATTTATTTTTCCCAGTCAGGCTCCCAAACGCGAGAACAGATCAATGAAGGTCACACATTGATGCTCAGATAAGCGTCAGTCAGACTTCTTATGATCTTTTGATTTTGAATTGCGCTTAACGTCTCTGTGCCGTACAACGAACCTTTATTCAAAACATTTGTGACCTCAGATCCATCCTTGCCGTTCACGTGTTTGTTTCTCTTGCTTATCTCAGCCTGCCGTATTCACTTGATCCCAGCTCAGTGTTCTCAGAGAGATTTGTGTATGGATGACTGACCGTTTATTATTTCTCTCAGAGACTTTGAAGGTGCAAGTGAAACTGTATGTAAGGTCAGTGATGGATGATTCGCTAATCATTACAAGCTGGCAGCCGGCGGGCACAGAGACGCCACCTCTTCACTTCTCTTCTTAAGGATTTCCTTTTAGGCTGGGAAATATTTAATAGTTTTTTTCACTTGTTGTGAAGATCGGCACTGAAGTGTGCTCTTTTCTTAGTTGAAAAGAATCAAAGAACATCATAGATAACTGGGATATCTTAATGTGGACTTGTACGGGCAGGTTTAACCTCCTAAGATTCGAGCTTTGGTTTGGCTTGCATTTTAGATTTCTTCCAGCTATTTGGGGTTAGGAAGAACCAATAAATATAATAACCAAATATTTTTCTTTGAACATGAAGCAGTGTAATTGTTCATGTTTCAGTTGCACAGAATTCAGTATTATGGTGCAAACTATAAAAAATGTGATGACCCACCACGGTCTTAGAAGGTTAAATTGGGCTGGGGCTGAGCCCAGCTCATAGGCTGATGGTCTAGCTCTGATCCCACTAGTGTGAAAGTACCCGACATGAAGCGAGGATAATGTGTTTTCATTCATTCCTATGGACGATTGCGTCAGAGCTACCACCATGCACATGCCTATGCCTAACCCTTAACCCTCAAACAACGAGGATGGCTGCAGGGTGGGATCTGGCGCTGATCTGGTTCGGGGAAAAAATCAGCACATGGCAATCGCAGTGATGATCAGGGTTGCCGAGTCCATGGTTTTCCCACGAAATTGGGCTACTTCAACACTGTTGCAGCGGGCTGTTTTTCATGTCTGCGGGTTGAAGGGACCCCAATAATGTGAAATTTAGCCCTGGGAATGCATATTTTAGCAGATAAATCCTGCCAAAAAAGCAGATTTTACCTCCGGAACGTGATTTTCACCCCGGATGACCCCCGTCGAAATGCAATGTTTTAAGCTAGTTTTCATTAGCAATTTGGGATTTTTTGTTGTGAAAACCTGTCAACCCTGGTAATGATTATGCTCTCACCACGTGAAGAGTACGTTTTCTTTTAATTTACTTTGGTTACGGTTTACGCATATAACTTTTTATGGTTTACCAGTTTCTAAGATCGTACAAGCTTTGCATACCCCTCGAAAGCGCCCCCCATAACAAATCCCAATATAACCCCTGATTAAGGGATATTAGCTAGTGCCTTGCAGCACCCTGGCAACCACCTGGAACACTGTAGCACTGTAATACAAGTTCATGCACTCACATTTGAAAATATTTTTGTTTCTGTTGAGTGATAAGAAGTTGCTGGTACTGCTGTACTAACTAATGTTGTAAAATAACCTTGAATTTGTTGAAACAGGTGTAGAGTTAGAGGATCACTCCACTATCCTGATAATTTACTCACCACCATGTCTTCCAATATGTTTGTCTTTCTTTTTTCAGTCAAGAAGAAATGACGTTTTTTGAGGAAAACATTGCAGGATTTTTCTCCATATAGTGGACCTCAACAGTTTACAGTTTCAATGCAGCTTCAAAGGGCTTTAAAATAGGGTTGCATAACGATTAATCGCGATTAATCTATTGCAGAATAAAGGTTTTTGTTTACATCATATATGTGTGTGTACTGTGTATAATCACGTTGGATAAATAAAAACACATGCATGTATATATTTTATTATAATATTGTATATTTATGTATAATTTATATTATATATATATAAATATAAATACTTAATATATAAATATATTTTTTCTTAAAATTAAACATGCATGTGTGCATATTTATATACATAATTATTATTCACAGTTCACACAAATATATGATGTAACCAAAACCCTTTATTCTGTAATTGATTAATCGCGATTAATCGTTATGCAACCCTATCTCTAAATGATCCCAACCGAGGCATAAAGGTCTTATCTAGCCAAACCATCGTCAAAAAAATAAAAAAGTACTATTAAACCACAATGTCTCGTCTTGCACTAGCTGTGTTATGTGCTAGCGCTTATCACGTGGGAAGGTCACGCGTTACATATGTGAAACACACAGATCATTTTAAACCATAAGCTGACACAAAGACTTTAATTATTATCAATCCACATACAACAACGTCTGAATGCTCTTTTTCTCCATACATGTAAACACGTACCCTTTCCTCGGTTGGGATCGTTTAGATCCTTTGAAGATGCATTGAAACTGTGAACTGTTGGGGTCCGCTTTGTGGAGGGGAATCCTGGAATGTTTTTCTTAAGGGGCTGAATTTCTTCTCGACTGAAGAAAGAAAGACATAGACATCTTGGATGACATGGGGGTAAGTAAATTATCTGGATTTTTTCAAAGTGGAGTAATTCTTTAAAACAAATTTTTCTTTATAATTACATCATAGAGTCAGATGTGTTTCTGTTTGGCACTTGGGTCAGTAAGGTTTTGTTGCCAGATGTAACAGTCTTACACTTGAGCTGTTTGTTTTTAAATCATCATTTCCGCTGTAGTTTCAGATTGAGCGCAGGTTACTTTAAAGTGTTAAGAAAATGTTAGCACACCAGTGTAAGGTCCAGGTTTAAGTAAATATCAACATGCACATGATGTTTTCATTGAAGTTCTTCTGCACAATTTTTAAAAGTTTAAAGTTTGTTTAATAGAAAGAAGTTTAGAGAGGTTTTGTTTTTCTAGTCTAATGTGAAGGAAACGCGCTCTGGATCACAATAGTGTAGTGTATTCAGGAGTTTTCATGGTTTCTGGAAAGGTTTAAGACATACAAAAACATCTGAAACCATTACTGATGTTTCTATTTTTTTTTAAATATGTGTTTATTACCAATGACAAATTCATAACAAATAATTGAATCACCATTACACTTTTTGCCTGCAAACCACCTTTACATATTTATCAATATACTGCATATGATAGTCATCTATATCTGATATTAATATATAACTACCCAGTTTCACGAGGTTTCGTGATATAGTTACGTAATTTTTGTATTCTTTTTTTCTGATATTATCATGAATTTCCACGTTTTTCGTGATCGTATAACGAATTCCTGTTTTTCGTGTGATTATCACGTCTTGGTTACTCAACTGCTTTTTTCTATTTTTAAACCATTGTCGCTTCGGTTTAGGGTTAGATTTGGTGTTTGCATTAAAATGTCACTTTATGTATTGGTTTATACAATTTTTTCTGATTAATGTTTTTATATGTCGCCCGGCGTTAGGGTTAGAGTTGAGTTTGGGTAAGGATATCATTTTATGTAAATCTAACCCTAAATCGAAGCGACAATGGTAAGAAAATAGGTCAAAGCAGTTGAGTAACTAATACGTGATAATTACACGAAAACAGGAATTCGTTATACGATCACGAAAAAACGCAGAAATCAATCAAATATCACAAAAAATAATAAAAAAAATTTGTGACTACATAACGAAATTTCGTGAGACTGGGCTGTATATACATGATGACATTTATACATGACATTCATTTGTATATGATATTTATCTTTAATCTATGTGTAATAAATCTATAGGAGATAATCTATACACGATATGTGATATTCATCTATACATGCTATTCATCTAAAGATGTTGTTAATCTAATATATACATGAAAAACAATACGTAAAAATACATGACCATAGCAAGAAAATACAGCATCTCAGTTGGCTGTCAAGGCATCTGAGGGACAACCTGGATTCATTAGGTTCTTGTTTGCATTCCCAACACCCCGTACCCTGCCAAAGCAGTAAATTAGAGAGCGGGGAAAGTCCTGCAGGCCGCCATTAAGGCTGGCAGAAACCGCTCGCGTCTCTTACCTTTTATAAGAGTTAATTATCAACGTATGTCGGGCTTGCCACACAATGTTTACGGCTATAAAACCTCATCTCCAAATGGGCTTTACAGTTTTCCAAAGACTTTCTTTTAATCCTGCCCGTTAAAGGGAATAATGGCGATGAAGTGCCAGCCGTGCAGAAAAGGGGCAACGCTGGGAAACGTCTGGTTACTGCAGAGAGGAAAACATTAGGGTGAGAGAGTTTCGGCGGTAAATACTGCACAGGAAAATACAGGAATGCTGCAGACCCCCGAGAATTCAAAATGAAAAAGTTGCATGTAAACTTAAACATATGGAAAGGGGGGCGTAATGGTTGCCACAAACCTCTTATAATGCAGACAAATTGTTGCTCCTCTAAAAACGGACAGCTAGGCTTTCTCATTCAACTTCAATATTGCTTTTGAAAGTAATACATCAAGCTTAACGGTTTTAAGAAAGACGTGGCCTACGTGAGCCCAAACAGGAGCTGTAGTGCGGATGAACATCAGGCTGTGGTCTGCTGAGGATCTCCTGCCTCCTCGTACCGAACCGCAGTCTGACGCATTCATCCCGAGGTGGGGATTACGGGCCGTGACGTACATGATCTGTCAGAAAACTTTCATGTCTGCTGGATCGCCCGCTGACATCAACAACTGCCCTCCGGCTGCCCTTCATCAGCCCCAGATGTGACAGCTGGCCCTGACACCCTACAGGTCAAGGGCTGAGAAAACCACACCAAATTTACCACCCACCACCCAATCCGATAGTCAGAAAGAGAGAGAGAGAGAGAGAGAGAGAGAGAGAGAGAGAGAGAGAGAGAGATGTGTTAGGAGTGATGACAGGAGGAAAGCAATAAAATGCCATTAAAACCAGCTTAATCCACTATAGGCTGTCTAGCTGGTCTATGGGTCTGGTCAGGTTTTGTTGGCCTAAGGGGGTTTATGGCACTTGTCAGCTGGTCAGTCTGCAAGAGCAGGAAACCACCTTAAGAGATGTTTTTTTCTTTGGTTCTTCACAATTTTGATTATTGCAAATGTCCTTTAGTATCGAATGACTTCCACCAGTTTTATCAAACCCTCATCTCCGTCTTCCATTGGTCAGACAAAGGTCTTGTTGTGCACCAGGATCGTATCACATCAGTTTCGTTTGTTCAATTGTTTAGGCATTATTATATGAACAAACAAACGGGAACAGCACATATGGTCCTGCTTTCAACGACTGGAGGATTTTATGGTGAGATGCAGCTGGGGTCTCGAGGGGACGACGCACCGCGGCAGCTGGTGTCAGTGACGCACTACCAGCATTTACTTGTGACGTCAAGAGCTAAACAAACCTTCGCATTCTCTCTCAATCTGTCCAAGCGGCTCAACTCTCGACCTTGCTGCGATTGAAACGTGGCCTTCGAGTACACTAACATGTTTTCTTTTTTCTTCAAGGTCATCCCCTTTCCCACGTCCTGCGATATCCGAAAAGAATGTGCATGTCGGGATCCCGACGCCTTGGAGAACCGAAAGGAAGATCACCTGCACTCGTTGGGTTGAGACATCAACGAGCCGAGACCGAGACACAGATATGTTGCTGCTTCACAGGTGTACCTCTTACGTCATAGCTCTTCACTCTTTCCTCACCCTGCTTCTCCTACGTATGAAAAAAGACCCTCGAAAGGATCAAAGTGGGTGTCATCTCTCATCGACCCTTCCAAAAAACACAAAAGAAAAGCACGCACACAGACATGCTCCATGTGAACGCTCCATGTAAACGCTCCACGTGAACGCTCCACGTGAACGCTCCACTTGAACGCTCCAGAACCGAATAATGCAGTTTCTCTTTTGTTTGCATTAAGACCAAAGTCAAAAAAATGAAGAAAAATCTGAAAATTTACCAAACATACATGACTTCAGAGAGCAACATAATTGCCAAAAGAAACACCCGCTCCACTCAGTTAATTTCGAGTTTGTTTATTCCGACGCGACCTTACTCGATGAGACGGTAAGTGCTCGTCCGGCCTTCTTGAAGGTCCTGGAACACAGACGATGGACAGTACGATCGGGTGTAGGACTGGTTTAAACCAGATCAAAGTTCATGTGCACATTGCAGGAGTTTGAGAAACGTGTGCCATTAACCTGAATGTGTTGCTATTCAGGCAGGTGGCTATAAACATGCTAACTGTTAGCCGTCCAACCGTCTCATTACACAGCCCGAAGTGTTTGACTGATCAGGAAATCTCTAAAACTGGCAAACGGGCAAAAAAGCTTTGAGAAACGAGAGGAAAAGCCAAAAAACAACGTTCATACAGTGGATACGATGTGGTTGTGTTGACACGGCCGCTGTCATCGCTGCTAAGATCGCTGCTATAGATCGAAACAACAGACAGCATCGAGTGTGTCGTCCGTCTGCCTTAACATTTACCTCTGATCTGTCGTAACCTCCCATCTGCACACAGTGCAGAAGATATATATGTAGTGTATCATCATGCTAAAGATTGTATGTTAAATAGTCACTGAATGTAAAAAAGAAACATTGGTGTAAACGTTTTCTATTCATTGCGATTATTTACTGATCCTCAGATTAAGCACTCTTTCTATACATTGACAGTTTATAGGGAGCATGGCTATTGTGCTTTATATTGAATGCAACCCAGACAATATGTGACTCCGGGCCGGATCTGCACCAGAAGTCAGCGGATCCCGCGCGGCTCCAGCCCAGAGTCGTCTGCTGTCTGGTTGTATAGAAACCAGATCTTGTACATAATGTGTTGCGCAGAAGAAAACAATAAAATCGTAAAATGGCACGAGGATGAGTAAATAATCACAAGATGTCTATCAGTAAATTGGGATGAATGAAATGATGAAGAGCGATGCAGGCGTCATAGACCAGATGAATGAGATTTTATTCACACAGTCTGGTGAAGAGGTTAAATCAGGACAGTGTATTGTAAAACCATCAATCTGACATCAAAGAGAATTTAATTGTCTTTGTGAATTTATTGCCAGTCGAAACACTTTTTCTGAAGAGTATATTACCGTACACGTGCCAACTTTTAAACCACCTTTAGTGTTTCTGGCCCCTAAACTTAAAATGCTACGGGCACAATCGAGTCTCAAAGCTGCCAAGAACTCGCGTTCAAGAAAATAACACACAGCTTCCCCATCTCATCAGAAAGACTTTATATACGTCGTCATCAAACACTATTTGGCTACCGACTGTGAAGATTTGTCTCTTCCCCAAAGTCTTAAACCGACATCCGTACAGATCTTGGCATTACTTGTCACACGGTTTTACCTCCCATAACTTTGAGGCTCTTGAAAACAAACAATGCCATGGGTTCATGTGCGAGAGAGGCATTGTGTTGTGTAACATCTGCTGAGGAGTGATGCCAAAACCTCACGTTGTACCGAACAACTGAACATTTCTCATCGAGCCGCTACGCTTACTCTCGCTGTTATTGGGCCGACGCTGAAGAAAATGTTAAATTGGCCCGAAAACGGGTTTCGTGGTGGTTTATTGGTATGGAAATATGCCGAGGCATTAAGGATTGTTTGCCTAACGTTTTAATAGGCTTCACTTTGTGCAATTGTAGATGTATGATAGTTCAAATATAATTACTTTATAAAGAAGAAAAATAAAAAAGGTCAGACATCTATATCACGCTTGAAAATATTCAGAAATCTCGTTATATGTGCCGAAGCATAAAGGCTGAAGTAGATACAGTAGTTACTTTTTATTGTGCTTATTGCATTTTCTGTCATTTATATTTCTAAAAAAAAAAAGAAAGACAAAAAATAACAACAACATCTTATGTATCAGTGTTTGTGTTATTCACCTCAGTTGTGCACTTTTGAGAGGCCAATTTAAAGGAATACTTCACCCAAATAACCATATTTTTGCATAATTTTTTATCATTCCAGATAAATATGACTTAATTTGTTCATTTGAATTATTTTATATTAAAATGCTTCATATATGGGGGTCAACATGGTGAAGCGCCAAAAAGCACACACATCTATTACGAAAGTGATCTAGCCTGATCTCACAAGAATTTGTACGTATTTTTGGCTAATTCGTACAAAGTGAATCGTACACAAAAATGTACGTGATTATCATAAAAAAATAACGAAAATAACATCTCAGAGGCAAGAAAATCGTACAAAAATTTACAAATGCACTGCAAAAAATGATTTTCAAGAAAAAAGATTCTTAAATTAAGATGCTTTTTCTTGATGAGCAAAATGACCCGGGAGAATAGGTCTGGTTTTGGACCAAAAATACTAAATTTAAGTGATTTTGCGGATAAAACAAGCAAAAAAAATCTGCCAATGGGGTAAGCAATTTTTTCTTGAATTTAGTGTTTAAAAAAATGTTCAAGGTTTTTTTGCTGTCTTACTTAGTATTTTTGTCTTGTTTTCAGTAGAAATATCTAACAATTCTTAAATCAAAATGTTTTTTCTCGAGGAGCAAAACGACCTAGGAAAATAAGTGTAGTTTTACAGAAAAAATATACAATATACAAAGTGAATTTGTGCTTAAAACAAGCAACATTATCTGCCAATGGGGTGAGAACAAGAAAACTTATTTTTAGATTTTTTTCTCACCCATTGGCAAGTATTTTTGCTCGTTTTAAGTGCAAATTCACTTAAAATTTATATATTTTTTGTCTATAAACTAGACAAAACTATTTTCTTATGACATTTTGCTCATCAAGAAAAGGCATCTTAAGTAAAGATAGTAAGTAAGAAAGTCATTTTTTGCAGTGAATTAGTAAAATACATACGAATTGGCATGAGATAGCGTTAATATATGAAGCGAAACAATCGTTTTTTTTTAACTATTGTTTTTATTTAGCGACCGATAGGTTGTGTATCCAGAGCAACGTACAGATTAGCATAAAAAGTTTAAATATGTTGGCACGCCGATAACTGATTGATATTTCTCATGAGCGATTGTCATATTTGAGTGAACTATTCCTTTAAGAAAATGTAAACTTTTAAAATCGCTGCTATTGTACGCCAGGAAAATTTGGAGGGAAAACATTATTAATGTATTATTATTTTTTTATTTTTACTATATGATGAGCTTCTGTGATTATTGATGACTGTTGCATTATTGTGGTCCCATTGGCTGATATTATCATAACACGCAGAGCGGATATCAAATGTTGTGATGTTGTCTATGTTCAAGACTTTGGGATCATAGCGAACTGGGCTTTAATATTTTAATGTTATTCAAAGTGTATTGTATGTCGTGTAATGTTTTTATCATTTGTGATGCAAATGTATTGTGTGTATTTTGTTTTTGTTCTGGTTGAAGGATCATTATTATTATTGTTATTATTATTATTAGCAGCATTATTTTTATTAGTATAATGAAGGAATCACACACCCAAAGAAAAAGGAAAGATTTGTAGGAAATATTTCACAGATGACAGATAGTTTTATGAGATGAGCGAGAGATTTAATGATGTATAAAGATTTTCTTTGTTATATATTGAGAACAAAATATATCATGTTGCTATTACATAAAATGATGTAACTGTACTTCAGATATGAACAAATCAACGCAACGTTAGTTGCCTGTAGGTACAGAGAGATCAGCATCCATGCGTTGCCAAATGAGCATCAAACCTCAAGTCACTTGCCAATGTATCGATAGAGCTTGCGAACGACAAGCCTGTCAGCCAATGCTTCCTTTATCTTTCTTTAAGAAATGTGCTGCCTGGTTTAATCTCGTCTTTCACGATACTTCATCTCTATGGACAGATCCACAAACCAAAAACCTTTCTGTTGTGTCAGTTTTACTGGAATCGAAGCGTTCAGGTTTATAGCTTGTTCAATGAAGTTTCACAGCTCTACTGTACCGCGCCGTGGGATCTCTCGCCGTACCTCATATGCCTGTAAAGTTTGCTGCTTCCATATTTTGATATTTTAGTGATTATTAGCGACATATAATGATGTACATAGTAGAACTATTTATTGAGAGTGTTATACTTTTTTAAGTTATATTTTTATTGTTCATGTAAGTTATTTGTACAATGGTCTTGTAAAATGGTCTAAAAACATATAGGGTCTGTTCTGTTCTTTATCTGTTATTTCACCGCTATATATAATTTTTTTTGGTTGTTGTAAAGAGAAGGAAACAAAGGGTCATTTGTGAAGTGCTTTTATCAGCCATTTTTTTATTGTATTTGCACCTTCATTAATTCATGTGAACTGCACATAAAGAGGTTTAATGTATACCACCTCATTCTTTTTTAGACTCTAAAATACTGGGACACAACTGCACAATGTTTTGAGTTCAGATGCATCAGCAGTGGATGACAGATGAACATTTTAGTGTTGCAAATGCGTTTGTTCACGTGTCAAAATCTGGACACACTGTAAAAACATAGTACTTTTGTCTTGTTTTGTGTAGAAATTCTTAAATCAAGATGCATTTTCTTGTTAAGTAAAATTACAAGAAAATAAGTCCAAAAAAAAAAATGTAAGGAAATTTGTGTTTAAAACCAGCAAATAAAAAAGTAACAAAAATTGGACAATGTACTACAAAAAAAATATTTTCAAGAAAAAATTTTCTTGGTATTTTTGTCTTGTTTTCGGTAAAAATATCAAAAAATTCTTAAATCAAGATGCTTTTTCTTGATGAGCAAAACGACCCAAAGTGTTTAGACCAAAAATATCTATAAATATATAAAAAATATAAAATGTAAGGAAATTTGTGTATAAAACAAGCAAAAAAATCTGCCAATGGGGTAAGCCAATTTTTCTTGACTTTTTCTTGAATTTAGTGTT
Source organism: Misgurnus anguillicaudatus (assembly GCF_027580225.2). Taxonomy (NCBI): domain Eukaryota; kingdom Metazoa; phylum Chordata; class Actinopteri; order Cypriniformes; family Cobitidae; genus Misgurnus; species Misgurnus anguillicaudatus. The sequence continues at coordinate 1,799,713 of NC_073358.2, read as the reverse complement.
TAAGAAAAATGTTCAAGATTTTTTTGCTTACCCCATTGGCAGATTTTATTGCTTGTTTTATGCATAAAATCAATTAAATTTGATATTTTTGGTCTAAAAACTAGACTTATTTTCTTGGGTCGTTTTGCTCATTTTTTTGATGTTTTTACTGAAAACAGGACCAAAGTACTATGAAATGAAATTCTTGAAAATATTTTTTTTTGCAGTGTGGGGTAAGAAAAAAAATCTTGAAATAAGTTCACTTTTTTTCTTAATCACTTAATTCAAGCAACATATAATGGTGTACATGGTAGAAGTATTTATTGAGTGTTATACTTTTTTTAAAGGGGACATATCATGAAAATCTTTTCCAAAATGTTTCCATGTTTAATTGAGTCCCCGGTGCTTCTATCAACTAAGAAAATGTGAAAAAGATCAACTTAGTTTTGGGAAACCATTATCCGCAAGCATGTGTAAAAATAGCTCATTGAACTTTGCTCATTATAGCTCATTGGCTCCCTTTGTGATATCAGAAGGGGATCTTATTATAATAATACCGCCCCTTAATCTGCACTATCCAAACACGGCACTGACATTTAGTGCAGAGAAAAAGAGAGAAAATAATTGACAGCACAATTGAGTTTCAATTTCAACCACCATTATGGTGATCAGTGTTTGCATTTCATCAACTCATTTGCATTTGAAACAGCACATTTTTGCTCACACCTACAAAGTGTCAACTTTAACACGATATAATAAATGATCATTGTGGCATTTTGAGCTAAAATTCACATATGTACTGTGGGGATTTATTTGACATCTTAAAAGGTCTTGTGAAATGTCCCCTTTAAGTTATATACAAGAAACATTTTCTTACCCAATTGGCAGATTTTTTTGCTTGTTTTAAGCAAAACTTAAGTTTTATATTTATTGTCTAAAAACTAGACTTTTTTCTTATTTCATTTTGCTCACCAAGAAAATGCATTTTGATTTAGGAATGTTTAGATATTTGTACTGAAACAAGACAAAAATATGAAGTAAGAAAGTCATTTTTTTGCAGTGCATTTACAGTTTTAGAGCTTCTTCGTATTCAGATCTTCAGCTCCTCTAAGTTGATTTATAGCAGTTGAAAGTAATGATGTAAAAACAGTGATGCGATCGTATCTTTAATTTCATTAGACCCAATAATATCAGTTACTCCTCCAGACCCCTTTTACATCTTTATTACATCATAGCCACATTCGTGCCTCTTCAAACTGATCACCATTTCACTTCACAACACTTAAAATGCACATGATCAGTTCTGTCCTTTGCTCAGTTCATATAACATTTGTGTTGAATTATGTCAGTGGGACACAGATCTTATGAACTTTTCACGAGTTCATGATGTTTTGAATTCATTTGCTCTTTCTCACTGAGGTTTTTGGTCTTCTCACACTGAATCAACACAGACTCCTCTGAATTCTTCGTCTGCTGTCTGGGTGGTCAGGCCGTTACAAACTCTTCCGCACATACCACACTTATGTTTTATTATAGTTCATGCTTTTTGTTTTGTTGTCAGTCATATTTATACTTTGGTGCTCTGGATTATTGCAAACACACCTGATGTATCGTGATTTGAAAGATGCTGAATGAGTACTTTATTTCTCTGTCATGTATCGTGCATTAATAAACACTGGTAATGTTTAACACTCTGAATTGGCCTCGTCATTTCATTTGTTGCTTTGCTTTCATTTTGAAATAAAAGCTTTGCTTTCATATTTGCCTTTTATTCAGACGTTTGGCTACCAGAAAAACAGATCCAGTTCAATAGAATTAAGTCTGGATTATGGAGCAGGCAGGTCAGTTAACTGTCAATGATCCGACTGAGAGCCCGACACCTGGAAACAAACCACTTCAGACCTGAAACTGATACTGGTTTTATAGTTAGACAGACTATTGACATTTAAAACCACTACAAATCTTTGCAAGATGGGGAGGAAAAAATGTCTGATGGGTTAAACGTGACGCTGCATACATTAACTGCAGTTTAAATCATGTCTGCTTTTACCAAGACATCATTGTAGTAGACTACTCACCAAACATATAACATAACTGCTGTAAAAATTTTTGCAGTAGTTATGCAGCTTTATGCCAGTAACTTACTGTAGATTTAAATATATGTTACACTGCAAAAAATGATTTTCAAGAAAATAAAATCTTAGTATTTTTGTCTTGTTTTCAGTAAAAATATCAAAAAATTCTTAAATCAAGATGCTTTTTCTTGATGAGCGAAACGACCCAAGAAAATAAGTCTAGTTTATAGACCAAACATGTCAAATTGAAGTGATTTTGTGCATAAAACAAAATACAAACAAGCAAAAAATTCTACCAATGGGGTAAGCAAAAAAAATCTTTAACATTTTTCTTAAACACTAAATTCAAGAAAAATGTAAGAAAAATTTGTTTACACCATTGGCAGATTTTTTTTGCTTGTTTTATGCACAAAATCACTTCAATTTGACATGTTTGGTCTATAAACTAGACTTATTTTCTTGGGTCGTTTTGCTCATCAAAAATCGTAATTTTTTTAACTGAAAACAAGACAAAAATATTCAGAATTTTTTTTCTTGAAAATATTTTTTTGCAGTGTATTTACTGGCAGCATTAAACATGAACAAGTCTTTATCTTTAAAGAATAAAACTATAAAATAACAGCCTCATGCAAAGCATTCTGGGAACCAGAAATCCTCATCTTCAGATGAGGCATTTATTTTATAGTTTTATTCTGTAAAGATAAAGACTTGTTAAAGTGTAATGTTCATTTAGTAAATAACATAAATTAAAATCTACAGTAAGTTACTGGAAAACAGCTGCCAGTAATACTGTCATTTAAACACAAATTTACAGCGTACATTACGGAACCAAACTTCACTTATGTCAAGAGCTATGTCACACTGTAAAAAATATGCAGCATGACGTCAAAACAACTTGGTTTTGCAAATCAATTCAACCTACTATTTTAAGATTTAGCTTAAAAAAGTTGACATAACTTATAAAATCAAGTTGAAATTGTTTCATTTGTTAATTTTTTTTACGTTAAAGTAACAAAAATATACGTTGATTTGACGATTTTTTTTCAGTCTGCAAGGTCTTTTTCTCAAATAAGAACTGAGTTTTGTGTTAAACAAAATTAGATTTTTGCTCTGTTTCTCAAACAAAGCTACTAGTAGTTAATACAGTAGTTACAGTATATAGTATGAATGAATACATCCACCATGTTGATACATCACGTGACATAACAACACATTAGTTGTTAACTGGAATGACGTTAAACAAACGCAGTTTATAATAATATATGTATTTGCATTTGAATAGAGCCGCGTTACTGCTTCAGACATTTTTGAATAAAACAACGCCCCTCCGTCTTCTTCTTCATTGGATAACTCCTCTCCTGGGGGCTCACGGAGTAGTAAAGGGTCCAGCAAAAGAACATTTCGGGATCTTGCCGGAAACAGTAGATCATCCAGGTAGTTTTCACCTATGGAATACTATGAATTAAGACATACTACTCGCCTGGCCTACTATATAGTATGGAAGTAGGCGGTTTTGGATGGATCATGTGACTTATTGTAACTTTATACCACAGGGTTGTTAAATGCTTCATTCTCATTGGTTGAGAAACGTTGTGCGGGTGTGCATTATTTTTCAGTAAACGCATATCTATGAAGTAGTTCCATATCACTACACCAACTGAAATAAAAAAATATTTAATTTCAACAATAAAAGGACAGACAAAAGTGCAACGTCTGCTCAGACCCCAACGTGGCGCTAAGCACTTTTTCTAAAAAGTGTTTCCATAAATATAAATGTTGCGATGGATTTTGACGTCCTCTATGATGAAATGTCTGCGTACGCTTTATAAACGAGACCTCTGATGTGCAGGCATCAAAAGTGACTTGTTTGCCAGAAAACCCGCCGCGTTAACCAATCACGAGCTTGCTCTAGTAGTGACATGATTACATAAAGCGAGCAGTCTCGAAGAGGCCCCTCACATGACGCAAATTTCCACGTGAATGTCTCGATAACTAGAATGTCATGCACACGTGAATGAAGCGAGTGAACTCAAAATGTTCAAGCGGCAAACTAGACGCGGTAGACGAGAATTTGAACCCACAGTAAGACTTCTTGCAATTGTGTGAATTGATTTTATACAGTTGAGGATAAAAAACAATCATTCATTCTCAGAAGGTTCAAGAAAATGTTAAGGAGTTACGTTATAATGGTTCAGTGTGTGACTGCACAATTTCAGGGATGCTGAATTTAGTTTCAGTGTAAATGAATGTTTTAAGGGGCAGTCACACTAGACTTTGAGCATGCAAAAAATTTTCGGGTCAGGTAACGCTTCGTCCAGTTTGCTTTTCAGTAAAAAGAAAGGTCACGCTGTGACATAGTGGTTTTCTACTGGTCACACGTCTCCACGTGATACGAATTTTCAGGTCAGAGTTCACCCGACTTAAACTTTAAATACCAACGGAATCTCATGGCAATTCGTACATATTTTACAAGGCGGCTAATTTGTATTAATTTGCACGACCACATTCATACATTTTTGTATGATTTGACTGACCCCTATTAAGTTGAAGTAGGGGTGGGGTTTCGTTATTGTTTTTTATGATAATCGTACATTTTTGCACAATTAATTTCATACGACTTAGCCAACCCGTAAAATATGTACAAATTCTCGTGAGATCGACTGGAAATACCTTTGTACGAGGTAACGTTTCCAGTATGAATGGAAGTCAATGAAATTTAAAGTGTAGTGTGACCGCACGATTAAGCTGTAAGATCTTCACGTAAATAAAACAGATTCTTGAGATTCTATATACAGATTTAATAGACCCACAACCCCACCCCATAAAACAATCATATTGACTTATTATTACATACCGCATTTACAGTCCTATTTACAATAGTATAATGAAATATCACATTAAATATAGCATGAATTATTCAAATGACTGCTCTTACTGCTTCTCCAAATTATATTCAGCAACACACATTGTCCAACAAAATCATTTACAAAATTCTGTTCTCTCATATGAACACTTTTTCCCCTTTTAAAGATGATGTGAACCTATCTGTAAAAACCCAGCTAAAGTCATTTATTTTGTTTTCTACATAATGTAAAGAACATTCTGTGAAAATATAATCTTGATATCTTTAATATTGACTAAGTAAGATCATGTCAAAGATTGAAATTAAAAGTTGATGCTCCTCATGTAATCATTAGATTATGAGACTTTAATCTGGATTTGACAGACAGGATCAGTGGCCGGTTGCATAAACTTTTTAGACTAGTCTTACATTTTTTCTTCAAAACTGATTATAACCGATTTAGTAGGATTGATAAGCCCTAACTAATTGCTAGTTGGTTAAGACTCAGTCTTAACATACCGGCTATGTTTATGCAACCAGCTCCAGATATTAAATGCATGACAGGAGTTTTCTCTGTGAGCCTCAGTGATAAAAGTCTTAAACTTTGCTCTATTACTAGTGGCAAAAAATATCAAAAGATGTACAGAATGGATGTCAAAAAAGGTTAAATAGAAAAGAAGGCAGACCAGCTATCATGTCCTCGTCTTGGATAGGTATTCCCGAAAGATATGTTTTAAAACCAAAGGTCAATAAATTCCTGGTTTTGAGTTCTGCAGCACCGTCATGCAGTTACATTCTTACATTCGGTCGTAAAAACCGATCAACCGGTCTCCATACAGACGTCCTCGTGAGAAAACCTTCATCCCTGGATTGAAAACACTTCGTATAGTCTCAAAGTCATTCGTTTGGATTTAGAAAATAAAAAACATCAGCCAGAGACCGTCGAGAAGGTCGAGTCCCCTCGTCTCATCGCAGTTTAGACTTCCCGTAAATGTTGCGTTGCACCGATATGAGTTTCTCCAGACAGACCAGACGACTCTCGTGAAGAGAACTGTGCCATAACGTGCCGACAGACCTCGAGTCCTCGCTGCGGCACAACATGTACGACACGTTCTCGGTCTGGCTCTGGATGAAGCCGCTGCGGAGCAGAGATCTGCAGAACAGACTCATCCGGTCTGTTCGTCTCAGGATTAAATGGGCCTTCCTGTAGATGACAGAGAGAGAAATCACGTGGCCTGTTTGTGTGATGTCAAAGTTCAGAGTCAAAGTCCTGAATCTCAGCTATGATGAACATGTTTTAGTACTACTAAAGTAAAAATGTCTATTAAAAAAAACAAACAAATCAAAGTCAGTGAGATGAAACCAACATCCTGAAAACGTCACATGTGTCAAAAATGAGATAATGATATTGACCGAATGCTCTCGGTACATATTATACGTTCATCAAATACTTTTGCCCTAAATTCCCTATCCTGAAAATACCACTTTATTGTCAGAGTCACTACAATCATGTGTCCTTTGTGAGTATTTGGATCTGAATACAAAATATGACAGTCATATGCTTCTCAGCGCCCCCTAATGTGTGCTTCAGTTTCTTCATTTTACATTCTGACTTTCACCACTTGCAATGTTTCTAGTTGGATCCTTTTCAGTCTGCCGTCATGATGATTCCAAACCAAGGCTGTGTGGAATGGACGTCCAGAGCGTGTGCTTAAAAACCTATTGTTTTGTATCAGGATGCTGCTCATTCATCCATTAAAACATAGAAAATACAATTTCCACAGAACAAAGAACCTCAGCAATCATGGATTGTTAAAATGAGAAGCGACACATGACCTCATTTTCAGATAAGAGCAGTGCAATGTGTATATAAAATAATTTTTGTTTTTAGCCTGTTGTTTAATTATTAATTTCAAATGTTGTGCGCATGCTTGCTTTTCTTTAAAACACGAATATAGTCCCATAACTAAGATACAGATTACAAAAAAAAGCAAGGAATGCTGCGTTAAAAGCTTTATAAAATTAAAGTAAAGGTTTATTATTAAGTCTCATAAATGAGGATAGTTTACAGGGTGCTTTTTTAAATATTTGTAAATATTCTAATAAAAATATTTTTGAGATTACGGCAATCATGCATCATACTTTATCAGCTATTAAAACACTTCTTATTTTACTTATTACACCATTACTGAAATAACAACTTTTAAAGAGAACCAAAGCTTTAATATCTAAAAAATAACTATTTTAATAAATAAAACACAGCAATTTTTTAACCCCAAACTGGTGGTCTTCTTCCTTGGCGAAATTCGTAAGGGTAAAAACTGTAAGCAATGTAAATAGGAAACCCACCTTGGTGCGAGTGCAACTGGCTTTTAAAGCGGATGACATATGAGAATCATTGGTTTATTACATGTTACGCCCCCAAACACACTCATTACGAGTGTAGGAACAACCCTTTTTTTTACCATCAACCCCATTTTTCCCATCATTAAACTAGCAAAAGTGGATTCGGACACACCTTAAGCGCTTTAGACCATGTGCTTAGATCATTAAAATAGGGCCCATCATGTACACAATGCAGTATTCTCATCTCAAATTAGGTCATATGTTCCTTGTCATTTTAACAATCCACGTTTTCTAAGGTTCTTTGCAGGGCGGCCCGAGGCATAAGCGAACTAAGCGGCCGCTTGGGGCCCCGTGGCCACCAGGGGGCCCCCAATCGTTATTTTAACAATTAAATAACTTAAACAAGTAATATAAATGAATGAATATGAATGAATGAATACAAATTAATAATTCAAGACAAAAAAAATCTGATTTGCAGACAACTGCTGTGTGTCTGCAGTGCTAGCGTTTGAGACTCACATGCAATATATACACCTTGCGTGCCTTGACATTTTGCGCCAGTGTGCAAGTGCGCGTAACTGTAATAAATGATAAGCCATGTATCAAAAAAGTTTGGCTCGCATGCGATTTGCGGATTAATATTATTATATAAATTTTAATAGGGAAAGTTTATCATTTCACGTGTTTAAAAGGCTTGCAAATGTTAACATTTCAAGTAAAGGCGCTAAAGTAAGAAGCTTTCTGGACGCATTTTTAAATGTTTAAATGTTATGATTCATTTCATTTCTGTACCCTTACTTAATGTGCAACTTTCTCCTTTTTATAAATGCTTGTAATTTCTTTATTTTTTAATAAAAAAATTGGTGATAGGGGGCCCCCAAACAAATTCTGCTTAGGGCCCCTATGATGCTCGGGCGGGCACTGGTTCTTTGTCCTGTGGAAATTTGTAAAATGATGTATTGTCTGTGTTTTGATGGCTGAATGAGCAGCATCCTGATACAAAACAATTGGTTTAAAGCGCACGCTCTGGACGTCCATCTCTCACAGCCTCGGTTTGGAATCAACATGGCGGCCGACTGAATATGGCGTACTTTTTTCCAAAGAAGTTCTTTTTAAGAATTGCCCTAAAAACCTTGCAAGACAGTCAAATGTGTTAAATAGCAATAAAAGAACTAAAGTGGCATTTGTGAAAATAAGGCATTTAAATTACTCACTAATAACCTTTTAATTTCCTTTAAATTGAAATGACTGAACCTAAAGATAAGATCCTGATAAAAAATGTCACTTAAGAGTGTTTTGCATCTAATCTGATGCATCTAATATGATGATTCAAACATTCATATTTTTATCTTAATAAACTTTAAATAGCTGAATAAACTAGAAACTAGCATGAATTTAAAGATAACACTTCTAGTATCTTTCTCATCTATTTCAATCTTAAAACATCATCTGTCATTCTCATTCTCAAATCATTTCAATGCTTTCTTGTAGACATTGTGAGAATAATATGATGCATTAATACACAAGCCTTGCTCCACAATCACATTTACATTCAGCTTTAAACTCACAATGTGATCTCTTCTGAAAGCATTTTCAGGGGTTATTTTGAGTCAAACATTACTCCAACATGACGTACAGATCCAAAATACACTTCAATCCTAATACAAACTCTGTGCTGGATATTCATAGAGATTATCTGTTCCTCAATCTTCAAGAGTAAATGAAATGTAACTGCTGGTCTCTATTTCATTAAATACTTTTTATAATACATAACAATGTTGAAAAACCATTTGCCATTATAATACTTAGACTGGATGATTTTTCAAGCTGAATTGGACAGATCATTTAGTAATACGACCTGTACTGTATAACAGCAGTCAAACCTGATGACCAGGACAAACTGTACCCAGATGAAACCCTGTACCCCACATCACCAGATCTTTGTGTTCTTTATATGCCAGAACTTTTTATTATTACATGACTTGAAAGTTGATGGAGAGGGTAAAGGGTGAAGAGGAGGACGAGTGAATAATGAGTACAGGAGGTACAATAAGAAGTGAAGAAGAGGATTGATGGATGTTGCTCTTTCTTACCTGGGTCCCAGCTCATCTTCACTTCTCCACACGAAATCCCCAAACTTCTCATAGTGTGAATTGTAGTGATGCTGTACTCGATAGAGAAGAGGAGGAGAGATCTCCATCAGTGTGTTATACGCCGTCTGCTGCTCTTTTCCACTCGTGTAGCCATTGTAGAGGTTGTACACCTTGTCTGCGATCTCTGTTTGAAGGGAATGGAAAGGTCAATGTTCATTTATTCATCGATGATCTGTTTTTGGTCTGTATTTCTGTGTGCACCTAATTCATGCTTGAATTATTGACTTCCACTTTTATTTGACTTTTTAATAATGTGATATAGTTTTTGTTCAGTTTTCTTCACATTGGAGACTGATGTGAATACAGATTTAAGACCGTGACATCATGGGTCTTCAACAGGGGGTCCGTATTTTTGGGGTCCTCCAAACATTGTTTGAATTCAAAAAATATTTTTTGGAAAAATGAAATTGATTACATTAATAGACTTATAATAGAAATAAAAACTTGATTCAAATACTTGAACACATTTTTTTTTCTCTTCTCCCTTTCAGTGAAAAACAGGTATTGTTTAAAAATAGTGATTATAAGCACATTTTGTACTATTGCCTCCCTATGACACATCGCTTTTATTGTTTCCTAATCTTTGGATAAAAGCGTCTGCTAAATGCCTACACTGCAAAAAATGATTTTCAAGAAAAAAATTCTTAGTATTTTTGTCTTTGTCTTTTTGTATTTTTTTAAGTAAAAATATCTAAACTGTTAAATGAAGATGCTTTTTTTTGATGAGCAAAACGACCCAAGAAAATAAGTCTAGTTTTTAGACCAAAAATATCAAATTTAAGGGATTTTGTGCATAAAACAAGCAAAAAAATCTGCAAATGGGATAAGCTAATTTTTCTTGAATTTAGTGTTTAAGAAAAATGTTAAAGATTTTTTTTCTTACCCCATTGGCAGATTTTTTTTTTGTTTTATGCACAAAATCACTTAAATTTGATATTTTTGGTCCAAACACTAGACTTATTTTCTTGGGTCGTTTTGCTCATCAAGAAAAAGCATCTTAATTTAAGAATTTTTAGATATTTTTATTGAAAACAAGACTAAAATACTACAATTTTTTTATCTTGAAAATCATTTTTTGCAGTGTAAATATAATGTAAATGTAAAATGAAGGTTTACAGTATGTATCCATGTATACAAAAACTGCTTATTTTTTATATTTGTAACATAACCATCATAACAAAGTATGCAAATCCAGTCTTAATTTGATGCATGTACTCGGTGTCCCTGCTCCTCCTTTCTACACATTGGGGGTCCTTGGCCTGAAAAAGGTTGAAGATCTCAGCTTTACATTATTCATGTGAAGGGATTGAGGATAATCGGTGCTGTACCTTCAGCCTTACTGTCATCCACCATGGGACAGGACGTGCGGACCGTCACAAAACTCGCATCTGATCGACTGCCACGGCTGTCCACAGCATACAGAGTAAACCTAGAGAAGAATTTGCAATTGAGATTTATACATCATGATTTATACAGCTGAATAAATAAGCTTTCAGTGATGTATGGTTTGTTAGGATAGGACAATATTTGGCTGAGATACAACTATTTGAAAATCTGGAATCTGAGGGTGCAAAATATTAAGAAAATCGCCTTTAAAGTTGTCCATATTTAAAGTCCTCAGCAAAACATATTATTAGTGATGAATACATTTTTTTTGTATATTTATGGAAGGGAATACAAAATATCTTGATGGAACGTGATTTTAACTTAATATCCTCATGATTTTTTACATAAAAAAATCAAGAATTTTGACCCATCCATATATTTTTGGCTATTGCTGCAAATATACACTTGTGATTTATAAGTGGTTTTGTGGTCACATATGTGTTATGTGTATAAAATTGAAGTCATAACTTTACATAAACCCTTTCAAAATCTCTAAAATGTTAACAATAAAAAATTACAATTGACACCAACCATCTTCAAAAATTTACATTTCCCTGGATCTTCATGTATAGTATGGTGTTGTCTTTGTGAATGTCAGTAAATGTTTGTATGTTTTAAAATATTTGTGAGTCTTTCAATTGTCCTTAGTTGAAAAAATGAATCTTATCATCATACAGTCACTGCTGGATAAAGGGACAAATATACAGAAGATGCCTAAAAAGCATTGCGTGTTGACGTGAAGAATATTACTGAAGATCAGTGGACAGTTTAATGACTCGGTCCAATATTCTGCAAAGGGTTTATAAACTTATGACTGATAACACATGTCAGATATGGCATGGACTGAATTAGATTTTTGTCGTATTAAGTCTGTTTTTAAACCCTCTCAACCCCAAGAAAACATCATTCTGTGGATCTCTTTCAGATCATTGTTTTAAATGTAACCAAAACACTTAAACACGCAAATAAAACAAACAGACCGACAGAGAAACACAAAATAACTCTGGGCTTAGTCAACACAAACTCGGCACACGCAAACTTTAGCAGGGTGATTAAAATCAAGAGGTGTCCCTGTGCATTAGAAAGCACAACTCCCAGCATGCAGCATGAAAGCTGTGATTCCAGGAGATTCTGTTACGTGTGGAAATAGCGTGCACGCCGAGCGCAGAAAAAAGCAACAGCTATTAAGGCTAATAGCAGTTTAAATGGGACTCCCACTTCCTCTAATGACGGAGTTCCGCTTGGCAAATACGAAACACATTAAAGTTGAGCTCAGCATTTTCATAGACCACCCAGACCACAGACCTGCACTGAACTGTTCTGGAAACAGCTCTGTCTCCAGTTAATCACGGCTCTCAGTCAGCGCTCGGGTCACTGAGGTCAGTGCCACCCAATACAACACCGTGTCTTTATTTAACTGATAACATCCAGTCATTTTCATCGACTATCAATCTTAACGAATCACAAGTATCGAAAGACGTAAACAAAATTTAATAGAGCAACACGTAACTCCAGGTCATGCATGCTATACTGTTGCTATATTCAAGAATAAAGGACATTACGATATTTAAAGGTTAACTATGGCAAAGCATGACTAGAACACAACATTGTCCAATCAGCATCCAGCACTATACACTGTACTGAATAGAAAAAAATGAAAAAATGAAAAAAACATTTGTTTATCCAATTAAATTTTTTCACCTAAAGTGAAACTAAAGTGAAATTTTATGTTGGATCATTTAAAAAAATACATTAATTGGTAACGCCTAAAAATGTGAAATTTTATCCGACTTAAATTTTTCACCTAAAGTGAAACTAAAGTGAACTTTTATGTTGGATCAATAAAAAAAAACTTTAATTGGTAACGCTTAAAAATTTTAGTTTATCCAATTAAAATTTTTCACTTAAGTGTAACTAAAGTGAAATTTTATGTTGGATCAATAAAAAAATACATTAATTGGAACGCCTAAATATTTGAAATTTTATCCGACTTAAAAGTTCACTTTAGTTTCACTTTAGGTGAAAAATTTATGTTGGATCAATAAAAAAAAAACTTGAATTGGTAATGCTTAAAATTTTTTGTTTATCCAATTACATTTTTTCACCTAAAGTGAAACTAAAGTGCAATTTTATGTTGGATCATTTTAAAGAAAAAAAAAAACTTTAATTGGTAACGCCTAAAATGTGAAATTTTATCCAACTTACATTTTTCAACTAAAGTGAAATTTTAAGTTGGATTAATTAAAAAATGTGAAAGCTTCTCTACTTAAAAAAACTTAACAAAAAATTAAGTTTTATAAAGTTTTACTCCTATTCTCAGTTAATTGGTCAAATTTTATCTAACTTAAAATTTCGCTTTAGTTTCACTTTAGGTGAGAAAATTATGTTGGATAAAAAAATACTTTAATTGGTGATGCCTAAAAATGTGAAATTTTATTTGATGTAAATTTTTCACCTAAAGTGAAACTAAAGTGAAATTTTAAGTTGGATCAATAAAAAAAAATACTTGCCAATGAAAGTCATTTTTCACCTTACAATTTCCACTTAACTGAGAATAGGAGTAAAACTTTATAAAACTTAATTTTTTGTTAAGTTTTTTTAAGTAGAGGAGCTTTCACATTTTACAGTGAAACATTGCCTATATTATTGTACGTTTTTAGTTTGATAAATTTACATTTACGCTTTTATGTAAAGCGACTTGTCAGCCAATTGAGCTCTTGATGTTCATACACTGCTCTATGGTATGAAGTTTTATATTGAGTACTGTAAGAAACAAGGACTTCATGTATTTAGCCGATTTCCAAAACTGTGCCGGACCACAAGTATTCAGAAGTTTACGTGAGAATGGAGCAGCATTACTCTATCGGTGGATTCCAACATCAAATTAAATCTAAAAGCAATTTTGGAATATTTATTTAAATTCCGTCATTACCAGAAATGCCGTCGTGCATTGGTACTGTAAACCGACATCAAATGCATCCAGACATTTTCTCGTTTCAGCTCGGTTGTATAATAAAGGCTCGCTGCCGTCTGTAATCAACTCCGATGAAATCGATACGCATAACAGAACGAACGAACGCTCGAAATGTTTCTTCCCACTTCCAGGGAAACGTTTCTTTACACGGCATGGTTTCTACACTTTGACTCTTCCTTTGTTTGGAAATCCATATTTCAATGACCACCAGCTGATTGTTTTGTTTGTAATCCGGACTGTTTATACACGACTTGCATAGTTTGCCTGATCTTGTTATTCATCGAACGAGCGTGGCATTCCTTTCCTAAACCTCACCAAAAAACATCGATCCAAATCCAGCATTCCCTGCCAACCCCATCAGAACAATCACATTGTTTGAATTATGTGGTTGCGCATTTTTTATCAGACAATTTGTAGTTTGGTTAAGGACTCGTTGCTGTTTTGAGTTGGCGTTACTGACTATACACTGACTCTGAATTTAGCATCTAAATGTTGTGCGCTCCTTTAAACCGTTATTTTTGTTTCCTTCCTATCAGAATACTTGGTGTTTTTATCTTTGTTGTTACGGATGTTACGGTACTGTATAGATCCGACTCTGAAGTCTAAGGACTCTGCGAACAATTGGCAGAGATAAAGATCACCCATGAGAACAAAAGCTCGAAGTGGTCTGGCTCTTCACTGGGAATGTCAAAACATGCTGGCAAAACACACACTCTCTCTCTTTCTCTGGATGGCTGACATGTCTCTGTTGTCCTGTTTTCTTCTTCGCTATTCTCTGGTTACTTCAATGCTCTTGGCTTTGCTTAATCCTTTGGCTCTTCTATATTCAGTTCAGCATTTTTGTTGAGTTGTGTTTGTTGATGTGTGTGTCGCTGGACCTCAATTTACCTCACTGTAAGACAGCAGGTTAACATAAGGGACAATTTCATATTTGAGCCATTGCTGAGACGTGTAAGATTTCTGGGCTCAAAAACATCCAAGAGGCATCAGTAAAAGTCTAACCGCCATTCGCAAACCATCATTTTGTCGTTAAATAAATAAATAAATAAATGCCAGGATTTACTAAAGATGTGCAGTGGATCATTAGCGCATTTCTTGGAGTTTCCCTTTCAGACGCAAAATTTATGGGAGGAGATCAAGTTAAACCAATGTCGGCTGACTCCCCAGGGTTGAAAAAACCCCTAGGAGAAAAACCTCCTGACTTTTTTAAGCCTAGGAGGAAAAAAAGTCCTAGAAGGAAAAAAACCCTTGGGATATATATATATATATATATATATATATATATATATATATATATATATATATATATATATATATATATATATACATATATATATAGACTGTATATATACATATATTTATATACGATGTAATTGCTATGCAAGTGAATAAGGAGATTAAACAGGTTCCGTTGGTTGGTCAGGCATCGGCTGGTCATCACGTTGAAGCAGGGCCGGCCCTGGCCAATTTGCTGCCCTAGGCAAGATTTCACCAGGTGCCCTTTAGAATCACAGAATCACAATTGTGTTCCAATAATTTTGTTCATAAACTTACACAAAGAAAAACAAGACAAAGCTGTGCAGTTTGTTTCTATTTTGAAAATATTTTGTAAACACACACACAAACACACATGCACGCACATGCACACATACACACAATACCCTGTTACTCAGGCATTTGATCTTGACATTGTTAAAATCTTGTCTTTTTTACATTTTACATTTAACTTAAAATATTTAATTGTGTCCAAGAAAACAGCTCTTTTAAATGAATTATTAGTAGCATGTTGTAGTGTCGCGGGAGATTGTGCTCATTGTTAAATAGCTCTGCGGCTATACACTGAAGCGGCAGTTCAAACACAAACCCAGAATTCAGCCAACGTCAAGAACAAGCAAAAAACATTAAGGCCGAGACGCGGGACCTAAACCACGCCACACGGACCATGGTTCAAATTCCAATGTTTCTGGACAAAAACACCAACTTTGTCTGGTATTAACAAGCTGCACACTGGAGTGCAGGCTGCTCCCCGCGGTGCTGAAGACGCGTGATGGCACATATGCACAGATATTTACGTGCAATCTATTGGAAAGCGGAGGAGTCATTAGTTGGGTTAGTACAATAACGAAATTATAGCTTTTGAATAGAAGATTTTTTTTTAAAGAGATATATTTTTTTTTAAAAGTTTAAAAGTGCACAACTCTTCTCAAGGGGAAGAAAGCTATACTTTTCCCTTTCCGTGCAACCTATCGGAAAGTGCAGATGAGTTAGTTGGGTTAGTAAAATAATGAAATTATAGATTTAAGTACAAAATAGTATTTATATAAAGAGAAATATTGAAATAAAAAGTGCTGAACTCTTCTTAAGTGGAAGTAATAAAGTAAAATAATGAATAATAATTATATAATAACGAATAATAGTTTCCAATAGGTTGCACGTAAATATCTGTGCTGCCACCAGTACTCCGTCCGAGCGCGTCTTCAGCACCGCGGCCAGCACTCCAATGCGCAGCTTATTATACCAAACAAAGTGAACAAGTTGGTATTTCTTTGCAGAAACATTGATATTTAAACATGGTCTGTGTAACATTATGTAAATTCCGCGTCTCGGTCTGATTGTTGTTTCCGTTTTCTTGTTCTTGACGTTGGCTGAATTCTGGGTTTATATTTTAAACTGCCGCTTCAGTGCAGTATAGCCACAGAGCTATTTAACAGCATGATCTTCTGAGATACTATGCTAGTAATAATTCATTAATAACTGCTGTTTTCTTGTGCAAAATTAAATATTTATAGTTAAATGTTTATATACATATATTAAAAAATATATATAATTTGGGCGCACGGACGCCCCAAGGGGTCGGCGGCGCCCTTAGCATTTGCCTATTCCGCCTATGCCCAGGGCCAGCCCTGCGTTGAAGGACGCCAGTAGATCAGTGGTGGTTGACCTCCATGGCAGCCGGAACTGAGTTTGTTTCTCTCAGTGTCCTCGAGTTGGAGGACGAGACAGGGAAAGAGAAACAAAATCCTATTAGTGTAGAGGCCGTTTGTGTGTTGTGCAAGTGTCACGCAGTGTTTAGATTTAATATCTGCTCAGTTCCAGACAGGCTAGCTATTGCAGCATTAGTAAATTACCCAGACGAGTTATGTGAATACTTTGTTAAGTACAGGCTAACTATTGCGAGATAAGTATAGTTTACTAGACAAATTATGTGAATGCTTTTTTAAAGAAAAAAGTCTTAAGTTTAAATTTAAAGTCATGGACACATCATTTGGTAAATCATTCCAGAGCTTAGGGGCAAGATATGAAAAGGATCTACCACCTTTAGACACTTTTAATTATCCCTAGAATATCAAGAGACCAGAATTGTGTGATCACGGTGTATGTGATGGATTGTATTCTGATAGTAATTCTCTAAGGGTCCTAGGCCATTTAAGGCTTTGTAGGTGATTAGTAGTATTTTAAATTGTATGCAATATTTGACTGGTAGCCAGTGTAAAGATGCCAGAATATGTGGTCATACTTTTTAGATTGAGAATTTGCATGGCATCCCCCGAGTAACGAGTTACAATAATCTATTCTAGAGGTCATAAAAAGCGTGGAAAAGCTTCGCTGCATCTGATGCAGACAACATATGACGTATTTTTGAGATATTTCTAAGATGGAAGAATGCTGTGCGACGGACGTTGGAGATATGGCTATTGAAGGATAAATTGCTGTCGAACACCACACAAGTTTTTTACTGTGGAAGATGGCACCACAGTGCAGCCATCTATGTGCAACTTCATAATAATAATAATAATAAATTGGATTTTTATAGCGCTTTTCTCGAACTCAAAGTCGCTTTACAAGGCAGATAGGAGGGGGAAAAAAAAGGGGGGGGGGCTATGGATAGGCAGAGGCAAAGAGATGGGTCTTGAGGCGAGACTGGAAGATGGTAAGGGACTCAGAGGTGCGGATCACAAGGGGAAGGGAGTTCCAGAGCCTTGGGGCTGCCCTCGAGAAAGCTCTGTCCCCAAAACTGCAGAGCTTGGACTTGGGGATGGAGAGGAGACCGGCTGAGGTGGATCTTAGGGACCGTGAGGTTTGATAGGGGGAGAGGAGATCAGTGAGGTATGATGGGGCAAGGTGGTGGATGGCTTTGTAAGTAAGACCCAAAATTTTGTATTTGATCCGGTGGGAAATGGGAAGCCAGTGCAGTTGTTTTAAAACTGGAGTGATGTGGTGCCAAGATTTGGAGCGGGTGATGAGTCGTGCGGCTGCGTTTTGGACCAGTTGTAATCTTTTTATGTAAGTTAAGCTTACACCAAGGAGTAGTGAGTTGCAATAGTCCAGTCATGAGGAGATGAAGGCGTGAATGAGTCTTTAAGCAGCAGGAGGTGTAAGTGAGGGTCTGATTTTAGCAACGTTGCGGAGGTGAAAGAAGGATGTTTTAATGACCTGACGGATGTGGGGCTCAAGGGAGAGGGTTGAATCAAAGATCACGCCAAGGTTGCGTGCCTGGGGAGATGGAAGAACAGTGGTGCCGTCGATAGTGAGAGTGGGGTTATTGGTTTTGCTGAGTGTGGATTTGGAGCCGATGATGAGGAATTCTGTTTTATTGCTGTTGAGTTTGAGGAAGTTCTGTTGCATCCAGGTTTTAGTAGCTGACAGACAGGAATTGATGTGGGCGAGGGGAGGATTGTGGGGGGAGTTTGTGCTGAGGTAAATCTGGGTGTCGTCGGCATAGCAGTGGTAGTTCAGGTTGAAATGGCAAAATATCTGACCAAGGGGAAGAATGTAGATGATAAAGAGGAGGGGGCCGAGTACAGAGCCTTGGGGAACACCTTGGGTGACTGTGGATGTGGCAGAGGTCTGGTTATGGAGGGAGATGAAGTGGGATCTGTTGCAGAGGTAGGAACGTAGCCAGCTGAGTGCAGTACCCTCGATACCAATGTTTTTAAGTCTGGTGAGCAGTGTGTTATGGCACACGGTATCGAAGGCTGCACTCAGGCCGAGAAGGATAAGAATGGTGAGGGAACCAGCATCAGCAGAGGTGAGGAGATCATTGAAGACTTTGAGGAGAGCGGTTTCTGTACTGTGGAGGGGGCGAAAGCCAGATTGGAGGGGTTCAAATTGATTATTGGCATGAAGATGGGTTTGTATTTTGTAAGCAATGATTCATTTATAAATCACAGATCACTTGCAAGTGTGCGTACGTGAATCAGCCTCATTCCCGCCCTGTACACACCCATTTTTAACCACAAATAGTCAATGCAAGTCACCTCCTGAATGCTGATCCGCATAAAAATGAGACTAAGATTTTACAAAAAGATGTAGGCCTATATTAAACAATTATCAGCAAGTATAAGCGCAAATAACACTGCTTGATTTAATCTTCATGATAACGTGGATCTAACGTATGATATGGAGTGAAATTATTTGTGTGTGGCATCTATACTTTTAATCTTTCGTGTGATATTTACTTTCTTCATCTTACTCAAATTCACGACCTCACCATCTGTGTCGCCACCAATTCCCTTTGTCTCCAGAATGTTCCTATAGTAAATAAAAGTCTTTATGCGGGCCAGATTATGTTTGTTTTTTTGACAGCAGACTGCAGAGAGGAGGAGGGAGGGCCGCAAATGGCCCGCAGGCCGGGAGTTTGAGACCACTGGTGTATACTGTATGCATGCATGTGTAAATACAGAAATGTCATTTACGTTCTTTCATGCACCTCATAAGTTTAGTATTGTTTGAGAGACATCATACTTTAGGAGAAACGAGAAGACAGGATGTCCACTTCTCTGTCCTCTCATTTCACAGCTTCTTGGTATTGGTGCTACTTTGTTACTATGGCAACGGTATAGATGAAGATATGAAGAGTTTGGTTCCAAAACGCAATAAATCCATTTTGACAAATTTTGGTAAAAACGTGTTTTCTATACCAAGAAAGTGACAAGATGAAAACAACTATTTTCTGTTACAAACTTTCACACAGCATCTTTAGGTTATAAAAACATAAAAAATTCAAATCCATAAGTTGATTTTCAAAGATTTATTATAAAAACGGATTATTTTTTCCACAAAATGCAATAAATCCATGACAAGTTTTTATTCAAAATGCTATAAATCTATTGAATCAATAGCCTATATAAATGTGCATTCATCTTTGCCATGTTATATTCATTTAGTTGACTAGTTGTACACACTAATTAAAAATATAAACATTAATGTTATTAATCAAAACACTTACTTTGTCATATTAAGATCACTGTCATTGCGGTTACTTGACGTCTTCGCTTAAGAAGCTTGACGTCTTTCTTTCCCAGCGATCGACTGTAAAATGTTTTTGGTCCTGCTCGATTTTCGTTGACTTTGAGTAAAATTATGTACAGTTTTTCATAAGATCCTCTGGGGTCAATGTGTTAGCATGAAAAGCTTGATGCTGTCGGGAGAACAAGCACCCGTCTCCCGAGTGCCTCTCAGGGAAATTGTTAGATGCTGATGGCTTACGTTTCTTTCCCGTCACAGAAAACCATCACAGGTTTAGCGATGCAATTAAAGTATTATTTTGTTTTGTTTGTTGATCACGTAGTACAAAGTAGATGAGGAAAACCAGGACTCCGTGTACTACGCGCGTCCGCCATTGTTTGTTTACATTGCGTGAACGGTGGGCTGTAATATCAGAAATGGAGTTATTGCGTTCTGTAAAAAAGTGGGAGTGGCGTTTGTCGCATTTTGGGAAAAAAGGGAGAAAAGATGACAGAATAACACGGCGGATATTGGATTTTGCGTAAAATTAAGAATTTACTTTTAACTACTGACCTGATATAATACTGATTTTGGCAGTAACTCATTTTTTTCAAAAATGGCGTTTATTGCGTTTTGGAACCAAACTCTTCATATATTGTATATTGACACTTTTTATGAACAAACCAAAAGGGATTTAAGTGCAGTGAGAACAAAGAATGAAAAAAAACCCTGTGGTTTCATTCACTGAAGATGAACGGTAATGTTCATTCAAAACCTCTCTCCTATGAGCAAAAGTGCCTTAGCAAACATCAGTATTTATGGCAATTAGTGGGTATGAAGACGTGAGGATAATGGACATGGAGACAGAGACTGTCTGTGTGTCTCTCTGGATTCATGTGTTTGTTTGATGGAGAAACAGACGCTGATGTGTTCATAGTTCCTGTAAAGCATTTCTTATCTGTTTTCCAGCACAGAGGTTTCACAGCAAAGCACGGTTTGAGGGCATATGGCCTTCAGGAGACTCCTTTGAACCTGAAAACGTGTCTTGGGACTATGAAATCACAAAACATTGAGCTAAGCAAAGCGACAGAAAGAGACCTGGAAGTTATTTGATGCCCCAGATCTCACAAAAAAATCAAAGACCATGTTGTATAAATACATTCAAGTAAATACTTTAGCTTTCAGTGTACCTCATCGGTATGTTGATCTTAATTTCAGCCATTTAGGAAAGAGGAATCCGGTTTAGTGGAATATATGCTTTGTTTTTGCCATAAAAAAAGATATTTGAACTAATCCCCGGCAAGTATAGGCATAATTCAAACATCTTATAATTCACACCACTATCATACCTGTCAACATTGGGATTTGAAAATAAGGGAAAATTCCCGAACCCTAACAACCCCCCACTATTACTATGCAAGGGAATGGATGCGTACACTGTCCCTTACTTAAAAATGTTCTTACTTAGTATTTTCAGTACAACTATCTAACAAATCTTAATCAAAATATGAAAAGTTTGGTTCTAAAACAAAATAAATCCATTTTGACAAATTTGGGTAAAAATGTGTTTTCTATACCAAGAAAGTGAAAAGATGACAGGATAACATGGCAGATATCGGACTTTGCGTAAAATTAAGAATTTAATTTTTAATACTGACCAGATACAATACTGATTTCGGTAACTATTTTTTTTTACAAAATGTTGTTTATTAAACATATATTTTCTTGGTAAGCAAAATGACTTAAGAAAATAAGTCTAGTTTTTAGACAAAAATTTCAAGTGAATTTCGGCTTAAAAAACTGCCAAGAAACATTTTTTCTTAAACACTTAACTTGAAAAAATTATGTAAAATGTTCAAACCCAATTGGCAAATTGATTTTTTTGCTTGTTTTAAGCGCAAATTCACTTAATGTTGATATTTTTGTATAAACACAAGACTTATTTTCTTAGGTCATTTTGCTCATCAAGAAAATGCATCTTAATTAAAAATGTTTAGACAATTATACTAAAATCAATACGAAAATACGTTTTGGGTCGTTTTGCTGATCAAGAAAAAGCATTGTAATTTAAGAATGTTTAGATTTTTTTGCTAAAAACAAGACAAAAATACAAAGAAATGCTTTTCTTGAAAATCATTTTTTTGCAGTGTAAGTAAGAAAAAATATATTTTTTGCCCTAAATGGCAGTGCCGTGATTGAATAGTTGCAGATTAAGGGGCGGTATCAATATTATAAGATCCCCTTTTGACATCACAAGGGGAGCCAAAATTCAATGAGCTATTTTTTCACATGCTTGCAGAGAATGGTTTACCCAAACTAAGTTACTGGGTTGATCTTTATCACATTTTCTAGGCACTGGGGACCCAATGCTAGCACTAAAAAGCCTGTTTTTTATGATATGCCCTCTTTACGTTTATGACTGTATCTCTTAACGAGTCTTATCCAGGGACAGAGTTTTTGGGGAGATTGGACAAGTAACGTAATCCATATGATTATCTATCTTTTCCTAATAGTAAATGGTTACATGATCCTGTCCACTATTTACCTTCTTAAACCAACCTGTTTCATTACACAACAGCGCTGTAAACAAAATAAGATGATTTTTGTGTTACAGACTGCACAACACAGAGGTCATACATTCACCTGCAGTTACACAATATACGAAGTGCGTTGTAATCCCCTAAAATGGAGACCAATATCTTGGGAAAGTCTGGAAAGGAACCAAGGTGGCAGCGAAACAGAAAATCACACATCTAGAATAAACATTTAAGAAAGAACGCAAATGTACACAATGTTCTTTACTGTTTCTTCATATCTGAAAAAGGGCAGCGCACGCAATAACATTGGACACTGATGAGGTTCATCTCGTTCGTAACAAAACCACGTTCTGACAAGTGCCGTCACGAGGGGCCAGGACTACCAATGAGGGTCTTTAAAAGCCCGCCTATAAACACAACTTACTAAAATAACAATGGGTAATACCACCCTCAGCTAACTTAACTATCAATTCAAAACCACATCACATTTACTGGCCGGAGGTCTTAAGACCATTAGGTCGGTGTTGGGAGGATTTGTCCTTCCAAAGCATCCAGGCTGAATATTGATTCCTCGCTTACATTACGTCAAATACTGTTGGGATATAATCTAGTTGCTGTTTTGAGCCGAGCTGCTAGCCAAGCGTGCAAAGTGAATGACGGCCACATATCAAAAAGTGGGACCGTTCGGGATCCACTTACACAGATTACTGACCGCTCTGTATCAATATCTGGGGTAACCATGTCATGCATGAATAAGCAATGCGAACCAAGTCTTACTTGTAAAGGCTGTCGGGCTCCAGGCACTTGAAAACCAACGAGTAGACGGTAGTGTGAGGATGTTCACCGCTTCTTCGACCCGCCACCACACACGAGGAGCCGAGACCCGAGAAAAGATCATCCATGAGACTGAGAACCTCTCCTGAGAAAGAGACAATTTCGTAATATTTCATCATATTCTTCATGGCCTTTTAAGAACTTTTATGTTTAAGTCTGGCTTTATATTTGCATACAAATGTAGCACAATTCATATGGATTTCTATTATGGTTATTTTCATTTAGATAAACTTACCCTTAACTCAAACATGAATTTGGTGGATTTGATATGTAAGAAACACATTATAAAGGATTGCATGATGTTGTGGTGTCCTGCGAATAGCGGTTTAACAAACAGGAAAACATTCGAGCTTGGTAAAAATAATGACACACAGGCACTTACAGAAAACACTTCTTAGCACGATCTGAGAGGCAGAGCAACCAAAACAACATCTGACGCCTCCGATTTGAGCGAGACTTACATGCGTCGCAGGCTGGCATACGTTACAAAATACATATCAGGAGTCTGGTTCGCATACTGAAAAACGGGAGGTCTAGACAAGGGTCCTGATCGAATGAATGATTGAGGCATTTTCCCAGAAAACACAATGACACCTCAAGAGGTGCCCAAACCAAGATATCTTCTTACAAGGCCTCTCAAAACCCACTGCTTACACCTTCTAAAGAGGGTTTGTATATTTTGCAAATATTTTGACTTTCATTAAATGGAAAACAATGGATTGGTAACCCCACGCACGACCGCAAACGGTCCGTGTTGACTAATCCGAATGCTGCTGGAATGCTCTTAAATTCATGCACAGTTTGATTTCTTCCAAGAAGCCAGCGCTGCTTACGTTATATGTGATATAATGTTTCTCCTACGCTGCTCTTCAAGTTGACAGTCAAAACAAAGCTGGTTAAATATTCCAGTGAGCCATATGCTACATGTAAAGTAACTTCAGCCAAAAGGTTGTGGGAGGTCGTAATGACAGAAACCACAGACTGTTTTCCACCTCAGATGGATGTGTGCGCGGAAAACCTTTATAAGTTATAGCGAAACTTGCCTCAGTTTACACCATTATTGCTCGTAAAGATTCTAACAAACCCCCTATTAAACTTTGACTCATAACTTTGAATGATTCCTCAAACTGTGCTGCCTGTTGTGGATAAGCCTGCTATTACAGATCCGACATACGCATAATATTTAATTTCAATTCAATTTTATTTATATAGCGCTTTCACAATTGTTAAATTGTTCCAAAGCAGCTTTACATTAATAAAAACAAGCAAAAGCACAGAAAAATTTGAGGACAACAAAAGTACACTGCAAAAAATGATTTAAAAATATCTAAAAATTCTTAAATTCAGATGCTTTATCTTGATGAACAAAACAACCCAAGAAAATAAGTCTAGTTTTTAAACCAAAAATGTCAAATTTGTGTGATTTTGTGCATAAAACAAACAAAAAAACTGCCAATGGGGTAAGCAAATTTTTCTTGAATTTAGTGTTTAAGAAAAATGTTCACAATTTTTTACTTACCCCATTGGCAGATTTTTTTTCCGTTTTAATATATTTTTACATTTCTTTATACAATACTTAAAGTATTGCTACTGTAGTAAAAACAATGATTGGTTTTCATTAAAACTGTTTCATTCAAATAAGATGCAGAGGTCACACAGGATGCAATCACTTGATTCATTTTATGTGAAATTTAAAAACTGATGTGAACGCAATGATCTTTGAGTAAACTGTTGTCGTCATGTAGCTCAATGTTTTCATGATTTGTTTTTTTACCATATTGCAGCCATTACAACTGACCATACCAATCATTTGTCCTCTTTTAAAGGGTAACAAAGTCTTGTAATGGGCAATAAACATTGTTAAAAAATCTGTAGTTTCTATGGTAAAACTGTCAGCTGTGCTTGAAAGAAAAACACTGTGAACAATACAGTTTATTTAGTTTTTCACCGTAAATTTTACTGTGACTTGTATTTTTAACTTTTTTAAGTTGCCCGCCAGCACTTTCACAAAAGTTTCACAAAATGCCCTCCAGGAAAATGTTATTCTATAAATATATAAACATACAAATGAAGAGTTCCAAACGCGATAAACGCCATTTAAAAAAAAATGTGTTACTGCCAAAATCAGTATTATATCAGGTCAGAATTTAAAAGTAAATTCTTAATTTTATGTAAAATACAATATCCACCGTTTTATCTTGTCATCGTTTCTCCTTTTTCCCAAAACGCAATAAACACCACTCCTTTTCTACAGAATGCAATAAATCCGCTCCACAAATCACAGCGCACCATTCCACGCAATGTAAACAAACATGGCGGCGCGTTAAATACACGGAATCCTAGTTTTCATCATCTACTTTGTACTTCGTGATCACCAAACAAACAAACAAAAACAAAATAATACTTTAATGGCATTGATAAACCTGTGATGGTTTTCTGTGACGGGAAAGAAACGTAAGCCATCAAAATCTAATAATTTACGCGAGAGGCACTCGGGAGACGGTCGCTTGTTCCCCCGAAAGCATGAAGATTCTGTCATGCTAACACATTGACCCCTTATGAAATTCTTATGAAAAACGTTTCATTTATTTTACGAAAATCGAGCACGACCAAAACATTTTACAGCTGATCGACGTCAAAAAAGTTCAGCGACGATGTCCCCAAGTATAACCGCAGCAATGACAGTGTTCTTAATATGACAAAGTAAGTTTTTTGATGAATGCCATTAATGTTTATTTTTTTCATCATTGTATACCACTAGTCAACTTAATGAATATAACATGGCAAAGATGAATGCACATTTATATATTTTTCAATGGATTTAATGCATTTTGTGGAAAAAAGAGTTTTATAATAAATCTTTGAAAATCAAGTTATGGATTTGAATTTTTTTATGTTTTTATAACCTAAAGATGCTATGTGAAAGTTTCTAACAGAAAATAGTGGTTTTCATTTCTTCAGATAGAAAACACGTTTTTACCGAAATTTGTCAAAATGGATTTATTGCGTTTTGGAACCAAACTCTTCATATATACCAAATGAAAGAACAAACCCTCTGCTTTCAAACAAACAAACAAAATGGGAAAAACATTTCTTCCTATCTTCATTTATTCTCTTTTTATAACCTCTTAAATATGGGTAGGTTTCAAAAATACCAAAGTATTTTTTTTTTTTTGAGTTTTTTTTTAGCAAAAAACTGAAATAATTGCATTTTTGTAAAGTTTTGTTGCATTTAGTTAAAGATCAGATTCAGAACGATTATCAAAATTATACACAGAGTTTAAAAATTAGTTTTTAGCTATAATTAGTTTAGCTATAAGTGGATAATAGCGGAAATACAGATTACCGTAAAAACTCATCAGGGAAGAGTCATTGGCAGGGAAATGTTTTCTCTTAATTGACGAGATAACTCGTCAATGGCGGGGAAAGAGTTAACTAACTGAACCCATCATTTTAACAATATTTTACCATAAAAGTAAATGAAAATATATGGTAGTTCATGCATTTATCTTTTATAAAACCGTAAATTTTACTCTATTTCACCCTAAAATTAAATGCAATTTTTAAAATTTTCTTTTTTTAATTGTAAATATCAAGATATTTCTGAGTTAATTATGAACATTTTCGCTTAGAGTTTGTCTATCAGGAGTGACATTTACTTGACTTTAGCTTAGAAGGTTTATTTTAGGTCAGGTTCTTATGGATGAAAGGAAAATACCCGGAATTGATATTGATTTTAAGTATTTTGTTGTAAGGATCTAATTCCTGTAAGGACCTGATTCCAGAATTGTAATTGATTTTCGATTCCCAACCCTACCTATTCATTGTGGTGATGAGTTTTGGGCAGGCATTTACTTTACAAAATGAACAATTGTCAATTTTCTTTTCAAGCACATACATGATTTCTCCATGCAACCGTACAGCTATGAATTTACATTGTACTATTAGGCAGTCCGTCATAGGAATAAATCACGAAGAACTGTCTCAGATCTCAGACAGAAGGCATTGTGTCAGAAAAACACAATGGTCCTTGATGAAGAGCAGCTTGACTTCAGACTAAGAGTCGTGTAAACACGGAGGTTATGGTTTTAGCGTATGTGGATCCCTGGACAGAATTATTTGGAGGCATGGAAAGAATTTATGTAATATATTTGCCGTTACGTTCAGTCTGCTTGATTCTTTTGCCTCATGCGTCTAGAAGCGCAGGCCACCTGTTTTGGGTTAAATGTTAACTGTACTGAATCCTTGACGTGTAAATGCATGAGCTCCTGTTTAAACAACACCTTAAATAGTTCATCTACTCTACCATCAGAGAACGAGAGCGTAGATCGTCTCAGGTTTGTTTCTTCACACTATTAGTAGAAACAAGAAGGCAAGAAGTGCTTAAGATTGACTATCTATCGTACACCGCCTGCTCCTCGGCCCATTTCCCCCGTATTGATGCAAATATGTCTGGAATGATCGAACGGAGCCAAATTCCGGCTGCCTCAAGCCGAGAGAAGGGAGGAGGAATGAGATGCTTTGATAGGTAACGCAGAAGGAAGGGGGGAAGAAAACTTTGATGTTTTATGTTTCTGGATGCGGTTTGGATCGAAACGCTATCTCTGTATGTTTTGATAATCAGAATAAATCAATAGGCCGATCTGTGACTGGAAATGCCGTTTCGCTAGTAATTATCACATACTTGGGCAATCCTAAAGTAGAAAAACAGTATAGAGAAATCACAATGCTCAAAAAGGAAACGTTTGCTCACGTCCAACATGAGCACCTACAGCTGCTGTCTCGCTTTAGACCTGATGACTGATGATTAGAGTTGAACATATATACTGTATCTGACTGAAACACAACTCACTTCTGTCCTAATCACACCCGTACAGAAAAATATATTACACAGTACACATGTAAAACACACTGTATATTTCAAAATACTTTATTTCCTAATGTAAATGTTTCTGTGAACAACTTTAAATGTTCTGCCATGCATGTTCTCAACTTTATATTTGGCCTTATACTTTACAATGCACATAGATGTCTTTATGTATAATAAAAGAATCTGAATTTCCATAAAATGCCATTGTTCAAATGTCTGAAATCTCAGTTTACAGCTCAGGTCTAAAGCACTCGTGTTCAGAATATAAACTTGTCCGTCGTCCTGTTTCAGTTCACCACACATCACTGATCAC
The DNA here is from genome assembly GCF_027580225.2 of Misgurnus anguillicaudatus. Taxonomy (NCBI): domain Eukaryota; kingdom Metazoa; phylum Chordata; class Actinopteri; order Cypriniformes; family Cobitidae; genus Misgurnus; species Misgurnus anguillicaudatus. Next base: position 1,771,176 of record NC_073358.2, on the reverse strand, counting down.
ACAGCCTTGTATGCATGCTCAAAAAGTTGAGCAAATATCAGTGGGTTTGACATAAGCTCACCTCTGTGCTTTTAAAGAAATGGACAACTCTAAATCATTAGCTATGTTTCCATCCACCTATTTTTATGCGCATTTTAGAGAGAGCTGGACAGAAACGTAGCTTATATAAATTTTAAAAATGTGCATAAAAAACGTATGCGCATAATTGAGTCGGATACATTTCTTATTCAATAAGAAAACATGCGCATGAACTACGATGGAAACACTTTAACTGAATGAATTCCTAGATGTGCATAAAAAAGTAATGCGACTTTGCGCGTTGGATGGCATAACTGGACTAACCATCTAAAATGCGGCTTTGGAAGTTCTGAAATGAACAGGTAAAGACTTTAATCTTTAATGTCAATGGTTTGGTAATATTACTTCACAGGACTGTCTTACTTGACTGTCAACTCAAACATCCGAAAGCAGAAGACAGGTGTAGCCTATAGTGTAGCGGTGATTATAAACGAAAATGGTTCAATACAATGACTTTACACTTGCTGATATTTAGTGCTGGTTTTATGGGAAAGTGACATTTTTGCCCTCTTCAGCTTACTGGATCAAAATGCATGCTTTATTCGCAAATGTATAATACGATATGGCAATTATGCATGTAAGTTTAATATGCAACTTTGGATGGAAACAGCTATTGTCACTTATTACACATTGCTCAAAAATACTCAGTTCTTATTGGCCAATCTCGATTTAAAGCAGACTAATATTCCTCAATTTCCAAGTGACTTAAATGATTTTGGAGTGATGAAAAGAGCTATTTAAAAAAAGAGTTAACTCGTCAATTAGGAGAAAACACTTCCTTGCCAATGTCGAGTTTTTCCGGCAATCCGTAATACCGCTATTATCCACCAGGTGGCCAGGTATTATCCATTATCTTCCACAACTTATAAAGGCCAGAAGTATCGCCGTAGGGCAAACAAACTCTGAATCTGATCTCCGTCAAAAGTCCTAAACGAAAATGGAATCGTCTCAGCTTTTTGCTCAAAATTTGGTGTTTTTGAAGAACCCTACACTGTAAAAAATACTTTGCTGTCTTTGAAAGTCATGTGAACAGAGATGAGTTGTCACAACTTATAAAATATAGTTGAGAAATGTCAACTTAATTTTATAAGTTATAACAACTCACCTGTAGTTATAACAACTCAACTCTCGTCAAGATAAATAATAGTAAGTTGAAATGACTTGTAAATCTGATGCAGCAAAGTATTTTTTACAGTGTACCCATATTTGAGAGGCAGCAAAACAAGAACTAACGAAGGTAGGATGAAAGTTTTTTTTTTTTTTTTGAAAGCAGATTCCGTTCCTTCATTTGATATATAAGAATAACATTTTATGGAAGGCATTGAACTTTTGTGAAAATCATGAAAAATGCTGGTGCTGGTTGGCAACTTAAAAAAAGAGGGGAAAGAGTTAAAGCCCGAGATACACTGCGCGATTTTTGGCGGTCCCAGATAAAAGATTGCCATCATGAAACAATCGTCGCAATTTCTGTGATTGTGGCTCTTCATCTGTGGTCCTATGTCGTACAGTGAGAGAGGTTCAAAGACGGATGTTTTCCCGTTTTTTTAATCTGATCTTAAACTCTTTCCCCGCCAGTTTGCCAGTTGCCAGTTGCAAACCAGCGCCAGCATTTTTTATAATTTTCACAAAAGTTGAATTGCTTTAAGAAAATGTTTTTCTTTAAATATATAAACATACAATATATTTAATGAAAAAACAGACCCCCTGCTTAAAAAAAGTTTCATCCTATCTTCATCCGCTCCCCCTTATCTCCTACACCAAAAATACTATCAAAAACACAACATTTTGAACAAAAAGGTGAGACAATCGCACTTTCTGTCAAGGACTCAAAGGAATTTACGTTGTAAAGTTTGTTTTCAGAACATCAAAAGATGAAAACATACACAGAGTTTATACTGTTTTTGGATCAGTGAATGCTTCAGTGTTTTATAAGTTGGGTAAGCCCCCCACCTAGTGGATAATAACGGAAATATGGATTGATGTAATAACTCCTCAATGGCGCACAAAAGCCTTTAACAAAACTTGCTCCAGACTATTGTTCAAATATGATTACCGTATATGAACCGAGAAGGACTCTTAGATCTTCTGATTCTATTGGAATCAATACCTCTGTTTTCTTTTTTTTTTAGAAATAAAAGCCAAATGCTTGATCGTTTTACAGCCACATCATTTTCGTTATGCATTATTTGTTTTGTTGTTTAAAAACACAAAATTTATCCGATTAACCGATTAATCGATCGGTCAAGTGTTAGATTAATCGATTACAAAAAGAATCAATAGCTGCAGCCCTACATGGTACCATTCAAAAGTATCACAATCCCTTTCACTTCCCTTCTCTTCTCAACTCAACCACACAAACTCCTGACTGAATACACTCACGTTATTTGTTTTATTTCATTAACAGAAAAACATGAACTTCTCTGTGTATTTCTACTCCAGCTCAAGCTCCCCGGGATAAACTACAGCCTGGCAGGCTGGACGTTACCTCAGCTCACCCCTGTTGGCTAACGCTCTCGCCCTGCCAGGCAGGAACATCACGCTCATGCTAACCGGCTGCTTTCATTCATTACCATCACAACGTTATCAGCAGGATGCCAGTACGGCCAGTACTGTACGCACTACATATGCTACGTTTGTGCTTCTGCCGGGTATTCAGCGATAATCAGTGCTGTGTCAGCCAGAGTTGCTAAGACTGTACTAAAAAAAGATGCAAACCAGACCCAGAAGACAAAGTTTAATATATAATTCTTAAGATCGGAGCATGCAATATGCACAATTTGCACTTCTGGGTGTGATGCATGCTTTGCGCTGTAAAAAAAAATATATATTACAGTATCAGATCCAATCCTCTTTAAATATAAACCAACCAAGTCAAACGATGAGATGGCAAACACATGAACTACCCTGCGTGTGAGGTCTCAGTGGGAGTACCTGCCATCCCAGAATCCTGCCTGGTACCTATCAGATGCGTTTGTCAATATGAACAGGAACCGTGAACAGACGGTTTACATTAGAGGAGAAATTCTGGAGACGTATTGCGTGATGAGGAGGTAACGCAGCGATTAAAACCTTGTGGCAGATGTGAGGTGACCTCTTGCTAGAGTAAGCTGGCAGGAAAGAAATCACATCCAACTGATGTTAGAGAGACTGGAACTGTTTTCCTGTATTTATCTCATTTATCTACTCGGGCTGTCTGCGATAGGAGTTATTCAAGGCGTAACACATGCATCTTCTTCCCTGTGAAAGTCTGTCATCATGATGTTTCAATACATGCAGGAGTGATGCGTAATAATAGTTTAGAAACTACATCTATTCATATCCAATATTTCTGTGGCATATAAAAAGTATTTGGAAAAGTTACTTAAATGCTAAATATAAACTTTGAAACGTCATTGAAATTTGTTATACGCCTGTAAATAAATGCGCTACGCTATTTCTATAATCACCTTGTGACATACATAATTGTTTTCCACATAAATACCTGAAAATTAGTCTCTGTAATACTGTGTACCGTATTAATATCTCACTCATGTTGCCTCAATTGTCAATAATTTGTTGATTCTCAAATTTTGGTGGATCAGATTGTTCATAAGTAATTGCCTTTTGGTAATTCTCACCCAGTTTCGATTAGTATAAAGTGATTGTATTACAAAATGACTAAATCGCAAACACTTTATCCTATAGCCAAATAAAACACGTTGCTTTTACGAGTTGTCACAATAGTCAGCAGCTGCCTCCTCTTTTAACGTGAATAAGTTAATTTTATCGTAATTAACTTTAATAGCAACACTGGAAGCTTGATTTAAAATAAAACTGGATTTACACATTGCATGTGCTATTTTTTATGCTTCTTACAATGCATTTTTAATATGCATGCATTTCCTTTAACATGCATTGTTACATCTTGTGAATATCTCTAACAAATATCTGTTTGCATTCACAGACTGAAATTCCTGAAGTTTCTGATGACGTTTAAGTCCTAAATGAAGAGTTAAAGTGAGAATGGGTTGCAGGTTTTGGAGTGCCTGCCCTCAGTAGTCCAGTGCTAATTAGGTGTCTGACAAAGTCAAAAAGTACATGATGCCCTTTCTACAATCTGTGACTGTGATATAAAGAGAAAAAAGAAAGATGGAGAGAGACGGAAGAGGAAAGAGAGAGAGAGAGAGAGAGACTGATCACGGCTCTGCATTTTAAAAAGCCATTTGCTAATCTGACATCACTGCGCCTATTCAATTTATTAGTGGAGACACAGTCTGTATAATGGCCCTAACTGAGAGATTCGAGCCAGTGTGCCTGATGCTAAACCATTGATTAAACCCTCTCTAGAGAGTAAACCTAGAAAATAAATATGATCAGAGGCGTTTCAATTCGGAAGAAAGTGGAACCTTTGAATGCATGAGCAGCCAAAACAAACAAAATAAAACAAAGTAAACACAGAGAAAATAAACAAAAACAAACAATAAAATATTGCTGCAAGTAGCGATGACAACACGGTCGCCACACTATGGTACTCAAAAACCAATTCACATTGGCAAGCTAACAAATAAGAAATTGTTAGTAAACGCAATCCCAAATGGCAGTTGAGCGTGGCTAATTTATGTCATAGCCAAAGTAGTTCGAGACTTTAGCCCCGCCCATGTGCCAACCTTTGCCTATATGCCTAATGGGTGACAACTGTGTATGCCAACTTTTAAGGATGTGCATTATCCCTAAGAGTTTTAAACATGTTAGTGCCCTAAAATACCCCCCTAAAAAGTATAATCCTCAGAAAACAATATGGCCTTCCGCACCATAGCAAGGCCAAAATGGGGACATGAGAGAAAAATTATGGTTTTTCAAGACAACAGGAAGACAATGGCATAAAACAATTGTAGGGCCCTATAATTTCCGTGATCACAGAATTGCGGATGGAATCCCGGAAATGGCAAATTAACATGGAATGTTGTGTCAACGCGGAATTTCGTGGAATTTTACATATTTTAAATAAAATTCTGTTTTTGTGTGGGAGATGAGGGTAATGCAGACTGGGGGAAGCAAATCTGGGCGACACACCCCCTCCCGTCATTTCAGACCCCCTCCAAAACACTGAAACCATGGCGAAGCGGCTATCCACGACTCTGCTTTCGTCAGCGAAAAAATAAGTAGTTTGACGCAAAGCACTCAGTTCCAAGCAATTCCCACATGACTTTTATGTGACCTGAGAACTGTTCATTTGTAAGTTTTGTCAACATTCCGTTGACTGGGAACGCAAAGATCCATGGACTCTCTATCCATGACTATCCCTTGCGTTTAAAATATTATTATCTGCATCGTGGCGCCGCTCTCTGTCTCTCTTTCGCTTGCACGTGCAGAGAGCTGCGTGCTTATGCTGTGTGATCACTAATCCTGTAAATGTTTGTAAAGTTTTATGCATTTCAAGCGATTTTGTTTAAAATATGGATCGCGTTTCGCTGGACTTTTGAAGGCACCACTGCTTTGACACATGTAGCCTTTTGCAACAACACTAAACAATGCATTGAACTGAGTAAAGTGTGTGTGTGTGTGTGCGCGTGCGTGTGTGTGTATAAATGCATGGTTTTACAGTCATTAAGTAATCGTGTTATCCCGTTTTCCCCATAATCGAGCAGCCCTACTGCAAACAGGGAATGTGAAAAAGTGTTACCTTAATTAATTTAAGGTAATTCCTAGTGTATTTCTGTCCATTTTAATCATTAACATTAAAGGCACACTCTTTTTATGACTAAAATAACAGTTAAGGGGTAAAAAATGGCCAAAAATTAAAACGGACAAAACAGAATTTGGGAAAAATAAAACGGAATTAGGGAAAAAAATAAAACGGATTTCAATTCCTCTACAATTGCTCTGTAAGCTTTATTTAACTTTAAAGGGGACATTTCATAATATTTTTTTAAGATGTAAAATAATCTTTGGTGTCCCTAGAGTACGTATGTGAAATTTTAGCTCAAAACACCATATAGATAATTTATTTTAGCATGTTAAAATTGACACTTTGTAGGTGCAGGGAGCTACACTGCGACCAAAATGGTCGCATATGCGACCTTTTGAACTGCCGTTGCGACCCTAATTTTTAATGGGTCGCAAATGTGCTACCTAATGTTTTAGACAATATGCTATGATTTACTATGAGCATTTATTTAAAACATAAATGTGGATTTTAAGAATACGTTTTATAACGTGCTCTGAGCCATCAACACGTTGGCTTCATTTTGCGTGAAAGCACGTTGTGTCTCTCCCCATCAGTGTGCGTTTGCGTGCTCAGCTGTTTCTCAATGAATTGGGTGCGACGCGACGCAAGCGCAGTGTCTTCCATGTTTCTGAACTTGAGCAGAGGTCTTTCTTCACTGAGGACGCGGGACCCGTATGGTTCCGGGTTTATATTTTAAATGGTCTGTCGGGTCCGGTTAGGTCCTAGTTTAATTACTTTGGGTCCCAAGTCTGATTAATATTGAGTTTATAACCCGAGTCGATCGGAAAACGGCCATGAGCGCTACCGCGCTAAAGCTCGAGTGCAGTTTAGCGTGCCTTCGGTTTCTATGGCGATGGTTCTTGTTACGACCACGCGCTGCGTTTTCTTTCTCACATGTTTTTAATAATCTTATTATTAATAAACCATATATTTTCTAAAACCATATCCATATTAAGTTTGCACAGATTGTAGCAAAAAAGCAGTGCTAATGTCAAGCCCATTGCACTAAACGAGCAAAGCAATGTAAAGTTTGTCACCGGGACCGCAAGTAGATTTGAAAATAAAATAAGTGGAATAATATTATTGAAATAATAAGTGGATTAAGCTTTTTAAATCGGCAAGAGAGAAATATAAAGATAGAGCAGAAGCAGTAAAAGTGCCTATTTAATAGAAATTATTACCATTATAACATCAGTCATAACATCAGTCACATTTATAATCTATAGACCTGCACTGTCTATTAATATACTATACATAGTATTGTATTATATTGAGTTTGATAAAAGGGGTCTAATTGCTTCATATATCAGTGCCAAAACAGTAAGTGTTTGACAAACAGTGTCAGCTTTGTTAATGGCAAAGAAAGTTTGGAGTGTTTAGATTAATGAAATATAATGTGAAATTAATATTAATTTTCAATAAATCAAAGTATTGTGTTGTGTCACACATTATTAGTTCTTCGTCATATGTATAGTAGACCATTATTTGTCAGTGGGTAATAATTGTCCTTTTCACCGGTTACCACCACCAAGTAAATTTCAGATCTGTGGGAAACACTGAGTGCAACGTTTAAGAAAACAAGGCGGCATGTGGTTTAAAAGATGGCAAGTAAAATAAAAAGCATATCTGTATGCAATACAGTTTCATTATTGTTCATTATTAACCAGAGCGCCTTAATATAACTTGAAAAAAATATGTGCGACCAAATCATATATTGCGCCAGTAACTGAAAAAGTTGGTAGCGCAAGTGCCACCAGTGGAAAAGGTTAGTGTAGTTCCCTGAGGTGTGAGCAAAAATGTACAATTTGTGGGTGTGTCCCTTTAAATGCAAATGAGCTGATGATAATGCAAACACTGGTCGCCATAATGGTGGTTTGTTGAAATTGAAACTTAATTATTCTCTCTCTCTCTCTCTCTTTGCACTAATTGGCAGTTTTGTGGTTGGATAGTGCAGATTAAGGGGCGGTACTAATATAATAAGATCCTGTTCTGACATCACAAGGGGAGCTAATTTTTCACGTGCTTGCAGAGAATGGTTTACCAAAACTAAGTTACTGGGTTTTTCTGTTTCACATGTTCTAGGTTGATAGAAGCACTGGGGACCCAATTATAGCACTAAAAGTGCTATACTAAAAGACAGATTTTCATGATATGTCCCCTTTAATGCCTTACAAAAGCCCAGTAGAGGTAATATCTTGCTTGTATAAGATCTGATGTATGACATGAGTACATGGAAGTTTTACCTATAATTTGGTTTGCGGCTTAAATTGGCTTTGTCCTTTAAAAACCTTTCACTTTTGGCCTCATCTCAAATGCTAGATGAGTTAATGAGCCATCACATGATCTTCAGTCATAATACCCTCCTGAACTAAAAACTAAATAACAGTGACCTCATGTGACATCCAGCCGAAGGAGACCAGGTGACATCAGCCTCAGCTCGCTTTAATCCAATATATGACGATAAAAATCTATTTATTTTGATGAATGGTAATGGGTAATTGTGTGGGTGTGTCTTTAAATAATACTGAAAAAAACCTCTTTAATTTCATCCATAAATGCATTGGTTTTGCATTGGCCTCTACTGTGAGTGTGTGCGTATGTGTATGTGCTGAATAGAGCAGTCAGACTTGGCTCTCTGCCTTCTCTCCAATCTGCTGATGGCCCTGTTTGTGACGCCAGGGGAAGCGGGAGCCATTTTTAGCGATGAGGTCATCCTTAATTAAGCAAACAAAGCAAGTCAGCCGAGGCTCTCCAATTCGTTATCTCCGCTCATTCTCAAGGACACCCTTTTATCTCCAAGAGAGGCGCATCAACGAGCATCTGCACTCGGGGAACGTGCTCCGCTCTGGATTGTTATGTAAACAAAAGGATAGCCCTCGACGGAGAGACGGCCTGACCCTCGACAGGGGGAGAAAAAAGTGTCGGACGGCGACGGATTCCCAATAAGCCGCCTGCTGCGACGTGAGGATGAAACGGAGATGAGACTCAAAGATCAAATGTCTCGCTGCGAGCCGTCTGACAGCGGAGCTGTGAGATGACATCATTGGCATGTGACGGCTGGCTCCCTCTCTTTCTCTCGCTCGTACCTCTCCTCGCTTCCCCCCCACCCTCTCGTCTTACGTCTCCCGGACTTCCATAATGTGTCCGTGGTGAGGAACAGTGGGAGACACTCACGCTCCCTCTGACACCTTCCCGATGTTAATTAGCGGATGTGGAAGGAGCGCACTTGTTCTTCGAGGCTGTCAGCTGTACGGGAACGTTATCTCGCCCAAATTAAGAATCTCAGACCAACACGTATGGTCTCGCGCTGCTGTTAAATCCCAAAGCAGTAAAAAGCGACGCCTATGTGAGACTAGAGCATTACGTCATATGTCTGTATGGATTATGTGTGTTTTACAAACGCTGCATGTGCTTTAGGTCTGCCATGTATGACTGATTTTGGAAACTGACTGTATGCCACTTTATTTAAGCTAGAGATCAGTCAGATTGGTGGGCAGGAGTGATTCAATTTCAACACTACTGTCGACTGTATACATGCTTGAAAATCAAAATGACACAAGCTATAGGAAAGAGAAATCTCAAATGACATATCTTTAATCTTAGCTGTACAGTAATGAAACTAAATGGAGAACACATTGAGACTTTCCTGAAACATCATGCAAAGAAGAAGATCTCTCAACATGAGCTGATGTGAATTAGTTATTAGTTATTTATTTACATCTGCTCAATTTGTGTCTAATTTAATTTCTATGTCTTAATATAAAGAAAAAAGGTTTGAAACTTAATTGAAATGAAATTGAGATCTACATTAAGTCTTCTGATCTATGAATTAGTACAGTAATCAATGGCGGATTTAGCAAAATTGGGGGCCCAAGGTAAACGTATGTATGGGGCCCCCATCTGATCTATAAAAGAGGAAAAAAATGTATACTCCAACATAAAGATGAAAAGCAGACAACACACAGTGTGGCACTACACAAACCAATAAAGAATAAGTCAATGGAGCAAAAACAGCCACGAACAGTAAATGAGGGAGAAAATTTTAATGCTGCACAAAAACTAACAATGCATCAAATCCAATGTTGTTGCTAATATTTTACATGCCCAAGGCTGTGATAATAGATAAATAAAAATCCAGCCCATAATCACTGTTTATATTGAAAATAAGTAATTGTATGTGTGTTTCCCCAAATCAGTTTTGAGAGTAAAAATCCAGGATTTTTTATTAAACATTTAGCAGTTTTCACAGTGTATTGTTGAGTTTCTGAAACATTTTCAAAGCATTTTCCCAAAATATGTGTACCAAAAATCATTTCATTTGCTGAAACACAGAGAAAGTTGTGCCCAAATTAAGACTCAACAGCACCCCATAGTGGACGCAAACATCCCCAAAATAACATAAGGGTTCAACGAGTTTTTTTCTGTAGTTACATTATTTACTTCACCACAAAATCATTTTTCAGTGTAGGGCTAAGGCATTTACTAGCAGATCTAGGCGGTTGACTTGCATAGGCGGTTGGTTTGGGGCCCCCTTAAAATGACACTGGTAGGGGGGCCCAAGCAGCCACCTATCTATGCCTCTATGTAAAGACCGCCTCTGACAGTAAATAAGGATCACTAGTTACATTTCCATTACGGATTTGTGCAAAACTTTACTTAGTTTTTCTCTCATGATAAGTCATTCAACATAACGTCGACTGATATCACATCCACCATACAAGGCATTATTTTTAACCGAGGAGACGCAAGAATATTATCCAACATTAATGCCAAGGAAAGCCCCTCATACTTAGGGTCAGCAACGTATAGGTGTTTCTTGGAGGTAAAAGTACATTATTTTAAATAAAAAAGATAAGTGTTATCCAGAAATTATTGGCAAGGAAATACACTTGGGAGCAGACATGTATTGATGTGTTTCTGGAGGTTTTAGCTTATACTGCGTCATCTTCAAATAATAATTATGTGACTTGCATCATGAGACCTGAATATGTGAATAAATTGTTACAATTGCAGTTTTGCAAAATACACTTTTTTCCAAAATTGTTGAAAAACCACCTCATGCGAGCGTAAAAACTTTTTTTGCGATATATGACAGTTTTTGCAAAATTGACGTGTTTCCATTGGTTGTATTTTAAATTCGCAGTGTCAATTCGGTAATGAAAACAGAACTAATAAGACCTTTCAAAGCATCACATGTGACATGAGTGCCTTATGTTATACTTTATATGCCGTGTTCACAAACTTACAACTGGACCTAATTCAAGCGAGCAATTCTGATGGCAAATAAGGAAATCTAATGCAATGTTGTGTTGGAGCAGTGCAGGTCTTGTGAGTTACTGTAAATCTCCCCTGACTCCGATTAATTTGGATCTCCAAGCAGAATGTGCACCTGTCACATTCATTTCACTTCGTTTATATTGCTTCCATTTTCAAAATGTGATTTTAAAAAGGTACTTTGGCTTGGCATTAATATATCTCCATAAAATTTGACAAGGTCAGTGCTAATAGATAGCCAGAGACACTTTACCTGAATCGTTTAGTGCTACAAAAATCTAGTCCTGTGCCAGAGACAGTGAGGTGTATTTCAGCAAATAGATGCCATCTAGAAGTGTAAAACAATTTGTTTTAAATAACGTGAAATAAATAAAATTTTCTCTTTAGAATACAGGTAGGCCTAATATTTAATTGTTTCAGTGCTATACTACAATACTTCTTGTAGTTTCTGAGTTAAATCTATTCATTCAAACCATAGACTGTAAAAAAAGATGGACGACACCCGTTCGCTCTCTTCCATTGGTGAAACGTAAAGCCGCCAGTGTCCCGATACGGCGCTGACACCTTGGGTCTTGAGTCTCAGCAGTAGGGATTTCGGAAAACAGTCCTGCGCGGTAGTGAGCAGGAAGTAAAGCCGCAAAAACAAGACCCCGCCCTTGCAGAATGCGCATATCACCATACCACCGTTTTTATAGCATTAAATAACTAACTAGAAACACTTGAATTGGCATCAGCGTGATAAAAACTACAGTAAATGACAGAAACCAGCTTCGGAAAAAAGATAATTGAAGTGTAATCAAATTGTTTAGTTGGACTCAAGTCCCATTGAATAACATGGGGGAGGCGGGGTTTATGACCTATACTAGGACCAGTCACGATCGAGACGTTTTGGCTTCACTTTTCAGGGCTTGTGCGCACGCTTGATTCAAACAAGGAAATATCTCTTCATAGTTTCTAAACACGGTTTTGGAGATGAAAGACGACTTATGATCTGAACATACATCTTTTCCCCACCATTGACCAGTTCTCTCATCAGTTAAAGGTGCAGTGTGTAAATTTTAGCAGCATCTAGTGGTGAGGTTGCATATTGCAACCAACGGCTCAGTCCACTTCTCACCCAAACGCATAGAGAAGCTACGATAGCCACCACCGGAAAAATGTCAGCATCGGAGACAACTTAGTAAAAAAGTTTGTCCGTAAAGGGCTTCTGTAGAAACATGGCGGAACAAAATGGTGACTTCCACGTAAGGGGACCCTCAGTGTATGTAGATAAAAAAGTCTCATTCTAAGGTAATAAAAACATAACGGTTCATTATAAAAAGGTAGTTTTGTATATTATTTTGCATTTCTTTCAAGAGATCCTTTTAAAAATTACACACTGCACCTTTAAGAGAAAATGCTTCCCTGCCAATGACGAGTTTTTACGGTAATCCGTATTTGTGCTATTATCCACTAAGTGGCGTTCTTACCCAACTTATAAAACACTGAAGCATCCATGGATTCAAAAACAGTAAAAAGTCTGTGCATGTTTTTATAATCGTTCTGAATCTGATCTCTAACAAGAGTCCTTTACAAAAATGCTATTATTTCAGATTTTTGCTCAAAATGTGGTCTCTTTGAAAAACCTACCCATATTTAAGAGGTGATAAAAAGAAAACAAATAAAGGTAGGAGGAAATTATGTTTTTGTTTGAAAGCAGATGGTCTGTTCTTTCATTTGATATATTGTATGTTTATATATTTAATTTAATTAAAAAAGGCATTAAACGTTATTGAAAATCATAAAAAATGCTGGCGGGTAAAGAGTTTAAATTCCCCTACAGGAGGGCTTTTTAAACTTTTTGTTATCCTTATCCACTCGACCTAAATACTTTACTTGAAGTACCCCCTTATGGTACATAAAACGTATCTGTTCATTTGCATGAGTTCTTAGCTTTCTGCTATATTGTAGTGTTGTGTAATGGTCACATGACATGCAAATTAAACAAATAAAATATATATTTTGTTAGGGTTTTATTAAAATGTTTTATTCTAAAATTATTTATTTACATTAAATAATTTAATTAGAATTGATTTATTTTTATTCAACCACCTGCAATTACACTGTAAAACCACTAGGCAAACCCTGCCCTATAAGGGGACCTTTATTCTGTAATAACAACATGCCGGCCATACACAATCCCTTACTCAACGGATGAAATTGTTAATTGTTAAGTTTGTATTATTTTAAAAATGTAGTCATGAAGAAGAATATTGTTTATTAATAGTTTATGTTAATGCACCGATATATCGGCCTATAATCGGTATCGTTTGATAAAAGCAATTTTCCCGAATCAGAATTTAAAACTCAAGTGGAAGTAAGGAGTAAAAAGCTAAACTATCAGTGTCTATCAGTATCGATAGATCTCATTCTCAGTAACCGAATATCGTATCTGGACACAGTTTTTTTTTGTATCGGCACATTCCTAATGTTAACTTATGTAGGTAACCCTATTGTAAATTGCTGCCGGTTTTAACAGTAATAGTCTTTTCCTACACTAAAAAAAGTAAAGGTGCTGAATGTAGTTGTGCCTAAATTAATTGGAATCTATTCTAATAGTCTTGCGGTATTAAATATTTGTCGGCCATGCTCACACATGACTATCAAGGGGTGACACGCCGCTGCCGAGAATCTTATTTTATGTGCACGAAATTGTGAAGCAAACAGCACGTAATAAAATTGTTTATAGATGGCAAAACAAGAACATTCTGGCTTCCCAGCATTAGTAAGTACAAAGCTAAACATTTTATTTCGTTTAATTAGTAAATGCGAAACATATTTGTGGGCAGCGAGTCAACGCCTTAGGTGAACACAGTGGTTGGTTGTGAAATTTCAGTGATATCATAATATGTGTTTAGCTGGAAAGAGAGAAGTGGCCTGGCTGAGATATTCTGCCGTCAACATGTTCAAAACATTTGCTTTCAAAGATTTTAAGTTCAATGGAAATTAGAGACTTTATAGATCTGGGCTGATAAATAAAGGGTGCAATCTGCTTTAACAAAAACATTACGGTTGGGCCAAACAAATATATCTAAGCTACAGTTTTAAGAAGCATTTCTGACTGCTGAACATTTGCATTTCACTGAAATGTTTTCAAAGTTTCAGTTTCAAGCGTGTACAGTGAATTTAAACTTTGTTTATTGCGCACAGATGTAGAGAGTACTTGAAAAGACACTGCATGCCAAATGATATCAAAGGATATTTGGAGTAGCGAAATTAAAAAAAAGACAAAATCATAAAACAAGGCTGACTGTCTATTTCTCATTAGTACGACAATGATTCTCATATGAATGAATCTCTAATGAATATTTCAAATGACTTCACTGTGTCTGGCTAAATGACAGAGAACAAACTCATTATCCTCGGGGAAAATGGGCACAAACGATGACGTACAAAGAAACGGATCCAACAAAAGTGAATGAAAATACGTCAACTTAGGCAAGTATTCAATCAAATTAACAAATGCCGCCTAAAATATAATTTTCAATCTATCAAATCATGTCCAATGAAACGATAACAATAACTGAGTGGGATTTAATGTAGTCTTGTTTACACTTGGTATTAAAATGCGTTTTGGTCAATCAGATCATAAGAGGACGAGAGAGACGCATGTCTGTGTTTTAATCCATCTCTTTTGACCGCTTCTGTCCTGATTACTTTAAGGGGATGTTATGAGCGAATCCCTAAAACACGAGCGGGAAAAAATTATGGGTTTAAATTGATGAATGTGAATGTGAGTCCGCTGCTTGTCTTGTTAGTAAACATCCTGCACAACGTTTTGTACATGTATATTAGCACTGCAACTACGATTATTTTCATAATCGATTAATCGGCGATTATTTTTTCAACTAATCGAATAAAAACCTATAATTTACTCAATTAGATTTTCACTTATTATAGCTAAATAAGGCACTAAATTATGGTATTCACATGTAGAAATGTACTTTTAAAAGTTCTCACTTAAATTTGATATTTTTGGTCTAAAAACTAGATCTATTTTCTTGGGTCGTTTTGCTCATCAAGAAAAAGCATCTTAATTTAAGAATTTTTAGATATTTTTACTGAAAACAAGACAAAAATACTAATTCAATTCAATTTTATTTATATAGCGCTTTTCACAATAGTTAATTGTTTCAAAGCAGCTTTACATTAATAGTAAAGTGAAAAGCACAGAAAAGCGACAGATAGCACAACATAATACACGATAGCATAAGCAGTTAAATTTGCTGCGGCTATGATTCAACATTATAAGCGAGCGAATTACTAATGTAACGTCTAGAAGAGGAAGCTAAGTTAAGACCAAGAAGGCTGCCTCCCCGGGTTAAAAAAAAAACCCTAGGAGAAAAAACCCCCCGGGCTTTTAGCCGAGGAAATAAAAAAAAGTCCTAGGAGGGAAAAACCCTTGGGATATATATATATATAAGGAGATTAAGCGGAGATTAAGCGGGTAAGAACTAAGAACTTTACTTCTTGAAAATCATGTTTGTAAAGCACTGGAGGGAGTGATCCTCATCTCCAACTACCGGTTGGTCTCAGTGATAAGCATAAAAGATGACACACAACATCTGCACCAGTCATACGTTCGCACCCCTGCTAAGAAGCGTCTAGATCGTCTGCTTTTACTCATCAGCACTCATCCTGCCACACGGATTGGTGTGCTGGATTGTATCCGATGACTAAACCCGGTCTGTTTCAATCTGTACATTCTGTCTGTCTCCTGCGATTGGACTCCTACCACCCAGACTCTGACTCACACGAGCTATGACTCGAACAGGTCGCTGACAATTACAGAGGCTGTTACTAACCCACCTCCCATATCCCCTCAATCTTCTTCTCCCTCTGGTCCCGCAACTCCAAGATCACAGCGCCATGGGAGCTTAACAAGCTTTGACAAGATCAACAAGACTATCAGTTATGTATTTCAGAGTCTGACCGCAGGGTACGAGGACAACGTCATTGTAGAGCCCTGATTGAACTGCAATTTCCCAGCACTGGGAAATTAGATTTCCAAATTGATTACAGACGTAAGAATAGTACATTCACATCTGAATGATTGGAACCATCTCGGAAGATTGGGGAAAGTCCATTAGACCCAAAGACAAAGTAGCGAGAAGAAAAAAATATCTCTGTCCGTGTGCAACAGTTGGGGTTGTGTGGAGAAAACACGTCATGTGACAGAAATAAAAAATGAATTACCCACGTCAGATGTAGTTTCTCTTGCACGTGCTGATTTCATGGCATAAACAACTCTGTTGAATGATCGATCCTTACCTGTGTATATTTCGGCCTCCGATGGGTCCTCCACACGCTTGTGCTGAATGATGTAATCTGAAACCTTGTAGCCAATCAGAGGTTCCACGTCCATCCACTCCAGTGCCACCATCGTACTGGAGGGCTCAAGGTGAGGAGCAAGTCTCAATCTGAGAAGATAGAGAAAAAGTTGATTGATCGAGTACAGCACTTAGCGCAGTAGGGTTAAGTTCAAAAAGATGAAAATAAACCATAAACGGTGCCTGCGCAAGACTTCAAACAGAATGCTGAGAGATGCTTAACTCACACGGGCCGCCGCAGGGGGCTGCAGTTGGGTAGGCCGTCTTTACCGAGCGCAGTCAGGTCACAGCGACACCAGTTCTCGATGACATCACCCTTCCCCGCGCACCAGTATGAGCTCATCGTTGCGCTTTTGAAGGCCTGCAAAATAAATGGCACAGGTGAGAGAAAAGCAATTATCTCCACGAGCCACGTCCTTCCGTCGTACGCTATGAGTCACCTTCCACTCGCCAACAACACGCTCTGCCACCTCCACTCGAGAAGCCGTGTATCTCTGTGAAGTTACGCGGACCGAGGGCATCTCGGGGCACTTCGTGCAGACGAAAACCTGTCAAGATTTAATTGGAAGCTGTACCAAAAAAGGTCAGCCTATGTGTGAGTGTCAAGAGACTCCATCTCAGGGGCAATAATAGGACAAGCATGGGGGCAGAGAAGGAGGGGCGAACTGAGACATAGCACAGCGATGGTTCACAGTAAGACAAGAGCTCATGACTCACTCCAACCCAGCGAAATGAAAAATCCTTCTTCCTCAGCGTGGTAATTCAAGTTAAAAGTAATTCGATTTGTTATATTCATATACTGTCGTATTTGGTCTAAGTTACTGATTGCTTTTTAAAGGGGTGAAAAGCTGACTTTTTCCATGTTTAAGTGGTATAATTGGGTCCCCGGTGAAAAGGACATTAACTTTGGTAAACCATACTCTGCAAAGGTGAAAAAATAGGTCATTCAGATTTTGCCTGTTTTGTGATGTAGGTAGTCTAATTATAATAATAATGCCCCTTAGGGCGCACTCACATTATCCAAACCAAACCATGCCCCACTCCCCCAGGTGCACGCACTCACACTGTACTTCTTATCGATCCGAGTCCGGGTGCGCTTTCGTCATTAAGATGCGATTGTTTTGAAAAAAGCAGGAAGTAAAGCTCTCCCTTAACACTGGAACCCACCGTAATGACAAGTCTGTGTTTTTTATTTGGAGCCGTTTGATGCGCGATTACAGACAGCCCTCTCACATGTCATCATATTGCTTAGTTGATCTGTCACGTGCGTAGCTCGGACATTCACGTAACCCGCTGCTCTCATCAAAAGGTTTTTACGGAGGCAGATAAAGATGAGTGGTCGCGCAACTGACGTCTTCACCCAAGTGAACCACGCTCTGGCCCACCTCTGCAACCCAGCCACGGCGCGATTAACCAATCCGAACAGAGTGATCACACTAGTCAAACAAACCAGGCTTTGGGGGTCAAACGCGCCCGAGCGCGGTTTGGTTGGATAGTGTGAGTGCGCCCTTAATCTGCACTATCCAACCACAACACTCCTATTTAGTGCAGAGAGAGAGAGAGAGAGAGAGAGAGAGAGAGAGAGAGAGAGAGAGAGAGAGAGAGAGAGAGAGAGAGAAAATTGACAGCACAAATAAGTTTCAATATCAACAAACCACCATTATGGTGATCAGTGTTTGCATTATCATCAGCTCATTTGCATTTAAAAGGCAACACCCAAAAACGGCACATACACACTCTGGGGACACCATAAGTCTCATAGGGGCCCAGAATGTGTCTGTGAAGATTCAGCTCAAAATACCCCACATATCGGTTATCTTAGCATGTCCAAAATGACCCTATTTGAGTGGGAGAAAAAAAACTGTACCATGTCTGTACCAGTGTTGTTTTTGGCAGCCCTTTTAGTTTTAGTCTTAGTCTTTTGGACAAAAATGCTTTTTAGTTTTAGTCAAATTTTAGTCACATATAAACTTGAGAGTTTTAGTCAAGTTTTAGTCAACGAAAACACAAAAAGGTTTTATTCAAGGTTAAGTCAATTTTAGTAAAAAAAATTTAACAAAATAATTTAGGTTAAAAAGTATTGGAAATGGGCTTAGGTTTGACAAGTAGATACATGTAAAACCTTAAGCTTACCATAAAATATGTCACAAGCCGATTGTCTATGATATGTTAACAGCGTGACTTGTTAATTACCTTTAAAAATATTTACCGTCGTCTCCCAATATGCATTCTGTTTTTCTTTCTGATGGATTATCCTGAAAGTAGGCTATGTTCATAAATCATCTCGTCGTTTATGTTTATTGGCGTCACCGCCACGGTCCTTAGAACTTGCCACAGCCGCAGGTGTGTTGTTGTTGTGTGAAATCTGGTGCGTGGCATGGCGGCAGGCGGCAGCCAGGTGGTGGGCGTACCCAAAACAAGGATATGAAGCGGCATGCAAAATAGGCAGAAATGACATGCATTGTGAACGTCAGACTCATAATCATTTTCGTTCCGTCTCGTCTCGTCAACAAAACTTGAAAGCGTCCAGTCATGTTTTAGTCACCTTAGAGCCTTTTTTAGCTAGTTATCGTTGCGTTATCATCAAAAAAAGGGTCCGTCAACAAAACCATTTCGTTATCATCATCGTTGACGAAAACAACACTGGTCTGTACCTTTAAATGCAAATGACCTACAGCTTCTCACTCCCTTAACAAAAGAGACAGTGAGTGCTTTCAGTTAAAAAAGATCTGGTTCCTGTAAACATAGTCTGAGACAATAGTATCTCACTATTGAGATATTGTGGACAGTGTACAACTCGCTAAGGGCGGAGACTATTGTAATGCAGGACTGTCAGTCAGTGGCTGTGGGCGGGGCTTTATCAGTGTGACATCACATTGATAAGAAAATCAAATTGACACGTTTAATGGGACTGCTTTGATTTAATGGGGATTAAAAAAGCATTACGTGGATTTTTTTTCATTGTACGGTGGTCACACACTGCCAACACACATTTATGTCCAAAAGTGGATTTTGCATAATAGGTGCCCTTTAAGTACTGAAATACGTACTCTGTCTGTCAACTTGAAAACATAAGTTTCCATGTCAGAAAAAGTGAAAAAGTCCAGCCCTTCAGTCTAGATGTTGGTTTGTTGCCAGCAGACGGTCGAGGGAAAACGCCCCACTCTCACTGATAGCATCAGCAGGTCTCTGGCTGCCAGACCTCACCCCTTATTTACGCACAGGCAACTCTCTCTAAACGGCCTTGATGAATGAGAAGTTATTACAGAGGCAGAGCAACGGAGGGGAAAGACTGCAATCCATTGCGCTATAATGACTTGCATGAGAGATGCCTGGCAGAGACACAGAGCTGAGGATGACAAACAGAGAGTCAATGAAGTGATGTGAGCGTGTATGAACACACCATCTTCATAAAGTTATACCGGTTGTACCTATTTTTACTGAGTTCATTGAGAAAAAGTGTTTAGCATGAGATAATGCCTTTATCTGAGTAATTAAGGGTACTTTATAAATGAAATTGCACTTTAGATAAATGCCTAAATGTAAACGCCAGTTATTTGCCAAAATTAAATGTACATGATCTCATTAGATTTTTCATTTATTTATTATGTTAAATTTGATGGAAACAAACTCATTTTTCTTCTTTGTTGATAAATCTGATCTTAAAGTATGATTAAATGACATCCTCATATGCATTTCCTGCATTGATAGAGCAGTCGTCTTGTCTTCTATTTTTTTAAAGACACTTATTGTACCTGCTGTGTCAAAAGGGTTTACAACATTCGGATAACAAATTCACAAAACACAAATTCAAATCTCAGCTTTCCGAAGATATGTGACATGTTAAGCTTTTTGTTTTTGGAAGTTTTTGTCATGAATTTTTGTGTCAAATAATGCGAGGTTCCTCTCACGGTACATTGGAACTTAACTCTTTCCCCGCCATTGACGAGTTATCTCGTCAATTAAGAGAAATCATTTCCCTACCAATGACGCTTTCCTGATGAGTTTTTGTGGAAATCTGTAATTCCGCTATTATCCACTAGACACACTTACCCAACTTATAAAAAACTGAAGCAAAAACTAATTTGACAACAGATAAAACTCTGTGTATGTTTTGATAATCGTTCTGAATCTGATCTTTAACAAAATTCCTTTTACAAAAATGCAATTATTTCAGCTTTTTGTTCAAAATTTGCTATTTTTGAATAAAAATTGATAAAAAGAGAACAAATGAAGATAGGATGAAAAAATGTTTCCCCATTTTGTTTGTTTGTTTGAAAGCAGAGGGTCTGTTCTTTCATTGGATATATTTGAAGAGTTCCGTTGAAAAACGAGATAACTCTTTTTTTATTTTTCAGAAACCTCGTTTTTTCGTTGCGCATTCTAATTAAACCTTCATAACTTACAAAAATACAGCATATAAGTAGCACCATAAAAAAAAATAATAACATGATAAGATAATAATAAACATGTATTGACAAAAATGTTAAAAACGGAGTTATCTCGTTTTGAAATGAAACTCTTCATGTGTATGTTTATATATTTATAGAAGAGAAATTTCATGGAAGGCATTTTGTGAAAATCACAAAAATGCTGCCAAGCAAAGTTTTTAAAAAAGGCTGGCGGGGAATGAGTTAAAAGGGTTAATCATCTAGTTTCTTTTAATTTGAGTTGCAAAATTTCATTATTTTGGAATGGAAATTACACAGGAATATATGGGAATTGTGGCACAAGATGAGTCAGATGTCGAGGAAGCCAATGTTTGTATGTGATACAGTTTGTATAAATTACCCCAAAATTTCCAAATAATTTCCTTTAATTTCTTAAAGGGCACCTATTATGGCCTTCATACAAGATGTAATATAAGTCTCAGGTGTGCCCAGAATGTGTCTGTGAAGTTTCAGGTCAAAAAACCCCACAGATCATTTATTATAGCATGTCCAAAATGACCCTATTTGGATGGGAGCAAAAACAAACGTTTTAATGTCTGTACCTTTAAATGCAAATGAGCTACAGCTCCTCACTTCCTTACAAACAGACAGTGAGCACTTTCAGGTCAAATAGATCTGATTAATACAGTCTGAGACAATAGTATCTAGTGGACAGAGTACAACTCACTGAGGTAATGCAGGACAGTAAGAGGGCGGGGCTTTGTCAATGTGACCTCACACTGATAAGAGAATCAAAATGACATCTCTAATGAGACTGATTTGGTTTAATGGGGATTAAAAACAAGACACGAGTGGATTTTTTCATCTTTTGTAAAGTTGAAGTAACCTTAAAATATAAGTTAATCTGTTTCAACTTGTTTTTATAAGTTATGTCAACTTATCACAAGTCAAAACTTAAAATACTAGGTTGAATTGACTTGCAAAACAAAATTGTTTTACCTTAATAAAAAACTTTATAAAGAAGCACCGTGTAGGGCTGTCACAATAATTAAATAATCGTCTCATCATAAATGTTTGACCTCATCGCGATGATTTCAGATCACCGCAATGATTGCATATCTCTCTAAAAAACACAAGGGGGAGCTGCAGCGCCTGTATAAATGAGACATTATCAGATGGCGCTCCTTAACTGACAGTGAAACTTGACACATTGCAAAGCCATTCAATACATTGGCATTTAAAGAAATTCTGCAAAACTTAGCAGTATGAATTGCCAGGTAAAACATACATTTTCCAAAACAGCAATTTTTCCAAATTTAGGGAAGTAAAGGATGCTATTCTTAAGGATCTGTAAGGAATAGATTTTTTTGCAGCCACTACAGACTAATATGACTTTAGTAGGATTGGCTACTATTTAAGGCCTGTTCTGGTATAGTCTGTTTATTTTGATTGCATTTTATTATCAGTTATTTTTCAGACACTTTTTTGTTTATTTCTTATTAAGAATTGTCAGTTTTTAAAGATATTTTCATTAAATAGTTACTTTAAAATATGTGTTATGTGAATTTCTATTTGCTAAACCTTGCAAAAGATTTAATGTAAATAATCACAAGAATGTGTGTAAATAATTTCACGAACAAACCAAAAAATTATGTATGAGAATTAAATGTCAACGCAATAAAACAGACAATTTATCGTCATAATCTGCAAAAATTTTTAGGCAATTAACCGTCAGCTTAATTTCATAATCGTGACAGCTCTAAGTGGACGTCCTGTGAGTAAGGTCGAAACCTTTAGATGAACGAGGAATCAATGAGGAAAGTTATGCAAAGCTGAATATGCAGCACTGATTTGCCATATGAAGTACGGCTTCAAAAACAAACTTAAATGTGTCTGGAGGAAGACAGCGTTTTGCTGTGTGTGTGTGTGTGTGCCGAATGGAAATCTACGATTGTATGCTTATGATACCACTACAATGTTGACGCCTGAAAGGAAAAAAACTGATGGTTTAACCAATACAAGCGGGGCCCATTAGAGCGGCATTCAGCAATCGAGAAAAGGGTTAATAAAACATTTTCCACAAATGGGAAACAGATGAGCAGAAAGCGTAACATGAAATATCACGCCGATGAGTGCAGGCCTGCCCGCAGACAAACAGTGGCCCGCGAACGTGCACATACATTTACCACCAGCCGTTTCCTAGAAAAACACGCGTGACTGCTCAACTGCACATGTGAAAAATAGACAAACCCATTATTGCTGTGTTTATGTTTGCAGTGTAACATAAGCCCGTTTCCACTGAGTAAACAGGGAATGTAATTAGGGCTCTGTGTGTTTGCACGTATGTGTGTAATGTAGGGGTTCTGCTGGAGGTCAGACGGCCCATGTGATGTATAGGGATCTCTGCCATACATCAGTCAGGACTCCTGTGGGCTTTCCACGACTGCACCGATAAGGCCGTCAAACGCAACAAAGCCGACAACAATAACAACAGCTCGATTTCCTTTCAACGTCTCTCCGAAACCTCTTAGCCATTTTGACTTCAGAGAAACCGGTTCTCGATACCAAGAAGCGCATCACGCAATCATGTCATCCAAATGTTATTATCTGTTTCGCTCATCTGAGCTCACCCTATTAGCGTCTCCAATCAGTGTCTGATATGTGCAAACGCTAGCCAGCTGGCCAGAGGAATTGACCCAAAACCTCAGCGAACAGGTCATTCCGATCATTCGGCCTAATGTAGTCAAGGAAATGTCCTTCTTTCTAGGAACACCTATAAACCTCTTCCAGGAAGGGAGATATGCCTTCGATTGAACCCGAGGTTCAGAAGGGGACACGAGGAACGCGAATAAATGCGCGCATCGGTTGAAGGCCGGCAAATCGGCTCAGGGCTGCTTAAAAGCTGATTCGATTTGCTTCCTCCATCTACTTGAATGGCTAGCAAAATCCATGGGTATAGCATTCCCTGGAAAATTGATTTTGGTCAGCATCTTGGCTGGGGTTTAATACCAACTTATAAGAGCAGTACATAGCGCTTTATTTCCTGAGCGAACGGAGACTGTAGATTGATTGGATCGGACGCACCTTTGAATGGCGATTCCCTGGCGGTGCAGTTTAATTCACGTTTACGGGACCGCTTCCAATAAGCAGCCATCCGCTCAATTATAGCAAGCATTATCTCCAGAGCACACACACACACAAATCGCACTCCACCTATCCACAAGTTTTGCAAGTATACAACAACTTAAGTCAAAACTTTGTTGCTTGGAGCAAAATCTTGGAGGAAGTGAGGAAAGTGGGGTATTATAATATTGTTATAGATTCAAATTGTCGTAGGAAAAATTGTGGCCACTTTTTTTTTAAACCTGACAGGGTCAGCTCCATTTTTTAAACTTTGGGCTAGTTTTTTAATTGCTTATATTTAGGGCTGTCACAATGATTAAATAATCGTCTCATCGCGATTGTTTGACCTCATCGCAATGATTTCAGATCACCGCAATGATTGCACATCTCTCTAAAAAACACAAGGGGGAGCTGCAGTGCCTGTATAAATGAGACATTATCAGATTACTTTTAAACATGTGTTATGTGTATTCATTGAAAATTATTTCATGAACAAACAAAAAAAAAATTATGAGAATTAAATGTCAAAGCACTAAAACAGGCAATTAATCATCATAATCATCACAATTTATTAGAAAATTAACCGTCAGCCAAATTTCATAATTGTGACAGCCCTACTTATATTTCCAACATTGTAAAAAAATGCATCTTATTGTGTGTAGCTGAAGCGTAATGGCTGAAAACAGGATCAAAACTGTAGCAAAATTTGGCTTTTAAAGGGGACATATCATGAAAATCTGAATTGTGCTATAATTGGGTCCCAAGTGCTTTTATCAACCTAGAAAATGTAAAAAAGATCAACCCAGTAACTTAGTTTTGGTTAACCATTCTCTTAAAAAAAGCTCATTGACATTTGGCTCCCCTTGTGATGTCAGAAGGGGACCTTATTATATTAATACCACCCCTTAGTCTGCACTATCCAACCATTTAACCATTAACCTGCCATTTAGTGCAGAGAGAAAGACAATAATGATTGACAGCACAATTTAGTTTCAATTTTAACAAACCACCATTATGGTGATCAGTGTTTGCATTATCAGCTCATTTGCATTTTAAAGGACACGACACATGTTTGCTCACACCTATATGTTGCAATTTTAACATCTTATAATAAATTATCTGTATGGTATTTTGAGATAAAACTTCACGTATGTACTCTGGGGACACCGAAGATAAGTCTTAAAAATGTCCCCTTTAATTCTTTTGGGACCTGAATGCAGTGCATTCGATAAAGGTGTCGACTTATTCCAGCTTGTAACTCGAGCCCAATGTCC
This sequence comes from Misgurnus anguillicaudatus, assembly GCF_027580225.2. Taxonomy (NCBI): domain Eukaryota; kingdom Metazoa; phylum Chordata; class Actinopteri; order Cypriniformes; family Cobitidae; genus Misgurnus; species Misgurnus anguillicaudatus. The sequence goes on along the minus strand of NC_073358.2, from coordinate 1,745,960 downwards.
CATCATTAGAAAGAGACAGGGTAACAGCCTTCACATGCCCGCAGGTACTTACAAAACTGTCACTACCTCATCCAAATCACAAAACCGTTCACATGAATGCAGGTAAGATGCATTGTGTTTGAATATGTGTGTGTTCTGCAGGTCTTTGTGTCTGCTGACGGAAGACCACAAGAAGCCCTGGCTCATCCCCAGGGTCGATGACATCAATATCATCCTCATAATCTCGCAGCATTTTCATTGCGCTCCATGCGCCAGCCTGCCCCGTTCCCGGCCGACTCTGTATGCGACTGCGAGGGTGGGGGAGACGTTTCGCTCTCCTGTTTGTTTACCTATCGACAGACCTCCGCTAGGGACCGTCTGCTATCGATTGCGAGCTTTTCGTTATTGTCAACGCTGCTGTTATTGGTAAAGTCCAGACACACACACACACACACACACACACACACAGGTACACAGTCGGTGCGAGAAGCAATTAGATGGGAAATCAGTGTGCCGTCAGGTACGCGAAGGGTCTGGGGCCATTTGGTTAGTGAGTCACTGTCAGGTCTCTTGATACTGCAGAACAACAGATGCTGGTTATTAGCATCCTCTGTTTCAGGACGTCAGCGGCAGAAAGGATGAAGTGAAAAAGAGAGTCCTGCTATCTGCTCCAAAACACAATTACATCTCCTCATTACAGCTGTGACTCAGAAGACACAGTGACTACTAATAAAACGGAGATATTACATTATAGTCACACAGTTGAGCCAAGAATTGGATGCAATAATCAATACCTCTTTCGACTTTTTACTTTGGAGCTGTCGGCCTTCTGAAATGATGTCAATGCTTTATTTTTTTTCATTATAAATCACGCCTGCCATCTGCTGGTGTGTCTGGTGAAGTGAAGCGAGTTTCATATTTAGGCTACACAAGACCGAATCCACACCCACCCCACATTCGATGATGTCATGTTGAACTTCTATGTAAATGATCTGTACATTTGCATATTATTGAATTAAATGAACCATCTTTACTCAAACAAATCCCTCATTTACCTCTTTAGTGATGTTATCCTGCACTAGGCTGTACAGGGGTACGACACGGCTGACCTCCAGGAGGACCGGAGTCGGGCTGGGTGTCTCGCGGCCGGTTTGCCTGCACAGGTGACAGGCTGCCGGGCAGCTGCCCTTCTCCTGGCATCGGATCTCCACGCCAGCAACCAGGTCATCAGACAGCAGCTGCGTCTTCAGCAGGCCCGACAGGTAGCTGATGAAGGGCACGGCTTTCAGGTCCCGACGGCCACCCTGATCTGTGACTTCTGTAGAGGTGACAGACAGCATGACGTCAGTGGTACACCGTGTACTAATGGAGATCTGTGATTCAGATCACCTTCAGTTTCACCAGAATAAGTAGATGACAGAAATAACATGAATCATGAGATCATTAAGACATTTATTTAAAAAATGCATAAAAATGTTAAAAGCAGTGATTCCCAACATCAGTTCTACGTGGCACCTCTCCCAGGATGTTTTGGATCTCTAAACACCTGATTTAGCTTATCTATTTAACTAATGTTGGAGATGTCTCCCTAATTAACATACTAACATGCTGATGAGTTTAATCAGGTGTTTTATATTGGGAGGCACCTAAAATATCCCAGGAGGGGTGCCACGTAGGACTGCATTTAAAGGGATAGTTATACACCCAAAATGGAAAATGCTGTCATAATTTTCTCTTCCTCATGTTGTTTGAATTTTTTTTTTGATGAACAAAAAAGAAGATATTTTGATAAATGATGGTAAGCACACAGCTGATTGTAACCATTGAATTCAATCATACTTGTTTTTCCTACTATGGAAGTCAATGGTTACCATCATTTATGAAAATATCTTCTTTTGTGTTTATCAGAAAAAATCATTTAAAAAATACTACAGTTTTCAATGCATGTGCTAAGCATATAAAAATGTCATATTTGTATATGTTGCATACAGGGTTTGAATTATGTCAAAGATTATGGGGGGTCCCCTAGCTAAGCCTTAACTAAAACCCTAACCACTTTTTATCCCTCATTATTAGTGTGATATAATAGTTTGAAAATAATATTTTAAAAAGCCCCTAACCCAATCCTAAATCTAACAATCTGTCAATTCCTCCAGAAAACAGCTTGAGAGTTTACATTTACAGAAATCTTTTGAATTAGTTTATTATGAAATTGGGACAAATAATGGACAGTATCGCTTTGTGGCAGTGCAACATGATAATTTAAAATTATGTAATATTTTAATTTTTATATAGGGGACCCCCCAATTAATATTTTTGTGATTTATAGGGGGTCCAGGACCATTCCAGCCCCCCTTCAATTTGAACACTGGTTGCATACTGTACATTTGCATGATGTTGGTTAAGATTTGATTGGTGGTTCTGATTTAATGACTTTAATTTTAATTAATCTTTTTATACTCTACTTTTCACATTTACATTTGGCAGATGCATGATGTTATGCATTTTATTATGATGCTATACATTTTATTATTATAATGTTTTTCTTATGAATTAGTTATTACTGTACAGCACTTTGGTCAACACTCTGTTGTTTTAGCAGTGCTTTCAAAACAAACAAACAAAAGCAGAATTTTTAAACACATTTTAAATGTTAACACAATTTTTATAAATTTTTGAATTATGAATATGATTTTATTCAAGTAAATTTTTGCACTACGTGCGACCCGCAGAAATTTTCACTCCCATTGCCGCTTTACTGAAATTGCACTCTCTGCTAATTTATCCTATTTAGTAAATCTGGCCCTTAAAGGGAAACACCACCGGTTTTCAATATTCTACTATGTTTTTACCTAAACTTAGACTAATTAATACATACCTATTTTTTATCAATGCGTGCACTTAATCTTTGTACAGCGCGTTGTGAATGTGTTAGCATTTAGCCTAGCCCCATTCATTCCTTAGGATCCAAACAGGCTTGAATTTAGAAGCCACCAAACACTTTCATGTTTTTCCTATCAAGACTGTTACATGAGTAGTTACACGAGTAAGTATGGTGGCACAAAATAAAACGTGCCGATTTTTTAAGTAGCTTAAAAATGAGAACTATATTTTATGGCGGAATAGCACTTAACCTCGGCCTGCAGTAACATCATCACTCCTGACTCATCCCCTTCTCGCTCAAACTTCTGTCAATATTACTGAGCCCATAGAGCTGCAAACTAAGTGGGAAAACATGGAAGTGTTTGGTGGTTTCTAAATTCATCCCTGTTTGGATCCTAAGGAATAAATGGGGCTAGGCTAAATGCTAACACATTCACAACGCGCTGTACAAACGTTAAGTGCACACATTGAAAAAAGATAGGTATGTATTAATTAATCTAAGTTGAGGTAAGAACATAGTAAAATATTAAAAAAACTGTGGTGTTTTCCTGTAACTTTTTGTATGTGAAGAAAGAGCAAAATATACTGTAAATATATCAATTTATCTTTATAAAGAGATAAAGTTTAGCCCAAAGTTACTGAATATGCAAACCACATAGCTATGTATTCACAAAGAAAGATTGTGTAACATTAATTTTCGCTAAAGTATTGTTGCCACCTCCGGCATGTCGTGTAAATGCTTTAGCAAATATTCCAGATATGGTAAGGGGTGTAACATTTCCATCACACGCTGAAGATATTCAGCCAATCACAAGTTCAACACACTTGATAGCTGACCAATCAGAGAACACCATGCTTTTCCAAACAATGAGCTTGCAAAATGTATGCGGGCATAAACCGCATAAACACATCACATTACACCAAATACACAAATAATGCTCTGTTTAGCAACATATATGACCCTTAAAATATTCTGTAATCTGAATGTATTGGAAGGCATTTATAGATCAAATTAAACACACAAAAACATGTTTCACATCACAGACCCTACATGCTTATTTTTTTTTTTAAATATTAGGATTGCATACTGTTACAGTATCTAAGACAAACATGTCAGGCATTTATCATGAAATTGATCAAATTTTCTCTTCTCTGTTCGTGCACAGCAGCCCTGGCAAACAAAAACAATGCAATTGTGGTAAGAAAGATTATTAATTGAGTGTTGAGAGTCTGTGATGGATAACCAGATGTGGAGCTCTGCTCTCTACCCTCCGTTTCCCTTCAATATTCCCGTCTGCTGCTGCGTCTGACAATCACATGAGTCATTATGGTGGACTTTAGCATGACAGGCAAACTCTTTGAAAAGCGGAGAAAACAAACAGTCCCGACAGCATTTGCGTCTGCAACAACACGCAGATGTGCCAAGCCAGACCGCAGTCAAACTCGACAGACCCGTGTCTGGAGCGTTCTCATACAACACAGAGGAAGGGAAAGAGAGGAAAAGACACGGATAGAGTAATTGGTAACAGCTTAGAGTAAGTGTTTTAAATGATTCATTTCCTGTAGTGGACTTCATCATATTGAAACGACACAGCTTTGGCTCCACATCTGGCCCTGCGAGTCCTCATTACGTGTTATGCTGATGTGGTTTCAGTATTTGTTGGTTATTTTTTGTTTGTTTAAACCTATTCCATCTGTTTTGAGCCAGCACTATTGTCAATAGAGTTTGAGTAAACACGATCTGTTTCAGTATCATGACATCTACACATGTCTACTTTTCTCCTGCTGATCGGATCACAGATCGGAGTACACCACCCCCTTCAATACTATCCACATTTGCATCCGATTGTCCGTAATCGTATCAATTAAGGTGTTTACATGAAGGCTTTTCAATACGATTTAGCAGGATTTTAGCAGGTACAAGAAATCTGTGTTGAAAGCTGTGCTCTTGTTTTACCATAATTTACTATGGTAACCCTGTTATAACGCTTTTTATTTCAAAGTATTGGGTTTGGACTTTGTGAGAAATTGCATGCTTAAATTACATAATTATGCCCATGCATGTACATGCCTAGATTTGCAAAATTAACGGGAATATATGGGAATTATCGGGAATTAATCGGAATAAACCGGTCATTTGAAATAATTTTTAATACAGTTATCCCGGATCCCTCTGTAGACTGAATCAAATGTGAAACAGAAAAAAATCATTAAAAGCTTTAAAAATTTAATTAAGTTGTCCTCTCTTCCCAAAGAGAGTCTTCAAGATCTGTTAAGTCAAGCAAATCCTTTAAGGTATGAAAAAGCATAGCATGGTGGTAAACATGCAACGAGACAAGAGGCCTTTGAAATAGATGTCTATAGGGGATATTTTTAGCTATAAAACACTTGACAATAGGTTGAAATCACAGACATCTCCATAACCATACAGAATATCTGTTATCAAATGACATAGTATATCATGATTGCATACTTTCTCTGCAACCACAATACATTTGCTGTAAAGTGATGCCATACAGTATATCGCGTTACACCTTTGGAGGTCATGGTACATCTGTCTTGAAAGGTTTATACAGTTACATTAAACATCTATTTCTTTATGAAGAAAACACTTTTTTTCTTGCAGAACCCATCTTTGGTTTATAAATGCTGATTATTGTGCGATCTGGTCTGTCCTGTTCCCTTGACTTTAAAGCCTGACGGACTTTTCAAGGTGAATGCTCAGATCTGAATAAGTATTCTTGAGTATTCCTGACCAGCCTATCTGAAAACTGCTGATGAGTACAAAAATATATATATGTGCATTAATCATGACCCAGTCTATGTAAACCCAGCTGAGATTCACTGTTTTCTACATGAAATGCAAGGATCACTATTATACACCGTTAAATCATTAAATCATCATTTAATTTTATGCAGGGTAGGAAAAACTTAATTTGCTAAAATGCCATTATCTGTCAGGCAAGTTCTGTAATTAAACAACATTGAGCATTTTGCATGAGAAAATTACTTGTCATTTAAGATACTAATCATTTAACAATTACATTTTTGTTTTAATTTGTCAGATGCGTACAATACTGTTGCAATACTTTAGTTTACACTATTGCTTAAAGCATTGATACCACTGTATATTAGTCAAATAGAAATATTTCAGCACAAATATTTGCTGCCATCTAGTGGTGGATAAATAAACTGTTAAGTGATATTTAAGATAGAATAAACATTTTACACGTTAGAATAATAAATTATGTTAGGATTATATGATAAATTACTGTAACATCACAACTTTTAAAGCTAAACATTACATTTATAGATTTATTAATATATTACTATACTATAGATGCTTATATAACATAAATTATTTTAACATTTAACATTTTTGTCTCCTTTCTGTCTATCTGTCTTTCTATTCATTTAGTTTGATTGTATACTGAATCTTTGTAAAGCGTCAATGTCAATGTCAATTTTATTTATATAGCACCATTTCTACAACAAAGGTTGACCAATGTGCTTTACACCAGATAAACAAATCACTTGCGCAATAAAAAATAAAATACTAAAATAAAGTCAAACACGACAACCATAATGTATAAAATATTTAAAAAATAAAAGTAATAAAATAAATAAAATATAACATATAAAATAGAAAACAAAGGTAAAAGAAAAACAGAGTACTTCAACCAGATAAAAAAGCTTTAAGATTGTTGAAAGACGCTATATAAAATATGATTATTATTATTATTAATAATTAAATAATATTGTCTTTATATTTCATTACATCAACATTGAAAATGTACCAAAAATTATATGTTGCATATAAATATTATTCTGATCTAAATCTTTTGGATTGTCAACAATTATGTTTAAAGTAAAATAACGAATAAAGTTGCTGAATAACTCCTCTTTTCTTGCATTTACACGTATGTTTTCAGTAGCATCTTAACCGCTTTTCGGATTGGTCGCCGCTCTTGTCAATCAACAGACATAGGGCGGCCCCCTTCCCCGAGAACCAATTACACGGCACCATGGGCGGGTCTTTACGCACAGATCCCACGCCCGCCGTCTCGACGTCACCTCCGCAGTGTCGCGCGCACCCGTTGATATGAGAGGTGCGCGCGTCGTCACGTTACACGAAAGCTGCTGTTAAACTAAAGGTAAGAAATCGTTTCAGAATCTAACACTAAACACCAGCGACGTTGTTTTTATACATCGTTATTGTGCGTTACGTCATGAATAGCGGGCATGCTGCAGACACGGTCTGTCGAGGTTTAGATCGCAATGTTTTGAAGCCTGGGCCTGCATTTATTCACATTAAACAATGTTTACAGTCAGTCAGGCTGTATGTGTTGATGTGCTGCATTAATGCGTACACATAAACCCTGCTCGTGTATCGCAATGCATGCTTCTGAATCATGATTGGCAGCTGGATAACCAAAATAAACAGACGAAACGATGACGTGCTGTTTATTCAGTATTATTATTATTACTTAATTCAAAGTCTTTATTATCATATATGTAGTTTGTCTATGAGGGATGCATATGTATCATGAGGTAAGAATGCATCAGTAGGTGTGGTAGGATGCAGCATCAGCACCACTTGTCATCACACTGCTTTTAAAGTGACGTGACGTTCCTCACGTCATCTCCCTTCCTCCCTGTGGACTCTTGTATGCTAAAAGTTTTAGGTTGACTTCGGTAATGTGCTTTTATTTTATGATGATGAATTGCAATGAGATCACATAATTAAATATTTCAGTTTGACAGACGGATCTGATGAATCAGCATATATTTAGTTTTTTTGTGATTAACCTGCCATCTGCCAAGAACTGCAGCCCACTCTGCTGATTAACACATTCACACTACAGTTAAAGTGTTAAAGCAATATTGAGTACATTTGCTATCTTTAAATAGTATCATATATATCGGGATTAATGCACATTTATGCTTCTGGATATGAATAAATGTAAAAATGTAATACAAATCAAACACATAGGCATAACTTTTCATCTTTCCTCTCCTGTAGACACCTCAGGAACTAGAAGGCATCATGGCTACACCGACATCTCTAGATCCAGATTTGGTTCGGGAGGTGTTGGAATGCCCCATTTGCCTGGAAACCTACAACCAGGACCAGCTACGACCCAAGCTGCTGCAGTGTGGTCATTCGGTGTGTCGCCAGTGCCTCGAGAAACTCCTCGCCAGCACGATCAACGGCGTGCGCTGCCCCTTCTGCAGCAAGGTGTCCCGCATGAGCAGCATTTCCCAGCTGGCCGACAATCTCACCGTGCTGAAGATCATCGACTGTGCGAGTTCATGCGTATCGACCATGGGTCTCATGTGCAAGTCCTGTAAGAACCGCCTGCCCCGTCAGTACTGTTGCGACTGTGACATCGTGCTGTGCGACACTTGCAAAACCGAGGGTCACCAGCGGCAAGGTCACGCCGTGCAGGCCATTCGCGTGGCCGCCGAACAGCGCCGCAAAGACCTCGGCGGGAAGCTCGCTAACTTGCGTGAAGCCATGGGTAACATCCAGAAAAAAAAGGCTGCCATTGACAACGTGGCAAAATCGCTCAGACTTAAGTATAAGGCTGTCCAACAGGAGTACGCCAAGGCCGAACTGCGGCTCCAGGAAGAATTGGGCCGCTCCCGTCGTGCCTTTGCCACTTCCATGACTGAGATCGAAAAGCTCAATGCCCAGATTCTGGAGGAGCAGACGTATCTGCTCAACATCGCAGAGGTTCAGGTCGTGTCACGTTGCGACTACCTCACCATGAGGATCAAGCAGACCGATATCGCTCTACTGGAGGAGGAAAGCAATAATGATGAAGAGGAGCTGGATTTAAAAACCAACCTGCCTGTCATTCTGAAACTACAGGAGCCAGAACTGGTTAAAACCGAGCAATCGAAACCTTTAGAGGTGGGGCAGCTGACTACAAAACCCTGTACTGTCAACGCAGAGGAGGAAGATGGCCTTGAGTTTGCCGCATCCACCAGCACCCCTCTAGACATTTATCGTGATATCGATATGGTGGCGGCCGTCGAAGAGGCCGTTTGTGCTTCGCCCGGTAGTTTCAAGTCCAAGTCCGTAGATGGAGGGGGACCTTCTTCAGGGGCGACAGGTGGGCAGCTCTGCCAGTTTGTGAAAAAGATGGGCTGCAAAGGGAATCTGCCTGGCATGTTCAACTTGCCTGTAAGCATCTGCGTCACGCACCAGGGAGAGGTGCTTGTGGCCGACCGAGGGAACTACCGCATCCAGATCTTCAACCGCAAGGGCTTCCAAAGGGAGATACGGCGTAACCCGAGCAGCATCGACAACTTTGTCTTGAGTTTCCTCGGTGCTGACCTGCCCAACCTGATTCCTCTCTCCATCGCGATCACCGCTCAGGGCCTGATCGGTGTCACCGATAACTATGACAACTCCGTGAAGGTTTACACCACTGAAGGCCACTGCATCGCCTGCCATAAGAACCAGCTCATCAAGCCATGGGGGATCGCCGCCATGCCGTCGGGTCAGTTCGTGGTGTCCGACGTCGAGGGCGGAAAGCTCTGGTGCCTGGCCGTGGATCGTAACGTAGGGGTGGTGAACTACAACCGCCTGTGCTCGGCAGTCAGGCCCAAATTTGTGACTTGCGACTCCTCGGGTACTGTCTACTTCACCCAGGGCTTGGGTCTGAACATCGAGAACAGACATAACGAGCATCACCTCGAGGGAGGTTTCTCCATCGGCTCAGTGGGTATGGACGGGCAGCTGGGTAAACAACTCAGCCACTTTTTCTCCGAGACGGAGGACTTCCGATGCATTACCGGCATGTGCGTGGACTCGAACGGAGACTTGCTCGTGACGGACAGCGGCCGCAAGGAGATCCTTCAATTCCCTAAAGAAGGTGGCTATAACGTTCTCATTCAGGAGGGCCTTACCTGCCCTGTAGGAGTCGCTGTTACTCAAAAGGGACAACTGCTAGTTTTGGACTGCTGGGACCACTGTGTAAAGGTCTACACGTATTTGCAGAGGAGACGTTCCTCTACTTGTTAAGATGATGGACAGTTTTTAGATGTGTCACTTTAATTCACAGGCAACATTACAACGTGATTGCTTCTTAGTGAAATCTGACCGGTGGTCTGCTGGGAGATTTGCGCAATCATTCACCACTGCCATGGAGCAATTGGAGGGTGTATATTATTTTGGCTAAATGTTGTAATACAGCACAACTGATGGCAATAACTTTACATTTCTGTGCTGCTCTACTGACATTAAGATGAAAGCTGAATTGCTATGTTATTAGGAAATCTTATTACAGAAATGGGATTTGAGAATCTAAATCGTGCTGATTTAAAACACTATTGGTGTGTGTCTCTGTGTGGTTGTGTGTGTTTTGCCCATGCGTCATAGTTTTACTTTTCTCCCACAAAGCCTCAATGTTAAAGTGCCCCCTCATATCTGAAGCCTTACAGTTCATAGAAACTTACTCGTGTTTCTGTGGACCGTGTGATTCTCTGAAATGTTAAAATACAGTGTAACCGGTGAAAATCAAATGGGATTTAACTCACTTAAGTTCCCTACTGAAAAAAAACAGCATTAGCTGGTGAGCTGGTTTTAGCTGGTTTCTCAGCTTGGTATTAGCTGGTTTTGCTGTAGCAGGCTGGTCTAGCTGTGTTTTTGTCACTTTATAAGATGGTCTAGCTTAGGGTGACCATACTTGACCAGGGTGACGGGTTTGTCCTGCATATGTCGTCGAGGTTCAGTCATTGTGATTTCATTCTTCTTGAAATGAAATGGTTTCTTTTCTGAAATATGACCTGAAAAAATAAACCTTGATGATGTATGCGGTCGACAAATACGACTTCTGGAAGACAAACCCGAAATCCTGGCCAGGACGCGTCCTGGAAAAATGGAACGTATGGTCACCCTAGGCTATCTAGACTTAGCTGGTCAGGGTGAAAGGCCAGCTGACTCACCAGGTTTACCAGCTTACGCTGGTCTTAGCTGGATTTTTCAGTAGGGTTGTCTGTTACTGGTGTTGTTAATGTTAATCATTGTTTGTGATTAGTTGTACCGTAATCTGGTTTGTGAAGCCAAAGGACTGTGAAATTCAGGCGCATGTCACCTGAGTCCCTGTTGTAGTAGTTCGTCTAAAGCAACTCGATCAAAACTAAATCTGAGCAATTTACAACGCTACACTGTCTATGAAATGATATTCTGCATTTAAGTGTCCTTGTTTTTTAAGAGATGTATCTTTAGATAGCTTAGTCCATCGGAAATGAAGCGGAGAATTATTCTGTTTTGATTTGGGCGGCCTGATCTTACAGGAATTCGTACGTGTTTTACGAGTCGGCTAATTTGTATGAATTCGTATGAAGTGAGAAGCATCTGAAAACGTCTGATTATCATTAATAAACAATGAAACCCTAACTCAAACATCAAAGAGAAAGCAGATCGTACAAAAACTCTACATACGTGGTCGTACGAATTAGTCACCTCGTAACTACATCCAAATCCCATGAAATTGCGTTGGAACTGTTAATGCTACTCATTATATTTAATTTGCACTCAATAAATTCTGGTCTTTTGTTACTTTTTCACATTTAGTAAATGCTCCCAAAGCTACATTAATGTTTTCTTTCTTAAATTTACTTGTTTATGATATGAATTACAGGAACCGGTAATGCTAATCTACAGTGCCGCTATAATCACACATATAAGCCCCAAAGATGCACTAATTACCTGGGTCTTTAATATTACCCATCATGCCTTTGGGTTATATCACATATCTGAAGGTCTCAGTAATGAGAATAGTTTTACACTGTTGTTCTTTCGAGAGAGTTTTTAAAGCAGGATACTTTAAACTAAAATTTCTTTCGTAAGGTCAAATGTATTATGCATTGTTGTTGTTTGTGAAATGAGTCCCAAATTCTTGTTTATATTGTTCATGACCAATTGCGTGCAATAAAGTCAACATATCTGAGCAATTCTGGTCTTTAATGACTAAATATTACGCTAACATTTATGTTATAGACTACATACCATTTTCCCCTACTAGATTTATATAGTCACAAATTATTTATTACATTAAAAAAAAACATTTTAGAATAACAGTGAACCACCTTTCTAAATAGGATAGTATCATGCATCTTGAATGAGCGTTTTTATTCATATGAATTTATAGGAAAAGTTTGATGTGAAAATAACAAGATTTGTCAATTGAAAATAACTAAAAATCTGTAAAAATTTGTCAGTCTACCTCTGCCTACTGGGCCCATCAGATGCCGCTCCCTGACCAGTTGAGATCACTGATTAAAACTATGCAATAACACAAATGTAACTATGGGAATAACATTGTGCCAAGCACGTTTCAAGCACTTTTTTTAGATTTTACCCGGAGATGCATTTTAAAAAGTAGTGATTAGGAATTAGGAATTAATTCCTTTGTTTATTAAAGGAATAGTTTACCCTTTTGCCATATTAAACTATGTTATTACCTCAAAGCAGACAAATTAATACATACCTATCTTTTTTCAATGCGTGCACTGTACAGCGTGTTGTGAATGTGTTAGCATTTAGCCTAGCCCCATTCATTCCTATGGTACCAAAAAAATGTTTTATTTTGTGGCACCATACTTACTGGTATAACTCCTCATGTAACAGTCTTTAAATAGGGAAAACACGGAAGTGTTTGGTGGCTTCCCTGTTTGGTACCATAGGAATGAATGGGTCTAGGCTAAATGCTAACATTTTCACGACGGCTGTACAGTGCACGCATTGAAAAAAGATAGATATGTATTCATTTGTCTAAGTTGAGGTAATAAAATAGTTTAATATGGCAAAAGGGTAGACTATTCCTTTAACTCGTGGGCATGTTTTACTAGTTTGTCAAATGAGGGAACGAATTAATAAAACATGCCCAGGGTTTACTTAAAATGAGTGTATGTATCCCCAATTCGTGGCCACGATATAATCCATTTTTTTTCGCAAGTCATCTACGGGCTCTGATTGGTTATTTATTATTATTATTACAGCATCTTCATGTACTATAGCAAATGTCAGATAATATACAAATGGATAAGAATATGATAAAATGTTGACTATGGGTCTCTCCTTGGGCCAAATTCTAAACCATCAGTCAATTGTTCATACAGATACAGTTTGAACTCTTCATCATTTTATATGTGTCCAGTATGTATCCAGTGGTGTATGAAACCAGAACATTAAATACGCTTAAATACACAAAACCCATGAGATGATAGGTTTGGATTGAACCTTTATTGATTTGTTTATATTGTATTTGTCAACCCTCTCATGTCTCACCATTGACCATCTGTTCACGCTTACCTTTCTGGTACTGCAGCCAGAGCTGCTGTTGGACCTTCTTGCTGGGAAAGTAGATGTTGCAGGTGAGCTCAGAACCAAACAGAGCTTCAGAGATGTAGTGACTGCCGTACTGCTGAATAAACGCCAGCAGCTCGTCTCGCGTGCTGTCCGGTGTCAGCGACTTCAGGACCTTTGAGAAATCTGCCCACAATATCCACCATAAACAAACAACGCATGCTCAGTAAACCATACTTCAAGTCATATTTCACCATAAAATCAAATGTAAAGTTGATTAAGATTTTTAGCATTGTGATGATTATAACAATTAAGCCTATTTCCCCCCTAAAACTATTAAGGGTCATTAATGCTTCATTTCGCTTATGCAGTACATACTCTCCTATTTCAATTTCCAATTTGTATTTTCTGTGAAACTGCTTTGCAACAATGCAAAATTGTGCCACCGAAGTACATTTGAATTTAATTAACATGTTTGGCACGTGCTTGTGTTTGCCTCTGTAGATGTTTTACCTGTGGACAGGGTGATTGCACTTAGTTTAACCTTGTACAGGTTACTGCGAACTCTCCACTGTTGCATCATGGGATATCCCGTGGCTTCACTGAACTGGACGTCTCCTGTAAACACAAGCAGAATACTCTCAATTCAGCATCAATCTCTACAGCTGTGTGGCACACATTGGGTGTTAAAGGTTGTCAGCTAATAAAAACTGATGATGCGTGAGTGTGTGAGGTGTGGCTGTGAATTCTTCAATGAGTGACATCACAACAACACATTTTTTCCATTCCTTACAACTGAACCAAGTACTGTATACTGTCAATACTGTAAATGATCCTGCAATATAAGAACTGTTAAACAAACTATGCTTTCACTAATGTACAGTAATGCATTTCAGATTTTCCAGACTAAATGTTTTTCCAGTGTAAATAAGTTGAGTGGATCACAGTGGCTTAAAGTAATTTGGCAGCTTTTACCACAGTAAATCCTCTGTTTATCATATGGCAGACTGTGAAATGAAGACCTTACAGTTTCCTGGATATTATTGACCTCTTTTAATCAGTTCTTGAGTGACTGCTGACACTAATTATAGTCTGTCTTCATCTATGTTTAGCAAAGTTGGTTAACTAGCATGGTTACTGTATAAGATGAACCATACTTTAACAGGAATATATTGTTTTATCCTAACATCTTATTATTAAACCAATTGGTTTGTTTAAAGATATCATTTGGATTAAGATTTTGGATTTTGCTTTTAAAGTTTTTTTACACTTTCATAAAAAGAATCCCAATAGTTTGCTCACCCCCATGTCATCCAAGATGTTTATGTCTTTGTTGAGTCGAGAAGAAATTTTTAAAGATAAGAATTTTCTCCAAATAGTGGACTTAAGTGGACCCTTAAAGTTTACAGTTTCAATGCAGCTTTACAGGGCTGGAAACAATCCCATTAGGGTCTTATCTATCAAAACAATTTTCATAAAAAAAGTACTTTTCAACCACGACTTTTCGTCTTGCACAAGCCGGGTGATGCGCCAGTGCGACCTTACGTAATCACATGGAAAGGTCACACCTTACATATGTGAATCGCACACTTGTGGATCATTTAAACAACAAACTGAATTATTATCATTCCACATACAACAACATCTGAACGCTTCTCTTTCTCCACACTTGTAAACACTAGAGTGGTACTTTTGCATATGTCATGCGTGACCTTTCGATGTGATTACATAATACGTAAGGTCGCGCTAGCACTCACCACTGTAAAAAGTGAAAAGTTGGATCCACTTAAAAATGACTTCAGTTTGTAACGCCTACAAAATGTAAGTTCCCTTTCAGTCGGTCACTACGACGTCACGTCGATGACCGACGAATTGGGAGCTCGCTAGAGAGACCAATCTGCTTCGAGTGTAACTAGAAAGAGCCAATGAACATTGGCATGCAGTATTTGCATATGCCGGCCACGCCCCGCCGGGGGAGTATAAATACAGCCGGCAGCTGAACTGCATTTCACTCTTCGCTTCGGAGCCGAGCAGTTGTGTTCTGTTCCTGCTAAAGAGTTGGAGAGAGAGCTTTTGTTTCTTTGTTGGCGATTCAGAACTGTAGTGGTGCCGGCTGTTTTACCTTCTTGTGACTTGGCTGGTTACACCTATTAGCTTCAGCAAAGAGTGAATTTCCTCTAAAATAGTTGCACGGGGGTTTTTTGCGTCTTTTTAAAGACAGCATTTCCCCCGTGTTCACGGGTGTGTTCGCGTCTTTTTAAAGATGGCTTTCCACCCGTGTGTTTCTGGATGCGGCAGATATTTGGCGCCTACGGATGGTCACGATCGCTGCATGACGTGCATGGGGTTGGCACACGCGGAGGCAGCGTTCGTGGATGGTTCATGTTCCCATTGCGGGAATATGTCCATCGCGGTCTTGCGGTCGAGACTCTGCTACCTAAAGAGGGGTGGAGTTCCCATTCCGTTGCCCCGGTCAAAGCCGCCCCCCGCGGGGCGTGCCGCGTCGGGCTCGGAGTGTTCCGACCTGAGGATTACAGTGAGGAATCCCGCGGCTGGGCAACAACCCACCGAGGCTCCTCACTCCTCAAGGCTGCAGCCAGTAGAGTTGCCGGGGGAAGCTGGCGGGCTACCTTCGGGCGCACCGTCCCTATCCTTCGGGTCTCCCGTAGATGACCGGATGTCAGTCGCGGCATCGGAGGGTGAGCTTGTCGGCTCCGCGGACGAGGATGAGGAGGCGTTGCCACCTTCGGGGCGGGTGGCGCGTTCCGATTCCGACCCGGAAATGATGGCTATGCTCGGCCGGGCAGCCGCGGAGGTCGGGCTTGAGTGGTCTCCACCACCAGAGCCTGGTCCCTCTAGGCTGGATGATTGGTCCCTTTGGGCTGCTCGCGCTGCACCGCAGCGCTCCCCGCAGGTGCCTTTCTTCCCGGAAGTGCATGAGGAGCTTACGAGGTCGTGGACGGCACCTTTTACTGCCCGAAACCGGTCTCGCATCTCCTCCCCCCTCACCACCCTCCAGGGGGGGGCAGTTAAAGGGTACATGGCGGTTCCCTCGGTGGAGCGGTCGGTCGCGATGCAACTGTGTCCGGCCACCGCCTCTACATGGCGGGATAAGCCTGTGCTCCCCTCGCGGGCTTGTCAGCACTCGTCCAGTCTAACTGGCAGTGCCTATCGGGCTTGTGGGGAGGCTGCCTCCGCTCTCCACGCTATGGCCTTACTGCAGGTCCATCAGGCCAAGGCGCTGAAGGATCTGCATGAGGGTGGTCATGACCCCGCAGTTCTGGCTGAGCTGCGCACTGCGACGGACCTGGCGCTTCGTGCGACTAAGGTTACGTCACAGTCCCTGGGCCGTGCGATGTCCACTCTTGTGGTCCAGGAACGTCATCTTTGGCTGTGCCTGGCAGATATGCGAGACGCCGAGAAGATCCGCTTCCTGAATGCCCCCATATCCCAGGCCGGCCTCTTCGGCGACGCGGTCGAGAGCTTCGCTCAGCAGTTTTCGGCCGCTCAAAAGCAGACTGAGGCTATTCGACACATCCTGCCCCGGCGCCAAGCAGCTGCACCTCCGCCGGTTGCAGTGCCTCAGCCAGCTCGTCGCCGAGGGCGTCCCCCTTCGTCCGCCCCTGCTCCTGCACAGCAACCTAAACGGCGTCGTGGAGCCGGGCGTGGGAGGGCTGCCCAGCCCGTCCAGCCTCCTGTGAAACCTGGCGGCAAGCACAAGGGGAAACGGCCCTGAGACGGGCGACCTAGAGGTGTCGAGGACTGCTCTTCAGGATGTGGTGACCGCACCACTCCCTCCCCCGGAAGAGGGCCGGGTGGAAAATCCTATGTTTTTTGTTTCTGTTCCGCCGCTGGCTTTTCAGCCGGCGGTACCCAAAATTTCAAAGAAAGGGCAGTTTCCCCCATCTCTAGGTCTTCAGAGGGCTCGGAGGACGGCGGACAATGTGTACCTGTCTCGTCTTCAGCCACCTCTCGCGCCAGTGGACACGATTGGGCGTTCGAGGGACTCAACAGAGGGTCTTCACGTTCCTTCTGTCCAAATATGGAGTCAGGTCAGTGCCAAAACACGCACTCACACCCCACTTCGGGCATCTACGGAGAGCCCCGGCCTCAGCACCTGGACTCCATCGAGCTGCCCCTCCCCGGGTACGTCTGTGGTGCCGATGAGCCCGCTGGTCCGGTGTTTGGGGGCGTGGTTAACCCTTCCCAACCCGTCTCGCTGGCTCCTTCGCACCGTCAGACTCGGCTATGCGATTCAATTCGCCCGGCGCCCGCCGAAGTTCAAGGGCATCCACTTCACTGCAGTGAGACGTGCGGATGCTCACGTTTTGCGGGCAGAGATTGTCGTCCTACTGGCGAAGGACGCAATAGAGCCGGTCCCTCCAGCCGATATGAGGTCGGGTTTTTACAGCCCTTACTTCATTGTGCCCAAGAAGGGAGGAGGGTTACGACCGATCCTGGACTTGCGTGCACTGAACAAGGCACTTCACAAGATGCCGTTCAAGATGCTAACGCAGAAACGCATCTTCGAGTGCGTCCGTCCCCACGATTGGTTTGCAGCTATCGACCTGAAGGACGCGTACTTTCATGTTTCGATTCTTCCCCGACACAGACCATTTCTGCGTTTTGCGTTCGAGGGACAAGCATATCAGTACAAAGTTCTCCCCTTCGGGCTGTCCCTATCTCCCCGCGTCTTCACGAAGGTCGCGGAGGGGGCCCTTGCCCCCATGAGGGAGCAGGGCGTTCGCATTCTCAATTACCTCGACGACTGGCTGATCTTGGCACAGTCTCGGGAGCAGTTGTGTGTCCACAGGGACATGGTGCTCAGGCACCTTGCCCATTTGGGCCTTCGGGTCAACTGGGAGAAGAGCAAACTTGCACCTGTGCAGCAGATCTCTTATCTCGGTATGGAACTGGACTCGGTTGCCCAAACGGCACGTCTCACACAAGAGCGTGCCCAGTCAATGTTGAACTGCTTGAATTTATTCAAACGCAGGACGGTGGTTCCTCTGAAATTATTTCAGAGACTCCTGGGGCATATGGCAGCCGCAGCGGCCGTAACGCCGCTTGGGCTGCTTCATATGAGGCCACTCCAGCATTGGCTACACGACCGAGTCCCGAGATGGGCGTGGCGGCGCGGCACCCATCGTGTGCAGGTCACATCAGCTTGCCGCCTCACCTTCGTTCCGTGGACGGACCCGTCATTTCTTCGGGCCGGTGTGCCCTTAGAACAGGTGTCCAGGCATACTGTTGTATTCACAGATGCTTCAACCACGGGTTGGGGGGCCACGTGCAACGGGCATGCAGTCTCCGGGGTCTGGACGGGTCCCCAGCTGCACTGGCACATCAATTGCCTCGAGTTGTTGGCAGTACGTCTCGCATTGAGCCGACTGAAGTGTTGGTTACGAGGCAAAGACGTACTAGTCCGCACAGACAGCACTGCAACCGTAGCATATGTCAACCGCCAAGGTGGTGTACGCTCTCGGCGCATGTCTCAACTCGCCCGCCATCTCCTTCTGTGGAGTCAGAAGCATCTGAGGTCGCTTCGAGCCATTCACATCCCGGGCACATTGAATCACGCAGCAGACGAGCTCTCGCGGGCATCACTCCCAGGCGAATGGCGACTCCACCCCCAGACGGTCCAGCTGATTTGGGGTCGGTTCGGAGCTGCACAGGTGGACCTGTTCGCGTCTCCAGAAACCACCCACTGCCACTTGTTTTACTCCCTGACCGAGGGGACACTCGGCACGGACGCACTGGCTCACAGCTGGCCGCGGGGCATGCGCAAATATGCGTTTCCCCCAGTGAGGCTTCTTGCACAAACGTTGTGCAAAGTCAGGGAGGACGAGGAGCAGGTGCTGCTAGTTGCACCGTACTGGCCCAACCGTACCTGGTTCCCGGAACTAGTTCTCCTTGCGACAGGCCCTCCCTGGCGCATTCCTCTGAGGAGAGATCTCCTCTCTCAGAGACAGGGCATCCTGTGGCACCCGCGCCCGGACCTCTGGAAACTCCATGTGTGGTCCCTGGACGGGACGCGGAGGTTCTGAGTGGCCTACCCCAGCAGGTAGTGCACACCATCACTTCAGCACGAGCACCGTCTACGAGACAGGTGTATGCTTTGAAGTGGAACCTGTTCAGCGAATGGTGTTCTCTCCATCGAGAGGACCCCCGGAAATGCTCGGTCGGTGTCGTGCTTTTGTTCTTACAACAGGGGTTGGAGCGTCGCCTGTCCCCCTCCACCCTTAAGGTGTATGTTGCTGCAATCTCTGCCCACCACGACTCCATAGCAGGTAAGTCGGTGGGCATGCACGACCTCGTCATCAGGTTCCTTAGGGGGGCGAGAAGGTTAAATCCACCTCGTCCTCCATCTATACCCTCTTGGGACCTATCCTTGGTGCTTAAAGCACTCCAGGGGGCCCCTTTTGAGCCGTTGCAGTCTGTGCAGCTTAAGTTTCTGTCTATGAAGACTCTGCTCCTGGCAGCGTTGGCCTCGATAAAGAGAGTAGGGGACCTGCACGCCTTTTCGGTCGACGATTCGTGCCTCGAGTTCGGCCCGGCTGATTCTTATGTGATTTTGAGACCTCGGCCCGGCTACGTGCCCAAGGTTCCTACCACTCCCTTTAAGGATCAGGTTGTGAACTTGCAAGCGCTGCCCCTGGAGGAGGCAGATCCAGCCCTGGCCTTGCTCTGTCCCGTCCGTGCTTTACGTATATACGTGGACCGAACGCATAGCCTCAGGACCTCAGAGCAGCTCTTTGTCTGCTATGGGGGACAGCAAAAGGGGAAAGCTGTCTCCAAGCAGAGGATGTCGCACTGGATAGTGGACGCCATCACCCTGGCTTATCAAGCTCAGGGTTCGCCATGCCCTCTCAGACTGCGAGCTCACTCAACTAGAAGTGTGGCTTCCTCCTGGGCCTTAGCGCGTGGTGCCTCCCTATCGGACATTTGTAGAGCTGCGGGCTGGGCGACCCCTAACACGTTCGCTAGGTTTTATAGCCTCCGTGTCGAGCCGGTATCCTCCCGGGTTCTCACCCTAACGGGATAAGGGCTCGGAGAGACCCGGCCCGAGTGTCGGCTTGCAGCGCCATTAGGGCGCTAGTTTGGTGCCAGAAGTTCCCTTGTAAACTCTACCACTTCCTCCAACGCCTTAGCGTCAGATGTGGCGGAGCGTCTGGCGCTGGCCTTCCTTTGGTGAATTCATGTAAGCCCTTGTTAGGCCTGGCGTCCATACGTAGCGACCTTTGGATTCCCGTGTGTGTATTTCCGTGGTATAGCTGGAACCACGTTTCCCTGGCAGAACTTCTCTGCCGTCTCCGGGCGATGTAGCCTCTTTGTACACCCCAGAGACTTCACGTACAGTGAAAACCCTTTTGTGGTTATTTCATTTTGTTTTTCCACAGTAGAGCCCCCTAAGAGGCTGTGGTTTCCGCAGCGTTCCATTACCGCCGGAATGGTTACGCTTCCCGGTGTTAAGTGCCACTGTTTGGGTTATAGGAACAGCACTGGCCGGCTTCCTTGCGTAAGCCCTGTCTTGGCGACTCTATAGCAAGAGTCCAAGAGGCTTACGCAGGACACTGGAAGGGGCAGCCGCCGTGGCGCTTTGGTAGGGGTTCCCAATTCGTCGGTCATCGACGTGACGTCGTAGTGACCGACTGAAAGGGAACGTCTCGGTTACGGATGTAACCCTCGTTCCCTGAAGGCAGGGAACGGAGACGTCACGTCCCCTCGCCACGGCTACTGTACCATTGTTGAGACGGCCGGGTTCTTATGCTCGGCTCCTCAGCGAAAAATGAAATGCAGTTCAGCTGCCGGCTGTATTTATACTCCCCCGGCGGGGCGTGGCCGGCATATGCAAATACTGCATGCCAATGTTCATTGGCTCTTTCTAGTTACACTCGAAGCAGATTGGTCTCTCTAGCGAGCTCCCAATTCGTCGGTCATCGACGTGACGTCTCCGTTCCCTGCCTTCAGGGAACGAGGGTTACATCCGTAACCGAGACGTTTTTTCAACTTAAAATTTCACTTTAGGTGAACTCTTTCCCGCCATTAACAAGCTAACTCATTGACAAGTTAGCTCGTCAATTAAGAGAACATGGTTCCCTGCCAATGATGAGTTTTTCAGCAATCCGTATTTTTGCTATTATCCACCAGCATACCCAACTTATAAAACCTGGAAGCAACCCGTTAGGTCAAACAGTAAAAACTCTGTGTATGTTTTGAACATCACTCTGAATCTGATCTTTAACAAACGTCTTTCACAAAAATGCAATGATCTCAGCTTTTTGCTCAAAATTTGGTCTTTTTGAAGAAACCTACCCATATTTGAGAGGTTATAAAAAGAGAACAAATGAAGATAGGATGAAGGTTTTTTGTCTGTCCTTTCATTTGATATGTTGCATGCTTATATATTTAAAGAAGAACATTTTCTGGAAACTTTTGTGAAAATCAAATAAAATGTTGGAGCTGGCTGGTAACTTTTTTAAAAAGAAAAACGCTGTCGGGGAATGAGTTAAGTTAAACCAACTTCTCACTTTTTACAGTGCACAGCTAGTGCAAGACGAGAACTTGTGGTTTAAAAGTACTTTTTTTGTGCTAAAATGATGATGGTTTTGCTAGATAAGACGCGTATGCCTCGGTTGGGATCATTTAGAGCCTTTTGAAGCTGCAATGAAAGTGTTAAATGCTCCCTGTGTGTGTGTGTGTGTGTGTGTGTGTGTGTGTGTGTGTGTTACCTGAGAGCATCTGTAGATTGGGCAAAGGTTCAGACAGAACACCTCGACACTGTTCTTCTACAGGTAGAGGAATAACCATCAGTCCATCAGCCAACTGAGGAAAATCCTTGATGAAGTTATTATCCCTGAAATTACAATACACGGAGATAAAACGTCAGACAGATATTAAAGCATTAATGTGCTCGCTGGCAAGATGATATCAAGCTTATATTTCCCAAAGCAGAGATTAAAGTGCAGCTACAGCACATTCCCATTTAAAAAGACAAATCATTAAACATTTATTTGTTTGATCTGTTTTACCTTATATACTGTTCTGTACACTGCTGGTGTTTATATGGGTACCACAACACCTGGACATATGAACAACTCATATAATGCATTTTTCAGCATTTGCCCCCCCCCCATGTAGTACTCTGGTAGTAGCCTTATTTTACTTATGTAATGAATAACATTACACTTATTATTTCACATCTATTAAAACATTCTGGTTGACTCAACTTAAAAAATGTTAGTAAACAATGTATAGAATTAGGGCTGCACGATAAATCACATGCGATACTTATGCGCATCTTTTCCATAAAGTTTGTTCCTTGATTAGTAGTAAATTACCATCAGCTGCTTTCAGATGGAGCAAAATTTTCTACAAAGAGCCGTAGTTTACTTACAAGCTGAGCCATATCGCAGGCGATACGTCCGTGATACTTAATGCGAAATTGCCCCGATTGTCAGTGAACTACGGGTCTGTGTAGTAAATGCCGCTCAATCTGAAAGAGGGTGATTTAATATTAATCAAGGAACCGAGATGTGCATGACAATTACATGCGATTTATCGTGCAGCCCTATAGACGGTTTCATCGGCCGCACGTTCGATGACGCGATACACGTCTGGATCCGAACTTTACTTCTGGTTTCGTTTTTTTAAATGGTCTGACTAGTTGCTAAACTGATCTCTTGAACAAATGCCTCGTCAAAAATAACAAATGGTTTTGTTTCCTAGTTAATCTATGTGTTGTTTTTTACTTTTTAAATAAATAAACTACGTTTAAAAAACTTTGTTGTTATTTATTCTTAGCGGAAATTATCGGAAGTTACGTGCGGACCACGACAGTTGCTTGTTTATGTTGTTACTCCTGAAACCGTCTATACAGCATGAAATCAACTTGCACAGGTTTCGTGTTTACAGGTTGAGAAAAAATGATTTTAATGAAGGAGGGCCAAAATTCACCATACTGTATGTAACATTAAATATCCCAGTGTATTAACAAACTCTTTACTACAAAGCTTCATCGAAAGCTCTTAAAAGAGCCGAAAACATCTGCTCAGATCTAAAGAGCAAATTATTTTCATTTCCCTTTACAGTAAGTCACAATGCTCTGACCAAACGCACACGATTAAATTATTCATATGCAAGGGCTTATGGGTATTTCCCCAGTCACAAAGCTCAGTAAGATTAAACTATTCATAGTGCTTTACCATATTAGCTTTAGTGGAACAAATGTACACTTTACACGAGTTCATTAACTTTCCTATGAATTTTCACTGAACGGACAAACCGAAGCAGGGCTTTTGCAAAAACAAATGGTGCCAACAATTAGGATCTGAATATCAAAAGCTTGCATATTTGTATAAAACATCAGTAACAAACAAAACCGACCAGCTTCAGTCTGAGCAACGAATGAATAATAAAACAATAAGCTGCTAAAGGTCAAATATTAACAACACACATATAAATAAGCTTATTAGCACATGCATTATGTCTACTAAAATGTTTAAAAAATACTAATGACAAAACCTTTAGTTAAACAGCAAGTCATTTCATAAAGTGTCACTATAGCATAGTTCCTATATGGTCAACACAAAGTTCAACTTAAAAAAAGTAAGTGACCTGGTTGCACTAATTTTTTAGTTAATTTTTACAATGTTGTTATTGTATTATTTATAAGTAGATTTTTTGTAGTAGTGCAGTTGTTTGGTACAGTAAGGATGCTGTGCATTTTTTCATGATACTGTATTAACCAATTAGCATCCAGGACTGGAGCTATCCATTTCATAATGATATTTAAACTGCCCATATATGTGTAATAAGCTCTTTGTATATGTAAGTAGACATTATGAAAAATCTTCAGAGATTTCTGGAAGTTGTGTCTGCACTGGGATTTCCACTTTCTCTCCTATCTAATGAAGTGTAATGAGTCACCAATTAAAATCCCTCTCCAAACACTCAATCTCTTTAATTGAGCTTCCTCTGTATGAAACATCGATACTAAGCAAACAAAACTTTCATCAGCTCCGGTCTGAAAAACACGTCACTGGAATAGATAACAACATGCGGACAGGATTTGTTTTTATATGATTATACAGAACGCTGCGATGTTATTACATTTATATTATACATATTATGTTTATAATGTCCAGAGGTGGGTAGTAACGAATTACATTTACTTCGTTACATTTACTTGAGTACATTTTTCGGGTAACTAATTTAGAGTAAATTTAAGGATGGGTACTTTTACTCTTACTCAAGTACATTTCTAGTGAAAAAACTGTACTTTTACTTCGCTACATTCGGCGGCGTTACTGCGCTACTGTCAAATGGTAATAATTAATGAATATATATTTAAAGTTTACAGGGCGTGTTCGAAAGTTGCGCGAAACAGGCTGCGTCACCGCGCGGCCGCGCATGATAGGAGAAGCAGATGAGGGCGCGTGTGCGTTGTGCGAGTTATCGGAGGCAGATCATGCGTGGCTTCAAGTTCGGTCTATGTTTTCACTCCAAGAGGTCAAAAAGAATAGTTTCATAATGTGATGCGTGCTTTGTTCAATAAACGAGCTGACAATCTCAGCCTACAGGAATTCAAGATCCAGCCTGAAGTAAGTGTCACAGTATGTCTATTTGAACAGTATTAATGGTCATTTCACACACTGTTTCTTGTGCAAGCGATTACAAATCCTAATGTAAGTTAAACCATACAAACAGCACGTTCACATCTGCACATTTCATATAATTTCCCCACAACTAAACAAACTTAACAGCATAATGTAATGACTGCATTTATACACAAATCCGGACACCTCACTAATGTGTA
Organism: Misgurnus anguillicaudatus; assembly: GCF_027580225.2. Lineage (NCBI taxonomy): Eukaryota > Metazoa > Chordata > Actinopteri > Cypriniformes > Cobitidae > Misgurnus > Misgurnus anguillicaudatus. The sequence goes on along the minus strand of NC_073358.2, from coordinate 1,720,959 downwards.
GAAAATACATTCAAATAAAAACGGGATTGTATTTTATTTAAATCCTTCCTAAAGAATGAATGAATAAAAATAAAAGAATAAAGATTGATTTGAAAAAAAAAACATGTATTATATATTATAATAAATGTAGAGATGATTTGCAAAAACAGATAAGTTCCATATGAAATTCTAAAATGATCATTTTTATTAAGCTCCTGTTTATGTTCAGTAATTGCACTTTAATGGCAATGAAAATAACCTATTCATATAAAAACATGATAACAAACAGACACACACGTTCTTATTTGTTTACTGTTTGCATGTTTAAAGGCAGACGCTGACAAGTTTGTGTTGTGAACATGAAAATAAATACAGAGTTAACCGTCAGAAAACATCTGTGTGTGTGTGTGTTTGAGATTTTTTCTCAAACGACACGTTATGTGATGTTAATGTACCCATTGCAGGACTGAGATAGGCTGCTTTACTTGTATATAAGCAGAACAATGAGACTCTTAAGGAGAGGTTTGTGAAAACCCTCCAAGAAGTCTGAAATTCAGTGCTTTTGCGCTACTTCTCTATCAGATAAGAAGTAACGAGTAACTAACTACTTGAGTAGTTTTTTCATCTAATACTTTTTTACTCTTACTCAAGTAAATAATTAGATTGATGCTTTTACTTTTACTTGAGTACATTTTTGTATAAGTACTTGTACTTTTACTTGAGTACAGATTTTGGGTACTCTACCCACCTCTGATAATGTCACATATTTGCATTGACTGATATATATACACACACATATAAACATACTGTATTTATAACAGATATTTATTTACCCAATATGTGTGCATGCTATGTAATCTTTTCCAACTGGACTGTCATGTTTATCATTTAAAAGCATTATTCAGAATGCTCCCTATGTAGCCAGTAGACAGCAGGGCAGCTCATAGATTTTAAAGTAGAGTTGGTACAGTATGCCTAAATGCACACTAACCCGAACATGTCATGCTATTGCTAAATGCGACCTGTAACTTTTACTTTCTTCTTACTCAGTATTCTGTTCATTTTTTTCTGTCTGTAGCAACTCATTATATAATAACGGCACATAATGTAATAAGTATTACATTATTATTGTAATGAAATGTTCATAGTGTAATATCTTTTTCAAGACGTAATACAATCTTGAGCTCATAATGTAATAAAAATGTATTACATTGTAAACTCACCAAAGATATGGTCATAACTGTAACAGGCTTTTTAAACATTGCAATCTCATTATTAGTGGTGCTTGCATTTATTCAAAGCATCACTATTATTATACATCGTAGAGACATGGGGGTGGACTTGTTTCCTTTGTAGCTTGGACTGTAATCATTGGTGGATGTCAATTCATTCCCTAGCAACCGCATAGCAACCACCTAGTAAACAAACAGAATACACTCACCTAAAGGATTATTAGGAACACCTGTTCAATTTCTCATTAATGCAATTATCACATCAACCAATCACATGGCAGTTGCTTCAATGCATTTAGGGGTGTGGTCCTGGTCAAGACAATCTCCTGAACTCCAAACTTAATGTCAGAATGGGAAAGAAAAGTGATTTAAGCAATTTTTAGCGTGGCATGGTTGTAGGTGCCAGACGGGCCAGTCTGAGTATTTCACAATCTGCTCAGTTACTGGGATTTTCACGCACAACCATTTCTAGGGATTACAAAGAATGGTGTGAAAAGGGAAAAACATCCTGTTTGCGGCAGTCATGTGAGTGAAAATGCCTTGTTGATGCTAAAGGTCAGAGGAGAATGAGCCGACTGATTCAAGCTGATAGAAGAGCAACATTGACAGAAATAACAACTCGTTACAACCGAGGTATGCAGCAAAGCATTTGTGAAGATACAACATGCACAACCTTGAGGCAGATGGTCTACAACAGCAGAAGACACCACTGGGTACCAATCATCTCCAAAAGAGGCTACTATTTGCACAAGCTCACCAAAATTGGACAGTTGAAGACTGGAAAAATGTTGCCTGGTATGATGAGTCTCGATTTCTGTTGAGACATTCAGATGGTAGAGTCAGAATTTGGCGTAAACAGAATGAGAACATGGATCCATCATGCCTTGTTACCACTGTGCTGGTGGTGTAATGGTGTGGGGGATGTTTTCTTGCCACACTTTAGGCCCCTTACTGCCAATTGAGCATCGTTTAAATGCCACGGCCTACCTGAGCATTGTTTCTGACCATGTCCATCTCTTTATGACCACCATGTACTCATCCTCTGATGACTACTTCCAGCAGGATAATGCACCATGTGACAAAGCTCAAAGCATTTCAAATTGGTTTCTTGAACATGACAATGAGTTCACTGTACTAAAATGGTCCCCACAGTCACCAGATCTCAACCCATTAGAGCATCTTTGGGATGTGGTGGAACGGGAGCTTCATGCTCTGGATGTGCATCCCACAAATCTCCATCAACTGCAAGATGCTATCCTATCAATATGGGCCCGCACCTTGTTGAATCAATGCCACGTAGAATTAAGGCAGAAAGAGGGTCAAACACAGTATTAGTATGGTGTTCCTAATAATCCTTTAGGTGAGTGTATATCCTAGCAATCGTTTAGCATGACCTATATCTATGAACCAGAACATTGTAGATATATGTGTGCGTGCTCTTTTGACTCATAGCAAACTGTATACTGTATACTGTAAAGGACGTTTTAAATTATTTGCTGGTATTACCTTATGAACTAACATTATTGGTATGAATAAATGCATGCACCATTAATAATAAGTTTGCAATGTTTATAGAGCATATTACAGTAATGACAATATGACAATATTTTTGGTGAGTTTATAATGTAATAAATTTCTCATAATGTAATAATTTTATTACATTATGAGCTCAAGATTTTATTACATTTTGAGAAAATGATTACATTATAAAGAATTAATTACAACAATAATGTAATATTTATTACATTATGTGCAGTTATTACATTATGAGTTGCTACACTGCCTCTTAAAGTGGTTTTCATCAGATGTGAGTCTAAACCGCAGGAGTCAGTAAGAGGCAATCAGTGTACGCTTTACTGGAATAGATGAAACTCAAGGGCTGAAGTAAAGAGAGAAAGAGAGAGAGAGAAAAAAAGAGAAAACCATTACTCACTTGCTCTCACACAAATCTATTGATTACCAAATTAAATCACCCTGAGTCTGACCCGAAGAGATCCGGTCAACCCATCGGCTGCCCACAAATAAAAGTTGGCCGTATGGATTTTCTGCTAAATAAGACTTTGTCCTTGCCACCGGAGTAAGTATGTTATTAATTCTTTTATTTATTTCACAGAAAGGCTAATGGCGCTGTGTGAAATTTGTTTTCACCTTCAGTGCAAACTACTTTTACACAAATCAGCTGTTGATCTAGTTACATTATCATCTATTTTCATTTCCACTATTCAACAATTAAAATGTCAGTCAATATAAAGGTAACCACAGTAAAACCATAACACACAAAAGCATGTGCATCAATTTGGCATCATTTATCAAATGCTTTAATTTAATAACAGGTCACTACAGTCGCTCAGTGACCATTGCGTTAGCGGCCCAAAAGGTTATGGGTTCAAACCCAGGAAACACATAAAATACAGTATGTATACTGTAAGTTGCTATGGATAAAAGCATATGCCAAATGCATAAATGTTAATGAAATACACTTTAAAAATTAAAGAATTAAAGGGAAAACAGCATGAAAGCAACCAATAGCAGTAAAGCTAAATGAAGAGCTATAATAAATGTTGAAGATCACAGTGGAGACTCAGATACATCAGATGTCCATCAGAAAACCCTACGGTGCGTTATGTCTTCCATTTACAGCACACAGCAGCGCCTCTGGGTATTTTGAGATGTTATACCAGATCACAAATTCACCGGTGATGATAAAATACTTTCTGAGACTGTCCGTAGAGAGGAAAAAGCATTATAGACATTATACACTCGCTGAGAAAAGGACATTTTATACACACTAACTGTGATGTGTGAGAGGTGTTTTTAATCCCTTGTGTGACTTTAGAGGAACAAAAACTATAAGAACAGAAACAGCAGAGTTTCACACAATGAACAACTACTGCTACAATGGAGATGCAGATTTCATTTTCCAACAGGACCTGCAAACAGTGCCAAAGCTACCAGTACCTGGTTTAAGGACCATGATATCCCTGCTCTTAATTTACCAGCAAACTCGCCTGACCTTTAACCCTATATAAAATCTATACCACATTGTTTCAGGCCCCAACTAAGTATTGAGTGCTGTGCATGCTCATACTTTTCAGTTGGCCAAGATTTCTAAAAATACTTTCTTTGTATTGTTCTTAAGTAATAATCATATTTTCTAAGGTACTGAATTCGGGATTTTCCATAATCATCAAAATTAAAAGAAATAAACAAGAAATAAACATTTGAAATGTATCAGTCTGTGTTTAATGAATGAATATAATAAAAGTTTATATACATATATATATACATCGGGCGCACGTGTGATGATGCGATACCCGTCTGGTCCGAGCTTTACTTCTGGTTTCTGTTTGTTTAATGGTCTGACTGATAACTGAAACTGAACACTGAAATACCTCATCGAAAATAACAAATGTTTTGCGTTCCTATGTAATCCACGTGTTGTTTATTTTGCTTGTTCTATAAATAAACTACATTGAAAGGACTTTGTTGTTATTTATTCTTTGCGGAGTTTACCGGAAGTTACGTGATGACCACGAAAGCCGCTTTTTTATGTTGTTACTGCTGAAATGCTCTCTCTCTCTCTCTCTCTCTCTCTCTCTCTCTCTCTCTCTCTCTCTCTCTCTCTCTCTCTCTCTATATATATATATATATATATATATATATATATATATATATATATATATATATATATATATAAAATCATCAAAATTAAAATAAATAGCCATTTGAATTATATTCCATTATGACATCATCACATTTCCTGAAATTGTCATTACTGTCATTTTTATTCAGTATAAACTGTACACTCCTAGAAATAAAGGTTTCTTAAAGGATATGTTGCTGTCTTATTTCACGAAGAACATCTACATAACCTTTCCAGTGGAAAAAGGTTGTATAGCAGACTATAAAAAGGTTGGAAAAGAAATGGTTCCTCTATGACATCAATGTGAAGAAAGCTTTTAGCAACTTTAAGACTGCAGGAAAGAATTTTAAAAGCTTTATAATAGGCTTTATTTAAAAAAAAAACAATACCTGTATATGAAGAGTTTGGTTACAAAATAAGATAATCAAGATTATCAAAGCATGTTTATTATTATGTTATCATGTTTTTATTGTGCTACCTAACTGTAGCTGTCAAAGGCTGTCAAAAGATTACTCGCAATTTATTGCATACAAAATAAAAGTTTGTTTTTTGCATAAAATAAAAGTTTGTTTTTGCATAATATATATAATTTTGTATATATAAATACACATACATGCGTATATGTATGTAAGAAACATTTACATGCATATAAATATTTATTTAGATTTTATTATATTTTATATTATATATAAATGAAATTTTTCTTAAATATATACATGTATGTGTGTATATATATATATATATATATATATATATATATATATATATATATATATATATATATATATATATATATATATATATATATATATATATATGATAATTACACTTAATACACACACAAATATATTAAGTGCCAACAAACTTTTATTTTGTATGCGATTAATCGTGGTTAATCTTTTGACAGCCAAAAAAAGAGATTTCAGATTTTTTTTTCATTTTGGAACCAACTCTTCATATATTTGATAATTTGAAATGAAATATAAACTATGTTGACATGTTTAAATCAGGTCTAGTAAGATTTACATACTGCATATCGGACACAATGAGGTTGTGGATTGATCCACATTTTCTGTGTGTACTCAGTTGTTAATGCAGGTCACTGCTCTCAAGAAATAAAAAACTGTGTCTGTGTGCGCGTGGCTGACTGGAAATGAATGTATGTTATATTCAGGACTCAAGAGTCTTCATTAGATCATCCATCTCCAGCTCTCAAACTCTCTGCACACAACGTTTGGCCTGCAGTGGATTTACGCTTTCCTATTTCCAGTGGACATTATATAGAAAAACAACAGAATATACAGTAAAGACAAGCAGAAGAAAACTTACTATTATCTAATTAAAGTGAATGCAGGTTGATGCTGATGGCTGCCAAGTGATTGCTATCTGGTGTGTTTGTCACATTTTAGCATCTTGCAAGATTAGGGTTTGTTCATAAACTTTATGCAAAATATGACCAACAATGAAAACAATGCTTATCTCAGCCACAATAAAAAGATCAAAGTTACAGTAAATATTGCCATTTTTTGATATGCAATCAGTGAACGGTCGTCTCATGAAACAAGCATCTGTATAAACTCATATCACACACTCCCATCTCATCTGCACATCTGTCTCTCTGTATCTTCAGTACATGAACATATGGAGAGCAGTTGAGATCACATCATCTTTAATCAAATGCACTTTAACAGAAGTTTATTGCAGAATCTATCACACCTTCTTCTCCTGCCTGTATGACTTACAGTTCATTATCACTTCAGTGCAACAGAGAAAACTGAGCTACCAATGTTAGTGTCAATGTTGCTACTACTAGGAGTATTTATACAATGAAGATCTTCTGTAATATGCAAGTATATCTGCTCTTACAAACATTAATAAACAAAGTTTAACAGTGATGCAGTCATACACATTTTCAGCACTAGAGGGATCACTTTCACTGTACGAGTCACAGGAGAGATTGAGAGAGGTTCTTCAAGAATACATTTGTTTATAATCAAGGCATCTCATATATATCTATTCGAAATTACAAAGCACTAACATCAAGCTATATGATATTTACAAAACATATGTCCTACCTTAAGCTAAATGCAATGCAAATCATTAGGTAAAGAAATACTGCGAGTTTAATATTTAGGGATTAAAAAACTCATCATTTGTACCAAGTCGCCTGCACAAGTATAATTTTATATGCAAATATGGGACAGAGCATCAGTATTACAGTAATTCTGCTGACTGATGCAACCATGCTGTTGGATTTTATACCTGTTGACATGAATGCAGATCTGCACACCAAGAGCTGTAGAAATCTGATATTCACAGATGTATTGCAATGAAATAAACATAAAAACAATTACTCAGCTGATGCCACATCAAGTGTGTGAACACTTTAAACAAATATTATAGATTATAGTCAGTGTTGGGTTACTATAATTTAATTACTTTTTCCTTGAGGGGATTCCTCTTATTTTTCCAGTAATTTAATGACAGTTACTTCAGATATAATTAAACGAAATATTGTGTATGGACTGTATAACAATTATATATAATGCAATCTAAGGGTTTAAATGAAGAATTTCGTTGCAAAACGAGATAACTCCGTTTTTAACATTTTTGTCAAAACATGTTTATTATTGTGTTATCATGTTATTATTTTGTTTTATGGTGCTACTTAGCTGTATTTTTTAAGTTATGAAGGTTTAAATCAACACAAACCAACTGCAGTTGCATTGAAATTAATTGGAATGCACAACCAAAAAAACAAGGTTTCTGAAAAATAAAAAAACGGAGTTATCTCGTTTTGCAACGAAACTCTTCAAATGCATATTTTTATGTATGCTTCTCACTTTAACTAATTTGGTGAGTTAATAATAATAATGGTAACACTCTAGTTTAGTTTTCAATTCTTACTATTAACTATATTAGCATTAATATTACTGAGATTTTGGGGTGGTTTCCTGGACAGGGTTTAGCTTAATCCAGGACTAGGCCTTAGTTTAATTAGGAAATATAACTAGATTTTACAAACATGCCTTAATAAAAACATTACTTGTGTGCATTTTGAGGCAAAACAAAGGGCACTGATGTATTTTAAGATATGTCAGTGCAAGTTGTTTTCAATTTGGACAGCTCAAACATTTTTTTTTTTTAGTCTAGGACTAGTCTAATCCCTGTCCGGGAAACCGCCCCATATCTGTTTTTAGTGGCACATATTAATGCCTGATTCTGCAAAACCTTATTCTACATCCTAAATCCTTTCAAATTCCTCCCAATACTTTAACTTAACAACTACTTTACTAAGTATTAATAAGCAGTATAGGAAAATTTGACCTTATAAAATGTGACCAGAATAATTGATGTATTATTCAAGCTATTATTTCAAGACTATCTTTGTATCATTTACTAAATAGATTTAGAAAGTAATTGCTAATAAGTAATTAAATACTTTAGGAGAGAGAGTAATTATATGATTGAAGGTAGTAACTAGTAATTAATTACTTTTTTTAATATCTTACCCAACACTGATATAACCATAATGTAACTAAATGGATTATAAATATAATCTATCAGCATCACAATCTCAAATCAATGAGATAATATTGCATCCCAGTGGCAAGGCCAGGGTGGCACTGTTGGCCCACTCAGATTGATGTCTGGCCCACCCAAACAAAAGAGACACATTTTTTTGTGGTAACGCAGAAGAAATAATGCATAAATTATAATAATTGCTCAAATATGCCTCATTTAGAAATAAATAAGTAAGGAATAATTGACGACGAACCATTGAATTATAGGAAATAATGCATTGTGGTAATGTGGCATGACGTGAAGCGGAGTTACACCGCGGGTGTGCATTATTTTCAAATTAAAAGGACCGGAGTCAATTATTCCGCTTATACCACGGTTATCACAAACATTGCTTTGGTGCCTATTGTTAAGACATTTAACAATTTGGGTGTGGGGTTATCAGAAAATAATGCATACCGGTGGACATTTATCAACCAATCAGAATTCAGCATTCAACAGACCCGTGTAGGGTGACCAGACGTCCCGAAAAATTCAGGACAGTCCTGAAATCTAAGATGCTGTCCCAAATCCCGAATCCTGCTATAATTGTCCCGAAAATTATACTGAAGCAAAATCTTGATTAGTTAATGTCTGATAAAACATGAGCGAGGAGATTGAGTATGCAGCCAGCCCCCACGTGATTCTCATTGGCTGCAGCATCATGTTTTTTTTTACATATACTGTAAGCAGGCATTAAGATATGAACTGATAAGGCACAGAAGTGCTGGCAGCAGTTAAAACCTCCGCGAAATATGCTGACGTCGTATTGTTTCTATTAATTTATCTATTTCATATGCACAAAGACAATAGGACCTTTTTGTCCCCTTTTTGTTTTATAGAGTAGATTAAGAGAGCGAAAGTTGCAGCAGCTGCGAGGAGAGTTGAAAGCGCCGGCAGTGACAGTAAGTCGCGTGAAGGAGTCAGATTGGTCGAGGCACTGTGTTTAAAAATACTTCTATACATATCATATACATTTATATGCATATGTACTTATATTAATAAAAATATGAATTGGTTCAGTAACTTCAGTTTAAAATTCATTATCTTTTAATATTAAATAAAGAAAACTATTATTGGATTATCTAATTATTATTGTATGAAGTATAAAGTACTTTTATACATATTATATCAATGCATTTATATGCATATTGTACTTATATTAACCCCCAATGTGATAAAAGTTCATTGCAACAAACAGAGGGTTTTTTTGTAACCCCTTGCTGAAAAATGTAGTTTAAACACAAATAATTCAATCAAATTCTGTCTATATTTGTTTTGTCATTTTTTGTCAATTTATTTAAGCTACATTTAAACAAAATGTATTTTATTTTACGTTACTAATCTTTTTTGTTTAAATGTAGCTTAAATAAATTTATTGCAACCACTTACCTTAAAAAATTGAGTAAATTCAATGAATCATTTTTTTCAGTGTATATACACTGTAAAATGTAATAGCTGAGCTTACTAAAAAGATTAAGTAAACTTAACTTATTTAATTAAGTTTGTTAACCTTACTTAGTTTAACTAAGTAATCCCAACTTTTTTCTATGCAAACTCAAGTCAACTTGATTAAACTTAACAGATTAATTTAGTTCAACTTAAAATTTCAAGTATTTTCAAAAAGGATGACTGCACAGTAGGTGGCAGTAATGCTCCCAAGGAGTAAGTGGTGGCTTAACTGAGTGGTTAACTGAAGAAGACGACAACAGCACATGGTCGGATAAGAGCATGAGGAGGTAAGTTTGTGCTTATATATCATTTTTATTTTTTAATTGCTACGTTTTTATCGCAATATTACAATCACAGTTTGTAAACAGTAATATTTTGTTGGTAATAATAAAACTGATGCATGCTATTTGATCACAATTAGCAATCCAACAACTGCTAATCATGTATGTTTAAAGATAAACATTTTCGTTCAACAGACATAAGTAACTAATATGCAGAGGTAGATTGAGTAAAAATGTAATTATAAAAAAAGTTAGTTAAAGTTAAGCCTTATAGTAATAACTGCTTGAGTAAAAGTATGCAATGGAAAAACTGCTTAAGTAGTGAGTTTATAATTCGTGTTGGTGTGGTTTATAATAATAAACTACATGAAAATGCTTAGAACTGCTTATAAAAGGTAAAATAGCACATTTAAAGTAGGTGCTTTCAAAATTGTTACTCAAGTCAATGTAATGCAGTAAGCATGTTTCTACCCACCTCTGGAGAAAAAACATTAATAACTTCATACCTTAAAATGCCAAGTTATGTTAAATAAGAGATGTGCTGTATAAAAAGTTTTAAGTTTATAGAGTGAATGCGTAAAATGTTGTTTTTACAATTGCTTTTTAGTATCTATCAATCAATATACTATGTTAATTGTATATTATTATTATTTAGCAGGAGCTTGTTTCTTTGAAGAGAGCGCATACCCTTCATGGAAAGTCAGGTAATTAACACACATTTTATTTAGGGCATGTCAAAACTTTTTAAATCTTGATATGTTGTTTCTTTTGTTATCCTTCTTTCATATAGTAACGTTACTGTGGAGTACAACCAAGTCGCAAGCAAAAACCTCAAGCAAGAATTGTTCTCATCCCTTGCTAAACATTGTTTTTGAAGATTTTGAATGAAAGAAAAGTTTAAAAGCTCTCTTGAGTATCTACTAGTAAGTATTTTTGTTTGTTTGTTTTAAATAGTTTAAGTCCATTTGCTAACTTTTAAGTAATCTGTTCTCACTGTTGATCTCAATGTTTTGTGTATTATTTGTCAGAACATCACTGATGTCACTGCTCGGTGGACGGTACGTCTCTCTGTGGTCTTGCTATCCTTCTTGCAGAAGACACTACAGACTTCCTGAAAACAAACATGGTTAGTATTCTTCTCGTTTAATCAATATGAGATGTCCTAATTTTTGTGTTAGCATTTAATTAGCATTATTAAAGAAATAATGTGTAAATAGAAGATAATTAAAGGCACCAAGGCACATCCTTTTGTCCCACAATTCTATGCGTGAGCATGCTCAGGATTGGTCGAGCCTGGTTGAGTTTGATAAAATAAAATGGTGGGCAAGAAAGCAACTGAGCACACATTTAAAGTAATATTTTCACTTTTGGTTGCATTTCTAGCGAGAAATTTGTATTGTAGTTTTGAACTCTTTCCCCGCCATTGAGTTATTCCGTCAATTAAGAGAATCAATAACTTCTGATAAATGCTGTGAATAAATTAAAACATAATTTATTTGCCAGGTAAAGGTTTTATGCCAATTACATAACCAATTCAAAAATTATAAAGAAATCAAAACATCAAATATTCAAAGATCAGTCTGAGATGTATACCTGACAGTAGCGAAATACATCAACATGACACTATGGGTTTTGGTTTATCGCATTATGAGTGAACAAAGCTTAATACAGGTGTTAAAGGAATGGTCTACTCATTTTCAATATTGAAGTGTGTTGTTGCCTTGACTGGGAATTGTTGGTGCATCCCTCTGTCGTCTGTGTGCGTGCGCGTGGGCGCTGGGGCGCGCTGCGACGCTGCGATGGCGTTTGGCTTGGCCCCATTCATTCAGTGGTGCCGTTTGGGGATGAAGTTAGAAGTGACCAAACACATCAACGTTTTTCCTATTTGAGACGAGTAGTTGTGCGAGCGGGTTTGGTGGTGCAAAATAGAACGTGGCACTTTTCTAGGCGGACTTGAAGGAGGAGCTATGTTGTGTGGCGTAGTGGCACTTTTGGGAGTACTTCGACTCGCCTGAAAAGTCTGCTCCCCTTCTCACTCTCATAATGGGAGAGGGAGGGTGTTACTGCGCCGAGTCGAAGTACTCCCAAAAGCGCCACCACGCCACACAATATAGTTACTCTTTTAAATCCGCTTAGAAAAGCGCTACGTTTTTTTTTGTACCACAAAACTTGCTCGTATAACCACTCGTCCCAAACAGGAAAAACGTTGATGTGTCCGGCCACCTCCAACTCCACCTCCAAATGGCACCACCGAATGAATGGGGCCAAGCCAAACGCCACCGAAGCGTCGCAGCGCGCCCCAGCGCCCACGTGCACGCACACAGATGATAGAGGGATGTATCAACAATTCTTAGTTAAGGTAATAACATATTTTAATATTGAAAATGAGTAGACTATTCCTTTAACAGTGTGCAAACCGTTTTGAGCTGTCCACTTTCGACTACATTCAGATGTATTCAAAACAGATTAGAACCGCTTAAACACGCTGTAACCCGTATGCTGGAAATAAATTTGACAGGTACAGTTTAATAATACACAAAATTAAATCAAATGTCTTTTAATAACATATGATGTTATAGTTACAAATGATTAAACCAAATAGTGTGTTTGTGACATTTGAACGTCTTGTCTTAAAACTGAAAATAAACAGGTTTTCCTGTATTTGTTAAAAATAAGCTAATAAAATAGTTCAAATATATATTTAATGTTGCTTACCTTATGAGTAAAATAGCCACATAATAAGTGGGATAATGCACAGACAGCAGGTTGTTATCATGAAATAAGCCCCTTCAGTTTGATACAAGACCCTCTGCTTGACACAGAGTCCTGATCACACTGTTGGGGATTATTTCTGGAAAAACAACCTGCTGCCTATACAATATACCTTACTTATAGAAGAGTTTTCTAACAAGATATTATTAATTAAATATGTTCCAAGGATGTTTTTGCACCACCAGGAAAAAAGCTTCTGCTGAAAGGTCCCAATTATTATTGGCAATTCCAACCGAAGCACTGTTACAAATTTAAGTGTCACTTCAAAAACTAGTAACATCACCTTGAACAGTTTACATTTTTAAATGACACATCCACTTTGCATTTGTATTATGAGAATGTATATTAATATTGCGTTTCTATCTGATTAGGACTGTGATGGTGACCCACCTCAACTATCAATAGGAATTCTCAGTCTGGTGCCGGAGGACAGACACATTTCTCCACATGGTTTACAGCAATTATTTGGTAGGGTGTCACAGCCATGGATGGACTTGAGAAAGTATCACATGCCATGTGTTTAGTTTTTGGACTGATCGTTGTTTTAAATATGGAGTACCTCTTCACAGTTTATTTTGAGTTGATTCACAGGGTTTTTCTTTCCCTGGGGCACAAATCACTAAAGTCAAAACTGCCATCACTACAAAACATACTAATGTGAAGTAGTGTGTTTTGTGTGAAACAAGTCTGTGTTACTGTAGATCTGTTGCATTTTGGGGTTTTTATTTTTCGTCAACCTGGATACAAGTTCCAGAAAAACTCAACTTTAATTGCTGCAAAACTTTGATGTTTTAGTTAAGCTGTATTTTGCGTGTTTCTGATGGCAGAAACAAGATTGTTACTGTAGGTCTGTTGATGCAATTTGTGATTTTTTATCAGTCACATGACAACCTGGATACAAAACCAAAACTGCAGTCACTAAAAAAAAATAGTTTTGAATTTGTTTGTCAAGGTGTGTTCATTGTGTTTGTAATAACAGAAACAAGACTGTCTTAGGCCTATTGTTGCATTTTGGGTATCCAGATTGATGTGTGACTGAACACAAACCCCTTTCTTGTGTGTGTGTGTGTGTGCGCGTGCGTGTGACAAAAATGTTTTACTTTGTACACTGTTAACATGTTTAAAATAAACGTTTTAACCTCATTTTGTTGCTTTTTGGCTTTACTCATTTTTGTTAGTTCAGCTTACTTACAAATATAAGGCAATCAGTTTCCTTATATTTACAAGTAAAGTGAACAATAAAAAGAAGTTATCTCAACTAATGATTTTAAGTAAAGAGTACTTAACTTTACTTGATTAATAAGTTTAGTCTACTTGTACTGTTAAGTTTTGACAACTTAAAATCAATACTCTACCTTACTTGATGAATAAGTTCAGGCTACAAATAATATAAAGTTTTGCCAACTTAAAAGCAATACACTAACTTACTTAAAATTATGAGGCAATCAGTTTCCTCACTTTTTTAAGTAAACTCAACTTATTACATTTTACAGTGTACTCAAGGTGGATATTGTTTCTATATCTGTCTATAATTGATAGATATCCACACATTTATCCATTCATCATCCTTCATCTAAACATCCTTGTGTTATGCAGCAATACATAGAAATAGATTTTTTTGAAAGACAAAAAAAATCATAATTTTGAGTTATTTTCCCTGATATTGTATTAACAGTTATGATTAGTAGTATGATTCATCAATCAATTAAAATCCAAGGACATATGTTGAATGTGTTAATAGTGCAGTGAATTAATTGAAATTATAAATGGGGAAATCAAAAGTCATAAAACTCTCCCACCTGAAATGTCTTCAGGTTGTTCTCGAGTCAATCTGTGTGCAGTTTTAACTCAGTTCCACCAAATAACCACACACAACATTTCTGAAACCGCCTACTACAGTTTGCTGCTAGGGGTCTGTTTTACCCAACGCATGATGAACAGACAGATGAACACAAATATCAATCTATCAAACGCTGCCAAATGATTCATCACCGCTCCTACAGCATTTCCCCGGCGGAACAAGCGCATACATACATCATCTGCATCAGCACACATCGCCTACAATCACGTTAGCTCTCTGAATTTCAGTGGAAATGATCAACAGTTATAAATACATACAGAAGTAAAACCCTCTTTAGTCCAGCCGTGTGACGAAAATTATGCATTTGGCTTGTCAAACTATAAAACTCCACCACCCACTTGATTCAACCAGCCACAGAAATGTACTTTTACATCTCCTTAAGGCGAAAACATTTACTGATTAACTCAACTCCAGATGAATTAAACGAATACAAACTGGGCATTTGTGTACATGTCAGAAAACTTGTAGTAGATTTCGACACTGCTCGTGGGAATAGTTGGTCTGTTTTTTACCAGGTTATGTAAGCGTAAAGTTGTACTGTACATTCAAGGGATAGTTCACCAAAAGTGAAGACAAAATATTATGGAAGTATTTTGATGAATGGCAACGAAGATATTTTAATAAATGATGGTAAGCACACAGTTCACGATACAGATTGAATTTCATCGTATTTGCTTTTCCTACTATGGGAGTCAATGGTTACACTCTAAAAATGTCTGGGTTATTTTTGACCCATAATGGGTAAATATTGGACAGAACACGTGCTGGGTTGAAAATTGACCCAATGCTGGGTTATTTCAACTGCTGGGTTATTATACCCCATGGTTGCATAACAACAACCCAACATTGGGTCATTTTTAACCCAGCATGTGTTCTGTCCAATATTTACCCATTATGGGTCAAAAATAACCCAGATATTTTTAGAGTGTACAATCAGCTTACCATCATTTATCAAAATATCTTCTTTTGTGTTCACCAGAAACAAGAAATAGTACAGGTTTACAACAACACGAGGATGAGGAAATGATGACAACATTTTCATTTTTGGGTGAACTATCCCTTTAACATTTCTATGGTGTATATATTATTTTTAACCCAGCGTTCAGGTTGTAATTTAACCTGTGCTGGGTTATATTAACCCATTGTTGAGGTTAATATAAACATTTTCTGGGGTAATTTGACCTAACAACTGGGTTTGTTAACTCTTTCCCCGCCATTGACGAGTTATCTTGTCAATTGAGAGAAAACATTTCCCTGCCAATGACGCTTTCCAGAATTTTTTTACTGTAATCTGTAATTTCACTATTATCCACTAGATAGCGCCCAATTTATAAAAAACCGAAGCATCAACTAATGTAACTAATGTTAAACTACGTGTATGTTTTGATAATCGTACTGAATATGATCTATAATGAAAGTTATTTACAAAAATGCTATTATTTCAGCTTTTTGAACAAAATTTGGTATTTTTCAAGAAACCTACAAATGAAGATAGAATGAAAAAATTTTTTTTCTAGGGCTGTTTCGATTTCGATACCAGTTTCGGAAATGCGGTTACTACCACAAAAAAATTCTGGCATCGGAATCGGCGAGTACTTGAACATGTACCCAAGGCCTTTAATTTAACAAAATTGTTTCTGGACCTTTAAATTTTAAATAGATTATTTTATTATATTATTCATATATATTTTTTATTCCTTATTTGTTGCACTGTATTTTAATCCAGTTATATTCTAAAACTAAAATACCCTTTCAGTTTACAGTATTAGATGTGTGTCTGCATTTAAAGGTTTCTCCTATTAGTAGCACATACATTTATAGCCACTTATGCCATATAGTGGGGTTTCCCAAATTGATTTTTGCAAACCCCTAAGGGTTCACGGAGAAATTGTGGGTTTGTGAGTTGATTGATTTAATTTGTTTCTTACAATTAAATTATAAGATGCAAATAAATTATTTTTATTCACTCACTCGCTTGAAAATTTGCTGCCAGCATTTTTTGTGATTTTCACAAAATGCCTTTCAGGAAATGTTTTTTTCTATAAATATATAAACATACAAATATATCAAATGAAAGAACAGACCCTTTCAAACAAACAATAAACATAAGAAAAAAAATTCATCCTATCTATATTTTGTTCTCTCCTTATAAATTAAATATGGGTATTTTTCTTAAATATTTTTTTTTTCAAAAAGCTTAAATAATTGCATTTTTGTGTAGGATTTTTTTAAAGATCAGATTCAAAAAGATTATCAAAACATACACTGAGTGTAAAATTAACAAATTATTTTTTGCTTCAGTTTTTTTTATAAATTGGGTAAGTGTCGCGGTATTACATAACCATAAAAACTCATCAGAAACAAGTTTTTTCATGCAAATGTTTTCCCTTAATTGACGAGATAACTCGTCAATGCAGGTAAAGAGTTAACATTAAAAAATCTAAATACAAGACAGGGGTGCACATCTGAGTTTGAAAAACAATGTTAACATCATTCGAACTAACCAAACTCTGACGTGAAATGGACCCGGGTGCGCCTAAAGGTGCTAATGTGAACCCTCCTAAACAAAAGTTGCCAACCAGCGCCAGCATTTTTTGTGATTTTCACAAAAGTTTAATGCCTTTAAGGAAAAATTTCTTCTATAAATATTTATTACACAGCTCTCTGGAATGCTTGATTCTGATTGGTCAGTTGAGACATTTGCAGGTTCGTTCTTTTCAAATAATAACCGCTCCAAAATAATAACGCATAGCCGGACTACTTGCACGAGTGAAATCGCTCCGCGCCAATAAAGATCAATAAAGATTACTGTCTGTTTGGCGCCATCTTGTGACAAACACTGGACAACCACGACAAGACACAGACAGCTTACTGAGCCTGAACTTGACAAAATAGAGCATGACAGCTACGAAGCCAACACACAAAAAAATACAGAATGGGGATTAAAACTGCTCAAAGACTGGCTAAAAGAGAAAAAATGGAGACAGACAAGTATGAAGCAGAGGATCTTAATAAGGTATTACGATCATTTTATGCATCTGTGCAAAGTTTCGCGGAAGGATAAAAATGTTAATTTAAAACAAATATGCCAATAAAACGTTTCAAATTCATATTCATGTCCAGTTTTTTTTCTTATGTGGCAAGTAGCCGTGTAATAAGCGGGATAATGTAGAGGCAGCCGGTAGTTATTGGGAAATAAGCCCCTTCAGTGTGATACAAGACCCTCCGCTTCGCGTCGGGTCCTGATCACACTGTCGGGGCTTATTTCCCAATAACTACCGGCTGCCTCTACATTATCCCTTACATAAAACATACAATATATCAAATGAAATAGACCCCTCTGCTTTCAAACAAAAACTAAAGTTTCATCCTATCTTTATTTGTTCTCTTTTATCACCTCTTAAATATGAGTAGGTTTCTACAAAAATAAAAAAATTGAGCAAAAACCTGAGAAAACCTACACTGTAAAAAATACTTTGCTGACTTAAAATTTTTTGTTGAATCAACTTGGATTTACAAATCATTTCAACTTACTATGATTTATCTTGACTAGAGATGAGTTGTTATAACTTATAAAATTAAGTTGACTTTTCTTAACTATATTTTATAAGTTGTGACAACTCTTTTCTGTTGACATAACTTGTAAATCTGAGTTGATTTAACAAAAAATTTTAAGGCAGCAAAGTATTTTTTACAGTGTAATTGCATTTTTGAAAAGGACTTTTGTTAGAGATCAAATTCAGAATGATGATCAAAACATATACAGAGTTTTTACTGTTTTTGTATATATATAGTATATATAGTCCTATATATAAATGCAGATATATAGCGTACATATATATAATCTAAAAGCAGTCTCTTGGTAATTATTTCTCCCGCCTTCATTTCATAAAGGAATACAAACTTGTCTTGTTTTGGAAAACGGCCATCTGTTAAACTACAGCGTATGACGCCAATAAAATCTTCATTCTGGTCTCTTTAAAAATTGACGCGGCCTGAAGAGAAAGCCCATCTGTTCTTTCCACAGCCCGAGGCGTTTGGTCCAACACGAGCTCGAACGCTTCATTCGCGGCTCATCTCTGATAATATGGTCGCCCGACCGCATACGTCAGTGCCAATAGCTGGCTGTCAAAGCCACGAAAGGACGTGTTGTGTCATTAGCACCAATCAAAGTGTGAGGAACTTTCAGACGAGGACTCGTGGTGAGATAATGTTGACACCTTCACTAAATCAGCCGTTATAAAATGGAGACCGCACAGACTGTGACAGCTGCTAATGGAAATGAACTGTTTCACTTCTTTCTGGCATCCTGTCACACAGTAAAGAGGTGAGATTGTTCTGCTATACGTCTGACTGAATGATGTCACAGACAGATTCGGGGTTTGTGGAGTTGCTGATGTGAAAGCGGTGTAAAGTGTTTCTGAGTCATATAGTTGATCGTCCTGCAGCGCTACTGAATCTCTTGAGCTTTATATAACTTTCACAAAACCTCATACAGTGATTTACAGTAAAACACTTTACATTAACAGCACACAACACTCCACACTTGATAACTTAACAAAGCTTAAAAGCACACAAAGCTTTTGGAGCCATTTTATCTGTGCTTTTCAGTGTAGATACGCTTTTTATCTCATTCCCTGACAGCCTTTTTTAACCCTGCACTGTAAAAAAAATACTTTGCAGCCTTAAATTTTTTTGTTAAATCAACTTAAATTTACAAGTCATATCAACTTATTATTATTTATCTTGACAAGAGAGAAGTTGTTACAACTTATAAAATGAAGTTGACTTTTTTCAACTATATTTTATAAGTTATCACAACTCATGTCTAGTCAAGATAAATAATAGAAAGTTGAAATGACTTGTAAATCTGAGTTGATTTAACAAAAAAATGTAAGGCAGCAAAGTATTTTTTACAGTGTAGAGAACCCAGGGGTCAAATTTGGCAAATGTTAATTGCTGCTAATAAAAGGGTTCTTGTGTTTCCAAGGGTTATAGAGTTGACCGCCAGCATTTTTTGTGTGATTTTCACAAAAAGTTTCACAAAATCCTTTTTCTTCTATAAATATATAAACATACAAATATATCCTACCCAGTCTCACAAGGTTTCGTGATATAGTCTCATATTTTTTTATTCTTTTTTCGTGAAATTACGCATTTCCGTGTTTTTTTGTGATAATATAACAAATTCCTGTTTTCGTGTGATTATCACGTATCTGTTCCACAACTGCTTTTTCATATTTTTAAACCATTGTCACTTCGGTTTAGGGTTAGATTTGGTGCTGCCACTTTATGTATTGGTTTATACTATTTTTTCTGATTTATTTTTTTATATGTCGGCTGGCGTTAGAGTTGGGTTTGGTTAGGGATGTCATTTTATGTAAATCTAACCCTAAACCGAAGCGACAATGGTAAGAAAATAGGACAAAACTGTTGAGTAATCAATACGTGATAATCACACAAAAACAGGAATTTGTTATATGATCACAAAAAAACTCGGAAAAGAATAAAAAAATATGTGACTATATAACGAAACTTTGTGAGACTGGGCTGATATATCAAATGAAAGAACAGACCCTCCGCTTTCCAAAAAAACAAAATGGGAAAAATTAAAGATGTTCCGATACCATTTTTCTCTACCCAATATACAGATTCAGATACGTGGGTGTGTATCTGTATAATATACAGCTGTACATACTTCTAGCCCCTTAAGAATGGTTATAATTATTTTATGGTGTGCTTTAGACTTATTCCTGTATAAAACATGAACAAATACATACAGTGAACTAGAGTATTTTTATTATCTGAAAGACATTTGACAGTAATATTAATTTAAAGTGAAGAAAACTGATGATATTTTTCTTAAATAACTTCCCAAGTCTTGACTTCATACTGACTATAACGCCCAATTCTCCCAATCTAATTAATTCCGGATGAGCACTTCTTTTTCTCATTAAATATCCTGTTTCACTCAGAAATATGTCACATTACAGAAGTGAAATGGGTCGTGAATGCCACGCTGACTTTAAGGAGACAAGATTACGTGAGGCGAGGATGGAACTCAGTCATCTTCACAAATAATAAATCAAACTTTGGCATCATTCCATATACACCACCACGGTAAAGGTCTAGGAGTGTAAGAGTAAGTCCTGGAAGGTCAAAAACATTTATGAATTGAAAATGAAATTCTTGTTGGGCGTAAACATTTACCCCATTTATTTAACTTTAAAAAAAAAAACTATGGTCAGGATCTCATGTGAGAACTCTAAAAAGGTCCAGATCCTACAAGTATACACAAATTTACCTGCTACAATAAATTAAAGGAGGAATGTTGTGTTCTTTGGTCAGATTGTGTCATATATTTGTGTTTATGTGTGAAGATGTTTAATCATTTATTAATACTGTAATTGTTAATTTTACATGCATATAAACTCTCGCCAAAAAAAATCAGATTTACGGCCGGTGCATTGTACATAAATTTGTTATCTTATTCTCTTCATGAGCTATTCAGCAAAACGCCAAATGTACAATGTAAAAATATCATTATTGTCCTAAATGTCATTATTGTATAGGATAAAAATGTCTACATGTCATAATAGACAGTCATTACATGTATCAGAATTACCTATTTCAAGTAATGACGAATGAAATTGCTGGAGAAGCATTTAGTCTTTGCTCCTATAAAGCAAATCCGCCACGATGCAAACGCATTTAAATGGAATGGGAGATGAGACTCTGATTGGTTTATTGCACGTTCTGCCCAAAACACACCCATAATTCATTAAGAGAATAGGTACAACCCTTTTGGACCATCGACCATTTCTCCATCGTTAAACTGAAGTGGATTTGGACACGCCCTAACGTCACCTGTGCCATGCCCTTCATACCATGCGCTTAGATCTGCATCATCTCTATTTTATCTGCCCTGGACATCTTCAGAGTAAATCTTTAAAACAAAGATTTAGCAGCATATGAGTAATAGTCTTAGTGACATTAATATCTATTGTTCGAATGAATATGTAATGAGAGAGCGAGAGTCCGCTGGCAACGTTGATAAAAAGCCAATGTCACCCTGGAGTGTATCGAAGCATCCAGGCACTGCAGACTCAACACTTTATCATGTTCATAAAAAAACACTCTGAATTACAAATCGCAGAGTTATTAGTCCACGTCAGAGAAGCGAGCAGTAATATATAAGCTGTTCAAACAATGCTGGAGTTTACAGAATGCCTGCGAGTTTGTTGCTTATTAAAGCATAATGAAATAGGCGTGAAAACAAATCATACATTGGGCTTTAATGGGTTGGGTTTGGTTTGAAACCTTATACCATATGGTTAAATTTAAATCTTCATGCTGTTGAATACTAAAGTCTCTTTAAAAAAGTCATCACACTGAGCAGGCATGTTTACAACTCGTCCAGACAACAATTACAGTCATATACTGTAAGACCGAGTCCTATTTACTTGACTGTGGAAAGGTGGATATATCTAAAATTACTTGTACTGTATTTCCCAGCAACATTTAAACCTGAAACATCAGGACTGACTGTACAGTTACATTCATAAAAAATAAAATCATTATTTCTAGATTATTTTATAATAAAGTTTTTATGAAGCCTACACTACATTATTTTATTATGTAATCCGAAAATGTGCATCATTTACATGTTGGTGGCATCAACATTATGCAGCAAATGTAAATTCAAAAAATGAAACACATGGACTTTTTTCCAGTGTTAATGGTTATCATTACTTTATTGTATAACATTTCTGTAGAAATTACAGCTGATTGCCAGTAACTTACTGTAGATTTAAAATTGATGTTATTTACAGTTTGTTTGAAGTTAAATGAACATTAACAAGTCTTTGTCTTTGTCCAGAATGCTTTGCATGCGGCTGTTATTTTAGTTTTATTCTGTAGAGATAAAGACTTGTTAATGTTTCATGTTCATTTAACTTTGAATGAACTGTTGCCAGTAAATAACATACATTTTAATCTACAGTAAGTTACTGGCCAATACCCGCATAACTACAGCAATTTTTTACAGTGAACCATTATTGTCAGAATGCAAAACATTGTAATTGTCCAAATAATGCTTTCCTTTTTTTTAAGCAAAAATAAACATCTAATTTGATATTGATGTAACCTAGGGGCCAAATGCGGCCCTCTAATCATCTTTATCCAGCCCGCCGGTCATCTTTGTCTGATTTAAAATTAGCATGGTTACGTTTTCTTTTCTTTACATGACAAATGACATTTAATGGATCTGAAGAAGAGTCGTAAAGGGGCTGCATGGGGTGCCAACCATCTGCGGGTGCATAATTATCGGATCCAAAATGATCGAATACAATCTGAGCTTTGGATACATAAAAAGCTTGTATGACTACACTGCATGTGAGCTGCTGACCAGAAGTGATGTATTTCAGTGTGTTTTTAATTAAAACACTGTATGTGAGGTGAAAATGTATCCTTTTGTTTTTTGTTTGACTTTATCAGTAACACTTGAATACTTTAATAATTTACTTATCAGTAATCAATCGTTTTTAAGTATAAATATATTCTTAGATTTAAAACTCTTGCGCTGGAATAAGGAATACAATTAAACTGAAACTTCATTATGACTGCCACTAGGGGGCGAACTCCGGCAGTCGTGTCCGAAGTAGTCTACAATGGGAAGGCGGTTTAGCCGATATATCTTTAAAATATTTAAAAAGAAAACATGAGGTGGAATTTTAGCCATTAGAAGAAAACTGACTATATGTTGTGAACACTTGAAATGTAAAAATTTATGAAAGTTAAACAGTTATTAACAAAAGAAGTTTAACCCTTTTGTGTTGTTGGGGCCATTTTTGTCCTTTTTTGTTTTAATTTGGCCACAACTTTCTCTGTGTTTCAGCAAATGGAATGATTTTTTGTGACAAATCTTATATTTACACATATTTTAAGAAAATCTGTTAACCTCAGTACTGATAAAAGTGGTGTCACTGATTTGGGAAAAAACACACAAAATGACAGATTTTCAATATATAAAGAGATTGTGGACTGGATTTTTTTAACCTTTTTTCAGAAATTAAGCTCTGTTTTTTGCACAGGCCTACTAAAGGGTTAATGGTGCCACATGGTGATCAACAGTAAAAATGACAAATTTTACCACTTTGCAAAAGGAAAAAACACCAACAATCAAGAATGCATGATTATATTGTGTCATGGCTTTGCAATAAAAAAAAATCTTTATAATGGAAGTCAATGGGGCAAAAATGGCCACAAACCATAAATGAGCCATTTTTGGGCACTAACAACACGAAATGGTAGTGAATTGGAACAATGCATAAGGGTTAAGAGCTCTGCTATACAAAAATGTGTTGATTATTTACATTTGCCCTTTATTGTGCAATTTTCACAGTTGAAGTATTCACATTGGGCTCTTGCAATGTTAAACTAAAATTGTTTTTAAAATATTAAAAAAGAGTTTTCAGTCATTAAAAGGCAAAATACTGGATACAAGAAGTGTGCTTTTTTTTGAAAATGCCTGTTATTTAATATAAGACCTATAACAAAAAGTAACAAAAACAACATAACATATATAATAGGTAAAATGTAAAAATAGGGGTAAGAGGCCCACATCATCATATTTACAATTTTAAAATCTGGCCTTAAAGAAGAGTTGAAGACCCCTGATGTAAAATATGAGCTGAATGTGTTCCTGACAGTGTTTCATGTCGAGTCTGACTCCTTGGTCCAGCTCTAGGACTTGATTTATTTTTTATGATTAAATATGTAAGACTACAGTCATTTTCACGCACTAAATGTTGTTAAAAAGCACGACATGAGACATAAACTCTCACAATTTGACAGACACTAGTGTACAGATTCAAGTTTCCCTGAGTCTTTATGTTCATTTACTCACAGATGAAGAGCGTTCACCTGTCGGGGATGAGTAAGCGTTCAGTCTTTACATCACACGCAGTCAGCTGCACTATAAAACATTATAGCAGAGCACTTTAGGTCTTTAGCTTGTAAACTGGTGTCATTAAATAATATACACCGAGTTAACAAGCATATAAAGAACTGACAGCCTGACATGGTACTGTCATTCATATTTTCATGGTCTCACCAACAGGGGTCACTGCCTGTTCAACTCCAAAGCCACAATAGTGCACAATGATAGATGTTTGACCACAACTTGTTCACCCACTCGCTTTAGGTGGATCTGTAGAGTGACACCGGATCGCTCGGATGAGATGAGAGATGTCTAAAAGAGATGCTTCGAGTGCTTAAGTGTTTTCATATCTGTAAAGAGTCATCCAACAAAGTGACCGTTCTCCATTCATGACATCCTGGAATATAAATATCTATTTGAAACCGTTTCCTTTCATTAGATGGGACATACAGTGGGGCAGAAGGGTATTTGGTCGGCTACCAATTGTTCAGGTTCTCGCACTTGGGAGGATGAGAGAGGCCTGTGGTTTTTGTCGGGGGTGCACGTCAACTATGGGGGACAGAATGAGAAAAAGAAATCCAGAGGATCGCATTGTCTGATTTTTTGGGAATTTATTTGTAAATTATGGTGAAAAATAAGTATTTGGTCAATAACAAAAGTTTATGTCAATACTTTGTTATATACCCTTTGTTGGCAATGACAGAGATCAAACGTTTTCTGTAAGTCTCCACAAGGTTTTTACACACTGTTGCTGGTAGTTTGGCCCATTCCTCCATGCAGATCTCCTCTAGAGCAGTGATGTTTTAGGGCTGTCGCTGGGCAACTCAGATTTTCAACTCCCTCCAAGGATTTTCTATGGGGTTGAGATCTGGAGACTGGCTAGGCCACTCCAGGACCTTGAAATTATTCTTACGAAACCACTCCTTCTTTGCCCGGGCGGTATGTTTGGGATCACTGCCATACTGAAAGACCCAGCCACGTTTCATCTTCAATGACCTTGCTGACGAAAAGAGGTTTTGAGTCAAAATCTCACGATACATGGACCCATTCATTCTTTCCTTAACTCGGATCAGTTGTCCTGGTCCCTTTGCAGAGAAACAGCCCCAAAGCATGAGGTTTCCACCCCCATGCTTCACAGTAGGTATGGAGTTCTTTGGATGCAACTCAGCATCTTTCTCCTCCAAACACAAGAAGTTGAGTTTCTACCAAAAAGTTATGTTTTGGTTTCATCTGACCATATGACATTCTCCCACTCTTCTTCTGGATCATCCAAATGCTCTCTAGCAAACTTCAGACAGGTCCGGACATGTACTGGCTTAAGCAGGTGGACACGTCTGGCACTGCAGGATTTGAGTCCCTGGCTGCATAGTGTGTTACTGATGGTAGCCTTTGTTACTTTGGTCCCAGCTCTCTGCAGGTCATTTACTAGGTCCCACGTGTGGTTCAGGGATTTTTGCTCACCATTCTGGTGATAATTTTTACCCTACGGGATGAGATCTTGCGTGGAGCACCAGATCGAGGGAGATTATCAGTGTTCTTGTATGTCTTACATTTTCTAATAATTGCTCTCACAGTTGATTTCTTCACACCAAGCTGCTTACCTATTGCAGATTCAGTCTTCCCAGCCTGGTGCAGGTCTACAATTTTGTTTCTGGTGTCCTTTGACAGCTCTTTGGTCTTGGCCATAGTTGAGTTTGCATTCTGACTGTTTTAGGTTGTGGACAGGTGTCTTTTATACTGCTAACAAGTTCAAACAGGTGCCATTAATACAGGTAACAAGTGGAGGACAGAGGATCCTCTTAAAGAAAAAGTTACAGGTCTGTGAGAGAAAGAAATCTTGCTTTTTTGTTATTGACCAAATACTTATTTTCCACCATAAATTGCAAATAAATTCTTAAAAAATCAGACACTGTGATTTTCTGGATTTTTTTCCTCATTTTGTCTCTCGTGGTTGAGGTGTACCTGTGATGAAGGTTGCAGGCCTCTCTCATCTTTTTGGGTGGGGGAGCTTGCACAATTGGTGGTTGACTGGATACTTTTTTGCCCCACTGTATAGAGACAGACATTTTATAATAAATGAGTACAGATAAGACTGAGATGCAGTTTCATCTCAACATCATACTGTATATGTCTTTTCTAATTTAATTAATAAAAAAACCTTTTAAAGATATTTAGTGTGAAAACATCTCACAGATCAAGAATTAACAATGGATTTGATGAAAACTTTAATAAAATTACAAAATAAAAATAAAATACATGACTTGGCTAAGGTGACACAAACCAAAGTAATTGTTAATAATCCGGTATAAAAATCTTAAAATGTTCCCTTTTAATAACCAAACATCAGATAATACACACAAGCTCTGAATCAAAAACATTCATCTGAACAGAGACACATCTCTTGCGAAGTGAGCGTTATTATCGTCTACCAGCAGCAACCCTGAAGTGCAATAAAAGTAAAACAATAATAGCATCAGCGGTGGCCTACGAAGGGTTAAATCCATTTACAAGCCACCCTTTCTCATTGGTTGCCTACAGAAATGACCGGCCTGCATTTCTAACCCCTACAACACTTCATTTATATACAGTACAGCATTCTCAATAGCTGTTGAGACCCATATTGATTTAGTGTTTCCTAAAGGCTCGGCCATTTTCTCAGTTTTCACTATCAGCTCGCTGCAGAAGCCTCTGCTTCAGACCTAACAGTCTCATTACAGTAAATCCTGAAGCACAGTGAATATAACGCTCCACAGTATTGTTTATGTGCTCCTACACACTCACAAAAATCCCTACAGAGATGTAATACAGAGTTTGCATGCACGCACACCGCAACCTGAAATATAACAGCAAGAAATTTCACTTTTGTGCACCAGAACAACGTAAAGTCCAGCTGTGTTGATCGACGCAGCTTTTGCTATTTCAGATTTGTCATTACGCATTGCCAACTTTCAATTTCAGTTATTTAAAATACAAGCACACAGCCTGCAATACAACCAGAAAAAGACAAAGATGTTAACCAGGTAAGCAATTTCGATTTCTTCTCCCTTCTTCTCTTTTAAAAACATCAACATAAAAAATTACAAAAACTGAACCTCGTAGTAAGTGCGAGTCATTAATTCATCAATAAAATGGTTTTAATAGTGATCAACTACAGTGAAACTTTGTTTTGAATGAGTAAAACTGCAGTTAAGTTTGTGTCTGTCACATCATTGAAATCCTGCTGATAAAAAGCAGGTGAAGGCTTTTTTAGTGAAACATGATGAAACTTAAACATTCTCTCTAAAATTTTTGTATTTTTTGAGTGCACCTTCAAATAAATCACAGATAATAAAAATAACTAAAATAAAAAACATTTCAGCCTTTTCGTACTATATAGTAGGCAAAAATCTGTATGTAAGGTGATGTCTGAATTCATAGTATTCGAAAAATGTACTGTAGATGAAAAGTACCCAGATAATCTACTACTTACAGCAAGATTTTGAAGTGAACATTCAATGGACACTTTACTATCCCATGAGCCCCCTGGAGAGGAGTCATTCAACGAAGAAGAAAATGGTCAGGAGTTTTCATATTCCAAAAAAATAGAGAAGTGGCAACGTGGCTTTATTCAAACGTAAATATGTACATTTTGGGAAAAAAGCTGAAATAATTGCATTTTTGTAAAGGGATTTTGTTAGAGATCAGATTCAGAAGACTGAAACATACACAAAGTTTAAAATTAGTTAAAATCGTTTTGCTTCAGTTTAAAAAAAAAACTGGGTAAGAGCGCTATATAGTGGATAATAGCAGAATTACAGAATACCGTAAAAACTCGTCAGGAAAGCATCGCTAGCAGGGAAATGTTTTCTTTTAATTGACGAGATAACCCATCAGTGGGGGGGAAAGAGTTAAAGCGGACATAGATACATACAGCAAAAATTGTATTTGTAAAAGATAGAGAAAAGCCTGATATTCTTCTTCAAAATCATTAATTTATTGCAACATTGTGTACAATCAAGCCACCAATGAAACTGAAATTACATTTTAAACGCAATAGCTAACAGTTAGCTATGTAACCTTATAATCGCTAACATAGAGGACTCATGGAAAATATATCAGTTATCCGCTTATGGTAAATACATATGGTTAAATTGCGCTTGTTTCACATCATACAAATTAATTACTTTTTATGAAAGTGACAAGCTTGTCAAGTATTTTGAAATGTGACCTCTGCATTTAAGTCTTCCCAGTAAGTAGTGAACACACACACACCCGGAGCAGTGGGCAGCTATCGCAGCGCCTGGGGAGCAATTAGGGTAATGCTGCGTTCACACCAGCCGCGGTAGAGTCGTCAAGCGTGAGTGATTTCAATGAGACGTTTAGCGTGGCGCAGTAGACCCGATTCGTGCTCATTCACGCTTCTAGTTCGTGAATGCCGCAAATTGAGAGTTGCCGCGGCAAACGCGCGAGTTGAAAAATTGGAACTTTGGCAGAAAAACGCGCCAAGTTAACCAATCAGGAGCTTGCTCTAGTTGTGACATAATTACAAGGAAGCGAGCAGAGTCGCAGAAGCTCCTCCCATGACGCAAATTTCCACATGAATGTCTCGATGACTAGAATTTCAAACGCGAATGAAGCGAGTAAACTCAAACTGTTCAAGCGGCAAACTAGGTGTGGTAGACGCGAGTTTGACACCTCAAACGTGGCTCCTTGCTCAAGGACATCACATTCGCAACCCGCAAGCCATGAGACTCAAACCATCAACTCTCGGGTTACAAGCCCGACTCTCTAACCATCACGTGATGTATCAACGTGGCAGATGTAGTACGTCTGAATTTCATTCATAATACTTATATCCATACCATACAGGACATACTATTTTAACAGTCGTTGAGTATACACTTCATCTAATTCACTACTGTCACAGTATGCGATTTCCGACGCAGTCTTGAAATGATCAGATATGAGTCAGAATGACCTTTCTTTAAAGGTCCGCTGTACAGTGCTTACATTTGGTCATATTAAACTAAAAGAGAAATCACCTTCATGCTCCACATTTGTTTTTGAGATGTATTAGCTCTTTTCACGGTCCACAGGTTAGCGTGCTCAAAAATGCCAGGACTTTAAATTAGTGTTCATTGGCCCATGCCTGGACACACGCAACACCTGCAGGACTAAAATCTGCCCTACATCACCTGATATTGGGTCCTGTTACAGCAGACCAGAAAACTGATTGCTTGTGATTCCTGGACAGGCTCCGGAACGAATCATGTGGGCTTCCAGGAAAATAATTGGCACTCAACTCCATGTTTTACTCTTTTGGAGAAGGTCTTTCCAGCGGATGACTGCGATTAGACTGAAAGCTTGTGCACTCTGCCGGGTTAGCAGAGTAACGTTTCAATGTGACCTGGATAATCTGTTAGGTTAGCTTGTTTAATCTTTGATTTGACAGAAGATAGTTGGATTTGTTTTTCAAATGTGCAGCATCCTGATGTCACAGATGGGATCTGTAGGCTATTTATTTCTTGAGACACGAGAAACCGTTTCTACAAGCTGCATCCCTCAAATGTGAAAGCACTTTGTAAATGTTGGGCAATAAATTGCAGTAGTTGGTGACTTCTCTTCTTTTCTCTTCTCTGAATTCAAAATAATGTGTTCGGATTGTCATGTGAGCGTCTCTTTTATCATAAACCCCTTCGAAGCGTCTGCAGATACAGATATATTCAAAATGCTAAATATACGTTAGCAGCCAATGTTAATCGTTAATGATTTGGAACAAATATGATGTTATTTAATGTTAAACTATGTGAGTGGCGCGACAGGGATTTGAGCAACTTCCTGAGTCAAGGATGGGCGCCGAGGACAGGCGCCACCTGTCGGCGCCGGTGTGCGTATACTCATAGAAAACAATGTGCTGAGATGCGCGTCCGGTGTGCGACCCTCTTAAGACTACACTTGATACCATAGTATTTAACCATAGTAAACCGTGGTAATATTTCGCAACAACCATTACATATAATCAACCCAGAATGCACTATGTGCGAAACATAATCCATAGGTTAAAATGAGTATTACATGCAGGGATTTTTGATGACAATATGTAATGTGTTTCTGTCAATGGATTTTAGTAGTATAAGGCAAATGTATATTTTTAAAGCATACATAAAATCAATATAGTCTACATAAATATATTATCAGTGGTGTATAAAGACCTTAAATAATAAATGTTATTGTTTTTATTACATTAACTCATTCCCGCAAGCCTTTTTTTGATTTTCACAAAATTCCTTCCAGGATAATTTTAATCTAAAATATATAAACAAACAAATATATCAAATGAAAGGAAAGACCTTCTGCTTACAAACAAACAATAAACAAACAAACATTCATGCTATCCCTTTTCTCTGTTTATAAACTCTTAAATATGGGTATTTTTCTTAAAAAATACAAACTTTTTAGCAGAAAGTTAAAATAATTGCATTTTTGTGAAGGAATTTTGTTAGAGATGAGATTCAGAAAGATTATCAAAACATGCATGGAGTGTTAAATTAGTAAATAAATTTGCTTCAGTTTTTTATAAACTGGATAAGTGGATAAGCCATCTAGTGGATAATCGTGGTATTATAGATTAACATAAAAACTCATCAGGAACACGTTTTTTCATGCAAATGTTTTGTCTTAATTGACCATATCAAAAAGAGGGGAAAGAGTTAAAACGAGTCGTTTTTATCTCCAAACATCGCAGTTCCCTTACATGGAAGTCACCGTCATGTTTCTACAGAAGCCCTAAATGGACAAACTGCTCTACAGTGCATTTTGTCAATGCGTTGTCTCAGACGATAACATGTTTGTTCTGTGGCGGCTACCGTAGCTTTTCTCTGCATTTCGAAAGGGAGCATAGATATGTACACTAGATGTCACCTTGGCTACGGCAGTTCATTGGAACGAATGCGGCAAATAGAGCCGCCATCTTGAAACAGGGAGCCTTGCATCACCGTGATTGTAGGCAATGGTGTAACAGAAATAAAATCACCATAAATCGTCATGAATGTGATTTTCTTGGTTTTCTTTTGGTTCGTTCCAACAGTCAGACATGTATTTAGCATTGAGTCCAGAAAAAAATAAAGGTTCGATGTTATGAATATATATAAAAAAATTCTAACTAATACGCATAGTGATAGTAGGCCTAACATCCACACGCAGCACAAAAGTCTGGCATCGTCCATGAATTCGGAGTACAGGCGGAGATAGCAACTTTACCTAGATCCTATGACAAGACCCCTGTTCCAAGATGGCGGCGGTTTTGACGCATGCTTAGAACCCCAAGGTGACATCTAGTGTATATATCTATGGAAAGGGAGGGGTGGATTCTGGACTGAGCCGTTGGTTGCAATTTAAAGCCCCACCACTAGATGCAGATAAAAATGTACACAGTGAACGTTCAAGGTGGACCTCAGTCTTCAAGACAATCAATTATGTTGCCAAAACAGCTGAAAAGATCAAAACCTAAAAACAAGAATTGAGCTAGACTTTGGACTACAAGCATGAAGTCCAATTGACATTTTACTGTCATCTGACCATAGGGGCAGACACATCTAAATTTACTACCACAATGAAAAATAAATGTGATATGATATTTTTGCTTGTTCATAAGATTAACTCAATTCAGTTGTGTTGTGTTTATTCCAGAGGTATTTTAGTTTCTGGGCTATAACCAGACATTTCTCTGTAATTGGGAAAGTGAAGACTAAATAAATATTTAAATAAATAAAGAGGAAACAAAGCAGAAAGTGTAAAATATGCAAAGCGCTCTCATGTGAATATTAACGCCTCCAGCTGCTCTTCCCTCATCTGACGCTTTAACTTTACTTAATCAAATTTCTCCCCACCGCATTCAAACTTCACATTTCAAGCTAAGAAGAGCAACAGAAAATCCTCAAATATTCAGAGTTTTCTGTCTTTTCCCATTTCACTGAAACCACCTTTAATTGCCTTTTAATTCAGTGATGTGACTTCAAAACTCATTAGCATATTGAGTACACCAAACTTTTATCTCTGTCTATCTTGTCATCATTCGTTGCTCTTTTCTTGACTTTCATATCCTTCAACAGGGCAGGACAAGGCTG
Source organism: Misgurnus anguillicaudatus (assembly GCF_027580225.2). NCBI lineage: Eukaryota > Metazoa > Chordata > Actinopteri > Cypriniformes > Cobitidae > Misgurnus > Misgurnus anguillicaudatus. The sequence goes on along the minus strand of NC_073358.2, from coordinate 1,688,133 downwards.
CGTCCTGACGGATGGATGCTCTTAATCTATCTTGTCTCATATAAGGACGAGGAGAAGGATGCTGAATGCCTTTTAAAGGAAACATTGTGCTCGCTGGGGTCAGCGGGAGACTGGGAGCCTCTATTCTTAGATTGACATGTCAATATTTATTAGCCGTTCCAGCGGCCCTGACGCTGGCCGCCTGATGCAGACCTCTGAGGAGACCGAACCGAAAGGCGTGCTGGGAAAAATCTGTGTGAGCTGTCAGGAAAAGTGCATCTATCTATAAAGATGAAAGCGGTCTGTTTTAACCACAGAAATCATTCACATAAAACTCAAAGTGCTTTTAATGGCTCTCCAATCTCATTTGTGCATATGCATACTAAAACTTGCACCATTAGTTTTTTTTGTGATTTACAATGCAGTAAATACAATGCACATTATGATTTCTGACTAATGCACATTTAAATATAATTATATCTAAAAAAAAAATTCATTTACAACATGTACATTAATGACATTAAAATAAAATGAAAAGACACCATATTCCATTTTGCACAAACACAACATGCCTAATGGTTGTTTTATATAATAAACGGCACTGTTGCACTAAAGATTAATTTCCACAAATTGTTTCCATGGACGCATATGGGCGAAGCTGCATAAATATCACCAAAATGATGCAGAATGCTTGATGAATATTATTAGTGATGAGCAACATGTGACTGAGCATCTGTGTGGCTGCATCACATCTGAGTCACATCCATCATCTGCATATCAAAGCATTCATTACAGTGACAGCGGGCTCACTTTACGGGCCAAATAATGGACAGAAATATGGCAGATGGACACACAGTAGTTTTATAAAAAAGCCATGGCAAATAAATGTTGACTTTATTGAGTGATATTAGAAACTTTATAAATTGCATGACATATTATTTTTCTGGATCAACTTTTAGTTTTTTAGCATGTTCCAGTAGTGCAAGAAAAGGTTGAAGTGACTTTTACAATTCAGAGTTTGCATCCTCCAAAGGCTGGATTTCAAGACAGAATGCATTACAGTGCCGCTATGAAGGCCGCCCCGTTTCTAAAACGCGGCCTTGAAATGTGTCCTTATTTCTGTTGATCACAAAGAAAAGGACAAATGCATCTTTCACAGCCTCAGCTATACCAAGATTCATTGTGACAACTGCATATTTTAAATTCTGTCAGCGTATATCACAAGTTTTTAACATTGAGTGTGCATGTGACATCTGCAGTGTGCTGAGAAATCATCTCTATGGTCTGCCGCAAGACATTATTTCAGCATTAATCTTGTGTTATATCTGGATAAGACACATGTTAGTAAGATATAGGGTAAAGAAATAGTTCAAAAAGTGATGATGGGCAGAATGACAAAATATACAGTGAAGATGATGGATGGTCGTTCATTGTTCCACACTCCAAAAAAGCTAAATAAATGTACGCTCACCTAAAGGATTATTAGGAACACCTGTTCAATTTCTCATTAATGCAATTATCTAATCAACCAATCACATGGCAGTTGCTTCAATGCATTTAGGGTTGTGGTCCTGGTCAAGACAATCTCCTGAACTCCAAACCGAATGTCAGAATGGAAAAGAAAGGTGATTTAACAATTTTGAGCGTGGCATGGTTGTTGGTGCCAGACGGGCCGGTCTGAGTATTTCACAATCTGCTCAGTTACTGGGATTTTCACGCACAACCATTTCTAGGGTTTACAAAGAATGGTGTGAAAAGGGAAAAACATCCAGCATGCGGCAGTCCTGTGGGTAAAAATGCCTTGTTGAAGCTAGAGGTCAGAGGAGAATGAGCCGACTGATTCAAGCTGATAGAAGAGCAACTTTGACTGAAATAACCACTCGTTACTACCGAGGTATGCAGCAAAGCATTTGTGAAGCCACAACACGCACAACTTTGAGGCAATGGGCTACAACAGCAGAAGACCCCACCGGGTACCACTCATCTCCACTACAAATAGGAAAAAGAGTTTCAACTGCAAGATGCTATCCTATTAATATGTGCAAACATTTCTAAAGAATGCTTTCAGCAACTTGTTGAATCAATGTCACATAGAATTAAGGCAGTTCTGAAGGCGAAAGGGGGTCAAACACAGTATTAGTATGGTGTTCCTAATATGCAGAGCGATTTCTTTTTAGGCAATAAATCTACATTTTGTATATAATACGTTTGGTTATCAGTGAATATATTCGTTATTAAAACACATTTCCTTTAGTGTTTCCCAGAAGAAAGACAACAACACGTGGTTATCCTTAACAGTGTGTTCATATTGATTTTGTGTCTCTTGTGTTTTATGTTTTTAAGAGAAACTGTCCAGACACGGCACAGGCCAATGACTCAAAATCTCGCTCACAGACTGATGGCCATTAAAACACCAGATTTTGTCAGATCAAGGTACGTGTAGCGGGTTTACCTGCCGATAGTCCTGTATGTGTGATCTGTTCAAATGATGAGGTCTTGTGCAGTTTGACCGATGCCGGGGATCAAATAATTCACTGACTGTTGTGTAACACAGGATGAAAATAAATCTGCCAGGATCAATTCAGTTCATCTATCGAAGAATTAACACAGAAACCTATTACTCATTTACTGACTCTCATTATCTTCTATACCTCGTATCGAGGAATATATGTCATTAGTTTAGACACTTATGTCCATTATGATACCAATAATAGTGGTGTTTCTTTGCAGAGGCATTTTTTAATGATCGTTATAACAGTGTTTGACATGTCTGTCACACTACTTAAAAACTGTACTACTTTCATTGTACTACTTTGTCAAGCATCTGAACAGAAATACACAACACAAATAAATGATAATTCACTTTTGGTATGCAAACGGTGAGTATGCAGCTTAATACTGCATTTGCATGATACATTTTATATTATACACGATTGGGGGCTGGTAGTTTTACAGAGGGATGCTTTTTGCCTTTATTTTTCAACATGTGGGATGCCATCCCCCCTTAAAGACCTGAGCCATGAAGATACCTTCCACATCTTTAAAACCTTCAGACTACCAGAGATACACAAACTTTTCTTCTGAAAACACAAAATACACTGCTGTCCTTCATCACTGATGAGAAGATTGTGTTCCTGCTGAAAATAAATCATTTATTTTCTTTTCATAGAAATTCAATTCATCAATCCATTCAGTGCAGGAAAGCACAGACCATCAAAATCTAGGGTCAATTTTGTCCTTTTGTTCATCTGTTTTTTCCCAATTATGTAAAACAATCACTGACTGGTCCAAATCTAACATTATAAAACGGCTCGTTCTGGTTATCTCGTCAATTAAGAGAAAACATTTGCATGAAAAAACGTGTTCCTGATGAGTTTTTATGGTTATCTGTAATACTGTGATTATCCACTAGATGTCACTCTTACAACTGAAGCAAAAAATTATTTACTAATTTTACACTCAGTGTATGTTTTGAGGATCGCTCTGAATCGGATCTCTAACAAAATTCCTTCACAAAAATGCAATTATTTCAGCTTTTACTAAAAAAAAAAAAATGTTTTAAAGAAAAATACCCAAATTTAAGAGTTCATAAGCAGAGAAAACAAAAAAGATAGCATGAAACTTTTTTGCCGTTTTGTTTGTTTGAAAGCAGAGGATCTGTTCTTTCATTTGATATATTTGTATGTTTATATATTTTTAGAAGAAAATTTTCCTGGAAGGCTTTTTGTGAAACTTTTGTGAAAATTACAAAAAATGCTGGCGGGCAACTTAAAAAAAGGCTGGCAGGTAATGAGTTAAAGGGCACCTATTATCCACCATTTTTACATGATGTAATTTAAGCCTCAGGTGTGCGCAGAATGTGTTTGTGCAGTTTCAGCTCAAAATACCCCACAGATCATTAACCCTTGTGTGGTGTTCGGGTCTGTGGGACCCGTTTTTAATGTTTACTGTAAGAAAAATTATGTAATTAATTGTTGTTTCAACCTCAGATTCATTGGCCTTGGCTCATTTTCTATGAAGAACATAAAAATAAACAACTTTATAATTACTGTACATCGTGTACCCCCCCTACACATTTATATTACATATGTGGTGTTCGGGTCCACTGGACCCGGGGGTAATAAGAATGTGAAAATTGAATTTGCTATGTAACTTTACTCTGTTTTTCTCCTATCTGCGACTCCTGTGAGTGCATGAGTGTGTTTGTATATATGTCTGTACATATGTGATGGATGCATGTCAGAGTTTTGTCCTTCTACTCTTGCTGTAATGCCGCAAGCATCCAACATGTTATATATCATGCATGAACATTTGTCTGCCCCCACTGTCCCAAACACTTTACCTTCTGTCTAACAGGAAACATTCTACATTTTACCATTATATCCCTTACAAAAAATAACCATGGTTTTACTGTAGTAAAAGTGTAGTAAAAAAAAATGGGTTTACCACAAAACCTGGTGTGTGTGTGTGTGCGTGCACGTGCGTGCGGCCGGGTAATTATCACGTTGTGGGGACCAATTGTCCCCAAAAAGATAGGAATACCAGTATTTTTGTGACCTTGTGGGGACATTTTGATTTCCCCATCAGGAAACAAGCTTATAAATCAAACAAAATGATGTTTCTTGAAAATGTGAAGTAGCAGAAGGGTTTCTGTGATGGTTGGGGTTAGGGAATGGGGTAGGTAAGGGGAATAGAAATAAAATGCATTACATCTATGGAATGTCCCCACAAAACATGGAAACCAGTAACATGTGCGTGCGTGTGTTTACCTGGTTTTTATCACATTGTGGGAACTAAATGTCCACCATAGATGTGTGTGTGTGTGAGAGAGAGAGTGAATAATAGAGAAAGTAAAATATTATCCATGAATTTTCATCATTCTAAGTTATGTTCAATAGCAACACATTGTATAACATGTGTGTGGACATAAGATGGACACATTATATGTGTATACAATGCAAGAAATGCATACGCAACACAACTACACAGTAAAATTTTGCTTCTAATGTGTTGTGTTTGCTGGCAAGAACAGGTTATGTGTTCAGTGTAAATAATTTCTTAAGATACGGCATCTGTTCAGTTGGGGCCTGTGCTGTGTAGACTGACACAAATGTGTACAATTTCAAAAAGTTCAAAGAATATAACATCAACAGTGATGAAAAACTTGGTTTCATTTATATTTATTTATGATAAAATAGTTTTTCCCCCAAAATCTGGATCAGAATAGAATTTTCTTCTTTTATTTCATATTACCACAAAAACGAATGGCACTTTAGTTTATAAATAGTCCTCTACCAGTGGTAAATAACAAATATTAACCATGAATTCTGTCTATGTTACTTGCAATAAGGCTAAAGTAAACATCTGTAAACAATATTACATAAATTTGTATGACTGCATTGGTTTAAGATACTAATAATGCTCTGGGTCCAATAGACCCAAAAACATCGTCTAAGTAACAAAAATATGAACACCACACAAGGGTTAATTACAGCATGTCCAAAATTGCCCTATTTGGGTGGGTTTTCATGTCTGTACCTTTAAATGCAAATGAGCTACAGCTCCTCTCTCCTAATAGACAGTGAGTGATTTCAATTAACTCCTTCCACACCAGCCTTTTTTTAAAAAGTTGCCCACCAGCATTTTTTGTGATTTTCACAAAAGTTTCACAAATTACCTTCCAGAAAAATGTAAATATATAAACATACAAATATATTAAATGAAACAACAAAGCCTCCGCTGTTCTATCTGTTCTTTTATTTTATATATATGTATGTTTATATATTTTTAGAAGATTTTTTTTTTACAAAATGCTGGTGGCCAACTTTTTTAAAGTTAATTGATGAGATAACTCGTCAATGGTGGGGAAAGAGTTAAAAAATATCTAATTCCTGTGAATGCAATCTGAGACAATACTATTTTTAGCCGCATTAGTGATACAACATGCTAACAAACACATTTAAAAAAGCTTTTGGGTAAAATTAACCAGTCAGTCAGTGGCAGTGGGCGGGGCTTTATCAGTGTGACATCACATTGACAAGAGAATCAAAACAGCATGAGATTGCTTTGGTTTATTGGGGATAAAAAGAAGGAGTTGGTGGATTTTTTCATTGTATGGTGGTTGTGTTCACACACCGCCAACACACATTTATGCCAAAACACCTTGTAAAAGTGGATTTTGAATAGTATGGGCCCTTTAATGCTTCATTTATGCTTAACACATTTATACAGCCGTATGTCAAATGTAACATTGATGGTGTAACATGGTTTGAAATCTTTGGGGTAGAAAAGCTACTTTTAATAAATCTAATAAACATAATATGAAGTGCTAATGTGTCTTTCTCTGAAGTGTTGCTTTCTGCTGAACTTTGCATATATTTCTGGATTGTTTTTGATGACTTTCCTACTACTGAGCATTGAGTTTTTAACACCATGATGTCAAGCTGCATGAACATCTCATATAAACCCCCACCAGCAGACATCAGAGACACAAAAACATTACGAGTGAGTGTTAAAACACACGCCAGCCGAAAACATTCATTTTTATTTGACAAAAGTGAAGTGACTTTTAAGGGTTTAACAGTGTTGTGGTATAGTGCTGACAAAAACACAGAAAGAGAGAGAGAGAGAGAGAACGAGAGAGAGAGAGAGAGAGAGAGAGAGAGCTAGTGTTGTTTTCATGGCCTACAACATGACAGTCAAACATAAATAAACAGCACTACTATACTTAGAATAGATATGAAGTGTTGCTGTAAATGTGAGGCTCTTTGTGAAATACAAAAGAAGTTTTTCTTATTCATTTTCTTGAACGGAGATAAAACCCAAATAAAATAAAGAGCACTATGATGCTGTACTCACCTGAAGGTCATCTGAAAGACTTGTCCCAGATTAACCTGCTGACTTTTGTTGTTGTATCCGTGCAGCATCTCACTGAAGAGCGTGTCATTGAAGCGTGTGTCCTGTCTCGAGCACTTCGGACCTTCACAGTGATCGGCCAACAAAAGACACGAACGCCCGTCAGCTGCCAGCTTATATTCCTGTACACACCTGAGTGAACGCACACACACACACACAGCACACACAGACACAACACAGTGACAGTGAGCAAATCAATATTTGACAATATGGAGTAGGGTTGCAAAATTCTGGGAATTTCCATGGGAATTAATGGTAATATATGAAATGAATGGGAATATATAGGAATTAACAGAAATTAACAGGAATAAACTGGGAATTAAAAATACAGAGTTGAATATAAAAAGGTACTTGAAGAGATAATCAACCAAAAAAAGAAATATCTGTCATCATTTACATGTTGTTACAAACCTGTATAAATGTCTTTGTTTTGATGAACTTTGATGAGATGGTTACCGTGTCTGCGCGGTTTGTGACTTGTGCCAGGGCTAAAATCGCTAATCTCTAATTAGCGCTTTGGGTTATAGAAAAGTGCATTATAAATAAAATGTATTATTTTTATTATTATTATTATTATTATTATTATAGCTTATATCAACTTTTACTAGCAGCGATTTTAAATGGATTTCTCCAAATAGCATGACGAACTTTACCTGTCGAGTAGAAACTTCGTGTGGTAAGCCCAACCTGTAGTTTTAGCTCACCCCAGCATGTGAAATATTCTCCCCCAAAAAACATGTTTTTTCTTCAAAGGCCTTTCTTCTTGTCATACAATTCATAGACACTTTTTCTCGAGAACGTACGATGGCCTTACGTAAACATATCACCAGAATGATTGACACCTAGGATGACCAATAGTCTTGATGATCCACCCGGAAAAAGAAAATCCTTCGCTATACCTTTAATTCATGTTCATCAAAACAAAGACATTTCCAAATAATTCCCATTCATTTCCATTAAATTTCCAATTTGAAATATTTCATAAATTCCCCAGATATCATGGAAATTTCCACCCCTTTGCAACCCTAATCTGGAGATTTATCATTAACTCTTTCCCCACCATTGACAAGTTATTTCATTAATTAAGAGAAAACTTGCATAAAAAAACGTGTTCCTGAAGAGTTTTTATGGTAATCTGTAAAATCGCGATTATCCACTAGATGGCACTCTTACCCAATTTGTAAAAAACTGAAGCAAAAAATCTTGTTAATTTTACACTCTGTGTAAGTTTTGATAATCATTCTGAATCTGATCTCAGATCCTTCACAAATATGCAATTATTTCAGCTTTTTGCTTAAAATTCTGTATTTTTTAAAGAAAAATACCCATATTTAAGACTTTATAAGCCGGGGAAAAATATAGATAGGATGAAAGTTTTTTTCCCAGTTTTGTTTGTTTGTTTATTGTTTGTTTGAAAGCAGCGGATCTGATCTTTTCTTTCATAGATTAATATAAACCATAGATTGGATGAGCCATTTGCAGATTCGACTTCATTAGATTTTGTCTTATATGTTCGTTATGTAGAAGTTTGTGTGTTAAGCTTCATTCTCACCCGCAGAACATCAGCACATTGCTGGACGTGGGATCATCGGGCAGAGGAACCAGCTGCTGAAGACACAACTGTTCGCAGCCTCCATTGAATCCGTCTGTACAGTCGGTGCCCAACGAGTAGTCATAGCAACCCGAACCATCCTTCATGGGCCGCAAGCCTTCCGGGCACTACAGATCATTTGGAAAAAGAGACAAAAATGGAGATCAACATCTGCTTGCCTGATTTGGTCTTTCTGTTACCAGGTAACTACAGAAGAAAGATGAGAAGTAACCTTTGAGAGGGTGCACACGCCCGGCGGGGAGTTATTATGTCATGAACAAAAGTGTTTGTTAGGAAAGGAAGAACATTAATGAGAGTTTCCAAGGCAGCATCACATAATTCACAAAATAAAGCAAAGCCTCAATTTGACATTCAGTACATTACATATTCACAGATAAGAAGAATTTCATTTATTTTTTAAAAACATTCTGCACACTTAAAAGTCACAATGCTGGAGTGTGATTATAAAGTCAATCTAGCTTTTAAAGCATATTTTAGGGCCATTTTTTTGCAGTTAAGCACCAACACCAACACATTCATTCTCATTATTATTATTTTTAAAATAACTTATAAAATATAAATAAATTATAAAAAGGTAACAGTTAATGCATTAGCTAACATGAACAAACAAAACTTTATAAAAACCTGTTTTCGAATGTTTGTGCTTTCGTGACCCCAGAACGGCATTATCGTGTAAACTAACTGCCCAAACGCTAAAAAACTTCAATTAATGGCCGTTTAGTGTTAGTTTATGTAATTGTTCATTGTTTGTTTATGTTAGTTCCTTGTGCATTACATGTTAACAGATACAACTTTACATTTTGTGTTAATAAATGTTGCAATAAACAATAACTACGATTAATAAATGATGTAATATTACTGTGCATTGTTAGTTAACTAATGTGAACAAATGTTACCAATCATTTTCATCACAACAATCTTAACAATTTAATGAACACAACAAATATTACAGCAGTTAACTGTACATTTATTTATTTAGTATTGCAGCATTCACCGTTTCTTTCATTTTTCTTTCTTGTGATTTTTGGCTGAAATGTGACCCGGACAATTTTTTGATGAAATTCACCCAGATGACAAAACAGACAAACAATTCAGTTTGTCATGATTTATAAAGACAAGGATTTATTTTACAAACATCTTAAAGCTTTCAAAGTAGGCCAACCAAGTGTTAGTGCTTTATACAAACATCCCCATCTCCTCTATGCAGTTTTTATATAGTACATTTGCTTGTGTATTAAACATACAGCAATCAAAGCACACAGTTTCATCATCAAACTGAAGATAAAGAATAATGTGTTCATTTTTTATAACATTAGACCATAATAAATGCTGAAACAGTGTTATGTATATCCACACAGGGTCAGTCCCAAAAGACTGATAGAGATTTTGAGAGACTTTAAGAGCAAAGGATTTAGATTAAAAACCTCACATGAATTCGAGGACATCAAATGAGAAATAAAAGAGATGTTTTAAAGTGCAACAGTAAAATTAAACATGCTGGTGAAGATGTATTTATATATTCACTGTCCTGATCTCCACCCAACACTTCAATAATACCGTAACCGCAGACAAATGTCATAAAAACAGTAATGGATTATCTCTTAACATCACTAGTATTTGATTTTATATATTCAGATCACTAATACAAACTGACTTTATTGTAACACACTGTCAAAGAAAAAAAAACTGAAATGAAAGTATGCAATGAAAAGTTAGGGAGAAGTGAATACATGACTTATTCTCAAGATTATTCATTCACTACTTAAAGCACTTAAAACACACATTCTCTTATGGGAGGCGATGTGAAGGTCATTCGATTTAATGCTGAATGGTTTAAAAGATCAATGTGTTATTCCTGCTCTCTTTCATCAGCATAATAAGAAAATCTCCACACAAAAATCATACAGCACACTGCAAAAAAATTATTTTCAAGAAAAAAGATTTCTTAGTATTTTTGTCTTGTTTTCAGTGAAATATCAAAAAATTCTTAAATTAAGATGCTTTTTCTTGATGAGCATAACAACCCAAGAAAATTCGTCTAGTTTTTAAACCAAAAATATCAAATTTAAGTGATTTTGTGCATAAAACAAGCAAAAAAAAAAAAAATCTGCCAATGAGGTAAGCAGATTTTACTTAAATTTATTGTTTAAAAAAAATTTTCAAGATTTTTTTTGCTTTCCCCATTGGAAGATTTTTTTTTTTTTTTTTTTACTTGTTTTATGCACAAAATCACTTAAATTTGATATTTTTGGTCTAAAAACTAGACTTATTTTTTTGGGTCGTTTTGCTCATCAAGAAAAAACCATCTTAATTTAATTTTTTTAACTATATTTTTACTGAAAAGAAAGACACAAATGCTAAGAATTTTTTTCTTGAAAATATTTTTTGCACTGTAGTCAGAGGCGATTGTGTAGTGTGCAGTGCTCCGACTTATGGTGTATGTTTAGCTTTTGGCGACCTCGAGGTCCTTTGCTGATCCCGTACCCCTTTCTCCAACCTGCACTTTTTTGTCCTTTCCCTTGCATGTGTGTCAAATAATGGTAAAATGGCCCAAAAATAACAAAAACATATAACAGTGACCGGATACAAATAACAGACTGTCAAAAGAAATGAAATCTAAAAGCATTTAAATCTAGTATACATTAAGCAGTAAATATGTGCTGGCAAAATGAGTCGGAATGAGCGAATTTTCAAAAATTAGTTATTTATATTCTAACATCCTCTATTAAAAACTTCAAAACAATTTGTATCTGAAGTTGACAGAGTCGGCAAAGTCAGTTTTGAGAAAAATCGAGTTAAAGATTTTTTATAAGGTTGAAAAGCAAAATTACCGCATCCATATCTTAAAATCACAATAAAACTAATAGATTTAGCACACACAAAGTCTAAAACAATATATATAGGACAAATGCATGTTTTTCTTTCTTTAAATGTTTGATTGACATTGACTAGACAGCTTTATCTACTGTAATGCAACGATCTAATATAATCTTACACATCAGATATTTTTTCCCAACAGTTAACCAAACATTCACTTAAGATAACACATTATATCTTTGGGAATTCTTGTCAAAACAAATATTTTTAAAACTGTAATTCTGTATAGATGTCTATATGGTCTGTGTGCATGCTTAAGATCTGTCAGGCAGCGTGAGAAAGATCATTTTCATGTCTTATCGTTCTCAATAACTCTTTTAACATCAATCAGGTGCCGACTTTTAACTCTAAAAGATCATTTTAGATGTTTGATGATTATTTAGAGCATTGGGATCGCTACACGAGGGCTTAATGAACTTATTTTTATAAAAAACTTCAACCAAAATCGACTCTTATAGTTTCTTTCTTTTGCCTGTAGCTGAAAATTACACTTCGACATTTGCGTTTCAACTCATTTTGGCAGCACGGGTCACATACAGTGGGATTAAGGCAACATGATCTCACGGAAAGCCGTGTTATAGTCACGCAAATTTTGATTAATTAATTGTGTCCATGGCACTAAATTCAGCGTTTTTTCGTGCCTTGAGCACGAATGTCTTTTTCTTGTCACTCAGCATGGATTTCTATAAACAGTTTCTCCTGTCTGTGGCACGACTTTCTTATTTTATTTTATGTATTGTTTTTTTTTCTCTCTCTTTTTTTTTAAATCATTGTCGCCCTGGGTTGTGGTTAGATTTGGGGTTACACTCTCAGAAATAAAGGTACAAAAGTTGTCACTGGGCAGTACCCTTTCAAAAAAGTACACCTTTGTACCCAAAGAGTGCATATTAGTACTTTGAACTGCCAAAATGTACCTTTAAAGGTACATATTTGTACCTAAATGGTACATATTAGGACCTTTTTTAAAGGGTACTGCCCCAGTGACAGCTTCGTACCTTTATTTTTGACAGTGTAGGATGTACTTTTATATATTGGTTTCTACATGTACTATACAACTATTCTCGCCTGGAGTTGGGGTTAGAGTTGGAGTTTGGGTTAGGATGTCTAAAAACGTAACAGAAAGTGATTCTAACCCCAACCCCAAGTGAAATTGGTAAAAAAAAACTATGAAAAAACAATACATAAAATGAAACAGAAAAAAAGGCGTGGCATGGACACAAAAAACTATTTATAGAAATTCATGCAAGTGACGCGAAAAAGAAGCTCAAGGCACAATAAAAGCTGAATTTTGGGCCATGGACACCAATATATGAATCCAATTTTGCATGACTATAAAAAGGTCCAAATATGTCCCATTTAAGTACAGATATGTATTTATTTGGAACCATTGTCTACCTCTGATATACCAAAATGCACTCTTTAGGTGCAAAGTTGTACCTTTGGAAAAGGAACAACCTCAATGACAGCTAGGTTTGAAAATTTTTTATAGTACAGTATGTCAACTTGATCTACAAATTGATGAATTACAGTAGATCAACATCTTATAAACATTAACAAAATTCTTTTTAATCGTAGGATTTTAACACAGTTGCCATGTAACATTTAGAGCCGGGTCGTGTCCGATAGCAGCTACTAGTTTACATTTATATAGTCTCTTGGTTAACACACACACACAGAGAGGTTGAGTTGAGGAACAAGGTCCAGTGTTTGGATGAGATCTCAAGGGGATGTGAAGGAGATCGGCAGCTCATTTACTCACTACAACAAACAAAGTGGCACTATATTAGCCCATACGTCTAATCGTTGAGTCGAAGGCAGCGCCACATCCATAAGAAGATTAAGAAAACAAATAAAAAATGTTGCAACAATTACAGCATGTTCCTTTAAAGGGCAACCGTAAAACGCTCAGCTGGCGGCTGTAAAAGACGATCGCCATGACAACAGATGCTGGAGACGGGCAGAATCCTCCAGAGCTCGATCTGCCTCTGTATTTACTCTCATTAGTCAATCTGATCACCTCCGGCTCTTTAATCAGACACCGCGCTATTAAAGATACAGCATTCAGTTTAATGAATCTGTGTCTCTCAATATTCAGCTGCAGATGAGAGTTTGAATCAAACATATGGAGAAGTGAAGCTGTTGCCCACCTGATCTATGACTAAAGCTTTGCAGAATAAAGTATTAATATATACTGTGACATCAAAAAGTCAATTTCTGAGGGATACTGTACAGAGTAAAATATGTTGATTGATAATATTTAAATGTAATGTTTTCATTAACAGAAGTTTGCTTGCAGAAGAGGAAGAAAAACCAGCAACGTGTCGCTTTATTGAAACTATCCACCGCTGGTTTGGTTCGCGGCCAAAAATACCAGCGTGTAAAGACTCAATCTTCACATGCATCTGAAAACACTGAATGCATTAATGAGAAAACATTACAAGGCAGTAAAAGATTGTGAGGAGGAAAATGTTTTCTTATTTGGTGGCCACCGGCTCCTCGCCTCAGACGGGAGATGATATCTGCCCCGCATAATACTGAAGCTCCTGCATTCATTAAACTATTAAAAGAGTGGAAATTGAAATGGCAGTCTTTTGTGAAATATCTCATATTGCGCACAGCTCGGGCAATCGGGAACGCTACTGTGAGTCTGGACGTCTTTTCAACGGTTTCATGACACGTCAATTCCTTCGCTCCTGGCGTTCAGCTCTCAACTTGACCTTATCAGATGATGCCAAAACAGGAAAACGATGAATGAATACATGTTTTAGGAAAGGAAACTCTTGTTTATTATGGCCTTTTTACAAAATGTAATGTGTGCCTAGAATGTGTCTGTGAAGTTTCAGTTCAAAATACCCAACAGATCATTTATTACAGCATATCCAAAATGCCCCTATTTGGGGGAGGGGCTGTTTTAATGTCTGTACCTTTAAATGCAAATGAGCTACACCTCCTCACTTCCTTACAAACAGACAGTGAGCACTTTCAGTTCAAATAGATGTGATTAATACTGAGACAATAATATAGTGGACAGCGTACAACTCACTGAGGGTGGAGACTATTTTAATGCAGGACTGTAAGTGGGCGGGGCTTTATCAATGTGACCGGTGCAAAGTGTCTTTTGCTAGTTTCAACACGGCGTAATGATAATTTTTAAGTTTAGCACCTGAGGTTTAAATAGCAAATGCATTTGTGCACAATTCTGCGCCCATGGGCGTTCTAGTCTAAAAACGAGGTGTGTTCAGGCGCATTGTTGGCACGTTGCTATTTCGAGGCAACTAAAATAGACTACACCATTGACCAACTAAAACCTGCTCTTAAGTCTAAAGTCAATGCCGCAATATGTTTTTGTTATTTAAAGAGTGCGTTAGTAATATGCGCCTATAAACTAGGCGACAACGTGGGTTTGCTTATCACAGACATGGATGCGCAGCAGCACATAAATGTTTTAAATTTTAATTTAAAACATAAAAGATTTAAAATGTAAAAGATTATTATTGAGTCTCTTGGACATGAATGATGATCGATTATGAGATGTTAGAAGGGCGTAAAGAGCTGCTTTACTTATTCACTTAGCCTGGTAAGTAATTCAATGTTTTGCTTTAAACAAATGCAAATATTGCATCTATTTTGAAATTTTTTTTTTGGGGGGGGGGTACCCCACGGATTAATTGTATATGATGATTCTGTACCTGTGGATTTGATGAGATGAGAACCATTTATATTTATATGTAATGCTTTTCAAAACACTTACTGCACTGTCTTTTATATCTTCTTTATCTCCTATTTGTTACGAATAAAGTATTTTTAGAGTGCAAACATTTTCTTGCATATTTTAAAAAGAATTGTTTTAGATAACACAGATGATTGTAGGCTATCCATACATTTACAGCAATTAAAAGCCTGTTAATTTTACTTCAATGACTGACTTTATGTTTTAATACCAAAAAATGTTTTTAATAAAAATGAAAAAAAAATTCACATTAATGTTAAACTGGTCGTCGTCTTCTTCCTACGCTTAGTTTTTCAGTTTACAAATTTCGCCTTCTTAATAGGGAATCGGCATGGCACCAGCGCAACTGGATTTTAAAGGGGATGAGAGTTAAGACTTTCATTGGTTTATTGCACGTTACCCCAAAACACACCCATTACTCATTAGGGGAATAGGAACAACCCTTTCAGACCATGCGCTCGGCACACAAACCATTTTTCCCATCGTTAAATTAGCAAAAGTGGAATTGGACATGCCCGTTTAGACAGTGCGCTTTAGACAATGTGCTTATATCATTACAATAGGACCCATTATGTCCAAACACCTTGTAAAAGTGGATTTTGCCTAAAAGGTGCCCCTTAACATATACAGACGTTTTAAGAGTCACCGTTTCAAAACCACAATTTTTTGTGATAATTTTTCTCAGGTATGAGTTGTGTTTACACAAAATTAATTAAATCATTAAGTCATGCAACTTATTTGATGTTAACATTTAATATTTATTAAAGAAATATTTTTTGTGAAATAATATTATAAAGGCTTTATTCTTCCCTGGCATTGTAGTTTGCTTAAAAAAATAAAATGTGTCCAGTTGAAAAGTTGATGTTTGTAGTGTTTGAATTAACTCATTCACCGCCAGCCTTTTTGAGAAAAGTTGCCCACCTGCATTTTTGTGATTTTAACAAAAGTTTCACAAAATTCCTTGCAGGAAAAATTATCTTCTATAAATATATAAACATACAAATTATATCAAATTAAAGAACACACCCTTTGCTTTCAAATAAACAATAAACAAACAAACAAAATTGGGAAAAAACGTTTCATTATATATTTACTTTTTCCACTTAATTTAACCACTGAAATATGGATATTTCTCTTCAAAAATACAACATTTTGAGCAAAAAGCTTAAAAAATTGCATTTTTGTAAACAAATTTATGTTAGATATCAGACTCAGAATGACTATCAAACATAAAGGCAGTTAAAATAAATCTTGAAATCTTTTTAACTTCCGTTTTTGATAAATTCGGTTTTGACGCCATTCAGTGGATAAAAGCGGTATTACACTTTCACTTTGAAATTCGTCCAGAAAGGCATATTATTAGTTAAATATTAACTCATAATTGACGAGATAACTTGTCAATGGCGGGGAATGAGTTAGGGGGGGGGGGGGTAGGCTATGGTGGTCCCAGACCTCCTAGCTTTGAGAACTATAAAGCACACAAAAATATAAATTAAGGGGGGTCCCCTGTTTTTTATTAAAAATCTAATTCTCATCCTGCGCTGCCACACAGAGATATTGTCCATTATTTCTCCCAGTTTCGCAATAAACTAATCCAAAAGATTTCTGTCTAAAATAAATTAAAATAAACTCCCAAGTGCGCCTCATATGCAGTTTTCTGGAGGAATTGACAGACGAGTTAATGTCTCTGAGTGTGGATTATTTTTACCTCGTTGACGGTAAAACTCAAACTATTATACTATTATTTCACACTAATTTGAGGGGTAAAATTTGTTAGGGTTTGATTTAAGGGTAATTTGGGGTTTCTCTTATTAAAACGTTAATCCCGGACCAACCAAAAATATTGATTCTGGATCATATCACAGCGCCCCTACAGTATAATGATGAGGGTTGGCTAGGGGATAACCCCCATAATCTTTGACATAAATCGAACACTGGTTGTTTGTCTATGCAGACATTTGAAAATAACACATTTTAGTGTTGCAATAGTGGTACTTTGCATATCTCATATACCGCGCTTTGTCTAGTTCATGATGATGATAGAATTACTTTATGATGGCTTTTGCACATTTACAGCTATAACAGAATGTGTCTCTCATTGAATGTCATTCCTTAAACATTTCTGCTTTGTTAACAGTATTATGAAGACGTGAATGAGGATGACCAGCAATAAGAAAACCAATGAATGAAAAATATATCAAAAACACAAATATTGTGCAGAAAACAAGCCAACCACTGATGAAAGATCCAGTAGTCTATGCAAATAAACAAACTGAGACATGAAGGCTTGTCTAATGCACTGTCAGATTATTGTCCTATATAGTACATACTCACAGTAAATCCAGTTTATTACTGTTTCTGGTATATACTGATGAAATATGCTTCTGGTCTGTTGTAATATGGTGCTTTCATATGGTCTAGTAAAGCAATGGTATCTATTCATTTTCACGGAAATATATCATTATATATTGAAGAAAAGTTTGCTTTGTAGTTTCATGACACTTAGCCTAAACCAGTGATTCAGAACTAGTTTTGCTTTAGATTTGACATCAGACATCAACACGCTAAAGCAGGGAGTCCCAAAGTGTGGTACGCGCACCCCCAGGGGTATGCGAGCTGCCACCAGGGGGTACGCGAGAGGAAAAATGTAATGGCAGTCTGTTTCTTTAAGTGGGATTTTTCCATACAATAAATGAATAAAAAAACATGAACAGTAAAGCTTTTCTTTGTAATCGCTTTTATTTTAAATAAAATACTATAATTTATTAGTTTTTGATAGAAACGTAGAAGACAGCTGCTGTCTTTTTCTACGCACAGCTCTTCTGTTATACACTCCAGCCACTATATGCGTGCCAACTCGTTTCATTTATTCCATATATATTATAAATATGCTTAACTGCCTGAAATCAGGGAAACTGTCAAGTGGGACGTCTAGATAAAGTTGTTAGTCACAAAAGAGTAGAGGGACCAAGAGAGAGAGACTTTTTTCTATGGAAATAATAAAAATAATGAAATGTGATGAGATATGTGCGCGTCATATGCACAGGATACGCGAGCAATGTGTTTTCATGCATGGTAAAGAGACCGCCAATGAATTATATAATAAATACATAAATACTTACAAAGACACTGTAGAGAACTTATTAAAAGCTTTTATTTCATTTTGTTTGAAACTTGAGCTGTTATAATGAATCTGCAAACTATTATACACCTTTTGTGCGAACAGTAAAGGCTTTCGTGAATGTGTTTAACGGGTCTGCACGTGACGCACACATTTTGAGGGAGAGCGCACTGGTAAACATGAGGAAAGCTCTCATATATCATCTATTAGCTGGCGGCAGTAAGTGTACATTTCTTACCATAGTAAACTCGAATGGCGTCTAAATATCACAGCGGTTAAACGCATACACTGGGGCGCGCATCTACGCTCTCTACGCTGAGCATAGCTGTGTCTGGTCTTAGTTTCAGATGGTGCAACAGCGTAAATATTTTTCATAATGTCGGACGTAGCTAAGCGTCTAAATATCACAGCGGTAGGACTTATACCCTTATACCCAACTTCTTTACATCTGGCTGGTGCATCCGGCCCCTGATTATTTCCGCATGATTAAACATGAATCTTTATGGGGAGAAAACAAAGCTTTGTTGCTTTGTTGTTTTTTTTAAGTGGGGATTGGGGGTGCGCCAACCTGGTTGGGACATAGAAGGGGGTGCGCAGGAAAAAAGTTTGGGAACCGCTGCACTAAAGTATTAATTAAGTAAAATTAATAGAACGTAAACGAATAGTAAATAAATGTATCCTTAATACTCGCAATGACGAGTATTTCTGGCTTTCCACAATACCACTATTATCCACCAGGTGGCCCTCTTCCACAAATCATAAAACCCGGAAGTATCACCCTAGGGCAAACAGCTGTATGTCCGTGTAAGTTTTGAGCATCGCTCTGAATCAGGGCTGCGTTCTCCGAAACTACCTTAACGCTACGTCGTTCTTAAGTTGTACCTTAAGCTGTACCTTATCGCTAATACGTGTTTTCCGAAACGTTCTTAGTTACGTATCACTTCTGTAAGTCGTTAGTTCGGAAGGTTGGTCTGGAGCACTTTTAGCTATACCTTATCCATGACTCCACTAGGGGCCATCACTTTCATAAAAACTTACATTGTAGTCTATATAACTAAATATTTGTAAAAAAAAATGCAATACACTCCGTGTTTAATTAGGCAAATATTTTTAGATTTAAAGAATGAAACATTTACATAATTAGACATCATTACATTGATGGTTGTTAGATTTTTAATTATGTTTTCCAAAGGGACATCAACTGCGAACTATTATATGCTACAGGATTAAGAAACTATTTAAAAATATATTTTAGGTGATGGAGTTGGTGAAAATGGCAGCTATACAGCGAATCCTATATTTCATTTGTGCATTTCATATCCGTTAAGTCTTAGTCTAACGGCTAGTATTCTAGCTGCATAAATAAATCGGGTAAAATTACAAAAAATAATTATGATTATTAATGTTAATTCGACTTTGCATCGAAGTTTTTTAATGTTTTATAACTTTGAGGCAACTGCATGCCATATTCTTTATAAACATTCAAAATAAACTGTGCACTTGATTATTGCTTGTATAAGGTCAACAAAATTTCCACATTAAAACGAATCAAAGCTAAAATCTAAAGCAATCATACTATATATTTATAGGCTATTATATAATATTTGATATGTTATATTTAGACAGACAGGTTCCAGAAATGCGTCCATTAAGCTTTATCCGCATTGTTAACGCGCTGCATACAGTGTCCAAGCACAATAAACGCGTGAACTAATGAACAACAGCAGTTTGTTTTTATATACTTTAAGTGTAATGCACAGCCAAGTACTTGCACAACCCACTTTATTCCCCTGTGTAAAGCACTTATTGGGAACCCCTAATATAAATGATCCTTTCAAGACATTGCGGATGAATTGGAGCAGTTTAAACATGATACGTTCGGAAATAAAGTTGCGGGTTTTGCACGGGTTTGATATAAAATATAGAAGGCTGAATTTAGTTGTTTGCAATTTGAAATATTTTTTTACCAGATATTCCTAATAAATTGAACTTGAACTATTTCTAAAATGTTTATTTAATAAAGAACACCGCTATCTCATAACGCAGCGAAACCTATTACATGAAGTGAATAATTGATTGTCGACCAATCGATATCAACCTATTCAGCACCTCCACCATGCACAGCACCTGCTAAGGTCGAACTTAACTCATTCACCGCCATTGACGAGTTATCTCGTCATTTATGAGTTCATATTTAACTAATAAAAATGCCTTTCTGGACGAATTTCAAAGTGAAAGTGTAATACCGCTTTTATCCACCAGATGGCACCAAAACGAATTTATCAAAAACGGATGTTAAAAAGATTTTAAGATTTATTTTAAATGCCTTTATGTTTGATAGTCATTCTGAGTCTGATCTCTAACATAAATTCCTTTAAAAAAACGCAATTTTTTAAGCTTTTTGCTCAAAATGTTGTATTTTTGAAGAGAAATATCCATATTTCAGTGGTTAAATTAAGTGGAAAAAGTAAATATATAATGAAACGTTTTTTCCCCATTTTGTTTGTTTGTTTGTTTGTTTATTGTTTGTTTGAAAGCAGAGGGTGTGTTCTTTAATTTTATATAATTTGTATGATTATATATTTATAGAAAATAATTTTTCCTGCAAGGAATTTTGTGAAAATTTTGTGAAAATCACAAAAATGCAGGTGGGCAACTTTTCTCAAAAAGGCTGGGGGTGAATAAGTTAAGAAGGTTTACCTTAAGCAACATCCTAAGGTATAGTTCGGAGAACACACATAGGAAAGGTATACCTGTAGTTAAGGCGCGCTAAGAGACAACGTTATCGGAGAACGCACCCCAGATCTCTATCAAAAGTCCTTCACAAAAATTTCAGCTTTTTGCTCAATTTGAGAGGTGATAAAAAGAAAACTAATAAAGGTAGGATTAAAACTTTTTTTAAAGAAGAGGGTCTGTTCTTTCATTTGATATGATGTATGTTTACATATTTTAAGAAGAACATTTTCTGTAAGGCATTTAACTTTTGTGAAAATCTTGAAAAATGCTGGCGCTGGCTGGCAACTTTTATAAAAAAAGTTACTATTAAACAGTGACATTTATAATATACAGTAATTATCAATGCAAGAGAAGCAATATTTAGTCTAACTTGTGTTTCCAAACATCGTGCCCTTAGGCGACAAGGTCATGTCTACGGGGGGCTGGGGGGGTATTGCCCCATCAGATTTTCCCTCTGCTCCACCAAAAATGTCCACACAATCCAATTGCTTCTTGACAGACCTACAAAATTTTGCAGAAATTCACAACATTTAATTCTTGTGAAAAAGTCTTTCGTCGGTACAACGTCTGATGATTTTTTTCCCGTGGATCTTTTTTATTTCTTCTTTTCTGCGTGCACTGCTCGTCTGTTCATAAATCATCCTTCAGTCACCTCATCTCACCGCAGCGTCCTCGTGTTTTTAGCCCTACAAAGATTCAGAGAGATCTTTTCTCTCTCTCTATGTTAATGACACAGGAGGGAGCCATCGGCACAGTGTAACGGTCTGGATACACCTGGCTTGAACTCCAGGGAGGAAATTTAAATGACGGACATCCAAGCTGTTTCATTTGCAATACAGAAAGCAGCGCATGAAAGGAGACATGCCATCACAAAAATACAAAAACAGAGGAGACATACGGAAGTAAAAGGTGCGACTGAATAAAGTGCCTTTCAAAGTGATTTTTAACATTAACAATAGCCCCAAGGTGTAAAATAAAGAGAATATATGAATATCTTGCCTCCGGCTCCATCTGTCATACATAGAGAAATGACATGCATAAACAAACAAAAAGCTGTTGTTTATGGACCCTGTTAGGTATAAACTTAAATATTATTACATTTTATTATTATTATTATTTGGAACCTCAATGAAGCAAATGAGTTATAAAGAATCTTGAAACGATAATAACCAAGTATAAGTTCCTTCATGAGCGTTAAGCCCTACTGCGGTCTCACCAATCCTTTATCTGAGTTTTGTAGACTAAGTGAAGTTGGTGAGGTAAGAGACTCTCGGTTCAGTGAGGTGAGAAAATTGAACACGATGGGATGAAGAGGACGCGTTCCTCCTCCTCAAAGCTCTCGTATGCGCTTTGAAGTCCTTCAGAACTCTACAGACGTCGTAAAGGCTGTTTTTCATCCGTGCGGTCAGTGAAAAAAAAGGCAATAAAGTGAATCAGAAGGAGAAATTGTCGGCGGGTAGCGAGAGGGCGTTTTTTCCCGACCGAACGTTTTAATAAGATCACCCACTGGCAGCAGCTCTGCCCTCACAGCTCAGCACCAAATACACTCACACAATCTTATTAGTTGTTCTTCATGTATATTTCATATGGAGAGTTTCTCGCTGAAAAATAAAAAAATGCATTTCAACATTCAAATTATGTTGTCGGTGCAGTTTGTAGTTGTTAAAAAATTGGGAAAGCGTAGCCAGTATCTACACATACAGTACAGAGAAATAAGCCTGACATAAATTGCCTGTAGGTATTGAGTCGACCTTCTGCTCTTATCTGAGATTTGACCGCTGGATGATGATCATCATTTACAGTATGATCCAGAACACAGAACTAAAGATTGGCTGTTTTGTTATATTTACTTTATGTTAATAAGAGAGTAGTTCTGAAGGCACATTATACATTTATTTTTACAAGTCAAACTAATTCAATGAAGATCAAACTAGAGACTAAACCTAACCCTGGTGTGCGGCACCCCTTGTGTATGATGCATCCCTTCGCACCCCTTCCAAAGATAATTCATGACATAAAACAATCTCAAACTTAGAATTTAAATTAAGCCTATTAAGTTATACAATTGTAACGTGGGTGCTTTAAAGAAAGCGAAGGAGAGTGAATCCATGTGCAAAAGAGGATTATTAAAGTAATTCCCAAAAGGGCAAGCAAACACATCCAAAAGGGGCAATCCAAAACGTAATCCAAAAACAGGTAAAAGGTCAGGGCAGGCAGCAAAACAAACAGTATCCAGATGAACAGGCACGGGCCAAAAAACAGGCAGACAAAGAACAAAATGCAGGATAACAGATAACAGGTACAATACAGACAGGTTATGTAAACAGGCTGGACATACTAAGTAATAATCAGCAGTGATCTAAACAAAAGGAAGTGGCTTTGTACTCTACAAACAGGAAGTGGGAAGTGAAGCACGGCATGATGATATTACGGAACATAACGGGGTGTCAAAATAAAAGTGCAAAACCTTTACAACAATGTAGTTGTCTGATGGTTAGTAGCATTATTTCTCTGAGATATAATTACACATTTATGATACATTCATGTATTTTATTTCATTTTATAAAACCACGGCCCCGCCCCTCCAGTTTGAGACATTGCAAAAGCAGTGATTTATCCACATGACATCACACTATCAGCTTTATTTGACTTATCTCTCACAAAAAACACATTGGGCCCTATCATATACCCTGAGCAATGCAACTCCAGGCACAACACAAGTGTTTTTGCTAGCCCGACCCGGTATTTGTTCGCCCATGGGCGTGCTGGTCTGAAAACAAGGTAGGTTCAGGCACATTGTTGTCACATTACTAACTTGAGTTAACTGAAAACGATTGCACCATTGACCTACTAAAACCTGGGGCCTCATTTATAATGTGTGCGTACGCACAGATTTGATCATAAAGTATGCGTATGCAAAAATCCACGGGAAAGCTATTATTAATAAAAACTGTCTTTGATGTGGAAGTGCTTAGCTGCACGTCAGGGTCTGAGCAGACGTACAAAATTTTGCTTGTCTGATTGCTGCAGGTTTTTGGAAATATAACCAATTCTTGCTGCTCGAAAAGTGTTTAAGTGCTCTTTTATATGTCTATGACATTAACTCTTTCCCTGCCATTGACGAGTTATCTCGTCAATTAAGAGAAATCATTGCATAAAAAACATGTTCCTGATGAGGTTTTATGTTAGTCTGTAATACCGCAATTATCCACTAGATGGCACACTTTCCCAATTTATGAAAAAACTGAAGCCAAAATGTTGTTTACTAATTTTAAACTCTGTGTTTTTGATAATCATTCAGAATTTGATCTCTAACAAAATTCCTTAATTTAAAAAAATGCAATTATTTCAGCTTTTTGCTAAAAAACAACATTTTTAAAGAAAAATACCCATATATTTAAGAGTTTATATGCAGAGAAAAATATATATATAGATAGGATGAAAAGTTTTTTTCCCATTTTTGTTTGTTTGCTTGAAAGCAGAAGGTCTGTTCTTATATTTTTATGTTTATATATTTTTAGAGGAATTTTTTTCTGGAATGCATTTTGTAAAACTTACAAAAGATGCTGGCGGGCAACTTTTCTAAAAAAAGGCTGGCAGCGAATGAGTTAATCGGGCATCGTTTAAAGATGGAGATCATTTGCGATTTATAGATTTCACATCTGAGACAAAGGGGTATGTGCATTTTTGTGCGTATGTTCACGTTCGCATTTAAAAAAATATTATAAGATCAATCGTAGGATGGTTTCTACGCAGAATTTTTAAATGATGCCCCATGCCACAATGGTGCAGTAGTTTTTATTTATTCATTTAAAGGGTGCATTAGTAATATGCGTCTATAGATGGGTGCACATGTGTATGCTTATTACACAAACAGCACACAAACATGCCAAATATTAAAAATGAAAGAATTACAATATAAAATAATATTATTGTGTACATAAAGACGTCATAATGGACAGTCATTGCATGTATCAGAATTACTGGTAGCACTTTATTTTACAGTACGTGTACTTACCTTGTACATATATGGTAAATAAGTTGTACTTACCGACAAATGTGTGGTACTTACTTTTAGGTATCTACATGGTAATTAATTGGTATCATTACTGTACTTACCAGTAGTACATACTTGGTAGTTATTATGTAACTTTAGGTAAGTACTGGGAATAACAGATACATACTTATAGTGTAGGTATACTGTAACTAACGAGAAACATTACTGTACTAAATAAATGTACAATACAAGTATTTAGTATTTACAGGCAAGTTAGAGTAAATGTCAGGTATTTATAGTGTACATATATGATAACTAACAAGAAACACTAGTGTACTTACAAATTGTATATACATGAATGTGTGTGGTACCTGCAGGCAAGTGTAAGTTATACTTATACCATACGTATATGATAACTAAGAACAAACATTACTGATGTGCCATTTTGGTCAGACTCAGTATCTTTGTCCTTCAAACCAAGCATTAAATAACTGTATACATTAACTAGTGGGTACATTCACTAGTATGTTGATGGTAACTGCATGAAAACAGGACTGTAAAATAAAGTGTTGCTTTTCACACAGTTATTACATAGGACCTACCACCTAAGATATAGCATCATATACATGTCACTGTGAGGCAAACCCAACCATTGACTATCATACGCATTAACTACTGGGTATATTCACTAGTACACACTTATTGTGTATATACAATCTGTAAATACAGAAGTGTTTGATATTAGTTATCCTATATGTACACTATAAATACCTGTCATCATCCCTAACTTGCCTGTAAACACTAAATACTACTATTGTATATTTATTTGTAAGTACAGTAATGTTTCTCGTTAGTTACAGTATACCTACACTATAAGTATGTATATGTTATTCCCCAGTACTTACCTAGAGTTACATAATAACTACCAAGTATGTACTACTGGTAAGTACAGTAATGATACCAATTAATTACCATGTAGATACCTTAAAGTAAGTACCACACATTTGTTAGTAAGTACAACTTATTTACCATATATGTACAAGGTAAGTACACGTACTGTAAAATAAAGTGCTACCGAATTACTAATATGAAGTTATGACAAATCAATGTTCTCTCTGAAGAAGCATTCGGTCTTTGCTTTCACAAATAAAAAAAAGGAAATAGCGAATCCGCCATGGTGCAAGAACAACTGGCTTTTAAAGGGAATGGGAGATAAGACTCCCCTGATAAATATTATAAAGTAATTATTTCATCATTTTAAAGCAATGAATTTACTCACACTCTACGAGCAGTATATAAAACTATACTTTAGTGAATAATAGCACTAAACCTGACATTTGCTCACTAATCACTGTGAAAGTGCCATTCTCTGTAAGTGACATTTCACATAATCCTGTGAGCTTTAGCAGAATATCATGCTAAAAATACATATGGAGACCCGCAGATCATCGACAACCACATCATCACAGTCAACCATTTCATCACATTTATTCTCATATACTGTATGCAGCTTATATTCATTTATTATAGATTACCTACTGTATAACACATATATTTACAGTATATTATATACTTATATATTATATATCTTAAAGCTTTGTTGGTAGCTGCATTAGCAACACAAATGTCATAAGTCTGATTCCTAGTTAACACAATACTGACAAAACTGTGTAAGTAACTTTGGATAACATTGCCTGCCAAATGCATGACTGTAAATTTGTGCCGTCTATAGATGAACCAAAAACACACAGTAAAACAAGTGAAGAGGATCAACTTTTTTAGTAGATAAACTAATGCTATTATCTTTGGGTTGTTTTAATCCTCTCTTTTTTAACAAGCATTGCAGTTGCAGGGGTCAAACTTTTATGCAGAACAACTTGCACATTATTAAATCTTCAATTAAAAATCTCACAGATATCTTACTGTAATAAACTAATCTTACATTAAACCAATACTGCTGTTATAATCACAAAGCTCATGTCGTTTTGATTCTCTTGTTAATGTGATGTCACACTGAAAAAGCCCCGCCCATGGCCACTGACTGACTGGTTAATTTTTCAGAAATGAATCAGATGTATTTTTAACCTAAAGCGCTCACTTAAAAGAAAGCAAAAGCGTGTGCACCGCAGAGTAAAAAGAGTAAAACATAATGCTATTTAATGCTTATTATGTCAGTTTAACAATTTTCTTTGCATATAACCAAATAGCAACTATTTGGAAACATGCAAATGTTTCATAATCTGATTTTATAGTAATAATCTCCCATTTACAGTCTACTAACATTGTACTTGTGCTTCAGGACACCATGCCTTGGTATACACCGCAATGCATTAAATGCAACCATGCATCATTAATAATCTTAAAAGTAAAAATGTCAGTTTACTCCCTCATGTCATTGGTAAGGGGGTGCGGAGCTATAGCTCATTTGCATTAAAAGGTACAGACATGAAAACAGTTATTTTTATTTTGACCCAAATCGTGCATTTTGGACATGATCTGTGGGGTATTTTTTAGCTGAAACTTCACAGACACATTCTAGGCACACCTGAGACTAATATTACATCTTATAAAAATGGGCATAATACATGCCCTTCAAGTGTTTAATCTTAGCCAAACTCCAGTCCCATCCAGCGTGTCTAAGTACGTCTCTCTGTTTCCAAGCTGACACCTGAGACGGTGAAGGTGTCCTGGTTACTGCCTGAAGTGGATTCAGTTCTGAATCTCACGAGTCGGGTCGAGGTCACGAGTCCTTCTGCATCGTCTGCTCTTCAGCACAGCTAACTTTAAAAGCTTTACCTTCCTCTGCCATTTCTCCACACTCTCAGTAATAGAGGTGAAGTGTACACTTAAAGGGATTAAGCAGCGATGGCAGAAAATGTCCGGAAAGTGCCCCGACTGATTGTTTAAAGCATGCTTTGTTTTCATAAGAACGACTTCTGCACGCTAGCTGGCAGGTGCGCATGTGATGTCAGCGGCTTTACTCCCGTCATTTCACAATGCTATAATGAACACCTAGATTCGAAATCCATCATACTGAGCATTAAAACCCCTCCATTTACTCTTCTCAGCCATGTGATTTAAATTTACAATTGCACTAAAACATTTGTGATAAATGTCAGGTATGAATTTTCCCTGTCACGCACAATAAACACAACAAATGAACAGAAAGCTTTGGAGTCGATGCACATTCAACCATTTGGACATCTGTTTTACTCTAAAGAAAGCAAATTGTGTGCACCGCAGACAGTAAACATGATGCTTTATTATGACAGTTTAGCAATTTTCTTTGCATATAACCAAATAGCAATTATTTGGCAACATGCAAATGTTTTATAGTAATAATCTCGCATTAACAGTCTACTAACATTGTACTTGTGCTTCAGGACACCATGCTTTGGTCTCAACTACAATGCATTAAATGCAACCATGCATCATTAATAATCTCAAAAAGTAAAAATTTTGCATCATTTACTCTCTCATGTCGTTCCAATCTCACCAAAAGATGATGAAGCACCATCATTAAAACCTATTAAGTACATATATGTACACTCACCTAAAGGATTATTAGGAACACCTGTTCAATTTCTCATTAATGCAATTATCTAATCAACCAATCACATGGCAGTCGCTTCAATGCATTTAGGGGTGTGGTCCTGGTCAAGACAATCTCCTGAACTCCAAACTGAATGTCAGAATGGAAAAAAAAGTTGATTTTAGCAATTTTGAGCGTGGCATGGTTGTTCGTGCCAGACGGGCCGGTCTGAGTATTTCACAATCTGCTCAGTTACTGGGATTTTTACACACAACCATTTTTAGGGTTTACAAAAAATAGTGTGTGAAAAGGGAAAAACATCCAGTATGCGGCAGTCCTGTGGGTGAAAATGCCTTGTTGATGCTAGAGGTCAGAGGAGAATGAGACGACTGATTCAAGCTGATAGAAGATCAACTTTGACTGAAATAACCACTCGTTACAACCGAGGTATGCAGCAAAGCATTTGTGAAGCCACAACACGCACAACCTTGAGGCGGATGGGCTACAACAGCAGAAGACCCCACCGGTACCACTCATCTCCACTACAAATAGGAAAAAGAGGCTACAATTTGCACGAGCTCACCGAAATTGGACAGTTGAAGACTAGAAAAATGTTGCCTGGTCTGATGAGTCTCGATTTCTGTTGAGACATTCAGATGGTAGAATTTGGTGTAAACAGAATGAGAACATGGATCCATTATGCCTTGTTACCACTGTGGAGGCTGGTGGTGGTGGTGTAATGGTGTGGGGGATGTTTTCTTGGCACACTTTAGGCCTCTTAGTGTCAATTGAGCATTGTTTAAATGCCACAATCTACCTGAGCATTGTTTCTGACCATGTCCATCCCTTTATGACCACCATGTGCCCATCCTCTGATGGCTACTTCCAGCAGGATAATGCACCATGTCACAAAGCTTGAATCATTTTTAAATTGGTTTCTTGAACATGACAATGAGTTCACTGTACTAAAATGGCCCCCACAGTCACCAGATCTCAACCTAATAGAGCATCTTTGGGATGTGGTGAAACGGGAGCTTCGTGCCCTGGATGTGCATCCCACAAATCTTCATCAACTGCAAGATGCTATCCTATCAATATGGGCCAACATTTCTAAAGAATGCTTTCAGCAGCTTGTTGAATCAATGCCACGTAGAATTAAGCCAGTTCTGAAGGCAAAAGGGGTCAAGCACAGTATTAGTATGGTGTTCCTTAATAATCCTTTAGGTGAGTGTATTTAAATACAAGCTTTTGGTTGTTTCTAAACACTCATCTTGTCCATCTGAAGAATAATAGACAAACTCCTCCTCTAAAGCACAACATGATCAGATTGCTAAATCAGCATCAGGCTTTCATTTCTAATATGAAGCAGTGTTGTAAGTGATGAAAGCCTCGCGTGTGATTGATTAATCCATCAACACCGAGCCGTGAGCTCATCAGTTTCACCCCCAAAACCTATTAACCGCGTTTCCTTCTCATCTGCTTCCCTTTAATCTGCATGTGTAACACAGACAAACGTATCTGCCTGTAATGAGATAAATCTGCCGGGATCGACTCTCCTCATAAACGCCGCTCTCCGTGACGGGCCACTTAGCAACACATTAAAATACTCAGACGGCTGTCAATCATAAATCACACCGAGCGTGGTCACCGTGGCAACTCACCATGCAGCCGGTCGAGTCCATCCGTCGGTCCGTAACGCACTTGAAGTTCTTCCGACATCCTCCATTGTCTTTGGAACAATCCCTTGCCGGTCCGAATGATGCCAACAGATCGTCCACCGTCTCAAAGTATGTAGACATGATGGCCTCTTCCCTACAGACAGACAGAGAGAGAAACACAATTATCATAACATCTTTTAGCAAGATCATTTTTGTTTCATCACCATCATGGCCTTGTTCATGACCTGTTTCAAGAACTCTATGAACTTCATCTAAGCGAATTAAACTCAGTTGGAATTCATCCATTATGTGAGTAATGCAGTTTTTAGCAGAGATTCAATTTAGGTATATTCAGATAGATTTTAATTATAAAATATCCTCAAACACACATGCTTGGATAACAAGTCCGACTGAATGAATCCAAGGTCAAATTTAAATCACAATATCATGCAGCAAATCATCTAAACACACTTTTTGTTTCAACAGCAAATATCATACATATCCAGGGACGGTTTATTGCACCTTATTTTCGAACACGGAAGTAAGTGATGTGATGTATTTCCCTTACGAAATTGGCCTATTACGAAAATTAACCATGGCTTTACTACAGTAACCATGGTTTTTGGTTATAACTGTAGTAAAACCATGGTTAAATTTCGTAGGGGGCCAGTAGCCTAAGTTATGAAATTACCAAAATAGTACAAATATCTGAAACGTTCTTGGTAACGTATGTGATCATTGAGTCGACCATGTTATGGTAAAGAAATGATTTCCCTGAGACGTAACAGTTGCCAGCTGACAAGTCAAATGACCATAAATGACGAATAAATCATGTATAGTAAGTGGTAGTTTGTGTGTTAGCTGTGTAAATGCTTTGGTGGCACTGCTTGTTTGTAATGCATGGACTGCAAACGCTCATCTTCTACATGCAAAATTGTAAATAATGTAAGAAATAGTCCCCTGTAATATGATTTGGAAAGGTCAGCAGCATTTAGATGTTCAATACTAGTGCAATACATACAAAAAATGCCATTTTGGGTGTAAAAGTGAATATTGTGGGGTTTTTTTTGCGTAATTGTAAATCCTGACTGTACAGGTGCAAGACTGTTTTTGAAAAATATGTGGTGCTTGGGGGCCTTTGAGACACCCGTGCCATGAGTCATAATCCGTCCTTGACAATATATTTTTCTTATACAACACAGTGCTAGCGAGATTTGGTTTGGAGTTGATGAGTTCATATGTGTGTGTGTGTGTGTGTGTAGAGCAGGTGGACGTCCACAGGCGTTACAGTCACTCAGGTGATTATAAGTCGTCCTCACATGGCCAAAACTTCTCCTAACAAGAGTGAACATGATTTCCCATGACAAGAGCTGAAACACAGCCCACAGTCTGCCTGCTCATATTACATAGCATCAAAATGAGCTCTGCAGATTTACAGCAAACAAACTCATCATCATCATAGGAAGCATTTCAGTTTCACTGGAAATGTTTCCATGATATTCACCCACAAATCAGCAGATAGCCTGACAGAAACGGTCTGATTTTACATCTACCGTTAATATTTTTAATGTTGGAAGCTGTGACCAAAGGATTTATACCATTTTAAGATTGCAACCTGCATTGGAATGAGGACGAAAAAGGTGAAATAATATTATCAGGATAATTCCTTTGAAATTCTGCTGATTCAATCAGAGGTCGTTCCCGCTGGTTCCGAGATGAAAACCATTCATCTTTTGATTCATAGGAGAATGATATTGCCATGGCATTTCATAACCATGCCACTATTGACAATTTTCATCATTTGGCTTTGATCTGGTCTGCCTGGTGCTGTGATGTCTTAATTGAATTCTCCAATGACAGCTGGTGAGCACGGCAACATTGTAACCTTTAAGATTGTGTTGTAATGCACACAACAATACACAAACACAACAACACACACGCAAGCAAACACCTGCCGGGAGACCTGTGGAAATGAAAGAATGGGTTTTTTTCCCACAGTCTGAACCCCAGGAGGAATGTGAGCTTTATGTGAGACGGCTGAAAGGCTTGATGGATGACTTCGCTGTACTGCGCTCGGCGCACCGCGGAGTGATTTTGTAATTAATGTGAAGTCTGAATTATTGATGCTGGCTGGGGTTCGGTCGTAGCCCCTCCCGAAACACGAGTCAAAGTTCAGGAACGCCCGGCTGATGTGACACCAGCTTGAAACCACAACATTAAATCACTGCACTGCTAAGAGTCAAGAAGTTAAAAAACGCTGAACTTTATTGAAATGAAAGGAAACATGTAATGAGTTGAAGACAGGCCGGGTTGTGATCTCTGTCATTGCTGAAGTTTCTGCTGGATTTACAGCTAAATGACTTTGTTTCACTTTATTCATGTTTTGAAATGCACACTTTCATTGTGGCTAAGCTATGGCCAGCTTAATAACACTGTACTGTACAGTTTAAATAACCTAATAGAGAAAAACATCATGATGTAAAAAGTCAAAGAAGAAAGAAATCAATACGATCACAAAAGCAATACATCACCCACCCAACACAGATGACAAAACTAGAACGAGAAAGAAGAATGCGAACACACTGAAAACTTCATTGGAGGAGTATTGATAGCATTCATTGACCATTATCAGTGTTGCTGTCGGGACCAACTAAACCAAGACCATGACAAGACCAAAACAAGAGAGTGTCGCAAACCAAGACTTTGAGGGGCGGAGACCAAGACAAGATCAAGACTTTTAGGGGCCGAGAGCAAGACCAGATCAAGACTTTGAGGGGCTGAGACCAAGACCAAGACTTTCAGGGGCGGAGACCAAGACAAGACCAAGACTTTACGGGGCTAAGACCAAGACAACACAAAGACTTTGAGGGGCGGAGACCAAGACAAAACCAAGACTTTGAGGGATGGAGAGCAAGACAAGACCAAGACTTTGAGGGGCAGAGACCAAGACAAAACAAAGACTTTGAGGGGCCAAGACAACACAAAGACTTTGAGGGGCGGAGACCATGACCAAGACTTTGACAGGCCAAGACAACACAAAGACTTTGAGGGGCAAAGACAAGACTTTGACGAAGACTTTGAAGGGCAGAGACCAAGACATGACCAAGACTTTGAGGGGTCGAGACCAAGACAAGACCAAGACTTTGAGAGGCGG
This sequence comes from Misgurnus anguillicaudatus, assembly GCF_027580225.2. Taxonomy (NCBI): domain Eukaryota; kingdom Metazoa; phylum Chordata; class Actinopteri; order Cypriniformes; family Cobitidae; genus Misgurnus; species Misgurnus anguillicaudatus. Next base: position 1,654,822 of record NC_073358.2, on the reverse strand, counting down.
AGACAAAGAAAAGACCAAGACTTTGAGGGGCGGAGACCAAGAAAAGACCAAGACTTTGAGGGATGGAGACCAAGAGAAGACCAGGACTTTGACGGGCAGAGACCAAGACATGACAAAGACTTTGAAGGGCAGAGACCAAGACATGACCAGTACTTTAAGGGGTCGAGAGCAAGACAAGACCAAGACTTTGAGGGACAAAGACCAAGACATGACCAAGACTTTGAGGGACAGAGACCAAGACATGACCAAGAGTTTTAAGAGTTGAGACCAAGACAAGACCAAAACTTTGAGGGGCGGAGACCAAGAAAAGACCAAGACTTTGAAGGGTTGAGACCAAGACAGACCAAGACTTTGAGGGGCGGAGACAAAGACCAAGACATGACCAATACTTTGAGGGGTCGAGACCAAGACTTTGAGGGGTCGAGAGCAAGACAAGACCAAGACTTTGAGGGACAAAGACCAAGACATGACCAAGACTTTGAGGGACAGAGACCAAGACATGACCAAAAGTTTTAAGAGTTGAGACCAAGACAAGACTCAAAGTTTGAGGGGCGAAGACCAAGAAAAGACCAAGACTTTGACGGGCAGAGACCAAGACATGACCAAGACTTTGAAGGGTTGAGACCAAGACAGACCAAGACTTTGAGGGGCGGAGACAAAGACCAAGACATGACCAATACTTTGAGGGGACCAAGACCCAGACTTTGAGGGGTCGAGAGCAAGACAAGACCAAGACTTTGAGGGACAAAGACCAAGACATGACCAAGAGTTTTAAGAGTTGAGAGCAAGACATGACCAAGACTTTGAGGGGCCGAGTACTACAACACTAACCATTACACAAAACACAGAGTAGCAGATCTTTGGGTTTTTGAGGGACATCCAGTGAATGTCTTTCATGTTTCTGACCGATATGGACCATGCAATATGATTCAGTTGATTCTCTGCTCAGATAAAGTCTGAGGTTTACTGTTTTAAAAACAGTACATAATTATTTCTCTTTCACATCTTTCCTGCCAAAAAATCCTTTTGAGTTTTGTTTTAATCTCTGCTGTTTCACCCCAGAACAATGGACTCTATGACAAGCAATAAGGTTTCAAAAATGGCCATTCCACAGAGGCCAACTTGTTATCCGTCACTGAAACTCTGTCTGACAGGAGCTCCAAATCATCAGTCCTCATTTCACTAGACCTGTCCGAGAGCAAAACAACAACTCTCTGAACTGGACATTACAGGATCTGATTTTCATCATGTGTAAATCCTTCCATCTTCATGTCCTCTGCTGCCAGTAAGTCACGGTACCTGGAGGCATCATCACAAACATGGTACAAAGTGGTTAACTAGAAGCTTCTGATTTGCTAAGAACATCAAATACTGTAGAAGGCCTTTACTGGATTTCTCAGACATTACAACTCATACATCGTACCTCAAACTGCATTATTATTTTACACATAGGTTACTGATTCTCTTATACTTTGATGTAAGGGTTGATGAAGAGATGGATACTTCTGAACTGTTATTGCGAACTCAGTATTTATAAAGTTGATTTGTCAGGCATTTATTTAACACGACGGTGGCATTTCCACAGGGTGAGTTGGGTGAATGAGGTTGATGAGGGGCACAGACTGAGCTAATGTGAACACAGAAATTACCTGACCCCTATTTTTCCATATAGTCTTGAAAGGTCTGAAATATCAATTTCAGTAATGTATGAACTTTTAGTTTCAATTAAAATAAAAAAACATTTAGAGGGCTCCTGATATTATGGATATTGACTTCTTATATCTGCATAGGAACATGCTGGATTAACTTACATGTGTGACACTGTTGAATAGTCAAGTCAATTTTCACCTATCACCTTGAAAAAAAAAATAAACTCAACCCTAACATTATGCAACTATTACACAGTTTCCAAATATAAGTACAACACTTAACTCTTTCCCCGCCAGCGTTTTTAAAAAAAAAAGTTGCCAGCCAGCGCCAGCATTTTTCATGATTTTCACAAAAGTTTAATGCCTTCCAGAAAATGTTCTTCTTTACATATATAAACAAACAATATATCAGATGAAAGAACAGACCCTCTGCTTTCAAAAAAAAAAAACTGTTTTATCCTACCTTCATTAGTTCTCTTGTAATCACCCCTCAAACATGGGTAGGTTTCTTCAAAAACACCCAATTTTGAGCATAAAGCTGAGATAATTCCATTTTTGCGAAGGACTTTTGATAGAGATCAGATGCAGACCGATCTTTAAAACATACACAGAGTTCTTTCTCTTTCACGTGAGGCGCTACTTCCGGGTTGTATAAGTTGCAGAAGATAATAGCGGTATTGCGAAAGACGGAAAATCTCGTCATTGGTTAAGTTTCTCTTAATTGACGAGATATCTCGTCAATGGCGGCGAAAGAGTTAACATTTCAAAACAGATCTGGCCCCTGATGCTGATTGGTCGATAAGTGTAGTTTATTCATAATAAAGCACAGCTGTGATCTCTCCAGCAAAGCTGCTTTGCAGCAATGAAATATTGTGAAAATTGCTATATAAGTAAAACTTTCATTGTTTATATTCTTAATATACAATCTAAAAACGGAAGTGTTAAAAACAGCACAAGTCGGTGTAATTTAACAATAAATGCGTTATCCCAAACTTGACACATCTTTGTGATATTGGAACAATACAAAATGGCACACATGGCCAGATTTACATAATGGGACAAATTCCCCAAAAAAAAAAACGCGCTGATTGGAGAGGTAATAATGTATCTGTGGATTAGTCACTAAAAAGGCGCAAAATAAATAATACAGGCACAACAGCTGATTTCCATAATGACCCATGTAATTTACAAATTAGTTCAGGGTTGCAAATAAGAGGTGTGGGTGATCTACTAACACCTGATGCACTTGAGTTCAGCACCACGAACATCACAGCGGAAAATTCTGGGTGTGAAATTCCAGTTAACGAAGCCAAATGCTGCATTTTTGTCAAATCAACATAAAAATAAGTTAGACAACTTAGACTGTTTTTTATAAGTTATGTCAACTATTCACTGATCAAAACTTAAAAATAGTTTGTTGAATTGACTTGCAAAACCATGTTGTTTTAATATTCATGCTGCATTTTTATTGTACACTGAAAAGAACTGGAGGACAAAAATGAAGGATTACAAGAAGTTTTGAAACATTGTGTGACTTCTCTTAGTGACTCCTCTTTTATTTCCCCAAGCAAATAATAAATAACATGGCTTGGCAAACAATATTTTTGAATAATATGTAACTCTGACATTTCAAATAAACTCTTACGTGTTAAAAAAATCCTCTGCATTGTACCACACGCTGTCTGATCTCTGTGATGCCTCTCCTATCAGCAACAATTGCAGTCATTTCAAGCGCAAAATGGTTTTAAAAAATGCTTGGCGTTAAATAATGGCATAATTACCAGTAATATCACACACGTTAACATTAGTTAATCACCTTGTGTGAATTATTTAAATAATCTCCTCCCATAAATTTTGTGTCTGAAAGGGAAACTCCTAGGTCAGTCACAAAAATATCTACACTACACCTTTTAAAGTCGCCATGAAACGGAAGTAGCGATTGCCTTATTTTCCCCGTGGTGACGTATATCCGAAATGAAACAGCTTCTGGAATAAAATAAGGCAGGGCTGGATTTGAATTTGTACATCGAGATCTGATTGGATCGTTTGAAGTTGGGTCGTGTTGCTAATTGCTAACCGCTGTGATCTTCTCCCGGACCCCGCCCACCTGCCATACTTATGACCGGAAGTAAAAAGAGATCTATTTGAGGAGGGAAGGAGACTTGCATTTTTTAATTAAAGATTATGAGCACACACAAATTTTTTTAACTTTTTCCCCGCCATTGACGAGATATCTCGTCAATTAAGAGAAAACGCTTCCCCGCTAATGACGAGTATTTCCGTCTTTCCGCAATACCGCTTTTATCCACTAGGTGGATAAACTTTTAAAACCGGAAGTATTGACCTATGGCAAGCTGCTGCATGTCCGTGTCTGTTTTAATGATCGCTCTGAATGGGATCTCTATGAAAAGTCCGTCACAAAAATGGAATTATATCTGCTTTTTGCTCAAAATGTGGTGCTTTTGCAGAAACCTACCCATATTCAAAAGCTGATTACAAAAGAACCACATACGGTAGGATGAAACGTTTTTTTTTTGTTTGAAAGCAGAGGGTCTGTTCTTTCATTTGGTATATTGTATGTTTATATATTTAAAAAAGAACATTTTCTGCAAGGCATTAAACTTTGGTGAAAAACATGAAAAACGGTGGCGCTGGCTGGCAACTTTTTTAAAAAACGCTGGCGGTGAAAGAGTTAAAATAATGAAGCTCACAGATAAGTCATTTGCTTATAATACCACAATATTAAAAAATATATATAGTTTTTCATTTCAATTTCATTGCGACTTTAAGCACTAATTATCCACTGCGCATCTTTGGAAAAATTAAGACAGATGTTATTTAATGGCAAAATGATGGTTTGCGCTGGCACAAGCTATAAGTAAACCTAGCTCATAATGTGCTAAATAACACAAAAAAGTTTCAAAATGTAAAAAAATAAAAATATAAAATATAAAAATTAGCACATACTAAACCATGCATTTGGGTGTCAAATGACTTTATTTTTAGGGCTGCAAAAACGAATAGATAAAATCAATAATAACTGATTATAAAATTTGTTGTCAACAAATGTATCCGATTTTTTATCCGATTAGTTGGTTAATTAAAAAAAATGCTTGCCCGATTAATCGATTGTAAAAAAAATGTTGTCTACTTCTTAGATATAATCATGCGATTTTGAAAATAGAGAATGCTAATGTGTTCTTAAATACACTACATGTCTATAAAGAATGTAAAGATGTGAAGCATAATTATTATTTCATATTAATGCAGTTGAAAATGTGAACGGTTGCTCAAAACAAAGCCGAGTTTAATTAAGAAAAACAGATGATCACTCTTCTCATCTCATCATACGTTATAAATACATACCTTAAAGGGCACATACTCATTTACTGTAGATCTAGAATGCCAAAGTGCAGAAAGTATAAAATAACTTTCCATTACTGGGAGAAAAATATCCTGTAACTCGTTTCTTATTGTGCTATCATTTCTTTTAAAGGTAAATATCAGAACTGTGTTATTATGAAGTATTTGTGCCATGGCAGCTGTTTTGATGGATAGTAAAACTCCACTGGAACATGGTTCAGTGATGTTCTCAAAAATGATGGACGCAAGATTGTATAAGTATTACATTAAAATTAATTTCTTATTTACAAAATCAACGAAGAATGACAATCTATACACCTTATTTTAGAACGTGGAAGAAAGTGATGTGACGTATTTCTCTTCTTTGTGCAAGAAGTCGTTTCAATAGCCTGCCAGTAGAAAACAGTGTGGTGGGAGCACGCATAAAACATGATTTAAACAGTTAATATTTACTACATCTGCCATGTATAACCCGTGAGAGGATGAAATTAAGAAGATATATGAAGATATATTTAATCATTTTGTGTTGTTGCTCAGGGGTGACGGGTCTTCAACGAGCAACAATAAAAGCATAGATATATACCAGTACCTGTACAGTAGGAAATTCAGTCGAGTGTTTATACATAAAACAATTTGTGTTTTTAAACGTTTAAGTCGGTGGTTAAAAATGTCACAACTGTCCGTCTGGTGTGAGGTTTTTAAATTTGCAATTTTTAATTGATTTGAGTTTTTATGATGCGGTCTGACAGCAATATCTTTCTCATTCAACACATTGTAAGTTATTTGAACAAACCATAATACACATGTTAAACAATTACATTTATTCAGTACTGTTTTCGTTCTATGAAAAAATATGAAGACATGAGCTTATTAAATTATTTGCTTATTTTGAAATTATTTGCTTCATCCTTTAAAACATAACAAAAGTATGTGCAAACACATTAAGAACTATTATAAACATTAATTAAAAGCAGTTTATGTTGTGTATATATTTTGTACTGTATTCACATTTTTTAAATTACATATATAGTAGCAGAATAAATAAACCAGCTTATTTTAATCAGCACAATATTAGTTGTTTTTGAACAATTAGTTTCTATAAAAGGTTTTACTGGATGGATGTGTGAATACAGATCATGGGTGCACGTGCGCCACATCCACATTTAGATCTTGTGCATGGATTAGAGTCAAAACAAATGTTTTGTAGAGATTTAGTGTGTTTGTACCAAATATTATAACAACCCCATCTGAACAAATGATGCCGATTTTTCTGGATTTCATAATAAACATTTACAAGACAGTCAAAATGGCACACCTGTGTCCCTGACAATACGACTACCATTAACTTTAGTGGCTCACCGGAAGTCTTACATAAAGGATCTTACGTCAAAAATAAGACCATCATTTCATTTTAAAATAATCTGAAATCGACTTTTTCTTTGCTGAAAATGGCAACCCCAGATCAGCATAAGGTTGAAGCTGAAATATAATTCAAGCAGCATTTTCTCTTCTCTTCCTCCTCCATTATGACTCATTTAAGTTTAAACACTGTTCAGATGGAATCTGGTAATTGTAATGATGGTGTAATGATTATCCTCTATTGAGATGAAAAGTGTCCTGGTGAGTTACAGTCTCCTCATGTGAACGCTAATGTTCCTCTCATATCTCGCACACAATCTGAATTAAAACTGTCAACATAACAGCATTCATTAGTTTATACCAATAATATCTATTTAAATACCACAGTAACATCTCATATCTGCTATTAATAATTGCTTTCTTTCAACAGTTTAACATATAAAAATATATTTGTGACATGTGCTAATTCTTTTTAATATATATATATAAGAAATATATGAATGATGCTTGGTTAATATTTGGCTTATTTTGTTATTATCATCCAGCAGAACTAATATTTTGATACATTAGGATAGAGATATAAAACGTCTGGCAAAAACTGTGGACTTCATAGCTGTCATAACAAAGCTGCGAGCGTTCCCTTGAGAAGGTTTTCAGATGTTCATCACATTACAAGCTTTAGCAGAGCATTTCTAAAGCACGCTAGAATGACTGACACTGAAAGAGACGCCGCTGATATGCTAGACAATATTATCGTCTGGAAATAATATTCAACTGAATGGAGCTCTGACGTCTAACTATATTCACACGAAGATCATTTCATTTCACTTTCTCTTTCATTAACTGCTAACTTGCATCTTATCTTCTGGAATACAGACAGACACCTGCTTGACCTTTGTGGCCCGCAAATGAATTTCCATCTCATGCGAATAAACCGTTTGACTCAATCTCTGCCATGACGCTCTGAACCATTTACATTCATGCATTTGAGAGACCAATTTATACAAAACGACTCAAGCTATACATTTAATCAGTAGGTGTGTGTGTTTGCTGAGAATCGAACCCACAACCTTTGTGCTGTTAACTCAATGCTTCACTAAATCACGTTCACGCTCATTTTCCTTCACTTCACCCTGCTGCTGGAATGACCTTCAATGTACTAAATACACTGTGTCCTGACTACAGTCTCTGACTTGTGTGCAGGTTGATGCTAAAGCTGCCTTTCATGTTATAAATTTAAATTAAATATATGGCAAAACATTACAAATAGCATATACTGTAGGTTATACTGGGTGAATGTGGAAAAAGCAACCCCGCTACAGTTCGAGCGGTTCTCCTTGTCGGCACATGACTAATGGTCTCGTGTTGGGTGAAAAGTGCTCCGTAAGCAACTCTGTTCAGTGTGCATCACTAATCATGATGTATTCTGTTCAGTGTATCTATGTGTACAGGAGGATAGTTAGCTCGGAGTCTGCTGCATTTACTCTTTAATGGGACAAGAGCTCATTTACTCGCCTGAGATTTGCTGGTTCATCATCAGTAATATTCTGTCGGTTTTTCATGTCACAGACATCATCATTCACCAAACTGCAATGCTGCACTGTTAAATTCAACAGAAATCAACTGAGTTTGCTCAAAATGCATAATCATATCCAGATCAGAGTCGATGGGCACTATTTTAACGATCTAAGTGCACTGTCAAAAGCGCACAGCGCACGCTCTAAAGGGGAGTGTCCAATGACACTTTTGCTAATTTAACAACGGGAAAAATGGTGTGTGCGCCAAGCGGGTTGTTACTATTCTCATAATGAGTAATGGGTGTGTTTGGGCGTAACGTGCAATAAGCCAATGACAGTCTCAGCTCTCATCCCCTTTAAAAGCCAGTTGCGCTCGCACCGTTGCCGATATCCTTTTTAGATGGCAAAATTTGTAAACTGAAAAACTAAGCAGAGGAAGAAGACCACCAGTTTAAGATTGATATTAAAAATAATCTTGGTACATATAAACCTTTATATGTCGTTTTCTTTCAGTCATGGATGTAAAATTAACAGGCTTCAATTGCTGTAAATGAATGGATAGGCTACACTGCAAAAAATTATGTGTTCATTTTTTACAAATTGTGTGTGTCATGCCATTTAATGTGTTATTTCATGTTAAAATAAATGAAAGGGACAACACAAGTTGTGTTAAAAACATTGATGGGAGTAACATTAAATGTGTCACCCCTATACTAACACACCTTCTGCGTTATTATTCATTGTGCCACCGCCCCATGGTCCGGCGAAATTAGATCAGAAATGTCTTGTCTGCAAGTGTTCATTTATCACAAAATAGAGTACACTCAAAAAAATTATTCATTGGATTAACTCAATAAAACTGTGGGCAGGATTTCCATCCAATGTGAATGTGTACCCCTAACTCATAAAAAACTGCTTTACACAAAAAAAATATATTGAGTTAGTCCAACTCAATTTAAAGTAAATGGCAATACTCAGTTGCAATTAGTTGCCTCAACTCAATGTAGTGTAGTCTGAATAACTCAATTCTGTTATTTTATATAAAACGTTTTTATGTCATACTAATTAGCATAAGCACATGTTAGCATGCTAATAATAATAACATATGATACTTTGGATGAGCATGGGAGAAGAGACTGACGCATTTGCTATTTAAACAACGTGGCGCTAAACGTGAAAATGATCATTGCGCCGGGTTGAAACTAGCAAAAGACACTTGCAGTGCGCATTGCGCCGGGTGTATGATACGGCCCGATGAGTCTACTGATTTGGATGAACAATTTGGTTTACAAACGTGACCCTGGACCACAAAACCAGTTATAAGTCGCAAAGTATATGTAGCAATAGCCAACAATACATTGTATGAGTAAAATTATCTTTTTTTATGTCAAAAATGATAATGTAAAGTAAAGATCATGTAAATATATTTTGTATATTTCCTACCGTAATATATCACAAATTATTTAGCATTAGTAATATGTGTTGTTAAGGACTTTATTTGAACAACTGTTTTTTTTTTGCATCCTGATTCCAGGTTTTTAAATATCTTAGCAAAATATTGTCATATCCTAACAAACCCAGCCCATTCTCTTGAAATATGGCGCTTCTTTTCATGTCGTTTTATTTATTAGTCTCTCTTTCTTTCACTATTTTACTTGGATTTGGGGTTAGATTTTGGATTTGCTTTAAGATGTCATTTAATATATAGGTTTCTTCATGTTTTGTCTACTTTTAAACCATGGTCGGTTGGAGTGGGGGTTAGAATTGGGGTTTGGTTTAGGGTGTAATTTTATGTTACAAAAACTTGCTCTAACCCCAAACCCAAGCGACAATGGTAAAAAGCTGAAAGAAAATGAAATAAAACAACACGAAAATATGCGCCGTATAAGTTAATGGAAAGGACTGGCGTATCATATGCATGCAAAATTGGAACTGTGTGCCATTTATACGCATTTCATGTGAATGGGCTAAACAAACCATACATCAATGGAAAGCTCATTTATTAAACTTCGACCCCATATGACTGGTTTTGTTGTCCAGGGTCACAAAAAGTCGACAGCATTTTTACACTATGAGCCAGATTTACTAACAGCTTGCCCAATCACAAACGCCTATTTTGCCATTAAAAAAAAAACAACTACTGTCAGGATTTACTAAAGACACGCAATGAAAATGCATGGACTTTTGCAATTGACCTTCTTCCATGTGTGGGAGTTTCCCTGTTCAGATGCGGCTCTTGGTAAATTGCGTTGGTCATTATGTAAAGTCCAATATTAAATGTGTTCTCAAAACAGAAAAAGAGTTTTTTACAACCCAGCCAAATTTAAATAATTAAAAATAAATAAAATAAGTTAACAAAATCTTGTAAAAATAGGCAGGATTATCTGCTCTCAAGTACTGTGATGAAACCAGGCCCACTCGTGGGAAAGCTGCCATTTATCTCAAATTTTAAATACCGCTACATCCTGAACTGATGCTCGTGATTGTGTTAAGGGCGGGGCCATGCTCGGTGTCTCTAGCGTGTCATCAAGCCACTATTTTAGCCCCGTCCAAATAATCCTGAACACAGAAATGTGGAAAAACTTTTTAACGGTGTAACACCACAATTAGTACTACAGATCTCTGTCTTTGTTACATATTTCAGTAATACATTTCTAAGACACTTTAATGTTTTAAATTATGTATAAATTATGTATCAGCAGAGTAATCTAAGTCTCTTTGCGGAGTGATTAATAAAATAAGGAGTTTGCGGCGCCCACAGGCAACCCCAGAGAGTTAAAAAAAAACTTCACAAATATTTTACCACACCTTTGTGAAATATTTAATGAAATGTTTCACAACATCTACCTGTTTTGCTTTAAAAGCCATTCAGTTTTCTTTCAGTAAACGCTAAAGCACTAATTGATTCGAAAGCATGTGATTATTTGTGCGGTTTTCTTTCCATTTGCCATTACCGCTTTTATACTTAAACTGTCTTCTACAAAGTGACCATTTGAGTAAGATCTCTTAGAATTACCCAGCATGCTTTGCTCTAAAACACCAAACCTTTTTCAGAAAGAGACGTTAAAGTAGCCTGAATAGAGCAAGAAAAAACTGCCTGTCACTCATAAGAGTCTATCCTGGCTTTCAAAACCACATACGCAAACTTTACAAACTGTTCCTGTTCTCAAATGACCTTTTCACAAACACCGGCACTGAAAGACTTCCACCCGACAACCTCGTCATCTGAAAGTGATGTAAGAAAAGACTCCAGGGACAGAAGCGAGAAGCTTTTTCTCCTTTATTCTCCCCTAAACATTCTATAATAAGCCGGACAGATGGCGTCATAAAATTACAGCTGTGATTTTATATCTTTCAAAAGCCATCGCATAACTCGTAAACAGGACTTGGAAATGATAGCGGGAGGAGAAATTAAATTAGGTGGATCGATTCTGTTGTATTTTGTGTCTGGTTGGATTCCAGCCGCTCAATTACTCTTCCATCATAATTTGACTCGGTTCCAGTTTACATGAAGCTTCGAGTCAATGCGGATGATATAATACAGATTCAGAGAATCGTTAATGACAGACAGGTCTATTAAATCATTATTGGATATCTTGACTTTATCAACTGCACTTCATTTATAATAAACAGCATTAGAGACTGCAGTACTGTGGCTCTGTTGGTATAGCATGCAATGGGTTTGAATCCCAGAGAAAAAAAACACACAAACTGATGCTAAATATAGACCCTGTACTTTAAATGCACAGCAAGTTGGATAACAGTGACTGAAAAATGCATGGATCAACAATGCATTGCATTCTTTTTACTTTTCAGTTATTAAATAAACATGCTTAAAACACACAAAAGAAATCCAAAACAGGACACCACAGCATTATTGCTAAATTCACACTCTGAATGATGTATTCAAACTGAAACAAATGTTATCACACATTAAAATACTGGGTTATTTTCTACCCATCATTGGGTCAAAGGGGATGAACCAAAAAATTAACCAAAAAAAATTATATATTTGACCCAACGATGGGTTAAAACAACCCAGCATTTTGAGTTTGAAACAATGCAGCAAAGGTTGCATTACCATTAACCTTTAAACTGCGCAAACTGAAATAGAAAAAACTACAATTTTGCATAAACCTCCATATATTGCAAAGTTTTACACTCGGGTGAGGTGTTTTTTTTTTTGCATTGGGCACCTGACATGCGGGAAAGTCACCTGATCATTATTGGTGTGGTATGTTTGATTGGAGGACAAGACAGAAGATGTGCGGTCAAGAAAATAACACTAAAGTTTAGCGCAGCAACTGTTCAAATATCTTCTCTCTACAAAAACAGCTGTGATTTGCTTTCGGAAAGCAAAATGTTTCTACTATCAGGAGAAATTCAAATTTTTTTATGGTGCAAATGGTTGAAGAGTGATAGTAAAATGAATTGAGCGATCGCACATCTGGTTTAATAGGGTTAATATGTTTGAGCCCCTTTCATGTTTAACTCAGCCCTCGGTTGTAATATTACCACATCAGTTTAAAGTCTAATAAAATATACCTGTACATGTTTTTTTCTCTTTAAAACCACAAGTAAAAAGTCCTTTTGTTTAACCCTGCAATGATTTTGAATAGTAGCCTTTGTAAATAGGTTTGTTTTCCTGGCCGTGAACTTACAAAACCTGCAAACCTGCCTTGAAGAACATAACCTTTTTTACTGAACTAAATAAATCAACAATCACGTAAGTAAAATGCCTAAAATATTTTTTTCGGTGATTAGTTATGTGTCTAGATCATGTAGATTTTAAGATATAGCTGAATGTTTTGATTATATTAGATTTTGAGCTTGTTATGTCAATGTTGTAGTTTTACTGAAGGGTACCAAAATTTACCTGTGCACCTTGCACATTACATAAATTAACTGTCCTTCTAATCTGTTAAAAATCTACTTTTTTAATCATTTTTTGTAGCAACAAAATATAATATTGATTTCAAATATCTTTGATACTATTTTGAGTTTTACGTATAAATAAGTATTTATGTAGCAATATTGAAACTATCTGTATCTTATTATTTATAAAATATACTTAGCTGGTCCTGTTTTCTTGCCTGGGCATTGTTTGCCAAAATATCTGTTTGCTGCATGAGGGTAAAGCAATAATGTTCTGGAATGTGGGGTGGGGTACAGGTGCTATTAGCATTGTAAATAGAGGACAATAAGCTTGGTAGACATTATTGTATGAATTCTGTGGAATGGACAAATGCTTTGAAATGTATAAGTGTGATTAAAATTGATTTGCATCAAGATTAATAAGCATGGAAATAATCAGTGTGTTTTTTTATTTCCGAATGCTACTTTCAGGTTTTGTAAATACAATCTTAGCATATTTTTATAATAAATAATTTTCATAAAAATGTGGTTTGTCTGGTTATTACTGTATATATTGTGTGATTATGTATATGGATATGTGCTTCTGTTATTACACCCTCTTAGATTTATTTAGACAGTGAGGGAAATCACTGAAATTCTGCTACCGTATAAGCACAATGTTGTAATATTACAACAATTCCATAAAAACTTACTAAAATGTCAAAAATGTGCATTAGAGTACTCCTACAACAACATATTAAAGGTTTTCAAAGTTTTTTTCTATATTTGGGTCTTACAGGGTTAAGCCCATTATGATTTAAAGGGGACACATTATGACAATTAGACTTTTACATGTTTCCAAAGTGCTATAATTGGGTCCAGAGTGCTTCTATCAACCTAGAAAATCTGATAAAGATCAACCCAGTAACTTAGTTTTGGTAAACCATTCTATGCAAGCATGTGTAAAAATAGCTCATTGAACTTTGGCTCCCTTTGTGATGTCAGAAGGGGATCTTATTATAATAATACCGTCCCTTAATCTGCACTATTCCATCACGACACTGCTATTTAGTACAGAGATCAGCTTATTTGCATTTAACAGGACACACCCAAAAACGGCACATTTTTGCTCACACCTACAAAGTAGTCAAGTCAAGTCAAAATGTATTTATATAGCACCATTTATACAGGCAAGCTGACCAATGTGCTTTACAAAACAATAAAATATCACACAATAAATTAAACAAGGACAATTAAGAGACAGGTTACAAATTATTAAAAGCAACTGAATAAAAATATGTTTTCAAGCGTGATTTAAAAACTGACAGGGAAGATGCAGAACATACGTGGTTAGGCAGACTATTCCATAATGTCGGGCCAGCAATGGCAAAGGCACGGTGACCTCTATGTTTTAGTCTGTACCGTTGTATAGTCAAAAGTTGCTGTGTACCTGACCTAAGATTTCTGGGAGGATTGTACTGCTCTAAAAGCCATTTTAACATCCTATAATAAATTATCTATATGGTATTTTGACCTAAAACTTCACACATGTACTCTGGGGACACACAAGATTTATTTGTCATCCTAAAAAAATATAATGAAATGTTCCCTTTAAGAGTCATCTTATACTGGAGAAAACACTGCAACAAATGTGTAAAGATTTTTGGTGTATATAAGTCATTTAAGGAGTTGTTGAACATTTACTCATCATGCATTTCTTCAGTGGTCTGCTATGTATCTTACTGATGTGTGTCACACGATTCTAGAATGTCCAATTGTCATGCACCAGTCATTTCTCCTATACCATCTGACATCCGGCTACACTGCCGTACGTAAGCAATAAGGTACGAGAGGCTGTGCTGTATCGTGAATAAGTAACGGCTGAAGGGCGTTGTTAGGCACGATACAGCACTTGCCTCGAGTACCTTATTGCTTTTATAAAACGGTTACCACACAATATTAAAGTAAAAAAAATATTAGTGCAACTTTCATGAAGTTAAATCAATAAAATCATTCCTTCCACTAGAAAAAATAGTCCCTGACTGCGAACAACAACATGAAAGCTTAAATAAAAACAACAAACTGTTCTCAGACTTTGTCTCATTATATGTTTATGTGTTGCTAAGGGTGTTGCTAAGAGCGCAGTGATATTAAATAGAACCGTTGGGTAAAGCAGTCATAGCAGTGTTTTATTGTGAATAAAGCACACCTGTTGACCAATCAGAATCAAGGATTGGAACTAGCCGTTTTATAAATTTGCAAAACTGCACTGATACAAAAACTTTAACTTCCTGTATGTTTCTGGCACATCTTCATTCTCTGCATCTGCTACAGTCCACAAACATCTCAGCATCCGTTTGCCAAACCCAACAAAGCAGGAAAATGAGTCCCAGACTGTGAGGAGA
The DNA here is from genome assembly GCF_027580225.2 of Misgurnus anguillicaudatus. Classification (NCBI taxonomy): domain Eukaryota; kingdom Metazoa; phylum Chordata; class Actinopteri; order Cypriniformes; family Cobitidae; genus Misgurnus; species Misgurnus anguillicaudatus. The sequence continues at coordinate 1,639,675 of NC_073358.2, read as the reverse complement.
AAGAGCCGGGCAGGTGGAGAGGGAAGTAAGGTCTGCAAACGCTTCCTCCTCACAGATGGCTTTGTTAAAAACAAAAGATGCAGGAGAACAACCAGGGAGTTAGAAACAAGTAAAACTGTACAGTAGGCAACAAAAGACCCAGCTGTTCAAAGAGAGAGAGAGATTCAAACGCATTTGACGTGCATTTATCTAAAATATATTTCCTAGTCTTCAGCATATGGGATTTTATTTTAGTCGTACAACATCATTAGTAATTTTTTGTTTGTTTTAGAGAAAAGTCGAGTTTTGAATGCATGAATCCACAAGAAATATTACAGAAAGAAATGTTATCTGTACCTTTATTATAAAATACATTCACCAAAGAATAAATGCAGAAGTTAAAACAACTTGGTTTTGCAAGTCAATTCAATGTAATATTTTAAGTTTTGACTTGTGATAAGTTGACATAACTTATAAAACCAAGTTAATATTGTTTACTAGTAAAGTAACATTCAAATATATGTTTTACAGTGTTGCAACCAAACGTAACAAATCCAAATTGCGTTTCCAAAAAGCATTGTAAACGAATAGACAATAAAACTTCTGTATGACAAAACAACAGGCATCATTCATGAAACACAAGCAGAACCATTTACATAAATGATCACATTGCAATAAGTTTATTGTTTAAAATGAGGAGTTTTGTTCAGCTCATGTTTCACAAGGTCACCTGGTTCCAGTACCATATATCTGATGTATGCCTCTTTAACGTAAATGCTTATCTGAGAAGAATCTACCCGAATCGTACGGGGTTTCAGATTGGTGCTGCATTGGCACACAACATAGTTTCAGGATTAAGATGCGGAGAGGGACATTAATGTGACCATTATTAATCTCGGCTATCTCTCTCTCTTTCCTTTAGTAAGATGGATCACCTCTGCCGGACGCCAGCGTCTTGCTTGGCCACGATTACCTAACTTATAATTGCTCAGGGTTGATCTGAAGTTGATGAATGTTCCTCTGCCAGTAATTCACAAATATGTTGGACTTCATCACAGATTCCAGTGGCCGACTAAACTCCAGCGATGCACGCTGCCTTTAATTGAAATCATTAACATGCATGACAAATGACAGAAGTCAACACAAAACCTCATCAGACGACCAGCTCTCACAAACAGAATATGAGACGCAAAGACTCCAGGTGAAATCGCAAAGGGAATTATGCAAGGGGATTTTGGGATGACCCCATATTTAAACCTATCAGCACAATTCAAACTAGTTAGCAAAGAGAAATGTCAGAATATGATTATTAATTTAATGAATATATTACTTAAAGTTTAATAAACTAAACTATTAAATTAATAAACTATTTAATTAAGAAACATTAGATGATATAAATAGTTTTTGAAAGACCCATAGGAAATTACCATGATGGTACTTTAAATCAATTCAATTTTACTTACCTAGCGCTTTTCACAATTGTTCGTGGTTTCCAAGCAAATTGAAATAATGGAATAGCAAAGAACAACAAAAGCAAAAACTTAAAGCTAAAGGGCCTTATCATAAACCCGGCACAAGGTGCAAGTATTTTTGCTAGCTTCAGCTCGACGCAGTTATCATTCTTACGTCCAGCTTCACGTTATTTATAGCAAATGCATTTGCGGCCATTTGTGCACCCATGAGGTGTGTTCAGGCACATTGTTGGCGCATTGCTATTTTGAGGCAACTAAAATAGACTACACTACAATACAATATTTTTTGTTATTTAAAGAGCTCGTTAGTAATAAGAGCCTATAAACGGGACGTGTGTGTATAATAGACATACATGGACACACAGCAGCTCACAGACATTTTTAACTCTTTCCCCACCATTGACCAGTTATCTTGTCAATTTAGAGAAAACATTTGCATAAAAAAAAACGTGTTCCTGATGAGGTTTATTTCAGCTTTTGCTAAAAAAGTTATTTTTTAAAGAAAAATACCCATATTTAAGAGTTTACAAGCAGAGAAAAAATATAGATAAGATGAAACTTCCCCACGTTTTGTTTGTTTGTTTATTGTTTGTTTAAAAGCAGAGGGTCTGTTCGTTCATTTAATATATATATATGCATGTTTATATTTTTTTAGAAGAAAATTTTCCTGGAAGGCATTTTGTGAAACTTTTGTGAAAAAAAATGCTGGCAGGCAACTTTTCAAAAAAGACTGCCGGCGAATAAGTTAAATATAAAAATTAAAGGATTGAAATGTTAAAGATTATTATTGTGTCTCTTGGACATAATGAGGATAGATTACAGGATTTTGGATGGGGAAAAGAGCTGCTTCACCTGTAGCCTGGTGTATTTATTAAAGCCAGTGTATTTATTTATTTAAATGCTACCCGACATTGTATTTGTTGACTTTGTACCTGATGGATATGGTGAGATGAAAAACATTTTTAGAATATATTTTTCAAAACACTGTCCCAGTGCTGAAACGACTCACAGCTAATTCTTTTAAAAAAAAAATTGTTTGCATTTTGCATTCTTATTAAAACCTTACAGTGATCATGCATCATACTTGATCAGCTTATTTTACTTAATACTCCATGACTGAAATAACCAAAGGTTTTAATTTCACAAATAACCCTTTCAATGAATAAATTAGTTTTTAACATCAATCTTAAAGGACAAGTTGGGTATTTTACACTTAAAGCCCTGTTTTCAGATTGTTTATGGTGCAATAGAACGGTTTTGACTGAAATTTCGACATATGCGGCTGCCCCGAGAATTTTAAGGTGTTTGTGTTTCACCTCCCACCTCTACAATGGGTTTATAGGTGCACTGGAACAATCCTTTCTAAAATGCAGTAAACTTTCGCATACAAAGACGTGAAACTCACCGAGTGGTCAGGGGTGTTCACTGATATGCTCACTGATATGCTCACACAAAAATCGCTGCAAAAGACGCATTCCAACAGATGTTTTATTGTAGTTTTTGTCCAACTCCATTGACTTTATATTAAATGTATTAGATGTGTTGTGAGGTACGGTATTACTCCGCGCCGGGAACTTTGTTTCAATTCTTGCAATTGGCAAAGGTTGATTATCGCCACCATCTGGGCTGGAGTGTCTATTATTCAAGCTCTCAGCGGAAGAATGTACGGGTGTGAGGCGTTTGGAAAAATAGGTCCACAAGTTAACATCGAATGCTAAAATACCTGTTGGAAAGCATCTTTTGCAGCGATTTTTGTTTGAGTATATCAGTGAACATCCCTGACCACTCGGTGAGTTTCACGTCTTTGTAAACCAAAGTTTAATGCATTTTAGAAATTATTGTTCCAGTGCACCTATACACCCATTGTAGAGGTGGGAGGTGAAACACAAACACCCGAAAATTCTCGGGGCAGCCGCATATGTCGAAATTTCAGTCAAAACCGTTCTATTTCACCATAAACAATCTGAAAACAGGGCTTTAAGTGTAAAATACCCAACTTTTCCTTTAAACTGGTGGTCTTCATCCTCTGCTTAAAATTTTTTTTAGCTTACAAACTCCGCCATATAAATAGAGAATCGGCATAGCGCATTTAAAGGGGATGGAAGATAAGACTCTAATTGGTTTATTGCACGTTACACCCAAAACACACCCATTACTCATTACGAGAATAGGTACAACCCTTTTAGACTGTGTGCCAGGCGCACAGACCATTTTCCTGCCCTTAAATTAGCAAACGTGGTAATTCAGCAAATTCCTCATCTTTCATATTCCTATTCAATATTCTATACAGTTTGGCCAATTAACTTTTAATTACAACTCCAGAGTAGTTGATGTTTGGTCTGTGGGCATCAAAAAAGAATTTTACTTGTGCAAGATAAACCACGACAGATAGTGCCATGAAAATTGCCTCTAGATATTCCTTAAAAAAAGTCAAACCAGGAAAAATTGGCACACTGTATGAAATATGACAGGCTGAATGATGTGTGCAGTACAGAGGACATTAGCTTGTGGTAATGTTCGGTTTTGCCATTCATCAAAAGCACAGCAGCTGTCGTGCACCCCCTTGATTTATTGACACTTTCATATTGACAGAACAATGGGTTTTGAGCACAGCTGGAGACGCCTGGAGTCGAATCGATTTGGGGATTTTAAGGACCGTTTCAGATGGTGCAGGTCTCCAAGACCTGTGGAGTCTGGATGAGAATCGGCTTACTGCGAAGCTAAAGGCACGATTTTGTGTAGATGTCTGTGATAAACATAACCTCACGCTGCTGGAATCGCTCAACGGTGCCATCTAAATCACAGGAGATCGGCGTCTATAAACACAGCAGTTAAAGTCTACGAGCCACCTAAAGTCTCTGTCTGACTTTCACTGACTGAAGTTTTGGAGCGTCAGCATATCAATCACAGAGGCGATAGCGCTTCTAATAAACAGTGGCGTGGTAATGCATGAATTCATTGTTCCGTCAGAGGCACATTGCAGATGAGTATTGATCCAAAAGCCTTATTGTAAATCACGAAGGGTCGCATGAATCAAGAAAAAATGTCTTACAAACTCCTGTGTGATGCTGAGAAGCTTGGATGTTAAAGCATGTTGGTCACTGAAAGCAATTTACACTCCCATTCGGCTCAAACCTCATTGAATGCAGTTTTATAAAAAGTTATATCATATCTCTTTCAGCAGGCCAAATTGTAAGTGGAGGATCATGTCAAAGAGTACAAACTGTAGAGTTTTGTTTAAATCAATAAATACAAGACAAAAGCAATAATGATGCTGCTTTATATTTAAATACTAATCAGATTTATCCATTTTTAGACAGCGTTGGACCACAGACACAAAGTTGTCTGCCTATTCATTGCTTTCTGTTTTGATGTCGCAACCCTGTCAGTGCTCACGTTGGCAAAATAAATTACGTGAACATGTGTGTCAACATAAAGGTACCAATCCAAACATTTTATGTGTGGCATAGATGCATATTGTTAGACATTTGACTGATGCATTGATTCATATCGATCTATTGCAAGGCTAGTCAACTGGTGGTCCGCGAACCAAATGTGGCCCTCCAATCATCTTTATCCAGCCCGACGGTCATCTTTGTCTGATTTAAAATCAGCATGGATACTTTTATCTTTCCAATGTAAATGACAAATGACAGATGATAAACCTGCAGGAGAGTCATAAAGGGGCTGTGTGGGGTTCCAACTATCTGCGGGTGCATCATTTTCGGATCCAATTTGAGCTTTGGATGCACTAAAAAATATAAAGTTGTGCGACTACACTGCTTGTGACACGCTGACCAGAAGTGATGTATTTTAGTGTGTTTCAATCAAAACAATGTGTGTGAGGTGAAATTTATTAATTATTTTTGTTTAACTTTATCAATAATTCTTGAATCTTTAAAACTGATTGATTACTGATAAGTAAATGATTAAGTATAAATATATTCATAGATTAAATGCTCTTTCGCTGGAATGAGCTTCTCTCTCATGTTGACAATGATTTACAATTAAACTGAAATTTCATTACGACTGCCACTAGGGGGCGAACTCCGTCAGTCGCATCCAAATGTCGTGTACAATGGAAAGGCGGTTTAGACGACAATATATCTTTAAAATATTAAAAAAGAAAACATTAAGAGTAATTTTAGTCATTAGGAGAACACTGACTATATGTTTTGAATACTTGAAATATAACAATTTATGAAAGTTAAACAGTTATAAACAAAATAAATTTAAGAGCTCTAATATAAGTATACCCATCAACTTCCATCATTCATGTGAATGAGCTCCTTATACATCACACAAACATGCACATGCAAACAGCACACAATCGATTAATGTCTGGGTTTAAATGCCAAACTCTTCAGTGGTCCAATAATATAACAGGCTTAGAAGATGAAAATCAAACAGGAAATATGCAAAGTTTGGGGAATAAATCCATCAAATATTGTTTATAAGCCTTTAATACGGTGACGTTCTTCTGAACACAGCTGGCTGAGCACTTTAATGAAATTTAATTTGCTAAGATACGCTTCAGTTTTCCAAAAAATCACCTTGACAAAGCCAGATTTACTATAAACCAGTGCTGAGTCTTAAAGTTATCACAGTGCATAACTGATCACAGTGATTCATTATTAATAACCCAGAATATAAATGTTAGCTGTGTTGTGCTATGATCAATTTTAATCCTTATTTAGATCTACGATCCCATATGGCAAACAAAAAAAAAATTATTTGACCAGAAAATATTTTTTAAATATATGCTCAGTGGCGTAGCAAGTCAGTCCCGGGCCCATATGCAAAATAATTTGTGGGCCCCCTTAAGCCAAAGCCCCCCCAACCTTACCCGTTGGCACTGTTAACTGTGGTTTGCAGGTCTGTTAACAACATATACTTTTAATAAGGTAGTCAAATATTTTTACTTTACTTTTTTACTTTAAAGGGTAGATTTAAATAAAGAAAAATTAAATGTTTTGGGTAGTTTTTGACTCGTGACTAACTTCTCCGCCTTCTCTTTTCTCTTTAAGGCCCCACTTTTATGTTTATATTTGTCCATCCTTAATGTTCATGTAGATAGCCGTTATGTAAAAAAATGATGGCGTAGTAGTCTACAGAAGCCGCGGAGTGCAAAAAAATTATAAACACAAACAAGAAATGACTGAAAAATTAGAAATTATGTAGAAATAAGTAATCACTACACATGATATGCATACAAAAATATATTTATTGCGGCCAGAAATAAAAATTAAATTGAATTTTTTTTTATTAAAAGCTGGGGTGGGCCCCCTATTGGCCTGGGCCCATTTGCACGTGCATACCCTGCATGCCCAGACGCTACGCCACTGTATATGCTAAATACATTTTGTAGAAAGTAATGCTTATTTTTTTTTAATTTGGAAATATTTTTAGTTTTAACCTTCATATAGCCTATCAAGATATCATTTAAATGTATTTCAAGGACAAGCAAATACATTTCTAATTTTACATCCCATATGGCAAAAATGTATTATTTGCCAAATTATATTTTATTTATATGCTAAATACAAGTTAATTTTATTAAGTATATTTTTCAAGTTGAAAATTATTTAATTTTAACCTTTTTAAAACTATTATGTTTACAGGTTTGTAAGAAATGTTTTCTTCCAATGTGACCTTGGATTAAAATATATGTAGGGATAAATATATGTTTATGCTTTAAAATGCATTTCTTTTTAAAATATATTTCAAAACAGACAACAATATATTGGTGAAAATTCATTTTTGTAAACATATTCCAAAATATATTTAAGCAAATATATTTTTGGTCATTTTGTATATTTTGAAATATATTTAAAATATTTTTTTGCCGTATGGGACGCAAATACAGTTCAAATGCTCTGCAATATTCAACAAGAAAACATTTGAATGGATGGTAAAAAATGGGCATGCAATAGCAGAAAGGATTGTAGGGGATTTACTTTCTGTAAAAATAATGTTAACCAGCAACCATTCAGGCGTAGCATTTGGACACTGCTGAAGCCCATAAGGGAAGTAAAAAAAAAACATGTCAAAGCTGAAAATAAGAGCAACAATTACGGATGAATCACACACAAGAAAGTTCATTTTAAATGTCATGTCATCTCTTATAGATTTGCCTTTCATCAGTTGAATATTGAGACTCGATGATGTTTTGTTTTTTAGTTGCTTCAGTAAGCAGCTTTCACTCCGGGTCTTCCCTTTGAATCTCATTAGCATAATGAAGACGGCCCATTACTCAATGTGCCGTGTGCGATGTGACAGACATTTCCTATGAAACTGAGAGCTAATTATTTCCCAGATACATTAAACTGATATAATGTATTCCTCTGAAACGGCTAATCACAAATAATGTGTGTGTTTCCTTTCTCAAAGTTATTATTTGGTCCCTGCCATGGTGTTAAGCACTAATTAAGCTTAATAAATCATTCACAATCTTCACTCATTTACAAGAAATGCATGCAGGCTATAGAGCTGGTTTAGTTTGAACCTGGACTGCTTTTCCAACACTTAAACTTGAAATACGTTCTCAGACATAAAACACTCATTAGTGAGAAAGAGGAAACATGTATGCATTATACAACAATAGAAATAAACACAATGATCACATTTGAACCTATTAGCAGGACATGCTGAATTCTGTGTGTTTACGTTCAACGCTTCAACCTTGTACCCATAAACTGATCATTAGTTAAGATCAATGTTGGGCTCATTACTCAAATAATGCAATTTTAATATGACACACCAATCTACATCTAATGTGCATGCGCTTTTCTGGAAATTGGTCCTATCAATGGTTGCTAAATTCATTAGCTTGCCAAACGAAACAGTGTCTTTAAATGAGTTTATTTGCAAAGGCCCGCACGACTGCAGCTGACAGCTGTGTTAAACACAAAAAACAAAGCACATTAGGACTGTGTACTTTCCCAAATGCCGTGACGTATCACTCCAGTCGAAATTGGTGATAACCTCTGGAGTGTCGTGAAACCGCCGCACGCCGCTATAGGACGGCAACGGCCCGCTACCGCTGCAAAATCCACCATTCATATCCATTCCCAAATAAAAGCAATCACACGCCTCTGTTCCCACTTCCCCTCTCAGGCAAAGGGGGAAGAGACGGCCGCCTCGTTCTGGGATGAAATTGAAATGTTAATGAAAGCTATTTATCATCAGAAAGCAGAAATGATCTAAGCGTGTGAGGAGAGAGAGAGTGTTTTCAGAGAAACTAATATAATCCTATTACCGGACACAAAATACGAAGCGCAACTCTTGTGCTTCATTAAACAACTTTTCAACACTGCTTGACTTACTTGGCAAAGATCATATTCTCAAATGTGCTCCAACTGTTTAAATTTTCCATAATGCACTCGCAACCGAGAACATAATTCCTTAGCTGGCAGGCTTTTAAGAACAAATTTAGTGGGGAATAAAAACCATCCATCGTAATATGTCAAGAAAGCTTTCATAAACCTCACTTAAGATCTGATGTCTGCGGTTTCACGCTGTAAGTCTACACCTGTAAGTCCATACTGAAGTTCACGCTGACACCATGAAAACACATCGCCGTATATGTTGGGCTTGCAACAATGATGAAAACAGCTTGCTTGTGAAAATGTGAAATAAATAAGTCGCTCCCCTGAGGGTCATGAAGTCAACAACAGCTATGGGGCTAACAGAAATAAAGACGTTGAAGGCAGTGTCAGAAGTCTATTAATACTGTAACTAAATGATGAGGAGATGACCTCACTGAGGACAGACATTCACCGGGAAATACTTTTTATTGGTGTTGCAGTAAATACAGAACCACACGGTCGTTAAATATATAATTATAGTTCAAAAAAGAACATAAAACTGTGTATATATATATATATATATATATATATATATATATATATATATATATATATATATATGACATAAAGTATAAAGACAAAACAATACAAAATGTTAATCAGCAGACAGACAGACAAACCGAGATACTGAGAAACAGACTGACTGATAAACAGAAAGGTGGACAGAGAAAGAGACTGAGAGACAGACAGAAAGATGGACAGATAAAGAAACTAAGAGACATACAGACAGATTGACAGAGAAAGAGACTAAAAGACAGACATAAAGATGGACAGAGAAAGAGACTGAAAGACAGACAGAAAGGTGGACAGAGAAAGATAATAAGGGACAGACAGACAGACAGATGGACAGATAAAGAAACTAAGAGACAGACAGACAGATTGACAGAGAAAGAGATTGAGAGACAGACAGAAAGATGGAGAAAGAAAGAGACAGAGAGACAGAGAAAAAGATGGACAGAGAAATAGTCAGTCAGAAAGACAGACAGACAGACAGATGGACAGAGAAAGACACTAACAGACAGACAGATGGACAGATAAAGAGACTAAAAGACAGACAGAAAGATGGACAGAGAAAGAGACTGAGAGACAGACAGACGGACAGAGAAAGAGAATAAGAGACATACAGACAGACAGACAGACAGACAGACAAAGAAAGAAACTAAGAGACAGACAGACAGACAGACAGAGAAAGAGACTGAGACAGAGACAGGAGGATGGACAGAGAAAGAGTCAGTCAGAAAGACAGACAGACAGACAGATGGACAGAGAAAGAGACTGAAAGACAGACAGAAAGATGGACAGAGAAAGAGACTGAGAGACAGACAGACAGACAGACGGACAGAGAAAGAGAATAAGAGACAGACAGACAGACAGACAGACAAAGAAAGAAACTAAGAGACAGACAGACAGACAGACAGACAGACAGAGAAAGAGACTGAGACAGAGACAGGAGGATGGACAGAGAAAGAGTCAGTCAGAAAGACAGACAGACAGACAGATGGACAGAGAAAGAGACTGAAAGACAGACAGAAAGATGGACAGAGAAAGAGACTGAGAGACAGACAGACAGACAGACGGACAGAGAAAGAGAATAAGAGACAGACAGACAGACAGACAAACAGACAGACAGACAAAGAAAGAAACTAAGAGACAGACAGACAGACAGACAGACAGACAGACAGAGAAAGAGACTGAGACAGAGACAGAGACAGGAGGATGGACAGAGAAAGAGTCAGTCAGAAAGACAGACAGACAGACAGACAGATGGACAGAGAAAGAGACTGAGAAACAGACAGAAAGATGGACAGAGAAAGAGACTGAGAGACAGACAGACAAACAGACAGACAGAAAAAGAAAGAAACTAAGAGACAGACAGACAGACAGACAGACAGACAGACAGAGAAAGAGACTGAGACAGAGACAGGAGGATGGACAGAGAAAGAGTCAGTCAGAAAGACAGACAGACAGACAGATGGACAGAGAAAGAGAATAAGAGACAGACAGACAGACAGACAGACAGACAAAGAAAGAAACTAAGAGACAGACAGACAGACAGACAGACAGACAGAGAAAGAGACTGAGACAGAGACAGAGACAGGAGGATGGACAGAGAAAGAGTCAGTCAGAAAGACAGACAGACAGACAGATGGACAGAGAAAGAGACTGAAAGACAGACAGAAAGATGGACAGAGAAAGAGACTGAGAGACAGACAGACAGACAGACGGACAGAGAAAGAGAATAAGAGACAGACAGACAGACAGACAAACAGACAGACAGACAAAGAAAGAAACTAAGAGACAGACAGACAGACAGACAGACAGACAGAGAAAGAGACTGAGACAGAGACAGAGACAGGAGGATGGACAGAGAAAGAGTCAGTCAGAAAGACAGACAGACAGACAGACAGATGGACAGAGAAAGAGACTGAGAAACAGACAGAAAGATGGACAGAGAAAGAGACTGAGAGACAGACAGACAAACAGACAGACAGAAAAAGAAAGAAACTAAGAGACAGACAGACAGACAGACAGACAGACAGACAGACAGAGAAAGAGACTGAGACAGAGACAGGAGGATGGACAGAGAAAGAGTCAGTCAGAAAGACAGACAGACAGACAGATGGACAGAGAAAGAGACTGAGAAACAGACAGAAAGATGGACAGAGAAAGAAAATGAGAGACAGACAGACAGAAAAAGAAAGAGACTGAGAGACAGAAAGATACAGACAGACAGAAAGATGGACAGAGAAAGATACTAAGGGACAGACAGACAGAGAGGCTGAAGGACAGAAAGACAGATGGACAGACAGAATGTCAGACAGAGAGACTGAGAGATAAATAGATGTAATGTAAAAAGAAAATGTAGAATAATAGTAAGTTATTTTATCTAACTGTATGTATGAATACCCATATAAAGAATAATTATTTTCTTGTTATGGGTCTGTTGAATACATAATTTCCCATTAAATACACGCACACACACACACGCACACACTCGTGCGCACAAGCACACACACAAACACACAGAAGTAATAGTTGCATTGGTTGAGTTCAGCTGTGATTAACTCACCTCACTTCTCCTGGGTCTTCAGTAACCAACACATCTGTCTTACAGCTGGCTATAGGATTGATTGACAGCTCAACCGGAGGAACCACAAAGCTCTTACTGACTGGCAGCCAAAGGCCTTGACCAAGACTGTAGGATGACCTGCAGAATGATGGACATCAACACAAAGAGGCTTACAAGTCAGCTGAATATCAATGAGTACTGAAGTACAGACGGCTGAGAGAGCCTTCATATATTATTCACATACACAAATAAAGACCATCAATAATAATAACACAAACAAGGATGTTTCATAACAATAACTACAATAACAAACATTATATAGAGTTGTTGATAATGGACGAGATTCTGAATACAGTCTAGAAGATAAACAATCATTGTAACATATGAAAGAAACCTTCACTTGAAAGTGGACTTAAATAATGCTGAAAACTAGGGCTGCATTATGATTAATCACAAAAAATGACATATATATAAATACACACACATGCAGCCCTATTGAAAACTCAAAGCATCTCATCTGGTATTCATTCTGTCTTTGCTGTCATTAACTACTGTTATATACCGATAACGCTTTTTAATATTTCCACTTATGACCACATCATTAATGGGAGGAAATTAATCTACTTTCAGACCGACAGGAATACTACAGGAATACCAAGTGTAGCAATGCCTACAGACACAAAATATTCCCGATGTTTCTTCAGAAGCAACCTTAAAATGTCACAAATGACAACTTTGATCTACATTATCCCTAAAGGCGTATATACCACAGCACTTATATATGACACGTAGGCCAGGGGCGGTTTACCAGACGAGGTTTAGATTAATCCAGGACTTAGATATAAAAGAACATTTAAGTAGTTTTTACAAACATACCTTACAAAAAACCACACTGGTGTGCATCTTGAGACAATACAATGGCACCGATATATGTTAAGATGTTTTAGTGCAAGATGTTTTTAAATTAAGGCAGCTCAAATATGCATTTTAGTCTGGGACTAGGATAAGCCCTGTCCGGGATACCATTCCATGGGGTGGTTTCCCGTACGGGGATTAGCTTAAGCCAGGACTAGATCTTGGTTTAATAAGGAAATATAACTAGTTTTAACAAACATGCCTTACTAAAAACATCACTTGTGTGCATTTTGAGGCAAAACAAAGGACACTGATGTATTTTAAGATATGTCAGTGCAAGTTGTTTTCAGTTTGGACAGCTCTTACATTTATTTTAGTCTAGGACTAGTCTAATCCCTGTCTGGAAAATCACCCCATAAAGTATTACTGAAAAGTTTTAAACCACATGTCACCATTAGATTAGTTGTTTTATAAATAATTATCAAATATAATTATTTTCAGTCTCTTTAGTAGAATACAACCAGAAAATACAGGATATATTAATGCAAAAATATTTAAGTATTAAAACAAACAAAGCATAAAATTATAAATTAAAGTATCTTTACTGTGAGCTTCTCAGGAAGGATCTTAAACCCAAATAAAATCTTAAAGGACAAGTCCATTTTCTTTAAAAAAATCCAGATATTTACTCACCACCATGTCATCCAAAATGTTGATGTCTTTCTTTGTTCAGTCGAGAAGAAATTATGTTTTTTGAGGAAAACATTGCAGGATTTTTCTCATTTTAATGGACTTTAATGGACCCCAACACTTAACAGTTTTAATGCGATTTAAAAGTGGAGTTTCAAAGGACTCTAAATAAGGCATAAGGGTCTTATCTAGAGAAATTATTGTCATTTTTGGCAATAAAAATAAAAATATGCACTTTTAAACTTTTAAACTTCTCGTCTTCCTCCGGCTGTGTGATGAGCCAGCGCGACCTCAGGTAATTCCGTAATGACGTCGAAAGGTCACGTGTTTCATATAGAGACAGAGCGCAGCACGTCATAACCTGAAAACCACGCCCACCGTACTATGAAAAGTTGCATGTTTCCACTTTTGTGTCTTTAAACATTTTTTGGGGTTGACAGCTTATAAAAAACTTATTTCTGGGTTTTTTGGCTTGTTAGCTGTACATATTGTCACACACAGAGGCGTCATGCCCATTCAAACTGAGGGGGCACCTGCCCCCTTGGTTTTTTTGAGCCAATGGATTTTGCATCCAACCTCAAAATCAAATAAGCGTCCATTAATCTGTTATTTGACTTTTAATCTGTTTAATATGCACAATATTATACATTCTGTGCTGCATCCTTGTCACTTTTCAGAGATTTTCGCCGTTTTGATAGTGTTTTGATCATGTTACATTACTTTTATTCTGGCGGCAGCTGGCGCTGCAGTCAGAGCGCAGTCACAGACGTCATCAGTGTCTGGGTGCGCTCACGAGCTCTCTGCTGTTGCTGGCTTGCTGCTGCATTTGGCTATCTGAGGAATTAAAACGTGTTAGAAACGCTCACAACATTTCCAAACCCCAGTACGGTAATGTGTCCTCTGTGTAGAAAATGTATGGTTTTAGATGTGACCGTCTCAACGTTATATTAGTAGAGATTCATATTCTTGGCACAACACCAAAGTTCGCCAGAGTTCACGCGGGCGCGGAATCTCACATGCAGCTCACATGAGGTAAAATTTAATGCAAAAATCCTCTAATAATTTTATCTAAACATATTTTTTAAAATCATTATTGAACATTAAAATCAATCACGTGGCTATAGCTTATGTCATTTTCGTTGTTTATACTTTATGGATTTTATATGATAATGTAGTTGTTGTGCAAAATGCATTAATGACACAATTAAACAAGCCATTAAGACTTAAATAAAACATGCCGTTTCAGATGTAAATATGATGCAAATGTGTCATTATTCCGATTGAATAGTATTTGTTATACAACAGTTCTTTCTGGTACTCGAATCTGATAGGCTAAGATATATGCGATATTGTGCTGATAACGGCACTGTAACCGCTTCACCTTTCGTATTATTCCGCCACCTAGTGAATGGAGGTCCTAAGCAGGCTCATCTCTGAATGGAAAAACACAGACGCGCTGTTTGAATCACTCTCCGTGTGTCTCATTAGTTTACTAGCTCATAAATCAGTCTGTGAATCCCCAATCAGAGGTTATTATTCCGTCAAAGATCAGCGATCTTGGATGTTACGTTAAAGTTAATGGGAGAAATGTCACATCGTGTGGACGATTAACACTTGGAAAGAGGAATATAAACACTCGTTTTTTTCTGGAGCTATATCTTTTATCAGAACGCGAAAACACCGTGGAACTGCAGGTAAGCACCGCAGCTTTTAAATGTGGACATTGATCATTTACTTTATCGTGACGTGACTATTAAAACATGTTATGAGATATCGCCACTGATATATTTATAAGCAGCATGCAAAAACATCTCTCTGACACTTATAAAAAAACGTTTTATATAGTACTGACAAGAACAAAGTTTAATAATAATAATAATCGAGTGCTCGTATCGCGTTAAGAATAAATGAGAAAGCAATAGTAACGTTACACATATAGTTTTATTAACTTTTACCTCGCGCCAAAACAATAACAAACACAAAAGACACTAAATATGAATAAAAAAACAAGTACTAGTTTGATCATGACACCAAATACTGCTGATTTGATCTCATTTTGCCGATCATAAACAAACAAGGCCAACATGAGAGCCAGGGTATCTCTTTCAGACATGTAGCCCAGAGAGGGCGGTGGTCAGCGGGGCGAGTGAACACTGACGTCCGCTCATGCTTTGGTTCTCATTCGTACCGAATCTCACTAAGCAAACGTTCAAACAGGCGCTATCTTTACTAATCGACTGCAGATTTAAATATAATACAAATACATTCTCGACTGAACTAATCTTAAAACTACACTTTGTGACCAAGAAACGGTAATATAAAGTAACGGCTTTTCCGTCCATTGAGTTGTTATGAGCTTCAAAGCAGCCGAAAGTTTTACCTGTCATTCTGGCCGCCCTCAAATCCGTGGCGGAAGAAGTAGTTCTCAAAGAGGCTTTTAAAATAACTCCGTTGTTGTTTTCTGGTTTTCGTTTTTTAAACGTGTGCCGTCGAACTGTTGTATAAAAGCAATATCGCTCTCGGAGTCGTGTGATATAGCTCTATATCATCACGGCTGTGATGATATAGAGCTATATCACACGACTCCGAGAGCGATATTGCTTAAATATTAAAGTTAGTCATCACTCTTATTTTGGAGTTTTTTGCATGAAAGCAGTGGTTTTCAGCCCCCGAGTGGGCGTGGTTTTTAAATTTGCATAACTGTGCTCTGTCTCTATATGAAACGCACATTTGCATACCATTTTAAACAATAAACTGACACAAAGAGATTAATATCATTCGACATACAAACAACATCTGATCGACCCTCTTTCTTTTAAACACTGGAGCGTAGTTTTGCATACGTCCTCTGTGACCTCTTGACATGATGACGTATTACATGAGGTCGTGCTGGCGCGTCACAGGACCGGAGGAAGACAAGAAGTTGTGGTTTAAAAGTGCATATTTTTATTTTTCTTGCCAAAAATTACAATCATTTCGCTAGATAAAACCCTCATGCCTCATTTGGGATCATTTAATGTCCTTTGAAACTGCAATTTTATACTGCATTAAAACTGTTAAGTTTTGGGTCCATTAAAGCCCATTAAAATGAGAAAAATCATGGAATGTTTTCCTAAAAAAACATAATTTCTTCTGGACTGAACAAAGAAAGACAACATTTTGGATGACATGGTGGTGAGTAAATTATCTGGATTTTTTTTTAAAGAAAATTGACTAATCCTTTCATAATTCTAATTCAAATAATGACTTCAGGACTATATACATTGCTTATAAGACCAGCACTCAATGCAAAAGTTTGTGTCACAGCTGACCTAAACTAACAGTATTGATGATTACCAAAATGTTTATGTTTGTGTAATGATTAAAGGGATTGTTCACCCAATATGAACATTCTGATCATCTTATCCTCATGTTGTTCTAAATCTGTATGAGTTTATTTTTTTCTGATGAACACAAAAGAAGATATTTTGATAAATGATGGTAAGCACAAAACAAACATTTACCGTCAATTGTGTGCTTACCATCATTTATCAAAATATCTTCTTCGTCATTTATCCCAATACTTACATAGTATTTATTTTCCTACTATGGAAGTTAATGGTTACAATCAGTTGTGTTAGTATTCAGGTCCAAGTACAGTTTGAATGTGATCCACAGTCATTTGCACATCATCGTGCATCTAATTCATCTTTCGTGCACAAAGTCGACATGATGTTTAGCGGATTTTGATATAAATGCGGTATTTCTAAATGACACAAGGCTAAAGACATTTGATGAACATATAATACATGCTGAGAACATTTGATTAATATTATTATTTCATTTTTAATGCCGGTGGCATTTAGCGGCTTTTGCATCTGAGCTCTTTAAATGTTCCAATCATATAAATGGACACATAGTTTAATAAACAGCCTCTATATAAAATCTTTACATAATGTAATACTTTTTTGAATTTTATAAAGCTCAAAACAGTAAAAATTGATCTTTCTGAGGTACATAAATGTATGTACTGTGGTATGAACAGTCACACCAGCCTTATGCACCTCCGACATACATCAGAGCGATTTGTTTGCCTGAAACTCATCCGTCACGCATGCATTCAGGTCTGAAGGTAGCCCTGCTCTTGACCCTGGACTGAGACAAGCACATCTGAATTATTCTCAATCAATGCATACTTCCATTCATAAATCAGACAGCGATATCCTCGGCCGAGCTCCCGAGCATCAATTGACACTTCAGAGGGCATCGATCGACTCCCTGAGACTCGGCTATCAGTCAACTTGCTGTCAGATGAACTAAATGCCTTCTGTGGTCAGATGCTCAATGGTTTGGTTTAGTGCAGAGCGATGAGAGGAATTTATTTTCATCTTTATTATCATACCCAATGAGGGAATATCGGTTCAAGCCTCGCGTCTGAAAACGAGGAAGGAGGCAGAAATATATCTCTGTGTTTAATTAACACAAGACAGGGTTTAATTGAGAGAAGCAAAGTGGGATATTGGTATTACATTAGGTAGTTGGGCAGTGCACAGCGCACATTTGTTTCAGCTGAGCTGGTCACACTAGGGGTGCGCTATGATCTCAAATGTATTTCACACATAGAGGATTTTATTGTACATCACAGTAATGGTAAAGCATACATCATAAAGATTTATTTCTTTTTGAAAACTTTCTGAAAAATATAAAAGCTCCCATATAGCTCAGTGGTACAAAGGTCATGGGTTTGAACCTACGGAGCATGCATACTGGTAAAAATGTTATACCATGTAATGCATTTTAAGTTGCTTCGGATTCAAGCATCTGCCAAATGCATAAATGTAATTTTTTTCCCATAATCAGTTAAACACTTGATGTGCTCCTGTACTGGTAAAGCATTGAGGTCATGGGTTCAATCCCAAAGAAAATGTATACCTTAAATAAAATATGAGTTGCTTTGGTAAAGTATCTGCCAAATGCATAAATGTAAATAGTTTTGTATAATTTAGGTAAATACTTGTTGTGCTCCTGTACTGGTAAAGCATTGAGATAGCAGAGCAAAAGGTCATGGGTTTAATCCCAAAGAAAATGTATACCTAGTATGCAATATAAGTTGCTTTGGATACAAGCATCTGCCAAATGCATAAATGTGAATATTTTTGTATAATCTAGTTAAATACCAGTTGTGCTCCTGTACCGATAAAGCATTGCGTTAAAAGTGCAAAAGGTCATGGGTTCAATCCCAAGGAACACACATACTGATAAAATGTATACCTTGAATGGACTTATAAGTTGCTTTGGGAAAAAGCATCTGCCAAATGCATAAATGCAACCTCATTCTCATAACATCTTTGATAAAAACAAATGTATAATAAATATAATTCTGGTACTACATTTGTATAGATTTGATATTTAACGGAACAGTATGTGGGATTGTGGCCAAAACTGGTACTGCAATCACACAACTGGTGGCCAATACACAACATGACAACATAAACATCAGTTGACAATATTCTGGCCAGACCACTGTTGTCAATGATATAAGTATTTGAAATAAAAATGATTTCTTAATGTCTACTGACATATCAGGGTCATTTTATGATTCATTGATATACATTTCTTACATACTGTTCCTTTAAAGTCCTCATGTAAATAATAAAAAATATAAACACATAAACATCATTCACTCTGCTGTCAGCGTGCATGAATCCACCTGACTTTACTTATTCACAAGCGTACAGAAATCTAAAGTGACGTGCTGCGGTTTGTGACCTGTACTTGTCTCCTTTCTAAGCCCAACATTATATCAAGCACATGAAATATAAATACTGTATATAAAGCTACTATATATTCACGGTGGACCTGGACCCTGCTTTAAAAGCTCCAGAAACTCCACCAGGTAAGACAAGCCTGAGGCAAATTCATTCTGGAAAGCCCCCGAGGCCTTCAGAAGCAATGTGAGGGCGACTGACAGCAGACGAGGGACGCCCGTCTGGACACCCAAGGGATTGTCATGTTCGGTATGGGACATTCAGACAGCTCAGTAGACAGACATGGAGATGTGGATTTGTGCTTACCTGAAGATCTTCTCAGGTGCCTGTTCACCTGTCACGAGATCGTAACCCCTCTCCAGGTTCGAGTACGGCCACGGACTGTGGACCAAACGCAGAAAAGCCTTTATGAACATCATGCACAATGATACATACACGCATGCTAGGATGAAGGTAAGTGGTTGCCAGGGTGTTGCTATGTGGTTAGTTAATGTGAAGCCAATATTACTAATAAACGATCATAATGCTGCTCGGTTGTCAACACTAACTGCGGTCTGTTTCTGTCTTAAGCGCAACACTGTCCCACTTTTTATCTTCCCCTCGACCCAGGAGTTGACGTTTGGCCCAAATGTTTCATGCTGTTATATTAGACCAGCTGTTGACTGAGTTCATTAACATGCACAGCCAGAGTTACTACACTACAGTTGGTGTGAGGTGATGAATAATATCTCTCTCTTTGTCTCTCTTTTTCACCTCTCCGTTTGTTCGACTCTGACACTCACCCTTCATTGCGACCCCAATCGGTGCGAACGCACAGATGCTCGTGCTCCGGGTCAGACTCGTAACCCTCCAGACAGCTGCATTCACCTGTGAAAACACAACACACAGACCGATTATATTCATGTATCCCTCATGTCCACGTGGCGTCCAGCGGTCGCTCAGCTCATGGGTTCGGTCAGTCCAAAGCTTTGTAAAGGCAACGTGATGTGAACCATATCAGATCTCTCTTATCTTTAAAAGCCCTCAGTATACAGATATATGATACACAGAGATGCTTGTCTATACGTGTTGTCAGGAGAAAACCAAAGATATGTCACCTGTGTGTTTTATAGGCCATTTTGTGTTTCTGTACAATAAAACTTTACACTGTGAAACCACACAGCGTATAATCATCCCAAAGTACAATGAAAATTGTTTGGTTTCTTTCTTTTAAGTTTCAGGTTTCGAAAGATTGCCTTTCGAAAAGCATTTGAACACTTTTGTTGGGCATGCTGTTATTGCATAGCAATATATTGCATTTGGTATTGAATGATGCTAGTGCTTTTCTCACAACTAACTTCACTTTTATGAGCCACTTTGATTTCATGATTTTTTTATTGATCAATTTTAAAGAGTATGCTTCATTTAATGGTTTAAAATGAAATAAACTTCCCATCTTTCTTAAATGAAACTAATAAACTTGATGAGCTGTTATCTAAAGCATTGACGTTCAGATGTGTAACTCTTTTAAACATAAGCATAACTCTGATAACATGAAAGAACTCAGAATTTGGCCGTTTGCAACATAATTTGTATTATTAAAGTTGACCAAATCTCAGTTTTTACAGTCAGAAAGCCTCAAACATGCTTTCATATTTATCAGAGGAAACTTCAATATTTGTTTGCGGCTTTTCTTGTCTTAGTGATCAAAGCACAGCGACTGTTATTGCTTCTATTTTCTTCTTGTCTTGACCTGCATGGAAATCAAAGTATAAGCGCCTTTTATGCTGCCAGAGTTTATGATTTGCAAAACAAGATATGAACCGTACAATTCATAAAATAAAACTAAAATAGAAAAAAAAACATTTATGCAGTGTCATCTGCTGTACTACTACAATTCAAAGACATTCACATTTGTCAAAGAATGTTATGAATAGTAAGAGAGAGTTTTTAATATTTTTATTCAGGTGCAGATAAAGCTGTCTTAACCTACATATACTTCAACTTATACAACTGTTTAGGTAATTTGTCCATTCTCGCAATTGCGACCCACAGATGTGTTTACAACATTAGCTAATCTACCGGCAGCAGGTCAAACTAAACCCTTTCCCCGGCCAATTATAGATTACTGTAAAAAGTGTTGTTGGGAGGAAAGCGTTTTCGAGATAAATTGTCAATAGCGGGAATAGAGTTAAGATTTGTGAATGAAAATACTGGTTTTGCAATGACTTATTGGTATATGATTTTTAAATGAAGGATTAATTGTATTTATATTATACTTTACACTTCAGGCATTTTGAACAAAAAAAAACACACTAATTTATTAATGAAACACAGCATACAAAACAGTATTTTTTGTGTACCAATGATGAACATTCAATTTATGAGGAAAATACGCAACAGCAATCATTACAGTGTCTACTGTAATTCTTAAATCTGGTATACACTCGTTTAAAACATCATCTTTGATTATGAAATATTATTGGCTGTCGTGTGTCTCATTAGCAATAGCATCATTACGTTAGCTTGCAATGCGAAACGTTATTGGCTCTCGTCAACGATCGCATCATGTTCTTATGTTCTGGTTTATGTTTGAATGAGACTTGACTGTGTGTGTCTCTGTGCTTTGCGTTCACGTAGTTTTTCATATAATGTGATTGTACACTCACTTAAAGGATTATTAGGAACACCATACTAATACTGTGTTTTACCCCCTTTCGCCTTCAAAACTGCCTTAATTCTACGTGGCATTGATTCAACAAGGTGCTGAAAGCATTCTTTAGAAATGTTGGCCCATATTGATAGGATAGCATCTTGCAGTTGATGGAGATTTGTGGGATGCACATCCAGGTCACGAAGCTCGCGTTCCACCACATCCCAAAGTTGCTCTATTGGGTTGTGATCTGGTGACTGTGGGGGCCATTTTAGTACAGTGAACTCATTGTCATGTTCAAGAAACTAATTTGAAATGATTCAAGTTTTGTGACATGGTGCATTATCCTGCTGGAAGTAGCCATCAGAGGATGGGAACATAAAGGGATGTACATGGTCAGAAACAATGCTCAGGTAGGCCGTGGCATTTAAACAATGCACAATTGGCACTAAGGGGCCTAAAGTGTGCCAAGAAAACATCCCCCACACCATTACACCACCAACAGCCTGCACAGTGGTAACAAGGCATGATGGATCCATGTTCTCATTCTGTTTACACCAAATTCTGACTCTACCATCTGAATGTCTCAACAGAAATCGAGACTCATCAGACCAGGCAACATTTTTCCAGTCTTCAACTGTCCAATTTTGGTGAGCTCGTGCAAATTGTAGCCTCTTTTTCCTATTTGTAGTGGAGATGAGTGGTACCCGGTGGGGTCTTCTGCTGTTGTAGCCCATCCGCCTCAAGGTTGTGCGTGTTGTGGCTTCACAAATGCTTTGCTGCATACCTCGGTTGTAACGAGTGGTTATTTCAGTCAAAGTTGCTCTTCTATCAGCTTGAATCAGTCGGCTCATTCTCCTCTGACCTCTAGCATCAACAAGACATTTTCGCCCATAGGACTACCGCATACTATATGTTTTTCCCTTTTCACACCATTCTTTGTAAACCCTAGAAATGGTTGTGCGTGAAAATAGCAGTAACTGAGCAGATTGTGAAATACTCAGACAGGCCCGTCCGGCACCAACAACCATCCCACGCTCAAAATTGCTTAAATCACCTTTATTTCCCATTCTGACATTCAGTTTGGAGTTCAGGAGATTGTCTTGACCAGGAACACACCCCTAAATGAATTGAAGCAACTGCCATGTGATTGGTTGATTATATAATTGCATTAATGAGATATTGAACAGGTGTTCCTAATAATCCTTTAGGTGAGTGTATGGCTTCAGTTTGCAAGGTTTGCAACGTAAGTTGTTTGTAATACTTTCTTACTGTTGTTTATTGGTAAATTTATGCAATAAATAACTGTGTGTTGTGTTTTATAGGCCACCACTAGATGGGGTAAATCCTACTTATTGTCCCTTTAATGCACCATGAACTAACATGAGTAACTGTATTGACTTTAACTAACATTAACAAGAATTCATACAGCATGCTGAAAATATTGTTTGTTCATGTTAGTTAATGCATTTGCTAATGTTTACTAATACAACCTTATCATAACGTGTTACCGAATTATTTCATATCTTTATCAGTTAATGTGCTTTAAATGTATCATTAAAGAGAAGATAAACTACATCAAATCTGACTAAACACAGTAGAACAGCTATAAGAATACAATATTATTTAAAATAAGATTGTTACCTCTCTTTCACAGAAGTTAAATAAGTTAAGATAACAGCAGACTCTAAAAACCCATAAAGTCAGATAAGAAGATCCTCAGATATGAGGTTAATTCCTGAACCGCTGCGCTGGCCGGAGGGAAAATGAAACAATGATAAAAGTCATTTCACAAACAGCCCGCGCAGACATTCATATTTCATGAGCTGGAGGGATGAATATTAGAAATAATATGCACTCGTTTGTATTCACACCATGATCATAAGATTCATCGAGTTTTAGAGCTCTGATTTCATGATTTATTCTCATAAAAATATGTAAATATGTAAGTCAAAATGATTTTATAATTTTGTGCTACAAAAACTCTTATATACAAAACAGGTTATGAACGTAATTTTACACAAAATACTGAATAAAAATATAATAAAAGTTGCTGGCAGATCTGTACATGCAGACGAAAGAGATGTAATTAGTTTAATACTCAAGTATTTCATAATTTATATCCCATGACTGCATAAGTATGTGACAGATTCCTCCGTAAGAGCTCTTCTGTACGACACGGCAAACCTTTCTATCTTATAAAACCGCCGAGCACCAGTCAACACAGCTTCTCTCCATCATGTCACTATTATTCTGATTTAAAGGATTTCAGTGATGGTTCAGCAGGTGGATTGTCTGTAAATGGTCGTCCTTCGAAATCCTGTAAGCGATGCTTTGTGTGTCATAGCGTCTCGAAGGATTATTGAAGTCTTTTTTGAAGAAAGTTAGAAAGTGTTTTGAGTGACTCTGTTTGAAGGACAACATTCAATCGCTTCTCACACGTGTACACTTGTATGTTTTTGGCTCTGCTCTCAGATTTGCCTTGACTCCTCTATTATGCTGAAGTAATTCAGTTGACCTGAAATAAAGACGTCTGAAAAGGCAATTTGGCATCAAAGGTTGGATTTACACTGCAAATCTTAAAGGATTAATACACTTTCTTAAAAAAATCTGATCATTTATTCACCCCCATGTCATCCAAGATGTTTATATCTTTCTTTGTTTAGTCAAGAACAAATTAACATTCCAGGATTTTTCTCATTTTAATAGACTTTATTGGACCTCAACAGTTTCAATGCAGTTTAAAAGGATTCTAAACGATCACAACCAAGGCAAGAAAAATAAAAAATATGTACTTATAAATCACAACTTCTCGTCTTGCAATAGCCGTGTAATGTGCCAGTGTGACCTTACATATTACATAATCACGTGGAAAAATCATGCATAACGTATGCAAAACTATCACTCCAGTTTTTACAAGTGTTGAGAAAGAGGAGTTTTATAGAAAGATTATAGAGCTTTATTTCTGTAACAAGACACAACTTCAACATTACCCCACCAAGTCGTCCTCCATTGCGCTGCTAAAAAGAGTCATGTGATCACGGGAGGTGTCCACCTGAGTTGACGTCATTTGCCAACGTAGCATTTTCAATGACGCACGACACGTCTTGAAATGGAAATATCCGATCTGTCCACTTATATTGCGGACGCAAATGCATGTATCCGATTCATATTCGAATTATTTCCGATTATAAACCGATCAGAGAATACTGAAATCTATGCAATTTTTTCCTACTTACATGTTTGCATGTCATATGCGATCTGTGCCACATGGGGAAAAATCTGAATTGATTCACTTTAAACATGCAATGGAATGTTTAAATAAGTCCTAACTATATCAGCCTAGGAAATCACAACTTTTGACTCTTCTGTAGTTACTTCGTGTACTAAGGCAGACAGAAAATTAAGTTTTAAATAGGAAAATATCGAAACTTTTTGGTTATATTTTTGCCCGATGTTAATGGTCTAATCAGATTCAATGGATTATGCTAAGCTATGCTAAAAATGGTAGCGCCAGACCCGGAGATCAGCTGAATAGATTCCAAAACTGTAAAACTCAAATGTTTAACTCTAGGGGAGCTGGAAATGAGCATATTTTCAAAAAAAGTGGACTGTCCCTTTAATACTTGAGACCAGGCTGAGTATGCATACATTTTGGCCATGCAGTATAACATCCATCATGTTTACACTGTCATATGACATTAGCAGTGTTCAGCTATCACTGCAGCGCCCAGGGAGAAACTGTGAGAAACGTGCCTTGTTCAAGGGCACCCTGCCAGCCGTAAGACTCGAACCGACAACTTTTGGGGTACAAGGCCAACTCTCTAACCACTCGGTCACGATGTCCCTAAAGATAGGTGTGGTGGCTCCAAAGCTCCCATGGCCTCGTGGGATAGAAAAACATCCATTCAAGCATACTGAGTAATCTCAGCAGATGCAGTAGACCATCTGGATGTTCCTCACTTTTCGTTGCGTCCTGCGGTTTCTTGCATATACTGTACTACTTACGTCGAAAACTGATTTTCACATACAGTACTACATATAGTATGAAAATACATATTATTTGGACACAGGGTGTGATGGAGAGCCTGGTGAGGGTATAACGGTACAACAAAAAGCCTTTTCCTTGGAGAAAAGAGATGGAGTGCATCAGAATCGCATTTGCAGAGGTCAAAGCTGCAATGACATTGAACATGCACACCGGCTCTCCAGTACAAGCACAATTCTGCTTATAAAATGGATTGCACAGTAAGCAAAACTTTTATCAACCAACCTTGGTCTGCGATCGTCTTATCTCACCTTTAAAAGATATGAGTTCACGACGCTCCTGCGGTGCAATGCGAATAAAGCTGAATAGTTTTTCTTCTCATTAACATCATAACTCATGGTCACACACACACACACACACCTGAGACACGCACCTGATCACAGCAAAAGTAGAAAAGTTGTGCTGGCAGTGCCAACGGTGAAAGAGTTTAAGCTGTACTCTGACCGAGATCATAAAATGAATTTATTGCAAGCTTTCAGATACAATACAAAGAGCTAGCGATGTCCTTGGTTTCAAATGGAGCATCGAATGGATTGTGGGCTCACATTTATGTAAACTTCATTTACTGTAGCCTTGCTTTCTATGTTTCACACGATGAAAGATTTGACCAGAATCAATTTGATTAAAACGTCTTTGCTTTTAAACCGCGGGTGATAACCAGACACCTTCATTAAAATCTCAAGAAAGGCAACGCAGGCATTTTTCTGATCTGGAGGTTCATCGCGTGGGCATGAAGAAGAAGAAGATATTGCTGTTTAGATGAACACTTCTTGGCGTCACACAATCGCGAGGGATGCGATTCATCACGTCCGACTGTTTCAAAGACACACGGACAGCAGTACAGAGAATAAATACGTCTGATAAACCTCGACGCTACGAAATGACATAACCATTTCGTCCTCTTTTAGTCGTCTGTGTAGGAGAGAGAATCTGGGAATATTTATAGCAGATGAACACAAGAGAGGGTTGGCTAGTTTTTATTAAGTCATGAGCGAATCATACATTTGCGAGGCGGCCCGCGAGAGAGGAGAGCAGAGCTGATAACCTTGCGGTTTAATCAAAAGCCGGTTGTGGGTCGAGATTGAGCTGGCGCTGGGCCCGGACGCCCGAACGCTCTCTCACAGAGTCGTGTGTGTGTGGAGAGACAAGAGGCTTTTATCAGCCAATTCTCCAGCAGAGACAAACGTCTGATAAAACTCAGCACAGCTGCGCTCGCAACCAGCGAGATACATGAGCGCAGCAGAGATCGCATGCTCACAGCATCTGATGTGCGCAACATTACACACCTCTGCTTTTGTTTCAAGGAATCGTTCATCTAAAAATGTCTTGATTTAATTGTTCTTGTCTCGTTTCAAATCCATATGACAATGAGAAATGTTAAGGTGTTATGCTGGTTAAAATCATTTTGTTAAGTGATCTAAATGTATTTTTATAAATATATATGATCTGTGCAAGCAAACTACTTAACTTTCCTTCTCTTCTTGGATTCGCTTCGGGTCTGTGGTATGTTTTATGTGTTTTGGAGGAGGCGTGGCTTTGGACGGCATTTTGCGGAAGGGTGGAATCGTATGCATGCAGTGCTATCAGGCTAAAGTTAGCATTTTCCAAATCACTGAGTTCACTTTTATTAATGTATTTAGTGCTGATTTATATTTAGGATACATATATTGAACAACATGTGGGTGGTTCTCACGAAACCATTGAAACACCACGGCACTAATGATTTTGGCTTTGAAATGTGTAATATAGTAACATTAGGGGGCATCGGAATTGGCGCAATGCTGTGTTCTGCCTTGCACAATGTGTGATTTCAACATAAGAATTTATAATTGTAAATTTTATCTCATTTTCTGCTAAAAAATTCTCATTACCGCAATGTGTCCGGCTGTGTTTGAACATGCGTTATGTTGTAATTTAATCAAATTAACACAAAAATATTAAGAAAAAAAAATAAATGGATGTTTTGCTAGACTACTTTAGATGACAGAAAAAATATCTACTGAATATACATGTATAATAATAGTGAGGAAAAATTGGGAGGATGATGTGTCCATGCCTGATGTTCTCATCCTCCGCGGCACTTTTTGAGGGCGGTTTAAGCACACATACAGAATTTTGATGAAGTTTGATTTTGAGTGACCAAGCACATGGACCAGTTACTTCAAGATGGCTACCAGGTAAGATCATTTTTTTACAGTTCATTTGAAATATTGTCTTGTCAGAATGCTTACACGACATTTTGATTATCATTACCGCAACAGATACTTATTAAATGTTAATTTAATGAATAGAAGCATAATACTTTGATTTTAAATGCATGTGCATAATCTCCAAATTATGTTCTTTCAGGTTTGTCATGTCATTTTGAAAATATGTCAGTGTTGATGTTTTCTGACTGTTGCGGTAATGAGATTTTTTAGGACTAATTTTTTAAATTATGTTACAAAAAGTGTTTAATGATAAGTAAAAGTTTTTAAATTAATGTTCCCTTTTACTCCAGACTTTGCTTTTCAATGTCTGGTGGGAAAAAAGTAAATTTAAGCAATTTTTACATTTTCATGCTTCACATTTTTAAAACCAAGTTTTCGTGAGAATCACCCATGTACATGTAGATATAAGAAGATATTGATAAAAAATGTATAAAGTATACAATATTTAACTTATTGTGCATTTTCAATAATGCATGACACAGGTAAATGCTGATTCATACTTTTGCCTTGTAGCTAACATCGTAGGCTGTGTGCACCTCTCAAAAAAGTTAACTTCACATTAATTCTACGTGGACCGCAAGAGCTGTGACTGGTCTGCTAGAACTCTTTATGTAAAAAAAAATCTTAGGGATAAAGCTATATGTACCAACACAGGCTGTAATACAAGCCACTGTCTATTTACCGGCATCACTGCTGATGCTTCTCCAACAATGTTCATATTTGAAACAAAGTTATTTGATGAACGTATAATTTATCTCATTTAGTGATGTTTAGACACTTTTGCATCTGGCTTTTGCATCAAACAATACAGTTTAATAGCTTCTCCACAAAAAAAAAAACTTTTGCGATGTAGCAATTAAGGGCCAGATTTACTAACAGCTGTCTCAGTGCAAACAATCATTTTAAATAACAACTGACAGGATTTACATAAGATGCGCAGTGAATAATTAGCGCTGAAAAGGTGTGTTCTAGTTATTTGCGTGTGTGATATTACTGGGATTTGCGTCATTATTTAAGGCGGAAAAATCATTTTGCGCTTGATATGGCTGCAATTATTGCTGATAGTAGAGGCATTACTGATATTAGAGAGTGTGTAATACAATGCAGAGGATTTTTTAACACATAAGAGTTTATTTTGGAATGGAGAAACAGGCTATTATTAAAAAAAAAAAAAAAAATTGCCAAGTCATGCAATTTTTTGTTTGGTAGAGAAAATAAAAGAGGAGTCACTAGAAGTCACACAATACCAGGTGTTTTCTTGTAAACCTTCATTTTTTCAGTGTCCTATGGCTTCATTAGCTGTTATGTCCGTGGTGCTGAACTCAAGCTCATCAGGTGTTAGTAGATCACCTGCACCTCATCAGCTCTGCTTATTTGTGACCCTGAACTCATTTGCGCTGCTCTTAGTAGATTTTTGGTCATAATAGAAATCAGCTGTTGCATCCGTGTTATTTAATTTAATTGTGCTTTTTAGTAAATAACGCGCATATATTTTCACTCCCATCTGCGCTTTTTTGGATTCCACTTTCACGCTAATTTGCCCAGGTTAGTAAATCTGGCCCTAAATCATCACACATGGTCACATGTATCTGTATTTTAACCACACCTTCAAACATTGCTCAACCAATCAGATTTAGAGAACCTCTTTTTGACCAAAGTAAAAAGGCAAAGATTCCAGATTATACAACCATGTACTTCTTTGTAAAAGACAACCTTTATTTAAGAATAAAAGATGCCAATGCTGTTGTCATACCACACACACTTCCCGTTTTAAATAAACATGCTAGAAACACAAACCCACAAAAGTGTAGTCTTTCTTTAATTTAAAGAACACAAAGCCTGCTACACTTGACCGGCTGTGAGAACACAATGAAATCTATTTCTAGCCAGCCATGATAAAGGAGATGACAAACATTCAAAGCTCAAAGCATTGCCTACTGTAGCACTTATAACTTTGTGATGCATTATAGAAGCAAATTGCATCCATATCAATTCATAACAGGAATATATTTAGTATTACTGTTTTATCTTTTTCTATACATATCATTACAGAATATGTGAATGCTGTGCACTCAAAAAAAAAAATAGCTTGTCGGTTTAACTTAATAAAATTATGACACCTATTTCCACACAATTGAATTTTTTTATTTCTTTGAACATAAGCTGCGGGAATTGTGAAAGTTCAAGTCGTGGGAGTTGTAAAAATTAGAAAAAAAATTCACTTAACTTGTTTTGTTTAAATTGATTTGTGTTGAGCAAGCTAACTTGACTTGCTTTTGTAGGACATTTTTTTTTTATATAAATATTTCTTAATTTTTTACCATAATGAATGGTGCTGATAGAAGCACCAGTGAGTTTAATGCATGAGTATTTGCACATAATTTACTTATTAAGTAAAGCTGCACATGCCAAAATGGTATGAACATGCTCGTCCTGAACCTAAGTGAAACACTTCAACCCCCCAAAAAATATACCTCACAGAAAAAAAAACTTATGAATTTCAACATTACAGAATAACAAACAATAACATGTCCCCATAACTTTCACAGTTTCATACCTATTTTAACATTTACTGTCTTCATTAGTGATGAGAGCAAAGCATGCTTGGAAAATGATTGATGTTGTCCCAACACAAATTAATTAAGTAAATGAAGTAACTCATCTTAATTAAGTAAACTAATCAAGCAGTTAAGCTTCTTAACTGAGTTGAGTATTTAAAAAAGAAAGGATTACGTCAAACACTATTTATGTCAGTATTATACATTGCAATTGTGATTGAACAAAAAACTAAAACAAATGTGTAGGATTAAACTAAACTGCTTAAGCCAAACGAACAACCTTTAATTTTTTTTTTAATTTTTTTTGAGTGTGGAGTTGAATTTACCTGGAAAACTGCTTGCTTGGTTGCATAAGATAACAGTCAATTAGTCATTAAATATTTCATAAAGACATGTTTAATAATACAAAGTAATATACTGAGGTACGCCACACATACAATGCATACAAGGAATTGCTCACTGACAGCTCACTTTAATCTGCTCTCTTCTCACCAGACATCATGTGTGCAGATCTTCAGGAGTGTGAATAAGATGAAGAGGAGTGAACCAGCAGAAGATGAAGAGGAGACCACAGAGTAAGCGTTCGGCTGAAGCTAAGCTCAAAATCAGCCGGCGAGAGAGATTAGAGCTCACTTTCATTAACATAACAATATCTGCACAGCTCCACTTACATCCCAAACATTTAGAAAGGGAAAAAAGGCATCTGGCAAATCAGCGATTTCGTGCCATCACTCTGAAAGCGCTCCATAGCGTTATAGGAAATTGCTCTCCGAGTCATTGACTCGGGTTTTATGACGAGTCTCTTTTGCATCTTTGTTGAGAAAATGGCATTTAAAGCTCATAAATAAAGCGCATGATCCATTAAGTAAAACACAGATCGCC
Source organism: Misgurnus anguillicaudatus (assembly GCF_027580225.2). Lineage (NCBI taxonomy): Eukaryota > Metazoa > Chordata > Actinopteri > Cypriniformes > Cobitidae > Misgurnus > Misgurnus anguillicaudatus. The sequence goes on along the minus strand of NC_073358.2, from coordinate 1,608,165 downwards.
ACGTGTTGACTGATTAATAGGCCGAATCAATTTTTCAAATGAAAGGGCCGGTAAACTTCAGCCTGATGCTGCTGTAGTGATCCTGTCACTGTGTAAATGCTGAGCTTTATTTAGCCCTATTAAATGTGTCCGGTAATAAATCTAAAGACTAAACGGGTCACATAAACAAGGCTGGGCCACTGTTATACACCAGTGATTGATGGCAATCAATATATACATCTATGCAAGTCTGTTTTACAGTCATCATAAACACTCTTGCTACAGTACAGTACTGTAAATATGTACAATTTACAATAAAGTATATAGAAAAATATAGAAAATAAAGTAAAATATATATATAGACCCATATTTTTACTTCTACACTGTAAAAATGTTGGTTAAAGTTTAACCAAATTAAGATTAAATTAACTGAACCAACTATTTTAAGTTTTTGACTAGTATATAGTTGACGACGACTTCTGGATCCTCACAGTCACATTCCATATTCTTAAACAAAACCTACCAAATCACTTTAATAGATCCACACCAAATACCATTTGATTTTACACAAGGATCAGTACAGGAATAATCCATCTCAGTTTTACCTGAACAAGTTCTTATTCTTAACAACATCGGTCTTTAGACTGGGCTCAAAATAAGTAAAATACAGCGGGGAAAATAAGTATTTGACATATCAGCATTTGTATCAGTAAGGGGATTTCTAAGTGGGCTACTGACACAAAATTTTCACCAGATGTAGCCATAAAGCAAAACATTGAATTCATACAAAGAAATCAAAACATTTAAGTGTACAAGTTGAGTCATAATAAATAAAGTGAAATGACACAGGGAATAAGTATTGAACACATGAAGAGAAAAAGGTGCAAAATGGCATAAAAAAGTCAGGAGATCACCTGAAATCTGTCAGTATTGAGAGAGAAACCCTGCCACCCATCAGCACTAATTGATATCAGCTACTTTAATCCCGAGCATGTTGAGGCTCGGTTAAATTTTGCGAAAGAGCATTTGGAGAAGCCTGTGGATTATTGGGAGACTATAGTATGGTCAGATGAAAGCAAAATTTTACTTTTTGGCAGGCACTCTACACACAATGTTTGGAGAAGAAATGGCACTGCCCACCACCCCAAGAACACCATACCAACAGTTAAGATTGGGGGTGGAAGCATCATGGTTTGGGGCTGCTTTCCAGCAAGAGGTACTGGCAGGATGAATGGAGAAATGTACTGGGACATTCTGGATAAAAATCTGCTGCCATCTACCAGAAAGTTGAAAATGAAAAGAGGGTGGACATTTCAGCAAGACAATGATCCCAAACACAAGGGCAAGGAAATAATGAAGTGGGCAGTCAATCACCTGACCTAAATACCAAAGAAAATCTATGGAGAGAACTGAAGATCAAAGTTCATAAAAGAGGCCCAAGGAACCTTCAAGATTTAAAGACAATTTGTTTAGAAGAATGGGCCAGAATCACTCCTGAGCAATGCAGACGACTGGTCTCTCCACATTGGTTTAGAAGCTGTAATCACCAACAAAGGCTTTCCTACACAGTATAGTGTGTTCAATACTTATTCCCTGTGTCATTTCACTTTATTTATTATGACTCAACTTGTATACTTAAATGTTTTGATTTCTTTGTATGAATTTTAATATTTGGCTTGATGGCTACATCTGGTGGAAATTTTGTGTCAATAGCCCACTTACTGATAAAAATGTTGATGTGTCAAATACTTATTTTCCCCGCTGTACATCTCTCTCATTATTAAATAACGAAGAGTTTTTGTAGCTTGGTTGGTAGAGCATTGTGTTAGCAGCACAAATGTCATGGGTTTGATCCCAGTGAACACTGAGAAACTGTACAGCATGTAATGCATGGTAAGTCGAATAAAATCATCTGCATACATGTAAATATATTAAATTCATAACAGAACAAACAAACAAACACTATTGATGTTGCAGGAGGATACATTCCTGTTAATCTCTGTGACACAATTGGAAACTGATGTTTATGTTTGGGATCATAAATCACACACTTTATATAACTCCTGACAAACAGCAAATGATGCAATACTTTCAAAATAAAGTCACAAACTTGCTTTAGATTTGTTTTTCCTTGCAGAACTATGTCTGTGTTTTCTTTTGTCCTTTCTTACCCATCTGTTCCTTTAGATAACATTACTAACATAAGTTCACCTTGGTAATGACCGAAGGTATCTTTTCTTTTTTTTAATCCTCTTTTAAAAAATCTCTCACCCCGCTCAGCTTATGCAGCACTTTTTAACTCGCCGTTCCTCTCGGTTTTCCAGTTTCACCTTCACATTTATGAATCTAACCTTTACTGTTTGTTTAGCTGGCTTTATACAGTACAGTACATCACAGTAGTATCATTCATATCTGACAGTGCATTAGCAAACTCATGCAGCTCTTGAAACATTATGTGCTAAAAGCAGCGGGGATATAATCCAACACGAGTCACGCTACCATACAGACCCATTCTTTATCTGGGTTCCTCCCATTTTTTAAGAAAGAGCGGTTAAAAGAGAGTAAGAGGATGATGCTTCAAAATGTCAGGTCACAGAACCGAGTCTGAATTATTACATTTATTAAAAAATAAATGCAAGCAACCGACCTACAGGACTAAAACTATATTCAAAGATGCTTTTGGGAACTATAGAGACAGAATAAATGTGGCCAAAACACAGGAATTTGAATCTAGATGAAATACGAAATGTCTGTCTGTCGATCATCGTCTCATTACCGACTGTACTTTTATTATCAGCGGTCTGACAGCAGCACACATGCTGTCGTGTGTAACTGTGAGCGTAATACAAGAGATCAGATGAAACAGATTTCACAACAATAAGTGTAAATGTCAAGCATGAGACTTATAAGCCCTGAACCCTTGATGACACAGTGGGGTTGTGATATCCCGTGATCCACACGGGTTGGCAAGCTTATCAAACCAACTCTACCTGATTGAGACATGGAGCTGTAGATTACAGTCGAAGGTCACAAGCAAATAAATGTCTTTCAAAATACAACCATGAAGTGTGTGGGTGCGTGTATTAAAAGGATAGCAGCCATCAGAAACACTGGCAAACCATGTTAACCTGCATGGGCAACATTTGTGTCCCATATTAGGGACCGATATATCGGCCGATGATGATTGCTATGATTCTTTATGCATTACAGTGAAATGCAGCTACATCCAAAAGCCAGAGGGCGCTCTCATGCAGAAACTCAATATGCGCCGCAAAAACACATCTCCAGGAAATGTCTTAAGGATATATTTATATTGCTGTTCATCAAACCTTTTCATGTATTTTCACGATAATAAAGAATATCTGTAATGATTATGCTTGATAAGTGTTTTCAAATGCATGTTATAAACGACTCAAACTAACAGTGATTTTAGAACGATAGGGACCTACTGATCCAAAGCCCGAGTACATGAAATCGCTGTAAATAATATCGACTGTGCGATTCAGAATCGTCCAGGTAATATTCACATCCCTATCCCATATGGCAAAAAAAAAATATTATCTGGTTAAAAATATGTTTTAAATATATGCTAAATGCATTTTGTAGGAAGTAAAACTTAATTAAATATATTTTTGAATTTGAAAAAAAAAGATTTAGTTTTAACCTTCATATATTAACATGTATTTCAAAATGCATTTCAGGCGCAACAAATACATTTCTAATTTTACAAGTGATTTTGCAATAAATATATTTTTCCTGGTCAAAATATAAAATTTTATGAAGCATGTTTTTGCAGTTAAAAATATATTTAATTTTAACCTTTTCAAACCTGTTTTGTTGTCCAAATCACAAAGAACCAAGCGAGATGTCAAAACGATATGGCAAAATGTCATAAAATCTCACCAGATGAGCGCTGTTTTTATCCTAATCTTACCCTAAACCCAACATCCCACCGGATTTAAGCTGTATTGTATCTCATCAAGCCAAAAACGCTGTTTCATCCTAATCCTAACTTCAAACCTAACCCTAAACCCAACATCCGAGATATAGGGGAGGTTTCCCTGACAGAGATTAGCTTAAGCCAGGACTAGACCTTAGTTAAATTAGGAAATATAACTAGTTTTAACAAACATGCCTTACTAAAAACATTACTTGTGTGCATTTTAAGGCCAAACAAAGGGCACTGATGTATTTTAAGATATGTCTGTGCCAGTTGTTTTCAGTTTGTACAGCTCTTACATTTATTTTAGTCTAGGACTAGTCTAATCCCTGTCCGGGAAACCGCCCCATAGGGTTTGCTGTATCGTACACAAAATAAGTCAAACACATCAAGTAATGCATGTATAAAAACACAGTTGACATTTTTTTTTGTTTTTAAGGAGCACACAATACAAATATAATTTTATTCAGTGTTGTCCATTAATTCCTCATTTACCAGACTTAGATTTGTTGGGATGTATGTAGAACATATATTTTTTGTAAAATTTTGAAAAAGCACAAGTTTTAATAGATTAAAAACCCCCAAAACAATACCAATATGTGTTAGTAGGATTTGAAAATGACTTACACATTACAATTTAAACTGTTATGTAGAAAATATTTGTACCGCTGAGTTTACACAAGCAGACAACTTGTCAACATTTCTTTTTGACATCTCATGTGGTTCTGTGTGATTTGGACATCAAGTTACACATCCCCCTCGCTTCAAGTAACGCCCACTTTAAAAAAAACTGTCAAAATATAGTGGTGAAAAATATTTTTTGTAACCATACGTCAAAATATATTTCGGCAAATACACATACTTGAGACAATCTATTTAAAATTATTTATTTTTATTATTTGCTTCAACTGTCTTTTGTTACAGGCAAGGTCAGTGAGATACTAGTAGCCCACTAGTCAAAGTAACCAGTTAAAACTTAAAAGTATTATGTATACTTCAAAAGTGAGTGTATTTTATGTTGAGTGCATTGGCATGCGTGTCCACACACCTGTATCTTGATCACACAGTTGTTCGCAGGGTTCGGTGGTCCTCTGACCGCAGTAGTCTCGTACCCATTGAGTGGATGTGTTCGTCTGATAGTACAGGGTCAGTTTTGCTGGATTCAACCAGTTTGAGACATCCAGGTAACTTCCCATGCTTACAACAAAACTGCTGCCTGTATTAAAAAACATAAGAGCTCTATTATAAACACTGTAAACATATGTCTGAACAGATGAAATGAATCACGCAATACATAAGGTGCATAGGTGGAAGGAGCTTTCGGAAATTTGAATATAAAGAAGTGATTTATATTCTGGATAACACAGTACTTGTAAAATTATATCCTGTATATATTAACATTATACAATAACACTTTAGGTTTACAGAAGATCTTTCTGTATAAAATAATCATTCGTCCATCTCTCTAGGATGCACAGACTCGGTGTGTGTCTACAGCTGTCATGCTTTTTATGTGTGTATACAGCTCTTCCTAAAGATAACAACTACTTTAAATTAAATGGCTTTACTGCTTTATAATCCCTTCAGCTTTTTAAATCAGAAACTGGATAAAGCTCTGGATGTTTGCCAGAGTCACTCACACACAGAGAGAGAGAGAGAGAGAGAGAGAGAGAGAGAGAGAGAGAGAGAGAGAGAGAGAGAGAGAGAGAGAGAGAGAGAGAGAGAGAGAGAGATTCAGAAACATAAGAATTAAAGTTGGTGTAGCAGCTATTGTCATTAAACTAAAGCACATACTGGACTAGCGTGGAGCAACATGACAGGACATACAGTAACAAAAACTGAAATTACCATTTGATAGGATTTTTTTTACATTAAAGACATTTTAATATTATAATATACATTTAGAAGCAACAATGTGTAAAATTATTAAAGTAATTTTCTGAATATAATATTCAGTGCAAGGCTGTATGTTGCATTGCCGGCATTGCATACAGAAATAAACAGTTTTATGGTCAGTTTTTTGCATCTTTCCTGGCACAAAAACAGTTTAAAGAAAAAAGTTTTTTTGCGCTCGCATAAGGTGTTTTTTTAAGACAATTCGGAAAAGGTGTATTTCACAAAACAGTCTTGCATGTGTAAGTCACCTGATGAGTTGTCAACAACCCAACATGTGTTCTGTCCAATATTTATCCAGTATTGGGTTAAAAATAAGTGTGCGTTTCTGTATAATATTATCAGTTTCTACAGTCATAGTTTCATGATGATGGTATAAAGAGGTGGATAAATTCAGGTAGGTCACCAATGAAGGCCTAGTTGTAAAATACACGGCCTGTCCCTTGCCTCAGGAGTTCACGTGTAAATCTCGGCTATGGCTATGTAACAGTGATACATTAATAAATAAATACGCTTTTAATATCATTGTTTTAGCAATATGGTGTCCAGGTGATGTATAAAATCTAGGACATACCAATACAACAACTACAGGCTCCTCTTAATCGTCTAAAAGATTCAAAGTCTCAGCCCAAGATTTTTTTTCTAAAAACAGACTCGAAACATACAGGTGTATATTGAAAAAAAAAACACACAAAAGTGTTGGGGAAAGTTACTTTTAAAAGTAATGCATTACAATATTAAGTTACTCCCAAAAAAAGCAACTAATTGCATTACTTAGTTACTTTTCATGTAAAGTAATGCTTACGTTACTTTTTAGTTACTTTTTCTTGTCTGAGGCTTGATCTTTTTCAGGCATTGCAGGTGTTTTTTATGACTGAAAAGTTCTGCATTCAGAAATTGCATATTTCATCACAAAAATGTCGAGCTCTGGCCTGCCATCTTTCTGACTCAAACTGTTTAATTCAGTACCTTTTAAAAAAAATAAATAATAATAATTAACCTAAAAAAGTAACTTGCATTACTTAAAAAAATGTAACTCAAATATTAATGTGTACATTTAAAAAGTAATGCGTTATTTTACTCATTACTTCAGAAAAGTAATATTATTACGTAATGCACGTTACTTGTAATGCGTTTCCCCAACACTGCCCACAACAGTCCGGAGAATTTGCTTGATCATAATCTCACACCTTCTTTACAGGAAAATTATCATAGTATAACTTTAACAAATTGCCATCTCTGTTTGATACATAAAAGCTACTTGCAAAGTCTTTTCTTTGTGTAGGTTGAATTGAAATAAATCATACCTGACAGCTCTAATGATAAATCATTATTATAGGCGTGCTGTTGTGAATTATGTTTTTAACCCCGTAGCTTTCATTTTTTGTTAATTTTGTTGCTTACTTTGATTGCATGTGGTGCTCTGCTCAGATTTGTATTTCTAAACTGTCATATGATCAGACAGTCAGTTATTACACTGATGTAAGTTTCACTAAGCTTACAAATATTCATGTTAAACAATTGCTTTAAAAAAACACACAGAACACAGTTCCTCAAGCAGAGTCGGATATAATCAGATATTGAGATAGAAATGACCGGGGGTGCAAAAGATGTTTTGCGTGATAAAAAGGCTGCTTTTCACTGATGCAAGAGAGAAATCTCATCAGATTCAGTCAAAACTTTACAGTAAATGTTTGATTCACCACATCATTCAGAAGATATACTCTGTATTCAGGGGTTGGACAAATTAATATGAACATTCATTTTATTCGGCTTCAGCCAATCATTTTCTTTTCGGTGCATTTCTTATCTGCATTGAAGGTTTGTGGCTTTATTAAGTGTGAAAATGATCCAGAGTCAGTTGTCCATGTCCATTTACAACCAATGAATAATAATGATGAGCTCTGCTTTGATTGGCTGTTTTTCAGAGCAGCTCCTTCAGTAGCTCTGTGTGTGTAAACAGATCTTATGTCTGAGTCTGTATCAGATTTTGAGGAATAATCGATTGTTTGAAGATTGTTAATGGATGTTTCTGACTGGTAAGTTTGTGTTTTTCTTCAGTATGGACCTGCAAAAAGTAACTGTAATGTCAAACTTCAGCCTAAACGCTAGCATATAGCATTAACTAGCATATAGCATTAACTAGCATTTAACGTTAACTCGGCAGTCACAACTTTGTTTTTAGCATTGTAACCATAGATATGTATAAAGGCTAGATGTGTTACGCCGGAGTCTCTAACGTCATCACCTGGCGGCCATCTTACCACAGGCAACTCGGTCACTCGTAGCATTCAGTTTAATGGTGTAGATACTTTTAAATGACCATAACTTGCTCAATTTTCTACCGATTTTAAACGGTTTGGTTTCTTATAAACATTATTAACGTGGCTATAATAATGGATGCTTTAGCATGTTTCATGAAAATGTCTTTTGTTTAAGTATGCAGTGTCATAGGTACATCTTTGATGTAAAATCGGTAGAAAATTAAGCAAGTTATGGTCATTTAAAAGTACATGCATCATTAAAACTCAATACTACGAGTGAGCGAGCTGCCTGTGGTAAGATGGCCGCCAAATGCGAATGTTCCACTCAATTGGCCAGCAGCGCGGGCGAGACATCTAGCCTTTATACATATCTATGATTGAAACAACATTGTACTTAATTTAACATTAATTTAATGTTACATGTTTATGTATATATATATATGCGTGTCTCACCATCAGCAATGAAGTGTTCCGGTACATGAAGTGTGACCTTTACATTTAAAGGACATGAAGTCTGTGTGCCGTACACGACTGCCACCACACACGTACAGACTGTGATCAATGTTAATGTGGCTTTACTCATGGGACTGTGCGGTCCGCCTGTGAGGAGAGAGAAGAGAAAAACAACCGTCATAGATCACATACATGCAATGCATTTTATACAAAAATACTCCCACCAGACCCACACTGACCAATCCTAAAGAAACATACACCTGATACACCTGCAGAAGAGACTTTGTGACCCATTCTGTGAATCTAAGCAACATTGTGGGAACCTCAATGAGAGGTCAATGAGAATCACTTTGTAACAATGCAGCCAACACATACAGTATATACAATACAAGCATGCAATGTTATTTATTTATTTTTGAGGACCGCCTGACTACAAATTGAATCCTGGAGTCCACTGTGGAGTGGTGGTGGGTGTGCGGCATTTATTCCCGTTTCTCTGATGGATCTGATTTATGTAGCATATAAATAATAGCTTAGCATCCAGCAGGAGCAATTCATCTGCAAGACAGAGGTTAAACTAAAGCCTCTGTGTGCTAAACTGTCCACAGCCGGAGAGAAATGACGAAAGACATTGACTGCCCTCTTGAAAATGAGACGCTTTACATATCCTGCAGATAAAACCCGCTGTAAGAACAAAGCCATAAATATCAAAAAACAAATCTTGTGCATAAGTTCCTACATGCTTTACAATGATAAACATATCCAAACTTTCTATTTCATACTTTAATTACTCGGGTTAGCAAAATGGTTATTCATCATTATTTAACATGTCTAGGATAACAGTGTTTAGATAAAGCCTAAAAATAATATTGAAAGTGTTGTCTTGGAAACTGTGCCGGTGAAGTGCTATAGCCGCTCGCGAGGGTGAAAAGAAGTGTACCGCTGATGCTGAAGCAGATTTACTCCAAACTGAGATTTGTGCAGTCAGGATGTTTATATTTGTTGCTGTTGTCGGTGTAGAGACTAACACATAATCTGATCTCAGGAGTCACACCTGTGCAACATTCACAGTTCTTTCCTAAAACAATCTGTTCAATCACTCCGTCTATAGCACATCATTACTAACATACAGTACAGTAATCTCCACCGGAGATACAGCTAACACATTTAGCAAAACTCTACGATGGACATCAGCCAAAATGAGCTAAACAGACGGATGTGGGATAAATTGATTCACACAGGTAAACAAAAGCCTTAGGATACCAAATATAACTTGGAAAATAAACAAGAATAGAAGAGGAAAACATCTGATGTGAGAAAACCATAGGAAATTTTGAGAAATTGTTCAACCGTGTCACATAATGATGTTTTTATATTTATCATATTTATAAGATCGGCATTTTATCATTAAATCTTGACCACTTGGTTGTTATATTTGAAACTTTATAGTTCAAGTGACTTATGCATCAGCATCTACCACTGGAGTCATAGTGAGAACTCATGAACACACTTTTAGCATATTTAACTATAGCTGTAGTAATAATATGAACAGTTTGGTTTTAAAATGCGATAAACGCCATTTTGAAAAAAATGAGTAACCACCAAAATCAGTATTGTATCTGGTCAGTATTAAAAAGAAAATTTCCAATTTGACGCAAAATCAAATATCCGCCATGTTATTCTGTAATCATTTCACCCTTTTTTTCCCAAAACGTGATAAACGTCAGTTTTCGTTCTCTGCAGAATGCAATAAATCCGCTCAACAAATCACAGCGCACCATTCCACGCATTATAAACAACAATGGTGGCACTTTGCATACACACAGAATCCTAGTTTTCCTCATCTACTTTGTACTTCATGATCAACAAACAAACAAAAACAAAATAATACTTTAATGGCATTGATAAAACTGTGGTGGTTTTCTGTGACCGGAAAAAAACGTAAGCCATCAAGATCAGGGTTTCCCGCAGCCAACCCATTCTCACCAAAAAGCGTACAAATGACATGCAGTGTGATTATCGTGCAATAGATACGCCAAATTCCGATTTTGCGTGCATATGATACGCCAGTCCTTCCCATTCACTTATATGGCAAATATTTTCGTGTCGTTTTATTTATTGTTTTCTCATTTGTTTTCTGTTTTTTTACCATTTTCGCTTGGGTTTAGGGTTAGAACAACTTTTTGTTAAATATAGATAAAAACATAGAGAAACCTGTATATTAAATAACATGCTTAAACAAATGTGAAATCTAACCCTAAACCCAAGCGAAAATGGTTTAAAAAACAGAAAAAAATGAGAAAACAATTAATAAAACGACACGAAACGATTAGCCATATAAGTGAATGGGAAGGACTGGCTTATCATATGCACGCATAATCGGAATTTGGCGTATCTATTGCACGATAATCACACTGCGTGTCATTTGTACGCATCTTGGTGAGAACTGGTAGCAACCGCAGCATATTTCAGTTAAGGCGGCCCGCCTAAGCTTGGAAACCCTACCGCCTTAACTAGCTCGTCCAAAAAAAAAAATGCTGCACAAAAGGCCGTCAAGTGCATCTTGGAGAATAGCGCATACGCGCATCACACCGCATGCGGGGACTCGTGCCACACGGCCGAAATGAGAAAGCCGTGGTCCGGACCGTCACTGTCTGGAGGATAACTATCCAGTTGATAAAACATCTCGGAGAATAGCGCGGACGTGCTTCAAACCGCGAGCGTGCACGCGCGCCACACGGCCTAAATGAGATAAAGACATTGTCCGTCATGTCTGGAGGATAGCCAGTTGATAAAATGCGTGTCCGTGAGAACTGTAAGTGGACTTATGTTTTGGGTTTATTTAAGCCTGTTATTGTATTCGTCTATAGTTTTTAATTTAGCTGGTGATTTTGTTGTTTGAGCAGTCTGCTAGCTAGGTTTCATGTGCCTGTTGATTAGATATAATTGTTGAGCGCTCTTGCTCACTTTATTTATGTGCATTATTTACATGCTACACTCCTTTAAGATAATGTAATTATTAGTGGGAAATAATCAGTTTTTACCATTTTTGCGCTATCTATCATCGTTCGCCAGACGTCCTACAACATCTGGTTTAGTTTGTGTTTATAAATCCTTTAGTTTCACTTCATCACGCAGCTATTCCCATTAGAGGTATCGGTAATGCTTTAGATTACAGCCCGGAAAGTACTGTGTAAGTACAGCGAATTTACAGCGTATGTTTCTGTAATTATAGTATACTTACGAAGTAAGTACGTGTAATTATAAGGGAACAATTTATAATATTTGGGTAACAAAGGGGTAACAACCAGAAAAAATACAAATAATATATGCAGTAAGTATTTTATAACTAAGGGCTAACTATTTTAATATTACATGGTATGTATGACTTATATGCTAAAAAATTATTTATACAGTAAGTAATTCATTCGGACTAACGATTCAAATATTAGGCCTACGTGATATGGCTTATAGGCTACATGCAAAACAATCTTATGTTTGAGAGTAATTTAGTGAGAACACACACATTCACTGAATTGGCTCGATCACACTCCTCTCCACATTTAGCTGGTGCTTGGTGTTCGCACTGGCGTTATACCATGGCTGCTTTCACATGGATTCTGCAAACTGTGGGTCTTCATTCAATCATAGTCATACACCACATATATTTTTGGAATAATATAGGTAGGCTATTAAAATACAACCCCAAAACAGAAAAAGTTGGGACACTGTAGAAATTGTAAGTAAAAAAGGAATGGAATAATTTACAAATCTCATAAACTTATATTTTATTCACAGTAGAATATAGATAACATATCAAATGTTGAAAGTAAGATATTTTGAAATGTCATGCCAAATATTGGCTCATTTTGGATTTCATGGGAGCTGCACATTCCGGGGGAGGTTGGGACGGGTAGCGGTGGGAGGCCGGAAAATGTGGATGTACATATAAGGAACAGTTGAAAGACCAATTTGCAACTTATTAGGTCAATTGGCAACATGATTGGGTATAAAAAGAGCCTCTCAGAGTAGCAGTGTCTCTCAGAGGTCAAGATGGGCAGAGAATCACCAATTCCCCCAATGCTGCAGCGAAAAATAGTTTTCTGAGTTTCTCAGAGAAAAATTGCAATGAGATTAAAGTTATCATCCTCTACCGTGCATAATATCATTCAAAGATTCAGAGAATCTGGAACAATCTCTGTGCGTAAGGGTCAAGACCGGAAAACCATACTTGATGCCCGTGATCTTCGGGCTCTTAGACAGCACTGCATCACATACAGGAATGCTACTGTAATGGAAATCATAACATGGGCTCACAAATACTTCCAGAACACATTGTCAGTGAACACAATCCACCGTGTCATTCGCTGTTGCCAGCTAAAACTCTATAGGTCAAAAAAGAAGCCATATCTAAACATGATCCAGAAGCGCAGGCGTTTTCCCTGGGCAAGGCTCATTTAAAATGGACTTTGGCAAAGTGGAAATCTGTTCTGTGGTCCAACGAATCCAAATTTGAAGTTCTTTTTGAAAAACTGGGATGCCATTACATCCAGACTAAAGAGGACCATGACAACCCAAGTTGTTATTAGCACTCTTTTCAGAAGCCTGCATCTCTGATGGTTTAGGGTTGCATGAGTACGTGTGGCATGGCCAGCTTACACATCTGGAAAGGCACCATCAATGCTGAAAGGTTTATCCAAGTTCTGGATACATATGATCCCACTTAGACGTCGTCTCTTTCAGGGAAGACCTTGTATTTTCCAACATGACAATGCCAGACCACATACTGCATCAATGACAACATCAAGACTGCGTAGAAGAAGGATCTGAGTACTGAAATGGCCAGCCTGCAGTCCAGATCTTTCACCCATAGAAAAGATTTGGTGCATCATAAAGAGGAAGATGCGACAAAAAAGACCTAAGACAATTGAGCATCTAGAAGTCTGTATTAGACAAGAATAGGACAACATTCCTATTCCTAAACATTGGTCCTCCTCCAGCTGTTCCTTATATGTGCATTTAACTTTTCCAGCTTCTATCTGTCCCAACTTGTTTTGGAATGTGTAGCTCTCATAAAATCCAAAATGAGCCAATATTTGGCATGACATTTCAAAATATCTTACTTTCAACATTTGATTTGTTATCTATATTCTATTGTGAATAAGATATAAGTTTAGGACATTTGTAAATTATTCCATTCCTTTTTTACTCACAATTTATACAGTGTCCCAACTTTTTCTGATTTGGGATTGTATATTTAGGCATATGCTAAGTATTTACGTAGTTACAGAGTAAGTACAGCATCTGCGGGCTGTAAATTAAAGCGGCACTTGTTACCCCCTTGTTTCACGTAGTTACAGAATAAATACAACATCTGCGGGCTGTAAATTAAAGTGGCACTTGTTATCCCTTTGTTCCCAAAATATTATAAATTGTTCTCTTAAAATTACATGTATGTACTTTATAAGTACACTATAATTACAGAAATGTATGCTGTATATTCGCTGTACTTACGCAGTACTTTACTGCATATATTACTTGTATCTTTCCTGGTTGTTACCCCTTTATTCCCCAAATATTATAAACTGTTCCCTTATAATTGCACGTACGTACTTCATAAGTAAACTATAATTACAGAAACATACGCTGTAAATTCGCTGTACTTACCCAGTACTATCCGGGCTGTAATCTAAAGCGTTACCGAGGTATCTGTTAAAAACATTTAAATTCATTAATAATCTAGTATGTGTTAATTTTTTTTCATAGTTTCTTCAAAATTAAGTTTTATTTGAGTGTTTTAAAAATACATATTTTATTTATTTATTTTATTAAAATATTTAAATTTTCATCATGACGCATACACCCCACCCCTTTCATTACCACGCCCTTGGCCCCGCCCACACGCCCAACCCTACCACCTTAACTAACGAATTTTCTGCGGAAAACCCTGAAGATCGAATAATTTAAGCGAGAGGCAATCAGGAGACGTAAAAATGCCGGCTGTTGCTTGTTCTCCTGACAGCATCATCATTTATTTATTTGGATGGGACAATGCATATTAATGAACGTACAATCAAAGTTGACGTAAATACGCCGGATTTAGCACAATGCTAATTTCCATCCATCGTCTCAGACATACAAATAAAAACAAACAAACAACATGTATAACAATTAATAAACCTATAACGCTAAAAAAACATTAAAAAGTACCTAAACAATGTAAAATATTAATAGTAATACTTTTATATATGGTACAGAAATGTCTGTACATAAACATCCTATACATATTATTATATAAAAATAAAAATTAATCTACCTATCGTTTTACTTTTTTACTCAATGTTCACATTTTTTATTATTATTCAGCCATCTTTTAAGCTGTTTCTTAAATGATGCAAAGGTAGGGCTATTTCTAATTTCCATTGGCATTCTGTTCCAAACCGTGCAGCCTTTAATAGAGAGAACATTTATTACTATTTCTCTTTTGACCTTGCATGCATTTAAATCTGTTGTCCGGGACGTATAAACAGTGATAGGATGCTTAAAATTGGCATCTTACTGGCTCTTTAATGTACTGGGGTCCCTGCTTCTCCTCTCTATCCATTAATAGGCCGAATTGTTTTGAAAAAGGTTGAAGACCCTCTGGCCTCATGTGTTTCCATGCATTGTTTCTTCTATTTGTGTCAAAATAAAAGCTGCTTGACAATTTGTTTGTTGTATTTATCCATGTACAGCTATGATATTCTGATCCTCCATCTTACTGGATGAACCAATGTTTACATGACACAAAGGTGAAAGATGAAGCTGATTGGTTGGTTCCTGTCAAATGATCTACAGTGCGGATGAAGTTTTCTGAAAAGCTGAAATATTTAAAATATCAATTTGTTACAGCAGCGACGCGCCTGAAAAGAGTGTGCTTAGCGACCGTGTCACTCCCTATTTGAGCGCACATACCACACGTCTACATTAAAAATAACATATATGCACACGCAAAATATGAACCGCCTCTAATACAGTCACTAAAATAACAGAGCAGAGGGGCAAATCTTTAAAGACACTTGACACACAAACACTTATAATGAGTCATGGACAACACTTAGCAAAGCTTCACATTGGCGTGTCCTTTACAACACACTCGACAATAACGACGTGCATGCACACAACATGCCCATAACACAAAAAACACACACACGCTTTTGTTGATTTCTGTCATTGCTGTTTTCTGTTTTCCTAAATAACTTGAACCTGCATTGAAAGATTTTCTAACATGCACTTAGAGAGAAAACACAAATCAACACAACAGAATCTCTGCTACAGAACACCTGTCTGTATTCTATGATTATTGTGTGTGCGTGTCCTTGAGTGAGCAACACAAAAATCCTCTTGAAAACATCACAGCTAAGAAGAATAATTCACAGCTACAACACTCAGCAGATAAAACATTGGACTGAAAGAATCACTAAAAACTCTTATTCGCTATCGGTGGATGTGAGCACATCCTCCACTAAACATATTTCAGAGACATACTGTACTGCGCTACTTTATTATTTATTTTTATACATACTGTAGTGTATTGGATTGCTCTTGTCTGGTAATGTTAGGTTGCACACATGCACTTTGTGTGGCTAGGCTAAAATGTAAACATCATGGAAAACTCATCTTCAATTTCAATCCGGTTTGACATTAGCATGCACTCAAGCTTAATGCACAGCACACACAAATATTGGAGAATACATCCTTTTTTTTTCCTTTTAGTATTAAAGGAGACATTGTATGAGACCTTTTTAAGATGTAAAATATGTCTTTGGTGTCCTCACAGTGTGTATGTGAAGTTTTAGTTAAAAATACCCCATAGATAATTTATTGTAGCATGTTAAAGCACTTTATAGGTGCAAGCAAAAATGTGCCGTTTTTGGGTGTGACCTTTTAAATGCAAATGATAATGCAAACACTGATCACCATAATGGTGGTTTGTTGAAATTCAATTGTGCTGTCAATTATTTTCTCTCTCTCTCTCTCTCTCTCTCTCTCTCTCTCTGCACTTGGTGGCAGTGCTGTAGTTGGATAGTGCAGGTTAAGTGGTGGTTTTATTATAATAAGGTCCCCTACGTCACATAGGGAGCAAAATCTGAATGACCTATTTTTCCACATGCTTTCAGAAATGGTTTACCAAAACAAAGTAACTGTGCTTTTTAGGTTTTCTATGTTGATAAAAGCACTGGGGACCCAAGCACTTAATCATGAAAAAAGTCAGATTTTCATGATATGTCACCTCTAAAAATAAAATATGGGTAAATGCATTTTGGGATTGCAATGCATTTTGGGATTGTTCCTTTCAGAGGCATGCATACAGTATGTGATCTTAATGTATATGATGTACATCTATCATGTTCGGTGATGCCTTCAAATGCTCCCTCTGTAGGCAGCTCACTAGGTCATAAAATCAAAACTATTTTTTATATGAGTGTACTGTAGGAAACCTGATTTCCACATAGTGTCATTAAAGTCATTATAGTAACATTGAGGCGTATGAGATGAGTGCAGCTCGTCTCCTGTATGCGCTGTATTTTGTGCAGTATCATATATTCTCAGTGGGCCATTTTGAAAGCCGGTGATGGATTACTGTGACTGCAGGGCTGTGATGCTACACGCTGAGCTAATCATCTTTACCTGCAGTTGTTTGTCTCTCAACCCTGATGAAATAACAACAGGCAATGACTGATTTGTCCTCCTCTGTTTTAGTAAAGTCGAAACGTGGTGGGATGTTTCTTCCAGCACAAGCAGATCTAGTTTTGTGCGTTTGATGCAGGAATCACCTCATCTCACTTTTAACATTTAATAGTGTGACTCTTAATTGGTTGGACTCATCACAAAGGACTGCGTTTAGCAGCTATGTCTTTTAATATTTCTACTGTAAACTAAATCACAGGTGGCCTGTATTGTGCAGACTAGCAGTGTTATCATGGGTTATATTTCGCTTTGTCCCAGGATTTCATTGTCTTTCTTGTTTCGGAATGCAAATGTGCTTCTGCGTCATTTGTGTCTTATGTGTATATGAGCTATTATATGTAACTAACATCACCTCAGGCTGTTAAAAGACATTGAGCAGATTTTAGATCAACTAAAGCAGTGCCCACATACTGAATAATGAACCTGATGTGACTTAAATTATTCACATTCACATTACATCCATTTAGTTACCAGGGTAACTCTGTGTAAAGTATGGTCAACCCGCTCTCTAAAGTGCTTAGCTGTTGTTTCGTTTTTTGCCTGCATTTTTACCCAGCATTGGGTCGTTTTAACCCAGCATTTGGTTGTTTTTATCCAGCATTGGGTAATTTTTAACCTAGCATTGGATAGTTGTAACCCAGCATCGGGTCGTTTTATTTACCCAGCATTAAGTCGGTTTTAACCCAGCATTGGGTGTTTTTTTTAATTCCAGCATTGGGTTGTTTTTAACTCAGCATTGGGTAGTTTTTTTAACCAGCATCGGGTCGTTTTATTTACCCAGCATTAAGTCGGTTTTAACCCAGCATTGGGTGTTTTTTTAACCAGCATCGAGTCGGGTTTTTTTACCCAACATTGGGTCGGTTTTAACCCAGCATTGGGTCGTTTTTTAAGCCAGCATTGGGTTGTTTTTTTCCCAGCATCGGGTCATTTTAACCCAGCATCTGTCTTTTTTTCCTAGCATCGGGTCGTTTTTTTACACAGCATTGGGTTTCTTTTTTAAGCCAGCATTGGGTTGTTTTTTATCACAGCATTGGGTTGTTTTTTATCACAGCATTGGGTTGTTTTTTATCATAGCATTGGGTAATTTTTTTCCTAGCATTGAGTCGGTTTTAACCCAGCATTGGGTGGTTTTTAACCCAGCATTGGGTCGTTTTTTTTCCCAGCATCGGGTCATTTTAACCCAGCATCTGTCTTTTTTTTACCTAGCATTGGGTTGTTTTTATCACAGCATTGGGTTGTTTTTTATCATAGCATTGGGTCATTTTCCCAGCATTGTGTTGTTTTTAACCCAGCAATGGGTCGTTTTTAACCCAGCATTGGGTCGTTTTTTTAATCCCAGCATTGTGTCGTTTTTAACCCAGCATCGGGTTGTTTTTTACCTAGCATTGGGTTGTTTTTATCACAGCATTGGGTGGGTTTTAACCCAGCATTGGGTGGGTTTTAACCCAGCATTGGGTGGGTTTTAACCCAGCATTGGGTGTTTTTTAACCCAGCATTGGGTCTGTTTTAACCCAGCATTGGGTGGTTTTTAACCCAGCAAGGGGCGTTTTTTAACCCAGCATTGGGTCTTTTTATCCCAGCATTGGGTCATTTTAACCCAGCATCGGGTCATTTTTTTACACAGCATTGGGTTGTTTGTTTATCACAGCATTTGGTAATTTTTTCCCAGCATTGGGTCGTTTTTTTACCTAGCATTGGGTCATTTTTTCCCAGCTTTGGGTTGTTTTTAACCCAGCAATAGGTTGGTTTTTAACCCAGCATTGGGTCATTTTTTTCCCAGCTTTGGGTTGTTTTTAACCAAGCAATGGGTCGGTTTTTAACCCAGCATTGGGTCGTTTTTTACCCAGCATTGGGTAATTTTTTTCCCAGCATTGGGTCGGTTTTGTCACTGGTCTGAGCAAAAATTTGCTGTTTTTGGGTGTGTCCTTTAAATGAACATTAGCTGATGAAATGTAAACGCTGATAATGGTGGTTTGTTGAAATTGAAACTTAATTGTGCTGTCAATTATTTTTCTCTCTCTCTTTCTTTCTGCACTAAATGGCAGTGTCGTGGTTGGATTGTGCAGATTAAGGGGCAGTATTTTTATAATAAGACTCACTACCCATGTCACAAAACAGGCGCAATCTGAACGACCTAATTGTTCACAAGCTTGCAAAGAATGGTTTACCAAAACTAAGTTACTGGGTTGTTATTTTTCCTGTTTTCCAGATTGATAGAAGCACTGGGGATCCAATTATAGCACTTAAACATAAAAAAGTCTTTTAATGACCCCTTTCAGACAAGTTTGAATATAATGTCAGAAAAAACATACAGTACAAGATTTAAACTTTAACTTCATGCTCCCGTACACTAAATGGATCTCTCAGAAGAAAAACAGCTATAATAACAGCACCATTGCCATGGTAGATATCTATAATAGTGAGCCCTGAATGATTTTCCCCATATAACAAAAATAAACTGTTCCTTAAAATGATGAAACCAAAAAAGTAATGAAAGTAAATGGAGCGTTTTGACACAACAGGAGACAAGTAACTAATCTCATTCAATTTTTCAGTTTTTACACATAATGTTGTGGTAACTGCATGTGTCCAGCCCAACCATTCAACCCCCTTACAGAAGTTACTGACATCATACAAATGTGTTTTCTTTATGGACAATACAAAATTATAAATAACTATAAAACAACACTTCTTATCAAACTCAATAGCCACACCATTTCACCATTAAAATTAATGTAATTACATAGATCAGGATTTTAAACTGTACCATACTTTCTAAAATCAAATGATAGTAACAGGGTTGTAAAATCTGCAAACCACATATAAAATAAATGTTGCATAAACAGCTCACCCTGGTTTCACAAGAAAAGGCTTAGCTAAAGCCAGGACTAGGCTTAGTTTAATTAAGATGTTTAAGTAAGGAATAATGTATAGGCAGCAGGTTGTTATCACAGAAATGCTTAATGCATTCACTGCGTCACGTCAGGGCTTATTTCGCGAAAACAACCTGCTGACTGTACAGTAACGGGCTTATTATACTGCTATTTACCTCATAAGTAAGGTAAGGAGCTTTAAAAAGTATTTGACATATTTGATCAGCTCATTTTTAACAAATCCAGATCTTACGGTATGAAAACGTGTTTACTTTCAGTTTTAAGATAAAACAAGACGTTTAAATGTCACGAAACTTGGTTTAATATGATTTGAAACCGTGTGTTATTAATTTCAGGCGGTTGTTATCTCGGAATAACATACCTTGGAATGTCGTGACTGGCCAATCAAAAACAAGCATTTTAGAGTGCGATGTAATAAGCATTTTATAAACGTACCTTAAATAAAGACATTACTGGTGTGTATCTTAAGGCAAATGAATGGCACAGGCTTACTTTAAGATCAGTCAGTGAAATTTCAATTAAATCGAGACAGCTCATACATGTGTTTCAGTCTCAAACGTTTCCTTTTCATGAAACTTGCCTCAAGCTATTACTCTATTCATTATAGTGACATATTAAAATCCTGACTTCAGCATCATACACCAGACTGAAATATATCACATGATTATATGGAGATGTGTACAGTAGGTGTATGAATGTGATGTGAGTACCTCTGCTGCGTCTGCGGCCTCTGTGTTCAGTGTAAAACTTCATCTGAGTATCATCATCCATCTCAGATCCTGAATCTCCCTGATGACCAAACACACCTCCTCCGGCTAGAGAGAGAGAGAGAGAGAGAGAGAGAGAGAGAGAGAGAGAGAGATGGTAAAGTTCCTAATAGCATGTGTCTCTGATGAGATTTAAACTTTTTCTGAAGAAAATGTCTTTGGTGTAGGTTTAATCATGTAGCTGTGCAGTTTCTAAGATGTATTGTTTCAAAGTTGTTTACAGCCCCAGCAGTGTTATTCTCCAGATGTGGCTTGGGTCCCTTATTCAACGTATGAGGGTCTATGAGTCACTTTTATCATCACCAAGCGAGTCACTTTGAGAACAAAAAGCACACCAGTGAACCAAAGTTAACAAATTAGGGTTTGTGATTTGAACTCTTAGGTCTAGTCCACACGTACACGGGTGCTTTCCCTCCTTTGTTAAAACACAAATCTTCCAAACACAACCAAGGTTTAAAAAAGTCTCCATCCATATGAAAACACAATAACATGCTATGAAGCGCTGTCAGAAACATGCCAAACCAGCAGGTGGCGTTATAACGCTAACCACAAAGCCGTGTGGACCAATCAGAAGCCTGAATTCCAGTAAGCTAATAACATGGCGCACTCATGTTAACTAAAGAAGACAGCTACACACAATCTGACGTCAAACACAGGACATATCAGCACTATAAAAAGTCAAAAGTTGGATAAACTTAAAAAATTACATCAATTGGTCACACTTAAAAAGTGTGTATTCAACTTAAATTTTCACCTAAAGTGAAACTTTAAAGTCAAAATTAAATTGAACTGTAATTTGTTTTGTAATATTGTGGTATTTTATCTGTGAGCTTCATTATTTTTTTGACTCTTTCCCCACCATTGAAGAGTTATCTCATCAATTAAGAGATAACATTTGCATGATGAGTTTTTATGTTAATTGGTAATACCGTGATTGTCCACTAGATGGCACTAACCCAATTTATCAAAAAAACTGAAGCAAAACAATTATATAAGATGGCAGCAATTAGGCATTAGCAACACAACCCAACTTCAAATGATCCAAACAATTCTCGATGAACCAATTGAAGTCCAGCCCTACCTTTTTTCATTTCACTCGGATATACGTCACCATGGAGAAAATAAGAAAATTGCTACTTCCGTTTATGGCGACTTTAAGTTGAAAACAATAAAAAAATTTAAGCGTTACCAATTGAATTATTTTCTTTTTGTTTAACTTTTCACTTTTTACAATTCATACACTAAAAGTGTATTGTTTAAAAGAGCATTTTTTTTTTCTTGTCAAAAATGACAATCGTTTCACTAGATAAGACCCTTATGACTCGTTTGGGATCGTTTATATTCCTTTGAAACTCCGTTGAAAGAAACTGTTAAGTGTTGAGTTAAGTATTAAGTGTTGGTGTCCATTAAAGTCCATTAAAATGAGAAAAATCCTGGAATGTTTTCCTCAAAAAACAAAATTTCTTCTGGACTGAACAAAGAAAGACTTCAACATTTTGGATGACATGGTGGTGAGTAAATTATCTGGATTTTTCTTTTAAGAAAATGGAATATTCCTTTAAGCTTTCAGTATATGTCAGATATGATTGCATTGCATATTCTAGAAATTATATAAGTTTAAACTATTTTTACAGATTACATTAACAGGAAGTGTTTCCCCCCAGCAATTAATGTTAAAAACTCTGGTCACATAATAAATAATTAAGTTAGATTTTTTATAATTGTAATTTTGTGAAACACGATGGAACATGACTTCATTTCCCAGAATGCTTTACTTTAATCAAGTATTTAAAATGGTTGCCAAACAATTTTCCAAAGTAAGTTTCCTAACACTGCATGCATGTGAGATTCTTTCTGTTGTATGACTGTGTGGAATTTCTTTGAATTGCCATGAATTTAATTCCACTTCCTGTCATTCCAATTCAAATTCAACTTCCTGTTGGGGGGGAGTCAATTCAATTCAAATTCCAATTCATGAATTCAATGGAGGCCAATTCTGAAATTCTGAATTATGCACAAACCTGGTCTTATGACACAACCCTAGTGTAAACATGGCCTTAGTGTGAGCCAAAATAACAGGGATATCTGCCAAGCAATACCAATGCAGCTACTACAGAACAATCTAACAAAGATACCTCAAATATTTTTTACACATCACGTGCCATTTTATTATATTTACACTTTTACAGCGACTTATATATATGTTGTGAGTTGTGTTGGGTGTCAGACGCTGGATCTCATCATTACACAAACAACTGATTGTTCATCGTTCCGAGCAGATGCCATCTGGACTCGTACAGTGCTGGACATTCATTTATTTCAGACACTGAGTAATACAGTACATGTGTAACACTTTAAATCTGACAACACCGAGATCATTAGCAGATGATTTGTGTTCAGGAGGACTGATGCGGTCACACAGTCTACATTAGTCAATAGCATTAGTTACTTAACACTTTGCTATTCTTCCAACATACAAACTGCATAGGATATTTTCTTCAAACACTAAAACTGTAAAGTCATTCAAATGTGCACGGCACCAGATTTAAATCCGCTGGGTTAGTAACACACAGCAATTGACTACATCGTTCACACGTCATGTCTGATATTTGCTGTGTGTAAGAGGAATCATGTGTGAGAAGAAGATGTAGGAGGAGGAGGAGGAGGACAGCAGGGTGAAAGATGAGAGGAGATACAGAAGTTCAAATGAGGTGAGAGCTCCATGTAATGAATCTCTGTCTCTATTAGAGAGCAGCTGGAAAGAGATTTCAGAAACAGATCTACTGACAATTCAACATCACCAAAAGAAGAAAGGAGACGGGTGTCATTGGTCAATAAAAGGGTCAAGTAAACTTTCTAAAAGCTGCTTCACAGCTATAAACAGGAGAGTAACATGAAATGGAGCTAAGATCTAGTCCATTTGAAGTTTACTTTGGATCTACTAAATGCCTAAATGTAAACTTTTACAAAGGTGAAAACAGAATAGCAAGGTTGATGTGGTCTATAAATCATCATTAAAATCTGTGTCAAGTCATTTTAGAGAATTGTTTCTAAACACATTATAAATGCTAAAAATGTTTTGCTGAAACACGTTACAAAGACTATGTATACAGAATGTATTAAAGGTGCAGTGTGTAATTTTTAAAAGGATCTTTTAACAGGAATGCAAAATAATATACAAAACTTTATTATCAGGGGTGTAAAAAGACCTTTTATAATGAACCGTTATGTGTTTATTACCTTAGAATGAGACGTTTTTTATCTACATACACGAGGGTCCAGTTACATGGAAGTCGCCATTTTGTGCCGCCAAGTTTCTACAGAAGCCCTTAGAAGACAAACTTTTTTACCAAGTTGTCTCCGATAATGACATGTTTGTCCGGTGACGGCTACCGTAGCTTCTCTATGTGTTTCAAAAGCGAGAGGTGAGGAGTGGACTGAGCCATTGGTTGCAATTCACAACCTCACCACTAGATGCTGCTAAAATGTACACACTGCACCTTTAAATGGTGGAGTTACACCAATAAACAGTTTTTCCACATTTCTGTGTTCAGGATTATTTAGGAGAGAGAGATGGCAGCTTTGCCTCGAGTGGGCGTGGCTTCAGGGCCAACGGAGGACAACACCCCAGAGTTTAAAAGCGAGAGAGTCCTGACTGATTTTCCAAGATTTTTATAATGTAGTTTATTTATTTGCCCTTTTTTAATAATTTATAATCATTGAACCATAATGTCTAGTTAATAACATATTTTTCTATGGCGTGACAAACTTAAAACACATTTAACTCTTTCCCCGCCATTGACGAGTTTTAACAGTAATCTCTTATTACGCTATTATACACTAGGCGGCGCTCTTACCCAATTTATAAAAAACTGAAGCGAAATCTAATTTTACAAATTTTAAACTCCTTGTATGTTTTGATTATCATACTTTAAATAATATTATATTCAAGAGGTTGTAAAAAGAGAACAAATGTAGATAGGATCCTTTCTTTGTTTGAAAGCAGAGGGTCTTTTCTTTCACTTGATATATTTGTATGTTTATATATTTATAGAAGAACATTTTCCTGGAAGGCATTTTGTAAACTTTTGTGAAAATCACAAAAAAATGCTGGCGGGCTACTTTAAAAAAAAAAGGCTGGCGGGGAAATTGATAATATCAGATTTTACTTTAATATTTCAAAGTTTTAACTTTTTAATATCTAACCTTGAACCTTCTTTATAGCAAAACATGGTTACATTGTATGTGTTGAACATTTACTGGTAAACACAAAATTTCAGCTTAATTCAGTTCAACTTTTGTTTTTATCCGAAGGAGTTAGTGGGGTCGAATAGTTAATATTATCATCAGTGTAACCGCTTCACCATTTCATATCGTTTACGTATCATTCCACCGCTGGTGATTTTAGAATGAATGAGGGAGGTGTCACTCACACATCTGCGACTGGAAAAGGACGGCCACACATCCGCGGGCACAAATGCTGTTTTTAAAGACTTCCTGTTTCT
This sequence comes from Misgurnus anguillicaudatus, assembly GCF_027580225.2. Taxonomy (NCBI): domain Eukaryota; kingdom Metazoa; phylum Chordata; class Actinopteri; order Cypriniformes; family Cobitidae; genus Misgurnus; species Misgurnus anguillicaudatus. The sequence continues at coordinate 1,582,740 of NC_073358.2, read as the reverse complement.
CAATCAGTTCCCCAGCTCCATAGGTCGTGAATATGTATCATCCCTAAGCCATATTCCCTTGAAAATCAGCGCAATTGATGTGTAAACTTTTGAGGGAGTTGAGACTGTGTCTTACAGCGTGGCCGATTAAAATACAGCTGGCGAATAGTGCAATAAAAATAATCATTCTCTCTTTACCTGGAGCGTCATCTTATGTGCGTCCCCACCCTCAATTGCCCTTGAAAGGGAGTAAAAACGCATCTTGGAATTAACCCATTATACAGGGGCTCAGGCACTGGCTCACTACATCAGGACACTTGATGACTTATTTTCCAGTACTGTGTGAGTTTTAAAACACGAGACGACACCATAAGCATTAAGCTGAAAAATAATCTCTCTGATGATTTTTTTAAACTGTACAATATAAAAAAACACTTCATTATTCTGTTTTATGTAGCACTGACAGGAACAAAGTCCAGTAAAAAAGACATTGGTCCAGCGTTAAGATTAAATCGAAAATCTATTTAGTATATTTAAGTTATAGAAATGAACTTTTTACCTCCGCAAAAACAATAACAACAAATGGAAGATTTAATATAAATAAAAGAAACAAATAATAGATTAATGAGGTCAAAAACTGTTGGTTAGATCTATCGAAAACAAAGATTAGATGCCAGCGCAAACCATCATTTTGTTGTTAAATAACACCTGTCGGGATTTACCAAAGACGTGCAGTGATAATAGTGCTGAAAAGGTGTGGTCTAGTTATTTTTGTGACTGACTTTATTTCATATGCATTTCTAGGAGTTTTCCTAAATACACTCCTACTCAAGTGATATTGCTTTAAAACGTGGCTTCCTTTCCTAAAGAAGAACTTGGGCAAAGTTTTGTTTTTGTTTTATATGATGTCCAGTTTCTCCATACGGACCCGATGATGCGTGACTGGTTTGAAAATTCAGCTTCTCCTGCTGCTGTATTCACTATTTTTGAGTTCAGGTGGGATTTTCTTCAATCCTGAAAGATGGATGGTGTTCGACCGCCGCCTCTACAAAATAATATCATTCTCCAGGCAATGCAGAGATGTTCAGACCTGTATTCAAATCTCTCATCCGATCCCAGTCTTGAGAAATATTGTGTGAGTTTGATCAATATGACCAATCAAAAAAAATATATATATATATATATATATATATATATATATATATATATATATATATATATATATATATATGACCAATTAACAAATTTCAGATGTTTAAAATATTTTTTATTGTATGCATAATGAGAATTGTGATTTTTTTTCATATGTTACGCAACAGAAAAGTGCATTTGGTAAAAATGCTTTCACTGGAATGATTCTCTGCTTTAATTGTTTTCAATTTGTTCAACTGATTCTTTATCTACCCGTTAAACTAGCTGTTTTCTCAGATGGGAAAGTGTATGCTTGATATTGCTAATTTGTAAAATAAAGCATAATGTTAGAGTTTGGTGACATAAATTCCTTATGAAGACACCTAAACACATTTTACATTACTCTTGTAAATTCATGCATATGCTAATTCATTTCCGTGTGCTACTTTAAAGTAAATGAGAAGATTTAACTTCTCTGAATGAGCCCACAATGACTCAACTACCATTTCCATCTCAATGCAGAAGATGTTGAGAATAAACCCGCTCCAGTGCGTTTAAAACAAATGGATCTTCATACTTCTGAATGGTTTGAAATTAATTTAATCTCTACTGTGAATCTCAAAAGCAACTTGCTTAAATCATTTCCTCATCCAATCAGAATTCAAAGTCTGTTTAATGAATTTGACTTAGGGTGTTTTCAAACCTGAGCCTTTGTTTTTGTAACCTGGAGCGTTTTCTCCCTTGGTTTGGTTTGTTTAGGCATATGTGAACACGGCAACGCTCGGATCCGCACCAAAACAACCGATCCGAGACCGCCTGAACGAGGTGGTATTGGCCCGATTGCAAACGAACGAATTGCAAGTCTGACCCAATGGACCAACGAACAGGCTATCTTATTGCTTTTTTAACCGTAAACATAGATGTTTTACTCTAATAACCATAGAAAACACAGCAAACACAAATGCGTAATTACTGAAATAAAAATACTAAAGTCATCCACCATCTTGAATGGATTATCCCACTTAATTCACATGAACATACATGAGATGCTCTCTTAACTCTTTCCCCGCCATCCACGCGTTATCTCATCAACTAAAGCCAATGTTGATATTTGAAATCACCCAAACAAACACGCCCCTACCCCAATAGAATCTGGACCTTCTGTTGATAGACCCGCCCCACACATACGCAACCTGGCATTTGATTTGATTTGATTGGCTATAAGTGTGTTTTGGTAGTCGGCCCGTCTCCTTTTCCAACGAATTTTTCAAACATCGTGGACTCCGCCTTTAAGATAAAACATTTGGGTTTTTATGTTAATCTGTAATATGGCAAATATCCACTAGATGGCGCATTTACCCAATTTATAAAAAACGGAAGGAAAAAAATGTATTTGTTAATTTTAAACTCCGTGAATGTTTTAATAATCGTTCTGAATCTGATCTTTAACAAAATTCCTTCACATAAAATGCAATTATTTCAGCTTTTTGCTCTTTTTTATTTTCAAAGAAAAATACCCATATTTAAAGTTTAAAAGCGGAGAAAAAAATATAAATATGATGAAAGTTTTTTTCCTGTTTTGTTTGTTTGTTTATTGTTTGGGTCTGTTCTTTCATTTGATATATTTGTATGTTTATATATTTTTTGAAGAATATTTTCCTGGAATGCATTTTGTGAAACTTTTGATAAAAATCACAAAAAAAATGCTGATGGACAAAAAAGGGCGGGGAATGAGTTAAAATAGCAGTATCGCTTGTTTTGCAATACCAGAGTAATACTGGGACACGGCTGAAAAGTTTGTTTTAACATCATCTTGTTTCAATACTATAATTGACAGCTGATGGTCGTTGTGTATTTACGGTTATAATGTGCTCAGCACTGCATCTCTTGAAGCAGATATTTTCAATAAAAGACGTCTCAAGGACTAAAAACAGAGTCGCATGTTAATAAAGACAGATCTGAAGCGGCAAAACCCAATTACCAGACAAATCAAAGCTGACCTGAGAGAAGAAGCTTGCCGGCTCTGTCGTGAAAATGTACAGTGCCGTACTTGAAATGCGAGATCAAAGCTATTCCATTCAGTGCCTGTGATGCTGAAGAAAAGAGACAGACACAGAAATAGAAAAGAGAATAAAATTGGCTAAATCAAAAAAGGTCATTTCCCGAGAGCTTAACATAAATGGAGAGCGAGCGAACGCCTGTTTCTGTTTCCTTTCTCTCGTAACCGCTTTTCAACTATCCGGCAAATAAATTGTGTTTAGGAAAACAAAATTAGCATGCGTGATAAAACGGAGGCAGAAATCACTTCTGAAGTCTCAGTTTCTTTCAAGCCCCGTGCAGTTACTGAGCGTGTGGAAATAAAGAGCCGATGTGCTTCATCGCATAGAACTGGGAGCGCACAATTCATAGAGCTTCATGAAGTAAAGCACTTTTTTTCTCTTAACCATAACAGTACATGTCAGATTCATGATAAACTGCACTGGAGAAGAATGAAAGAGTGTTCACGGAGGCTTTAGGAGATGATTTCCTTTTTTTTCTTCTTCGCACCTGAATGTCCACAGTGCCAAGTCATTTTATTCTGAATGAGTTTATTTTGGGTCAAGGACCAATGATTTTATGTCATCCAGCTTTCTATACTCTTACATTTATTTGGCAGGCATTATTAATTAAAGCGACTAACAGTGCATTCAAGTCATACATTTTTATTACTATGTCGGACTGCTTGGGATTTGAACCCATGACCGTTGCACTGTTAATGCAAAGTTCCCACTTACAGTACATTTATTACATTTAACTCATGACGTAAATGATTGAATTTTATAATTTCGAGATTTGATACCCCCATAAAAGAACACAGTGCACATCACAATTTGTGTTCAACGTCAAAGCAAAATTCAATTCAAATGTCTCTCTTCACAATTTTACATTGATACTGAGCATCTACATGGAATAAAGAAAACAGAAAAAATAAGAAAAAACTTTTTTTTACTTTTTTGTTTAATTAACTCAGATTTACAAATCATTTCAACTTACTATTATTCACATTGATAAGTGATGAGTTGCTACAACTTAAAAAATGAAGTTGACATTTTTCAACTATATTTTATAAGTTATAACAACTCAACTGTGATCTACTAAGAATAGTGTGACATACATAAAGAATCTGCAATAGTACTATGCATAGGCACCGATCCCATGGGTGCACGAAGGCTCAAAATGTCCGAGCACCCACTGAAAAATGTCAGATATGCTTAATTAATTTAAATTAAAAATGCTTTTGAAATTCAGAAGCCTCTTTGTTTGGTGGATCTTGCAAGATGTAATATCTACAATGCTTTGATGAATAAGCTCAGTAAGGGGGACTTCAAATACCACGTCTAAAACACAGCTGTGTCGCTTTCCTCCTTCTTTCCAAAGCGCTTGGGGGCTCCTGTATCATCTGCCATTGCTAAGAAACCTAAGCGCTGCGTGACGTTGTGCCAAGCACCCACCGGTGAAAAAAGAAATAGGCGCCTATGACAACATGTCCTGTACTGTACTTTAACATACAGGAAAAAAGCGAAGTAGTAAAATATTTACAATTGTAGTTGGACCATAATATTGACAGCAATATTAGCAATGTACAAAAACCCGAAGCTAAGATAATATCAGCAGTCTCATACAGTAGTAAGCAAATCAACAGGGCGATAGCAGCAAGAAAGAAAAAACTCCAATGATGCTTAAAAGCTGCTAAAATGTTGTGAAGGCACTGAAAAAAACACACAAATTAAGTTAAATTGTAGAAACTGTGTCTGGCATTAACTGTAAAGCTGTCCGCCTGTCTGCAGGGTCTGACCCCATTGACTTTCTTCATAACCCATCCAGTTTATTGTTTGGAAAAGCAAGTTGTAATGTAGTTTAGAAATTTGTTTTTTTGTACTGTATGTTTACACTTACAGTGCGTTCACACCTGACGTAAATGAAGCAAATAAATTACTCTAGTCGATATTGAGTTAACTTGCTTCATTCGCGAGTGAAATTTGCGTCATTAACTAGCTTTAGCTAGCTTGTAGTCTCAATATGTGTATTTATATAGCTAAAATTGAGTAAAGAGCGTTTTTTACAACTTACCAGATTGTCCGACCTCCTCACTCACTTTCTTCTGAGCAAGATTTTTTATTTCTGTTTCTTAAAAAGTACGAAGAGTTGTCGTATAGACGGTTTTATCGGGGGCACGTGCGGTGATGCGTTACACATCTGGTCCGAAATTTACTTCCGATTTCATTTTGTTTAATGGTCTGACTAGTTGCTAAACTCTTGAACAAATACCTCGTCGAAAATAACACACATTTTGGTTTCCTAGGTAATCTACGTGTTGTTTATTTTGCTTGTTATATAAATAAACTATGTTTAAAGTACTTGTTGTTATTTATTCATAGCGGAGTTTACCGAAAGTTACGTGTTGACCACGAACGCTGCTTGTTTATGTTGTTACTGCTGAAACCGTCTATACAGCGACAATGATTTTGTCATCCAGTGTTGTTTCGCCTCCGCTCGCTACGTCATAATCACGTCACTACTATAGCAAACTCCTGGTTGGTTAATGCGGTGCGAATATCCACCAAAGTTTAGATTTTTTAACTCTAAACACCCTAAACACTCAATTCGCGTCGCAGGATGTCTATTGAGTCCTTGCATTGACTTAACATGCAAATCACTCGCGCTTAACTCTTCATTCGCGTCTGGTGTGAATGCACCATTAAAACATACGACAAATGAATCTATGGGATATTGGTTGATATTAAAGTTACTATAGTAAAGTAGTGTAAAGATCAGAGCTGTGGCACAGTGGTTTTGTGCACATTCATCAGGTTTATACAGAACGGTTGGTTAATGGAGTTCAAGTCTTGCCTGTGCCGTGTCCTGATTCATTACTGTCTTTCCTATAAATAAAAGATGAATGTGGGCAATAAAATCGTTTTTTAGCAGATGTGTCCAGCAGAAATCTCATTGATTCAAGAGTTATTTTTCTTTCACAAGCTGCTTTTGGTTTCTTTGTTGTCCTCTTTTACAAAATTCAATTCAATTTGCTTTGATTTTTCTGCACTCCCATGATTCCTGGGTTTTAAACACAATAATGGCACTTTTCTCCCTGGAGACTTTTGATTTTCGTCTCTTCCAAACGAAGGGGGGACTGATGGAGACTTGAAATGTTTAATTGTGAAATGACGCAGACCGAGAACTATTGATGGTGAAGACGAGAAGTCTTCTGATTGTGAAAATGCATTTCATTATGTGATTCAGTCTTCTGGGATCCCTGCAGCGCTGGAACAGCTTTTCTCCTGCTGTCAACTCTTTACTTGGCCTGTGCTTGTTATTACTTATATATCTCGCTCCCCTTCTCCACTAAACCGATTTAACTCAGCACAATGCAAAAAATGGTTCAGTTATTACTGATAATTTTTGCTTTTTAGAAAGTGAACAGTGTAGAAAGACAGACAGGCAGACGGGCGGACAGAATTGATTATATTTTGAATGATTCAGTGATTAAAGCGATTGATCCTGGAGATCAAAGAGTGAGATGAAACATGAAAACAGACAGAAGAATCCGTGAGATCCGTTCAGACCACACATGACGATTTTAATGAAGCCTTCACACAGCTCAGCAGATTTCACTTCTGGTGACGAAAATGCTTTTAAGCAAAGAACAAATTTCTTTCAGGCCCTTCTGCACATAAGCTGCTAAAATCTGCTTGGCCCAAATGACAAAAATCAACATATTTTTGTCAGAGTTTTCTCAACGCATGCCAGCTTCTCTATTTCTAGCTGATGTCTTATCATTGCTTATCAGTCGTACACTAGAATGATGTCTTTACACCCGACAGCAATTTTACAAATGAACTGACCCAGATGCTGACCCGGAAACAACTGTGTTACCTACAGAATCAGCTTCAGCTGAAAAGCACAACCTCAATAGGACTGAATGTGTGACCGGATTAAAAATAAGATTCTGATGTGAGCTATAACACATATGGTTGCTAACCTGACTGAAAAGACCAGCTAAAACCAGCCTAAGCTGGTGTAGCAGGCTGGGTTTAGAGGGGTTTAAGACACAGACTGGAAGACCAGCTGACCCACCAGTTTAAACCAGCTTGACCAGCCTGAACGATAAGTTAAGCCTTCCAGCCTGGCAAACCTGGTTAAGATGGTCAAACTGGTGGGTCAGCTCAGCTAGTTTTAGCTGGTGGGTCAGCTGGTCTCCCAACCTGACCACCCAGCAAACATAGGTCGGACGGCAACGTCATCTCCCCGGCCAAAAGGGGTCGCCGCAGGACGCCACAAATGTTGTAATTGGTCCGAAATCAACGTCGTCTCCCTGTCCAAAATTAGTCGCGACTGGACCTCACAAATGCACAACATGTCCTAAAATGCATTTATATACGCTTGAATACATTTGTATATGTCTATATTTGTCTGAGTTTGCATGTATTCAACATTTTATGTACAGGTTTTATGTATTAACGTCCAGAAGAGGACATTTTTATACATGCACAGAACGTGCAGAAAAGACGTGTGATTCACGGTCAGATGACGTGAAAGGCGTTGGTTGGATTTTCATTGTGGAACTATTTTTCAACCATGACCGGGATGTGATGGAGGGACGTATTTTCAACGGTAATCGGACGTCCAAATGTTTGCTGGGCAGCTAAGACCAGCTTGACCAGCTAAAAAATGTGGCCAAACTCTTCTAAAACCAGCCTGCTACACCAGCTTAACTAGCTTAAACCAGGCTGGGAGACCAGCCAACCAGCTTAGACTGGTTTTAGCTGGTCTTTCCAGTAGGAAAATTATTATTATTGGTCACTCTTTATGTTTCTCAGTTGGTTTTGCAAATATTTAACCAATAAAATATTAAAACGTGCCTGTCAACTTAGACAACACAAAGTGTAATCATTTAAATATACAGTGTTTTTTTCTGTTTCTTGTATTTGGACATAAAAGGTTTCATAAGGACAGCGACAATCCGCAAAGTTTAATATACATTTCTATAAAATGTCATACTTATATAATAAATGGACAACATTTAATTGTTTTTATTATTAAATTCTCCCACAGGACAGACTAAACTTTTCTTTAGGCCTTTTTTTGACAATCCTGCTTTAGATATAAAAGATGACTTCTACATACATGTATAGATATTGGATGGTTAAAACGGAAATGTGTTAGCATAAAGCTTACATGATCACTATAGAGAGTTATTTTTGTTGCATTGCATTTTTATAATCTAAGGTATAAGTTAAGCTATAAGTATGTTGTTATTAGCTCATTAAATTTATTTTAAAATAATATTGCTTTTTAAAGGATTAGTCCATTTTTAAAAAAAAAAAAAATCCAGACAATTTACTTACCACCATGTCATCCAAAATGTTGATGTCTTTCTTTGTTCAGTCAGTTCGCTAGATAAGACCCTTATGCCTCATTTAGGATCTTTTAGAGTCCTTTGAAACTGCAATTTTAAACTGCATTAAAACTGTTAAATTTTGGGGTCCATTAAAGCCCATTAAAATGAGAAAAATCCTGGAATGTTTCCCTCAAAAAACAACAAATAAAGACATCAACATTTTGGATGACATGGTGGTGAGTAAATATGGATTTTTTTTAAGAAAATGGACTAATCCTTTAAGTTACATTTATTTTATTTCAGTTTCCAAATATTACTTTGGAAAGTAATATTAGTGCCTCAAATAAACATTTACTTTGTTGCTAAGGCAACATTTTTTAATATTTAGGCCAACATTTTTTTTTATTTAACAGACATGTTTTTAATAGTTTCAGTTTTAGTTTCTTCCACTATCTATAGTGTGTGTGTGTGTGTGTGTGTGTGTGTGTGTGTGTGTGTGTGTGTGTGTGTGTGTGTGTGTGTGTGTGTGTGTGTATTATGTTTATGAGTCTGTATGTATGTGTGTATTCAGTATGTGAGCATATGTGTGCGTGTTTGTTTGTTCTCACACTTCATACAGATCTTTACCTGCAGCTCATGATATGTGTGATATATATTTTTGCTTTTACATCCAGAGTCAAGGTGTTAAAAACTAGTAAATTGTTTGCTGTTATCTGTTAGTCTTAATTAAACATAAGTTATTTTAAGCCATAAGACATGCGAGGTTTTGTGATGCTGTACAAATTCACTATAATTATCATTATATATATATTACATATAATGCGGTTACTTTTATTGTACAGTGTAATAGCATAGATGTTTATTCTTATTCTTGGTGCCGGGTCACTGCTGTAATATACGGTTATATACTGTAATACACCGTAGTTTACTGTAATAGACTGTAGGCACTGCTGTCTTTACTGACAGCATTGGGAACTTTAAAAGCTGATCCACAGCAAAACTCACAGATGAAAATCTGTGAAGCTCAAAATAACAAGATGACAAAACACAAGAGATGAAACAAACAGTCACTCGTTTGATGAGCTAACAAACAGATGTTTATGTCAGGAGTCCTGCCGAGTTCTTCTGTTATGTGCAGGTTATTTTAAAGACTCATATTAAAAACAACAGGGACACCGAGAGAAAGAGAGAGAAAGATAGAGAGATTATGGGATACATCACTGTTTCCAAGATTACAAGGATACTCAAAAACTTCTTTCCAAAACATCTAATAATACATCTTGAGAGAAAACATAAATCACTCTCAGTTAAGAAAATGTTTACAATTCTGAAAATGTTAAAGCTGCAAACATGCCTCATTCAGAAATCATGATAATGACATCACAACCTGACAAACTAATGAATGTCAACAAATCATAACAGAGGATATTTACCTACAAAAGTTTTGTAGATACAGTAACCAAAACCATCATCACAGTATCTTCATCAGCCCCTACCACACAAATATCCCAATTCTGCGCATTTTACCAAAGATTCAGTACAATGCTAAAGAAAAGCCAACATTATAATGCAGAAGATATGTCATTTTCTGATGGGATTCAAACACAGACAGATGATTGAATCTTAGGTGACAGCCCACAGCAATGGAACTAGAAACTGAAAACAAGGCCCGGTAAGACCACATTAACAGTGACTTAGACCACTTTCATCCCAGAACACAGAGAGTGCATTTATGTTTTAACATTAAACATACAAATACTGCTCATCACCAATTCATTGACACAGTCATGATGAAGTATATGATAAAACATCATCTTCACACAGATCAACTATTATCATTTTATATGTCAGAAACATGCAACTTGTCAAAAGATGCCACTTAATTCATTTTCTTAAAGGTCACGTTGTCAGGGTTTGAGACGGGAGACAAAAGAACCCAAGCGCAGACGATGTCGGGGAGTGAACATAGAACATTTATTACATAAACATGGAAAACAAAAGCCCACGTGGGGGCAAAAACTACATAAAACATGATATTTACAAACACTGACTAAACATGATTGACTAGACACTGATGAACACATTAAACTGAATAAACAAAGAGGTCTTGCAAAACATAACACATTTGATGACAATGAACCAGCACAAGACAAGAAACAAGAGGAGTTTAAATAAGGGAAACTAAACAAGATAACGAGGGCAACACAGGTGAGAGGGATGAACTGATAATTAATAATTAACAGGAGAACAAGGGGGCGGGGACTAGAGACGAGACACCAGAGGCACATGATCCAATATACAAGGCCATTGAGCCTCCACATAAAACAAGAGACTGTCAGAACCCTGCCATCACGATAAAACAAACATATAAAACAAGACCTTTATGGCAGAGTCCTGACACACGTTCTTCCTGATCCCATTATTTAAACCCTAGTTAGTGTGTAATGTTGCTATAATAGCATAAATAATACCTGTAAAATGATAAAGGTCAAAGTTCACTGCCAGGCGATATATTTTCTTTAACAGAATTCCTCTTTCAAATTCTACAGCGAATGGCCGGTTTGGATTACAGTCCTCTACTACCTGCTTTAATGACCCTTGACTAAACTCCGCCCACAGGAATATGTCAGTCGCCAGCTAAGCTAACGGCTCAAGCTAAGCTGCTATCGAATAACAACACACTAAACAAACACAACTCATTACGTATTTCTGAAGGAGAGACTTCATAGAAACAAATAAAAAAAATCAATGAAAATGTCCTTAACTCTGCCATTGACGGTTAATTCGTCAATTATGAGAAAACGCTTTCCTGCCAATGACAAGTATTTCCGGCTTTCTGCAATAGCGATATTATCCACTGGGTGGCATGCAACCGCAACTTATGCAACCCGAAAGCAACGCGTAAAAACTCATGATAAAACCTTTTTTGTTTGTTTGTTTAAAAGCAGAGGGTCTGTCCTTTCATTTGATATATTGTATGTTTATATATTTAAAGAAGAACTTTTTCTGGAAGGCATTAAACTTTTGTGAAAATCATGAAAAATGCTGGCGCTGGCTGGCAACTTTTAAAAGAAAATCCTGGCGACAAAAGAGTTAATATGTTTATGCATAAATTGTTGTATAAAAGCTACAGTTTACAGCCTAGTGCAGTACACTGTTAGACTTCATTGTAATTTCTACAGTTACTTACCACAAAACGCCCAGTAAAATACCATAATTTTCTTTCCCAGTTCATTACTATAATATGCATTGGATTATGGGTATTAACATTTAATTTACAGTGATTTACTGTACGTTTTGAATTTGCGGTAGACTGCTATAAAACAACAGCAGTAGTGCTACTGTAGATGAATAAAACAGTGTTATAAAAGCATATAAAATGGAAAAATAAAATATATCTATGAAATGAAATGCATTTTGTTATGCTTTTAGCAGTGAAGCAAATCTCAAAATGTGAATTATTTTTCAGCAGTGTAAATAATTTATTGAGAATTGTAGATAGAAACAAGAAAGAGATTATGGATAAATACTTGACCGTCAGATTTGAATTTGACCTCAAGACTTCAAAACACTAGTGACGCCAAGATTTCGCTCCTCGGAGTGTGGGGAGAGTGACGGAAGAGGCTACTTGGTGAGCGTAGCGAGTAACTTTTATCAATTGATGCTGTAGCACTGTGGTAGTGTTGCGACCTGGAGTGACCTACGACATGGGCGACCTGGGTTCGATTCCCCTTCAAGGCAATATTTTTTAGAACTAGGTTAAGGTAAGGGTATTATACTGTAAAATGGAACTGCGGTAAAGGCATCATACTGTAAAAAAAAACATGTACAGTTATGGTACTGTAATGGAGCAGTTACAGTAACTCACTGGCAACGAGTTGCCGCATATATACAATAAAAAGTCTAACAGTGTACTTACACTGTAAAAAATTGCTGTAATTTTGCAGCTGGTTGCCAGTAACTTACTGTAGAAGATAAAGACTAAAAATGGTTCATGTTCATTTAACTTTAAACAAACTGTTGCCAGTAAATAACATACATGTAAAATCTACAGTAAGTTACTGACAGCTAGTTGCCAGTAATACCCACTAATACTGTAATTTCTACAGATTTTTATTACAGTGTAGCTTTATATAACACATACTTGTGTCTAAAGAGTGTTGTTAGACATAAAAGCACATCAAATTTGAAATAAGGTTTAAAAAGCATATATGACATACACTCTAAAAACAATGCACCAAAAACTATATAGCACCAAAAGTGGTTCTTTGCTCGTAATCATAGAAGAACCGTTTTTAGTGCCATATAGCACCGGTGAAGCACCAGTGAAGCACCTGTGTAGAACCATATAGTGCTATGTAGAACCATATTTGGTGCTATAGTGGTTCTATATGGCCCCTATATGGTTCTACACAGGTGCTTCACTGGTGCTTCACTGGTGCTATATGGCACTAAAAACGGTTCTTCTATGATTACGATCCAAAGCAACAGTTTTGGTTCTATATAGCACCGTTTGTTTTTTTACAAAAATGCTCAGTGTGATCTCTTCACGTCTCCATCAGTCGCACAGCATCTTGTCTGATCTCAGTACTGACCGCTGATGCCATTGACACTTCTCATGATCATAATCATCTCTCTCTCTGTCATTTAAGGTGAACGTGGGTCAGTATCACACCTGCTCGGCCCATTCACCTGTCTGAGCATCACTATCACTCACTTTTAATTAAAATAATAAAAATTAAGAAAGGTTTTTTTGCTTTCATAACAGCTTACTGTAACTTATTTCCATTACTAATTTTCTCTCCTACAATAATTCAGCATTGGGAGCGTAACTATCAGCAAAGATTAAGACAAAGACTTGCAGTAAAAGCAACAAGCACACGCTGGGTCGCTCAGGTCTTAATAAGTGGACTACAAATAAACTCGACACATTTTATGTGTAAGAGTCACGGCCGTACATTGAGAGCGATTGCGGAGGGCAGGTGTGAGGTTTATGGCCGTCTCCGAGTCTTTTGGCTTCGCATTCGTTCACTTCTTCAAACTTTGATTAACGTTTGATTTAGACACATGGGCATATTAACGGCTCCCACCACTGCGTTCTCATACTTTACAAATGGACTGAAATTTATAACTCACGCTCTACTGTGAAAGGGTCGACTGCCTTTCTTCATTTCCAGACGCAAATGTGAGTGCTCATTACTGATGCAAATCAGATGCCAGGGCATTTCAATCAGGTTGCTAAGGTGTTTTTTAGCACATCGCCAGGGTGCTCTGGGTGGTTTCTAGGTCAAGCTCACCACCGAGCATCTAGGGTCTTAATGCAAAACTCACGGCCACAATGCGAAGATGCTGTTTGGTCAAATTAAAACTTACTGACCCATGTATTAATAATACTAACCCTAGCAAACAACACTAATCAGTGTGCTAAGAAGTAGCATCACAAAGAAACAACAGTCTGGTTTTGTTCCACATCAAGTGAATGCGGTGAGATTAAAGTATTGATTTATTGCAATGTCTTTGTAACCAGTGAGTGTTTTATTAATTCAACCAGGCTGCATTGAGCTTTACACCGACCCAAAAGAACCACAGAGACCCGAGTGACACGCTAATTATAAACCTGCTGAGACATCTTCAGCCATTGCTCATCTTATTTCTGCATACATATGCAATCTGTACAGTGTGCAGTGCGCAAGACACACACATGCTGTACACAAACAAATATGTACACACATGCACGCACGCACGCTTTATTGTATTGCAAAGGTGCATTACTGCAAAAAATACATAAATGCAATGAACAGGAGTGTTTCACAGGATAATAAAGAAAGGTCATTTGCTACTAATTATAACAAATTATACTTTGTAATAATTTGTAAAATGTTGTATTTATTTGTAATGATATATATATGTATAGTTGTTTGAGTTAAAGGTGCAGTGTGTAAATTTTAGCAGCATCTAGTTGCAACCAACAGCTCAGTCCACTGCTCACCCCTTGCTTTTGAAATGCATAAAGAAGCTACGGTAGCCGCCACCGGAAAAACATGTCATCATCGGAGACAACTTAATAAAAAAGTTTGTCCGTTAAGGGCTTCTAAGGTAATAAAAACATAAGGGTTCATTATAAAAAGGTCTTTATACACACCTGATAATATAGTTTTGTATATTATTTTGCATTTCTGTCAAGAGATCCTTCTAAAAATTACACACTGCACCTTTAAGTACATTTAAACTAATAGTAACTTTAAATTAATGTAAATAAAGAACGCCTCATATCGCCCTCATGCAGGTTAACAGGTTAACTCTTTCGCCGCCATTGACGAGATATCTCGTCAATCAAGAGAAGACGCTTCCCTGCCAATGACAAGTATTTCCGGCTTTCCGCAATACCACTATTATCCACCAGGTGGATTCTGCATTTTTTTAAACCTGGAAGTATTGCTCTACGGCAAGCAGCTGCATGTCCGTGTCTGTTTTAAAGATCGCTCTGAATGGGATCTCTATGAAAAGTCTGTCACACAAATGGAATTATCTCAGCTTTTTGCTCAAAATGTGGTGTTTTTGCAGAAACCTACCCATATTCAAAAGCTGATTACAAAAGAACTACTGAAGGTAGGATAAAACGTTTTTTTTTTTTTTTTTTTTTTTTTTTTGAAAGCAGAGGGTCTGTTCTTTCATTTGGTGTATTGTATGTTTTTATATTTAAAGAAGACAATTTTCTGGAAGGCATTAAACCTTTGTGAAAATCATGAAAAACGCTGGCGCTGGCTGGCAACTTTTTTTAAAAACGCTGGCGGCGAAAGAGTTAAAAAGGGTTAAGACTTAAGCTTAAGTTTTTGACCTTTATTTAATTTAAAAATTCCTAGTGACAGTGATGTCTTCATTTTTGTAAGGAGTTATGAAAATATAAAAACTGAGTAAATACCTTTAAATTGAAATATGACACTCAGTCGCAGTCATAGAAATAAATACTTCTACATGACAACGTCCATCGGGTCTTTAATTCAAAGTGTGCATATTTTGAGAAATATTGCTTCATTTTTATATGTTTACTTCAAATTTTTGTAGGGAGGAGTAATATTTCATCCATTTTATTTTAAAGTTGACATAACTTATAAAATCAAGTTGGAATTGTTTAACTTAATTGCTTAAGTTAAGGTAACATAAAAATATATGTTGATTTGACAAAAATGCTGCATATTTTTACAGCGTATCTGTGTTATTCCATAGGATAGGAGAATCAGAAATATGTTTTAATTTTTTCTTTCAGACAGTCATGAGATGAAATGTTGAGCTTATAAAAGACTTTAGCTCAGAGCAAGCTTTGGGCATTAACAATTTCAGCTGGGATGCTGTCAATCAAAATAATAAAATCATTTGTCTATTAAAAACATGCATTAAGCTTATAATTAAGGTACTTAGATGTATATGAGTTTTTAGGTTAAAATAAAATTATGTTTACAACATCTAATCTGGTTTTTATGGACAAATTAAATGGTGAAAATTTGGGCTAATCTGAAACTTAGACGACAGACAAAATATGAACAAAATTGAAGTTTGCACAAAAACAAAGCATTGCAGAGTTATCTGCTGTATTATATAACACCCTGTTCTGCCCTCATACCGAAAAATACCATCATCTTTAGGTACGAAGATGTACAACACAACGTAAGCAGTTAAAGTTGGGGCATAAACACACTTTGCTGAGAGCTGCCCGTCAGACATTTTAAGCTTTAATTAAAGAGTATTGTCTATAAAAACACACGTGAAATGTGCCTGAGAGAAATTCACACACCATTATGACACTTCTCTGTCTGTTTCAAACTCACAAACAAGCATCAAACTCCTCCAATTATCACATGAGCAGATCGAGACTGTCTAATCCAGGACAAACATCTGAGCAGATCAAACCGTACAGCGTTTCAAGAGTCAAGAAGACATGAAAGCTCAATTACAGACACGAGCGGCCCTCACAGAGGTGTACTGTATGCAGATAAATCTGTGATTCAGGCAAAATTACTCTGTAAAAAGCATAAACATCAAAGTAAAACGCTGATACAATCCGACAAACTCCAGCAATTTCATCTCTGATCTGCAGCGTGTTTCAGGGTCAGGTACGTTCTGACTACATCAGTTTTAGTATTAATGCCTGTTTTATTATACTTGCATGGTGCACATCCAATTTAATCAAACCCTTGAGTATTACACCTGCCTTAATTATGTTTTTAACTTTTCATTTCTGAATAAAACAAGAAATGCACTTTAAAGGGCACATATTATGCAGATTTTTACAAGATGTAATATAAGTCTCGAGTGTGCCTAGAATGTGTCTGTGAAATTTCAGCTCAAAATACTACACAGATCATTTATTATAGCATGTCCAACATGGCCCCACATGGGTGGGACCAAAAAACACTGTTTTCGTGTCTGTACCTTTAAATGCAAATGAGCTACAGCTCCTCACTTTTTTTACAAACAGACAGTGAGTGCATTCAGCAAAACAGATCTGATTAATAAAGTCTGAGACACCTTAGCGCTAACATACACATTTAGAAAACATGTTGGCTAAAATTAACCAGTCAGTCAATGGCCGTGGGCGGGCTTTATCAGTGTGACATCACATTAACAAGAGAATCAAACCAGGTTGTCTAAAAAGCTGCTTTGGTTTAATGGGAATTTAAAAAAAAATCATTGTAAGGTGGTTGTGGTCACACACTGGCAACACACATTTTTGTCCAAACACCTTGTAAAAGTGAATTGTGCATAATATGTGCCCTTAAGGTCTAATTTCTTTCTCTGAGCAATGCATTCTGGGATCTTTAAAAAATGGTCATTGGTAAACTCTAAATTAAGGAGCCCAACACACAGTCTCTGCCGCTAACAATCCCATGATGCCGCTCTTCAGTCTGTCAGAGATGCTGTGAATAATTTGTGTCAGGAGTTGGAATGACGGTGTCAGACCTTTGGGCTCTGGACACAGATGGTCTTCTCTGTCGTCTCCCGCGGCGGCTGCCCGCGGTCACGTTAGCATAGCTAATCGCTGTCAGAGAGACACTTTGTATCTGTGCCTGCCAGCACGCTGACCGTACTCACACCAGCCGAACATTCACTCGCTGTCTTAGAAGATAATTCAGATTGAGGGTCTTACAGATTCACAATGATTTTTGAGTTCAGACAGATAAGACGCCTTTCACATCGAGCTAAGCAACGCCAAGTAAAATCTTTTTATTTAAATGACTCAAAACTGAAACTTCATTAGCATGTTTCCATCCACTTATCTTTTACTGAAATAAAAACGCAAAGCTAGACGCAAAAAGTATGGGTAAATAGTTATTTTATTTAAGACATCTGCACAAACAATACCAGAAATACACTTACTATATAGCAGTGGTTCTCAAACTTTTTGCCGTGCGCCCCGCTTGTGTAGGGCGCACGCACCCCCACTGAAAATGAATGAAATAAAACAACCTCAAACTTACAATTTGAATTAAACAAAACATATTTAATGATACAATTATGCTGTTGGTTAGTTTAGCCTTATTTTTCTGAGGTTTAACTGCACAGCATTTATGATGAATTATTATATTTTTAAAAAATCCCAAGTGTCCCACCCCCCAGTTTAATACCCACTGCTGTATGGAATAGCTAAATATAAGTTCATTATTTAAATCAGGGGTCTCAAACTGCCTTGGGGCCATTTTTTAGATTGACATTTCATCGGAGGGCCGCAGCGCTATTTTAACATTCAAAAAAGCACAATATTTTTGTAAATGTACTGTTTGAATTCTATTATTTAAGTAAGGAATAATTGACGACGGGCCATTTAATTATAAGAAAATAATGCACACCCAAGGTGCAATGCGTTGCACCGCGGGTGTGCATTATTTTCAAATAGTTCCGGGACCGGAGTCAATTATTCCTCTTATACCACGGTTACCACAAACATTACTCTGGTGCCTATTTTTAAGACATTTGACAAGTTAGGTGTGCAGTTATCAGAAATTAATACATACCCACGGAACATTTCTCAGCCAATCAGAATAAAGCATTCAACAGACCCGTGGTATAATGTATAATAATACTTGGCAGCGTTTTTATTTTTTAATATACATTATTTTATAAAATTAGTAAATTAGTAAATCTTTTCTTAACTTATCTTAAATAACTTAGGCCTATTGAAACCTTGCACTAAACTAACAAATTCAATTCCTGAATACATTTATGAACTATTATGCATTTTTTAGTGTTTCTGTTTTGATTTATTTTGAATTTTTTACCAGTAAAATTTTATTTTTTATGACATAAATAACACTTTGTTCCATCTCTGTTATTTGACAGTTGTAATGAATTTGCTATTATAGTAATAGTGGAAAAATAAAAATAATAAGTGAAAGTGATCCTAAAACTTTTGAATGGGTAGTCAATGTTGCATAAGCTAGTTGGACCGAACAAATAAATATTACTGCTCGCTCTATGTATAATTGCATAATGATATATTAGATATACTATATAGCAGCATACATACTTTTATCCTTTGTAAGTTTCACCTTATCTTTCCTCTTTTGCTCACCTGGGCACTTTGATGGCCTTTTTTCATCCCTAGTTTAATATGTGTTGCATTACATCTCCCGCTCTGCCTCTCTATGCGGTGTCCCCATTAGAAGCTGTGAGTTTATGTGAACTAACCCCACCGCAGCTCTTCTCTGAATAACAGCTGAGTACCCTACAGAGTAAAAGATCTGTTCTGGATGAACACTCCAAAGTCCCAACAAGATTTAACGATTGCATGGTGACAACAATATGATTGACGCAAAGTGCAGAAGAGGAATTAAAATCCAATCACGCATTTCGTTATCCTCGTCATCAAGGAGAGCGCAGCTCATGGTTGCATAGCAACGGAAGACGCCATGGGGGCGCGGCCTCCTAACACGTGGCATTTGTACGGACCCTTAAATGGTCCATGGCATGAAAATCAGACTTTTTCCATGTTTAAGTGCTATGAATGGCTCCCCAGTGGTGAAAAAGATCAACCCAGTAACTTAGTTTTGGTAAACCATTCTCTACAAGCACATGAAAAAATAGGTCATTGAAATTTGGCTCCCCTTATGATGTCATAAGGAGCTCTTATTATAATAATACCGCCCCTTAATCTGCACTATCCAACCACAGCACTGCCATTTAGTGCAGAGAAAAGCACAATTGAGTTTTAATTGCAACAAACCACCATTATTGTGATCAGTGTTTCAATTTCATCAGCTCATTTGCATTTTAAAGGACACACCCCGAACGGCACATTTTTGCACACACCTCCATAGTGGCAATTTATTATAGGTTATAATAAATTATCTGTATGGTATTTTGAGCTAAAACTTCACATATGTGCTCTGAGGACACCAAATATTTATTTGACATCTTAAAAAAGTAGTGTGCCATGGCCCCTTTAAACGTTTAAATCAAAAATGAAAAAGTGAATAAAAATCTTTCTGTGGGCCAAATTATGTTATATATTGACAGCAGACGCGGGCCCAGAGAGGGGCCGCAGATAGCCCGCGGGCCGGGAGTTCGAGACCACTGATTTAAATGATTGATACAGGCGGTCATTAACATTTATGCATTTGGCAGATGCTTTTATTTAAAGCGATTATACATCTTATCAGTACGCGAGTTCCCTGAGAATCAAACCCCTCACCTTTGTGTTGCTAACACCAATTGAGCAACATAAACAGCTTTTACTACTATGACTATTACATCCCAGAACTGCCTGAAACACTTTTGTTCATTTTTAGACAAACATCAGCTTTGTAAGAGACTTCTGTCTGCGTGCTTTAAATCACAAGTAATGCATTATATTGAACCAAAAACAGCCAGAGTTATTTCTAAAGTGACTACAAAGCCCACTGATATTTTCACGCAGGTGATGATTTTGTTCTCCTGAACACACGGGATAAAAATGTTGCTTTATTCGCAAAGTGTTTCTGCTTTATGCCAATTTGTTTTGCATAAATTAAATTTGCACGTTGGATGGAAACCCAGCTATTTCCTCCTCTTTGTGTCGCTTCAAACTTTTTGAATGTAATTTTAGCATGAACTGTCCCTTTAAAAACCTCAGTCCAGTGCTGCAGTTTCCCTCATCCGTTGAAGCGCTAATCTGCTTTCGAGTTCAGCCTGGCGTGTAAATCCATGCAGATGTGCAGCGGGAATTGTGAGGGAAGACCCGAGAGAGAAATCGAGTAATTCTCAACTCAAAATGCACAGTCAGACGCAGAGGTATTAACATAGACGCTGACCCTGTCTCGTGAAATATTTGACCGTGTATTCGATTCATTTGCTTCCATTTCATTTCTCCAAAGGCCTAATCTACCGGCAGCGGCCCAATGAACTCCTCGGCATAATTGAGTTCCAACTAAGAAACTGGAAAACTCGCACCATTTATGTTTGTTGCTGCAGAAAAGGAAAAACTGGTTTTGCACTGAAGTCACACTTTCCTATAAGCGGTAATCAAAGATCTCGAAGAGGATCACGGGATGGGATTTTCATTCTGTGTCAGGAAATTTGGCATGAAGAAATAAGGGACGGACTTGAACTCAAAACATCCACAACGTGTGTGTTTCATACCTCTTGTGTTAGTCGGTCCTCTCTTCCGGCCGGTGGACGAGCTGTGCATGACGTTTTGAAAGTGTGTTATCTCCATTGTAGTGTTGGTCCTGTAACTGTCCTTAAACCTCTGCATCAAAGCCTCCACGCTCTCCTGATCCTGATCCAACCCTGAAACGCACACATAACACACGACTCGGTTAAAAAATGCAGCGTATGATTTACAACATGCTGTAGTCACGATTATCTATTTCTGTGTTAAAAAGATAAATGAGTGCGAAGTGTGGGAGATGATTTACTCAGTAAATGGTTTGTCCTTAAAAGAGAAATGAGGTCATGTAAGATCTGCATATCTTCATCGCAGCATTCATCTTGTCTTTAACAAACCCTCCTTACCTGTTATCAACTCGTTCATCTTATAAACACGCAGAACGTTTAAACGAGAGCTCAAAGATCGTCTGGTTATGTTATGCATCTACACATGAACACAAAATATCTTTCATGTCACCCGTGACTCCTCAACACTCCCCATCTCATATTTTTTGCATGTGTGTCTTTGGAAATCAACAGCACTATAGGAGGACAGACACGCGTCACGCCGTGATGTGTGATTTCCACCAGGCAGAAAATCAGAACGCCTCGGGGGACACGACTGACCCATCTGAACACGTTCTGGCCCATTTGCACCACAGCGGAGGCATTACATACAAAAATAAACTTCCTCCTCGTATTGTCTGCTCCGAGGACGGGAGGAGGTGAAACAGAAGAATGGAGCGGGACGAGATGCTTCAAAAAGTCCACTGCAATTTATCTCCCACCTCCATTAGGGAGGCCTAGAGCCGCTCCCCGCGGCCGGCACTGTATCACAACTTCAATTAAGTTGAGATATGTAGAGGGCTGCGCTCTCAGCAGAGGTATAATGGCTGTGGACAGGGGCGATTTCCTCGAGGACCCCTCACGGAGATCTCACGGAGGAATCAGGCAGCGCATGGTCGACTGTGAACAGTGCCGGATATTTATTTTGGCCGAATTTCACTCGCCTGCTGTTTAATTAGCATCCGCATGTTTGTTAGCGGTTTGATGTGAGTGTCACATTCATCTATGGACCGTATTTACAACACACAAGATCAATGTGTGAAACCTTTAACCGTGATATTAACACATGTTTGCTCTGAGACACACGCTGTGTTTCATTTGCATCGACCAAAAAGCCAAAGAGCAGAATTTGTCTAAAATTATATCTGAATACTGTATTTACACCTGGACTCTTGAAAAATTAAAGCGCTCTGCCATTTTTGACACTATAGCCTATACTAAATACATAGCAACAACACTTGCATGATGTCCCAAAACTTTTGGCCTCAGGTTAGGTGTGCGTTTATTGAAAAATAATGCATACCCGTGGAACATTTCTCAACCAATCAGAATAAAGCATTCAACAGCCCGTGGTGAAATGTGTCAAAGAGAAGCTTTATTTTTCTGTTGCACAAAAGGTTCTTAGCAGTGGAAAAAGTTTCTTTATACTATAAAAGGTAAGAAAGTAGTTAGTTTATTTAAATGGATAGTTCATGCAAAATTATAAAAATGTACTCACCCTCAATACTGAAAAAAATATTCTATTTACTCTTTTTTTAAGGTAAGTGGTCGCAATCAATTTATTTAAGCTACATTTAAACAAAAAAAAATTGAAAAACAAAACAAAACAAAAAACGTTTGTTCAAATGTAGCTTAAAAAAATTGATTGCGACCACTAAGCTTAAAAAAATTAGTAAATTGAATGAATCTTTTTTTTTTGTGAAGCCATAATCGATGTATATGATTATCTTTATTTCAGACGAACACAATCGGAGTTAGATTAAAAAAAATATCCTGTCTCTTCCAAGCTTTATAATGGTAGTAAATGGTGTTTTTGATTTAAAGCCCCAAAAAGTGCATTAATCCATCACATAAGTAATCCACACAGCTCCAGGGGGTTAATAAAGGCCTTGTGAGAGTAATCGATGCAATTTTGTAAGAAAAAAAATCACTGTTTAAAACTTTACAAACTCAAGTAACTAGCTTCTGGTAACGGCTGGCTTAAAATCCAAAGCACCATTTACTTCCACTACAAAGCAAGGAAGAGCCAGGACATTTTCAAATATAACTCAGATTGTGTCCGTCTGGAAGAAAGATATACATCGTGGATGATTAAAGTGGGAGTTTTTTGGCTGAACTATTCAGCAGCCATATGGCCGATCTTCAATGTTGAAATATGGTTGAAATAATGTCAGTTCTTACGCGAGTGATTTTATTGTTAAGTCAATGTGAAGACGCGTTGACGCACGTCTGGAGGTCACGGAAGAGGCATTTGGCGCGTTTCCGCCTCATTCGCGCATCTAGCTCGAGCAAAAGGCGCGAATTGAGCGTTGTGCGCGGTACGCGCGAATGGTGTTTTTTGTTCATTTTGCGTTTCACGCGAATTTGCGGCTGACGCCCGAGTTGAAATATTTGAACTTTGGCGGAATTTCGCGCTGCATTAACCAATCAGGAGCCTGCTTGTCAGTGAGGACATTGGGCAATCTGGAAAGTTGTAATGCACACTTTACTTTTGAGTCACATGGCGTTTATCGACCCGCGCCGTTTATTTTCCCCCTATAGAAAGGTTACCAAACACAAACTGGTAACTCTCTCGATAAATGCACAACAACATCAGTCTTCTTGCAAACAGACAACCGCAGACAAACAGACAAAAGCACTTGCCCCTCCCACAAGAAGTGGAGTTTGCCTCTGACGCGCGTCAAATGCTTGCTTTTCTGTGCGTCTACATCGCTCAACACGCGCGAATGCATTCAAACTGTTCAAACGGCAAGCTACGCCTAGTAGACGCGATTTTGATGCCTGAAACGCGGTTGGTGTAAACTCAGCATAAAGTGACTAAAACATGGCGAGACGCTTTCGAGTTTTCATTGACGAGACAGAACAAAAATGATTATAAGTCTGATGTTCACAATGCATGTAATTTCTGCCTATTTTGCGACGACGGTAAATGTGGCCACAAACTAGGTGGGAAAAATACCACCAACCTCAAGCGGCAACTGAAGGCTCATCACGCTAATATTTTTTTAAAGGTAACTAACAAGTCACGCTGTTAACATATCATATACATTCAATTTTACTCGACCATTGGCTTGTGACACATTTCATGCTAACATGTATCTACTTGTCAAACCTAAGCCCATTTCCAATACTTTTTAACCTAAATTAATTTATTAAAGACTTAAATTGACTTAAACTTGACTAAAACCTTTTTGCGTTTTCGTCGACTAAAACTTGACTAAAACTATCAAGTTTATAAGTGACTAAAACTAAAAAGCATATTCATCCAAAAGACTAAGACTAAAACTAAAAGGGCTGCCAAAAAACAACACTGAATAAATGCTTAAAAATCTGGTTTGGTTAAAATAATGTCAGTTGTTTGTTCAACGCTGATTCAACCTTGTCCTTGACGTTAATTCAACGGTGATCAATGTTAAAATGCCTGCTGGGATCCTTTAAGAACCTTTGACTGAATGGTTCTTTAGGGAACCAATACTTGTTCTTGTAAGGCATCAACGTGAAGAACCTTTTGTAGCACTTTGATTTTTAAAACCATGCTGGGCTAAATAAATGGTTGGCTGCTAAATATTAATGCAACCCTAACACAATGCATCAAGAATAAATGTTAAATAAGTAAAAACAATGCAGATGATTTATGTGTGGGTTGATTACTAAAACATTACATTTAAACTAAATAAAATCAAAAGAAATTCCTACACAAAGCATAACATGCATTTTTAAGCGTGAACTTAAACAAAACATCTCATATAATGTACAGTATAATGTCTGCTGTGAATTGCATGTGTTTTTTAATGGAGAAGGAGCAGCGGTAGACCGAATCAAACCGTGTTTCTCTAGCGTGGGCCCACAACAAAGACAATGGAGGACAAAAACTCTTAATTCAATTTGAATGAGCTCTGTTGGTGTTTATATTGCTGTTGTAATCTCGTTTGACTAATCTCTCACTGGAGTCTACAACACCATTGTGAAAATGCTAATTTCTCCAAATTCGTTTCTAATCAGTCCTTACGCATTTGGCAAACCAATAGAGAAACGTATGCCAGTTTGTTGAACGAGATTGTTCCTCAGCCCGGGGAAGCTGTTTTGTTGCAAAAAGATTTGAACAAAGATTAGGTCTCTACAGCTACATGTAAAAATAAAAAACATCAAATATGGCAAATATGACCAATGTTAAAAAAAATTATACCTCCAAACTAATCTTTCAAATTTGCTTTGTATTCACTATTTACAGATGTGCTACAATGGGAAATCACATATAGTATTTTATGATGCATTATGAGCATTTACTATTTTGTTAATAGAGCCAACAATAAGTTATTGTCCACATGTAGTTAGATAGTTGTAGCTTAGGAAAGATGAACAACAGAGAAGATAAAGGGTTTTTACAATATAAGCATGCATGCAATGTAACGCCGTCCAGCGTAACATCGGGAGCAAGCATGGTAAAAACTGTGCGCATGGTAATACTTAGTATTCCCTGTCGAGTCTTTAAATGTGCTCATGGTTAATCCAGCCACAGCTAACCAAACAAATCAAGGTTGGACAAGATCCACTTATATCTGCCCTGCCGTGACTGAGAAGAACCTGGCGCAACACGGAGGTTAAATGCTGCATGCATATTTCATGTCCACGGCCTGGATTTCTTCTGTTGGGATTCAGAAATACAATGCTTAAGAGTGCAAAATTTGGGTTGTGGCTCCACAGACACCGATCGTTCACCGGTGATGGCTCTCTCCATTTCCATCTCATCCGTGCTGTGGCAGGATATTGATTGGGCGCTTATAAATGCAGTCTGTTGCCTTTCAATGGCCGTGCTGTTGTCCACGTTTAAAATGGAATTGTTGGATTTGTGTGGTGCCTCATGTGTGATCACTCAGGAAAGCCAAGATGGAGACGACTTAATCAGGCAATAAATTCTTATTGGGCGTACTAAACATTAACTAAACTTGCTACAAAAACTGTTAGAAATTAAAACAATTCATTTGGGCTCAACGGGTGTGTGAGCTGATGTTAATATGCAGCACAGCGGAACCTATAAACTTATAAAAGTTTAAGATTACACTGAACTCTATAAAGTCTGAATGAGATTAATAACCAGCACAGCAGATGACTGACTCCTTTATCTTCATAATTGCTGCCACAGGGAAATAAGGAAAGAGGTGTGGATGGGTTCAGAAGACAGATCACTCATATAGATTAACAACTTTATAATAAAACTAAGAGCATGTTTCAGGCTGCAAACATCAATTATCTGCACTGCCTAAATTACCTGAAACACTAGAACAACAAAAAGTAGGAACTACATGAACTCAAGAATTAGGGAACTCAAGATGAGAGGAATTTAAGACAAGAGGAACTCAAGACTACAGAAACTCTAGACCACAGGAACTCAGGACGAGAGGAACTCGGGATGACAGGAACTCAATACTATAGGAACTCAAGACTATAGGAACTCAAAGACTATAGGAAGTCAACACTACAGGAACTCAAAACGAGGGAAAATCAAGTCTACAGGAACTCAAAACGAGAGGAACTCAAGACTACAGGAACTCTAGACCACAGGAGCTCAAGAGTACAGAAACTCAAGACTACAGGAACTCAAACCGAGGGCAACTCAAGACTACATGAACTCTAGACCACAGGAGCTCAAGACTACAGAACCTCAAGACTACAGAAACTCAAAACAAGGGGAAATCAAGTCTACAGGAACTCAAAACAAGGGAAACTCAAGACCACAGGAACTCTAGACCACAGGACCTCAAGACTACAGAAACTCAAGACTACAGAAACTCAAAACAAGGGGAAATCAAGTCTACAGGAACTCAAAACAAGGGGAACTCAAGACCACAGGAACTCTAGACCACAGGAGCTCAAGACTACAGAAACTCAAGACTACAGGAACTCAAACCGAGGGGAACTCAAGACTACAGGAACTCTAGACCACAGGAGCTTAAGACAACAGAAACTCAAGACTACATGAACTCAAAACTAGGGGAAATCAAAACTACAGGAACTCAAAACAAGGGGGAACTCAAGAGGAGGAGAAATCAAGACTATAGGAACTCAAGGCTACAGGATCTCAAGACTATAGGAACTCAAGACGACAAGAACTCAAGGCTACAGGATCTCAAGACTATAGGAACTCTAGACGACAAGAACTCAAGACTACAAGAACTCAAGACTACAGAAACTCAAGACTACAGGAACTCAAAACGAGGGGAACCCAAGACAGCAAGAACTCAAAACAAGGGGAACTTAAGACTACAGGAACTCAAGGCTACAGGAACACAAGATGAGGGGAACTCAAGACGAGGGGAACTCAAGACGACACAAACTTAAGGCTACAGGAACTCAAGGGGCTATAGGAACTCAAGACGGCAAGAACTCAAGATTATAGGAACTCAAGACTACAGAAACTCAAGACTACAGGAACTCAAGACTATAGGAACTCAAGATGACAAGAACTCAAGACTACAGAAACTCAAGACTACAGGAACTCAAAACGAGGGGAACCCAAGACGACAAGAACTCAAAGCTACAGGAACTCAAAACGAGGGGAACCCAAGACGACAAGAACTCAAGGCTACAGGAACTCAAGACTATAGAAACTCAAGATGACAAGAAACCTGAAGACTACAGGAACTCAAGACTACAAAAACTCAAGACTACAGGAACTCAAAACGAGGGGAACCCAAGACGACAAGAACTCAAAGCTACAGGAACTCAAAACGAGGGGAACCCAAGACGACAAGAACTCAAGGCTACAGGAACTCAAGACTATAGAAACTCAAGATGACAAGAAACCTGAAGACTACAGGAACTCAAGACTACAAAAACTCAAGACTACAGGAACTCAAAACGAGGGGAACTCAAGACAACAGGAAGTCAAGACGACAGTTTTTTTACTAATATTTTTAGTACAAACATTTTAAATAATAAAATAACAAAAATGTTGAAAATTGAAAAAAACTATCCAAAACTGTTATATTTTAGCAACTTTAAAGAAGCCAAAATCTTTCAGAAGTCATTAGTTAAATAAAATAAATGTATTATTTTAATTTTAAAATGAGAGAATGAATTGTGTGCAATACAAATACAAAAAACTACACATAGTTAAATCAAAAAATTTTAAGAGTAGGCTAAAGAGTCAGGTGACCCTAAACTTTGTGTATTTTGCCATCCCAACTATGCATATGATATTGGTATGTTTTATTTTAATATTTTACTATTTGCAAGACCATATCACACAGTCCATCACTCAAAATCAAGATCAGTCGGTCTACACAAGAGCTGCAGAAACCCTGCTAAAGACCAGACCTCAATAGAAGCTCAAGAGCATTCCCATCAGAAGAATCAGACATTAATAATGAGTCAACGTTTATTTGCAGTGTGACTCATTCCTGCTCCTGGGCTCGGTGAAATCTATCATTATTTTAATTAGAAGCTGTTTTAATACACCTCCATGTTGTTTGTTTCCCGCCGTGCAGCCGAAGATGGCATTTTTGAAAACGATTATTTGAAGATTGTCCAGGAAGCTTGGAGTAATGTGAAAATTTTCACCCGTCACTTTAGCCGCAAAAGGATATCAACCGTTTCCGCCGTTACTAACGGTCCGGCATTTTCTGCCGTCACAGATAAACTCCATGCCGATCTGCATGAAGGCCGTAACGAAAGCTCTGTCTAAAGGCAAATCCATTTGCTCATCTGTGGCTCGACACACAGCAGTCCTCTGAGGCCCTGTGCCCTTTGTTTCTCCTTCACTCTCATCTTATCTCTGTGACTCCCTTATCAGCACAGGCAGCACATTTAAACACTGTCTTTAGGAATTGGACACAGCCAATAGCGGCGTGTCGAGGTCCGGGACTGGATCTCAGTGGAGTGATGCCAGCAAACCCTTCAAGATAATCCACCAAAACCACTCAGAAGATTCAGAGGGGACCCCAGGGGCACGGCGAGGAGGAGGGATGGGGTGAATTGTTTGTTTGGGATTAAGTGTTGTGTACACGGTTTGTCTGTTATGGGCACCGCAGGAGAAAACAGAAAAATGTCAATAACCTGCACGAGATCTCAACAAGCACTAAGACGAGAACCAAAGCCATAATTCAGAACCAAACATCATAAGTGTCAAAATCGGTTACAGTCTGAAGAAGAAGACGGAGAGCTTCCTCCGCTCATAAGGGGTTGAGCTATAATAAAGATCAGATGGAGAGACACGTGAGCTCTAAACGCCTCCCTCGAGACCTTATCAATGTCACAGACATGAAGGTTAGGAGCAAGATCTGTGTCCAGAAGACTGTAAATGTCTCCGATGGTCTGACAGAGAATAAAACAGTGTCAGATAAATGTTGGCTGAACATTATCATCAATGTTGTGAGGTTTATATCAAACATAATTTCAATATGCATGTGACATTAAATGTGCTTCATCATACAGGACATAGTGAAGACAGAGCACTACTGTATGCAGTGAAATGATGGATGGCCAAATGTCAAACAAATGTTAAAGATTTATTTTTAAGATACTTTCCTAAAAAAATATAACAGGACGATAAAACAAAACATCAACATTTCACTAAAGAAACTAAGTCTGGGTTTATGTTGAAATGATGAAGTTTTTATGAGTAAACTACAGTAACCCTTCATGATAGACAAGTTTTGATCAGTGTTAAAGATGTGAGGCAACAGTATCTTGAAATATCTTTTAGTCTGCTTGTTTACTGAAGATTAATGAGACGATCATGGACGACAGATCCTCATCTGAGCATCTGACAGAGCACAGACTGAAATCACGTGTTTGAAACAATTTGGCATCACACACGCTTTTGTCAGTCTGCCTGGAAAAAAATCTTTCTTTCTGGCTGACCAGGATGAAACAGCAACAGCTTTTGAGGAATCCAGAGTTTTATTTGAGGCTCTTAGCACCTTAGCAGAACTGTATATTAAAGCAATATTGCTGGAGTAGGAGTGTGATATAAGCTCTATATCATCACGGCTGTGATTAGGCCAAAGGCACGAGGCCACAATATCGTGCCGAGAGCGATATTGCTTTTATACAACAGTTCGACTGCACAAGTTTGAAAAAAGAAAACTAGAAAACAACAACAGAGTGATTTTAATTCATGTGGGTTGTTCAAATTCACTACCCTTTCGGGTTGTTCGTGTACAAAAAAGCCACTAAATTAAACGGCTGTAAAAAAAATTGCAAAAATCTGTTATCAACCTCAGTATCAAAACTACCAAATGTTTACAAAAATTACATGAATTTTAATTGCCAAGTTTATAAGTGATGTCACTAATTTGGGGGAAAATACACAAAATGAGCAATTTACAATATAAAAAGTGATTGTGGACTGGATTTTTTCACAGTCTTAGGCTTAGTAAAAACATTGGCTTTGATGCATTTTTAGTTTTTGTGCAGCATCAGATTTTACATTTTTCTCCCTAATTAGTTGTTTGTGACTTTTTTGCCCCATTGACTTCCATTATAACCACATTTTTTATTGCAAAGCCATGACAGAATAACTTGTGAGATGCGATATTCTAGCATTCAAGCAAAGTCAACCATGATTAAATGTGTTTGGTTTCACTGACAGCCCAAATTGTGGCATGGATCGTGGACGACTATTATACAGCGTCTTTTAAATGCAAAATTGCTTGCTGGGAATTCACTTCACTTGCAATGCGTACAAGTGATAATGTGAACAAATCAACAATTAAAGTCCCCAAAGAGATGAAGATCCACCAGGGAAAGCATTTAATGTTCCTCCTGCAGGTGTTTAGAGACTCCACGAGAAACCAAACCACACGTAGTCTTCATCCACCCCTCCTCTTCTGCTTCATTATCCATCAGCAATGTGCCATGTCAATCCATAACAACACCCACAATACAGTCATCAGGAAACACTTGATGACACTAACATCAAACAGCGTAGAAATGACATTCACAGCTACAGATGCTTACTGAAGTTTAAAGAAAATATTGAATGATATTAGGAGACATTGCATGTGACCTATATAATAAAGGGAGTGTCTTGTTTCGATATGACTTATTTACACTGATTTCTGTTTTGCAAATCGTGTTTGTTTTTCTTTTTATAATCACCCAAAATAAGTCAGGGGTGTACTGTATGTGTCACTGACAATACTAAAGGCTTTGTCTTTAAACCTCTCATCTATAAAGTTTTATCTCTCACTAGATTTTGTTTTCTTTATTAGCCTAAGTGATAAATTGCTCAATCTCTTGAACTAACTTGAATGAATATGCTTGTGATGTTATTAATTTCATATAAAGGAATACAACAGCATGCATCCCAATCAAACTCAGTTACTAAAACATCACCATTATGTAACTGAAGATATGTAGCTGAAGAGTTACGAGTACGCGCAGCTTTGGATACTAGTTTTGGATTTACAGCCGACACAGATGGAAATCAAACTTTAAATTTTTTTTTTTTAAATGGACGAACAGGAACAACAGCGGCAACGATTACAGCAGGACGTCTCTATCAGGTAATTAATCCTTGTTTGTTTTTCCACTATTTTAATAAAAAAGCAACGTAATCCAGTTTTTTACTGCATTTTAAAAGGTGTAAATGTTGTAAATGCAGTACAATGCCAACTGAGGCGAAAAATGTTTGCTGTTGTTGGTGTTGTTTACATTACATGCACGTATGCGCGGTTGCAAACAAAACACGTGAGATTTTGATTTACTTACGCCTGTGGTTGTGACTCCTAAACGGGGTCTTTTAAAGTTTTGACCGCTCCAATAGTTGTAAACAAGTGAAAAATCCGGCGTCAAATTGAGGCTTGTTTGTAAAGCAATCCTCTCCGAAATACATCCAGGGAACAAACAAACTCATTCGCAATTACGTTGCTGTCCGGGAAAAACGAACTGCATCCACTGTTGTCTTAAGACAGGGAAACCTGAATAAGGTTTTCTTCTCCTTACATCCAAAAGCACACTTCTTTTGTCGAACTATTTTGCTAAAACAAAGTAGTCGCGTGGTGTGCAGTGATACCGGTGACTTCTACTCGACGGAGCAATGCAAATGTGCGTTCTCGCTCTCACTTGACGTGCAGGGCAGGCGTGCTTTTCTGGGTGTAAAGGCCCATAAAAGGAATATGGGGTCAATCAGTCGTAACGAATACCCCCATTTGAAAAAAAAGAGGCGTGAGTTCGGCTCAGAAATACTCTGTTACATGCTCAACTGCTTTTTTGACACTTTGCTTATGTTTAGCATGAGGACTACAACTCTTAAACTGTGTTAATAAGTCAGAATGCATGAAATAGCATTAAACCACCCCTTAACACATGCAAAGCATGATTCATAGTGCTTTTATTCTTTAAATGTTATTACACTTCAGGAAAAAAAATATGTCTTAAAAATGTACATTTAAATGACCAAAGTGTTTTTTTTTTGTACTTTTTTAGCTCAGGTCCTCTTTGTGAGTCTGAGAGGACAGGAGAGGACAGGACAGAGGACAGGTGTTAGGAACTACACAACACGGGAATCCCAGAGCAGAGGTTTTTTAATGAAGAGAAATCAGTGGGTATGTATAATCAAAACAGTCAATGTCTTCATGTATGAGTGTGTATGTGTATGTGTAAGTGCAAAAGTCTCAGAGTGGGAAACACTGTAGGACATCCACTTGACAATCACTTGCTGAATTCCTCACAGGGCACAGAGAGGGAATCCTGAAGGGAGAGAGAGAGAGGTCAGAATCTTCAGCAGAGCGAGCGCTGGACAGCGCACGGCGGAAGTCAGGGAGCCGAGCAGAATTACGCGCAAGAGCGCACTGCGGCTGTCAGCGTCTTCAGCAGAATTACGCGCTCTTGAGCGCACTGCGGCTGGACAGCGAACGGAGTAGAAAATCTCTAAGAGTGTCCTCTGACCGGGAGTATCCGACTTGACAGATGCCACACCAATCGGGAAGACTGACAGCAGGGCAGGAATTCTAACGGGGCAAAGGCAGCAGAGAGCACGGTGAAAATAAACTTGAAAGAACTAAGACACAATCAGAACTAGACTCGACAAGAACTAGACAGAGCTAGCGGGCAGGAACACACAAAGACGAACTTGCAATGAACAAAGGAAACGAGGGGAATTTAAATCAAACCGGATTGGACAATAATGAGAATCAGGTGCGGGTCGCAGGTGAGAGAAGTCAGAGGTAATGAGATCACCAGGTGGAAGACGCGCACGTGTGGAGCTGTCAAAACAAAAACACAACACATAGTGAAACAAAGACAAAGCAGCCAATAAGACCGAAATCATAACAGGACTCCCCCCCCACGACCGCCACCGGGCGGTCCATGAGGAGGCTCACCCCGTCGCCGACGGAGATCCTCTATCAGCCCAGGGTCCAGAATGTCCCGGGCCGGTACCCAACACCTCTCCTCCGGACCATATCCTTCCCAGTCTACGAGATATTGAAATCCCCTACCCCGGCGACGCACATCCAGTAAAGATTTAACTGAATACACAGGGGCACCATCTATAAGCTGAGGGGTGGGAGGGGTGGGGGCAGAGGGAACAGGATTAAGGTGGGAAAAATACACAGGCTTCAGTTTAGACACATGAAAAACTGGGTGAACCCGACCGAGTGCTGGGGGCAATCTGAGCCTGACCGTCACGGGATTGATAACCTTAACAATGCTGTATGGCCCAAGGAATCGTGGAGCCAGCTTGCGAGAGGGCTCACGGAGAGGTAAATCCTTGGACGAAAGCCATACTTTCTGCCCACAGATAAAGCGGGGCGCGGTTCTACGGTGACGATCGGCCGCGGCCTTGGTTCGTCTGGAAACCTGACGTAATGTAAATCTAGCTTTTCTCCAGGTGCGTTTGCATCGACGGACAAAAGCCAGAGCAGACGGAACCACCGCATCAGGTTCTTGTGACGGGAATAAAGGGGGCTGAAACCCCATGGACGCCTCAAAAGGTGACATGTTAAGGGAAGAAACAGGGAGAGAATTATGGGCGTATTCAACCCAGGGTAACTGTTGGCACCAGGAGGTCGGATATTGCGATGTCAGACAGCGGAGAGCTCTACCTAAATCTTGGTTAGCCCGTTCACATTGCCCGTTGGTCTGAGGATGATACCCTGAAGACAAGCTAGCTGTGGAGCCTATTTGTCTACAAAATTCCTGCCAGAAACGAGAAATAAACTGAGGACCCCTATCTGAAACAACGTCTGTGGGCAGACCATGTAAGCGAAAGACGTGTTCGATCATTACCTGGGCAGTTTCCTTGGCAGTGGGTAATTTGGGCAAAGGGACAAAATGAACCGCCTTGGAGAAGCGGTCCACAATGGTCAAAACAACAGTGTTTCCCTTAGTACTAGGCAAATTGGTTACAAAATCAATGGCGATATGTGACCAAGGACGAGAGGGGATGGGTAACGGTTTAAGCAGACCAATAGGGGCTTGATGAGAGGCCTTATTGCGGGCACAAACCTGACAGGCTAACACAAACTGTCTGACATCGGGACCCATAGAGGGCCACCAAAAACGCTGACGTACGGTAGCCAACGTTCTCCGAACCCCCGGATGGCAAACAAACTTGGACTCGTGACCCCACCGGATGACCTCGGAGCGAAGCGCATTCGGTACCCACAATCGACCCGCCGGGCACCCCTCTGGCACTTCCCCCTCCCGGCCGGCCCGTCTCACCCGTTGTTCTATTCCCCAGCGCAGGGCACCCACCACCCGCCCCTCAGGGAGGATGGTTTCGTCCCCATCGGAACCGGGATTTTCGAACAAACGAGAGAGAGCGTCGGGCTTGGTATTCTTAGAACCGGGCCGGTACGAGAGGGTGAAGTTAAATCTGTCAAAGAAGAGTGCCCAACGAGCCTGACGAGAAGATAACCTCCTGGCTGAACGGATGTATTCGAGATTTTTATGATCCGTCCAGACCAGGAAGGGCTCCGAGGTCCCCTCCAACCAGTGACGCCACTCACCCAAAGCTAGTCTGACCGCCAGCAGCTCCCGATTACCTATGTCATAATTTCGCTCTGCTGGGTTTAACCGATGGGAGAAAAAGGCACAGGGATGCACCTTGCCATCCTTAGCAGACCGCTGAGACAAAACGGCGCCTACCCCGACATCCGAGGCATCCACCTCCACAATAAATTGAGCAGCCGGATCTGGAATAGAGAGAACAGGAGCAGAGATAAACCGGGACTTTAAATTATCAAAGGCCTCCTGTGCACTAGAATTCCAGACAAACCTCTCTTTAGTGGAAGTGAGAGCAGTAAGAGGCTGAGCAACCTGACCATAATTTCTGATAAATCGCCGGTAAAAATTGGCGAAGCCCAGAAATCTTAATAAATCCTTACGGGACTCGGGGACTGGCCATTCGGCAACCGCTTTGATCTTGGCTGGGTCGGGACGGATCTCACCTGTGGCAACAACAAAACCCAAGAACGAAACTGACTTACGATGGAATTCGCACTTCTCCGCCTTAACAAACAACTTATTCTCTAACAACCGGCGTAAGACTCGGCGGACATGCTGAGTGTGTTCCTGCATAGAGGGGGAAAAGATGAGAATATCATCTATGTACACAAAGACAAATTTGTTAATCATGTCTCTCAGCACATCATTCACCAGAGTTTGGAAGACTGAGGGAGCGTTACAAAGCCCGAAAGGCAGAACGCAGTACTCAAAGTGTCCAGTAGGGGTATTAAATGCTGTCTTCCACTCATCTCCCTCTCTTATACGCACCAGATGATAGGCATTGCGTAGATCTAGTTTAGTAAAGACCTGCGCTCCCTGCAAAAGCTCAAACGCAGTAGACATTAAAGGAAGGGGGTACCTATTCTTAACAGTAATGTCATTTAATCCCCTATAGTCAATACAAGGACGCAGGGAGCCGTCCTTCTTTTCAACAAAGAAAAACCCCGCCCCTGCGGGCGAGGTGGAGGGACGGATGAGACCGGCACGCAGAGCATCATTAATATACTGGTCCATAGCCTCTCTCTCAGGACTCGACAACGAATAAAGTCTACCTTTAGGCGGAGAAGTGCCGGGGAGGAGATCAATAGCGCAA
Source organism: Misgurnus anguillicaudatus (assembly GCF_027580225.2). Lineage (NCBI taxonomy): Eukaryota > Metazoa > Chordata > Actinopteri > Cypriniformes > Cobitidae > Misgurnus > Misgurnus anguillicaudatus. Next base: position 1,546,516 of record NC_073358.2, on the reverse strand, counting down.
TCATATGGCCGGTGAGGAGGAAGGGAGGTGGCCCGGGCTTTACTAAACACCTGAGCGATATCCGCATACTCCGCCGGGACCCCGGTCAAATCGACTGCCGGAACCTGAGGAAGAGAAAGAACAGAACCAGAAACAGCAGAACCAAGACATGACACATGACAAGACTGAGACCAAGACAAGATAACACTATGCTGCCAATCAACGTGAGGGTTGTGTTGCACTAACCATCCATGCCCTAAAACAATAGGAGATAGAGATGCATGAAGGATATGCAACACAATCTCCTCACGATGATTACCAGACACAGAGAGACTCACAGGAGAAGTGCAGTGTGTAATCCGCGCCATCTGCTGCCCCTTAAGGGACCAGACATCCAAAGGGGATTGGAGAGGGACAACCGGGATACCCCAGGCGCGAACCAGCGCTTCATCAATGAAATTGCCCTCCGCGCCAGAATCGAGAAGGGCAGTGGACGGATGATCACGCCCAGCGAAGGACACAATGACGGGGAGTTGGGTACTGGAAACAGGGGAGAGTTTTGAGGACGTGGCGCCCACCAGGACTCCTGTATCCACAGATAGACAGCGGCCTTTTAACGGGCAGGTCTTAGCAAAATGTCCGGATCCCCCGCAATACAAACACAAAGCCTTCAGCAAGCGTCTCTCTCTCTCTCTCTGTGACAGGCGCATGCGTCCCAGCTGCATGGACTCTGGCACGGCAGAGGGTAAAGATGACGAAGAGGGGGAAGTGGTGGTCTTGTCCGAAAACGCTCGCTGGCGAATGGAGCGTCGCTGATCGCGAAGCAATCTCCGGGCCTCGATCCGAAGAGCGAGGTCAATGATGGCATCAAGTGAGGGAGGAAGATCATGGACAGCGATCTCGTCCTGAAGATCATCAGACAACCCCTTGACAAACTGCGCTCGGAGAGCCGCTTCATTCCATTGGCAGGCAGCTGCTAGTGTCTTAAACTCAATGGCGTACTCGGTGACTGTGTGTCTTCCCTGAACCAGATGTGCCAACCGAGCCGCAGCGGCGTCCCCACGCACCGAACGGTCGAAGAGCTTCTCCATCTCCTCACGAAACTCATGAAACGACCGACAGCAAGGATCGCGGGCATCCACACGGCCGTAGCCCACTCGCGCGCCTTGCCAATCAGGAGGGTGATCACAAACGCAACCCGGGCGATCTCTGAGAAATAGCGGCGAGGCTGGAGAGCAAAAACCAAAGAGCATTGAATAAGAAAAGCCCGACAGGAGGTAGGATTACCATCGTATGGAGGTGGGGCTGTAACATAAGGCTCCGTCTGCGATGGCAGGCTGAGTTGGGTGGCATCGGCACTGAGCTGGTCCAAACGAGCGGAAAGATCCGACATACGGGCAGATAAGTCCACGACCTCCGCGGGATCCATTGTGGCAAGTTCGTCCTGTTAGGAACTACACAACACGGGAATCCCAGAGCAGAGGTTTTTTAATGAAGAGAAATCAGTGGGTATGTATAATCAAAACAGTCAATGTCTTCATGTATGAGTGTGTATGTGTATGTGTAAGTGCAAAAGTCTCAGAGTGGGAAACACTGTAGGACATCCACTTGACAATCACTTGCTGAATTCCTCACAGGGCACAGAGAGGGAATCCTGAAGGGAGAGAGAGAGAGGTCAGAATCTTCAGCAGAGCGAGCGCTGGACAGCGCACGGCGGAAGTCAGGGAGCCGAGCAGAATTACGCGCAAGAGCGCACTGCGGCTGTCAGCGTCTTCAGCAGAATTACGCGCTCTAGAGCGCACTGCGGCTGGACAGCGAACGGAGTAGAAAATCTCTAAGAGTGTCCTCTGACCGGGAGTATCCGACTTGACAGATGCCACACCAATCGCGAAGACTGACAGCAGGGCAGGAATTCTAACGGGGCAAAGGCAGCAGAGAGCACGGTGAAAATAAACTTGAAAGAACTAAGCCACAATCAGAACTAGACTCGACAAGAACTAGACAGAGCTAGCGGGCAGGAACACACAAAGACGAACTTGCAATGAACAAAGGAAACGAGGGGAATTTAAATCAAACCGGATTGGACAATAATGAGAATCAGGTGCGGGTCGCAGGTGAGAGAAGTCAGAGGTAATGAGATCACCAGGTGGAAGACGCGCACGTGTGGAGCTGTCAAAACAAAAACACAACACATAGTGAAACAAAGACAAAGCAGCCAATAAGACCGAAATCATAACAACAGGAGCAGTCTGCTATCTATAGCATTTGTTGCCACAGGCCGGATGAAATATGAATGTATCTGTGAAGTGTGTACACTGCGGCTCTCATGCAGAAATCACACAGAGCTGCAGGTGATGCAGATAAACTGAGAACACAAAAGAAAGTAACACACAAACACAAACGGCTCTCAGATCATCTTCTTATGAATAATGCTTTAAGACTGATCCTACAAATACTCATAATCATTATCTGTATATACTGTATATTTACAGGGCAAGTAGATCTTAAATCTAAATTTAAAAGTACAGCTAAGTAATTTACAACTCCAAAACCTTAAAGAGAGATTGCAGACAGCAGGTCCAGATCATTTATAATACAAGGAAACAGCAGAACCTCATCAACCAAAAACCTTCAGCACAGCAGCGGTCTCACTAACCACAAGACCCAAGCTGGTTAACGTCTCGGGTTACGAATGTAACCATTGTTCCCTGAGAAGGGAACGAGACGCTGCGTCGCCGAAGCTACGCTATGGGAACGCCCTCTGCGTGATTGCGTCTGAAGCACGTATGTCAAATCAGTCCAATGGTCAAGTGACACGTCATAGGCGGGTGACGTGGGAACCAGGAAGCTATAAAAAGAGCACCCAGCAAGCCAACTTCAGCTAAATTGTGCCGAAGCAAGACGAGACAGGGATGCAGGGAGAATGGCAGGGAGACGCAGCGTCTCGTTCCCTTCTCGGGGAACAATGGTTACATTCGTAACCCGAGACGTTCCCCTTCGAGGAAACTCGAGCTGCGTCGCCGAAGCTACGCTATGGGAACGATGTACCAAAACACCATACTACCAAATGCCTGTCTGTGTGTAAAAACGCGCACAGCTTAAGACATGAGCACCTGGGCTCCAGGCGTAGCACCAACATCTAACTCGTAAAACCGAACGAATGTGAGCGGAGAGGACCAGCCTGCCGCATCACAGACATCCTGCATTGAAGCCCCTAGCCACAGGGCCTTAGAGGCTGCCATACCCCGGGTAGAATGAGCACTGACGGCGATAGGTGAAGGCCGTCCAGTGGTCTCATAAGCCAGAGAGATAGTCTCAACTATCCACTTACTGAGTGTCTGCTTGGTCGCCGGCAGGCCTTTCTTGGGCGAGCCAAAGCACACAAACAGTTGCTCAGACCTCCTCCACAAAGAAGATCTGTGAACATAGGCATCCAGTGCTCGCACTGGACACACCAAGTTAAGCTTTTCCTGATTCCTATCCCTAAATGGGGGAGGACAGAGGGCCTGAAGTACGACAGGTTGTGGCACATTAGTCGGTACCTTAGGCACATAGCTGGGCCTTGGGTACAAGAAAGCCTTAACCATCCCCGGTGCGAATTCAAGGCACGTAGGGGAAACCGACAGGGCCTGAAGGTCACCCACTCTCCTCAGAGAAGTGACTGCCAACAGAAGTACTGTCTTAAGTGCCACAAACTTGACTGGAACGGTCTCAATGGGCTCAAGCGGAGCCATGGACAGACCTTCCAGCACAACGGCCAGGTCCCAAGCTGGGACCCTGGGTCGGACTACAGGCCTCAGCCTCCGAGTGCCACGAAGGAAGCGAACCACCAGCGGGTCTCTCCCAAGCGATTGCCCAACCAAAGGAACATGGTAAGCCGAGATGGCCGCCACATACACCTTCAGTGTAGAAGGAGATAACCCTGCGGTGAACTTTTCCTGCAGAAACTCCAAGACTGTACCAATTGGGCAGTTCACAGGGTCATGCAGGTGTTTGCTGCACCAGGAAGTAAAAACTCTCCATTTAAAGGCATAAAGCTTCCTCGTGGAGGGAGCTCTGGAGTGAAGAATGGTCTCAGCAGCCTCAGCTGAGAGACCAGATTCTATGAGTCTGCCCCCTCAGAGGCCAGACCCACAGTTTCCATAACTCTGGGCGGGGGTGAAGAATCGAGCCACCCGCCAGAGAGAGAAGATCCCTCCTGACGGGTATTTCCCAAGGTGAGCCGTCGAGGAGGGACACCAGGTCCGAGAACCATATTCGGTTCGGCCAGAATGGGGCTACCAACAACAAGCGGACGTTGTTGCGACGAACCCTCTCCAGAACTCCCGGGAGCAGAGCGATCGGGGGAAAAGCGTACAGCCGTAGCCTCGGCCATGGCTGAACCATGGCATCCAGTCCCAGCGGTGCTGGATGTGTGAGAGAAAACCATAGCGGACAGTGTGTCGTCTCTCTGGACGCAAACAGATCCACTTCCGCCTGGTAAAATCTCGTCCAGATGGACTCCACCACCTGAGGGTGGAGCCTCCACTCCCCGGGCCTCAGCCCCTGTCTCGACAGGACGTCTGCTCCCCGATTCAGACACCCGGGAATGTATACTGCTCTGAGGGACAGCAACTTCCCCTGTGTCCACAGAAGGATATGCCGCGCCAATTTGTACAAAGGGTGTGAACGCAAACCCCCCTGGTGGTTGATGTACGCGACTACCGACGTGTTGTCTGTCCGGACTAACACGTGATGGCCCCGCAGGTGAGGGATGAAACATCTCAGGGCATAAAACACTGCCATCATCTCTAGGCAATTTATATGCCAGCTGAGCTGTCTGGCCCCCCATAATCCATGAGCCAGATGGCTCCCCATAGTTGCTCCCCAGCCTGTGAGGGAAGCATCCGTTGTCAGTGTAACTTGACGGTACTGAGCCCCCAACATCAGACCTTGGGAGAGAAACCATGGTCTCTTCCAAAGATCTAAGGCACGAAGACATCTGCGCGTGACCTTGATCAGACGGAACGGGTTGCCCCTCGGGGAAAACCCTTTGGTTTTGAGCCACCACTGTAGCGGTCTCATGTGAAGCAGCCCAAGGGGTATCACATTGGACGCTGCTGCCATGAGCCCCAACAACCTCTGAAATTGTTTTACAGTGTGTGACTGGCCTAACTTCACTCTGCCTACAGCCAAAAGAATGGATTCCACACGAGCAGGGGACAGATGTGCCTGCATTGTCGTTGAATCCCATATAACGCCAAGAAAAGCTGTCCTCTGTACTGGAGAGAGCATGCTTTTCTTTGCATTTAGCCTTAACCCCAGTTCTCTCATGTGGGTCAGCACAGCATCTCGATGCTGCGCTGCCATACTCTCTGATTGGGCTAAAATTAGCCAATCGTCTATGTAGTTTAAGACACGGATGCCCCGGAGTCGTAATGGAGCCAGCGCTGCATCCATGCACTTTGTAAATGTACGGGGTGACAGAGATAGACCGAAAGGGAGAACCCGATATTGGTAAGCCACGCCCCCGAAGGCGAACCTCAGGAATCTCCTGTGTTGCGGGAGGATAGATATGTGAAAATACGCGTCTTTTAGATCTATCGTCACAAACCAGTCCTCGGATCTGATTTGTGTGACGATCTGCTTTATAGTTAACATCTTGAACTTTAGTTTTGCAACAGACCGGTTCAGATGATGTAGATCTAAAATCGGACGTAACCCCCCGTCTTTCTTTGGAACTATGAAATAGCGGCTGTAAAACCCTGACTCCCTGTTGTGAGGAGGAACACATTCTATGGCTTCCTTGCACAAGAGAGTTTCTACTTCTTGTTCCATTGTTAGAGTCTGCCCAGCACCCACTATGGTAGATAACACGCCGTTGAATTGGGGTGGCTGGTTGCAAAACTGAATTTTGTAGCCCTTTTCTATTATTTGCAGAACCCACTGAGACACGTTTGGCAGGAGTTTCCATGCTGCCAAATTTTCTATAAGGGGGACCAGCCTCTCGAGACTGGCTTTTTGTGTACTGCTTAAACTTTTCCCGGTGCCCTGAACCAGACTGGCAGGGTTCAATCTGGGTGATATTAATGCCTCCCTCCTCGGAGAGAGGTGTTGCGTGCCCCGCGCACGAGGCACACAAGAATATGAAGCCGCTGTGCCCCGAAACACACACTGCGGCGGGGTTAACACACTGGCATCCCGAGGGCATCGAGAAGAGACGGGCACCGTGTTGTGAGGTGACTGCCGGCTCTCCCCGATTGGGGGCTGCCCTCGGAAATATGACACTACGTCCCTCAGGACTTCTTTTTAGCCGACGCCTTCCTCGCCATAATAACAGCCCTCAGGTCTGTTTTCTGCTTGGATGATGTCTGAGTACGACCGCCCGAACCCCAGTTCTTTTGAGGGGGACCACGAGTGGCAACACTATGCTTTTGCGATGCTCTATATGATGTCGATGGCTGCTCCCGCCCAGCAGCCCTAGAATCAAGAGCACGGCGGGGGAGATAGCGTTCGAACGCCGCCGACTGCTTACGAGCCTCCGCAAATCTCTCGACGACAGTATTAACGGCATCGCCGAAAAGACCGGAGGGCGCAACTGGCGCGTCTAAGAGAAATGCCCTATCTGAGGTTTTAAGCTCGGACAGATTAAGCCATAAATGCTACGAGAGCTCCCATAGATCTACCCACGGCTTTTGCAGTCTCTTTAATCGCCCTGAGTGACACATCAGTGACTCGACGAAGCTCTTTAAATATATCAGACGTACCCCCCGCCTCGGCATCTAAATCTTTAAGCAATTCTGCTTGGTACGCCTGTAAGACAGCTAAGGTATGCAGTGAAGCCCCAGCCTGCCCTGCAGACTTATAAGCTTTACCCACTAACGATGAAGTTAACCTAACCGGTTTCGTGGGAAGCGAAGGTGATTTCAATGATGACGCCGCAGCGGGGGAGAGATAGCTCGCAAGCGTCTGCTCCACCCGGGGCATCGTTAAATATCCGCGTTCACCCATCCCCACAATGTTGGAATACATGGTGGCGTGAGGGGTATGAACACGGGCTGAATACGGAGCTTTCCATGATCTCGACAGCTCGCTGTGGAGATCAGGAAAGAAAGGCATGTTGCGCCGCGAAGGTTGAGGTTTCTGTTTTAAAAAGCGCTCGTCTAACATGCTCTGAGGACGCGCGCTCTGTGTCTCCGCCGGCCAGTCTAATTTTAAGCGAGCCACGGCATTAGTGACAACCTCCAATAAATCATCGAACGCGGGGGACGAATGAGAGGGCTCCTCAGCGTCCACCACGTCTACAGACATAATATCGACTTCCTCGGACGACGATAAATGCAAATCTGGGCTCCCGCCCTGGGCGGAAGAAACCGCAGCGCGGGCTTCCGAATCCAGAGACGGGGCACTAGATCCCGCGGGTGAAGGCTGAGAAAGGGGAAGACCCGTCTCAAGCTCGTCCGCGAGATCTAGTTGTGATCCCCACGATCGCAGCTTCCGCTCTGCCTCGGCAGCAGCGGGGCCAGAACCGTGGGGAACACGCGGCTCACCACCCTCCTCGAAGAGTGCGAGCCGCGAGCGCAACGTACGGAGCGGCATCCTATCACAATGTGCACAACCACCCCTCTCAAGAGACGATCGTGCGTGTTGTGCCCCGAGGCACATAACACAGAGATGATGCGAGTCCTCGCTCGTAATGAAACGAGGACACGGGGAAGCACACTCCTTAAAACTTTGTTTGGACTTAGACATGACACACACTCGCTTGCTGAGGCACAAAGAGCTGAAGTTGGCTTGCTGGGTGCTCTTTTTATAGCTTCCTGGTTCCCACGTCACCCGCCTATGACGTGTCACTTCACCATTGGACTGATTTGACATACGTGCTTCAGACGCAATCACGCAGAGGGCGTTCCCATAGCGTAGCTTCGGCGACGCAGCTCGAGTTCCCTCGAAGGGGAACTAGTTTCAACTGTTCACCAAAACTGATCAAAAATGACTCAAAAACTCTTTTAAATCCAGCCATCCTTACCAGTCCAGCTAAGACTGGTTTAAAGAGTTAAACTGTCTAGTTTACAGCCAAGTCAGCACATTTCATCCAAATCAGATTTTTGTCTTCTTTACATTTCAGATAAACAAAATGATTCAAAATAAACAAAAACAACTAATAGTTAAAGGTGCCAATGAATGCATTGTAATAATCTGTTACATTTTCTCTGATTTATAGATAGAGATCATGAAAAAAAAGGAAATACAGATAGTAGAAAGATAGTAAGTCTTATATTAGGAAGTGAGTTAACCCTCTAGGCGCCACGGTCGACTTTTGTCGACAAGATGCTTCACTGAATGTATCTGCCGATTTTGTCACATAGGGTATCAAATTTCGTTCATCCCCCCCCCTCCACTAGATGGCAGACATGTCCTACTTTATACCCGACTCAGAAAAACATCATGCTTCTATACAAACTCTTAGAGCAAGAGCGCATTGTAGTGCGCAACAGCATAGCTAGTGTGCAAGTGAGTCATTTTATGAGAGTGATAACCTCAGCGAGTTTTTTCAATACATGATCATATAATGGCATCAAAAAAGCTTACCTGCAATGAAGTGTTGGGTCTTATATTCGCTGACAATGATTCTGAAGGGGAATATTTGCCTTCAGAAGATGCTGGTGATTCATTTAGTGACCACGATTCAGACGCGCCACCTGCTTTGCAATCGTGCGGCTGCACAAAGTAAAAGTGTAGCTATACACCAAGCACATGATAAATCCTTTGCCCAATGTCAGTGGTGGGAATGTTACACGGGGTCGGAGAATTCATCGGGTTAGCAGGCATGTTACAGGTGTGGGGAATGAGGCTGGAGGTAATATGCGCGTCCAGTCTTTTTACCGTGCAAGCAATGTAGAGCGAACTGCGTCTTCCCGAGCGGGCCCTGGGAGTCTGTCGGGCAAGCGGCCGACTTCCAGTGCTCCGTCCCGTGCACCTCCTCACAATCACGGCGACAGTAATGGCAATAGTCCCAGCTGTGCAAATTCTCTCCACTCGGGGCGCATGCGAGGCAGATCTGGCCATGTGGCTCGTAGCAGGAGCAGAGGCGGTGTTATACACGGGGCAGAGGAGCCATTATGCATAACGTTATTCTATCGGCGCGCAGATCAGTTTGTTTACTACTTACTATTTACCTGAGCATTCAGTATTGTGCAATATAGCATACAGAAGGTGAGGGACATTTTGGGGGAAAGAAGTGCTGCATTTTATCATTCAAACATGTGACTTTTCATGAAAATTCAAGATGGCTGCCACATATGACGTCATAATATGCAAATTTAATGGGACATTTTATTCCCCTCCATAAAGTGTGTCATCCTTAATATTTCTCTAATTTACAGAAAGTCTCTATCTCTTATCATGTTTAAGATATAGCCTTTTGAAAGTAACATGTCAAAATTAAACGTTTTAGGAAAAAACCTCTGGCGCCTAAAGGGTTAATGATGATCATATTCTTGTGCATCTGTGCTTATATGTAATGCCAGGGGCGGAGCGGGGGGGTGGCTTATGGGGCTCAAGCCCCGAATGTTTTGTCAAAAGCCCCGAGTCTTTTCAGATCTGTAAAATGAATTCATCCAGGACGCTAGGTGGCGGCACTCAGCTTTAACTCTCCGGTCCCCCACTCAACTGAAAATGAATAAGAGAAGCGTGTTGAAGGCAAAATAACATTCTGAATCTCCCCACAGTAAACGCATTTTCAAAGTGTCTTTATTATTACAGTGCCTTCGTTATTACTGTAAGTGTATATTTATAGTTACCGGTATGTGATGTAAATACTGTTAAATAGCGTCAACTGATATATTATCTGCATGGCTAACGTCTAACTTACTGTGGTGCTCTGGTCTAGTCTGCCTCATTGGTAACGTTGTATTTAAAGTACATTTAATAACAGTGAATTAAAACTTGCTCATTGTTGCATATATACTTTTTTATAGATGGATATACGATTTATATTTTTAAAGACGTCAGAAGTAAGAAGGTGAGAAAGTATATATTTAGTTAGGTAGCTTATGTTTTGTCCATATGCATTTGAAATTCGCAATGATTTTACCTCAGAAATACATTGATAGACAGTTATAAAATGTGAATCCCCAATCTCTTACATTAAAATATCCTTATGTGTGATAACTGTCAGTGCAAATAGGAAGAGAGGAGGGTGGAGACAGATCACAGACAGACAGACAGATAGACAGAAAGAGAGAGAAACGCTTCCATAAGCAGGTGAGAAATTGTTCTGTCAATGAAGTCAAAAATTGTTATTCTTATGTAGCTTTATAGTTACTGGATTAGCCTTCAGCAAACATGTTTGCCTATTTTTGGATAAGAGAAGTTAAAGTATCATTGTCAAAATTTGTTATGTTGCAGTTTCAAAATGACAATACCAGTGTTGGGTAAGTTACTCAAAAAAGTAATTAATTACTAGTTACTAATTACATCTTCAATCATGTAATTAAATTACTTTACAAATTACTCTCTCCAAAAAGTATTTAATTATTACTAATTACTTTCTAAATCCTATTTAGTACATGATACAAGGATAGGCTTGAAATGGCTCGAAGAAACAATATATAAAAGTACATCAATTATTCTGGTCCCACTTTAGGGTTCATTTCTCTCTATTAATTAACTATCAACTACTTTTGCCTCAATATACTCCAACTACTGCTTATTAATACTAAAGTAGTTGTCTATTTTAAGTATTTGTAGAAATGGGGCAACTCTATATCACGAGATTGCGTGACTATTTCACGCATGGACCAGCGTGACAATGTCACGCTTTGCCGCGTTTGAGCGTGAGCATGTCACGCTTTTCTGTTTGTGTCAATGTCACGTATTGGTTACTCAACTTTTTTGTCCTATTTTCAAACCATTGTCGCTTCGGTTTAGGGTTAGATTTGGTGCTTGTGTTATATGTCACTTTAAGTATTTGTCACTTTAAGTATTGGTTTATAAAATAAAAAGATACAAGACTTATTCTTTTATATTTTCTAAACTTTAACCAATTGTCACCTGACGTTGGGGTTAGAGTTTGTTTAGGTAAGGGTGTCATTTTATGTAAATCTAACCCTAAACCGAAGTGACAATGGTAAGAAATTAGGACAAAAAAGTTGAGTAACCAATACGTGACAGTGACACAAACAGAAAGCGTGACATGCTCACGCTCAAACGCGGCAAAGCGTGACATTGTCACGCTGGTCCATGCGTGAAATAGTCACGCAATTTCGTGATACTGGGTTGAATGGGGAGGGTTAAGGATGTAGAATAAGGTTTTGCAGAATCAGGCATTAATATGTGTTATTTAAGTAGGCCTACTAAAAAACAGTCAACATCTCAGTAATATTAATGCTAATAATCAACCAGTTAATAGTGAGAATTGTAAACTAAAACCATGTTAAATCCACTATTTATTATAGTATACATAATTGTTCTACAGTCCATAGACAGTATTTAGTTACATCAGAAGTAACTGTAATTCGATTACAAGAAAAATAAGAGTAATCCCTTACATTACTTTTTCAAGTAATTAAATTACTGTAACAAATTACTTAGTAACTAGTTACACCCAACACTGGACAATACAGAGAACACTTAGATTAAAAAATAGTTTATAAAGCTGTCGTAAATGGAGAAAAAATATCAACAGGGGACCAAGCTTTGAAACCCCTAGATTTGGGCTAAGCCCCCAATGTCTACAATGTCTGGCTCCGCCCCTGTGTAATGCTCTTTACAATGCCTAACGAAATTAAATCAAATGTCATTATTTTTACTGTTTGCTTTCAGACCAGGTTAACATGTTAACTTGGTCACTAGTGTAATAAAGACTTTTTCTAACTTAACATACTGATGTTTAATTTTATTAAAGCTTTTAAAGTTTTACCTTATGCTTTAGAAATGATATAACTTATGCAGATGTTTCTGCAGATCTGCGCAGGTGTGAAGTCTTACAGTAATTTAGTTTGAACACCTCTTCAGTCATCACTACATCTGATAGTGTGAACGTTTTGGTTATTATCACCTCCGCTGTGACTTAATTCAAACAAAAATAATATAATTAAAAATATATAGTGATGCATTGAACATGTCTGTGATTGGTAACTTACACTGTAAAAAAATTCTGTAGAAATTGCAGCTGGGTTGCCGGTAACTTAACGTATATTTGAATGTATGTTTTTACTGTCAACATTTTGTTGAAAGTTAAATGAAAATTAAACATTTACAAGTCTTTGTCTTTACAGAGTAAAACTAAAAAAACAGCATCAAGCAAAACATTCGGGGAAACAAAATCTGAAGCAAAAAAACAGAAAATGGTTGATGATGATTTCTGGTTCCCAGAATACTTTGCATGAGGCTGTTACTGTATAGTTTTATTCTGTAAAGATAAAGACTTGTTAATATTTAAATTTTATTTAACTTTGAACAAACTCTTGCCAGTAAATAACATAAATTAAAATCTACGGTAAATTACCGGCAACCCAGCTGCAATAAAATTTTAATTTCTACTGAATTTTTTTGAAGTGTATAGTAAAGAGTTATATTTTCTAATTAATTCATAAATGACCCATTATGACTTTATGATGAAAATGAAAGAAGAGATGACATTTGTGTTGTGTTTTTCTCATGCATGGCTCAACCCAAACATCTCAGGCAGGAGTAGGCGATCATATTCTTGTGTTGTAGTCGTGTGGTGATCCATCAACGCCTCTTCTAATGTTATTAACAGTTTTATAGCACATCTGTTCAGAAGTGCTGGTGTAATAATGCCGGCTTCTCAACGCAAAAACAAAATAAAAAACTAATATAGAGAAAGTGCTTTAGCTGGAGGAGAAGGAGATCATTACACAAAAGCCATTAACAGATCTCATCATGTGAAAGATCCATCAGGGATAATCAGAGATGTCCTCAACTTTAACGTCACGTTCACAACAACTAGTCTTCTGTTTCATAGATGTGTCAGATATTACTGTCAGTTCGATTTCTACCTGAACTCAAATGTGTAATGACAGCAAATTAATGTCGTTTTGAAACACAATTAGTAATGACCAATAATTCATTTGCACAGGATTATAAATCATATAGGCCTATGCCGTATTAAGAACATGTATAAATAGTTAATTGACATGCAGTGCTTGCTGTGTTTAATTCCAAAGGGGTCTCATAAACCCCATTCACACAGCACTTTGGTCCCAGAAGATTTCTGTAAATGTTCTGGGAACACTCCCATAAAGCGGACCTACTAACATTGCCGTAACATTTACGATAAGGATTCTGTGAGAACAAAAGGCAGAAACAATACCGTAAGGGGCGTGCCGTAGTGAGGACACATGTGTCATCACAACAAGAAATTATGGTTCAGCTCTTTGACACAAACTCAGATCAACATTCACGATGAGAAATGTCATCAAAATGGACTGGAAACAACCAAAAAAGTGTCTTTCGGGATCTATGTGGTATGTGTGTGATAGCAGGCAAAGATTCTGGAAAATCGCTGTCAGTGTGAATTTACCAAAAATCAACCAATCCCGTTATCTCGTTAATAAAGGGAAAACGTTCCCTGAGGAGTTTCTACCTCAAATCCATATTTCCGCTATTATTCACTAGGTGGCGATCTCACCCAACTTAAACACTGACGCATTCACTCAACACTAAAAACACAGAAGTTTTGATCATGGTTCTGAATCTGAGGGCTATTTCATAAAACTCGCTTGGAAAAGCGAGGATTAAAGTTACAAACTCGACTTGAATTAACCTAACAAATGAGGCGAGGCTAAAGCGGTTTCAAAAAAGGCAAATGAAGCTTACGCAATCCAACTAATGTGATCCAGATTTCCCTAGTCAAGATAATTGCGCGTGCACGCTATTCTTGGGCAGCCCTAGAGGTCGAGCGTGGATCAAATCGATCAAAGTTAAAGAGAAAGCGGTCATTTTTGATAAAAATGTATGAAAATGTACTACTGACTGAAAATTATAATACTGCTGCAATAAACAAACCCATAAAATAGTTGAAAAGTCCTTATGGATTAAATCCCTGCACGCAGAAACTAAATTTAAATATATTGTCTTGTTGTTAAATGGATCACATTAAAAATATGAAACACCGTTAGAAATGATGGCCCAGTGGTTAGTGCTCTCAGCAGCGCATGCGGGGATCCGGGTTCGATCCCCGTCAATGCTTATGTGGCTATACTTTGCTAATTTTTATATGCTGTACTTTTAAAAAATAACACAAATCTTAACTTTTAAAAGACAATTTGTAGTTTACTAAGTAACCTATATAAGACATATTTAGCAGATGAATGATTTTAATACATTTACAGTAACTTTAAATGTAACTTACATTTATTTTTTTTATTTGGGGGTACATTTCAAAAGCAGCAACTTGAGTGGATAATAAAGTAACAGGTGAAAATAAGATATAAATATATTGTTCATAAGAAGTGTAGTTGATTTAAGCATAATCATATGCTAGAAGAAGTGTCTAATCTCATAATGTTAGCTGCCAAAGATGTTAACTGGCAATGAGGAGAGCACTGACATCTATCAGCAGCACAGCTTTACTCCTGCAGATGAAGTGTGCTTGAAAGATAAAAATGGGGTCACTGAGAGCATGGTGGGTGAACAGCATATGCATTTCTGAATTTACAGTAGTACAAGAAATGATTGTGTAAAATCATATATGTTACACATATTCTTGACCAATCATTATTACTTGACTTGACTTGATGTTACTTAAAACATTTTTGATGGCAAATTATGTGTGCGTTATAGAGCCACAAGTCATCATGTTAAACCCTGGGAGTATGAGAGATTTTAAACCACTGGTTTATTATCACACTGTTAAAGAATTAGCTGTATTTATGCAGCTGTTTGCCAGTGACTTATGTAGGTTTAGAGGTTTATTGTTTGCTGGCAATAGTTTGTTCGGAGTTGGATCAGCATTGAACATTAACAAGTCTATGATTTCACAGCATAAAACCACAAAATAACAGCCCTGTGCAAAGCATTTTGTGAACCAGAAATCCTCATGAACCTTTTTCTGTTGTTTCCTTCATATTTTGGTTCCCAGAATGCTCTGCATGAGGCTGCCACTTGACGGCTTTACTCTGCAAATAAAAAGACTTGTCAATGTTTAATGTTCATTTAACTTTGAACAAACTGTTGCCAGTAAATAACATACATATAAATCTACAGCAAGTTACTGGCAAACAGCTGACAGTAATACTGTAAGTTCTACATAATTTTTTAACAGTGTAGTGTTAGGTGTTGATAGATAAACAGAGTTTTATGAAGGGTTACAGGGTGAGGATCAGTTGAAGAAAAGCCTGAGGTATAAGCACATTATACTGTAAGTCTACAGTACAAGCCTTGTGAGCTGAAAAAATATTGTATGCAGGACACTAACAATCTTCTCTGTGATAAAAAAAGAATTTTAACTCATTACAACAAAATGCCAAGAGCATACCATCACATAATTATATTGTATTCCTTCAGCCATGCAGACACCATATATTTTTTTATTTCAAGAAAAATGTAACAACTAGAGAAAGATACAAATACTGTAGATCTTTAAAATAATGTGCATTTTTATGCACACCAAGCATAAAAATTAAATGACTGTACTTGACTTTTGTGTGTTGTATATTTAAATTAAATTTCCTCTTTGTGTGACAGACAATCTTAAAAAAAAAAAGATATATATATTTCATCAATACGTTGCAATTATATTAATTTAGATACATCTTAAATTTGTTAATGAACTATTATCCTTAGTTAAGATTATCATTTATATTCAACATTTGATAGGCCTATATACCATATTATGAAACACATGTCTATATTTTATTAATTATTATTGTAACAAAATGTATCAAATTTAATATATAAGTTGATTTTCTTTAATTGTTAGATTAATAGTGGTTAATAAAGTCAAATAAAATGTCAAAGAGTCAGCTGTAATATAATTGCATTTACATTTCAGTGTTAGTGGAAGTCTAGTTAAGCAACAACTGAGGCTTAGCCTGACAGTTAGCCTGCTCTGGACCAGGCTAGTTTGCAAGCATAAGTTTCCATAGTAACCGGGGTTGAGCTAGTTCAAGTTTGTTTTATGAAACGAAATCCACCGGCAATAAGCCAGACTTAACAAAATAAGCCTGGCTTATTCTGTAATCTAGTTTTATGAAACAGCCCTCTGATCTCTTACAAAAGTTATTTACAAAAATGGAATTTTCTCTGCTTTTAGCTGAAAATTTGAGAGGTGATAAGAGAACAAATAAAGGTAGGATGAAACTGGCTTTTTTTAAAAGCGGAGGGTCTGTTCTTTGATTTGATATTTTATGTTTATTTAAAGAAGATGGGTGGCAACTTAAAAAAAAAAAAAAAAACGCTGACAGGGAAAGAGTTAAACATGCTTCCAAGCACAGTTCCACAATAGAAATGTTAATGTATATTTTAGATGAATGTTGATTTAAGAGAATAAACAACACAGTTTTTAATCATATTCTCATTGTGTCTTTGCTGCGTCTAAGTTGCTTGAAAACTACACTCTGTTGCAGCCACACTTGATTCTGAGGAACTACTTTGTTTGGCGCAAGAGTAATATTTGTACTAATATAATTACAACTTATAAGTGTTTTATTTTATGAAATCCTGCTATGAATATGAAGTAACCGTTTTATAAAAGCAATAAGCCCCATGAAGCAGTGGTGTTACAGTGCATTTTATATCAGCTAAGGGGGTTTTAGGCACTCCGCTTCACATTGTGCCTAACAACACCCCTTAGTTGTTATAAAATACTGGTAACCCACTGCTTCTTGGGGCTTAATGCTTTATTATACCATGGATCTGATGAATGCTGTATTCTGATTGGTTGAGAAATGTTCCACGGCTATGCATTATTATTCGATAACCGCACAGCTAACTTGTCAAATGTCTTAAAAATAGCCACCAGAGCAATTTTTGTGGTAACCGTGGTATAAGCAGAATAATTGACTCCGGTCCTTTAAATTATTTTTAAATAATGCACACCCGCAGTGTGCATTATTTTCTTATAATTCAATGGCCCGTCGTGAGTTATTCCTTACCTAATTCGTATGACCCATTTGTCATTTTTTGTACAATTTGCCTTTGCCCCTGTGACGTTGGGGTTAAGGGCAGGGTTTTGCTATTTTTTTACCTTCTTACAAAGTCATACAAATTAGCCAACTCGTAAAAATATGTACGTATTTTGTGAGATCAGGCTGTTAATTTACATTTACTAAATACAAAATGCAGTATGGTTGCTTCATTCAAGTGTCTTGTATTTTTCAGTCCTGAATATGTTGGGTTTAGTTCATACCTTACTCTTTATGAATCACTCTTTAAAGAATCATTGGTTACAAGATCACAATCATGAAGTGATTTGGGGTTCTGTCCCAGCACAAGTGAAAATAACCCCCCGAAAATAGGTGCAAAAGCAGCAACCATTAGCTGTTTGGCGAAAGCCTCCTAAAGGGTAATGAAACCACAGACCTTTTGCATCTAGAAAAAGCCGGCAGATGAGAACTGATGGGCCGAGTCCATCGATCCGGTCGGTCTGGTTCTCATGGGAAGACCTTAATGGACTTTCAGTCCGGTCAGAGAGCCGTGCAGACATCACCAAGCGCGCATGCGTGTCAGATATGATGTCTGAAAACAATACAGGAATATATGCAGCATGTGCTTACACACGCTCCCCAGAGCAGAGTAAAACTGTGTTTACCGTAACAGCTATAGTGTGGACCGAATTCAATCTATTCAATTATTTTACACAAACCCCAAAGCAACACTGAATTCCTGATTTGGTAAGTTTTTGCAAGAGGAAATATGGGCAGGTTGATGGCACACACAGGTACTTTGGTAATTACTAACACATGTAAAGGCGGAAATGAACCAGAAAAGACATTATGCAAATGTAATTATTATGGGCCAGCAATTCATCAGAGCTGCAGATAATTCAGTTAATGGAAGGTGCTATAAATGAGAGTGATTTCTCATGAACTGTGTGTTGAGTGAAGGAAAGACAGAGCTCAACTGATTCTGGACCTGCTAAGAGCACCATTTATTTCCACACGCCGTCTGCTTTGCCTACGCAAACCATGTGCCGGGTGAACACCACCTCGCAGACCACGTATAGCTTGTGTGATAGATCCAGCAGATTACTGTGATCTGGTATATTTTACTGTAGCGGTACAACATCACTCCACAACATCCGATTCGGCTCTTTAAAAGGCTGAACATGTGCTTGACTACACTGTGTGTCTGGATATACATGCCAAGCCAAGTCAAATCAAATTTATTTTTATACCACACGCTGTTAACTGCTTTATTCTTATTGGTTGAGAAACGTGCTATAGGTGCGCATTATTTTTCAGTTAACACACACATATGAAGTAGTTTCAGGTCTGTCGACCGCATTGCAGTTCCATATCACTACACCACGTTTAAAGTCCCAATAAAATTAAAATTAAACTTTTTCCTTTTAGTATAAATACGTAGTGTTTCTGTGCCTTAGTAGATTTAACAAAAATAAAATGAGTAAACTGTGTTAAAATTGTTGAATTCTTTCTTTTTTTAAATCAAAATATCAGTTAAAATAACATAATAATTTGAATAATTTATTTCTAAAACCATGTATAATCTTAAATTTGTAAGAAGGAAATTAACTTAATAATTTTGTGTTGAAACAAATGATTTTCTTATTAAACATAACTAAATAGGCAGTGGACTCATAGTTCCCATAATGCTTTGCATGGGATTGCTATTGGAGAGTATAATTTGAATTTAAATTCTATTTTATGTACTTTTAACTAAAAAGAAAGACTTGTTAGTGTTTAATGTTCATTTATCTTTGAGATTTGGAAGAGTTTCTGTTTCTTTTTTGAGTTTTGTAGTTACCATTGTTCAGAAGACTGGTGCTTGTGCATAGACTGCATACTGAAGTATGTTGCGCTTTAAAGCTGCCCAAATTGAAACTTAGTGGGTGCGTTGATTGAACAAACGTTTTGTGCTCTCATCTCACGGAATAAAAAACAACGACAAACCATAAATAATAATATAATAATAAAATTAATAAAGAAATCAGAAGACATTAACTACTATTTTTCATTTAAATGTTACCTATTTTAATTAAGTCTGTTTATAATATGCTGATATTTTTTTACATTTGGGGCCCTACACTATCAGAACAAAAGGTACAAAAGCTGTCACTGGGACGGTACCCTTTAAATGGGTCCTAATATTTACCATTTAGGTACAGATATAGGTACATTTGTACCCATTATATGCACTCTTTAGGTACAAAGGTGTACTATTTGAAAGGGTACCACCCCAGTGACGGCCTGTGTAAATTATCCTCTGAGTGTGCAGAACTACATTTTAGGGAAGTTTCCCGACAGGGTTTAGATTAATCTAGCACTAGGCCTATTGCTAGGTTATATTAGGGCATTCAATTAGTTTTTACAAACAAACCTTACAAAAAACATCACTGGTGTGTGTCTTGAGACAAAACAATGGCAATGATATATGTTAAGATATATCAGTGCAAGATGTGTTTAAATTAAGACAAATCAAACATGCATTTTAGTCTTGGACTAGGATAAGACCCGACTAGGAAACTGCCCCTATATCTCTATAGCAGAACATAAGCCCAGTCTAAAATTAAATCATGTATATTTAGGGATATCACAAATCCAAATTAATCATGCACATTAAAAAAAATACCCCATAACAACATTTAAAATCATTGTGTTAGACTTAGCTTAAGAAGAGAATATGTTTTGATTAACATTCACCTTATTACACACCATATAAAGTTATAAACATAATCAACAAGCGTATTTTGTGCATATAGCCTAAGTGGTGCAGTGAAAAGAAAAGATTTTAGGATGTTATTTAATAATTATGACAAGACCATCATGTAATATTAGATACCAAAAACCAAAGTGAAGAAGATGATCTTTAATTAATTTTTGCGTCTGATATGAACGTAATACATTAAAACCTTGAACGTAGATATAAAAATGAACACTTTTCAGGAGTTTAAACTGTGATTCTGTTAAGCACAAGCAAACATGCACAGGTAGGCTAGCTAGTGGATTATATCAAAAACCATCAGGACATCAACATGGCCATGATTTAGTGAATCCTCACCTCCAGATGAAGTAATAAACTGGACTGATGATTTCAATGTTGACATAATATGTGCGTGGTTAACTCTCCGGATTTTGTTATGTTTCGTAGCTCTGCTCCACTCGTTCACAGTTTGTTGTCGTGTGAGCTGCAGACTGCGAGCAGATTGGATTTCATTTGGCGCTACGCAGACCGCTTGGTGATGATGTCAAAGTACCGCGAGAGCGATTAGAAAGCAGACTTCTCCGTGTGATTTCTCGAATCGCTCTCGCGGTACTCTGATGTCATTCTTTTGGCAGTTGTTGAACCACATGAATACCCCCGTCTGCTTTACAGTCACTTTTGCGCCGTGATAATTTGATTTCTTATAATGATCGGATCGCGCAGTGTCGCATGAAGTCAAATGTACCAAATATCAAATAGCCGACTGTATATGAGGTTCAACCCGCCAAAGTAGCAATTGGAGCATGCGAATGGTGAGTGATTCAGATGTCAATTTATGAATGAAAGTGTCACACACTGTTAAGTATTTTCACGCTTTTTTAAATGGGTATACGGAAATCCTTGAATTTTCCTAGTGCGTATACCTGCTGCGTATCACGTCAGATTACAAACAAACAAGAAAAAACAGAGTAACAAGACCTACTCTAGTAATCTTTCATACGGAGCGCTTCATTTTCGCGTTGCTCTTTCTCGTTATCTGTAAAGCTCATTTAGGACTCTCATTTCGCGTATTCGCTATTATACTAGCATCTATGAGTTTCAAAAGCAGTAAACTCAGCGCGTCATATTCAGCACCAAGATGACTGGCATATATTAACGAATTAAATGCAGCACCAAACAATAGGCTGTAAAATAAAAAATGAAAACGACTGAACAAATCAAACGAACGCAAGCCGGCACGGAGGCCCCTATTGGCCGGGGCCCCTGGGCTCAAGCCCACTCAAGCCCAATGGTAAGTCCGGCCATGGTTTTTACAGTAGGCTTACGAATAAATACTGTATGAACCGGTATGGTCCAAAACACTGACAAAATTCTCATACCCACAATATAAGCATTCAAAACTAACAGTTTGGTACATGCGCTAAAAAGTCGAAAGTTTTTATGACATCAAACTACACTTCAACTTCTCATCAAATTTCCTGTCCAATCAAATGCTCTTTCGATGCTGAAGCGTCCCGCCCTTTACGTTTTCTTACAGTACGTCTTTGCTGGACTGTGCCATACATGAAACGCTATTGGTTACTTTAAAAAAGGGGGAGGGTCTTCTCAACAGTTCCATTGTTTCCTTTAAGCTGATGTCACCGCATCAAATAATGCTGCACATGAGCAAAGGCTCTTCAGTGGACCTTTAACTGAAATAACAGATTTATTTACTTTCAACAAATAAAGTATAAATGTGTGTGGTAGTGAAAGAAACACATTGAAAATAATAATTAAAATAATTCAAAAGAAAATGAATGCAGTAAATAAACTCTGATTGCTTGCTTGCTTGTTCAGTTTTGTTTGCTTCATTCCTGATCATAATAAACAAAAACAAATGATGCATAAATAGAGGGTATGCACGTGACGACACCTTCAGCGAAACTGACTGCGGTTACATCCACTGAGTGACAAAATGTCTGAGCGACAGCATTAGCATAGCGTGAAAAACATGTCTAAAATGGGTAGTTGTGTGATCGACTGTGTTAACAGATTCAACAAAAATGTATCGTTATTGTTGTGGTGGGAACTCCGCTATTCTCTTTATTATAAAACAATTTGTAAAACGTTATTTTTTATAGTTATCGGTATAATGTGAACTGCCCTTAACTCCACTTCATGCATTACCAAATGGGGTGTGCATTATTTTTGAATAATTCAACGGTTTATTGTCAATAATCCTTAATTTTATCAAAACTATGGATATGTAATTTTATGAATTATTAAGCAAGGTCTGAGCCTGAAATGCTTTTTAAACAGTTCCAATTTATTTAGACACTTTCGTCTTCATTATTCAGTCCAACTCATCCATTTTAAAAGCATTATTTTAAACATTTAAGCATACACTTCTTAATCAAAAAGTTTTTAAGAGTCAAAAGTAACCCAATATATTAGTGTTTATGTCCAGGTAAAAATCGATTCCTCTTCATTTGTTGCCATGATCACTTGATTGTCACAAACAGACAATTTATACAGAATTTTGTGGGTAGCAGATTGTTTAAAATGTAAATATAATCAGATCTCTAGCACACACATAACAGGCCTGCAGAGAATTTTTGTGATGCAATGTTTTGGATAATTTTTTCAGACATCTTTCTGTGAGCTAAAAGCATGTTTTATCATTTGCTATTCAAGTGGGTTAACTTTACAGTTGGAAGAACAAATATAAGTAATTTATAAAGAGATTTTAGAGATTGGGACTGGCTTTTGTATACTGTAGTCTAAGAAACTTCAAAGCATGTTAGAAATAGGTTGCACCAGCTCCGGTATAATCCAATGAAAAAATACCTACCAATCCACTGGCAAATATGAATGTATATGAAATCTAGAGACGTAATATGCAAATGAAATATCTGTTTGTATTTTTTACAAGCTTGCATGAATTATTTCATGAGGCAGATGGTAAAAATCATCATGTTGATTAGTCAGAAAAGAGCAGAACAGTGATATTAGAAATGACTGTAAAGATAATCAGCAGTTGTTAATCAGATGGGCACACAGAAGTGTTTCAAAATGATGAACAGAAAGATGAACATATGATAAAAAATCAGTTTAGTTGACACTGACAACTGGCAGATTTGTGTCTTTTCAAGTATTTAATTGTGCTTGCATAGGCGGATCCATATTTATGTCTGTACCTTTAAATGCAAATAGATCAGATTCAAGTAAATACAGTCTGGGACAAGACTATATTTAGCCACATTAGCGCTAATGTGCTAACAAACAAACACATTTTAAAAGCTTTTGGGTAAAATAAACCAGTCAGTCAGTGTCTGTGGGCGGGGCTTTATCAGCAGTGTTTCCCAAACATTGATTTACTCGTGGCACCCCGCCATGAAATCAACACTGGCCACCACAAATAGATTTTTCATGATTCCCATTAACATTTATATTTTCTGTTTAAAAACATCTTAATTCATTGTTGCAAGCACCCAGCGGGCCCCCTCCCTTTATCTTATGTTGCGTGCAGTGCGCGCGATTCTATGTAAATGTAAATGTATGGTGATTTTGTCAGACGATGGCGCGTTTATAAATCAGGATTTTAGCGGCAGTTGAACTAAACATAAGATGTTACTGGGTCGTGTTTAGTAACTATATTATAGTCTACTCATTTTATGTCTGACAACAGAACTGATAATGTGTAAAAATAGCATTCAGTTGTGTTAAAATGCAATATAGTGTGACAGATCAAAGAGTAGAAGTGAAACATATTTCAGGTGCAACAATCGATCAAACGCAAACAGGTGATGACGTCACATATATGCTAATTAGCGTGTGACGTCATCACCGCCGCAAGTCTCTCAAAATCCTGTGGGAAACACTGATCAGTGTGACATCACATTAACAAGAGAATCAAAACAGCATGTCTAATGAGACTGCTTGGGTTTAATGGGGATTACAAAAAGAAAGAGTGGGTAGATTTTTTCATTGTAGGATGGTTGTGATCACGCACTGTCGACACACATTTATGTCCAAACACCTTATAAAAGTGGATTTTGCATAATAGGGGCACTTTAAAGGGACACTCCCCTTTTAAAAAAAATATATACTCATTTTCCAGCTCCCCTAGAGTTAAAGATTTGATTTTTACCATTTTGGAATCCATTCAGATGATCTCCGGGTCTGGCGCTAGCACTTTTAGCATAGCTTAGCATTATCCATTGAATCTGATTAGACCATTCGCATAGGGCTAAAAAATAACCCAAAAAATGTCTATATTTTCCAATTTTAAACTTAAACGCCCCAAAATATTCCCCTTGGTAATTTTCAATAGCTGTGGACTATTTTCAGGCAAATTTCAGGTAATATCATTGCGCCTTCTGCAGCCATATTACGGCAGCAATCCTTGATTATTATGCCAGTTTGAGAGTATAGTTCCTAGCCATATCGGCCTAAAAAAATCACAACTTTTACATTTTCTGTCGGTCTTAGTACACGGTGTAACTACAGAAGAGTCAAGTTTTAAATGGGAAAAATATCAAAACTCTTTGGTTATTGTTGAGCATGATGCTAATGGTCTAATCAGATGCTAAGCTATGCTAAAAGTGCCAGCGCCAGACCCAGAGATCAGCTGAATAGACTCCAAAACAGCAAAAATCAAATGTTTACCTCCAGGGGAGCTGGAAAACGAGCCCATTTCCAAAAAAAAGTGGAGTGCCCCTTTAAGTTCGGTTGAGTTTATATTACTCACATTATATTTATATCTCTATTGTTTGTTTGAATGGTTTCAGTAGAAATGATTCATGTAGAGACAAACATGCAATGTTCTAGCGAGAGCTGAAAATAAATGACCTGCAGAAAGGCTCTAATCAAACACTTAACAGAAAAAAACATCACAAATTAAACTAAGAGATGAAACAGAATTATCCATAAGTAAAAGTCTGTATTTATTATGAAACATAATTTTACAGTTTTGTTCACATCGGCTCTTTCATATAAATGCAACAAAAACGTTATATAAACAGACACAGTATAATTGACACAAACAGCATGATTGACTGAAATGATGTGATGAAAATAGCGAGTAATAAAGCTGCTTACTGGACCAATCAAGTGAATTGAGAATCAGTGCTGAACTTTACCTACAGTCGTCACAATACATTATCTGTTGACACTTCAGATCTATCTATCCATCCATTCATCTATCCAACCTATTTGTTTGCTTGCATATTAACATCTATTTGATAACAATGTGGACTATGTAGATCTATGCAATCTTAGGTCATTCTCATACAAAAGTCGTATAGGTACAGTGGACACAAAAGCTTTGTTTTGGCTAAAACAATGAAAAATTTGGGCAGCCAGTGAAAGTACAATAGACGTCAAACCACAACCCGAAAATAGACGATACGTATACTTGAGAAATATTTGAGAACAGAAATGAAAGCAAACACCTTGAACACCTGTCGACTTTGCTGACATGATGGAATACTGTACATCACCAAGTTATTTTGGGAAGAAGTGGGTTACTCATAGCTGGACTATAGTTAACCATCATTTCGCTGTTTTGTTTTTGCTTGCTGGGTGTTTATGGTGCAAGAACCTTTTGCCAGACAGGAATGCAACTGACAATGGAAAGCATCAAGCCATTGACTGATCCTTTATACATTTGTAATGTTTTTATTGTTTGCAAATTAGAAACCATGAATTTATAAAACTCAATCTGGTGCTCATTTCAGAAGTCCTCGGCCGGAGGTCACATTAATGAGCCATCGCAGCGGCTATTTACACAATATGTGATATTTTATTTACACCATTTTAACGTAGCAGTTTTGTGCAATAAGAGTAATTAAATGCTATTTATACTTTATATTGGCAGATACTATTTGGACCTCAGTATTCACACATCAAACACCCTTCTGTTATTTTATTCACCACGGCCTTCACAGCGGCATCACAATCCACGTGTCACTGTGAAGGGCGGCGTGACCAACAGGAGGTGACATTTGGAAACAGTCTGACTTTAATGATGTTGGAATTCTTTTAATGAACTTCAGAGTCTGGTCAGAAGATAATGTCCTCGTGCCCTTTCCATCGCTGACATCTCCACAGTTACTCGCGAAAGAGAGAGAGAAGAGATACAACGCTGTAACCTGACAGAGGTGTGAAGTTTGTGAAGGGCAGAAATCTGAATGCTCATTGGTGGACAGAGTCAACCAATTAGTCAAGAGACCTGCTCTCTCTCTCTCTCTCTCTCTCTCGCTCTCTAATACACTTCGCACACTTTTTGAACAGTTTATATAGTAAAAAAAAAAGTTTATGTTGTCTTCTCTAGTCTTCAATCTACTTTCACAAGGTTTTATTGATGTAACCTTTATTATATTCATGTTAATCGGCATTACCTACTTACATATAAATACATACTGTAGTGATTTGGGATTTTGCACATGCAGTCTAGCTGACATCAGCTGAAATGCTTTAGTTGTAGAGAAACTCATTACATTTTAATGAACGATTACAAATGACTTTATTCTGGTAATGAATACTGAGGTAATGAAGACAATAATTCATAGTTTTCAGTCATGTGACCTAACAGTGGGCATGGTGCCTTACTGTACACTGGGCTCTCCATAGATACACAGCACAAGCTGATCAACTTTCTTTTTGTTTCAAGACACAAAGACAGCGGGGAAAATAAGTATTTGACACATCAGCATTTTTATCAGTAAGGGGATTTCTAAGTGGGCTATTGGCACAAAATTTCCACCAGATGTAGCCATCAAGCCAAATTGAATTCATACAAAGAAATCAGAACATTTAAGTATACAAGTTGAGTCATAATAAATAAAGTGAAATGACACAGGGCATAAATATTGAACACATAAATGGAAAAAGGTGCAAACTCGGGCAGAACTTTTTGGCAGTCATACACCCCAAGAACACCATGCCAACAGTTAAGTTTGGGGGTGGAAGAATCATGGTTTGGGGCTGCTTTTCAGCAAGGGGTTCTTGCAGACTTCATATTATTGAAGGCAGGATGAATAGAGAAATGTACCGGGACATTCTGGATAAAAATCTGCTGCCATCTACCAGAAAGCTGAAAATGAAAAGACGGTGGACATTTCAGCAAGACAATGATCCCAAACACAAGTCCAAGGAAACAATGAAGTGGTTTCAAAGAAAGAAAAGCAAGTTGCTTGAATGGCCCATTGAGAGAACTGAAGATCAAAGTTCATAAAATAGGCCCAAGGAACCTTCAAGATTTAAAGACCATTTGTGTGGAAGAATGGGCCAGAATCACTCCTGAGCAATGCAGACGACTGGTCTCTCCATACAAAAGGCGTCTAGAAGCTGTAATCACCAACAAAGGCTTTTCTACAAAGTATTAAATAAAGTGCATTTCACTTTAGTTATTATGACTCAACTTGTATACCCAAATGTTCTGATTTCTTTGTATGAATTCAATATTTGGCTTGCTGGCTATATCTGGTGGAAATTACTGATAAAAATGTTCATATGTATTTTCACTGCTGTATATGCATCATCTCCCAACAGAAGAAAAACAAACATGTAAACACAAACTGCAAGTTTCATATACTTGTGATTCATATACAGCACCCGCCGCAGTATTTCAGCCACTGAAAATATCCGGGTCCCTGCCAGAGCTCAACTTCTGTGATGTTTACATCTATCTGGTGAAGAATCCCTCACCTCACACTGCCGCCTGGATGAAATCGTACAAAAGTATAGACAATATAATATAAATGTACTTTCGTTATATTCATGTAAAATAATAAAGATTATCAGTCTTAACATACGACAAACGATTGCAGATAAACCAGACGTCATTCATTTCCTATTAAAAAAAAAACACACAAGGGTGGTGTGTGGTTGCGACTATCTGAGGATACAACATTTTCAGATCCGATATCTGCTTTAGATGCATTAAATAAAATACAACTTAACCCAGGCTTGTCCCCTCGTCGATTAGTACATCCTATTGCACAACAATTCAACATTTTGACCAAACAAAATAAATTACACATCATGTAAGCATGCACAAACAAACGTGTATTAAGAAATTAACCGCTTCTGTTTCATATTGACCTTGGGTCGGTTTTTAACATGTGAAGTGTCACATAATGGGGAAAATGGCATAGTCGGTTAGATAAAGCACAGATGAAGGTCTTACACTAATAATATGAGCCATGAGTTAAGAAACCAGCTGTCAGATAGCAGAAAGGTGTGAAACTAAGACATCCCAGGTGATAAAGAGGAAAAGAGAAAGCAGTGCTGAGCTTATATCCGCGTTAAATCCTCTTCATTCATCTGTGTCGTTCAAAAGCAGACGTCAGAGGAGTTGTAGTGGAAAGAATTCATTTCCATCGTGACTGTCTCAGGGTGGATAATCTGTCTACAGCAAACATGAGGAGACATGAGACGTCTGCAAACACACCAGAACAAACACACATGACAGAGAACTGCATTCACGAGCACACGCTTCAATCAAACACAACCTGCCCAGAGTGAATATTCACATTATATTTGTGCTGATATGGTTGCAGGGCTAGCAAAATCGCTAGCATGACGCCCCGTGACTATTGTGGCTTCTAGTCAGGCTACCAAAATGTATCTCTGCCCTGCCCGTCAAGCTATCTTAGGGAGGAAAATATATTTGAATGCTTTTGCATTCTTAAGTAATAATATGGTTTGCAATTCGTGCATCAGGTATTGAAATTGCGTTTGAATGCACGCTCGCTTTTAAGTTTTAAGATAATAATCGGACACGCACTTTTAGACAATGCGCTCAGATCATTAAAATCAGGCCCAATATTTACAGTGACCTCACCGCTGACTCAATGTAGTTCTTTAGATGTCTGGCTCTCTATCACATGTATATTTTATATACTGTAGGTGTGAAGTATATGAAAAAGCTCAGTCAACATTCACACGTTGCAGTTTCACACTTTTTTAGTGCCTTTGCCCCCCGTGAATCAAATAGCTGGTGGTGAGGCAAAGATCCGCAAGCCGTAATAAAAAACCTTTTACTCATAATGAGGTTTTATTTTTGTACTTTGTTCACTCGACAGACTGTGAACCCTGAATGTATTTCACCACCATTTCGTGTACAAAATCATGCGAAGAAAAGAACGATGATGAACTCATTTTCACTTGATTATTTTACACTTCGGTTTCACCCGAACATGATGTCAATTAAAACAACAATGCAAACGGTTTGATTTACATTATGCATGTATTATTAAATCACTATAGCCAGGTTTAAATATGATGGTGTTTGAATAATGAGCTGGTGTCTAGATATTACATAAAAACTTATAAAATAAACAGACTCTCGGTCAATTTCTTGCACAAAGCTATCGCATGGCCATTTTGATGTAAATTAGATTTCGAGTTTGTAATAATTCTCAGTGGCCTCCTCCTGATATTCATTTCATAATTTATAACCGTAATTAAATGAACAGAATGACTGTATTAACCCAGAATGTCTTTATTTCAGTACAGAGCCGAGCACAAATACGCCACAGAGACGCTGACGCAAACTGTGTGAAACATGCTGGTGTTTTTATAAATCTGACGGCGTGACATTTGTTTGCATATTGATAGTATTTACATATTATATATTTTCATATATGGGTGAGAGCTGAATGTCTTTTTTGTGTGTCTCTTTCTGATGTGTTATTGTGTAGTGACAACCTGAATACATCCAGCGATGGAAGCCAAGCATACAAACAGCAAAACATAAACATTCAGGACCAGGTCATTTATCTGACCAGCATGTGGGTCAAAGTCTTTCCCCGGGTGTGATATCGGCTTCGCAAACATCTGATGCTGTCATTGTGAACGTCTAGTGGACCCTGAAATAAGGCCGATGTCTCTCCACACAGTAAGTCAGATATCTGATACATTCAGCTTTCTGTCTCAGAGGATTTAAAGCAACACACTGAGTGAGTTTCTCCAACTGGACTGTGTATTAAAAGACCTCAGACTGAGCCGAGATCCATACAGGAGGTTCAGGGGTTGAATACTGAACACGCCGGTGAGTCACAGGTAAGAATTTCAATAGAAATATCTGGAAAGGTCTAGAAATACATGTGTTTATTGTCAAATATTTATGATGGTGATGGAAACTGATAACTTAAGTTGTGCAGTTTATTCACTCATTGTTTATCATTTAAAGAACAGATCATCTATATTTCACGCTTATGTTGTGTCAAAGTATGTATGAACGTCATAAAGATATACACTAAAAATTATGCAGTGATTTCATTTTAAATGTAGGTGTTTGCTTCTACACAAACAACACTGGAGCTCACAGCGTGTTTTAAAAGGTTTATAAGTAGCAATGGGGAAAGTACTTTATTAAAACCAGAGGCAAAAACATGAGGAAGGTACTGCAAAATCCTACAGACATTCAGTAACACACATACACTGATATTCACAACACAGCATGCACAAAACACTTCCACATTAAATTATTCAGCCTTTAGCCAAAGTGTACATGCACTCACACACACAGAGAGAGAGAGAGAGAGAGAAACAGATTAATGGTAAATATGATTTGATGGTAATTGTGGTCTTTGCCTCACATACAGTTAACGGTTGACGGCCGGCGGCGTTCTGCAACACTTTATTTACCAGACAGCCGTCACTGCTGCCTCAGGATAACAGCACAATGATAGCTGTCAATCTTTAACTGCGTTAGGAGTTACACCACTTCTACATATTATCTGCTTTAAACAGCTGAAATAATATAAGATATTTAAATCAATGATAACAGGAGAAATTCTGTTGATTTTACGTTCTAGTGTGCATTCTAAAAAGAACCTGTTTCACATCTACATCTATACTGATACACAATTCCTATAGGACTACATTTGAAAGTATTGATGAAATATTTAATAGCACTTTTCTGAGTCGTCTGTCTGCTGTCGAGTGCCAATTTACTATAGACAGAACCTTCACCTAACGGAAATCTGGCACCTGTTTCAACCTTCTACATACCAACAACTCCAGCTTGCACACAACTACTGCTGCTTGCAATTACTGCTGCTTATACACAAATACTGCTGCTTACACGCAAATACTGCTGATTGCACACAATTACTGCTGCTGGCATTCAAATACTGCTGCTTGCATGCAATTACTGCTGCTTATACACATGCATTGCTGCTTGCATGCAATTACTGCTGCTGGCAAGCAAATACTGCTGCTTGCATACAAATATACACAATTACATGCAATTACTGCTGCTGCCATGCAAGTACTGCTACTTACATGCAAATACTGCCGCTTACATGCAATTACTGCTGCTTACACACAAATATTGCTGCTGGCATGCAAATACTGCCGCTTACATGCAATTACTGCTTCTTATACACAATTATTGCTGCTTGCATGCCATTACGGCTGCTTATACACAAATACTGCTGCTGGCATGCAAATACTGCCGCTTACATGCAATTACTGCTTCTTATACACAATTATTGCTGCTTGCATGCCATTACGGCTGCTTATACACAAATACTGCTGCTGGCATGCAAATACTGCCGCTTACATGCAATAACTGCTGCTTATATACAAACGCTGCTGCTTGCATGCAATTACTGCTGCTGGCATGCAATTACTGCTGCTTATACACAAATACTGCTTCTTCCATGCAATTACTGCTGCTGGCATGCAAATACTGCTGTATACATGCAATTACTGTTGCTGACATGCAAATACTGCTGCTTACATGCAAATACTGCTGCTTGCATGCAATTACTGCTGCCTATACACAAATACTGCTGCTTGCATGCAATTACTGCTGCTGGCATGCAAATACTGCCGTTTACATGCAAATACTGCTGCTTGTACACAAATACTGCTGCTGGCATGCAAAAACTGCTGTTTGCACGCAATTACTGCTGCTTATACACAATTACTGATCCTGGCATGCACAAAATGCTGCTTACACAAATACAGCAACTTACACACAAATATGTCTGCTTGCACACAAATACTGCTGCTTACATAGAAATACTGCTGCTTACATAGAAATACTGCTGCTTACAGAAGAATACTACTGCTTGCACACAAGTATGGCTGCTTGCATACAACTCTTGCCGCTTAAATACAAATACAGCTGCTTACACACAAATGCGGCTGCTTTCCCACACGGCTGCTTACACACAAATACTGCTGCTTACACACAACTCATGCTGCTTAAATATACAGCTGCTTACACACAAATACGGCTGCTTTCCCACAAATACGGCTGCTTACACACAAATACTGCTGCTTGCACACAACTCTTGCTGATTACATACAAATACTGCTGCTTACACACAAATACTGCTGCTTAAATACAAATGTTGCTGCTTATACACAAATACGACTGCTTGCACACAAATACTGCTTTACACACACAAATCTCCTCAGGTTCATGCTCTGGCCTCTAGTAAGGGTTACCACGGTGACTCTTTCAAATGTAATTCACTTTCAAAATTTGGTTGCGCTGATATTTTTTCAGATGGCTGTATAATGTTGGTCTTAAAAGGCCATCTAGGCAGAAAGATACTCTGAGATTTTCTGAAACACGGCTAATGTATTTAATTTTTATAGAATATATATCTATACATCTTGCTTTTTTTCATAAAGTGGACTCTAAAACCTTGAACTCACTCTAACTCTCTGAATCAAATTGTGGCTGTGTATGAATGAATTGAAAATGTATGAATGTGACGGTGAGGTGCAGAATACACAAACACTGCTGTCTCAGACGCTTCCTCTACACATCTGACATGACTGACAGTCATGAGTGAATATCCCACCATCAAACTCCAAGAACACGTTTCGATCCCACATAATCAATTTTACACAACAGAACTCACGGCAGAGCACAGAGAAAATACACATATTGAAAAAGCTACAGCAACACATCTGTCTTTTTTATTTACTAGACAATATTTTAAAATACAAAATAGGTATGCTATTAAACCTCATGACATAACATGGCTCTGTTTATCATCTAATAGGTTAGAAAAGTAAAAGCATGTATCTCTTTGACAGGTCATGTTTGACAGTGTCAACAGATGAGTAAGTAGCAGGAGAAGGATTAGTATCACACTACACAAGTGGTGATTTTTAAACTTGTATTTAGCTTTAATAGAAGGGAAATTGTTTATTTGACACTGTTCTCAATTTTAACTCACAATTGTGTTAAGAGGCCAATTGAAAATTACAACAATGAATTAAAAACAAAGGTAAAATTACTCCCAGTGCAATTTTGTGATTTTTTTTCTGGATTAAAATGACATCCACCTGAATGTTCTTGTTTGTGAATGATGAGAAATAATAATGAGTGTTGGAGAGCTAAAGTCCCGGAGCAAAAGCAGGCCTGATGCCAGGAAACTGCTTCATTATTTATTCAGGCCTGAAGCTCCTTGTGTTTGTCAACATCACTCTGATAGATCTCCATCCTTCATCCAGAAACACGTGCCAACATCAGCACCACAGGCTGCAAATCACCAGTGCCAATAAAAATATTATAAGCAGCACATCTGTTAAAAAACATGAGATCCGTCTTAAAACAGCAGTGTTGTGATGTAAGTACTGTAAATCAGAATCTGAGATGGAGATTACAGCTATACAGCTATAGTTTCCAGAAATTCACATGACTACAACTTATAGTAGTACAAACACAACATCTCACAAATAAATGATTCAATAATCTAGCAAACATTTCAACATAAACATCTGACTTTAGCCCTATTCGGACGGGATTAGTTTTACAGGGAAAAATCGTGCTTCTCAGAGGTCCTCTGTGTTTTAATCCCGTCCGAAACGGCCATGTCTGTGCTTTTCTCCGACGACTTCCGTAAAAATTCCAGAGCAATTTCCCTACTGTTTTTCACCAAACTTGGAGGTTCTCTGAGAAATTTTATCCCGTCCGAATGCAAATGTCTGTGTTTGCCCGCAGTATCTTTTGAAAACGCGGTTCTTTTCGTGTTTTGGCCAACGTGATCTGCCGTAAGATCTTACTAACGCGCATATATTGTACTTACTGAGTCTCATTCATTCAGATAAGGACGTTTTTAACATTCAGAGACATAAAATAATTAAATCAAGACGAGCTGAATATCAAACACTGTTATGACTGGCCACTGTAATATTAGTATAAGGTACACTCAACCTTATTTTGTTCAACTCCGGAAAGGTAATGTTCAGCTCATTTGCATTTAAAAGGACACACACAAAAACAGCAGATTTTTGCTCACACCTACAAAGTCAAGTCAGAAAAATTATTATGAGTCATTATATTGAGTCATTAAAAGGACGACGATTACAAGGGACACAAGAGACTAGCCATTATTTAAAATAATATTTTCTCTGGATTCACCAAACCTTGGGAGCTTTTGAGATAATCTAAGTACACAATTACATTAAATATATCACACTGTGCAAGTGGAGTTAACTCGTCAATTAAGAGAAAACGCTTCCCTGCCAATGACAAATTTTTCCGTCAATCCATATTTCCGCTATTATCCACCAGGTGGCGCTCTTACCCAACTAATAAAAGCTTGAAGTGTCCCGTTAGGGCAAACAGTTCAAACTCTGTGTATGTTTTAATCATCACTCTGAATCTGATCTCTATCAAAAGTCCTTTACAAAAACAAAACTATGTCAGTTTTTTGCTTAAAATTTTGTATTTTTAAAGAAACCTACTCATATTTGAGAGCTGATAAAGAGAGAACAAATGAAAGCAGTGGCTCTGTTCTTTCATTTTATACTGTTTATTGTATGTTTATATATTTAAAGAACATTTTCTGGAAGGTATTAAACTTTGTGAAAATCATAAAAAATTTTGGTGCTGGCTGACAACTTTTTTTAAAAACGCTGGTGGGGAAAGAATTAAATATAATGAATTGTGGGAAGAATATTATATTGTCAAAATCCCTCAGGAAACAAGTCATTTTAATGTTTTCCTGAGACACTAAAGAGCAACAAAATCCAGCACAAAACTTTCCTAAAGACCTGTTTGTTTTTGCAGTTTAAGTGTGAATTTATCAAGTTTCCTGATGGTAAGATCGAAAGGTTAATTTTTAGGTACATCGATCTAATACTGAGAAAGCATTTAAATGCTGCTGTATCAAGTAGAAACCCCTGAAATGATGATGAATACGGTGTGCTCAGAACCTGAAGGCTTTTCTAAAAACAGATGTATAATTTAAAAGCTGCCTGACACATAGGGTTAAACAGATTCAGAAATAATACAATTATAGACCTATCTATAATATCACATCAATTCCCTCTCTCTTCTCTGTGGGAATGATTAATTCACCGGTCACTGAGGTCTTACACAGATGAATGGAGAATATTTAACTCTTTAAAATTTCAACCAAAAAGAAAAAAATACCAAATTCATCATATTACACAAATAAAGTATTGAGAGTATCAGGTGGTACCCCTGACAGTCATGTCACACCTCCATCACCTGTCATTTACTTCACATCCGGTAAGTCCAGATCTGATGCTTTATTGGCTTTAATCAGATCACAGTATTTATTTTATTCGGCCGAGGGCTTTTTGTTACCAATTACACTGAATGTACAGTACTCTTGACTAATGACTAAATCAAATACAGACTGTAAAATTTAATCTACACTGTTAAGAAACTCGTGTGTCTCTTTCATGGGCGGGAACAAACCAAACTGAGTACAGTTCTGGGAAATGCTTTATTCTTTTGCCGAGAAATTCATGAATAACATGAATAATGCTTTGAGCTATAGCCTAATAAAACGTCTGTGTCTAACGTGCCATTTTATACTTACTGAACACAGAAAACTGCACATCATTCGTCTTAAAGCTTTAGATTTATATTTCACATAACCATACTGAAATAGACAGACAGACAGACATACGGTCAGACAGACATATGGACAGACAGACAGACAGAAGGACAGACAGAAGGACAGACAGATGGACAGACAGATGGACGTACAGGAATACAGACAGACAGACTGACTTACAGGAATCCGGTCAGACAGACTTACAGACAGACAGACAGTCAGAAAGGCATACTTACAGACATTCAGACTTACAGACCGACTTATAGACATATGGTCAGACAGACAGACTTACAGACATATGGACAGACAGACAGACAGACAAACAGGCACACAGACTTACGGACATATGGACAGACAGACAGACGAACTGACTTACAGACAGACAGACAGACAGACAGAAAGACATACTTACAGACATTCAGACTTACAGACCGACTTATAGACATATGGTCAGACAGACAGACTTACAGACATATGGACAGACAGACAGACAGACAAACAGGCACACAGACTTACGGACATATGGACAGACAGACAGACGAACTGACTTACAAACAGACAGACAGATAGGCATACTTACAGACATACAGACTTACAGACAGACTGACAGACTTACAGACATATGGACAGACAGGCAGAAAGACTTACGGACTTACAAACAGACAGACTGACAGACATACTTACAGACAGACAGACGGACTTACAGACAGACAGACACACATATGGACAGACAGACAGACGGTCAGACAGACATACGGACAGCCAGAAGGAAAGACAGAAGGAAAGACAGATGGATGTACAGGAATACAGACAGACAGACTGACTTACAGGAATCCGGTCAGACAGACAGACTTACAGACATACAGACCGACTTACAGACATATGGTCAGACAGACAGACTTACAGACATATGGTCAGACAGACAGACTTACAGACATATGGACAGACAGACAGACAGACAGACAGACGAACTGACTTACAAAGAGACAGACAGATAGACATACTTACAGACATACAGACTTACAGACATACGGTCAGACTGACAGACTTACAAACAGACAGACTGACAGACATACTTACAGACAGACATACGGACTTACAGACAGACAGACGAACATACAGACAAACATACAGACGAACATACAGATGGACTTACAGACACACAGACGGACTAACAGACATACGGTCAGCCTGACAGACTTACAGACATGCACAGACAGACAGACTTACAAACAGACAGACTGACAGACATATTTACAGACATACAGACAGACTTACAGACACACAGACGGACTTACAGACATGTAGACACACAGATGGACTTACAGGCATATGGACAGACGGACTTACAGACATACAGACGGACTTACAGACATACAGACACACAGATGGACTTACAGACATATAGACAGACAGACGGACTTACAGACATACAGACGGACACACACACACACACACACACACACACACACACACAGACGGACTTACAGACAGACTTACGGACAGACAGACAGACTTACAGACAGACATACATACCTGTGAACAGACATACAGACTTATGGACAGACAGACAGACATATGAAAAGACAGATATGCCTGTACACAAAGACTTTCTTCTCTAGCATATTAGATATACATCCTCCATCCTGACAAAGCATCCTCATGGTAGAGAAATCAAACTCCTTAGTTTAATTCAGGTGAGTTTATATCAAACCCTCAGATATGCTTAAACACGTGACATCAGTTTCACTTTAAAGAGATAAA
This sequence comes from Misgurnus anguillicaudatus, assembly GCF_027580225.2. Lineage (NCBI taxonomy): Eukaryota > Metazoa > Chordata > Actinopteri > Cypriniformes > Cobitidae > Misgurnus > Misgurnus anguillicaudatus. The sequence goes on along the minus strand of NC_073358.2, from coordinate 1,509,113 downwards.
ATTGGAGCATTTCCCATCTCAGCCTGTGACCTTTCATTTTAGTGTACAGTGGATTTATTGCAGACAGAGATGCTTTTGGTTTCTGGTTAACCACTTTTAGATGTGTGTGAGGCTTCAAGGATTATACAGCATGTGATAATTAAAGTGAACAGATAAAGTTTGATGATGAAGGAGGAAAGAAAGTGTCTTCTCTTAGCATGCCAAGTTAGATGCATACCTGGAACATTTCATAAGATTTTTGCATGAGTTTAGTCTTAAGACTCTGGCATTTTATTTCCCTCAAACTTTAAAGTATTAACTTGTGAGGTGGAACAAATGGAGATATACAAACCCTAAGTTCGTCTTAGTAAAACACAATCGGATAGGTTTGCCCTAAACCGCAAAATAAGACTCCTCTTACCTCTGTTATCCATACAGTGTTTGTGGTTGGACTCCCCCATCACTTTCCCCAAACTGTCCACGCTGTGGGTTCCCTGGCTACACAAGTCATCATCCAGATGAGCCTTCCCATCCAGCAGGTGTCCGGGCTGTTCGTCTTCCTCGCAGTCGCAGTCATCCAGGATGGGCGTCTCTCGGATGGGCACGCCAATGACCGAGCTGTGCTGCAGGGGCCTGGATCCGCGAAAACTATCCCTGCCCTGAGGTGGTCCCAAAAGAACAGATGGGATGTAGTGGATCTCGTGAGTGGCTTCTGTGCTGGCGCTCTTCTGAGGAGCCCGGCGGCGTCTGCACCAGCGCTGACGGGTGTACAGGACCAGCGTGAAGAGAAGAATGAGGAGAAGTAGAGCGATCAGACCACCCTGGATGAGAAAGAACAAGAGATGTAGATACTCAGCCAACAACCAGAAACTTCATGACTCAAGAGAAGCCTAGCATGAGCCCAGCCATGGGCGAACTGGTAATAATGACTGATGGCAGCTGAAGAAAAGCTAAAGGTGTGTTGCTGGAAGAGCAACAACTGGACACCAAACCCAAACATTAACAACCCTTCTATTCAGAAGACAATAATGGAGATATTCAAGAGAAGTCATTGTTTTGTCCTGTACTCTCATTCAACTGTATGATGATCATTACACTTTGATCAGTAACTATTAGAGCTCCATCATCATGCGCTGACCAATATAAACCACAACAGTTTCCTCCGTCATCTATCTCTCTGTAGTACTGCATAAAAGGACTCGAGTGCTGTTATTAATATCTGATTTTAAAAATTCCATCTTCATGAGGAAAAACAAACCCCTCTCAAATTACAGCTCACGCACTGCCGGCTGTCCATAAATCATACGGCGGTAGATGGGCATTTTCGATGGGAACCATGCAGCCCTGACCAAATGTGTCCATTAATCTCCCGTAACAGCTCAGCCAATGAAAGTAAACTTCCCTTAAAGTTAAACGCATAGAAATGAGAGAGGCCAAGCCATTCTTTAAACTTTGAAACACTCCTGGGACTCTCGGTGCACAATGTCTGATGTTTAAAGATGGAAAACAATGGAGCCGGTTGGCAAACGTTATGAATGCTACATCCGAATGAAAGAATGAGACTCTGAAGTAAACATCTCTTCTGTGTCTCATAATTGGAAAAAATAGGGGAAATAAGGACCTGTACTATACAATAACAAAGAAAAAGACCACTTGGAACAAGGAGTATGGTATGAACATGGTACATGGTACTGGAAAATATCATTTTTAATCATTTGTAATGGTGTCTTATTTCCTGTAAAAACCCAATCTGCTTGCAATAACCTCACAAATGTGTTATATAAATCCTCAACATAAGAAACAACTGTTTACCAATGGGAAAGAGAAATTAACTTCCCTATCTGTTATCTGCACCTGTGCTTCTCAAATCAATTAGCTTTCTTTAATAACTTCATGTGCTAGATATGCCATCAAACGTCTGTCTAAACACCAAAACTCCTCAAATATCCAGAGATATTCAGTTTTAGAGAAATAATGAAGAAAATACTAAATAAACAACACATTTCTGAGACCATCTGCTATAAACAGTAATATGTTGAAAGGCGTTGCATTACAGGGATGCATAATTCACAACTCCAATATAAGAGAGAAATCCACAGACAACAGTGACGAATGACCAGAACATGAACATGAAACATTACATTATTATTATATCAACAGATTGAAAATTCTGCATTTATAATCTAGTGTTAACAGATTGTGGAGCTGTGATTATTACTCATTGCATTATTAGTCAGGACTGTAATAGCAGCCATCACTGTTTCATGCTAATTTCTACTAAACCATAAATGTGTTAAATGTCTTTCCTTAGCAATTAGCCATATTATTTGCGCCTAAAACTACAAAAAAGAAATCCCACATAAGGTTCATTCTTGGAGGTTCAGGAGTAGAGATGTTAAAGGCATGATGTTTGAAAGCCAATGTTGATATTTGCAATCACCTAAACAAACACGCCCCTACCCCAATAGAATTTGGACCTTCTGTTGATAGACCCGCCCCACACATACGCAACCCGGCATTTGATTTGATTTGATTGGCTATAAGTGTGTTTTGGTAGTCGGCCCGTCTCCTTTTCCAACGCGTTTTTCAAACATCGTGGACTCCGCCTTTAAGATTACCGGATTAATGGTTAACTGCAATAAAAATGTCCAATGGTTAGTATAACCGCATCATTTCTTAATTACCGTTTAAAGGAACAGTATGTAAGAAATGTATATCAATTAATCATAACATGGCCCTGATATGTCACATAAAGAAATCATTTTCATTTCAAATACTTATATCACTAACAACCGTGGTCGGGTCAGGATATTGTCATTTAAAAAGTGGAGTTGCAGCCCTCAACTGATGTTTATGTTGTCATGTTGTGTATTGGCCACCAGTTGTGTGATTGCAGTACCAGTTTTAGCCACAAGTTTTGTGATTGCAATACCAGTTTTGGCCACAATCCTACATACTGTTCCTTTAACCATGCCAGTGTCACGGCTCGAAAACCCCTGTCCAGTATCAACCAATTTAAGCAATAATGTGAGACAAACACATTAATTTACATCTGCTCACATCTGTTTGTGATCACAGTTCTTCACTGACTGAATTTAAATCCAAAAATGTTCACATTTGGTAAAATCTAGTTGTACTGACCCATGTTTACTTAATATTTCTTTAAACAGATGCATCTTTTCTATTCATTTTCTATTAAATGATGTGATCTGATGAGTTTAAGCTTTGTTTGTTTCTTCTGTGATTGTTGTGAGCTCAGGTATCGTACAGCTTTACTCCTGGGTAATAAAGTTCACCCGGTTTCTCACAACATACCCAGACAACTGATTTGTCCTGTGTTTATATGATTAAATCTGAGTTACTCACTTGCGTATTATCTGAACTAGATGACTAGATTTACGTCACGACCCCAAATGTGCCATGATTAATGTTAATGTTAGTGTTAATGTTATACAGCAGAATATTCACATGAAAATTGCTTGATTTTAGTTTTGGCAAATCTACACTGTAAAAAATTTCACCATAATTTTACGGTAAAGTACTGGCAGCTGGGGTTCCAGCAGTGCACCGTAATTTTACGGTTTCATTGCCGTATTCTAAATTACGGCTGTTCTGTAAATTAATAGTAAAATACCGCAAGCATGTTTTAGCTGTGTACCGTAATCCTACGATTTCATTACCGTATTCTAAATTACGGTTGTTCTTTAAATTTACGGTAAAATACTGGCAGCAGGGTTTCCAGCTGCATACTGTAATCCTACTGTTTAATTACCGTATTCTAAAGTGCTGCTTTGTAATTAAATAATAGAATGGCAAAGATAAGATGAGGAACCATAAAATTACCAAATAGGTTTGTGCAAAAATAACCCAGTCTATAGACATATTTAAACAAATTCAAGTTTATTATTATTTTTACACATCAATTTTGAGGTCATTGAAAAAACTTTTGTAAAAACTTGGAAAAAAATGGGCCAGGAACATTCCACAAAGAGTGACTAGCTCTTAACAGGAACAGGTCAGGTAGTCTGAAAGATAAACAAAAAAACTTTGTAAGCAGTGTGTTAAAAGTAAATTTAATACTACACGTGGCAGTAATAGTGTGTTGAGGGTTCCCCCAAAAAGGAAAATTCTCTCATCATTTACTCACGCTCATGTTGTTACAAACCTGATTAAATATTTCTGTTCTGAGGAATACAAAGGAAGATATTTTGAGAAATGTTTGTAGACAAACCGTTCATGAGCCCCATTCACTTCCATAGTACTCTTGTTTCCTACTATGGAAGTGAGTGGGGCTCATGAACGGTTTGTATACAAACATTACTCAAAATATATTCCTTCATGAGCACAAAAGTGAGTACACTCTAAGTGATTCTGATAATGACACCATCTTGGACTCAAGAGTAGCTGCACAACATACCCATGTCAATGAGTGCTCACTACGTTAAAACTCGTGTGAATCATGTGTGTCCAAGATTGTGCCGTTACCGGAACCTAGTTATTACAATTTATAAAGTTTGAAATATTTTTCTTACACAATCACAACCATTACCCGCAGAAGACCTTTATTAACCTATTGGAGCTGTATGGATTACCTCTGTGAAGCATGAATGCACTTTTTTGGGGTTAAAAGTCAGAAAATGTTCCCTGATCCCTGGACATTTTCTTAAATAACTCTAGCATCGGCTTGAAGTTAAAGCCATAGTTCATCTTAAAATTATTTTTGAAGTTTATCAGCTTACCCCCAGGCCATCCAAGATGTAGGTGACTTTGTTTCTCCAGTGGAACACAAATGTAGATTTTTGGGCCCAACCGTTTCAGTCTGTCAGTTGTATAATGCAAGTTGATGGTAACAAAATCTGATAGAAATAAAAAACATGCACAGACAAATCCAAATTAAACCATGTGGCTCATGACAACACTTTAATATACTAAGACATGAAACAATTGGTTTGTGTGGAAAACCGAACAGTATTTATATAATTTTTTTAACCTTTAATACAACACTATCCCCAGAGCAATACGCGCATTCGCATTACCTTCTTATTCATCTAATGTTTAAAAGCGGGTTGCCACCTACTGTATCGGGTGCACAGCATGAGGGCACATATAGACTATATGGGGCTCCTGATACAGTAGGTGGTGGTATGCACCTATGAAGTTGTTTTGCAACCTGCTATTAAACATTGCAGTGAGCAAACACATTTCTCATGATGACGACGACTCACCTGCAGAGTTTTTTGTGGATCTAGTCTTGAATAAGCCACACTCTTAAAACAAATGTGTTAAAAACAACACAACATGTGTTATTTTTTACACATGTTCTGAGTGTGCGCAGGGACAACACATGTTGAGTTAAATTTAACACAGAATATGTGTTATAAAATGCAACACAAAAAATGTGTCGCTTCAGTAAACACATTAATGTGTAACTTTCTATTAATTTAACACAACTGTGTGTTACCCAGTAATTGTTTAGTTTTAATATAAAAGAGAAAAAAAAACATACGATTTGTAAACTTTAAATAATGAAATCAAGCAGACAACTATTAAATATTGTTCACAACATTTATTTGTATAATAATAAATATTTGACAATTAATGCTAGCATGAAAATATGCTAGTACTGTATGTTGCAAGATGTATGCTAATTTAAATAAATTTAAGTGCAAGTATAATCACTTCAAACATACATTACATTCATACATAAAAAAACACCATTTATAAAACAATTAATTGAATTTAAAAGCACATGTGTTAAACATGTTGAAACAATGTCTGAAATCGTTTTCAACATACAAGTTATCAAAAATTCTTACCTTGTCCTGAAACATTAACACGTTATTTTACATTAAGAAAAATACTTCAAATGAACTTGACAAGTGTATTCAAAGAAATTTCCATCAAAAAATATTTAGGGGCGGTTTCCCGGACAGGGATTATCTTAATCCAGGACTAGGCCTTAGATTAATTAGGAAATATATCTGGTTTTAACAAACATGCCTTACTAAAAACATTACCTGTGTGCATTTTGAGGCAAAACAAAGGGCACTGATGTATTTTAAGATATGTCAGTACAAGTTGTTTTCGGTTTGGACAGCTCTTAAAAATGTTTTAGTCTAGGACTAGTCTAATCCCTGTCCGGGAAACCGCCACACAGTGCATGCATTGGTTAAAACAGACTGCAATTTTCGGTCCATTTTGAAACTCCATTGGTTTGGATCGTTTGCAAGAGGACTGGGACAAGGGTAGATCATATTCATACCAAAAAAAACCTGAAGACAGTTGGCAGGGATACTTAAGGTTACTTAGCTAGTAAATTTGAAAAGTCTTTCTACCGCACAGGTCAGATTGTAAACATCAAGTGGAAAGGCAAGAGAATCATTCATTGCGACAATTACATAGTGGCCTCTATGTCCTGAAGAACCGCTGGAAACCAACTGTGGCTGAGCTGATTTTAGACACCTTTTCATCATTTAGTAAGCAAAGAGGTCACGCTGGAACCAGCCTACAGAAATGAAACAATATACATCATTAGAAAATGTTGTTGCATGAAAATTACTTATTTTATATAAAGTTTTTAGTCACAAAGCTTACCGCCACCAAGTCCCACAGGTCTGAGACTTCTTTCCTATCGGTAAGTCTGGAAAACTTGATGTCCACCTTCAGTAAATTTAATAAGAAATATTAATATTGAAATGATGAAACACTTTGTTTAAGTTATCTGCAGTTAAGTATATTACAAAGACTGGCATGTCCAGACATTGGGGATATTCCTTAAAGATTTCACCAACAGTTGGTGATTTTGTCATTACCTGTATCCATCTCCGTTGATGACTGAAGGTTTGGTCAATGGCATTCTTTATTGATGATGTCCTCTCACGTCAACTCCATTGAAGCTTCCGTCTGATGTTCTGTAGTCTCATTTTTATAAATCCACTGTGTGATGGCCCATCAAAAAAAAGAGAAAAAATAAAGAAAAATGCTCCTATCATGATCAATACAAAAATAGCACTAAGTTAGAGTCAAGTACAGTTTTTATACACATTGTCAAGTAAGTAATTTCATACACATTAATGAAGTATGTAAAACAAAGCATCCTTACAGTACATGTCCCTCATTTTGACCAAATGAGACCATAATCCAACAACACAATCTCCTTTGCGAGTGCCAGCTTTTCTTTTTCAGATGGATAGCTGAAAAAGATTACAAACAAACATTGACACAAGAATTGTGATTTACATCTAGTAGCACAAGACTACACCCATTTTATTCACTACCTAGCACTTCAGCCTTACTGCAAGCAGTGAAAGGTTCTTTAAAGTTTGACTCCTTACATTTAGACCACTACGTTATGTTGAACGCGAGGGCGCGACACGAAAATAAAAACCATTATTATAAAATGTGCTGGTGCATCCAGTATGTTACAGCATCACCGAATAATAATGAGTTTTACCGTCTTTTGTCTCGTCATGCCGCTCACAGGTGTACAGTAGGTACAGTGACGTGCATACTGTTCCACCATGTGCTTAACCAAACGCGACGAGGCGTCGCGATAATCGAAAGGCATAATTTATAATATCCCGTCCTATTAACGTCAGGACATAAACTGAAAAGAAACCCGTTACCGCGTGTCACGTCTATTTAGGACACGGTGTTAAAGATTTACGTTAAAGTGCTGCAAGTGTCACACATACTAACCCGTAGTCCAATGTGCCTTTCATTAAACAATGACTGTTAACATGAATCTCCAAACGTAACTTTGCAAAACGAGCGAGCATTTAACGTTACCACAATAAAGTTTAAATGAACAGTCTCCTGCACAATTAATGCTAAAGTTTATTACACTAAATGAAAAATAGATATCATATTATAACGGTAATTTTTTATTTAAATTCTTACCTGATGCAGACAGGAGCATTCTTGACCTCTCGACTGGAAATGCGGTTGAAAAAAGAACGTCACAGCGCAGGCGCAACACAATATGCGTTCTTGTCTGTTTTTTTTCTCCTCAATAAAACAAATACAAAATAGACTGCCAAGGCTCAATAATAATGTTCACGAATTTCATAATAATAAAATAATAATAACACACGCAAAAAAATATACAACAATGCGTGGTTGTCTGTCCAAGTGAAACGTCATCAGCTGACTCGTGTGAACTTCCAACAGCCACCAATGGAAGAGAACGCCTGCATAATGTTTGAAATATTACTCTTATTGTGTCACAAAATGTATATTCAAAAGCTATTTAGGCGAGAATGTATGTATAAAAAGATCAAATGTGCGGTCGGTTTATAAAGATAGCGTTTATTAAAAAATCTGCTCCGACTCTTTCGGAGTTCTGATCCAGACAACCACCGGATACTCAGCGCTAATGTACAACGCCCAACGCAGCTTGATCTCGGCAAGTCCTTATGAAAATCCCCGCTGGCTGTTATGTGGTAGTAGTGGTTAACAGTAGATATATTTTGGTTAACAGTAGATATATTTTATTTTGTTACTTCGTTTAAATATAAATCATCATTAAATTACTGGTAAACATGTTTTACACATTCATTGTGTAAGCAGTTAAGCATAATATTTACACATTATGTGTCAGTTCTAACACAAAAATGTGTTGGAATCCTTTTACACATATTTTGTGTAAAATTTTAACACATCAATTTTAAGAGTGCATGTGACATGGAACCGGCATTTGCAGACATACTGTTAGGAAAGGTAAAAACTGAAGTTAATATCAAGTTAAACCCCTAGGTCCATATTTATCAAGCTTCTCAAAATGCCATTTTAGTAGAGTACTGAGAATATATGAAATGTACTCCTACTTTCAAACTTAAAGAGATAGCTTATCCAAAAAATAAACATTTTGTTATCATTTACACGGCCTCAAAGCCTGTTTGAGTTTCTTTATTTTGTTGAACATAAAAATGATATTTTGATAAATGATGGTAAGCACACAGTAGACTGTACCTATTGACTTCCATAGTATTTATTCCTACCATAGAAGTTAATGGGTACAATCTACTGTGCGTTTCATCATTTATCAAATCATCTTCTTTTGTGTTCAACAGAGTAAAGAAACTCATACAGGTTTTGAACAACATGAGTCTGAGTAAATGATAACATAATGTTTATTTTTGGGTGAACTATCCCTTTAAGTTTGAAAGTGATTTGATTTATGTGAATAAGCTGTGTTCTGACTTCGCTCAAACTGTACATCAAGTCAAAGTGAGGTCTGACTATTTCATTAGTTATTGCGATTTCATTTATCCATTGCATCATAAAGACCAACATGCTATTTCACTTTTGAGCACTTGACTTGTGTTTGATTCTGGTGGCTGTGCAAATATAAACAAAGTAATACTTACTCTTTAGCCATTATAATACATCAAGACACACCAAGAAAGGGATCTGAAAGAAGTAACCATAAATATACAACAGTTATTAATTCAGAATGGCCTTTAGCTCGTTTAAGTTCACTGTAAAACTTTAACGTTGTTTTTCATAAGAGGGACCTGTTGAACAAATCCCATATTGCAATACTTGTAGTTAACCTGCGTTTTAATTAACTAAACAGTGTCAAATACATTTAACAACAAGCACAACACATTTTTATAAAAGATATAAAGACTAATAAGTTAAAAGATCTCAACTAACGTTAGCTCACGAGCTCAGTCAATCTATGCGGGAGCTGAACCAAGCCCATGTTGCAATTCTTGGAGAAAACTTGCGTTATAATTAACTAAACTATGTTAAATACTTTTAAGAACATTCATAACACATTTTTATAAACGATATAAAGACAAATAAAAGATTAGCTCACAGCTGCGCCGAGCTCAGCTCACAGCGCTCGAGCGACACGAACCAACGGTCAACGGTTTATCATATATTAGTCATATCGAAATATACAGACAACTGAATAAACATCACTGTGAACTAATTTCAATAAAGTAACCACAAATGTAAAGAAACTTACCTCATAATACCACAGAAACACTCGTCTGACCCCTCGTTCAGACAGCCAACTGAGGAGAATAGCGGTTAATCCAGATCGCGCGTCTCCCGTTTGAATAATCACGTGATCCCAAAGCATTCGAGGGACGGACACGCGCCTTACGCGCCTCCGCCAATAATAACATAATAAAAGTAAATAAAGATATAAAAGATGAAAGTAAAGTGCTTCTTCCAGTGCTGCGTCCGGGACCGAAATTGCCTGTTTAGAGCCCATTTAACATAGAATATTTATTTAATAAAAACAGAAATATTAATCGACTTAAACTAAAGGTTTCATTATCATGCAGTGTCCTCAATATTATTCTACGTATACGTTCATGCAGATTTTGCCCGGATTATTGAATGAACAGACCCTTTTATGGACATTATATATGGTTATATTAAAATAGTTATGCAGTCCAAAACAGACGTTTACTGTATTAAAACCATGTTAAGTGTCCTCGGTTAAAGGTGATGTAGGAACACATCTAAGATTTTAACTGTTCTTTGCTAGATGTTAACTTTGAATTGGAACAGTACTTGGCCATCTACTGATGACGTTTCAAAAGTATTCAGTCTTTATAATACAAGTCCAGACAGAAAATGCATATTAATAAGTGGCCAACACATACCACTCAGTAATTTCAGTGCAGTTCCTCCCCCCACGCCCACTGCTCATGCAACCATTTACGGCAAGACACTGTAATTTTATAAAACAGTTCAGTACCGTAAAATTAGGCCGTAAATTTACGGTAATTTTTTACAGTGTAAGCTCAGTTTGTGAAACTGCCGAGATCTTTTGTAAACCTAGCAGAAATGCGTGAGACTTGTGAGTCTTCTCGGGAGAAAAATCCTGAGAGACAGCAAAAGATTTAAGTAAAAGTTGGTAATGCTTTACAATAAAGATCCATTTGTTACCATTAGTATTTAGGCGCAACCGTCCCATTATCCTCCCAATGTTTGGCATGCACGTGCACCATGTTTGATTCGACCATGCGTTTCTAATATAGTTTGGTGAAAAAACAATGTATAAAACCGCTACTGTATGGTTCTGGATACGCTCTGTGTGTGTTTACGTGAGAGTACCTGTCCAATTAATTTGTAGTACGCAAATCTGTTGCCAACCTCACAGTTACTCCTCACGTGTGTTTGTGTGTGTGTGTGTGTTGCGGACCGTTTAGTGTGGCAAGCGAAGGAGAAAAGAAGAGTTTCGTTGCAAAACGAGATAAATCCATTTTTTAACATTTTTGTCAAAACATGTTTATTATTATGTTATCATGTTATTATTTTGTTTTATGGTGCTACTTAGCTGTATTTTTTAAGTTATGAAGGTTTAAATCAAAAGAAACCAACTGCAGTTGCATTGAAATTAATTGGAATGCACAACCAAAAAACGAGATTTCTGAACAATTAAAAAAACGGTGGTTATCTCGTTTTGCAACGAAACTCTTCAAAAGCTAATAGAGGCACTGTCAGCTTCATTTAAGTCTACTGCAGCAGCGATGCTCAAGAAAACGTGGACAAAACTAAAATTTGCTTTCCGTGAGTGTCGTATGCTCAAGGCAATACATCTAATATGACGAGTCGCTTATTGCGCCATCATTACACTGTAAAAAATTACTTTCTTACTAAGTATTTTGTCTTGTTTTCAGTAGAAATATCAACAAATTCAAGATGCATGTTCTTGATGAGCAAACGACCTAAGAAAATAAGTCTAGTTTTTAGACCAAAAATAACAAAATTAAGTGATTTTGTGCATTAAACAAGCAAAAAAATCTGTCAACGGGGTAAGCAAAAAAAATCTTGAACATTTTTTCTTAAAAACAAAATTTCAAGAAAAAATCAAGAAAAAATCAAGAAAAATTCAAGAAAATCACTTAAATTTGATTTTTTTTTTGGTCTAAAACAAGACTTATGTTCTTGGGTCGTTTTGCTCATCAAGAATAAGAATCTTAATTTAAGAATTTTTAGATAGTATTTTTGTCTTTTTTTCGGTAAAACTACGATTTTTTTTGTTTTGAAAATCATTTTTTGCAGTGTAGTATAATAATGCAAGTACTCTAAAGTGAAAATGTTAATTTTGCCAAAGGTTAAAAACTGCGTAGGTTTTATTTTTGTAAAGGAGCCTGTTGTGACCAAAGTGTTAGGTGTTTGTTACCCAATAAATCATTTTATTTTCTTTAAATTTGACAGTAGCCTTTTTGTCCCTGTAAACACACACACACACACACACACCGAAATGTACCAAACCGTGACACACACACACACACACACAAAAAAAACGTAACACATACCGAACTGTGAGTAATTTGAACCGTTGCATCCTTGGTATTTACTGTACATTAGTTAAAAACATGTAAATCTCAATCCCAAAATGTTAATTCGGTCTTTAATCTCATGTTGTTTTAAACCTGTATGAGTTTCATAAACAATAACATAAACAATCAATTGTATTTGCATTATACCATGGGGCTGTTGAATGCTTTATTTTGATTGGTTGAAATTTTTTTCCACAAGTATGCATTATTTTTTTTGTCAAATGAAAACTGTAAAACTGACCTGTCAAATGTCTCAAAAATAACCACCAGAGTTATTCAAAAAATTCTGTGGTAACTGTGGTATAAGCGGAATAATTGACTCCGGTCCTATAAATTATGTAAGGAATAGTTGACGACAGGCCATTGAGTTATAAGAAAATAATGCACACCAAGGTGGTAATGCGGCACGACGCGAAGCGGAGTGCCGTTACGCCACAGGTGTGCATTGTTTTCAAATAATTCAAGGGACCGGAGTCAATTATTCCGCTTATACCACGGTTACCACAAACATTGCTCTAGTGCCTATTTTTAAGACATTTGAAAAGTTAGGTGTGCGGTTTACAGAAAAATAATCAACACCCATAGAACATTTCTCAGCCAATCAAAATGCAGCATTCAACAGACCCGTGGTATAATTGAAAATAATGTACATCTGCTATAATGCTACTGCTTTCAGTTAAAATAGATCTGATTCTTGTCAATACAGTCTGGGATAATAGTGTCTTTAGCCACATTAGTGCTACAGCATGCTAGCAAACACATTTAGAAAAGCTTTTGGGTACAGTTAACCAGTCAGTCAGTGGCTGTGGGTGGGGCTTTATCAGTGTGACATCACATTAACAAGAGAATCAAAACAACATGACTGCTCTGGTTTAATGGGGATTAAAAAAGGAGTGGGTTGCGCATTTTGCATAATAGGTGTCCTTTAAATGGACCAGGGCTGTGAGCAGGGCTACTGTACTGTATTTGTGTACTGTATGTAGTGCACTTCAATCAGTTATCTCCTTATATATACTGTACTTGTCAGCTGGTAAGGCTGGGTGTACAACTGAATAACCAAGTAAACATCAACTTGGCCAGACAGTTCATCATCTATGAGGTTCAATTATAGGTCTATTATAGAAAGCATTGCTGTGGGTTTAGGGATTGGATGTTACACGCAGACTCTCTGGCATCTGTTCTGTCTGGGAGTCCTGGGGTACGGGGATGTGTGAAGATAGATGCTCTGTTACCCGCAGGGAACTCTGGGCGTCTCTTACATGCAAGCGGGCTTATTAGAGTCAGAGTGGACTCCCGCACCGAGCGCAGCGTGCATCGGTCTCTGTGCGCGGTGTGATGTTTAAGTGCCATGTGCCGTGCCAGCTGTCTCCTCCCACTCCAGTCCTGACACCCTCCTGTTTTCCCTCTATTTGTCCTTCTCTCAGGAGACAAAATTCATTTGGGCATATTGGCGTTTTTCCATGTTCAAAGCCAGAAATTGACTCTAACGGTGATGCATTTGAAGAGAGAGAGAGGTTAGACCCTTAGCAATACCCACCACAGTTTTGTTCGATTATGGCCTTCGAGCAATAGGTGTTTGGAAAGAAAAAATCCCATAATAGTCAAGAGCTTGTTCAGTGGTAAGAAAGGCTTAAAGGCCTGGCGTTTAGGTGTAAACTGTATACTTTGCATTAAATATAATAAGTGATACTGCAATGCACCCTTAGATTTGAATCAAAATAAGCTTTCTTGGAAGACAGCATGCTATTACCAGGATCAAAAGAAGTCTAAGATGTTTTAAATGCAGACTATGTATGAAGATCACTAAAGGGCGATCTGAACAGATATCAATTACTTTTCTCCTCTATATCTGACCTGATATGAAATTCAAATTCAATTTTAAATTAAACCTCGACTCCACGTGAGCGAGTCCGCTTAGACTGAACGAATGGTTTGGTTTCTAGCTCATTCTTTTGACCCGATTACATTCAGTCTAAGAAAACAGAGTAAAGATCACATCTCGATCCATTTGAACACACACGGAGCACAAAATGTCCTCATGTCGCTCTCTCTCTATGTGTCTGTCTGCGGATGAGACGGCACGCCGAGGGCAGATTGGGTGAGAGATCTGGCCGTCTCTTTGACTTATAGTCGAGTATTAGTGAAGAGTTACGAACAGCCCAGATTCTCGGACATCAGTCCGACAGATGTGACCTCCTTACACACACTGGACAATTGAGGAACAAAACCAAGACAAAGTGAGAGAGACAGAGACACTAAATGCTTTCTACAAGAATTATAAGGGAACACTGCTGTACTTTGGGAAGTTTCTGACAAGATGGCAATCTGTGATATCTGTGTTTGTTCAAATCTAATGCCAGCACATCCATCATTTTTAATCTGTAGTAGTGAATAGTGAAGAAAACTATTTGGATTTCACTTTTGTTATTCTGTTGCTGACTTAATAATCATTTATAATTTACAATCAAACATATGAGATTTAAAGTAAAGAGGCACCGGTTCATCTTTTATCTCAAGTAATTCAAGGTAAAGTAAGTGAAATTTCAGATGCACATATCACTTTTCTCATCTAGTAAATCACTAAATATACTGTCACCTATACCTGACATAAATACGGTGGTATAGTCACACAGTCAAACAGATTTATAAAAATAAGATTTCAATTCACAAACTTTCCCACTGACAGGAGAAAGATTCCTTTAAACCGTATAACATATCTCATTTAATATAGCTGCATTTCTATTAGGAGGGAGTGGAGCACAAACTTTTGGCTTTATCTTTCAAAAAATATTTGGGTTATAGATTAATCATTTTTTTACACAATCAACACAAGCATCTCTGCTATAAATGAACACTTAAAGGGGACATTCCATGAAAATAAGCCTTTTTTTCGTGTTTTTTAAACCATGTTTAAGTGCAATAATCGGGTCCCCAGTGCTTCTACCAACCCAGAAAACATGAAAAATAGCAACCATGTAAATTTGTTTTGGTAAGGCTCTTTCTGCAAGCATGTGAACATATAGGTCATTCGGATTTCGCTCCCCCCATGACGTATTAAGGGGATCTTATTATAATGATACCGCCCCTTCATCTGCGCTATCCAACCATGAAGCGGCCTCACGAGTGCGAGAGTCAGAAAGAAAGAATGACTGACAGCACGATGCGTTTGTATTCCCTTAAACACAAACAGGAGCCTACAATCTTATAACTTGTAGTTTTAATGATCTTTCTAAAGGTTGAAGATGAGGATTAATTACCTTAGTGCAAGAGGGAGAGCGAGTGAGTGAGTGAGTGAGCGAACGAATGAGAGAGAGAGAGAGCAACGGGACGGTTCACTTTCATCAATACAAGTATGTTGTTTAATATGTTTCTCTGAAGTTTATATGAATGAACACGAGGATTAATGCACTGCACGAGACAGAGTGAGAGAACAACGTGTATTCACTATCATACACAATAAACATAAATATGTTGTTTAATGTTTCTCTCAAGTTTCAAATGAATACGAGGAGTTACAAGATAGACAGTAAGAGACTGACAGAAACGTGAATGTGTTCAATATGTGTACACAATAAACTTAAACATGTCTTTTGATCTGTTTCTCTAAAGTTTAAGCATTAAACGTGTTGTTTTATTACAGATCATTTAAATGTGCTCGAGTGGTTTGGTCAAAAAGTAAACTTCTGAGTGTTTGTGGACGTGTATTTTATTGTAATATGCTGAAAATCATTGTGCCTGTTTAACCCTTAAGAGTTCCTAGGGACATTTTGTGCCATTTTGATTTTGATTTTTAAACCATCTTGACTGTGATGATTGAATATTGCTCAAACTTGCCAAAGGTTAATCATTTTTGATACATTTTAGAATTTTGGTTTCAGTTTTTTAAATTAGCTTAAAATGGCTAAGCTACGCAAAAACCGACTAATGTGTTCCTAAGGACAAAAAATGCCCCATTGAAAACCATTATAACTACCATTTTTGACCCCCCATTTATCTTAACATAAACTAATACATACCTTAATGTCAATATATCATTTTGAACTACTGGCCTTGAAGTTTTAATTTTTATACTTGTCCACCAGGTGGCGCTACTTTTTACCATTTCATGCATTCATCAAAATGTCAAAATTTTTGCTGTTTTCTGCGGACCGCATAGCTGCTGAAAAGATAAACCTTTAATGTTGAAAATTGGTGTGTGTGTAAAAAAAGTGTGTCTGAGTGGTAAGGGGGTGGTGACGATGTCGGGGTGGAGTCGGTGTTGAGTGGGGCAGGGGGGCATATTCAACATATCCAAATTCTTCTCTCTTTGAAGGGCACATTCTGCATTATAAACTAATTCAGTAATAAAAACGATGAGAGGCAAGAACCGAAACAAAATCAATGTTAATTTTGGTTCTCGCTCATGTTGTTTATGCAAGTACACTGCTATAAGTATGAACAATATAGCAGAAGTAGTAAAAATGGCAAGGCATTACAGCACACATAAGGCTCCTGAAATAATCATGCACTTCAAGAGCGAGGATGACTCCTCATCTTCCTCCGAGGATTCTGAGCTCGACACGGAGGCCTCAGAGGTAGAAGTAGACCAGCTGAAGTCTAATTCATTAGAAGGATCTTCAGAAGACTTGTCAGAAGGTGAGAGCGGAGAGGAGATGGATGAAGTGGCGGCAGGATGGACGTCAAAAATTGAAAAATCTTCTGGTCTCCCACAAACATGGAGACGCTCCGCTACTTCCCAGCCGCCAGAGATTTGATCCCAGTGCTCACACACTATGCCACTGCCCGAATCAGTGCCCTGACTTCAAGCTTTTCATTGATGCTGATGCATGAAATCCTGCAGCATATTGGGGCCATGACAAACCTACATGGGAGACAGTCACAGACTGTAGAGATCTTGAGACAGAGAAACTGCAGGCTTGTGTGGGGCTGCTCATTCTGACCGGTGTTTACAGATAAAAATGAATCAGCCCTCAGTCTCTGGAGTGAGAAATCAGGAAAGGTCCCTATCCGGGCTACGATGTCCCACAAAAGTTTTCACGACATCAGCCGAACACTGTGGTTCGATTAATGTTAACATATTGGCAATTAAAGGGTTAAAATTTCCACAAATGTAATTAATATTTGACATGTATGTTTCAGGAAGAAGTAGTGTTAAAAGATTTAATAGTTTAAAGTGGAAAAAATTATTGATGTGTGATATTTTTAGAGCAGTTTTTGGGAAGGTGTCATTTTGGCCTTAGGATCATTTTGGCCTTAGGAAGTGTGAGTTTTGTATAAAATCTGACCCTGTTCAAAAAATAACAATGCATCAGAATCAATGTTGCTACCAATCTTTTACCCATCCTAGGGTCTAATAATAATTATAATAAATTGGTAGTTCAAATGTTTTTTTTGGGGAAAATATTTAGATTTTTGTTTTTTTCTGTTAAAAAAACATGGGTTAATTTAAACAAACTGGCATGTAAAGGGTTAAAATTTCTACAAATTTAATTAATATTTCATATGTATGTTTCAGGCAGAAGTAGTTCTAAAAGACTGAATCATTTAAAGTGGAAAAAAATATTGACGTATGATATTTTTAGAGCAATTTTTAGGAAGGTGTCATTTTGTGGCCTTAGGAACACTTAAGGAAGTTTTTTATAAAATCTGACCCTGTTCAAAAAATAACAATGCATGAAAATGAATGTTGCTACCCATCTTTGACCCATCTCAGGATGTAATAATAATAATAATCACATGGTGGTTCAAATGTGTTTTTTGGAAAATATTTAGTTTTTTTGTTTTTTCTGTTAAAAAAACATGGGCTAATGGAAACAAACAGGCATATAAAGGGTTAAAATTTTCACAAATTATATTAATATTTGATATGTATGTTTCAGGCAGAAGTAGTTCTAAAAGACTGCATCGTTAAAATGAAAAAAAATATTGACATATGATATTTTTAGAGCAGTTTTTGGGAAGGTGACATTTTGTGGCCTTAGGAACACTTAAGGAAGTTTTTTAAAGGAACTCTTGAGGGTTAAAGACCTTAAAGTCTTTATTTTTATTCTACAATGTTCCCCATCTGCTGATAAACATGTATTTAGTATGCATAAAACAGATTATTGATTTTTTTTAACTTGTTCAAATATATAATGCTGAACATCGCTTACTAAGAGCATCGAGGAAGATTCTCTCACGAAAGAAGTGTCTTGTTTACAGCGCGAGCGCTTGAGACTCTGCCCACCTGAGCAGCTCATTTGGATTTAAAGAGATACACACAAAAACGGTGTATTTTTGCTCAGACCCATAAAGTGCCTATTTTAACATGCCACAATAAATTACCTATATGGTATTTTGAGCTAAAACTTCACATATGAACTCTGGGGACACCAAAGATTTATTAAATATCTTAAAAACGTCTTGTGGAATGTCCCCTTTACTGAAAACACATCAAAACGTTTCACAAATTCACAGGAGATCTTCTGACAGTAAGAGATCTGCCCCGCTCATCCTTACCCTTCAAATTGCCCAAATTGAAAATGCGCCCAAATTTGCATAAACTCAGATATATTGCAAAAAAAGGTTTTTATGCTCAGGTGAGTTGTTGTTTTTTTTGGCAATTTGACAAAGAAATATTTCAAAACACTGCAGTTTTATCCCATTTACAGTTTTTTAAATATTATAATAGTTTCTTTTAAATATTTACTGTATGTATGGTTTGTTTGGGTATGGTATAGTTAGGTATTTTTGGCTGAAGGACAAGACAGAAAAGGTGTGGTCGACTTTAGATGGCATGACAATGACAAGTACCATAATACCACAAGAGAGCGATTCGGGAGTACGGCTATGCTGTATGAAGTCAAACGCACCTGTCGCCATGGATTATGGTCACAAGACAACAAAATTCTGCTTTAGTTGGTTAATGGACACGTCATTTTTTTTTTGGCTTTTTTTATTCAGGACAATGTGCAGTTACATTAAAAAGATGGCTGCACCAGATTTAGCATAAAGCTACTTTCCATCTCTAGTCCTACGTTATTTAAAAAATAACGATAAAGTTTAGTGAATTTTTTTATGGAAACACAGCTAATAAAATGCTATTATAATCACTCGTATATTAAATATTGAAACACTCGCTCATACAACAAAAAGTATTGATTCTTAAAACAGGGGAAATGGATCCTTTTCTGGATAGAACATTTAAGGATCCTGAGATTTCAATTGAATATCCTTATAATGTGTGTATGTAGTGCTCATGTGCTGATGAGATGATACATGAAATCTTGTCCTGTCTGATTTTTTCTCTATGATGTTTCAGCTGTGACAGTCAATGCAGAACATGTCTACAGAGAGAGATGTAAAAACATTTACTGTGACAGATAAAGCAAACATCTGAGGACAGATTATCCGGGTCAGCATGATTCGATAAATACCTAACCTGTCAAATGTCTTAAAATATCCACCAGAGCAATGTTTGTGGTAACCGTGGTATAAGAGAAATAATTGACTCCGGTCCTTTGAATTATTCAAGAATAACGCACACTTGCGGCGTAATGGCACTCAATTTCACCTCGTGCCGCATTACCACCTTGAGTGTGCATTATTTTCGAAAAATTCAAAGGACCTGAGTCAATTATTTCTTTCATATATAAGAGCATGTTTTCTTACTATTTGACTCTCTCTCTGTTAAATAGCTGTTTGTTCTTAACAAGACTAAAGAAAACATTAAACATCCACTGTTCTGATTGGCTATCACCTGTGCATTGGAAACTACATGCAGCATACTACTAAAGATTAAAACATTCATAAATTTAGGGTCACTTACTTATTCTTTATTATTGTTTGTACATATTTTAAAATAAAAGTAAATGAATCCAAACTATGGCATAAGACAAATGTTCAGTGTAGTCACCCGATGTCTTTATTAATGTTCTCTTGTTATTAAGTTTTCACCCGGAGATGATTTTTAAACTGACTTCACATCTATTCTGGACTCCTATTGACTACTTTCTGTCATTTAATAAAAGATTTACTTTAGGTTAATTTTAAAGGGCACATATTATGCAAAATCCACTTTTACACGGTGTTTGGACATAATATGTGTTGTCAGTATGTGAACACAACCACCCTACGATAAAGAAATCCACCCTCTCCTTGTTTTTTTATCATCATCAAACCAAATCCTATCAATGTGAGGTCACACCGCCAAAGCCCCACCCACTTACAGTCACTAGATACTATTGTCTCAGACTGCATCAATCAGATCTTCCCCAACTGAAAGCACTGTAAAGGATTCAGAAGCTGTAGCTCATTTGCATTTAAAGGTACAGACATTAAAACAGTGTTTTTTTGCTCCGACCCAAATAGGGACATTTTGGACATGACATGATAAATCATCTCTGGGGTATTTTTGAGCTGAAACTTCACAGACACATTCTAGGCACACCTGCGACTTGTATTATATCTTGTAAAAAGGCCATAATAAAACATTCGAGTGACCCTAAACTTTTAACCAGACTAAAACTTGTAACTGAGCAATTATTGTCATCTTCTTATAAATGAGAGAAAGTGGGAAAACAATCAATGTTTCATCTCAAACCGTACCCACCCGCTCTGTTCTTTAAGAGAGCACCCACAATGAATATGAACAATTAAATCAATTTGTACTCACACTCCAACAACTTCATCTGATGGTAATCATCATCATCATCATCGTTCACATTGAACGAAGATGCAATTGAATATCAATTTGTCACGGCAGATGACATCAGTTTAATATTTATGCAAATCAGGGCCGAACGGGCCGGTGTTAAGCTAATAGTTTCCATTTGAAAAACAAGAGTTGTGTTTTTGTAATGCTGTTTTTCTCGGTGTGTAATGATGTCCCAGGATGCTCTCTGTTTGCATGGTAACCAAATATAATTGCCTGATAATCATGCATCAATGGCCGCTCATTACACTGGTAAATTAGCACTGCTGGGTGAAGTATGCTCGCACCTCACGACACTTTTTCAAAAAGAAGCGTTTGTGAGATGGAGAACTGGTTAGCAGTTGCAGTCGCTGAGCTTTGCCCTTCACGCTGGCATTTTCAGATGGACTGTAATTACTCTGCTGGACCGTTTCGCGTGCCAGTAACACGAGAGGTCAATCCGGTTCCTAATTGTTAAATCGGGCAGCCGACGGCTAAAAGTGGTTAATGTTGGGTATTTGTATGATAAAATGTGACTACAGAGCCTTAAGTCTTAACTTTAACCTTCAAAGATTAAAACTGTGTTTTGGGTTTAAAATGAGTTACGCTTTATTTGCAGCATAATGTATTTTACATTTACATATTTGTTATGTTGCTTTACATGATCTGTTTAAAATATATGCATTATTTAACCTAAAAACTCTCGGTTATGCAAAACCAATATCATACTGTAATAATCACCACTGTATGTGCAGTAAACAAAACAGTACTTTACAGAAACACACACCTAACTTTCTTATTCAATTTTTGGTTATAATAAGGTTACTAGACAATCCACTACTCGCATTAGTGTCATGTTGATACATAAAATCATACTGCAGTATTCTTGAGTTATTATTGTGACTGCATGTTCATTCCTCTTGAGTTTGTCTAGTTTGTTATTTCTCATTATTTTTACTGTCTTTGACTGCTTGTGACTACAGATTTGCTGAGCACCATAGAGAAAATCATCTCTGCTGATCTCTCGTCTGGTGGTTCAAACCATCGCCAACGAAAAAACTCTGCCAGACTCAAACATCTACACCAGCCGCTGATGCTGCAGCAAACACTTAGACAATCTCACAGGTTATTTAACCAAACAAAAGAAAGCATAACTACTGAACATTCAATGAATTAATTGGATTTGCAATGAATACTAGCTTCCGACATTGATTAAAAATTCTCTAGATGTAGTGTGAGAGTCAATGTTGCTTCATTTAAATCTAAACTATGTTTGTATTGATGTTGGACGATGCGCCAGCCCAATTAATACTTCTGTGTTGATTTTATGGCATAGTCTATGCATAGACGCAAACCCTACGATGTACCCTACGGCATAGACTGATACGCACATCTCCAAAAATGTAACAACGGGTCTACCCGGACTGCAAGCACTGTGATTGGTCTGCTAGAAGCCCTCCCATCAGGTCAAAAAATATGTGTCGCATTGAGGAGATATATTTAACAACCCAAGCTACAATAAAGGTGCTGTCTATTTACCTCAGTCACTGCTGATGCTTATCCAACAACGCACACAATTTGCTTCCTATTGCATGTCGACGTATGAAGTATGGATGAAAACTGACGCATATCCTAGGTCGTAGAGCTATAAATCAAGCTTTACAGTACAATACAGTCCGACAACCAAAGACAGTAAAGTGCCATAAAGTCATACAACAGGTGTCAAGTGTACAAGCGATCACCAATAGCATAAATGTACCACAGTAACAGTAATAATGTCTAAAGTATTAATGATAAAAACTTGACACATATTTCACACATCCATTTCCTACTGATTGCTTTAATAGCAACATGGAAACTCTTCATCACACAGATTTCTTGCTAATTGATTTCGAGAATCATTCTCACAGTAAAAGTCTCAAGATCTCCTGCCGCTGTGATCAAGGGAATTAGAAATACACAATCACTTTAGTCTGGAAAGAAATAATTTGATTTGTGTCATCAAATGGAAAGTTCTCTACTGTATCTTTAACCCTAACATGATCAATTAACTAAACCAAAGATATTCAATATAACAAGATTGAGCACTCCTTTTACTATGCATAGGGGACAATGCAACGCTCAATATGGCCGCTCTGGTGACAGAAGTCCCGCCTTCCTGTTAAAAGAACCAATCATCAATCGATAAAGACTGATGATTCTCTGGGGGAGGAGCTCTGTACAGAGTCACTTAAGGCGCTTGATAACCTGTGTGCATGCTAAGTAACTCTAATGACCTTAAATAAAAAGTTTTTAGTGCAATCTGAGTTTAGGAAGCAAATGTTATGGTAGAGTTGATGTCAGGTTTAATTGTTGATCAGAAATATGTAGGGCTGCAACTAACGATTATTTTCATTGTGATTAATCTGCGATTATTTTTCGATTAATTCGACTTTTCATATGATGTGACAATTTTGCCACAGATTAATAAACTTATTTTAATCTTCAACTTCAGACCTTTATGAAAATTAACATTATTAATTATTAACAAATAAATAAGCCATTGACTGGCGCTGTAGGAAGAAACAGAGTGCTTGACTTTAACCTCCGAAGACCTGATGTGTCCTCATACGTGGACATCACTTTTTTTGCACCATAATACTTAATTGTGTGTACCTGGAACCTGTTGTACACAAACGTGGACAATTACACTGCTTCATGTTCAAAGAAAAATATGTGGTTATTATATTTATTTGTTCTTTACAACCCTAAATAGCTGTAAGAAATCTGAAAAAAAAGACAAACCAAAACTCGGGTCTTACTGTGCGTTCACACCAGATGCAGAAGAGGCAGCAAAAATTTGATACTCGCACGTACTTGGACGGTTCAACATTTTGAGATTATTCACTTCATTTGCGTGTGAAAGTCACTAGTCATTCGAGACATTCAACACATAAATTCTCGTGATGGGAGGGACTTATACATGTAGCTCAAAATGAGTGAACTTACCAGATTGTTCGACTCCTCACTAACTTTCTTCCAAACAAGATCCTTTTAATTCTTGTAAAAGACGAAGATGTCTCATGTAGTGATGATGATTGTCCTCCATTGTGGTTTTGTTTTTCTGACTCTGCTCGCTTTCTGTAATCACGTCACTGCTAGAGCAAGCTCCTGATTGGTTAACGTGGTGCAAAAGTTCAGATTTTTCAACTCGCTTACCGCGCCACAGGATGCTTATTTGCGTATTTGCATTGACTTAACATGCAAATCACTCGCACTTTCCGCCTCTCCAGCATCTGGTGTGAACGCACCATTAGGATGTTAATTATAAAGGCACAGCTCGCGCTATATGAATCGGACGCGTGTCCATGCTGTCCGACGGTGGTGCGGGTGCAAGTGACGTCACAGTCCAACTAATTCATGATGAATCTCGTTGACAACAAAGGTTATTATTGATTTTTATTGATTTTATCAATTAGTTGCTGCAGCCCTAGAATATGTTATTTAATTGTGATTTTATCATATGATTTTCTTTTGCACTGCAAAAAATGAACTTTTTAGTATTTAGACATATTTTTGTCTCGTTTTCAGTAGAAATATCTAAAAATTAAATTAAAAGCACCATGTATTTTCTTTATGAGCAAAATGACCTAAGAAAATAATTCTAATTTTAGACAAAAAATATACAATTTAAGTGAATGTGTGCTTAAAACAAGCAAAAAACTGCCAATGGGGTGAGACATTTTTTTTTTCTTGAATTAAGTGTTTAAGAAAAAAGTAAACTTGTTTTTAAAAAAAATTCTCACCTCATTGGCAGATTTTTTTTGCTTGGTTTCATGGACACATTCCCTTAAATTGTATAGATTTTGTCTAAAAACTAGATTTATTTTCTTAAGTAATTTTGCTCATCAAGAAAATTTATCTTGATTTAAGATTTTTTAGATATTTCTAATGAAAACAAGACAAACATACTAAGTAAGAAAGTCATTTTTTGCAGTGTGAATGTTCTTTCCCCATTCAAGTAGATATGACTTTAGTCTTGCATGACTAAAGTATACTAGTCAACATTTGAAGTGGATCATAAAAGTTAATCAAAGTTGTCCCAGACAAGAATGGGTATTGGGTACTGGTTTAAGACCACTTTTATGAAAGGTTTGATGCACTTGACTAGTGTAATTGCCCGGAGGTGTTACAAACATGGCCGCCTGGTGCAACTTCCTTATAGGGATGTTGACTAAACTTAAAAAAATGTTGGGTTGTTTTTAATCCAAGGCTTGGTTAATATTGGCTACAACATATGTTGGGTTATAAATAAACCTGGTTTGTTTCAACACATGGTTAAGTAATAACAACCCAGCATAGATTTATAACCTAACTTTTACAGTGATTATGATATTACAACATGAAAGAAATGTTGTTAATGTTTTAAAAATGTGTACAATACTCTTAACCTCCTACTGAATTACCTTTCACCGGTTACGTTTTTGTTTTACTTGATTTTAACCATCTTGGATGTTCTTTGTAAATGCTTTCTTGCTATAGCATCTTTAAAAGAAATACTCAGATTCATCACTGTCACTCAGTAATTATTCTGTTCAATTCACATTTTCTACCATGACAGCAACATTTCTTTTATTTTACATCAACGTCTCATCCAATCTTACAGTGGATATTACAGAGGCCTGGGAAATGTAACGCTTGAGAGCAGCATTGACAAAGTGAAGCTTAATGGTTCTGAAATGGCTCCGGCGTTTAGAGAAAGAACTGCGAGCGTTCGCACCGCAGTCATTATCGTACATCGGTCCTCACGTCTGCCATCATTACATTTTAAGGGACTAACAAGAGTCTCCCTGATAATCTACAGCCCATCTCCAGACGTACACATCGCCCAGTTTAAATGAATCAATACGGTTACGGGGAAGAAATTTGTGAGGAACTTTATTATATGGTCTTTGACACAAGACAGAGAAGTGGGACTGAAAACCACAGAGGGGGGGCATTGGGGTTAATGAGATATGGAAGTTATTTTGGCTAATCTCTTTGAGTCGGGGTTATGTAAAGGGGATTATGGGAAGGCACTTGTCTAGCAGGTAAAGCAAAGTAATTAAGAAGTGAGAGTAGCTTCAGAAAAGTCATTAGCAGTGTGCTATGAATATCTGCTCAGCTCCTCACGATCCACAGAGAATAAGAAGGTGCTAATATGTTAATGAGAAGATTTTATGTTACATTTCCTTAACAGGATGACGGGTTTCACAGTAAAAAAAAACTGATAAAACACATCAGTGCTTGACATCTGCCAATAACATCCAAAATGCTTCTTTATAAAAATGCTTTATTAATTTGCTCAATAATCTTTTCTGTAGAAACATCTGATAGCCAAAAATCTGCCTAACGTGTAAAGTGACCAATCACAGTTCTTCCTTTAACTGAAAGGCTCTTTGGGGAACCAAAAATGGTTCATCTATGGCATTGTTTCCCAACCCCAGTCCCCTCCCAGAATGTTTGAAATGTTTCTTTACAGTGTTGTAGTCGAGTCCTTCTTGAGTTTATTCCAATTACGTGCAAAAGTTTAAAACGCATCCGTGGATGGAAACAATAGTTATTGTTGTAGTCTAGTCTGAGTCAAGACCAAGACCAGAGATTGAGTGTCGAGTCCGAATAAAGACCAAGGCCAGATAAAACTGGATGTGGACTCGTTCTTGAATCGAACGCGACATTTGATCTCTGGTCTTGGTCTTGACTCAGACTGTTTCCATCCAAAGATGCATATTAAACATATGCGCATTATTGGAATATGGAATTAAACATTTGCAATTGAAGCATGTGTTTACATTCCAGAGAGCAAAATCATCACTTCCTGATAAATTGGCGCTAAATATCAGTAAGAAAAGCGTTTAACTGCATTTAACCATTTTCATGTATAATCATCTCAGAGCACGCAGACGAATACACCTGTTATCTGCTTTCAGATGTGGATTCCTGCTGTATGAGTTTAGTAAGACCAATGTAAGTCATGTATTACCGACCCATTGAGATAAAAGTCTTTACCACTTTATTTCACAACTTCCAAAACCACATTTTAGATGCTGTGCCATGACTTCTGTAAGCTGGGTATTCCAGTTATGCCATCCAACACGCAAAGTCACATGACTCTTTTGATGCCCATCTAGGGATATATTCCTTTAAAGTGTTTCCTCATAGCTAATGCGTATGTGTTCTTATCAGAAAGGAAATGTATCCAACTCAATTATGCGCATACGTTTTTTTATGCACATTTTGCCATTTCCATCCAGTGGATTTTTATCTTGAAAATGAGCATAAAAATAGTTGTATGGAAACATAGCTACTGTCTCCTTATATAAAACCCCTGATTCAACTCATCAGACTCACAAAATGCTTGAAATAGGCTTATTCGACTTTATGCGGCACCCTGCAGAACAACAAGTGTATGACATCAAAGTACTTTGACAGTGATTCAAAATCTCACGTCATCCAGCTTTTGGTTGTTTAGCGCTACATGAAGTCAAGCACACCTGGGGTTGCCAAATTTTGGTAATTTTCAAGGCTGGAAACTTTTCATGGGAATTAACATAAATATATGGGAATTAACAGGAATAGATAATTAACGGAATATACTGGGAATTAAAAATATGTAAGAGTTGCCTTTAGACGGTTTCAGCAGTAACAACATAAACAAACAGCTTTCATTGAAAACACGTAACTTCCTGTAAACTCAGCTAAGAATAAATAACAACAAAGTCCATTTAAAGTAGTTTATTTATATAACAAGCAAAATAAAGTAGATTACCTAGGAAACCAAAACATTTGTTATTTTCGACTATATATTTGTTTAAGAGTTCAGTTTAGCAACTAGTCAAACCGGAAGTAAAGTTCTGAGCAGACGCGTAATCCCGTCAGCGCATGTGCATCCGATGAATATTTCTATAACAGGGAACTTAATGTATTTAAAAAAATCTTGCAGCATAAATTTGTTTAAAACAACAAGATTTAATGCAATTTCAATTGAATTTTCATAAAAAATTCAATTTTTATTGAAATTTTATCAAATTTTTTAATTTGATAAAAAACTTTCAGAAATCTTTCATATTAAAATAGTTTCTGAAGGATTTTTGATCAAATAAATCCATGGCTTGATAAAGTATCGCTAAATTTCTATTACCTTGCATGCATGTCTGCTTATGACCAAACAAAATGTTGTTTTATTTTTGTATATGATATAGTTTATATAAATTTCCAAATAATTCAGTAAAGTTTCCGATTTGGAATATTTCCTAAATTCCCCATAAGTTCCCATGGAAAGTTTCCAGAAATTTACCGGAACCCTAAACACACCTAAAGTCTCCATAATAAACATACAAACAAGTTGATGAGTAAGGGTTAGAGACTCAAAACATTTTGGGAATGGGGGTTGCTAGGACTGGAGTTTGAATACACCGTTCAATGGCGTCATTGTGAAGAATGCTTTTGATCTTCTTTAATGTATTTCTAAGAGAGTATTGCACAAAAAATCTTAAAAGATTTTGTTCCCTGGCAAACCCACTGTTGCATTTGAGCAATCTGATTGGAGTTTCTGATTTCATCAGTTTTGTGTAAAATCCATCCGATGTCAGTAAAACCAAATGCTTGTGTGCTATGTGAGCCAGAAATGAACACTGGATGCATCAGATCTCTGACCTTTACATTATTGCAAGTCTTTGATACCTGCATGGAGATCCATGTTTGGCGTGCCAATACAGTACAAGCAGTATCCGTTCAGTTACTATAGTAAAATCACATTGTGAATACAACATTTTAGGAACTCACAAGTGGGTGGGTGAACATCTGAAGGGCTTTGTTCTACTAATGCTCATAAATCACAGAACGACAGAAAAATCAAAATTATTTGTAATTCAAGCTGTCACATCTTCTGAGATTTTCTTATTGTTTGATTTGCATTAACATTTATTCATTTTATCGCAGCATGTAACAAATGGAGAAATTACACAGAAGTAAACAATACTTCAAATAAGTGTGTACTGTAAGTTTTCTATGTGATTACACGTCACTTATCCACTTAGTAGAGAAATAAAGAAATCCAACAGACTTGCTTTGAATCCAAGGACCCGACAGATTTTCTCTGGTTAGAAAACCACATCTGGAGCAGAAACACCCAAGAAACAACACAGCAAAACAACTTAACAACAACCACATAAAAATCCTCTCAACCATCTGCAACATTCATTATAAAATCGACATGATATCCTCTTTGATCCGAGTATAGCCACAAAACCAACGGCGAGCGGATCGAGGGCTTCAGCTCGCCATATTCCTGTCCACAAGATCAATGCATCCGCCGTTCAGTTTAGGCATATTTTAATCTGGGGTTGGAAAATGCCCGTGTGCTAGGTATGAAAAATAAATTACAAAGCCAAGAAAACCCAAGGGCGAACTCGCTTTACTGCGGAGGGCAGAAATGAATGTTATTAATGATCTGTGTGATGATAAAGGTTTCATATAACAGCGATTTTAAGAAATGTCGTCAGTTTGAGAAAGTGACTGTAGGTAAATGTGCATGTGTAGACATTTGAAATTGTTAGCCAAACATGAACTTTCACTCATTCAGCCTTTAAGAGGAAATACAGTACCAACCCAATGTTTTCTTTACAGTAAAAGCTCATTTACAATGAATGCACTTTAAGATTCATGGCATACGCGTATCAATATTTCCTTCAGACCTGCGGCGTTTCATAAAATCCTTCAAAGTAAAAAGTGCAGCGAAATTCATAACTAACCCTCCATCATCCAATAATCTTTCTCTCCCTGTTGCCCTGCTCTCCACGTTCCCTGAACTCCCGGTCTCCAGCGGTAACTATTGCCATGGTAACCTTACAGACGATGGAAAGGTAAGTGGAGATGTCGAGCCGGAGGCTTTGGCCATAGTAAATACGGCAAAGAGAAACATCACCGATGCGTCGCAAACGTGACGCAATTAAAAACACGGACCTTTGTCTCTTCTTAATCACTGTCAGATAAATGGAAAAGGTTTGTGCTTCATTTAAAGGAAAGCAATTTGCACTGACTGAATCCTGGAGCCTTATTCTGATTTTTGACAAGAAAAATACCTCTATTCATTTTGCTCATGAATCATCCACTAAAGTGTTGGACAGCCAAAAAAAGACAAATCTGTGATTGGCATACAGAAAAAGAGCCATTTATCACTCGCCAGACACGATCACACATGATCATGAAAAAACAGACAGCAGTCGGAGTCAAGTGTAGCCTTTGCTTTCTGGCAAAGCATGATGGGAAGAGCGATCCCAACTCTAGTAGGATGAATTGCACTAAATGTCAAGAAACATCCAGATCATATTCACCCGAAAAGATATGGCTATTAAGAAAAAAACATGAGCTGCTATTGCATATACGCTATTGTAAATTATGTTAAACATAAGCAAAGGATATGAATCAATAACAAAGACATATATAAAGAGCTCAGATGCAAAACCCATCTGACATGTTTTCTTGTTCTCTTAAGGGATTTTTGTAAACAAACTGATATTTCTTAATTGGCCTGAGGTGGGAGTTAAGTAAAGAAAAAAAGCAAAACTATTTGATGGTGCCAAGAGCATTCGGTTAATATCATTATCTCATTTTTGACGGAGGTGGCATCTAGCGGCTTTTGCATCTGAGCTACCCATATGTGAAAGGTAAAAAAAGTGTGTTTGTAAGAGAATCACTCCAGAAATTGCCGTGTAGTTCTGTTTGTTTGTTTATTGTATTAATGCCATCTCAGTTTTTAACACACAAGGGGCCAAATTTACTAAACAGAGCAAATTAGCCTGAGAGCACAATTCCAAAAAAGTGCAGATGGGAGTTGTAATATCTGTGGGTTATTTACTAAAAGTGCAAAATAAATAACACAGATGCAAAAGCTGATTTCCATAATGGCTGACACAATCTACTCACGCTGCGTTCACACCAGCCACTTTTCGATGACTAGAATTTCATGCGCGAATGAAGCAAGTCAACTCAAAAGTAGACGCCAATTTGACGCCTCAAACGCGGCTGGTGTGAACCCAAAGTTAGAGCAGCACAAATTAATTTAGGGTCGCAAATAAGCAAAGCTGATGAGGTGCAGGTGATCTACTAATGCTGCGTTTACACCAACTGCGTTTCAGGCGTCAAAATCCTAGTTTGTCGCTTTAACAGTTTTAATGCATTCGCGGGTCTAGAAAGAAGTAGACGTGCAGACAAAGGAAGCAATTGACGCGCGTCAGAGGCAATATCTGCTTTTTGTGGGAGGGGCAAGTGCTATGCGGTTGTCTGTTTGCAAGATGACTGATGTTGATTGTGCATTCATAGAGAGAGTTACCGGTTTGTATTTGGTAAACTTACTATAGGGGGAAAATAAACGGCGCGGGTCGATAAACATCACGTGACTCAAAAGTGAAATGTGTATTACAACTTACCAAGTTGCCCAATGTCCTCACTGACACTCTTCCAAGTGAGGTCCTTTTTATTCCTGTCTCTATAGAAATAAGAACTTGTGTTGTATAGCTCCGGTTGACTGCTCACGGACAATATCAAGCATTCATTCATGTTGGGGCTGCCGCCACCGCAGCATGCAGGCTCCTGATTGGTTAACGCGGCACGAAATTCCGCCAAAGTTCAAAATTTTCAACTCAGGCGTCAGCGGCAAATTTGTGTAAACGCAAAATGCACAAAAGGCGCTCAATTCGCGCAAACTAGATGCCCGAATGAGGGGGAAACGCGTCTTCCGCGGTGCGCCAACCGCCTCATTCGCGCCGCGGGACCTCCAGTCGCACGTCAACGCGTCTTCACATTGACTTTAAATTGAAATCACTACCGTTTAACTCCTCTTCCGCGGCTGGTGTAAACGCAGCATAACACCTGATGTGCTTGAGTTCAGCATCACAGACATCACAACGGATAATGCGGTGTGTGAAATCCCAACTTACAAAGCCATACGACACTGAAAAGAATTGAAGGACAAAAAATGAAAGTCTACAAGAAGTTTTGAAACGTCTGGTATTATGTGATTTCTAGTAGTGACTCCTTTTTTATTTCCTCCAACAAATAAAATATAACATGGTTTGGCAAACAATATTTTTGAATAATATGTTCCTCTGGCATTTAAAAAATCCTCTTATGTGTTAAATAATCCTCTGCCTTGTACCACACGCTGTCTGATCTATGCGATGCCTCTTCTATCAGCAACAATTGCAGCCATTTAATGCGCAAAATGATTTTTAAGACATGCTTTTTCAATGTTAAATAATGGAGCAAAAAACAGTAATATCACACGCACAAAAATTAGTAAAGCATGTTGCATGAATCATTTAAACAATCTCCTCACATAATATTTGCATCTGAAAGGGAAACTCCTAGAAATGCATATGCAATAATAATGAGACCACACCTTTTCAGCGCTAATTATCCACTACGCGTCTTTAGTAAACCAAAATAATGGTTTGCTCTGGCGCAAGCTGTTAGTAAATCTGGCCCTATGTGTTTGTGTATTGATTGTTGTCATGCAGATCTGTGACAGGTGTGTGAAACGTTTAATCTGCCAAAATATGTAAATGTATTCTACTTTAGGGCATTTATTACGTTAGTTTGTCTTCAGGAGAAAATGATCCGCTACACAGCTCATCTCTTTCATGCTAATTAATCCACAAACCGAAAATACCAGCGAAACAATTCAGCGCTTTAATATTTATATTTGAATATTTTATTAAGGTAATGCAGATTATATGGGCGAAAAGAAAAATTACAAGAGCGCACCTGTTAAATCAAAGAGGGTGTCTGGTAATAATAATTGAGTCGTAGTTTTATAGATTGTTTACAGTACAGCCGAGTCTTCTTGAAATATTGCCTGTAAAGAAAGAGAGGGGGTTGGGACTCCATTATATTCTGTTGATCTGTGCAGCAATGAAGGTCTCAAATCGAAAAACTGTCAAGCGGTGTGCGATGAATAAAGCTTGTGAATAAGAAATGAGAAATTCACAAGCGGGAGAAGGTTGACAATCACTCACAGCTCTGAATGAATTAAACCTCTGTCCCTTCACTGCAACTCCATCACTGAATAATTATTACTCTCCAAACTTTCAAACTATTACTTTCTTTAAAGGAAACGATTATCTATAAGAGGAATTTTAATGATCTCTTCGAAATCTATCAAATAACTTCAGAAGAATATAGCAAAACATCATCTCTAGTGTTGTAATGATGTGTGTGGTTGAGGGTAAGTGAAAAACAGCGGTCAAATGTAAAAGAAGAAGAGAAAGTGTATAATGGAAATATTACTCGGCCTCGCATGCATTTACTCTCTGAAGGGCTCGCGCCACAAAGCATAATATTAATTTTTCCTATTGCGATGATTAGCTGTAAATCCCGTTAAATATTAATTTGCCTCTTAGATATTGCGCATAATATATACTCAGTGCGCTTTAACTATTCACCCATCGCATTAGAGAGGAGAGTTTATTAAAGGGGAAAGAAATCTATTGAGGTAAACCAATTAAAAACACAAGAGACCACAAGGGACCGGTTTACCCAGCTGATGTGTTTCTATCCTGCCATACTGGTTCTCTATAACAAACCGCCGTGGGACATTTACTAGCAAAATGAGACCATGGAGAATAGAGATTAATCTAATCTACACATATTATATTTAAAATAAATTATTTACCAGTACATTACTAAAAAAAAAAAACTTGAGCTTTCAGTATATTGCAACGTTTGCCCTTGAATTTGATTTATTATAGATAAAACCATTACATCAAAGCAGCTAATAATGTTTCTCATTGTATGTGTATTTATAATCAGTTGTGACTGTCAGCTTCATAGCTGCAATGCATCCTGGGATTCCTTTAATCACTCTCTAAAAATGTTTGGTTGTTTTAACCTAGCATTCAGGTGTTCTTGGGGAGCGTTTGTGAGTTTACACCAAAAATGAAGGCAAGACTATTAAACTTAATATACTGTCTTCTACCATGTGCGTAGCAACCATAGGGGACCGGAGAACACCTCCCACTTTTTCACACCGCCACTATCTCATCTATATTCTGTGATTTGTTACTTAGATTTGAGTGAACTAACATTCAGCCAATCACAAGTGAGCATATTAAGCCAATATTTCTCGTGCACATGCATTACATGTTTGCTGGATCATAATAATCTGTCTCGATTTGCTTATTCATTGCCATTTTTTATGATCCATAAGTTTGATTTCCATATTAGACCCCACCGATGTGCCGCGAGACGAAAGCGGTAGGTTTGTCCGTATTTATGTTAGTTTATATTTTCCATAAATAGAAATGCTTCTTCCTGTATCAAATACATGACGTGATTTGTCCTGTGCATTTAACATGTACGTCATTTAAAAAAAAATGAAACATCGCCAAATGACAAAAGGTGCCTCTCTAAATGATGTGTGTTGCATAAATTCAGTCAAGTATTATAAACTCTCTTCAGCAGTATTTAGGTACTCTACAACAGTAACTTTAAAAACATGCATATTTAGAATAAAAATCAGAAAATATAATGCATTATTAGTATGACGCAAAACTTAATAAAACAAAACATAATATGAAATTGTTATATATAACAAAAAAGCGAATACCGAAATTGCCCCTAATCCTTTTATAGACTCAATTCATAATTTATTCAAATACAACAGCCAATGGCAAGTCATTTGTATACCCAATATTTTTATATTTACTTTAAGAAGTAGTTATTTTATTTATAAATAAACAGAATACAGTGGCTTATTATAAACAGAATATGAAGTTTGGTTGTAGTTTTTAGGCCTATAATTACAATGTAGCTTTTTTGTTGCCAAATCTGACATTTAGCTGTAAGTAACATGCCTTTTAACTCTTTCCCCGCCAAGTTATCTCATCAATTAAGAGAAAACATTTCCCTGACAATGACGCTTTCCTGATGAGTTTTTTAATTGAATTCCACTATTATCCACTAGATGGCACTATTACCCACTTTACAAGAAACTGAAGCATCAACTAATTTAATTAATTTTAAACTCAGTGTATGTTTTGATCCTTGTTTTGAATCTGATCTGTAACAAAATTATTTTTAGAAATGCAATTATTTCTGCTTTTTGCTCAAAATTTATATATATATATATATATATATATATATATATATATATATATATATATATATATATATATATATATATATATATATATATATATATATATATATATATATATATATATATATATATATGAGGTTATAAAAAGAGAATAAATGAAAATAGGATGAAACGTTTTTTTGTGTCTTTTTTTGGGTTGATTCAAATGCAAATGAGCTGATATCTGCACTAAATGTCAGGGTAATGATTGGATAGTGCAGATTAAGGGGCTGTATTATTATTATAATAAGATCCCCTTTTGACATCACAAGGGAAGTCTCATTTTAATTAACTATTTTTTCAGATGCTTGCAGAGAATGGTTTACCAAAACTAAGTTACTGGGTTGATCTTTATCACATTTTCTAGGTTGATAGAAGCACTGAGCACCCAATTACAGCACTTAAACATGGAAAAAAATCAGATTCAGGAAAGATATTTAGCTAATTTGTTTTGTTTAAGGGACCTGGATAATGAATAGAGGGGCACTGGCCCAAAAGCCGCTGCTTTGGCCCATGATTGGATAAATTTGAGCGGACCCAACTATTGGTTTGTAAATAAACCTGTGATGGATTGTTGTTTAATAAACATGGATTGAAACAACACAACATTTGGTTTAAAAGAACCCAGCATAGACATTTAAAAAAATTATTTTAGTCAGTTTTTAATCAATAATATCTGAACTGTATGTATTACCCTTCAGAGGATACAAAGAGTATATCTGTAATACATGTGTTATTGTCTTCCCCCTATTTGCAACTTATTTTGAAATGTTTTGTGCATAAACCTTAGAGTACAACATTTTGTCATAAAACCTATAGATGACCAACCATAAGTCTGGTAACACAAGCCCATCTCACATCATTCATTACTGATTTATACCTTAAATCTGTGATTTCTGTTCAAATATAACTCTTAGCAGATGGCCTTCAGGAACAAACTTTGAAATCAGCCAAGAAGTCTTCACTTTCATTTAAAGGAATAGTTCATCCAAATATGAAAATGATTTTATTATTTCCATGCTAAACCAGTAAAGGCAAGCAAGCTATTTTGGTTGCTTGAAGATGTCCATTTCCCCGTGAATCTCAAAGCAGCTGCTGAAAGTATAATGCAGATGATGTGATTTCCCTAAAATCTCTTCAGCTATAAAATATTAAAGAGTAGTTAGTCTTCTGTGAACTTTATTGGGTTTCCCATTGAAGTTTGCTTTAGGGCTGGGATCTCTGTGGAAGATACACGAGCTTACAAGAGCTTTAGATTTGCTTGTGCATTTATTAATGACTTCTAATCTGAATGCTTTACTGCTAAGCTCACAGAGCGGATGGGCAAAATTGGTCTTAAGATAAGAATCTATCTTTAAACATCAATCAATCGTCTCTGAATCGTCCATCTCTGTTTCTAAAGATCTTTACATCAAATAAACACAGAGGATGTGTTTTCCTCATCCTATCTTCAGCTTCAGCATAAAATTAAAAACTGTATATACTGTTAGCATAGCAATGCCATAAAATATAAGTTAATGTTAATGTTACCGTGTTTAATAGCGTGTAATATCACACACATCAGACTGGCAGAAATTCAGCAAAGATTACAAAACTGTCTACTATAAATATCTTAAAGCATGCTGTGGTTAAACACCATTTTACTTCATCCTTTACTTACAGCTGTCATTATACGTCTGAAATGATTACATACTTTACATACCACAGAATCAACATTTAAACTACTTTTAATTACACCATGAATTATGGCGTTTGAAGTATTTACGGTATTTACAGTACACATGAGCTATAAGTTGATGATACATATGCTTATGTTACTGATATAAAGACACAATTTCACCTTCAGAGTTGAACGCAGAAGCATTAAAAACTGCTGAGACAGCAGAGGTAAATGAAATATCTTCATGTTCATACTGGGTTTGCACATCTGAGAATTAACACGCACATTCATGAGAATGAATCGTGAAAAGTAAACACAGGACGATGAAATCACATGTCAAGTGTATCATGAAATACAAAGGAATTGTTTAGCAAAAGTAGGGCTGTCAGGATTATAAAATTTGGCTGACGTTAATTGTGACGATTATGATTGCTTTGACATTTAATTCTCATACATTTTTTCTTTGTTTATTAAATATTTTTTCACACATTGTTGTGAATATTATAATTAAATCTTTTGCAAGGTTTACCTGGCAGTAAATATTAATACATATTACACATATTTAAAAGTAATCTGATACTGTCTCTTTTATACAGGCTCTGCAGCTCCCCCTTGTGTTTTTTAAAGAGATGTGCAATCATTGCGGTGATCTGAAAACATCACGATGAGGTCAAACTATTGCGATGAGACAATTATTTAATCATTGTGACAGCTCTAAGCAAAAGAGAGACACAGTTTCTGGTA
The DNA here is from genome assembly GCF_027580225.2 of Misgurnus anguillicaudatus. Classification (NCBI taxonomy): domain Eukaryota; kingdom Metazoa; phylum Chordata; class Actinopteri; order Cypriniformes; family Cobitidae; genus Misgurnus; species Misgurnus anguillicaudatus. The sequence continues at coordinate 1,471,593 of NC_073358.2, read as the reverse complement.
TCTGTGCTATTTTGCTCTATTTAAGTTGTAAACTCTTATTTTATTAATGTAGTTTTATATTTAGCTCAGACGGGCAGATGCTGTTAGCTGAACTATTGATTTTATTGAATACAGAATGTGGAGCGAATCCTGGACCATTTGAAAACTAAATTGAGTCGGATGGAGGGTCCAAGGTCATGCTGGAACATCCATAAACTCCAGTGCACATCAGGTCAAACATCTCTACACACTTTCCTATATATAAGACTAAAGTATGAAGAAAGTGCAAACATTCAGATTTAATTGTTGTCTGAATGAGAAAAGACTATGGGAGGTTTCCTAAGAACTGAAGACATGGATATTTTACTATATTGAAGCTGTGTCCCAATTCAAAAGCTGCATTCCAAGATTGATTGCATTACAGCAGCTCAAAATCTTTCCTTGAGCTGCGGAGGATAAAACGAATGGATCCTTCATAACCTCGGCCTTCCTGAAATTTATTGCATGTCTGAAATGCCTGAATATTTTAAAATTAAACATTGAAAAAGTTTGTTAAATACAAGTGTGGGTTTTTTTATTAAAATGTGTCACTGTTTTAGTATTTTCAATGATGTTTGTATTAATATTGTTTCTGCAATACTGTGTATGTTTTACTTTTGTGTATTTCTAAGGTTGGTAAATTTGATATAATGTTGTTTACTTTCATCTACATTCGCATGTCATATTTTTTTTTAAATAACAATATTTTTTTGTGGCTCTACTTTTGTTTTAATAAGTCAGAAAGGCTTAGTCCACAGCTCACCCCTCCCTTTTGAAACGCACAGAGAAGCTACGGTAGCTGTCACAGGACAAACACCTCGTCCTCTGAGACAATGTAGTAACAAAACACGCTCTATAGATCAGTTTATCTGTTTAGGGCTACTATAAAAACATGATGGCTACATCCATGTAAGAGAACCTGCGATATGTAGATAAAAACGGCTCATTCTAAGGTGATAAAAACAATACAGTTCATTATGTAAGGTCTTTATACACCACTGATAATATAGTTATGAAGATTATATTGCATTTCTGCCAAGAGATTCTCCTAAAAGTTACACCATGCACCTAAATGACTGATTAAACATTTTTTACTCATTCCCCGCCAGCCTTTTATTGAAAAGTTGCCCAGCAGCATTTTTTGTGATTTTCACAAAAGTTTCACAAAATGCCTTCCAGGAAAATGTTCTTCTATAAATATATAAACATACAAATATATCAAATGAAAGAACAGACCCTCTGCTTTCAAACACAAACAATAAACAAACTAAACGGGTATTAAAAAAGTTTCATCCTATCTATATTTTTTTCTTTCTTATAAACTCTTAAATATGGGTATTTTTCTTAAGATTTTTCTTTATTTATTTATTTATTTTTTGCAAAAAGCTGTTAGAGATCAAATTCAGAACAATTATCAAAACATGCACAGAGTTTAAAATTAACAATTTTTTTTTTGGCTTCAATTTTATACAAATTGGGTAATCGCGGTATTACAGATAACCTTAAAAACTCATCAGGAACACATTTTTCTCATGCAAATGTTTTCTTTTTATTGACAAGATAGCTCGTCAATGGCGGGGAAAGAGTTAAATGTATAAAACATACAAAATTTATCAAGTCTTTCTTGTTCTTTTAACGGAAACCAAGAAAACAAATATTAAGCTGTTTAAATAATAGCAGTGTCAACATTTTTCTCTGTAGACACTTGAAATTTTAACTCCATTGAGTCAACCAACTTCTGGCACCTAGAAACAGATATTTCAGCTCAGGATCCACAGCCAAAACTATTTTTCTCTCATCAGTCTACAATTTTTTTTGTCATTTTTTCTTTGGGTCAGTAGGTGTGTTGATGCCCTTTTTTAACAATGTTGCTGCTTCTTAGAAACAGTTTGACTTCAATCAGACGTCTTCTGAATCATCTAAGATCATCTTTGATCTTTCTAGAGGTGATGAAATCGCAATCTTGACTATTTATTGATCATTTTAACAGTATTTGCTTGTTTTCTTTCATGTGTTTCAGGTTTTTGTTGCCATTTAAAAATGAGATAATTTTAGCTGAGCATGCCAAACTTTGCTGCATTTCTTTATATTTTCCCCTCTGAAATCAACTTTTTAATACAATTACATTGTTCCTTTATAAGCAATGTTCGAATGGCCCATTTTACTTAGAAATTTAGCAGTAGATATATTTACATTTGCTTCCCCTCTTACTCAACTCTTTCCCCACCAATGACGAGTTTTTACGGCAATCCATGTTTCCGTTATTATCCACCAGATGGCGCTTTTACACAACCTATAAAACACTGAAGAATGCAAAAACAGTAAAAACTCTGTGTATGTTTAATTGCTCTGAGTCTGATCTCTATCAAAAGTCCTTCACAAAAATGCAATTATCTCAGATTTTTGCAAATTTTTTATTATTTTTGAAGAAACCTACACATATTTGAGACGTGATAATAAGAGGACAAATGGAGATAGAATTAAACTTTTTTGTAATCTTTAAAAAATCTGGCACTGGCTGGCAACTTTAAAAAAACACTGGCGGGGAAAGAGTTAATAAAGAACAAAAATGAGCTGTTTTTTGACAGAATTAACACATTTTCTAATTAAGCTTTACACTGCTATTATTTTGATCACAACTCTTTGAATAAATGAGTCAGTAACTCAAGTACTGAACAAGTAGTGTGGATATCTTTACCAATGGCTATTCTGTTTTTCAGGTTACTAATGTTGCACTATTATTTGTCTTTTCACTGTATATCATTACATTATATCATATTTTTGTAACAGTAATGAGAATATTTGTTTTATAAAAAGTCGTCTGTGATACAAAACACGACTGACCCCAGATCACTGTCTTCACATTCAGACACTGTGTCTTACTATACACCAGTGGTTCTCAAACTGGGGTCCGGGGCCCCCAGGGGGGCCGCAAGATGGTCATACCATCAGTATACAGACATTACGTGCTGTCTTATCAGCCGTATGAACTCTCAGTGAACTCGATTCATGTTTAAACACATGCACAATACCATCGTTTGTAAATCAATAACTGTTTTGTTATATCCCATTGGTTTGTGTGTATGAAATTGTATTGTTACCAGTGGGCACAAACGTATTGTACACTAATACACAACACACAATTTCGGCTAGTGTTTCCCCAGACGCACACTGTCCTCCCGGTGAGATGAGGCGATTATGTTTGGTCTGCTCTGTTTTCTTTAATGCATTGTGCTGTATCTCATCATAACAGCGGCGTCAGTGTGACACTTATTCCTTCTGAAAAACTCTTAATAACTCCATAGCGTCCTGACCGCCGGAGGCTATGAAGATCCCACACACGCTTTCAGTATATTAAACTGTAGAGGAGGACTTTAAACGGCTCTAAACCGATCTCACATCGTGTGCTGTTGAATGGGTGCGTAAATAAAATCACCAGGAAACTCTGTAACATATGGAGGGTCAGTCGAGTTGCACTTATTCAATTAGAAGTCGCCCAAAGCAGCGCTTATGTCACACTCGTCTGAACCAAACAAACCTAATTTTGGCAAATGCGAATGTTGATTGTTTCGGCTGGTTGCCAAAATGACAATATCAAATGAGTTAGTAAAAGTGGTTAGGTTAAGATTGTTAATTATGGCCCAAGAGACCATATGAATGACACGTAAAGCAACCAATTACCTCTTGCTTTGTGCCACGTCATGCTTAGGGGCGAGGAAATGTCTCCACAATAACAGACCGGTGTGCAACCAGGGTTGGGCATAATTTTTTAATTTAACAATTCTGATTCCAAATTTAATTTCCGATTCCTAACGATTCTTGGTTCCAAAGGGGTGAAACGCAGTAAAATTCAAGCCTTTATAAACAACATGATCTCACAAAGTTCCGTGGGATAGTCACAGAATTTTGTGCTCATTTTTCCGTGGCATTCTCACGGATCTCCGCATTTTTCCGTGGCCCTGCTACGGACTGTCTTTTTCCGTGGCATTCTCACGGATTGGTTACTCAACTGCTTTTTCCTACTTTCAAACCATTTTCGCTTCGGTTTAGGGTTAGATTTGGTGTGTGCGTTAGTATGTCACTTCAACTATTTCTGATTTATTCTTTTATATTTTCTAAACTTTAAACAATTGTCGCCTAAACCGAAGCGAAAATGGTAAGAAAATAGGACAAAACAGTTGAGTAACCAATCCGTGAGAATGCCACGGAAAAAAAACAGTCCGTAGCAGGGCCACGGAAAAATGCGGAGATCCGTGAGAATGCCACGGAAAAATTAGCACAAAATTCCGTGACTATGCCACGGAAATTCATGAAATATTTATTTGTGCCATTACTTTTTAAGGAGCTGCAAAACTTTTTGACGAACATGGCTAGGCTAGCTCAAAAGATTTTAAAATAATTTTCCCTCGTAACGTAACACATACCTAAATGATGGCGACTCAACAACAGAAAATGCATGCGGCCCTTTCAGTATAAATGTTGTGATCGATCTGTAACACTCCTCAGTTTCTTTCTGTGTGAGTCTTCATTTCAAAGCGAGGTAGAAGGCGGTCTCACGTGTAGCATGTGCCAGCTACTGTCAGCGGCGACTAATAAAGAGACTCAGGATGCCCAAAGCATCAAACAGGGTGCAATCTTTTAATTTAATACGATGAACCAACTGTAGTTTGTCACAATAATTACACTTAGCTTTGTTTTTTGTTCTGATTTTGCAAAATGCAGCCACACTTTAAAGCACCTTCCACCCCGGTCCATCGTGCAAACTGCGAGCGAACGGTCCTGGGCACAGTGCGGATGATGTGAAAATTATTTGAATTGTTAAGTGGAATTGCACTTGTAACTTTATAACAATGATACGATTCCTTACTTATGGATCCGATTCGAATTGAAATTCGATTCCCAGTGCTAGCAACCGGTAAATAATTCACTCACGGACGTCTGTGAAGTTGGCAAACAGGTTAAAATATCTCTCTTAGATTCCACTAATTCCGTCAAGCAAAACTCTTGGACGTTTTTTAAAGAGTTTATGGTGTGAACCTTGCATACTTTTTGGCTTTGTGTGGTTTCCAGGTGGACTTGTTTTTGAGTCGGCTCCCGGAAATCCTGTATTAATTCAACCAATCAGAGGACGACTTTCGAAGCTGCAGAAGTTTTTCCAGAAAAGTGTGCCGTTGTCATGAGGTCTTCCCTGACAAGTCTCTTTAGGACCCAGCGTTATTACCTTCTAGTGGGTAGTCTTTCAGCGCCGTTATATCATTATAACTAGTGCTGCCTCACGATTAGTCGCGACTAATCGTTTGCAGAATAAAAGTTTTTGTTTACATAATATATGTTGGTGTACTGTGTATAATAATTATGTATAAATTCAAACACACACATGCATGTATATATTTAAGAAATATTTGCATGTGTATATAAAGTTTTATATTTTTATATAATTATATTATATATAAATATATATAAATATAAATATTTATTATATAAATATATATTTTTCTTTAAATTATACATGCATGTGTATGTATTTATTTATACATAATTATTATACATAGTACACCAACATATATTATGTAAACAAAAACTTTTATTCTGCAAACGATTAGTCGCGACCAATCGTGAGGCAGCACTAATTATAACTTTGTTAAAATTACAATTTATGTCTAAATTAGTTGTTTTATATCGTTTTTAATAGCTGAGGCTATAGGTAGTGAGATTAAACAAATCTTGTTCTTAAGAGTTTTTTAGTTAGCTTTACGTACTAGCTTAGCACACAGCTAATGGGTTGCTAGCCTAATATATATTTTTAAATATATAAAAATGCGTTCAAATTATAATTTATGAGACATGATTACTAAAAAAATACTGTTTGTTAATTTTCATAAGGTATGTTTATGATTTACAAAAAATAAATATTTTAAGCAGATAATGACACAAAACTGCTGACATGTCTGCTACATAAATTGTGAGCTTTAATTTTAAGTCCCGTCATTGACAGGCACACATACCCCACGCTTGAGCGTTTTGTGACCAGTAACCTTCATTGACAACAAGCACACATGCAAAACCTATCCTGCGCGTTTGTGAGCCGTCATTGACAAGTACATTAACCCTGCGCGTGCTGTTTGCGTTGGCCGCTTTTAATGATAGAGAGAACAAACCATTTGATATTTGAAATTAAATAAAACTTAACGCTGAGTTAAGCAGATCTCACTTGACTCTGTCGTTCAGCACATGATCATTTAAAATCCGTTTACAAGACAAATGCTGTTGTTGTGTTTAATATAAAGTTTACATTGTGTTGTAAAAATTATGAAATTATCGTGCTAAATTCATAATAAGAAAGTATTAACACAAGCTTTATTTCTGCAATAATATATATAAACAATAATATATGTCATTTTATATACAAACTATAATTCTGTCTTGATATACACATTATCTGGTTCATGTTGGTCCAGTTTAATTCAGAAGACTCATTGGTTTGGTGTATTTATTTTCATTGTAAGCCTTTAAAAGGTTATTATTTTAGATGCTATTTTGTAATATTTACAGCTTAAATTGTCTATGTTTTAACATTTAAAATCATTCCGCAGAATTCCGCAGATTTTTCAAAAAAAAAAAAAACCCCACAGAAAAAGCAAAAAAAAGCAGATTTATCTGGTCCTGGACATTAATAACACGTTATTGCGAAAAACTAATTTTGATCATGCATAAGTGTTAGTTATACCAAGGGGCTATTGAATGCTTTATTCTGATTGGTTAAAAAATGTTCAACAGGTGTTGATAGTTTTCTGTAAAATGCACAACTAACCTATCAAATATCTTAAAATAACCATCAGAGCTAAGTTTGTGGTAACTGTGGTATAATCGGAATAATTGACTCCAGTCCTTTGAATTGTTTAAAAATAATGCACATCCGCGATATAACTACCTTGGGTGTGCATTATTTTCGTATAATTCAATGGGCCCTCGTCAGTTATTCCTCACGTACCATTTGGTGTCCTGTATTGTCATGGTAGACCCAATTGGTCATGACACTGTATGCATCAGACGTTCAGCCAATAGTCTGTGGGCGTGATGTCTGAAGCTGACAGTATTAGTGATTCTGCCCTTAGCAGACAACATGAGATATCAGTTTCATATACAAGGGCAGAATCATAAATAATGTGATGGACAGGGTCTTTGTGTAAGGGTCTCCTGAGCTCTATCTGTATTCTGGACCGGCTGTTTTTAAATGAAGCTCTAAGATAAGAGGTAAAATCCAGAGTATCTTCCCGTGATTCTAACGGCTCTGTTTGATACACAACACACGAGTATAAAAGGCTGAATGAATGTCAGTCTGTTTGTGTCCTGAGGGCACCTCGTCCAAACACGCAGAGAGAGTAACGGCTACAAACCATTATGCAAAGGCTCAGGGACGCATGCGGCATGCAAACACACCGCGTGTACTCCCTGCGTCCTCTCCAGCACTGCACTGTGAGCTGCAATACAACTAATGAACAACAGATGTAAACAAGAGTTGTGTTTGACTGTTAGTGCCTCATAAAACACATCGCTGTTGTGACTTAGCTAAACAACAAACACACATAAAAATACTGACCAAATGTGTGCAAAGAAAATTACATTTAAACAGACATACAATGTTAGTTTGCCCAGGGTGCAACAATGTTATGGGGTTTTAGGTGGTTGCCAAGGTGTCTCTATGTGGTTGCTATGGTGTTTTGGGGTGGTTGCTAGGGCTGCACGATATGTGATACAATTATGCTTTAAGTTTGTAACTGAAAATGATATAACAACATAGATGTTTTACTTTCTTTCTGAGAAAAGAATGCATCATTCTGTCTATATCTTCAGTCTCTCATCTGCATCAAACTAAATCTTTTCAAAGTGTAGCAATATGCGACACGATAGCGATTTCATGTTTAAAATCTTGTTGACTTAGTGGTTGCTAAGCTGTTTCTAAGGTGGTTTCCAGGTGGTTGCTGTTGCTTTTCTGGGTGTTTGCCAGGGCATTTCTACATGAATGTCATGTTGTTTCTAAGTGGTTACTGCAGCATCTCTAGGTGGTTGCTAGGGCATCTCTAGGGGTTGTTAAGACATTTCTAGGTAATTGCTCTGACTTCTCTACGTGTTTGATATGACATTTCTAGGTGGTCACTATGACATCTCTAGGTTGTTGACGTGGTTGCTATGGCATTTCTCGGTGGTCGCTATGACATCTCTAGGTGATCGCTATGACATCTCTAGGTGGTCGCTATGACGTCTCTAGGTAGTCGCTATGATGTTTCTAGGTGGTTGCTATGGCTTTTCTAGGTGGTTGCTATGGCTTTTCTAGGTGGTTGCTATGATATTTCTAGGTGGTCGCTATGACATCTCTAGATAGATGCAATGACATTTCTAGGTGGTTGCTCTGACTTCTCTATGTGGTTGCTATGACATTTCTAGGTGGTCACAATGACATCTCTAGGTTGTTTATATGACATTTCTAGGTGGTTGCTATTGCATTTCTAGGTGGTCGCTATAACATCTCTAGGTGGTCGCTATGACATCTCTAAGTGGTTGTTATGATGTTTCTAGGTGGTTGCTATTATGTTTCAAGGTGGTTGCTATGTTGTTTCTAGGTGGTCGCTATGACGTCTCTAGGTGGTCGCTATGACATCTCTAGGTGGTCGCTATGACGTCTCTAGGTGGTTGCTATGATGTTTCTAGGTGGTTGCTATGATGTTTTTAGGTGGTTGCTATGATATTTCTAGGTGGTTGCTATGATATTTCTAGGTGGTTGCTATGATGTTTCTAGGTGGTTGCTATGATGTTTCTAGGTGGTTGCTATGATATTTCTAGGTGGTTGCTATGATGTTTTCTAGGTGGTTGCTATGATAGTTCTATATGGTTGCTACTGTATGTTGTTTCTACGTGGTTGCTACGATATTTCTAGGTGGTTGCTATGATGTTTTTATGTGGTTGCTATGTTGTTTCTAGGTGGTTGCTATGATATTTCTAGGTGATTGCTATGATATTTCTAGGTGGTCACTATGATGTTTCTATGTGGTTGCTATGATATTTCTAGGTGGTTGCTATGATGTTTTCTAGGTGGTTGCTATGATAGTTCTATATGGTTACTACTGTATGTTGTTTCTTTGTGGTTGCTACGATATTTCTAGGTGGTTGCTATGATGTTTTTATGTGGTTGCTATGTTGTTTCTAGGTGGTTGCTATGATATTTCTAGGTGATTGCTATGATATTTCTAGGTGGTGACTATGATGTTTCTATGTGGTTGCTATGATATTTCTAGGTGGTTGCTATGATGTTTTCTAGGTGGTTGCTATGATTGTTCTATATGGTTTACTACTGTATGTTGTTTCTTTGTGGTTGCTACAATATTTCTAGGTGGTTGCTATGATATTTCTAGGTGGTCACTATGATGTTTCTATGTGGTTGCTACGATATTTCTAGGTGGTTGCTATGATATTTCTAGGTGGTCACTATGATGTTTCTATGTGGTTGCTATGATATTTCTAGGTGGTTGCTATGATGTTTTCTAGGTGGTTGCTATGATAGTTCTATATGGTTACTACTGTATGTTGTTTCTTTGTGGTTGCTACGATATTTCTAGATGGTTGCTATGATGTTTTTATGTGGTTGCTATGTTGTTTCTAGGTGGTTGCTATGATATTTCTAGGTGATTGCTATGATATTTCTAGGTGGTCGCTATGATATTTCTAGGTGGTTGCTATGATATTTCTAGGTGGTTGCTATGATGTTTTCTAGGTGGTTGCTATGATGGTTCTATATGGTTACTACTGTATGTTGTTTCTACGTGGTTGCTATGATATTTCTAGATGGTTGCTAAGATGTTTTTATGTGGTTGCTATGTTGTTTCTAGGTGGTTGCTATGATATTTCTAGGTGGTTGCTATGATGTTTTCTAGGTGGTCGCTATGATGTTTCTATGTGGTTGCTACGATATTTCTAGGTGGTTGCTATGATGTTTCTAGGTGGTTGCTATGGCATTTCTCTGGTGATTTGTTGAGCCAAGTAATAAAGTCCAAACCAAAGTGTGTCTCTTTGTAAGTGTCTTACTCACTGTAAGTTGAAATTGTTATTAGGCACAATGCATAACCATTATTGACAGCATACTGTTTAATTTTCTAAATTGCTGCAAATGTAAACAAACATCTCTTTTTCACACAGTGTGTGTTTTCCATAGACAGTAACAGCTCAGGATTAACCGTGACAGCAGAGATGAATTTAGTGAATAAGGAGGAAAATATAATCGCCTTAATAATTTATTGACATCATAATGTCTTCATGTGAACAGCATGCTATAAATCTATTCCAGTGTAGTACTTTTCAACATTATAATATTTACGCTCTAGCCACTCAATTAGATATTCAATTTTATCTGGCATTATGGAGATGATTTTAAAAACTAAACATTGCACATCTATAAACTTACTGTATATTATTAAGACATTGTAAATACTGCTCTGAGCTGAATGCAACGAAAAACCTCGCTGTACTTCTCCTGGTAAACAATGAATACTCTCTCTGTAAACAATGCAGATTCATAATATGAATGTGAGATTGTTAACTATAGATCAGTAGTGTTTGTGTGATGAGACAGACGCGTGTATTCAATGATCAAATCCCCCTCTCTGTTCTTTCCACCTAACACTGAGATTTTTAACACATTATAGCATTAACACATTTACATCTGCAATGCAACATGCGATACCTTCAAAAGCAGCTTGCTGATGAAGATAAAGCGATCAAACTACTTGTGTTTTAACTGCCCTGTGAGATCTTAATATTATATTTCCATTACGAGGAACTACAGGAAAGTATTTGTTAGATAAGAATAATCCCAGATCAATGTCGTATTTTCTCGTATCTTACACTACATGACTAAAGGTACTTGAACACTAATCTTAAAGCCACATCATATAAAGACATGTTAGAAAATTGTGTTCTTCTCATTATGTGCTGGTCTGAGGATCTCTAAAGAAAGAAGTTGACTGCCCTGCTTCAAAACCTCTTGAGATGAACAGTGACTGACCTCATCACCCAACATCAGCATCTGACCTCAATGATGCTACTGTGTCTGTATGAGAGATAAATCCCTGCATCCATCTTCAAGCATATAGCAGCGTGTGAATTATTATACCCGTGTTTTAGGTTTTTCATTTAGCCATGTGATTATAGGGGAGAGCGGAGCACAACCTAATGCTTTTTGGTTTTGGCTCAATCATTAAAAAATATTTGAGTTTGATTAATTATATTTTTACACAAGCAATACGCACATCTCAGCTACAAATGACCATTTGAAGTTTGTATCTAGTACTTACCATTCTTAGACAATTACACCAAACGTGACAGAAGTGCAAACGTTAGTTGTAACACTTGCTAAAAATTAAGTTTGCAGGCAAATATTTCAACACTATTTAGCCCTTTTCTAACAATAGTTAAATTATAAATGGATACAAATCTCTAAATATGTGAGAAACACAGCACAATTATGACAAACAAAAAACCATACTAAAGTCTCAAAATCAAATTCTGAGATAATGAAAATCAAAGTCTGATTTTAGCCATTAAAGGCAGGGTATCTCATTTGATCCAGAAACATGTTTAGTTATGCTGGTTAAAAGTCTCCTCACATCCTGATAGCAATCACTATGTTAAGTTGTTTAAAAGTATTTGTAGAAATTTATGTCATCTGGGAAAGGCGTAGGACCAAAAAATGTTCAACCAATCATAAATCTCAGTCCGAACGGACGTTGCCTCCTTTGTCCATCATTGTAAGCGTAATTCGAATGCCACCGCACAGCCTGTTCACGCAGACACCATACGTCATGGGCGCGTTCACGTGCGCTCACCTCCCGTCTGTAAACAGAGGGAGAATGGCAAACTTTTCTGCTGAATTGACAACCTGCACAGGAGCCACAAAACGAAAGACATCTTTTACAACAACAGCAAAAACTGCCTGGATCAGCAAAAAGCAAAAACCCAAATTAACATTCACGGTAACTTTACTGCTTTACCACGAGATGCAAACAGCTGCAGGAGGCAAAGGGTCTGAAAGGGTCGTTGTACTGTTTATTTTGGTAAGGTAGGTACGCGATATGTTTGTATTGAGATGGATTCAGATATTCCACTTTGATGAAACATTGTGTTGCTTATCAAATTTGTGTTCGTTTACAGATTAGCATAACGATATAGTTACTAGGTCTACACAACCGAAAGTGTGCTTTAACTAATTCTGATGTAAACCAGTTGTTTATGTTGGTTATTTTGGTAATGTTATTCACTTTGTACTCCAAAGTTTTCTCACTGATGAATGAGACATGAGATGTGAAGTCTGATCTGTGCGTGTACATGTGTTTTGAAAGAGGCGTGACTTTGGATGGTGATTTAAATGGAGGGTGGGATCGTGATTTCATTGCTAGTCGGCTACCATTAGCATTTTTCAAAATGTGATACCCTACCCTTAATTTCATTATGATTTTAATATTTGACATATTCAATCAATTTTAAAGATATAAACAAAAATACATTTTGGCACACAATTGTAGATAAGACAGGCACATTTATTTTGTTGGCAGCCAGCAATCGCATTCGTGTGTAGGCTATTTAAAACAACGGCTAGAATTACACTAACGTAAGCGGTTTTCATATCCTAAGTGCTGAGGGGTTAGTTAGTTGTAACACAGCGTTACAATTAACCCCGCTGGGTCAAAATATTTTCAAGCCCACCAAAAACGTTGCTAAGAGCTGCTGACATATTTCAAAATGATGCTATGTTTTAGTCAACAAGACACTGATTAATATGACATAACATTGGACTTGGTATCTTACGTACACACCCAACTCAGAAACCCCCCTCAAAAAAACACAAATGATGAAAAAATGTACTTATATGACACCAAAACTCTGTTTTTATAAATAACATTATAGCTTGCCATAAATTTGCGAGAGACAGCGTGGCAGCGTAAAAACAATCAGAGAAAAACAAATCGCTCAAACCCTGTGCAACAATGTAAACGGTCTGGATACAATTAACTAGTGTTGGAGTTCTCGAGGCCGGTCTCAAGACCACTTTTTAAAGGTCTTGGTCTCGTCTTGGATTCGACCTCTTTTTAACTTTTTAAGTCTCGTCACGGTCTCAGACAAAGAGGACTCGGAATTGTATTTCAAGACCGGTCAAGACCACAACTGATGGCACATCACAAATTTATTTTTTATCATTAATTTAATGCAGTTTATTCAGGTTTGGCATATAATGTTGGTATTTTTTAAGCATTGTTTAAGTTTCTCCCAATGACAATTTTTCTAATTTTATTACTAAAAACACCTGCATTGTGTTAAGTGGATGGCAAGCCATGGAAAGACAGTTCAGAATAAATGGTTAAGTTGATTTCAGCTCTTTAATGTTTGCTCACTTTTATTCACTTTTTAATGTTTGTTCACTTTTTATTTGCTATTTGCTTTTTATTTACTTGGTCTTGGTCTTGACTCGGTCTTGATCTTGACTTGGTCTCGACCCTTTAAAGTACTGGTCTTGCCTCGGTCTCGGCCTGTCTTGGTCTTGGCCATGACTTGGTCTCGGTTTAGGTGGTCTTGACTACAACTCTACAATTAACCCCGCATTAGTTTTTGCCCCGCGCACCTCTAAATACTGTAGTTATAATCCATACTTACCACATCCAAATTGCTTATTATTTATCAATAAATTGATTCATTTATAAATGCGATTGATGTTTATCTCAAGGTGCACGAAAATGAAATTCAAACAATATTCAAACTGTAATGTGCCACAGATTAAGTGCGTTTCTTAATTCTACTTCTAATATGCGATTATTTTTTTATACCATGGTCTGTTTAAATACTCAATTCTGATTGGCTGGAAGGTGTGCATTAAAACTGTTTAATGCACAGGTAGTTCCAGTCAGTTTAATTATAGTTAGAAATAATCTGCTACTTTAAACATTGGTAACCATAGTAACACAGTTACACTTGCAGAGAGAGCGAGCGAGACATAAGTGCGTCTCTCTTTAAAGTGCGCAGGTTTTATTTCAGCACTACTTTATTTAAAGCGGATGGAGTGCGAGCCTTAAATTGAGAAAATGACCGTCATTTTTACCCGTCTGTTAAAAAAATTACACTGTAAACATTAATTACAGCTTTAACTTGGCAAATAACCAAGGTATAAGGGGGATAATCCACGGCTAGCCATGCATTAAAGGGTTTTAATGCACTTCGCAGAGACAACCACGCAAAGAGGTTCTTCGCCTCTACGTCATGCATTAAAACCCTTTAATGCATGGCTAGCCGTGGATAATCCCGTATACATAAAGGATCAGCATCCACTGCACAACAAAAATGAAAGCATCTTGTTTTCAGGGATATTTTTATGCAGGGCGAGCGTCCACATGACTATTAAAGCTAACGGTGCTTGTAGGGTCTCATAAATTGGCCTTTATTAGGTGCTCACTGGAGGAGTCAGCGTCTTAGAGCAATTGACTCTGTACTACACAGAAATCAATAAGCCATATGAAGCTGAAATCTCTGATTCTTTTAGGAGTTTCCTTTGTCGCCTCATAAAACACACTGATCAAAGAAAAGTTCAGACGGATTTCTTACTCATGTGGTTTGGTAAAAATAACACTGGAAGTGATGAACACTGTTACATACTGAAGTAATAATATAAAGACTGTATCATGAGTCTGTGTGGATGTGCTTGTTAACCATCAGCATCAGTACCAGTTATCTAGTTTAAACTCATATCTTCTGCCTCAATCGTTCATCTTCAGAACGGAGGGATCAAACTTAACAACAAGTGAATATAAACAGTATGTGAGCGACAGCCGGCTGGTGAAGGTACAGCGCTCGCCGTCTTCAATCTGTCACCTGTTTGACAGAATTACAGTTAATGATGTTTACTCAAAATGCCAGCGCGCCGCTGGCCTATAGCACACGCAGACAGAAACACCTTGTTTTTTCAGTGAAGAAGATCGTACGCGTTTCCCTCCAAACTCATTTTCACCTGTTGAGTGTTTCTCCTGTCAGATTGGATATCAATCTCTCACCTTTAGCAGTTAAAGTGTGTGTGTGAATGGAAGCGGATCATGAGATAAATGTCCTCCTCCGATGTGTCTGATTACTGTCGTTCTGGGACGTTCTGGCTACTGAACTTTACTGCGATGTTCGTTGTATCATCATGATGATGTTTACTCACCATCACAGAGATGTGCAGCAGGTGCATGTGTTCGTGCAGGACACGCGGGGGCTCGTGGACGGGGGGTTGCGTGACCTGCGACAGCTGCTCTAAACTGCTCATGGACACGTGGAAGTACAGCGTCCCGTTCTCCAGCCACTGCTGTTTCCAGTGCACCTGAGAGATGTCCACACCTGTTCCTGACATCTCTACAAAACACAGAAGAAGAAACACATGAACTTAATCTGCTGGGAATCTGTGCTGCGTAACCACTGGAGAAACTTTGCTTTGAATCTGACTGGTATCATGGCACGATCCCTTCCTGTATTTTATTTATTTTAGCTGCATGAGAAATGGCAAGAGGCCAGAAATGATTTCACATTCAGCTAAAATCATTACATTTTTATTATTTGTACTACACATTCTCAACAAGAACATTTTGTACTCTGTTTAATGATAATATCTAGATTTTAGAAGTTTGCATGAAGTATACTCATTTTCTAACAGATGTACCACAGTTTAATGACATTTTATGAAAGAAAGACATATATCATAGATTCTGTTTAAAGAGCCACACAGATCTAAAATCGAAACTGACCTGTATTGCAGTGTGTCATGTAGCTGTTCATCAATGTAAACAATGTGCAAAGTAGTTCAACCAAAAAGTGCACGATTAATAAAGTTATTGGCTTCTAAAGTAGGGAGTCGACTCTGAATCGCTGAAACTAGTCGTCATATGGATTGAATCTCATGCCTGACTTTATCCATGTCACATGAACACTTTGCATAATAATCTCTGCCTACAGCCTTGCCCGCTGGAGAAACAAAAACTATGACCTGCCCAAAGCTAGTTAGTGTGTAAACATCATGAGCTCTATCTTACACCCGGCGCAATGCAGCGCAATGCGCGAATCAAGTATCTTTCGCTAGTTTCCACCCTAATTTTCACGTTTAGCGCCGCGTTGTTTAAATAGCAAATGCATTTGCGCCGCCTTTTGCGCCCATGGGCGTTCTGGTCTGAAACTAGGCGTGTTCAGGCGCATTGTTGGCGCATTGCTATTTTGAGGCAACTAAAATAGACTACGCCATTGACCAACAAAAACCTGCTCTAAAGTCTAAAGTCAATGGCGCAATGTGTTTTATGTTATTTAAAGAGCGCATTAGTAATATGCGCCTATAAACGGGAGGACAACACGGGTTTGCTTATCACAAAGTACAAAAATGCTTTTAAATTTGAAAGATTAAAGGATTGAATGTAAAAGATTATTATTGAGTCTCTTGGACATAAATGAGGACTAATTATGAGATGTTAGAAGGCGCAAAGAGCTGCTTCACCTGCAGCCTGGTAAGTAAATAAATGCTTTGCTTTAAACAAATGCGTCTGTTTTTAAATGTTTTTTTTTAATGCTACCTCACGGATTTATTGTATATGATGACTCTGTACCTGCGGATATGGTGAGATGAGAAACAATTTTAAGTAATGCTTAAAAAAAACTCTTTGCTAAAAAAAACCTGCTGAAACGTGAGGAGAGCCGTTTGTAATTTCTTTATCTCCTGTTTGTTACAAATAAAGTATTTTTAGAGTACAAACCTTATCTTACATACTTGTAAATTATTTTTTGATGATATTGGATAGCCATACATTTAAAGCAATTACAAGCCTGCTTTTTACTTCCATGACTAAAAGAAAACGGGTTTTAAAGGTTTTAATAAAAAAATAACAATTTCAATACAAGTTAAAAAAAACACAATTAATTAACATTAATCTTAAACTTGGGATCTTATTCCTCCGCTTAGTTTTTCAGTTTACAAAGTCCGTCATCTAAATAGGGATTAGACATAGCGCCAGCGCAACTTGCTTTTAAAGGGAATGAGAGCTGTGACTCTCATTGGTTTACTGCACGTTACGCCCAAAATACTCCCATTACAATAGGACCAACCCTTTTCGACCATGTGCTCGGCGCAAAAAATTTTTTTCCCGTCGTTAAATTAGCAAAAGTGGATTCGGACACGCCCATTTAGACGTTGCGCTGTGCGCTTTAGACGATGCGCTTAGATTAGGGATGCACCGATAGAATTTTTTTGGGCCGATACCGATTCCGATTTAAACAGACAACTTCTGGCCGATACCGATGCCGATACCGATATTAAACACTTGTATACAATACTATACAGTTGGTCAATTAGCTAGTTTATTTCTGCATCAAATTATTTTTACTGAACATGGATTGGATCTAATTAACATTCAACTGACCAACATAATAAGAGAGGCACAAATTAAGCTAAAACAAATATAATAAGACAGCATGACAACCTTCAAAGGTGGTTTTTGCTATTCAGCATTTATTTTATTAACAACATTAACTCATTTTTTACATATAATGGATTTCTTTATGCAGTTAATTAATAAACAATCGGTATCGGCCTTTCTCGTGCTATTGCCGATATGCCGATGGTTTCAAATTCATCAAAAATCGGCCGATAAATATCGGTGGCCGATACATCGGTGCATCACTAGCTTAGATCGTTAAAATAGGGCCCCAAATCACGCTGTGTTTTCAGTTTGTGTTGTTTTCACTACCAAAGGATGAAGATATATAAAGAATCTGTGGTTAAAATTACTTTTTCAAGGAGGGATTTACTAGACATTTGGCAATGAAAGAAGGTTCAGTACCCACTTTATTTGGAACAGCATGCATCTCCTAACCACAACCTGTAAGTATGATTATAGCTACATACTTGCTTAAATGAGTGTAAAATGTTAGTTTCTGTCGTCATTTTTATTGCTTGGATTAATGATGAATGATGTCGTTGTTTAAACTCTTAATATACTGTCAGAGAGTCACGTTAGCAAGCGGTAAACGCATGCTCACTTACGGTTTAGCTATGACCCGGTTAGCTTACATAAATGCTTAAATGAGTGAAACATTTTAGTTTCTATCGTCATTTTTATTGCTTGGATTAATGATGAATGATGTTGTTGTTTAAACTCTGAATATACTGTCAGAGAGTCACGTTAGCAAGCGGTAAACGCATGCTCACTTAAGGTTTTGCTATGACCCGGTTAGCTTACATAAATGCTTAAATGAGTGAAACATTTTAGTTTCTATCGTCATTTTTATTGCTTGGATTAATGATGAATGATGTTGTTGTTTAAACTCTGAATATACTGTCAGAGAGTCACGTTAGCAAGCGGTAAACGCATGCTCACTTAAGGTTTTGCTATGACCCGGTTAGCTTACATAAATGCTTAAATGAGTGAAACATTTTAGTTTCTGTCGTCATTTTTATTGCTTGGATTAATGATGAATGATGTTGTTGTTTAAACTCTGAATATACTGTCAGAGAGTCACGTTAGCAAGCGGTAAACGCATGCTCACTTAAGGTTTTGCTATGACCCGGTTAGCTTACATAAATGCTTAAATGAGTGAAACATTTTAGTTTCTATCGTCATTTTTATTGCTTGGATTAATGATGAATGATGTTGTTGTTTAAACTCTGAATATACTGTCAGAGAGTCACGTTAGCAAGCGGTAAACGCATGCTCACTTAAGGTTTTGCTATGACCCGGTTAGCTTACATAAATGCTTAAATGAGTGAAACATTTTAGTTTCTATCGTCATTTTTATTGCTTGGATTAATGATGAATGATGTTGTTGTTTAAACTCTGAATATACTGTCAGAGAGTCACGTTAGCAAGCGGTAAACGCATGCTCACTTACGGTTTAGCTATGACCCGGTTAGCTTACATAAATGCTTAAATGAGTGAAACATTTTAGTTTCTATCGTCATTTTTATTGCTTGGATTAATGATGAATGATGTTGTTGTTTAAACTCTGAATATACTGTCAGAGAGTCACGTTAGCAAGCGGTAAACGCATGCTCACTTAAGGTTTTGCTATGACCCGGTTAGCTTACATGAATGCTTAAATGAGTGAAACATTTTAGTTTCTATCGTCATTTTTATTGCTTGGATTAATGATGAATGATGTTGTTGTTTAAACTCTGAATATACTGTCAGAGAGTCACGTTAGCAAGCGGTAAACGCATGCTCACTTAAGGTTTTGCTATGACCCGGTTAGCTTACATAAATGCTTAAATGAGTGAAACATTTTAGTTTCTATCGTCATTTTTATTGCTTGGATTAATGATGAATGATGTTGTTGTTTAAACTCTGAATATACTGTCAGAGAGTCACGTTAGCAAGCGGTAAACGCATGCTCACTTAAGGTTTTGCTATGACCCGGTTAGCTTACATAAATGCTTAAATGAGTGAAACATTTTAGTTTCTGTCGTCATTTTTATTGCTTGGATTAATGATGAATGATGTTGTTGTTTAAACTCTGAATATACTGTCAGAGAGTCACGTTAGCAAGCGGTAAACGCATGCTCACTTAAGGTTTTGCTATGACCCGGTTAGCTTACATAAATGCTTAAATGAGTGAAACATTTTAGTTTCTATCGTCATTTTTATTGCTTGGATTAATGATGAATGATGTTGTTGTTTAAACTCTGAATATACTGTCAGAGAGTCACGTTAGCAAGCGGTAAACGCATGCTCACTTAAGGTTTTGCTATGACCCGGTTAGCTTACATAAATGCTTAAATGAGTGAAACATTTTAGTTTCTATCGTCATTTTTATTGCTTGGATTACTGATGAATGATGTCGTTGTTTAAACTCTTAATATACTGTCAGAGAGCCATGTTAGCAAGGGGCTAACACATGCTCACTTACGGTTTTGCTATGGTCCGGTTAGCTTACATAAATGCTTAAATGAGTGTAAAATGTTCGTCTCTATCGTCGTTTTTATAGCTTGGATTAATGGTGAATGTTGTGTATTGATGTCGATAATGTTTTCTCAGTAAATCACGTGAGCACTAGGTCAATACATGTTGCACTATTGTTGGTCTGTGCCACTGATCTGTGGTGTGTGCGGAGACTGTGTCAGTTAACCAATCAGAGCAGAGTAGGCTACTGAAAGGTGGGGTTTAGGCTGACTGAGTCGTTGAAAGACGAATCGTTTGGGATCTCTGAATGTTTTTTTTATATTTCGAGAAAATTACAGTGTATTTTGACCTTGCATGTATTTAAACCTGTTGTCCGGGACTTATAAACAGTGATATAATGCTTAAAATTGGCATCTTACTGGATCTTTAAACAAGCAACATACTCTCAGATAAAAAGCAACAAGAAGGAAAAAAGTTGTCACTTTGGTGGCACCTTTTCCTCTGAGAGTGCAGATAAACGACCAACCAACAGATTTACACTGAATAATTTACTATGTTTAAAGGTGACATAGAATGATTGAACGGGGTATTTATTCTTGTTCTGTGATGTAGACAACAAAATTTTGGTTGGGTCTTGTTATGAACTCTGTCTGTGTACCCTGTCTTGTACTCTTATTTTGAAGTCATGTCTGTGTCATCCATGTCTGTAGTTCTTTGTAGTTCTTTTGTTCATTGGTCTGTGTGATGATTGTTCCCCAGGTGTGTCTTGTTTTCCCTGATTACTCTGTGTATTTAAGCCTAGTGTTTCCAGTGTCTGATGTCGATCGTTAGTCTATGTTATGGTGTTTTTCGTATCCCAGATTCCTTGTTGGATTACCTGCTATGTTTTGTTTGTTTATTGTCATTTTTAATAAAACCACACTGCATTTGGATCCGCTCCTGTCTTACCTGGATTTCACCCGTAACAGAACGATCGACCGTACAGGATCCAGCAGTGTCCTTCTCCAGTGATTTCCCACTTTCCCTCGTGTGTCCCGTGTGTCAGTATGCTCCGGGTGGGTGGTATTCGAGTGCAGGTTTCATCCCCCACCACGGAGGAAGAATGATGGAATGCACTCGCGGACCTGACTTCCCTCCGGCAACAGGGGCAATCTGTGCGATGTTTCGCCCAAACGTTCTGGTCATTTTCGCTTGGCCTGGACCTCAGTGACTCTGAGCTTAAAAATTATTTTAATGAATGTCTCAATGAACCTGTACCACAGCAAGAGGTCGACGGGCTGCAAGTGCTCGATTTCTGGGGCTTCGTGGGATATATGCACAACCGTGGCCGATGGAATTTGTGGGAGTTTCCCGCCGAAAGACCCGCAGAGACTGTAACATCACTCGAGCCAGTCATCATGAAACCAACGCATTGCTCACGTCATCGGCGGCGGAGGAGGAGACCCAAGGCCGAGCGAGCTACTGTTAGCACGGACGCTATTCTCCCGAGTCCTGTTTCCCCTGTGTCAGCGCCCGTGCTGAAGATGGCCGCCACGTCATCCCACTCCATGCCTCAGTTCGCTGATGTTCATCCTGCCCCAGTATTCGAGTTTGCCACAACTATACCAGCCCCGACTTGTCAGAAAGCCACCATCATCACCGTTCCAGTAGTTAAAGGTGCAGTAGGAACACCCGCACCCATTCTCAAGATGGCTCCCATACCCAAACAAACTCACAGAAGGACTGCCACACCCACTCCACTTCACCAACCTGCATTGACGAACCCTCCTGCACTGGCTAAATTCCGACATTTAATCACCAATCTGATGGATGTACCATGGGTATCTGTACGGATGGCCGGGGTGCCCCGTCCTGTGATTTCCAGCTCTGTGGTGCCTAGCAAGTCTGAGGTATGTGCTCTGCATTCAGTAATTTCCATATTTGGGATGGCTCTGTGGAGTGTGTGGTCCGCGTACTGCTCTTTTGTCTCCTATGATGCTTTCCAGGTATCCATTGAGTCATCTGAGCCCTTTGAATCTTCTGAGTCCCCTGATTCCCCTGAGCCGAGTGAGTCCCCTGATTCCCCTGAGCCGAGTGAGTCCCCTGATTCCCCTGAGCCGAGTGAGTCCCCTGATTCCCCTGAGCCGAGTGAGTCCCCTGATTCCCCTGAGCCGAGTGAGTCATCTGAGCCGAGTGAGTCATCTGAGCCGAGTGAGTCATCTGAGCCGAGTGAGTCATCTGAGCCGAGTGAGTCATCTGAGCCGAGTGAGTCATCTGAGCCGAGTGAGTCATCTGAGCCGAGTGAGTCATCTGAGCCGAGTGAGTCATCTGAGCCGAGTGAGTCATCTGAGCCGAGTGAGTCATCTGAGCCGAGTGAGTCATCTGAGCCGAGTGAGTCATCTGAGCCGAGTGAGTCATCTGAGCCGAGTGAGTCATCTGAGCCGAGTGAGTCATCTGAGCCGAGTGAGTCATCTGAGCCGAGTGAGTCATCTGAGCCGAGTGAGTCATCTGAGCCGAGTGAGTCATCTGAGCCACATTGGTCAGCTGGTGTGGTCACCCTGAAGCTCCAGAGACTCATTATTGTCGCTAAGACTATGGCCAGTGCTGAACTGTCGGCCTGTCCCAAGATGGGAGTCCCCAAGCTCCTTGCCCTCACTGTCTGGTCCGAGATGACTAAATATGAACCTACTGCCCTGCCTAACCTGGCCCAGAGGGCCTCTCTCTGTTGTTCTCTTCTACCCAGGTTCATGATACCACCAGCACCACCCTGGTATCCAGTCCTTCTCTGGTCTCCGGCTCCGCCCTGGCTTCCCGCCCTGCCGGCTCCGCCCTGGCTTCCCGCCCTGCCGGCTCCGCCCTGGCTTCCCGCCCTGCCGGCTCCGCCCTGGGTTCCCGCCCTGCCGGCTCCGCCCTGGGTTCCCGCCCTGCCGGCTCCGCCCTGGGATCTTGCTCCACCCGCGGCTCCACCCTGGTCCCAGTCTCCGCCTTGGCTGCCTGCTTTGCCCGCGGCTCCGCCTTGGTCCCTGTCTCCGCCCGCGGCTCCGCCCTGGCTCCAGCCTCCGCCCGCGGCTCCGCCCTGGCTCCAGCCTCCGCCCGCGGCTCCGCCCTGGCTCCAGCCTCCGCCCGCGGCTCCGCCCTGGCTCCAGCCTCCGCCCGCGGCTCCGCCCTGGCTCCAGCCTCCGCCCGCGGCTCCGCCCTGGCTCCAGCCTCCGCCCGCGGCTCCGCCCTGGCTCCAGCCTCCGCCCGCGGCTCCGCCCTGGCTCCAGCCTCCGCCCGCGGCTCCGCCCTGGCTCCAGCCTCCGCCCGCGGCTCCGCCCTGGCTCCAGCCTCCGCCCGCGGCTCCTCCTTGGTCTCTGTCTCCGCCCGCGGCTCCTCCTTGGTCTCTGTCTCCGCCTGCGGCTCCGCCTTGGTCCCTGTCGCCGCCCGCTGCTCCGCCTTGGTCCCTGTCCCCGCCCGCGGCACCGCCGTGGTTCCTGTCTCCGCCTGCGGCTCCGCCCTAGCCCTTGGATTTTTGTGGCCTTGGCCCACCATCCCTCCCCCGGGTCCACCTCCATGCCACCGCCCTCCTAGACTGTTGTACTTTGGGGTTTTCTGGGGGGCGTCTGGAAGCCGCCCTTTGAGGGGGGGCTATGTTATGAACTCTGTCTGTGTACCCTGTCTTGTACTCTTATTTTGAAGTCATGTCTGTGTCATCCATGTCTGTAGTTCTTTGTAGTTCTTTTGTTAATTGGTCTGTGTGATGATTGTTCCCCAGGTGTGTCTTGTTTTCCCTGATTACTCTGTGTATTTAAGCCTAGTGTTTCCAGTGTCTGATGTCGATCGTTAGTCTATGTTATGGTGTTTTTCGTATCCCAGATTCCTTGTTGGATTACCTGCTATGTTTTGTTTGTTTATTGTCATTTTTAATAAAACCACACTGCATTTGGATCCGCTCCTGTCTTACCTGGATTTACACGTAACAGGTCTGTAATGCCTAAGAAGCTTCCTAAAACCTCTCTCAGAAAGCTATTTTAGGGTGGGGGATTTTAAACGCGTGGTTTTGTACTTATTTGGCGTCCCTTCGGGCTTAACTGGCAACCTCATTATAAAATGCAAGCACTTGATGCTGATTGGCTGCCTTTGCTGCCACTCAAAAGAATGTAAATTCGCCGTCTTCAGAACACGGAGAGACCAAAATGTTACAGATAGAAGGGCACCCCTCAGAACACGATTCATCATTTCGCTTTGAACTTCACGAACACTGCTGCAGTGTACTTCCCATTGGAGGCGAGAGGCCGAATGTATGCAAATTCATTTGAAGGATATGGAATTGAATGAGAGTGGGGGGGCTGTGAGATGCATTTTACGTAACGTGTATCTGTTGTTCAGATTGGGTCATTTTCTGGCGGATATTTCAAAAGGAGGAATTTCTATGAGACGTTCAGATTCAGTTTTCTTATGTTCGTGAATGCGGGTAGACTACCGTTATTCAACTAAGACAAGGTAAAAATGCATTTTCATTCTCTGTCCCCTTTAATTTACTATGTTTTTTTTGAGATTGTTTTATGTCATACATTTTCTTTGGGGGGGATACACACACTGAAAAATTCAGCCTTCAGAGCACAATACTTCTTGCTGTGATATTCTAAGTAAACAATTTCATTACGAGTATTCTTCATCAGCGCATAAGTCAAAGTGCAAATCTGAATGCATTTATTCTGGGAAATGACATATTATGATGTACAAATTTAACATTACAGTAATGAGAAAGTAAAATGTGCTTAATTGTCATGAACACAATGGCACAGCGTGAAGAATCTGATCAGCCTAAAAACAGATTTTAATTTTCTTTATGCATAATTTCTCTTCTGGTTTTGGAATGAAACGTGACCTGGACATCTGAAGCATCATGCTTTCTGTTTCACAAAAGCTTCTTTAAGATGAAAAATGATCTTCAGGTTATAAAAATGTATAAAGTAATGGTTCCTTTGACTAGATGGTTCTTTGAGGAACCAAAAAAAGTTCTTCTATAGCTTCGCTTTGAAGCACCTTTATTTTTAAGAGTGTATTTATTGCATCTCAGAATGCATCTGTGAAAATACCCCATAAATCATTTATTATAGCATGTCCAAAATGACCCTATTTGTTCGGGAGCCAAAACAAGCTGTTTTAATGTGTGTACATTTAAATGCAAATGAGCTACAGCTCCTCACTTCCTTGTGAGCGCTTTCAGTTCAATACATCTGATTCCTGTGAATACAGTTTGAGACAATTTAGATACATTAGTACTACAGCGTCCTAAAAACAACATTTAGAAAACTGTGGGGTAAAATGAACCAGCCAGTCAGTTGTTGTGGGCGGGGCTTTATAAGTGTGATGTCACATTAACAAGAGAATCATAACAGAATGTCTTTGGTTTAATTAGGATTAAAAAAGAAGTATGAGAATGTTTTCATTGTATGGTGGTTGTGTTGACACACTGCCAACACACATTTAAGTTTTTATATTATAGCATAGGCATTTTAATTGAGAGTAATCAATTATTGTATAAATTAAATACTGAATGAACTCAATATACAGCCGTCGAAAGAATTAAGAGACCATTTCAATGGTCCCCTTCAAATTTTCTAAGTGTTTTTAAGTAAAATGATCATTTTTGTTTCATTCTGCCAACTTCATAGAACATTTATGCCAAGTTCCTAAAATGTTTTTATTTGTAATTATTTACTGAAAATTAAAAATGAGAAAACATAGTCCAAATAAATAAAAAAGATGCAGTATTTTCCGATCTTGAATACTGTGCAGAGAAAACAAGTATAAATTAATTTCTCAATAACAAAATGCTAATGTTTTTAGGCAAATTTCGGAAATATAAATGTTATGAAATAACCCTGATCTATTAAAGTATTTACATAGCATTTGGATGACTTTATGTCACTCATGAGGTTTGTTTTTGTTGAAATTCAACATGCCCTGGACAGAAATGGTGTAATACATGTAGACATGATGATTAAAGGCAAATCTGCAGTGGTCTCTTCATTTTTTCTGCAGCTGTATATGTATGTGTTTGATATCTTGTCATGATGTTAATATTGTTACATCATTGTGTTATGATTGATAAATTGTGGCCGCTGCTGTATTGTGGCCCTTGGCAGAACCTCCGTCTGGGCCCTCGGGCTGTTTCAGTATTTTCTGACATCAAATGCTGAGATATGAAATCTAAACCAAGGCGTCTATTTTCCCCGCATCAAATGTGCTTTGCTGAACATCACACACTTAGGAGGAAAGCGAGGACCTTTATAGCAACACTTTTGATTTCTATAGCGCTGCTTGACGTCTTTATACTAAAGGTGACATTGTTAGATGTGTTGAAAATGGTTCGACTTTAATCCAAGTAAAAGAGGTGCGAACTTTCTGGCAACTATCAAGTTTCAAATGTTTATGAATTTATATGAAACGGCAAAGATAAACGCACATCCAAACAGACTTGGGAAAGCTCATCACCATACCTTTTTATCTCTTTAAGTCATACAGGAAAATTTTCATCTTTTAAAACGTTAACAATGTAATTATTCCTTACAAATTCCAAATGTTTTTTCAGTATACAACTGAGGTCTTTAGTCAAACCTGTCGACCTAAAGATAAAGTGATGTTTAAGAGCTCTGTTGAACTGATGATCAATCATTTAAGACTCAGAGATCTGTTCCGGTCTTTAAACCATCTCCTGTCTAAAGACCTGCAGTGATCCCAGCTCTGTTATTAAAGGACAGATCCAGACTTAAAGCCAGCACATGTGATCCGACCCCAGCGCTGATAACATGTGCCCAGATATCAGATATATGGGATGGGTTTTCCATCAGGCCCCGCTTGCGGTTTGACCGCTCGGTGTGACCTCGGACGCAATAAGCTCGATATTTTTAAGGGATCTGCAGAATTGTGGCAAAGTGGTTTTACCGGTAACAATGAGCAGGAAATTGATCCTGGGAGAGCTCAGAATGACCGGAATGCTGAAAGCAGGACATTCGGAAGACAGGAAGCTTTTCAACCAACTACAGTATAATGTAAAGAACTGAGTGTCGAATTTATGGATGGGAACGTTTTTGATCTGAGGAAACGTAATGGAGTTTTGTGAGTCAACTTTATTTCAGATGGGTGATTCTCACAAAATCCAGACTTAGAAGGTGTCCAGCATCAGATTTTTTTTTACATATAAGATTAAGGTCTGAACTTACTATAACTATTATTTTAAGAGCATTTAAAAATATATTTCCTATAGAATTATTTATTTTTTTAGATTATCATTATCAACCGCAACATGATATTACATTAAATATATGCATTTACAAACTCAAGTTTCGGTAATGAGAACTAAAAAGTTGTCTAGTTACTATGACAAACAAAATTAGCCTATTCAGCCTATTGTGTTTGGTGAATAAATTTTAAAGTTACGTTAACATATACGGACACCTATTCAGCCTGCTTTTCTGTGTGCCATTGTTTAGTTAAATAACTTGCCTTTCCAGATGAAATCGGCTTGGATTTTGTGAAATCATTTTCTAAATAAACGCGACGTATAGTCCATCAAAATGATTTTTGCTCTTTAAAACACATTTTTAACTGATGCAACTTATAGTCCGCAAAATACTGTATGTTTTTATACACACTGAAACGTATAATATTGATGTGTTGACAGAACTAATATGTTAATTATTTACGTATTAAAATAAGAGTAGAATGTGTGCACAATAGGGTGTCACGATTCTCCAAATCCTTGATTCAATTACATTTTCGATTCTAACGTCACAATTCGATTCTCGGTTTTTACATATTTTTTGGAAGACAAAAATGATATGCCATTATTTCATATTATTTTAGTTTCACATTAACATGCACATTGCACAACTCGCATGGGGGTTTGTGGACTTCACTTTACACGAGAGAGAAGTAGTAATCCTTACGTATTTGTTCAGTTTTATGCGTTTCATGCGAGCTGAGCCAAACTATCCATTTTGTTTAAAATATAACCCGCTGCATCTTGACGCCTCTCTCACTCTCGCGCACGTGCAGAGAGCTGCACTGTGTCCGAAGTCAGATCACTAGGTAGTTATCCTGTTTATGATATGCATTTCAAGGAGTTGCCGCATTACATGTTTAAAATATAAATCGCGTTCCGCTGGAGCGATGTTTTTAAAGGCACCTCTTTTTTTTAAAGGTTTTGTCTCTAAGAGAAAGCCGACCGGACGTGACATGGGGGCGTGGCAGCATCGACAATCCCATTTTTTAATTCGAAGTTTGAAGTTGTGACTTAATTCCGATCGATTTCACCCTTAGTGCACATCCAAAAGCTTTTAAACGCAGGTGCTCGATCACAAAAATAAAGTAATACAAAAACAAAGAACGGCACACTGCTACTACTGTTCTCAATATTTATTAATTTAAAGACAACGTTTCGACCAAACAGGTCTTCGTCAGGTCAGACAAAACATACAAAAACATAATTAATTAATTAATTAATTATGTAATTATTTACGTATTAACAGCTTCACAGACGTACCGATTTGTACATATTCCTATTCATAAATAAAAAAAAAATCACATGCATTGGCGTTTCTTACTCATATAAATGACGTTTTGAATTGTATTTTTCTGACTTATTTATTTAACAACTTGACAGAGAAAAGCTGGATTGACGTTCTGGTGGATTAATAACTTTAATATTTCTGTACTTTATAAACTCCAGAGAGGACAGCGACTGCAGAATATCATTATTTTAACTACACTTGGTACTATTGGTAGGGTTAAGGTGGTAACATTATCGATAAAATGGTTAAAGGAAAATTATACAGCAATCTTTATGATATGAAATATTTGTAAATGTATTACGTTTTGTGGCTGAGAAAATGTTGCAAATATGTCTACATTGTACTCTTCCGCATTTATTTAAATGTATATGTTTCGTGTTTTCAAAGTCATGTATTAAAACAACGTATTAACAGTGAGACAAGACTAGGGCTGGGTATTGGCAAGGGCCTTACGATACGAAATGTATCACGATGTGTGGCCCACGATACGATACATTGCTTGCTGCGATACATTGCACTAGGGCAGTAACGGTTTATCGTGCAAATGCACGTTTTCTCAATGAATGAATTTGAATAAATTACGGTGAAATGCCACCACATTCAACAGCCAGGGGGCGCACTCGTGCAGAAACGACACTTGTGCCACAGAAGAAGTAGCATTACAGACACTATTCCAGGAAATGTCTACAGGAATATGTATATGGCTGTTCTTCAAATTGTTTCAGGTATTTTCATGATAATAAAGAATATTTTGAATGA
Organism: Misgurnus anguillicaudatus; assembly: GCF_027580225.2. Lineage (NCBI taxonomy): Eukaryota > Metazoa > Chordata > Actinopteri > Cypriniformes > Cobitidae > Misgurnus > Misgurnus anguillicaudatus. The sequence continues at coordinate 1,442,333 of NC_073358.2, read as the reverse complement.
CTTTGTTTAACGAGTGTTGCTTTTTTAAATGCACGTTATAAACGACTCCGACTCATAATGATTTTAGATTGATAAGGACTTCCTACTGACCAAAATGCCATAGTACACACACAAGCTGTGCATGAAACACAGAATCGCGATGCAGCGATGCAGATTCGATTTTAGACAGGCCTTTTTAATGGGACACGCGATATATCCTTACAGCCCTACATTGCACTGCTTTTTCTTTCTTTGTTATCCAAAATTTAAAAAATAGAGCAGTTTAATTTTTTAAGCCAAAGTGCATCTACACGAAAGCTGCAGATGTTTTTACATTTTCTGCCATGTTTTTACTCCCGCTAACTTCTGAAACATTGGCCATATATGACAGACAACTGGACAGCGACAACTACAGCAGCTGCGGAGGAGGTTGTTTGACTCAGAAAGAGGGATTATGAAATTTTTTATATATCGATAGTAGAGATCAAAATATCAATACACTATCGTGGAAAATGATCACGATAGTTAGCTGTATCAATATTTTTGCACAGCCCTAGACAAGACTGAACATTAATGTGTAGATTAAAGGTAAAATTTTGGTTACAGTTCCTGTACTTGTCCACGATCAATTTAGCTGACAGTGGCGCACTAGGTTACAATAATTCATCTTATGTAAAACTCCAAAAACACCTTTTTCAGCACTTTTGGGACTAATGGACAAAAATGGCTGAGCTTTATATGAGAAATATAAAGTGTGATCAGATTTTTAATCAGTTCCTCTTGTATAAAGTATCAGACAGTGAGTAATCAAGCCTGACACGGATCGGATCCTTTATAATAAAAACATGTCGACCCACCGGCGGCCCTCGGGCCACACGCTGAAAATAAACATAAATAAAAGAGAAGTGGTCAAGTGAAGATAACAGCAGGATCTCTCAGTCTCATGACACCATCAACTTCAATTAGCTTAAAAACTGGCTTTCCAGGCAGCACGCCAAAACTTTCCAGCCATTTAGATCAATTTGGAGTGGATTACCATCACTACTCGGAGCTGAATACATTTAAATAAATTACAAATAGTTAGGGCCTGTCTGAACCCGATTTGAAGAGCATGGTTAGTTCAGTGCGGTTACATTAGTCAATATCTACAAGCTTTGTTTAAATCTGCAACCTCTGCGCAAAAGAAATCACCAAAGCACACAATGGCTAAATAGCTCAGTTATTATCCATTGACAAATGAAGGGCCTCTGTAAGTATGCTGGCAATAATCTTAATGTGCTTAAGAAAACAATTGCAAAGATCTTATAACAATACCACTGGAGCTGATAATGCTGTATCATCACATTAACAAATTCATTCTCAGACATATTCATCTCCATAAAGAGGACGGCAAATTCTTTCAAGAAACATTTCCTATTGTTAGTATGGCGTTGACTCTGGCCATGAACTTATACTACTCGGCTAATCACTTTTATGTATTTTTAAGGGGTGGATAACATTGAAAGTTTATGATACCACAATAATGGCTATAATGCAGTTCCAGTACATACGCATACAGTATAACATTATGTCCTAACTACACACAACACGCAATAAAAAGTATACTTTTCAAGTTAATCAGAGTTGTTGTACTAACCAGCCGTGAAGCAATGTCACAACATTTCTATATTTGAAATAGCGCTGTCAAAAGATTAATCGCGATTAATTACATACAAAATAAAGTTTGTGCATAATATATAAGTGTGTGCACTGTGTTTAATTATTTTGTTTATGTAAATACACATGCATGTATATATTTAAAAAACATTTACATGTGTATATACTTCTATTTAGATTTTGATAGATTTAAAATTGTATATATTAAAAAATATATACACAAATAAAAAAAAACTTTGTATGTGTGTATTTATATGTACATAATGATTACAAACAACACACACACAAATACATTATGCAAACACAAACTTTTATTTTGTATGCAATTGATCGCGATAAATCTTTTGACAGCCATAATTAGAAACGATTTCCATTTTTGCGATGTTGCGACTAAGAGCTCCGCCTACAGCGAGATCTCATTCAATGAAAGTTCTGGGCATTATGAATATTAATTATCAAACAAAGACGAGGAGATACTGATTGTTTAAAAGCAGAAATACCAAATAACAAATACCTCGATTTGCACAAGGACAGACAAAAAATGCGGAGGGATGCGTCTCTGTATGTGTGAGAGAAAAAAACTGAACAAAAAAACCTCAAACAGATCAAAACTGTTCTGATTGGCTGTGTTTTACGATTATTTGTGTTGCGCTACGCCCCTTTTTCATGTTCAGTTTGGACCAACAATTTTCTGTTATATAGTCAGAAAATATTTGATTTATTTGTTAATTGACACGATATATTTTTCCCGTGTCAATGAGCACAAATGTCTTTTTCGTGTCACTCAGCATGCATTTCTATATATTGTTTTTATTGTGTATATTGTTTCGTGTCCACAAGCACGACCTTCTTTTTTGTGTGTTTAAACTTTACACATAACCTTTTTATACACGCCAACAGACATTTTGACTTAATTATGAGCAGATGTGACCGTCAAAGCCTGAAAGATCACAGCTCTGCATGTGCACGTTTTTTCCCGCTGAGATGTTATGGACAGCAGACTTTCTTTTGTGTCCCAGCAACTTATTTTAAGGACTACAAAACAATAAATTGTATGATATTGCTTTATCAGATCCTTGCATATGAGACAGCAGGTGCGCCAAGCAGGTTTTATCACGAGTGTATCGTCATAAAAAAATAATGCATTATAACTTATCATTAAACTTAGTAAAGATAATGGTTTTATGCATACTCAGAAGATGTGATTCACTGTGGGGTGCAGGGCTGTTAATGATAATGGGATACAGCGTGCTATGAGAGGGATTGTTCATTCGTGTTAGTAAAATAAAGCCAAAAATATTTACCAAGTTGTCTACTCTATTTATAATGACAGATATATTACATTTAATGTATTTTTATGAGACATTTTTAATTTCTGGAAATATTTAATACAGAATATGCAGGATACCAAAAATTCGATATTTTGTTAATTTTGCGCACTTTTGCAAACAACTGGGGGGACTGACTGGCAGCCGACATCTAACTCCACATTGTAAAATCAGTATTTTTTTTCTGGTAATTAAACTAATAAATGTGACCATATAGTGCATTAAATATGCTGTGTTCACTGCCAAGACGGACACAAATATGGCGCCGGGCTTGGATGAAGTAACGTCTTTGGTACCCATGAATAGTCATGAAATATAAGATTTATTTATTTGTGTTCATGGACACGATTTTCCCCTTTTTTCATGCCAATGAGTGCGAATGTCCTCTATGACTTTCCTTTTCTTGTCATTTTATACCTTTAGATTGGGTTGCATTGACAGACAAATTGCCATCGCTGAAATAATTTTGCAATACGTCTAGTTAAGACACGGTGTAAGGCGATAATGACGTAAATTCATATCTCGGTTATTTTGGGATGAATGACGGTATATCCTAATATGCTCTAGAAAGTGGATTAAATGTTTTCATTAGAGTCTAAAGCTCATGCAAGATGTCACTATTACCTTTATTGAATGCTATAATCGGAATGATATAACTGGTATTACATTTCTTCAAAGGGCCACTTAGATCCGAAAACTCAAAGGGTCTGACCCGAGCGACTAAGTTCTTGTCTTAAAGTTTTACGTGTGCCTTGGACACAGATCGAGTATAATATTAGGAGCCTCAGGTAGTGTAAAATGAATGTGTTTTTGCTGAACGAACCAGAAAAGACCCAAACTATCTGGTGTGTGTAATTGTGTCTGTTTTTTCTCAGGTCGGGTCTTTCTTTAAAAAAATGATTTATGCATGTCAGGTTCGGGTAAAGGGTCATTTCGGGTCAGGTACATTTCTTTGGACCTCTAATCGGTATTGACATCCTCCTGGAAAAATACCAAAACTTGATATACCACCCAACCCCGAATACATTAATGGGTACAGATTAGTTCACAAACCAACATATTTAGTTACTTGCTACTAAGTGTTTTTAACACAAATATATTTAAAAGATGTCACAGATGCAGTTAGCGTTAGCAGTACATGAAATATTTTTGTTCTCAGTATTTGCATGACTTGTTTGGACAACGACAAACAGTTTGTCATTAATGCAACAATATCAAATCTGTTACAATTTAAAAACAGTGGTAAGCCTGTGGGAACAATGAACAATCACATCACGGTTGGTAAACCTATTAACAGAAATCAGTTCTGTTCATTTCAGTTATTTTCATTCAAATTACAGAAACAGGAAAAAAAGTTTCAATTTACGTAAATCTCACACTCAATATTCATTAAAATACTGACCCCAGAACAGGGACATCAGTATGAGAAGTCATTGGGCAGAGATCCACAGGACGTCCCCACAATCACAACTCTGTTTGTAATTCATTTGCGTAACCCCATTAACAACATGAGATGCGCTGGGACTGATCGAGGTCTCAAAACACAACCAGCAAGAACAACCGCAGGGCTTCAACCTCAGAGAGAGAGAGAGAGAGAGAGGACGCGAGGATCTCAAAGACCTCGTCCTGTGCACATCATCCCATTATGTGTTCGGTTAGGAACTGCTTCACCACATGTCCTTGTTAAAGCCTTGCTGTTGTTTTGACCCTCGGTGACTCTGCAGTAATGCCCTCCATGTCTTTCCAACAAAAGTCACTCGATGGCCACAGTCAGCAAAACACTTATTACTCAACTCCAGGCTCAAGTGCTTCTCCCAAAGAAAAGCAATCAGCACGCTTGCCAGAGAGCGAACAGAGACTATCTGAATTTCACAAATCACATTCACACCAGCGCCTCGGACGGCCGTATCGCTCGGCTCAAAGTCACAGTGGGAAAAACGCTGCAGGAACACAATGCTGGAAACATTTTGTGTTTGCTAAAGCTCATATGTAAGATAAACGATCCCAGCTAACTTCTAACACTCGCAATTGAAATCTGGCTTGTCCAGAACCGTTTGTAAAACCTCAAATCATGTGGCTTGTTGAGAAAAGGTCTGCAAGTTCTGATACAAGCGATCTGACTCACTGTTTTCACCTAGCTGGCGATAAAGTGGCTGGCTGGAAGAAACAAACAGACTTGCATTGAAGGGTCCCGAGACGCATGTAGAGAGAAGATATCAGACACTTGGATCTCTGTGATCGAATGGTAAACAGTACACTCAATTTCAGAAAGCACAAACTACAGAGAAAGCACAAACCTCAGTGGCAGGTTGCACCCGTCCAAAGACTAGTATGGACATAAAATGCGCTTTACGTCCAATGTAGAATTTACACCTGTTGCACAATTTAGGCGTAGCGTATGTCCGAGAAATCTTATAAGTAATATACGTATAAAATGTTGACGTTTCTATAGCAAAATAGAAATCATTAAACTTACGAGACATTTGCATCTCTAATGGATGTGCAAGCACTAGGCTTTCATGCACGCATGAATGAGAGACCACACCAAAATATTCTTGTGTCATATAATACTTAGATATTTACAAAGACAGAATATAACACTTTTTAAAAGCTTTGCTTAATTTTGTTTTAATTCACAATTGTTGGAATCAATCACCAAATTATTACCTTTTATGCAAACAGTTAATGTGCAGGTTTGATGGGTCGGCACGTGATGCATGCATCTAAAGGGACAACGCACTTGTAAATGTGTGAGAGGAGGGAAAGCTCTGATTTGTCATCTATTAGCTTGCGGCAGTAAATTTAAGTTTCTAACCATAGCGATGGGAATGACATCTCAACTATGAATAGCTTTAAACATTAAAAGTGGAAACATATCAATTTCACATATTTAACAAAACTCACATATTGCAAAAAACTTAATACGGTCGCATGAGGTGGTTTTTCAGGCAATTCGGAATAGATGTATTTCACAAAACAGCAATGGAAACAGTTTTTTCATTTTTAGGTCAAATGATGTACAGTATTTAAATTTCATATTCATTATTTGAAGATGATGCGGTATGTACTAAAACCTTTCAGAAACACCTCATAAGGGGGCGTGCACACCAAAGCTTTTATGCCCTCGGCCGGCGCATGTTTTCAATTGTTTCCAATGGAAGAGCAGCGTTTTTTAAAACAGGCAACAGCTGGCAGATTTTTTCCACGCTGAAAGCCAGCGCTTGACTTTTTTTGCGCGCTGAAACCCGGCGGTTTTTTCTCTGCACTAAAAGCCGGTGTTTGCCGTTTTTTTCCGTGATGAAAGCCGCGCTTGCCGTTTTTTCCCGCGCTGAAAGCCGGCGCTTGGCACTTTTTTTCTCGGCGAAAGCCGGCGCTTGCCGTTTCTCTTTGCGTTGAAAGCCGCCGTTTGCCGTTTTTTTTCGTGCTAAAAGCTGCCGCTTGCCATTTTTTTTCCGCGCTGAAAGTCGCCGCTTGCCGTTTTTTTCTGTACTGAAAGCCGGCGCTTGCCGGTTTTTTTTTAGCGCTGAAAGCTGGCGCTTGGCACTTTTTTTTTGACGAAAGCCGGCACTTGCCGTTTTCTTCGCATTGAAAGCCGCCGCTTGCCATTTTTTTCTGTGCTAAAAGCTGCCGCTTGACTTTTTTCCGCGCTGAAAGGCGGCGCTTGCCATTTTTTTCACGCTGAAATTCGTGGCTTGCCATTTTTTTCCGCGCTGAAAGCTGGCGCTTGCCGTTTTTTTCTGCGCTGAAAGGCAGCACTTGCCGGTTTTTCTGCGCTGAAAACTGATGCTTGATGCTTTCCTCCGTGCTGAAAGACGCCGCTTGTCGTTTTTTTCCGCACTACAAGGCGGCGCTTGTCGTTTTTTTCCGCACTGAAAGCCGGCGCTTGCTGTTTTGTTCTGCGCTGAAAGCTGCGGCTTGCCGTTTTTTTCCGCGCTGAAAGCCGCCGCTTGCCGTTTTTTTCCGCGCTGAAAGCCGGCGCTTGCCACTTTTTTCTCGGCGAAAGCCGGCGCTTGCCGTTTTTCTTCGCGTTGAAAGCCGCCGCTTGCCGTTTTTTTCCTCGCTGGAAGCCGGCGCTTGCCATTTTTTTCTGCGCTGAAAGCTGCCGCTTGCCATTTTTTTCTGCGTTGAAAGGCGACGCTTGCCGTTTTTTCTGCGTTGAAAGCTGCCGCTTGCCGTTTTTTCTGCGTTGAAAGGCGGCGCTTGCCGTTTTTTTTGCTCTGAAAACTGACGCTTGTCGTTTTTTTCCGCACTGAAAGCCGGTGCTTGCCGTTTTTTTTCGCGCTGAAAGCTGCGGCTTGCCTTTTTTTGCGCTGAAAGCCGCCACTTGCTGTTTTTAAGACATTCAACTTTGGGTGAAAAGCTCCGCTTGACAATGTCAGTTCTCACACGACCATCTAATCACAGTGGAGGAGGGACGGGAAAAATATCAGAACAACCAACCGGCTCACAGCTCAAGTATCCCAGCTACCAAAGGGTTCAGTTGAAGAAAGGTGGCACTCAGCTGAAAAAACAGCTGGCATTTGGCATCCTCCAGATGTTGTCAACAGAGTAAAAAAGCTTTGGTGTGTCCCGCCCCTAAGAGGCTTTCCTTGCCCATAATGTTTGGATAACACTCCTACATTTCCTTTGGTTAAAATAATGGCTTCCGTTGACGTGAGTTGTAATAACTTATTGCCAGATAAAAAAATGTTGTTTTAGTCATTTATAATCGGTTAGTGGAAAGGCTGTTATTTAGAAAATATTGCATAAGATTTGCGCAAATCTGTAATCGAAACGCAGCTAATGTGCGTCTGATCGTAGTATTAGATGGCGTTAACATTTTTTACAAAGTCTGTTGTAGTTAAGCTGCTAACACCCACCTTTTTTACATCTAGCTGGTGCAATCGGCCCCATGTGCTTTACAAAAAAAAAAATGATTCTGACACCTGCAGGACATAACATTGCATCTGCATCACTTTACAAGCACTGCACAACAGAATATCCAATATCATATTAAATTTTTTCATCTTTTCATTACTGCTAACAGTTACTAGTTTTATCCTTTTGGCAGTAATTTGATTTAATTGAAAAGTGAGTAGTAATGTATTCAGTCTTCTTCCTGATAGTGAATAAGTATGGATGAGTGTGCGCAAGAGAGAAGTGACAGTTTCATGGCTGAGAAACAAGTATACATCAGTCTTGTTTAGTCTGATAAACGCTGGCAGACCCGAGGCATTTTACAGTCTGTTATTCTGTATCAGGAGAGACTCTATTCTGCCTCAAATCTGCTGCTTCTTTTGAAAAAAAAAACACTTTCATGAAAACTAGTTAGATTTTTTAGCAGAAATTAGTATCAAATTAACATTGAACAGATTACAGTCCTGAAATCGTAATAACGACAGACTCAAATTAATCCAAATTAATTAAAGTAATTAGACTCAGCAACAAAACTTCTGCATTATCAACACATACAATTAAATAAACCAATTAAAATCCTTTGGAGATTTGTACAACCTCCTTGTGACTAAAATCCCACCCACTTGAGGCTGACCCGCCAATTTGCAGCTGGCTCCGACCTCCATTTATAGATGGTTTCATCGGACGCACGTGCGATGACGCGATTACGCGTAACTTTACTTTCGATCTCTCTTTGTTTAATGGTTTGACCAGTGGCTAAACTGAACTCTGGTACAAATAGTTTGTCAAAAATAACAAATGTTTTGGTTTCCTAAAGATGACGATCATGTATTACCGCTATTTGATGGGACATTTCGCAGCCGATCTGTAGTTAAGGTTTTATACATTGTATAGTACACATTTTAAACAGTAATATCAGATTTTAAAACCACAACAAACATTTGTATCGGTATCAGCCTTCAAAATCCTTTATGGGTCGGGCTCTAGTGCATTATCCTTTACTTATCACTAATACCATCTTATAAGAAAGTTTTGAGTTTTGTTTTCAATTATGTATTTCTTTATAGATTAAAATATTCCTGGAAGTTGTGGAGCAGAAGCCAATGAGCAACAGTCATAATCTGATAAAACTAGAAAAGGTCAGCTGCTCATTGAGGACAACCCTCGGTGACTGACCCATCGATTCAAAGAAAACAAGATTTGTCACAGCAGTGATGAGCGTTTGATGATGTGATGTTTCTCATTCAGAAAGATCAGAGATGCAGGTGGACATTTTATCTGTTATTGAGGACACAAGGGGATTAAAAAACTTTACTGACTGTGTAATTCATCACAACAGACTTTTAAAAACGGCACAGTTCCACATGCAGTCAGTGATATCACAAAATCACTTCTCCAAATCCTGTAAAAGTTAAGAGACTTCTTCACTAAACACTGAATGACATATTAGCGGTCAAATGAGAGCGATCATATTCACAAGATCATGTTGTTCATTTGTCAGAGCTGAATGAGAAACAATGAGCAATCTAAGCTCGTGTTATTAGTGAAAGGCTCATATTAGCTGCATGCTTCGCTGAGCTCTTTTCAAATTAAATATTAGGACAGTTTAACGCCACACGGACGTCTTATTATACGCTGAAATGGAATTGTTGGCATTTTGGGAGACGGGGTTTATTAAAATGCGAAAATTGCAAATGCCCAACAGAGACGTGATTCAGTTTGCATTGTAATTTTGTAATTATGTGTCCAACACAAAGTTCAGACGCTAATGCTGAGCATTAAAGTCTACGGCCGTTCCAGAGACCTGCTGTTAATAACAGACAGCAGGACCAACAGAAACCCAACATAACCTCATACTGAGAACTTCACATGAAATACTCATTTAGTAATTCTCAGTGGCCAGAGATCAACGCTTCAGCCTGAGAAATTAAATGTTCATTATGAGCAAACACACACAAACAAAGCCAGAACTTTTAAAATCCCCCTGTGGTGAAAATCAAGTTATTATTTGTTGTTTATATGTCTATGTGCTGTTTTTAATAAACTTTAAGACAAACCATGTGCAAATCCATCATTTAACACCATCGCTGAGTATTTTCTCCATAAAATGGATGTTTTTCAAAGACAGTCTCATTTCCACGGTTTGAAATCGCCTCGATTTCCTACCTCCCAAACATGTAACTAATCACATCATCACAGGTGAATGAGTGGATCAGTAGTTCAAGTCATAGATATTATGTAAGGTTACTGTACATCTACTTCTGTGATGCTCACTCGTGCAGTGTAAATGCTTTAACCTGTTAACATCAGCGCTAAAAGATTAAACAGTTTATGCATGCATTAGCAGCTATGAGTCTGAAACTGCCGAATGTAGCATCTATTTACATATATATATATCTATGGTCTGAGGTGGTGCGATTGAGTAGGGACAGGGATTAATTTGCATATTAAATCTGCATATACTAAATGATTCAACCGTGTTACATTCAAGCTGTTTTATAGCATTTTTTTCTATTATGATGCTCAAAGATGAGTTTTAAGCAATTGAATTATCAACTACATGGGGGATTTTGAATCCACTTTATTATCATTAATAAAGAAACTGTACTGATTTATTGTCAGTAATTTTAATCGAACCAGTTTCTTCTCAATGTTCAAACTAGAATTGTACATTTTATGAATGGTTTTTGCCCATGCCAAACTCACTACCACAGCAGAAAGTGATTGCTTTGTGCTGTTATGTGGTTGCTAAGGTGTTCTGGGTTATTATCAGTGCTATTCTATGCAGTTGCTAGAGTGTTCTGAGTGATCATTTACTGGCTCATGCTAAAAGCACCCGTGACTGATGCTGATAAATGAGTGATTTAGATAAATGAGTGAATCAAATTCTGAGTGATTCCAGGGAATTAGTGAATTATATTGTGAACGATTCCAATTAATGAGTGAATTTGATTCTGACTCTACTGAAAAATCCAGCAAAGACCAGCACAAGCTGGTAGCTGGTTTTACCTGGTTTAAGGTGGCAGTAACTGGTCTAAGCTGGTCCTCCCAGCCTGGCAAACTGGTCAAGCTGGTGGGTCAACTGGTCTTCCAGCATGTCCAGCTTAATAAGTGACAAAAACCCAGCTAGACCAGCTTGCTACACCAGTAAAACCAACTAAAACCAAGCTGAAAGACCAGCTAAAACCAGCTCACCAGCTTATGCTGGTCTTAGCTGGATTTTTTTTTAGTAGGGGAGTGATTCAGAGGACTGAGTGAATCCGATTCTGAGTGATTTAAATGATTAAGTGAATCAGATTCTAAGTGATTTAAATCAACAAGTGAATCAAATTCTGAGTTATTTAGATTGATGAGTGAATCATATTGTGAGTGATTTAGATGAATGAGTGAATCATATTGTGGGTGCATTAGATGAATGAGTGAATCATATTGTGAGTGATTTAGATGAATGAGTGAATCATATTGTGGGTGCATTAGATGAATGAGTGAATCATATTGTGAGTGATTTAGACGAATGAGTGAATCATATTGAGAGTGATTTAGATGAATGGGTGAATCATATTGTGAGTGATTTAGATGAATGAGTGAATCATATTGAGAGTGATTTAGATAAATGAGTGAATCATATTGTGAGTGCTTTAGATGAATGAGTGAATCATATTGTAAGTGATTTAGATGAATGAGTGAATCATATTGTGAGTGATTTAAATGAATGAGTGAACCATATTGTAAGTGATTTAGATGAATGAGTGAATCATATTGTGAGTGATTTAAATGAATGAGTGAACCATATTGTAAGTGATTTAGATGAATTAGTGAATTATATTGTGAGTGCTTTAGATCAACGGGTGAATCATATTGTGAGTGATTTAGATGAATGAGTGAATTATATTGTGAGTGCTTTAGATCAACGGGTGAATCATATTGTAAGTGATTATATGAATGAGTAAATCAGATTCTGAGTGATTTTGATAAATTAGTGAATCATATACGGAGTGATTTAGATGAACGAGTGAAACATATACGGAGTGATTTAGATGAACAAGTGAATCATATTGTGAGTGCTAAAGATAAATGATTAAATCATATTCTGAATCATTTAAATAAATGAGTGAATCCCATTCTGAGTAATTAAGATGAATGATTGATTTGGACTACAGGTGAAAAATAGCCATTTGGCTAACCCTGGCATATTGGCTTAAATGTCTATTAATATGCACTGTCCCTGTAATAAATAAATAAATAAAATTCATATTGTGAGTGCTTTAGATCAACGGGTGAATCATATTGTGAGTGATTTAGATGAATGAGTGAATTATATTGTGAGTGCTTTAGATCAACGGGTGAATCATATTGTAAGTGATTATATGAATGAGTAAATCAGATTCTGAGTGATTTTGATAAATTAGTGAATCATATACGGAGTGATTTAGATGAACGAGTGAAACATATACGGAGTGATTTAGATGAACAAGTGAATCATATTGTGAGTGCTAAAGATAAATGATTAAATCATATTCTGAATCATTTAAATAAATGAGTGAATCCAATTCTGAGTAATTAAGATGAATGAGTGATTCATATTGTGAGTGCTTTAGATCAACGGGTGAATCATATTGTGAGTGATTTAGATGAATGAGTGAATTATATTGTGAGTGCTTTAGATCAACGGGTGAATCATATTGTAAGTGATTATATGAATGAGTAAATCAGATTTTTTGATAAATTAGTGAATCATATACGGAGTGATTTAGATGAACCAGTGAATCATATATGGAGTGATTTAGAAGAATGAGTGAATCATATTGAGAGTGATTTAAATGAATGAGTGAATCATATTGTGAGTGATTTAGATGAATGAGTGAATCATATTGTGAGTGCTTTTAATGAATGAGTGAATCATATTGAGAGTGATTTAGATGAATAAGTGAATTATATTGTGAGTGCTTTCGATAAATTAGTGAATTGGATTCTGAGTGATTTAAATGAATGAGTGAATCATATTGTGAGTGCTTTAGATGAATGAGTGAATCATATTGTGAGTGCTAAAGATAAATGATTAAATCATATTCTGAATCATTTAAATAAATGAGTGAATCCAATTCTGAGTAATTAAGATGAATGAGTGATTCATATTGTGAGTGCTTTAGATCAACGGGTGAATCATATTGTGAGTGATTTAGATGAATGAGTGAATTATATTGTGAGTGCTTTAGATCAACGGGTGAATCATATTGTAAGTGATTATATGAATGAGTAAATCAGATTTTTTGATAAATTAGTGAATCATATACGGAGTGATTAAGATGAACCAGTGAATCATATACGGAGTGATTTAGAAGAATGAGTGAATCATGTAGTGAATGATTTAGATGAATAAGTGAATTGGATTCTGAGTGATTTAGATACATGAATGAATCAGAATTTTTGCAATGCAGTGTCACTACAGAAGTTTATACAAACCAAAGCAACTACGCAAGCAAGTTTCTGAAGAGTAATGAAACTCAGGTGTTTCACAGCAAGAAAGCAGCGCTGCAGTGTTTTATAGCAAACAGCAGAAAGAGTTACAGATCTGACAAATCAGCAAACAGCAGGAAAAAGTTACAGTTCTGACAGATCAGACACATATTGGCAGGACATTACCAATATTCAATATATATCTCTCTCAATGTCTATGTTCTGAAATGGGTCAAACGTTTATAAGATTGTATTTAATTGACTATATGAGTGTCGTGACTTCTTGAAATCTGTTTTATTGCTACATGAATCAGACCAGAGCTGCAGAATGAGAGCCAGCAGAAGTAATTAATGGATGTGTAAATATCTCACCCCTGAAGTTTAAAATGAATCTCTGCTCACAGCTCTCACAGTAACATCTGTCACTCATACTGACAGCATCACACAAACACAATGACAAACACTGTGACTGTCTGTGTGTTCATACAGCAACAGCCTGTGGGCTCAAAACCTGTTTCAATCCCTCAGCCGCCAGTCACACAACAATCACATGCAGGTACATGCACACACACACAGCGCTGGGATTTCTGCACACCTGACTTATAAAAAACAATTCAATGGTCCATTTTTTAATTCTAATTTATTTCTATAGCATTTTTCACATTTTGCATTGTAGCAAATCAGCTTTACAGAAATAGAGTAACACGGGTAAATGAAATGCAGATTACATGAAACGCATTACTTTAATGCAAAAACTAATTACTGCAATTTTTAATTTAATTTGTGTATTTTTTTGCATCAGTGCTCTTATTATGTACTATTTAAGGGGGTGTGGCTAAGAAGGGCCAGTTGTCGGGGCGGGGCCTAGAAGGGTATGGGTAAACTTTATTAAACTTGTGTTCAGAGACTGAAAAAAGTGTTAGAACTACGTAAGATTATGCGGCATACTGTCACCGTACATTTAGGTGCTGTAAAAGAAAGCAAACCAATATACTCATAGCATATAAAACTCAACATTACTACTGTTACTACTGACATACTGCTCTCCTCCTGTCAGCTTCGGTCTTTCTCTTTGTTCTCTCTTCTGTCACCAAGGTGACCCACGTTTTACATCGCATTATCACGAGCTCATAAACCTACAGCGCTTGCTTTACGCCTTTAATGCAATCCCATTCAGCTGTAATACAATTTAGCTCCGGCACGACAAGAAAACTCCCTCCTCTACAAGGAAATTAGCATCATTACGGAAAACAATGCGGCCGATATTTACGGCCGAAGTTATAAATGGTTTGTCTCGTCGCTTTCGTGCAGGATTAAGGAGGCAGGCGGCCAAAAAAGCCTAATGTATTTAAAGTGACACATTAAATGGATAAACAGTAGCTTTATCTCCAAAGTACATTGACTTTTGTTGAAACGCAGCAAAATCCCATTAATGAAGCAGTCGGGCAACCGATTACACATCTCCACGTCTCTTGGGGCAGAGCCACCACGTAGGAGTGAAAAGCAGGTCATAATCATACCCAAATTAACATCTCTGAACCTGGAAAACCATATCGAGTCTGAACTTTTCTCCATAAGCTAATGGACTACTCCAACCGCTAGGCGTATTTCTTTTATTTATGTAGTTAAGTATTTATGATGTTAGTCTTTATTTAGCAGGTTTAAAGTCAAAGGTTTTGTGTATGTGAAATAAATTCATTCTCGGCAGCAGAATTTTTTCTCTAATTGAAGAATACTTTATCACAGATGAAGACCTATTTAACTTCAGTAGACGCGAGAGCCACATTCCAACCGCAGCAGAACCAAAGGTCCTTAAGTTATTAATAATATATATTACAGTGCTAATACAGGAATAGCAAAGAAATTTCAGCTTGTGAAGAATGTGGGCAGCAGAACGACTTCTGTGTTTGTGCAAGAATAATATCATTCATCAAAGTCCATTGTCACTGCGCTTTACATCTCAGTTTGCTGAACAACCAACGCAATCTCATGGCAATCCGTAATAATTCGTAAGACCACACTCGTACGATTTTGTATGATTTGCTTTCACTGTTTTAAGGGGTCAGGGGTTTCATTTTTTATTTTCTTTTTTTGCTGCTATGATAATCACTCACTTCATACTAATTAGTTAAGTTGTAAAATATATACGAATTCCCGTGAGATCAAGCTGAAACAATAATCCTGATGCAAATGCAATGACATGAGAATTGACAGGAATTATCGTGTCAATTAAGAGAAAATGCTTCCCTGCCAAAGACGAGTTTTTACGGCAATCCATATTTCTGCTGTTATCCACTAGGTGTCGCTCTTATCCAACTTATAAAACACTGAAGCATCCACTGATCTAAAAACAGTAAAAAATCTAAAACTTTGTATGTTTTGATCTTCGTTCTGAATATGAACTAGGGCTGGGCGATAAAACAATATCGATATGTATTGTCGAAACTCCTTTATCGATAACGACAGGAAAAAAACGTTCAGTATGACGCCTGTTAATGCACTGCTATAACTGCATCGCACTATATTACATCGCTGTTCCTAGATCTTAAACAGCCTATTATATGCCATACAATATGCAATACAAATAATTTTTTTATTCAAATTATTACTCCACCAGGCCGTACTAATTTGGCGACATTTACAGTACATTAAAAAAAATGTAGGTGAAGAAAAACATTTGCTGTTCCACCATTGCAAACAAAGTTTAGAACGAACAAGAAACAAGAACAGGAATCAAACATTATGGTGACAAAAATGCTCAAGAGAGAGCATTTATAAAGTTTATTTAACACCAATGTCATCTTTATGTAAGATATACACTTTCTTTCTACTGCTAAACTAAAATTGTTTATTGTTTACCTTAAAGCTCACGTAACACACGCTGTTTCTGCATTTCTGATGTTAATCTGGAGTACCTATAGAGTAGTATTGCATCCTTTATATCTCTGAAGAGTCTTTAGTTGAATCAGATTTATGAAAGAAAGATTAGCTTTACCGATTCTTACCGATAACACACGAAAAAATGAAGAAGGAGGAGTTACTACCGCGGGAGGAGCGAGTACGAGTCATGCAACACTATACAACACTTATAACTTATGATTCACTACATGTTTGTGCCATTTATATAATATGCACACGCCTATTTCCAACATAAGACAGAAGTCTTACTTACCGCATGCAACTCGTAACCCGGTTGGGAAAATCCAGCACATCAAAAACACACGCAAAACTCCAGATAATAAACTATATCTGTTATTTTCATAAGACTGACTTTCTTCTCCTTACATCCAAAAACACACTTCATCTTTTGTGCCATTGTTGAGTTTTGAAATTAAACAAAGCTGTCGCGTGATGTGATGTTTGTAAGTTAGCGTCTCCCGCTGATTGACGGGTGGGCGGGGTTTTCCGGGGGAAGTGCCCATATAAAGAAGTGATACGTACAGAAAACCCCTGAAACGTCAGCTGGACCTGTAATCGAAAAAAACGTTTGCATTCGGCACAGAAATACTCTGTAAGACGCCCAACTGCTTTTTTTGACACTTTGCCTACGTTTAGCACGAGGAAACAACTCTATAACTGTGTTAATAAGTCAGAATGCATGAAATACCATTGACCCCCCCCCCTTTAAGAAGTGTTAAAAAAAAACATACAGTGATTAAATTAAAACTTTTTCTACTTTTTTCTACTTTTCTAAGCTTAAAAAAAATTATAAATAATTATCGCTATCGAATTATAAAACACGTTATATTGATGATAAACATTTAGCTCAATCGCAACAAAAGTCCTATAAAAATGCACTTATCTCAGCTTCTTGCTCAAAATTTTGTATTTTCGGAGAAACCTACCCATATTTGAGAGGTGATAAAAAGAGAAGATAAAACGGTTTGAAAGCAGAGGGTCTGTTTTTCATTTGATATATTGTATTTTTATATATTAAAAAAAATAAAAATCGGAAGGCACTTAATGTTTGTGAAATGCTGGCACTGGCTGGTAACTTGGGGAAAGTGTTAATGGGTTCACAAATGAATAAGAATAATTTGGAGGTTTGATGGTCTTGCGATACGTCACTGAGGACTGGTCAGGATGATGACAGCCCAAAAGGACCACATAGTAAAGGGCAATAGGATGGATGTGGCCCATGAGCCACCTGTTGAGTAGTTTCTACATTACATGATTGTCAGGAAATTTCCTTTTAGTGTTTTCCTTCAGTGTTTTATAAGCATTTTGGGGAATACTGTACCCATGACATGATCTGTATAAGTGAAATCAAGATGAATCTGCTCAATCTCTGCCAACATCTAAAGCAACAGAAGGGAAAGAGGACATATGGTGCCCGGAGGAACCGCAGAGAAACTGTGTGCTTCCTCTGACAGGATATAAACATGAGCACAGATTCCAACTAAACACACACACACACTAACACACAAACAGATCACATTGATTTGCCGTAACATTGCATCACATGATAACCAAAAATTAGCATTTTCTGATGAAGCTTGTCACTGTTGCTATGGTGATGCTATGCTGTTGCTAAGATATTCTAAATGGTTGTTGGCCATGTGGTTGGTAGGATGTTCTGAAAAGTTGCTAGCAAAGTAAAAACTCAACAAAGTTAGATGATGCAAAATATAATTTCCGTCCACAGCACAACCGAAGCACACGGCCGTTAAACATTTAGGGTTAAAAATAACTGTAAAAGTACTGTAAATTATGTTAACTAAATACTTGTCACACACAAGACCTCAGGTGATTGGTTGAGATCAGCTTTGGCCCTCGCCCCCAATATCTCTCATCCCTTGGACAAGGGTTCTGAACGGCTGCCAAATTCAGTTCATGCATGGAATGAATATGCCAGATATGACCTTCATCACGCTTATATAAGCTACAGAGATTTAGGCGATACAAGATATTAAATGAGAATATGCAAAGAACTCACGACCATGCAAATGAATACAATACGGTAATATATGTTTAGTGAAAGAATTACATGAATATATGAAACTATAACTTGTAGAAATGACCTCCATGCAGTCTGCTACTGCAGATGAATGTTATTAATTAAGGGTCCTGCTGACCAAAGAAAAGCTGCTAATACTGTACACGATGATGACGAACACATGGCTTTTTATTAAACTTCACCGATTAGATCTGATTATGTTTTTATAGCATGCACCAATAAAAGGATTGAAGGTTATATGCCTTTTCATGCGGCGGTTACCTTGGACTACTCAAATGTGCTTTGTTTGCAAAGGTGATCTAGAAAAGTTGAAGAAATATTTCCTGCACATGTGCGCGAGAGCAAATGCATTGTAAACCTGCAGTCTTATCAACGGCCAGGCGGTATGAAACCTTTAAGAAATAGAGTTACGAAGCTAAAACCAATGTACCAACAGTTATAGACAAACTGACCAATCAAACTTGACCTGAAACATAAAACTGACCATAGAAGAAGAGAAATGCTAACATCTGCTATAGCGCCCCCTTTGTGGCAATGCATTTTGTGTGCATACATGAATTAATGAATCGGTGCATTATTAACTCTTTCCCCGCCATTGACAAGTTATCTTGTCAATTAGAAGAAAACATTTCCCTGCCAATGACGCTTTCCTGACGAGTTTTTACAGTAATTTATAATTTCGCTAGTATCCACTAGATGGCGCTCTTACCCAATTTATAAAAATCTGAAGCAAAAACTAATTTTACAAATTTTAAATTCTGTGTATGTTTTGATCATCATTCTGAATCTGAACCCCTAAACAAAATTCCTTAACAAAAATGCAATTATTTCTTACATTTGGGTATTTTTGAAGAAACCTACCCATATTTAAGAGGTTATAAAAAGAGAACAAATGAAGATAGGATGAAATGTTCTTTTATTTGATATATTTGTATGTTTATATATTTATAAAAGAACATTTTCCTGGAAGGCATTTTGTGAAACGTTTGTGAAAATGCTGGTGGGCAACTTAAAAAAAAAAAGGCTGGCAGGCATTTCATGAGTTAATCATGCGTCTACAATTGTTTTGTTAGTTTAGTGAATGTATCCCGGCAAAAAGTGCATCACTAGATTAGTAGGTAGAAATCTGGGCTAGTAACTGGAAGCTTGTTTTTCGATTCCTGGAGGTTGTGATTGATGGACCAAAGAGAGTTACTGGCACCAAAGCTGCCCGAGGGCCTCTGTCTGGCAGTAAGTGCATAAGAAAGTCTCTGCTTATGATAAATTAACTAAATAATGAATAATTGAAGATGTTTGCCAAGGCATGAGCTGCTGTTAATACTGTTCATGACTGAACCTCAATCTGATGTGTTAAGCTTCGATCGTAACTCATCCCGCACCATTCACACCGTGAACATCGATGACTCCTTGAAACATGAGGACTGTTAAGGAGAGAGGTGTGATGTCACTATGCTAAAGAAACAGACAAGCATCGCATTCCTCGCTCTAAATCACTCGCGCAATTTAACTTCGTGTCATGCAAATGTTTCGCTTGAGTTTAATATTTTAAACTTGCGCAAAGACCTGATTCGGGCGGTAAAAGTGTGGCCCAATTCGCGTCATTCGCATCTTCCTGCACGAGTTTGCGTTTATTTGCGTCTTTGCATTGACTTTGTATGTAATCTACTCGCTCAAATTGTTCAATTGGCATTTGGTGTGTAGGCCGCATTACAATTGAGTTAAACATTTATTTATGAGTTGTTTAAGTATGATTAGCCAATATGGAAACATCTGACCTCAATTATAGTGTGAGAGGTGCATGTGGCAACTCTTTTTTATACTGGTTAAGTCCATGTTGAGCCACAATCCGGTGTTTGAAACATAAAAGTGATCGAATTTAACAAAATACATCTAGTCTTGGAATCCTGAGACGTTCTGTAGCTGAATGAAAGTAAAAAAAGCATAAAATTGGCTGTCTAGCACACAAACAAAAACATGTCAAAGTGGCTAGATTGGTTTTGTTTCGGTCACGTAGGCACACAGTTTAAACCCTGTGAAACTCTTTAAAAAGTTTAAACTCCTACCTTTAAAACCTCTTAATCACTTTAGTTCAAGTCTGTAGTTTTGTTTCTGATTTATTTCTGTCTAAAGATCCAAGTAGCTGGAGAGGAAGAAATTGAACAAAGCGTCTCTATTTAAAAAGCACCAGAAAATAGTTCTTAATTACACAGCAATTACGCGACCAATTTAATTTAACAAATGTAGTCGAAAAACTCATTTGGACTATCTGCCGAATTACTTTTTTTACATTACACATCCGCTTTAAAGGTATCCTCAAACAAACCTTTTGAAAATATCTCAAATAATACACATGGGTGATGAACTGCATGTTAAAGTGGTGAGTTTACCTGGTTAAACCCCGATGACGTTGAGTTGTACAACAGCCAGTAAACATTGGCAGAGAGTATAATCTGTCACTGAACCTTCCAGACTCCTCATATAATAAACCCACAGATATTTTATAGTAAAATCCAAATATATCTTACTCAGAAGTGAATATGTCAAACCAGACAATCTGAAGATTAGCAGGCAGGCAGTGGATTTATTATTTGATACGCTGCTTCAACCCAACAACACTTCATCAGTGGACTGTGACAACTTCTTCATTGACTCTCATTCAATCTGAACAGGAGCTCATCATCATCTCCGCTCTTGGTTGTCAAACTCAAAACTGGGGGATCGTAGCTGAAGTCATGAAGATAAAAAATGATCTAGAGCCATTTTCACACATGGAAAATGTCTCCTGGATTTGTCTGGGGATTGTTTTATTTTGGTTTATTTACACTGCCAATGATTTTTCGTGATCTGTGCATGCAAGATGGCTGATGTTGATCGTACTTTTATCGAGAGAATTACTTATTTGTATTTGGTCACCTTACTATAGGGGGAAAATAGTTAAAAAAATGGCGGGAATGCCACGGATCGATAAACGTCACTTGACTCAAAAGTGAAATTTTTATTCGTATTTTTAGTCGTATTTACAACTTACCAGGTTACCCAATGTCCTCACTGACACTCTTCCAAGCGAGGTCCTTTTTATTCTATATCAAGCATTCTTTCATGTTGAATGAGTGACTCCGGGCGGGCTGCCGCCACAGCAGCAAGCAGGCTCCTGATTGGTTAACGTGGCGCGAACATTTTTCAACTCGGCGTCAGACGCAAATTCGCGCCAAACACAAAATGCACAAAAAACACCATTTGCGCCTACTGTGCCAGACGTTCAATTTACACCATTCGCGTGAACTAGACACGCGAATGAGACGGAATCGCATCTAACTCGCCGCACTAAATGCCTCATTCGCGCCGCGAGACCTCCAGACGAACGTCAATGCATCTTTACATTGACTTAACATTGAAATCACTCACGCTTGACGCCTCTACCATGGCTGGTGTGAACGCAGCATTATACTGTAAAAAGTTGGACCAACTTAAAAAATTATGTCAATTGGTAATGTGAGACTAGTCCTAAACTAAAACCAATGTTTGAGCTGTCTCAACTGAAAATAACTAGTACTGACAGATCTAAAAATATATAATTGCAACTGATTTGCCTTGAGATACACCCCAGTAATGGCACGTTTATAAAAAATGCTTAAACATCTTAATTAAAGTCCTAGTCCTGGCTTTAGCTAAGCTTTGTCTGTGAAACCAGACCTAAGTAAGAACATTTTAGTTTATAAAATGTATTTTTTTTAGGTGTAAGTTTTTTTAACGTTTTTTACGTGCAAGAAAGCAATTTTCTGATTTGATCATAAATGGGGGCATGACGTGATGCTGGTGATCAATCTCTGTTTGCCTTGTTAGGGAGAAGCTCCTCGATCTCTGCTTTATTCCAGTTTGCAGAAATTTCTCTTCATAAATGTTCTGCATTAAAGGAATAGTCTACTCATTTTCAATATAAAAATATGTTATTACCTTAACTAAGAATTGTTGATGCATCCCTCTGTCGTCTGTGTGTGTGCGCGTGGGCGCTGGGGCGTGCTGCGGCGCTTCGATAGCATTTAGCTTAGCCCCATTCATTCAATGGTACCATTTAGAGATAAAGTTAGAAGTGACCAAACACATCAACGTTTTTCCTGTTTAGGACGAGTAGTTATACGAGCAAGTTTGGTGGTACAAAATAAAACGTAGCGCTTTTCTAAGCGGATTTAAAAGAGTAACTATATTGTATGGCGTAATAGCACTTATGGGAGTACTTCGACTTGGCGCAGTAACACCCTCCCTATCCCATTATGAGAGTGAGAAGGAGAGCGGACTTTTCAGGCGAGTCGACGTACTCCCAAAAGTGCTATTACGCCATAAAATATAGTTCCTCTTTTAAATCCACTTAGAAAAGCGCTACATTTTATTTTGTACCACCAAACTTGCTCGTATAACTACTCGTCTTAAATAAGAAAAATGTTGATGTGTTTGGTCACTTCTAACTTTATCTCTGATTGGTACCATTGAATGAATGAGGCTAAGCTAAATGCTATCGAAGCGTCACAGCGCACTCCAGCGCTTACGTGCACACACACAGATGATAGAGGGATGTATCAACAATTCTTAGTTAAGGTAATAACATAGTTTAATATTAAAAATGAGTAGACTATTCCTTTAAAAGCTTCAGTAAAAAAGTAAATGATAACTTATTGTTGCTATGACTCACATTATGGCATTTTTCCTCATTAAGGGTGATTTATAGTCGTGCGTAAGTTATACGCCGAAGCTACGGCATAGGCTATCCGTAGCCTGTGCGTAGCTCTGCGTAGCCTGACGTGCACCTCGCAAAAATTTTAACAGCGCGTCAGTTCTACGCGGACCGCAAGCGCTGTGATTGGTCCACCAGAACCCCTCCCGTCAGGTAAAAAAAACTGCGTCATAGGTATTTCCGTTTACGACGGTGAAAACAAAGATGAGCCAAGTTGAGGAGTGATTTAACTCAAACTGCAACGAAAGTCACTGTTTATTTACTTCCATCATTGCTGGTCTTCTCAAATCATACACAACAAGTTGCTGTTTCTTCTTCGTTTGTGTCTTAACTTGCCAAGCTGCTTCTTCTCTGACGGTCGCGCTGCTACTGTGGTTACACGCGTGGTTACTGCCTACCAGCGTGTGTTTGTACGTCGACGCGGAGGACGACGCAAAAGTATAAATGAAAACCGACGCGGAACCTACGCAGTCGCAGCTATGCCGTAGGACCTACGCACGACTATAACGAGCCCTTAACACGTTCAGTAAATGTTACGGCAATGTTGCTAGGTCCTCTTTCCGGGACGTGTTTGCATTCACACAGAAGGCAATTTTATGGGACTTTCTGGGATCGAATGTAGTTTAGTATTACTGTATCTAGTCTGATGTAACACAATCGTGTCAACAACATTGCAGAAAATAACAGTGTGTCTTTAAATCAGCTTGTGTCTTGTAATGAGTATGAAGACAGAAAGTGATGCAGCGCTTCCATTACAGAGACATTACATCAAGAGTTTTTTACCAAGAAAGTTCAGGAATTGTCTCAAATGACTTTTTTCAAAGTAAATTAGGCTTTTTCTTTGTTCTGGAAAACACTAATCTTATTGAATGTGCTATCTGCAATCTAAACAGCGACATTTACTGCGCTCGTCTCTTTATTGCATATTGGTTGAGAGAGACGGTCTGTTAATGGCATGTGTTTGGGGTGGAAACAGAAAGTTGAATTTTAAAAACAAGGAAAATCGATGCAGGGTTCATTACCAGGCTGAAGCGAAAGTAACTGATAATGATAAAATCAATTTCAATTTTGACTTCATATTGAGAAAATGCATTTCTCTGATATTATTGAGTCATTGTTAAGTGGCTAAAGAGGTTCTTCTTGAACTGACTCAATGAGTCGTTGGTTCTGTTGGAGTCGAGCAAATGAAATAAACAGGACGAATAAGAGACGTGCCTGTTTGCAAACACAGGAGACACTCATTATGTGAATAAATGTCATATTAAAGTACATTTTCAGTCGGACGCAGATTAAACCAAATATGTTTTGCAAATATCTCAGTGCTGTTGATATTTATGAAGCACCTGACTGCTGCTTTATCTCCGGGTCATGGTTAGATTTCTGTTTTTATTCTTATACTCTTGATATTGAATTAATTTTCATTTCTATTCATCCAATCCCATCTGAATTAGATTTTCCATCAATAAAAGCAAACATGACCATCAGTGTCACAAATAACTCTCTAGCCGCACATTTATGCATTTCTGCTTAAAGAGTCGATTGACTAACTGCAGGAACTCATTTATTTGTTAGCAATCATACAAAATAAGGAAAACCTCTAAGTGCGTCAGACTTCAATGCCAATGAAAAGGTTAGTAGTCAGTAACTGAAATGCCTCATTTTCACAAAGGTCATTTTTGTCATTTCATTGGTATTTAACAAATCTGTCGTTTGCTGCAAACCCTGTACGTGCATGCAAGCTTTTTGGGTAAAAATATCCAGTTCTAAAAATGTCTTAAGGTAAAGGTAGTGCTGCACAATTAATCGCATCGCAATCGCGATGTCAGCCTGTGCGATTATATGACAGCAAAATATTGCAATTATATTAAATAAATAAGTGTGTGGACTTGTTAACACAAACTTTCTGATAACAGTTTGATGATTTTCCTTGCTGTTTAAAAAAAAGAAAGAAAAACGAACAAAAAAGGCAGTGCATGTGTGGCATGCACGTGTGTGGTGTGCGTCGTCACTTGTGTGTGAACAGCGCGGAAATACCAGAGCGAAGATGGATGCAGAGGAGGTTGACAGGGATCTGGTAGCTAAATAAAAACTATGTTTGTTGTATGGTGGTATTTTGGATTTAGGATTACTGACACTGAGCAGTTGCTACATCACGTGGCAATACGAAAACATTTCTAGTTTTACAAATACACATTTTAGCATTATCACTAAACTGTGTGTGGATTTTCCTTAAAACCCATCAAGTTGACTCATGATACCATTTATTATAATCGCAATCGCACATCGCAATATTAGCATGAATAACCGCAATGGGAAAAATTATCCAAACCGTGCAGCCCTAGGTAAAAGGCTGGTCAATATGCTAATTCAAGAAAGCTCTTTTAACCAGGTTAAAAACTTGTAGCTCGACAATTGAAATGATTGGTGCCATTGTTCATCCCATTCATCTCCCATGCACTTAGAGTACTTTGCTAAAAAACAATCATTGTCCTGTTTAATGGACTCTGCCTAGGGGTGTAATGATTTATTGTGCAAATGCGCTTTTCCTAAATTAGTGTACTTTAATGAATTACAGTGAAATGCCGCCACATCCAAAAGCCAGAGGGCGCTCTCGTGCAGAAACTCCAATTGTGCCACCGAAGAAGTACCATTACAAACAATGGTGCTGCGTCTGAAACCGCCTACTTCCATACTATATAGTACGAGAAAAGCAGTAGGCAAGGCGAGTAGTATGTCCGAATACATAGTATTCTAAAAAGAGTATGCGAAAAGTACCCAGATGACCTACTACTTCCGGTTAGATTTTGCAGTAGGGGTGTCAACAATAATCAATTCGGCGATGCATCGCAATGCGCGCATGCACAATTCAGCATCAATGCAGCAAAGTGCCATAATCGATTATGTCACTGTTTATTTTCTGGCCTCGAAAGTTGTGAAGTTTCAATTACTTCTGGGGGCATAACAACAAAAATCAAGATGGCTGAGGCAGAGAGAGATGACCGCGATAGACGGGTAAATAAAATCGCACCATTTTCCATGGAAAGCGGACATATGGGCACATTTCGGATTCTACGAAGTTAAAATGAAACTAGATAAGACTTACGCTGTGTGTAAAATTCTCATCTCAGGTATATAATTGTCATTGTCTTAAAGCTGCTAAGCTTCTGTTTTGTTAAGAATAGTTGCACTTGACTTTACTACTTGACTGATGAAAAATTTGCCTTGTTGTGTACAGTCGAATTCTGATGCATCGCAATGTATCGTAGAATCGAATTGAATCGTTACCTGGTGAATCGTAATTGAATCGAATTGTGAGAGCAGTGCCAATGCACACCCCTATTTTGCGATGTGCATACGATGGACACTTCACTATCCCATAATGCCCCGGGAGAGGAGTTATCCAACGAAGGCATGTGGCTGTTTTCGCGCTGGAATTACATGGCGTGATGACGACGTATGTCACGTGATGTAGCAACATGGCAGATGTAGTATGTCCGAATCTCATTCATACTACCAGGATTCATACTATACAGTACCTACTGTTTTAATGGCAAGTAAGTAGGTACTTTATCTTATTCAGTACCTAATGTACAGCATGCAGTTTCAGACACAGCCTAGGCTATTCCAGGAAATGTCTATTATATATAAATATTTATATCGCCGTCCTTCAGTTTGTTTCAGGTATTTTCATGATAATAAAGAATATTTTGAATGATTTTGTTTAACGAGTGTTGCTTTTTTAAATGCACGTTAAAAAGTGAGCACAACTGAGATTTAATTTCAACAAACCACCATTATGGTGATCAGTGTTTGGATTTTATCAGCTCATTTGCATTTTAAAGGACACACCCAAAAACGGCATATTTTTGTTTACACCTACTAAGTGTCAATTTTAACATGTTATAATATAATAAATGATCTATATGGTATTTTGAGCTAAAACTTCACATATGTACTCTGGAGACACCAACGATTTATTTTACATCTTAAAAAAGTTTTGCAAATTGTCCCCATTAAAACACATGACACACAGCAGAGATGCTGGCTTTGATGTTACAGTCCCTGTTTAAATGTTTGAACATTTGGGCACATTTTAGAGGGCAGATCAGAAATTAAAAATCAGAGACATGTCCCGTGAGGTTCTCTTAATTAGTATAAAACCTAAATCTATTTTTCAGATGTCAAAGTTCACATGCATTGGTCCTCAATCCGTTTTAGCACAATACAAAAATGACAATCTGACAAATGAAAGAATGAGCAGCATGATAAACAGACTATTGGCTCTTGATAACAATACAGACAACAGACGACTCCGGGTCCAGTTTGGAGTCATCAGTTTGTCTGGGCTGATATTCAGAGAGAGTTATCTATTTTTTGACTCTTCATGTTCGTTTCTAAAAGCAGTAACACAACAATTTATTATTGAATTTGGAAGCTTAAGTGTTAAGAAGCTTTCATTGATTCTTGCCTTAAAATCACTCACAGTATTAAGTTGAACATACAGCCAATAACAACAGCAGCAGCGTTGTGTGATTTAAAGCATCAATCTTTTATTCATCACAATGTTTCTTTAAGACTGTAAACATTCTTCTATTACTAATGTAAAGTCTGTCTGAAAGTAATGGCTTTTCTGATATTTTATATTAAAGGAACAATCCTGCTAAATAAGAGATATAACTGCAAAAAGCAAGTCAGGTTTTGGGGTGTTTCATTGTAAATCATTTTAATAGGAAAAGGTAAATTGACTTGTACAGAGTTACATGAGCTGAATATTAAAGTCTGAACTCAATAAAGTTTCTGTCTCTTAAAGGAAAGACAATTTTTCTCACAGTAATTAAGAAGTACTCATTAAAAATGCATTGATTCCTCGTTTGTCCTCTTTATGTTTATGCGTGGACATTTATGTTGAAGTCTGTCAAATATAATTCATTTAAATCCCAGTGTTTATGTATGAACCCCTGAGTGTTGCTGTGGGTTTTCACTGTAAATAATTATCACTTCATTAAAAATGTAAAGCCTTACAAAGCTACAATCTCCCAATCGATATAAAACGGTACACATGTACCTATAAAATATAGTTGTCGTCACAAAATTATCTTTCTAGTTTTAATATTTGAAGTTAAAAGTTTAAAGTAGGAGCGGGCGATTTTTCCAGCAACACTTTATTTGTTTTGCTGTTTGAAAGTCTCTACATCAGGATAGATAGCACTTATTTAAATATATAGACTATATTTACATATTTTGAAGGTGCAGGACCAAAAAATTTTCATCCAATCATTGCCTTCAGATACATTTTGTTCATCATGTGTAAATCTTAAAGTAAAATGATTTTATATGTG
The DNA here is from genome assembly GCF_027580225.2 of Misgurnus anguillicaudatus. Lineage (NCBI taxonomy): Eukaryota > Metazoa > Chordata > Actinopteri > Cypriniformes > Cobitidae > Misgurnus > Misgurnus anguillicaudatus. Next base: position 1,413,992 of record NC_073358.2, on the reverse strand, counting down.
AAATTAATGTTTTGCTATTTGGGCTAAGATCATTGGTCTAGTTTTGAGTGGCCACTGGACTGGTTTTGTTATGCAGATCTGGCAACCCTGCAGACAGATAAGCAAACAGCAGCTACCTTATCCTCCTCCTGAACACATGACAATGGAGAAGAAACAGCTACAACAAAAACATCTTTGGATCAAGAAAGAGCTAAAAGAAGAGTTCATGTGTTTTTGGAAGAGGGGTGGATTTGGAGAGCCCTCAGAAGGGAGTATGGGATGCTTTCAAAGATCGCTTGCTATTGCTAAAGCCTTTTAAAAAATGACCTACAGTAACTTTAAAGGTGGGGTGCATGATCTCTGAAATCCAATTTTGATATTTGAAATCACCTAAACAGACCCGCCCCACACATACACAACCCAGGCAACAATGTCATTTTGTAGAAACACCCCTTAATGCTGATTGGCTACAAATGTGTTTTGGCACTCAGCCCGACTCCCTTTTCCAAAGTGTTTTTCAGATATTATGCACTCCACCTTTAACCAAAAACAACATTAGGACTGAGAGGAATACGTCACACTATCTTATTCTCTCTCTCTCTCTCTCTCTCTCTCTCTCTCTCTCTCACACACACACACACACACACACACACACACACACACACACACACACACAAACACAAACGCACAAGATCTTGGTGATGAGATTAGAAATGTACGTGAGGAAACATGCTGTCCAAATCCATAAACGCTCCACGTGATTTTTAACAGCTTGTTCTAACACACCTACAGCTTTACAGAGAAAATGCCTTCCTCCCGTCGTCTGCGCTTCAGCTCTTCTCGTACTCGATCTATATAACGCTCTTCGCCAATGTAGATCTTGTCCCTTACTGTGAATATCTGCCCAGGCTCATGCTCTATTTCCTAGAAACCACAACATCATCCCACAGAGCTCATCTGAAGCACAGCAGCTCTGCAGACAGGAGACGCTTTGTGCGATGTGATTTATTACTTCAGGCTGAATGGAGGAGTATAGTTTTCTACTGTTCTGGGAATGGATTTTGTTTTGGAAGCGCATTCATTTTAATACTGTTGTGCATTCCACCGAGATGCATTACTAAAAGCATTTTAACACAATGTGCATCATTTCCAGGTCAACACTCCCTCATGGTACCGCACTGATAAATGTTGCAGCTCAGAAATTTAAATTAAAGTGTGCCGTCACATAAACATGAATGCTGAAAGTCTTTCGAAATGCTGGAGATTGCATGTGATATTTTGCTTGTATGAGTTTCCCAATCTTAAACTTTTAAAGGGGCCATGGCACAAGACTTTTTTAAAAGGTCAAATAAATCTTTGGTGTCCCCAGAGCACATATGTGAAGTTTTAGCTCAAAATATCATATAAATAATTTATTATAACATGTTAAAAATGCCACTTTGTAGGTGTGGGCAAAAATGTGTCGTTTTGGGTGTGTCCATTAAAATGCAAATGAGCTGATGAATTTCAAACACTAATCATAATGATGGTGGTTTGTTGCAATTAAAACTCAATTGTGCTTTTCTCTGCACTAAATGTCAGTGCTGTGGTTGGATAGTGCAGATTAAGGGGCGGTATTATTATAATAAGAGCTCCTTATTACATCATAAGCCAAATTTCAACAACCTATTTTTTCATGTGCTTGTAGAGAATGGTTTACCAAAACTAAGTAACTGGGTTGATCTTTTTCACATTTTCTAGGTTGATAGAAGCACTGGGGACCCAATCATAGCACTTAAACATGGAAATAGTCAGATTTTTTGGGGAGAATCTGCGTGCATATGGTGACGCAAAAGTGTGTGATATAAGATGTAGTATGCACTAGGGCTGCAACAACAAATCGATTAAATCGATAAAAATCGATTACTAAAAGAGTTGGAAACGAATTTCATAATCGATTCGTTGTGTCTCATGACGCAGAGACGTTTAATAAAAAAAAAGAAAAACTTCAGTTAAGCGCGGAGCGCAGTGAACACTCGCACTGCGTCCCAAATCGCCTACTTCCATATACTATATAGTAGGCAAAGAGTACAAGAAGTAGTGCTTTTCGTCTACTATATAGTATGAAAGTATGTGGTTTGGGACGCAGCGTCGGTCTCTCTCGCACACTGTTGCTTGCAGAGTTCGGCGCCTCATACCTGGCAAAGAGGTAAACAAACAAAGACGACACGCTTATGCTTTATGGAGCGACGACAGCGAGTAAAAAAAGTTTCTAGAACGAATAAAAACTCCAATGACAAACTCCAATGATATTAAACAAAGAAGAAAAACTTTAAGAGAGAGTTGTATGAATGCTTTTCCCAGTCATGGACCTGTATGTTAAATCATCGCACCGTCACTCTCCTGCTGCCCTGTACTGCGCGCTCCAGCTCATGCCGAGCAAGGAGACGCACGTGCCCGACCCAACATATAATACAATATTCAGTAAGTGCCGCCTTTAGTTGCATAAACATCATCTTACATTTTTTAAGGCGAAGTAATGAATGGTGTATTTGCATTTTGCGCGGGAGTAGAAGACGCATTTTCCGTTTTTGAAGTATTTGAAAATAATGCACACCTTGCTTCACGATGTGCACACTTCACTTCACAATGATTATTTTTGAATAATTCAAAAGCACGTTGTTAATTATTCCTTACAGACTATACAATGGACGTAGCCCAAAGTGGGCGAAGACGGCAATCGCCATCTTGGCAGCGCATCACTCCTGGATAACCGAAAATGGGCATAGAGGTGATACATGTGTGAAGCTGAGGTGCCTGGGAGCTGAACCATGCCCACCTAGCTCGACGTTGGTGACAGCAGTGGCAATCCACCTGTCACTCAAGTGGCCACGCCCTTAATTATGCAGAACTTTTAAGGGACAGTAAGTAAGGTTTTAAGTATTTTATTAGTAAAATCAATGTATTTATTCATAAATATGTCCTTGTTGGTGTCCAATGACCTCTGCCAATTATCTGACTTTTCTTTGTAAGCTTAAAATTTCTTCTCTTTACTTACATTGAACTTGTAAGTCCAAGGAGGCTTCCATGTCGTTCCGCCATACTGATAAACTATAAAAGCAGAGAGGGACAAAAAGCACTAAACTAGCAACACGTTTCCACAACGCGTTTTCATTCAAAACACGTGAACCAGCTGAAATGCACAAGTAGATCAGTGATTACATAACGGCTACCGTAGTTGCAACACCCATTTGGAAAGGCGAGGCGCTAGAGAGCACTATTCGTTTGAATGCAAAATACAATTTCACCACTAGATGGGGTAAATCCTACTTACTGTCCCTTTAAGGCTTAACATAATATTAACAGACCACTTTTTGTACCAGGCTGTAAAAATATGTGTTCTGCTGTAAAGTTGGGTATTTTACCATGGGATTGACTCCCTTTTGGAGCCTTTCTCTAGCAGCCGGTGGTTGAATTGCAGTTTAAGTCACGTCTGTGTTTGGATTTATGAGATAAACCCTACCATAGTAGCCTTACTGTATATAATCAATAAACTACTGTTTTGTTATGGTCTGACTGTTAATCTGACTGTTAATCTTTCTATACTATACAATTTTAGGTCAGACTTTAACAAGCCAACATGAAACTCTGTCATTAATGGTTACCCATGTAGTTTAGAGATACGTGTCAGTGTGATCCCGGCAGGAATAACTGAAGTGTGGTGCTCAGGATCCCTGCGGTCCAGTAAAGCACACATTCATACATACTGTACACAAAACCCCAGGGTCTCCCTTCAAGAGAAAACCAGACCACCTACAGATACTGATAGTGAATCCCTGCTGTACGAGACTTAATCCAGCTCTTTGGAGTCTGAACTCAACACAGAAGATGAGTGGAGACCACTGACATGACACAAATCAACAACATCTAATGTGAAAACTAAAGAGTATTTGGACTTCTCTTAAAAAATCACATAGAAGAGAATGAAAGACAACAACAGGGCTTGTTATTTGTAATGCAGCCTGGTCTGAGTGATTTAAGATGTCAAATGTGTCCCTAGAGTACGTATGTGAAGTTTTAGCTCAAAATACCCCACAGATAATTTATTATAACATGTTAAAATTGGGTGTGTCTTTAAAATGCAAATTAGCTGATCATGCAAACACTGATCACCATAATGGTGGTTTGTTGAAATTAAACTCAATTGTGCTGTAAATATTTTTTTCTCTTTCTCTCTGCACTAAATGTCAGTGCCATGGTTGGATAGTGCAGATTAAGGGGCAGTGTTATTATAATAAAATCCCCCTCTGACATCACAAGGGGAGCCAAATTTCAATGAGCTATTTTTCTCATGCTTGCAGAGAATGGTTTACAAAAACTAAGTTACTGGGTTGATCTTTTTCACATTTTCTAGGTTGATAGAAGAACTGGGGACCCAAATATAGCACCCAAACATGAAAAAAGTCAGATTTTCATCATATGTCACCTTTAAAAGATAGTTCACCCAAAAATATAAATTCAGTTGTCATTTATTTATTATCAAGTTGTTTTAAGCACCATTGATTTTCATAGTATTTTTCTTTCCTACTATGGAAGTTAATGGTGTATTGTTTCCTTAATTACAAATATCTTTCTTTGTGTTCAGGAAAACAAAGAATTTGAAACAGACTTGTAACAACGTGAGGTTGAGTAAATGATGACAGAATTTTCATTTTTGGTTGAACTATCCCTTTAAAGTTCTGCATAATTTAGGGCGTGGCCACTTGAGTGACAGGTGGATTGCTGCTGCTGTCACTACTTTCAAGCTAGGTGGGTGTGGTTTAAGCAACCAGATGATGCGCTGCCAAGATGCAGATGGCCGGCCCCGCCCCCTTGTGCTTCACAAATGCGTTCAGAAACATCACAAGTGACATCATGTATGTCTATGTTTAATACAGTATGTGACGAAAACCTAGAAATATTGATGACATCAACCAAAATATATTTCTACAAGTTAAATAAATCGACAGTTAAATGCTTCAGGGTATGGATGAAACATTTTACAATGAGAGTTCAGATTTAAAAGCTGTAATGTACACATTATTATTGCACATAACTGCAATAGCTAGATTATCATATATAACAGATTTACATATTTAAATAAAAAAAATTATATAGTTCCTATCCAAGCAAGATGAATCAATTGATAAGTTTTCAGTTTTTCAGTAACTGTAACAGTTCTAGTATTTCTTAAACTGTAATACCTTGTGTAATAACAGACTTTCCCCAATAAAATATTTATGCCATGTATAAAAAAATAATAAAGAACATATCCACAGCAATAAAGTCAATGTGAATGTATCCTACAGCCCTGCTTCTGCCAGCATCTGCCATCCCAAACGGGAAGCAGCGTATTGAGTGGGATTCTGTTGGCCCGCGTCGCTATATCACATGACCGCAATAGATGGTCTCTGTCATCTGTTATTAAAAAGATGCTTCATTTCCCGCTGGGATTTGTGCCGGCTAACATCTCAGGCTCAGACCTGCACACTACACTGCTGTTTTAAACCTGAATAATAAATACAGACAGGCAGCATTCTGCCAAAACACACAAAGCAATACAGAACGAAAGCATCTAAAGATTAAAAGAGTTCAGTTTAACTAAATCAATGACTTCAGACAAAACAGTTCATCCCATTTTACACATTTCCAGACCCACCATTACAGATGATTTCATGGTTAAATGGGCAAAATATTGAAAACGCTGTAAAACGAGGTCCACGGGTCAACTGTTTTAACAGCTGATTTTCTAAGAGAATTATTGCAGATCACATAAATGCATAAATGAAATTATTGCAAAAGTGCAATGTACTATAACGCATGCAACCACAGTGTGCTTTTTGGGGAGTGATTAGCATTACTAACATACTAACAATACTTGTCTATAATTGCGATATTAAAGGATTATTCCACTTTCATTACAAAAATCCTGATCATTTACTCTCCCCCATGTCATCCAAGAAGTTTATGTCTTTCTTTGTTCAGTCAAGAAGAAGTGAAGTTTTTTGAGAAAAAACATTCCAGGATTTTTCTTCATATAGTGGACTTTAGTGGAGCTCAAAGGACTCTAAACAATCCCAACTGAGAAATAAGGGTCTTATCTAGAGAAACCATCCTCATTTTAGCCAAAAAAAGTACTTTATAGCCACAACTTCTTGTCTTGCACTAGCAGTGTGATGCGCCAGCACGACTTTATGGATTACGTAATCATATCGAAAAATGCACACTTGTGGATCATTTTAAACAATAAACTAACACAAAGACATTAATTATTATCAATCCACATACAACAACGTCTGAATGTTCCTCTTTTTCCACACTGTAGCGATAGTTTGACATACGTCATGGACCTGTCGACATGATTACGTAATATGTAAGGTCACGCTGGCGCATCACACAGCTATGCCCCATTTTGAGATTGGCCTATCGTCAGTCTGTGAGATCGCTGATACATGATAGTATCTGGGGCCGGGGCAGTAGTTTACTTATTTATTTATTTATTTATTTTTTACTTATTTATGACAAGTCCCTTGATTGGTGGACAAAATAAGAAGCAAGGGCAACACTGTCATGACTGCAACCTTTTTAAAACTGATGCCCATTATTCCATCCGGGTCATTAAGTCCAGGTGCTCTAAAATTTCCTGCGTGCCAGGGATGGAAACAACAAACTCGCTCTGCCGCATAACAACCTGTCTAATGCAAGGAAATGTCAGAGTCGCGCGTATTACAGCACAAGTTCAGGTGTTAGAAGGAGTCCATGCCGTGCGCATTCAGGTCCGAGCAAAAGTCCAAATTGAGTCCACGTGCATGCGAGAAGGAATCTGCACGCATTACAAGCTCTCTTGCGCAAAGTAAAGCCCACAAACTCTCTCATGCAAGAAAAAGCATGCAATGTGCATGTTGATGTGAAACTATGATGATGATAATAATAACAACCGCCAAATATCATCATGAAAGACCGCTATTAGTGATATGTCTGACGATCGTGGATACACGATACTATCATCTATCGGCACAACCCCCTACTTGAGGTCCACTAAAGTCCATTATATGGAGAAAAATCCTGGAATGTTTTCCTAAAAAAACTTAATTTCTTCTCGACTAAAAAAAAAACAAAGACAAACATCTTGGATGACATGGGAGTGAGTAAATTACCAGGATTTTTTTATGAAAGTGCAGTAATCCTTTAACAACTCCAGATAAACTCACCCCTAAACGACACTAAGGGCCCTATTTTAACGATCTAAGCACATTGTCTAAAGCGCACAGGGCAACGTCTAAATGGGCGTGTCCAAATCCACTTTTCCTTATTTAACGATGGAAAAAATGGTTTGTATAGCATGGTCGAAAAGGGTAGGTCCTATTTTTTTAATGATAAATGGGAGTATTTTGGGCGTAACGTGCAATAAACCAATGAGAGTCTCAGCTCTCATCCCCTTTAAAAGCCTGTTGCGCTGGCACTATGTCTAATCCCTATTTAGATGAAGTTGGTGAAGCAGCTCTTTGTGCCTTCTAACGTCTCATAATTAGTCCTCATTTATGTCCAAGAGACTCAAAAATAATCTTTTACATTCAATCCTTTAATCTTTCATTTTTAAAAGCGTTTTTGTGCTGCTGCGCATTCATGTATGTGATAAGCAAACCCGCGTTGTCGTCTCGTTTAGGTGCATATTACTAATGCGCTCTTTAAATAACAAAAAAACATATTGCGCCATTGACTTCAGACTTTAGAGCAGGTTTTTGTTGGTCAATGGTGTAGTCTATTTTAGTTGCCTCAAAATAGCAACGTGCCAACAATGCGCCTGAACACACCTCGTTTTCAGACCAGAACGCCCATGGGTGCAAAAGGGGGCGCAAATGCATTTGCTATTTAAACAATGCAGCGCTAAACGTGAAAATTATAATTGCGCCGGGTGGAAATTAGCAAAAGACACTTGCGTCGCGCATTGCGCTGGGTGTAAGATAGAGCCCTAAAAAAGTAGCCACTAAAATGCACAGTAACTAAACATCTGAATGCAAATAAAAGTATTGAGTGTATGGCCCTGTCCACAATGCAGATAAATTCGGTTGTCACTTCACCTTCACTGCTCAATCTTGGTCTCTATACAAAGTTCGGTATTTACATGATTGACAACCACATTCTACTACCAGATTAACTACTGCAAAACACAGGTAGTGACAACCGCTTTTACAAAAAATCAGTTGTTGAAGTATTTAAACATGCATCACAAACATGACAGGTCTGTCTTCTGAGAAAATAAATACCCAGACTGCAAAAAACTTGTGTGTGGTGCAGACAATCAGAGGTATGAGCGTTTACTTATGTGTTGATGGAAAAATGGCAAACAAGGAAAAGCTTTAATAAACTATTTTTTACCAAGGCAAAAACAGATAAGCACCAAAGACACATGGACATGGTAACACTGCAAGACAGCATTGTGTGAAGAACTCTCTCAAAAACACATCACCTCTGTAGACGATGCATATTAAAATTGCAGAACACAACGCTGTAACATTACTTTGGTCAAAACAGCAAATGGTAAACAGGCGTGAGACAGCGAACGTTGCTATGGTTTCATTTGTGTCAATCATCACATTTTCTATTTTCAATGCAAAGTGACCAAACGTCTATCTATAAACACCGTGGGCACAAGCAGCATGCCACGTGAAAGCAAAAGTGGATAAGCAGATCAATGGAAGTGTTTCTAGGCTCATTTGTTGCAGACATAGACAGGCACAGACTGTCAGTTTTGCTGTATTGGCGTCCATCTGCCATGTGGTTAATTATCTGTTCCGAATGTAAAACGCAAGAGCGTCCGGTGGAGTCAGGAGATGTCCAGTGCTGACATTGTCTCTCTCTCTCTCTCCTTCAAAATGCCAAATTCAAGTGATTTGAAGAGCTATCGAGGGAATACAGCAGATCCTCGGATGCCAGCCTAGCATTAGCTGCACCGTTGGCACTGTCACGCTCGACCATCAGCAGGGTTTCAGTGTCAGACCTTTGTACGAGAGCGACACTTAACTCCGTGGGGAGAGTCCTAATTGGCCCAAATCTTTTTTCGTAAGCACATTCGGCATCTTCTCCAGAGCCGGGCAGGCCAGAGTTATGACTCGAACGATGGTTGGGATTGCAAGCGAATTGATTTTTGCATTACGATCTGATTATGGTTATGATAAAACAGCAAATACTGTAAATGACGGTATAACGTTTCAACTTTCTCAAGCGGTCGGCGTACTTAAACCTTGTAGAGATTTTCCCAGAAGTGCTTTACAAAAGAAATGTAGGCTTCATCTTAAAATGATGGATTCGACTGAAGGAGCTTTTAGGCCTGTGCCCGTTCTATCTGAACTCTATTATGTTGTCTTGATGAAATGCAATTCATCGATATCATTTCCCAGAATAAAACCAACTCTCATTTAAAACACACTGAAAGGAGTGGCTCTGCACATCAAAAATATATACAAGACGGACAGACTAACCAAAGGTTGGTCTAATTAAACTGTTTCTAACTAATTCAAGTTGCCACCAGCCGAACCTTAAAGCTCACATAACACACAATGTTTCTTCTCATCTCATGTTAATCTTGAGTACCTACAGTATAGAGTAGTATTACATCTTTCACATATCCAAAGAGTCTTTAGTTTTATCTTTAGTTTTATAAAAAACAGATTAGCTTTACTGATTCTTTCCGAATAAACCCAACCCCCTGAAGGTGTACTGCGGGCGGAGCTAGTCACGAGCAAGCAAAACACCCAAAACATTATCCCACTATCTCTGGATAACTTATGATTCACTACATGTTCATGTTGTTTACTTTAAATGCACTTACACCAACAAAACACAGACATTTGATGTAGTTTTACTTACCACCTACCCCATTTCAACAAAATCCAACGTTAAACAAACACACACGCAACAAAAACTCTGCCTCTACCACGGATAAACAAACTACATCCATTGTTTCCATAATGCTGGCTACTTTGAGAAGCTGAACAAGCTTAAATTTTCCTCACAAACGTCACCACACTTCTTTGGTGGTCTTAATTTTGCATAAGCTCTTTTTTGGTGTGTGCATGTGTGCGCTATTCTAGTTAAAATGCCCATATAAGGACTTACACTGTACTTCCTGCACTGAAATTGAGCTAGATTGTTACGTATGAATTTTTCATACTCTAAAAAACTTGTTCGAACCCTGGCAAAGTGCATTCAGCACAGAAATACTCTGTCATACCTTCAAGTGCTTTTTTGACACTTTGCCTACACTGTACCAGTTAAATTTTAGGGGGTACAAAACAGTTAACTGTACCTTTAAAAGGTACACAAAAGATCCTTAAGGAACAGTAATGTACCTCAAAAGGTAAAACATTGTATTATGTTTATATACCTGTAAATGTACAAAACGGTACCTTGGGGTACCATCCCAGCGACAAAAAAGGTACAGTTTTTTACCTTTTTTTCTGACAGTGTATGTTTAGCATGAGGAATACATCTCTTAACTCTCTCCCCGCCATTGACGAGTTATCTCGTCAATCAACAGAAAACTTTTCCCTGTCAATGACGCTTCCCTGACGAGTCTTTACGGTAAATCTATAAATTCGCTATTATCCCCCAGGTGGCGCTCTTACCCAACTTATAAAAAACGACCTAATTCAAGAACAAAAAAAAAACTTTTGTGTATGTTTTGATGATCGCTCTGAATCTGATCTCTAACAAAAGTCATTTACAAAAATGCTATAATTTTAACTTTTTGCTCAAAATTTATTTTTTAAGAAACCTACCCATATTTGAGTGGTAATAAAAGAGAAAAAAATGAAGATAGAATGCAAAGTTTTTTCAAATTGTTTGTTTGTTTGTTTGAAAGCAGAGGGTCTGTTCTTTCATATGATATATTGTATGTTTATATAGACGGTTTCAGCAGTAACAACATAAACAAGCGGCTTTCGTGGTCGACATGTAACTTCCGGTATACTCCGCTATGAATTAAAAAGTCCTTTTAAAGTAGCATATAACAAGCAAAAAACACGTAGATTACCTAGGAAACCAAAACATTTGTTATTTCAACGAGGTATTTGTTTAACTCTTTCCCCGCCATAGACGAGTTATCTTATTAAAGTGCCCATATTATGAAAAACTCACTTTTTCTGGGTTATTTTGTGTCTCTGATGCTCCCACATGCATACAAACTTGGAAAAAAATCCATCCATGCTGTTTTGAGTGAGATACACGTTTCTGAATGTCCTCTGCCTTGAGTCTCAGATTGCACGAGTTTAAACTCAGCGCCGTTGTTACGTAACTAGCCGTTTCAGTTTGAATTTTCCCGCCCACCACCCCACTCGCAGGTCTCCACCCACCAGGAGCTAGAGAGCACAGAGCAGTCACCTGCTGATATCCTCTATACTGTTGTCATGGCTCACGGAAATAACAGCACTATTTGGATATTATGGATTATACTCCTGCCTACTTTTAAAAACAAAGTTTTAACGCATGTTTATTGGAACCTAAAGAGTAATTTTATATACAGTTTGTTACGATGCAAATAGTCATCAGATTGTAGGCAATAAGACGTTCCTGCGAAATCCGGTGTAAACAACAGACTATGTAGCTATATTTCACGGATCATAAGCATGTGTGGACAAAAATGGTCATTGGATTTTTTTGGACTATCATGGATTATTCACACATCTGAAACAGACTTGATTCGATTTGCGATCGTTATATCAACACAAAAGGTAAGAAGTCACGTTATATTTTGCATGTTGTCATCTTCTGTCACAAACTACATGTATGATGCTAGAGCATCTGTATCTCAAAACAGAGACCATAAATTGATGCTAATCCCGTAAATTATACCTTTTAAATGTATAGTAATGTGAATAATATTGTTTAGACAGTAGGCTATATAGATATTTTTTGCAGGTTAGATAGTTTGCAGCGTGGTTTCGAAAGTTAAAAAAAATATTTAACGGCTTTATTTTACAATTCTACATGAACTAAGTAATAGTGCTTTGCCAAACTAAAAGTGTTTTGCCAAACTAACTGAGACCGGGCCTTACCGACCCGGCTTTTCTGATGAGGCTAACGTACCCCCGAGTCTCTATCACTTTCCCAAGATACGGTCCGGACCTCCCGCTAGCTTCTAGCAATTAGCACGCGGCCCACAAGCAGTATACATCCGTTTGAAATTTTTTTATAACGGGAATATGTTAGCCTTGTCCAGGGAAAACGAGTGTATTGTTGAGACTGCTACATCACAATTGACTCTGGAATCATTGTGTGTCATCAGTTTCTTCTCTTGGAGTGTACTTATTAGTGATACTTTTCTGCATGATTTGTCTGTTGGCAACATAAACCGTTAATAATAATAAAAATAACACAGTATGGTCTGTACTGCTCACGATACCACTAAGCACTCGCACAGGCACATGATGTTAGTAGTGGGGCGTGATCAAAGGAGCAGCAGCTCATAAATATGTAATGACTAGCTCAAAACGGCACAATCTGAAATGCCCTGAAACAGAGGCTACTAGAGATGGGTAACAATCTTTTCCTACAAGCTATTTCAAGCAAACAACTTTTGAAACATGTTTTATGGAACTCATACACCTATTTAACTTGTGGAAAAGCAGTCATAATATGGCACTTTAATTAATAGAAAATGCGATCCTGCCAATGACGAGAATTTCGGCTTTCCGCAATACTGTTATTATCCACCAGGTTAGGGTTAGGTGCACTTCCGCAACTTTAACAACCCCGAAGTAATGCCTCACGTGAAAGAGAAAGAACTCTGTGTATGTTTTAATGATCGCTCTACATCTGATCTCTATCAAAAGTGTTTTTGAAGAAACCTACCCATATTTGAGAGGTGAAAAAAAGAGAACTTATGAAGGTAGGATGAAACTGTTTTTCTGGAAGGCATTAAACTTTTGCAAAAATCATGAATAGCGCTGGCGCTGGCTGGCAAATAAAAAAAACCTGGCGGGAAAGAGTTAAGAGTTCTGTTTTAGCAAGTAGTCAGACCATTAAACAAACAAAAACCGGAAGTAATCGCGTCACCGCATGTGCGTCTGATGAAACGGTCTATATATATAGAAGACTTTTCGGAAGGTATTTTGTGAAACATTTGTGAAAATCACAAAAAAAATTCCCTCAGGCAACTTTACAAAAAAACTGGCGGAAAAGGGTTAAACGGCGTTAAAGCTGCAGTCGGCAACTCTGGGAGATTGAGATGATTTCGAATGTTTACAATTTCCATGCCCCTCTCACACTACCACCAAGCAACCTGTCTTTAAGCTCGTCCTTGTCAGCGCGTGTGCACCAGTATTTTTGTGAACGCAGTTTTTTCTTAAACAGTCTAATTTATGTTGTTCTATCGGAGCATAGTGTCATTTTCAGTAAATATGATCAAAAATAGTCAGAAAAAAAGTCAGAATGCATTAAATAGCATGAAAGGGAAAGTTCACATTGAAATGAAACATTAAGCATCACTTACATGGAACATAAAAGAAAAAATATTTGCATAAAGTGAAATATTTCTTCATATTAAAGTCTGTAAAACTTTAGAAATAACAAAGAAACAGCATCAAAGGTAGACTATAAAATGTATAAATGCTCTCTTGCTGGTTTCCAAGAGTCACACAATAGCTTAGTGTGAGGAACTGAAATCAAAACCAAAAATGTATATTCAGGTCATATTTCAACTCATCACAAATTAAAACAAGAATGTTTTACTGATAGATGATCAGGTCACATGATGCAATACCATGGTAAATTTTTCATTTCAGTGGTCGACAGCAATAGTCTACCCATTAACTTTCAGAATGATCTTTTGACAGAAATGCAATATAATCTACATACCAATATTATAAGTGGTGTATAAAGACCTTACATAAGGAACTGTATTGTTTTTATTACCTTTGAATGAGGCGTATTTATCTCCATACACCGCGGGTCTCTTTACATGGAAGGTTTGTACCGTAGCTTCTCTATGCGTTTGGAAAAGGAGCGGTGAGCTGTAGACTGAGCCGTTAGTTGCTAGTCACGATCTCACTGCTAGACGCCACTAAAAATCTACACAGTGGACCTTTTAAAGTAACTTACATGCAGAGCTTTTGTACACTTTTGATGCCCACCAGACCAAACCCATAGTGCTTGAGAGGACATTAGGGCTAAGACAAGCCTCCAAGCTCGCCCCGAGCACAGTAACTTAAAAGAGTGTTATGACCTCCAGTATACAGACACTGCTGGGAGACAGAAGAACCTTCAGGGTTGGAGAACCAGAGAACATCAGCTAACGTCCTCCTGACAGACCTCCGAGAGTCCTGGACAAACTGAAGATGAATGTCACTCAGATCCGTTTCACTCCACACACTGAATATAAACACTGTTTGTTTCAACATTGTTCCAAACACTGTAATCGCAGCAATTTGTGCCAACGGATGAGAAATGGAGCGATTTTACTGTGCGATTACAGTAAACAAATTAATGACTGCGTTTATGCAAACAGCGCTCCTAAATCATGCGAACACAACGGCGTATGTAAATTCTTCTTTGAAGTTATTAGCTAATTGTTTCTGTGGATTGGATGAAAGTCGGTTAAGACAACATTGAGAAGCTGCTGGTGAGCGCTGGAGTGAATTTCACAGAGGAGTAAAGAGAGCCGAACAGAAGGTCACATCACTTATAAATCTTTGGTGGCCCTTCTGACAGAAATCAATAACTGAGGTCTTGAGCGCATCTGCCTGATTCTAAAACATTTTATCATGACCATCAGTGGTCTCTCTTTCTGTGTGTGTGTGTGTGTGTGTTTTGTGTGTGCGTGCGTGTTAATAAAAGTGTGTGTATGTGTGTCTGTGTTTATAAAAGTGTGCTTGCATGCATGCGTGTGTGTTTATAAAAGTGTGCGTGCATGTATGCGGGTGCGTTTATAAAAGTGTGCGCGTGTGTGTTTATAAAAGTGTGTGCATATGTGTCTGTGTTTATAAAAGTGTGCGCGTGTGCGTGTGTGTTTATAAAAGTGTGTGCATATGTGTCTGTGTTTATAAAAGTGAGCGTGCGTGCATGCATGTATGTTTATAAAAGTGTATGCATGTGTGTCTGTGTTTATAAAAGTGTGCGTGTGTGCATGCATGTGTTTATGTTTATAAAAGTGTATGCATGTGTGTCTGTGTTTATAAAAGTGTGCATGCGTGCATGCATGTGTGTATGTTTTTTAAAAGTGTATGCATGTGTGTCTGTTTTTATAAAAGTGTGCATGCGTGCATGCATGTGTGTATGTTTATAAAAGTGTATGCATGTGTGTCTGTGTTTATAAAAGTGTGCGTGCATGCATGCATGTTTATAAAAGTGTATGCATGTGTGTCTGTGTTTATAAAAGTGTGCGTGCATGCATGCATGTTTATAAAAGTGTATGCATGTGTGTCTGTGTTTATAAAAGTGTGTGTGCATGCATGCATGTTTATAAAAGTGTATGCATGTGTGTCTGTGTTTATAAAAGTGTGCGTGCATGCATGCATGTTTATAAAAGTGTATGCATGTGTGTCTGTGTTTATAAAAGTGTGCGTGCATGCATGCATGTGTGTATATTTATAAA
This sequence comes from Misgurnus anguillicaudatus, assembly GCF_027580225.2. Lineage (NCBI taxonomy): Eukaryota > Metazoa > Chordata > Actinopteri > Cypriniformes > Cobitidae > Misgurnus > Misgurnus anguillicaudatus. The sequence continues at coordinate 1,398,403 of NC_073358.2, read as the reverse complement.
AGTGTGTGCATGTGTGTCTGTGTTTATAAAAGTGTGCGTGTGTGTTTGTGTGTGTGTGTCTGTGTGTGTTTATAAAAGTGTGTGCATGTGCATTTATAACAGTGTGCATGTGTGCATGCATGCATGTGTGTGTTTGCGTCTTTGTGTGTTTATAAAAGTGTGTGCATGTGCATTTCTAACAGTGTGCGTGCATGCATGTGAGTGTGTGTGTGTTTGCGTCTGTGTGTGTTTATAAAAGTGTGTGCGTGTGTTTATAAAAGTGTGTGCATGTGTATGTGTTTATAAAAGTTTGTGCATATGTGTCTGTGTTTATAAAAGTGTGCGTGTGTGTTTGTGTGTGTGTGTCTGTGTGTGTTTATAAAAGTGTGTGCATGTGCATTTATAACAGTGTGCATGTGTGCATGCATGCGTGTGTGTGTTTGCGTCTTTGTGTGTTTACAAAAGTGTGTGCATGTGCATTTCTAACGGTGTGCGTGCATGCATGTGGGTGTGTGTGTTTGCGTCTGTGTGTGTTTATAAAAGTGTGTGCGTGTGTTTATAAAAGTGTGTGCATGTGTATGTGTTTATAAAAGTTTGTGCATATGTGTCTGTATTTATAAAAGTGTGTGCATGTGTGTGTGTGTGTCTGTTTATAAAAGTGTGTGCATGTGTGTTTGCGTGTTTATAAAAGTTTGCGTGAATGTGTGTGTGTCTGTGTGTGTTTATAAAAGTGTGTGTATGTGAGTCTGTGTGCGTTTGTAAAAGTGTGTGCATGTGCGTCTGTGTGCATTTATAAAAGTGTGTCTGTGTGTGTGTTTTTATGAAAGTGCTGGGGGCAGAATTCCCTTTTTCTACCTTTTGCACATCACTTACATTATGCATTAATGTAGGAAACTGCAACATTGCAGGTTTGCTTTTCACCAATATCTCCTCCTCATCCTGACCTATTTGAGACTTGTGACACTCTGTATTTTCACATTACTCAGTTCATTTGTGTTCATCCAGCAGTCCTGCCGAGTCCTAACAGTAAGATTTCTATTGTTGCATGATAATATGCCACAGAGTCTGTGTGTTTTAATAAAACAGAAGTTGAAATGAGTAAAGATTGAGTAGAGCAGAGAGAGCCGGAGGCGACTGTGTCATGTACTTCATACATACATGAAAACAAATCTATTCTCACCCCACACTGCTTTCATCTACAGCTTACCCCGCAATGACCTGTCACAACTCAAATCATTCCAGCACTAAACACCCTTCACAACATTACCAGAGTAAAGTCAGTGTATATTTCATGACAAGAGTGAATATTTAAAGCCAGCGGGCAAATCACACGCAGAATATTTACAGACGACAGAAAGAAAGCGATGCAGACCATCAATGCAAACACTGTTTATCTGCTCCAGCTATAACTTACAGCATGTCTACTAGATGTTGACCACCCGCCGGGTGAAAGCCGCTGAGAATGAGTTCTGTGTCCGTGTGTTCACAGCTGATAGCCGATACAAGGCAATGAAACTCACCTATCTGCAGCTGAAGACATTACTGATAACAAATAACTCACTTAAAGCCAGAAGACACATTTCATTACAGACAAACAAACTAACAGAGGAGAAAATGTTGCAAACTTTTCGGTCATTATTCGTTCTGTTTCAAATAATTCAGGTTATTTCTCTCAACAGTGGTTTGAAATGGCTGTCTCGCTTCTTTTCAACAGGTTCTGTGTGAATGAATGAAGCAGCCTGATCTTACGGGTATGTCTTTTACCAGTTGGCTAATTTGTATGAATCGTACAAAAACATACAATTATTACAAAAAACAATATTGAAACCCCACCCCTAACCCCAGCATCACAGTGGCGAAAGCCAATCGTTTGAAAGTGTGTGCATGTGTGTGTTTATGAAAGTGTACATGCATGTATGTGTGTTTATAAAAGTGTGTGTGCATGCATGCATGCGTACATATGTGTGTTAATAAAAGTGTGGGCATGTGTATGTGTGTGTTTATAAAAGTGTGCATGCATGTAGGTGTGTATTTATAAAAGTGTGCATGCATGCATGGGTGTGTGTGTGTCTGTGTGTTTATAAAAGTGTGCGTGCATATGGGTGTTTGCTTATAAAAGTGTGTATGTGTGTGTTTAAAAAAAGAGTGTGCATGTGTGCTTATAAATAAATAAAAAAAACACCCCTAACCCCAGTAGCACAGTGGCGAAAGCCAATCGTTCGAATGCGGCTGTATGAATTTATACAAATTAGCCACTGAAATGAGCCACTCGAAGAAACAGCCAATCAGAGCAGAGCTCAACATTATTATTCATGACCCTTTTCAAATAAGGTAATAACAGACCATTTTACTCTAAAGGCAAATCCTAGGGTTGTAAATGGACATGTAAAACTGACTCTGGATATTTTTTGCACTTAATAAAGCCACAAACCTTCTATCAGAGAACAATTAAACAGATTATTACAATGCATTCTTTGGCACCTTTAATGTTTAAAAGATTTTCTTACATTGCATTGTGGGATTGCATTCTTGGCAAAGATACAAGATCCATTGTAGAATTTGATATTTTTATTACTATGCAGCCTAGACCATTCAATATTATTTTAATCTGTTTGGTTTGTCTATATTTGACCCAACCTAGGGTTAAAAAAGTATGTTTTGGCACAGAGCTTCTACCGCAATAATAGCCTAATCTTTAAATGTATAAAAGAAAAAATAAGATTCTCATCAATGGAATTAAAACCCCTCGCTGTCTACAGTGAGATATAAGAAGTGCTTATCAGCTCTGGGAGATATCACAGCATTATTATCAATATTTAATAAAAGGATTTTGATAATCTCTTTTACCTTCTCTGTAATGTGAGTGGACGCTGCCCGTATAAGTCACGCACAGCTGCCGAATAAATCCCAGCGTCCACTTGAGCAGATTAACTCAAAATATAATGACCTTCATATCTTGAGAGGATATCAAGCCCATAGGAGATGTGTATTAATCTTAAAAAAGGCAGTGTTTATTGAAGATAACCGTGCAAAGATTTGCTCAGTTATCTCCTGTTGGGATAGCATTCACAAAATACTTGCTTTCCAAATAATAAAGAGGATTGTGATACTCTGGGTGTCGGGTTTGTTATCTTCGAGGAAATAGTCCAAAACAAAAGTCCAGATGCATCAGTAATGCATGAGCACATTTGAGATATTATCAAGAGAAAGCTATCACCCCTCCTCCCGCGTGGACCACTTCCCGTCAGTAAATATGATAATGTTACACGATGCTCGCTCTCAAAATAAACATTATAATACGGAGCGCTGGCAGGCCTTTTAGTTGCTCGCTGGCATTCAGAGTCACGGACGTTTTTCTTATCATCAGAGCGCCAGCGAATACCAATGAAAGAAAATGCAGAAAGTATTTTGGATTGACACGCTTTGAAAAGCAGGTTTCAAAGCCTGAATTTCAGCTCATTTGTGTGGCTGCGCTTTAACCGAACGCTTTACCGTCACAAACACACACATAAAATGGATGAAAACACATTTCATAAACAGACAGCGGTGACTACCTGGAAATTGATTACGTGTTGAATAAAACGTGATCAAAATGCCATTAAAAGATAAACTGACCACAGTGAATTCAATTATCATTATCATGTTAAAATGTAATAGGTTTGAATTTTAAATGTCTTCTTGTAATTAACATTTTAAATGTTAAACAACTACTGCTTTTTGTTTAAATTAAAATATTAAAATGTAATTTTAACTTAAACTTATTGCATCTAACTGATATGACAATTCAAAGGTCTTTGTTTTCAAGACGCTCTCAGCCCTGTAAAATATCCGTCTGTTACTAGAACAGCACAAAACAGACCTACTCACCCACAATTCTGTTTGTCTAAGTGCTGCTGACCAAATACTGTTGACTAAAGACACTCGAAAAGTGAGCTTAGTATCCTTTAAACACATAAAAAACTGTGATAATTTTCACTTGCACAAAGACCAGGGCCGGCTCGTCCAACAGGCAATACAGGCGTTTGCCTAGGGCCCCGCGACAAGACGAGGGCCCTCCATGCATAAAAATTATTTTGTCGTTGCGCAAATCTCATAGACACGATCAGCAGACAGTACGTGCTGCATGCGCAGGGACCTTATTGATTAAAATAGGGATCACAAAGACGGTAGGTGAAAAAAAGGGATTGAACAACATGATAAGTTCCCCACACAACAATCTACAGATAAATGATAATAGATACAGAACCTTAGTATAAGTAAAGACATAAAACATTACAAAACAGGAACAGAATGGGCAAATTTGCATAATGTTAATGACGCGATGCCGCTTGTGGAGGTTTGGAAATGAAACTTTTTGGATTATGGGTAATGTAGTATCCTATAACAACGCAATTTTACGTTACATCTTTCAATAAAGATAAAAACAAGAATTATTTTAGTGAGGTTGCGGTGGTAGGCTTTGGCAAATGATGACATCAAAACGATACCTTTTAGGAGCTGAAGAGAAAAATAGGAAAGCAGAGAAAGAAAAGCAATCGCAAGGTAAAGGTAGGCCTATTTTCTGCTTTACATTGTTTAATGCCTATGCTAATTTAAAAACATAAAAAAACGTCCATCACCTTTTCTAAATCAACCCACATGAAAAAAGACTATTATACTATATAATTTACTGCAGTAAACTGTATTGTTAATTTAAAAATACACTATTGTAACAGTATACATAATACTGTATCACCCTATAGTAATTATTTTGTATTAATATCCATAATATTTGTATTGATACATACAGTACTGTACTTTTGTTGCACTAACAACATTGCTTAATATGTTGCACTTAATAAAAAACTTCTACACTTAAATATATACATTTTCATTTTTGTCTGTTTTAATTTCACTTGTCCAGTTGCATTGCTATGAAATTTTTTACATCAGTGGGGCCCATTTTCAAGGTCTTGCCTAGGGCCCGTTAACCCCAAGGGCCGGCCCTGGCAAAGGCGCGTGTTTACGAGGCCATCACGCTGCCCAATTTGCGTCATTCGCTTGCGTCTTTGCATTGACTTTGTATGTAATCTACTCGCACTAATCGTTGAATTCCTGTTGGGTCTGTATGCACCATCATAAGAAGAACCATTTTTGCTTTCTCATAAAGGTTCTTACAACCATTTCATTCATACCTATTTTGTAATGTAAAGAACTTTTTCACTACAAAAAACTTTTGTAAAACAAAAATGTGACCTTGGACCACAAAAGCAGTCACAAGTCGCACGGTTATATTTGCAGCAATAGCGAAAAATATACTGTATAGGTCAATCAATATTTGTTTAGATCATGTTTCATGAAGATAACTTTTACATTTCCTACCATAAATATATCAAAAATATTTTATCATTAGTAATATGTGTCACTAAGGACTTAATTTGGACAATTTTAAGGCGATTTTCAAATTTTTTTTTTTTTTGCACCGCCAGATTCCAGATTTTCAGATTTCAGTATTTCAGCCAAATATTGTCCTATTTGTGGTCGAGAGTCACATGTTCTTATGATGTTAAAGGTTCTTTAGAGAACCATTTAGCAAGAATTGTTTCATCTACTGTATGGCATCGTGGGGCAACTTTATTTTTGAAAGTGTACAATGAAGACGAATTCTACAGTCCATATATTTTCAGAGAATAGTTCCCTAAAAATGAAAAATAGCCCATAATTTCTTCACCTTAATGCCATCCTGTGTGTATATTTAAATCTAAATTTGTTCAGATAAAGAAAGAAACTCATATACACCTGGGATGGCACTAAATTAAATTTTTGAATAAACGATTCCTTTAAAAGTTAGGTTATAGATCAAGCAGAGTTATGGTAATAAATGCATCCTAACCTTTCCAGTTTATTGTCAAGTGTATAATGTAGATGGTTCAGGATTTATATGTGCATTTAAATAAAGTTTAAATATGATCTTTGTCTTAATGTTCTTCACTGTGAAGAAGTACCTTTATCTTTAATAGTGTAACATGCTACTATTCTTTGGCTACACCGGTTCAGCAATGTCTGGAGTTTCTACAACATTGAGTTTTTCACCTGAAGCAAGAAATCTGTGAATGCAGGAAATCACTCATTAAAGTTTGATTCAGCTCGGAGGAAAATACATCTGTGATCTTCTGACAGATGGTTTTCAAGACAATGAGAGCTGCTCGGGAGTCAAGTTAAATATAGATGCTGTTTTAACGTTTTGGGCCTCTGATGGGTCTCAATTGGGGCTCACAGATCGTATGCTATCACAAAATAAAGAATTGTGAGAGGAAATCAAGTCTTTATATAACGTATATATAGTGACAGCAGTGGTAAAGTAAAACAGCATCATTACAGAGATAATATAACATTATTATAGAGCTTATTGTAGTCTTCATCACCAGTTCCCCATAAAAAAGACTACTGTCTAGATGAAATAACAGTGTGATACTTAAAGTACAACTTGTATCGACATACAGTAAACAGAAAATGACTTGCCACATAGCCTACCACATTCAAAGTCACACAAATGTTATATCACTGAACTTAACTGCTACATTGCTAACATACAAATGTAACACATCAGCTTCTACTATGAATCCTAACTGACACACTGTATCAGTTTCTCTGTTATTATGTATCTGTAAGCCTTCTCTATTATGCTGAGGACATGCAAATCTAAATAAGAGTTTGCCCCTCGTGTGATTTCAGCGATCAGGAAGTGATGCGAATCTTCTTCATTTAATAACTTCAGCTCATTTGACGACTGTTCGTTTAAAGAGGGTGAAACAGGACGAGTCGCCCCATTCACCCCTGCAGGTGTGGTTTATATCTCGCTGTCACCCTGTTTGGTTAAATGATAGCGAGAGTACAGTCCCAGGCTTGTGTTTTTGAAGTATGTGCTATTTGCCTTTGTAATGTATTTGTGGTTTAGAATTAAATGAGGTTTTCATACAGATACGGATAAACTTTATTGATTTTCACTACATAGCTGACATCGAACAATATGCTACAACACAATAAAGTGTTCAATGTTAGTGCTCGGTCAAGCTTAATAACATCTGATAATACATCAACTGATATTAGTCCATGCTTTCTAATCTATCTGTGTTTGGTTAGCCTGCATGTTGGAAGAATGATTTGACTTCTGCTTCACATTAACAAAAAACTGGATGGTAAAATTAATGAAACATTAAATGATTAAAAATTGACAGAACTTTTATTTATTATATTATTATAATGTATTTATTATACAGAATATTTTATTCAACTATTCTCTAAAAAGTAGTGATGCACCGATGTATCGGCCGCCGATATTTATCGGCCGATTTTTGATGAATTTGAAACCATCGGCATATTGGCAATAGCACGAGAAAGGCAGATACTGATTGTTTATTAATTAACTGCATAAAGAAATCCATTATATGTAAAAAATGAGTTAATGTTGTTTATCAAATAAATGCTGAATAGCAAAAACCACCTTTGAAGGTTGTCATGTTGTCTTATTATATTTGTTTTAGCTTAATTTGTGCCTCTCTTATTATGTTGGTCAGTTGAATGTTAATTAGATCCAATCCATGTTCAGTAAAAATAATTTGATGCAGAAATAAACTAGCTAATAGACCAACTGTATAGTATTGTATACAAGTGTTTAATATCGGTATCGGCATCGGCCAGAAGTTGTCTGTTTAAATCGGCATCGGTATCGGCCCAAACAAATCCTATTGGTGCATCCCTACTAAAAAGCATTTAAAATCACCTAATATGAGAAATTCACTTTTAAATGCTGTGTGTGTACACAGTCACCAAGTAATGATAACATTTACCCACTCATTTTTTTAATCCTAATAAACCTCAACAGTCTAATCGGACGAGTTGTTGCCATTTTTTTTTCTGAGCAAACTGACATCACATTGCGCAGGCCCCCCCACAACCATCCACAGTCAGGTTATTCTCTCGTAGCCAGACCTTCAGTATTAAAGGTCTGGCTACGCGAGACTAACCTGACTGTGTATGGTTGTGGGCGGGGCATGCGCAATGTGATGTCAGTTTGCAAATCATCGTGTTTTTCGCTGCTTTATCTGGACAAAGCCCGCCCACGAGCTGTTTGACCGACATGTCAAACAGTCAAATACAGTTTGTTTCATCTAACGTCACGTTTTACACTTCCCACAATAATGAGCCGGCTGGCAACTTTAAAGTCAGTTATTGAAATAACCAGCTGCAATCGAATAGCATCTAAATAACGAGTTATCTTGTCAATTAAGACAAAGCATTTGCATAAAAAAGGTGTTTCTGATGAGGTTTAATGTTAATCTGCAATACCGCAATTATCCACTCAATTACTCAATTTATGAAAAAACTAAAGCCAAAACGTTGTGTACTAAACTCTGTGTATGTTTTTATAATCATTCTGAATCTGATCTCTAACAAAATTCCTTAACAAAATGCAATTATTGCAGCTTTTGCTAAAACTAATTTTATTTTTAAAGAAAAATACCCATATTTAAAAGTTTATAAGCAGAGAAAAAATATAGATAGGATGAAACGATTTCCCCCCGTTTTGTTTGTTTATTGTATGTTTGAAAGCAGAGGGTCTGTTCTTTCATTTAATACATTTGTGTGTTTATATATTTTTAGGAAAAAAATTCCTAGAAGGCATTTTGTGACCCTTTGGTGAAAATCACAAAAAATGCTGGTGGGCAACTTTTCAAAAAAATGGCTGTCGGGGAATGAGTTAACAACCGCCCAAATATCTGGCATCAAATTTTGTTTTAGTTTTGTTCTTCCGTGATAATGATATTTTGCTGTGCGAGCACATCGTGTCTCTCCCGATGAGTTGTTTTTCGGTGAATTGGGTGCGATGCGAGTTCTGTGTCACATTGTATCCTTCGATGTTTCAACTTGAGCAGAGTTGTATGCATTAGGGGCGGTTCACATTTTGCGTCTCAAAACACACGGCAAACGCGACCATTGGTTGGTTCTTGTCACATGACCTGCGGTGTGCTTGCGGCATTGTGAAAAGTTTCTAACTCAATGCGGTGTGGACGCACCTGGAAAAAACTAGCGCGTTGCGACCGCCTTGCTTCCATTATTAGCACGCAAACCGCACCCCTGCATTTGAACGAACTTGATCATGCAAAAGATGCGATATGTGAACCTCCCCTAAGAGGTCTTCACAGAGGACCTGGTGTTCAGGTCGGTCCCAGTTTAATTACTTCAGGTCCTGGGTCTAATTAACATTGCGTGAAAAAACAAAGTCAATCGGAGAACGACCTGCCGTGATCAGAGTCAGTCAGCGCTAACACGCTAAAGCTCAAGTGCAGTCTCGAACGTCCCTCTGGTTTCTTTGGCGATAACAACTGACTCTTGTTTTGAATGTCACCAAAGTCTTTCTTCAATTTTTTATAATATTTTAAAAATTCCATTTGTATTATTATTATTTTAAATTACATAATGACTAACAATACATTATAAATATAATTATATATACAATTAATAAATAGTATTTATATACAATATAAAAAGAGTATGCCACGTTAAAAGAACATTAGGATTTAAGTATGCGTTTGATTGAATGCTTGTTGATTTTTGGTGGTAAATTAATCATTAAAAATAATCAATTAATCAATAAATTAGTTGATAGATTAGTTGAATAGTTGTTAGTGGCAGCCCTAATATTATTGTTAACATTAAAGTAACATTAAAATGTTTCTGTGGTGCTTTGACAAACAGTGTCAGCTTTTAAGGTGATTGGATTTATGAAATATAATATGTGGAATTAATATAAAAGTTCAACAAATCAAAGTATTGTGTCACACATAGTTGTTTGTCACACGTATAGACCATTTTTTGTCGGCAGGTAATGATTGCCTTTTTCACCGGCTACCACCACAAGTATATTTCAGATGTGTGGAAACACTTTGAGACTAATATTACATCTTATAAACACTGCCATATTAGGTGACCTTTAAAGCACATCCATCATACATAGTTATTTCTTTATGTACTCAAATGAAGTCAAACTGACATATATCTTGTAAAACTGGACTCAATAGCTCAAATTATAAATCATTATTATAAGCTCACGATGGTTTTGATTTATAAAGTTACAATAAATAAAGTAATTTAAACAAGGTTATAGTCACAGCTATATTCTTATTTATTTGCATTCCAATTACAAACAAGAGACCCAAAATACGCTTGCACAACATACAACACTATCTACCGCGTTCACTGCACGTCTCCGAAACCCACGGCAGTCACGGAGACAGAAGAGGCTTTATGAAGGACAGCGAGCTAATAAATATGGATGAGCAGTTGTGGTATATAAACACGCAAGCCCACCTGTGCTGTTAACCTTTTTGCAACATGAGAAACGACCATAAATTCACAGCAACAAATTAGCATAGCCAGGCCTGACATTGCTCTCCAGCGCTCCAAACACACGTAACCCCCGGACGTCTGGATAACATGTGTTGTAATAACAGGAGGGTGTATAATTGGGTAGAGGATCAAAGCCGAGCCTGTGCCCGATAAACTCTCCGACACAGGCTAGATGAACACAGGCATACCAATGAGATACAGTACAGAAAAATGTCTTCACGTTTCTCTTTTGAAATAATGAACAAAGCCGAGTTACTTTGGTTGAAACTATTACTGACAAATATTAAAGAAAACCTCAATCTTCTCTATGTTTGATGATATTGCAGGTGCACAAATATTGTAAAACCCCAGCGTCATCCTTTTATAGGTGACATTTCATCAACGCTGAATCTCTTCATGTAAGAGTATTAAAAAGATAAGGTGATAATGTGGCATTAAATGGATAGCTGAATGTTCAATAGACCTTCCCGGTAAAAATCTGATCTGACATTGAAGTCATGATAGATCAAGTCGGGTTAAGCGGTACTGTTGAACTCTCTCTGGAAAGCACGCTTCTCTTACAGGTGTGAAATGGGCACCGAGTCAAATCTACACTACTGAAAATGATGTTTGAGAGCAGAGTCTGTCTGTACAGTACATACTGTCCTGAATCAACACCAATGTACCCACAGTGAAGAAAATAAAAGACTACTATCTTTATTTCTTTATATAAGACTCACAAAAACATATTAATACCGAAGTCTTTTCACAACAAATTCTCATTACCATAATGCATCATCTACATTTAAGCATTTGGCAGACAATTTTATCTAAAGCCGCTAGCATTGCATTTAATCTATATATTTTCTTTTATCAGACTTGTATGCATGTCCCCTTGGAATCGAACACATGATATTTTCATTGCTAAGGCAATTCTGTACTCCACATCCACACAATGCATCTCAAGGCCTGGGAATTGTTCACTTTTAATGCATACACGAAGTGCATGAGACACAAACTTTATCAGACTTTGTACCTGCACCGCCAGATTTCTGTAACCACGGCCGCGTGTATTTTGTATGCGCAGGTCACTTTTCTTGCAGTAAATCAGTTTATCTACAAGGTGGCAACTGAGGTGGCACTGATTCATGGGCACTCAATGAAAAACTGCATAAACAAGATGGACCACAACGCATGCAAGCTACATCAACAATGAAGGCCATATGTAAGGATTGTGCGCAAAGGTCAGAATGTATCCTTATTAATACAACAGTACAATGAAAGAGTGCAAAGATGTTTGTTTGCATGAGTTTTAACTTGTGGGGTCACAAGAGGCAACTTTCAGATCTCTCTGATGAAGCCAACACAGAAACTGCAATTCATCGACGGGCCGCTGGCAGCTGGCTTCAAAAGGGAGTCAATTCCCATAATCCCCCATGTTAAAATGCCCAACTTTACAGTAGAAGTTAATATGTTTACATTCTGGTACAAAAAGTGTTTTTGGTCTATATAGCAAATTTTTCCCTTCATGACAACTGTAGGAGGGTGAATATTTTCGTAACTCATCCGTTTAAATTTGATTAAAGGCAGGGTGCACGATATCTGAAAAACGCTTTGGAAAAGAGAGTCGGGCCGGCTACCAAAAAACACTTGTAGCCAATCAGCAGTAAGGGGCGTGTCTACTAACCAACATCGTTCCCTGGGTTGAGTATGTGTGGGGCGGGTCTATTAAAAGAAGGCCCAGATTATATTGGGGTAGGGTGTTTGTTTAGGATTTTAAATGTCAACATTGGTTTTCAGAGATCATGCACCCCGCCTTTAAGCCTTAAAGTTTTGCATAATTAAGGGCGTCGACACTTGAGTGACGGGTGAACTGCCACTGTTGTCACTAGAGTCGAGCTAGGCGGGCGTGGTTTTAGCAACCAAGCACCTCAGCTTCACCCACGTCCACCTCTTTACCCATTTTTGATTACTGCGGTGAAGCGATGCAAGGATGGCGACGGCAACTATTGGCTTCAAAAAAGCTCTTCACAAACCTATGGTTGACATCTCGGACACTACATCCATATTTTTTACAGTCTATGGGCGTCACCCTTTTAGACCTACTAAGCTGCTCCATACAGACCTCTGTAGGCCTGGAGAGGTATTGCATGTGCCCAATGCCTACGTACCAAGCGTGCCGCACAAGCCCTGAAAAGTGAAGCCAAAACGTCTCGATCGCCCCCAGTGACTGGTCCTAGTATAAGTCATAAACTCCGCCTCCCCCATGTTATTCAATGGGACTTGATACCAACAAACAATTTAATTACACTTCAATTATCTTTTTTCTGAAGCTGGTTTCTGTTACTTACTGTAGTTTTTATAACACTGATGTCAATTCAAGTGTTTGTTTTTAAAATAAGTTCGATTTCAGTTCGTTATTTAATGCTATTATCGGGACACTGGCAGCTTCACTTTTCACCAATGGAAGAGAGCGAACGGTCCATCTTTTTTTACAGTCTATGCTACATACACATTTCAGTAAAATAAAATATGCTGTCAGTGCTTTTCCAAAGTTTTTAAATGCCCTCAAACAGACACAAATGCAAAGGGACTGTAAGGTCAATATATTTAATAACTGGCTCCGTCCTTACACCAACATCTTAAAGTTTCTGTGAAACCAAATGAAAGTTTTTGGGGTTTTAGGATATCAGTGCTCCCAAACATTGACAAAATCAATCATTTAACATTTACAGTCTTTCACTTCTGCTAATATGGCTCAATGGTTTTAATGACATCATTCTTCACTGCAGTTTTTCTGACCAATTAAATGCTCTGTAGAATCTGAAGCGTCTCACTCAATAAAACTTCCAGTTTCAGTGAAATTACGACAACGCATCGAACAAAGCTATTCATTTCAAGCCACTTTAGTGACTCTTTAAATATAGAGGGAAATGCCTTCTCTCATTAGTCGAGTCTCAATTGTTTTAAGCAGGTGACCCTGAACCTGGCACTCCAAGAGTATTTCAGTTTTTCAATAAGGCAAGCAACTAACACCAAACCCCAGTGTCAGACAATCAGAGCTTCAGGAAACATCAGCAGAAGTTCAGATCAGACACAAAAACACCTCTGCTACTGTTACCTGACCTGATAATAAAACATTTCCAGGATATATTACAACTCTAATGTAGTTAAAAATCTCAATAATCACATTAGATAATGTTGACCAGACTCTTCAGTCCTCACCAGGTTAACCATGTACAAAGTTAAACAACACTGAATGAGTTTTTGTAAGTACTGAAAAATGAGAAATATGGCCACTGTTTATTTGTCACACAGCACTGCTTATTTATCAGATAATTGATCAGTATTATGATGCAATACTTTTTTAAGATGTAAAATAAATCGTTGGAGTACATGAAGTGAAGTTTTAGCTCACAATACCACAGATCATTTATTATAAAGTGTTAAAATTGTCACGTTGTAGGTGTGAGCAAAAATTTGTTGTTTTGGGGTGTGACCTTTTAAATGCAAATGAGCTGATGAAATGCAAACACTGATCACAATAATGGCGGTTTGTTATTATCGAAACTCAATTGTGCTGTCAATTATTTTCTTTCTCTTTACACTGTGGTTGGATTAAGTGCAGATTAAGGGATGGTATTATTATAATAAGATCCCCTTCTGACATCACAAGGGGAGCCAAATTTCAATGAGCAATTTTTTACATGCTTGCAGAAAATGGTTTACTAAAGCTAAGTTACCGGGTTGATCTTTATCACATTTTCTAGATTGAGAAGCACTGGGGACCCAATTATAGCACTTTTTCATGATATGTACTCTTTAAGTCTCTTTAGATAATTTATTCATGTCATGCTATTACATTACGTAGATTATACAAAATAGAAGCATCAGGAAAAAGATGGAAAAGCATTGTACACCGCTTTGACCATACAAATAAGCAGCTTTATTATATATTAATTAGCTTATTAGCATATTCACATCAGTCACATGGCATCCTAGCAGATGAAGAGAATGAAATTGGGTTACTGTATTGATTTAATGTTGAAGCAGAGAAGAGGATTTGGTTCTGGATAATAACACATTTACTGGCTGGAGGTGTAACACATGATAGTCCAGATGGCACAGGCGGTGAAGGACGATTCAGCCCTGTGGTTCATATTCAAACATTAATATTTTACAGCTCCCGAGCTTTTGGCTATGGAGGTATTGCCCTATTTACGGTCTTTCTTGTGTCATGACTAATTCTGTCAGCTGGTGCTATTAAACATTTACCTTTAGTCTGATTCCAGTCTGTTTATCTCACAGTTAAACACAAGCACTTATTGTATATAACACAAGACCTGCAGATAATGAGGATTTTAGCACTTTAACTGGAGGCCACAATTATAATGTGAAAATCATACTGTAAACACTAAGGCTGTGTATAAGGGCTGTGCAATTAATCATTTTTATTTATTTATTTATTTAAACAATTGCAAAAACAAGATAATTGAGGCAAAACAATTATTGTGCAATTAAAATATAAATTTGATGCTACCGATGTGTTTGTAAAGCACTTCTGAATGCACCGCTGCTTTGACACATCTAGCCAACTGCAACACTTACTTAATAAAAAGGTTAAATAAATGCATGTTTTAGAGTAATTGTGTTAAATAATCGTGTTTTTTTTAACCAAAATAATCGTGATTATGAATGTGCTCATACCGAGCAGCCCTATTCCTTATCATCCACAACCTTACATCGCAATGTATTATAAGCATACAACTGCAATTAAAATGAGATCACAGGTGAGATGATCTCAATTATTTTATCTCAATAACAATGATAGTAAAGAAACAGCGCTCATGTTTCTCATCTGAAGACCTCAAGAGATCTCAGCAATGTTTTACACCGTGCTCAGATTTGCCAAGATATCAAACTCTGCAATAAAGATTTTAAAATTGATTTATGAAATCATCAAATTCTCTCAAGGCCACACAATCGTATGCCATCCACATTCGTTTTATAGCTCTGCTTACTGCCTCATTCATCTCTATATATATTCATTATAAGGAATTAAAAAAGCAAAGACACAGTTTACATGTAAATAAGTTATAACGGCAAGCTTTTAAATCTCCTGAGCTATGAATGAGCAATGAGGGATTCAGCACATCTGTCAGAGAGAAAGAGAGAGAGAGACGAGTGAAGTCAATGTCAATCTCTCTCATGCAGATGACTGCAGTTTTCTGCATCTATCCAGCCAAGATAGTATGCAATTTAAATCATTTGTTATAGTTTATGAAGATGCAGATAAGAAATCTTTGTGATTTGTGAGTTCAGGTCATGACGTCCTCCTCACGCTCACATTATGACTCTTTATTTTCTATGTGTTTTGCTCTAAATGTTTAACTCCATGAGATGTGACCCTGATGTCCACACACACAGCGGTGCAGTCGGTGGGTCAGGGGTTACGTCTGCTTTGGCCAAACGCATCTGTCCTTTGTTCATAGGGTTTGTCTTTACACTGGACTCTGTCATTATGAGTTCATCACAGATTTACTGTCCTGGTCTGTCATGTTAATCTGTTGTGTACAGCTACACTAATAAATCTGAAAGTAAATTGAGGAGAAAAACTGATCACAGATGGTTGAAGATCATAAAGATCACAAGTATATGAAGAGTTCAGATGCAGACCCTCCAGGTGCGTCTGACATGTTTTCTTGTAAATGAGCATTTTTATCAGACTCTTCACATTGACATGCGCATTGTGTGCTTTTCCTTGCATGAGAGCCTTTGTGGGCTTCACCTTGCGCTTGCATTTTTGCACTTTTTTTTTGTTCACCAATCAAGTGGTTTGTCATAAATGAGTAAAAATGAACAAACAAATAAATAAATGAGTAAACTATTGCCCCACCCACCAATACTATAGTGTATCAGCGATCTCACAGGCTGACGATAGGACGATCTCAAAATGGGGAATATTGCCCAACACTACCTTGTAGATACTTGGACCTGAATACAACCCGAATATAGCAACACAGTCTCACGGCAAGTCTTGTTATAGTAACGAAAATTTTGATTAATTGATGCGCTGTTTTTCGTGGCTCTGGATACGAATGTCTTTTTCGTCCTCCCCAGCATGAATTTCTATCAATGGCTGTTCGTGTCCATGGCACGACTTTCTTCATCGTGTCATTTTCTATTTTGTTTTCTTATCGTTCTTTTCTATTTTTAAAGGAACAGTATGTAAGAAATTTATATCAATTAATCATAAAATGGCCCTGATATGTCAACTAGACATTAAGAAATCATTTTCATTTCAAATACTTATATCACTCACAACAGTGGTCTGGCCAGGATATTGTCATTTAAAAAGTGGAGTTGCAGCCCTCAACAATGTTTATGTTGTCATGTTGTGTATTGGCCACCAGTTGTGTGATTGAAGTACCAGTTTTAGCCACAAGTTTTGTAATTGCAGTACCAGTTTTGGCCACAATCCTACATACTGTTCCTTTAAATCATTGTCGCTTGGAGTTAGGGTTAGATTCGGGGTTTGCGTCAGGATGTAATTTTTTGCTTTGGTTTCTACATGTTTTTCGTCCGCTTATAAAAGTATTCTTGCCTGGAGTTGGGGTTTGGGTTAGGAAGTCGCAGAAAGTGATTCTAACCCAAACCCCAAGCTAAAATGGTCAAAAAATAGAAAACAACGATGAGAAAACAAAATATAAAATGACACGATAAAGAAAATCATGCAACGCACATGAACAGCCATTGATAGAAATTCTTGCTGGTAAGGACGAAAAAGACATTCGTCTCCAGAAACATGAAAAACATGAAAAACAGTGGAAATTCGTGTCATCAAACCCAAATAAATTCATCAAAATTTTCTTTACTATAACACGACTTGCCGTGAGTTTGGGTTGAATATAGCAGTCACATGCATCACAGCCCCCCTAATATGTGCTGCAGTTTCTGCATTTTTACCTTTAAACCTCTGACTCTTATAATTTGCAGTGTTTTTAGGTGCGTCTTTAATGCTTTTGAAACTGTTTATTATATCTTGTACAATAAAGTGGATTTTTAGAAGTAGAGGTTTTTGCAGCGAAATAGTAAAATTTATTTAAAACTAATGAAATGACTAAAGTGAAATTTGTGAAAATAAGGCATTTTAATAATGTTTTCATTGCCATTTAAAGTGAAACTGAACACTGTAAAAAGTAAAAAGTTGGATTAACTTAAAAAATTACTTTAAATGGTAACAACTAATAAAAAAAGTTTTCTCAAGTTATGTGTTTCATTAAAAAGTACTTTTAGTTAAAAATGTAAGTTGAAAAATATACATTTTAGGTGTACATTTCTATGACAAGCCACTCGATTGGCGGGCAAAAAAGAAGTTCGAAAATGCAAACGCAAAGTGAAGCCCACAAAGCCTCTTATGCGAGGAAAAACACGCAATGCGCATGTTAATGTGAAACTATGATTATAATAATAATAACAACTGCCATAGATCGTCACAAAAGACTGCTATCTGCCTACACGATAGTATCGTCCGTGTGTTCTGAGCACTTTGAGGACTTTGTTAAAAAAACGACTTGCCATTTAATGGATTCTGACAAAAAAAATGAAGCAGATTTGAAGAGAAAGTATTTGATGAACGTATGATACATGCCGAGAGGATTTAGGCAAAATCTAAGTTTTGACAAAGACATTTGTTTAGTGGCTTTTGCATCCAAGCTTCTTCATCTGAGATGAAGGCCGGTCTGTGCAGTAAAAAAATCATCCGACCTGATGTCCTCTGTATCTATACAGTTAGTATCAGTATTGCACATATTTTTTTTAAAGTGCAGTAATGTTATATATTTTTTTTCCTTATGTCTTTACTATTCTGCTTTTCTGCAAGCTGTTTTAAAACAATGCAAAATTGTGAAGAGCGCTACAGAAATAAATTACAAAAAACAACTGAATATAGTGTTGATGTATTTATTTACAACGAATTTGGCAGTGTCCTTTTTCACAGGACAACGTTTACATTTATGCATTTGGCAGATGCTTTTATCCAAAGCGACATTACAAGTTATCGTCTGTTCCTTGGGTTCAAACCCATGACCTTTGTGCTGCTAACACAATACAGCGTAATACAGGAGATGGACAAGAATCAAGCTTGCATCACTTCAACTGAAGTTAAAGACTCTGGATGGAAGTGAGAAGACGCCTGCATCTCCTGTGTGTATTATACAACAATGCCCAAAAGAAATCTATCAAAAAGCTGACTGGTCAGAATCTGATTCATCCTGGCGCGAGAAAGAGAGACCAAAAAAGCGTCAGGTTTCCTTTTATTTTCTGCAGATGTTGCGATAAATGTAGGAACTGGTGGTTTCAATTTCAGAAGAAGAAAAGAGAATAAAACTCAAAAGAAGAGAGAACAAAGGCCGGATGCTGACGGTGTCCACCGTGTCTCTCTCTCTGGGGTTTAACAGAAAGCTTTATGAAATCCACTGCTGTGAGCTGCTCACACTATATCATAAAACTACACATACTGTGTGTTTCTACTACATCACACCTACTATAGTCTACTGAAATATACTTTATTTTTGTACATTTAAAATTAACTGCATGTAAGGGTTGCTTTTAATGTATGCATATTTATTTTCACCAAACACATCAGAAGAACAGAGACCGGGCAAAGAGGCAGCGTTGAGTACAAAGTCAGACAATTTGTTTTTAATTAGTTACAGTAATCAAATTATATCTTTAATCAAAAATTAGTGGAACATTTCTTGTAATTGCAATTTACAAGATTACATTACTTGCACTCCACATGTGTCTAAATTAATAATATTCATATATTAAATTAATCTAAAGTCTATTCAGAGAGTTGTTTCTAAACATATTATGAATGTTATAAATGTATTGCCGAAACACGTTGCAAAGACTGTGAATTATGTAGCCCTAAATTGTAGAGCTACACCGTTTTTCCACATTTCTGTGTTCAGGATTATTTGGGCGGGGCTAAAGCGGCAGCTCGATGATGCACTGGGGCCACCGAGCACGGCTCCGCCCATAACACAATCACGAGCATCCATTCCGGTTGTAGCATGATTTGAAAGTTGAGAGAGACAGCATCTTTGCTGCGAGTGGGTGTGGTTTCAGCGCAGATAGCGGACACGCCCCCAACATTTGAGAGCTGAGAATCCTGCCTAAAGATTTTTATTTTATTTATTTGCCTTTTTTAATCATTCAAGTTCAAGTTCTGTTTAAAGGTGGGGTGCATGATTTTTGAAAAAAAGTGCTAAATTGGGTCTCCAGTGCTTCTATCAACCTAGTTAATGTCAGGGTTTCCCGCAGCACATTTCAGTTCAGGCGGCCCGCCTAAGCTTGGAAACCCTACCCGCCTTAACTAGGTCGTCCAGAAAAAAAAAAAATTTCGCTGCCCAAATGGCCGTCAAGTGCATCTCGGAGAATAGTCTTTCTCATTTTGGTCGTGTGGCGGGCGTCCCCACTCGCGGCGTGAAGTGCGTACGCGCGCCACACGACCGAAATGAGAAAGACTATTCTCCGAGATGCACTTGACGGCCATTTGGGCAGCAAAATGTTTTTTTTTTCATTAATAATTTATTATGTGTTTATTTTCTGCCATAGTTTCTTCAAAATTAAGTTTTATTTGAGTGTTTTAAATAAAAAAATATTTTAATTTTCATCATGACGCATACCTTTGCCGCCCCTTTGATTGCCATGCCCTCTACCCCGCCCACTCCCCCAACCCTACCACCAAATTGTGTGCGGGAAACCCTGAATGTGATAAAAGATCAACCCAGTTACTTAGTTTTGGTAAACCATTCTCTGCAAGCACGTAAAAAAAGCTCATTAAAATGTGGTTCCCCTTGTGATGTCAGAAGGGGATTTTATTATAATAATACAACCCCTTAATCTGCACTATCCAACCACAGCACTGCCATTTAGTGCAGAGATCAGCTCATTTGCATTTAAAGGACACACCCAAAAACTGCTAATTTTTGCTCACACCTACAAAGTGTTAATTTTAACATGTTATAATAAATTATCTGTTTGGTATTTTGAGGTCAAACTTCACATATGTACTTTTAGATTTATATGAAATCTTAAAAAAGTCAAGGGCACCATGCAGAACCGTACTCGCATTTAACTGGAAAAGTATGAATTATATTTCTATCGGTAATATATCTCATGACCTTTGAGCAAATATCTAATAGAAATTTTACAACAGAAAGAGGAGACACACAAGGACTTAAAATGTTTAGCATCACTTGATGCAGTACATTTTAAGGGGCTGTTGATATTGAAGCTCTACAAGCAATCTGCATCAGCAAAACTGATGAACCCAACCAAACACTTTCTGAAAGTCCATCTTTTACCACTGTCACAAGCTACGGCTAACGGTGTAGTTTTAAAGAATGGATTTATCTCTTTAAATGATCAAATGCCTTTACTAGAAAACAATAAATGACTATTTGCTCCGCGCAGCACTTTCTGTTTTAAGATCCGTCAGAATTGTTCTTTTATTTGGGAGCCAGTATATCCCCTGTCAAATAATTTTGGTTTTAATTCATCAAAGGTTTGTGTAAATGCAAGGCTTGCTGCCTACAGAGAGTTGATTAAGTCTGTGTATAAAACTCAATGTCTTTAACCGAACACTAGCGCTGATTGTTGACTGAAGTGTCCGGCGTGAGATGTGTGCAGACGCTCCGTCACGCCACGCTTTGATCGTTTTTCTCCTCAGAGTTGCTATAAAAATGACAGAAGTGAGTTATAAATGCAAATGGGGCAGAGGGAGTGCATTTATCATAAATAATTGAGCGTGACTCTGTTGGGAGGCTCCGGTCAAACAACTATCAAATCTGTCAAGCACTAACGAAACACACTACAAGGATTTCACAATGCCAAAAATGAAGTGTGTCACTTTACAAGTTTACCTGTGTTTTGTCTTTTCAGTTTTATGAGCAAAACCCAGAAAATAGCAGACATATCGCAAGAAATTACATTAATGTGAGCTGCTCACAAGATCCAGTATAAGAAATTATAATGTACTTGACTGACAGGTAGTGTTGGGGCAATATATCAGCCGATGATGCTTGCTATGATTCTCAGTAAATTACGGTAAAATGCAATTACATCCAAAAGCCAGAGGGCGCTCTTGTGCAGAAACTCAATATGTGCTGCAGAAGAAGAACCATTTCCACACACAGCTCTCGAAAATAGCTTAAGGATATATTTATATTGCTGTTCTTCAAACATTTTCATATATTTTTATGAATATGTATAATGATTATGTTTAATGAGTGTTGCGTTTTCAAATGCATGTTTTAAACGACTCAAACTAACAGTGATTTCAGATCGATGAGAACTTACTGATCAAATGTTGTAGTACATGAAATAGCTGTGAATAAGATCGGCTGTGCGATTCAGAATAGTTATCGACCACGTCTTATTAGTGTATATTGGCATTTATCCTCCCATTACTACTAACAGGTTTATTATACATCACAAATTCACTTTCACATTAGACCTGGATTGTTTTCAGACTAGGGCTGCAAGATTCTTGCTAAAGATTCAAGATTCAAGAATGTTTTTATTGTCATTCTAACAAAACACTAAACAAGTGCAATTCGAGACGATATTACGTTGCATAGGACCACCACAAAAACAAACACAAATAAACACCATGAGCAGCCATAGATAAATGCGACTATTACAAAAATATGTGAATTATAATTGTTCTCCATGGGAAATGATATCATGATGGGAAAACGCGCATGTGGATGTAGACGCATCTTTGTATAGATTAAGCATTTAGGATGGTACAACTCTCAGAAAACATACAAATTAAGATCATTTTAGATGTTTTATGACTATTTGGAGCACTGGGGTGGCTACCTCAATTTAAACCAAAATCGACAATTATGCTTTCTTTTGCATATAGCTTAAAATTGTGCACAATTCGACCCATTTTGCCAGCAAGGGTCACAAATATTGTTGCATCGTCACTCTCACCATCGCCACCAGGATTCTCCGCAATGGCTTTCATTTTGTTTTCTCTTTTATGAGAAAATTTCGCTCCAAATCTACCAAATAAGGCAATTTTGTGGGTGGTGGCTAGAAGGGATACAGCTATACCCGGATGAGCACTGTTTTCATTCTAATCCTACCCCTAAACCCAACATTTCACTTGATTTAGGTCGTAGCTGTATACTGTCTGGCCAGAACTGCTGCTTTTCATCCTAATCCTACCCCAAACCCAACTCTTAACCCAATAACTCATGAGATTTGGACGTAGCTGTAGCCCCTCTAGCCAGAACCGACTGTGTTTTTGGGTCTGTCCCCTTGTTACACGTCACGCAAGTGACAGCAGAATGACGCAAATGAGGAAGAGAGAAACGATGGGGTCTGATTGGTGAATGCATAGGGTTTGGTTTTACACTGTGTAGGTTTGACGGATATAGCATCTTGGACTGTTGTAAAGTAAATACGTGAACACGTGAATGCAGCATCTGAATAAATGGGAAAACTGTACATGCATATGAATCGCAGTCATTTAGAAAGAAGATCACGTTCACTCACAGCCTGTAAGTTAACTCCTGTCAGCTTTCAAACATGGTAAGGAGCGTCACATTTCCTGCTGACATCAGAGGGATTCAGGCCAATCACAACCTACAGATTAGCTGGCCAATCAGGGACACAGAGCTTTTCAAATCTGTGCATTTTATATAGAGAGTGAAATCTGGAGCTACAAAAATGTACGATATGTGGAAAATAATGTGTTTTTTAACCATAAACCATGCAAACACATCGATGTAATACACAAATACACAAAATAATGCTCTTTAACATCATTTTGCCTTTAAAATAATAGCCTGTGCACTGATGATGCCTAAGAATGATGTCTAAGTAGGCAGCTCACTAGATTTTGGGACTGAGCTTTTGTCTGAACTGAGACCAAAAGTTAATCTACACTGTGTGGTTTTACAGAGGATACAAATGATTGAAAATAATAAATGATGATATACTGTGTCTTTTAGGCTGTGCTAATTGCTCTTGGATTGTGAAGGGGAAACTAATTATCCTCAAAACTCCTTCAATTAGTCTGACATTTTTTAAAGGTTGAAAAAATCAATGAAAACGCTCACGTAATAATTGCAGCATCTCTCTGACAATCTCAGTTCACTGAATGTCTTTTACCAGCACTACTCCATCTCCAGTGAATGTGTGACACTGGGTTTACTGGGAATTACATATTCTGCATTATCTTTAAGGTTAGACTTGAACAGTTAAATTAACATACACTTGGCCATTGAAAAACAAAAAAAGTTTCAACTACAAAAAAGTTGCAAAACATCCAGTGATTCTTTTTAGCTGTTACAAAAAAAAAACATTTTGTAGCTATACGGTCAACATGTGCTCAAAAGAAAGCCATCAGTTATGTTGTCACACATTATTCCTTCATCCGGTCAATGAAATTCTTCACCTTGAATACAAAAGACCACACAAAGCAGACAAAACCGCAGAAAGGATAAAAACTTCTATCTTGTCTTTTTTTAATCTTCTTTCTGTCTTTCAACATTCCCTTGTGCTTCAGGTAATAAATCATGTCTGAGACTCCAGGTAATGCTCTTGAAACCTTCCTCTCTCTCTCTCTCTCTCTCTCTCTCTCTCTCTCTCTCTCTCTCCTTATATTTTATTCTAACAGCTTGTGAATGCATGCTGAGAGGAAAACACAAATGTGTTTCTCTTACCACCCATGGCTTCAATAGTTTAAGTTTGTCTTTAAATAAATGATGAAATGCTAAAACATGCGGTTGGACTAAATGTGATTTGCATCATAACATGATGTTTATATTATGAACATTAATTTATAAAGAAAATGTGGAGTACTTCCCTGTGGTAAACTTCCCTGTGGTCAATGCTAAATGGTTACCAAGTGCTAGTAGGGTTTTCTTAGTGGTTGCTAAGATGTTTCTAGGTGGATAGGCCGCCAATAAAATATCAAGATACGCATCTCGATGCATTGCCTACAATACGATACACTAAAGATACATATGGGCAGTTACCGATGCGATACGATTCACCCATTTACGATGCAATGCGGTCCGATGCAATGAAAAAAATATGATGCTATGCAATTTAATATGGTACACTCTTAAAACGGTTGTCGTAAAACAATACATTTTGTGTCTGGTTAAGCACAACACAACTCTATTTTAGCCACAACCGGAAGGCTTGTCTGAAGAGTGGCCAACAGCCAATCAAATCCGGTCTTCCATAAATGTAATTGGCTGGCTCTGCCTAGGTTATTTGCATAAGGCGATATTATTCGATTCAGTTCGGCAGTGCATGACGTCACCCATTAAAAGTGAATGGGAAACGTCACCGCTTACGCCCTGTGTGAATGTACCGTTAGAGCTCCGTGTGACTTTTATGACATGCCTCAGTTTCTGTGGTGTTGTGATACGCCAGCAGGAAGTAGCAACAGTTTCGAGAGCAGAAAGCAATCTGAAAATATTTGTCACTTTCTAAATAATAAAAGTATAGCGCATCTAATAAATATACATAAATCTGTTTACTGATACAATGTGTTAAAAACGATGTATCGCGATGCAAATGCTAATTTGTATCCAATGCACAGTTTTTAAACCGATGCATCGCATTAACTTTTTAAGCTGATGCCCCGAGTTTTGTCTTTAAAGGAATAGAAAATGTATTGAAGAGTTATCTCGTCAATTAAGAGAAAACACTTTCCTGCGAGTTTTTACAGCAATCCGTATTTCCACTGTTATCCACTAAGTGGCGCCCTTACACAACTTATAAAACACTGACGCATCCACGGACCCAAAAACAGTAAAAACTCTGTATGTTTTGATCACCGCTCATAATCTGATCTCTAACAAAAGTCCTTTATAGAAATGCAATTATCTTTTTGCTGAAAAATTGTGAGAGGTGATAAAAATATATATCTTTTTTTGTAAGCAGAGGGGCTGTTTTTTTCATTTGATATATTGTTTGTTTATATATCAAAAGAAAAAAATTCATGAAAATCATGAAAATGCTGCCGCTGGCTGGGAAAGAATAAAATGTACTCCATTTACTCATCTTCATGCCATACCAGATGTATTTTTACTTTTATATTTTTTTAATAATCAAGTTTTTGTACGATTCACTTTGTACAATTTCATTCAAATTAGCCAACTTGTAAAACACATTCAAATTTCATCAGGCTGGATATATCTGCCTTCCATTTATCCATTTAGTGTCTGTCACGACAAAAAACGCATATGAAAACTATTCATGAGATTTTTTTGCCCCCATAGATTCCAGATTTTCTAATAGTTGTATCTCGGCCAAATATTGTCATATTCTATGATGTAAAAATCTCAATTTCAAAAAACTGACTCTTATTACTTGTTTTGTGGTCCGGGGTCACATATGTTCCTACTGTATATAATTGGTGAACATCTATAATTCATCTAAATGACTCCAGTTATGTCCTCTGAAGCTAAACAATACGTGTGTTTAAGAAAATTATTCACACTTATTAAGTGAAACTGAAATGTAAACAAGCAGATCAGAATGTTGATGACATCACATTGATGACATCAAATCTTATTGGTTATTGCATATATCACGACGAAACCCACATATGAAAACGATTCATGAGACACATTTATCAAAAAAACGCCATATTTGAATTTATTGTTCGACTTTGTTTACATTACTATGAGTAAATTAGGAGAAATGTTTCTATTTCTTTAAGATGAAGTTGACTTCATCATTCACTGTCAATAACATCATAGACAAACATGAACTTGTAATACAAAAGAAGCAAAGCTGCTTTGCCAATGATCAATATTTCCAACCATTCATTTATTTCTCATGGAGAACTGCTGATGAGGTCAGACTGTGGTTCTTCATTACAGTAATATAGATTCATTTCTATCATAGAGCAGATGACACAGAAAATTAAACTTTCTATCTGATATTGGCTTTTATTGTGTTTCACTACCAGAGCCTCCAGACCGTTGGCTCGATCCCAGTTAAAACTCCTGGCACTGCAGTATGGATCGAGCCGAGCGTGGGTCACTGGGGCGGAAGAAGCCACCGGTGCGAGCCTGACTCAGAAAGTCCTGCTGCAAACTGTTTTCCAGAGGCCGACACCGAGACAATCAGGAAAAGGTCAGCGAATTCTCTGGATACTTGAGGGGTTGGAAAGAGCGGATCGACTCGTGAAAGCGGAAAACTGTCATTAACAAGACACGAGGAGAATCCAAGCCGTCACGCAGCTTATATACCAGATATTTCTGCACAAAAACCTGCGTCTTATTACCTAACCTCCTGCAATCCAGCGTAACCAATCCTGTTTAAGTAAAAACATGTCTCATATTTCAGCCAATTTTTTATGAAATGCATATAAATAGCACGCAGTGTGAAAAGTTGTGCAATACATACGACAAATTTCAATTTTGCATGCATATTATATGCCAGTCCTTTCCGTTCACTTAATACTTTTTGTGTCGTTTTATGAATTGGTTTCTTTTTTTCTATTGTCGCTTGGGTTTGGGTTTAGAACAACTTTTTGTTACATAAAATGACATCCTAACCCAAACCCCAATTCTAACCCCAACATGGTTTAAAAAACAGAAAAAAAATTGAGAAACCAATACATAAAATGATACAAAAAAAATGTGCCGTATTAAATGCACGGAAAGGACTTACTGTGGGTTCACACCAGACGCAAGTGCAACAATTTGCGTGAGTAGATTACATACAAAGTCAATGCAAAAACACGATCAGACGCGTCCTCGCGTGGGGCGATGTGAACGACACGATATGGGCGGCGCGTTTGCTGCGAAAACACGGGCTATTCACCTCAAACGTGTCTTAGCCCAAGTTGAAAATATTCAACTTGAGTGAAAAATTTGCGCTATTCGCCTCAAACGAGCCTTCACGCAAGTTAAAAAAATTCAACTCAAGTGAAAAATTTGCGCTATTCGCCTCAAACGAGCCTTCAGGCAAGTTAAAAATATTCAACTCGAGTGAAAAATGTGCGCTATTCGCCTCCAACGAGCCTTCACGCAAGTTAAAAATATTCAACTCGAGTGAAAAATTTGCATGACAAAAAGTTAAATCCCGCGAGTAAACTAGAGCGAGTAACGCGATGCCCCACGTTTGGTGTGTACATAGCATTATGGGGCATACACACCAAACCCGAGTTCAACAATTTGCGCGAGTAGATTACGTACAAAGTCAATGCAAAGACGCGATCAGACCCGTCCTCGCGTGGGGCAATGCGAATGGCGCGATATGGGTGGCGTATTTGCTGCGAAAACATATGCTATTCGCCTCAAATGCATCTTAGCCCAAGTTGAAAATATTCAACTCGAGTAAAAAATTCACACTATTCGCCTCAAACGAGCCTTCACGCAAGTTAAAAATATTCAACTCAAGCGAAAAATTGGCATGACACAAAGTTAAATCCCGCAAGTAAACTAGAGTGAGTAACGCGATGCCCCACATTTGGTGTGTACGTAGCATTATGGGGCATACACACCAAACGTGAGTTCAACAATTTCCGCGAGTAGATTACGTATAAAGTCAATGCAAATACGTGTTCAGACGCGTCCTCTCGTGGGGCAATGCGAATGACGTGATATGGGCAGCGTGTTTGCTGGGAAAACATGCGCTATTCGCCTCAAACATCCCTTCACGCAAATTGAAAATATTCAACTCCATCGAAAAATGACACAAAGTTAAATCCCGCGAGTAATCTAGAGCGAGCAACGCGATGCTACGCATTTGGTGTGTACGTAGCATTAATTATCCTATGCACGCAAAATTGGAATTTGTTGTATGTATTGCACAACTTTTACACAATTTTTACGCATTTCATGAGAATGGGTTGCATATTTATATCAATAAATGCTAAGCCAAGATGCCCTGAAATTCTCTCATGACACAAACCTAGCACTCAGATTGCAAGTTATGAAACTGACCCATACAATCAGATGACTTATCATGTTGTTCGGCTATATATAGCTAGCAACATGCAGAGTAAAACAATACAGAATAAATGACACCGGCACAAATTATTATTATTGAATTTTTCCTTAGTGATATAAAGTTGGGTTTGTTATTGGAGCAGCTGTCAGCTTTTGTTCAGCTCAACGTCTACCTGTTTAACACTATTTGCTTTCTGCTGGAGCTGTAATGTATTCAACGCTCAAACAAAAGAAAGTTGGACATCTCTCCACTCATACAGCAGCAGTACTCCACATGACAGCTTTATTTAATTCATGCATTTAACTCCAAAGTCCTAAAACTGGGTTGGACATTTTGCACTCGTCTGGTTCTCGTGGCCTATAAACCTGGAAGGCTCTGAGAACAGCAGAATGATGTTTTCCAATCTTTACTCTCACTGTAAATCACAGTGCCTTCAGGATATTCAGCTATGATTGTACAGTACAGCGTGTTCAGGGCTACCAGTTTTCTGCTATTTACAGACAGAACCAGAAAATTATATAAACATATCAGCATTGTGCTGGTGGATCACAATGAATAATCTGTAACTGTAATGATGTGATGCCCACAATAGCGGTTGACTCATGGCTTCCCAACGTGAGGTTAAATGTTTCTACTTTATACCAAAAACGATGCTGTGCAGAAAAATAATCACAGGAAAGTTGCACAAACAAATCTTTATGTCAATATTTTTTTTTAAGTGCCATATCCACATACATGTCTCAGTTTACCATGTTATAGTCCAACAAGAGTCATACATAACTACATTTATAGTGATATTCCCCAGTTGTTTGCTGCCAGTAGCAGTTGGTATCAATATTGGGTTTGAGCGTAAATGAAATTCTATATATAGGTGAAAGGCCAATGCATTGGTCAATATAAAGCAGTTCCCATTACTGTTTATCATGCAAACATTTGCAGTCCTGGCTATGAGCATTTTGTTATGTCCAGCGAGTCATGCACACTATACTAAAGTATTTTTGCACACTAAACAGGGAGCTGTACACAAACTTTCATCATCATCTTATATCATGATCGTGGGATATTCACAGACGACTCATGCCAAAAATCTAACACACATCTGCATATAAACAACTCGAGAAGCTCATCTTAACAAAGCACTTCATGTACTTTCAACCAAAATATTTTAATAATAGCCACCAAAAAAAACAAAGTGATTAAACTTTGTATTGTCTTATTAAGCAGAAAACCATTCACATACTGCTGCTTTAAAAATCGAAAGAATCTGACACATTAAAAACTTTCTCCAAACACACAGAAATGACACCTCATCACTATCTTCATGTTAAGGTTGTAGAAAGCAAAATAATAATCGTATGCAAAGATGTTCACGATGTATTTTACACAATGTTAATATATATTTATGGCAGACAATGGTCAAGATTGCACCGTGCAGGATGTACAAATGTTAACAAATCTTATCATGCATATTCACAACATTCATATTTTACGATATGATTTTAATATACTGTACTACGACAGTTAAGAGTTTATAAGAGCTTAAGCATATCTGCAATGTAATGAAGAATACATTTGATGCATGCACTTCTGTTTTGTTTATGCAGGCAATCCACCTGACGCAGGTCTATTAAAAGGGCCTGGGGTCTCTTAAAACCCAATGAGGGTGCAGAAGATGCTGTAAAGTAGCATCAAAGATTTTGGAGAGCGTACTGCACACTAGAAGCCCTGCACTGGTCCAGTTGTGCTGTATTGCTTTGCAAGAACGCACGCATACTCCGAGAATAACACAGATGAGATAAACTCAGCATCTTTCTCTCGTGCACTCAGATCCTTTATGAATGAAACACAGAACATCCATCAACTGACAGACAGCTCACCTAAGGTGAAGTAGGGCAGCGCGGTGTTGTCCAGATCATCCAGAACCGAGATGCGACCCGGCAGGTCGCTTCGGACGAACAGGAGGAGTCTGGACTCCCCTCCGGAGAGACTCCCGGAGCCCGCGCCGGTAAAACTGAACTCATTCTCGCGGAGCACGGGCAGCGTGGACACGGTCACGGTCTTCACCTCGCACGCGCTCTCCGCGTCGCCTCGCGTGTCCCGGTCCTCCTCGGGTTTTCCTCCGGCGCGTGTTCGGCTCGCGGAGAGCCGCATCAGAAGCAGCAGCAGGAGACGCGCGTCTCTCGGTGTCATTGCGCTCCGTTCGCGGTGCCGCCGCTTGTGGATTGAGCGTCTCGCGTAAAGCGCGGATGGTTTATAGCGCGCGGAGGGGACGCGCGTGACCGGCAGGCGGCAGCACCGATGGATCATCAGCAAACATCCACATTAACGCAATCCGTCAAAACAAACACATTATAACATAAACATTGACCAATACTTCACAACAATACCATAATATATACTTAACATAGACAAACTATAACATTCAGAAAAGACAGACAGCAGAAAACAATAAACATTTTTATTATTAAAGCCTAAAATGGTAAAGTTTTTATTATTATTCGTGTGT
This sequence comes from Misgurnus anguillicaudatus, assembly GCF_027580225.2. Lineage (NCBI taxonomy): Eukaryota > Metazoa > Chordata > Actinopteri > Cypriniformes > Cobitidae > Misgurnus > Misgurnus anguillicaudatus. The sequence continues at coordinate 1,367,544 of NC_073358.2, read as the reverse complement.
ATAATAAACAAATAACACTCACCACAAGACACAACTTGATTTTAAGATTTATATATATATATAAATGCATAAATAAAAAAATATATGCATTAATAAAAAAATATATATGTTTAATTATGTTACTAATTATTAATATTATTGTCTTAGAACATACCTATAACAACATTTACTAATAGCCTAAAAATAATTATTATTTTGCAGGCTGTCATAATATTATATCCGATTTTGAGATACTTAATAACATGACGAAATTGGCCACACCCACACTCACATATTTCTAAAGACTGTGGATTTCCTCAAAAAGAACATTGGGAATATTTCCTAGGATATTAAAGATATCTTATTAATATTATTCACGTTTTGCCATTTTGAATTTTTACTTTATTAGTTTTTTGTGTACAATATGTTTTTATTCACGTTTTGTGTATTTATATTGTTATTATGTTCTTTTATTTATTAATACAAAATATTGTCAAATGTGTATGTTAATAAAGGTGAATGAGTTTTTCTTTAAAAAAAATGAAAGCATGCAATTAAAAAAAAATGCTTGGTCAAAAATGCAGTCCAAAAAGGTATGAACCCAACCCACTGTAGAAATTACAGTATTAGTTGCAGTTGTATGCCAGTAACTTACTGTAGATTTAAATGCATGTTATTTACTGGCAACAGTTTGTTCAAAGTTAAATGAACACTAAACATTAACAGGTCTTTATCTATACAGAATAAAACTTAAATAATAGCTTTATGCAAAGCATTCTGGGAACACTGAAAAAAATGATTCATTCAATTAACTAAATTTTTTAAGGTAAGTGGTTGCAATCAATTTATTTAAGCTACGTTTTAAAAGAAAGATTAGTATAGTAAAATAAAATAAATAAAACAACTTTTGTTTAAATGTAGCTTAAATAAATTGATTGCAACCACTTACCTTAAAAAAAAATGAGTAAACTGAAAAAAAAATCTGTGAACCAATCTTCATCAACCTTATTCTTTTTTTTTATTTCTTTATATTTTTTTTCCCAGAATGCTTTGCATGAGGCTAGTTTTATTGTGTAAAGATAAAGACTTGTTAATGTATAATGTTCCTTTAATTTTGAACAAACTGTTGCGTAAATAACATCAATGTAAATCTACAGTATAAGTTACTGGCAACGGCTGCATAACTACAGCAATTTTTACAATTAAATTGACCCAACAATGGGTTAAACAACCCAGCATTTTGGTTTGAAACAACACAGCATATAAGGTCACTTTATATAAAATCATCTTGCAAACTCACATTATTTAGATTTAAAATGAGAGAGGAGCTATTGTAGCAGCACCTGCATGTAAACACACAGAGAGACTGTGCTGCTTTTTTTAAACAGATGTGTCGTCTACGATGAGTCTGCATCTGCTTTACTTCCCACCTGAAATACACAGAAAATTCAGTGACATACATTGAAGCCAAACAAAAAGTGTTGAGAGTGTGTATGCAAAGAGACTCTTAAGAGCTAATGCAAGTCTTTCACACTCACTCCCCCGACGGATATATGAGGTTCATTGTCGTCGAAATTGCCTTGACCTCTGTGCCAAGGAGCCCTCTGATTCTGCCAAATTGAATTTGACAAACAACACGGCAGCGAGCTCCGGTCCAGACAGAGTCGCTCTAAATGGTTTACTGCGTGTAATGAGTCCGGTCTCTCTCCTCTCTATCTTACAGATAGCTCTGCCACGCTTGTTTTCTTGTTTTTTACCAATAAATGAACAATTTGTCCTTCTCTTCTTCCTTTGGTTGCGTCCGACTTGCACGCTCTCAGATGGGCTTCAGAACGGCGTGTCTGATGCTTGAGGGCCAAAGCTTATTTATTGCTTACAAAGTTATTTACACTCTGCCGGTGTAGTGAGCTGCTGGTAAGTGATAAGGGCGTGAAACGAATGCAAAATGCTTTTTAGCAGAAACACACCGGAATCAAATATTTATTAATGAATCTCACAAAACTAATCAAGAAACACGTCTGGGATCTTTAATAGAAAATAAAGTTATTATATTTAGCATATTTCAGTGGGATTATTTACAAAAAGTGTGTTTGGGTCTCAGTGCTGCTTAGAATCAAGATGGGCAAAAACCATATGAAGTGAGTTTTCTGGCTCTCTCTTAAACTTTAGCTCTGTGCACAAGCTGAATGTCGATGAGGCAAAGTCGTCCTTCATCCAGTCATGTTTCTGTTGAATGTGTGGCTGCTGTCCGTGATCCTGAACTCCGGAGACTCAATGCATCTCAAGGCCTGACAATTATTCTCACAATTTTATTTGTGCATTGCTTTGGGTTACTGACAATAAACTATGTGGCTCTTTTATATTATTTCCAGTCAATCAATGCTTATTTTCCAAAAGACGGTAACTATTTTTCCTACTGTGCGTCTTGACCTTGTATAATAGGCTTAAATCTACAGCAGTGGGTCGCACCGGCATTTTAAACAGTTCAATTATGAAATGAGATTTCTTTTCGTGCTAACATGAAAAATATTGCTTAACCTTGCAGGTCAGGGATTTTTACACTTCAGTGCTGTAATGCAGATTTCAAAGCACTCGGGTGATCCCTGCAGACGGGGTAAAATGTCCACTGGTGCAGCAGAACTGGCATCTAAATATGAAACCATCTGCATGGGAGGACTGTGTATGTCGGCCAACAATAGCACTGTTCTTCCCGTTTTCAAGTTTCATTTCTTACAAACAATGCTCATCCACCTACTGCAGGTCCTGATCTTTAATACTGCCTTGGTTTGTGATATTTTACAGCCATTCATGTGGGACACGATACATCAGGGCTTTTCATTGTATGAGATGTCTGGACCCTGAATGATTGCACTTAGCCAATGATTCAGAGTCTTTCGTGCAAAAGCGGATCCTAGAGATGCCAGAAATTGTGCACGGAAACCGGGCCAAAGCCATTTGTCATAAAGAGCAATACACTCCATTACTGGCTTCATAATATTTATTACAAAGAGTGAATTGAGAATTAATGTCCTGTAATGGAGGTGAATCGAAGCAGAAAATCTAATGTTTTTCAAACCATCAGGTTATGGGCATTAATACGATCAACAAGCTCCCGGTTTATTTAATGTAACAAATTTAAAACAGCTCCGGGTTTGGAGAGCAAGAGTTCAGCATTAAAGATAAATAAAAGTATGCATTTATTTGTGGATATTGCCTGTGGTTGTGATCTGGTTATCAGTCAATGCACTTTTTATTACAATCTTTCACAGCTGTGCGGGTAATACACTTTACTTTATTCTAATATTGTAAGTTGAAGCGCAGTATAAATGTGGATTATGAATCAGTGCTTCAGTACCATGGACAGCGACAGCACACTTCATTCAATGCTATGGAGCTGGGATTCCCAAACTTTTATTCTGAGACCCACTTATCTCAGGACTTATCACTTTTATTATAGAAATATGCGGAAAAAATATACATTTAGAAATACAAAAAAGAAATGTGTTCTCTTTTAGAAGAGAGTAGTTTATAATTTCATTGTCATTGTATAAATTAAAGAGCACCTATTTCATTGCCAAAAACAACATTATTTGGTATAATACAATGTGTTCATGTGGTTTCTGGTTCAAAAACACATTATTTTCCACATACCGTACATTTTTGTAGCTCCAGATTTCCCTGTCTTCCTAAAATGCACAGATTTGAAAAGCTCTGTGTCCCTGATTGGCCAACTAATCTGTGCATTGTGATTGGTCTGAATACTGACATCAGCAGGAAATGTGACGCTCCTTACCATGTTTAAAAGATTCGCACACAATGCAATGCTGACAGGAGTTAACTTACAGGCTGTGAGTCAAAGCGTGAGGAATTATGATAATGTCGGTCTTTACTACATCACCAATCCCAGGAAGTAAACTGTTGCCTACAATTTGTGTGTTTGTTGTAGTCCAAGAAATTTACTTTGGAGACGATAACTCGCATCATCGTTTAGTTTGGGGTTTGTACCTTTTGGATATCGTTAACATGAACTAATACACATTTACACACCAAAAGAAATGCAAAATCGTGACAATAGGTATTTTTTAAAAGTAAGTTTAATTGCAATCCCAAAATGTGTCATTCCATACAACAACCAAGTGATTTTGCACAACCCACCTGCTATAGAGCGCCACAGGGATGACATATTTTTGTAGGCCAACCTGGAAGTTATTGGGACATCGCCAAAAAGCCCATTCATTTTTCCCATAGTCTTTCGAATTATCACCAAAAATGTGCTCTGTTAACAAAAGTTTATGAAACTTACATGTTTTTTCCAAAATAATCTTCACAGATAAACACAACAAAATAAATCTTGAAGTCTTTTGAAGCGTTTACTAGAAATGAAAAGCTAACCTTAGGTTACAAGCAAACTACACCCCAGTTACTCGACATTTATGACATTAGGCTTTCGACAACTCTTTAAAACACACTTAAAAACATGTTTTCTGGTATGAAAATACTCTGTGGATCAATGCATATGGTAGCTGCAACAGGACAAATTGTCTGAGACATCATAGGGACTAAACACGCTCGATAGATCAATTTGTCCATTTGGGGCTACTGTAGAAAGATGGCGACAACTTCCATTGCAGATGGAGAAAAAAAGGTCTCATTCTAAGATAATAAAAACAATAAAGTTCATTACTGTATGTAAGGTCTTTACATAACTATATTATTAGTGGTGTATATATTATATTATGAAACGGGCAGTTCTGGTTCTTCATTCTGATTGGTTGAAACGCGCTCTAAGCCGTGATAATATACCCCGGTTAACCCACGGTTCAGACTGCATTACATAAGTATCACTGCGTCACTGTTGCTGCGTACTGATTTATGAAAATAAACACAACAGTCTTTAATCATTTTTTTTATTTGTCTACTGTTACACAATTAATGGCAATATTCAGATAAATGTCAATAAATATTGTTAAGTCATCTCGTCAATAAAGACAAAACGTTCTCTGAGGAGTTTCTACCTCAAATTCATATTTCCGCTATCCACTGGGTGGCGATCTTACCCAACTTCAATCAACACTAAAAACACAGTTGTGTAAGTTTTGATCAGGCTCTGAATCTGATCTCTTACAAATGTTCTTCACAAAAATTGAATTATAAGAGAACAAATGAAGGTAGGATGAAACAGTTTTTTTTAAAGCGGAGGGTCTGTTCTTTCATTTGATATTTTATGTTTATTTAAAGAAGATAATTTTTCTGTAAGGCATCAAACTAAATCTGGGTGGCTAAGTTGCAACTTAGGAAAAAAAAAAAACGCTGACGGGAAAGAGTTAAGCATGCTTCCAAGCATGTTGATTTATAAAAATAAACACCACAGTCTTTAATCATATTTTCATTGTGTCTTTGCTGCGTCTGTGTTGTTTGGGTACTACGCTCTGTTTCAGCCTCACTTGATTTATTTGTGTTTCATTTTATGAACCCCTGCTATGCATATACCGTTTTATAAACACAATAAGCCCCGCGAAGCAGTGGTGTTACAGTGCATCTTATAACAGCTAAGGGGGTTTAAGGCACTCCGTTTCGCATTGTGCCTAACAACGCCCCTTAGCTGTTATAAAATGCACTGGTAACCCACTGCTTTTTGGGGTTTATTGCTTTATTGCATTTCTGTCAAGAGATCCTTCTAAAAGTTACACAATGCACATGTAATGCAATTAACCAAAACCCTATTTAAAAACATTTAATACGTCATACATTCTATAGTAGGTATCACCAACCCTGCTCAGAACACCTAAAATCTGCAGGACGGTAGCTCCCCAGGAGCAGGGGTGGAGACCCCTGCTCTATTTTAATGCATCTTACAGTATCACCTCACTGCCTAAAAACACTAGCAACCACCCTTTTTTCTTTTGTCTTTATTCTCCTCCTGGTGTTCAGTGTATGCGTGCTAATGGCCCTTGCTGTGGCTGGTAATGAAGGGTCAGGGACACAGCATGATCCATTGCTTTAGAAATGTGCTGCTTCAACACTCAGAGATGAAGCCCTCCCCTCTCTGGACTCTGACTGGAGTTCAGTCTGATGTTACTGGACAAACCTCTCCAACTTCTTGGTGCAAAATATTTTAAAAATATTTTAATATTTTTTCCCAGACAGCAGAAGACTCCGGGCCAGATCCGTACCGGTGCTGCTGACTTTGGCGTGGCTCCGGCCCAGAGTCATCTGCTGTCTATCAACTAATGTGTTCTCTTTTCTATCCAACATCTGCAGACTTTTTTTACCAGATAAAATACTGCCCTAAAATACTACAAATATGTTTAAGGGGATATGCCCAAAATATGAAACAAATTTTTTTCATCCTCCCAGAATAAACATAAAACCTGTGTTTGATCGTCCTGTGCTGTATAAGCATATACTGCATGTGTCCATCTGACAGCAGAATCTCTTCATTGTTCTGAGTTATTCTGTCATAAAATAACAAATGAACTTTTATTGCTAGAGGAGCTAAAAACCTTGAACCGTTATACATCGCCATGACAGCTTATATGGTTGTCATTTATAAAACAAATTGGCCTTTTGTTATGTCACAGCCTCAATTACTCCTGTTTCTTTTTCCTTTATATCTCCTTCGTTTATTGAAGCCAACATTCATACATTAGTTTGTTATTTTAGCTACTGGGGATGACTTCAATAATGTGTATACTGTATAACCTACTGCATTTATGCGGACATAATCGTTTTACACACACATTGTGCTCTATCTAATTTATGCTCCACTATAGTCACAAAAAACAGGTTTCTTAAACATATTTATATTCAAACAAAGCAAGAGAATCGCCTCATGAATAATTTACTTATGTATATTTGACTTTGCACAGAACACTTTAACAATGAAAACAATAAAAAGTTTCAGCACAGCGCTGGAAAAAGCATCTTTTCTGTCTGCTATTTTACAAGACTCGGTGTGAAATGCTTCAGTCTGTTTGATTGACGTGTGATTGCTCCATTATTACCGAGACAATTGCCACCGTCACTTACTGTCAATCTGTGATGTCGAACCTGCAACCGAAATTAAGAGAAATTCACACTGGGATAAAAATACACGCAGATTCACGCTTTCAGAATAGCATTTCACTTCAATTTACTGGGTAAAGCGACATGTACTACCAATTTACTGCAGGGATGCTGAGCACAAAGTAACGCTTTTTGTCTTTATAATAAAAAAATAAAAAAATTAAGTTTGATTAATCATTTTTTACAATCAACACACACATCTCTGCTACAAATGAACACTTAAAGTTTGTTTGCGTGATCTATCATTATACAATTACACCGAAAGTGACAGGAGTGCAAACGTTACCCCATAGGTGGGATTCATTGTAACAAACAGAGGGTTTGTTGTAACACCTGTTAGAAAATTAAACACAAATAATTCTGTCTGTATACTTAAGGTGGATATTGTTTATATATCTGTCTATAATAGATAGATATCCACACATTCATCTATCCATCATCCTTCATCTAAACATCCGTCTATTATGCAGCAATGCATAGAAATAAATTTTTTTGAAGACAAAAGATATTTCCCCTGAAAGTGTATTAACAGTTATCACCTTGATGAATAGTATTTAAATTGTTTTCATTTCATTATCATTGTATACCTGAGACTGTGTGACAACTAACCCCGCTGTGTAAAAATGTTTTTAATCTCATCAGTTACTAGGAGTTGACATGTTTCAAAATGCTGTTATGTTTTAGGTAACAAGATGAAGAAATTTACTTTCATGCCTTTAAAACACTCTTTGTTCAATATCTTAATCAAAACACATCAAAACTTTTCACAAATTGCACAGGAGATCTTCTGACAGTATCGGTACAATCACAAGGGGCGCCAGCATTAAAGTTTCTCATTTACTGTCATGCGTTGCCGAGCTGAATTGTGGATCCGTCACCGTTGCATCAACCAACCAGATCACTTTATGCAAATAACCTAGTGCAGAGCCAACCAATTACGTTTATGCAAAACCACAGAAAAAAGGAGCATGTGTTGTGGCCACTGTGATTGGCTGTTGGCCACCCTTCAGACACGCCCTCCATCAAGCATCAATGCTGACACCCCGTGTAATTGTACCTTAAGATATAAAGACCAAAATCACATATTGCTTGGCCCTGTAGAAATATGTAAAGTAACCCGTGTTACAATTAACCTTGCATTACCGTAGTTTGTGCCCTGCTCACCCCTACAGTATTAAAATCCATCAAGTGGACTTTATTTAGAGTTACTATGGTATTATGACATCACAGCTATGGTAAAGTAGGAAGGTAGCTGGATTAATATCCATATAGATGTTGGAGCATCATTTGTCACTAGACGCCTTAAATTGGTTTATGGCAGATACATTTTGTTTAGATGGTATATTTAGACACTTAAAGATTTTTTTAATAATGAAATTGTTGATGCAGAAAGATTTCACAAAGACATGCTATGATCAAAATCCCTCTAGAAGATTGAAAAATCCACTTACAGTATTAAGAAAAGACACAAGATGAGTCTCTTACGTGATTCTCGGAAGTTTAAAGAAAAGAGAGATGTGATTTTAACCACAATGCTTCTCTATGTGATTCAATAATAACGACAGTGCAGCAGATAAACAACAAGAAGTGCAATACCACAGTCCTGTTGCTCTTCAGTCTTTGTTTCTTTTAAATAAAACTACATCTCATTTTGGGAACTGAAGCTTCTTTAGCACACAGGTAAGAGTTTAGCATTCAGAAGATATCACCTTTGTTTTCCTGATAAAATGGCTCACAATTAAATAAAGAAAGAGGGTTGATAAATTGTTTTAACTCTTCAGTGAAGTGTTTACCACTGAAGGGTCGGACATCACAGTGGTGAAATCAAGTTAACAGGTTGAAAAGAATGGTAAAGCATTCACTATTGTACACTTTCTAAAAATGACCAGGGTATTACTATGTGCTTCATAGTGGGGCTGGGTATTGGCAAGGGCCTCACGATATGATACGTATCACGGTACATGGGTCATGATACAATGTATCATGGTACGGTACGGTGCGGTGCATGTTGCAATATATTGCAATGCTTTTTCTTTTTTACTAAAAATGTAAAAAAAGAGCTGATTTTTTTTACTTTTTTTTAAAGCCAAAGTGTGTACACACAAAAGCTGCAGGTGTTTTTAATTTTCACTCCCGCTAATTTCCGAGACATTAGACGTATATGACAGACAACTGGTATTATTAAATTGTTAAAATATCGATAGTAGAGACTGAAATATCGACACACTATCGTGGAAAAAGTATCACGATAGTTAGCTGTATCAATATTTTTGCACAGCCCTACTTTATAGTGTTTTTAGCACATTGCTAAAGATTGCTAGGATGTTATTGGTGGTTAGTATTGTTCTTGCTATGTGGCAAATCTTAAAGAGACAATAAGTAGGATTCCCCCCCTATCTAATGGTAAAATTGTATTTTGCATTCAAACGAATAGTGCTCTCTAGCGCCTCGTTTTTTTTTTTCAAATGCATGTTGCAACTACGGTAGCCGTTATGTACTCACTGATCTCCTTGTCCTTTTCAGCTGGTTCATGTGTTCTGAATGAAAATGCGTTGTGGAAACATTTTGGTTTCATGTTGTTTCCCTCTCTGCTATTATAGTTTATCAATATGGCAGAACGACATGGAAACTTCCTTGGACTTACCCGTTCAATGTAAGTAAAGTGGAGAAATTCTAAGATTACAAAGAAAAGTCAGATCACTGGCAGAGGTCATTTGACACCAACGAGGGCATGAATAAAGACATTGATTTTGATTAATAAAACACTTAAAACCCTACTTACTGTCCCTTTAAGATGTTAAAAAGCCTTTATGATCCTCTAGTGTCTACACATGTCCTGGGTGTCATCTTTAATCTAAATCAAAATAATAAACTTTTCACTTGGGCTGTGACGATGCATCATGTTTTCTATTAAAAATATCTGTTTGAAGTTTTTCATGCACAGCCCTTGCGTTTACTTGATCAGTATGAAGTCCTTATCAATCTAAAATCACTATTTTTTAACATGCAAAAAGCAACACTCATCAAACACAATCATTCATAATATTCCTTATTATCAACGTTTTGAAGAAGAGTGATTTAGGGTTACTTTAGAAACATGACAGCAACTTCCCTATAAGAGGACCTGCGGTGGATGGAGATAAAAACATCTCAATCAACAGTAATAAATACAATACAGTTCATTATGTAAGGTCTGATAAAATAGTTTCTGTCAAGAGATCCTTCTAAAAGTTACACAATGCACCTGTAAAGTACTAGCATCTCTCCAACAAGAGACACGATTTGAGTCATACAGTAGTTCAAGTTTGGAGGTTTGTTCAAATGGCTAACCCTGAGCACTTGTGATGAACACAAACATCTTTTACAGAGAGAACAAAGAAGTTCAACCTTGCTGATGTCCATGTCCGGCGTACACAGAAACTGTACTGAGCAGATCCTTGGATGGGTTCTCGTCTATAAGAGCGTTTAATTGGAAGCACAGATGGCAGATTTTGAACAGACCCCAACAGCACACAGGCTCTTAAAGCTCTCTTTGCACAGAGAACAATGGCATTGTGGTGCCAACTATGGTCGCCCAACCGGATCCCAAGGCCCCCGACAGCATCGAGGCCTAAACGCATTTGGATGAGAGCTGAAAACGAGGGACGTGGAGGATTTATTGAGGGCTTTACTGCAGTGAGCGTGTATGGAGGTCTTTCATTGCTTTAAACTCTTGCAGTTTGCATTGACAGGTGAATCTGCTGGAGCTTTGACTCTTACAATGTATTTCTGAGGTGCCCAGTCAATCCTCCTCAAACTTAGAAAACAAAACACTTATGACAGAAAATAATAATGCACGCTTTTAGAAAATACGCACTTGACATGTTTCCTTTTTAAAAATATATATTTTCTTTATTTAAGAGGTGCAGAAAGTGTTGTTTGTCCACCCCAGAAGGGCAAACATGAAATAAGCTCTGTTGTTTTTTCATAGTCAGAGGTTTTGCTACCAAATGTAGGACATGCCTAAATATAAACATGCCTCCTGATAATTTCCTCACCCCCGTGTAATCCAAGATGTTTATGTCTTTCTTTGTTCAGTCCAGAAGAAATTAAGTTTTTTGAGGAACGCATTCTAGGATTTTTCTCCATATAGTGGACTTTAGCGGACCTCAACAGTTTACAGTTTCAATGCAGCTTCGAAGGCTCAAAACGATCCCAACTGATCCATAAGGGTCTTATCTAGTGAAACCATTGTCATTTTAGCCACAAAAGTACTTTATAACCCAACCTGATTTCATGAATTGGTATAGTCACAAAATACTTTGTTAATTTTTCCGTGGCATTGTCACGGATCTCCGAATTTTTCAATGGCTATACCACGGACTTTCTTTTCCATGTCATTGTCACGGATTGTTTACTCAAATGTTTTGTCCAATTTTATGTTAGATTTATATAAAATGACATCCTTACCCAAACCCAACTCTAACCCTAATGCCAGGTAACAATGGTCAAAAATTTAGAAAATATAAAATAATAAATCAGAGAAAATTTTATAAACCAATACTTAAAGTGACATCCTAAAGCAAACACCAACCCTAACCCTAAACAGAAGCGAAAATGGTTTAAAAATAAGAAAAAGCAGTTGAGTAACCAATCTGTGACATTAGTCCCTTTCACACATACAGTCTTTACTGGTAATTTACTGGTAAATTGCAGTTAACAGGTCATGTGTGAACAGAACCTTTCCGGTAAATCAGTGCTGCCAATTTACCAGTAAGAGAGGTTGAAAGATTACCAGTAATTTACCGTTAAGCGCTATGTGTGAACAAAAAATAAAGATTAGCGGCATTTCGAACGGACGACGTCATACCGTGCTGAAAGCATAAAGTTTTAATACAGATGGCGCGTTTTCCCCCACACTATTTACAGACGTTTCCACACACACGCTGCTTGAAAGTCGAGCACACCTGAAGTTTACGTCCACATTTCTTTACCAAAGTTGTTTAAAACAGCTTAACATATACTTGCCGAATTGCCAACGTCCTTAGCACGCCCTCCGTGAAGCCTAATGTGCAAACAGTACTGTTGTTTAAGACGCAGTTTTTGACGTCGCCTAATGCAATGTTATTTGGTCACGAGCAACTTCGCGACCGTTAGCGTTTACCACAGACGTGAAAACAACAAAATACAAAACGTGGATATGAATGACGTGGATTGTTTACAAATACAACACTTGCGGTGCGTCACAGATAACTTCCGCTTTCTCACCAAATTTACCAGTATTTTGATAAGGATGTGTGAATGATGTCTTACTGGTAAAAAGACGGAACGTCACTGCGTGTGTGAACAGCATTTTTTTTTTATTTACTGGTAAATTCATTCTGGTAAATTCATGGTAATTTACCGAAACTACTTTGTGAAAGAGGCTAATGACACAAAAAAGAAAGTCCACGGTATGGCCACGGCAAATTCGGAGATCCGTGACAATGCCATGGAAAAATGAGCAAAATATTCTGTGACTATACCACAGAACTTTGTAAGATCATGTTGTTATAACCACAACTTCTCGTCTTGCACTAGTTGTGTGATGCGCCAGTGTGACTTTACGTATTTCATGATCACATGGAAATGTCACGTATGATTTATGCAAAACTACTGCTCCAGTGTTTACAAGTGTGAAGAAAGAGGACCATTCAGATGTTGTTGTTTTTGGAATGATACTAATTAATGTCTTTGTATAAATCTATTGTTTAAAATGATCCGCAATTGTGCATTTCACACATAGCGTGCGACCGTGGCGTGTGTGATTACCTAATATGTAGGTCGCAATGACGCATCACATGGCTAGTGCAAGTCGAAAAAGTTGTGTTTATAAAGTACTTTTTGGGGGTAAAATGATGATGGTTTTGCTAGATAAGACCCTTACGACTCTGTTGGGAAAAACTAAATTTATTCTCGATTGAACAAAGAAAGACATAAACATCCTGGATGGCATGGGGGCGAGTAAATTATCAGAATTATTTTTAATGAAAATTCAATATTCCTTTAATTAATGTTTTTATAATTAATGATATGAACATACTGTATGTATACTTATGATGTCATTTAAAGTTAATTTAATATTAGTAGATAAAGTTGATCTTTCTCATTTATTTCTCTATCCCTCACAACTTGGGCTTGCTTGTTTTTCGTATTCTTAAAATGTGCCATAAGACTTTCTCTAAAGTAATTTCTCATCAAAAACCACAAAAAGGCTTTCAAATATAAAATGATTCAGATTTTTACCTTGAAAAACTGCTACATGCATTTTTGGGAACAAAAGGCGCGGGATGTGCTTTCTGTTTCAGCATCCCAGATAAAAAAACACAGCTCTATTCACGCTGCGATATTGTAATTTTTCCATTCAAACGTGTCTTTGTGAAAATGGTGCACTAATATTTTATTGTGACAGCTTCTGAAATGAGTTTTGAGTATTGCGAGGCAATCTGGCGCCGAGGGTTTTGAAGGCTGTTGTGTCCTGCTTTTCAAAGATCACATGGGGCTTAATCTCAAACCTTTGTAGCATAAAACATAACAGTGACCACCAGTACAGAATGAATGATGCACAGATTAACCTTTAGCCTCGGTGACGGACGCTGATTATATGTGTGTATTAGTGCGAGGATGAAACCGTCATGCCTTATGCATGTCCTTCATCCTGCCTTTCTACTTTGAGAACAAAGCTAGCGGATGCCTAAAAGGTGCCCTACTACGGACTGCAAATTCCCCTGAATAAAGGCCGGAGAATGAGCTATAAAGACCTCATCTTGCCCTGGGATGCATTAATCTTACGAGTCCACATCGTGCCACACCAGGCTCGGGCTTTGAGCCCCACATGTCCCGCTTGTGATCAAAAGCTCCATTAAAATGTGTGGAGACTATGAAAGCCAAAATTTGCAATCATGCCTCACACATTTGGTTTCCTGCTCACAGCGGCCGTCCTCTGCTTTACTGCTCCTGTGTTTCAACATCATGACTCTTTTAGTCCTCGCTGGCTCGACCGTGCTGTTCAACATACGCTTCTCATAACCTCAGAACTGAAAAAAAAACTAACATTCAGGAAAGATATCTAACAGGGATTATAACAGCTTGTCTTTCATCTCATCTTCTAAAGTCACACACAAACATAGCAATATAAACATTTTACATCACAGTTATACAGGGTTCCCACACCGTAGTTAACCTCAAATTCAATGACCTTTCAAGGACTTTCCAGGTCCAAAACCCTCAAATTCAACGACTAAATGTGGGGACACATTTCAAGTGAGAGCAAGGTTACATCGTGTTACCTTTTAAGATACATTGTTACAGTTCACTTTCAAGGGAACTCGCGATGCGTCACTGCAGTGACACTGTGGGGACGCCTCCAGGGGTACGTGCATCTGAATGTGTATATCAAAATCAACCAAAGGTGAGGCTTAACGACAAAGACAGGGATTATATCGCTATCTGAAATATTGCCAAAGATGGCGTTACAGGGATGATGGGAAGTATGGCAAGGGAGAAGCAGCGTCTCATTCCCTTCTCAGGGAACAACAGTTACATACGTAACCCGAGATCTTTTCATGTGTCAAACACAACTATGCAGAAAAGCATTTTGGTATGAATCAACATTCACATACAGAAGATATAAGCATTTAAAGCGAACCGTTTAGTACATGTGCTTAAAAAGTCTAGAATTTTTATGATATTATCCTACACTACACACTTTCAATGACCTGTATCTATGTATGTATATTTTCAAAAACTTCCCAGGGCCTTGAATTATTTCCCCCAGATTCACAACTTTCAAGGTTTTCAAAGACTCCTGGGAACCCTGTATTTAAACCGACTACAATTGTCCATGTAAGCGCAGTGAGTGAAGCACTGTTATCACAAACACAAGGGATTAGACCTGAACAAATGTTTTTTTTTTTCTCACGTTGTTGCTTAAATTGATTGATGCTGGACAGGGGTTTTCGAGCCGTGACACAGGCACGGTTAAACGGTAAATAAAAAAATGACACATTAATACTAACCGTTGGACATTTTTAACCTTTAAACCGGTAATCATTATCGGTAATCTCTAGTCACACACCAAACAGACCTTAAGACTTTCAAAGATCATCTCCTTACACAGCATCACATATCTAAACGAATGTGCTTGCATTAACACTTCACAATCACCCTTGTAGTTTTTGGTAAATGCATTATTAACAATACAAACAGTTAAATCATAAATAACTGGATGAAATGATCAGATGTTTTACCATGACATCTCTATTAGAATGTTTCTGTTTGTATTCGTAAATCTATCTCAGATGAGAAAAACTGTCATGTTTATTCAACATACAGTACACATCAAGACGAGAGGCGAGATCCACTCACTTTACTGGTAAGCCGACAGACGGATTGGATTTAACTACAGTATTAGTCCAACAATCTACAAGAACAATTTCATTTTGTTTGTCAACTTAATCTGGCAAAGAGACCTTATACTGCATAAACACACACACACATGACAGTAAAATTAGTTGCCTCATAATGTCATTTTACTGTCATTTTAATTAAAATTTACTGTATGGTCACAATGGTTGCAGGTCAGAAATCACACAGATTAAAATAACTATTGTGATAAATAAGGTAAACATGTTAATTGCGTTAAATGGTTAATTTATGTTTCCATTTTGACATATCTGTATCAGTGCACAAATACATACCATATGTATGAAAGATCCACACTTTATATAGACATTTCATGTATAATGTTTAAATACTGGTAATAATTATATTAATGTAATGATTAATACTGATTTAGAAATGATTATCTTTAATAAAACAGCCCAGAAAGCAGACGACTCTGCGACGTATCCACACAAGAGCTGCTGACTTTCGCCCGGAATCGGCCAGGAGTCGTCTGCTGTCTGGTTTTTAGTCTGTGTTGGATGTAACTAGTTACTAAGTATTTAGTCACTGTAATTTAATTTCCCTTAAAAAGGGAAAGTAAGGGATTACTCTTATTTTCCCTGTAATTTAATTACAGTTACTTTTGATGTAACTAAATGTATGGACTGTTGAACAATTATCTTTACTGTAATACAATAGTAGTTTTAACATCAAACATCAAAATTAGTCTAACGTTTAAATGCATGTTTTTTTCACTTTATATAATTTGGTAAGTTAATAAGAATAATGTAGTTTCCAATTAACTAATTAATAACAGGTTGTTAATTAGCATTAATTTTACTAAGAAATTGGCTGTTTATTAATACTTATGAAGCACATATTAATGCCTGATTCAGGAAAACCTTATTCTACATCCTTAATCCTACCCAATTCCTACCAATGCTTAAACTTAACACTTACTTTACTAAGTATTAATAAGCATTAGATGTAGTTAATTAAGGCAAAAGTGTGACCACAATAACTGATGTACTTTTTTATGATTTATTCAAGCTGTTTTAAGTCTATCTTTGTATCATTTACTAAATAGGATTTAGAAAGTAATTAGTAATAAGTAATTAAATACTTTTAGGAGAGAGTAATTTTCACAGTAATCTAATTACATGATTGGATATGTTAGTAACTAATGAATTACTTACCTAACACTGGTTATAGCGAATACAAATGATTTGATGTTTAATGTCTGTAGTGAGTAAAATGTGATTTTTTTTTTAAGCAGCATGTGGGCACAATACAAGCCTTTCATCTCAAAACACAGTGTCAAAACTAAAATATATAAAGAGATGTTATTCAGACTGTAATATCCAACTGGTCTGTCCAATTTTCACGTTGGCAAAAAGAGAAAGTCAGAATTATTTGGCACTAATATTTACCAAGGATTTGAAAGAATAGTACAACACAAAAAGCTCACCTGTAGGACTCAACACAACGTGCATCAAAACACGAGGTAATATTACAGTAAAATAATGACGCACGTTTCAAATCATCAAACCCTTCCAGCACACAACCCAAATTACCTGAGATCTTCCTGCTTCTTCTACATGCAGCCTGAGGATGTCATTTCACAATTTACTGTCATAAAAATATAAACAAAATGAAATCACATCCAACAAATCCACAGATACCACAAACAATTAAAATACAGCTATTCACTTTTCATTAAAACAAACTATTGAATCTAATATATACTCTTAAACGTACACTAAAGATGATAAAGAAACCAAAGAAGAGGTTTCACAGCAATGCCATGGCATACACACTATCAGAAGAAATTGTTATAAAATTGTCACTTAAAAAGTCCTGTATAATTTAGGTACTAATGTGACCTCTTTGGATGCAATGGTGTAATTAAAAAAATAAAAAATACACAGTAAAAATGGCTATACTGTAGATTCAGAAAACCCAAGAAACCCAAAAGAAGACTCAAACAACAACACAGAAGTCCCAATTGAAAGCCGGATCCTTCAAAGGTCACATAAATTTGTTTCTATACATTTTGTATGTACTTTTGAGATAGGTTTCAGATTTCTAAAACAGCTTGTTTTTAATATGAAATGCTCTTAATGAATAATGTGATGACGTTAAAAGCACATTCAAGATGTATCAGTAAGCACAGATGTTTCTCTTCTCTGGTGCTGTGCTAAATTGGTATGTTGACATCCAACATCTGCTTGCTTATTTTCCATGATAATCAGCTCTGCTCTCTTCAACACAAACCTTTTTTCTTATTTAGCAGGATGGAAATAAGCGAGGTCATTCTGAAATAGCTAATGAGAAATATCTTAACCTTTAAGCTGCTGTTGTGTCACAGCAGACAGTACAGTACACAAATCTGATATTATATAGAGCACATACTGTATAGATTAAATGAGAGCAGGTCAAATCAAATGCTGTTGTAACAGATGTTGGGTATATAAAACTATGGGTTTCTTTTGTAAATTGGTTTTCGAGGTTGACAGCATCATACAGTATATATACAACATGATGCATGTAATGACTTCATTAAGAAGCCAAAAGCTATGAATGTGCTCATCAGATCTTATATGCTGTTTATAGTGAACACAATCTGTCAGAGTTTGTTAAAACATATATTTACAAAACGTTTACAAAACTATCAAACAATATTTAGCAATTTAAAGAAGTTATGCATTTATGCATGTGGCAGATACTTTAATCTAAAGCTACTTATAGTGCATGATAAAAGTAAATATTTTATCAGTATGTGCGTTCCCTTGGATTCGAACCCATGCGTGCTAACACAATGCTCTTCCTTTTGAGTTACACTAGGGCTATAGTCAACTGGCGGCTCCGGGCCAAATGCATCCCTCTAATCATCTTTATCCGGCCCGCTGGTCATCTTTGTCTGATATAAAAATAAGCGTGGTTACTTTCATCATTTCACTGTACATGACAAATGACATTCGATAAACCTGAAGGAGAGTCATAAAGGGGCTGTGTGGGGTGCCAGCCATCTGTGGGTGCATAATTATCAGATCCCATTTGAGCTTTGGACGCATTAAAAATATAAAGTTGTGCAACTACACTGCATGTGACTGTAAATGATATATTTTAGTGTATCAATTAAAACATTGTGTGTGAGGTGAAAATTATTAATCATTCTTGTTTAACTTTGTCAGTAACACTTTAATTCTTTAAAAACGATTGATTACTGATAAGTAAATGAAGTATAAATATATTAGTAGATTAAAGGCTCTTGCGCTGGAATGAGCTACTCTCTCATGTTGACAAGAATTTACAATTAAACTGAAATTTCATTACGACTGGTACTAGGGGGCGAACTTTGACAGTCGTGTCCGAATGTCGTGTACAATAGAAAGACGGTTTAGCCTATATATCTTTAAAATATTAAGAAAGAAAACATGAAATGCAAGTTTAGTCATTAGGAGAAGACTGACTATATGTTGTGAATACTTAAAATGTAACAATTTATGAAAGTTAAACAGTTATAAACAAAATAAGTTTAAGTTACAGTTGGTGCTATACAAAAATACATGTGTTAATTATTTACACTTGCACTTTTATGTGCAATGCTCATAATTGAAATATTAACATTTGGCTCTTGCAATATTAAACTGCAATTGTTTTTAAAATATTAAATATGAGTTTTCAGTCATTAAAAGGCAAAATACTGTTGTAAGTGTTTCAAGTGTGCATCTTTTTTGAAAATTCATGTTTTTTAAATATATGACCTATAACAAAAACAACACAAGTTATACACACACATGCACGCACGCACACACGCACACAAACGCACGCACGCACACACAATCATTTATTTCTTTATTAAATGGCTGTCTGATATTTTTTAATAATGATTTGGTAAAGCTCACTTTCTGTCTCCTTTAACACTGTGTGCAGTTTCTATATGCATATGTATTTTATAATCTTATAACATCATTTAAACTCAAATCAATATTTCATGTTCTTAAATGATTTTCTTAATCAGATTCATTTCTTAATAAGGACTGTACATTATTGTGTACATGTACACTTAAAAGTATACAGTATTTTTGATTAATCGTCTTATATTTTACAGTATGTACAAAGAGGCATTCCCAGAAAAGCCATTATTGTACAAGAACAACTTTTAACGTATCCATCTTGCTGTTGTTTTTTTGACGGAGCATAATGTCCATTCAGCCCAACATACATTTTACTGGTAAAAATATAATGGATCCAATACTGTGAGAGAGGAAAATAGCCTCTGATGAGTGTGTCAGGAAAGGGTAAAAATAGTGTCCTGTGGTCAGGAACATTAGAGAAATGACTGACCTTAATTATACAAATGTCACAATGATATATTCAGCCAACGAGTTTCCCATCTGCAGGGTCAGGAA
The DNA here is from genome assembly GCF_027580225.2 of Misgurnus anguillicaudatus. Lineage (NCBI taxonomy): Eukaryota > Metazoa > Chordata > Actinopteri > Cypriniformes > Cobitidae > Misgurnus > Misgurnus anguillicaudatus. Next base: position 1,347,682 of record NC_073358.2, on the reverse strand, counting down.
AGAAAAAAAAAGTTTCCTATAGAGTTCAATTGAGCAGCAGATGCCTTCCTGGAGAAATGAAATATACCATCATATCAATGCAAGTCTGAAGAAATTCAAAACATTTACAGTTCCTATTAAATAGCACAAAATGGAAATATACTTTAAGTTTAACTTGAACATAAAATAATCAAATGCGAACACCACAGTATGAACTTTCTGCTCTTTTTCTCAATAGTTCATGCTGTTTCAGTAGTTGTGTTTTATCAAATTTATGCCACTATCAATATCTAATATTTTACGTACTTGTGTAATATGCTAATTTAGCGTTAGTTAATGTAACTAGAGGTTACTTTAACTCTTTCCCTGCCATTGACGAGTTATCTCGAAAACATTTGCATAAAAAGTGTTTCTGATGAATTTGTATGTTAATCTGCAATACCGTGATTATCCACTAGACTTGAAAAACCTGAAGCAAAAATTTTATTTACTAATTTAAAACTCTGTGCATGTTTTGATAATCGTTCTGAATCTGATCTCTAACAAAATTCCTTAATCAAAAAGGCAATTATTTCAACTTTTTGCAATTTTTTTAAAGAAAAATAGCCATATTTAAGAGTTTATGAGCAGAGAATTTTTTTTTTCATTTAAGAGTTTCGTTGCAAAACGAGATAACTCCGTTTTTTAAATTTTTGTCAAAACATGTTTATTATTATGTTATCATGTTATTATTTTGTTTAATGGTGCTACTTAGCTGTATTTTTTAAGTTATGAAGGTTTAAATCAAAACAAACCAACTGCAGTTAAATTGATATTAATTAGAATGCATAACCAAAAAACAAGATTTCTGAAAAACTATAAAAAGATTTTTTGCAACGAAACTCTTCAAATATATATAGGATGTTTTTTCCCCCCGGTTTAGTTTGTTTGTCTGTTTATTGTTTATTTGAAAGCAGAGGATCTGTTCTGTCATTTGATATATTTGTATATTTATAGAAGAACATTTTCCTAGAAGGCATTTTGTAAAACTTTTGTGAAAATCACAAAAAATGCTGGTGGGGAATGAGTTAATAACAAAACAAATAATGATAGTTTTGATGATGTTGTATAATTGGGTTATGCGGTTATCAAAACGCTTCAAATGTGGATGCATCTGTTTTTTGGGAGGGCAAATGCACTGACATCATTCTGAATATTGAGCGCACACTCCTAATCAATCAAATAAAAAAAATGCCATAAATTTGTTTTTAGTGCAATATCTTGTTTTGTTTGAAAAGAGAAATATATTACGGTAGTACAGATGTCAAATGTTAAAAACATTTACAGGTTAATATACAATAGTGAAGATGTAATGTTTTCTATATTCTTTCATCTCGTAACATGTTCCAGCAAGTTTAAAGTCATTTTATTTGTGCATTTTATTTGTGCTGTTTGAATAAATTCCTCCACCTGCTTTTGTGTAAAAGAGACGATGATAAACAAAGAGAAAGAGATACAAGCCGGGTCTCTCCTGGGACGCTGATCTTATTAACACCCGGAACGTTACATTAGAGGTGGAACAAAGGAGGTTCCGTCTGAGGTTGCCATGGTGATATCCCCAGGGCTTTGTCCTGAAGTGCTCCCGAAATTCAATTAGCTTCTCCCAATTACACCATCAAACAAGGTCTGACAAATATACTGTGAATCCAATGTTAGATGCATTTTTACAAAATCACAGTGACTGCAAAACCTAAACTGTGCACACATTACTGTGACTGTATTACTGTGACATCACCTCACGCCTTTGAATAGCTTGAAATGAATGAGGTTAAACATCACATATGCCACATGAATAAAAGCCATTCAAAGCAAAGCACTGACTATAAATGAATGTAGTTAATATCAGTAAACTCCCTCTGCATTCATCTAATGTTAATACATGATGAAGAAAGAAAGCTTCATTAAACGCCTCACCCCTGTTATACAGTAACTTACCGTCTTTCTTTCTGTACAACATAAATCGTGTCAAATAAAGAATTCATATCGAACTACACTAGGCACAAAACCCACAAGTCCTTCAAAATATCTCTACAAAAGAGAATAAAAATAGTATTATTTGCTCAACAATCTGTTTGTTTGTTTGTTTAGTACAAAATAATTTATACTACACTAGTCAACAGTTAAAGTGAATTTTAAGTCTTAACATTTTTGTCTTAGGACAACTTTGATTAACTTTTTTTGATCCACTTCAAATGTTGACTAGTGTAGTATGATATACTACACAAATAGATAGATCGTTCAACAAATAATATTTTGTTTTTGTGCCTATGCAATGCAAGTCAATTAGCATCAATGCTGTTTGGTTACAACATTCTTCAAAATGTAATTGCTAAACAGAAAAATACCCAAACAGCAGACAACTCCATACTTGAGCTTCCGACTTCGGCACAGATCTGGTGCAAAGTCGTCTGCTGTCAGGGCAAGTAAATGATAAAGAAAATTTTATTTTGGGGTGAAAAATCCTATTACATACCTTAAGTTTGGATAAAAGCATGTGATAAATGCAAATGCACTGTAATAGTTGAACAGTTAAAAATTATTAGTCGACTTTACTTAAAAAAATTGAGGAAACATTTACATTGCTGATAAACTATATTGTCCATTAATATGCACTGTCCCTTTTAAATAAATAAATAAATAAATAAATAAATAAATAAATAAATAAATAAATAAATAAATAAATAAATAAATAAATAAATAAATAAATAAATAAATAAATAAATAAATAAATAAATAAATAAGCAATTTCCACACTGTTACGTATCCTCTACACATATGCAACAACGTACGTCAAAACAAACCAGTTTGCAAAAGTAGTATGTAAATTTCTTAATTTTTTTAATGCAAAGACTTTCCTCAATTTTAAAATATAGTCAACTACTAATTTTTAGTGTGTAATATTAAGGAAACGTGTCTTTATTTATACATGTTATTCATGGAGGTTCAATGAGAAAATAATCAAGGTCAACGAATATTAATTAATACCACAAAAATGACAAATGTATTATTCCTTATGCATATTGATCTTTGTAATGTAGCTCTCCTACCAATGGAGTTGATGAATGAATGGGATATGATGTCCTCAAAATCAGTTGTTGTAAAAGGCAAATGAAACTTTTGTTTTCAAGACAACATGTTCTGTTCGAGACTAAAAATAGTCTTAACTACACACCTGAAATATTTCTTAAAAAATTGCAATTTTCTTTTTTTTAGAAGTTAATGGTATCAGATCCGCTCAAACCATGAAATTACTCAAATTCACCCCATGTTCACCTAAAATTGTGTTGTTGTGTGATAAAACTAATAAGATTTTATTCAGTATACCTGTATGAAGATACATGATGAAAATGACATACCAGAGCACAGATGTGTAAACCTCACTCCTCAAGGTTTCTCTAATCCTCAAAATGTCTTTATTTTTGCTCTCAGTTTGTCCTGTATAAATATTGAGCAGGCTTGTTTCACTCATCATTATGATATTTTTACTGTATCTTTCTTTAGCTGTGATATCTTAATTGATTCAATGCATATTTAATTTGCTTTGTATTTTCAGTTAAAACCTATTTGTTGAAGACAGACACAGAAACAGATTTGGTAATTCATTGCATCCCTCGCTGCATTGAAACAATAAAAGAATTCAAACACAATAGGGTTTAATATTATAAACTATATTACAGATAGCATACAGTATAAAAAGGGCTTTTGGTCTGATGTTTTAGCTGTAACCGTCTGAAATGCATGCATGGCTGACCTCATAAAGCTCCAGCGTGATGACAGAAACATCAAGAGGGGGCAGTGTTGTCCTACAATTCAACACATAAGACTGAAGAAATACTGAAGCTGAAAATGATGAACCACATACACTTAAAGCAAAAGAGGACGACCGAGGCAATGAATAAAACTACAGGGGGTTATAGAAATGACCGTACTCTTCAAAATAAATGTTGTGTTAGAGGTAAACTTCACCCATGAAATTCAATTCAGTTTTGAAATCAAAAAAATGCATTGAAAATGCAAGTGTGCATCCGTACAAAGACTACATTTATTTTGCAACGCCATAAATGACAGAGCTATAAAAGCACAGACAGACAGCATTTCATTCATTGCATGCTGTTTATCATTTCTACATCTGACAAACACTTTTATCCAGTTTAGCGACTTATTGTGCATTCAGTGTAAAAAATCTGTCATTTTTGTTGTGTTTTGTTTGTTGTGGTTGCCAGAAAAGCACCATAAAAATGTTTTTTTTTTACTGTTTTTTACAGTAAATTTTACGGTAACTTGTATTTTTAATTTACTGAAACCATAATTTTAACAATATTTTACCGTAAAAAGGAATGTATGATCCATTTGAATATTATAGAGATTTCACTATAAAATAAATGGTAAGTCATTTAGTCACATTTTACCACAAACATTTTACATAATTTAACCATAAAACTAACTGTAATAAGTAGTTGAATATATTACAGTTTTTAACCGTAAATGTGAAGGTTTTTTACAATTAGCCAATTAAATGGTTTTTATAGCATTTTTCCAATAAAATTATAAAATTTTTACAGTGATACAGTATATTTTCTCAGTATGTGTGTTCACTGGAGATCAAACCCATGACCTTTGTGCTGCTAACACAATGCTCTACCAGTTGAGCTAAAGGTACTGTATACTGTACTTGCTTTAGTCTGTGTTTAAACCTGAAGTATGCGGCTGCATCAAAGCACACTTTATAAACCCATCCACACCCCTGCAAAACCAGCTGTGACGCAGCTTATCTGTGCTAGTTACTGTGGAGCATGAATAAAACATGAACTAATATGAACTTTATGCATTGTTTTTCTTTCTCCCGTACCGATGCCTTTGCGATTGAAACCCGGGCTGAATATCTATCAGGCGTTGGCCAGACAGTCAGGAGAGGCGAGCGTTTGAAGTCATCTCTCTTGGGCTCATCGTAAAACACTTTGAAAGCAAAATGTCCGACTACAATGCTTAAACCCCTTGATAAAAAATCTCACAGGATTCCCCACTGGATTATTTATTTAATTGCAGATTTGTTTGAATAATGAAGCCACCTCAGTAACATTGATTAATGGGTTCGATATAAGTTCATCTCCATCCACACCATCAGTGGGACTTTTCTAAGTAGATGAACTTCTGGTTAGTAACGCATCCTGTGGATCGAGTGTTTTTTTTTTTAAGGAAACGGTTTCATACCGCTATCGGATGTTCTTGCGTGACTCTTTTGGGTTGAAAGAATGGATATTACTTGACAATGTCGGTAAATGATATTACACACTAGTGAAATGAGAGATGTATTTCAGGAGATCAAATGTCAATGTAATCGTAATGGAGAGCGTAAACCTGATTGAGTTTCTCTATTCAAGGTTCTAGAAGTTGAGCTCAGTAATAAGATAAACGCCATTTATTATATAAGACCTCGTGCTTCAGATTAAATCAACATTCTCCTCTCAAACTATTTTTAATAAAATCTTAATAAAGCTTCTTTAGACTGTGGGCATTGGGGAACTTATGAAACATCTTTGTTTAAAGGGCACATATTATGCACTTTTACAAGGTGGACCTAAATCTATGTTAGCAGTGTGTTAACACAACCAACATACAATGAAAAAAATCCAACCACTTCTTTTTAAACCCCAACAAAAGCATTCTCATGAGGCATGCTGTTTGTTAATGTGATGTCACACTGACAAAGCCCCGCCCACAGCCACTGACTGACTGGTTAATTTGAACAAAATAGGTTTGTTAGCATGCTGTAGCACTAATGCAACTAAAGATACTATTGTCTCAGATCTATTTTAACTGAAAGCGTTTGCATTTTGTAAAAATTGGCATAATTTGTGCCCTTAATCCTAAATTTTTTTGGGCGAATCCCATGTAAATGTATTAAAAGTGCTGTATTGTAACTTTACTATACATTGAGATCTGACCTGTTAGAAATACTGTAGTCTGTTGATCAGGGCTCGGATTCAGATGTTCAGAGATGTTCAGAGAGGTTGGATGTGTGTTAGCAGCGCTCAGTGAGTCTCAGTACAGTTTTTGAGATGACATTTCCTTAATCTCAGATGTGTTTCAAGAGGACTTCAATTCCATTAACTATCAAACAGGGAAATAAACAGATATTCACATCACTGTCTGCCTAATGATTGACTCCGGACACAAGATGAATCATTTACTTCAAAGTGGCTTTCACCAAACTTTGCTCAGAGTAAAAAGAAGATGTCACATGCACTAACATCTACTGTAGTGTAAGAGCATTGAACTTATTGCATTTAGGTGGAAGTTAAAAGCAATGCTAATGATGAAATGTAATTGATCATATAATTACGCAAGCACAATAAATACGATCACAAAACAATTTGTCGTTTACTCCCCTACCCATCAATAAGAAGTCAATAATCTCAAACCTCATTAGTTAATGGTTGTCTTGTGCTCAGGGCTGATATCTGAAAGGTTACTGGCTTCGGAGATCTGACCTGTCATTATTGCAACCTTGGTTAAAAGGTCAACATTACTGTTTTCTCAACTCATACGAGTATCTCTTCAACATTTCCCTGCCAATGATGTTCCCTGATGAGTTTTTATGGTAATCTGTTATTCTGCGATTATCCACTAGATGGTGCTCTTACCCAATTTATAACAAACTGAAGCATCAACTAATTTAATTAATTTTAAACTCTGTGTATGTTTTGATCATTGTTCGGAATCTGATCTCTAACAAAATTGCTTTACAAAAATGCAATTATTTCAGCTTCTTGCCCACAATTTGGTATTTTTGAAGAGATAACAAATTAAAAGAGAACAATGATTTTTCCTCCGTTTTGTTTGTTTGTTTGAAAGCAGATGGTCTGTTCTTTCATTTTATATATTTGAATGTTTATATATTTTTATACAACAGTTCTTTCTGGTTCTCGAATCTGATTGGCTAAGAGCTATGCGATATTGTGCTGATAACGGCACTGTAACCGCTTCACCTTTCGTATTATTCCGCCACCAAGTGAATGGAGGTCCTAAGCAGGCTCATCTCTGAATGGAAAAACACAGACGCGCTGTTTTTAAACACTCTCCGTGTGTCTCATTAGTTCACTAGCTCGTAAATCAGTCGGTGAATCCCCAATCGGAAGTTATTATTCCGTCAAAGATCAGCGCTCTTGGATGTTACGCTAAAGTTAATGGTAGTTATGTCTTGTCACATCGCGTGGACGATTAACACTTGGAAAGAGGAATGTAAACACTCATTTTTTCCCAGAGCTATATCTCTTATCAGAACGCGAAAACACTGTGGAACTGCAGGTAAGCACCGCAGCTTTTAAATGTGGACATTGATCATTTATTTAATCGCGACGTGATTAAAACATGTTATGAGAATATCGCCACTGCTATATATTTATATACTTATAAAAAACAGTTTTATATAGTACTGACAAGAACAAAGTTTAATAATAATCGAGTGCTCGTATTGCGTTAAGAGTAAATGGGAAACCAATAGTAAGGCGAATATCACAGCCAGGGAATCCCTGTCAGAGATGTAGCCCAGAGAGGGCGGTGGTCAGCGGGGCGAGTGAACACTGACGTCCGCTCATGCTTTGGTTCTCATTCGTACCGAATCTCACTAAGCAAACGTTCAAACAGGCGCTATCTTTACTAATCGACTGTAGATTTAAATATAATAAATACATATTCTCGACTGAACTAATCTTAAAACTACACTTTGTGACCAAGAAACGGTAATATAAAGAAACGTCTATCCGTCCATTGAGTTATTATGAGATTCAAAGCAGCCGAAAGTTTTACCTGTCATTCTGGCCGCCCTCAAATCCGTGGCGGAAGAAGTAGTTCTCAAACAAAGAGGCTTTTAAAATAACTCCGTTGTTGTTTTCTAGTTTTCGTTTTTCAAACGTGTGCCGTCGAACTGTTGTATAAAAGCAATATTGCTCTCGGAGTCGTGCGATACAGCTCTATATCATCATGGCTGTGATTGCCTCCGGCACTCGGCCTGCGGCCTCGTGCCTCTGGCCTAATCACAGCCGTGATGATATAGAGCTATATCACACTCCTACTCGAGCGATATTGCTTAAATAGAAGAACATTTTCCTGGATGGCATTTTGTGAAAATCACAAAAAATGCTGGCCGCAACTTTAAAAAAAAAGGCTGGCAGGTAATGAGTTAATCACATACAAAATAAAAGAGATAATGTTTAAGACAGAGATATATTTTTGCTGTGGTTAATAACTCACAAGTGTGGTCTATCAATACCAGGTGGAATTTTGTTCAAATATAAAACGACTTCAGTATAATTTCACTTTAAACATAAGTAGTGAATTGTTACTTTTGACCCTGTCAGCTGGGACGAAAGTAACACAACAGAACAAGATAGATTTTTGGGTAACACTTGTTTTTAGTAAATATACATGATTATCACCTTGTTAATATTCAACTGCAAACATATATTGTTGTTTATCTTTTATAAAAAATTGAGAAATTACATTTTCATTTTAAATTTTAGTTTCATCAAATGTTTCAAGCAACCCGACAGTACAAACTTAAATTGTTGAGAATATTTTTTTCAACAGTATGAACACTATGAAAATTAAATTAAATTAATAATATACATTTTTAACATAATGCATCAGTATTAACAGCGGGACAGAAGTGTTTCTTTCGTCCCAACAGGATCTCCTCACATTTAACCCCATTTACTTTTATTTTGAAAAACTCTGAGAAGTTAAACTTCAGGATGTGTTAGAGCACTAAATAACCTGTAGACTTATCAGTACTGTAACACCAGAAACATAATGTGTTATAAAAAAATGTCTGCTCTAGAATTTACTTATCATGGTCAAGGGTTTGTGTGCTAAAGATGCTGTCATAGTTTGGGATGCAAATGTTATCAGGGCTTATTACATGGCTCTCTGGAATACTTGATTCTGATTGGTCAGTTGAGACATTTGCAGGTTCATTCTTTTCAAATAATAACCGCTCCAAAGTAATAACGCATAGCCGATACTACTTTTACGAGAAAAATCGCTCCGCGCCAATAAAGATTACTGTTTGGCGCCATCTTGTGACAAACACTGGACAACCACAATTAAGAATGGAAAATTTTGACATTAATTTTAACATGTACGGAAAAAACAAAACATTTAAACAGTGGATAGAAGAACGAACAACGACAAGACACAGAGAGCTTACTGAGACTGAACTTGACAAAATAGAGCATGACAGCTACGAAACCAACACACAAAAAAATACAGAATGGGCATTAAAACTTCTCAAAGACTGGCTAAAAGAGAAAAATATGGATACAGACAAGTATTAAGCAGAGGATCTTAATAAGGTATTACAGTGATTTTATGCATCTGTGCAAAGTTTCGCGGAAGGATAAAAATGTTAATTTAAAACAAATATGCCAATAAAATGTTTCAAATTCATATTCATGTCCAGTTTTTTTTCTTATGTGGCAAGTAGCCGTGTAATAAGCGGGATAATGTAGAGGCAGCCGGTAGTTATTGGGGAAATAAGCCCCTTCAGTGTGATACAAGACCCTCCGCTTCGCGTCGGGTCCTGATCACACTGTCGGGGCTTATTTCCCGATAACTACCGGCTGCCTCTACATTATCCCTTACTTGGAGAAAATCACTTTGTTACTTTTTCCCCGGTTCTCCCCTACATCTGTTCTATTTCTAATATATATATATATATGAAGAGTTTGGTTCCAAAACGCAATAAATCCATTTTAAATAATTTCTGTAAAAATTTCGTTTTTTTATACCTAGAAAGTGACAAGATAAAAACCACTATTTTCAGTTACACAATTTCACATAGCATCTTTAGGTTATAAAAACATAAAAAATTCAAATCTATGATTTGATTTTCAATGATTTATTATAAAAACGAATTATTTTTTCCACAAAATGTAATAAATCCATGACAAGTTTTTTTCAAAATGGTAAAGATCTATTGAATCAATATATACATGTGCAGTCATCTTAGTCATGTTATATTCATTCAGTTGACTAGTGGTATACACTGATTAAAAAATAAACATTAATGGCATTAATCAAAACATTTAACTTTATCACATTAAGATCACTGTCATTGCTGCGGTCATCCTTGGGACGTTGTCGCTGAACTTTTTTGACTGCGATCAGCTGTAAAATGTTTTGGTCCTGCTCGATTTGACTTCACATAAAATAATGGAAAGTTTTTCATAAGATCCCCTCGGGTCAATGTGTTATCATGACAGAAACTTGATGCTGTCAGGGGAACAAACAACAGCCGTCATTTGTCCATCTACCGAGTGCCTCTCAGGTAAATTATTAGATGTTGATGGCTTATGTTTCTTTCCCGTCACAGAAAACCACAACAGGTTTATCAATGCCATTAGAGTATTATTTTGTTTTTGTTTGTTTGTTGATCCTGAAGTACAAAGTAGATGAGGAAAACTAGGATTCAGTGTGAATTCACCGCGCTGCCATTATTGTTTACAATGCGTGGAATTACAGCGCAATTTGTGGAGCGGATTTATTGCATTCTGTAGAAAAGGAGGAGTGGCGTTTATTGCGTTTTGTGAAAAAAGTGAGAAAAGATGACAGAATAACACGACGTATATTGGATTTTGCATAAAATTAAGAATTTACTTTTAAATACTGACCTGATACAATACTGATTTTGGCAGTAACTTTATTTTTTAAAATGGCTTTTATTGCGTTTTGGAACCAAACTCCTCATATACATATGCATACATATTATACATATATTATACATAAATGTATACACACACGCACATATATACATACATATACACAATAATTACACACAGTACACAGAAACCTTTTATATTAAACACACATTTTTATTTTGTATGCGATTAAGCATGATTAATTGTTTGACAGCTGTAATATTTTCATATTTGGAAAACATAATTGAGATCATTGATATTTTATTTTTAGATGTACCATTTGTGCGATCTAATTGAGTCTGATGGATTGAGTCAGGTTTATCTGTATGTGGAGTGAACTGAGAGGAAACTTCTGCTTTCATTACGTCAGCTCTTCAGTCTGGTAGATGCACTCATCCTGCTGTTCTTGCGCTTTCGTGTTAAACTGCTGATGTTTGTTGACGTACCTGGAGACTTGACAAAGAATTTTGCAAACACATAATAATGGACGGTCATGTTTTCCTCTGGCTTCTCGACATCCAAGATGTGCTGTTTTTATGAGGTTGCCGTGCATCTGCCGATGGGCTTATGGGACAATTTCCTCAAGCTAACACAAACATACTTCCAAAAAAAGATAACCTTTGTGAGGTTTAGAGATTTTGTACTGTACTAGCAGAGAAACCCAATCCATACAGTAGTAAACCAGAACATCATAAAATCTTTATACCAGGCTCATCCTATCAGAATATAGTTTTAACTGCTTAGATGATAAAGTCATCTTTTCAACAATCACAGTAAAACAAAACTATAAACTCTACAGTCGGGACTTTGTTATTGTATTGTACTGCACCTCTAGAGACGTGGAAACACACACGACCTTCATAATGGTCTCGTTCAATCTTTGTCAAGATGTCCGATGATTTAACCGGCATGCACTCTGACTAAACCAGAACCACCGACCGTGGCGAAGGGAGAAGGAACCGCGGTGACCCGCTCGTATCGATCGCAGTTCATCATCAGCCGAAGACCATCGATCGCTCTCCAGTCACTTCACATTGATTACCGGCACGCTATAAGACTGCAAGACACGACTCTGAGCTCGGCTACACTTTATTAAAGGTGCAATTATTCGGCCTGTTTGATTTGGGCACCCGCTGTGATGTGCCGGTCTTTCATGTCTAGCTGGAATGTATAATTAAACTACAGCATGTGTTACAGTAAGGCTAACAGATGATGTCACGAATGACATTACAAATTATCAAGTTGTTATCGGTCGCACTAGCTGGTGATGTGATTTGTTGAGTACCTGAAATGTACAAATAATACGACTCTCTGGCTTTGTTTGTTGGTCAACACAATGTCTCACCATTAGCGTGAGTTGGAAGGTGGGCTCTGTGTTTGTCGACCAATGGCAAACAAGATGAGTGTTTGAGAAACAATACACTAGGGGTGACCTTGACTAAGGATTCACATATTCGAATCAGAATTGTTAAATCTTTCTATAGTCGTCCGATAGTTGAATCATCTATGTGTGTGTGCATGGGTTGGGAGGGGGCAAGACCACACTGCAAAAATGCAATAAAATTCTTTATTTGTATTTTTGTCTTGTTTTCAATAAAAACATCTAATTCTTAAATTAAGATGCTTTATCCTGATGAGCAAAACGACCCAAGAAAATGAGTCTAGTTTTTAGACCAAAAATATAAAAATTTTAGTGATTTTGTGCACAAAACAGGCAAAAAAAAAAAAAAAAAAAAATCTGCCAATGGGGTAAGCAAAAAAAAATATATATATATCTGGAACATTTTTCTTAAACACTAAATTCAAGAAAAATTAGCTTACCGCATTGGCAGATTTTTTTGCTTGTTTTATGCACAAAATTTATTTAAGAATTTTTAGATATTTTTAATGAAGCAAAAAAAAAAAAAAAAATCTGGAACACTTTTCTTAAACACTAAATTCAAGAAAAATTAGCTTACCGCATTGGCAGATTTTTTTGCTTGTTTTTTGCACAAAATTTATTTAAGAATTTTTTGATATTTTTAATGAAGCAAAAAAAAAAAATCTGGAACATTTTTCTTAAACACTAAATTCAAGAAAAATTAGCTTACCCCATTGGCAGATTTTTTTTTGCTTGTTTTATGCACAAAATTAATTTAAGAATTTTTAAATATTTTTAATGAAAACAAGAAAAAAATACTAAGATTTTTTTTCTTGAAAATCATTTTTTTGCTTTTATTTTCTTTCAGCACACATAAACAACTTTCTGATAAAGTGACCAAAACTGTGTTTCAAGTGATGAACGAAGACAAAACTGACTATGCATTTATATATATATATATATATATATATATATATATATATATATATATATATATATATATATATATATATTTTTTTTTTTAAGGTAAAATGTAAGGCAACATAAACATTTGTTAAATCATTCCTCATAACATTTTAAAGCCACGATCTACAGAACATCACACAAAGATAAAACAAAAAACATTTTGATAACTAAACCTAAAAAACAACAACAAATGTGATCCTGCCTTTGAAACCACGGCTAAAATTTAGTGATTTTATTTAATTTGGAGATTTAGAGCGTCAATGCAGTCATGACCAAAAAAAAGTACAAATGACATAATTTGTGATTGTTACTGTAAATGATAAAAACTAAGCTTTATATACAATTCATTAAATGTTAATTTATAACAATAAAAACATGATTTTATAGACACTATGCGTTATTATTTAGCACAGAAATACCTGCTTGCTTACTTTGACTTTGATCATCTCTGTATTCACTTTAGGTACAGAAACACCTGATGATTCTTATAGACAGTCGTGTCAGGCATAAACATAGGTTCAGTGCAGATATTTTCTGTGTCATCACCGAAATTTTAAGAAACGGCTCACCTGTTTTGTAGTTTAACTTTTGACAAGATAACCAAATACATTTTAAAACTTATACCCGTCGAAAAACATCCGTTATTTAATGTTAAGTTTGATGAACTCCTAAATATGGCATGGCCAGCACGCAACAGCGCAACATCGATACAACAAAAAGCAATCCAAAATTTACAGACTTAAATTTGATCAAAATTTATGTTTATAATAAATACATTTTTTTAAATAAAATAAGATCAAAAGTTACAAGGTGCAAAACAAATATGTGCGAAATGCCTGAAGTGCACAGCCAAAATACTTAAATCAGATAACCCAGAGTGATTAAGCTTATAAATAAAATAAAATAAAGAAATTATTCAAAGAACGAAAGTATAGCCAGAATTGCCAGCTTTGTCTTTTAAATGTAGAAACAAAGAGGCAATGGTTTATTAACATAGACACTTCTTATGGACTTGTAGCCCTGTCACAGGGGTTGTTGGATTTATTAACGCATTTTAAATATATTTATTGAAAGCCGCTACTTCACATATTATTTGCATAGCATTATCATAATATGTTGTATATTAATATATTGGGAGAAAACTGTTATGTGAAATCAGATAATGTGCACCCCTATATGGCTGAAATTGAATGATCCTCATTTCATAACACATCTGCGACGATTCGACTGTGAGATTGGTAGTCGAATCAGCCTTGTCCTATCAATGCATCGAATTTTCGACTATTCGGGGTCACCCCTACAATACACTGTTTTTTTCCCAATTTTTTTGGTTATGGTGGAACAGAAATGACATCATGTTTAAAGATCAGTAATGCACTAGTAAACCGCACCCAATTTAGAGTTCCTCAGATTAACATTAGCTGTTTGTAATGTCGTTTATACAATTTTCTTATTTTTGAGCATTTATGTGATCATTAATATCTGATCATTCACAAACGTTCTCGTATCTCAGTTGGTAGAGTATTGTGTTGGCAACATAAAGGTCATGGGTTAGATTCCAGTGAATATATAGATGGAAGTGTCTGCATAAATGTAAATATCTCCACATTCATTTTTAATTCGTGTTAGCATTCACTTTAACCGTTTTATTGATCACAGTTCCAGTATGTACAGATTGCAGAAGCAAACGTTGCATCATTCTCACACTAATGCCAAAGCTGCGAGTTGAATGTTGTGAGCCCAGCAGGCAATAGTTTCATCCCACTCCACTTCAGAGTTTATAGCATAATTCAGAATAACATTAGCCATCGTAATTTCTGATACGTTGTTCTCCGTGGGATTTTAAGAGCCAAAGTTATGAGCATTTATATGAAGCAATATCTCTTCATCCATATTTAATTCCATCATGCATTGTGGCACCATTAAGACTCGATTAACTATTAGTTACTCACAGTCACGTACACACGCCATCATTCTCACGCTAATGCTAAAGCTCGACGTGCACGAGGCCTTTCGTCAACGTAAAGCTCGGTTTTAGTCCCTCAGAGCAAAAATTACCCCGACCTTCCCATCTAAATTACAAAAGACCATCAATCTGAGCCGACTCGTCTTTATTACAATCCTGACTGGTTTGGTCATAAAATATACAGTATGTGATTTATGAGGTGGAGGAGCTCGGCCCGGAGCCTGGATTTGGAAGCTATGTTTTATGAATGCTGGATATGGAGGATTTGATGAACTACCGGGTCAGTCGATGAACTGCGTTCACACCTCATCTCGTTCTTGTTTATCCGAAAGCGAGAGACAAAGATGGATCAGAGTTTCACGTTTTCTCACAATCTGGCACCTGGATATAATGGATTAGTCGATTTCCAACACGAGTCGTTAATCAAAAATGTTAAATTGATCGGTCAAGACATCTCTTAGCCTTAGGAAATGAAAGGGAACTAAAGCAGTAAGGACTCTTTCTCGCTCCGTGTAAAAAGATTTGACCCTGTACTGTACTGTATGTGAGTCAGACCTTCAGCATTTTATAATACTGCCAACTCAGGTCAGTGTAAAGCACAATACTCTGTTTATGTGCCGGCTACACTTCTTTCTTCCTCTGCTCCGTGTTCCCCGCTGGCATCCGATCTGCCCGGCCACCGCTCGGCTCTCGCTCCCGGGAAAACATATGTGGACTTTGGCGAGTCTTCGGATGATTTGTGAAGTGTGAGGGCACCTCGGATGGAAAGTCAACGGAGCAGAAAATACTGCTGATGCTGGAGTTTTGATGTGGACTGCAGACTCCTCATCTTCACGTGAGCTCACGGGCACAAGGTCACCTCCGCCCGACCACGCAGCTCAGTGTCGTCCAATCGCGAGCCTCTGTTGTTTTTATAAGAGCGCGGGCGACACAAAGGGACCATTAATCAAATATTAACATTGGCTTTGTGTGGAATGAGGCCAGATCGCAGGCAATTATTTGTTTATGTTTGTAGGATGTCTTGTGAAACACTGACCCCACGTACAGGGACTTTTGTGTTTGTAGCAAAATGCTGAACAGGCTAGAAAAAGATTCTCTTCACTGTTGCAATTTTGTTTGCATTGTTGCACTTTCTGTTTTTCTAAGATTGCATTGCTTTCTTAACAACTAAAACAATATCAATTTAAATATTTAATCAGCATAAATGTGCACGTTTCTGTGGGTGCCCAATGCAAACTATTTTAACGCCATTAAAACAGGGTTTTTTATATCGTGCTCCAAATGCATAATTTTGGACTTCTCATGTTGTGCATTACTGGGAATCCATATATGAACATTTGGACATTTGATCTATGATGTTTTTGTCCTGCCTTGAAGGGAGAGAGAGAGAGAGAGAGAGAGAGAGAGAGAGAGAGAGAGAGAGAGAGAGAAAACATGGCTGCCACACTGTGACCAAAACCAAATCAAATATGCTTTAAAACAGCTAGTTTCATCATATGCATGCTCCCGTGAGCATTTTAGGCACATTTGGTCACTTTTGCATGAAAAGTTACATTGCCACTTGAAATATGCACAGAGCCGCACTTTCCAACAGAATGCACACAGTACACGGATTTTCAGACAATCTTCTACCAAAAAATAAACAAGACATTTGAAAACCTACCTAACTCTTTCCCCACCAGCGGTTTTTTAAAAAGTTGCCAGCCAGCACCAGCAAGTTTAATGCCTTCCAGAAAATGTTGTTCTTTAAATAAAAAAAGTTTCATCCCATCTACATTTGTTCTCTTTTTATAAACTCTCAAATATGGGTGATACCAAATTTTGTGCAAAAAGCTGAGATAATTGCATTTTTGTGAAGGACTTTTGATAGAGATCAGGGGTGCGTTTCCCAAACAACGACGTAACTCGTTGCTGAACGACCATAGTACGATGCATTGTTGGAGAAACAAACTACCTTGTCACAACTGTTTCCCGAAAGCGTAGTACATTTGTCGCACATTCGTCGTTTGAACGATGTTAGTTTAACAACATAGTTGATGATGTCACGTGGGAGGTGAAGTACTAATTAATCTGTGCAAATTGATTTAATGTCAGATTATTGCTGTAAATAACATATATTGCATCGGAAGCATTCACGCGCAAGTTCCCTCTTACGTCACTCCTTCCAGGGATTCCCCAGGGTCTTAAAGATCGTTTGAGAAACACCAAATCATTGAACTATGTAAGTAACGATGGAATTTACGATGTTCGTTGGCTAACGATGCTTTTGGGAAACGCACCCCAGATTAGGAGCGATCCTTAAAACTTTCACAGAGTTTGAACTATTTGCACTAAGGGGATACTTACGGGTTTTATAAGTTGGGTAGGAGCACCACCTAGTGGATAAAAGCGGAAATACAGATCGCAGGAAAAACTTTTCATTGGCACTTTTCACCCCTGCCTAACACCTCTAAAAACCTTAAAAGGAGCGCATAAGTCACCATTAATTTTTAAAATACTCTCGACGTCACTGTACAAAACCTTGATCATAGAAACTAACTTAGAATTGAAGCCAAATGCCTCTAACACATCCCATAAATAATTATGCTCGACTCGATCAAAAGCCTTTTCTTGGTCAAGTGACAATAAACCAATATCTAAGTCGAGACTCTTACCAACATCTCAAACATCCCTAATAAAAGATATGTTATCAAAAATTCGTCTACCAGGTACACAATAGGTCTGGTCAGGATGGATCACCTGCTCCAAAACTTCTCCCAGTCTATTAGCCAGAGCCTTAGAGAGCAACTTGTAGTCGTTACACAACAAACTGACTGGTCTCCAATTCTTAATGTCATTTAAATCTCCCTTCTTTGGCAGCAAGGTGAGAATCGCTCTACGACTTTGTGGGTAGCCGCCCCCTGGCTAGGCTTTCCTTGAGCACCTCTAATAAATCGGGCCCGACTTCCAGCCAAAAAGACTTGTAAAAGTCGATTGACAACCCGTCGATTCCCGGTGCTTTCCCACATTCCATGCCTCCAAGAGCTTTTTCCAACTCCTCCAGAGTTATGGCTTTGCTGAGACCAGCATTAGCTTCTTCAGATAGCTGAGGCAAGTTTTCAAGGAAGACATTATCAGTTTGTTCGTGCATGAGCTCATTTTTATACAGTTCCTCATAGAAACTGACTGCTCTTTTCCGAATATCAGAGGGGTCTGACAACAGAACTCCCTCATCAGAACGTAGGGCATGTGTAAACCTCTTTTGCTCATTTTTTTTTCTCCAAATTAAAGAAAAATTTAGACGGTGCATCCATCAATTCAGCACTCTGGAAGCGTGATCTAACCAGAGCTCCTTGTGCAACTGTATCTAGCAATTTTCCTAAAACATTTTTCTTCTTATTTACTCTTTCGCCGCCATTGACGAGATATCTCGTCAATCAAGAGAAAACGTTTCCCCGCCAATGACGAGTACTTCCGTCTTTCCGCAATACCGCTATTATCCACCAGGTGGCGCCTTCCGCAACTCTTTAAACCCGGAAGTATTGTCCTATGGCAAGCAGCTGCATGTCCGTGTCTGTTTTAAAGATGGCTCTGAATGGGATCTCTATGAAAAGTCCGTCACAAACATGAAATTATCTCTGCTTTTTGCTCAAAATGTGGTGTTTTTGCAGAAACCTACCCATATTCAAAAGCTGATTACAAAAGAACTACTGAAGGTAGGATGAAACGTTTTTTTTTGTTTAAAAGCAGAGGGTCTGTTCTTTCATTTGGTATATTGTATGTTTATATATTTAAAGAAGAACATTTTCTGGAAGGCATTAAACTTTTGTGAAAATCATGAAGAATGCTGGCGCTGCCTGGCAACTTTTTTAAAAAATGCTGGTGGTGAAAGAGTTAAAAGAGTCAATATAAGTCAAAATACCTGTACTATCAGCAAGCATCTGAAGCTCTTCTAGTTCTTTCTCAACTGTTTTCATTGAACAGGTTATGTCTCTGGTGACGTTGAGAGTATATTGTTGGCACAACTGTTTAATTTGCACCTTTGCAACATCCCACCACTGTTGTAAACACTGAAATGAAGATTTTGTGGCTCTAAAATTTTTCCAAAATTCTTTAAACACATCTTTGAAATGTTTGTCACATAATAAATTACTATTAAAATGCAAGTAGGCGCTTTTTGGCTTAAAAGAACTCAGTGATACAGCACACTGTAACAAACTATGATCAGAAAAAAACACTGGACAAATTTTAAGCTGGTGCTTAAAAACATAAAACCTATCCAGCCTTGCCAGTGAAATGAAGCCATCATACGCATGAGCCCAAGTATATTGCCTTTGAAAACCATGAACATTTCTCCAAACATCAACAATCTCATGAGTTTTTACTAATTGAATAAGACGTTTCTGTGAGGCCATGTGTGGTTCAACATGATTCCTATCAAGGATTCTCTGTACAATTAAAATCCCCCCTAAAAATAAATAATACTCAGGATCACAATTACATAACACACTACTCAAAGTATCTAGAAAAATCATTCTTTCCAGAGCATTGACTGGGACATACACACAGATAAAAATAAAAGAATAATTTTCATACTGAGCAACAACTTTCAAGAGCCTGCCTTTTACACTGTAAAAAATTTATATTTTAAGAAATTGTGGAAACTGAAAGTTAAGTATTGACTCAACATATTGCCTTCAAAAAATTCTCCCCAAACAAAAATATGCATTGTGGTAATTAAAACATAAAGAATTGGCTTAAAACAAAAATGTATATTCAGAGAACATATTAAACTCTGCTCAGCCAATTTATCATGTCAAATGAAAAATCTGAGTTGACTGAACATAGTTCAGCCAGAAAAGCGTACGGGAATGCACCTGAATTTAATTGGCTTCAGTGTGGATGCGTGGGAGTTGATGATCGACATTTTCTACAATAAAGTTATGGTAAGTACTTAAATATTTACTTTTAAATCATTTTTAAGTATTTTTAAAGTCATTTTCTAGTTAAACTGAGTGAAAATCTAAATAATTACAGCATACAAACAAAAAGCATATGATGTTTCTCCTCAGTGTAACGCACCGAGCTAACGCTTTATTTAGTGAGGAAATGGGAAGGTCACTACAACTTTCACAGTGAGTATATTATATTTGTATTTCTTATATAACATATTTGTATGAAAACTGTTAGCTTTTTCGAGATTTAGGTGCGTTTTTTTATTTATATTGGTGTTTTTGGAGATATTTGTAAAACATATTTTCTAAACTTTTTATTAAAAATATTTATTATGTCTACTGTGCAATTGTATGCAAACCATTTCTGTATGTTTACAATTTTAAGGTATTACAAAAAAAAAAATGAATAAAATGTTACAAAATAGTTTGTGTGTTTCTTTTTCTATTAGGACAACGGGAAATAAACAATTCAGCATGGTTCCTTACCAATATAATTTTACCAATATACATTTTCAGATTGGGTATATTAAAAAAAGAATGCTACCACAATTTTAAAAAGTTAATTGGGCAAAAAACATGGTTTCTTATTTTCAATTGGCTCAACCTGTTATTTTCCATTGAGCTAATGTTTAAAGATCGTTGCCAAAATTGATAAAATTCCATTCACAGAAAATCTATTGGCCCAAGTTAAAAATGTCAATGTTACCAGTCACTAGAAAATTTTGAGTTAGGGAGGCAAATTTTTTTTACAGTGTACAATCTCATCAACCTGATAAGAAAAGGGAAAAAAAACTCTTAGAAATTAAAATGGCAACCCCACCACTGGTTGAAGTCAAGTGGCTTAAAATAGATAACCCATCAAATTCTCTAGCCCAATCAGAACTATTCACTACATCACTGTGTGAGCAAACAGTACATCAATTTTCTTTTGTTTCATTAACTCGTATAACTGAAATCTTTGATCAATATCTCTGGCCCCATTCACATTTAAAAAAGCCACATGAAATTCTCCCACAAAAAAAGGAAGATGAAATCTATGTGCTGTCATTACTAGCATTGAGCCTTGATTGAGTTAAGTTTGGCAAGAATTTTCTTTAGCCGAAACACTTCCTGCGTTTAGTAAACACCATCACTCTTAAAAGCTTTTGCCTTTTCAATAAACTGCAATACATCAGGGAAATATTCCTCAATTCGAACTTTCTTGGCGTTTTTGGTCACTTTAAGAAAGAATTTTATATCCTCCACAGTATAAGTTCGACTTGAAAAAACACCCGGTGGTAAACTACAAGAAATACTGCACTCAGAAGCATCACTTTCACTCCCTGTGTCAGAGTGACTCACGTCACAATTATCTGATTTTTTAGCTTGTTTAACAACATTTTGCTGTTTTAATCTTTTGTGGTGCTTTAAAAGCAACATCATTTGAATCCATCATAGAAAACTGATCTTCCCCTTTATAAGAAGGAATTTGCTCTCCAGCTATGACAGGATTACCATGGTTTTGCGATTCATTCATCTGAGCCGACACTGACAAATCAGTCCCCTCAGAACCTCAGAAATGACGAAAATTTTAAGCCAGGTGAGGTCAAGTTCATCCAAGTTGTCTTGCAAAATCATATAAACATAACGCCTGAATGACACAACGTGTTTCAACAGCAGAGAATTACAACCAATTGGAATCATTTTTATCGGAGAAACAAGTTTGCCATAGCGAGAGAGCATTCCAGATAGAACTTCATTTGGTATGAAAGGTGGCACATTGGATAGAGTTACTTTTTTCCAGGGAGTAGAGAGAGGGAGCACTGGGGTAAAAATACCACTAATCACTACACCATTTTCTACTATCTGATTCACTAAATCAACAGTTTTTACAAACATCACAACCGCACTGTTCATACGGGATGCAGACAGGATATTTTCAGTACCAATCACTTCACCTACAGCCAGACTACATTCTTCCACACCCACATCTGTGTCTATTTTAACACCATGACGCTGTGTCAGGAAACCAAAGTTTCATGCCCCAGATAGGAACGCTCCGATAAGTTATAAACTACTAATCCTCCCAATCTAAATAAACTTAAACAATATTCAAGAATAGGAAAGAAAAGATAGAAAAGGTCACTCAACGCTCCGCCCACTCAACGTATGCGCACAGAGCGAGAGAGAGAGCGAGAGCGAAAGAGAGAGAGAGAGAGAGAGAGAGAGAGAGAGAGAGAGAGAGAGAGAGAGCGAGAGCGAGACGAGAGAGAGAGAGAGAGAGAGAGAGAGAGAGAGAGAGAGAGAGAGAGCGAGAGCGAGAGAGAGAGAGAGAGAGAGAGGTCTGTCACAACACATTATTTCTGCATTCATATTTGATGATAATTTATAAATATTATAATTATTGCTGTCATCATGATATGTTTCAATTGTATAGGAGAGTATATGACTGAATGATGTGCTGTATACATACGAGTCTTATTGTGTATTTGACATGTTAGTCGCAAAACAATGACTGCTTCCTGATGAAAACTGATGGGATCTTGCTATTTTTAAGTGTTTTGTGTGCGGTGTATTAATGAGTGCTTATGTCGATCTGATGCAGAGACAATGTGTTAAAATAAATGATGAATTATTGAGTCTAGTACAGTACCCACTTAGCATCTTCACACGATATCAACACGATACAATGCAACAACAACAACAACAAAAAACTGTTGTATAGAAATACACAAATCAGGTTTATTGATAGTCTTCAGTCTCATGACCTATCAGGGTTGACCACAAAGCAACAGTTTACAGGTGGCTCTGCATAGAGAAGCAGCACAATCTGGTCAATTTTCCGTCTAGTTTAAGGCACGATATTTAAATAATCTCTTAACAGAAGACAAATTAAGATATGAACAAAGACTAAAAGTTTTGGTCGATTGATAATAAAAAGCACCTGATTCCATATTAAAACCATCAGATTAATGCCAGACCTCCACTTTGGCTATGTTTAAATTCCTCGCCTTATACCGCCACCCAATTATGATGTTGTATTGCATTATAATACTGTATATTAAATCATATTTCTGAAAAACAATAAAGTTTATTTTGAGCACAAGTTAAATTACTTCTAGGGGTGGATTCCTGGCCAGGGTTAATCCAGCACTAGGCTTTAGTTATATTAGGATATTTAAGGAGTTTTTACAAGCATAACTTATAAAAAAACTACTGGTGTGCATCTCGAGACAAAACAGCAGCACCGATATATATGTAAGGATTAATGTAGAGGCAGCCGGTAGTTATCGGGAAATAAGCCCCGACAGTGTGATCAGGACCCTACGCAAAGCGAAGGGTCTTGTATCACACTGAAGGGGCTTATTTCGCGATAACTACCGGCTGCCTCTACATTATCCCGCTTATTACACGGCTACTTGCCACATAAGAAAAAAAACTGGACATGAATATGAATTTGAATCATTTTATTGGCATATTTGTTTTAAATTAACATTTTTATCCTTCCGCGAAACAGAGATGCATAAAATGATCGTAATACCTTATTAAGATCCTCTGCTTCATACTTGTCTGTCTCCATTTTTTTCTCTTTAACCAGTCTTTGAGAAGTTTTAATGCCCATTCTGTATTTTTTGTAGCTGTCATGCTCTATTTTGTCAAGTTCAGTCTCAGTAAGCTCTCTGTGTCTTGTCGTTGTTCGTTCTTCTATCCACTGTTTAAATGTTTTGTTTTTTCCATACATGTTAAAATTAATGTCAAAATTTTCCATTCTTAATTGTGGTTGTCCAGTGTTTGTCACAAGATGGCGCCAAACAGTAATCTTCATTGGCGCGGAGCGATTTTAATCGTACAAGTAGTACCGGCTAGGCGTTATTACTTTAGAGTGGTTATTATTTGAAAAGAACGAACCTGCAAATGTCTCAACTGACCAATCAGAATCAAGTATTCCAGAGAGCCGTGTAATAAGCTAAGATATGTCAATGGAAGAGGTTATTAAATTAAGGCATCTTAAACATGCATTTTAGTCTGAGACTAGGATGAACCCTGTCTGGGAAACCACCCATTATTATAACACATGATCTAAAAAAACTAACAAATTACTAACCAACCCTTGCCTATGTGTACTGTGTTGGACTTGATGAGACACAGTATTTCCGGTGCACTCATGTATTGCTCTTCCTGTGTTGCTTTTGCTTCTATTGTTGACCTCATTTGTAAGTCGCTTTGGACAAAAGCATATGCTAAATGACTAGATGTAAATGTAATAAAAGAGCAAAAGGATTCCCAAACATTGCATTTTCACTCTTTTGCATCACTTTTGCATTTTCACATGACAACTCTTTAGCTAACTTTAGCAGTTAGTGCAACTAATCACTGTACTTGCCTGGGTACATGACACCAATCCAGGTAAGACAATTATTTATGGATAAAAATACAATGATGAATATATCCAGTGTTTACTTATGAGTGCATATGATGCTGTTTCCTCACTGCCTCGAGGCATACAGTTTAAATCACAAAATTCACCAATTCTTCCTCTCTGGGTTTTCATCTTTGACAGTTTTCTGTAGAAGCACAGCCCAAACTTATCTCCACAACTATTCAGTATTTAGGCTAAATTAAAGAAATCACTCACTTCTTAACCTGTGGACAACACCAGATGGTGATCTCTTGCCTGCCAGTGGGGCGTTTCCCCTAAGACCTTGACAACACATGAAAACTATCAATAACAGATCCTTTCTTACTTCAGATGTCTACCATTCTCTGAATCCATGTCTTTTCGTAACAAATGAATATTTACTATGCTACTGTAGATTTGGGGCCCTATCATACACCCGGCTCAATGCATTGCAAAGCAACTGTTTTTTGCTAGTTTCAGCCCGGAACAATGATCATTTTCACGTTCAGCATTACGTTGTTTAAATAGCAAATGCATTTGCACCCATATATGCGCCCATGGGCGTGCTCGCTTGAAAACGAGGTGTGTTCAGGTGCATTGTCGGTGCTTGCTATTTTGAGGCAACTAAAATAGACTAGGCCGTTGACCAACTAAAACCTGGTCTAAAGTCAATGGCACTATATTGTTTTTGTTATTTAACTCTTTCCCTGCCATTGCAAGTTATATGGTCAATTAAGAGAAAAGAGAAAAAAAGAGAATTTTTTTATGTTAATCTGCATTTCCGTGATTATCCACTAGGTGGCAAGATTACCCAATTTATGATAAAAAAAACTGAAGCCATAACGTTATTTATTAAATTTAAACACTGTGTATATACGATAATGGTTCTGAATCTGATCTCTAACAAAATTCCTTCACAAAAATGCAATAATTTCAGTTTTTTGCTAATTGTTTTAAAGATTTTATTTTTTATTTTGTTTGTAAATTATTCTTATTTAAACCTTTGTGAGATTACCCATTATGAAAATATGAACAACCCTTTTAGACTGTGTGCCAGGCGCATAGACCATTTTTCCCGTCGTTAACCTAGCAAAAGTGGATTCGGACATGCCTTAAGTGCACTTGCGCCATGCGCTGTAGACCATGCATTTAGATCAGGGATGGGCAACTTCGGTCCTTGAGGGCCGGTGTCCTGACGAGTTTTTAGGCAGGTGTGCTGAGGCAAGTTGGAGCTAAACCCCCTTAGGACACCGGCTTAAATTGTTAAAATAGGGCCCTACATTTTTAGACTAAACTAAAGAAATCACTCACTTCTTAACCTGCGGACACTGGCAGATACCGATCTCTTGCCTGCCAGTGGTGCATTTCCCCTAAGACCTTGACAACACATGGAAACTATCAATAACAGACCCGTTCTTACTCCATGATGTCTACCATGCTCAGAATCCATGTCTGTTTGTAACAGATTCATATTTACTAGATGGCAAAGCCACACTCACAGTCTCAAAGTCACAATATATTCATGTTATTGTATCAGTCCTGTCTCAGCTGTTTATGACTTTAGCACTGGGGTCTGTTGTGTTGTGTTGGATTAAATGCTGCACATTTAGTAAAGCGCTGCGAATGGAGCAGTAGGGAAAAGTTCCTGTAAAGATTATCAGAGTTTGCCTCCTTATGTCGACATCTCCAGCTTTAGGCAATCCTATTACCAAACTACCTTACCCTACCTCACCAGTTTTATCTTCACACACAGCTGTTCCCGGGGCTCGATTTGAACAGGCCAAGCTTTCCTTCCAGGCAACAGGGGAAAAATCCTTTCTTTTTGTGGAGGGTATTTGTTGTGGGAGATGATGAGAAGGTGCAGGTGAGCGTTGAATGTCACATCTTGAGCTGATGGTTGAGTAAATGTGCTCTCACCTACACTACACTACTTCAACTGGGTCAACTGATAAATGTAGCAGACCTACAGCTGCTGTAATCCTTCAATAAAACATCCTACATCCTACAATACTTTACACTTTACACACACAGAGACACACAAAACTCATTACAATATCTACACACAAGAACTCAGAAATGAAACTTTAAGTTGGTCAATAAGCTCATAAGCTAGACATTAAGTGTTTCACATTTTCATTGCCTGTCCACAGCGCAATGCATGTTGGGATTGTCTTTTGCAATGCCTACAGCAGTACAGAAGTTGGAAATATCCATAAAGCAATGCGATTGATAAAATAAAATCAGTTACACAAACAATTTTAGTGGCGAAAAGCATCCATAAATCCAGCCATAAAACCAAAGGTTTTGATTCACTACAATAAGTTTTTTTTCTAGATTAAATTTTTATTACATGGTAGTAGCCTATTGTCTTCAATATAATTTGTCTGTAAGTAGTGCAAAAAAATATCTTTCTTATTTAGTATTGTTTTAAGTACAAAATGCAAGATGAATTTTCTTGATGAGCAAAAAGACCCAAGAAAATAAGTCAAGTT
The DNA here is from genome assembly GCF_027580225.2 of Misgurnus anguillicaudatus. Classification (NCBI taxonomy): domain Eukaryota; kingdom Metazoa; phylum Chordata; class Actinopteri; order Cypriniformes; family Cobitidae; genus Misgurnus; species Misgurnus anguillicaudatus. Next base: position 1,320,871 of record NC_073358.2, on the reverse strand, counting down.
TTAGACCAAAAATATCTACAAAAAATAAATATTTAACATTTTTCTTAAACACTACATTCAAGAAAAATTTGCTTACCCCAATCTATAATTTTCTTGAATTTTTCTTGAATTAAGTGCAGGCCCGGAGTGGGTAATCGGGAGAACCGGGAGAATTCCCGGTGGGCCGCTTCACTTTTGGGCCGGTCGAGTTTTTTTTTTCTTTCATTTGTCACGTTAGTGAGTCTGTCTTCTCTTAAATGACACTTCACACGTTTCCCATTGACACTGCAGCGCGCAGCCTCTGCATGGGTTGTACCATGTGAAGGAATTTCCCCCTCCCCTCCCATAGAGTTGGTTCGGTCCATAGCGCGTCCAAGAAATCTTTTCTCCGGTAGGCTGGGCCGGCCCTACCGTAACAATACGCGTCTGAGAGGAGGAGGGCGAAAAAAAACAGGTTGAAGAAAAAATCCATTAGGATGATGCTGTCAAATGTGACAAACTTACAGATTTATTTTCAAGAGGACAAACAAAAGTGACAACAGGTAACTTAAAGAGAAATACGCCTAGTAATGGTTAGCATTAGCAACGTAATTATTCGGCTAATACCGTTTTCAAACTATTTACAAGCCAACATTTTTTTTGTTAAAATATTAGCCTTTTGTGTATACATGCGATTCATAGACTTTGCAAATATTATGCAAGCAGGTTCTGAGCAGCAGATTAGCCAGTTCCCCGCTAAAAACGAGGAGGCAATGAGTAAACAATATGAATTAAAGTTATTTAACCCTCAGGTTGTGTTCAGAACCATATAACACCTTTTGTGTTCCCAGTCAAAAATGAGCAGCCCAAAAAAAGCTTATAAATCACTTTTTATGCTATATATTTACCCAATATTGGATTTAATATTTTTTGTCAAACTGTTTTCTTTTTTAATTAGGACTGGGTTTTATATTTCTATTTGCACCTGATTAATCATAGGCCTCATAGCATTAGCAATGCTAATAATTTATCAACCTTTCCTTGTGGAATAGACTCTAAACAGGGCTGGGCCACCTTCGACCCACAATGGGTAAACACTGGACAGAACACGCCGCTGGGCCAAAATTGACCCAATGCTGGGTTGTTTTAACCCAACTGTTGGGTTACTATAATCCATGGTTGCATAACAACAACCCATCATTGGGTTATTTTAACCCAGCATTTGTTCTGTCCAATATTTACCCATTATGGGTAAAAAAATAACCCAGCCTTTTTTAGAGTGTAGAGGAATATTTTGTTAACTTCTCATCTTAAGTGAAATATTATTTAACTTTTACCTTATTTGTTGATAGTATTAATAAAAACTATAGTAAGAGCTGAACTGTTGCTTTATTTTTTATCCAATTTGAAAAAAGTGCTAATTTGGAATAACACTATGGAAAAAGTGGGCCGGTCTTGGGCCTGAAACTCCCGGGCTGAAAAGTGGCCCCACTCCGGCCCTGATTAAGTGTTTAAGAAAAAGTAAACTTTTTTCTTACCAAATTGGCAGATTGTTTTGCTTGTTTTAAGCACAAAATCACTTAAATTTGATATTTTTGGTCTAAAAACTAGACTTATTTTCTTGGGTCGTTTTGCTCATCAAGAAAAAGCATCATAATTTAAGAATTTTTAGATATTTTTACTAAAAGCAAGACAAAAATATTAAGAACATTTTTTCTTGAAAATATTTTTTTGCAGTGTGGGGTTAGAAAATGTTCTTGAATTTTCTTGAATTAAGTGTTTAAGAAAAAGTAAACTTATTTCAAGATTTTTTCTAACCCCATTGGCTGATTTGTTGCTTGTTTTATGCACAAAATCACTTAAATTTGATATTTTTGGTCTAAAACTAGACTTATTTTCTTAGGTCGTTTTGCTCATCAAGAAAAAGCATCATAATTTAAGAATTTTTTGATATTTTTACTGAAAACAAGACACAAATACTAAGAAATTTTTTCTTGAAAATCATTTTTTGCAGTGTATTGTCTTCAATATTATTTGTCTGTAAGTATTTTTAGCAAAGCCAGTTTTACAAAGCTAGTACACTGCAAAAAAACTTTCTTATTTAGTATTTTTGTCTTGTTTTAAGTACAAATTCAAGATGCATTTTCTTGATGAGCAAAATGACCCCCAAAAATAAATCTAGTTTTTAGAATATATATATATATATATATATATATATATATATATATATATATATATATATATATATATATATATATATATATATATATATACATATATATATATATATATATATATATATATTAGGGCTGTCAAAAGATTAATCGCGATTAATCGCATCCAAAATAAAAGTTTGTGTTAACATAACAAATGTGTGTGTATGGTGTATAATTATTATTCATATATAAAAACACACCCAATTATGTATATATTTAAGAAAAATTGATCATATTTATATATAAAATATTTATATTCATATATAATATAAATTATATAAATGTATATACAGTATTTAAATGCAAATATTTCTTAAATATATACCTGAATGTGTCGGTATTTATATATACATAATATTTAGACACAGTACACACACATATGTTATGTAAACACAAACTTTTATTTTGGATGCGATTAATCGCGATTAATCTTTTGACAGCCCTAATATATATATATATATATATATATATATATATATATATATATATATATATATATATATATATATATATATATAATGTAAGTAAATTTGTGCATAAAACAAGCAAAAACCTGCCAATGCGGTGAGAATTTTTTTCCTTAAGAACTTTTTTCATAAACACTGTATTCAAGAAAGATATGCTTACCCCATTTGAAGATTTTTTTTTGGTTGTTTAAGCACAAATTTGTTTAAATTTTATATTTTTTTGTCTAAAAACTAAACTTATTTTCTTAGGTCATTTGTACTAAAAATGAGATAAAAATATTAAGTAACAAATTGTTTTTATGCACAGTAATGAAATGATATCCAAAAAAGTTTCCCAGGTGCTTGTATGATTTTGATCTGTAGGGGGCAGCAAAGATTCACTCACATCAACACAAACCTCCAGCTGTATCTCACCGCATGTGTGTCCTCATCCAGCAGACACAGGCAGAGCCGGAGGGGACGAAGCTTTGATGCTGGCAAACACCAACCTCAGCTGTGCACACAAGCAACTCGCTCTTCCATTATTTGTTTATTTTCTGCTGAGAATGCCAACTAATTATCAACAAATGAAGCCGATGTGAGACTTAGTGGGCAGAATTAGTGCAAATAAAGACCTGGCTGATGCTTACACGCTTTTTGCCTTTGCTCCGTGGACGATAGTTGGTACGCAGTGAGCCGGACATGTGGTCAACCGAGTCCCTTTATAAAAATAGAGTCCAGCCTGCTGGGCAACAATCATTAAACAAATGACTCTTGCCTAAAATTATCATTGAGAAACAGTGTGGGCCAAGAACACAGTCACTTTGTTAGAAAGTATTTGCCTGAAGGTTGTATGAGGATGTACAGTAGTTTGTTCTTTGTTAGGACACTACACTACTGTACAGTATATGCACTGCGGCATGGGTCACTAATGAGGGACAATTTTGAGCGTGCAGGGTACTTTAAGAAAAGATAACAACATGAGGAGGAAATTAATGTTCTGGCATTTACTTTAATAAAACAGACTTAATTCTGTGTGACTGATAAAAACTATTTAGATTGATTCTCGCAAAGGAATTATTCATAAATTTCAGAGACAGATAAGTGCCTGGACTTTAGGTTAAGTCAATTTCACAAAAACTCTGATATATGACTGCAATGAAAACATTTCCAGGTCACCGGCAGTGCGTAAAAGTCACACGATTAGTGTTTAAGTGGGATGATGTACTGTATAGGCTTCGTGCTGGGTCTTGATCACACTGAAGTGGTTTATTTTGCGATAACATCCTGCTGCCTGTACATTATCCCACTTATTACATGGCTATTAACCTCATAAGTCAGTTAAGGAACTTTAAATATTGGTAACACTTCATGTGAATATTGGTTTCACATGAAGCCCATGCTTATAATGAATAATAACCCCATTTATAATTATTTATAGGCACTTATTACAGTTATTACTATTTGCATTTCAATGTGCATGCTCATAATCCACTATACACTGATTTATAACTACTCAGTCGTATACTTCCATGAGGTTATTTATAAAATGCAGCCTGCATTGCCATAATATCATTATATTATAGTTACGACTTAATTAATCATGCAGATTCACTTCTACAGTATTTAAAATAACTGATTTGATTTATATTGTTATAAATATGTTATAAGATACTTATTATGAGTCATAATGCAGTTATTAACCTGTATAAATGCATTATTGATGGCGTTAAGCAAAGTGAAAGCATAAGATGCATAGGATATAGCTTTACTAATCCAAATGTAATAAAATCATAAGATGTTATCTAAAATAGCCATGCTGTGAGTTACTTAATATGAGTCATAATGCAGTTATTAACCTTTATAAATGCATTATTGATGGCTTTAAGTAAAGTGAACTTAAATGTTATTCATTATCCATTTTCAATAGTTTATCTGCAAATTCTAAATTAATGTCGATCATAAAGTAATGAAAAAATCCTTTACAAACAGATGCGATTTACATGCTAGTAAAACACAGCAACATTTTTTTTTTAGTATTATAAATACATCAAACCACAATATGCAATATGCTGGCTGAGGAGAGATAGATTTTAAAATTCAAAAAGAAGTCAAAATTCCCATTAAAGATTATGCTGGCCAATAAAGACATAACTGTTTTACTAGTATATAAATCGCAACTGTTTGTATAGGATTTTTTTTGCATTACTTTATTATAGGCATTATTTTTAAATTTGCAAATAAACTATTGAAAATAGTTGCTTAATGATTTCATGACTTATAATAAGTAACTCACAGCATGGCTATAACTATTTAAATCAAATCAGTTATTTGAAATAGAACTAAATCTGCATATTTAAATTAATTCGTAACTATAATATAATGACACTGTACCAATGCAGGCTGCATTTTTATAAATAACCTTATGGAAGTATACGACTGAGAAGTTATAAATCAGTGTATAATGGATTATGAGCATGCACATTGAAATGCAAATGCATCACTTATGAGTAATAATACAAATATTATAAGTGTAACTATACTGTTCTTCTAATGGGGTATAGGTGTTTATCAATATATTTATAGCATAGTTATAACTGCCTATAAATAATTATAAATGGTGCTATAATTCATTGTAAGCATGGGCTTCATAGAAAGTGTTACCAAAATATTTCATTTGATATTTTCTTACGAATGCAGACCTTTCGCGAGGAAAACCCGTTTGTTTTAAAGGTCCCAAGCATTCCAACGAGCTGTATAATAATTGTGTACTATAACCTCCCAGAAATACCTCACATGTGGCCGCTCCAAAGAGCTTTTCTTGCCATGAATACTTGATTAACACACCTGCATCTCCTTCCATTATAAATAAAGGGGTGGTCTCCCTGACAGGGCTTATCCTCGTCCCAGACTACATGTATGTTTGAGATGCCTTAATTAAAAAACCTCTTGCATTGACATATCTTAACATATATCAGTGCTGTTGTTTTCTCTCAAGGTGCACACCAGTACTGTTATTTTGTATGGGTTGTTTGTAAAAACTACTTAAATGTCCTAATATAACTTAGTACTGGATTAACGTAATCCCTCACCGGGAAACTGCTCGAATAGGTGTGTTCGATTTTATGCAACACCACGCAGACCGACAGGCGTATGACATCAAAGTACTACGAGATTGACTATGTTTACATGCACCCTCATAATGCGATTATTTCCAATAGTCAGAGTAAAAACTTAATCGCAGTAAGATGTTTACATGACTTCACTCCTGTGTACATGCAGTTTTCTGATTATTCGCTAAGGATTGGATTGAATATTATTCACACACAGCCCAATGCAGAGCACAAATGATGAACTTACATACTGTACAGGTGTGTCATCATCCACTGTTTTAATTTACTTACATTAAATGACAAACATGGATGTATTTCGTTATACGGTGTCGTGATGAAGACAGAAATATTTTGCCTCTATAACGATTTTATACAGTGCTGTCGCGTTATTTGCACTTAAGGTGCGTGAAAAAATGCATGCATTATGAGGGAAACATACACATTGATTAGAGAGCAAACTTCTCCATGCAAACTTCATGAATACTTTAATGCATCCATCGGCATACTTTTGTTAGGATTTATAGTGAGAGGAAAATTGTTATGTTTTGCGTAAAATCTGTGGTTGAAACCAAGCTGTTGATAGAGTTTAAAGTTGATGCACTAATGCAGACTTCTTCTAGAAAAACAACTTCTGTGTAGTAACAACAATTAGGATAAGAAATCAATCATGACTCCCTGATATGTGAAATTGTGAAGTACATAAAGTTCTTAGTTTAAATGTTTCCTTATTTCCTTAACTACAGTAGATGTTTCCTTAATGTTTAATAAAGTAGCTGTTTTATAAGAAGCCATTCATCTCTCTTAACAACACCATTTAGCATGAATATCTTTACAAGTGCATTATTGATGAATTGTAACAGTGTTTAGTTTTTAGCAGCAGCGTGTGACACGTTGTAAGATCTGAACACATTGGATGACGCCTGTAGGAGAACACACTTTATAACACATTTGATGTAATATTCTACAGCTCATCAAGTTTGATTTCATGTTTGTTTCATCTCAGAAGCATCACTACACACTCGCTATTAGAGAAATGGCAGAATCCACACAGCCGTATTTATTTATTTATGTATTTCAAAGAGTTTGTAGTGTCAGAAGACATCAGGCACTGTCAGCTGATGGGAGCATTAGTGGCAGTCGGCATTAACGACGAGCTTTTAATGCTTTCTGCTCGTCACAGACTTTTGATTTACTGCAGAGATATGTAGGAGGTTTGAGGTTACGCGTGTAAAGAAAATATTTTCAGATATGAAAGATTGACTATATATTAGATTAGGACCATCAAAGTAATTAGTGTTTATCAATTCAGTTTTTTTTAAGAAGTACGCAGAAGCTTTCATGTCTCATCTGATTAGTTTGAATACTAAGAGTTTTATGAAAATCACAAGCTTTAATCTGATTGGTTGATTTAACAGTGTTACATATTACAGGTCTTTTGCAAACAGAAATATATTTTTGCAGAATTACTTGATGTTTTGTCATCATATTTCTGTTTACTGATTCCTCATTGTCTTGTATATATAAATCCTATTGTTTATTGTCAAGCATCAGGGCTCGTGTGAATATCTTACATAATTTTCCACATTACCTTCAATTTCTAAATGACTGTCCCTTACGAAAATTTAAAAAAATGTTTTTGTGGAAAAAGTGTAGTAACTATGTTTTTTGGTGTATTGATTACTTTTAGCACAGCCATGGTTTAACTATGTTTTTTCTTTTTTAAACTGTAGTAAAACCATGGTTAATTTTCGTAAGAAAAATGATTCATTGGATCATTCCCATGATATTATCTTGGATAAAAATGCAAATATAGTATTATATTTGCCTCTCGTCCAATCAGTTTCAAGGATCATAACTACGCTCTAAAAATGTCTGGGTTATTTTTGACCCATAATGAGTAAATATTGGACAGAACACGTGCTGGGTTAAAAATGACCCAATGTTGGGTTGTTGTTATGCAACCATGGGGTATAATAACCCAGCAGTTGGGTTAAAATAACTCAGCATTCAAATGTTTTAACCCAGCACGTGTTCTGTCCAATATTTACCCATTATGGGTCAAAAATAACCCAGACAGTTTTAGAGTGTAACTGTAACTTGTTAATAATGATTTCAAGCAAGATCAATTTGATTGGTCACATCAAACATCAATCAGACTGGATAAATGGGCAGATCTCGGGCAGATTTATGCCAAAAGCACTTGCTGTGGATCTTCTGGGGTTTTGTTTTGCCATTTTATTGAATTGCAGTCAAGTGAAAAGGGCCGGTATTAACTGACAGCATCTTCCTCAGCAGACCCATCTCATACCCTCCGGCCATCATTATCCTCAATGCTTCCAAAAACTTCTGTAATGTCATTGCACACAGAACGTTACGGACACATGTGGCACTTCAAAAGATAAAATAAGATCTGCATTAATGTACATATCCTGTGCAGGAAAGATCATCCTTATTTCACAGGCTTTGTTTTAAATTATACCACGGGTCTGTTAAATGCTTTATTCTGATTGGCTGAGAAATGTTCCATTGGTGTCCCTTATGAAAATAATCATGGTTTTACTATAGTTAGAACCAAAAACACATGGTTAGTGTAGTAAAACCATAAGTTTGCAGATAGTAATCAATACATGAAAAAAAACATGGTTACTACACTTTTACCACAATAGCCATGGTTAATTTTTGTAAGTTGTTGATTATTTTTCTGTAAACTGCACACCTGATCTGTCGAATGTCTTGCAATGTTTGTGGTAACCGTGGTTTAAGAGAAATAATTAACTCTGGTCCTTCAAATGATTTGAAAATAATGCACATCCGCTTTGCGTCGTGCCGCATTACCACCTTGGGTGTGCATTATTTTCGAATAACTCAACGGCCCGTCATCAATGTTTCCTTACTTAAATAGATCATTTAACCAAAAAAGAAAATTCACTCACTCTCATGATGTTACAAACCTGTAAAAAAATCTTTGTTTTGATGAACACAAATGAAGATATTTTTTGGAATGTTTATAACCAAGCCAATCAGAAGCCCCATTCACTTCCATACTATTATTGTTTCCTATGGAAGTCAATGGGGCCTCAGATCGGTTTGGTTTCAAACTTTCCTCAAAATATAATTTTCATTGAACTATCCCCGTTTGATTTTAGTGTTTTGCTTGATTTTGGTCTTGAAACGATGATTTGGGCATCGTGACAAAGATTTTTCTTTGAAGGTTTTGTTTAGTACTGCAACTTTAAATCGTGTTGTCTGACTGAAGTCTGGGTGTGTTTTAAACTAAAGTCTCTCAATGTGTCCCACAGCCTAACTTAGGGGTGTGCGATAAACCAGTAAGTAAATTAAACTGGTAGAAATGTGTCAACGGGTTGAGATTTTGGCATATTGTCTCTATGGAGGTTACGCGTTCATGTCACTGTGCACGTGGTCACAAAAAGGAAACGTTTGCACACGTATTTAAGCACCACCAAAGAAAATGCACGTTAAAGGCGGGGTGCATGATCTCTGACAAATTACCTAAACAAACACGCCGCTACCCCAATAGAACCTGGACCTTCCGTTGATCGACCCGCCCCACACATATGCAACTAACCCTCTGTGTATGTAGATAAAACATCTCATTCTAAGGTAATAAACACATAACAGTTCATTATGAAAGGTCTTAATACAACTTTGATAATATAGTTTTGTATATTATATTGCATTTTTGTCAAGAGATCCTTTTAAAAATTACACACTGCACCTTTAATAATAAGATCGTCAGTGAGCTTGAGTTTTGTTTTTGTAGTCTTCTTTTTTAGATATTGACATGGGTGACAAGAATAATGGAAATGTTATGGATTGTAATAGCATAAAATATAAAAGTACTCATCATGGTATAAGATTTTGGTCATTTCGCCCACCCCTACCCTAACTTACTGCACTTGGCAACAGATGAGGCCTTTAAAATTGATTTGATGTCTGATCTTTACGTTTAAAATGCACACACCAGCCCACATCGACAGAGATCACGTGAAGCACATCTACAGATACTCCACTAAAAACAGCATCTTGTTTGAAATATCAACATTTTTGTGCCGTCTCAACCTTCGGTGACACAGTGATGTACAACACGTCCTTGACCAAATCCCATCACGAGCGCTCACAGGAGATGCATTTCAAAAACATGTCAATACCAGGTGAAGACAGGCCAATGCATTCAAAGCACAAAGTCTTCATTCAAAGCCTCTCATCACAACAGGGTTCTGCTGCCGAGGGACGAGCTGACAGCATCATTTGATTCATAAGAGCACAGAGACTACTGGCCGTCATCTCTAGGGATGAAATCTTCATCAATGTCCCGTTCAGCATCTCCTCACACTGTTTACGTGAAATGTAAAGTGACAGGGTGCTGGCGTCTATGGTCGGTTCTTAATATAATCGAGTGGCGTCTGTGTCACATCTGTCAATGGTTTACTTTGTATCGTTTGAAAGATTAAAAAAATGAAGCTGATCGTATTGCTTTCAAACACAATGCAGAATTAAGCACTGATAACACAAACACTTTTTACACATCAATGACATCCTTTGGGGTAGGGACACAAACAAAGGAGGCGTTGCAAGCATGGCGGAGCAGTGACATGACTTCCCTAAAAAGACTTGATTGGCCCATCGGTTGAGAAAATAAGGAAGGAAACAGGGTCGATACTAACATTTCCATTTCATTTTAAACACTGATTAAAACTATTATATAAAGTAAACCTATTAATATTGCTGATTTTAGTAGTTATTCGGTTGCAAGAAATTGCAATAGCAAGAAACAGCTTGTGATAAAACAGCTTGTGTCGTCTATCACTATCATTTGGATTATGGCTGGTCATATAAACAAGGAAGGATATAACTATATTTGGTTTAAAGGTTTGCTTTAATTATTTTGTGATGTTTCAATGATAAATCAGCCAAACCCTCATCTCTCTCTCTCTCTCTCTCTCTCTCTCTCTCTCTCTCTCTCTCTCTGTATAGATTATAAAGTATTCACAGCACAGAAAGTCTATATAACCTTCAAACTTCAAAAGGCTTTTAAATCTTTTTTTAAACATTCAGAGAGTAATCAAGGTCTTCATAAACTTTCTTTTTCTGATTGTAAAGCGTACAGTGTGGGTGTACGGCAGAATGTATTTATTTAAATATTTATGGTCTCTCTTTATGGTGATCATTCAATCCTGTTTTACTTCATTTGTCTGTCGGTGTCATTTAGCAAAACAGTATATCATTTGGTTCATACCACATTTATAAATGGTGTACTACTGTATAATAAAATGTAATGTTTAGTATATAGTTTAACTCATTAATTCAGTGCGTTGTCACTCTTTCCTCTTGCACTGAATTGTGGGTAATATCAGCCATTGAGAGTGTTCATGGATCTGCACTTCCAATTCTCACTGGAAAATGACCATCTTGGTACTTTAACTTTTACCCGCCAGCGTTTTTAAAAAACGTAGCCAGCCAGCGCCAGCCTTTTTCATGATTTTCACAAAAGTTTAATGCCTTCCAGAAAATGTTTTTTTTTAAATATATAAACAAACAATATGTCATATGAAAGAACAGACCATCTGCTTTCAAACAAAAAAACGTTTCATCTTACCTTCATTACTTCTCTTTTTATCACCTCTTAAAAATGGGTAGGTTTCTTTAAAAACACCCAATTTTGAGCAAAAAGCTGAGATAATTCCATTTTTGTGAAAGACTTTTGATAGAGATCAGATGCAGAGCGATCTTTAAAACATACACAGAGTTCTTTGTCTTTCACATGAGGCCCTATTTCCAAGTTGTATAAGCTGCGGAAGTCCTGGTGGATAATAGCGGTAATGCGGAAAGCCGGAAATTCTCATCATTGGCAGGGAAGCGTTTTCTCTTAATTGACGAGTTATCTCGTCAATGGCGGGGAAAGAGTTAAGAAGAATTATATCAAGAGTTGTTTTGATTCTGATAAATAATTCTGGCACGGGCAAGTACTTGATTTTCATTATGAAGGGAAAACTAAATCCAAACCCACATGACCCTGTGTGAAAAGGTGCTTGCCCCCCATTAAAAACATATCTTAACTGAGGTTTATCACACCTGAGTTCAGTTTCTCTAGCCACATACAGACCTGATAACTGCTACACCTGTTTGCAAACAAGAAATCACTTAAATAGGACCTGCCTGTCAAAGTGAAGGAGACCAAACAATCCGCAAAAGCTAGACATCATGTTGAGATCCAAAGATATTCAAAAACAAATAAGAAAGAAAGTAATTGAAATCTATCATTCTGGAAAAAGGTTATAAAGCCATTTCTACAAGCTTTGGGGCTCCGATGAACCACAGTGAGAGCTTGGAACATGGAAAAGTGGAGAACCTTCGCGGCTGACCAAAATTACCCCAAGAGCGCAGCGACGACTCATCTAAGAGGTCACAAAAGATCCTACAACAACATTCCAAGAACTGCAGGCCTCACTTGCCTAAATTAAGGTCAGTGTTCATGACTCCACCATAAGAAAGAGACTGGACAAAAATGGACTGCATGGGAGAGATCCAAGACGAAAACCACTGCTGAGCAAAAAGAAGATAAAGGTACATCTCAGGTTTACCAGAAAACATCTTGATGATCCCCAAGACTTTTGGAAAAATACTCTGTGGACTGACGAGATTAAGTTAAACTTTTTGGAAGGTGTTTGTCCCATTATGTCTGGTGTAAAAGTAACACAGCATAAAAAAAAAACATCATACCAACAGTAAAATATGGTGGTGGTAGTTTTGCTGCTTCAGGACCTGATAAATGGAACCATGAATTCTGCTGTCTACCAAAAATCCTGAAGGACAATGTCCGGCCATCTGTTCGTGACCTCAAGCTAAAGCGAGCTTGGGTTCTGCAGCAGGACAATGATCCAAAACACACCAGTAAGTCCACCTCTGAATGGCTGAAGAAAATAAAATGAAGACTTTGGAGTGGCCTAGTCAAAGTCCTGACCTCAATCCTATTGAGATGCTGTGGCATGACCTTAAAAAGGCGGTTCCTGCTCGAAAACCCTCCAATCACGCTGAATTACAACAATTCTGCAAAGGTGAGTGGACCAAAATTCCTCCACAGCGCTGTAACAGACCCTTTGCAAGTTATCGCAAACACTTGATTGCAGTTGTTTCTGCTGAAGGTGGCCCAACCAGTTATTGGGTTTAGTTGGCAAACACTTTTTCACAAAGGATCATGTGTGTCTGGATTTTGTTTGCTCTTCATAATAAAATCTTCATTTAAAAACTGCGTGTTGTGTTTACTTTGTGTGTTATCTTTGATTTAAATTTGTTTCATAATCTGAAACATTACAGTGTGAGAAACATGGAAAAAAAGATAAAATGCAGATACACAACCAGGTTTCGAATCAGTACTCAGTATCACCTGATCGGAAAGAGAAGAAGGGTATCAGATCATCTATAAACATACTACAATCACTATTTAAGATGGAAAGTCTGCAGATTGATGTTATAAAGTAAATTTAGGGATTGACAGCACAACTCAGATAATACTGAAGCCTCACTACAGACCGACTGTGTTTCTACTGTTAGTCTTACTAGAGTCACTACTGTACATATAAATGATTGATGTCACATTCTGAACGATAAAGAAAAGCATGCAACATCGAGATAATAAAGGAAACAGATTTATAGTCGCTCTTGTGTTGCTCTCGGTTTGAGATGAGAGCAGGAACACAGTATGAAGTTTCCATTAACACAACCACTTTACTGTTTCCTTCAGTTGCCATAGAAACACAGCCGAACGTTCTCATAGTGAGGTCAGCACTCACACCAAATCAGTCAATTCATCATCAACAAATTGTTTTGGGGACTAAACGTCAATACGGTTCTGGTTTTATCATGTATGATTTATTGTTTGTCCTCACAATTTAATTCCTGAAGCACAATTTTTTAACCCCTACATTCTCCTCTGTCAAAATGTCAGGTAGGGGAGAGCAGGGGCGAAAGTACAATTTTTCAGAAAAACTTAATTTTAAAAGATAATGTTATAGAGTGAGATTTTATTTAATTTTAAGTGTTGTCTATCAATACCAGGTGGCAAAAAATCTTGAACATTTTTTTTAAACACTAAATTCAAGAAAAATTCAAGAAAATTTACTCACCCCATTGGCAGATTTTTTTTTTTTTTTTTTTTGCTTGTTTTATGCACAAAATCACTTAAATTTGATATTTTTGGTCTAAAAACTAGAGTTGTTTTCTTGGATCGTTTTGCTTATCAAGAAAAAGCATCTTAATTTAAGAATTTTTTGATATTTTTACTAAAAAAAAGACAAGAATATTTTTTTTCTTGAAAATAATTTTTTGCTGTGTACACTGCAAAAAAAATGATTTCCAAGAAAAAAATGTCTTAGTATTTTTGTCTCGTTTTCAGTAAAATAAATCTTAAATTAAGATGCTTTTCCTTGATGAGCAAAACAACACCAGTGGCCGGTTGCATAAACATAGCCGTGACATTAAGACTGCGTCTTAAGAATGATTCTGACTAACTAGCAATTAGTTAGGGCTAATCAGTCTTATTATTTGGATTTAAATAAGACCAATCTACCTTTCTATGTAACATACTTAAAACAGTTATGATCAGTCTTGAAGAAAAAAATTCATGACTAACTTTAAAGACTAGTCTTAAAGTTTTATGCAACCGGCCACAGAAAATAAGTCTAGTTTTTAGTCCAAAAATATCAAATTTATGAATTTTGTGCATAAAACAAGCAAAAAAATCTGCCAATTAAGTAAGCAAAAAAAATCTTGAACATTTTTTAAACACTAAATTCAAGAAAAAAAATGCTTACCCCATTGGCAGATTTTTTTGCTTGTTTTTTGCACAAAATCACTTAAATTTGATATTTTTGGTCTAAAAACTAGACTTATTTTCTTGGGTCGTTTTGCTCATCAAGAAAATGCATCTTAATTTAAGAATTTTTTTAGATATTTTTACTGAAAACAAGACTAAAATACTAAGACAGTTTTTTCTTGAAAATCATTTTTTGCAGTATATCCTTCAAATTATTATGTCATGAAATCCTAAAAGTGCAGACTCTGTTGTCATTGTGACCCAATTCAAAATAATCATACAGTACTTTTTGAGTTCTGATGAGTTTTTTTTGTCTTTTTGCTCCTTTTGATCATCGGGACATAATCTGTCTGTTTTTAAACAATCGGCCGATGTCTGATTACAGGCCAATACATCGGTGCATGCTTTATTTTTTGATAATACAACTGAGCTGATGGTCGACAGAGATCCAGATGAAGGTCCGGTTTATATATGAGCTCATAAGCAGAAGAGAAGAAGCAGCTGTTTTATTTGTAGACCCAGCGTGAGATGCCGGCTCTGTTCTTTCTCCTCCTCTGTGAGGTAAACTGAATTAGGACTGCAAACATCTGCTGGTGCCGCTGTGATACTGCAGATATTGAAACAGGCATTATCAGGTCGAGAAAACTTACATCTCTCAAACTTTAAAACTGAAAGCTCACGGCTACACGGTAACACTCAAAACTGTTATTACTCACTGTTTTAATTGTTATAATGATGGTGGTATCTTGTGTCATTTGTGCTCAGCATTTGAAGCCTAAAGCTGTGTGTCACCTCAATGTTCTCTAATGAGAGCTCACTTAAATGAAACGATAACAAAAGAAATATAGTTTGACACCAATGTTTAAACCTGTAATAAATACAGTAACGCTGTTTGGGTAAAACTGAACAGAAATCAGTTATTGAGTAAGGATACACAGCAAAAAATGACTTACTTGCTCAAATACAACGGCGGCTCGTGACTGCTCATCCGAGGGGTGCTAATTCAAAATATATGTTCGGAGTGTCGTGTGTGTTGTTTGCATTTTCAAAATATGTGTTTGTTGCGTCATGTGAACCATGTGCATCACGTGTCTTGTCAAAATAAGTGCCTTCTGTACACGCGTCAAAACCGTGTATGATAAAAGAGACGCTCACGTTCTTTGAAAAAAGAAGTCCGCCACTGTACAAATATCTAAAAATTCTTAAATTAGGATGCATTTTCTTGATGAGTAAAATTACCTTAATAAGTCTAATAAGTCTTTATGCAATAATTTGTGCATAAAACAAGCAAAAAAATCTGCCAATGGGGTAATAAAAAATCTTGAACATTTTTCTTAAACACTAAATTAATCAAAAATTGCTTACCCCATAGGCAGATTTTTTTTGCTTGTTTTATGCACAAAATCACTTAAATTGTATATTTTTGGTCTAAAAACTAGACTTATCTTCCTAGGCCGTTTTGCTTATCAAGAAAAAAGCATGTTAATTTAAGAATTTTTAGATATTTTTACTGAAAACAAGACAAAAATACTAAGTAAGAAAGTCATTTTTTTTTTTGCAGTGTAGCTCTGTGTGTGTGTAAACAGACCTTATGTTTGAGTCTGTATCAGACGAAGATTCAGAATTTGAAGAATAATCAATTGTTTGGAGATTGTTAATGGACGTTTCTGAGTGGTAAGTTTATGTTTTTCAGTATGGACCTACAAAATGTAACGTCAATAGTTGAACTTCAGCCTAAACCCTAGCATACAGTATAGCATTAACTAGAGCATTAACTAGCATATAGCATTAACTAGCAAATAGCATTAACTAGCATATAGCGTTAACTGCATATAGCATTAACTAGCATATAGCGCTAATTAGCATACCTGTATAGCGCTAACTAGCATATAGTGCTAACTAGCATATAACGCTAACTCACAGTTGGTGTTATGTTGAGATTGGTCTATTTTCCAGCGGTCTTTTGCATGCACAAGGTTTACATAAGAAGGATGAAACGATCGTGTTTGAGGCTCATGATACCAACTTAAATTTTCATCTATGCCTACATAAATACAGTTTTACATTCTATGGCACCAGATAAGTACCTTGTAATTTCATGTTTCAAACGAAGATGGTGATAAAAATGCAAAGATTTTAGACTGCAGCTTTAAGAACGTTTTAAAGACCCTGACATGAAGTTTTTGATGAGAGGAGAACTGTTATTTTTATAAATGATCCGATTTTCACCTGGGGTGTATTCCAGAAAGCAGGTTATGTGACGTACCCGGGTAAGTTTAGGAGTAAGTAAGCGGATAACCTCTGCTTTCGGTTCCAAAAACGCAGGTAACTTTCGGGTTATGTAAGTAACCACAGCAACTGACTCTCTGATGATAACCTGCTCCGGACCAGGTTATGTTGCAGGGTAAATTCATTTTAGTTAATAAAACGAGGCTCCGGAGGATGTCTGCGCATGCGTGTACATATGATAAGCGTGCAGCGGGCGTGGAAGCATATATTTTGCATAATATTACAATGTTAAAGCATTTATTTTATTACATTTACAGTCGCAAATATTTATTGCTTTCTTAAAAAATTATGATTTTTCTTTAAAGAAACAGTTTTTTATAACCTCATCTTTCACTTACTAGATAATTTGAGATTAATCTAAAGTTCCAAGGTGATACAGTGTCATACAATGGAAAGTCCAAAAACTAAACAGGGTCACCCAAAGGAGCAGAAGTGAAATAAGTACAATATAGTGAATATTATCATAGTACATTTTATGCAAACACAATACAATCATATCTAAAAAAAAAACTGTAAATAAGCCTTATGACAGATTATGCATTTGATGTGCCACAACCTTTACGAAAATTAACCATGGTTTTATTGGTGTAAAGTTGTGGTAACCATGTTTTTTTTTTTGGGGGGGGGCTTTGATCAGCAAAACCATGGATTTACTACACTAACCATGGTTTAACTATGGCTTTTGAAAACCATGGTCGTCAAACCCATGGTTATTTTGTGGTTACCATGGTTTTACTGTAACCATGTTTTTTTTTAACTGTAGTAAAACCATTGTTAATTTTTGTAAGAGAAAAGATAATCTTAATTAAGTCTAATTATATCTAATTCGATATAATTAAAATATTTAAAATCATATATAAAATCTATGATTATTTTTACAGGCTTTTAAATAATATTTAAATAATATTATGCGTATTTTTCGTTGAGACACATATAATATTGGACTTAAATGGGGTAAAATAGGTTCATATTAATTATTTAATTAATTAATTTGATCTGTTTTGTAATCACACACTTCTAAGCCGATTATAAAACATTGATTTTGACAGAAAGTATTGGTTTATAATGTAATTTCTCATTTAAAAACTTTTAAGTTCTCTGACGTTTCCATGGTGACTCGTGAAATCTGCGATCCATTGACAATGCCTTTATGTTGTTACCGTGAGTGCGCATTAACTCTGGGTTACTTTCAGTGGGTTGATTGAACTAACTCTTAAACTGTGTTTTGGAACCGACATACCCAGAGTAAGCAAGTTTGGGGTTGATCAACCCAAAGTTCAGGGTTAATCTGATGGTAAGTTAACCCTGCTTTCTGGAATACACCCCTGTAGCATCATAAAAGTGCCAAAACAACTCCATTAACTTAAATTAAACAGCTCTTCTTACTGGAGTCAGTAATTTATCACCTAGAAACCCCAATGCATTGTGCTTAAAACCCTCAAAAAACTTTAACAACAACATACTGTAGCAAACAACCTGAACCTATCAGCAACATCCCATAACACCTCAGCAGTCACTGTAGCAACCATCTAGTAACCATGCACATCACTTCAGAATGAACACCATTCACACTAAATCAACACCTTAGCAACCTTAACCCACCATAGCAACCATGCAGAATACACTGAACACACTGTAATGTTGTTGTTAGGTCTGCACAGTCAGGCATCACTCACATCATCTTCAAAAAAAGTCTAAATCTGGTTAACCTTAAACTTTCACGGCCACACATCAGCCCTCATATTTCAAAGGCTTGTCGCCGCCGATCTTCTTTAGAGAGTCGAGACATTTGTACCTCGCCGTGTCGTGTGTGAATGCTGCTAAAGGTCAAGCGAAATACAAGACCTCACGCTGATGTGCGGCCGTCAGCACCGGAGTTATTTTTGGACGCCTCCTTTCAGCCGAAACAACATAATGTGCACAAATCCTTTCCATTGTGTTCCCTGAAGATGCCACCGCTCTCTAGGGATGTGCTTTTCTGTTTCAAAAGTCATCTCTGCCCACACAGCATATGTTGTTTCTAAAATAACTCAAATATTTCAGCTTTATAAATACCAGACATTTTTAGCCCTGAGTTTTAACGTTTTCTGGGCAGACCTGAGACAATGTTACGCTTGCCCAAACATAAGATCACTGTCTCTGCTTTCACCTTTTCATCAATCCATCCAGCACATCTGTTGAGGTGCAAACACAGTCACCTTCTCGATATGGAAAAGCTCTGTGTTTTTGTGGATTGCTGTCATCCGTGTTTATCGCTTTTACTCAGACTTCTCAGACTCTTAGAGAAAATAAAAACGGGTCATTCAACAGCTTTTAGGTCTGGTTTTAGTTTGACATGACAGGGTTAATTATGGCTCTCTGGATATTCACAGGTATAGTGAGAGAAATGAGCGCAGCAGGTGGAGCAGCTTTGCCGTGACCACAGGGGACGGAGAACAATTTGAAGTGCGCTTTTTAGTAACGGCGTAATTTCAGCAGCACAATGGGCCATACAGACTGAAGCTTTACTTCACGCTACTTTCTGCCAGTTTTCTCCTCCTCCTGTTTTCCTCTCACATATTTTTAGAAAGCCCACCCCTCATCCTGGCATATCGTACCTCATGCATTCGTGTTGCAGTTTCCTAAAGTGATTTTCTCAAGTGTGATCTCAAATTAAACCATATTTCCAGCGGCACGATTACACAAGACTTTCCATCCCATATCTTCACATGAATCCTCAGAGTCGGTTTAACCCTTCAAACCCTGCATCCATTGGAATTGACATTATATGTTTTGTGGTTCAAACAAATACGAATGCTGTTCATATGGCATACTGATTAAACACATGAAAATTCATGTCTGAAGGGGTTAATGCCATGAGAAGAGTTTTCAGTTTCATTTATTTTGTAAAGCAGTGCTTGCCTGTTTTGTGTAGTTACATATGTGTCCAAAGAGTCCAACACTGAATCTATGAATTTATGAATTTATGCAAATTTAAGTATATTCAAAGTGACTTACACTGCACTCAATCTAGAAATTTCAATTATTGGTCGCATCTTACATTAAGATTATATTTGTTAAAGGTGCACTGTGTAACTTTTATAAGGATTTCTTGACAGAAATGCAACATAATCTACATAACTATATTATTAGTGATGTATAAAGACCTTACATACTGAACTGTATTGTTTTTATTAACTTAGAATGAGATGTTTTTATCTACATACACCGCAGGTCTCCTTACACAGAAGTCGCCATCATGTCTCTACAGAGCCCTTTCATCCCTACTTTGTCTTAGACGATAATGTGTTTGTCCTGTGGTGGCTACCGTAGCTTCACTATGTGCTTTGAAATTGAGGGGTGAGCTGTCCACAATCTCATCAATAGATGATGGTAAAATTGACACACATCACCTTTTAACTTAGTAAACGCATCAGCTACCAATAAGCAATATAGTTTTTCAGAATTTATTAATCTTTATTAATGTTAATACAATTGTTCACGTTAGTTCATTTTGCATTAACTTATGTTAACAGTTGAAGAGTTTTGAAGCAAAAGCCGCTAAACACCACCTCCATCAAAAGTGAGATAATGATAATAATTGAATGCTCTTGGCATGTACAATACGCTTTGTTGGCAGAATCCATTAAACACAATTAAAAAAAATAATAATAATAAAGTGCACAAAAGATGAATGTAGTAGTCACATGGATCAGTTTTCTTCATTTTTTGTGACTTTGCAACTGTTTACTATAAAGAAGTAGACTTTTTGTTCAAAATGGAGCATTCACTTAGAAGGGCTTTTCACACCTGAAATTGTTAACCCTGGGTTATTCTAAACCCAGGGTTAACGGAATCCTGGGTTATTTTTTTCATGTTTCACACTGTTCAAACTTAACCAGGGGTTAAGAGATAACCCTGGGTATTCATAATTTGACGTTTCACACTGTGCATTCCTAAACCCTGGGTCAGGAGTCTCCAACCCAGTTTCAACACACCTGTCTGTAATTATCAAGCCTTGATTAGCTACTTCAACTGTGTTTAATTCGAATCATAACATTCTAACCCTGCTTCGTTTCACACTGCATGCGTTTGGCACCACAATGCAGGGTTAACACCACAAATGCGGTGCTAACCCTGCTCCAGAGCAGGGTTTCATAACCCTGGGTAAAAAGCGGTGCTAACACCGCTTTCAAATTACAGGTGTGAAACGCTCCTTAACCCAGGGTTAAAAGCAGGGTTTAGAATGAAGATAACCCAGGGTTAAGCGCAGTGTGAAAACCCCTAGAGGGTTTTGCAGCAAAAGATGATCAAATTGTTACCTACAAATGTCTAAAGTGACATTTGTGAAAATAAGCATTTCAATTACCAACACAACCTTTTCATTGCCAATAAAGTGAAATTACTAAACCTAAATATAAGAGCCTGATAAAAATATTGAAAACTGCAAAACGATGTATGATTTGTTTTAGTCAGCATGACAAAAAAATGACAGAGCTACACATGTTTGAAGTTATTTGAGTCATCAAAGTCAATTTTGAGAAAAATTTAGTTAAAGATTGTTTAAGGTTCAAAAACAAAATCACTGCATCCATACCTTAACTTTTTCCCCGCCAGTGTTTTTAAAAAAAGGTTGCCAGCCAGCGCCAGCATTTTTCATGATTTTCACAAAAGTTTAATGCCCTCCTAGAAATTTTTCTTCTTTAAATATATAAACAAACAATATATCAGATGAAAGAACAGACCCTCTTGCTTTAAAAAAAAAAAAACATTTAATCCTACCTTCATTAGTTCTCTTGTAATCACCTCTCAAACATGGGTAGGTTTCTTCAAAAACACCCAATTTTGAGATGCAGAGTGATCTTTGAACCATACACGGAGTTCTTTCTCTGTCACGTGAGGCGCTACTTCCGAGTTGTATAAGTTGGGGAAGTGCGCCACCTGGTGGATAATAGCGGTATTGTGGAAATATGGAAAATCTCGTCATTGGCGGGGAAGCGTTTTCTCTTAATTGACAAGATATCTCGTCAATGGCGGCGAAAGAGTTAAAGTCACTGTAAAACTAATAGATTTAGCACACACGAAGTCAAAAACAAAATAAGAAAAATATATGTAAACCTTTCTTTTATTGTTTGATTGACTTTGACTAGACAGCGTTATCTACTGTAATGCAAGGATCTAATATAATCTTACACATCCAATATTTTCCCACAACAGTTAACCAAACATTCACTTAAGACATAACAGATTATATCTGTGTGAATTCTTGACTATACAGATATTTTAAAACTGTAGTTCTGTATATATGTGTATATATCAGGGTTAAACGCTTGCGCGTCTATGCATGCTTCAGATCTGTCAGTCAGCGCGAGAAAATTCATTTTCATGTCTTATCTCTCTTAATAACTATTTAAAAATCAAGCAAGTCCTGCACTTTATTTTCTAATTTCTCCATGTTTTAAAACTAAAACCAAAATGTCAGACATGCACGTGGATGGAGCATTTAGGACGGCACACCTCTCAGAAACGTACAAATAAAGATAATAGCTATTTAGAGCATTGGGATCGAGAGACGAGAGCTTAATGTACTTAATGTAATCAACATTTATACTTTTTACCTCTAGCTCAAAATTAGACGGTGCACATTCTGACTCATGGGTCACAAATGCTGACAAGAAAACATTTCAGATGCACTTTTAATTGTATGTTTTAATAAATGCTTAACATGAACTAAGATTAGTAATTACTGTAGAAGTATTATTCATTGTTAGTTCATGTTGACTACTGTTATGTCATACTTCACTCTTATGCCCCTGAGACATTACAAAGTCCATAAATGTTCATTCAGGTACGATAAGCTCTGATGTCATGAATTATTAGTTATCTGTAACTACTGTAAATAGGGTGTTCAAACCTAAAAAGTTTAATAAAGTTAAAAGCAAGGTTTAAAAAGCGCATATCTCTCTACAATAAGTGGTCAGAAGTAATTCTCTTCATTCTCAAGAGATTTTCCCATAATGTTTAAATGTGTTTGCACACATCAGACCTTCTTCTTAAACCTGCGTGACCTCATATAAACGAGGGACTTAATAAGATATCATCTAGAAAGCATTAGCAGGCAAACTAAGACCTGTCTGTTCACACTCAGCAGAATCTAAAGCCCTCGAATGCTTAATGCCGTGTTTGAGGAAGGATTGCCAGCCCGGCACAGAGTCTTTCCCACATCTCCAGAGAGCTCCACAATCTAAATGTATGCCATCAATCTGAAGCAGAAGTGAATATAATGTAGCCACAGTGCCAAACATCTTCCCAGGTGTTTTATATTTTAGTTACCTCTTTTACACAAAAGACCCCCATGGACACGAACAAGACAATTTTGATAGATACAGACATGAATTTATCAAGACACTTATCTAAATTGCACATAATTGTCAGCGGTTTGGAATATAAAACACTTTTATGTTAGCATTTGAAGATTTAATGCTTGTCATTTGAAACATCTCTCATCTGATATATAATTTCAAATCATTTCAATCAATCTTTTTTTAGGATATTTTCTGCTCTGACGCTATGAAAAATGTTGCTGTGTGTTTAGTTTCTGTATTTCCTTCATTAATGTTTCAAAAGATTCCCATGGAAACATGTGACATGAACACGGGCGTGCTCTGCCAACCCATTACTTAAAGAAACAAGAGGTTACGAGTCCAAGCCAACAACACTGCCAGTGCCAAAGGAAGTGCATTATTTTCCACTGTTTTCTCTCTTCCCTGCCGTACAGAAGAAATGAACGAGCTCAATACCCAAAGCTACAGAGAGGACACAGCACTCCAATCTTTGGCAGGAGCTACACAGCCGATGACGGGCGGCTGCCCATCCCCTCCGGTTGGTTGGATGGGCCGGAGGGTTGATGCCTCCCTGTCGAGCGGTCCAGACTGCCAAGAAAATATTGACTGTCGGATGCGAATATTTGCACGTGGAGCAAAAACTCAACGGTGGTCGTTTTCAATATATAGAGGTTCTTTAACTTTTCACGTATGAATTATTCATCCAATTAAACTATATGAAATGTAATGCAAAACTAAATGAATGAAAATAACGCGGCTAGGTTTTGCTCGATTCCAAAATGGATTTCTTGGCACGGCAAGATGCTGATTTCTCCAAGAACATCAATAAGTAAATGAGCTGGATATCTCTGAATAGTTTTCAGTAATGAAGCGTGCCTGTAGGTGACTTCAGATATATCTCAAGTTTGACAGAATCTAATTGGTATCGTGTCAGTCTAATAAAAAGAAATGCTGGTTCTTTTCCAGAGTTACCAGCATATAACAGTGCGTCTTATATTCGGCTGAAGTAACCTGATTTCTTTAAATTCACTGGGGAAACATCATAATGCAACACATATTCCAGACAGCGGGTTTGTTGCATCATAAAGGGTAATGAGAGTATGGCAGCGCTCGAGGGCTCGGCACACACAGCGTGGGAGGATTAAATAAATGATGTTTTATTAACAAGGTTCGGGAGGAGCACGATCAGATAATTAACTAATCAAGCACAGGTGCATCCAATTTGGTAATCAGCCAAACACTACATATACAGACATCCTACCTACCTCAGTCTATTGAGATTGTTTTCGGATAGACTGCATCATACAGCTATGTCCGAGATCGAGCTTTATCTATCCGACAACGAGCTAGATGCTCCACCGCAAGCCACCAGCGCAAAGAAACCTCCGGTTCAAAGCAGGCAACAGGCTCTAAGGCGTAGTGTTGGGCGAAATGCCCCATTTAGAGGTCATCCTATCGTCAGCCCGTGAGATCTGCGATACACGATAGTATCGGGGAGCAGGGCAGTAGTTTACTATATATATTTTTTTTCTTTTTTACTTATTATGACAAGTCACTTGATTAGTGGACAAAAAAGAACAAGAGCAACACCGTCATGACCGCAACCTTTTTAAAACTGATACTATATCCGAGCGCGTCATCAGGCGCTTAAAATGTCAAGGACACGAGTCTCGCTGGTGGTTTTAACCCTCTGCGTGCTAACAGCCTCTCTAGTGAAAGGAAATGTCAAAGCTAGGGTTGCTCAATTATGGGAAAAATCATTATCCTGATTATTTAACATGATTACTTAATGACTGTAAAAACATGCACCTGCGCACACAGACGCGCACGCACATACAAACAATTCAATGCATTTGTTTAGTGCTGTTGCAGAAGGCTACACATGTCAAGCAGTGGTGCTTTCAGAGGTGCCTTTTTTAAACACATCAGTCCAGCGAAACGCGATCATGTTTTAAACACAATCATATTTTAAACTCGAGGGATGTATTGCTTCAACTCCTTGAAATGCATATCATACTACATACTAGTGATCTGACTTTAAACAGAGCGCAGCTCTCTGCACGTCCGGGAGAGTGAGAGAGGCGCCAATATGCAGCGGGTCATACATTTTAAATTAAAGGGATAGTTTGCCTTAGCTCGCATGAAACGCATTAAACTGAATAAATACATACGGATTACTACTTTAGTTTACGTTTAGTTTTCGGACAGATGCGAGAGCTCGTGCACGTGTGACAGAGAGAAGCGCAGCTGCTTATCACGTGCTAGAAGGAGTCAAAGACGCGCGCATTAAGTGCAGGTACGTGCCAAGGTTATTTTCGTAAACGAAAACTGAAACTAAGACTAACCGTGTGTCTCAATTCGTTCCCTAGCTCCCGGGGTCGTGAATCAGTATATCGTGTACACAGGTTCGGGCACTGGTAAGGACCCTAGCTCACTTCACATTGGGACAATGCTCACTTATTTTTCTGTCACGTGGCTGCTTAAGCGCGTTGTAATCACTCACAGCTGTTACTCATCAACAACCGGCAAAACCAACATCTCTCTGACTTCATTTTAAAAACAGTACATTGTGAAAAATGCTGTCATTATTCTCTTACATATCTGTGCATAAAATTGGAGGCATATAATTACATTACATTTTAAATGTAATAAATATATTTACAATTTTAAATAAATATTATTATTATTATTATTTTAAATATTGAGTAGATTGTGGTCCCTTACTGTGTAGCAATGTGTGTTTATATTTACAACTAAAACAAACGTTTGTCTTTATAAAGTTCTGTAACATTTCATTAAGTTTATTAAGTTGGATCACGTGATGTTCGGTTGGCGAGCTTCAGAAAGGTCACGTGATTTCCGGTTTGGGATCATAGGGAGCATCGATGCTCACTGGTTTTTTGCGTTGCATTGTGGGAATTTTTAGGGAACGAACGTTCCAGTGCACTGAACGGATTTTGTGATTGAGACAGCCCTTAAAATGGCCGACTCCCTGATTAGTGCCCTGACTACTGAACAAGGGAGCTGATTGAGACACATGGTAAAACTATCAGCTGATACTAAAATAAAAACTAATTTAAAAAAGCAAAACTATAATAACCTTGGTACGTGCAAGAAGGAATTCTCTCTTTACAAGCAAGTGAAGTGAAGTAAAGTGAAGCCCGCAAACCCTCACGTGAGAAAAGCATGCAATGTGCATGTTAATATAAAACTATGATGATAATAATAATAATAATAACCATGCGCCAACTATCGTCTTGACTATCGCCATGACAGCCTGCCGTTGGCGATATGTCTGAAGATCGTCGATACACGATACTATCGTCTATCAGCACAACCCTACTAAGGCGTTTCCCTCTACCGGCTCTAAGGGAATCCCAAGCCAACGAGGACCTTCTGCAGAGGCCCACGTCTCAGCTTTCAAGACAGCCTTCACAATCCCCTTCATAATTTTACGGCTCGGCTTCACCATCCATCCCTCCCATCGAAAAATGGACCGTCGCGGGTATTAGACAAGCTCTCACCAACTCCAAAGCCAAGTTTTCTCGTAAAATGAGCAAAGCTCAACTTTACAGCCTATACATTTCCTGGGAAATAATTCACCATCAAAGAAGGTAACAAAATCTCACATATCAAAAAGCCAACATGTCTTTCTAACATCTCCTTCCAGTTCTTGCTCCGGTTCCTCTCAAGCCTCAAGACGCAGCAGACCGTCAGCAAGTCTAGTCCAAGCCCAAGCTGGTACTCCCTCTAATTACACAACCTCCTTCCTTTCAACCAATCACTGCAACAGTTTCAAATCCAGCAAACTAACCAGCTACAGACATGGTTTCACAAACCTCCGCTTTTTCTCTGGCTGAAAACGCCGACGTGAGGATGCCTCCGCCAGCCGCTCAAACTCAGCCTCTTCTCCCTTTTCCTCCTGCTACCTATTCCTACCAATGGCCAGCAGCTCCTGCTGCGGGTGCCCAAGCAGGGCACCATCAGTCAGCTTCAACGCACTGGCCTCCTACCACTTTTCCACCTTCCGTATCATACGGGCTTCTCCAAGCACCAGGGGCTAATTCGTGCGTGAGGCTGCCTCCGCAACCTGTGACGCCCCCCGTATGTTCTCCTTTCTATTCTATATCTTCCTATGGGCTACCCCAAGACCCAGGCGCTGATCCGGGCGTGAGGCTGCCTCCGCAAACGGCTTCAGCGCCTCATCTCAATTCTAATCTATCTGCACAAAAAACCTCTATACACTCTATTAACAACAACCCCTCTACCTACCCCACCGAATGCTGAACCACCGAAACAATCGCTTAATTAATCAAACAAAGTAAGACAGACCAAGAAAGAAGGCCATTATATATACATTTTAATCTCCCATCCCCAATTCAACTGTATCAGGCTCTCTTGTCTTATTTCAAACTCAGGAATGGCCAGTCTAAATCCGCAATGGACCCTCTATTCGTCGACGACTCCAACCATTCTGTTACACGTTTTTGGTTCCAAAAACACTTAAAACAAATCATAGCTCTGTCAGGTTTACCCGTGGAGCATTTTGAAGCCACTCATTTCGCATTGAAGCAGTAACTACTGCAGCTCAAAAGGTCTATTACAAAACCAGATACAAGCCCTCGGTCGACGGTCATCAGACGCTTTCAAAAGCTACATCAGGTATAATCATCTTCACATTTAAGAAGCACATGCAGCCATGATCGGTTAAACATTTATTCCGATCAACAACCCATAAGTTTATATACTTAAGTCACAACTTATCTCATATATCCATTATTTTTGTCAATCTTTCAGCATCGGACAGGGCTCCCCTCCTGGTGCAGCAGACCCACGGCTCCCTTCGGTCGCAGGGCGAACCCCCCGTCTGTCGACTGACCGAAGCCATGTTGTGAGAGGGCTGGGGAGCCCCCTGCCCGGGGCAGCAGAGCCGCGGGCTCCCTTCAGGCGCAGCAGGAGTCCTCCGTCCGACACGTCAACCCCGCTTTAATAACATGCCTATTCAGCATCAGACAGGGCTCCCCTCCCGGTGCAGTAGACCCACGGCTCCCTTCGGTCGCAGGGCGAACCCCCCGTCTGTCGCCTGAACTTTACCATGTTCTGCGATGGATGGGGATCCCCCTGCCCGGTGCAGCAGAGTCGCTGGCTCCCTTCGGGCGCAGCAGGAGTCCTCCGTCTGACGCGTCAAGCCCGCTTTAATTACATGCCTATTAAGCGTCGGACAGGGCTCCCCTCCGGGTGCAGCAGACCCACGGCTCCCTTCGGTCGCAGGGCGAACCCCCCGTCAGTCGCCTGAGCTATACCATGTTCTGCGATGGATAGGGATCCCCCTGCCCGGTGCAGCAGAGCCGCTGGCTCCCTTCGGGCGCAGCAGGAGCCCTCCGTCCGACGCGTCAACCGCGCTTTAATTTCATGCCTATTCAGCATCAGACAGGGCTCCCCTTCCGGTGCAGCAGACCCACGGCTCCCTTCGGTCGCAGGGGGAACCCCCCGTCTGTCGCCTGAGCTATACCATGTTCTGCGATGGATGGGGATCCCCCTGGCCGGTGCAGCAGAGCCGCTGGCTCCCTTCGGGCGCAGCAGGAGCCCTCTGTCTGACGCATCAACCCCGCTTTAATTACATGCCTATTCATCGTCGGACAGGGCTCCCCTTCTGGTGCAGCAGACCCACGGCTCCCTTTGGTCGCAGGGCAAACCCCCGTCTGTCGCCTGAGCTATACCATGTTCTGCGATGGATGGGGATCCCCCTGGCCGGTGCAGCAGAGCCGCTGGCTCCCTCTGGGCGCAGCAGGAGCCCTCCGTCTGACACGCTAATTCGCCCACAGCATTTAAGTGCATCATATTCGTGCTCTCTTTCTAGCCCTCACAGGGCTCGTCAGGCCGACGCTGCAAGCCTCAGTTCCTATTAAGAACCACTAAGCTCTCCCGGTCGGCCGGCATATTTCTCAACACGCATATTTTGGGGGGGAATGCAGAAATATTTTTACTTTCCGGCTGCTGTCCTATGCATCAAGCTTCCTTTGGGGAGTTCTCCGGGTTCGGGCCATACCCCGGATTCGGAGTTCGAGCTTCACTCCGGATCCTGAGCCCTCCCCCAGGACAGCACGCCAAAATATGCTTACTTTCGCAATCAGATTAGATGTAAGGGCGAACTCGTGAAATGATGTTTTATTAACAAGGTTCGGGAGGAGCACGATCAGATAATTAACTAATCAAGCACAGGTGCATCCAATTTGGTAATCAGCCAAACACTACATATACAGACATCCTACCTACCTCAGTCTATTGAGATTGTTTTCGGATATCCCTCCACCACCCCAATTCGCCACTCTAATCTGTTCTATCCCAGTTTGGGATGGGGGAGTTCTCCGGGTTCGGGCCATACCCCGGATTCGGAGTTCGAGCTTCACTCCGGATCCTGAGCCCTCCCCCAGGACAGCACGCCAAAATATGCTTACTTTCGCAATCAGATTAGATGTAAGGGCGAACTCGTGAAAAGAACAATCTTAAAGACGAGTCGCTTACACGCACATCGATCGCTAGGCCGCAATTCTAGACGGTCGAGATGTAGTTTTTTAATCTGGTCTCATATCACAACAGCTGGTCTCCGAGTGAAATGAATTGAGCTCATGTGAAAGTCTCAGGCTGTAAGATTGGGTCACACCTGCCCTTAAAAAGACCACTTGACAATGATGCTGGACACAAAAAGTTATTCGCTTTAATGAACAGCCAAAATGCATTAAGCAAATGCATTAATGAAATTACAGAGAAATGAGATTGTTTTGGTTATTGGTATAAATCTGTGTCATTATTGTAATTATGTTAGCTGGTACAAAGGACTTAATACAATGACTGTAATGTGCTTTGTGTTGTCAAGGGATTTACATTAAGCATCCCTTGTTGGCAAATGCTATTTACACTATAGCTCCGCCCACCAATGTTTGGTTGGACCCCTGAAGTTTAAAAGAGACACACTGAAATCAACACTTCAGGCAGTGGAGCGTATGCCTCGGGAAATGGCTTTTCATGAGATGGTTCGAATCCGCCTTTTGGCCGCCCTCGCTCTTTTCCCTTTACCTATCACATATCACTTTGAAAAGACATTTATGATCAATAAAAATAAAGAAAATGTTTGAAAAATGGAAATAAAATGCGAGAAGTTTATTAAGAATTAATGAATTTATTGGTTAGGGTTAGGGGTTTTCATTCACCCAATAATGCAGCATCCATTTAATCATTTTAATAAATATAATTATTTACACTTAATCGTATTATTGCATCCGGTTAATCTATAAAAATACACACAGTAGGGTGCACACAGTATCTGCCAATAGAGGGTATGCATTGGCGTCACTTTTCCACGTGACCACGCCCTATTGAGTGGCAAAACATTTAACAAAATGGCTGTCAGTTCTAGCTGCAGCCGCGCAAATGTCAGTATAACTGATAATTATCAGCAAAAATGTTATTTATGTGACAAGTTGCTAGTGACCTTAGCAACTTGTCAACCCGACTGTGGTCAGTGGACGTTGGCATGAACGATCAATTTACTTCTCCTTTTAATGTTTTTTGGCAGTCTGTAAAACGATAGCTCCAAATTCTTGTTAATCTGTTAGTACAGTCTATAGCACAACAGCTTTTTCCCAATTAGACACGTTTTCCCCGTGTTTTCAATGATTACACACTGTACAAAAATGCTGCCGCTCTTTCTTTTGCCACTCAGTGGGCGTAACTGCAGTCACTTTCGCCGAAGGTGACGTCATGTGCATACCCTCTATTGAGATCAAAATTACTATTTACACTTATTGCAAATCAATGCATATCACTAAGAAAATGCAGATATTGTCACTTGGTGTAAATAGAAAATATCTCTATTTTTAGTATCTAATGGTATACAGTAAATAACCACTGCCTTTGTTCATTAAAAACTCTCAATATTAACAATGGTAAAGGTCTTAACTAAAATTCTACAGTATTTTAAAACTAACCTTCTACCGATATAGGTTTTGTGTAAACATTTTGTCTCATCATACCCACTTTGACTTGTCACATGATCTTTACTTCGCAAAAAAAAAAAACTACAGGTAGTTCAATAAGTGCAAGAAGACCAGTCACAAATATGTAGACAAATAACCAGTGGCGGCGCATGACTGCTCATCTGAGGAGCGCAAATTAAAAATAAGTGTTTGGAGTGTCATGTGAACCATGTGCATCACATGTTTTGTCTGCTGCACACGTGTCAAAACAGTTAATAATAAATGAGACGCTCACGTTCACAAAATACATGCAAGACACTCCCTTAAACAGTAAACTCTGATTATGCATGAAATTATGTGAGATTCTGGCAAACACAAGCGTCTCTTTTATTATAAACCCTTTAGATGTGTCTGCTGCAGGCACTTACTTTGATAAGACACGTGATGCACATAAGTTCACTCGATGCGCAAAACACATATTTTGAACTTATGAACCACACACATGACGGGCTAAATACATGTTGTGACGAACTTCGCATCATGCACCCTCAAAAAAATTAAAGAAGCCACCGGTCGCCACTGCGAATAACCATAAGAGATAAGACAAATACTACTAGTGAATATGCAAATATGTCACAATGACTTTCTAGCTATGTATTTCAATAAGAGGTATTTAACTTTAATCTTCATTTGATTTAAATAACTTTAAATCAAAAATGTGTTTATCTTTAGTGATATGCGTTGCTAATGACTTCATTTGGACTTTAAAGGCAATTTTCTCAATATTTTGATCAATGCAAAGCTAATTTATTCATCTTTTAGTTAATCTCAATTAAAAAATCCTTATTATCCTTATATTTTGTGGTCCAGGGTCACAAATGTTACATGAGAAGTTTCTCGTAACAGAGTGAATTGCAGCTTCAGACAGAATAAAGACTGTAGGGTTTTTAAACAAATGACAGAGCTAAAGAACCTCCTGCATAATATAACACGGTTAAAAATATTATGAGCAACCTTTTACAATTCAACTCTTGTTTCCCTGCGGGCAGGAATCTGTGGTATAGAATACAGTATGCAAAGCAACCCTGAAAATAATGCTGTTGGTTTATATTCCAGTGTGTCTGGTCATCAGGGATTTCTATACCTGACACATTCCTGAATTCACAAATCAACACTTTTGCTGTCAACACTCGATATCTACACTAAACTAATAAATGCATACATTAACACTTTTGGTCTCATACAGCCAGACATTTAATTGACTATTAGCATACTGTAAGTCTGAACTACACTGCAGCTTATTAAGGCAAGCAGATTTATTCTGACTGACATGTAAACTAATCATATGTGCATTTTTAGGGACATGATAAAATGAAATTAGACATTCAGACAGAGCATTGCAGGTGAAAGATATTTTAACTTTATTAAAAAACTTTAAGTATATGTACTTTATCAGGTTGTTTGACATTTACTTCAGTACATTTTGAAGCATAATATCATACTTTTTATTCCACTATATTTCACATTAAACAGATTTTAATACTTTATTAAATAGAGTACATAAAAACTCTAGTACTTTAAGATGCCAAAGAATGCATTGTCATAATCTGTTAAATTGTTCAACAAGGGACGCTTAAATCTCTTTTAAACATCTACACAGAAGGTGTAGATGTAGATGTATGATCCAGAATCAGTTTTACATGTCCGTTTACAACCTTAGGATTTGCCTTTAGAATGAAATGGTCTATTATTACCTTATTTGAAAGGGTTATGAATAATAATGTTGAGCTCTGCTCTGATTGGCTGTTTCTCCTTCAGTAGCTCTGTGTGTGTGTAAACACATCTTGGGCCCTATTTTAACGATCTGAAATGCAAGTGCGAAGCGCAAAGCGCAAGTGACTTTGTGGGCGGATCTTGGGCGCTGTTGCTTTTTTCCTGGCGGGAGAAATAAGTCTTGCACCAGGCGCAAATCAATAAGGGGTTGGTCTGAAGTAGGTTCATTATTCATAGGTGTGGTTTGCGCGTAACATCAAATAAACCAATCAGAACGTCATCCAACATTCCCTTTAGACGCAAGTGCGCAAGTTCCATGGCGGGTTGCTATTATTATGACAAATTTAACAGGCGCACGCCAGGAGCGGTTCACAGCCGAGGAGACCCACGTTCTTGTAAGAGCAGTCAAAGACAGAGAACTTGTTTTGTATGGGGATGGGAGAAACCCGCCCAAATCAGCGTCGGTTAAACAGGCATGAGAGGAAAGTCACAATCGTCTCATGGCATCCCCAGGACGTTGCGCCGCAAGCGCTACAATGATGTCAGGAGAAGCTTGCCAGCATAAATCGGACAGGCCGTGTAACGGAAGGTGGATCTGCCTCTACACACGACCTGATGCCAGCAGAGGACATCGCTGCGTCCACCCTCACCGCTGAAAGCCAAGAAACGCAAGCAGTCCAACCCCAAAGTACACTTACAAATCAAGTTCACATACATTAAGGTTTCTTATGAAAACATTTTAATTATTAGTTAGATAAAATAAACGTAATACAGCCACACAACAAACTTATGAAAATATTTTAATCGTTATTTGCATGATAATTTTTTAACAATTACACACAATAAATAAAAACTATCACCACAATGCTCACCACTATGATTTCCCTTATCTCATGTGTTAATATTTTTTATTGTAACAATTTATGATTTGCAAAAATAACTGTTGCATTTGTGTAGATTAGATAAGCAAAGTGTGTGCGCGTTGTGCACGCTATACATTATGGTCAAGCATGTGCCCTTAAAATAGCATAATGAACCACGCGCAACGCGCCACTGACTTTAGCCTGTTTTTTTTTTTGGTCAGTGGCGCAATTGTTTTTTGAAACTGCAAAATAGCATCAGGGATGGTTTGCGCCGGAACACACCTCCTTTTTTGCGCTGAACTGCCCAGGGAGCGCAAGTTCATTCCCTAGTTTGCCGACGTGGTCTGTGGAGGGATTAATCTGCTGTGCGCTGGTGCAAAATACGAATGATACATGCATCGCTGACAAAGTCAATTGCGCTGGGTGCAAGATAGGGCCCCTTATATGTTTGAGTCTATATCAGATGAAGAGACAGATTTTGAGGAATAATCTATTGTTTGGAGATTGTTTGTAAGACGTTTCTGAGTGGTAAGTTTGTGCTTTTTTTTCAGTATGGACCTGCAAAACGTAACTGTAACGTCAATAGTAGAACTTCAGCCTAAACGCTAGCATATAGCATTAACTAGCATATAGCGTTCAGCAGTCACAAGTTTATACTTAGTTTAATGTGTAATTTAATGTTGTGGTGTACATCTTGACTGTAACATCACAGTTGGTGTTATGTTGAGATGTTGGTCTTTTGCATACGAGGTTTACAAAGAAAGAGGAAACAATCGTGTTTGAGGCTCATGATATGTCATTACTATTTAAACAACTAGATTTTAATGTATTTAAGAATTAAAGATTAAAACAACAACTTGTTTTTATGAAATGCGATGTTGAGTAAAAAGTACAATATTATGCATCAAAATGTAATGAAATAAAAGTTTTTCCAAAGAAAAACACAGATAAAGTACAGATACTTGAAAAAATTTACTTGAATAAAATTAAAATACTTGAGTACTTCTGCAGCACCCAAACCAAAGCCAAAAAATCCCTTGAAAAACAAAAGATTTATCTGACCCCAACTCCAAACCAACATCTGAGACAAGTTGTTCATTTTAATGCAATGAAATAAATCTCACATACAGAACTGTGTCACCTTTTTTTCCTTTTTCAACAAGCAAAAAATATATTTACCTAAAGTAATAAAATAATGTTCAGCTGTTTCTCAATGATTGAATATTTTTTTCCGCAAGAGAAGCTACGGTAATTTAGATTAATCTCAAAGACAAACTCAAACATATTGTTGTTTTCATCCACTAATCACAATAACACGCAAACTATGATCAGTCTTCCAGCCAACCATTCTCACTGTCTACATAATAAACACCACATCTCATTGGCTATTTTAAGGAACTTGTAGTAAGACACTAACTAACAAGTGATAACTGAGTAAACCAATACCACATGAGACCACTTCAAAACCATCCACATTTGGGTAAATATATTTAGCTGATCCATCAAAAATCTATAGTTTGCTGGAGTCCGCTGGTGTTGTGTTTGACTGTCACTTCACCTTTTGTGTTATCAATCGCTGTACGTCTGTATTCAGCTTGGCCTTCAGTAAACCTGCATGTCTCTCACTGTCTCAGACATCATTCAGACCTAAAGAATCGCAAGGATCAATTATTGATTCAAGTGATTCAAAGACCAGAAACTACAAAATAAGAAACACAACAACCTCCTTCAGACAGAAGTTGTGCTGTTAGGTAACAAACATGTGTGCTTTAAATATGCTGTTGTCAATCTGTAATAATAAATCTGTACGGTGATTTACTGTATGAAAGCTTTCTGTAATGATGTATAGTGAAAGCTCAGCCTGTCTAAAACAAAGAAATCAATTAGCGTTTCATTTAGGCTAATGGCCAGACGTTTGGTGAATTAGGAGATGAAGACGCTTGCAGGCTCTTAACACTCTCTCAGGTGGTGGTGGTGCTATATTTGGACGTCCCCACTTCAGTTGACCTCATTCAGTGTAGAGACTCTCAAAGCAAGACAGATTGCTGAGATGTCCTTTCACCATCATCCGGTCACAGCACTGAGCATTTTCATCCATTAACCCCTAAATACATCAAAATAAATATTTAGCGCTGAATCAATTAGGCTGATATCCCACAACACATGAAAAAAAGAGATGTAAAAAGTGCATGAGGTTAGACAAACAGAAGCCATGTGTATCACAGTGATGGTAATATAAATAAAAGCAGATAGCTGTAAATGAGCGCTGTCGTGGAGAGGAGGGGCTCTTGCGGTTTTTTTTTACCAGCGCAGACGGACTGCGCATTCATTCTGGCCTTCAGCAGCAGGTGCATCAGCACAGAAACTGGCACTAAGCGCAGCTGCGTGTGCCAGGAGGGTCTCAAAGGTAAATTACATTACAAAGTAAGCTATTAAATCAACTGTTGCATTTGCTCTCGCCAAAGTTTCACACAGAAATAAATGTTTTTGCATGCCAAGAGCTTTACTTTTTCATTTGTCTTTTTCCGAGCCAGTGCTTGTGTAAGCCCCCATCACCTTTGCACTAAAGGGGGCTTTATATTTCTGTGACTATTGTACGGTGTAGCCTACGCAGAGACACAAACTTTGCCCAGTAGCCTACAGCATAGCCTGACGTTCATTTTCCCAAAGTGTAGCAGTGCGTTAAAGCCACACGGACCGCAAGTGCTGTGATTGGTCTGCTAGAACCCCTCCCGTCAGGTCAAAAGCTCTCCGTGGCATGTCCTCATATGGATTTCCGCTTATGCATTAAAACAAATAGTAAATGGACTGCATTTATATAGCGCTTTCATAGACCAATAGCCATCCTAAGCACTTTACGTATTGCCTCACGTTCACCCATTCACTCACACATTCATACACCGACAAAGATGGGTCAACTTTAGATTTGCTGTGTTTTTAACTCCATCACTGCTGGTCTCAAATAACATACACTAGCTTCTTCATTTGTGGGTTTACCCATAGATATGTATAAAGCAGAGGTCCCCAACCTTTTTTACACTGCGTACCGGTTTCAGCTTTAAAAAAAATTAGCAGACCGGGGGTTGAGGTTTGGGGGGGCTGAGTTGCTGTTCAAACAAAGTGCTAAAAATCCTCCTTTGCAAAATGTATAACGTTTTAAATGGAAGAAAGATCAAACAACCATGCATTGGGAAAATTAATAATTGCTTTATTTATAGTATATTTTATATAGACGTGTAAAACCATATTTTGACGGATAGTTTTTTTACTTTCATTGTTTCAGTTTGCCTGCCCATTTAGTCTTAATAATTGACAGTAAACGAACTTGGCTTGCTGTTCTCGAAGGCAGCTCGAATCTTGGTCGGGTTCGAGCCCCAAGTTCAAGTAACAGAACGGAAGAAAAATGCAGGGAAGGAGGAGATATGCCAGAAGAATTGCGGCTGGGCGTGGAGGCACGGAGACTCCCATTTACCATAATGATGATTGACACAGTTTCCTTTTAAACCTACGTTAAAAGTGTAGCCGTTTAAATATTATTACTGCAGTAAAAGAGTTTATTTTGATCATGGTGCCACGATCGCTGTATAATTCTGAAGTTGTTTTACAGAAGAATAAAATAATTACTTTTCAGTCATTTGCAATGTCACACAGTTGAACGTCTCCTCATATTTACATGATGTGTGACGTACATTTGCAAATGATTCATTAATTCATACCTCTGCAATACTTTGATCAATTGTGTTTTAGAAGTACTGTATGCTCAAACTCTGATAGCAATGTGATCGCTGATGCGCTGGTAGAGATAAAGAGAGACCACGAAAAAGAGAAAGTGCGGCTCTGTACAAAAGTGGAAATTATTTATGTTATTTCAAGTCGGCTCTTAAAGTACAAAATATCCGATTAAGCCATTACGTAGCTATTATACAATTTTTTTCAGGACATTCTTGCTACCCCGTGGCATTTTGTCCACAACCCGGTACTGGGTCGCGACCCGGTAGTTGGGGACCTCTGGTATAAAGGCTTGATGTGTTACGGCTGAGTCTCTAACATCATCACCTGGCGGCCATCTTACCACAGGAAGCTTGCTCACTCGTAGCATTGAGTTTAATGGTGTAGATACTTTTAACTCTTTCACCACCAGCATTTTTCATGATTTTCACAAAAGTTAAATGCCTTCCAGAAAATGCTCCTTTTTAAATATATAAACATTAGGGCTGTCAAAATAAACGCGTTAATAACGCGTTAACGCAAATTCATTTTAACGGCACTAATTTTATTAACATGCGATTAACGCAACACGCAATTTCTGTTTGACCCACAGCTGGATGAATTGAGACGCAGCAAGTGACCGGAGCTGTTTAGATGAGTTGGAGCTTTTCATAAAAATAAGAACATTAAGCTCTCGTCTAGCGAATCCAATGCTCTAAATGGTCATTAAACATCTTAAATGCATGTTTTCTGCACGTGCAGTTTTCTTTATCTGCACGTTTTTTGTGGTGTGTACCGTCCCAAATCCATATAAAGCAAAGATGCGTCTTCTTTCACTTTTTAGTTTCGTTTTTAAACCATTCAGAAATTATAGAAAATATGGTGTTAAAATAATTTTTAAGAGAGATAAAGTTCGGGATCTGATTGATGTTAAGAGAGTTATTAAGAGTGACAAGGCTCAAAAGCGATGTCTGACGCAGACGTCTGAAGCACATGCACACAAACGCGCGAGTGCGTGACCCTGATAAATATAGACATCTAACACATACAGGTTTAAAAATATCTGTTTTGACAAGAATTCACGCAGACAGGGCCGCCTTAACCTAATGTGAGGCCCCGGGGCTAAGAGGTTTTGTAGGCCCCCCTTCCCATCGATTTATAGTCTCTTTTTTTAAGTGTAATATCTAGGTAATCTACATCACAAAATGCATTAGTTTCTTTCGAGACATACAACAGTGAGTTTTCCCTCTTTGAGCCAGAAAACACCATAATATCATTATTAACATATCACTGAGTCCTCTTGAGCATAAACACAAGACACTTTATTTAACAACCACACACAGCAACATGTGGTGATAATAAAACCAAAATGTGTGAAAGTTTATATGTTTATAAACTTTATGTTTATATAGTTTTTGGAATATAATTTGCAGAAAATTGCCACTCACTAACTAAATGCTCACCACAGTTTTAAAAATATAATAAGTTAAAGTTAGTTTTAAAGTGAAAATGCATTAATGATAACAAAAGATAAGTCTTTATAGACAGAATCTTGTTAAATGCATTAATGATAACAAAAGCTAAGTCTTTATAGACAGAATCTTGTTTTTTAATCAGTTATTTATTTTGTAGGCTATTGAAGATATAGTATACATTGTATTTAGTATTTATGCATACATAAGCATGTAAACCGACCAAGTATGAATATGCACAAGACAGACAGGGAACATACCTGTATATAACATCTTTAGATAGTGAGATTATAATGGTGCTATCAGGGGATGATCATTTGAGATGGTTTTGTCGCTCTTTACTTTCTTAGACTTGCACCTTTACCGTTGCGTCTCTTTCTCGTCTTTCTACCAACAGATGAGTGTACTGTGAGCTGACGTCGCATCAAAATACATCGCTCCAGCTGCGCACGCGTCACTGATATAAACGCGAGTAAACTTAAACTTTATAACAACTAACAGCATTATGTGCGGGAACTCCATTCTTAATTTAGCGGCACAGTTTCTTGTGCACGGGTCAGTGACTTCTGCATGCCAGAGAGCTGAAAGAGCACAGAGAGAGCGAACGAGCGAGCGCGCGCACGAAAGAGAGAGAGAGAGCTGCACCTCACTAGTGCATTATGAAATTTTAGAAATTACTCTTTCATTTGTTGGTGGATTATTTCCCGTTTCTCTGTCACACTCAGTCTAACGTGCAGGAATGTCAAGTTGACAACGCGCACTTAATTACATTACGCAGAATAAAAAATATGTTACGTCTGACATTTTATTTCACGTTAAGTTACAACGGACCAATCAGCAGCCATGTAACGTGCAATTAGAGTGATTGACAGAAAACCCGACAAGTTACAAAACAATATGACATTTTCAGCTCGTCATGAACGCAAACTTGGGAGGCCCTTGAACTTGGGAGGCCCCTGGGCTTCAGCCCAGGTAAGCCCGTGCATTAAGGCGGCCTTGCACACAGGTATGACCTAATATCTGTTATATCTGAAGTGAATGTTTGGTTAAGGAAAAGTATCTGTTGTGTCATTATATTAAACCCTTGCATTATCCTACACTCTTAAAAAAAAATGGTTCTATATCGAACCAGAAATGGTTCTATCACCCGCTTCATATATGGAACCCCCAAATGGTTCAATATAGAACCACTTTAATGGGTTCATTAAAAAGAACCCCAAATGGTTCTTTGAATCAAAGTTAGATGGTTCTATTTAGAACCATTAAAGGTTCTTTATTATTATGAGTAATTTATTATTGATAAGAAATTATAACCGATCTAGAAAATTATAAAAGTTTACTATTTATTAATTGTATTATACAGAAATATAAATCTATAAAAATTACTTAAAATCACATCTCTTTATTCTGTATTAGACAGCAAAACTTTAGTTTACATTTAAAATGTCTCATTACATTCAACCATTTAGTTATTTAATTATTTCCATTAATCATTTTCACTTTTTAATAAACATACATACGTTTATATATATATATATATATATATATATATATATATATATATATATATATATATATATATATATATATATATATATATATATATATATATATATTGCATCTCTGTATTAAACAGCTAAACTATTAATTACACTGTACATAAAAAAATTTGTTCAAGTTATTTCCCTTACGCATAGATACTGTACAGTATATGCAGTACTAACTTTTAGTAACTTTTACATGTGTCTGAAATGATGAAAAGAAATCACGGTAACACTTTAAAATAAGGTTACCACTTATACAGCCTTTATTAATCTTTGTTAATGTTAATTTCAAAAATTACTTATACTTTATTAAAATCTTGTTAACATTAGTTAATGAACTCTGAACTAACATGAACAAGCAATTAAAGCTTAAATTTTTATTAACTAACATTAACAAAGATGAATAAATACTGTAACAAATGTATTGCTCATGGTTTGTTCAAGTTAGTTAATACATTAACTAATGTTAACTAATGAACCTTATTGTAAATTGTTACCGAAATCACAATGCATTTAAAGACAATTCATGAACAATCTATTAAATAAAATGACAATTTACACAAATTGATTGTACATTTGTTTTGTACAGGTATTAAAACTTAAGCATATATTTTATAAATTAATGTCACTGTGTGCTTAATGGCAAAAGGGTATTGAACATTGAGGAGAAAAAAAAAACGCAAACAGTTGTCACAGAGTGACTATGCGGGGCGGAACCAAAAGGAGAGTGAAGAGGTTCCGCCCGGACCGGTTTGTACAGACACCGGCACTTCCGGGTTCCCCGGGAATCCCCGCACTCACTGAAACAAGGCACAGCTGTGTGAGTGACATGGCGAGCGATGATTGGGCAAGCCACGCCATGGAGGAGGATATAAAGAGAGAAGGTAGAAGTTACTGGAAGGGTTGCAGAGTCCGAAGAGTCCGCAGGCTCTGCTGATCCGGCGACCGCTAGGTAGCGGGCGGAAAGAGTGCGGGGCTGGTCCGGGCGAAAGGACGGCGTGGTTGTGTATAGGAAGTTACTTGTCAGAGTGAAGTTTGATCGCGTTGATATACGCTGCAGATGCCGGCTGGGTTGTTAGTTGTTCGGGTGCTGAAATACATAGTTCTGCTACGGCTGGGAGCTGTGGAGGGAGAAGAAACACTGTTCAACAGTCAAGTAAGAACCTCTTGAAACGGAAATACACAAAGCTTTCTTAAGTGTTGTGCTGTGTCCTTGTCGTCTGTACTCACCTTAGAAGGGTCTTGGACCTTTGTGAATGCCATCAGGGGCCGCCGCGTCGGTGTGTGCCCAACCCACCCAGATACGCTCTGTAGCGGTGTTCCAGCTGGAGTCACGTGGAAACCCCTCCAACGTCCCTGGCCCCGTAATACTCCCCCTGAGGGCGAGAAGTGAGATTTTTAGATTCCCTTTCCCATTCCCCACTTTAGTTTTAAAAAAATTTAAATAAAGTTTCTATTTTTATATTTTACTTATCTCTGGTTTGTCTGGTCATTGGGGTGCTTTGGGACCTCCTCGAGGTGGAACTAGGAGGAGCGTGATCCGCGACAGGGGCGGTCCGCTTCTCCGACCTGTGACACAGTCATTCCACAGCCTGTGATGTCAATGTCTTCCACATATTAAGTTCACATTGTCCATTATAAAGTTGATACTTTCAGATTTGAGAAGATCAGGAGAGCCGTTGAACACTATGGTTGGTGTGGGACCTTTGGGTTCCTGAAAAACAAACATTTCACCTTTTAAGTGCTTCTTACCAATTAACAGAAGCCATCAAATAGACTTAAAATTATCCCATAATAACACAAATAAAGTATGACAACTAGGCAAGCGACACTCACGCAAAAACAAGACTCATAATAAATGATGTGGAGCTGTATGCTATTTAAGGGTAAACAGAGTAATATTTTTATATTTGCATTGAATGTTACTTTAAATAAAGTGCCTCAAATGCTAACTAAATTACAGAAGACTATACCTACACTATTTACACAGTCAAGGAAGCTGGGATTTTCTTGAAATAATGCTTGCAATAACATAAGTGCAGCATTCCTCACCAGACCTACAAAGATACAAATTATTGTACATTAGGTACAGATATCAATTACAGGGACATTTTACTCAAAAAAGAAAACTCATTCACTCACTCGTTATTTCAAACGTTCACAGCTTTCTTTCTTCAGCAGAACACTAACACAAAAAAGATTTTGAAGAATGTCTGTAACTGAACAACTCTGCTAGCAATTTAATGGACACAAAACCAATGCAGGTCAATGGGCACCATTGTTGTTCGATTACCATACTTTTTCAAAATGTCTTCTGTTGTGTTCTGCTGAAGAAAGTGACGACAATTTTCATTTGTGGGTAAACTTTAACTCTTTCTCAGCCAGCGTCTCTTAATTAACAAGTTTACTCTTCAATGGCAAGGAAAAAGTTTATACTAACATTATTTTCATATTTTCACTTATACAATTTATAGGTGCTAGAACCTTTACATTGACAATGCAAATAAGGCTACTTTACACTGGACAAAGAACTTCTGTGGTTTCCTCTCCAATGAGATTGGCGTAGAGATGTTTTTTACTTCCTTCTTTTGCACTCCTGATGATGTTTGGGGCCATTTTATTTAGAGATGTTTCCATGTTCTTCACCAAGTCTGTTCCAAACCTCATTGTCATTCCATGCAGCATCTTAAAACACAAAATCTTTATACATCCACTTTCAGACAAACAAGTTCCTTAAAGTCTACATTTACTTGAGGTTGCAATTGATGTATTTTTCAAAACACAATGTTCAATAAAAAAAATAGTGTGAAATATACAGAATTATACTTTACAGTCTTTAATGCTAAATTCTAAATGAAATACATACAGTAAGAATTATCATTAAAGCTACAAAACACAGATTTCTTTAATTTTGCTCTTTGATGAACATTAGTGACAGTCGGGTTTACGAGGTCTTTTAAGCACCTTACCTTTTTGCATCAATGGGGTTTATATTTTAAAACCAGTGACGTGTCTGACCATTTATTAACCTTGGTTATCTGTGGGGGAGAGGAAAAAAGCATAAATTACACTTCACAAACCAAATACACATAAAAACCTGAACACGTTTGGTTTTTAAAACATTTGAATGTTAAATGTAAGTGTCTACCATCACATTAATTATTTGTGTGCATCACAGAAAACATATCTAGACTTGTTGCGGATACGAACGCTGCACTGCAATCGTGCATTTATAATACAGACCGGCGGAATGTTCTCAACTGTGGCCAGCAGTTTCCACTTTCCTTCCGAGTTTAGCTCCAACCCTGATAAAACACTCGTGAACAAGCGAAAAATACTCACGGAATATGTGTAAA
This sequence comes from Misgurnus anguillicaudatus, assembly GCF_027580225.2. Classification (NCBI taxonomy): domain Eukaryota; kingdom Metazoa; phylum Chordata; class Actinopteri; order Cypriniformes; family Cobitidae; genus Misgurnus; species Misgurnus anguillicaudatus. Next base: position 1,277,001 of record NC_073358.2, on the reverse strand, counting down.
ACTGCGACAAACATTTACATATAATTTCCCTTCTACCGTCTTCCACCCGGTTCCTTTGACCACGCGCTTCACTGAAATTACTGTCTCGAATTTCGTCTCCTTACAACACAGCTGTCTTATTCTGATTGGCAATTTAATTGAAAATGACAAAGAAATAAAGCAGGACTGTAACGTAATTCATTAAAACCCGGAACAAAATGTATTTAACAGAGCTTTTATAACTGACGGTTGACGAAGCCCGTCAAGTGCTTCAACGTTACCAGCAGTATTTTTTAACTGAGGTAAATATTATAAATGTAGCTTCTAGTATCACTATTTAGCACAACACATACTCTAACAAAATAAATATTAATTAATTATACTAAATGTTTCAGTAATATCGTTTCAAAAATTGAAAGTTTACTTACCTCAGGGACAGGGTACAAACAAGCAGAAATGCCGGCCGGAGTCCGAACTCCTCACCTCAGTTTGAAAAAAAACTGTCACGTCACGAGGCTCATCTTCGCTTATGGTGCAACGCATATGTACGCCACCAGAGGGCACTTTTGCGATTATTTGTTTTTAATGCCCCTTCAGGTTAAATTAAACAAACATTGACAATTTAGAATGTACAAAATAAAGAAAACACCTGGTAATTCACCAAAAACGCAAACTGCACTGTAAGTTTCATGCTAATGTACAAACTTGCATAAAAAAGCTCACAGGAAATAAATCATACACTAAATATTAATAGCCTATTTGTTGACTCTCTCTTTATTTGACCACAGCCTATTGACACAAAAAGGTTTTTGAATGATTTGTGTAGGTTTGTAAATTAGTTGTGTAGGTCTGCAATTATTGTGTAATCTTTAGTTTACACTTCAGTCACAAAACGTGAATTATAGAACCATTTGAATAAAAATGGTTATTTGCCTTCCAAGGGTTCTACATGGAACCCTTTTTTTGGTAAAAGGTTCTATTGGCCAAGTATAGAACCCCACGGTTCTATATAGAACCTCAAGGAACCTTTTTTTTTTAGAGTGTACAGTCTTAAAGTGGTCTGTCTCAATGTCAAATTAAACAATAAAAGAAAAACATATATGTAACATATATTGACATTGTTTTTGCTCTGCGTTAACAGGTATAGTTCTGTCATGCTTTGTCAGATTCCAACAATTGTTCCAATTGTTTTGAAGTTTTTTAATAGAGAATGTTAAAATATAAATGACACATTTTTAGCATTTGTTCATCCCAACTCAATTTGCCAGCACAGGTCACAAATGATGCAGCAGCAAACAGAAATGGAAAAAGAACAAGGTCTTCTAAAGGCAAAACCATTTATAAAACTATGGCTGATGGTTCTGTTGAAAATGTAAACAGGCTTTTGTAGACATACATTTGCATATAGCATATATATTATCCAAATCCATGCTGATTAGAGCATTAAAAACTTGAAAAATTTTACATTTAGGTAAATTTAGAACAGATAAAAGTGTGCGTTTAATTTGCGATTAATCGCGAGTTAACTCATGAAATCATGCCATTAATCGCAATTAAATATTTTAATCTATTGACAGCCCTAATAAACATACAATATATGAAATAAAAGAACAGACCCTCTGCTTTCAAACAAAAAAATCTGTTTCATCCTACCTTCATGTCTTCTGTTTTTATCACCTCTCAAATATTTGTACGTTTCGTCAAAAACACCAAATTTTGAGCAAAAAGCTGAGATAATTCCATTTTTGTGAACGACTTTTGATAGAGATCAGATGCAGAGCGATCTTTAAAACATACACGGACATACAGCTGTTTGCCCTAAGGCAATACTTCTGGTTTTTATAAGTTGCGGAATAGTCTACCGATTTTCAAACTGTTTGGTTTCTTACAAACGTTATTAAAGTGACTATAATTCTGGATGCTTTAACATGATTCATAAAAATTAGTCAATAAGTATGCAGTGTCATAGGTACATCTCTGACGTTTATAACAAACCAAACCGTTTGAAAATCGGTAGAAAATTAAACAAGTTATGGTCATTTAAAAGTACATGCTCCATTAAACACAATGCTACGAGTGAGCGAGCACCCTGTGGTAAGATGCGGACATTTCATTCAATTGTCCAGCAGCGCGGGCGAGACATCTAGCCTTTATACATATCTATGGGTTTCCATGAGATCATATTGAAATTAATACATAGCTTTCACTTTTTTTATCATTCAACAATTTGAATTTTTACTGTTTTTGGATCAGTGGATGCTTCAGTGTTTTATAAGTTGGGTAAGAGCGACACCTAGTGGATAGTAGTGGAAATATGGATTGCTTTATTATTTTACAGCTATTATTTATGCTATTATAGCAACATTACACACTATGGTTTAAAAAATGGCATCAGAAAGAACGTGACCTTTAATTGACAAGATAACTCGTCAATGTCTGGGAAAGAGTTAAAACTTACGCAGCAAGCAATAGCCGTCATTTCACTGTCTAGGTTAACTATAAATCTGATATGGTCCAGCTATGAGAAACCCACTTCCAGCCAATCTAAACTTGAATTTGGTTACATGTGTTTATAAAAAAACTTGAGATATGTCTGATATTTCATCATGTAAGGAAAGTCAACGGTGATTACACAGTGTTTGGTATATTGGTGATATAGTTAGCCTACACATCTGGGCCATGTTTTAACAACTGTTAGACGTCTATTAAGCGCAAAATTACTTGCTGAGAATTTGTTCAGGTTTATATTTTGTCACACTGGATGAAAAAGTGACACAATTATCCTGCAATGCTCAATTACTTCCATATGGACAATTGTAACCATGTGTCCATAACTTTGTTAGGAATGAGATAAATCATCTATCACCGTGTGTGCCACAACATCATCTTGGAAAAATTGAGTCGCCAATCTTGTCTGAATTATCAGGCACTGTTCAAGTCATTCAGAAGTTTCTGTAATGCAAATCAGTCTCTCAAAAGACAAATTAGCCACTCTCAAAAGAGCAAACGTCCCCACGTCAGTCCAGCGCCGGCCAAAGGTGTAACTCTATAAATGGCTGACTTTGATTAATAAAACATATCTGACCGCAGATGATCTGCACGGGACACCTCTGAGCATCTCTGGGGTGATAAAGAAACAAGCGGGTGTCGCTGGCGGTGATGAGAAAAACCTCTGTGCCCGCTGTGCCAACTGAAGCTCCAGATGTGTCAATTATTCATACTGGAATCTGCCCACAGCGGCCCCGCACATCTACAGTCACTGAATATGAAAACTGGCGGAGTGAAATGGAGGTTATTCAGAAGTACACACATCAGGTTTGAATAAGGCCATACACGTTGTCAGATTCTTTACATTGGGTTTGAAACACATTTGCCGCAATGATGTTGAGAAATACGCTGGTGCAAAAATAAAACACTGCAGGGTTGAGAGAGAATCTGTTTAGTATTATTCAGTAAGAAAGCTCATCTTGTGTACTGTATGTTTAAAGATGCAATTATTTTATAACACTCCAGTACAAGAGTCAGCATTTTTGATTATTTGCTGGCCGGTGTTTGTCACATGATGATGAATATGACATCAAAAGACCTAAATTATACTTCAATACAGAGAAGCTATATTCTGTGGTTCACCAACGTAGTAAAATGTCATAATCACATCATGTTGAATTGTGTGTGGAGATGTTTAAAGTCATTGACAGTCATCAACATCATCAGATCTTTGTAATGGTTTTGCAGGTGCTGTTTCCAGCTGTCTCACTTCTATTAGAATTGACAAAGTTAGCTAATGTCATTGAGTTATTAAATACATTCATGCACAGATTAGATCATTTGAGCTTAACATTTTAATGTGATGTGACTGAAGTGAGGACGGATCTACAGTAATGGATTATATTGACAAAAAACTCACTGTGAAACACGGATGCATGTGGCAGATGCTTTAATTCAGAGAGACTTTCTGCACTGCAAAAAATGACTTTCTTACTAAGTATTTTTATCTTGTTTTCAGTAAAAATATCTAAAAATTCTTAAATTAATATACTTTTTCTTGATGAGCAAAACGACCCAAGAAAATAAGTCCAGTTTTTACACCAAAAAATATCCAATTTAAATTATTTTGTGCATAAAACAAGCAAAAAAAAAAAAAAAAAATCTGCCAATGGGGTAAGCTATTTTTTCTTGAATTTTTCTTGAATTTAGTGTTTAAGAAAAATGTTCAAGATTTTTTTGCTTGTTTTATGTTACAAAATCACTTAAATTTGATATTTTCGGTCTAAAAACTAGACTAGGGTCGTTTTACTCATCAAGAAAAAGCATCTTAATTTAAGAATTTTTTGATATTTTTCCTGAAAACAAGACAAAAAATACTAAGAAATTTTTTCTTGAAAATCATTTTTTTGCAGTGTAGTCTAGACAATTTGTTTTAAATCTGCCATTGAAATAAGAACTATTTTCTTGAATTTGGTGTTTATAAAAAATGTAACTTATTTCAAGAAAAATTTTCTCATTCCATTGGCAGATTTTTTTGCTTGTTTTAAGCACTAATTTACTTAAAGTTTATATTTTTTTGTTTAAAAACTAGACTTATTTTCCTAAGTCAGTTTGCTCATCAATAAAATACATCTTAATTTAAGATTTTTTTAAATATTTTTACTGACAACAAGACAAAAATACCAAGTAAGAAAGTCATCTTTTGCAGTGTGGGGCCTATTTTAATGGTCCAAGTTGCATGGTGCAGGTGCACTTAGGGTGTGTCTGAGTACACTTTTGCAAGTAAAAAAAAAAAATGGTGCACCAGGCGCATGGTCCAAATTGGTTGTACCTATTTTCTTATTGAGTCATTGGTGTGTTTTGTCCGATATTAAATGTGTTTTCAGTTTTCAGTACACCACAGAAAATTTTGATATTAACCACCCAGCCAAATCTGAATGACAAAAAGCCAAAAAAATAAATAAAGTTACCAATACTTCTGCTCTCAAACGGTGGGGACGTGTCCACTTTATGCACTAAAACCACGGCCACTTGCGGGAATTGGGTTTAACTCCTCAACAGTGGCGGCTCGTGACTGCTCTTCTGAGGAGCGCAAATTTAAAATATGTGTTTATTGCGTCATGTGAACCATGTGCATCACATGTTTTGTCAAAAGAGGTGCCTGCTGCACACGCGTCAAAACCGTGTATGATAAAAGAGACGCTTACATTCACAAAATACACCAGAGACACTCCCTTAACAGTAAACTCTGATTACTGTACGCATGAGATTATGCGAGTATCTGGCAAACGCAGCAACTCTTTTATCATAAACCCTTTTGACCTTTAAATAAAAAAAAAACTACTGTGCTATTGACTTTAGACCAAGTTTTAGTTGGTCAATGGCACAATTGTTTTCGCTTCAAAATAGAAATGTGCGTCGCTTCTTACGGAACTTAGCTCTAAAAGTAGCCCAAAGATAGAAAATACTAATAAAATAAAAAATAGCTCATAATATTTTAGTATAAAATATCTGGCTTTTCTTACCAAGGCTAATTTCATCTATCATGACTGTATTCTGAATATTTTCTAATTTTTTGCACTATAAAGAAGAAAGACGTTTTCTGTAATGAAACTAACCTTGGCAGACACATTGCAAGTACAGTATAAAACATGAATTTTTTTATTATGCATTTTTTATTTGATCTTAAAGAAACTATACATAAAAGTAAAACAAAAACAAACCTCAACATAATAAAAGAAAGTTCAAATCTATTAATTTTAATTAAACATTAAAGTTCATGTAGTTGAAAGGACGTTGTAGAGAAAAGATTGTGGGTATCGATCAATAAGATGAATGCTGAGTGTTGCAACTTCTCTCATTGATTTTAAATGAATCTCATCCTTATAAAGCCCCTAGCATTAAACTCACTTCACACCTCCGAGCCAAGGCTTTATATTTAACTAAAGATGATTCAATGTAGAAAATGATGACATGTCAGGTTAGAGTTCGTTTGAAAAATCGTTCTACCTGGTGTCTGTATACAATTTATGTAACCATATCCTCATGTGGAAATTTGCTTGTTTGACCCCTGCAGATTGGTTACTCGGTTTCCCCTCGGGTGAGTGAGCCACGGTCATTACAGGAATGCTGATGTGCAATCAAACAATTAGCAAAAGGTCAGGCTGCCATTGAAGACAAGAGACAGAAAAGATGCTACCCTGCCAGCAAGCAAATGTTTCCCAGGGATAAATGGATGACATACAGACCTTTACACTGGAGAGAAGAGATATGCTCTCGCGGGACTGAATGAAGAGAACGTCAATCCTTCTCATGGGTTTAGCAGGATTGATTGTTGTGCAGGATTTCTTAACGCATATTTATTTGGATAGCCAGAGGAACATATTATTCAAAAATATTGTTTGCCAAGCCATTAGGAGAAGTCATACAATAGCAGATGTTTCAAACCTTCATTTTTTGTCCTCTGGTTCTTTTCATTGTATTATGGCTTCATTTGCTGGGATTTAACACCCCACATTTTCATCTGACATGTCTGTGGTGCTGAACTTAAGCACATCAGGTGTTAGTAGATGACTTGCACCTGAAGAGCATCAGCTCTACTTTTTGCGACCCTAAACTTATTTCCACTGCTCTTAGTAGATTATGTTGGTTATTTTGAAAATCAGGTTATTTATTTTGCGCCTTTCTAGTAAATAACCCGCATATATTACAACTACCTTCTGCACTTTTTTGGAATTGTGCTCTCACGCTAATTTGCCCCGTTTAGTAAATCTAGTAAATTATTCACATTATAGCGGTAACTATAACAGATATAGTTTTAAAAATCGTTTAATATTAAAGACAATAGCGGAGTTTATACAACAATAACGAGAAACATACAATATCGTTGGGATCACTTTCTAGGCGTTTTTTTACATGAGGAACCATTGACAGCCAATCAAATCTATTTGAATGTCATTTGAAATGACAATTGACACTGTGGAGAAGCTCATTGCTTAGGTCTATAACATAAAATTGCCTTACATATTCAGCAATGATGCTGTTGTTGTGAAATTCGCTATGTAACATTTTTTACTACCACATTGACGAACCCAGTCTCACGGAGATGTGTATAAATAGCACGAAGTGTAAAATCGTGCAATACGTACGCCAAATTCCGCTTTGGCGTGCATATGATAAGCCAGTCCTTCTTTACAATTTCCCCCTTAGGTTTAGAACAACTTTTTGTTATATAAAAATGACATTCTTACCCAAACCCCAAATCTAACCCCAACTCCAAGCGACCATGGCTTAAATACAGACAAAAACATAAAGAAACCTGTATATTAAATAACCTCCTTAAGCAAATCTCAAATCTAACCCTAAACTCAGGTGAAAATGGTTTAAAAAATAGAAAAAAAGAGAAACCAACAAAAAAGATGCTCCGTTTAAGTGAATAGGAAGGATTGGCGTATCATATGCACGTCAAAGTGGAATTTGATGTATGCATTGCACGATTTTCACACTTTGTGCTATTTATACCCTTCTACATGAGACTGGGTAGCATTGCCTACGCCAAAAGGTAAGATATTAGATTACACAAACTACTAGATTCACTGTTTAGAGTTACGCGAAAAGCAGCGTGCTGAGGAAATCTGCTGTGTAAATGCAACAAGAACAGCATATGTATATATTCAGTGAAAATATTCATGTAAACAATTGCAAAAGTTTTTATTACAAAACATATGCGAAATTAGTTAATTGCATTAAAAGCAAATGCTTTGCGCGAGTGCGAATTAGCATACAGTTATCGTTATCGTGTCTGGCGATGTAGTGCTAATATACTAATCGTTGTTGTTAACTTTATATTTATCGTTATAATGTGAACGCCTCTTGCGAGTCTTAAAAAGCATCTTGTTAAGTTTGTTTATAAACAGTAAAGTCCAATCAGAGTAAAGCAAGAAGTATAGTTCAGTTTTTACACATACATGAGGGTCTTCATACAGTGCATGTAACAAAAATGTTATCAGAACAGTATACGCGCACTGTACACACACAGACAGATTTTTGTAACCACACATACTACGCATACTTTTTAGGTCGCGCATGCGCCTACAGGAGAATATAGTATGCACAGGATGCATTGCATTTTGTCGCAATGGGCATGCGTCAAACATCTGTGTACATGTATGAATAAAAAAAACTATGCTTTGCAAGGCTTTGCTTTCGACTGTGTGCAAACTATACTCTGGGCTTAAGGTTACCATGTAGTCCAATTACTGTATGTAAAGAGATCTGTATGCATTTAAAGATGAGCAGATGCTAAAAAAATACAAAAGGATAATCAATAAAATGCCCATTATTATATCAGCACAGCCCATCTCTTTCCTAAACAATAGTCGACACAACATGGCAACAACATGCTGTTTCATAATCTCTTCAGTGCATTCACAGTTCTAATAATCCATCTCACGTGAACTCTTTCATTTCTCATATAGACGCTTTGATAAGTGGTTGTGAAATAGCATTGGATTAGTGAAATCTCTTTATTGGACTGTAGAGCCGCGGGGTCCGCAGGCGCTCTGTAGAGAGGAGATTCACATTAGCAGTTATAATAGGCTTCATGCTGATGTAAACGACAGCGCTGGTCATTACGGGCGACTCTAGAGGACGAACACCTGTTGAGGGCCACTGAAGAGGATTAACCCATCAGAGGAGCCCAATGTGTCATGTGACAAACTCATGTGACCTACACTGTTAGCCCAGATATGAAGTGTGTTCGAGTTCATGGGGCGCTATGCAGATTGATCGGCGAGGTTTGCCGCTTACAGTCGAGGGAGGATTTGAAGACGGAGCCGTCAAGTCGGACACCTGCTGCTTGCCGTAGTGACGTGTGTGCCGTGTTTTCTTTTTAAACGCGAATGAAGGGAATTAGATGGTGAATTTGTCAAAATTCAGACAAAATCTCTAACCGGCATGCACTGCTTCAAGTCAGCCACGATTGGTCTGCGATCACACCTACTGTAATTGCTTAACTTTAACAGTGACGTAAACATCACTTAATATTTTGAGTTTTGGAGATATACTTAAAATATACTTTGTTTATTTAAATTGTAAGCGTATAAAATGTATTAAACTAAACGATTCAAGTGAAATGAACTTAAAATAAACAGTACATGTTGTAAAGAATACCCATAATTCTTTGTGCCTGAATATTTTGATTATTTATGCTTTTACAAAGAATAAAAACTGATAAGAACTTTAACTACTTAAATATTTGTTTATATATATATATATAATAGAGGTTTAAGCTCTTATATTATTAATGTTTTGTTGTAAATTATCGTTTTGTGATGTTACTCTGGAGTGCGTTTCTTGAATAACGACGTAACTCGCCGCTGAACCACCATAGTACGATGCATAGTTGAAGAAACTAACTACCTAGTCAAGAGCCGAACGCATAGTATCTTTGTCGCACATTTGTCGTTTGAACCATGTTGGAGCTGGAGTACTAATTAATCTGTTTAATATCGATTTAATGTCAGATTATTGCTGTAAATAACATATATTGCATCGGAAGACTGATTTTGTTAACGTGATTTAGTTCATTGTTGGTTTATTTCAAGATATTTAATTTATGCCCAAATTCCCTCTTACATCACTTCTCCAAGGGATTCCCCAGGGTCTTAAAGCTTGTATATCTGTGCACATGCACAGTTTTCAAATACAGCACTTTAATTCTGGAACACATACATATTTATGATGGATATAGAATACACTATGTGCTTTGCTTATTTTGTTCAAAATCGTGATCAACATAAGTCTACATTTTATAATAATAAGAAGGAACGATGCTTCTAACGACAGGTGAAGAGCTGCATTTCAAACCACACAAGTTTGTGATGCAGCTTGCGAATGTTTGTTTGAACTATGCTTTCGGGAAACACCAAATCGTTGAACATTGTCAATAATGACGAAACTTTCGACAGTAGTTGGCTAACAATGCTTTTGGGAAACGCACCCCTGTTCAACACATTTTATTGTATTTCTCTCCACATGTATACTGACAATGCATGTCAAAAATGCAATTTTGTGTTATAATACAATTTCTTACACTAAAAGTATTAGGACTTTTGCGCGTGAAACTAAACTTTAGATTTTTTTACTCCATTGTCACCTTAGGGCCTCTGTAAGTTTACATTACCTCACATTATTTTTTTAGAATAATAACTTTACTCCATTTTTTAAGTATATTCAACTTATTGCATGTTGACTGCAAAATATTTACTGTTCTTAAAGGAAATTGTGATTTGTGTATTAGATGCATCAGATTAAAAACAGCATTGATTCTGTTGCATGAGGATTGTGTTCAGACGTGATGAGATTCAAATACTGAACAGAGACTCTTCCTTATTTATTGCAGAAGTTTTATTGCATCATTAAACTTTATTCTTGTAAGGTGAACAAAAAGAAGCACGAGAAGATCTGATGTAATCATTTCTCACCCTGTCCCACAGGAATATCAAGCCTTAGGCCATCACCACCTTGTACATTACTACAGTTATTATTACAATAAAACTACAAGCATTTATATCACACGAGACATTAAAAGGATTTAGATTTTGTGGACTGTTTTATTTGTTTTGGAACGGAGGAGAGGTCAGCTAAATTCACCATAAAGTCATAACAATAATTATAGTAACTGATCTTTCAGCAGAAACGATGGAGATGAATAAAAATGAGGATTTTTGTATTTGAGAAACATGACAGTCTCAAGATGTGCAGGATGTTTTGAATTATAGCTGGAGCATTGAATATACTGTGTTTATACTACACACGCATACCTGTTTTTAAACATTTCTCTTTTAGAGTAAAATTATTCATCCAGCCTGCAGGCTAGTTTACATGATGTGCTTTCCTCTTGGTTTTCCATGAAAAGGCTTATACACATCACCTAAATATTTTACTTTTCTCTAGTTATATTTAATAATTTATAGAATTTATATTACAAATTATACTTTATTCATCTGTGTGTAGATTTGAAGCGTGAAAGACGAGCAGAAGTCGACAATCTGAATGCATGAACATCTATAGTCTCCATTAACGTCAACATCATCTTTCTCTCTCTGTCCCAACAGATAACAGGACGTTTCCTCCTTAACAGGTGAATCTTAAAAACCAGAAGATGGCACCATTCACAACAGATTTCAAAAGTGAATAAATAAACGAAAACTCCCAAAGCAAGGAAGAGTTTGGGGAAAAAAGAGTATGCATTGATCAAATGAAATTAATGATATTAGCATACCGTCGCACGGATGAGATTTCTTGAAAAATAAATGAGTGTGATATTAAATTATATAAGCAGTTTATTAGATTAATGCCTGATGCATTCATTTACTCAGTCAGTTGTTGTTATTTCTAAAAGCATATTGGCTTTGATGCGCTATCATCCATCATTTCTTTTCCTGTCCAATAAACTCATGATGTAATGTCAAACCTGTGCTCCTCCTATGAGAAAAGCTGAGCTGAAACTGACCTGTTCAACTACAAAGATTTGACGTCTGATGAATGACTTGGCTTACATGCATCATGTGACAGATAACATCATGACAGACTTTGGATGAATGTTCTTGAATAAGATCTGTAGGAAGATTTTCAGCAAATAACAATTTTAAAGACAATCTATACCATATGCATAATTTAATAAAATGTGACTATGCATTTATCTTACTGTAACACATTTATATAGTTATAGGCTAAAAATACTTTTGCCAATAAAACTACAGTAAATACTTTCCAATATACAAAAAAGATAAGTGAACACTCTGACGATTGAGTCCTCTCAAGTGGAGGACTTTTATTGGTTTCCACCTTCCGATTGGTTGCCGCCGAACATTAATTAATAAAGTTAGCAAACACTTACCAGTCTGTTAACATAAAAATTTGCCAGCCTCCAAGTTTGGTAGTGTAAGGTTTTGTTCTGTGTTTTCTTGTATTCTGTGTATTTTTGTATTTTGGACTTTTATTTTGACATCCTGTTCTGTTCTGGCTTTTATTTTGAAATACATCCTGCCATGTTTCACTTCACACTTCCTGTCTGTTTGTATAAAGCCACTTCCTGTACTCCAGTTCAATGCTGATTATTACATCGCCACATTCTGTTTATCTGCCTGTATTCTGTTTGACCTGTTATCTGTATCTGTTCCTGTTTTGACCTGTGCCTGTTTCTTGGATTTTGATTGTTACTCTGCCTGCCCTGAACCATAGCCTGTATTTGGATTACGTTTTGTGGATTACCCTGTTTGGATTTGTTTGCTGGCCCTTTTTGGGATTTTACAATAAAACACCTTTTGCACATGGATTCACATCTTCATCGCTTTCTTTAAAGCACCCGTTACAGAATAATCAGCCACAACCGGAATCCCGCGAAGGTTTGTAATCTCCCACCAGCACCATGAAACCCATTTTTGCCCTGCTTGCACTACGCCAGAACCACCGTCCCATTGAGGAATATGTGAGTGATTTTTTGGACTTGAGTAATCAGGTACATTTTGACGAGGACACTTTAAAACCCATTTTTTATAATGCCCTTGATGAGTGGTTGCGTCTGTGTATGCCTCATGATATGTCTGCCTGGTCCCTGGAGAGTTATATTGACTTTGCCCTGTTGTTGTGTGGCTCTCCCTTCACGGTGGGTGTTGCGGATAGCAAACCAGAGGCTATTCCCAACACGCCACGCCATGTCCTGCCTGTTATGCCCACACCTGTACCAGTTATGCCTGCTCTGTCCATGCCTGTTCCCAAAATGGCCGCCACCATGCTTGCTCCCAAAATGGCCGCCATCCTGCCTGTCCCTAAAATGGCCGCCACCCTGCCTGTTCCCAAAATGGCCGCCATCCTCCCTGCACCTGTACCTGTTTTTGAGAAAACCACCACCATTCCTGCACCTGTACTTCAGAGAGCCATCATCACCACCACACCTGCATTAATGAGAGCTATTGTACACCCTGCACCTTCCGTCAAGATGGCCGCCCTGCCTGAACTGACAACCCCAAAGGTATGTCTCATTGACTCAGTTATTTCAGAATTTGCCATAGCCCTTTGGTGCGTCTGGTCTGCCTTCTGCTCTGTTGTTCCCGAGGTTCCTCAAGGCCCTGAATCTGAACCATCTGTCTCATCTGATCTGCCCGTATAATCTGATCTGCCCGACTCATCTGATCTGCCCGACTCTTCTGATAACCCCGTCTCATCTGATATGACAGTCTCATCTGATCTGCCCGTCTCATCTGATCTGCCCGTCTCATCTGATCTGCCCGTCTCATCTGATCTGCCCGACTCATCTGATCTGCTCGACTCATCTGATCTGCTCGATTCACCTGATCTGCTCGATTCGCCTGATCTGCCTGATTCGCCTGATTCGCCTGATTCGCCTGACTCACCTGATCTGCCCGATTCACCTGATCTGCCCGATTCACCTGATCTGCCCGATTCACCTGATCTGCCCGATTCACCTGATCTGCCCGATTCACCTGATCTGCCCGATTCACCTGATCTGCCCGATTCACCTGATCCGCCCGATTCACCTGATCCGCCCGAGTCACCTGATCCGCCCGAGTCACCTGATCCGCCCGATCTGCCTGATTCGCCCGATCTGCCTGATTCGCCCGATCTGCCTGATTCGCCCGATCTGCCTGATTCGCCCGATCTGCCTGATTCGCCCGATCTGCCTGATTCGCCCGATCTGCCTGATTCGCCCGATCTGCCTGATCCGCCCGACTCCTCTGATTCTTCTGATTCGTCTAATCCATCTGATTCATCTGATTCGTCTGTCCTGCCCGACTCATCTGATTCGTCTGTCCTGCCCGACTCATCTGATTCGTCTGTCCTGCCCGACTCATCTGATTCGTCTGTCCTGCCCGACTCATCTGATTCGTCTGTCCTGCCCGACTCATCTGATTCGTCTGTCCTGCCCGACTCATCTGATTCGTCTGTCCTGCCCGACTCATCTGATTCGTCTGTCCTGCCCGATTCACCTGTCTTGTCTGATTCATCTGGTCCACCACCTGGGACATCGCCACCCTGGGCTTTGGGAGCTTTCCCAAGTTTTTTTTGGGGGGGGGTAGTACCCGGACACAGGGAGGAGGCAGAGGACACCAAGGCGGAGGCCGAAGTGTGCTCGGACCCTTCCTTTCCCTGTGTTCCAGGTCTATTCCTGCCCCATGATATAGCTCCAAGCCTGCCCCATGACCCAGGTCCAAGCCTGCCCCATGACCCAGGTCCAAGCCTGCCCCATGACCCAGGTCCGAGCCTGCCCCATGACCCAGGTCCAAGCCTGCCCCATGACCCAGGTCCAAGCCTGCCCCATGACCCAGGTCCAAGCCTGCCCCATGACCCAGGTCCAAGCCTGCCCCATGACCCAGGTCCAAGCCGGCCCCATGACCCAGGACCTAGCCTGCCCCATGACCCAGGTCCCAGCCTGCCCCATGACCCAGGTCCTAGCCTGCCCCATGACCCAGGTCCTAGCCTGCCCCATGACCCAGGTCCTAGCCTGCCCCATGACCCAGGCCCGCATCTGCCCCATGACCCAGGCCCGCATCTGCCCCATGTTCCTGGACCATCCTGGCCATATGACCCAGGACCTCTCCTGAACTGCCCTGCCTTCGCCAAGAGGTCCTGGCCCGCCCGCCCACCCTCTATTGGACTTTATTATGTGTATGTTGGGCTCCGGGAGTCGCCCTTTAGAGGGGGGGTTCTGTAAGGTTTTGTTCTGTGTTTTCTTGTATTCTGTGTATTTTTGTATTTTGGACTTTTATTTTGACATCCTGTTCTGTTCTGGCTTTTATTTTGAAATACATCCTGCCATGTTTCACTTCACACTTCCTGTCTGTTTGTATAAAGCCACTTCCTGTACTCCAGTTCAATGCTGATTATTACATCGCCACATTCTGTTTATCTGCCTGTATTCTGTTTGACCTGTTATCTGTATCTGTTCCTGTTTTGACCTGTGCCTGTTTCTTGGATTTTGATTGTTACTCTGCCTGCCCTGAACCATAGCCTGTATTTGGATTACGTTTTGTGGATTACCCTGTTTGGATTTGTTTGCTGGCCCTTTTTGGGATTTTACAATAAAACACCTTTTGCACATGGATTCACATCTTCATCGCTTTCTTTAAAGCACCCGTTACAGGTAGCAAATCTATACACAATTCCATAGTAAACCAGAGATATTGCATTAGTTGTTTTCCAAATTATTGTCATTTATTGTACATGGCAGCTCAGCAACCTTGGTTTTGCATATTAAGCTAGCCTTAATTTAAACCCCCATTTGGCTGCTATTAGTGATGCACATATAGCTACATATAGAAAATACCAACAAAAAAAAAACGCTTTTTTTAAACCATCGCTTTGGCGCCCTCATGGTGCCACTTTTTGCGCCACTGCAAGCCAGTTTGCCTCCCTCGCTGGCGGCAGTGTTAACGAATGGTAAAAAGTGCGAAACACTACAAGAAGATGATCACGCTCATGTTTGCATTTGCTAATATTGTTGTAAATAACTTTACATTTCTTGCAAAAAACAATCGAATGGCTTCACAAGATGTCAATATGTCACCAGGAGTCATGGGGATTGCTTTTATATTAAATATATATCTGCTTTTTTAATTTTAAAGTGGTGGATTTGTTGACTTGCATTATATGAATGACCAGCCTGATCTCACGAGAATTTGAACATACTTTATGAATTGGCTTAAAATTTTTTGAGGACGCTCAGTGCGAAGTTCATCACAACATGTATGTAGCCCGTCATGTGTGTGGTTCATTTTTTCAAAATATGTGTCACGTGTCTTGTCAAAATAAGTGCCTGCTGCAGACGCGTCTAAAGGGTTTATGATAAAATAGACGTTTGCGTTTGTCAGATACTCAGATAATCTCATGCGTCATCAGAGTTTACTGTTAAGGGAGTGTCTTGCGTGTATTTTGTGAATGTAAGCGTCTCTTTTATCATAAAAGGTTTTGATGCGTGTGCAGCAGGTACTTATTTTGACAAAACACGTGATGCACATGACGCAACAAACACATATTTTGAAAACATCAGCAACACACATGACACTACGAACACTTATTTTTAATTTGCGCCCCTTGGATGAGCAGTCACGAGCCGCCATTGTTAATTCCTATGAATAATCATGCAAAAATTAAAAATGATCATAAAAACTACAACAAAACCGCACCCGTAACCCCAATGTCACAGGGCAAAAGCAAATCGTAAAAAAAATCTGGTCGTACAAATTAATTCGAATTAGCCACCTCGTAGCCCCTTATGGAACGGCTGAAATTCCACAAGGGGGCGTATTTGTTCCTCAAACGTTGCACAATAAACGTGACATCCGAAAATATTTTTTATAAATTGTGAATGAAAAGTGAGATTCGAACGAATGTCCGTTAGTGAACTAATTGTATAAACTATTTATATCGTAATTTGGTCAGAAACCTCAAGACTGCGAGATGAACAAATCGTTTTGGATTAAAAGGCTTGGATATTCCATTTCCTTGGACTTTTGGGGATTTATGAACAATTTGGTTTGGACAATTTCACCGAAGCAGATAAAGGGAAGATTTTGAAGGTAAGTAAATATCCTAAATCGGCGCCGCCTGGCTCAGGTAACTAACAAATAGATTACAGTTTTATGACTGCTAAAAATCATATGATGCTTTGTGTGTTCGCTTAATGGAATCTGGAAAGTCTAAGCTTTTCAATGATGTGCCACATGACCGTATATTTTGAAGATTTAATGCTTCAAAGTTACAGTGACGTTTATGCAGCCTCACGTGCAAGGGAGGGGGTGTACCGTGTACGGCACAGTGTTCCTTATCAGGTTAAAGGGGTGGTTTCCCGGACAGTGATTAACTAGGAAATATAACTAGTTTTAACAAACATGCCTTACTTCAAACATTACTTGTGTGCATTTTGAAGGAAAACAAAGGGCACTGATGTATTTTAAGATATATCAGTGCAAGTTGTTTTCTGTTTTGACAGCTCTAACTTGTACATTTATTTTAGTCTAGGACTAGTCTAATCCCTGTCCAGAAAACCACACCAAAATACATATGAATTGCCGTGAGATAGCATTGAAATGACAGAGCACTGGGGTTTCTGCAAATTATCTTCTATTTTATTCAGCTGAAGAAAAACTATCACCAGCATATCAGATGACACGAGGGTGAGTAAATAAACAGCACATTTTCATTTTCGGGTGAACTATCCCTTTAATGTGAGAACTAAAAGCGGTCTCTGTCGGGCTGTGAAATGGGAGCTTTTTGTGTATTTGAGCTTTTGAATTAATTAAACAGGTTAGTTAAATGTAAAAGAAACCTTCCCATCTAATCCATCCGAACACCTTCATGTACCAGGAGTTTCTTCTTACAACACTGCCAGTATCATTTAATTAACCGCCCGCCCTTCTGTCTGGATGTTTCTTTTAATGAAGCAATTTTTTCTCACCGTGCTTCAACGTTCCAAACAATTCAAATTGGATGTCCAATGTCATACGCTGTTATAGTAGCCCGTCTGTTTATTTCTTTTTACTTAAAGCAAAGCAGATTTCTTAAGGTAATAAAACCAGCTCTGGCATTACTCATGTTTTAATTGGTTTTTCCTAATTCCTCGAGACCAATTTATAATTCATTATCTTCCAATTTACTCAACATACGGGGGCGCATTCTGGGTTAATTGCTATTTAATAGAGAATATCTGCAAAAAGGAGACGGGCGAATATATGACGGTCGAATCTGAAATTGGCAATAAGCGCATCGATCCGGTCATCGGCACGTTATTAATAAGCGATGTCTGAATTATTATAGATGAACTTGTTCCAAAAGAAAGCGCTGCGTGATTAAAAAGAAGGAAAATCTTTGGGCTGTTATTTGATGTGCTCCATTGCTCGGTTGAAAAGGGCATCAGTCATATATCTGGGCTTATCGTTTTGAAAGTTCTCACATAAAGAGCAAATCTTTACGCCATCTCAGACAGAATGACTTTATATTGCTCCCTCCTGAGAGACTGTGGGCTATATATCCATGCCCTTAAATGGAACATCAAACTAAATGTCACAAACCATCCAAGTTCATATCGCAGCATTCAATCAGTTACACACAGACGCTTTGAGATTGCTGCTGCACTTATGGATTAATCTTTGCTATAATGTGCAGAAATTGGAGGAGCGTTTTAACATATACTGTACCCAAAAAGTATTTAAACATGAACATCTGAATGTCATTGCATGAGAGAACAAGTGAGCAAACAAAGTTTCAGCTACAATGTTGCTAAAAGCTAGTTATTATAGTTCTTAAAGTATAAAATATGGATATTTTAAAAATTGCATCAATTACCCTCGGAGGTCCTTTATTAACCCACTGGAGCCGCGTGGATCAGGTCTGTGAAGTATGGATGCACTTACTACCCTTAAAAATTGAAAGAGCAAGAATGTTTTTTAAAATAACTTAAACTGTGTTCATTCCATAAAAGATAATCATATACATCAAGAACGGCTCGAGGTTGATCATAGGGTGATTTTCATCATTTGCTGGAACACTAAAAAAAATCCAGCATTCATGATCTGCCCATCATTTAGTGAAGGAAAGAGATGTTCAGTCTAGAGGTACGTTGGTAAAAGTTTAACTCAACATTTAGTGTACCCGACCTGAAATGACCCCATTCACAAGCCCCGACACGAGATAAACCAAAGAAAATTATACCCGAGTGGCAGATGCCTTTATCCAAAGCAACTTACAATGCATTACAATGTACTCATTTTTAAAGAATATGTGTTCCCTCGGTTTAAACCCATCACCTTTTGCACTGCTAATGCAGTGCTCTACCATTGAGCTATACAGGAACATTTTAACCCGACTGGACCCAAATGTTAACGGCACCAAAGTGTGTCCATGTCCCCGCACGCATCAGTCATACAGAAAGATCCCCTGGTGCTCCATATATTTTCATTTGTTATCTGACGACGACAACACTAACCACTAGAAATAAGCAATCAAAATTGATTGACAAGTATGTCTCAATGAAAATAAATCTACCGCCAGCCACACAATGTCGCAAGCACTCTTGGAAAACAGAAGAGGGGTTGGAAAAGGACTTGATGCACACACGTGCAGTTCGGGTCTTCTAGGGTCCTCAAAAACACATTCATTTTAAAGACCTGATGCTGCTAATATTTTTACCCAACCCGTGTTCGAGGCACACGTGAAACTTTTATACCCAAACCCACTCAGGTCTCGGGTAGGACCTTGGGTTTTCGGATCTAAGTGGACACGTGAAAACCTCTAGTTCATTCTCTGACACACTGAAACACAGAAATGTGTTGTGAAAGCTAATCCATTCCTCCTTTTAAAACAACTACACAGTCAACTTCAGTAAGTGAGGTCCAAGATGTGGAAGCAAACATTTTAACCATGTTGGCTTTAATAAATGCTTGTTTTATACTGAGGAGGACTCGTGTTTTTATAGTACAATAAAGACATATAATAGATCAAGGACAACATCTTATTCCTCATGCAATAACCATTTGAAAATGTGCTTGTGTGATCTTTTTTTAAGCTAAATAAAACTTGGATTGATTTTTCAAAGATCGGAAGGTGAGCATTTGTTACCATAGATACATTCGCAGTGGGCCCCCAATTTGCTAAATCCTCAACTGTGGATAACATACTTATGCCGCAATAGTTAGCCTGTCTGGAACCAAGCTGATTTAAGCCACATCACTGTGTGACACTTGCATTACATGTGAACGGACCCTATGCTAATAAGATTTTGTTTCTCTCTCCCTGTCTCGTCCTCGACTGCGAAGACAATGGGACCAACAGACCCAGTTCCGGTAAATGTGAAAGTCAGCACACCTCTGATCTACTGAATGTCCTTCAACGTGATGCCCAGCTGATGCCTGACCAACGACCACTGGCAGAACCCGCTTAATCTCCTTATATATATATATATATATATCTCCCAAGGGTTTTTCCCTCCTAGGACTTTTTTTATTTCCCCTGGTAAAAAGCCCGGGTTCTTTTCTCCTAGGGGGTTTTTCAACTCGGGGAGGCAGCCTTCTTGGACTTAAATTAGCACCCTCTTCTATACATTACATTAGTAATACGCTCACTTATAATGTTGATTTATAGCCACAGCAAATTTAGCTGCTTATGCTATCGTGTATTATGTTGTGCTATCTGTCGATTTTCTGTGCTTTTGACTGCTTCTATTAAAGGAATAGTCTACTCATTTTCAATATTAAAATATGTTATTACCTTAACTAAGAACTGTTGAATCATCCCTCTATCATCTGTGTGTGTGCACGTAAGCGCTGGAGCGCGCTGCGACGCTACGATAGCATTTAGCTTAGCCCCATTCATTCAATGGTACCATTTAGAGATAAAGTTAGAAGTGACCAAACACATCAACGTTTTTCCTATTCAAGACGAGTAGTTATACGAGCAAGTTTGGTGGTACAAAATAAAACGTAGCGATTTTCTAAGCAGATTTAAAAGAGTAACTATTTTATGGCGTAATAGCACTTTTGGGAGTACTTCGACAAGGCGCAGTAACACCCTCCCTCTCCCATTATGAGAGTGAGAAGGGGAGCGGACTTTTCAGGCGAGTCCAAGTACTCACAAAAGTGCTATTACGCCATAAAATATAGTTACTCTTTTAAATCCGCTTAGAAAAGCGCTATGTTTTATTTTGTACCACCAAACTTGCTCGTATAACTACTCGTCCCAAATAGGAAAAAACGCTGATGTGCCTGGTCACCTCCAACTCCATCTCCAAATGGCACCATTGAATGAATGGGGCCAAGCCAAATGCCATCGCAGCGTCGCAGCGCGCTCCAGCGCCCACGTGCACGCACACAGACGACAGAGGGGTGATTCAACAGTTCTTAGTTAAGGTAATAACATATTTTAATATTGAAAATGAGTAGACTATTCCTTTAATGTAAAGCTGCTTTGAAACAATTAACTATTGTGAAAAGCGCTATATAAATAAAATTGAATTGAATATTTTATTAACTAATGCAGTAAAACTTTTTTCAGTGTGAAAGACATTTAGGGCCACTTTAGGTCTAATAGAGAATAAGTAAATACATACGTCACTTAATACAAGAAGTAACATCAAATATTCATTTATAAATGCATTTAAATGGATTTTTAATTCATGCACTTTGGCTTTATGCAAGACTTTCAGGGAAAGAAAGAGAGATATGTAGATACATAGATTGAGAAGAATAAGTGCTGAGATGCACACATGAAATGTTTTTATACAGTATATAAAGTCTACTGTGCAAATACACATCTAAGCAAAACGTAAATACACATCTTATGTAAAGCATAATGATCTTTGCACAGTTGTTTGTATACGTTTGTATATATAATTTGGAGAAACACCTCTAGAGTAATTACAAGAGCAATTACATCACTAATTATGATAACTATAAGATCTACGAGTGGAAACATTTACACAAGTTCCCTTAAGTGAATGTAAAGAGTCCCATAAGAAACACAAACAGATATAAAGAGAAATTAATACAGATTATACTATTCTCTGAATGCAAAAATACTAAATGCATCTTTAATGCATATAACTGCATCATCAGGACCTCTATTTGAGATCTCATTTCTAAGTTGAGTGGCATAAAACGAGTTAACTTCCTTTAGGTGAAATTACCAAAAACATGCTGGGTTGTTTAAACCCATGTAAAATATGGACAAACTCAACTGTTTGTTTAACCCTTGTGTGGTGTTCGGGTCTGTGGGACCCGTTTTTAATGTTTACCCAAATAAAAATTATGCAATTAATTGAAGTTTTAACCTCAGATTCATTGGCCTTGGCTCATTTTCTATAAAGAACATAAAAATAATCAACTTTATAATGACTGGACACCGTACAACCCCCTACACATTTATATTACATATGTGGTGTTCGGGTCCACTGGACCCGGGGGTAATAAAAGAGTGAAAATTGAATGTGCTATGTAACTTTACTCTGTTTTTCTCCTATCTGAGACTCATGTGAGTGCATGAGTGTGTTTGTATATATGTCTGTACATATGTGATGGATGCATGGCAGGGTTTTGTCCTTCTGCACTTGCTGTAACAGCGCAAGGATACAACATGTTATATATCAAGCATGAACACTTATCTGCCCCCACAGTCCCAAACACTTTACCTTTTGTCTAGCAGGACCCATTTTACATTTTACCATTATATCCCTTACAAAAAATGACCATGGTTGTATTATAGTAAAAGTGTAGTAATCATGGTAAATTGGTGTATTGATTACCATTTGTAAAACCATGAGTTTACCACAAAACCTATGGTGTGTGTGTGTTTGTGTGTGTGTGTATGAGTGTGTGTGTGAGAGAGAGAGTGAGAAATAGAGAAAGTAAAATTTCATATCTAAGCATTTTCATCATTTTAGGTTGTAGCCAATAGCATCACATTGTACTGCAGTGTGTGTGTGGACATAACATGGACAGGAAGAAATATACGTCTATAAAATGCAAGAAATGCATATGCAACACAGCTACACAGTAAAAATCTGCTGCTTATGTGTTGTGCAGGCTGGCATGAACAGATTATGTGTTCAGTGTGGATGATGTCTTATGATACCGCATCTTTTCAGATGGGGCTTGTGCTGTGACGGACACAAATGTGTACAATTTCAAACTAAGTTCAAAGAATTAAACATAAAAGTGATGAAAAACTTATTTGAGATGAAAAAGTGATGAAAATACTTATTTTAGATAAACATCTGGAGGAGAATAGAATTTTCTTCTCTTATTTCATATTATCACAAAAACAAATAGCACTTTAATCTATAAATAGTCCTCTACCAGTGGTTAATGACAAATATTAACCATAAATTCTGTCTATATTACTTGCAATAAGGCTAAAGTAATCATCTGTTAACAATATTATATAAATTTGTATGACGGCATTGGTTTAAAGATACGAATAGTACAGCGGGTCCACTAGACCCACAAACATTGTCTAAGTAACAAAAATATGAACACCACACGAGGGTTAAATGAACCTAGGGGTTGAATTATAATTTATTAGGTTTAAAATGTCATTGTTATGGCATTAATGTTTACCTATACGCTGAATATCTGACACGGTTTGAGGCCGTTAAGCATTGTGAGGTCTCTAGACAGATGCCCGCCTGCTCTCGTACAAAAGTCCCGTTTGATTCGGCCGTTTAGCTCCTCAAAGACAAATGACAGTATTTTGACACGAGACCCAGCGCTGACGTCGACACGCAGACGTTCCCCCATAAATTTTGCTGTTCTCCTGGCTGGGTTCTCAGGGGTTCAGACCCTGGTCAGCCTGTAATGTCCTTGCTGTCACTGCAGTCTCCTGCATAAACCTGCAGGCACTGACAGGCGGTCCGCAGGGACGACGCCCCGAGAAAAAAAACGGCAACTTTGAAACGTTGCTCCTTTTTTGCATCGCAGTCGGTGTCAGAGCAGCTCACCTTCGTCTGAAGCGGAAGATTATTTCAAAAGAAAAGTGCTGCATGTTAAAGACAGGCCCATAAATTGCACTTGACTATTAATGACTAGTCGTTTCCTTCAACGCCACGCCGCCGACGTTCTCTACACCGTTACCTGTCCTTGACAGCTAATTAATATTTATTTTGGCCCGCTCAACGGATGATTTATGTTGTTTTTTTGGAGGGTGACCTAAAAATAGCTGAGAAAATACACGTCGCCTTGGATTTTATTCAAGACGTCCTTTTGTTGATAGGTTCAGAAGGCGAAAGAGTCACACAATGCTCCACTTACAGTAAGAACAACACGTACAACACAAGTCTTTGTGTGAAGAGACAAGAGACATTATTCCACAAATCAAAATATCCCTTTAATGTGAGATCTGACATCATAATACAGGAAGTAACATCATGTCATGCTGTTTGATTACAGTATGATATGATTGTTTATTGGCTTAGAAATATTAGAAATAATAATATTTTATCATTAATTTTATTTTAATTTATGCAAAATGTGATACTCATAAATGCAAATACTATAAAGATAACCCCTTATTTTTGGTTCTTTAAAAAGAAATTAAAATGTATACGAAGACACTTTTTTTCTAAAAAAAAAGGCAACTAAAATATATGCAATATGTGAATGTTTTAAAATATTTGTGTAATTCTTCATGTATGTTTACTGTTCATTGCATTGTTGTGTTGTTTTGACTGTCTACCTTGGTCTTATGTAAATTGAAGTCATTATAATAAAAAGATGATTGTTTATTGGCCATTAGATTTTGTCTATGCAATACTTTTACTTAAAGCACTTAAACATGAAAAAGTCAGATTTTCATGATATGTCCTCTTTAAAGTTTGATCATTTGTGCATAATGACGTATGCAACAAAGACATATAGAGAGTTAATTTGATTTATTATCAAAGTATTTGTCAGTAATAGCGTTATTTTGGGGAAAATTTTTTATAATTGCATTGCATTTGCAATTCGTTAGAATCATTAGTGCCACCATTTTGTATCTTGCAAACCTGTTTTAATACTATTGTTGAGTTTTTCTACAATATTAACTTATTGTGACAGTTAATTAGGACATATCATTCAATTTATTAACTGCTGCAGAGTCCTGCATGGGTCAATTTTTGGGGACCCGCTCCCACCCGTACCCGCAAAGTTCAGCACCAGATCCGACCCGTCACCCGTGATAATATCAAAATTAAATCCGGACCCCTTAATATTTGGCCCGTTACCCGACCCGTACCCGCACACGCATAAATCACACTTGCTAAAATCATTCCAATTAAAGTGCTTTTTTATCTCTCTCTACATCACAACAGTGTCATGAATAGGCTAGTGAAACAGGCTAAAGTGGGCTTTATTTTGCGCCATTAAAGTAGCCTACCACCGGCACAAACCTAATAACTAGGCTATACACAAATAGACCTATTAATACAAAAAAACAACCTACCTACACAACCCCTGCTGTGCTCCTATAGTCTCATCTCAAAATGCTTTCTAAGAAGACGTTTGGCTTCCGGCTATCAACAGCAAAACTTTATGCAACTCCTGCAATGCTCGCTCCAACTAGGCTACGAGAAGAATTAACAAAGGTCGCGAACTGTCACGGTGGTGACATGATGGGTCAAATGTCATATGTTGCACGTGTAATGGTAATTAGGGCGTGCACACCAAAACTTTTACACCCGCAGCCGGCGCATGTTTTCAATTGATTCCAATGGAAACTCTGCGTTTTTCAAATAAGCAGCCGTTTGGCGGTTTTTCCACGCTGAGCGTCGAGAGTTGAAAGAGATTCAAGTTTGGGTGAAATTCTCCCCTTGTCAATGTCAGTTCTCACACGGCCGTCCAATCACAGTGGAGAAGAAGCGGGACAAGTATCACAACAACCAACCGGCTCACAGCTCAAGTATCACAGCTAGAAAGCGCTCAGCTGCATGTAAATGTTTTGTTGTGCACAACCCTTGACATACAAATTTTGCACATATTTTCTTTCGCGCTACTACCCGCCCCCACGGAGTTAATTATCCGCCCGCGGCCCTGCTCGTGAATTTTAGGGATCACAATCCAACCGTTTGAGCCACTTTTATGCAGGTATCCGCGGGTACCCGACCCATTGCAGTACTCTGAACTGCTGTATTTCCTCTCTTAGTCAGTAGAAAATGTTCTTAACACTTGGTCATGCATGCAAAAAACATGCCGTCATATACATTGAAACCAGCATAGTTTTGAAAAATACCTTTTTGGTCATACTGCCCAGCACTAGTTACATTACTGCAGAAAAGCCTTGGTGGCAAAAAAAAACAAAAAACGGCAGAAACAATACACCAATGAAAGAAACAGGCAAGATATCTCTCCAAAAATGTCTTATGCTGTCGGATGTGAGAATAGGAATGCCAGAAAAGATGGCCTTCATTTTTATGTGCTTGCTTGTTACCATCCTAACATAATAAAGCTCAAGGCATGACTGTGCACAACCCTAACCTATGATGATACATTACAGCATGAATTGGATGTAAACAGATCTAGATAACACCTTAAAACTTTAATTAATAGCCTGAGCATTTATTTGTTCATATTGACACATGCAATCCATAGATGGCATACTGTATATGAGTGCTGCAGGGATTGCATACTGTTTTTAGGCCAAACCGGAAGTTAGCGGGACACTGGTTCCCTCGTCAAAAACACCATTATTTTTCCTATCTGGATAAGATCTGTGTTTAATAAAAGTTTACGCCACACGTTTTGTCCAACTCTTCACAGATGAACAACTTTAATGACTTTTGAAGTCTAAATGCGTTTACTGTTTGCTAGACATTCTCATTGTACGTGTTCATTAGCATACCTGAAAAAGGACTCAAATAAACCTCAACGTATCTTCAACGCCTCTTCAACGGGTCGACCGGCCTTATGCTAATAATTCCCTCCTGCTCGTGTGTTTATTTCACTCAGTATATTGTCAATAGCTGTTTGACTTGCGTCCCAGCGGTCCCCTCTCTCATCTAAGAGACATCTGATTAAAAAGGTTGTTTCTCTGCCAGATGCCTTCATATCTGTCTTTCATCAATTACCGCTAATTAAAAAAGCTGCCGAACGAGCTCAAACATGCTCGCCGTGCCCGCTGATGAAAGTGGCTTTTCAACTATTTATGGATGTGTGACTCTGAAATCTGCTGCCCAACAATTTGGCCAGAGAAACTCGATCAACACGCATGCGGTTCCAGCCGACAGATGGCTTTTTACTGCAGGCACCTCATATCTGCGCTGCTCTATATGCTATATAAATGTGTGCTTGTGCTTAGTAAAGAAACATTGCTCTTCCTATGCCACATAACTGTCATAAAACCGTTCAACTGATTCTGTTAAAAGGGTATTTCATTAAGTAAACTATATGACGATTCTGCCTTCATTTACTCTTGTTTAAAACAATAGAGCAGATGAGCAGCTCCACACGTCAAACGCAGCCCTGTTAATACAGTCCATATGATGTTTGATATCCCAGGCCTTTTGATGTCCTTAACTCATGCTAATCTATCAGCAGAATAGTCATTATGCACGCTTCTGTCACATATTGTTTGTTGGAGTGATTGTCATTTCTTGAAAAAAAACCTAATGAACTAAAAACTACATTACCCATAATTCCCCAGCCAGAGAAGTTGTGTTATCATGGAAACAGTAAGAGGCTTTGTCCTTTGAAGATGAGGACTTGTTTTTTTGAAGGTCACAGCTTCAGGGGCCTCATTTATAAAACCGTGGGTAGAATCCTTACTAAAAGTCTACGTACGTGTAACCGGGTGACTATGATGGGGCGGAACCGAAAGTGGCGGAGAAAGGTTCCACCTGAAGATGGTTTCCGCCCGGGCCCGATTTTTAACTACACATTTTACTTCCTGGTCTCCCTGGCAACACAGATCACGGGCAGATGAGCAACAGGTGTTACAAATTAAGCTGGCATCTCGTGATTGGAGGAGAGAAGAGAGACAAGACCCATAAAAAGGTCCAAAGAAAGCACAAACGTAAAGAGTTGTTTTGGGCACGAGCTCCATTGTTGCCTAGGGCAGAAAATCACACGCTCCGTCCTTAGAGGAGCCGGAGGGCGCCGTTGATCCACGGAAGCGCTTATAGCGCGAGGAAAGAGTGCGGCAGCCACGACAGGCGAAAAGAGGACGGAGCTGTGATAGTTAAAGGAGCACTGCACCGGTGCTTAGTTCTGCAGTGGAAACGCTGGAGTAATAGGAAACCCTACAGGTGGAAGAAGCATCGGTCTAAGTGACACATTTAGAGGAACAAAGGAGGAAGGAAACGTAACGTGTTTGCAACGTAAACAAAGGCGGACCGCTGTGAGTATTAACTCTGTATTAGTAAAACGAAGTGGAATACTAACCTGTGAATTTACTGAATACCTCCAGGAGGAGGAGGGCGGCCCTACCCCTGAACCAGTGTGGTAGGTGAGCCGCAGGAACATTTCATCTGAGCAGCCACAGCAGCAGAATAAAATATCCAGGCCGTGTTATCATCGCCCCCATCCAACCCAAGCGAGGTGGAGGACGTCGGGCGTCTCTTTGTGTACACCTGTAGTGTGGTGGGTGAGTCTTTGTATTTTGAAAACCTTTCACGTTGAAGTGGTGCTGTGTATTTGCTGTGGGTTGCTGTGCAAGTGCTGTGTGTCTTGTCAGACGTAACCCCACATCATCCATTTCATTGAGGAAGAGACGGAGAGGCTAACGGTCCCAGGAAGAACCATCTATTATACGCTGTGTGCGGTTTTGAGTGTGAAGTGATGGTGTGGGCCTCTGGAAGCCGCCCCCGTCTGTATATCGGCAGATTTCGGAGAACGGCGGTGAAGATTTGGAAGCTGGCAGTGTGTGTGAGTACAACTACAGGCCTTTTGCATTGATACCTTACCTGTGTATATTTCCCTTGTTGCAGAGTTAGAGGCGAAGGAGTTCCGCCGCCCCATGGTCTCTACGAAAGGGCGCCCCTGTCCGGTATTCGATCGCCCTACGGGTAGTGAGGATAGGGCAGCGCTCGACCCGGTGAGACGGTGTGACATTTCGCCCCTCTGCCGACCAGCGAACTCGCCGAGAGGGTCTTGTCCCCGGCGCCTTCTGGGAAATCATCGCCCGTTTGACCTTCTGTGTAGGCCAGCCGTCGTAAGCCCGCCCCCGTTACATTGTCGATCAGAACGCCATATAGCGAGATGTGGAAAAGCTGCACTTACCAGGAGCTGTAAACAGCGGAGAGCTGCTGCCTGTGGAGAAAGAGAGAACGAGAGTGAACGTCAGGAGAATGAACTGTGGACAGTTATACGTACCAAGAGCTGTAAACAGCGGAGAGGTGAGAAGCATCCAAGTCCGAATTAATCGTGTTGTTGTGTCCAGCTGCTGCCTGTGGAGAAAGAGAGAACGAGAGTGAACGTCAGGAGAACGAACTGTGGACAGTTACACTTACCGAGAGCTGTAAGCAGCGGAGAGGTGAGCACCATCTAAGTCTAGATTAACCGTGTCTTTGTGTCCCAGCTGCTGCCTGTGGAGAAAGAGAGAACGAGAGTGAACGTCAGGAGAACGAACTGTGGACAGTTATACGTACCAAGAGCTGTAAACAGCGGAGAGGTGAGAAGCATCCAAGTCCGAATTAATCGTGTTGTTGTGTTCAGCTGCTGCCTGTGGAGAAAAAGAGAACAAGAGTGAACGTCAGGAGAACGAACTGTGGAAAATTACACTTACCAAGAGCTGTAAGCAGCAGAGAGGTGAGAACCATCTAAGTCCAAAGTAACCGTGTCTATGTGTCCCAGCTGCTGCCTGTGGAGGAAACGAGAACGAGAGTGAGCATCGGGAAAGCGAGCCGTGAGGAGATTATACTTACCAAGAGCTGTGAACAGCGGAGAGGTGAGGATCACCCAAGTCCAAATTAACCGTGTTTGTGTCCCAGCCGCTGCCTGTGGAAAGAAGGAAGGAGAGTGAGCTGAGCGCAAAGAATTGTATGAGCCCGAGCAGTGAGGCCTCTGCAGAGTGCAACACAGGTACGCAGGTGGAGAGAGAGTCAACCCCCACATACTCACACTATTTTATATTTGCCTCCAGGAAAGAAGAGGAGGGCGCCACGGATAGCGGGGACAGGCAGGAGCCTGTTTTCCACGTCTCCCCCTTGGTCTCCAGCCCTCCTGGACCCCCGTTGCCCCTTTTCCCCTTCCTGCCACCTCCCTGTGTCGTGGCATGCCTGGAAGGCAGAGTCAGAGCTTAGTTTTAATTGCCCCTCCCCTATCCCCCAAGACATTTTAAATATTTAAATAAAGATTGTTTTATTATTACTTACCTGTTCTCGTGTTGTCTGGTCATTGGGTTGGCTTTGGGGACCTCCTCGAGGTGGAAGTTGAGAAGGGGCGTGGCTCTAGCTAAACATAGCCAGCCCCTGGGTGTGACATACGCATAAAAGCCAAAAATAGCGTACGCAAAAAAATATTCAGATTTTTAAAACCATGCGTACACACACCAGCAAGCAATATTCTTTTTATAAATCACAGGTCACCTGAAAATGTGCGTACGTGAATCTGCCTCACAACCCGCCCTATAGACGGTTTCATCGGACGCACGTGATACACTTCCGGTTTCGTTTTTTTAATGGTCTGACTAGTTGCTAAACTAATCTCTGGAACAAATGCCTCGTCGAAAATAACAAATGTTTTGGTTTCCTAGGTAATCAAATTTTTTAGATTTTTTTTGCTTGTTATATAAATAAACTACGTTTAAAGAACTTTGTTGTTATTTATTCTTAGCGGAGTTTACCTGAAGTTACGTGCGGACCGCGACAGCTGCTTGTTTATGTTGTTACTGCTGAAACAGTCTATACACGCCCATTTCTAACCATAAATAGTCAATGCAAATCACCACCTGAATGCTGATCCTCATATTAATGAGACTGGCATCCAAGTATTAGTTCGTAAGCTAAATGCACCCAGCCAATAAACACAGTCAACATTTATATATTTTTACAGCAATTTCTATAAAAAATCTCACTAGTTGTATTTGATGTTTGCTACATTCACCTCAGGTAAAGCAGGCAGCAGTATATCTGTAAAATATCACTGAAACGACACCTGCCAATGAAACAAGAAGAAGAAGAATAGCGGTTAAAGAACAAGAAATGCTTTCCGAAAGAGGATGGAGGATGACGAGCCTTGCGCAAAGCTACCACCGCCATGCACACTCAGCGTGCACGTCCGACCGCTCGCTGTGTACACAAACTCAAACATTTAGATGTGCGCGCTGAGTGTGTCTGGCGGTGTGTGCGTTTTTTATGTTGTTTTAAGTTGTTAATTGGGAAAAACTGCTGTTTGTGATTTACTGCTTAACTCAGAAGGTGTTAAGGAATACAACACCTGTGAACTATGTGTATAACAAATCCCTTGCAGATGCAAAAGAGCCATACAAAAAAAGTATACAAGGTATATCCATCCATTGCGTACAAGTGAAAATGAGGTAGGGGGTGTTAGGGTTCAGGAAATGTCCCTTATTTTCAAATCCCAATGTTGACATGTATGAACAATGGACCATGTTTATGGACAATGGATGATCTTGGACCATTCGAATGCGGCGGACAACTTGCCTATAACGGCCCATAGATATAGAAATGTATATATTTATGGTTACAGATCTATCCTTCTCGGCTCAAGGAAAAATAAATCCATTTTGAAGTCACATTTTAAGCAGCCAGGCCTTACTTCAGTTGTGCCAGAGTCCTGCACGATTCCATTTTTGGAGACCCGCTCCTGCCCGTACCCGCAAAGTTCAGCACCAGACCCGACCCGTCACCTGTGATAATATCAAAATTAAATCCGCACCCATTGTTACCTGACCCATCGAAGGTCACAGTCTTCAGATTGGAACACAGCTATTATGTTTGTTGCGTTGGCCTCCTCACAAACTCAAACTGATCATATATTTGTACTGTATGAATCACAATGGTTGCAGTAGATATTAATTTAGCTTTTTAACTTAATCAATAAGTCAATAGATTTAAAATATAGCATTGTTTTATTTATTGCATTTACATTGCATCTTCTTTTCATTAAATTAAGTAGCTAATTCCTAGCCTGGGAAAACCCAGACAACTTTTGGCAAATTTAGATTTGCTCTGCAAGTAGTCTGGCAAAGAGGCCATTCAAGCTCATTTCTAATGCCAAGAAATTGCAGTACCAATCAGAAACATTGGGACGGGCTTTACATGATGACAACGGTGAAGCAGATTTTGTACATTACAAAGATGGATGCCGCTGTGGAACATCACTCGTTCAAATGAGTTATCACGTCTGTTTTAAGCGATTTAAACTTTTCCTTTTCGTTAAAACCCGAGCAAAGAACAACACTCGAAGCCTTCACATCTAAAAAAGATAGACAGTTATCGCTGTCTTACCGACTGGATCTGGCAAAAGTCTGATATAGCTCTACATACGTCATCTCCTTCATCGCTGTGATTGGTTTTAGGTCTATCCAATTGGACACAAAGGCATTTGAGAGACATCCGTTGGTGACGCCACTTTGGAAATGATTTGTCTATGAAGCTTTGCCAGACTCAGTTACTACTGAGAATGGTCTTTTAACCAGGCTAACTAATTCTCTCAATATTTACACATTTCTTTTTTTCTGCTTCAATTTAAACCACCTCTGAGGTGGTTACTTTGGTTTTAGTTCAGGGTTTAAATATGTTAAGATGTTTTTTTTTTTTTTGTAGAAAATGAATGTAAAAATGGCTCCAAGATCATATGTAAGACAACAATAAAGTAATTGTGGTACAGTACTTTGTTGTTACATTAGCGTCTGCATTTTCCAGTTAACACAACTTCTGCAATTTACGTTAATCCTTTTAACATTACGATACCTTTACAATATTCTGTTAAATGCCCTCAGTAAAGTGCGCTGGTTGTGTCTGTAAATCTCAAGTCAGAAGTTTCTGGATCATTAAAAGTACAGCATTCAGGAAATTCAGTATAAAGAAACAGCTCCTGGTTTACTTAGAGTCACATCATTGTGTTCCTGATACAGTACAGAGTATTTCATAAAAAATGAGGACTGCTGTAGACGGATGTGTGTAGTGTTTTATTCACTGTTTCCTTCATGATTAATAATCCAGTGACTGACAGCTACTACACAACACATCTACAGTATTATGAGGTGAGTTACAAACCTATGGGAACACCAGTGAAAATCTTTTAACTTTAACACACATCATTTCATATATTGTTATGCTGATGATGTAATTTGTAAAAAAAAAAGGGGAAAAGACAGACAGCAGCTCTGTACCTATACTCCATGATATTACAGACTTATATACGACCTAAAGAGCTTCTCATGTGATTCAATAAAAACAAAGGCGATTTAAACCCCTCTGCCGCGTCTGCAGAAAGCACATATTTTGGCATGAAGCATGATGTACACACATTCTACAAATGTCTGGGTTATATTTGACCCAAATGGGTAAATATTGGACAGACCGCTGGGTTTAAATTTACCCCATGCTGGGTTGTTTTAACCCAACTGCGGGGTTAACTTGGCTTGTTGTTATGCAACCATTGGGTATAATAACCCAGCAGTTGGGTTAAATACTGGCTTGTCATTTTAACCCAGTATTTGTTCTGTCCAATATTTACCCATTATGGGTCAAATATAACCCAGACATAGGTTCACATGATGGGCTACATACGTTTTGACGAGTTTAGCATTCCTGCCTCCCCGGAAAATAAGTCACGGCACCCCACTGGGTCCAAGTCATCCATTTTAAAAACATTTAATATATTTTTTTGTGAAAAAAATGTGCTGACAATTATATGTTTGTTTATAAACATATTTTAAAACTTTTAAGCATACAAAATATAATCAAGATCAAAAGGTTTTTAAAGGGGTGTATCAATGGTATTTCATGCATTCTGACTTGTTTCCTCATGCTAAACAAATGCAATGTGTCAATAAAGCAGTTGGGTGTGTTACAGAGTATTTCTGTGCCGAATGCACTTTGCCAGTGTTCCTACAAGTTTCAGAATTTTTTTTTTTTTTTTTTTTGATTACAGGTCTAGCTCATGTTTCAGGGGTAAGCCATACGTATCACTTCTTTTTATGGACACTTCCTCCAGAAAAACAAGCCCACACGTCAATCAGTGGAAAAGTGAGAACTGAGGACGCTAAGTTACAGGCATCACTTCACGCGTCAGCTCTGTTTTATATCAAGATTTGACAATGGCAAGAAAGAAGAAGTTTGTTTTTGAATGTAAGGAGAAGAAAGTCAGCATTATGGAAACAACGGATATGGTTTGTTTATCTGGGGTAGCAGCAGAGTTGTGCGTGTGTGTTTGTTTGTTTAACGCTGGATTTCATTGAAAAGTCCCAACCGGGTCATGAGTTTCATGCGGTAAGTAAGACTTCTGTGTAATGTTGGAAATAGGCACGCAATTGCATATTATATAAATGACGCAAACATGTATTGAATCATAAGTTAAACATTCAGTGTTATATAGTGTTGACTCATGACTCGCTCCTCCCGCAGCTCGTAACTCCTCCTTCTGAATTTTTTGTACGTTATCAGAAAGAATCGGTAAAACTAATCTGTCTTTTATAACTCTGATAAAACTAAAGACTCCTCTGAGATATGAATGATGTAATACTACTCTATAGGTCCGCAAGATTAACATCAAATATGCAGTAACAGCGTGTGTTATGGGAGCTTTAAGATCATGAGAAGTGACCCTAAACCTTTGATTAGTAATGTATATAAATGACACTACATCCAAACAAGAGAAACTGATTTAAATGAAACAACTATGAGACTGTTATGCAAATTCAGTTTGCCAATGAACTGCATTGAGTTGATAATGAAGTATCGTCTGCACCATTGAAGCAGAATAAATGAGAATGTGTTTTTACTCTTTGAGTTCTGCTTCAGCACATGATCCTGATCTAGAGTCAGTGCACTGGAACAATTGCACTGCCAATATCAGACCTCTGTTGTTTTACACTTACATATAGGATAAGTGTACCCATCAAGCCCGTGTACCCTTTAAATGGCTAGTTCACCTCAAAATTACAGATTTATTACAATTCACTTACTCCTGTGTTATTTCTAAACCACCAGGTAATTTGATTGTCTTTTTTAGATATTTTTGATGAAAACCAAGAAGTTTGTGTCTGTCCCATAGACTGCAGTTAGATTTTCTCAATCAAGCCCAGAAAAGAATAAAAGACATCGCCAAAAAGGTCCATGTGCCATCAGTTGCTCATTAATAATATTATGAAGCAATGATAGCCTTTTTGTGTGCAAAGAGAAGAAAACAAACAATATTATACAACAATTTGTTCTCCTCCTTGGTCACGAGCAGACTATGGCGCATGCATTTTCTTTAAGACGCATGCATTTTCTTTTTTAAGCCATTATGCAAAAATTGTAAACAATACTTAAAATTACTTGCCAGCATATTCTGTGTCTGTACACTGACAACTACCGTATGTGGTTGCAGATTAAGAGGCATATTATTATAATAACATCCCCTTCTGACATCACAGACAAATTTAAATTACTTATTTTTTACATGCTTGCAGAGAATGGTGTATAAAATTATTTTCAGACAGTAATACATGTCATGGGGCAAGGTCTCTGTTCTTGAATGTGTTGGTTTTGTTGCCGTAATGTCAATAATCATCATATTGGCAGACAAAGTTTTAAATTTTTTATTTTATAGTTGAGGGGCATCACCACATTCCTCCTCATCAGTTATATCAGAGTCCCATCTCAAAGTCACTTTTTCAAATTTGGATGATATAAATGACATATCATCCCCATTGTAGATAAGAAAGTACTGTCTGGTAGAATTCTGAAATAAGTAAACATTGCTTATTTTTATGCTTATTAATCTCAATGCAAATCAATTCCAATCACATTTATATAATTCAAATGATTCACCCATTTCACAGAATTCACACAATACTGTCTGGCAAGCAGCATCACCTGTCCCTCATGCAGCAAACAGATATTTGAGCAAACAAAGCCCAAACAAGAAAACAGGACCAGCTAAGAATATTTTATAAACAATAAGATAGATTGTTTCAAATGTTGCAACATAAATACTTTCAAATTCTCAAATAAATAATTGATTTCCTTTAAACGTATTTAATAATCATAAAACTTATATTAAAACTCAAAATAGTATCAAGTTATAGTATATTTTGTTGCTACAAAAAAATGATAAAAAAATACATTTTTAACAGTTTAGAAGTAAAGCAAATTAATGTAATGTGCAAGGTGCACAGGTAAAGTTTGTTACCCTACAGACCCAACGTTGTAAAATTACAACATTGACATAACAAGCTCAAAATCTAATATAATCAAAACATTCAGCTGTATCTTAAAATATGCATGATCTAGACACATAACTAATCACAGAAAAAATATTTTAGGCATTTTACTTACATGATTGTTGATTTATTTAATCCAGTAAAAAAGGTTATGTTCTTCAAGGCAGGTTTGCAAGTTTTGTAAGTTCACGGCCAGGAAAACAACCTTATTTACTATCATTCAAAATCATTGCAGGGTTAAACTTTTAAGTTGTGTAAATGTGGTTTTAAAGAGAAAAAAACATGTTCAGGTATATTTTATTAGATATTAAAACTGATGTTGTAATATTACAACCGAGGGTTTTACAGGGCTAAACATGACGTGGCACTAGGCGAAACGTGATTGTTTGCCTTACGTGTCAATCTTACGGCCTCCTATGGCAGTCCTTGGCCATTTGATGCACCCATGTTTCCCAAACCTTCAGTACAGTATGTACCAATAAACAACAGTACTGCTGCGGGATTGTGGGTGATATTGAAGTCAGTCTAGCTGTTAGAGGACATATAAAAATCTATAGGTGTCTATTTTATGGCTGTATGGTGAGGTTGTATGCTTGCACACATTCCTACTGACGCTAATGAGATCACCCGGCATATTTCTCCTTGAAACTCTGGTTACGGTATGTTGATGGTTTCATGGCTTTATCAGTTCATCATCATAAACTGGTGCTTCCAAGAGCAAATGGGTCAACCATTTACAGTCTCCCAGCCGAATAGCCCGGAGCCACGGCGCAGACTCATCCATTACACATCGTAATTCTCTCATAATGACAGTAAACCATGTTTTACTGTGACTGCCTTTGTTTTTTGCCTTTAGGGATCTGCATAGAACAAAAAGTAAGCGATTCTCAAACGTGTATAAAGATACCGGAGGGAAAAGCGTCCAGGGTGCAGACCGAGGCTCTACGATGTCGTGTTGTTGCAGGCTGTATATCTTACGTGATGCATAAGCAATGCCTTTAACAAATGAGACAACATTTATTCTGTGCGACCCGTCCCACTGCAATAACAAATGTAAGTAATCATTTTAAATTGATGGGACGCTCCAGGACATGTGCTTTAATAAGCCCGGCCGGTCCTGCCTTTCATCTCCAATAATTCCCTCGCCTGTGCATGCACACCAAATATAATTGCATTGTATTTTGTGAATTATAAGTGGTTACGAGTGAGTGCTTTCTTTACAGACATCACAGCATTCATGACAGTCATAGTGTTTGAGGACAGATATCTCAGTGTTTTATATTCTTTTCTGATTGCTTCAGACAGTGTGTGTCACAGTGATTGAGTATTCAGATGAGCAGGTAATTGATGTTACACCACTTTCAAAAGTTAAGGTTATATAAAGAGTTCTTTGCAGTGATACCAGAGAAAATGGTCAAAAAATGTTCCCTAGCTGTAACTGGGGCAGTACCCTTTGAAAAAGTCAGATATGTATGCATTTGGTATCTATA
Source organism: Misgurnus anguillicaudatus (assembly GCF_027580225.2). Classification (NCBI taxonomy): domain Eukaryota; kingdom Metazoa; phylum Chordata; class Actinopteri; order Cypriniformes; family Cobitidae; genus Misgurnus; species Misgurnus anguillicaudatus. The sequence goes on along the minus strand of NC_073358.2, from coordinate 1,239,667 downwards.
TGTACCTCTGAGGTATTAATGTGAACTCTTAAGGTGCAAAAGTGTACTTTTTGAAAGGGTACTGCCCCAGTTAGGGACCATTTTTGACCATTTTCTTCTGACAGTTTTCAGACAGGAGAATAATGTTTTGTTGCCCAAAGAACCTTTTAGTTGAAGGGATTTAAAAGAACCATTCATTTCTTTTTTTATTACAAATAACCATATATGCTTATTTTAGGATAGTGTTGGGTAAAAAAGTGACAAACTTAACCCATTGGCTTAAAGGGATAGTTCGGCCAAAAATGAGAATAAACCCCTAATTTACTCACCCTCAGGTCATCCAAGATGCATATTTCCATTATGTTTCAGACAATCACATTTTTTTTTAGAAAATGTCCTAAAAAAGACATTAAATTGATGGGACGTTCTTCCGATTTTGAAAATGTATGAATATGGGGTCAACCGCCTTCAAGCACAAAACAATGTGCATCCATCCTTTACAAAAGTCATCCAAACGGCTCCAGGGGTATAAACAGAGGCCTTCTGAGGGTAATCCGTGCGGTTTTGTCTTAAAAATATCCATATTTATAACTTTACAAACAAAAATAACTAGCTTCTGCTAACACAGCCATGTTAGATGCCTCTGAATAATGATGGACATACACTGTATGCATCTGAGCAGCCCAATCACACGAAATTACATACCTAACATAATTTTTTTATTCTTTTTTGTGATACTGTCACAAATTTCAAATTTTTTTCGTGATTGTATCCCGAATTTCTGTTTACGTGTCATTGTCACATATTTGTTACTCAACTGTTTTGTCCTATTTTCTTACCATCGTCCCTTCGGTTTAGGATTAGATTTATATCAAATTAAATCCTTACCCAAACCCAACTCTAACCCTAACGCCAGGCGACAATGTTTTAAAATATTTTTAAAAAATCATAAAAAATTGTATAAACCAATACTTCATGTGACATTCTAATGCAAACACCAAACCTAACCCTAAACCGAAGCGAAAATGGTTTGCAAATAGGAAAAAGCAGTTGAGTTACCAATACGTGACAATGACACATAAGCAGAAATTCATGATACGATCACGAAAAAATGCGGAAATTCGTGACAGTATCACGAAGAAGAGTAAAAAAAATTACGTGACTACATAATTTTGTGAGACTGGGTAGATCTTGGATGGCTTGAGGGTGAGTAAATCAGTGGTTTATTATTATTTTTGGCCGAATTTTTGGAAAATATTTATATTTAACCGAACAATATGTTAAAACAATACAGCATTTTGGGGTGAAACAATCCATTATAGGTTAAATTACAACCCAATGGGTTGGGTTTGTCCATTTTTGACCCAGCACTGGGTTGAAAATAAAACACCTTTTTGCAACAAAATCTTTTGGTTTATCTTGTTTGCATCTTGAGATTTACAATTTTATGAGGTGACTAATTCGTATTAATTCGTACCACCACATTTGTACATTTTTGTACAATTTACTTTTGCACCAGTGACTTTGTGGTTTGGAGTGGGCTTTCATTATTGTTTTTTCATGATAATCGTATGTTTTATGATTCACTTTGTACAAATTCATACGAATTACCCACCTCGTAAAATGAGTATAAATTCTTGAAAGATCAGGCTGCCAAGTTTAAATGTGTTATTTCATCATTGAGTTAAGTTTGTTGTTCCACTGCCTTGTCAATGCTTATATTAGTAAAGAACATGTATCAGAGTTATATGTGACCTTATGAATGTCTTTTAGATTAATAAAATAGACAAAAAGGAATCTTCACTTTAAAAGATGTGTTTCTCAAGTCAGGCAAACAATGATAATTGGAGTTCTGACATGAAACTGTCAAAATTAACAAGCACTGTTGAAACTTTTGTTGGCAGTGATTTATTCAGCAGCTTTATGCTTATTTAAAAGTTTATTAATCAGAGATGTCCCTGATTTAGGAATCCATACATCTCTGCCTATTGAAAAGCACTTAATATACAGCCATATAAATTATTGATTAGTCTGTGCACCACACCATTAATCTTTCATGCTCCTGCACTCCTGACCAGCTTTAACAAGTTAAGAAGACTCAGAAACCAGAGTTTGGAAGCCCTCTTTTGGCCTTATACCTGTAAAATATCATATTTCAACATGATGGTGTAACAGTAAGTATATTGAACCTTGAGCCATGATGACCCTGAGCGCATTAGTCGCTGTCAGAAGAAGTGCTGTACAGATTACAGGCGACATACTGCATTTACTCTTTAAACCACACAACTACAAATCTCTCTTCTGAACGGCTTGTCAAGACTTGTTAAAAACATTTAACAAACTGGTGGACATCACCGAACTTGTCAGGAACAGGTCAACATCATCATGTCTACATCATCTATAATATTGCAATTTTATTTGCAATGCAATTAAAGAATAGAAGTAAAATGAAGTGAAATGTTACTAAAAATAGTCCAACAAAGGTTTTTTATTGCAAAACATTGATTTTGGGAATAAGTATAAATGCCCATGGCACAACACAGATTACAGTGGTACATGATACAGTTATGCTGTCAGAAATCATGATTATATAACATGTTACTGAATGATTGCTATTTTTATACATTTTATAAAACAGGTTACAGTTACAGTTTAGGGATATGCCTGCTAGTCAAATATTGGAACATTCGATTTGCAATTTTATTTTATTTTATTTTATTTTATTTTATTATTTTATTTTATTTTATTTTATTTTATTTTATTTTATTTTATTTTATTTTATTTTATTTTATTTATTTTATTTTATTTTATTTTATTTTATTTTATTTTATTTTATTTTATTTTATTTTATTTTATTTTATTTTATTTTATTTTATTTTATTTTATTTTATTTTATTTTATTTTTTTATATGCAGGGTTCTGTTCAAACGTTGGACCTTTTTGTCACTGTGACGATACCTTTTTAAAAGGTCCTAATATGTACCCTTTTAGATACAGATATGTACCTTTGAGGTACTAATATGTATCTTTTAGGTTCAAAAGTGTACTGTTTTAAAAGGTACTGCCCCATTAACAATCAGCTTACATTGTTTGTAAAATAATGTTTAATCAAGAAATTCTCGTTAGATCCAGCTATTGTTGTTACCAGAAAACCACGGTGTGGAGTGTGTTTTCTCCGCAGGCACTATTGTTAACAGAATGAGGAACAGACTTTCACCAAAGCAGGTAAATGTGATTGTTTTTCTCTACAAAAACATGTAAACAACTAAACAGAAAGTTGATCATTTAACGACTTCTGTTATGTAGTTTGCAAATAGCATATATGTAAGGAGTAATTGATGACCGGCCATTGAATTATAAAAAAATAATGCACACCCAAGGTGTTAATGCTGCGAGTATGCATTGTTTTTTAAATAATCAATAATTTAGATTATTTTGCTTATACCATGGTTACCACAGACATTGCTCTGGTGGTTATTCTACAACATTTGAGAGGTCAGTGGCCGGTCGCATAAACATAACCGTGACGTTACGACTAACTAGCAATTAGTTAGGGGTAATCAGTCTTATTATTTGGATTTAAATTAGACCAATCTACCTTTCTATGTAACATTTTTAAAACAGTTATGATCAATCTTGAAGAAAAAAAGTCTTAAAGTTTTATGCAACCGGCCACATGTGTACATTTATCAAAATATAATGCATACCCATGGTGGAACATTTCTCAACCAATCAGAATAAAGCATTCCTCAGGCCCAAGGTATAAACAGAATATAACTTTAGCATCTTGTGGATATTTCCTAATTATAAGCTTGTTGTAAAATTGTGACACAATAAAAATTTACAAAAATGTAAAAAAAAAAAACGTAAAAATAAAAATTGTTGTATAAACATCATTTAAAGGGGCCATTTCACAAGACTTTTTAAGATGTCAAATAAATGTTTGGTGTCCCCAGAGTACATATGTACGAAGGACGATTAGGGCCAAGCTAAAATAAAAAAAAAATAAAACCATCTCAAGATTCATCAAAATGCGAGAATAAAGTCATTATTTAACAAGAAAAAAGTCAGAATAAATATAATTTTGAGAACAAAGTTGTTATTTAATGAGAATACATTTTATTAATAAGACTATTATTATAATTTGTATAATTTGGTATCTGCTTTGCAGATTTGATTGTTCACATCACTCCAAACACGTTAATGTAAAAATATGACATTATTATCAAAATATTACAACTTTATTCTCGTTAAATAATAACTTTATTCTCAAAATTATATTTATTCTGACTTTTTTCTCATTAAATAATGAGTTTATGTTTGCATTTTAATGACTTTAGTTTCGAGATGGTTTTATTTTTTATTTTAGTTTGGCCCTAGCCTCCTTCGTACGTATGTAAAGTTCAAAATACCGTATAGATAATTTATTATAACATGTTAAAATTGCCACTTTCTAGTTGTGCTGTTTTTGTGTGTGTCCTTTAAAATGCAAATGAGCTGATCTCTGCACTAAATGACAGTGCTGTGGTTGGATAGTGCAGATTATGGGGCGGTATTATAATAATAAGATCCCCTTCTGACATCACAAGGGGAGACACATTTCAATGAGCTATTTATTCACATGCTTGCAGAGAATGGTTTACAAAACTAAGTTACTGGGTTGATCTTTTCACATTTTCTAGGTTGATAGAAGCACTGGGGACCCAATTACAGCACTTAAACATGAAAAAAGTCAGATTTTCATGATATGTCCCCTTTAAATAAACAAATAATCAAGTATTTGTGTTTATTGTCTACAATAGTTAAATAAAAAATGCTCATACTTATTACAGTTACAGTTTTTTCTCAAGATCTTCTGAAAATACCACATAATGCATAACGCTTGTCTAAAACTCAACGGTAATACTATGGTATTTTTTCTGTATGAGTTGTAAACTCGATGAGTCTTATTTCATAACTTGTATTGTTGAAACACCTCCTGCACACGCAGCTGTGCGGCCACCATCGACTGTTTCAGTGATAAACTCTGCCGTCACGCAGCACAATGACTAATTGGAGTCTCATTAGCATAAGTTGTGTTAGTTCCGGTTGTGCTTGAGCGAGAGTGCTGCGAGTCAACATTAGTGCACATAGTCAGAGAAATATTGAGCTAATTAAACTAAGTCATTGTGTTGGGAAGAAACAGACTGAAGAGAAGAAAATGATCTTCAAAGCACTAGAACTAAAAACATCTCTCCGTCTGTCTTTGTGTCTGATTTGAGAGGAAGGTGGTTAATGTCTATAAAAGAGCTTCTCTCATGAATAACACGTCACGTACAGACAGTGAGCGCTCTCAAATAAAGCATCTCTAATATCAAAAGCACACCAATGAAATGCCTGCTACTGTGTAACAGATACTGAATGAACACAGTAGACCTAATTTATGAAACCAGCATACAATAGAATGTTTTATGAATCAGACGAATCATACCAGAACCTCAAAATGATGGTATTTGGAAGAAAGTCAAATGTTCAAAATATAGCTATTTTATCTAGACAAACAACTTTCGATAGCCTTTAGATTTTCCCAGTAGATAAATGACTAAGTGTACCTTAGTCGGAGAATCAAAACAACTGGGAATAAAAGAGAGTCATTCTCAATGATGATTGGCTGAGAAGACAAAACGTAAGAAGAGATGGAGTTGTGGCAAGAATGGAAACAACAACAGCCGAAAAGGTTGAAATCTCGCCTAATGAACACTGTGTTTTTTCTAATCCTACCCCAAACCTAACCCTAAACCCAACATTTCGTGAGATTTAGGCCATAGCTGTATCCCTTCTAGCCAAAACCAAGAGCTAGAAGACATGCGTTACACGCATTTGCATTCTCCTTCCAATTATGATAGTAGACGTAGGATCAACAGATAGATCAATAAGTATAGAAGCTCTATGATTGCAACAACCATTTAAAGTATAACAAAAGGTGGAAATTATTCTACAAAACAAAACAAAACAAAACAAAACAAAACAAAACAAAACCTTACATTTATATTTATTTTAAATACACTACTGTATATAACTGTTGGTCTGTGGACAGCAGACAAATCAAGGCCGAATCTACACTGAAGCTGTTGACTTTGGCGCAGTTCTGGTGCGAATTTGGCTTGGAGTCTTTTGCTGTCTGTGCTTGTTTCTAAAAAAAAATAAATAAATAAATAAATAAATAAATAAATAAATAAATAAAATAAAATAAAATAAAATAAAATAAAATAAAATAAAATAGAATAAAATAAAATAAAATAAAATAAAATAAAATAAAATAAAATAAAATAAAATAAAATAAAATAAAATAAAATAAAATAAAATAAAATAAAATAAACCAATAATAATAAATAAATAAAATACCTGTCTAGAAATCTTTACTTTAAATATACTACGGGTATATCACTGTCTGTCTGTGGATGGCAGACGACTCCAGGCCGAATCCGCACTGAAGCTGTTTACTTTGGTGCAGTTCTGGTGCGAATCTGGCTTTGAGTCTTCTGCTGTCTGTGCTTGTTTCTAAGTTAGATTAATACATGAGGCTGGATATAAGGTTGTGTAAAAAAATAAAAGAGAGCTGTCTGGAAATATTTAATCTTAAATGTACTATATCACTGTCTGGAGTACAAGACATTTCAAAGAATTTTAAAGTATAAACGTTTCCTCTCAGCAGTTCTCCAAACTCATTTGCATATCCGTATATCAAACTTTCATTATTTACAGAATTTCTGCAAAAGAAATATATATTTATATATTTATATATATGGCTTTGGGGAACAGAGGTAAATTGTTCATTAATGTTTAGCATTTCTGCCTGTTTGCTTCTATTTCAAACCTCCATCTCTAAACCTCCGAGCACTAACACGTAGACAAAACATTTCCTGATAAATACACTTATCTTTTATTTGCAAATTAAATGGCATTTGCCCTTCCCAGAATAATTGTCCTTCCAGATGAGCACATACGCCGTGTCCGTCTCCAGAGCACACAGAAACAATATCATTACTTCGCAGACATAATCGGCTGTAAATTCAACACAGACAGACCTGAGGCATCAGAGAGCTTCTCTATAATCCACATCACCTTTATTTCATTTTAAATGTGAGACAGAAAGTGGAATTGTGCGAATGTTTGTGGAAATAAATGGTGTTCATTTCCTGTGACAATCCCAGGAAATCTTGTATTGTTCATTTGCAAGTGTAGCCGTCAATCATCTTTACAATTCATCAAGATTAGAAGCGTTGTTTGTGATTTATCCTAAAAGCACATTTGACAACAGAAATTGGCAATTTGTTGTAACTTTGTATTGCACTTCTCATGTTATAGCCTCTTTAAGTATCACTTTGTTGTTTTCCTCATTGTCACTTGGGATTAAAGCATCTGCTAAAAGCCTAAATGAAAATTGGACGCATTCAGCTCTAAATAGATTTACTACATACACATATTTAACTACTTGAAATAGTGCTGTTTATAGGGTCACACTTATTGTCATATCTTGTGTTTTGAAGTATTTTATTTAAAAAATAATCACGACTGTATTATATATATATACATTTCATGTTGCCATTGTCCTTTGTGGGTTATTGTATGTATTTCTTGCTGTCTTCGTGGTTCACATTCACAGTTTAGATTATGTTCATCATATCTTCTTCATTAAGTCTGATATCTGCATTTAGATTCATCTCCTCATCGCAAGTTTTGGGCAGCACCATTATTACACTATCATGTCTTGAACCTTTGTGTTGGGTTCACACTTATCTTGATGTCTAGTGAGCTGATTGAGCTGTTAAAGACGCGGATACATAATGACATGGCAACTGTAAATGAGTCATCTACTGCTGAATAATGTCTTTAAATCTCTGATCATCTAACCGTTTACAACCTGAAGTACTTGCACAGCTAAACCTTTTAGCTTTTTCAGAAAATTGCATGCATGTCTAAAAAATATGCAAAGCTTGGTGGTCATATTCTTGGAAGTGTTTTCTCTGAGATCAGAAGTTTTATTTCACACGTGTTAGAGAAACACTGAGCTATAATAATGATAAATGTCTAACAAGTACAGGAAACATTTAAAGGGTCACACATTTGTTGGTGTTTCTTATTTGAATAAAGGCCTGAGGATTCATAAAAGTAGTTTGGTTTATTTAAGCCGCATTTAAATGCACATGGGATCTCCATCTTCATTCATTAATATATTTCACTTTTATTTTTTATTTTGATTCGCCAAAGGCATTGATTAAAAAAGGACTGATATATATATGACTGATTTGTGTATAGATTAGTATGAGCTGGGTCATTCCTGACTTCCCCATAACACTTAATTTAAGCCTGCTGTATATTTATATTTATAACACGGGTCTATTAAATGCTTTATTCCGATTGGCTGAGAAATGTTCTATGGGTGTTGATTATTTTTCTGTAAACTGCACACCTAACTTTTTAAATGTTTTAAAAATAGGCACCAGAGCAATGTTTGTGATAACTGTGGTATAAGAGGAATAATTGACTTCGGTCCTTTGTATTATTCAAAAATAATGCACACCGAGGTGTTAATGTGGCACGACGCAAAGCGTCTTATAATCCCATCGTCAGTTTTTCCTTACTTAAAAGTCTTCACAAATTCACCCTATTGACATGTTCCTAGTCTTATTTAATACAGTTTGTTGTTGCACCCTGTTTCAAATAAATAAATAAAAGCACAAAAAGCACATATGAGAGCAGTGAGGAGCGCTAGAAGGATTTTCAGGGTTCCTAATTTAAAGTCTGTGAGCCTCACAGCTAAAACTGGGACATATTTGCATTTTTAGTGAATTGTCTGGTCGGCCTATTTATGCAGTACTTTTAAATCAAATATACTGCGGTTAATTTAAGACTTTCGGAAATTGTGCATACTGAACTTTTAGAAATATAAACTGGCCAAGCTCAAGACACTTTAGAAAGACCAATCACAGGATTTGTTTGTTTATCTTGGGTCCCCAGTGCTTCTATCAACATTGAAAATGTGAAAAATTGACTTAGTTTTGGTAAAGCCTTCTCTGCAAGCATGTGAAAAAATAGATCATTGAAATTTGGCTCCCCTTGTGATGTCAGAAGGGGATCCTATTATAATAATAGCACCCTTTAATCTGCACTATCCAACCATGGCACCACCATTTAGTGCAGAGATCAGCTCTCAGATTTGCATTTAATGGCACATTTTTGCTCACACCTACAAAGTGACAATTTTAACATGCTATAAAGGGTATTTTGAGCTACAACTTCACATATGCACTCTGGGGACACCAGAGATTTATCTGACATCTTAAAAAGTCTTGTGAAATTTAAGAATATGAAGTTATGAAGCAGTCATACAGCATTATAATGTCATGAGATAAGTGGCATGGCTATATAAAATGTTTCTCATCTTCTATCCAGTTTTCCTGACCTGGACACCTGATGTCTAAGACCTTTATTATCAACTATAATGTTGTGTGTTCATTTAGAAGTTGAACACTCTCTCTACCTCTTGCAATGTCTAATAACCCTGCACCTGTTACTGGTTGAATCTGTGTTTGACTTCACGGGGGACTGGATAGACCCATCAATAGATTGACTGAGCGCATGGAGACATAAAACGATTGATGGGTCGTGCAAATGAGTCAGTCATGCATTGCATTTTTTTGATGCAGGTGCCCCATGCAACCCCCCGCAAAATGTCGCCATATGCGGCTACCCATGTCTCCTATGCCTAAACCCACCACGGCACACTGGTGGGCTTGCAATCTACTTGTCTACTCGCGCTGTGTTTGCAGTTAATAGCACATACGGCTGTACTCTCACCACAGTGTAACAGTGAAAGGGGATCTATATCAAACAGTGTCGTGTCGTGCCGTGCTGCGTTCTGCACGTTGTTTGCGTCATACACCGGTATTGGGGTATATTCAAAATTCATATTATTACAAAAATAAAGAGCGGTATTCGGTGTGAACCGGTTAGCCGCCCAGCACTAGATGTAACCGTGATGTCGACTTTAAATTGATCTATTCATGCTGTACAATTATTATTAGTATGTATGTTCACTGGGAATTGATCCCCTAACATTTGAATGCTCTACCAACTGAGTTACAGAAACATTGTCCACACTTATCTACATGTGTGTTTCTGTGTGTGTGTTTCCAAAAGTCATAGTTAGTTGTGCTGCTTTTATTCAGTGACGGATGTTTAATTGCATAGCACGGTTGGTGTGAACTGATAAGAGAACAAAGTATTTTATGGTCCAGCTCTCTGTGTGTTTGTTTCTGAGCTTCAGTAAGACTTGAGATCACCTAAACTGTAGGGAATGGTCAAATACATCAGTGTATGTGTGAGATCAGTATTAAAACAGAAGTGTATGTGCTTATGAGGACATCGAGCTATGTCTATCTGTCATATACTTCTTTTTACCAATACCTGTTACTCCGACGGACACACAGCACATTTAGCTTCCTCCACTTTCCAACAGAAAAAATTCCCAAATTGAAAATGCAAAGCAAAACGAAACTGAACCAATTATAAATATGATCTTGGATTTCTTTTTTTAATTTTCTGTGGACAAGTGCGGAAAGCCCTTATATGGAGCTGGTTTGTGCACTCGGGCGCTTATTCAGAACACTTTAAATTCACTAATTTAAAAATAAGTATAAAAACAAAATTCATGTGCGTATGCAAATTGTAAGTTGTAAATCACGTATAATGTTTTCATGAGAAAAACACACATATGAGAATATGAAAAACACACATTTATTAGTGAATGAGACCTTATGTCTTGGCATGCGTGAGGTCACGGTTAAACGCCTGGCACAAAGTTAACTTTTAGTCTGTGTTTGTTTATTGCTAGTGACTAATAGAACTCTGGAGCAAATACCTTGTCGAAAATCTAAATGTTTGTGGTTTCCTAAAGATGAGAGAAGATGGTCAGCATGGATCACTGCAGTGCGAAGAGAGGTTTTGCAGCCAGTAAAGAATTCAAACTGGTCTCTGGTACCAACATTGTATACATTAATTTAACACAGTAATGTTAGCTAAGTGTTATGCTGGATATGCTTTAGATATGATTTGAACTAATTTCTATCTAGTATCTACTCCAGAAACACTCTGTTGTTATTGATTTTTTTGCCAAAGTATACTTTAAGTTAAAAGGATAGTTCACTCCAGAATATTTTTTTTATCATAAATCACTTACCCCAGTGTCATTCCAAACCTGTTAGTCCTTCGATCGCCTTCCGAATTCATTTTTGGATATTTTGATGAAACTGAGAGGTTTGTGAAGTTGTGACTGCTATTCACTAGTCACTATTCAAATCCAGAAATGAAAAAACATTGCCCAAAAAGTCAATTTTTCAAGGAAACAAATTGTTAAATAAATTTTTTATCTTCTTTTTGCACAAAAGCAGTCTATGGGACAGTCATAAGCCTCTCTGTTTTCATCAAAAATATCTACAATTGTATTCTGAAGATGATCAAAGAACTGATCAAATTTTTATTCTAGAGTGAACTATTCCTTTAAGTTTTGGCCTCCAAAGCGTTTGTTTGTGCTGTCGCCGATGAAGCTGTCAATAAACAGCTAATGCGCAAAGTACATATTTAAACCTGAGTGCTAAAATATGCTTAAAGGTAGTGTGTGCGATTTTGAAAAATGCTAATTTTAGCCTACTAGCACTGAAATCACGATCCCACCTTCCATCCAAAACCACGCCTCCTCCAAAACACACGAACAGACCAGAAGCCCATGCACGTCTCATTCACCAGTGAGAAACTTTGCAGTAAAATAAGTGAATAACATTACCAAAATAACCAACATACATAACACTGTTAAATCGGAATGAGATACAGCACATTTTCGGTTGTGTAGAAGTACTTTGCTTGTAATTTTGAAAACATAAATATCTATTATTTTCCAGACCAGTCTCACGAAAAATAGCCACATATTGTTTTGATTCTTTTTTCGTGATATTATCACAAATTTCCGTGTTTTTTCGTGATCGTATAACAAATTGCTGTTTTTGTGTGATTATCACGAATTGGTTACTCAACAGTTTTGTCCCCTTTTTTCTTACCATTGTCGCTTTGGTTTAGGGTTAGATTGACATAAAATTTAATCCCAACCCAAACACAACTCTAACCCTAACGCCAGGCGACAAATAAAAAAAATAAATCAGAAAAAATTGTATAAACCAATACATAAAGTGACATTCTAATGCAAGCACCAAATCTAACCCTAAACCGAAGTGACAATGGTTTAAAAATAGTAAAAAGCAGTTGAGTAACCAATACGTGATAATCACACGAAAACAGGAATTCGTTATACGATCACGAAAAAACGTGAAAATTTGTGATAATATCACGAAAAAAAGAATAAAAAAATTAGGTGATTATATCACGAAACCTCGTGAGACTGGGTAGTATTTTCATGGCGACTTTAAGACCCTTTGCCTCATCTTGTGAAAAAGCAATAGACTCACAGAAAGTCATGTTATAGTCACAAAAAATTTGATAAATTTATTTGTGTCCATGGCACGAAATTCAGCTTTTTTCGTGTCTTGAGCACGAATGTCTTTTATGTGTCACTTGCACAAAACTATAAATAGTTTTTTGTGTCTGTTGCATGACTTTCTTTTTCGTGTCATTTTATGTATTGTTTTTGTTTTTTCCTAATTTTAAAGCATTGTTGCTTGGGGTTGGGGTTAGAATCACTTTCTGTTACATTTTTAGACATCCTAATCCAAACCCCAACTCTAACTCCAGGCGAGAATAGTTTTAAAAGCGGAAGAAAAACACATAGAAACCAATACATAAAACCACATCCTAACCTAAACCTCAAATCTAACCCCAACCCCAAGAAACAATGACTTAAAAATAAGGTGGGGGGGTGATAAAACCATACATAAAATGACACAAAAAAATAAAGTTGTGCCACGGGCATGAAAAACTATTTTTAGAAATTAATTTGAGTGACACAAAAAATTTTGTGCCATGGACACGAATAAATAAATAAAAAATTCGTGACTATAACACGACTTTCCGTAAGATCATGTTTAATTGCTATCAGGATGTGAGAAAACTTTTAACCAACATGACTAAAAATGTTTCTGGATCAAATCAACCAAACTGCCTTTAAATCTCAACAAATGTTATTGAACTGAATAGTTTAGCACACAAAAATGGGTCGAATGCACACAAAATATCACAGAGTGCCAATAAAGTGACAAACTCTGAGATTCTTAACAACGACAAAAGTAAACATGAAGGAAGTGCTTGTGGTAAATTTAATGTTTATTTAATTGAAATAGATAGAAGTGTTGTGACAGACACACACCGTGCGATGGCTTCATCTGTGACTTATTGTCACAGATAAAAAGGTTGACTGATTTCCTTCTTTTATTATCTGCTATCTGTTACATTTTAATGTGGGCCTAAAATGTCCTGAAGAAATGCAAGAGTAACTCAGGTACAAGTTCCTGACAGCATCATCTGTCATTGATCTGCTAGGATTACACATCTATTGGCAATGTCACAGAGTTCAGACCTATTTATTTCCTAATAAGTCACTTGACTGACAGTCTAATCTTGCATCCTGCTCATTTAAACATTGGCAGAGTCCCGTGAGAGGCACAACCATTGGTCAGGGTGTCTTTGATGTAGATGGCTGATAGCCTCTTACCAGCGCACCACAGCTGTTCAATAAAACACCGGTTTGAAGTCAGGTTCAGTCATCGCAGCATCTCTCCCTCGATGCTCACTGAGAGAAAGATAAGACGAGAGGACGTTCAAAGTCTGTACAGGCCTCAGGTCTCTGTGTGTGTTCACAACGGCAAAATATTATTATATGCATTCATTTCCATGATGTTTTTACAAAATTGAAAAAAAAAACAATTACATTTTAATGAAAATAGGAAGCCTGCAGTTTCCAATCATGTTTCTTTTAATACTTCTCTGTCAGGAACCCACAAATAAGAAACATAATTGTGAAAAGGCTTTTGGCTTTTATTGTTATAGACATTTGGAGACACCTAGGATACTGAAAGATATTTCAACACGTGTCAATGTTTGACCAACACCCTGATGAAGGCCAGTGGGACGATACGCGTTGGTGTTTTTATAGTTTTGCCCTCATTAATAATAAAAGCTTTTCAACTTTTGCATCCTACCGAGTGCTTGGACTTGGAATTATTTTTCCAATTCTTTTTTTAGGAATAATGAACCCTTCCAAGAGCACCAGAGGACACAAGAGCTCCGGCTCAATGTAGTTTTAATGTAGATTCTGGTTTAAAATCATTTATTGTGATTAAACTGATGCTTATCTTTGGTTACCCATAAAAATATCATTTTAAATATAATTCAAAATATACAAAAAATTGCCAAAAAATATGTACTGAAATATATTTTGAATTATATTTACAACATTTACTTTTTCACTAATATATTTTTGGGCCATTTTTTAAAATAAATTTTATAAATAAATATATATATAAGCATTTATATTCACTTTGCATTGGAATAAAAACTCAGATTAAATATATTTTCAACTGCAAAAATACACTATTAATTTTATATTTTATAAATACTTATATACATTTTATACAAACTTTTATATTTTGGCCAATATTTTTTTTTTTTTGCTGTATCAGTTGTAAAATTAGAAATGTATTTGTTGCCCCTAAAAACATTTTGAATTATATATATGAAGGTTAAAACTAAATATATGGTAACACTTTACTTGAAAGGGTGTTCATAATGACATAACACATTTATAATCATTACATGACATGTGCCATGAACATTAAGGAGATTTTGTCAATACTGTCAATAAGTGTCATTCATTCAATTATGTCATTTTATATGGAAGGTATTTTTGGACTTTTTTAAATTAATTAATGAAATGATAAAATAAAAAATAAAATCGCAAAATATGTCCCAAATTTGAAAATTAAATGCTAAGATAAAAATTAAAACATTAAATTTAATTATTTCATTTTCAAAGTGATAAAGCATCATTCCGGCCAAATTGAAAAATAAAATTAAATTGATGATTTGACATTTCATTTTCCATATAATCTTGAGTCAAGAGTGACAATATTAAAATAAAAAGGCAAGCTTGAAAAGGAATCTGTAAATACATTTTTAAAAGGCTTTTTATTCATGCCCAAGCAATAATAGGGACAAAATTAAAATGTAAATTTTTATGTTCTCTTTTATTTATTGGTTTTCTTTTTCATTTTGGTTTTCATTTTATTTTTCAACTTGTATGCAAATTCAATGTTAATCAGTGGGTGTCGTTTACTTGCTCAAAAAAGGGGGATTGGCTGAAGCAGTGTTACTAACTCAGCGACTGTGTTGCCAACTTAGCAAATTTATTGCTACATCTAGCGACTTTTAGACCCATTTAGACAAACTTAGCGACTGTTTGGATGAATCTTAGCTTCATGTCTGTACAGATAGGCTACTGAGTCATTTAATTGTCATATTTTGTGATTACATTTTTTATTTTATCATTTAGTTAATTATTTAAAAAAGTCCAAAAATACCTTCCATAATTTTAATGCAAAAATGACATTGTTTGAGATGTCTTTGTTATGAGAACTTGACATTACCAAGACAACATAACTGACCACTTGATACAAATTGAATTTGTAATTAAAATGTCATTAAGTGTTAATACTCTGTCAAATACTTAATAACACCGTCATGAATATTATTTAGTTCATAATGTTTTTTATGTCTTTTCCATGTGTTTAACAAAAAATAATCAATAACAATAATAATAATTAATAACAGTAAAAATTTGAAAAAATTATTTTTGACCTAAGCGCACCGAGGTTGAAGTGCTGCAAACAAAGTGCTCTTCCGCCATGCAATATAGTTCTCATATGTTATCCACTTAAATCACCACTTTTTATTTTGTGCCACCATACTTACTCGTGTAACTACTCATGTAACAGTCTTTAAACAGGGAAAACATGGAATTGTTTGGTGGCTTCTAAATTCATCCCTGTTTGGATCCCAAGGAATGATTGGGGCTAGGCTAAATACTAACACATTCACATTGTGCTGTACAAAGATTGAGTGCACGCATTGAAAAAAAATGTATTCATGTATTATATAATGTAATATGTATTTATTCATCTAAGTTGAGATAAGAACATAGTCAAATATTTACCTTTAAGTAAAACAAAATATTATTTGGCTTATTATTTATTTATGAGCCTCTTAAACAGTATGGACGCCTTTTAAATCAATAATTAGGTTTCAAGATATTTATATATTATATATATAAGATATTTAAATAATTGGCATATCGCCTCACAGCTTTGTTTTGAAAAGCCCCCAATTGTCAGGCTATTTAAGCAATATCGCTCGAGTAGGAGTGCGACATAGCTCTATATCATCACGGCTGTGACTAGGCCGGAGGCAATCACAGCCGTGATGATATAGAGCCACACCACACGACCCCGAGAGCGATATTGCTTTTATACAACAGTTCGACGGCACACGTTTGAAAAACGAAAACTAGAAAACAACAACGGAGTTATTTTAAAAGCCTCTTCGTTTGAGAACTACTTCTTCCGCCACGGATTTGAGGGCAGCCAGAATGACAGGTAAAACTTTCGGCTGCTTTGAAGCTCATAACAACTCAATGGACGGAAAAGCCGTTTCTTTATATTACCGTTTCTTGGTCACAAAGTGTAGTTTTAAGATTAGTTCAGTCGAGAATGTATATGTATTATATTTAAATCTGCAGTCGATTAGTAAAGATAGCACCTGTTTGAACGTTTGCTTAGTGAGATTCGGTACGAATGAGAACCAAAGCATGAGCGGACATCAGTGTTCACTCGCCCCGCTGACCACCGCCCTCTCTGGGCTACATCTCTGAAAGGGATCCCCTGGCTCTCATGTTGGCCTTGTTTGTTTATGATCGTCAAAATGAGATCAAATCAGCAGTATTTGGTGTCATGATCAAACTATTACTTGTTTTTTTAATTCATATTTAGTGTCTTTTGTGTTGTTATTGTTTTGGCGCGAGGTAAAAGTTAATAAAACTATTTGTATAACGTTACTATTGCTTTCTCATTTATTCTTAACGTGATACGAGCACTTGATTATTATTATTAAACTTTGTTCTTGTCAGTACTATATAAAACTGTTTTTTATAAGTGTCAGAGAGATGTTTTTGCATGCTGCTTATAAATATACCAGTGGCGATATCTCATAACATGTTTTAATAGACAGTCAGGTCACGATAAAGTAAATGATCAATGTCCACATTTAAAAGCTGCGGGGCTTACCTGCAGTTCCAAGGTGTTTTCGCGTTCTGATAAGAAATATAGCTCCAGAAAAAAACGAGTGTTTATATTCCTCTTTCCAAGTGTTAATCGTCCACACGATGTGACAAGACATTTCTCCCATTAACTGTAACGTAACATCCAAGAGCGCTGATCTTTGACGGAATAATAACTTCCGATTAGGGATTCACAGACTGATTTATGAGCTAGTAAACTAATGAGACACACACACGGAGAGTGATTCAAACAGCGCGTCTGTGTTTTTCCATTCAGAGATGAGCCTGCTTAGGACCTCCATTCACTAGGTGGCGGAATGATACGAAAGGTGAAGCGGTTACAGTGCCGATATCAGCACAATATCACATAGGTCTTAGCCAATCAGATTCGAGAACCAGAAAGCACTGTTGTATAATAAAAGATACCTAAAGTTGCCTGTGAGAAAATACTTAAGTAAAACTTTTAACTTACCTATACATGTTTTGGGGCTTCACTGGATTGTTTATACACAACACACAAACACATTTTTGATGTAAACAAAAACTTTTATTCTGTAAACGATTAGTTTGAATAATTATTATGCCGCCCTAATTGTAGGCACTTCCGTTAGGTCATTCTATTTTGATACACACGGAGATCTATATATCGTTTTATCATGAAACAGTACAGTGTACTTTTAGGGCATAGTATAAGTTGGTGAGCTATCTGTCTTGTTTAATGTATGTTTTTTTAAATGAGTACATATGCCAGTCAGCATACAGCACACATCATTATTTCTATACTGCTCATGAATTCTTTAAATTGAGTAATTCTCCATTCACTACTTCTCATGAAATATGGATGATCGTATTTTATTTATTAATGAAAATTGAAATTAAATTTTGTATTGAGAGCATTATTATGTTAATGAGCTACTTTGATTTCGATTGTTCCTGTGGCTCATTTGGTAAAGCATTGCATTAGCCACACAAATGTCATAGATTCGATCCACAGGGAACTTGAAAAATCATTAAACAGTGTAGGCCTATCCACCTTTTTTTCAAATGCGGAAGTAAGTGATGTATTTCCTTTTTTGTGTTTGGCATGGAAGTGACTGACTAATAACCTTTTCAATGCCATTAAAGTGATTTTTTTGACGACCTGCTTACATCAACTTTTAAAAACCACTTGTATCTGATATCTGCATTTACAATAAACACTTGGCAAACAATTTAATGTAGACATACAGCAGAGAACAGCAGAGGAAGTAAAATGTCATGATATGCACTGGACACAGACAAAATCAACCTGATCTCACAAATGTTCGTGGGATAGTCACAGATTTTTTTGCTCATTTTTCCGTGGCATTCTCACGGATTTCCGCTATTTTTCCGTGGCCCTGCCATGGACTGTCATTTCCGTGGCATTCTCATGGATTTGTTACTCAACTGTTTTGTCCTATTTTCTTACCATTGTTGCTTTGGTTTAGGGTTTGATAAAACAAAAACACTTTATTAACAAACACAAAAACAAAAGCCCACGAGGGAGCAAACACATGAACAGCACGAAATGACCAAAGACTAAACACTGAACTTGACTAGGACATGAAACTTGACTAACTGGATCTTTTCTTTAACAAGAACAGTTGACACAAGAACAATACAAAATGACACAGCAAATGACAATGAACACAAAAGGATTATATAGGAAAAGCTAAACAAGATAATGAGGCAAGACAGGTGATGGGTATAAACTAATGATAAGTAATCATAACGGGATAACAAGGGGGCGGAGACACGAAACGAGACACGCAAGCACGCAGACAAAAACACGTGCTGGCACCAGTGTTGGGTGTAACTAGTTACTAAGTAATTAGTTACTGTAATTAAATTACTTTTCCTTTGAAAAAGTAAAGTAAGGGATTACTCTTATTTTTCTTGTAATCTAATTACAGTTACTTCTGGTGTAACTAAATACTGTGTATGGACTCTAAACAATTATATATACTATAATACAAAAGTGGATATAACATTGTTTAAGTTTACAATTCTCACTATTAACTGGTTGATTATTAGCATTAATATTAATGAGATGCTGGCTGTTTATTAATACTTAATAGCACATATTAATGCCTGATTCTGCAAAACCTTATTCTACATCCTTAACCCTCCCCATTTCCACCAATATTTAAAATTTATTCAACTTTTATTCAAATTTATTAAACTTCCTTAGTATTAGTTGTTGGAGTATATTGAGGCAAAAGTAGTTAATAGTTAGTTAATAGAGAGAATTGGACCCTAAAGTGGGACCAGAATAATTGATGTACTTTTATATATTGTTTCTTCCATTTCAAGCCATTTCAAGCCTCTCCTTGTATCATGTACTAAATAGGATTTAGAAAGTAATTAGTAATAAGTAATTAAATACTTTTTGGAGAGAGTAATTTGTAAAGTAATCTAATTACATGATTGAAGATGTAATTAGTAACTAGTAATTAATTACTTTTTTTGAGTAACTTACCCAACACTGGCTGGCACACTAAACATTGGTCTGTCATGATCCTGCCCCTAGACTCTAAAGTAAAACTATGACAAAAGGGCAGAACCATGACACTTAAAGTGACATACTAACACAAACACCAAATCTAACCCTAAAACGAAGCGACAATGGTTTGAAAATAGGAAAAAGCAGTTGAGTAAGGGCCACGGACAAATGCGGAGATCCGTGAGAATGTCACGGAAAAATTTGCAAAAAATTTTGTGACTATACCACGGAACTTTGTGAGATCATGTTGGACAAAATTATTATACGAAATCATAGAGCTTTTTTCTGTAAAGACATCAAACTTCAACATTACTCTACTATGTGGAGCCGTCGTCCTCTGTTGTGCTGCTAAGAAGAGTCATGTGATTGCAGGTGGTGTTCACGGAGTTGACGTCATTTGCCAGCGTCGCATTTTTAGTGACACATGTCACGTCTTGACATGGGAATATCCGATGTACGCTTACATTGCGGACGCAAATGCATGTATCCGATTCATATCCGATTTATTTCCACATAATATGAATGAGGCCTGAAACCCATCTGAGAATATCGGAATCTATGTGCTTTCCCTGCTGGGTCTTCTTCAGGCCTAAATATTGAGTCACTTCAAACATGCAGTGTAAAAGCAGCCTTAGAGGGTTTTGCATCTGCACTCTTCATATGTTATGAGTGATTAAGATAAATGCTTTTAATCTTACTCTCCAAAAATTATATGCATCTTATTAGAAAGAGTATTGTATGTGGTTCAGGACAGCTGATCTATCCAAAGCTATCCAGTGCTCTTTTTTCTAAAACATACAGATTTTGCGCAGCCCTTCAGACTTGATTACAGATTTAGATACATTTTAAAAAGCACTTAACTGTATTGTGTGAATAACGCTCTCAATTTCCTCACAGAGGGAACATTAAAAGAAACAGTTTCTCCAGCCCGAGGACCTCCATTCTCATTCACTATAACACCACGATGCTTGTTAGGGCTAATGAAATTAGTGTGCTCGTGTCTTGTTGACGGATGACTTTTAAGTAATCTCCCATATGCCGGCAGTGCTAAAGTAGAATCGTAATTAGGCGATGCAACTATACAAATCCTTCATTCTGTGCTCGTAAAAATGATGCATATTAATATCAGTATCCCCGGTGCCTTGAGTCTTAAAACCAAAACAATTAGCTAAGTGAAGCGACCGTACGATCGTTCAAGGCGAATTAAGTGTATTTTTGTATCTGGTAAATCTTTGACCTCTTTGCAAAATCTAGCAGTACTCCCATATGCTGCAGTTCATTTGTGTTCATTATTATTTCCATTATTGAGGCAACATGTTTTTATTTGCATTAAAGTTGAAGTTTTAAAAAAGCACTGTTTACACTGTTAGCTGTATCAGTTTGATGTTTGTATATCAAATATCGTTACAATATTGATTGTGTATAAATGTTGATTTTCATCTTGTGCTTGTTTGTCATGACAATAGCAGAGGAGCTCTGATGCAACATTTCATTTATAAACAGAACCTAAACACTCTTCTGCTGCCGCCTTGCAGCTTTAAAATTTCCTTTAGGAAAAGCAAATCTAGTAAATGATTATTGATGTGATCGTTTTAGTTTAGCTTGCAGCTACGCCAGCAACACACCAGAGACTCCAATGTCAATGGCTTGTATAGTATGACAGTAGCAAACTCATGCAGTGATGTGATTTTCAAATTTATCAGCGTCTCGGTCCCGACAGACTGCTGCATTGATAACTCCACCGACATCTGCATCTTGATCACTGGCATATGAAACTGACAGCTGCTGTTTTACATTGTACATAAATTAGATCCAATAGCACTCAATATGGAAGAGTAACAGTGAAAAAAACCCACAATTGTCCCAACATAACCAGTTCATCACATTAACCTCTACTTTCCTGCTGCTGTTTTGCTACAGAAGTGCTACATTTTGCTTCCTTTGAGGTACCAATTTTGGAAAGGAACCGTGCCAGTGACAACTTTTGTCCTTTCTTGTTCCTGAGAGTGTATATATATAAAAATATCAATAAAATATTTCAAGGGCTTGTTCTGTCTTAAATTGACAGCTTTGAATATCACTGAATCAGATCAGAGGTCCTAAACATAGATATGTATACATAAGCTGGGTTTCCATCATCCTTATTTTATGCACATTCTGAATTATTATGGAATCGAATGTAATGAAATCCACAATTAAAAAAATGCTTTAACTTGCAAAAAAGTTTTTACGCTGGCTTAAGGTGGTTTTGAGTAAATGTGAATAATGGGAGATGAAAAATAATTTGCAGAATAAATTCTGATGTAGTGAACATTAAAGGTGCCAAAGAATGCATTGTTATAATCTGTTAAATTGTTCTCTGATATCTACATAGAAGGTTTGTAACTTTATTAAGTGCAAAAATGATCCAGAGTCAGTTTTTCATGTCCATTTACAACTTAGGGATTTGCCTTTAGAATGAAATGGTCTATTATTACCTCATTTGAAAGAGTCATGAATAATAATGTTGAGCTCTGCTCTGATTGGCTGTTTCTCCTTCAGTAGCTCTGTGTGTGTATGTAAACAGATCTTATGTTTGAGTCTGTATCAGATTTTGAGGACTAATCAATTGTTTGGAGATTGTTAATGAACGTTTCTGAGTGATAAGTTTGTGTTTTGTTTTTCAGTATGGACCTGCAAAACGTATAACTGTAATGTCAATAGTAGAACTACAACCTAAACGCTAGCATATAGTTTTAACAAGCATATAGCATAAACTAGCATATACCATTTTTTTACCCCGGGGAGGTAGCCTGCTTGGGCTTAACTTAGCTTCTTCTTCTAGACGTTACTTAGTAATACGCTCGCTCATAATGTCAAGTTATAGCCGCAGCAAATTTGACTGCTTATGCTATTGTGTATTATGTTGTGCTATCTGTCGTTTTTCTGTGCTTTTACTGCTTCTATTAATGTCACGGCTAGTCCGTGTCATGTTTTGTGTATTGCACTGATCCGTCTCACCTGGACACTCATTGACTCATTACGCCAATACACTACACCTGTCTTATGTTTAATTGTCTTTGTATTTATATGCCTTGTTTCTGTCACACCGGTTGCCGGATTTTTGTCATTACCCTGTCTGTTCCCTGTGTTGGATGTTCCTGTTTTCCTGTGTTCCTGTATTCACCATGTCAGCCCTCGTGTCTTTATTATTAAATGTTATTTATTTTGAACTTTGCATTTGCGTCCTGTCCTTACAACCCTTCCGTGTCGTGACAGAATGATCCGGCCAAACTGGACGCAGCAAGTTTACGGAGGGCGGCTCCCCCAGGAGTTTCGTCGAGGGGGAGTAGTGACATCGGGGTTCATTCCCCATCAGCCCCGATGTCTCTTGGGGACCACCGTGAGCGATCGCTCACTCCTACGGGCCTGTGGGAGGAGGATCGGCCCAGGCGGTCCCTCAACGGTTGAGTCGTCGTCGACGGTCCCTCGGAGGACCACCGTCCCGCTCGTAGGGGGATCCGGAACGGACCACGCCCGATCATTTCCCCGGGGTGGCTACCGAGTGAGGGTCTCCATTTCCGCGAGGGGACGGGAGATGACTTCCGGGGGGCACCTCATCGTCGACGATTCCCAGAAGGGGGGTAATTCGTCTGCCTCGGTTCTCGGAGCGATCGCTCCGGTTCTCCTGGCGCAGTCCGGCCCACCGTCCTGTTGGTTTCGTCCCGGCGGCTGCCGGCTTCGCCAGGGTCCCCAAGCCCTCCACCCCTCCCTTGGACTCTCGCTACCAGACTTTGTTTTTGTTTTGTGTTTATGTGAGTGTCTGGTAGCCACTCGTAGAGGGAGGGGTTATGTCACGGCTAGTCCGTGTCATGTTTTGTGTATTGCACTGATCCGTCTCACCTGGACACTCATTGACTCATTACGCCAATACACTACACCTGCCTTATGTTTAATTGTCTTTGTATTTATATGCCTTGTTTCTGTCACACCGGTTGCCGGATTATTGTCATTACCCTGTCTGTTACCTGTGTTGGATGTTCCTGTTTTCCTGTATTCACCATGTCAGCCCTCGTGTCTTTATTATTAAATGTTATTTATTTTGAACTTTGCGTTTACGTCCTGTCTCTACTTCCCTACCCTGTCGTGACAATTAATGTAAAGCTGCTTTGATACAACACTCTTAAAATGAATGTGTTAACTTAACACATCTCTGTGTTATTTTTGGAATAACACACTTTGTGTTGTTTTAACACATCTTGTGTTGTCCATTTCATTTATTTAAGCTCACATTCTACACGAAATGACACACAATGTGTTAAAACAACACATAATGTGTTAAATAGTTTAACACAAAACAGTTTGTTAAAATTAACACATTCTTTCTTAGAGTGAATTAAGTATTGTGAAAAGCGCTATATAAATAAAATTGAATTGAATTGAATTGAATTAACTAGCATATAGCATAAACTAGCATATAGCATTATCTAGCATATAGGAAGGAAGAAACAATTGTGTTTGAGGTTCACGATATGTCATTACCATGTACAGAGCTCATATTATTCATCTATTCCTACATACAGTTTTACATTCTACGGCACCTTTAAACTCTCATGATTGATTGACTGCCTGTATCAGCTGACCTTGTCTTTACCATATTTGGAGCTCGACATTATCATAATGCATTTGCAGTTCTGCATTTCTTCTTCTGTGCACAACATTGAGTTTGGCAATTACAAGCTGCATTGATTGTAACTACATTGTAAATAAATGCAGTCCTGTCTCCATTTTCTAAGTGTGCCTTGTTTTATTTACTGCTGGTTACCAATAACACCGCCATTTCCCCGAACAACTTGATGGAAAAAGCAATCTAATTCACATTTTATTTTTATTGCAAATTTTACAAAGATTCGCGTTTTGTTTGGATGGAAACCCAATATTATTCCAATATAACTATAGTAACTATATATTTGAAGAGTTTTGTTGCAAAACGAGATAAAAGTTTATTATTATGTAATCATGTTATTATTTTGTTTTATGGTGCTACTTAGCTGTATTTTTTTAAGTTATGAAGGTTTAAATCAAAACAAACCAACTGCAGTTGAATTGATATTAATTGGAATGCACAGCCAAAAAACGAGATTTCTAAAAAATCTTGTTTTGCAACGAAACTCTTCGTTTCTAGTTACTATATATTATTCAACATGATCTCATGGAAATCCGTGTTATAGTCACAGAAAATTTGATCACTTTATCTGTGACCATGTCACGGAATTCTGCTTTTTTTCCGTGACGGGACCACGGATGTCTTTTCCTTGTCACTCTCACGGATTTCTTGTGTCTTTTTATGTATTGTTTTCTCATTGTTTTTTCCTATTTTCAAATCATTGTCGCTTGGGGTTAGGATTCGATTTGGGGATTGCATTAGGATGTACTTTTATGTATTGGTTTCTACATGTCTTCCGCTATTAAAACTATTCTCACCTGGAGTTGGGGTTTGATTCAGGATGTCTAAAAATTTTACAGAAAGCGATTCTAACCCCAACCCCAAACGACAATGGTAAGAAAATAGGGAAAAACGATAAAACAATACATAAAATGACACAGGAAATCTGATCCAATTGCCAATCAGATCTAGACCACTGACCCTAGCCCAAATACAGAAACTTTACTTTCATAAATTCAATAATATTACTTAATCCCGATAGCCGATGAACAAAATTTCCCACGCATTTAAGCCACGAGAAAAACAAACCACAGCAACAGTTTTAAAGTCATTTGATTATGTGGGAACACAGCAGATTCAAAACACTATCAGTCACAGGGTACAAATGACAAAACAACGTGGGTGTATCTCTGTTGCCCCATTAAAGCTAAAAGGATGAATTAATTTATATTCCTCAGATATCTGAAAACATTTCAAACATGTCCTCTATGAGCAGATCGAGATGCAGGTACTTAAGGTATAATTGGGGGTCTAGAGGAAGTGCATCTATTGGTATAAATCACATAAGAGGGTTTGCTTTCTTCTGCACATAAATAAACAAGGCCAGTCTCCTGAGTCTGCCGTGCTTCAGGTATTCAAGCACAGCAAAATGTGATCAATAGCCAGAGCCGTTCTCCATATGAACTAGATAAAAGTCTCTTGCTCCCGGTGTAATGAGGCCTGTGCTCCCCGTGCAGCGCTCCGTAACCCGTTCATATAACCACAGAGGAAAAGAAAGTAAGGATGGATGATTTTCTGCCTGTTTTTAGCACGGCTTCAGTGGCAGCAATGCATGTTGCTTTACCTCCCGTGGGCTTTTAATTGTTGCACCTTTGGACGCATGTGAGTTTTGCAGGTCTACGTTTGTACGTGCGAAATCTCAAAACCTGTCGATCAATGGCCATCCCCGCTGGAACTTTACAGAAATAGGATTTTCACTGGATCGATGAAACTACATGCTGAACCTTTAAAAAAAGTTAATGCTAAACCTCACGAGGTCGGTCGGTGTACATATTATAAGAGCTGTTTCATCCTCTAGCATACCTGATTTGTATAGATTTAGATTTAAAGAAGAGTATGCACAAAAATTCAAATCCTGTCGTCTTTTAGGTCTCTAAAAAATAAGATTTCATGTGAGGTTGTGCTTGATGTCACAGTGGAGTAATTCGGTTACCTGTTTACCCTACAGTTTCTGTGTTCACTTATTCACTATTTCCTACCTGTATATAGCGAATGACAATTGAGTCCACTATATAGTGAGGAATTGAACGAAAATGAGTAAGAGATTTTGGACACTGAGGTAAATACCATCATAAACTTTTACACCTGTGTGGTTTTATAGATTTTAGATTTTTAGATAGAAAGTCACATTTGTCATGTTTATTATATTAGTTGATGATAAAGAGAACAAAACAAATGCATCTTTGTCTAATCAACACATATTTTTATGTTACTTTAACTTAAAAAATTAAGTTAACCCCCTAAGACCCGAGCTTTGGTTTGACTTGCATTTTAGATTTCTTTGAGATAATTGGGGTTAGGAACCAATAAATATAATAACCAAATATTTTTCTTAGAACATGAAGCAGTGTAATTGTCCATGTTTGTGTACAACAGGTTCCAGTTACACAGAATTAAGTATTATGGCGCAAAAAAAGTGATATCCACGTATGTGCGAAACCAGTTTTTTTTTGTATTAACTATTATATTTAATAAACATATGTATTATATTTTTTATAAAATATATCACATTTATTTTTTATTTGCTTCTTTTTAAAAAGTAAATGCCAAATATAGTGCACTACAGTGGCAGCCAGTGATTTCTCATCTGAGGGGCGCAAATTAAAAAGTGTTCGGTGCATCATGTGTCTGGCTCGTCATGTCAAAATATGTGTTTGTTGCGTCTCCCCTACGTGCATCATGTGTCATGTCAAAATACATGCCTGCTGCATACGCATCAAAAGGGTTTGTGATAAAAGAGACGATCATGTTCCCTAAATACTCGCAAGACACTAACTTAACCCTAAATCGTGATTACACATGAGATTAAGCAAACGCGAACGTCTCTTTTATCATGAACCCCTTCGAAGCGTCTGCAGCAGGCACTTATTTTGACATGACGCATGATGC
Organism: Misgurnus anguillicaudatus; assembly: GCF_027580225.2. Classification (NCBI taxonomy): domain Eukaryota; kingdom Metazoa; phylum Chordata; class Actinopteri; order Cypriniformes; family Cobitidae; genus Misgurnus; species Misgurnus anguillicaudatus. The sequence continues at coordinate 1,212,256 of NC_073358.2, read as the reverse complement.
AGATAGGTTCACATGACGTGCTGAACACATATTTTAAAATGACAAGCCACACATAAACTAAAAAAGTAACTTGCATTACTTGCATTACATTTTTGAAAAAGTAACTCAAATATTAATGTGTACATTTATAAAGTAATGAGTTTCTTTACTCATTACTTCAGAAAAGTAATATTATTACGTAATGCATGTTACTTGTAATGCGTTACCCCCAACACTGCTGGCCACCACTGCTGCACTATATAGGAGATACGGAGCGGTTTCGGAAACTCTGCACATGACTGTACATTTCATTTATGTAACACACCTGATTTATATCATCAGCAGAACGATCAATAAATTCAAAAGTTTATTATTTTATTTTCCATGATATTTTATGTTTTTTTTTGTATGTGCAGTGCTGTGGGTCTTCATGACCTGAATCAGGTGCACACAGTACCACTGAAAGTATAAAACTCAAGTGTTTGTCTTATTTCAGATGATATAAGTTATTAATCATCAGAAGAGTATTTCTACAGTATCATTATATTTTGGAGGAGATCTCCTCTCGTGTCTTTTGGGAGACATTACATTTAGTGTAGTGTGTCTGCTGTGTCTCTGAGCATCTGTCAAAGTCATCAGGGATTAAAACTACACTACACAGCATTCTCTGAGATTTCCTCGGGCTTTTCTTCTTCAGTTATTTCTTCTTTTCTTTACTTCAGGTTGAGGTGGATCATGGCCCGAGTTTGAGAAACAGCCATGAAACTGTGTAGCAGATTATATTGAAGTGTACTGTATAGATGACAATATTACCAGAAGAATTGGAGACAGTTGACAGATCGCTATTCTTTGTCTTTAAGTCTCTTTGAGGAAATGTTTTTACTTTTCCTTGGCATTGTTAAAATGTTCACATGCTGTTTCTCATGTTTATTGGTCATGGATTGCTATCGGTGTTTGTGTTTTGGCTCTTTGCTGATGGTATTGTTAGTCGTGGTGAATCATTCATCAGTTCCAATGGTGGCAATTATAAAACAATAAAGAAAGAAAATAATGCTTCGGTCTTGAGCATCATTGTATTTTATTGCTGGTTAGGGACATTGATTTCATTGATTCAAATAAACAAAGTCAAAGCAGATAAGAATTAATGTTCCCATTAGAATACCTTTCAACACCTCAATATTTCTACATCGTTTTCTAGTTTTAAAGAGTCATTTCACCCAAAAGGTCAAAATACTTTTAGCTCAGATAAACTTCATGCATTTTTATTCATAACGTAGAACTACATGAGATTAAACAAAACTAAATATTTAAAGATTAAAATATTATTCTCAATATTTAGTCATTTAACATAAGCTGGGTTTCCATTTAAACGTAAAGCAAATCTTTTCAAAATTTCCAAAAATGTGAAAGTAAATTAGGTGCGTTTCCATCAATTTGTTCAAGCGAATGGCAGTGGTATTGGTAACCTAGACATGCTTAGAAAATGGAGACAGGACTGCATTTAGTTACGATTACCCAAGTTATACATAATTGCCAAACTCAATGCTGTGCACAGAAGAAGGAATGCAGCATTTTTGATGCAGGCACTAACAGCAAGGGCATTACGATGACGTCAAGCTCCATATATGATAAAGACAACGACAGCTGATACAGTTAGACAGTCAGTCATGTGGGTTTAATGTTCGCTACGTCAAAATTTATTCGACAAATGTGTTTTTGTCTACAATTATTCACATTTACTCTTTTTCACATAAGTTTAAAACCGAGCCCCTAAGGTGACATCTAAAGTTTAGTTTCATTTGCTTACGTGAAACTTTCATGTGCTCATGCAAAACCTTCATGTGCAGATTTTTTTTTTTAAGTTTAGTTTGCTTCATGTCCCCTTAGGGGCTCCGTAAAAACCACCTCAAGCGAGCATAAAAACATTTTTACGAATTAGGGGATTTTTATTCACAATTTTGATTAACTCGTTTCACATGCGATACTTCAAAATGTGCGTAAAATCAATGAAATGGAAACCCAGCTACTGACTGTCCACATCTGACCACTTCATATCTGTGTCCACTGCAGCATTATAACTATTTTGTATATGACAGAGTTGTGGTTTTTGGGACTAACGCTTAACACCAACATCACTATTTTATTTTGGGAAGACGACCTGCCTGGCATTTTTATATCTGACATTTACTTTTTGCTTAACGTAAAAGTATGGCATAGCATAAAAATATACATATAAACAAGTTTGCCTGGTGCAGTGATTGATGGAATGTGTTGACTGATGAAATTTGATGGCATGTTTTAGATGTCAGTATATCTTCACTTCGGCATACTGCCAGTTCTGCAGAGCTAATGGGAGAATAGACCTTCAACAGAGCACAACAGTCAGGTTACCGCTGTAAAAAAAAAAAAATCCAGGGTTTTTAGTAGACAAATTGATTTTTAACAATAGCAAATAAACATTTCAAGACAAAGATACATACATGAGCTTAAATTATGTTAAGTGATTTAAGTTAATTTTTAACCGTCAAGCTTTCACAAAATCCTAAAGAGAAATCCACCAATCAGAGAAGTCCTATTAGATGTGCAACAAGCAAAAAATATATATATATAATTTTGCAAAAGTGTCACATTTTTTTGTATTTAGTATTCATGATTGTAAGTTGATGACTTTGTAAATGATTTACATTCAGTGTTTTAATTGAGGGGGATCTGGGGTGGTCCCGGACCTCCTATAAGCATGGAGGGACCCCCATAAAGCACAAAAATATAAATGATGGGGGTCCCCTGGTTTTTATTAAAATACTCCATGAGGGTGAATCTTTGACATAATTTGAACACTGTTTACATTCATGTGATTAATAGTTTGTTCCTTTATAAAATAATAAAGGTATAACGTTTGTAAATTGCCCTTTCAGTTCTGTTTGTATTGTTTGTTTGTTTGAGGTTTTCATATACTTTCTGCTTTAAATCAATGACAGTAATGTTGTTGAGTTTGGTCCAAGGCTTCAGTTTAAATCCATATGAAGAATATGAATGTGTTAACACTAGATTCATCAAAGATGTGCGGTCACTGTACTCGCTGCATTTTTCACTGTTATCGGAAAGAGAAAATAAAGACAAGCCAAACACCTGCATATATTTTTCAAGCACTGGGAATAGTGTATAAATCTAAAGGGAGTGAAATGATAGGGTATGAAAAGATTTATACCGTACTGTATGTTAAAAAGATTTACCAAACTCAAGATTAAAGATGATGTTTTATTTTGATACAGACTAAAGGGCCGTTCACATTATAACGATAAATATAACGTTAACTATAAAGAAAACTATATAAGCATCCACATAACTTTATGCTAATTCGTGACTCACGCAATACCTTCAATGGCAATAATATTGCACATTTTCTGTGCTATAGACTTGTGCAATTGTTTACATGTCATTAAATGTATAAATATGCTGTCCTTGTTTCATTTACACAGTGGGTATAACCAGCAGATATCTTTAAACAGTTTGTGTAATCTAATATCTTACCTTTTGGTGTTGTTAATGTAGTAAAATAAACGTAGTCAATTTCAAAGCATTAGCGCTAGATACTTTATGTTAAAGACCTCAGCAATGAGTTTCTTCACAGTGTCATCTGTAATGTCAAATGCACATGCACTTGAAGTTCAAATAGATTTGATTGGCTGTCAATGATTTATCATTCATTAGTTGGGAAAAATAAATTTGCCCAGAAAGTGATCCCAACTATATTGTTCATCTTTATTGTTATAGTTGTGGTGTAAACTCTGCTATTCTCTTTAATATGAAAATATTTTTAAAACTATATTTTTATAGTTATCGTTATAATGTGAACGGTCCTTTAAGGGTCTCGATGTATTAATGTATAAGGGAAGCTGGTCTAAATAAGGTGCTATTTAAATATAATGATGTTGTGTCCTTTGTGACAAATTTGATCTAATTTTGTTTAGTCTTGCAGAACCGCTACAACACCTTAAAAACACATTAAATGATCTTAAATACTTTAAAACATCTATAAAATATTAGCAGGAGAGATATACAGTAACAAATCTTGAGATTAAGATTAATACCCATGCTAGTGTAAGTTATTCAATTACAATGCGCTCTTTAAAAAAAAAAACTAAGTAGGCATGTGACAAAATACATCAAAATGTTGGTTAAATGAAAAAAAACAAACCTCCCAAGAATGTGTAATTCAATCATTTCACCATGGTTAAGCACTTAGGGGATCCAGTCTTGAGTAGCTTATTGCTTTGATGGTGTTTTATAAAAAGAAAGCAGTGTTTAATGAAATGTATTAAGAATAATCACAATAAACAACTCCTCTACCAAGTAATACCCAGGTAGCAAACAGACGTTGGCCCAACGTTGGCCCAAGGTTTGGTTTTGTGTTGGGCAAACGTTGGGTGCTGACGTTGGCCCAACTTAATTTTGTCCTTTGGGCAAACGTTGGGCCAACCATGTTATTGGACGGCCAGCAGACCTTCTGCCAACCTAAAAAAAACCTTACCAACCTTCTGCCAACTTAAAAACCACTAAAACAACGTTGGGCCAACGTTAGGCCAACCATGTCATTGGACAGCCAGCTCCCAGCCAACAAAAAAGGTCCCCAGGACGTCCCCCAAACGCTCTCCGCGAACGTCCCACAGACGTCATTGTGTAGGGTACCCGTTACGTCGAGCGGACGTCCGCGACGACGCCTCCGGACTTTCACAGGGACGTTCGCAGGACGTTCAGCAGACTTTTGGGACTTTTAGGGGACGTTCGCCTAAAGTCCTCAGCAAGTCATTTTATTTCCCTGCTAACCAATGAAAACAGACACGAGAAACATTGTATACCACAAAGTACTTTTATTTTAATCCAACAGTTGTAATTATGCTGTGCTCCATGTTTGTGTGTGCGTGCACGGTGCCCGATCTCCCATGCGCGTCAGTCAAACTCGCTTCAGCTGCGTGTGTGTGCGTGTCTCTTGGTGTGTGTCTCTGCGATGTCAATTCTTTCCGCTGTCTTCTAACCTAAAACAACGAAATGAACACATTCAGAAGTTAACTAATTATTTTTGAATATGTTTAAAATGTCTTGCAAAAAATCCCCAGCAAAATGTTTAAAGATAAGGGAGACAGAATTCTATGCTTAAAATAGAAAGCATGCACAACTCTCTTTTACCTAATATTTTATGTTTATGGTATTATTGTTGGTGTGACAGTTCACTCAAAGTAAAGGTGGGTCAATTTGGACATATGCTACCCATTTTAGGTCTAAATGCAAATCAATCTTGATATGAACTTGAAAACCAGCTAAAACCAGCCCAAGCTGGTTGACTGGTTTTAAGCTGGTCTCTCAGCCTGGTATTAGCTGTTCAGGATTGTGTAGCAGGATGTGGGTTTTTTGGCCACTTTATAGCTGCAGGCTAGAAAACCAGCTGACCCACCAGCTTAAACCAGCTTGGCTAAACTGGTTGGCTGGTCTTAGCTGCTTCAATATGGTCCTCCCACCCTGACCAGCTAAGACCAGCTACAAAGTGAACATACACACCTTAGAGAGAGCATATGTCACACAGAGTACAAAAATATTTTACAATTACGTAAAATAATGTAAGTTGTCTTATATATTGATCTTTGATATTATTGTAGGTTTTGTTGTGGGTTCAGGGCATCTTGAAGTACACTATGAATAAGTGTCAGATAAATCTATGGTTCTATTCCAAAGAATCAAACATGTATCTTGTTTTTAAAAATAGACCATTAACTATTAACTTATTTACAACATATTTACTTTCAAATATATATACAAAAACATTTGGGATTCACACAGACTCACTATTATTCATTATTAGTTGCAAGTATGAAACTGAGCTGCTGAAATTCTCCCTGTGTAGCTGTAGCATCCTCCAAGCTGCCTTCCCTCTGAAGACAGATAACAAATCTACAAACAAAAACAATCCATAATTAAACAAGAATAAAAAGTCAGCAGTGACTAGTAATGTTGTTATGACACATACCATCTTTGGAAAGTTAGCTTGGCTTGCTCATTGACTGATGTTTTTCCGACCACTGCTGTGATGTTGTCCTGAATTTAGTCTACTTTCAGAATGATTTTCCAATCCAAGATTTCTTTCTAGGATTTGTTTGGAAACAGTAAAACATTACTAACTACACAAGTACAATAAATGAACAGTAAGTCTGCCTATTAATATTTTAAGATAAAAATAACAAAAAAGTGTACCTGATTCTTCTGAATGGCAGAAATTGACTGGTGTGCTGCAGTTGTGATTGTGAAGGACATGGAACTGTAAACACAACCCAGATTAGAAAAAAATAAAAAAATTGATGATGTAAGTATTGTAGTAAATGTTGTAAAATGTTGAATGCTCTATCATTTTTAAGTCACTTTAGGTGTATGCTAAATGAATAAATAGAAATAATGTAATCATCATTATACTACAAATACTGACTGAGACTAACTTATATGTTTTTAATTCCACAGAAGTATGACTATTTAAATGACTGTTAACATATACCGTATTTTCCGGACTATAAGTCGCACTTTTTTTATAGTTTGGCTGGTCCTGCGACTTATAGTCAGGTGCGACTTATATGTAAAAATTAATTCATACTGACTAACATGAACCAAAAGAAAACATTACACATAGAAACATAGAAAATGTCTACAGCCACGAGAGGGTGCTATATGTTGCTCCTGTAGCCTACCCCTGAAAAAACTGTTAACTGAAACATTAACCTAAAGACAATGGAGAAAGACTTAACAAACAAAATGTCCCCAAAAAGAATAAAAATTTTCTAAATAAATGCGACTTATAGTCCAGTGCGACTTATATATGTTTTTTTCATCTTCATGACACATTTTTTGACTCATGCGACTTATACTCCGGAGCCACTTATAGTCCGGAAAACACGGTAAATGTACTCACAATAAGGTGCCTCAGACAATATCATAGCATCTTTTTGCTTTGATGTACTGGTTGCTCCTCATCTAACTCAGAAAAAAAACAGGAGAAAAATCAGAATGAAATAATAATATGATAGTAAATCATATTGTGACCTTTTAGTTTTACCTGGCTCCTCATCTGAAAAAAAAAATACTAAAAACATTAACATGGACCATGTACACTTTAGTTTAACGTTTAGCATTTAACAATCAAATATTCAACAGTTGGATTTTTTTAAAGTTTTTACTTACACTTGTGCAATTACTGTCAATAATGATTAATTCACATAAAATATGTATAGAAACATGCATTTTTCTTAATCATTCCAACTTTTTGTTTTGTGTACTGACAATGTTGTCTCTGTTGAGTCCTTTTGGCCTGGAATTCTCTCTCTGCAAACAAAAAACAAAAGTATTTTTAAGTTGTCTTTTAACACTTACAATGACTTTCAGTGTGAAGAACCTCACTTTTTTTACAGCGTCAATATTTACAGTCTCAAAATAGAACAACTTTGGTCAATATATATCATATAAACATTGTATGTTTTGCTTGCTATTATTTTTTGAACTTGATTGTTAAAAAAAAGTTTGGTATTACTTTGCATACTTTACCTGTTTGAGAAAATACTCTGAATGCATATTTTGTCCACAGCTGTCTAGAGTGGCACATTGTTCATTTTGGTCTCAATACCCTTCAGACAGAAACAAGTGTCTTATTATTATTATTTTTTTATATATGTAGCTGACCTTGTTTTCGTTTAGCATTTGTATTTTATAAAACATGAACAAAATCTTACCCCATTGTTCAACTCAAACCACAAGGATGGTGCTACCTCAGACTTATTTTGCTCTGTGAAATGGAGCAACATAGCACAGAAAACCTGTAAGTAAAGTCCATATAAATCGGTAAGTTCAGCTTGCAGTACACAAAGGAAATGTACCTTTGTACCAAAATTAATAGAGGACCATTTGCTACATTATCTAACCTTAGGCTGAAAATTGTTTTCCAATGTTTTTTCATGTTGCACTGGAAACATTGTTCTCAAACCAGTATCAATCTTACAAGGCAAGGCAAGTTTATTTGTATAGCACATGTCATACACAGAGGTCATTACAGTATAACATAAGCGGATCTGGTGCTGAACTTACCTTTTTGTAGTACACTACACATTTATCAGTCAGATGTTTAAAGGCTGAGAAAACTAAATAAAGATAAGTTAATATATATACACATCAAATTATGTAAAATAATATAAAAAGGAAGCTGCTTAAATGTTAAAATGTTACCCAGATGTACCCCCAATCCTCGCAGATAATTAAGAGCTTTTTATTATTACAAGAGATTTGATTCAATTTAAGATTTTTATTCAATTAAACTGTATGCTACCATATAAGGGTTTAACCATATACCATATAAAAGCATATAAAGGTTTAAAAATAAAGTTAAAAAATATATTTTTATAGGCTAAATAAATTCAGGCTGATTCATTATGCTGCATAGTTATGAAAAATTAATGAACCACATCTACAAACTTATTTTGGTGATTTAGCCAATTTTTACAATGACTTACAGGGCTATTTTTACTGCCTGTGCCACCGTATTCAATCATACACGTCATTTTACTACAGTACAGTAGGTGGCGGTATATTGTTCGTGTCCGTATGGTCATACGCGGCAAGCAAGTACACACACGACTGAAGTGTCGCTGGAAGACTGCAGGAACAGAAACCCCTGGAAAGGTAGGAGTTTTAATTTAAACTTTAAAATGTGTTTAATCATCACGACAGAAAATGTTTGCTTTGCCATTATTGAAGAATCAATTCAGACAGAATTTCGTGCACGCTCGCCCTCGGTACACATGTAGGCCGTTTCTCAAACGGAAGGCTGCATCCTCCGGAGGTCGCATAGGCAGGCTGTATACGTCACCAAGCCTGGTTTATTAAGTTAACTGAGCATTACATTCGCAAGTCATAAGCATATTACAACAATTTACGATTAACTAAGAATAATAGTCAACTTTATACTTGTTAATATTCTGAAATAAGACACGCGACCTCCAGAGGCTGCAGCCTTCCGCTTGAGTAACGGCCGTATGAGCTCGCGCACTTACCCGCTGCGGATGAATATTAATATAAAACCTTATACATTTACTCTAACATTGAACTAAAGCGAAGCTTACATACGATACCAAAATGTACTAACTTAAATATGGCTAACAAATTTCCTATACAAAGGAAATACAAACCTTATCAAACTGCACACTTGAACCAATATAAATACTGTATATGGTAAAGAAATCTTACCCTGTAACGAAAACTTGACGAAATTACGACCTTATCCAACAATTAACTACAAAATAAATGGGATTTAGTATAAAAAAATTCGAAATTTAAAGGAGTTTTTCCCTCTTTTACCACCGTCTCCGTTGTGTCAGTTGAAGTATGACGTGTGACTCCTCGTGCCAGATAATTCAAATGTTTTTTTTTTTTTTTTTTTTTTTTTTTTTTTTTTTTTTCAGATAATTCAAATGTTGTCACTCGCAATAGATCTATCTGACGTCATTCATAGTGTACTTCAAGATGCCCTGAACCCACAACAAAACCTACAATAATATCAAAGATCAATATATAAGACAACTTACATTATTTTACGTAATAGTAAAATATTTTTGTACTCTGTGTGACCTATGCTCTCTCTAAGGTGTGTGTATGTTCACTTTGTAGCTGGTCTTAGCTGGTCAGGGTGGGAGGACCATCTGGAACCAGCTTAGACCAGCCAACCAGCTTAGCCAAGCTGGTTTAAGCTGGTGGGTCAGCTGGTTTTCTAGCCTAACCAGCTATAAAGTGGCCAAAAAAAAAAACACATCCTGCTAAACAATCCTGAACAGCTAATACCAGGCTGAGAGACCAGCTTAAAACCAGTCAACCAGCTTGGGCTGGTTTTAGCTGGTTTTCAGAATTCATATCGAGATTGATTTGTATTTAGACCTAAAATGGGTAGCATATGTCCAAATTGACCCACCTTTACTTTGAGTGAACTGTCACACCAACAATAATACCAAAAACCTAAAATATTAGGTAAAAGAGAGTTGTGCATGCTTTCTATTTTAAGCATAGAATTCTGTCTCCCTTATCTTTAAATATTTTGCTAGGGATTTTTTGCAAGACATTTTAAACATGTCCAAAAATAATTAGTTAACTTCTGAATGTGTTCATTTCGTTGTTTTGGGTTGGAGGACAGCGGAAGGAGTTGACATCGCAGTAAACCCAGCAGACAGCCAGAGACACACCAAGAGACACGCACACACACGCAGCTGAAGTGAGTTTGACTGACGCGCACGGGAGATCGGGCACGCGCAAGGGAAATCATGCACGTGCACGGAAGGTCGTGCACGCACGCACAAACATGGAGCACAGCATAATTACAACAGTTGGATTAAAATAAAAGTACTTTGTGGTGTACAATGTTTCTCGTGTCTGTTTTCATGTTTTCATTGGTTAGCAGGGAAATAAAATGACGTGCTGAGGACTTTAGGCGAACGTCCCCTAAACGTACCGAAAGTCCGCTGACCGTCCTGCGAACGTCCCTGTGAAAGTCCGGAAGACGTCCTCGCGGACATCCGCTCAACGTAACGGGTACCCTACACAATGACGTCCGGGGTACGTTCGCAGAGGACGTTTAGGGGACGTCCTGGTGACCTTTTTTTGTTAGCTGGGCTGGCTGTCCAATGACATGGTTGGCCCAACGGACAAAATTACGTTGGGCCAAAGTCAGCACCCAACGTTGGCCCAACACAACAACAAACAAACAAACAAACGTCCCTTTAAATTAAGTTATTAAAAAGAGTTTAATTTTAAATTGCACGGGCACAAACTGTTTTAATTTGTAAAGTGATTTGTAAATCACATAAAATATCATCACTGTAAAAACATGTAGGGTTTCTCAAAAATGCGCTTTTGTGTCTGTGCTGTTATTTTCATTGTTGATGCATGTAAACATCAGATCTTGAAGAGATAGTTCGCCCAAAAATGAAAGTTCTGTCATCATTTCCTCGCTCTCGTGTTGTTACAAACCTGCATAAAAGTCTTTGTACTGATGAACACAGGGGAAGATGTTTTGGGGGATGATTGTAGCAAAGCCCATCAGAGGCACCATTGACTAGTATTATTTTGTCCTACTATGTAAGTTAATGGGGCCTCTGATCGGTTGAGTTATAGATTTTCTTCGAAGCATCTTCCTTTGTGAATAAAAAAAATGTATGCAGGTTTGTAACGACATGGGAGTGAATGATGACAGAGTTTTAATTTTTGGGTGAACTATCCCTTTAAAAGTTGCGTTCTAGCAGTTTTAAATGCAAGAACGTGTTAGAATTTAGAAATATTGTTTATGCAATACTGAAAGTGCTCTGTAATGCAAATTGCAAAATTGGTGGTTGTTTTTTTTTTTTTTGGACAAAAGACAAAATACCAATGCTTCAGTTTCTCTTTATTGATGACATGGTACTATTAGCATTTAGAGGAAACTGCAACTGTATGTGTAATATGTAAAATGAAAATGTAATGCTAAAATGAATAAACGTCTTCGGTTGAAAAAAAAACAACAAACGTTGGGCCAACGTCTGTTTGCTACCTGATACTGGCACAGGATAAAGAGATAGGCTGTCATCTTTTCTTTTACAACAATGGAATTAATCTTTTTTTTTTTTTGGCTGATTCTGATGCAATGTTGTATAACTTGACAATTCATCAGGGTATAAGAAGTCTCTTTTCCACGTGTTTACTGGATAGAATGGTAAAACATGAAATGCTTCATGCATATATTTGAGGGAAGTGGTGGGCAATTGCAGCTGACCATACCAACGTTGGCCCAACGTTGTATTTCAGTCAGATAGGTTGGGCCAACGTAACCAACCAATATTGACGTTGGCCCAACGTCTGTTTGCTACCTGGGTATAGTTCATTAGTCTTTTAATGGTTGCTAAGCAACTTTACATTGATAGAATTCACTGGATCAGCTATTTTCCAATGGCTCTGAAAAATACACGCCTCAGCAAGTGAGCTTTTAGAAATGATAATGTCTGGTTTATAAAGCAGATTTATTCATTAAAGAAATGTTTCATTTTAAATGGACCGTTTCAGTTATGATCATCATTACGCTCGCTAATAAGGTAAAAGTTTACTGTTGAATATCAAGTTTGGAAGAGTTTTGGTTCCTTTACCTGCATCTGTCTGTCTGTCTGTCTCTTTGTCTGTCTGTCTGTCGGTCGGTTGGTCTGTCTGGAAGCCAATTCCACTTCACATGCTCTCTATAAAGCTTTGACTTGTGTTATCTTTGCTGAAGCAGACTTCTGCTCTCCCACCCTTTCCCTGGCAAACATCTTTGTGATTGGGACGTACACAAGCCTGGGGAGCTTGACACTCAGTGAACCTTTAAATGCTTTCAAAAACACAGCGATAGTTACTTTGTGTTTAAATACCAAATTGTTCAACAAGCACAATCATATCACATCATTAAACATGATTAAATTGTGTTCTAATAAGATACTGTATGTAAACTGTCAGAAAATAAAACTGTACCTACTGTAGGGCTGTGACGGTGGCATTATTTTTACCACTGCAGTAATGCACCAATTCACTACTGTGGGCGGTGGTGGTACTGTAGTGGTGCGAAGGTGATGTGGTGCGAAAATACACTCACCTAAAGGATTATTAGGAACACCTGTTCAATTTCTCATTAATCTAATCAATCAAATCACAAGGTAGTTGCTTCAATGCATTTAGGGGTGTGGTCCTGGTCAAGACAATCTCATGAACTCCAAACTGAATGTCAGAATGGGAAAGAAAGGTGATTTAAGCAATTTTGAGCGTGGCATGGTTATTGGTCCAAGACCAACTCAGTTACTGGGATTTTCACGCACAACCATTTCTAGGGTTTACAAAGAATGGTGTGAAAAGGAAAAAACATCCAGTATGTGGCAGTCCTGTGGGAGAAAATGTCTTGTTGATGCTAGAGGTCAGAGGAGAATGTGCCGACTGATTCAAGCTGATAGAAGAGCAACTTTGACTGAAATAACCACTCGTTACAACCGAGGTATGCAGCAAAGCATTTGTGAAGCCACAACACGCACAACCTTGAGGCGGATGGGCTACAACAGCAAAAGACCCCACCGGGTACCATTCATCTCCACTACAAATAGGAAAAAGAGGCTACAATTTGCACAAGCTCATCAAAATTGGACAGTTGAAGTCTGGAAAAATGTTGCCTGGTCTGATGAGTCTCGATTTCTGTTCAGACATTCAGATGATAGAGTCAGAATTTGGCGTAAACAGAATAAAAACAAGAATGTCATTTTAATATTTAAAAAATTGTTCTAACCCTAAACCCAAGCGAAAATGGTAAAAAAGCAAAAAAGTTAAGAAACCAATAAATAAAACGACAAAAAAAGATGTGGCGTTTAAGTGAATGGGAAGGACTGGCATATCATATGCACGCCAAAGTGGAATTTGGCGTATGTATTGCACGATTTTCATACTTTGTGCTATTTATACACGACTCTGTGAGCCTGGGTTGAAAATGATATTTAAGACATACCGATGGTAACATGAAAATGTGAACATGAAAACTATTCTCTATAGTTTCTTTATACTTGTATACTACCTAGTTTCCTACATCTTTCTTCTTTTGTGTCATTCTCTTTCTTAAAATCTTTAAGTGACTTTTCAACCAGTTGAGATAAACAGGTTAAATCAAACCACAGTAAAACGGCCTGAAATCCTTCACTTTAATACCTCATTCATTTGTTAGGGGTTATGTGTGCACCATTCGCTTTACTTATTTACATATAGCCCTATATGTCTGCTCATAAAACCCAAATATAGCTTGCTAAAGTCAGGAAAAATAAGCCAATTAGTATTACAGGGCACAAAGAATGAGACATGGGAACTGTGTAAAAATGGGCTACGTCGAATAAACATTAATTCTTTTATATGTTTTGTTCAGTACAGATGACCTAAAAACTATTCACAGTCTATTCAGTTTGCTATATAATGGGTTATTCATTAGTCCACACATTATTTGACCAGGTTACGTGACTGTTTATCACATTCAGAGTTCATTGGGAACACAGCAATCTTGTGTGCTAATATTGTTATATAATGTATTACGAATTGTAATATGTTTTAGAAGATATGAGTGCTAAACAGAAAATACTGTAATAGAGACAATAAGACAGACAGATTTGTTATGTATTGGTGCTCAAAATTGCATAATAAGTTTCAAAAAACACCATATTTGTCCCTTAAGGTTGTCATTGAGAGAGACACAATACATTTCCTAATGTAAAGGCAGATTCTGCAGCCCCAGGCTAAAGATTAAACTTGTTTTAATAAGTTTCTATATCCATATGCTCAGAGTTTCTTCATCAGTCTAATTACTGTCTTCTTCAGAATATACTGCTATGATTAAACATCGACACCACTACCATTTTCCCAACCTGTTATTCTCAATATGAATTTAAACTGTTGGACATATGTTTCAGTTTTATTGCCTCCAGATGGTATGAGATTGTATATCACCAGCGTTTCCTCACAAACATCATCTGTTTAGCTTGCTGCAGGAAGGATCGTGCATTTATGGTGGTGTCTCAAAACTGACTGGCGGTCCCAAAGTTCATGCATATTTGATTGATAAGGAGCTGTTGAAATGATAGCAACACCGACTCATTTACCTCATATAGATTAATGAATTTCTCTCTGGAGGTCACCAGCAGACGTTCCCATTGATGGATGCCTGAAAATTATAAGACTGCTGGTCACATATAACTGACCAAAGACTGAGCACAACTGGGGTCTAATGGTGCATTCACACCAGATACGAATAAAGCGTTAAGGGCGAGTGATTTACATGTTAAGTCAATGCAAAGACGGGATTTTGCGCAAAGACGTTTTGCACGAGATTAAAAATCTTAATTTAACCAATCAGAAGCTTGCTATAGTAGTGACGTGATTATGATGTAGCTAGTGGAAATTCGAAAAAAATCACTGTCGCTGTATATCGACACCCGAAGCTGTATGCCACATTTTCATACTTTTAGAAACAGGAATAAAAAGGATCTTGCTTGTAAGAAAGTGAATGAGTAGTCGGACTGATAAGTTGTAAAAAATGCTCTTTACTCAATTTGAGCTACATATATACATATTGAGACTACAAGCTAGCTAAAGCCGACAAATTAAGCAAATTCGCGTCTGAATTTCATGCGCACATGACACAAATTTTATGCACAAATAACTGTCCAACTATGTGCGAATAGCGTGATTTATTCGTTATTACACATTTCGTTATTTTAAATGAAGACGTGTGGCAAATGCGAAAATACTTCAACTTCAATGCCACGTCAAAAAACGCGTTGGAAAGGAGGAGGAAAGGGTCATATCACAAACAAGATAAATGATCGTATGTCACAGAAAAACTGCTGATTAAGGGGCAAAATGGTCTGTGACTACTGTATTTATTGCAAGCATAAAAATGTAATAGATTTTAAAATAGTATTCTGTGCTAGGCCTGCACAATATTGGGGGAAACTAGCTTTGCAATGTCTTGTTTTTCTGCGATGTATATTTCAATGTGAGAAATACTGAATGACTTCACCAGATGACAGATAAGAGAAATTAACTTCTGCCTTTCATTTTTTTGTATAGCTCACATCTGTGATTTCCTTCTGTCGTCTGAAACCGTCGTTTGTCGTTTTTTAGTGTACCACTGAAAAGGGCACCAAAATAGTGTTTCTTTTTGAAAAAACAAGCTGTGACTTGCAGATGCAGGTATTGCGATGTCGAAGCTGAAACTATATACTGTGTAGCCCTAAACTCTGCTTTTAGGGGGCGTTTACACGACAAAGTGGTTTTGTGTGGTTTGGCTTTTTGTTTACAAGACGACAATGTTCTGAGGTCCTGAATACAAAAACATTTGAAGAAGGGCGTTAAAATGGAAGTTTTTGATAAAGACGCCTTGTCGTCTCCGTGTAAACTACTTAAATGCAAATTTGTGATAATAGTAACTACATGCACATGTGTTAATTCAGTCTTTAGTCAAAACAACAAAGCTGGGCTACAGGACTGCATTTGTGCTGCTTAAGATAGTGAAAATTTACCACATTTTGTCACTTTACAGTTCAGAGTCACTCAATGCTATCGCATGGCAATTTATACTAATTCGTATTTATTCGTATGACCACATTTGTACATTTTTGTACGATTTCCTTTACCTCTGTGACGTTGGGGTTAGCAGTATTTTTTTATGATAATCGAAATTTTTGCACGAGTGACTTCATACGAATTCATATGAATTAGTTGTAAAATATGTATGAATTCTCTTGAGATCAGGCTGGATCACTTACTTTATTGTCTGTCGTAACAAAAGTGTTCGATGCTTTTACTGTCTTGATTTTTACTGTATTTATCGCTCTGTAGATGTATGTGTATGTGCACAGGCATGTAGTGTTTTGTTACAAGAAAACCTCACCATCTATTGGCCTGGCATACATAAAAAACAGCTGATATAGTCGTCTTCACGGATTTGTATAAGGGTCTTTTTGAAAGTGTTGTCATCTGTATGGGAAATTTTTCATGAACGCAAAGGAAAAAAATGTGTGTTTTTGTAAGCATAGTCTAAAAATGCAACACAACTTGCTTATGGTTGTATAATATGTAATGCTATGCAGAAAAGAATTGAGAGAAAGTCAGTTGATACACTCTAAAAATGTCTGGGTTATTTTTTATCCATAATGGGTAAATATTGGACAGAACACGTGTTGGGTTAAAAATGACCCAGTGTTGGGTTGTTGTTATGCAACCATGAGGTATATTAACCCAGCAGTTTGGTTAAAAGAACCCAGCATTGGGTCAATGTTTAACCCAGCACGTGTTCTGTCCAATATTTACCTATTATAGGTCAAAAATAACCCAGACATTTTTAGAGTGTATATTTTTACAAGATTGATGGAAATTATTGACGCCTTTCTCAGCAGAACATTTGACACCTGCTATAATTAAGCCGAGCTATACAGGGTGTTGCTAGGTGGCTCCCGGGAGGTGTTGCTCCTGGGAAGTTTATAAGCTGTTCTTATAAAAAAAAGTGCATCCTATAGTCTCTGTGTTCTTCTGTTAAGTTTATGGTCTCTTTTAAAATGTCATGTCAAAACCACACTTCTGTTAAACAAGAATGAGAATTATGATCAATAAGTGGATTTATACATGTCCTGAAGAAATGTGAATGTAATGCTTGCCATTTTCAAACTAGCTGCATGTGTTATGGACGCTTCGGGTCTGGAGGTCTTTTTAGGTCCAAAGAAATGTATCCAACTCGAAATGACCTGAATCATTTTTTATTCGAACCCGACGTGCATAAGTCTTTTTTTAAAGAAAGACCCGAGACAATCCTGACAAAATTAGACCCGAGTCTGACCCGAACCAGTGGCAATTGTTTTGAAGCGACTGGACTCGAATGTAAATGGCGTCGACGTGTCTGCAGTCTGCAGCCCTGCACCAGTCAGACAGAAATAAAACTCCAGTGGTCTCGCATCCAATTTGGCCCACTGCTCCATTTATTTTCATTTGTTATCTGATGACGACACCAAAGTAACTGATAAAATGTGCAAAATTAATTGACAGGTCTGGCTCAATAAAAATTAACGCCGCCAGCCACACAATGTCACACGCGCTCTTGCTAAACAGAGGGGGGTTATAAAAGGACTTGATGCACACATGCGATATTTTGGCAGTTTGGGTCTTCTCGAACACATTCATTTTAAATGACCCCAGACCCAATGCCACTACTTTTATACCTGACCCGTGTCTGGGGCACACGTGAAACTTATAGACCTGAACCTACTTGGGTTGGACCTCTGGTTTTTGGATCTAAGTTGACCCGTGAAGACGTCTACTGGAGTCTCTCCTTTAATCTAAATGTGACACTTTTAGCAAAAATAATTCTCCCTGTGTCTGGACAATCATTGCTGATGACTTTTAGGGAATACGGTCTAAAGATCTCTACTCTTGCTTTCCTTAATGGATCTGTCCATATAATGTGTCTCTATTCATTGACGTTTGCAGTCTCAGCAGTCTGAAGTCCTGCGCTAATCTGCATCCATGTGATAATGAATCCATACTCATCCTAATTGCTCTCACTTTAGATTCTTTACCAAGAAACATCACAATTGTTCTGCAATCTTCTCTATATAGTCAGACACACAGTAATTGGATTACACAATGAGATCAAATCTATCCCCACTTTCTAGAGAGAGAAACCTTTCTGTGCAAGACTCGGTGCAATGTTCTGCACAAACCTCATAATGACAAATGGAGGGACAAGGAAAGGTAGAAAATAAAGCTGAGGCAGAAGAAGTGGAGGAAGAATGGTGACAGTTGAAGAGAGATGGAACAAGGAACTTTAAATTGGCTCAAGGGCGGAGAAATGGATGCAACGGATTCACAGAAAAAAAACACTTTTATTTGAGAGCAGGGAGATATATAAGGGCATCTCATCTCGAGCTTTCCATTGTGCTCCATTCTAAGTGTTTGTTCTTCTTTTGGCAAGATCAAACCGCAGTTTATTTAGTGTGTATACGTGTGGCGCGCGGGATGAGAAACACGGCGAGGGATTTACACAAGCCATTCTGCCAACGTGCTGATAAGAATATTGTGTGCAGAACGGCTCCAACCACAGAGGATAAAAGTGCAGGAAGAGAAAAACAGACTTAAGAGAGATAAAACTGAGAGATAAAGAACAGGTGAACGCATTGGATACTTGCTGCAGGAAACCTCAGATTCGGTCGCATGTTTGAGTAGATATCGCCGTGTGATTGTTTTTTGAAAACCTCTACCTCTAAATGTGAAACTGTGACCCGTATCACTCCGTTCATGTCGATTGTTAACACAGTAAAGATACAGAGCTCTCAGATGAATGTAAATGTGAACACAGAGATATGTTGTGAACTCGACGTTTGAGATTAATGGGGTCTTTATCTCAAGAAAAATAAATCAGCAGGCAAAAGTCTATATCATCTGAATACTAATGTCTAGGAAAACAATCATTTTATGAAACACAACGACATCACACACTACACATTGATTGCACAATTAAGAAATGAGTATTGCACATTATGATTTTGCAAAGTATTGCACATTAAAATGTTTAGTTCAGCGTTGCACATTATAAATAGTTTGGTGCAGTATTGCACATTCAGCATTGTTAAAGGCAATACTTCATACAGTATTGCACTTCCTGAGTTTTCCAAAGACATTGCATTGTGTATTGCACATTATGAACTTTTTCACAGTTTTGAACATTCATTATTGTTTCTTACATTCTGATTTGTTTAGTGTATTTAGTGCTTTTGGATACACTGTCAGGATTTTTTTTTTAATATGTACCCTAGCTGTCACTGGGGTTGTACCCTTTCAAAATGTACACCTTTGTAGATAAAGAGTTCACAGGGGTGAGCGGGGCACAAACTAACGTGGGGTTAATTGTAACACGGCTACTTTATATTTTTCGACAGGGCCGAGCAATCTGTGCTTTTGGTCTTTTTCTCTTACTATAAGAAGCATTTGTGAAAAGTTTTGATGTGTTTTGGTTAAGATATTGATTCAGTTCCTGAGGTGGGTGTGTAAGTCACCAAATCCAATCTTATATTATTTTAATTACTGTCTTGTTACCTAAAACATAACACCACAGAGGGGTTAGTTGTCAAGCCTCAGGTATATATATATATATATATAAACTTTTATTTAACCAGGTAAAAACTCACTGAGATTAAAAATCTCTTTCACAGGAGTGACCTGGCCAAGATGAGCAGCAGTACAAGTAATTCAGTTACAGACTTACACAATACAAAACAAGTTTAAAACAATTACATATAACAAACAAAGTTTAAAAACAGTAACATTTCACAGAGTCGTCTTCCAGTTGTCAAATAGCTGCTTTAAACTGGTCAATGGAAAGAAGGTTTTGCAACTTCAATTTGGATTGAATAAGATTCCAGTCAAACGTTGCTGCATATGCAAAAGATTTCTTACCCAGTTCAGTTCTAGCTAGACAGTTTTTAGAGCGTAAAGAATATTTTGTGACAGATTTCTGTTGTGTAAAACTGCAAAGGTACAAAGGTAACATCCCCAAGATAGCTTTATAAATAATTAAGTACCAGTGGATTTTTCTCCTACTGGACAGAGAGGGCCAGCCCATGCTTTTATACAAGGTACAATGATGCACAGAAGATTTTCAATTTAGTATAAACTTTAGGGCACCATGATAAACCGCATCTAAGGAAGACAGAATAGAGATTTGAGCAAACTGATATACTACGTCACCATAATCAAGTACCAGGGACGGACTGGGGCTAAAAACAGCCTTAGACTTTCTCCCAAATAGGCCCATCATCCAGCCATTCTCCCCTAGCCGTGCGCAACAGACACGAGGATGTCCTGATACTATGCCATAATACTGTCAGACTATCAGACAAGGTTATTTCATATTTTGTCAATGTCATATTACACTTTAATTTATTTTAAGGCTGTGAAATAATGAAAATGGCGAGGCCCTATTAATTTTGTCTGTAAAGCTTTCACAAACAACCACCAGGCCTTTGCCAATTCCACAATACTAAACACAAATATGAAAGACAAGGAAAAACTGGACTCTGATGGAAAACAGACAGAAAGTGCAAGCTAGGATTTTTAATTAATATTTGGTCAATTATTTAGCCTTCTTTCTTGTATATTGTTAGCACGTTTATAGTGGTAGCATGTGGTAGCATTCAATACCTTAGTCTTCATTCTCGCAGAAAATGTGAGCTCACTACAACCTCCCATATACAATAAAGTCAATGAAAGAAATGAAAACCAATGCAATACCATGAATGTCCACACACAGACTGTTTTTAAATGGGGTTGGATAAATATGTTTTGCTTTGGTGTGTGTGTGTGTGATTTTGGTTAGATGACAGTTGTAGGTTACAGTTTGACAAAAGCGCAATGTTTTGTTTTATTGCGACTGTACACAAACACACACACACACACACACACACACATCACGTCTCTCTCTAACAGTAGTTGCGCATTACGTTATTTTTCACGCGAGTTTTCTTAATTTTTATATTGTGTATATTATATTATAATGTGTCCTGCTACTACTGGCACTTATCTTGCTGATGTGAAGTTAACTCTGTCTGTCCCTCATCATGACCAGGCTGTAGATGCTCAGGCTCGCGAATTCAGGCTCGCATTAAATTCCTGGAATCCGTGGACCAATCACGGCTAGTAGGCCGACTCTTCTTCCTCGTTTTTTTTACACATAGCAGCATATAACTGATCGTATTAGCGCCCCTGCTGTTGACTGTTCATATTGCGTTATTAGACTCTTTTTGTCGACGGCCGGACGACGGCCCTCCGTTGAACGGCCGCTCTGGACTTTTCCAGAATGCACAGATTGCCAATCCATCCCTGTCAAGTACAGATAAAAATGTAGCAGAAGTCAATTTCTTTCACGCATTAAATGACAAACAAAACTTGTTCCTAAAATAAAACCGTAATAAAATAACAGCTTAATTTTCATTTTTTTCTAAAGTTTAATAATATGAGAGCCAAACGATAAAGCATCGTCAACAATGATGCCAAGGTATTTGTACTCTTTAAAAATGTTTTAGTCTAGGACTAGTCTAATCCCTGTCCGGGAAACCGCCCCATAATGTCTAAAGAGAAATCCAATTACCTTCGAGTTTCTTTGAACCCGAGAAAACCATATATTTATCACTATTCAGAACAAGCTTTGAATTGGAAAGCCGTGACTGAATGACATTATAAGCTAACTGAATCTTACACAGAGCTTGCTGTACAGAGGAAGTAATACAGTACATGACAGTTTCATCTGCATAATGGAGATTAACATCTTGTATTGCATGATCAAGACTATTAATATAAATAGTAAACAAAAGGGGCCCCAACACGGATCCTTGGGGAACACCTTTAACAATAACTAAGAAATCATTTTTAAACCAAGAAATGACCTGACTTGATAAAACAACACTTTTCAATCTATACTACAGTATGTCATAGTCCACCGTGTCAAAAACCTTAGATAAATCAATAATAAAAAAGGCAATGATAATGAAATAAAAACTGGAAAATACTATTCATCAAAATGATAACTGTTAATACAATATCAGGGGAAATAAATCAATATTATGATTTTTTTGTGTCTTAATTGTGCAGCCCTTTCAAAAAAATATATATTTATGTGCATTGCTGCATAATACAGGTATGGTTAGATGAAGGCTGATGGATGGATGAATGTGTGGATATCTATTTATTATAGGCTGATATATAAACAATATCCACCTTTAGTATATAGACAGAATTTGATTGAATTATTTGTGTTTAAACTAAATTTTCTAGCAGGTGTTACAACAAACCCTCTGTTTGTTACAACGAACCCTACATATGGGATAACGTTTGCACTCCTGTCACTTTATGTGTAATTGAACGATAATTATATAGATCACAAAAACTAACTTTAAGTGTTCATTTGTAGCAGAGATGTGTGTTGCTTGTGTAAAAAAATATGAATCTAATCTAATCAAAGATACATATACATATCTGTACCTAATGGTACATATTATGACCTTTTCACATTGTATTGCCTCAGTGACAGTTGGGGTATATATTTTGACAAATTTTCTAACAGTGTAGAATCAGTTTGTTCGTATTTGTTTGTAACTGCACCAGTTGACTGACAGCAGTATTTAAATGCATCAGGATCCTTCAAGAAATATAATACCTACTTTTGTAAAAGTGCAATCTGTTCATGTTGTAATTGGTCCTCATTAAGAGTAAAACATGTCCGCACTGCTGCAGAAAGAGTGTTTTTCTAAACAAGTATCTAATTCCCACAGTTAGTACAATTCACTTTCATTTCTGAACAGAATGTTGATTCTGATTAAAACTGATCACGACGTTTATCCTCAAACATTAAACAGTGTTTGAAGCACTAAACCCATTTCTGCTTTCAGGTTTGTAATGAATAAATACAGAGAAGGCTGACGGAAATGACCTTGTGCATTGAAAGCCTTTCTATAGCTTGACAGCTCGCAGATAAACCCATGTGGAAGACATGACGTTATCAAAAGGATGTGCGTCGCTTTCTTTGTAAAGTGGCGGAAGACATTTGCATCTGTATAGACCTTTGCGTAATAGAAAATAACAAAAATGACTGAAAGATCTTGTCTTGCTCTTCCACGTTTGGACAGAAACGCTTTAAATATTCTGATTCATTCGAACTGTCTAGTGTTAATATGTCTCAGCTGACAGGAAAATATTTGCAAAAAAGTTTTCAAATATGCCGGTCAAGTGAAAGAATACAATGATCTGTTTTCAATTTAATGCCAAAGCTTTTAAACACAAACAAAACGTAGAGAAAATGAGTAGGATGCTGCTTGTTAGCCTTTTCTCTTTGACCTGCAAAATGTTTAGTGTTGAATATTTCTATGTTTATATATGGAGCTCAAATACAAAATACGTTAAATGCCAAATGCACGTATTATACGCTAATCAAATACTTTCGCTTCAAATCAGCTTAATCCCAGCCTCAGAGCCAAAGCCTCAGTTCAGCTGGATCTTGCCCGAACAGGATCCAGGACCTGTCTGTGTTCCGGTACCTATTTGCAGGGATCCGCCACCTCACGTGGTATAAAAACAACAAAAACACAATATATTATACGTATATATAAAAATGTACAGGACATTTTATGTAATTTATATTTTTCTTAAGTGAGATTCGGACGTGAGAAGCTCTGTGTATTTATGTCATGACAAAATTAATCTACCCTCTAAAACTTCAAGGGGCAGAATCGTGCACCGTAAAAAAAAAAAAAAAAAAAAAAAAACAGGTACATTTGCTACCCTATCTCACGGCAAATCGTGTTATTGTCACAAAATATTTGATTAATTTATTCATGTTATTTACACGATTTTCAGCTGTTTTTCGTGCCACTGGAGCACGATTGTCTTTTTCATGTCACCCAGCACAAATTTCTATACATAGTTCTTTGTGTCTGTGGCACGGCTTTCTTTATCATGTCATTTTTTTCTCATTGTTTTTTCCTATTTTTAAATCATCGTCGTTTGGGGTTAGATTCAGAACCAAAGCACAGCTCAAGGTTAAACAGTACAGGTGTGGGGTGTTTTCCTTTATGAAAATTAACCATGGTTTTGCTAATAGTAAACGATACACCAAAAAAAAAAAAAACATGGTTACTACACTTTCACCACAAAAAACATGTTTTATTTCATATGGGTTAGACCAGTGGTTCCCAAACTTTTTCAGTGTGCGACCCCCCTTGTAAACGATGCATTCCTTCGCGGCCCCCCAAAGAAAATTTGTGACAAAAACTGTTCTAAATCTCTAAAATTATACAAAAAGTAGAGTTTTGGGTTAGTAGCCTTATTTTTGTAGGTTTAATTATACAGAATTCATGATAAATTAATGTTTTTCATAAAATGTCATAAAACTGGGGCCCCATTGGCACCATCTCGCGGCCCCCAGTTTGAAAACCACTGGGTTAGACAACTAGTTAAGGTAAGCAAGTGCTCGTTTACCTATTAATATAAAAAAACGTTATGTAATTGTGAACTGGGAAGTAGCCTATATACCTGTTGCGAAATGAATTGCTGAGTTTAACAGTGAAGCAAGAGGTTTATGTGGGTTTTTGTGTGTTATAAAGATTAGTGTAGTACAGGGAGTATTTAAAGCCATCTAACCTAAAAAATGCACTTTTAAATGTGTTTCAGAAAATGAGTCTCCAGTGTGTATGCAGAAACATCCTGTAATTATACAAATCTATCCCTTCTTCTTTGTGTAATCTCCTTTAAACCGCAGCAGTCGCACAAAACAGGCTGTTGGGGATCCTCTATCAATGTGATGTCACACTGATTACGCCCCACCCAGAGACACTTGTTTTGATGTAGTCCAAAGCACATGTGTAAGCGCTCTACACCCTACTTTACATAAGAGGAGGGGAACAGAAGCGTTCTTTGCATTTTATGAGACACACAAAACATCGCGTTTTTCATTGCAGCCCAAATGTCCATGTTCAACATCGTAATAAAAGATCTGTGGTGTATTTTGAGCTGAAACTTTAGAGACACATTCTGGGAATACCAGGATTTTTTATATTGCTGAAAACACCTAGGTTAGGGGCCCTTTAAGCACATTTTATGCTGTTTTCAGCACCATTTTTCCAGGACCTGCACCTGCCTCGTCACCCCTCTAATATGCGGTTTGTGTTCCGGCACCTTTTGTTTTACAAATTTAGCACTGCCATTCAGGCAGAGCCATTCAGAAACAATACTTTGTTGCAGAATCTCTTATATGCCAAGCCATTTTTTCAGCAACACCCTCAAAGTGCACAGAGGATGAATGTGAACGTCCGTGAATCACATTCAAACTTGGGTCCCTTGTGAGTACTTGAACATGAATACAACCAGAATGTGGCAGCTACATGCATCACAGCACCCCTGATGTGTGCTTCGCTTTCTTTAATTTTGCATTCTAACTATTATTGTATCATTTGCAATGTTTGTATTTGCATCTTTAGTGACTTTGCAACTGTTGACTATTTTTGCTTTTTTGCATGCACTTAGAGGGTTTTGCAGCAAAAGACAAATTTGTGCAATATGTAAAAAAAAGTAAGCGATGAAAAATGCAGTATGTGTCATCTGAATGATCACTGACTGTATTAATTTTTTGCAATAGTTGTTCCTGACTCTCTGAGCCATTAAACTCTTCATTAATCTTCTCCAGCTCCTGAACAGTCTTGCTTTTCCAGCATTTTGTCATCTGGGAAGCTAATTTTTAGCAAAAGCTGAAATAATTGCATTTTTGTAAAGAACTTTTGTTAAAGATCAGATTCAGAACAATAATCAAAACACAGAGCTTACAATGTTGTTGAATTAGTTAATGCGGAATTACAGATTACTGTAAAAACTGGTCAGGGAAGCGTCATTGGCAGGGAAACTTTTCTCTTAATTGACCAGATAGGCAGTGAAAGAGTTAATGAATTTTCACTGCATTAGGATTGCTAGACGAAGGCTTAATGTACATATTTTGATGAAAAACTCAATTTTGACTAAAATCGACATTTATACTTTACTTTGCCTGTAGCTGAAAATTAAACGGTGCGCATTCAGACTCATTTTGCGATCACGGGTCACAAATTACTTTCAGCTCTCATAAACTGCAGATGAAGAACTTTTATTCCTGTCATTAACATGCATTAATGTGGACGTTACCAGATAATCACTACTATCAAAATTTCATTCAAACGTTTGAGTTGATGGAATGAGCAGCAAGGTTTGGGTGAAAGAAAAGCCATCGGTGTTGACTTCCCCATTCATCAAAGTCTCTCATTAACAGAGACAATATTGATCTGGCACACCGGTGGGAACATCTCTCTCTCTTCTGCAGTCACAGCCTGTGATCTGGACTCAACGTCCGGCACTCGGCCGTAATG
This sequence comes from Misgurnus anguillicaudatus, assembly GCF_027580225.2. NCBI lineage: Eukaryota > Metazoa > Chordata > Actinopteri > Cypriniformes > Cobitidae > Misgurnus > Misgurnus anguillicaudatus. The sequence continues at coordinate 1,185,749 of NC_073358.2, read as the reverse complement.
AGATGCCACATGTAACAGAAGTGAGCGAGAGATCTGGTGAGCTCAGATAAACCTCCTGACTTTAATCATGAGATTATTAGCCGCATGAGCTTGTGTCCTTGTGTAAAGGTTAAATATCACGTCATGCAGCTCAGAGGTGAAAAAGGCCATGCGAGTGAAAAAAAAACGTTCAAGACATTGGCACCATTATGCATTAAAATTCTCTCTTTGCTTCATCTACTGTAATTACTACCTGCTTTTCATGCTATGATAATGATCACTTTCATCAGGTATTCAAACGTAAAGTTAATGCCACTGCTAATGCATCAATGACAAAAGGAAATGTTATTAACTGGAGCATTAAGCCACTTTATTGTTTTGGATTCATGCAATAGAACAATATCTGTTCAATCTGTTAAATGTTTCAGCTTGACAAATGCAGTAAATATATGCATGACAAAGATTGAAAATGTGTGAAAAAAATAAAGTAAGATTGTCAACTGCAAAGGTATTTTCTAGTATTTTACAGGTTAAAAAATATACAGTAGCAGGGCTGCATACAAGATATATATCTACACTGATAGATTTGGTTATTTAAAATTTAGTTTTAGCCATAAATGATGGGTTCTTTCAACCCATGGTTGAGTAAAATATGGACATTTTCTAGGTTCATTTAACCCAACAGTTGGGTTCGCGCCAACCATGGATTAAAAAATAACCCATCACTTTTTTAGTGTGTACTCCAGTAAATGTGTGCTCCTGTGTGCCTTTCAATATACAGAATTTTTTTTGAAAGGGGACATATGATGAAAATCTGACTTTTCCATGTTTAAGTGCTAGAATTGGGTCCTCAGCGCTTCTATCAACCTAGAAACTGTGAAAAAGATCAACCCAGTAACTTGGTTTTGGTAAACCATTCCCTGCAAACATTTGAAAAAATAGGCCATTGAAATGTCATCTTGTGATGCCAAAAGGAGATCTTATTATTATAATATCGAACTGGCCACGATCCAACCACGGTACTGACATTTAGTGAAGAGAGAGAGAGAGAATAAGTGACAACACAATTGAGTTTCAATTTGAACAAACCATCATTATGGCGATAAGTGTTTGCATGATCAGCTCATTTGCATTGACACACCCACAAATGGCAAATTTTTGTTCACACCTAGAAAGTTGCAATTTTAACATGTTATAATAAATGATCTGTTGAGCTAAAACTTCACATACATACTTTGTGGACACCGAAGATTGATTTTACATCTTAAAAAAAGTCTTGTGAAGTGTCCCCTTTAAAACAAACTACATGCTTTTCATGTGTGGTATTTTTTTATAGAATCTGTGCCTTTATTGCTTAGTTATGTTTGTTGTGTCTCATTTGATTCAAAACATCAGATTCATCAGATTCAACGGTTCTTCATCACATCAGACACAGGCTTTTACTTACCCGAGCCAAAGAGTCAGCGGTCATCGACACACTGACGCGTCAACATGCTGACCTGAGCTCTACATGACCTTCAGGTGATTTTTTTTCCAGGCATTTTTTCTCCTCCAGCTGCTCATCTGGGAAATTTCAGGAGGGAAAACAAGATGGCTGTAAGATTTCAAGAATGTTTAAAAGGTCATACATCCAAACAAATGCCAACAGTGCCAAACCTTTTCCCCCCAGAAATAGCTCGCTGGCAAACAAAGACATTTTTATGACGGAAAAGGTTTTAATATGAGTTTGGCCTTTAATTAAATGCTTTGGATTGATTATTTTGCGACGGCTGAATGGGACGAAAGCGTAGCAGCGTTTCCAGCAACAAGAAAGCCTTTTCCAAACAATTTCAACTCTGTCATCCTTAGCAAACTCCAGTTTTTGAATCATCAAGCTATTCAGACGCACTTATATCTGAACATGAAGTAGACACTCGATGGTAAAGTACAGACAGGCTATTTTTTATTTAATGTGCATGTCTCTCTTAAGTGGTTCTGTAGATTTAAAGTGCCTGCAGTCTTATTATTATATTACATTAAAGATATTAAGAAAAATCTATTTAGTTAAAGACACAAATAAGCAGAGAGTCTAAAATGTTTTCGAAAAGTTTCTGACCTTAAAGTTTCTTTAAAGTTTTTGTGTATTTGTTTATTCGATTGTAAATAGTCTCAGCCTCAGACGTCACAACCACGGACCATTGGTTAAACATCTGATGCATACGGCATACTTAACTCATTCCCTGCCAGCCATTTTTTTTGTGATTTTCACAAAAGTTTCATAAAATGCCTTCCAGGATTTTTTTCTTCTAAAAATATACAAACATATCAAATAAAAGAACAGACCCTTTGCTTTCAAACAAACAAAACAAAGCAAAAAAATGTAATTTTATTTATATATGTGCTAATAAACTACTAAACATTTTTTATATGTGCTAATAATAATTGCATTTTTGTAAAGGAAGTTTGATTATCAGAACAATTATCAAAACATACACAGAGTTTAAATAGTTAATAACGTTTTGGTTTCAGTTTTTTAATAAATTGGGTAAGCTATCTAGTGGATAATCGAAGTATTGCTGATTAACATAAAAATTCATCAGGAACATGTTTTTTAATGCAAATGTTTTTTCTTAATTGACAAGAAAACTTGTCAATGGCAAGGAAAGAGTTAACCGAAAACCCTTCAAACTATTGGTAAAATGGGTTGTGGGTAGAAGAGATAGAGCAAACGTCAAAATCTCATACAATTTCTCCAGATGAGTTCTGTTTTTCCTAAACCTAACCATAAACCCAAAATTTTATGGGATTTAGGCAGTAGCTGTATACCATCTAGTCAGAACCGCTGTTTTCATACTAATTCAAGGGTCCCTTGTTTGCCATTGTTGTTATTACGTTTAGAGATGAACTCTTAACAAAACTATTATTGTGGAGACATTTCAACTTCCCTAAACATGACACGACACAAAGTGAAACATGATTAGTTGCAATTTCAAAGCGGCTATGGTTCCCAGACTATACTAGAATTCACATTACTGCCCTTTTATTTGGGCTCTTAGATAATTCTGGACTATTTTGATCTGTATGTCATCTGAAAAGCACTCCATCAAAAGTTCCTTTAGGTTCCTCGGGTGCCTGTGCTAAAATGGCAGCTTTTTTGTTTGCCACAGAACCTTTTGAGTTTGGTGACCCTTGACTTCTGGTTGACAGAAAATGCTTTATAAGTTCTCTAGGCGTGACATTTAATACTGAGGTTAGCACAATGTAAAGGTGCCTTAGTGACTTCAGAGAAAGGTTGATCTCAGTCAAGCATCAAACCGGCCCGCTGCCTTCAGGGTCTCATTTCCTACACCGTACCAACATGAGCTGCTGTGTTTTAACCCACTCAGCTGTTTTTATGTCTATTGATTTACTTCTGATGTATTTTCCCCTTTGTACTTTCACTATGACATGTTACACTTTGGGTATTGTTGGAGAAAGTGACATTAGCACTGATGATACAGTAGTTGTTGGCTGACTGCGGCTAAAACGCTCTACTGTATACTCTCAACACACAAATATGTACAGTATCTGTTGCAGGTAGTACAGTAATTGCACATGGTTGTTTAAACAACGATTGTGTGATGCAAACAAAGCCAAAGGTGGTCCAACGAAATCTTACAGCGTGTGAGTTTGTATTTGTATGATTTAGTTTGAAATCTTTGTAAGCAGCATTACTCCTGTACAGTTTTGTTCATGCATCTTTAGTGCATATATATGTGTGTGTGCTTCAGAGACACTGACTTTCCGACATATCCGCCAGATCTTTTTATGTGGCGTGTTTTGCAGGAGGTAAATGAAGCCTGCAATGCAACATTTCTGAAGTCATAATTCTAGCTCTGGTTGAAGCCTTGAATTAATTCAGGCAGAAAGTCCTGTTGCTTTTCACCAACTTTATGTTAGTAATGGGCTATTTTGTCAACATAATGCAGCAGCAAATGGAGTGCGGTAATGACTGCATTTGCTGATTGAAATGGAAAATGAAAGGTGGATATAGAGGTTCTTTACACAGACCCATTTGAGCTAAAGCCTCACAGCAAATGGGCCGTTCATTCATTTCCCAACACGGATCATCGAGGGCCGGACGGAGGGGACCGGAGACCGTTTCAGCCGCCTGGGCTTTGTTGCGTTTCATTGCTTGTTTCCGTCCTCGTATTTCATTGTTGAACTCTTCTGGGTTTTATTAGCAGGGTTAATTGTTCAACTAAAGTTATGGAAGAGTAAATATTCAATTGCTACTTGATGACAGGAGAAAATAAGAACCGTAGAATCATAACCTCGGATGTAAAGAGCACCATCAATTTCCCTGCTGGTTTGATGGAGCATGTTGGTTACTGATGGTTTCATCATGGGGTTTCTAGCTCACCAAATAAAGCAGGCTGGTTAAGAAATCTGACCAGCATCGGTGATGTCAATTAAACCAGTGATAGGTTTCAACAAATCACAGTTGATTTATAAAATAGAAAAAATACATACACTGCAAAAAATGATTTTTAAGAAAAAAAATCTTAGTATTTTTGTCTTGTTTTCAGCAAAAATATAAAAAAAAACGAAAATGCTTTTTCTTGATAAGCAAAACAACCCAAAACAATAAGTCTAGTTTTTAGTCCAAAAATATCACATTTAAGTGATTTTGTGCATAAAACAAGCTCAAAAATCTGCCAATGGGGTAAGCAAATTTTTCTTAATTTTTTTATTTGTATTTTTTTTTGCTTGTTTTATGCACAAAATCACTTAAATTTGATATTTTAGGTCTAAAAACTAGACTTTTTTTCTTGGGTCGTTTTGCTCATCAAGAAAAAGCATCTTAATTTAAGAACTTTTAGATATTTTTACTGAAAACAAGACAAAATATTTTTTTCTTGAAAATAATTTTTTGCAGTGAAGGCTGCGTCCAAAATCTCTTGGAGGCAGCATTCCAAGGCAGGAAGACATAAAGGCACGTCCGAATCCAATGTTTGTTTTATTTCCTGTCTTCTGAGATACCTTCATCGTCTTCTCCCATAATTCTATACGGGGAATGTGAGTTAAAAATAAAATGGTGGCAAAGACAGCGTCTGGATTACAAATTTAGTGTAAATAAACTTATATTTTAATTTTTTACATCTTTTGGTTGCATTTCTAGTGAGAAGTTTGTATTATAGTCTTCAAATATGGGATTGGTTATCACGAAGATGCTCCATTATGCTGCCTATGACATTACCTTGACATTAAATGTGTCACAGAATATCACTAATGGTAAAAGCAATCTAATGTGACAGATTCAACACAGGTGATTCGAAGGATCTTTTATGTCATTAAAAGTGAAAATATCACACAGTATGATCAGACGTAAACACACTCATGAGAAGAAGTATGAAATAAGCTGACACATGTTACAGGACAGAGAAAGAAATGTGTCTGCTTGTGTTGAACAGGTGTTAATGGATGGCTGGCACACCTCAGACAGCTTGACAAAACTCAAAGCTGAAAATTGCCATTTTCAAAGAACCGAGTGAAGCTGAAAGGTTTGTTTGTGGGCGAGTGGTGTATGTGCGGTTTATAAAAGTGTATTTAATTAAAATCGATTGTTGCGGTGCTGTATGCGCTGCAGGGATATCATCATTTTTGACATAAGGAAATTATTGATGTAAATTTATGAGTTCAGTCATTAAACCAATTCATTGTTATTTGCCCTGAACACACGCTGAATAAGTCACACATCAAGTGTTCAGATCTGTAAATATATGCACAAAATCTCTAAAAATATATATGTTTTACATCAAGAGTAAAGTCAGTGGGTTTAAGATGAGGAGAAATAAGCAATGCAGAGAATCAGGCCATTTTTGAGTGTTTCTTTAAATAATAAGAATGAAAAAGCATCATTTTACATTTACATTCATGCATTTGGAATTTGGCAAGTGCTTCATATCTGTTCTTTATCAATTTGTACCGATTGTCCTTCTCAATATTCTGAATGCATGTTTTCTGGTTAGAATCAAACATTTCTAATTCAGACATTTATGATTCTGTCTGCTGTCTTCTCTCTCTGGACTCATTAAAATTCTGCTCTTAGTTTATTCAAAGTTGCCTTCGCTCTGGGCTGCCGTAGCATCATTATGGAAATTACAAATGGCTCGTCCAATTGGGTTTGCACATTTGCTGAGTGCTTTATTTGATTTCACTTTTATTAGTCCTACAGCAAAATTCATTTTGCCAACAGTAACATGCCAACATGCTGATGAGAAGGAGAGGCGGTGTGTTTGTGTGAATACCAGATTAAGCAATGAAATAACTCATGTCTGACTGATAGATGATGATAATGTTTACCGAGCAGGATGAGTTCATATATATATATGAGAGTAAATAACATGCACTTGCTACAGCATTTAAAAATCAGTCTGTACACTCTTAAAATTAAAGGTGCCATATAGAAGAACATCCAGAGAACATTTCTGTTTCAAGAATGATTCAGGGTAAGAAAAATGATGCGAGGAACTAAAAATGGTTCTTCTATGGCAGGGGTTTTCAAAGCTTTTTGTCAGCTGAACTACCTTGAAATAAATTCCTTACTTGAAGTACCCCCTGAGATTTAAAGTAAATGTGTCAATAATTTAATAGCACCTTTGCATGTTTAATTTCAAAAACATTTATTTTGAATCCATTTGAATGTTTTAATCAGGAGTATTTGGTAATTCTCTCTCATTGCTACATAAAACATATCTGTCCATTTTGCATTTTCTGCTATATTGTAGTGTTGTGTAACGGGCACATGACAGGCCCACATTGGCTCGTGAGAATTCCCGTGGGCTGATCTGTGGGGTTTTTTGGCTGTGAGGGCTGCTGTTGTCATGCCACGGGGTTGAAGGTTGCTGTAAGCTGTCTGCACTCACAGCAGCCCCTTTATGCCCAAGCTGATTGTGTTCCGACAACTTATTGGAATAAATTAAAGAATAATCATTGCATTAGGGTCCATTAACATCTAAAATATAACGCGGTTCGCACTGCTTTCTTTTGCTTTGAAGATCTTGCTGTCTGCATTTGCTACCAGTCCCACTCGCTGTGAGCATGAGTTTTGTTTCAGATGTATCTATATTTTATAATTACACTTGCCGCATGTCTTTATTTAAAAAAAACACTTGATCGCGACTTGATGCAAATGGCTTCTAAAGTAAAATGATCTACACAATGTAATTCTTTAAATTTCAAGTCAATACTGTAGATGAATTGTCCATGAATCATTATTATCGTCTATTGCAAGAGTAACAAAAATCTATTTGACGCAAAACTCAGTTTATTGTAAAAAGTCATTTCATATGAATACGATGAACTTGCAACTGTAACATTTATTTAGCATTTACTCAAAATTTCTAAAAAAAAAAAAAACTTATAAATAGTATAAATAATGTACTGTATAAATAAACCTGCTCAAATTTAAATCAAACCATGGACCCAGTGTTGCCAGACGTATGGTAATCATCGTATTTATACCATAATCTTGACCTCTGTATGGTGTACAAACATCCCATAATGTATGATAATTTCCACATTTTGTGACCTTTCAAATGGTTGTTGTTGCAATCATAGAGCTTCTATACTCATTGATCTATCTGTGGATCCTACATCTACCCTCATAATTGTGAGGAGAAAGCAAATGCATGTAACACATGTCTTCCATCTCTTGGTTTTGGCTAGAAGGGATACAGCCACTGCCTAAATCTTGCGAGATGTTGAGTTTAGGGTTAGGTTTGGGGGTTGGATTAGGAATAAAACAGAACTCATTTGGTGAGATTTCACGTGATTTCGGCGGTTGCTTTTTCCCTTCTAGCCATAACTCCGTCTCTCCTCACATTAAATCTTCTCGGCCAATCATCGATGAGAATGACTTTCTCTTTCATGAGTTAACGATCCTGCCACGGCATTTAGGTCAGTAGTTTCCAGTTAGTTGTTGTGACCTTCCACTAAGTTATTAATCTACACTCTCAGAAATAAAGGTACAAAAGTTGTCACTGGGACAGTACCCTTTCAAAAAGGTACACCTTTGTACCCAAAGAGTACATATTAGTACTTTGAACTGCCAAAATGTACCTTTAAAGGAACATATTTGTACCGAAATGGTACATATTAGGACCTTTTTTAAAGGGTACTGCCCCAGTGACAGCTTGGTACCTTTATTTTTGACAGTGTACTGGGAAATTCTGCAGGCTATCAAAAGTTGTTTGTCTATATAAATAGCTGAATTTTGCATATTTGACTTGTGTACGATAATTTTCTTGCAAATACCATCATTTTAAGCTTCAATCCTTTTCTAATCTAGCAATACTGCATGGACCTTCTTTTATTCATTCTTAGTTGTTCATTCGCGTGAAGGCATTGTTATTTATAGTCAGCATTTATAGTCAGCCCAGCCAAAGGATTAAATTAAACCTCTGATTTTTAAACAGATGTGCAAATGAGCGTTCCGGTACGCTAAAAGCCCGTTCTGGGCGCACGGAGAGGTGGTGGTACGCTCAAGAGCTATTTTTGGAAGTGGCGGTACTGAGTACCGGGGCATTCCGGCCCACTTAAAGCACTGGTAAACATATTAAAGCAAATAAAATGTTATTGTTTTGTTGAACAGCTCGTGTGAATGACAGCGTTAGTGGATTAAAGTTATAAACAGAACGTAAAGAGACTGCAGAAGTCTTGCAGTTTATTTGCCCTCCAGAAGATAAATATACACTACACATTTATTTTATTTTATACAGAAGACATATTTATCAGACTTTTCTCTCAGCTTTAAGTTCCAGTCTGTTAAAACAACCGAAGAATTAACACACAGCCTTCATAACAAAGTGATACTGTATTAAAAAAATACCTGTGATTGTGTGATCTGTGTATCAGATATACAGATTTAGATTATTTATAAAATGCACAATAGTTTATTTTAAGGAATAAAATCCATTCTTTTCCATTGCAAGTTCTCACTTTATAATGATTTTTAATTACTTTTTACTTTAATTGACGATCCACCTGACTGTTTTCATAATATAATTGGTTACCTTGTAAGCAATCATGCAATTTCATTATCCAACTATATTAAGAGAAAATAATTTGAAAAAATCTGAATGTTCTCAATGTTAAGCCATATGAATTCACTTAATGTATACTCTAAAAACAAACGGTGCTATATAGCACCAAAAGTGGTTCTTTGCTCGTAATCATAGAAGAACCGTTTTTAGTGCCATATAGCACCAGTGAAGCACCTGTGTGGAACCATGTAGTGCTATGTAGAACCAAATGTGGTGCTACAGTGGTGCTATATGGCACCTGTGTGGTTCTACACAGGTGCTTCACCGGTGCTCTGTGGCGCTGGACATGGTTCTTCTATGGTTACGATTCAAATCAACAGTTTTGGTGCTATATAGCACCGTTTGTTTTTTTAGAGTGTCGTATGTCTGCTATTTTATATTCAGCTGTGTTTTGTCATCATAAGCTAGATTTTCAGTGAATCTCTTTTAAAACTGTTCACTGTAAACCTCACGCTTTCATGTGTATGAGCTCTAGGGTTAATCATGTATCGGATAACAAGATGAAATTACAGAACCAGGCTGGACTTATAAACTTAACACATGACTTCATAATGTTGAGTCATGACACAGGCCTGTAAAGCCTTAAAGTCTTTCCATGTTTCAGTGCTATAATTGGGTTCTCAGTGCTTCTATTAACCTAAAAAACATGAACACGATCAAACCAGTAACTTACTTTTAATAAACCATTCTCTGCAAGCATGTGAAAATAGGTAATTGAAATGTGGCTCCCCTTGTGATGTCAGAATTAAAATAATACTGCCCCTTAATCTGCACTATCCAACCACCGCACTGACATTTAGTTTTGTTTGTTTTGACATTTGTTTTGTCAGATCAGGAGGACTGTAAGAAAGTCATCGTTTGCATTTCATTCTCACTTGGTCTGCATGGTGTAATGAAACATGTACGGTTGCCAGATCTGCATAACAAAACCAGCCCAATGGCCAATCAAAACTAGCCCAATAATCCTAACCCAAATACCAAATCTTTATTTCCTTAACTTTAGATTGACAGCTGATGAAGATTAGTAAATGCATTAACTAACATGAGCAAGCAATATTATTTTTCAACATGTATTGATTCTTGTTAACGTTAACTTAGTTATTCAAGTACAGTTATTCATGTTCGTTCATGGTGCATTAACTAATGTTAACAGTTATGATGCTTGATTAAATTAATCGATGTTTGTGAAACTAATTGTTAACAAATACAACCTTATTGTAAAGTGAAAGCAACTAATTTAACCCCAGTACAAAAACAAGCAACGGGTAATCTGTGAGAAAACTGCAGACTTGACAATATATGCTGATGACGGGAGATTGTCTGCAAATACATACTGTTGTTTAACAAGCAGGACATCCTATTATTACATTTTATGGTCCTGCACCTTCCACAGAAGATATCCTTAAAATTTAGACCACTTTACCTGATCAGAATATGAAGAGATTTTCAGCAACCAGCATAACAAAAAATGTTTCTGGACAAAATCGCCTAGCCTATCAAACGTTCCTTCAGAACATGAACTTTATATTTGTTTTGCAGACATTAAACTTCTTTTCTGATTGAAATACTTGCCTGTATTTCTTTTTGACATCAGGCCCAGACACAGAACAAGTTGGAAACCCGCTGTCATAACAAAGCCTGCTGACCTCCAACGTCACTGTGGAAAGCTCTTCGGTTTCTGCACCCTGCCAATTTGTTCTGTGTTACATGCAGGCATAAGTGGAACGAAGACCTCTGACCCGTTTCTCTCCTGAGAAGAACATTGAGTTCCCACTCGACTCCAGCAGAAGAAACAACAGGTGATGAACTGCTGCTTATCTGATAAAAGATCCATTTCCTCTCCATCACGCTGATGTCGGTGGGGATGATGAATAATGGAAGAGGTTCGTCATTGTTTATGGTCTGAGAGCTGTGTCTGACTTTAAACTGATTTCTTATTTTAGTCTCTTGTTTATTTCTTTCACACTGTTGCTGAGTAGAAGATAAGAACTCAACTGTGTCATCTTGTGTTTTATATGGGTGGCAGAAGTACGTAGCCTTAAAAAGTACAGTAAATTACACTTTTATTATTTACTCATCTGTGTGTTCTTGTAGACACAAAATTTCTTCGTCTTGTTTTTATCTTGTAACTCTAAGTGAAATTTTCTGGAAGTTCTGTTTATCCGTTCAGTCCTGTCCATCAGACATAATTCAGAAAGTGAGTAATTCCTTAAGTAAATTTGGACAGACGGGTCATTTGTTACCCTCTTGCTCGTCTACTGTTACTCTCCCCTCATGTGGGATCTTTGGGTTCTGTATTATTGTACATGATCCAGAATAATCACAGATCTGAGCATCAGGATTGAGACGGTGACAGATGAGCCAAAGCGACCAATTAGAATCGTCCTCAAGCACGACGTGACACAGCCTCAAACTGCCTCATCCTCATACTGAGATACTGCATCATTACCGAGAGCTTGAGCAGGCTTCATCTGGATTGTGCTTTACTGACCAATGATCTCAGCCCTTACTCAACCATAAATTTAGTTGGATTACTTTATCTGCATTAAAAGGGATTCTTGGTTTTACAGAAAAAAAACATGCAAGATTTTTACACACAGCAAAATCCCCAGTGTTTAATTAACACTGCTTAGTGCAATCTGTGACTTTATCCTCTCTATCGCTGTCTCTGTTTGAAACCTTAAATGGCATTTTACATCTTACATCTTACTTGTAGAGTAACATTGCATTTAAAAACAAAAAAAAGATGTTGGCTTTGTTTACGTTAAAGTCACAATTATGGTGATCAGTGTTTGTTTTATTTTATGATTCTTGATTCTGGCTGCTCTAACTTTGTATGTTTAAAACATGTTTGTCGTGGCAAAAAAGAGACAGTAGTGCAATTGTATGGTGGTGGTTAGGATATAATGTAATATAATGGATATAATGTAAACCAAAACAGATTTATTATTTTAGTGTTTGCTTACTCACGTCAGAAGTATTTTTTCTGTTAATAATGTGATACTAAAGTATGAGATGGCACTCTCATATCAGTTTGTCATTTCGAAGAATTTTGAAACACTGTACAGTAAAAATAACCTTTGTCTTATATGCAGACACACAAATCAGAGTATGAATCTCAACAACAGTGACAATAAAATTAAAAGCTTCATTCTGCAATGCATGCTGGGTATTAACAAATCTCATCCAGAACTCCCAGAATGCACTGCGGAATGAAAAAATCATGAACATTTTGATTATTTTCTTTGTCACCAATGTTGATATTCATACTTTGAGTCTTGATGTTTGTGTGCTTAAATTACACCATGGATATTTTTAAATATACTTTGTTTCAAAATCCTCAGAATGACGAACTGCTATAAGAGTGTTGGGTCTCATACTGTAGCATCACATTACTGTGAGAAAAGATACTTCTGATGAGTAAGCACATACTAAATTAATAAATCAATTTTCTAGATAATGGTGTTTGACATTATGTATCAACCATCATAATAGAATTGCAACATAGTGTCTTTTTGGCCATAACAAATATGCTTTAAACACAAGAAGTTACAGTATAGCAACCAGAAAAAACTAACAAGCCAAAAATTGAAGAGTCAAGAGTCAAACTAAAACAAACACTGATCACCATACCAATGACTTTAAATAAAACAGAGCCAACATCTATAACTTTACATGTAAGAGATGTAGAAATGCAATTTTAGCTTTCAAACAGAGATGGTGATAGAGAGGATAAAGTCAGAGATTGCAGAGATTGTTCATTTATCTATCCCCAGTCATTGGCAGCGTTTCCTGATGGCCTTTTTTTCTCGCACAGTTAAAAATTCGCAGACCTACATCGAATGCAAGTGTCACGGTACAATGCAGTTATAATTGTTTCTTAACTGAACTACACAGGTTAACTGAATTACTGTAGTTCATTAAAGCTACAGACCAACAAAAGCACTGCAAAGTCTGATATTACAAATGTAATTGTCATTAATGTTATCATGCATTGTAAAAAAATGCAGCATTTTGTCAACTTTTTATGTTACATTAACTTAACAAATTAAGTTAAACAAAATTGGTTTTATGTCAACTTTTCACATGTCAAAACTTAAAATAGTTTGTTAAATTGACTTGCAAAACCAAGTTGTTTTTAACTTCATGCTGCTTTTTTACAGCAAGTGTCACACCTCGTGGACCATTAAAACACACTGTACATATTTCCAAACATCTTTATGGACAGGTTTATCTAAAACCAGCTGAACAGCAATGAAATTCCATCTAGCTGTCACTGAGGCAGTCAGATGTGTATACATTTGATACCAATATGTACAGTACCTCTAAGCTACTAATATGAACTCTATAGGTGCAAATTGACGTTTTAAGGGTACCACCACAATGACAGCTAGGGACCATTTTAGACCATTTTTATGACACCTTTTCTGCGCATTTTACAGACATATCTTTGGAAACAAAACTTTATTTCGAGGCAGACCATGGCACGGCTTGTCTCCCAGGAGTTGCATTGAAGCCAGCCAATCAGATTAACACTGATGATTTAAAACAGCTACTGACAGTTTATGTAACATATAAAAAACTCCAAAAACAAACTTTTGGTGGTCTGTGAGGATCTTGACTTTAGTTATCACACTGAAATGCGATAGGGTGATGCGATTTGTATAGGTGGTTTCACAGACAGGGATTAGTTTAAGACAGGACTAAACCTTAGTTTAATTAGGAAATACAACTAGTTTTTACAAACATGCCTTACTAAAACATTACTTGTGTGCATTTTGAGGCAAAATAAAGGACACTGATGTATTTTAAGATATGTCAGTGTAAGTTGTTTTCAGTTTGGACAACTCATACATTTATTTTAGTCTAGGACTAGTCTAATCCCTGTCCTGGAAACTGCCCCTTAAAGTTTCCTTTATTCTTTGCAGATGAAAATAAATGAGTGATGAGTTTGTTGAATTGATCGTGCATGACTTATTGAACTCATCGATCAGTTCAGTTCACTAATGAAGCATGCAGTGATTTATTCACAGTTTATCTGTCGATTTTTCCCTGTGAAGATAGAGAAATCTATCATTGTTTTCTCCACACATGGACTATGATCATCATGGCTAATAAACTAGTTATTCAAACCTCAGGAGTTTGTATTATTATCATCACTATTTTAAGCTACAGTAAATGAAAGCGAACAGGTGACCTGTCTGTTACAGAATGATGATCATGCATTTTAACCACACTCTCAAAAAAAGTACCATTTTGGTACCTTTGAATTTAACTAGTCATTTATTTGTCAAGTTTCTTTATCACACTTAATTTGCCTTTTAACGTCACTAAACTTTAATTTCAATAGACGGACTGCAAGGTCATCCATCCAACATTTGAAATGCATTATACACTGTAAAAAATTTTTTAGTAAAATTTAGTAAAAATTTTTACTGGCAACATTTTGTTAAAAGTTAAATTAAACATTAAACATTTACAAGTCTTTGTCTTTACAGAGTAAAACTAAAAAAACAGCATCAAGCAAAACATTCTGGGAAACAAAATCTGAAGCAAAAAACAGAAAAGGTTGATGATGATTTCTGGTTCCCAGAATGCTTTGCATGAGGCTATTATTGTATAGTTTTATTCTGTAGAGATAAAGACTTGTTAATATTTAAAATTTATTTAACTTTGAACAAACTCTTGCCAGTAAATAACATAAATTTAAATCTACAGTAAATTACCGGCAACCCAGCTGCAATAACATTGTAATTTCTACAGATTTTTTTTACAGTGTAGCGCATCACTACCGATGAATTATTGTGTTAAGAAATGACTCCTATAGCTATAAACAGCGTGGGTTGGAGAAGATGAGCGTTTACAGAAATGAAACTCTGCATTTATAAACCCAAACGTCTTCTGTGCTCTTTCTCATGGTTGTGTTTCGCCCATCAAAACTTTTGGCTAATTAATGTACTATACCATATAAACTTATAAAGGCTTACTAGGTTTTTTATTCAAAATTAATAGCAATTTCTTCAGCTAATAGCTTTGAATGAGTTGTCGGTGCCCAAGGTTAGTCATTCTCTTGCCGAGTTTTCATGAGTCTAATGTGTATTGAGCACCTTTCATAAGAGCCTCTGTGAGCCCAGGGCCAATTAAAGACTTCAACTGAACGAATCGGACCATTATCTCGGCTTTATCTTCTGCTCTTTGGTGCTGAGAGGCATTTCTCAACATTAAGAAAAAAAAACTCGTTACTGCAAATCTAATTGTCTTCTGTGTGGCTTAACCTTACATCCAGCATTTATTCACGTAACACACAGTACTTGGTTGTATAATGTACAAAAAAGCAGAAAAGACCTTGTGCCCTTGCTATCCATATGAAACCAGCTAAACTAGACGGATATAATCTCCAAGTTTGACCAGAGCAACTAAACAGACTGTCAGACCTTTCACAACAACCAGAGTAACAGTGTGCTGCTATCATATAAAGAGTTATAATGATGGATAGATATTTCTTCTTTGTGAAGGTGAAATGCAAAAATAGTTCATATACAGTATAATGTTAGAGAGCGATACAGCCCTGTAATTGAATGCATTTACATGCACAGTCTTACCGATTATGCTTAATAAACTGATAACATATTAACCACGTAAGCAAAACCAATCGGCACGGGTAGTTTTTTGCTCATAACCCGGATTTCGCCTTGCATGTAAACACCCTAATTGTTTTGTTCATGTGCGCATGTGTCTATAGTGTGTGAAAGATTTCTATAATAAGCTGATTTTTAATAGTTATCCACTTATTTCTGTGCATGTTAAAAGCACTCAACGATCATGTGGTTACTATGGCAACACTGAAACTCTGACCGTAGTTAAATGTAACCTGAGTCATGGTTTTAGTCATCGTAACTCAATTCTGCCAACAAAATGTGAATTTTTACAATTGCTTTCATGGTGTGATATAAAAGATAAATGTAAACTACAATAATATAATCTAGAAGCATTATTATTTTATTTTATCAGGGATGGAAGAAAAGCACATCAAAATATATAGATTAGAAGTATATGATTTTACCCACATAAATAAATAGATAATCAAATTTGTTTATAAAGTACTTTATTACAATTTATGTTGTTTTAAATCAGATTTGCATGAAAAAAATTAATGTAAATATTAATTACTAAATATTAAATTATACCGGTAAACAGAGATGGAAATAAATTTGATGTGTGGATATATTTAATAAAATAGTTTTAAACTAAATTCAGATTTAGTTTTTTAGTTGTCTTAACAGATGCACGCACAATAATTTTGCATAGCATTGAGTGTTACAGTCTCGTCTTTGGAAATTATTTTTTTTCTCATGTTTCAGTTAGTCTTCATTGTCTGAACCTGTATCTCGTTCATCATCATCATTGTTTTCACCTGTGCCCTGCCTTGTTTCTAGTCTTTGACTACATTTAGCGGCTATTTTCATAAACGGACATTTCAAAATAACTTCGTTAACATATGTCAGTTTTCAAAAAAGTGTTAATTGACACGTACCCGTGCATATATGCCGTCAAGAGCATGCCAAACTTCTAGGTGGCGGTGTAACGAGAAGCTCAAGCACACGTAAGCCAATCAGAATCCTGAAAACAGCAACGAATCACTTCCTGTTCCTCTTTTGAACAAGGTTGCACTTTTGGCGTAGGTGCGAGCTCTGGCACATACTGTAATGTTGGCTGCCTAAACATTCGTTTGTCTCAGTTTACATGCAACCGTGCAACCGAAGATTTTCCAAATCTCCCAATCTTGGACGGAGTTTTTAAAAAGAATCGGATTCAGAGAAGTTCTTCGTTTGTGTGTAAACGAAGGACACAAACGAAGGGAAATGTCTCAATTTGTACGTATAAACAGGGCCTTTGTCTGATTTCATTTGATGTAAATGTATGTTTCATCCTTGTTTTATGAAAGGTCCATGTTTACTGTTATTCATCGTCATCCTCATCACTATGCACTCAGTGTTTTTTACATCTGATATACAGTCATGTGTTTTATTCCTTATAAAGTTACTGTAAACTGTCCATATTCGCTTCATTTCTAACACATTTACATATTCACAGTAACTCGAATTTGAATTTCTTTTCACAGATTTGTGCTGATGGTCTCTGATGCTGAAGTTCTTTTAGTTTCAGAGAGAAACTTTGATTTAAAGCTGTTTGTTGTAAAGAACATTATTTGGGAAAGCACATGGGACACATCTGGCTCCATTCATACTATATTAACTATTGGAAAGACTTCAGATTGTTGTATTACAGCGTAACATACTGAGTTGAAGAGTTATGTTTCATTTAGTGAGTGGTATTGAGTTAATGCTCTGTAATGTCCTTTAGCTAGAAAACCTGTTTACTGGTTGAGAAAAAATGTATTGAGGACTGAGGGGAGAAGTTTTTGAAAGCTTGCAAACAAAAAATGAACATTGTTACAGTGCTTTCTTTCTTGGAAATGTAATACTGTAAAAGCACTCTTCTTCTTTTATGTGCACTGGAGACATTATAACACAGATTTGTACTGTGGACTCGCTCCTGTAGAGATACAAACTCAAACACTAATAAAACATCTTCTGCCTGGATCTCACATAATCCTGTAAACTTTAAGAGCTGCTTTACTTGTGTTTGCCAAAACTCTGCGGGACCATTTTTCCACAATTAACAGGGAGTTTTGATGATCACAAGGCCTTATTTCATTCAAGATGTCATTCTTGTGAATTTTGTGGTTAAATGGTGTAGGAAAAGAGCTACTGTTTGATTCTTTATAAAATATGTCTAGATGGGATAATGACAATCATTTTGGCTAAACTACTGTTTTAAAGGTGCCAAAGAATGCATTGTTATAATCTGTTAAACTGTTCTCTGATATCTACATAGAATGTTTGTCACTTTAAATGATCCAGAGTCAGTTTTTCATGTCCATTCACAACCCTAGGATTTGCCTTTACAATGAAATGGTCTATTATGACTTTATTTGAAAGGTTATGTCCTTCAGTAGCTCTGTGTGTGTATGTAAACAGATCTTATGTTTGAGTCTGTATCAGATTTTGAGGAATAATTAATTGTTTGGAGATTGTTAATGGACGTTTCTGAGTGATAAGTTTGTGTTTTTTCAGTATGGACCTGCAAAACTTAACTTTAACGTCCATAGTAGAACTTCAGCCTAAACGTTAGCATATAGCATTAACTAGCATATAGCATTAACTCAGCGTTTTTAGTATTGTAACAACATTGTAATTAATTGAATGTATAATTTAATGTCGGGGGTACATCTCGACTGTAACTTCACAGTTGGTGTTATGTTGTGATTGGTCTGTTTCCAGCAGTCGGTCTTTTGCATGCATGAGGTTTACATAAGAAGGAGAAAACAATTGTGTTTGAGGCTCATGATATGTCATTACCATTTACAGAGTTCTTATTATTCCTCTATGCCTACATCAATACAGATTTACATTCTACAGCACCTTTAATCTTATAGAAGAACAACTGTTAAGCAATGATTATGTAACAAAATGGTTAACAAAACACATTATTTTCCACATAATGTACATTTGTGTATCTCCAGATTTCACTCTCCTCCTGAAACTCACGGATTTGAAAAGCGCTGTGTCCCTAATTGGCCAGCTAATCTGTACGTTGTGATTGGCCTGAATACCTCTGACTTTAGCAGGAAACGTGACTCTCCTTACCATGTTTGAAAGATTCACTCACAATGCAATGCAAACAAGAGTTAACTTACAGGCTGTGAGTCCGATGGGGGTCTTTACAATCCCAGGAAGTAAACTGTTACCTACAATCCGTGTGTTTGTTGTAGTCCAAGAAAAGAGATTTACTGTATAGGGCTTATTCGCAAACACCGGAAGTCGCTAGCCGCGGCCATCTTGTTGACATGACATCTGTCCTGCCCCTAGCCGCACATAGATTTGAGTCGAGGGGAGCAGTAGCCTAATGGCCCAATCTCGTCTGTATTAAGAGAAGATGAGCTTGATTATTGTGGAACAATATCAAATAGACCCAATAGCCTTAAGTAAAGATCCGTCCTTATTGCCAGCCGTAACTTATCCGGATATTTATAACTATATCGTTCATACAGTATCCGCATTCATCATACAAGCACTGAAGCGCTGTTCACATTATAACGATAACGATAACTATATCATTGTCCACATCACCAAACAATACGTTTATGCTAATTCGCTCACGGCACTCGCGCAAATCACTTGCCTTTAATATTGCTTGTAATAACAACTTTTGCAGATGTCCTCAACACGCTGCACTTCGCGTAACCCTAAACAGTGAATCTAATAGTTTGTGTAATCTTACCTTTTGGCATAACAGTTAGTTAATGTAATAGATTAAAGCATTACGTAGTCAATTTTCACAGCAACTGGAGGTAATCTAATGTTATAGACCTCAGCAATGAGCTTCACTGTCATTTTAAGTGGCCGTGCCCTTGAAGTTCAAATAGATTTTAATGCTATCAATGGTTTATCCTTCATCAGGTGGGAAAAATCGCTCAGAAAGTGATCCCAATGATGTCGTTCATTGTATCTGTATCGTTATAGTTTTGGTGTGAGCTCCGCTATTCTGTTTAATATAAAACGATTTTCAAAACTATGTGAACGGCCCTTAATTCCCTACCTAGTATCAATGCCAGACCTATTATTATGTTCATATAGTTATTAATACTAATTTAATAACACTCTCAATTTATGGCAGCTTATTTGAAAGAGCAGTTTCAGCCACTGCTTACAGCTAACCATATGTGATCAAATGATGGGGACAGACTTTGCTGTGAGCATATATCCCTAACGTTACCTGGGGTAAAATGATGGGGGCAGACTTTGCTGTTGGGAGTCTCTCCTTCGCTGGTTCAACTCCTCTCCTTTCATGTTTTCTGACAGTCGGTATCGCATAAAAAGTAATTCCGGGGTCTTTTTGCTGTTGTTAGAACATCCGTGTATTACACCACACACCATCGCGTGGTTTTAAAAAAAATTACACCGATAATACCATGCATAATACCCACGCTGCCTCGCTTGTCAATTGACAGACTGACAGTTTTATGTCAACAATATGGCCGCCGCGAACATTGATGACGTAGATCGAATAAGCCCTATGTATGTTGGAGACAATAACTTGCTTCATCGTTTACTTTGGGGTTTGCATATCATTAACATGAACTAATACACACCTAGACACCAAAGGAAATGTAAAAACTTGAATCGAACTATAGGTGCCTTTTAAATCAATGACACTATTTCACAGTTTTAGGTTGTTTGGCTATTGCAGGAGATGTTACATTTGATCATCTTCGGTGTCGTCACTTTTCATCTAGAATTTGCATGATGAACTTGTAACATCGGGGTTAGGGTATTGTTATTGGTTTTATTTTACATCTTTGCACAATTAACTTTGTATGAATTCATATAAATTAGCCAACTTGTAAATTATGTACAAATTCTTGTGAGATCAGGTTGTCTATTCTGTGATCTTGACTCTTCATTTTATTAGAAACTTTATAAATTTGACACTTGACAAATAAATCATTCATCATGCCTTTTGTCAATGTATTCTTCTCAATTCACTGAGCACAACATGCAGGCCCAGCTGTGTAAAGTTCATGTTTATGAGCAGCCACAGAGTCAAAGCACCACATGCTCATGGCACTCAGATTATAGATGCATGAGAAACCTGAGTCAGCTGTCAGCTGGATGTTAAAGATCAGCCTGAACCCTTTCATGCTGATACAGACGGCTGGAAGTATATGACTGAGAGACTTGACTCTCAACAATACAGATTATATATCCTACATTCTCATTGAAACACAGACACAGTCCTGATCCCTGACCTCCATACAGAGAGAAGCTCCAAACATCATCAAAGTCAAATCTCAAGATTTCTTCAAAAGCGTCCCGGACTCTGCAGCCAGCAAGGTCACAGCAGGTTCAAGAGTTTGATGTACTGATGTGTGATTTTTTTCAGAAACACTGACATATTTCATAGCTAAATCAGATTCATAATGGAAACTTTGTCATTGCACTAATGGCATAATTTTAATACAAAGTAATATTCTAGAAACACCTTTGTTTTGAAATGCAGACATTTACTTCAAGACCGTGAATATACAATCTAGAAAATATTGGGTTGTTTCAACCCATAGTTGGGTAAAATATGGAAATTTTCTAGGTTGGATGAGTTTGTCCTTGCAAAAAAAAAAAAACATGGTTAAAACCATGCTTATCACAAAATTACCATGGTTTTGCTACTAAACCATGGTTAAACAATGTTTTTATCCTCAGGGCATGCTCACATGAAGCGTAGTGGGCTTGAACCAAACCGTGCCCGGAAACGGCACAGAGGGTTTGGGGGCTTTGGGGACCCAGTTCAGCAGATCCATGGCAGTCGGTTTGGATAGTGTGAGCATGCTCTTAGTGTGTGGCCATTGAATTCCAATAATATTAACACAGAAAAAACGATGGCATATTGAAGTTGAGGAGAGTTTGCCCCCCAATGTTCCTTAAAGTAAGCCCAACGTAAGAAAATATTCAAGTGAAACCTGTTGCAAAATAATTTTTATTGTTTACAATTGTTGTGACTGAGCACATATACCAGTGGCTCATAAGTCAGAATGTGTTGGACAATTACTATTTGTCCACTACAAGCAAAATAGCAAAGAATATGCTTGTCAAGTTTGAAAATTCTACAAATAAAAAATAGTCCTCATGAATTGTTTTTATTTACCCACATTGATTTGTTATTGTGTGTGATCTGTTCTCTTTATCCTGAAAGAATGTGTTTGACAAAAGATGAATAGTTAATGCAGCCGTTGGCATCTTCCTGTCCGGCCATCAGCCGATCCACCTCATCTTCTGTCATCCGTTCACCCAGCGTGGCCAGAACGTGACGTAACTCCGCTCCCATGATGGTGCCGTTTCCCTCCTTATCAAAAACTCTTAGTCCTTCCACAAAATCCTCAAAGGTGCCCTGATCTTTTGAGCGAGCGATGTGCTGCAGCATCGGCAAGAAGGTCTCAAAGTCCACCATCTTGGTGTTCATTTCCTCCGGTCTGGGTTTTCCCAAGACCTTCAGGACATCTGCGTTGGTCGGGTTATGGCCCAGAGCTCGCATCACATCTCCGCACTGAGCGAACGTGATCTTCATTTCATTTTTAGGCGTGCGGTCGAAGAGCTGGAAAGCCTCTTTAAAGTCTTCGATCTGATCGGCGGTGAACTCCACCTTGATGGCCTTGGGATCAAACGGAGGCTCTTTTGGGACTTCGGGTTCTGGAGGCGGAGCCGGTTTGGTTGCAGGAGCTGCTTCCTTCTTGGCCTCCGGCTTCTTTGGCTCTGGCTTCTTAGGTTCCGGCTTCTTAGGCTCCGGCTTCTTCACCTCAACTTTCTTTGGGGCCATGGTCCCGATGAAGAGCAGAAGATGTTGGAAACGGTGGCTGGATGAGATGGAGCTGCTGTCTGCTAAAGCTTTTATATCATTTGACTCCAGGGAGGAGAGATCAGTCTGACATGCATGTCCTGTAACACACTATAAAAGGAAGAAATCCAAAATAGACCTGGGCAGCAATTGCACCAACAATACGCTTTTGTTCAGCTGCTATAGATGGTGACAGAGAGAGAGACTCCTGTCAAAACGTTTGCTACTGCTCTGGGCTTACATTCATTCATGAGCACGGCTTTCATTATCAACAAAGAGTCCTCTTTAGTTTGTGCTTGCGTGTCTTAAACATCAGATTCCTGTCAAAACTTCTCATCTGCTTCATAACAGCATTAGATGACTTGTTTAGAAAGCAGGCAATAAGCAAAACAAACCATACAAACGTGTACAGATGCAACATTTGTCTCGTACCTGCTCTTAAACAACTCATTGTGTGCTTCAGAATATATTTTGACACTAATTATGTGCATACTATATGGTTACCTGTGCTTTTTCATCCGAGGATCACATCCATACTAAATATAACTGTGGATAAAGTTGGATTTTGAGCGGGGTGACAGCTGGACTTTCACAGTAAAGCTATTTCAGACCGGAGACATGAGGAGTTACCCATCAGCACCTGCTATGACACAACTATTCATCTCCATTCATCTCAACAGAGAATCCCATTTGCATAGTACAGTATGTCATACTGATAATCTGACACCTTTTACCGGAGTCATCCTTCTCCTTATTGAGATAAACTTATCGAGTAGTTGTCATCTGCTTTTGCTATTGCATGTAAAGTCAAGACCCAACATGGTACCAAAGCAATGTGTTAAAAATATTCTGGTTCTTTTTAACTCACAAAGCATTCTAGTTTAATTTCAGCATTTTGTGAATGTAAATATGAACCATTGGCTATCTTATTGTTTTAAGATCATTATGGCTCAGCTTGATGACTACTAAATCTAATTCACACAGCACTTTGGTCACAGAAAATACCCATAACATCTGAGAGGCTTTTGTGTATTTTGGGATCGCTCCCGTAAAGAGGACCTAGTAACATTCCCATAACATTCCCGGAAAGCCATCTGTGTAAACAAGACGCAGAAACAATGTCGTAAGCGGCGTGCCATAGTGAGGACGTGCGTGCCATCGCAACAACAAGTTCAGATCTTTAAAAACGTCATGGCTTTACGGGATCTTTACAGTATGTGAACGCACACACAGATTCCAGAAAACCATTGGCAGTGTGAATAAACCAAAAATCAAACGATCCTGGACAAATCCCAGATCCATTTTTCATAATGTCTGTTTGAAAAGGGCTCTATTGTCTGTATTAGTGAAGTGACAACGCAATTTCTGTCCAAATGCTTTAGAATTTGATTCAAAAGGGACATATCATGAAAATCTGACTTTTTCCATGTTTAAGTGCTATAATTGGGTCCCCAGTGCCTCTAGAAAATGTGAGCAAGATCAACCCAGTAACTTAGTTTTGGTAAACCGTTCTCTGCAAGCATGTGAAAATAGCTCATTGAAATTTGGCTCCATTGTTATAATAATTCGCCCCTTAGCTACGGCACTGCCATTTAGTGCAGAGAGAGAAAAAGAGAGAAAATAATTGACGGCACAATTGAGTTTCAATTTCCACAAACCACCATTATTGCAATCAGTGTTTGCATTTCATTAGCTCATTTGCATTTTAAAGGACACATTTTTGCTCACACCTATAAAGTGGCAATTTTAATGTGCTATTATAAATTATCGGTGGGGTATTTTAACCTAAATCTTTTTGGGGTTTTTTACATCATAAAAATGTCTGGTGAAATGTCCCTTTTAATTCAGAGAGTTTGATGTTAGCAACACAACACATGGGATGTCTACTATGTTTTTTAGCCCCTTCTTCAGACATCTGATATCCTCCAAGCAGTAGGACTGAGAAAAAAACTACATTTGTTTTTCTGTCTTAAACCCCATTTGATCATCAGGTACCATCTGCATTCCTGTGCTCACTGAGGTGATCAAAGACTATTGCCTGAGATTGTTTATCCAGTACAGTAGTGGTTAAATGTGGTCGTCTGATTGGTCAGTCAGATTATATCAAGTTGGGTCTAGGTAAGGAAAGGATAAAAAGGGAATGTTGAAAATGCGTTGTCTCTTCTTCTTCTCCTCCGGGTTTCTCTGGTTGAGTTCTTGTCTTGGATTCTGCTCATTTTTTGTGCTTTTCTTTTTTACCTGAGCTCTGGGGTTCATCAGCAACCTGTTCTCAATGGTGCCTCTCTTTCTTCTACACTTTCTTTTTTATCTTTTATTCTTTATGTCTCGGGTAATATCTCATACACATTGGAAACAGTTAATTATACATGTATTATTTACCATTTCATGCATTTACAGTATAGTGGAACAATTTCAATTGTAAACCTACTGTAAGTCAGTACTATTATTAAACCTTTTCATTTATAAATGTGTTGTTAGTATTATTAATTGTATAATTTTGTATATTTTTTTGTATTATTTTGTAATAAGTTTAATTTTATGCATTTTGCATGTGTATTTGAATTGTTTCCTATACTGTAGATGTTTTCATCTGATGCACGTGCGGTGACGCGATTAAGCATCTGGCCTGAACTTTACTTCCGGTTTCAGTTTTTTTAATTGTCTGACTAGTTGCTAAAACTGAACTCTTAAACAAATACCTTGTCGAAAATAACAAATGTTTTGGTTAGGTAATCTACGTGTTGTTTATTTTCCTTTGTTATATAAATCAACTACTTTAAAAGGACTTTTTACATGTTAGTTACATGTTGACCATGAAAGACGCTTGTTTATGTTGTTACTACTGAAACCGTCTATACAATTCTTTTTTTTTGTCTTCGTGTCTTCTCTAATCCATGTTTGTTTGGTATACATGAATGGCTTGTGAATCCATCAAATGATGCATAAAATAAATTATTAGTTAATGAGTTAAAATCTGTACTGGACCAAAAGCAGTCTGTTTCATTGTAACGTTAATGACTGTGATATTTTAAGTCTTCAGCTGATAAATAAACATCATATTTTTTAAAGGGCACATATTATGCAAAATGCACTTATACAAGGTGTTTGGACATAAATGTGTGAACACAACCACCCACTCCTTCATTTTTAATACCTATTAAACCAAAGCTGTTCTGATTCATTTTATCAATGTGACATCACACTGATAAAGTCTCGCCCATGACCACTGACTGACAGTCCTGATTTGGTGAATGCTCATTTGCATTTAAAGGTACAGACACGAAAATGTTTTTTTCCCCCCAAATATTTTAATAAATATTCTATGTGGTATTTTGAGCTAAGATTTCACAGACACATTATAAGCACACCTGAGACTTAGATTAAATCTTGTAAAAATGGGCATAATAGGTGCCCTTTAAGTTTTAGAGCTTCTTTTATTTGTTCATCTGTACCTGGCAAATTCAGCTGGCTATGTTTCCTAACAAAGTCACCTGTGAAATCAGACAATACTGTCATAAAATTTATTTTATTAAAATTCAAATGTAGTGTCCATGTGATGTAACCGCTTGACTTTCCTCTGCACTCTTTAACCTAAAGGCTTATAAATATTTATGTCGATGAGCGAATTGAAAGTCTTTGTTTACGTGGAAATAATTTAGTGTACTGCTGGAATGAGATGACTAAGCTTGATGGAAATGCATTGAGAGTCACTGAATGTCCTTATAAATCTTTTCTTCATTGGACAGAAGGATAATCAGTAATGGAGCAGCAGAGTTACTGTACAGCACAATAACAGAGAAAATAAGCATGAAATCACACGAATCGACTTGCATCACTGCTCAAACACCTGCTGGACACAAAGATAACAACTACACTTTTACTTATTTAAACTCTGAGGAAACCATTGCATTAGATGACAACTGTAGATATCATATTTAACATCCGGTGCACGTAAAGTCTAAAGTGCATTAGCACCAGAAGTCCCAAACAAGTTGAAACAAGGATACAATTGTTTTTTGAGTTAACTTTAAATATATTCTGTGAAATTCATTTGTTTATATACACTAAAGCATTAAAAAACAACACATCAATCCAGAAAAACAATTATGATGTGGAGAGAGAGTTGAAACTGTTCAAAAAGTCTGTACTGTTTTTATTAAGAGTTACCATTTCTAATTCACAACAATGTCCAAAATCCACAATCTGAAGATAATTATTAATACTTTGTGAAGGTTAAAAGTATGAGAAATCCCAATATTTTACTCACTCCCATGTCATCCAAGATGTTTATGTCTTTCTTTGTTCAGTCGAGAAGAAATTAAGGAATTTAAAAAAAAATTATACAGTATAGTGGACCTCAACAGTTTCGCAAAAAATAAGTATTTTTAAACCACAACTTCTCATCTTGCACTAGCCCTGTGACGTGCCATTAAATGTGTGAAACGAAGACTTGTGGATCATTTTAAACAATAAACTGACACAAAGACATTAATTAGTTTCATTACACATACAACAACGTCTGAATGCTCCTCTTTCTCCACACTTGTAAACACTGGAACACTAGTTTTGGCACGTCACATGGCTACACTGCAAAAAAATTATTTTCAAGAAAAAAAATTCTTAGTATTTTTGTCTTATTTTCAGTAAAAATATCAAAAAATTCTTAAATCAAGATGTATTGTCTTGATGAGCAAAACGACCCAAGAAAATAAGTCTTAAACACGCGAATAAATCTAATACGTCTTTAGACCAGAAATATAAACTTCAGCGATTTTGTGCCTAAAACAAGCAAATAAATAAATAAATAAATAAATCTGCCAATGGGGTAAGCAAAAAAAATATATATATATATATATTGAAATTTTTTTAAACACTGAAAAGAAAGACATGAACATATTGGATGACACAGGGGTGAGATTTTTTATGAAAGTGGAGTAATCCTTTAATATTTCTAGATTTTACACTTTTTTTACACTAGTAAATTTCTGGATTGTTTTAACCCAAACCTAACTTATCCACTGGGTTAAAAAGAAACTATATTATAGGGGTCTCCAACCTTTTTGTGAGCAAGACTGCATCTGGATGGCTACTTTTTGATATAGTCTACTCAAAATTTCTTTGTTTTACTTGTTGATTTTATTTTATTTTACTTGTTAATATTTCCTTGATTTATTTGATAATATTTATCATTGTTTAAAATGTTAACATGCATAAAAGATGCCAAGCTAATATAAAAAATATGTAATAAATAAATATTGAAACTATTAATAGAATGTGCTTTGGCGGGCACCTCACAGACTCTGTGCGGGTAACCTGGTGCCCCTGGGCACCATGTTGGAGACCACCGCTCTAGGATAATCTAACCCAACAGTTGGGATTGTCCATTCTGGTTTTAAGTGTAGTGACAGCTGTTCTGTAAGAGATTGACTGGAATCAGTGTTGTTGTTCATGTATGTGTAATGTTGGATTTTATAGATGTTGTCAGGTCAGAATGACCCTGTATAGAAGCCAATCAGATCAGAGACATCAGTCTGTACTGAGCTTGTCTAGAACAGCGCCACCTGTCTGTATCAATGAACTACAGTACTTGAGTTCCTTTCATTGGTTGTGCTGGTGCTGTTGCCATTGCCCTTTCCTTGAAATCCTCTGTGTAATTTATCTGTCAAATGATGAATTAATGAAGCCGATCTCTTTTGCCTAGCAGCCATATAGGCACACGGATGGGATAGAAGCCGGAAGCGCTAATCTATCGCAGCTCCTATCATTTTTTTTGCACATTATGTAATTTATCATGTTTGACGGAGGCAGTCAAACCCTTGTCTTGTATAATTGCATTATCCATTTACCTCTGCTTTTATTGATCAGGCCGGCCTGTCTTCTAGAGAAAGCGGATACAGTATTTGTGTTCAGGGGTTAAGAGTATTATCCTACTTGTCCTTATCACGGAGGTCAGTAAAAGTCCTGCTGGCTTGACAGTTTATCTATGCTAGTTAACTCTGGCTTTGTGTGTGTGTATAAGTAGCAACACAATAGCTTTGTTTGTACACCCAGTGAGCTGTCTACCTAGCACTGGCACACACCAACACAGTTCCAAAAAGATTTTATTTCAGGCTCATTTGATGCATTATTTATATTAAAATGATACAAACAACAGTGTTGCTAGAAGGTTCTTTTGTCATCCCCTGAACCTTTCTGGATGCTCATAAGATAAATGTGTTACAAAAAGTCCTCGCAGGAGTGTCATTTGATTTTTGGTTTCCCAAATAAACATTTAGTCAAAGGTTCTTATGGAACCGTCCAGCATTGTGTAGCACCTTTATTTTTTTTTAAAGTGTTTAGTTAAAAACAGTTCATCGAACTATGATACTATCACCATTTAGCATATTTATTTTGAAGAGTGCATTTTTGAATGTTACTTCATACCTATCAACATTTGAAACCCTAACAAAAATCATCAAATTTAAGTGAATTTGTGCTTAAAACAAGCAAAAATAAATCTGACAATGGGGTAAGAAACACTTAATTCAAGAAAGTATTTCTTACCCCGTTGGCTGTTTCTGTTTTTTTATTCTTTTTTTTTCTTGAAGCACAAATTCACTTGCATTTTTGTCTAAAAACTAATCTTACTGCACTGCAAAAAATGACTTTTTGTCTTGTTTTCAGTAAAAATATCTAAAAATTCCTAAATTAAGATGTTTTTTCTTGAGGAGCAAAATGACCTAGGAAAATAAGTCTAGTTTTAGACAAAAAATATAAACTTTAAGTAAATTAGTGCTTAAAACAAGCAAAAAATCTGCCAATCAAATAAGAAAAAAACTCTTGAAATAAGTTAACTTTTTTCAAAAACACTTAATTCAAGAAAATGTTTCTTATTCCATTGGCAGATTTTTTTGCAACTTATTTTCCTAGTGTAGGTCATTTTTCTCATCAAGAAAACACATCTTGGATTTAGAAATGTTTAGATATTTTACTGAAAACAAGGCGAAAATACTAAGTAGGAAAGTCTTTGAACTATTGAAAAATTATTTCATTATGAATATTTTAATAATTTTTGTGTTCTTGGTTTCAAGGGTAACATCTTTAAGTGACACAAACAAGTATTAGCAGACTGTAAAAAAATATTTTCTTACTTACACTGCAAAAATTACATTCTTAAGCCCGATTTATAGTGCGTAAGATCTACACTGCAAAAAAACAATTCTTAGTATTTTTGTCTTATTTTCAGTAAAAATATCTAAAAATTCATGAATTAAGATGCTTTTTCTGGATGAGTAAAATGAGAAAATAAGTCTAGTTTCTAGACCAAAAATATCAAATTTAAGTGATTTTGTGCATAAAACAAGCAAAAAAAAAAAAGTGCCAATTGGGTAAGCTATTTGTTCCTATAATTTTCTTGAATTTGGTGTTTAAGAAAATTGTTCAAGATTTTTTGCTTACCCCATTGTCAGATTTGTTTAGCTTGTTTTATACACAAAATCACCTACATTTGATATTTTCAGGTCTAAAAACTAGACTTATTTTCTTGGGTCATTCTGCTCATCAAGAAAAAGCATCTTAATTCAAGAATCCCTAGACATTTCCACCGAAAACAAGACAAAAATACCGAGCAAGAAAGTCATTTTTTTGCAGTGCAATGCATTCGATTCATTCTGCTTTACATGTTTCAGTTGGTTCAGTGAGGAACAAGAGATTATTGTGATCTTTGTGTGTTACAGTAACTCTCTGTTATCTGTGTGTGTTAGTAGAAATTCATCCATGGCTCCTCCCCTCACCAAACAGACAGACAGAGAGAGAGTTAATGTTGTTCCTTGATGATTGATTACCGACTGTCGGTGTGTTTCACACTCACCTGTGCCGCAGTAACACACTGCACTTATCTCTGACGGTCGTGTCCAGCCAGACGCAGAGCTCTTAAGCCCTTAGATAAGTGAAATATGGGCATGAAGGTGGGTGCTGGGACAGGAGATGTGTTTTGAGAGCAGCTGAGGGCTCAGGAGATCTCACCGAGGTGCACGTCGCCGCCATTTTCACCGGGGTGTCGAGAGACCACCTTCTAATAAAAGAGCAGTCTGATCCGAGACTCAGTCATCCCTCTGATGTCACGGCTGACAGCTGTCCCTCACAAAACCCTCCATCCGTATGAACGTCCAGACGTGTACACCTGACTGTTGTGTTATACAGCGGCCTGACAATCTTTCGACAGACTTCACATCAATATTTTGATATGAACCTTTCACAAAAGTTTGTATAACAGAAAGTTGTGTTTTAGGGTGAAGGGTTCAGAGCTCATGATGGGTCACACTAAATTCACCATATCCTTCCATAAACACTTACGGGAATAAAAGTAAAGCACTTTTTTCTAATGCTAATGAATTGCGTTATTAAAAATCCCTTTTCTAAAAAAGCGTGATTGCTTTGCTGTTTACTCCAATGATTAACTGTATGTAAACACTGTCCCGCCTCTCACTTAACCTGTTCTAATAGATGCTTCGGCATAAAAATGCATTGAAACAAAGCAACAAATGTTTGCAAACCAGAGGAGATTTTGTTACAGGTCCATTTAATTTTCTCTCTTGCACACACCTCCATCTCTAAATAAATAAGAAAGCAATACCATTAAAGAAAAGCTTTAACACAAGAGCTGACACAATCATTAACACACAGACCATTTGACATCTTATTGCACCAATAAAGTTTAGTTGTATTTTTTTCTCAACGAAACACAGCAGAGAAGTAAATGGAGCCATTCGGTGATCGCTCGCCTTTGGTAATGGCTAATTTCAAAATGGGAAAATGAATACGCGCGACACAGTTTTCTCATTACTTCAGAGCGGATTAATATCGGCGTGTCATAATGAACAAATGTGCGTGGCTGGAACTATTTTACAGACATCTGTACAAACAATGTAATTAAGCGTGTAAATGATGAATTGGAGTCTCTTCTCTGTATTAATACTTTACTTTCTTAATTATGCATGTGAACGTCGTCCTGCTCGCTTGTATTTTCTCTCCTGCCAGCTCGTCCCTTCATCCTGATTGGAATAATAGAATTTGAAATATTACAGAAAGGAAAGTGCATTTCACAGTCTACTGAAGCACGACAAGCCATTTGAAATTAATCAAAACAGAATACAGTTACAATTTGATAAAGCGCCGCTTCAGGTTCCGGCCACGGCGCGTCTCATACTCGTGTCTCTATCGGTGAATCCTGCTTCCTTCTGTGTTTTTAATGTGATTGTAATTCTGGAAGTTTCAGAAGTGGAAGTTTCTCGTGTCACAGTTTATAGTTCTGGCAGGGCCTGACGGCTTGTAAATAAATTAAAGCATTGATGAAAATGCTCAGTATTGAGTTGTAGTGGATCTTAAAACCTGATTCAAAGTTCTGTTTAAAGTAAATTCAGTGTAGGACTGAATTGTAGATTTTGACCATTAAATAGTTCCCTAACAAAAGCTTTACTCGATGCTGCGCTGCTAAGCGCTATGGGGAAACGTCTTTATCGTTGACCAGCTGAATATAGTGTGCAAACACGTCAATGAAATTGACCCGGAGGTATATAGCCTCGGTTGATGACGACATCACAGCGTACCCAATGCGAGGCTATAAAATAGATGAGAAACAGCTGTGTCATCAGGTCTTTTTATTTTCAGACCAACTCTGAATGAGTGTGATCTACACTGAAATGAAAATCTCTATCTTACCTTTTGAACTTCACTTGAGATCTTTGTTAGGAGTTAGATTCCAACAAGATAGAGTGCAGACTTTCTCTCTTTCCGATTTTAAAGGAGTTTAAGTTAAAGGATAATATGAGTAAGAAGAGTCACGAGCAGTCTAAGTCGTGTTTGTTTTCACTTTATGGCGAATAACTACACACACACTTAACTGTTTTGTGTGTTTGGGGGAGGAGTATGCGGTCATGGCTTTGTACAGTCTGATGAGTGCGAGCATTGTGAATCATTCACAATATAAATGATTCGTGCTCGCAGTGATTATTTCTGACCGCAACCTTAAATTAAGTTATATTTCTTCGCGTGATTCCGAAGCGCACTCCGGTGTTTCTTCGGGTTATGTGGGGGTAATTATAATAATGACGTTGATGATATCTCTCTCGGTTCTGCGGAGTTTCATAAACCAGCCTCCGAGCGTTTCTCGCGCGATGAAAGTCGGTCGAGGAGCTTCTCGAGGTGGTAACACGCGCCAGGTTGCAAATTGATTGGCCTCGCGAGCCAGAGAACCCCAAACAAAGCAAACTAGCGGATAGGTTTCTATAGTGACAAAGGGAGAGGACGAAACATGAGCCTCTCTCTTTCTTTGAGGATTTCCATGGTGAATTCAATAAATCATGGGAAAGACCATACTCATTGCGTGCTTCATGCCCACGGCGTCAATTTATGACTATCGTGGGTACGAAGACGCGCGGATATACCGAAATGCCACAGGTGGAAGAGACGCACGCGAGTTATCTCTCACCTGGCTCGGCATCCTCATTAAAGAAGCCTACCCTGCCCACGAAACCGTGTAAATAACTTCAGCTCTCGTGGGTAAAGCTTATCAAGCCGCAGGTCAGGCTGGTGCTGCGCTGCATACTATGGCAATATTACAGGCATACCAGGCTGATCTGTTAAAGGATTTGAGTGCAGGCGAGACGATAGACAAAGAGACATTTGACGAGTTACGTATGACTACAGATCTGTCTCTTCGTGTCATTAAATAAACGGCTCGCGCTATCGGCCGTACTATGTCTGCTCTGGTTAACACAGAGAGGCATTTATGGCTAAATCTGTCAGGCATAAATGAGAAGGATAAAACTTTTCTTTTAAATGCCCCTGTTTCCCCATTGGGTTTATTTGGTGACACGGTTGACTCCGTTGTCACGAAATTCACTGAAGTTAAAAGCATGAGGGAATATTCCACTCTTTACAGTAGGGTTCGCCGGTGGGCGGGGCATATCATGTTACATCAGATCACTCTGTCCCGTTGCCTTTACGAAGCCTCTCCACCTCCGCCGCCTCTGGGCTTGCGGGGGGTGGGGGGGGGGGGCGTTTTCCAGCATAATGTTAAAGGCCCTCTGTCTTCAATGTTAAAGGCCCCCCGTGCAGGGTTTTTAGCATTCCCCTAAGAGGAAATAATAAAATTAATACCATTATCAGAGAGTCTGGCAGCGTGGAAACTACTGCCAGCCGTTTCTGCTTGGGTAATAAGCACAGTACACTTAGGATACATAATCCAATTTATTCGTCGTCCTCCGCACTTCGATGGCGTGATATTCACTTCCGTGAGACCGGAACGAACGCACGTACTGTTGCAAGAAATACAAACTCTACTGATGAAAGGGGCCATAGAACATGTTCTCCTTCCAGAGAGAAGGTCAGGCTTTTACAGCAGATACTTCTTGGTTCTTACAGTCTGCCTAGCTTTATCACCCCGCACACACACAAAATGTATGGATGCAGCACTGGCTCCATTGAGACTCCGGGGCATCCGCATTTTAAATTACATGGATGATTGGCTAATACTAGCAAAATCGCGATAGGTGGCGCTCCAACACAAAAACATTGTGTTAGCACATCTACTTTTTCTAGGGTTGAGACTCAACGCCAAGAAAAGCGTTCTTTTTCATGCCCAGAGAATGACTTATTTAGGGATAGTCTGGGATTCGATTACGATGCGGGCACATTTGTCTCCCGCACGAATCGAGGCCATTCAGCATACCCTGAGCAGAGTCAGGCTAGGCCAGGATCTCACTGTGAAATAATATCAGAGGATATTAGGGTTTATGGCATCAGCATCCACGGTGATTCCTTTGGGGCTGTTGCATATGACGCCGTTTCAGAGCCGGAGGGTTTCATCCAAGGGCCAACCCTCAAAGGCTGATTAAAGTGATGCGCCATGGGCTTCATACACTAACTATGTGGATAAGACCCCGGTTTGTTGCCTTGGGACCCACGCTATGAGCGACTTGTCATCGCAAACTGCTAATGACAGACGCCTCCCTGACGGGCTGGGGTGCGACCTTAGATGGTCTTCCAGCTCAAGGGGAATGGGAGGGTCATCAGCTCGGTTGGCACATCAATTGCCTAGAGCTGACGGCTGTATTTCTGGCCCTGAAATATTTTCTCCGCCAAATGAGAAGCTGTCATGTCCTAGTGCGGATGGACAACACAGCGACAGTCTCATACTTAAGTCACCAGGGAGGTCGGCGCTCGCGCAATCTGAACAAGATAGCGAGGCAGATTTTTCTCTGGGCTCAGGACAAGTTCCTGTCACTCAGAACAGTGTACATCCCAGAAAACCTATATGTAGGAGCAGATTTACTGTCCAGGCAGACATTATCGACTGGGGATTGGAAACCCCACCCAGACATAGTGTCTCAGATATGGACCTGATTTTACAGAGAGAAAGTGGACCTCTTGGCCTCTTTTCAGATAGCGCAATGTCTCCTTTACTTCTCTCTGAGTTCCCCAGCCCCCCTGGGTCTGGACGCAATGGCGCACACATGGCCGGACGAACGCCTTTATGCGTTTCCTCCAGTGGCGCTGCTCCCGCAGGTTCTAGCCAGAGTTCGCCAGCAAGGCTCTTGCCTCTTTCTGATAGCACCGCGTTGGCTGAACAGAGTATGGTTTTTATAGGGATAATATCTCTCCTCAACGGCTCGCCATGGGCAAGTCTGGAGAGGAGGGGCGTTCTGTCTCATGATAATGCATCTCAGGCCCGACCTGTGGAATCTCCATGTTTGGCTCCTAAGGGTACCAACTGAGGGACACAGGTTTGTCGCCTGATGTTACTGACACTATTTTGAGTGCTAGGGTTCCTTCCACTAGAAAGAATTATGCCTTTAAATAGGGTGTCTTTGAAGCATGGTGCATGACACATAATGCAGATCCTGTTAACTGCCAGTTTGCTACAGTTCTGAGTTTTCTGCAGGAAAAGCTGTCAGCAGCTTATGCCCATCCACTCTCAGGTTTTATGTGGCCGCTTTTTCGGCTTGCCACGCTTTGGTGGACGGGGCGCCGCTCGGGAGGCATCCAACGATTGAGGCCTACAGCAAGAACTAAGATTCCTTCGTGGGACCTAGCTATAGTCCTTGAGGGTCTGGTTCAGACCTCCTTTTGAACCTCTAGAGTCAGCGTCTGATAGACTTCTGACACTAAAGATGGTTGTTCTAATGGCGTTAACTTCTTTAAAAAGAATTGGGGATATGCAGGCTCTGGCGATCTCGCCATCCTGTCTAGATTTTGCCCCAGGAATGGTGAAGTTGATTTTACATCCTTATCTTGATTACCTGCGTAAGGTTCCCTTTTCGACTGCACATCCGGTCATTCTTGAGACTTTCTGCCCTCCGCCGTTCACCACGCCGGAGCAGGAGTTATACCACAGATAGTGTCCAGTCCGTGCTCTTCAGACTTATGTCCACCGCACTAGCCAGTGGCGTAAGTCAGAGCAGTTGTTTGTCTGTTTTGGGGGCCGCAACAGAGGTGCTGCAGCCACCAGGCAGTCCATATCACATTGGGTTAGGGATGCCATTGCTCTTGCCTTTGAGGCGCGCTGTCAAGTCTCGCCAGCAGGTCTGAGAGCTCACTCCACCAGGGGAGTAGCCTCTTCTACTGCTTTAGTAAAAGGGGCCTCCTTGCAGAGCGTTTGTGATGCGGCAGGCTGGTCCTCTCCGCATACATTCATAAGATTTTATAGCTTGGATGCTCATGTCACTCCAGGATCTTCTGTCCTCGAGTCAACATCTCAAGCTGATGTCTATGCCATTTGTCCATAAGAGGGGTATCCCCCACTGCTACTTTTAGTAAGGGGTGCCTCCTTACAGAGCGTTTGTGATGCGGCGGCCTGGTCCTCTCCGCATACATTCATAAGATTTTATAGCTTGGATGCTCATGTCACTCCAGGGTCTCATGTCCTCGAGTCAACATCTCAAGCTGCTGTCTAAACCATTTTTCCATAAAGGGGTATTCCCCACTGCTATTTATTAGGAAGGGGTGCCGCCTTATAGATGTTTGTGAGGCGGCAGGAGCATCCTTTCCGCACACATCCACTATTTTTAGCTTGGTTGTTTATGTCTGAGATTTCTTTGCGGTCCTTGTGCACACACTTACACATCCGTAAGGGGTCCAGACATCTCCAAGCACGGCAGCGTGGGTATTGTCGTTCCCCATAGCGCTTAGCAGCGCAGCATCGAGTAAAGCTTTTGATAGGGAACGGAGGGGTTACTTGACTGTAACCTTGTTCCCTGAAAAAGCGGAACGAACAGTAGATGTACCAGGACTGGTCTTCAAACAAAAGATCTGATGACACAGCTGTTGCTCATCTATTTTATAGCCTCGCATTGGGTACGCTGTGATGTCGTCATCAACCGAGGCTATATACCTCCGGGTCAATTTCATTGACGTGTTTGCACACTATATTCAGCTGGTCAACGATAAAGACGTTTCCCCATAGCGCTTAGCAGCGCAGCATCTCGTTCAGCTTTTTCAGGGAACAAGGTTACAGTCAAGTAACCCCTCCGTTTTCACCATTTCTTACTTCAGGATTTTTTGGGCGGGGCTGAAATCATGAAGTGGACACATTGAGCATGACCTCGCCCCAATATAATGGTAGGTGCGTTCAAGGCACTGCGTAGACCGATCAACGAGGTTTGCCGCTTGCAGTCAAGGGAAGAGAAAGACGGAGCTTTCAAGTCAGACACCTGCTACTTGCGTAGTGACGTGTGCAGCGTGTTTCCTTTTTAGTGTGAATGAAGTGAATTAGATGGTTAATTAGTCAAAAATGAAATCATGCAACCAAAAACTTTTATGTTTAATAGTTTAAAGTTTTTATTTAAAGTTTCGTATTTTGCTTCTTTTCATTTTTATTTTATCACACGACAAGATGTTTTCAATTTGAATCCCGTTTTTTTTTTTTTTCATTTACACACCTTTAGTGTCACGGTAGAAATAAGGAGAGAACCCAAACGCAGACAAACGTAAAAATAAACTGAAGGTTTATTTAAATGTTTGTCTGCGTTTGGGTTCTCTCTGTATTCCTACCGTGACATTTAGGGGCTATGGTGAAAAAAATCCCAACCCAGTCTCACGGAGTTGCGTATAAATAGCACGAAGTGTAAAAATTGTGTAATATGTGCATATGTACTCCCATTCACTTAAATGGTGCATTTGTTGTTTTATTTATTGGTTTCTCTTTTTTTTGCTATTTTTTACCATTGCCACTTGGGTTTAGGGTTAGAATAACTTTTTGTTAAATAAAAATGACATCCTAGCCCAAAGCCCAATTCTAACCTCAACTCCAAGCGACCATGGCTTAAAAATAGACAAAATCATGTACAAACCTGTATATTAAATAACCTTCTTAAGCAAATCACAAATCTAACCCTAAACCCAAATTGAAATTTGGCGTATGTATTGCACAATTTTCACACTTCGTGCCATTTATACGCATCTACATGAGACTGGGTAGAAAAATCCAGGAAATAATTTAGTTAAGACTGTGTGTGATTTAAAAAATAATGACTCTTGACTTTAAAAGTGTGAGAGGGGCATGAATGGGAAAAGTGGGGGGGGGCATGTCCCCCCTGTCACCAGTGGAAATTATGTATTGTACTTTAATAGTTAACACCAGGTCACCAGCAGGCTTTTGGGAACACCTTCATTACTGTTCAGCTTTTGAATGAATATCACGTGCACCCTCAAATAAATTGGAATAAATTGAAGTCATTACAACAGCAAATGTTACCATATAGGGTGAATTATGACCACGTTTTTACATTGTTTGATTTGACCAAACAAAACCTGTCATCGTGATGCTAGATTTCAGTATTTCACAAGGATATATATACCCTTTATATAGGCCCAAATATGTACCATTTATAAATTTGGTAACAATGAGCACCTTTAAGGAACTAATATGTAGGTACAAATGTATACTTTTTGAAAGGGTAACGCCTCATTGACAGCTTTCTTTTTACTAAAAATTGTGTACATGAGCCAACAATGTGCGATACAACCCCTGGTGAAATATTGAAATCTGTAACCTTACATTCTGTATTCATGCATGACTGCAGCTAATAATGTAAAATGTAAAAATGATACTGGGGTCTACTGGGGATTATTATAAGGATAATGTAATTATTTCAAAACCATATCATTTGTATCAGAATTACAGTATACAGAGGGTACAGAAGCTATAGTACACTTCTGCCTACAGACTATTTAATTCTGTATGCATTGGAAGATTATTCTGTAACCAATGATTGATGATTTCTGCAGTTTTTCTATAAAAATGTATTTTTAACTTTACAATGTGCCCCAGGACACAGTTTGAATAAATCACTGTAATGATTAAAGAACAAAAAAGCTGTTGTGTGTGAAGAACGAGAAATTCAAACCAGCACCTGAAACTCGCACAGTAATCCCAAAGTAAAGATTTTTTAATAAACACAAACTTTCAAAATAAACACTAAATGACTTTGTTTACATTGATCCCAAAATGATTTGTTTCCATAACTGTCCCGCCCATTGCTGTTTGGACATTTCTCAGAAGCTCTCAACAATGAAGTGAAAGGAGTCACCTCCATCAATCTCTCTTTAAGACCTTGCACTCTATAAATACTGCGCTGGCTGCGCTCTATTGAGTCGCGGTTTGTTCCCAACAATGTGAAGCTGATGGCAGGCGGAGAATGCTGGGGGGACTAAACCCTCGTACCCATCAGCTAAGAATAAGACTGATGTCCCCGTTCCCCCGGCCAAACTTGAAATCCAGAGTGGGAGATTAGTGAAGTCTGCCTGCTATTCCAGTCATCTCTCATCCGCTCCCCACGAGAGAGAGAGACAGCTCTCCTCTCGGTTCAGCTTCATTGGTCTATTTCTGCAGTCTGGCCAGTTTGCCATCGTGGCCGAGAATCCGCCCTACCTGTTTATCCTTCAGCGGCTTACACGGGGGTTTGCACACAGCTTAGAGGAGCTTTTTTGTCCTGCAGGCTGGATTGGCCATGTTTACTCCATGTTGTTAATCCATGCAACACTAGTACCCGGCATTTCTTCGGAGCGACCTCGTACCGGGCAGAGACTTCAAATGAAAGGATGAGCTCACCTCTGATGTGCCAGATCACCACTCTACATTTGCCAGATTTCATAGCTGGAAATTTCCATGAATACAAAGATTGAAACCTTCTTGCATGCAGTTACAGATCATCAACCACCACATGATCAAAATAATAGACAGAATTTATCAAAAATATAATAACATTTACACTAAAAGCATATATCTGTCAGTAAGGACCATTGTTGGTAAAGTTACTTGGAAATAGTAATTAATCACTGAATACTGATTACTTCTCCAAGAAAGTAATCCAGTTACTTTACTAATTACTTATTTTCAAAAGTAATTAGTTACTTTACTAGTTACTTTACTTAGTTACTTTTCAAAAACATGATGCACGACCAGAATATGCTATAAAGCAACCTTTCAGCCTAATTCTATTCTTTCTGCATATTCCATCATCTAAATTGAATCAAATGAAACATTCTCTGTTTTAATCTCTCGATGCGCACTAATTCGTGGGCATGATGACATAATTTTTTTTTAACTCTGCTAACAATATCTATATAGCCTACTGTCTACAAACATGAATAATATTAACATTACTATTCATCGTTTAAAAGGTCTACAGGTTTGACATCAGTGTATGGTCTTTGTTTTGAGATACAGATGCTCTAGCATGATAAATGTAGTATTTTGTGACCGAAGTCCAGATATCAACATGCAAAATATAAACGGGACTTCCTCCCTTTGTTTTGATAAAACGATCGCGCGTCGAATCCAGTCTGTTTCAGATGTGTGAATAACTCATGAAAACCGTCTAATAGAATTCATCAAATGACAATTTTTGTCCACAAATGCATATAATCCATGAAATATAGATATATAGTCTGTCATTTACATCAGATTTCGCGTAAACGTCTTGTAATAGAATATAATATACAATCTCAGGACAATGTATGAGATGGAGCCGCAACGGTCATGTCAGCTTGGGGTTCACAATGTTTTACATTCCTGTGCCGCTTGCTAGGTGTTTGCTCCAAATTTGAGGTGGAATTTTTGCTGTAGATAAAAGTTTTATTCCCACACAGAGTGTACAGCGGATGCTGATGTTTTTGTCACCTTTACATAACGTCATAACGTTCATAACGTCATTGTCACTCGACTCACGTCACGACATGAGACAGTCTCACGAAACAAAATCAAGGTTAAATAACGCAGCCTGCTTACTGGGAAGTAACAGCAATCTAATTACTGTTTTTGCAATTGTAATCCCTTACTTTACTTGTTAATGGAAAAAAGTAATCGGATTACTTTTTGCGCATCACTGGTAAGGACTAACTAGTTTGGAATCAAATGTTGGTTTAGATAGACTTACATGAATGATTACTTGTTCTTATGGTACTTAGGGTTAAGGTTAGGTTATAGTAATAGGCTTGGATGTTTGTGACTGATAGATGCAAAAGGCAAATTTGATGCTCGATAATAATTGATCAAAAATACCTAATCATTCTCACAACAAAGAGCCTGAGGTTTGTGCATGCTTAAAAACGACAATTGGGCCATTAAATTGTTCCTCTGTCTGTGGTAGAGTAAGTGTCAGCTGCTATCAAATCTTTTCTTTAAGGATATTATTTGTTTCTCGCTGTCTTTGCTCAGATAAGTAGATCGCTTTTTGCCAGCAATTCCCTCGTAGCGACTCCTGTTTGATGTGGATTTGTACTAATGCTCAAATCAGTATTCGCCTGACACGCTCACGTACTGCAGTCGCTTCAAACGGAACCAAGTAAAGCTAAATCAAATCTCATTATGGCTGAGTTTTGCTTAATTGCTCTTTCATCTTTGATTGTTATTTCCCAAGGTAACCAACTTTTCTAATAAACCAAGTGCTTTTCTAAGACTGGCTACATGAAATAGGAGCACCGGTTTATTTGATCTGGGTGCCTCCCGTGTGACGGTAAGCCACTTTGTTGATGCCAGAGCTGAACCGCACGTCTGTGAGTCCCGTGAACGCTGCATGACACAGTTAGAAGCGTAATTGCTATTAATCATAATAGCATTTATATTTGATTTCATTTCCTTGTGTCTGATCCATTACAGTAAGTTTACAAATGGATGGCCAAAAATAGCTTTAATAGCCTGAATAGAATGCAGTCATGACAAGCTGTTGGCATTAGCAACAAACATGAATGCAATTCAAGCGACTGTTTTTTATAATCCTGTCCCCAGGCTGAAGTACACTAATCTGCATGCATGTTATACGTGACATTCGTTTGCTTAACACTGGGTTACATATGGAGACAAATATACAGGATCCTTACAGTACCAATACTCATCACAGGTTCATCTGAACTATGCAGCACATTTCACATCCCCATCATACATTTTATCCCAGGTGAAATAAAAGTACTCTTCCATAATGTACTTAAAGTGCTCTATTTCTGTTCACTAATTTTCTACTCAATATTGAGTAGTACTTTTTGTACTTCATTTTGAGACACCATGAATATGGACACCCATGAACATCCATTTTAGTTTATATTCATGGTGTCTCAAAATATCACAGTTATGTATGTTCTTAAGAAGTGGTAAAAAAGAATTTTACATTCATTGAGTATAATGCATGAAAATAGAGCACTTTAAGTACATTATGGAATTGTATTTTTAGACCTGGCATGTCTTAAAGGGGACATATCATAAAAATCTGACTTTTTCCATGTTTAAGTGCTATTATTGTTTCTATTAACCTAGAAAATGTGAAAAAGATCAACCCAGAAAACTTAGTTTTGGTAAACCATTCTCTGCAAGTATGTGAAAAAATAGCTAATTTAGATTTCACTCCCCTTGTGATGTCAGAAGGGGATCTTATTATAATAATCGGCACTATCCAACCACAACACTGATA
Source organism: Misgurnus anguillicaudatus (assembly GCF_027580225.2). Lineage (NCBI taxonomy): Eukaryota > Metazoa > Chordata > Actinopteri > Cypriniformes > Cobitidae > Misgurnus > Misgurnus anguillicaudatus. Next base: position 1,143,310 of record NC_073358.2, on the reverse strand, counting down.
TTTAGTGCAGACATCAGCTCATTTGCATTTTAAACCACACACCCAAAAATGGCACATTTTTGCCACAAAGTGTCAATTTTAACATGTTATAATAAATTATCTGTGGAGTATTTTGAGCTAAAACGTCACATATGTACTCTGGGGACACAAAATATATTTTTTAAATGTCTTGTGAAATGTCCCCTTTAATATGTTTAATGAAACATTTCACAATTAAAAGTTAACTTTTATTTTCCACTACATGGTCATGGTCAGGTCTTCAACTACTCTTCTTGGAATGCTAAATGTAATATATATATAATTCAACTGCAGTTGGTTTGTTTGGATTTAAACCTTCATAACTTAAAAAAATACAGCTAAGTAGCACCATAAAACAAAATAATAACATGATAACATAATAATAAACACTTTTGACAAAAAGGTTAAAAACAGATTTATCTCGTTTTGCAACGAAATTCTTCATATATATAAATGATGTGGGCCAAACTTTACCCCTATTTTACCTTTCATATTTTTTTTACTTTACCTTATATATATAAAGTACAAGTGTAAAAAGCAGAACTCTTAAATTACTTTTGTTTAAGACCGTTTATCTTTCATAAATTGTTATATTTCAAGTATTTACAACATATAGCCAGTCTTCTCCTATGACTAAAATTGCACTTCATGTTTTCTTTTTTAATATTTTAAAGATATATCGGCTAAACCGCCTTTTCATTGTACACTGCATTTGGACATGACTGCCAGAGTTCGCCCCCTAGTGGCAGACATCAGTTTAATCGTAAATCTGTGTCAACATGGGAGAGAAGCTCATTCCAGCGAAAGAGCCTTTAATATATTTATAGTTAATAATTTAGTATCAGTAATCATTCGTTTTTAAAGGATTCCAGTGTTACTGATAAAGTTAATATTAAATGATTAATAATTCTATCACAGTGCTTTGATTGGAACACACTAAAATACATTACTCCTGGTCAGCGGGTCACATACGGTGAAGTTTTTTTGCTTAAATTGGAACCTATAATTATGCACCCACAGATGGTTGGCAACCCCTTTCCAACTCTCCTTCCAGTTTATCAGCCGTAATTTGTCACGTACAGTGGAAAGGAGCTTTAGCCTATATATATAGAGAGAGAGAGATAGAGGTGCAATTTAATTCATGACAACGCTGATTTTAAATCAGACAAAGTTGACCGGCGGGCCGGATAAAGATGATTGGAGGGACCCAGTTGACTAGCTCTGCCTTATGCCCAAACTTTTTAGTCACCTCATACGTAGGGTTCAGGTCTGATCTCATCACTACAGACTAAAGTCAGCCTTCAATATCTCTTGAGAAAGTTTGTGCTGTATCAATGAAGATCTGGAGACATGCAGACGTATACAGTAGCAACAGAGTCACTGCGCTACAGCAACAGAAAATCAGTTCCCCATTAAAGGCCAGATTTTTATTGAAGTAAACATCATGTATAGGCTGAGCAGCTGGGCGTGATACATCACACAGAACGAGGGCTTTATTAAAAGGCGCGGGATGCTGATGAAAGCGGCGTTCGCTGCTGGATGTTTGCCTTCCCTCTGGAGATCAGGGGAGAGACTGAGTCTCATGCTGTTTCTCCACACGCTCACCAACTCCGCCCAAAGCTCATGCTCAGATGATTTGTTGAGCTCTTGTTTTTTACTGTATTTACAGTTTTTTTCTCTTTATTTGTTCACTGTTACGGGTGTGCCAAATGTTACAGTCATAGCGCTAACAACTGGCAGCAGATACTCGGTGGCCACCATAGTGATCATTGCTTGCAGTTATATCTTGCTACTTCTTTTATGATGTTTACTGTCAGGAACACATGTTTAAAGATTCAGTATTGTTGAGTTCGGTTCACAGTAGATTTACAGTTTTGGCATGATGCTCAAAGCGATTTACCCCATGTGCCATATGTTTTAAATATATGCTAAATACATTTTGTAGAAAGTAAAGCTTACAGTAATTAAATATTTTTTTAAATTTGAAAATGTATTTACTTTTAAACTTCATGTATTAACACATATTTCAAAATGTATTTCAAGGGCAACAAATACATTTCTAATTTTACAACCCATACAGCAAAAAAAAAAAAAAATTTCCTGGCCAAATTATAAAAGTTTGTATAAATGTATACAATAAGTATAAAATATAAAATTATAAGAACATTTTTGCAGTTACAATATATTTAATTTTAACCTTTTCGAACCTGTTGCTTACCTGTGTGTTTTTCTTCTACTGTATTGTGACGTGCAAATAAATGCTTTAAAATATATTTCAAAATATACAAAAAAATCCCAAAACTTATATTATATTTAAGCAAAAATATATTTTTTATTTTTTATATATATTTAAAATGATACATATATATTTTGTTTGATGGATAGTGCATTTTGTATGGGATAGTGCATTTTATTTAAACATTTGTTTTATGGGAATCAAACTCATGACCTTTGTGAAGTGAACACACTGCTCTACCAGTTGAGTTACTGAAAGACTTGCGCTACTGTAAGTGATTCATATCTTGTGTTAATGGAAACAAAAGCCCTTAATGCTGCTTCACGTTTATTAATAGCTCCAGCAGTTTTGTGACCTTTGTTTGAAAAATGGCCCCATTATATATTTTTTAATACAATACATTTTAAAAATCTATTAAAATGTAAAAAATACTATAACAAAAAAAAATATTGTTCTCAAAGATCAGCTAAACCTGACAAAAAGCTCAACTTAGCAAGTTCTAAAAGTAAAAATCACTCGTAAATATTTTAATTAGTAATTAAAAATTAAAAATAATAGTTATGTTTACCTTATTTCTAGAACTGTACAATGTTTGAGGTTATGAATCAGCATTTGGGTTCATCTGTAATAATTATAATTAATTGTCAAGGTGTTCTCTAGTTGATAATGTGTTAAATAATTAAGAGAATTAAATCTTTTAATGATCTTAGTCGCTGTGTTAACTTGTCAGCCCTAAAAATAGGCTACTAAAACAAGAATTAAAACAAAAACTAACAAAAAAAACTAAGATTGTAAGACCAAACATAATTACTGTCATTTAAAAATGTCAAAAATTGTACAAATGTGTCTTAAGAAAAGCAATAATATATTTGTTTAATTTATGTTTAAATGCAGATGATTAATAACATTACAATAAATATTTCAAGAAGATCACTCTCACACCTGTGACCCACTGTCCCGCCCCTCCGATGAAACAGGTAATATGATTGGTTTAGAATTATCAGTCATGGATGAAATGAAGATTCTGATTGGGTGTTTAGATCTCTGTCTCTCTGTATCGTGAGAACGTTGTTTGTAGCCATTGTTGTCATCTTGGCGACTTTTTTAGCGACATTTCAGACCCCTTTACAAAAAAGCCCCTAGCGTCATATCTAGTGATTTTTTGGATAAGCCGTAGTTTGAGATCTGTGTGCATTTTGTGTGCCCTGTATTGCCCCACAAATGTGTTGTGGTAGTAGTGTACACGTTGGGTCTGTTTTTACACACAATACTCGGTTGTTAAAGTCTCTTGATTAATATTAAGATACATTTAAAGGCAAAGTAGGCAGATTTAAGTCTAAAAAAAGTTTATTTTAAGTTTGTTTAAACTGTCTTTATATACCAATATAAGTAAAATGTAAGTACTCTGAAAAAGAGAGTATAAAAACCGAGGGTCTGTAGTCCTCTCATGACTGTTTACCCCCTCCCTTTTGGGTTTCTTCTAAAGCCACGCCCCCAAAACACATGAACGCTGTGCTCTGCTGGGAGAAACACTTACCTTAGACGAGCGGAGAGGAAAGATCGTGGTGCATGTAGTAACATCATGTCACAATCACATGTAATAATACAGCTAACTTTATCACTGAATATAAACAAAAATGATAGCTTTAAGTGCTCACTATTAAGCTAGCATATCGATACTGGAAAAGTTTAAAATATATTTTGTTTGATTCGGTAACAAACGAGCTAGTTATATTTATAAGACAAAGCTAAAAACAGATTCATTGATACAAGTTTCTTTATTACCATCAGTTACACTGTGATGAAGGTGAATTTCGTGGAAGATTCATAACATAAGGTGTTTTGCATGTAAGAGTTTCCGTGATGAAAGCATGTTCTACTCTGATGAGGACTACACTCGGGAGATAATACCGCTAACGCATCGTTGACTTGAGGAAAACCCTCGCGATATTTACTCTCCTTTGATTTCTTCGTTTATTCCTTTTTTTGCCTTGTTTGCCTTCACTATCTGGATATGCAGGTACTGTGAGTTCTGAATGCTCTTTCTCTGCCGTACTTTTGCTCTTCCTAGATTTCGTGCCTCATGCACGTTGAAATCATTAGGGTGTGCGCATGTGTGGGCAGATCCTGTAGCAACAGGGGTGGTGCCATGGTCGTGAGAGAGAGTGACAGTCGCGCAAGCCAATCATTTGTTTCGTCCCGAATGGAAATAATGAGCTGTGTTTAAAACGTGAGAGGGGTCTACAGACACTCAAGTTTTATACTCTCTTTTTCAGAGTACTTACATTTTAATTATGTATTGGTATATAAAGACAGTTTAAACAAATTTGTAAAAAAAGTTTTTTAGATAATTCCTGCCTATCCTGCCTTTAATACAGGTTGTTATGTGTTACTTTGTTTTGTTGAGTGGGTATTAAGGTTGATGGGTCTGTGGAAAGTAGAGCATAATTTACCTCAAAACAGATAAACTGTACCAACGTTATCTCTACTGTCATTTTCAATAGTAATATACTACCACACTATGGATTAAACAATGAATAAAAATTACTACATTATTTATCTCTCAGCATTAACTCCTCTATTTCCATCTCTTAAAGTTCTTCATTTATTTTCCATCTTCACTTGGGCCTGAAATAATGTGTTACACACTTTTTAGTTTTCCAATAAGGTGAAGAAATGTGTTGGACTGTAATCTGTGTTTAGCAGAATCAGAGCTGCTGTGCTCAGAATAGTAAATGTGCGGATTATGTAAAACAGTGAATTACTGCACACAGAAACCTTCACTACACCAGCACCACTCACGATGAGAAAATAATGTCGCTCTGTTTCTACTTCCTGACGAATTCTGATTCATTCACTAAATGTTTGATGTTCTTCCACTTCCTGTCTGATTCATTCACTCACTTTTTTTTTTACATCATTTGGTTGCATTTCTAGCGGGAATTTAGTATTGTAGTTTTCAAATATGGGATAAGTTATCTCTCTGTTTATATTTCAAACAGAATTCCTTTACGCTGCCTATGAAGTCTGTCTGAATGTTTTTCCAAAGCTGCCTTCATTGCGTCAATCTAAATTCTTGGACGTTATGCCGTGAACCTCCCATACTTTACAGCTTTTTGTTTTCAGACGGACCGTTAAAGAATGCAGCACACATTTGCCAAAAAAACTGTATATTTCAGCCAATCAGAGAATGACTTTCGAAGCTGTTGAAGTGTTTCCATAAAACTCTGCCATATAAACGTTCAGCCAGTGGTCTGTGGCCGTGACGTCTGAGGCTGAGACTAATGTCTATCTTGCTTGTCGTATGTGTCGAGATGTTAAACAGTACAGTATCTGTTCAGGCCTGCAGGTGGAACTGTTGACAACACACAGTCAGTCATTAAACACCGTTTTTCATCAGGTTTAAATCATAATCATGATTATTTTGGTAAAAATCATTCTCATAATTACTCTGTGACCTTGAAAACATGCATTTATTTAACCTTTTTATTAAGTTAGTGTTGCAATAGGTTACAAGTGTCAAAGTAGTGTTGCCTACAGAAGTGCCTTACAAACACATCGGTCCAGCAGCACAAAATTGATTATCACACAATAGTTTTATCTCGATTATATAGTTTTTGTAATATATTGAATAAAAAAACAATTATTGCACAGCCCTAGTAGAAATGTAAAAAAAAAACAGACACAAAGTAAGCGTTGATCAACAAGGAAAATGACATAAGACATATGATATGCAGAAGGGAGGAAATAAAAAAAAAACACAAAAGATTAACAAAGAAACCACCTTGTGGACAGACAGACCTAAGAAAAATACGGGCAACTAAAGCACTGTGAACAATAGTTATTTTCACACAAATATTCACTGCGTTTGGGTTAAGCCCCCATCCCATCTGACCCAAGCAACGTCCCTGGTTTGATGCTCACTAGAAGAAAAATAAAGCAATACATTTGTAAATAAATGGAGCATATGGTCTTCTATTAGAAACATAAAATCACAAAATGAATTTGAGAATACATTTAATGTTTCCAAACACGTCCATGCCCTTCTGCTTTTTAATTAAAACATAAACCTGAAGTTATAAAAGTTTTGAGAGTCATGAGACCCTAAGGGTCAAATCATCTTCAGTTTTGGCTTTTTGGTCTGTTTTATAAACACATCTCTTCTGTTGCTTCCCAAGACAACCTTCTAATGTTATGACATTTAAAGATTGCAGCATTAGAATAATTATTGGCACAACTCCCCCTACATACTCTCCAAAACTGTACACATCCAGAGTGAGTAAAAGGGCTGACAAAATCATTCATAACCCCTCACACCCAGACCACCAGCTCTTTGAACTTCTGCTGTCTGGACATCTTTACAGAGCACTGAAAACAAGAACAGTCAGGCATAGGAACAGGTTTTTTTTGCAGTCCATATACCTCATGAACAGTTAATGCCCCTGCTGGCAAGACAAACAATAAACACGTGCAATACCAATATTACTTCCATTTTATATAAGATAGATATATTGTCTATTTGTATATTGTGTATTTTTAAAGAGGACACAGCCTATCGTGAAATTCTGAATTTAAGTGCTATAATTGGGTCTCCAGTGCTTCTATCAACTTAGAAAACAAGAACAAAGAGCAACCCATAACTTAGTTTTGGTAAACCCTTCTCTGCAAGCATGTGAAAAATAGATCATTGAAATGTGGCTCCCTTTGTGATGTCAGAAGGGGATCTTATTATAATAATACCGCCCCTTAATCTGCACTATCCAACCATGGCACTGCCATTTAGTGTAGAGATCGGCTCATTTGCATTTTTAAGGACACACTCAAAAACAGCAAATTTTTGCTCACACCTACAAAGTGTGAATTTTAACATGCTATAATAAATTATCTGTGGGGTATTTTGAACTAGAACTTCACATACGCACTCTGTCTACAACAAAGATCTCATTTTACATTTTTAAGTCTTGTGAAATGTCCCCTTTAAATATTTGTACAACTTGTATTTGTTGTTTACTTATTTTTTTATTTGATTATTTGTGCCTTATCATTAGCCATGTTTCCATCACCATGATTTTATCAAATCGAAAATGAGTGATGGAAATGGCAAAATTCGATTAAAAATCCCTTAAAGGGACTGTAAGTAGGATTTTAAATGTTTTATTAATCAAAATCAATGTCTTTATTCATAAATATGTCCTCATTGGTGTCAAATGACCTCTGCCAATGATCTGACTTTTCTTTGTAAGCTTAGAATTTCTCCTCTTTACTTACATTGAACGGGTAAGTTCAAGGAGGCATCCATATCGTTCCGCCATATTGAAAAACTATAATAGCAGAGAGGGACAAAAAGCACTAAAATACCAACACGTTTCCACAATGCGCTTCATTCAGAACACGTGAACCAGCTGAAACGGACAAGGAGATTAGTGATTACATAACGGCTACTGTAGTTGCAACACGCATTTGGAAAAGCGAGGCGCTAGAGAGCACTATTCGTTTGAATGCAAAATACAATTCCACCACTAGATGGGGATAAATCCTACTTATTGCCCCTTTAATTCGCAAAAAAGTTTTTATGCTTGCTTTTTTGATTTATGCGAAAAAAAGTAAATGTGAATAATGGGAGATGGAAATGCATTTGCCAAATAAATTCTGACGTAGCGAACATTAATTCCATGCGACTGATCGTCTAGCTGTTTCCGCTGGAGTTGTCTTTATCATATATGGGGCTTGGCGTCATCGTAATGTCCTTGCTGTTAGTGCTTTCATCAAAAACTGCAATCCTTCTTCTGTGCACAGCATTCAGTTTGGCAATTATAAGCTGCTCTGCTAATAAATTAATGACTTGCCCCATCGTGACTTCATGCAGTCCTGTCTCCATTTTCCGAGTGTACCTTGTTTTGTTTACTGTTGTAAGGTTATTAGGTTAACATCGTAATTCACTCAAACAACTCTATGGAGACTTGAACAACTTGATTTGTTTTTCCTTTTTTGTGAATTTTGTAAAGATTTGCTTCATGTTTGGATGGAAACCCAGCTACTGTCATTCTGTTTGTGCTGTGGTAGCTTCTGTGTGTGTAAACATACCTGTCAATAAAAGCTCTTCTGAACAGCACATTTACACCAATTACATTCCTAAAAGCAACGTTATTTTGTATATTTGGTGTAATACAATGTGTTCACGTTTTTTATGGTTCATTATTTTCCACATACCGTACATTATTGTTGCTCCTCTATGCCCTGCCTTCCTGAAACGCTTCGATTTTGTACAAAGCTCACCGTTCTGAAAAGCAAGGTGTCCTCCGATTGGCCGGCTAACCAGTACGTTGTGATTGGCCTGTTTACCTCTGACGTCAGCCAGAAATGTGGCGTTCCTTACCATGTTTTGAAGATTAGCTCTCAATGCAATACTGACAGGAGTTAATATCGTCGTTACTACCTTATCAACACGAGTTGACCCAGCTGGTCAGCATAAGCTGGTGAGCTGGTTTTAGCTGGTCTTCCAGCTTGGTTTTAACTGGTTTTGCTGGTGTAGCAAGCTGGTCTAGCTGTGTTTTGGTCACTTTTTAAGCTGGTCTAGCTGGACTTAGCTGGTCAGACTGGAAACTATTATGAATGTGACTGCATGATTTCTCCATTATGGACGTGATAATTCTGCACTGGAACATTAGCACAAAATGCTTTAAAAACTTTAATAGAGACTTCGCATGAGTATTTAAACCACCAAGTATTGACATCTGACATATTAATATGGTTAAAAACTTTGGGTAAAAACTTAATTTTTCATGATATGGTTGACATTTGCATGGAATCTGTCTCAAACTATACGTTTTACGTAACATTTAATATATACAGCAAACAAAAAACTGTTCTTTCAAACTTATAATCATGATTCCAGACTGAAATGTTTGACTATAATGCAGTCTATCACACAGTTCGGTCTCCAGAGTTGCTGCAACTTTTTTAACTGATCTGACTTCTGGTTTTTATGTAGCATGTGTCAAAAATCCCCAAAGGCTTTTGACTCCTTGAGCTTTCAAGCTTTATATAAAAACAAACTCAATACAGCTTTGGTTTCCCCTGTGCACTTACTGAGTAAGTGCAGTAGCACGCAGTCTCATGTTTGGAGACATTGCTTCTTATGTTTAATTTCATTTGAACTTTACATGCTAATCATTGAACAGTAGAATGCAGTTTTCTGCCGAATGGACTGAAGTTTATCCCTGTCTCTTTCTTATAAAGTCTAAACATACAGGTCAATTGTTTCTGACCTGTCCACATGATGGCCATCATCACATCTGACTCCTGTGTTCTTCTTTCCGATGGTGAAGCATCTGTGAGGAAGGCAATGCTGAGCACTGTCCTTGAACACGTCACAGGCCGGGAGGCAGTGCGCACCTGCTGTATTATTGAGCAGATTGTTGGACCTGGCGAGGACGCACAGACACGCATGTATGCAAACCACACATCACTGCCCTCTAGAAAGGTCAGTCCAGCTGCTCGCCAAGATCAGAGGAGGATTTATTTCCAACTCTTCTTACACTTCATTTAAGTGGGCTGCCTTGTCCCTGCAGGTCTCTCTTTAAATACTGTTGGGTCTGAGCTGCAGTTTGTTTACATCCTTGTATACCAGCAGCAGGATTGTAGCTGGATAATGAGAAAACACTCTTTTACTGTGTTTAATGCTCTCTGTAACTTCAGTTTTACCATTAAAACTTTCTAGAACCTGGCCGCCGCTCAGCAAGTGTGACCGCGAGCAAATATAGGCCGGATTACTTTTATTGGCAGTTGTTTTAAGCTGTTCTTTAACTCCTACTTATACATGTAGCTTTGTATAATGTGCATATTGTTAACTTTTAAAGGCAAAATGTCAAATGCTTTGTCATTTGTAAGCGACCTTAGACATACAGTATTGTTCAAAATAATAGCAGTACAATGTGACTAATCAGAATAATCAAGGTTTTTAGTATATTTTTATTGCTATGTGGCAAACAAGCCACCAGTAGGCCCAGCAGACTCCCAGAAAACAAGCAAGACCCAGCACTCATGATATGCACGCCCCCAAGGCTGCGCAATTGGGCAACCAGCCGAAAGGGGCGTGTTCAAAAAAACAGCAGTGTCTACCTTTGACTGTACAAACTCAAAACTATTTTGTACAAACATTTTTTTTTTCTAGGATTTAGCAATCCTGTGAATCACTAAACTAATATTTAGTTGTATGACCACAGTTTTTTAAAACTGCTTGACATCTGTGTGGCATGGAGTCAACCAACTTGTGGCACCTCTCAGCTGTTATTCCACTCCATGATTCTTTAACAACATTCCACAATTCATTCACATTTCTTGGTTTTGCTTCAGAAACAGCATTTTTGATATCACCCCACAAGTTCTCAATTGGATTAAGGTCTGGAGATTGGGCTGGCCACTCCATAACATTAATTTTGTTGGTTTGGAACCAAGACTTTGCCCGTTTACTAGTGTGTTTTGGGTCATTGTCTTGTTGAAACAACCATTTCAAGGGCATGTCCTCTTCAGCATAGGGCAACATGACCTCTTCAAGTATTTTAACATATGCAAACTGATCCATGATCCCTGGTATGCGATAAATAGGCCCCACACCATAGTAGGAGAAACATGCCCATATCATGATGCTTGCATCTCCATGCTTCACTGTCTTCACTGTGTACTGTGGCTTGAATTCAGAGTTTGGGGGTCGTCTCACAAACTGCCTGTGGCCCTTGGACCCAAAAAGAACAATTTTACTCTCATCAGTCCACAAAATGTTCCTCCATTTCTCTTTAGGCCAGTTGTTGTGTTCTTTGGCAAATTGTAACCTCTTCTGCACATGCCTTTTTTTAACAGAGGGACTTTGCGGGGGATTCTTGAAAATAGATTAGCTTCACACAGACGTCTTCTAACTGTCACAGTACTTACAGGTAACTCCAGACTGTCTTTGATCATCCTGGAGGTGATCATTGGCTGAGCCTTTGCCATTCTGGTTATTCTTCTATCCATTTTGATGGTTGTCTTCCGTTTTCTTCCACGTCTCTCTGGTTTTGCTTTACAGCTCCTCACTTCTTTACCGGCAGACTGTGAGCACTTGTGTGACAATGGCCCTGTCCCAAATGGCACACTCCGGACTTGTGGGGTGCTTCTCAATATGCTTCCTCGTCTCCTCGCTCCTAAGTCCTACATCCTTTGACCCGGAAACTGATCGAGCTCCGCCATCATGTAGGACATCTCAATTCTTTAACTGCACCGTGAGGAGGCGAGGAACAAGGAGTTAGGAGGCTTTGTGAGGAGCCATGAGCGAGGATACACAAGTGAATCCTATGTGGAAGTGTTTTATCAACTAAACCTGACGCACGTATACATCTCCTCCCCCTCTCACATCGTCACGTCATCAAACACACATAAATCTTGCTATTAATCATTGAATTATTGTAAATTTAGACTCGTTTCAGATTCTTTATTTAATATTTATGTTTAAACCACCGATCTATATAAATGATCAGACACATACTTTTAAGAATGTCTTGATTTTAATGTAGTTAGGATATGAACCATAACTCAAGTATGTATTTAACTTAATTTTATTAAATATTTGTGGTTTTTAATGCACTTGATAATTTGATAACGGAGAATAAACTCTATAAAGAGAGTAAGGAAATTTCCCTTAATACTTTGCCTTCTCCGTCCTCAAGGAAAGGAAGCAAGGAAAGGAAACAAGGATGCACAAATAAGAATTGAGAAGCACCCGTGGACTTCCTCAGAGTCCACACTTTGATGACATAATGTAGTGCAGACCTTAGAGACCCTTGACGTGAGTCCACAAGGGAGCACCAGAGTCGTATTTTGGGACAGAATCAAGCATCACACCGAAAAGAGGAAGAGAAGTTGATCAGTATGAACTCCTCCCATCCGTTGTCTGATTCATCTGATTGCTCTTTCGCAAGGACTTCTTGGTTGGTAAAGTGCGTGAAGCCTGCAGCAGTGCGCATCAAGGGTGCAAATGGGGTGCTGACGAGCACACTTCAGAGCGTATAAAAGACAGATGGGACACCCTACGGACTCATAGACTAAGCGAGCATGCGCAATTTAAGGCCACGAGACCGAAGGTCCACATGAAAAGCGCCATTTGGGACAGGGGCAATAGTATCTTTAGTAACATTAGTGCTACAACGTGCTAACAAACACATTTAGAAAAGCTTTTGGGTAAAGTTAACCAGTCAGTCAGTGGCTGTGGGCGGGGCTATATCAGTGTGACATCACATTAACAGGAGAATTAAAATGGCATGTCTAATGAGGCTGTTTTGGTTTACTGGGGATTAAAAAAGAATGAGAGAGTTTACACACTGCCAACACACATTTATGTCCAAACACCTTGTAGATGTCGATATTAGATAGTATAATAATTTTTGAACTATGCTGGATGTTTCTTGTGATCACAGCTACAATGTAAGGCCATTTTTGTCCTAATTAAAGTAAACCTCATGTTTGCCCTCTTAGCCAGATGGTTCACATCTCTCTCTTTCAGAAGCACTTTACTCCGACTGCTGTGTGAGGGTCACCTGTTATTTTATTGAGCACTGGATACACAATCTCATGTTTTATTGCACCTTCATGTTTTATGTGCTGTTAAGAGGTTATTATATTGAGGGTGTGTGTGTGTGTCGGATTAGCTGTTACCTGGAGAGAGTTTCAGACTGAATGCATGACAGTTTGCGTAGATTGCTACTATAAGTTTTTATTATAGATGTTTGCTAACGCTGCATCGCTGTTATGACTGTGTATAGTGGCCCACACAACCCCATAACCCGAAGCATTAAACTTTGACGTATTAAACTTTGCCATTTAACTTACCCACATTGTTTGTGCAGTGGACATCATTATGCCTCAAATCATACTGTTTACGAGTGACAGACACATGGTAGAGATGCATGGACGACTCATTGTCTAATGACTGTAGGTCATAAGAGAGACACACAAGAGTGCATTTTTTTGTGAAAATTGTGTTGCATTTGTCAGCATTGTAGGTCCCTGAGCCGTGTGACAGCTCTCCAAATAAAGCTATTCTAGTTAGTCTACCAATTACATGGGCTTGTACCCGGGCTAGTACCACATGCCTGAAAATACTCAGCGTCTGCCTCTGCCCAGCAGCAACAAGACACAAAGTGCAGTTCTGCTGTCAAGTCAGTGTTAAAATGAATTTCATACTGTGCAGACACAAATTCATTTCCAGCTAGTCAAAGATTACATGCAAAAACACACAAACACTAAATGTAATACATGCTGCCAGGTACACACAGAAGGAAATATCAGAGTTAAAGATCGAGGCTTAGTGGTAGACACTTTAATTAGGTCAAGTGGTTTCACTCAATCAGTGTGCGGTGACCCATCATAAAAGCTGTCCGTCATTCACAGGTACAGCCGGGTGCGAGGACTACAGAGTGATCTTTTCTGACCTCTCTCTCTCGACATGCTGACAAAAACGCTGGCAGACAGCCGCTCGACCACAATGCACCGGATCTGCCTGTTATGCTCCAACACACCACGCCAGCGACCGATAGAGTCCTCGTGTGGTGGGTTATGACAAATCCATTACTCAGAACCGGTTGATGGGCATTCATGTTGCATATGATAAATAATGGGGATGAATCATGTCAGGCAGAAGGAGAGAAGCAGAGCTATAAAGGTTATTTAGAGAGCAGAGAAAAATGCCTTCTTAATTTTTAAGTCTATGAAATAATGCAGGATTAGATATTTTGAGGAAATGACGAGGTCGAAAGCAATTATTTCCATGTGTCGCGAGAAATAAATATTCACTCAAGCCGGTAGGTTAGAAAATACAGTGATTTTGTAGCTAATCAGCCTTTGAGAGAACAATGTAGCCTACTGAATCCATAACACTTCTCCCACTTTCATAGTACAAAGACTTTTATTATTTTATTTTAACATTTGAGTCATAAATACTCCTCAATACTTTAAGAATTTCGTCTACAAGTATATGGGTATTTAGTACCCTCTTTCATTGTAAAAAAAATAAACATGTCGTCCACAAATGCATGGTTTAAAAAGGTTTGTATGAAGCGCTGTCAAAAGCATGCCAAACCAACAGGTGGAGATATAACCCTACCTGTGATGCCATGTGGCCAATCAGAAGCCTGAAAAATAACAATAAATCATCTATATATCAATGATAGGTTAAATGCCTGTTGAATGCCGTATTCTGATTGGCTGAGAAATGTTCTATGGGTGTTGATTATTTTTCTGTAAACCGCACATCTAACTTGTCAAATGTCTTAAAAATAGGCAAAAATAGAGTGGTGTTTGTGTTAACTGTGGTATAAGAGAAATAATTGACTCCGGTCCTTTGAATTATGTAAGGAATAATTGACGACGGGCCATTGAATTATAAGAAAATAATGCACACCAAGGTGGTAATGCGGCACGACGCGAAGCGGAGTTACACTGCAGGTGTGCATTATTTTCAAATAATTCAAAGGACTGGAGTCAATTATTCCGCTTATACCACGGTTACCACAAACATTGCTCTGGTGCCTTTTTTTAAGACATTTGAAAAGATAGGTGTGCGGTTTACAGAAAAATAATCAACACCCATAGAACATTTCTCAGCCAATCAGAATGCAGCATTCAACAGACCCGTGGTATAATTGACAATAATGCACACCTGCTGCGTAACGGCACTCCGCTACGCGTCGTGACGCATTATCACCTTGGGTGTGCATTATGTTCTTATAATTCAATGGCCCATCATCAATTATTTCTTACTTATTTTAAACACATCAGGTTATAGACATAAATCTAGAAATGTTAATGCATTATTCTAAGTAAGTAAGTTCAAATTTAAGTGCATACTATTCAGCATTAAATAATAACTCCACTTTTATAAAAAAGAAATCCAGATAATTTACTTACCCCCATGTCATCCAAGATGTTTATGTCTTTCTTTCTTGTTTGGGATCGTTTAGAGTCCTTTGAAGCTGCATTGAAACTGTAAATTGTTGAGATTCAATAAAGTCTTTTAAATTGAGAAAAATCCTGGAATATTTTCCTCAAAAAACTTCATTTCTTCTCAACTAAACAAATAAAGACAAAAACTGGGAATTTTATTTTTGTGAAAGTGGAGTAATCCTTCAAGCTGCGGTTTCTCTAAGTCTAAATTGAGGCGGCAAAACAGTTGTAAAAGGTACAAAGTCATATCTGGCAATAGACACTCTGTCTACAGAGTGTTTTTATTATTGTAGTAATACACACACACACACACGCACGCGCGCACACACACACACACACAGAGAGTTGTGTGGGGAGATTCTGATTGCAGAATCCTCCCATATGTTTGAGTACATACACACAGTGTGGGAGCTTCTTGTTAAAGATTGCCAAACCACCTTACAGTATATACACAGATGAGACAAAGAATCATAAAAGTCCCAAAACAGGATTTGGTTGGTCAGGTTCTTGTGACCTGAAAGGCAATTAAATGGGACGTTAACCATCTGTAAACTAGCTCAGGAGGAGACACCTCTAGCAGGAGTGCAGATTAAGCCTTAAGTTCTGAACTTTGGTACACTTCATCTCAGAATGATAGAAATTTGACCTTTTTACCCATCGCACCATGACCTTTAAAATGACATCAAACATGAGTAGTAGCAGGTTCACTAGGTTCAGTAGACCTTTAGTGATCTGTAATAATTTGGCAGAGGAAGATAGAGAGGTTGAATCCTGGTTATCAGCACCATCTGGGGATTTGGTTGCTTTATGCGTATCTCCACAAGCAAACCTAATGCTGATCTCGTGAACACCTGTGTTATACTAAAAATATTTTCAAGCTTTCAGTAACCTGATACTGCGTTTATGTGTGGACGAACGGCCAAACTGCATAAAATCAGGACAGGATTATTGGGTTTTTGTATATGGATAATGCATGCTAATTTATACAGTAAAACTCTAAAAAAAATGCAGTTGGGTTATAAATTAACTAGGGGTTGCTGGGTTGCTTTACTCCAAATTGCTGGGTTATTTTAACGCATAGTTAGGTCAGATATGGAAATTGTAGTTTAATTTAACTCAGCAAGTAGGTTTGTACATTTCGTACCCAAGCATGCGTTAAAAATAAGTCTGCATTTTTATAGCTCTGTGAGCTTTATTGTTTTATATGCTCCTATACAATATGTGTCAAATACAAGGCCCACTGCTCATTTGCAAGTTTTTAATTGATCTTGATCCGCTTCAATTTGAAATACTCAGCATTGCACTACAAGTTCCAGCAAGCACTCCTAAATGTGATCTCTGCATGAGACCGCTGTAGTCCAGCGTCAGGATTCAAGCAATAGTGACAGTACAAACGGTTTCAGCAGCATATCAAAAATGTGTTAGCTCGCTAGTGGCCGGTCAGCAGGGCATTCATGACATGTCAGGTGCAGGTTCGTATTAGCCTACTTAATCCCGACCCTAAAAAAAACAGAAATTTAATGTTATATTCTTTCTTTATTCCTCATTTAATCTTGAACGTGTCAAAAAAATTGTAAAAAATAGATCTTAATGGGCAGACATTTCGGGAGATAGAATAAAGCAATAAACCCCAAGAAGCAGTGGGTTACCAGTGCATTTTATAACAGCTAAGGGGCGTTGTTAGGCACGACGCGAAGTGGAGCAAATAAGTTGTAATTATATTAGTACAAATATTACTCTTCCGCCAAACAAAGTAGTTCCTCAGAATCAAGTGTGACTGAAACAGAGCGCAGTTCACAACGCAGCAAAGACACAATGAAAATATGATTTAAGACTGTGGTGTTTATTTTTATAAATCAAAAATATACATTAACATTTATATTGTGCAACTGTTGAAGTGATGATCAAATATGATTGGAAGCATGCTTAACTCTTTCCCCGTCAGCGTTTTTTTTTTAAGTTTTAGTTTAATGCCTTACAGAAAAATTATCTTCTTTAAATAAACATAAAATATATCAAATGAAAGAACAGACCATCCACTTTCAAACAACAACAACAAAAAACTTTTCATCCTACCTTCATTTGTTCTCTTATCAGTTATCACCTCTCAAATTTTCAGCTAAAAGCGGAGATAATTTCATTTTTGTGAAGAACTTTTGTAAGAGATCACATTCAACGCTGTTGTGTCGAGTGAATGTGTCAGTGTTTAAGTTGGGTAAGATTACCATCTAGTGGATAATAGCGGAAATATCAATAAGACAAAACAACTCAGAGAACGTTTTCTCTCTATTGACGAAATGACTCAACAGTATTTATTGACATTTATCTGGATATCACCATAATTGTGCAAAGGTAGAAAAATAAAAATATGATTAAAGACTGTGGTGTTTATTTTCATAAATCAGTACGCAGCAACAGTGGCGCACTGATACTTGTGAGGCGGTCTGAACCGTGGGTTTACCGGGGTATTTTATCACGGCTTAGAACGCGTTTCAACCAATCAGAATGAAGAACCAGAACGAGCCGTTTTATAAAGGACGTTTTTTTTTACTCATAATGAAGTGAGCAGATGACCGGACTGTTTTTAATTAATTGTCACAATGAGACGCACATGGGTATAAATAGGATACACATTAGTACGCCAGACAGCTTATGATGGGAAATGAAAACGATCATGTAGCATCAGGTGTAAAAACATCCGTCACATTTTTACCAAAAGAGAAAAGACGGATGAATCAGTAAAGTCAAGAAATTAGCCGTTGAAATTAGGTTAACCCAGTCTTTAGCATTTTATTTCCTTAGCTAATTGACTGTACTCATTACTGTTCAAAATGTTCATTTGCAAAGAAAAGTTAATGGTTTATTTATGACTGTGTTCATGTTCATTATAAAAGGACTTCGGTTCTTTACTTACTGTATGAGCAGTTTGTGACCTAGTTGTGTTTTAATTTGTATGGTTAATGTCAGCATGATAAAGTTTGGTCCTTATAGAGGACATTTCTATCTGATCCGGCCCTTAGACTAAATGGTTTTGACACTGCTGTCCTATACAATCATACTGGTCAAGTTGGTTGCTTGACACCTTTCCAGTTTCTTCTGTTGACCAAACTGTTTGCTCAAAATGAACATAATGAGACATGAAACACAAGATAAATGCTCTCAGTTCATTAGGGTTATGTGTGCAGTGTGTAAAAAAAGCTGATACATGTGAATGCTGTAAAAAAGCAGAACTATGCAAGAACCTTGACAAGATAAAACTTCTGAATTCAATGCAAAAACAAAATTAACAACATTAACCAGCTTTAAAAATGTATACGAAAAACCTGAACTCGTGTAACTATGGAGACAACCTTGTCGTACCATTTTTCCTATTCAAATCAATGTTCTTTTACCTAAAGACTCATTTCTGCACAATATCAGAAAAGTGCTTTTGAAGAAGCAAACTTTGAAACCAAGTAGTAATTTTCACATCTCGCTAATTAGAAATAGATGAATGCATACTAGAGTCGTTTCAAGGTAGTTTTGTATCTCTGAACAATGAATCCTGAAAATAATAATGACATTCAATAGCCCTTTGCCTAAAAATATCTATGATGTTCACTAAATGGCTCACATCATGCTGTACGTTTTTTTGTGGATGGATGTTTTTCTACACGTGCGCCAATTCAAGGCCAGACGAGGCTGAAATAAACAGAGCAAAACATTTGTTACTTGAAAAATAGGAGCTCTAGTGTGTTTTAATATAATGAACTGGCTTGTCATGACACAGAAATCTATGTTGTGACTTGGTCGCATGAAATGATGGCTATAATGCAGTTAATATAATGCTACTGACCAGTGCCTGCTGAGAGCCAAGAAGGTAATAATCAAACACAAGACATGTAATCTATGCATTTTATGATTATCACATGTTTTATACTGTAGTAAACATGCATATTTATTTACTTGTGTTAAAAGTCCTCTTTTCCAAAACCATACCCAAGCTAAAAATGATAGAGATTGATGAAAGACTGTGGCTGTGTTGAGAATGTGATGCGAGAGATTGTGGCAGGTGTCTAATGGGTGTATTTATCAAAACCAGGTCTCCTCAGATGAGATTGCTTTAAATGAATCTGGGTTTGGGGCGGAGTGTGCCAACATTGTGCTGTTTGCAGGGAGGATAATTCAGTCCCTGGGGAACGTGGACACAAAAGGCTTGTTAACGTTCACAAAAGAAAGTTTTTCTGCTGGCCAAGTCAATCGACCGCTAAAAAGTTCCCCACTTTTGTGACTTTGTGCTGTACTTAAATCAATAATATTGCATTTGAGGAGGAGAACGCTTTTTCTGCTTGGTAAAGAAGTTTTTGCATAATTCTTGTGTAATGGTAAACATTTGTGGCTGTTCCACAGTACTGTAGGTATGTTTGTGCATTGTGTATTTATATGATAGGACTTATTTACACACAAATAATGAATTATAAAAAAATATGAAAACACAGAGCAGGACGTGTTCTGCCAAAGTGATACAGAACTTAATATTAATAAGTCGACAACATGAGTTTAGTTATTAATGACTACCCATCATTTAATTCTCTAAAGATCTAAGACTTTTTATGTACACAAGGCCTCAAATATTGTTCACAAATTTGTGGTAGTAGCACTTCTCATTTGCAGAGATAATACATCCACCTCACAGGTGTGGCTTGATTAGACAGCATGATTATTGCACAGGTGTGCCTTAGGCTGCCCACAATAATAGGCTACTCTAAAATGTGCAGTTTTAGTGTTTTGGAAGGGTCCGGGGGTCTGAAACCATTGGCCTCACATAGTGCAACACATCTTCTTTGCGTAGAGTTGATTAGTTTGTTGATTGTGCATATTTTAGAGTGGCCTTTTATTCTGGCCTAAGGCACACCTGTGCAATAATCATGTTAGGCCATTTTTGCCTGTATTTGATAGACTGTATGTTAGGAGAGCACAGGAAAGTACAGGGTGAAGAGAATCGGCAAAGGATCGTGAACCGAGATTCGAAATCCAGTAGTTAAAAGTGCATCTGCACTATATGTTGGAGCACTGCACGCTACACCACGAGCTCCAACATCACAAGATTGTTTGTATTAAATAACTACTTGTAAAGTTTCTCATATCGCAGCATAACATTTTAGTCATACCACCCACGTTTCATCCCACTCATGAGTTTAATATAATTTTACCGTTGCAATGTAATCATAAGTCTAAATGTTGGGTTGTTTACTGAATATCAACTAATTGAAGTGATTTCCTTGAGTAATTTGAGAAGTTCATGTGGCTGAATAACAAAGTCATTATGATGTGTTATACCTAAAGTAACAGTGTGACATTAACACTCGTGCTTTAGACAGACACTTCATTCTCCACAGCCAAACTTAGAAGCATCTTTGTGAAGGTGTTGCGTTCAGCTCCCATAGGATATTAAAGCACACTCATTAGCCGGATTTTATGTGCACATCATAAGTGCCTGTAATTGTAGGAAAGTAATTGGTTGCTAAGCAACTGTTAAAACTTTCCTCACGGTTCTGTTATTTTGGGTTTGTGTGAGCAGAAGATCTGAAGTGACTCATGGTTGCTATATGAATTTATATTTACAGATTAACTCAGTATTGAGTGACTTTGTTGCTCTTTGTGTAGTTGTTATTAATGGCAGGCACCAATACCACTTTGTCCATTTTTGATCCGATTTCACAGTATTGGCCGATCCCGATACTACTATGTTTTACTCAGTGCTTTAAGTGGCCCAAAAGAAGTGTCGGTACTCTATTATTTTTATTATTATTATTATTATTTTGCTGACTCGACTCCTCCCCTGAGGTAACAACAACTATTGAAGGGCTTTTATATTCAGCAGTCAACAGACGACCTTGTAAAAATTATAAATAATTTTATTAGTTTGTGGATTTGCTTGAGCTAGAAATAGCTACTAATATAGCATAAATAAAATGTGCAAAAGGATTTTGAAAACATACCTTTAGAAAGAGCTACTGTAGAAAGAGCTATTGAACATAAATAAAATGTGCAAAAGGTAAAAATGTAAATTGTTCAACATGGTTAAATGCTAAAACTAGTTGTTCAAAAAACTTTAAAATGACAACAAGACCATGTCTATGGGTTTAAGAATAACAAAATACTGGCCATTTGAAACTCGAAAGTCATCACTTGTCCCATTGTTTTCCATTTTGCGGGTGGTAAAACTACTGTGCGTGTTGTTCAAATTCATTGAAATTTCGTTCACTTGTAGTTTAGCAATTAAACTAAATGTATATTACAATTTCAAGAATGTTTTTACTCTGTACATCGTGTGAGGAAATCCGAAGAGGGGAACCAAACTGACAGCCACAACAGTGGAGATTGTCACGTACATACAAAAGGGTATTGAAAAAAGCTTGCGTCTGATCTGCAGTGATATCATTCTGGCTTGGTGGGATGTCAGCCATCGAGTCCTCTGATTCTGACCTTGTTCTTTTACTAGGGCATTACCAGGAGGGCATTTTAAGTGTTCATTGTATTTTCATTTTAACCAAGCAGCTATGTTTGCGCGTTTCACACACAAACACATACCTCCCCGTACCACATTGAGTTGTTGTTGACACTGACACCAGCAAAAGCGACACATGCGCTTTTAACTTGTAAAACTGAAGGGTGTATGGGTAATGTAGTCTCTGCTCTCGGTGGGAAGAATTAGGAAGCGTGCATTGTGAAGTCCGCTCTGAAAAGCGGCAGTGCAGCCAAAGGATTAAATTAAACCTCTGATTTAAACAGATGTGCAAATGAGCGTACCGGAATGCTAAAAAAAACATGTTCTGGGTGCACGGAGAGGTGGTGGTACGCTCAAGAGCTATATTTGGAAGTGGCGGTACTGAGTACCGGCACGTACCGGCCCACTTAAAGCATTGATTTTACTTGAACCATTTAAAATGTATGCTTTTATAATACTTTTAATCCAGATCCATGACCCAGCAAAGAGGTCTGGAACAGCCCCAATACCGATCCAAAGTATCAGATCGGCACATCCCTAACAGACGTTATGCATGCTTTACTTCTGCGTTTAACTCAAGACTGCTCCTAAAATTCTGGTAAGGGGGATTTAAAGCGAATTGACGTCAGAATCACTAAAGATTTCAGGTTGTTTGCTGGACCCCCCCAAAAAAAAAACAATCTGTAATTGTCCAGATGTGCAAACTCGAGAAAGGTTTCAAGTAATCATTAAGATATGTTTAGCTAGCCTGTACTAGCAAGGCTTACATGCTAGATCAAATGAGATCTCCGTGAGAGCTATGAAAGTTTTTACAGGGTCGGAAAAAGTTTTTACTGTTTATTTTGGTATATTCATGTCAATTGTCGAAACATTTTTAGTTAAATATTTTTGAGTTAGTATCTTGAAACATTAGAGGATATAAAGAACAAAGCATAAATGATTATGCCAAAGCCCGTTTTAGAAATCTATATTTTTTCCATCAATTTATTTGTTTATCCCTGATGCTGTTTGTTTGTTTATTTTAAGACCCTGCATATTTGGTTTGTTGTGTGTGTGTTTTTTTCTGAACTTGTTCTTGTTGTCATTGATATATTAATTTTCTATTTGTCTTTTGCATTTGTAATTAATAAAGCATAAATATGCAAAAATACGTTTTTAATTTTCTAACGTTTAGCTTGTATAACCACAGATGTTATCTTCGCTAGTAGCAAAATTTAGAAGTTTAACAACAACAGATGAATATCGACTGTTATCAGTGCAATTTCTAGATAAAACTAGTGGTAATGCAGATACAGGGTAATGTGTAAAAGCTGGCATGCATTCCAGTGAGTCTAACACCATGACACAGCAGTCTTTAAAAATATACTCATACGTTTAAATGTCATTATGGTATTAGGTATTGAGTGTTATTTCTATATAAAGTAAACAAGCATCAACAAAATTAGCTGTGGTTTTGGCAAGCAACGTCCCTGAATATCATAGCGCTCTTTGACTCGTGGAAGTAGTCAAGTATTCTGAGATTTCACTGGAAATATGCGATATGCGCCGTCATGCATAGAGTCCACTTGAATCATAAAAACATGAATAAATGATGTGATATAACTCATGATAATTAAACCTAAATGTATTATATAATACCAACACTAACAGGCTTTCGTAGCTTTAATTAAATGATTATTAATTTATTACAAGGTATCATCTAGTGTAGAGAGAAGTCTGATGAAAGTACAAAACAGCAGGGTTAAACCTTTGGTGTTTTGGGCCCATTACAATTTACAAAACGCCTCATTTGAAAGACAAATGGTTTCCCACCAGATATCTGACTCCAGCAGTTTTAAATGGATCTTGTGTTTGCACAACTCAGATTTGCTTTATTTTGCTAGACACAACTTTCTTCACCGAAGGCATCAATCCCTTAATGATTCAGGCTGTCCGGACTCCAGAACAACAAAACAGCCCTGCGGCGCTCGACTGCCTCCACAGGTATCACAGATTCCACGAGTTTGGGCTTTCGTGGAGTCTGCTGCTTCCTCAAAGCATAATGCCGAGTAAATATTGTAGCACGACAAGTTCAAACTTTTATTTGAGAGCTGCTTTCAGTATTTGCTGTAAAATATGGCAGCCGTGCATTGGGCAATGTTGTTTTGTTTGAGTGTAGCTGTAAAGGTGGTGACCTCTCACAAAACCGCTGCTGGGTTCTTTATTTCCTGAAGGCTCTTTAGCTTTTCTCTTTAATGGTTTTCTCGTAAGACATTCACTCTTAAGAGAATAACAGCTATGATGGATTTCTTCCATTTGTAAATTGAATGTAAACTGATGAAGGTCGGAGACTCTTTAGTTACATGTCTTCTGAGTTTCAAGGACTGAGGACTGAGGTCCACTGAAAGATCTTTTCATCAGGAAATACTGCACTTGAACTGAATATTATTTTGTACGTTTTTAGACACAATATAAATCAATCAAAGATGTTATTCATTATTACTGGAAAACATTTTAGGCATTTTTATGTTTCAAACATCTAAAGGAGCACATTGGTGTCCTCAGAAGTGTGGACGTCCTCGTTCTGTTCATGCACTCTGAGGAGAAACTATTTTTTTCATTACGTGAACTTTTACACAGTTTTCTTTGTTAGGATAAAGTAGTTCTGTCTAAAGTTAACCAGCAGCACCAGAAGAGAAGCTGTAATTAATGCGGACACCAGCATAATTCACCAGCTTCAGCTTTAAATGTGGTAGGATATTTTTAGGAAATGCTTATATCACAGATGCGTCTCACAGAGACCCTTTTCTCTTTTTATTTTTATCCAGTAGGAACGTTTTGCAGATATTAATTTTAGTAGCTATTGGGTAAAAATTTCAATGTATAAATAACTTTTTCTTGTGAAACAGTGGTTTTCTGTTGTGTTTTTGTACATGTGTGCTCTTATATTAATTATTTTACCTGAGAAAAATATTGCCATGAAAGCAGTTTAATTCAATTTTCGCAATGTGACAACATACCCTGCTATAGTTGTCTTAAAGGGGTAGCTTACCCAAAAATAAAAATTCTGTCATTACAGGGGCGTAGCAGGCGCGGGGTATGGGGGGGGACACGTCCCCCACACTTTTAGATAAGGGTAGTTCTGTACTTTAAAGTCAATGATGCTCAAACATGGTTCGGTTAAAAACTTGGATCTAAATATCTTCCTTTGTGTTCAGCAAAACAAAGGTTTATAACAACATGTGGGTGCATTAATGATGACAGAATTGTCATTTTTGGGTGGAATATCTTTTGAAATGAACGGTACTGTATCCAGTGCTGGCCCGAGCCTCTTTGGGGCCCTAAGCAGAATTTGTTTAGGGGCCTACCTCCCACCATTTTTTTTCTTACAAAGTTGCACATTAAGTAAGGACTAAAATTAGCATTAGGTATAGAAATCAAATCAAATGAATCATAACACTGTCTTTATTGTATGAATTTAATATAATTATTATTTTTTAGACCTACAGAAGTGATTTTCTCTTTGTCTTGGATTGTCTGATTAACATTAATGACACAGACTTAAGTAGGTTAATTGAGGTAACTGTCTCTTTAAGAGAAGCACAGACTGGTTTCTGCCTAATATACATAAACTTAAGACATAAACAAATGTTTTATTGGAAAAAGAGTACTGTGGAGATTTTGTTTGTATGTGCCCTATCAAGAACAGAAAGATTTTATGTTCGCTTGGTTTCTGAAATGCATCTCTCCATGTGTGCACTACTGAGTGCACTTAAACCGCCCGCACACACACACACACGGATCACGAATTACAAATGTTACATTGTTTTTCAGTGCTCTATTCCTCAAATGTATGTTAATGGACTGCAGTATGACACACAGTAGCGTAACTCTCTCTAAAGTTTAAACATCAAGTGTTCTGATCTCTAAAGGGCGTAGTGAGGATCAACTCTGACTGGAGCTGGACCGGACAGATTCAACCGCATGTGCGTCCACAAAGATGCTCACTTTAGCGCCTTTTTGCGGGTTAAATTGTTTAAAAAACATGAAATGTTAACATTTGCAAGCCGTTGAAACACGTGCAAATGATAAACTTTCCCTATTTAAATTTGCGTATTAATCTGTGAAATGCATCATGGATCTACTGCGATCTGTCACACCACTAGCTGCTGCACAAATTAAACCTACTGTAATGCAAACATACCTTTATCTTGCTCTTTTTTCTCCTCCTCTGTCCTTTTTCTCGTTGTCTTTTTGGAACCAGAGGGAAACGTCCTTTTTGTGACATGGCTTATCATTTATAACAGTGGTTCTCAAACTGGGGCCAGGGCCCCCAGGGGGGCCGCGAGATGGTGCCAGGGGGCCCCAGTTTTATGACATTTTATAAAATACATTAATTTAACATGAATTCTGTGTAAATAAACCTAAAAAAATAAGGCTAATAACCAACAGCACTACTTTTTATAACTTAATATGTTTTGTTTAATTAAAATGTTAAATATTAGAACAGTTTTTGTCATAAATTTTCTTAGAGGGGGCCGCGAGGAAGTGCACCATACACAAGGGGCGCCGCACGCGGAAAAAGTTTGAGAACCACTGATTTATAACAGTGACGCGCGAATTGTCAAAGCACGCGAAGTGTCTATATTGCGCATGACTCAAACGCTAGCACTGATTTGCAGACACACTAGAGTTGTCTGCAAATCAGAATTTTCTTGTCTTGAATTATTCATTAATTCATTCAATCATTTATATTACTTGTTTAAGTTATTTAATTGTAAACAAAGAAATGATTGGGGGCCCCCATGGTTAGTTCGCTTATGTCTAGGGTTGGCCCTGACTGTATCTTTACTCTAGTTACTTGTCTTTACATAATACTTACTGATTTTAAACTCACACGTTAAAATATTCATTAGAGCAAAACTCGTGACAACTCGCCCCAGTCTCCACATTACTAAAATCTTTCTTCTGCATTTCAGAAACATGAATATGGAAACTATAGAGTCTGAAATGAAAGATGAATGTGGCGGACATGCTTGAATTGTAATCAGTGCTTAGATCTGATGTACTGCTCAGGTCTTTATGTGTCAGCTGTCAAAGGTGAAGCGCTTGTCTTTTCTCTCACGCGCTGCATGGTGTCACTATGACAGAGAAAATAGACCATCTATGCGTCTTGTAGCCCAGCACAAATTCAGCTGCGGGGCCCAGTGTGAGAGTTGGCAGGATCGCTCGGGTCCCGCTGAGCACAGGGATGTTCATCTGGGCATGTCGTCTCCTGTTCAAGCCTTGCTGACATGTCTGTCTGCTTTACTGCGAGACGGTTTATTTGAAGGGACAGTGACTCAGCCGCTACCTCTCGGTGTGTTCAACAAGAGAAAAAAATGAGCTGTTGCTATCAAAGATTTTAAATTGCTTTCATACGTCTGGCATACACGTTTTTTTTTCTTTTAGAAATATAGGCACTGTAGTGGGAATATCACTTAATACCACCTGCCTGTGACTAGCAATTTGTGAAATTTTAGAGACACAAAATCGTGTCAACTCCCTTTCCATTGAAATATAAAGTTAAGTCACGAAATATGAAAGTAAGTCAACACACTGGAGAGTAAACTGTGCTTCTTAAGCCTTTTAAGACTTTTTTCCAGTATCAGAATGCTTCCTTTCTTATCACCAGCAGTGGCGGCTTGTGACTGCTCATCTGAGGGGCGCAAATTCAAAATAAGTGTTCAGAGTGTCATGTGTGTTGCGTGCATTTCCAAATATGTGTTTGTTGTGTCATGTGAACATCACGTGTTATGTCAAAATAGCCTGCTGCACGCGCATCAAAACCGTTTATGATAAAAGAGACGCTTATGTTCACAAAATACACGCAAGACACTCCCTTAACACTAAACTCTGATTACGCATGAATTTATGCGAGTATTTGGCAAACCCGAATGTATCTTTTATCATAAACCCTTTAGATGTGTCTGTAGCAGGCACTTATTTTGACAAGACACTTGATGCACACAGGATCTCTCGATGCGCAGAACACATATTTTGAAATAAGGACCCACACACATGCGACGGCTACATACATGATGTCATGAACTTTGCATCGAGCGCCCTCGAAAAAAAAAGTCACTGACCGCCACTGATCACCAGTGGTGTCTATTGAGTCCTGATAGATAAGTTTTACTACTATTAAACTGTGATCATTTTAATATTGTAACCCAAGATTGTGCCATCCAAAAATGTTTTCATTCATGATAGTGTATTGATAGTCTTACCTATAGTATCAATTAAATATAAACTTTAAGGGGCAGTTTCCCGGACAGGGATTAGACTCGTCCTAGACTAAAATAAATGTAAGAGCTGCCCAAACTGAAAACAACTTGCACTGACATATCTTAAAATACACCAGTGCCCTTTGATTTGCCTCAAAGGCACACAAGTAATGTTTTTAGTAATGCATGTTTCTTAAAACTAGTTATATTTCCTAATTAATCTTAGGCCTAGTCCTGGCTTAAGCTAATCCCTGTCCAGAAACCAGCCCTTAGTAAATCAGTGCTTAAAACAAGCAAAACAATGGAATATGCCAATGGAATAAGAAAAAAAATTCTTGAAATAATTTGGCAGATTTTTTAGCTTGTTTTAAGCACTAATTCGCTTAATTTGTATATTTTTTGTCTAAAAACTAGACTTATTTTTCCACAGGCACTTGAAATAGAAAACATACCGACTATTTCAGCCTTTAAGAAATGCTCTTTTAATACGCGTAATGTTATTATTTACAATATACTATTTTGATTCATTTAGGTATTTTTGTTCAAATAAATTTAGTTTATTGTGGATTATTTGACTTTTTTGCATCTACACAAAACAGTGACAAAATATACATTTCATACATTACAAATGACTTTGTACAAATAACTTTGCTAAAAATTGGAATAGGTCAGCTCTATTTTTACAGTGTATAGTAATATAAAGTTAGGAGCACATATACTACTTTAAGGGGCACAATGGACTGCATTTATATAGCGCTTTCATAGACCCATGGTCATCCAAAGCGCTTTACAATTTGCCTCACATTTACCCAATCACTCACACATCCATACACAGACGGTGGTCGTCGGGAGCAGCTGGGGTTTGGTGTCTTGCTCAAGGACACCTCGACACTTGGTCAGGTGGAGCCAGGGATTGAACCACCAACCTTTTGATTTGTAGACAACCTACATGAACAACTAAGCCACTGCCGCCCCACAATGTAAGTGTATCAAATCATATCTTTTAAAGGCAGGGTCAATGATCTCTGAAAGCCAATTTAGACATTTGAAATCACCTAAACAAACACGCCCCTACCCCAATAGAATCTGGACCTTCTTTTGATACACCCACTCCACACATACGCAACCCAGGCAACGATGTTGGTTAGTTGACACGCCCCTTACTGCGGAATGGATACAAGTGTGTTTTGGTAGTTGGCCCGGCTCTCTTTTTCGAAACGTTTTTCGGATATCGTGTTCTTTTGCCTTTGTTTTCTCTCGTGATATACGAATCTTTGCACCGAGCATGTCTTTATGAGTTACTTTGTTTCTGTACTGTATAGGAACACAAAAACGTGACCGCACCAACTTTTCAAAGTGCTTGGACACTTGCTCTCCCCTCGCAGCTATGATCAGCTGTTGCTCCATCTTGAGTTTATGCAGTATGTTATGATAGTCAGTGTTGGGAAAGTTACTTCCAAAGTGTAATACATTATATATTACAAATTACTGTCATTTGAAAGTAATTAGTTACATTACAATATTACTGTCTCTGAACTGTAATGAGTTACACTACTTTTGCGTTATACTTTTGAGTTACTTTCATCAAAATAACAGAAGTATGACCAGGCATTATAAAATGTTAAAATGTAGTTTATTGATGCTTATAAATCTAGAAATTATGTGTTGGCCCTCGAGCTTTGAATAGGCACAGTGAATACTTATGGCAAAATACAATAACAGTCACTGTCAGAATCATAAACATAGACAAATGATCTAGTAAAAGTCTGGTAAATTATGGTACACATACCAAACACAATAGAGCCACTATAATGCAACCTATAGCCTAATAACATGGAATACAGCTCATTTCAGTACAATATAAGGATTACATGTAGACAAACATATAAAACACAGACAAACAGAGGAACACTGCTTTTTGCCAAACAATGAATAGGCTATAGGCTCCCATACAAAGGCTGGTAAAAACTTTAAACAGTGATGTTTAAATGTACTATTTAGATAACCATGTTTAAGTCTTCACTAATGTTATGTTGTAGTTTAGGTTGCTGTTTGTAATAAAACTGTAGATAGCATAGGAATAGCCTAGCAATCTATTATGTATATGGACTGTAATCATAGCAAAGCTTACCTTGTCATTGCTGGTGAGATATGGATTTTACTGGCAACATGTAAAAGTCTCTTTACTTCTGAGGTTCACGCAGCACAGGAGACCGATAGAAACTTTCTGTTGCTTTTACTTAATGCTCTTATTCGTAAAATTATGCGTGAGCGGGCTACCGGACCTGATTGCGACCACTTTAGTCAATGCTTATAAAGCCGCGGACTTCCCAGATTCGGCTCTTTAAGAAGCATGCCTATATTTGACGCGCACCGCGTCCAAATCACATTTCAAATACAAAGTTAAAGTAAAAATGAACATGTTGCATACAGCACATGGAAACAGACATACGCTGCGTCCCAAACCACCTACTTCCATACTATATAGTAGGTAAAGAGTGCGAGACGTAGTGCTTTTCGCCCACTATATAGTATAGAAGTATGCGGTTTGGGACACAGCCATATACCCACGCAGCTTTTTCATGTGTGGATGCTGGTCGCGCGCATTGGTCAAAAATAAAAAAACAAAAATAACACGGTCTAATTTAGAAATGCATTGTTGTAACGCGCTCGTTACTAAGACTGTAACGAGTAAAATATTACCAAAATTTTATTAGTAATGCGTTATATTACTGCGTTACAGCAAAAACTAATATATTACTGTAATATATTATATTTTGTAATGCGTTACTCCCAACACTGATGATAGTGCACATACAATGTTGTATTCATAAAGAGTGAAGCTAATTAGTTTGTTATTTTTCATATGACCTGTGGTGCGGACGCGGCAGTCTGAAAAGTTAAACTCACTGCGGCTCTGACGCGGCTGGAATAAAAGAGCGTGTGACAACCACGTCATTCCATAATGATGATTTTTAATGATTTTACAGCTACAGCTATGCCAAACATGCTGCCACAATGCCAATGTGTTGCTATGCAGTTATCATGGCGCTTTTATTGGGGGTTTTAGAATGTGGCTATATTTAATTGTTCAAGTTTTCCTTACTTGTCCACATTAAAAGAGCCCAGCAATGTCAGGAGGAGTTATATGTTAAGGTTTAAAGGTATAGTTCACCAAAAAAGATTTACTTGACCATAAGCCATCTGAGATGCATGAACCATCATCCACCAAGGTTTGAAGCCCAAAAATGTCCATCCATTCTTTACAGAAATGATCCACACGGCTACTCTCAGTTAATAAATGCCATCTTAGAGCAATTGATGTGATTTTGTAGGATATTTAAAAATTTATAAACTATAATAACTAGCTTCTGGCAACGTCCATTGTGCATTCACCAGAGAGTATCGGCGTAGGACTTGGCGTACAAGGCGTAAGATCCTCTGAGAATGTGATCATGGTGACCATTTTAGGATGTGATTGTGTGCAATAGTGACTACTATAGCTGGAGCAGTGTCTGTTCCTGTGAAGTTTCAGAAGCACTCACAAGAATGACTAAACACATCTAAACACATTATGTTAATGAAGAAGTCACCAGAGAGCTTAACTTTCTGTGGAGCTCAACCTCAGCACATCTCCATTAATCCCTCATTCACCTTCCGCATTTGGCTTTTAGGTACAAATGAAATGGCCGCAGGGTGCGTGTGTGTGCAGAGTACACACGCTGTCACTCAGACGACACTGAAGGGGTTGAAGGGCAGATTAGTAAACGCTTAGGGGACGCGTTCTGTTCGCTGTCAAATTCATCAGACATTTCCCTCAAGCCTTTCCACCGCATCTGTTTATTCTGCAGTAGAGCTTACCCAGAGGGAAACTGAATTGCTCAGATGTTGCTCTTTCAAAGTTCAGGAGACTTAATGGAGTTTGTAGCTGCTTTTATATCAACTTTGTCTCAGGTTTTCGGTAAATTAGAAAAAAGTGTGTACAGAGCTGTTAAATAAATGTGTATAGATCTTTGTGAGTAAGATGAGAAATGTTTGAATCCATACATCCTTAACTTTTGATTGCAGACTGAAATATTTTCTTTTTTATCTAAATTTGTCGTCTTCTCATGAGCAACATTTGAGTTCCATTTGTTTCTGTTTAATCTCACTGGTGTCCAGGAGAAACATCAGAACTTCCAGTTAGTGTGATTTATGTGACTGGGTGTAATGGTGACCGCTAATAATGTGACCGTGTGATGGTGACTGACAAGGATGTGATTGTGTGTGATGGTGACAGCCGATAATGTGACCGGGTGTGATGGTAACCATCTAGGATGTGATTGCGTGTGATGGTGACGGACAAGGATGTGATTGTGTGTGATGGTAACTGGTGAGGATGTGATTGCGTGTGATGGTGACTGACAAGGATGTGATTGTGTGTGATGGTAACAGTTGAGGATGTGATTGTGTGTGATGGTGACTTTCAAGGATGTGATTTTATGTGATGGTGACTATCGAGGATGTGATTGTGTGTGATGGTGACTGTTGAGGATGTGATTGTGTGTGATGGTGACTGACAAGGATGTGATTGTGTGTGATGGTAACAGTTGAGGATGTGATTGTGTGTGATGGTGACTTTCAAGGGTGTGATTTTATGTGATGGTGACTATCGAGGATGTTATTGTGTGTGATGGTGACTCTCGAGGATGTGACTGTGTGTGATGGTGACTTTTGAGGATGTGACTGTGTGTGATTGTGACTGTCAAGGATGTGATTGTGTGTGATGGTAACCGTTGAGGATGTGATTGTGTGTGATAGTAACCATCAAGGATGTGATTGTGTGTGATGGTGACCATCGAAGATGTGACCGGATGTGATTGTAACTGTCAAGGATATGATTGTGTTTGATGGTAACCGTCGATGATGTGATTGTGTGTGATGGTAACTGTCGAGGATGTAACCAGGTGTGATGGTGAATGTCGAGGATGTGATTGTGTGTGATGGTGACTTTCTAGGATGTGAGTGCGTGTGATGGCGACCGTCGAGGATGTGATTGTGTGTGATGGTGACTGTCGAGGATGTGACTGTATGCGATTGTAACTGTCAAGGATATGATTGTGTTTGATGGTAACTGTCGAGGATGTGATTGTGTGTGATGTTGACTGTTGAGTATGTGATTGTTTGTGATGGTGACTGTTGAGGATGTGATTGTGTGATGGTAACCATTGAGGATGTGTCCAGGTGTATTGTTAACCATCGAGGATGTGTCCAGGTGTATTGTTAACCATCGAGGATGTGATTGTGTGTGATGGCGACCGTCGAGGATGTAATTGTGTGTGATGGTGACTGTCGAGGATGTGATTGTGTGTGATGGTGACTGTCGAGGATGTGACCGGATGTGATTGTAACTTTCAAGGATATGATTGTGTTTGATGGTAACAGTTGAGGATGTGATTGTGTGTGATGTTGACTGTTGAGTATGTGATTGTGTGTGATGGTGACTGTTGAGTATGTGATTGTGTTTGATGGTAACCGTCGAGGATGTGATTGTGTGTGATGTTGACTGTTGAGTATGTGATTGTGTGTGATGGTGACTGTTGAGAATGTGATTGTGTGATGGTAACCATTGAGGATGTGTCCAGGTGTATTGTTAACCATTGAGGATGTGATTGTGTGTGATGGTGACTTTCAAGGATGTGATTGTGTGTGATGGTGACTGTCAAGGATGTGATTGTGTGTAATGGTGACTGTCGAGGATGTTATGGTGTGTGCTGGTGACCGTCGAGGATGTGAGGGTGTGTGCTGGTGACTGTCGAGGATGGGTGTTTGATGGTAACCATTGAGGATGTGTCCAAGTGTATTGTTAACCATCAAGGATGTGATTGTGTGTGATGGTGACTATCAAGGATGTGATTGTGTTTGATGGTAACCATCGAGAATGTGTTTGTGTGTGATGGTGTGTCTTTGATGATAATAATAATAGCATAGCAATAATCTAAAATTATGAGCAAACATGCCAACTATCGTCATGATGTCACGGTTGGTATAACCGGATAGTGGAAAATAATAGAAGACGAACCCAAACGCAAGATGTACAAAAATATAACTATTTATTAACTGAAACTGAAAACACCCACGAGGGGGTAAAAACAGAAGGGAACAAAAACACTGTGCTGGAACACAAAAATAAAACAGAATACGAGAAACACTCGGATGAAAACTGGTGACATGAACACAGTATCAACAAACAACGCACGCACACCACACAGAGAACACAAGGGCATTATAAAGACACCACATCAATGGGGAACAGGTGAACATAATTAATCACTTAAGACATGATTACATAAGGGAGTAGGGTAAAAGTGACAAGACACTGGGAACACGTGTTACACATACATGATGTGAAACAACACGTGTTCCCACATAAAACAATGCTGCCCTGGTCCTGCCCTCTGGATAATAACCAAGGTCAGGCAAGACCATGACAGCCACAAAACAGTGGGAACACGTGTCACACAGATATGATGTGAACACACGTGTTCCCACGTACACACACTGCTGCCCTGACCTTGCCCACAGAACATAGACCTGATCTATACTAAGGTCTGGCAAGATCACGACAGCAACAAGACACCGAGAACATGTGGAAGCCACACACAGAATGTGATCCCACATGTCCCCACACAGAACATGATACTGCCACGGTCCTGTCAGATGCACTCAGACCTCCATCTAGCACAGATGTCCGACAGGACCGTGACACATGAAGGCTTCCCCTATCAGCCACATAACTAACTGCTCTCGATCGCCACAACCCTAGTCACAACTGCTAATGACAGATGAATTAAGAAAACTGATGGGCCAGAAATACTTCATACAAGCCATAAATCTGTATTTAGCATTATTTTTTACAGTATATAGTTCCTGAATATAGCCCTTTTCATGATTACTGTATTCTTCACAAGGTCTGAGTCTTAAATTCAGAGATTTTATTGAAAGTTATTTTCATACATTTAGATTTTAACATGTAAAGCAGAAAAATTTTGTGTATATTAAAGTTGTGGTGTCAAGTGCAAGATCTATTGGAGGAGTCTCAGTAAAACGCCACCTGTCACATAAATCTAAAAACTCGTGATTCGGAGTCTCTTCCTCATTTCAAGTTGGTGTCTTGATATGAAGTTTTAAAGAAGTTTCTACTGTGTTAAAAGTCATAACAAATGTTTTCTTTAGTTGATATTTAAAATGTCTTTCTTCACTTCAGTGACTGGGAATGTATTGTTCTTACATTTCTATATAAACTATGTATGATGCTATAGCTCCTGAAAAATTGTGAGGTTTTTTACTGGACTAAATACATTTGTTAACTTCAGAACCTGATTGTGTTTAGTAAACAGTTTTTTTAATATGTGTCATGTATTATGTCTGCGAATGACAATTGTAATCTAGATTAGATTTGTGTACACCAGTAAAAGCTCCTCTTAAAGTGGCTTGGCTATTCAGTCTTAAAATAAATAAAGAGGACCAGAATGAGACGATCTGCTGGATGTATGACAAGCGCTGCATGATTGGTGCAATCGGTTTCTCCCGCTGGTTGTCATCTCATTGTTCTCGATGGAGAGGCGGTTACACAAGACCATTAATATAACATACAGCTCTGTACGGATGCCCACTATCACTGTTATTTTTTGCTTTTCATAATTGGCTCCTGTCAAGATGTCAGACCAGGCTCATTGTAGACAACAGGACAGAGCAAGTTTGGCCCTTATTAACCGAGTCCTGTCGAGCAGTCGGAGAGATTAGTCAACAGGAGAACTCGTCTGTTCTGAGAGACTCTCTCGTTAGTTTTCAATAAGCAACACACAAATCCACTAATGAGATGAATTTGAAGACATCTGTAATAGACTGATTCAGCGGGCTATGACAGCCTCGAGGAGTTTAGTTCTGTAAAATTATATCATTATTTCTGTGCTACAACACACAAGTTTGGGGGATTAACAATACTTGCAAACAAAGTTGCTTTTCATTTGTGCCATATCGTGATGGGTCTGCCTGAAGTAAACCATGAGATTTGCAACTTTTTACGATCTGTTTTCACATACGGTAACGGTGTTGTACAGCTATAGAAATCTAAAAATAAACCCCATGCCTTTTTGTTTGGATTAATATTGTGGTGTGCATTTTAAGAATAGTTAAGACATACTGCAGTCTGCTCACACACATTATGTGACTCACTGTATTTGTTATTAGGAGCATAAACATGCAGTATATTAATATTGTACGTTAATGAGTAATTATGGATAAAACTTAAGTTTAATTATGTCCCATACCACAGTTTGAGCACTTAATACACATTAACATTTGTCTTATATAACTCTTTATCTGTGCAATTCCAGTGAAGAAAACTAATAATTGTAGTTTCTAGCGTTGAATATAAAACAAAATCAGAAGATTGTAGTTAATATTAGACTCATGTCTGTCAGAAGGGTTTGATCTCCGGGCCAGATGGCTTCAACAGAGCACAGCATGACTCTCAGTAATCATATGTGCAATAAATGTTGCTGGTTAGGATCCTGTGGATTGACTACAGATGGCACTTCAGTTTCAACACCTCAAATCTAATGCACAAGTGCAGAACTATCAATCTCATATCAATGACTCGTCATGTGTAATAATGTCTGTTGAGGATAAAAGAGGAGCCATGTACTGTATATGTCATGATGTCATTTAATAATGGTCAATAGCAAGCCTGGTCTCACTGTTAAGTCGTAGTTTAAATACGTAACTTTCAAAAATGTATTTCATTTTTTATTAATTTTCACAAAATGTAATTTTTTATGTTTAAATGAAACAATGTAGACGTATTTGCAACATTTAATTGTAGCGTTTTTACGTTTTTACAGCTACAAAATGCAAAACACTTACAAATCTTTCATATCATAAAGACTGCTTTATAATTTCCATTTAACCATTTTATCGATAATAACCACCCTACCCCAAACTCTTTTTATACAAAAAAAAAATTAAATACATAATGTATTCTTTTTGTATTATGCTACGTAAGGGACAAAATGTGTAGGAATATATTAGTAACAATAATAACAATATAGCATTTAAACGATATTTTAAGCCGTTTATACAGTCCTTTCCAAAACAGTTGTTACCGGGGGGTTCACACCAGCCGCGTTTAAGGCGTCAAAATCTCGTCTACTGCGCCTAGTTTGCCGCTTGAACATTTTGAATGCATTTGCGCATCTAAAGTGAAGTAGACGTACGGAAAAAGCAAGCATGCAGGCTCCTGATTGGTTAATGCGGCACGAAAATCCGCAAAAGTTCAAATTTTTCAACTTGGGCGTCAGCCGCAAATTCGAGTCAAACGCAAAATGCACAAAAAGCACCATTTGCACATATCGTGCCAGACGTTCAATTCACGCCATTTGCGTGAGCTAGACACACGAATGAGGAGGAATCGCGTCTACCGCTCCGCTCCAAACGTCTCATTCACACCGCGAGGCCTCCAGACGCGCGTCAACGCGTCTTCACATTGACTTAACATTGAAATCACTCACGCTTGACGCCTCTACTAGGGGTGGTGTAAACGCAGCTTTAGAAATAAAAAGCATAGCAGACAGACACGTGTAAGCACAATAATTTATTTATTGCAAAATTCAAAGGCAGAACCATAAGTAGTAAAAATAAGGATGTGCTGCAGTAGCGGTCCTCTCTGGAGTTTATAAAGTATAGAGAAAAATGAAAGTTATTCATCCAACAGAACTTTAATCCAGCTGTCTGTCAAGGCGAGCATTTCAAATTTTGCACATTTCAAAAGTACATCGACTGAAAGACAGTTTGGTTTCTTACAATTGCTATTAACGTTGGTATAATTGTGGATGCTTTAACATGATTCATGGAAATATTAATTAAGTATGCTGTGTCATAGGTACATCTCTGAAGTTTTTAACAAACCAAATCGTTTGAAAATCGGTAGAAAACTGAGCAAGTTACTGTCATTTAAATGTAAATGCTCCATTAAACGCAATGCTACGAGTGAGCGAGCGCCCTGTGGTAAGATGGCTGCCAAATGCGGATGTTCCACTTGATTGGCCAGCAGCGCAGGCAAGACATCCAGCCTTTATTATACATATCTATGCTCACAATCACAATTTTTATGAACATTTTATAAATAAGAATTTATGTTGTGTTTTAGTGTAATTATTGTTGCATAGAAGAAAACACCTTTTGTGTGTCATGGCAAATAAACTAAATATTACAAAATGGTTAAATGATTACAGAAATATTTTCATTTTAATGTTTTAAAGTGTAGTCTTGTTTAATATTGTGTAATTCTCTCAAAGTCATGAACATTTCATTAAATAAATATGTGAACTGTCTTAAATAAGTAAATATGACTGAAAACATGTCATTAATATGAGTAAGAAACGGCAATGCCTGCGTCTATAAAGCTGTTAACATGTAAATATTAATGATTTAGTCTGTCAACACATTGATATTATAAGTTTCAGTGTGTATGAAAATGTGAATAAATGTATGTGTGGTACAAGCACACTTTACGTAAAAATACACACAGATTCTCATGAGATCACGATGCGATAGCATGTTTTGCCCTTTTTGTATCAATTTCTGGGCAGTAGAATCAGGCATCTGTTCTTTTGGGATCGGTTCACTGTTGTGCAGAGTTTGGATATCTGGTGTGATATTATCAGACTGCAGGGGCGACCACGGTGAACAAGATATTGTAATATTGGGATACTTTAGACTCTTATTCCAGAAAGAAACAAACAAATGCAACAATGTAAATTTTAAAAATGAGACAATTATGTTGTATGAGTGGCTTTCAAACTTTTCGGCATGTGCCCCCCTTGTGTAGAGTGCATCCCTTTGTGCCCCCCCAAAGAAAATTCATGACATAAAACACTATCAAACTTAGAATTTAAAATAAATAAAGCATATTAAATTATACAATGTAGTGTTCTTGGTTAGTAGCCTTATTTGTCTGTGGTTTAATTACAGAGAAGTTATGATAAATGAATGTATTTTATAAAACTGTGGGCCCCCTGGCACCATCTTGAGCGCTCCAGTTTGGGAAGCACTGTGTTATAGAGTTCACTGTGCTTTCTGTTTCATGCAGACGTCTCATTCATGGCCTCTGTTCACTCCACATGTTCCCATGTGTCAAGGTTATTGCAGAGACCCCACTGCAAACATGATCCAATTATAAAATAATATTCAAGGAGCATTTTTCCTGGAGCATGCACAACAGGAATATAAGTAAACGGTATGCACAGAGCCACTGTAAATGGAGTCCGACAATAAGTGGCATCATTATCGCCATATGTGCAACTACTACGCACCCAGTGTTTAAAATCATAATAGCCCAAAATCATATTGTGAATTATGAGCAGAATCACGGCTGATTTAAAAGCTTGCTTCTGAGTAGCTCCTTCTCTTCTTAACCTCGAGACATGCAGTAACATTAAGATTGAAAATTCAAAACCTCTCACAAATCATTGTAACAATTTAAATGTTAAGAAAGGGAATATTATTTTTAGGGGTCCATGTATAGGAACATACGCATGACTATAAATTACACTTAAAGACAAAGAAATAAGCTGCATCAACCCCTTTAATATATCTGCTTCCTTCTGATACCAATGAAGCTTTGATGAAGAGCCCACCAGAAGAAAATGTAAGCCACCCAGACAGCAGACGACTCTGGGCCGGATCCGCACCGGATCAGCGCCAGACCTGTTGACTTCGGCACAGATCCGGAGCGGATCCGGCCTAGAGTCGTCTTCTGTCTGGGCAAATGTTAGTTTTCCTGTCTCCGGCTTCTCACAAAAAGAAATGAGATTTATTAATAACCTATTATGCTTTGTTTGAGTCAGTCAAAACTTTACATCGATTATGCGCCCAGGGTGACTGTTATGTTCAGCCACAGGTCACGTTCACGTGTGTTTTTGTGGGTTTTCTGGTTGTGACTCTGATGTGAAGTTTTTTTATTTGCTCTTAACATTTTTAGCTGATCTGTCAGGGATGCCATCTACTTCACTTTCAGCTAAATCCATCTTTTGTAAAGCTTCAAAAATCAATTTAAAAGCACCTGCTATAAACACATCATGTTTCTGCAGCTTTGTAATATTGTGTCCCTGTCTGTAGTCAGATGTTTGCAGCTATGTGCGTTTGACTTTGTTAATGATCTAAAACTGTACATAATGAATGGTACCGTGTAAATATTGTAAAATGTTGCTCGAGTGACCCAAAGCTACTGAGTAATGCTGTCCTTGATTTGTAATATAAATGAGGAGTAGTTTTTCTGTTTTCTGTCCTCTGAGTTGTAATTTTGAATAGGATTTTTTGGGAGGGTTCCCTGTTGTGGGAAATACTTTTAATGGTGCTTAGTCTCTGAGATGAGGGAGTTTAGGGCACACATGCACCATTTATTCAGCCGACATCCAAACAAAGCTGAAAACACGAGAGAACAAGAATTAAGACTCGACACGTGGACAACTCTCAAGTGTACAAGACCTGCCACTGAACGAGGG
The DNA here is from genome assembly GCF_027580225.2 of Misgurnus anguillicaudatus. Lineage (NCBI taxonomy): Eukaryota > Metazoa > Chordata > Actinopteri > Cypriniformes > Cobitidae > Misgurnus > Misgurnus anguillicaudatus. The sequence continues at coordinate 1,102,804 of NC_073358.2, read as the reverse complement.
AGATTTGATGGCCTACATACATAAAGACTTAACTGGATAACAAGACACGGTTAAAAACAATCCACAGGGGAGAGAAAACTACAAATCAAAAGTCCATATAACAAAAGGCAGGAATCATATTTAAATGACACTTTCTTTTTAATGATCCTAGAAAATCAGTTTAATGCAATTATAAAAATATGACTAAACTGTGACCCTGAGCTTTACATCAATAGTGTAAATTAGTGCTGTGTTCAAAATGTCTACAAGGCAATGCACCGTCTTGATCTCCTGATGATGCGCACATCGATACAGCACCTTTTGTATCGATTCAGATGTACTTTTGAAGGTAGCATGATGAATCCCAGTTGATCCATCATCCGTATGAAAAGGTTGCATGTTACCTGCAGAGTGGCCTACGTAGAGTGAAAGCTAATTGGGTATACTTGACTTTCTGTGTCCACCTCGCTTGTGGATGCATCTTCACACCTTGTCTAAGCGCCCCGCGTACTTTCTCTCTCTTTATCTTCCTCTCTCTATGATCAGTTCAGTATGAAAGCACAGATATATTAACCTAAACTACTACAAAGGGTGAGCCATGAAGTTAAAGTAGCATTGTACAATAAAGACTGCATGTCACCTCGTAAGGAATCCATAATAAAGGTATTGTGCGCATTTAAAATCTGTGATGCGTGCCCTGCTGTATTAGCCGCTCTCTTATAATACCATATTATATGAGATAATGTATTTGGGAAGAGCTGCAGGTGAAAAATGTGTGTCTAGGTGAAGAGATATAGGGGCTGTTTACACCTGGTATTAAGATGCGTTTTTGTCGATGGGATCACAAGTGGACGAGGCTAAATTCAGGTGTAATCAGCGTTTAAAACATTTGAGCTTGTCCACTTTCGACCACATTCAGAAGTAGTCGAAAACACATTCGACCGGATTGCTTTTGTGGCGTAAACGCGCTGGTCCAATGTGTTTGAACGGTCACAAGAGACCGCCTACTCTCCGCCCATTTATCTAATGTGATGTACTGAGTAGGCTACAATGTTTTACGTCTTTTCTGACATCTAGTGTGAACACAAAGTATACAGCGCTATCTTTAGGCTTTCATTGATAAAACTAAAGTGGTTGATCGTCGCATCTTTCATTAGTTTGAGTTTTCGAGAGTGTGAAATTTCAGAGAAAGCTCTAACATATAAATGTACAAAACGCTGTGCAGCATGTTTACTAACAACACAAGCAGCCGACTCTGACCTAATATTAGGTCAATTTAAACCCATCATTTCTCCCGCTCGTGTTTAAATGACAGCAAAGGGCTTGCCCACAGTCTCAACAGACCATCCCCTCAGTAATTAGGACAGAAGTGGCCGAAAGTGGACAAAAAAGATGCATTTAAAAACCAGGTTTTAGCGAAATGTGTCTCTCTCGTTCATTTGTAATCCGATCAGACTGATCTCATGGAAAGTCGTGTTACAGTTGCAAAAAAAATTTCTTGTCCATGGCAAGAAATTCAGCTTTTTTTCATGCCTTGAGCATGAATGTCTTTTTCGTGACACAAATTTCTATTAATAAGTTTTTGTGTGCTTTGCACGACTTACTTTTTCGTTTCATTTTATGTATTGTTTTCTCATTGTTTTTCCTATTGTCTTACAGTACATTGTCACTTGGGGTTAGAATCAATTTATGTAAAGTTTTAGACATCCTAAACCAAACCTCAACTCTAACTCCAACTCCAGGTGAGAACAGTTTCAAAAGTGAAAGAAAAACATGTAGAAACCAATACATAAAAGTTGTGCAATGGACACAAGAAACTTGAAACAAGTGTCACAAAAAAAAAAAAAAACATTTGTGCTCAAGGCACAAATATATTGATACATTTTTGCGTAACTATAACACGAATTTCTGTGAGATCAAGTTGGATCCAATCGACAATAATAATCTGATTTCTATAGAGAAATAGTATTTATTCCGAATGCCTGTTCATACATATATTCTTTGATATAGAGGAATTATATGAGAGAAGGATATAATGAGTAAGGCACTGTCTTTGTAAAACTGCTTTGAAACAACACGAGTTAAGTAGTGTAGCTCTGAGATTTGATGTCTTTCTACCGAGGGGCAACCTTCTGATCTCTCTAATGAAGCCAATACTGAAGTGATTTAAACTGCAATTCATCGACTGGCCACTAGAGGCTCCAAAAGTGAGTCAATTCCCATAGACCTCCATGTTAAAATGCTCAACTTTACAGTAGAAAATAATATGTTTACAGCATGGTACAAAAAGTGTTTTTGGTCTATATAGTTCATTTGGCCATGACAACTGTGAGGGGGGTGAATTTTTTTGTAACTCATTTGTTTCAATTATATTAAGCCTTAAAGTTTTGCATAATTATGGGCGTGGCCACTTGAGTGACAGATGACTGCCACTGCTGTCACTAGAGGCGAGCTAGGGGTGTGGTTTCAGCAACCAGTCACCTCAGCTTCACCCACGTCCCGCCTCTCTACCCATTTTCAGATATCTGCGAGCAATGCGCGGTGACACGCGGCAAAGATGGCGACGACAGGCACCGCCTACTTTAAGCTACAAAAACGATCTTCAGAAACCTATGGGTGACATCACGGACACTACGTCACAAGTTCCCACAAAAGCTAATAAATAAATGATACTAATAATAATGCTAATCAAAAATGTAATATAAAATGTTCTTGTATCTGAATACGAATCATTTCAGGAAATTGTTGGGGATGTAATGCAATGTAAATGCAGGTAATAACTGCATGATGCAGCGGTGCACATGAATTGTTTCGATTTATTACCAATAGAAGGTGTAGTTACAGTTCAATGTTTTAGTTTCTTCTGCTACGCCAACAGATTTGATATATTTTCCAGACTCTAATATGTCTTTAGATTTGATTGAAGCCTCTTTGCAGAACACAAACCGAGCTCATGTTAGCAGTGGATGTTTGTGCTGTAAGACTTTGTGTGGCGTTGACATAAGGAGACTGTGAAATTGAGTCGACCGCCCAGTGTCCCATTTCTCAAAGAGATTTTAATTGGCCTGAAGCTAATTATAGCACAGTTGAGACAGAAACTCTGCCATTTACTGTCGGGTTGCACAGCTTTCTATGATTATTCAGAAACCCCTTTGTACTTCTTGTCTGTTTGACTGCTTGTGATATATTTTGATGAAATATTCAGGTGTTTATTTATAATTTTCCAAGACTTTCTAATTGATGGTGTATTGTTTGAATATGCTGTATGTTGTAAATTAATTCATTTGGATTTTTCTCCAGTTTGATTTTTGAGAGGCAGGCTGAATTATTTCTGATTTGTTTCTCAACAGGTGACCAGCAAAAAATAAATAAATAATCATTTTACTCAGGTTGTGTACTGCTGAGACAATGTGCATTAGCTAAAGAAACTACAATTGAACTGAATGGGAATGTTGACAGATCTCTTTTCATCAATATATTTTTGCCTATTTTTTATTTTGAAATATATTTTAGAGCATTTATATTCACGTCAAGAAAAACCTTGTTTGTTACAAACGAGTAAACTTGGGTTTGAAAAGGTTAAAATTAAATATATTTTCAATTGCAAAAATGCACTGATAATTCTGAACAAACTTATGTTATACTTCATGAGCTGAAATCAAAGATCTAAGACTTTTCTATTTACACAAAAGGTCTTCAAATATCATTTACAAATCTGACTAAATCTGCGTTAGTGAACACTTCTCCTTTGCCGAGACAATCTATCTACCTCACAGGTGTGGTTTATTAAGATGCTGATTAGACATCATGATTATTACACAGGTGTGCCTTAGGCTGGCCACAAAAAATGTTAAAGTCCCCATGAAACGGAAGTATCAATTGCCTAATTTTCCCCGTGGTGACGTGTATCCGAGTAAAACCGGCCTCTGAAATGAAATAAGGCAGGGCTGGATTTGAATTTGTCTATCGAGATCTGATTGGATCATTTGAAGTTGGGTCGTGTTGCTAATAGCTAATCGCAGCGATCTTCTCCCGGACCCCGCCCACCTGCCATACATTATGACCGGAAGTAAAGAGATATCGTTTTTAGGAGGGGAGGAGATTTGCATTTTTGATTAGAGATTATGAGGGCACATTAATTTTTTTAAATTAATAAAGCTCACAGATAAATCATTTGTAAAAAATACCACAATATTAAAAAAACAAATTACAGTTTTTATTTTACTTTCATTGCGACTTTAATCTAGAGCATCATGTCACAGATGTCACAAGTTTTGAGGGACACAAATGCTGTGTCCGAAACCGCTCCCCTCATTCACTCATTCAGTATTCCCTATAGACGGTTTCAACAGTAACAACATAAACAAGCAGCTTTCGTGAAACTTCCGGTTATCTCTGCTAAGTATAAATAACAACAAAGTCCTTTTAAAGTAGTTTATTTATATAACAAGCAAAATAAACAACATAGATTACCTACACTGTAAAGAATTTCTGTAGAAATTACAGTATTACTGGGTATTACTGGCAACTAACTGCCATTAACTTACTGTGGATTTTACATTTATGTTATATACTGGCAACATTTTGTTTAAAGTTAAATGAAAATGAAACATTTTCAGTCTTTATCTTCTACAGTAAGTAACTGGTAACCAGCTGCATAATTACAGCTAATTTGTAGGAAACCAAAACATTTCTTATTTTCAACGAGGTATTTTTTCAAGAGTTAAGTTTGGCAACTAGTCAGACCATTAAACAAATAGAAACCGGAAGTACAGTTCGGACCAGACGTGTAGTCGCGTCACCCCACGTGCGTCCGATAAAACCGTCTATATAGCAAATGACAATTGAGTCCACTATATGGGAAAGAAGCAAATGAAAATGAGTGAGCGATTTCAGACACTGATGTAAATACCATCCCTAAGAGAGCTGTCACAGAGATTCATCATAAACCCTTACACCTGTGTGGCTTTATAGATTTTACTGTAAAATGCTAAAGTCTACTTGGTAGCACTTTATTTTACAGTATGTGTACTTACCTTGTACATATATGGTAAATAAGTTGTACTTACCGACAAATGTGTGGTACTTACTTTTAGGTATCTACATGGTAATTAACTGATATCATTACTGTACTTACTAGTGGTACATACTTGGTTGTTATTATGTAACTCTAGATAACTTCTGGGTAATAACAGATACATACTTATAGTGTAGGTATACTGTAACTAACAAGAAACACAACTGTACTTACAAATAAATGTACAATATAAGTATTTAGTATTTACAGGCAAGTTAGTGTAAATTACAGGTAAATGACATCTGTTATTACCCAGTACTTACCTAGAGTTACATAACAACTACCAAGTATGTACCACTGGTAAGTACAGTAATGATACCAGTTAATTTCCATGTAGATACCTTAAAGTAAGTACAACACATTTGTCGGTAAGTACAACTTATTTACCATATATGTACAAGGTAAGTACACGTACTGTAAAATAAAGTGCTATCCCCATATCTGTGGTTCTGTTCAGTTTTGTTAGCGGTGCAGAAATCAAACCTTAAACATTAATGAAGAAAGATCAAAATTTGCCAGACCAACACAGGAAATTTTCAAATTATTCAGCGAGTAATAACACACACACACACACACAGAGTGAATGGTGAAATCACAGCCATTTATTTCTCGTGCAATTACGTTAAGGAATGAAAGTTAATTGACCATCTGTTTGTTATTTGAGTAATCGTCATCTCAGCTCAATAGAGAGAGAAGAGCGCAGATACACAAGATAAAATCACACTTACCATCCCGTCAAACGTTCGGCACGCTTGATTAGATCTCTGAAGCCAGATGTGGAAAACACAAAGCTGTAACTGCAAGCGAGAATGTTTCTTAGTGATGATTATTTTCATTTTTCACCTTAGCCTTATTGTTTCTGTTATTCCCATCACATTACCTTCAACAGGCGGAGGTCATTAAATAAATTCCTTAGCCTGGCAACGGCGGACCTCATTTTCAGAGATGACAATTTGTCATTGGCCTCTGGCCCGTGTTGTTTTCTCTCGTTCTCTAATAATTCATGCATGCAACTCAATTTAATCAAGATCATATTTCACGGCGCAACTATCCCTCCAAGCGCTGATGTCATACTTAAAAATCTGACACCTACTGTACATAAAAAGCACCCTTTTAAAAAATCCACCGCTTCGTCCATGTCACGTTGTTTACTTCAACCGAATTTCCTTTCGGGTTTGCGGTGTAATTGTCTTGCACAATCTGTGTGTTGTTCTCAGCTGGACGCTGTAATCTCTCTGTGGAGAACCTGGTTGGCACATTGATCTCTGCTATTACTCTTCATTAACAAGCCTCTTCCTCTTCGGTTCTTAGCCACTGTCTCACGTACTGATTCAATTACATGTGTATAGTGGGATTGAGGTTTTCTGCCTCCTCTGCAGTGGGATTAGATCGTAATCTTTCTTCTTTTTTTCTCTAAGACTCAACTGAAGCTGCTGGAGGTGTTTGGTTTTGTAGTTCATCTGAGACGGGATGAAGAAAAAGTCATTAAACCCTTTAAAGAGCTGATGTTTAGCTCACTGGTTTTATGTGCTGGTTACGCTGAATTAAACACTGGGAAGATTATCTGATGTGAGATAGATTTAGTGAGACGGTGACCGATGGATTTAGGGCATCAATGACTGCACACTTTTTGAGCAGCCTTTGTTCAAAACATTTGCTTAAAAAGTTAGTAGGACAATAAAAAGTAAAAAAATATGACTAAAGAAATTAAAATAGACCGTCAGAGATCTCAGGATTATTCAAGTTTGCACACTGAGTCTGTGTCTTTTCGAACATTGTCTCAATCACGTTTACACACTGCCTCCAAAACTTTTGTCTGCCATAAAAAATTCCGAATCTGGTTCGATTTTATGCATTTTTCGTATCCGTAGCAAACATTTTGAGAGGTGCTTTGAAAATTCAGAGCCATCGTACAAGCGATCGCAAGGTATTACGAACACTAAAAAAATGCATACAAAAATGATCTTAACTCTGACTGCAGTGTAATGTCTTCAGACTTTATAATGAGACATTCATTTTAAATCATATTTATATTTACAAAGAACAGGAACTGTTGCACCTCATGTGAAAACTGTCGTGCTTAAAAAGGCAAAAGAATTGTTTGTGATAAAGAGACATGAATGATAACCGAGGTAAATATTAACTCTGTGTAATGGAAACTTCAACCCGAGTTTTCACATTATAAATAATATATGATATTGCAAAATTCAATTATAGAGAGAGTGTTTTTATAAATGTTAGAAATGTATTGCTGAACGTTTTGGAGTTTTTTGGAGTGGACCTAAAGTGACTTGATGATCCACTGGAGCCAACGCGCATGGCCCCGCCCCTTCATTTCGAACATCATTTCACTTTATGATTGGATATTGTTTCGTTTCATTTGATAATCTCAAGAATGTGTGCGCGTTTGTCCTCGGGGTTCCCCCACACAACATTTCTGATTGTAAATATTAAACATCTTTAATATTTACAATTCGCAATTGGATTTGGGGCTGCTCCGACGTTCTTCCGATCAGGTTCGGACACTCTTAACACACCTCACACCACGGGAAAATCTGATAAGATAATCTGTAGAACCAAGATAATCGGGACATTGCTAGGATTGTCGAAAGGGGGGGGGGGGTCAGCCAAAAATCAGCCCGATTATATTTTGGTGTGTACCCAGCATTAAGAGAGATGGCGGCTTTCCGTGTGAGTGGGTGTGGTTTCTGTGACGACAGCGGACACGCCCCCAGTGTTTTAAAAATTGAGAAACCTGCCTATTTTTCATGATTTTGATAACTATTTTACTATTTTGCCATTTTCATCATTCAGATTTGTCTGTGTAGTTAATAACACATTTTTCTGTGGTGCAACAGACTCAGAAAAACAATGGTAATGAGGAATTCATGATTGTCAAGTATTTTCATGTAAAAAATGTATACATCCAATCAGAGACAAGTATACGTCACCCATCTGAAGCTACAGTGTGTGTGTGTGTGTGTGTGTGTGTGTGTGTGTGTGTGTGTGTGTGTGTGTGTGTGTGTGTGTGTGTGTGTGTGTGTGTGTTAGTAAGCATTGATCCACACACGAGTGCCTGAGGCTCAACCACTGACCGTTTATTCTTTCTTTGGTGTTTATTTTGCTTCGATCTTTAGCCGTACGTGTCCACAGGCACAGAGAGACTAAACCTTAAAGGTGAGGTTAATTCTGAATCTACTAAAAATATGTAACTGCAGTAGTGTGTAACTTTGCTGTTTGAGCAACGAGAAATATTTGCTTTATTAGAAATCACTTTTAAAAAACTACAGCGAATTGCTGGATTGCCTACAACTGAGCTTCTTTCTGGGTTGGTGACATCACAAACCCCAAAATTTACATAATCCCAGCCCCCAGGAACACCCAGCAAAGGGGGCATATTGAGGGTTTCTGAGGGACAGGCTTCACAGGCCCAGGAACTAAACAGCCTGGTTTTATTAGGGATGGAAACAGTGGTGCAGCATTAAGGTAAAATTTTCCCATATTATTATTTTTTTAATTATTGCCATTATAGCCCATATAGAACCACAGACAGCAATTTTTTTATCAGTTGTAACACTGAAGCTAAATGCGTCAGATTTCATCTTCATATCCAACTTTAAATCCTTATCCAACCAGGGTTTACATTGACTGCCTTTTCATTTTGTATTTGCTTGCACATACCTTGAAAGGCTTTGAGCAAGAAGCACTGCGCGGTGTCGCGTGTTGGACAACTCGCAGGTATTGCACACCGCACGGGCACGTTAAATAGGGTGAGGTTAGTCAGAGTCTATTGCAAGATCCAGAATATGCGTTAGCAGCCAATGTTAATCGTTAATGATTTGGGACAAATATGATGTTGTTTAATGTTAAACTATGTGAGGGAGTCAGTGTGTCACCTCCATGCTGCTTTTTGTTTTGATAACGCATGCAGCCGTGAAACACTGGTGTTGCCAGATTGGGTGTTTTTTCCGCTACACATTAAGGCCTGTTTACAGTACAGTGTGTTTTAGCCGGGTTTTCACCTGGAAAACTCTATAAAAATCTGGCACCCTATTGAACAATGTTAAACTGAGAGAGCGTGCCGTTCACAAGCACCGGAATGAACGAGTTCACAGTAACGTTCATCAGGCAGTAATACAGTACGTTCAGTTCAAGTTCGCCCAAAATATGAACGAGTTCATGCACTTTCGTTCAATAAACTCATTCAGGTACAACATTGTAACCGAGACGTTAAAGTGTACCCCATAAACACAATCAAAAGAAAAAGTATTAGAAAAACTCAGATTTGCCCCCCTTTAAGCAATTCATTCTTTATAAAAGCTGAACTGCTGCCTGGCGCAAGGGATCGTGGGATTGCCGGTCTAGATGAAGCATCATTCTGACTGCAAAATAATTACATTGTTGCAACATTGCTGTTGCAGTAATGTTTTTGTTTCAGTTCTTTTATTAATCTGCAAGTCATTTGCAGTTGCGTTTCGTAACAATAAGCCAAACACCCAACACAACAAAACCTAAAACACTCAATTTTTATCTGCATGTTTATCTATTTTATCATCTTTTTGAACACTTATCCAGCACTGGTCACTGTCGGTAAAGTGTGACTCTAGCGTAGATGATCACTGACTATCGTCTGGTGTTTTTTTTATCTTCTCATTCATAGTTCCTCTTATCAGAGCTTCTGGAGCCTCTTGGTTTTGCAGCTGATGCACAAACTGCAAAGAGATTCTTCTCAGTCCGCTGCTTCTTTATCACAAGAATGTGTTGGCCGCTGCGGCTGCTGGTTTGGATGATAATGCTTTGATAGGACAGAGAAGTGTGTCTCTGAAGCAACCTACTGGAAAGGCCATGGTCTCCTGACACTAAACTCCCATCAGGCTTTGAGAGAAATACTGTTTCTTATGTCAAACTTCTGCTGGACCTCTTTAAGGATACAGGATTTTTGAAGAAATGTTGAATTCAAAAATTCAATTCAATTCAATTTTATTTATATAGCGCTTTTCACAATTGTTAATTGTTGCAAAGCAGCTTTACACGAGTAGATGTAGAGGAGAACACAGAAAATCAATAGATAATATAAGAAGTATAATATAGCGGCTAAGGTTAAACCGTACAAGCGAGCGTATTAATAATGTAACGTATACAGTAAAGTGCTAAGTTAAGCCAAAGTTGGCTGACTCTCACTGGGACGAAAACCCCCCTAGGAGAAAACCCGGTGGGAAAAACTCTTGGGAGATTTTAATATATGTTTATATATATATATAGATACGGTAGGGATAGGAGGTGGGTAAGCGGATTAAACTGGTTCAGACGGTGGTCGTTGGTCGCGAATCGGCTGGGCATCACGGTGAAGGACAGCCAGTAGATCAGTGGTGCGATGACCTTCACAGCAATAGGAACTGGGTCTGTTTGTCTCATTGTCCTCGGGGCCGAGGACGAGACAGGGAGACAAAAACAGAGTTCTATTAGCGTGTCATACATTATAGTGGTTTAAGTCAGCTCGGTTCCAGACAGGCTAACTATTGCGGCAATAGTATATTACCCATATGAGGTATGTGAGTGCTTTGTTCTAGACACAATAACTACTGCGGGAAAAGTACATTTACTGGACATTTTATGTGAATGCTTTGTTAAAGAAGAATGTCTTAAGTTTAGATTTAAATTGATCGACTGTGTCTGATACTCGAACATTATTTGGTAAATCATTCCAGAGCTTAGGGGCTAAGTAGGAGAAGGATCTACCACCTTTAGACACTTTTGATATTCTAGGGATAATTAAGTGACCAGAATTTTGTGATTGCAGTTTACGTGATGGATTGTATTCTGATAGTAGTTCTTTAATATATGAGGGTGCTAGGCCATTTAAGGCTTTGTAGGTGATTATTTTAAATTGTATGCGATATTTGACTGGTAGCCAATGTAAAGATGCCAGAACTGGACTGATGTGGTCATACTTTTTAGATCGAGTAAGCACTCTTGCGGCGGCGTTTTGAACCAGCTGAAGCTTGTTTACCTGATTTGCATGGCATCCCCCGACTAACGAGTTACAATAGTCTATTCTAGAGGTCATAAAAGCATGGATAAGCTTTTCTGCATCTGATGCAGACAGCATATGGCGTATTTTTGAGATATTTCTAAAATGGAAGAATGCTGTGCGGCAGACGTTGGAGATATGACTATCGAAAGATAGATTGCTGTCGAACATCACGCCTAAATTCTTAACCGTGGAAGATGGCATCACCGTGCCACCATCTATGGGCAACTTGTAATCTGACGTATTATGTTTGGAGTGATTCGGTTCAATAATAAGTATCTCTGTCTTATTGGAGTTTAGCATAAGAAAGTTATGTGCCATCCAGTCCCTAATATCACTAATGCAGTCTGTTAGCTTAGAAAACTGGTGGGTCTCGCTAGGATGTGATGAGATGTAAAGCTGTGTATCATCCGCATAGCAGTGAAAACTTATGTTATGTTTCCTGATAATGTCTTCCTGAGGTAACATAACGAGAATAGGATAGGGCCAAAAATGACAATTTTTCATAATGTAATCATTTTTGTTAATACTTTAATTCATGCACTTATTGTAGATTGAACACAGAGGGATTGTATAGTTAGTATTTGAAGCATTTAAGGTTAAGCATTAAAAAAGTCTAGGTCCAATGATGTAGAAAGAAGATGGCATATCTTTCCTGAAAAGTGGCATGATTAGATGTTTCATTCACTTGTGAAGCGTGAACGGATGAGTTCTGCGCTGAAGTTAAATACTGGATGTTAAAGGTCTTTTCACATCACTAACCCGATTTATGAGAAACCATTATAGCGATGCTTGACTTAGCGTAACATCTAACAGAAGCAAATATTCACAATACTGTACTTCCACGTCAGCCTTCAGTCTGATTAGGTGCCATTTTCTTGTTATTCCTGTCAACAGAAGTAAAAAAGTCTACAATCAGAAAGGCGTGATGAGGAGAATATTTATAAGGACTTGACCTCGACAGACAGCGCTGTAATGAACAGTTGATGTGTGCGTGCGCTTCACCGGAGTTATGGGTAATTACCGGGTATCTTTACCTTGGTAAACGGAGGCTTGTATTTAATTTGTATAGATTTCCCCGTGTGAGGGATTCTGTGTTATTCTGTTTGATGTGATCAAAAGAAACTCCAGCGTGATTTTCCACCAGCACTTTGAAGTGCGATCAGTGTCATAAGTCGCCAGTTTCTGTGAGAACCTTTAGACAGAGAAGCTTGTTCTTTGAATGAAGAAATGGGATGATGTACTGAATAAATCAATGGTGATTTGGGTTTTTAAAGTGGATGTGATAAACTAACAATAATCTAAATGGTAAGCAGAACATTCATATCAGCTAAAATGCATAAATTAAGCAATAATCCACTAAAGGCTTTTAATTACAGTGACTGAATCATCATTTAGGCTTTATTGTGAAGCACAGGACAAAAAAAGCAAATTACGCCATGATTTGCTCACTTTTCAAGCCATCTGAGATACATATGTCCATCATCTTTCAGACAAACAAAATTTGAGTTATTTAAGTAAATGTCCTGGCTCGTCCAAGCTTTATAATAGTAGAAAACAGGGCCACAACTTTTAATGCATGACAACAATCAAGTGTGTTTTCTGTTTTTTTCACTTGCCTTTAGTTCCACGAATGCTCACAAATCTATATTTTCTATAACAGGTAAAGCTCTTTTCATGTAGCCGCGATGTTATATTGTGTCATGCTCATCAAAATAAAACGGATAAAAACGTTTGTATTTAAATAATAAATGCTTATTTTGAACTTTATTCTTGTAAAAACAGTCTTCAGTTCCACTTATGCTCATAAACAGACTTTCAAATCTGTATACATTTCAAGACTGTATACCGTTCACTTTTCATATTGTTTAAATCTTACAAATCATAAAGCAAGCAAACGCCACGTAATCAGCCATGACTGACGCAAATGCAGCAAACGATGGAAATCACAGCGTGTCCGACCTCATGTCTTCGTTTTCAGCTCTTCCTCGCCTGCACGCAGCTAATCTCCCGATCGGTCCAGCCGCAGCCAATGTCCAACACACCTATTTGCTTCAAAAAAGCTCTTCACAAATCTATGGGTGACTTCACGAACACTACGTCCATATTTTTTACAGTCTATGGTAGTGATATACTGACGAGAAGATACCGAAACAACACCAGCCATGAATAAAAAGTCTAAACCTAGAAAAAAGGCAAATAATTTTGGTATAAGGCAAGAGGATACTGAGTTCACTGCACAGTTCTCACGAGAATCTATTCTCATCGGTTTGTACACATTTTTTACGTATGCTCCAAATAGTGTGAATAGGCCACTACCGGTAGCTAGTTATGTAAGCAATAAGGTACGAGAGGCTGTGCTGTATCGTGAATAAGTAACGGCTGAAGGGCGTTGTTAGGCACGACGCGAAGCGACGCGAAGCGGAGTGCCTGCAACCCCTTCAGCCGTTACTTATTCACGATACAGCACTTGCCTCGAGTACCTTATTGCTTTTATAAAACGGTTACCACAAAATATTAAAGTAAAAAAAAATATTAGTGCACTTTCATGAAGTTAAATCATTAAAAGCATTCCTTCCACTAGAAAAAATAGTCCCTGACTGCGAACAACAACATGAAAGCTCAAATAAAAACAACAAACTGTTCTTAGACTTTGTCTCATTATATGTTTATGTGTTGCTAAGGGTGTTGCTAAGGGCGCAGTGATATTAAATAGAACCGTTGGGTGAAGCGGTCATAGCAGTATAAATAAGTAGCACAGAGTTTAAGGTTGTGTACACTTTTTAGATAATTTACGTTCATTTATACCACGGGGCTGTTGAGTGCTTCATTCTGATTGTTTGATAAATATTGTATGTGTGTGCATTATTATTCAGTAAACGCACACATATGAAGTAGTTCCAGGTCTGTCGCCCGCATTATTTTTAAATAATTCAACAGCCCGTCATCAATTACTCCCTATGTATTCCAGCAAATATGCAAAATCACATAAGTTAGTAATTAATTAATAATGCTGAAATTTAATTAATTGAGCAATTTGTTATTGTTATTGACAGCAAAATAACATAATGGATGGGACAATTTTGGGATTGTTTTTATTTACTCAGACAAGTGCTTTAGTGTTTAACACTTTCCCTACCATTGACAAGTTATCTCGTCAAATAAAAGAAAACATTTGCATAAAAAGGTGTTCCTGATTAATTTTTATGTTAATCTGCAAAAAATGTTTAAAGAAAAATACACATATTTAAGAGTTAAGAAGCAGATAAAAATATAGATAGTAGGGGTGCACCGATAAATGCTGGTATTCATTAATAATACGTGGCCGATACCTATTCTGAATCGCACAGCTGATTTTATTCCTAGCTATTTCATGTACTACGGCTTTTGATCAGTTAATCCTTATCGATCTAAATTACTGTTAGTTTGACTCATTTATAACATGCATTTGAAAGAGCAACACTCATCAAACATAATCATGTTTATATATTTGTAGTTTTTTTTTCCTGGCAGGCATTTTGTGAAACTTTTGTGAAAATCACAAAAAAATGGCTGGCGGGGAATGAGTTAAGCAATGAATTCACTTCAGATAGCAAATGCACATTGTCTCAGAGTTGCTCTGAAAAGTTAATACTTTGGAGAAACATGTTTTCCTCAGTCTGTGGATATAAATATAGATGTGTGTGTACAGCACATGTTCTCTCTCATGTACACGCAACATGATGTCGGTAGCAGGAAACAGAAAATGCAGAGACATCAGAATTCACCGGGTGTCGTTGTGCTCTCTATGTTTTTGTTTGGAGAGTCGTCTGAGGAATTCAGCTCCGTATTTATTTCACCGTTCGCTCTCGAACGGCCGCATGCACACCGTGCAAGTAATCGGTCGCCATGGAGACGCTGTATGACAGCACAGTCTGCCGAGAATGACAATTGCTTAGCATCTCGCAATCTGCTTGTGCTCTGGAATAATAGCGCGTACATCCGCTTCAACTGCTTCTGTACCCAAACCCGCACACATATGGAGCAAACCAAGGCCGGGAATTCAAAGAGAGTATATTGGATGAATGCCTCCGTATGATTTATTTATCGCCACTGAAAATCGATAAGCCAGAAGCTGTCGGCCAACTGGGCCAATTAAATTTTCAATGAAATTTTAACCATACGGTTCCTCTGTATGTAGACCATGACTGCAGGTCAGCATCACAGAGGCTTTATTAAAGGTTAAAGGTGTTGTATGGTTTCCTGTCTGTGTGATTTCATGGCTGCAGGTGGGAATTATTGCATGTATGAGATGGACATTTTTGTTGCATGTGTGTAAAATACAATTTTTTTTAGCACAAATCTATGCACCATTTACATGCACAAATAAAATGATACTTTTTATTTTCTGGCATCGGCGATGAAAAACCCTATTGTCTTTGTTGAGAAATATGAATTTGTCCAACAGACAAAATGCTGATTTTATAAAAAAAATCTCTTTCTCTCTTAAGTAAGTGCATGTGTTTTTGTGTGATTTGCATGTCCTGACTCTTATTGTGACATTTGCTTGCAGAGATTTTCAATAGCAGTATTATTTTCCTGAGGTTCAAGCGGAGATGTGATATGGTGTTTGTTTGTTCTTTATAACCTCTCAGTTGGCCTCATAATCTTAATTAAATCTCCCGCAGGGTCGGCCGGCGTCAAGCGCACATTTGAATCTCAATCACACAGATGCAGATTCACAAGAAGACTGCAGATTCATACGATATGATTCATGACAGCTGAACATGTAGGGAAGCAATTCCACCCACCGGCCCAAGGAAGGGTTTCAGTGCCGCGGGTGAAGGGATCTCGTGTTCTGAATTGCCGTTAATACATTTATTAGAATTTAGTTTTTAACTTTACTTGACACTGTGAATCATCCAATCTGACTCCAAATTAATATAATAAAAATTTAGTGCATTATACCAATTATCTGTTGATCATTATTTAACAGTGGTGGCTCGTGACTGCTCTTCCGAGGAGCACAAATTAAAAATATGTGTTTGGAGTGTCGTGTGTTGCTCGTGTTTTTAAAATATGTGTTTGTTGCGTCATGTGAATCATGTGCATCACGTTTTTTGTCAAAATAAGCACCTGCGTCAAAAGCGTTTATGATAAAAGAGAAGCTCACATTTACAAAATACACGCAAGAAACTCCCTTAACAGTAAGCTCTGATTACACATGAGATTATGTGAGTATCTGACGAACCACACAATGACGGGCTACATACATGTTGTGACGAACTTCACATCGTGCGCCCTTGAAAAAATAAGTCACCGGCCGACACTGTTATTTAAATTTGTGATTATTTATAAATTCTCATAATCTTAGTTATTCGTTGAACAGTTGTACATACGCAACTTCATTCATTATTAGCAGTTTTTTAGGATCAAAAATTATAAATAGCAGATGAAAAAAATCTAAATCTCTGATGTTTGATTGAATATTTTAGTAAAGGGGTCGTCACACTAGACTTTGAGCACACCAAAGCATTTAAATGTGGCTGAAAATGGCAGGCGGACAGCAATAGGCGCTTGCTATTATTTATTTTTTTGCTGAGTGTTTTGGTTGCTATGATGCTTCTGCTATGTCATTACCTCTTTCCCCGAGTTAGCTCATCCCCGCCACTGACAAGTCAATTAAGAGAAAACGCTTCCCTGCCAATGATGAGAATTTCTGGCTCTCCACAATACTGCTATTATCCACCAGGTGGATAATAGCAACTTTTACAACCCAGAAGTAATGCCTCACGTGAAAGAGAAAGAAATCTGTGTAGATTATGAGGATTGCTCTGAGCAAAAAGCTGATATATTTCCATTTTTGCGAAGGACTTTTGAGTTTTTAAAATTTTGTGTTTTTGAAAAACCTACCCATATTTGAGAGGTGATAAAAAGAGAACTAATGAAGGTAGGATGAAACTTTTGTTTTGAAAGCAGAAGGTTTGCTCTTTCATTTGATATATAGTATGTTTATATATTTAAAGAAGAACATTTTCTGGAATGCATTAAACTTTGTGAAAATCATGAAAAATGCTGGCGCTGGCTGGCAACTTTTTTTTAAAACGCTGGCGGGGAAAAAGT
Source organism: Misgurnus anguillicaudatus (assembly GCF_027580225.2). Taxonomy (NCBI): domain Eukaryota; kingdom Metazoa; phylum Chordata; class Actinopteri; order Cypriniformes; family Cobitidae; genus Misgurnus; species Misgurnus anguillicaudatus. Next base: position 1,085,615 of record NC_073358.2, on the reverse strand, counting down.
GAAATGATGTTTTAATATTTGTCCCTCTACTGTGATTGGATGACCGAGTAAGAAGTGACATTGACGAACTGAGAGTTTCACCCAAAGTTAAACATTTTTCAACTCTTGGAACTCAGCGCTGAGCGCTGAAACACCCAAAACCCTTCAGCTCAGGTCCGGCGTCAAGGGGGGGCATTCGCGGGCCGTGCCCCCCCAAAACAGGTTGTTGTGCCCCCCTACACAGTTTTTTATTAATTTAATATATATCAAGAATTATTAAAATAAATTAAACATTGAATGTTTTATGACTTTTAATGTAATAAATGAGGAAAATATAGTTAATATATGTTTTTTAAATTAAAATAGACCAGTTTCTCTGTTGTATTGCGGCATCTCATGTGTCTTTACGTCTTTGCATATTATGTGACTTGATACTATCAAAGTTTTTTTTTCACAGCATTTTATGGATTGTGTAAAATATGGTTATTAGAACGAACCAACACGGCCTGCTCCATCTGACTTCATGCAAACACCGATTGGCCCAAACTCGGAGATTAGAGGTCGAGATGGAATTTTCAAATCTACAGGACACTGTTTTAAGGAAGTTTAATGTTCACGTCAGCTTTTTTTAAAGGTAAGTTAGCGTTTTTTTTAATTAACGTAAGCCTAAATGTCAAGTGTGGCTATAGACCGTTAACATGATTATAGTAATACTGATTAGTTTGTGATCTTCTGCACTTTAAACGGGAAATGAGCTGACAGTCTGTTCCAGTTGTATGAGTGTGTGCTTGCACTGTATTTGTTGTTTTAATGCCTGTTGTTATTGTTGCTAATTGCGTATCCCCGGTTGGAAGCCGCGTGCCCCCCTGTTAGTTATGGTCTGGCGCCTGTTCTGCTCCAGCTGCTGGCATTTTTGAAAAGTGCTGCACTTTCATTGAAAACAATAAAAACCTACACCGGCCACCGGTGCGGTGTAAATGCTTTAGTGTGCACGCTCACTAAAAAGATGACCTGAGATTACCAATTTTTTATAGGAGAAACATCTAAAACCCTTTTTTACTAGGTGAAGCAATCGAGATTTTAAAGAGATATAATTTCTGCTGTTTCTTTGGCGTTAACCCCATAAGGCTTCATATTCCTCTTCAGATCTCCTTTTGATCTGCAAGTGCTTTAAATTTATGTCATGGCTGAAAATATTGTGGTAATGCACTTAACATGAGGTTGTTAATAGTCGAGTGTCAGATTGGCACGCTGCAGAATTACTTAAGCATGCTATAACCTTCACTTGTTACTTCTTAAGCATGGTCCAGATTCAAAGAATGTCATTAGACGAGCGTCGTCCTGTGTTGAAGTGATGTCTGCTGAACGCTCCCCATCTGTTATCATCCACTGCAGCGTCAGCAGCACTGCGGTCCTGATGAGAGTAACATGTTTACAGAGACGCTCGGGGTGTGACAGCGGGTCACACCTCACGCTTTCTGCTTCTGTTTTCAGTGTTGTGGTCTCATTGAGAGCCGTCACATCCAGTAATGTTGCCCTGGGTCCTGTGATAAAAGAGGCTGAACTGCTGGTGTATAGCGCATCCGTTGATATGATAAAAGACGCCGGTGTTGAATAAATTAAACGTATTGGTACTTATCATTAAAACAAACAGGTAATATAGTAAATGAAGCACACTGTAGACCGTCTACGGTTGCCAAGCAACATGACTTCACACACGATTTATCCAATCAGCAATTAGAGTCGCAACTCTGAGTTTAATAAGATTAATTGTAAACAACACCGCAGAAGGCAATTTAATATTTTCAGTCATGTCTCTAAACACAAAATATTCGTCTAACTAGCTCTCGTGTGTGGCACCGGATGTTTGCTTCGGGCAAATTCTTTGAACTTTATTTTTAATATAAAAGAAAAATGACAAAACAAATGATAAACCCCTGTAGTATAAACGGAAACCCACCATTACATTTTGATAAGAGAAACATAAATCATAACAATTTCCTCAAGTGTTCCGGCTGAAGTTGTGTAAACAAAAGCTGTTTCGATGAGTTTCCGAGCAGACGTTTTCAGCTTTAGATGTAAACCACGAGCGTGAACTTTTCCTCTTAACGTTCACTTTCAGGAGTAGATCGTCCATAACTGGATGTCAGCAGGCCTGCGGTGCCATTTGACTGGAAAATGAATCCACTTATACTCCCAAAATCTGCTGACTTCTGTATTTGTGGCAATAGTCTGGTCACTTTGCCCCAAGTATGAATAAATAAGTACATTAAGTAAATACACCAACTCCAATTGGAAATAAACATACATCCAAGACCTTCCTACATATAAGAAAGTTTAGAAATATTCTACTTTTATAAAAAAAAAAAAATCCTGATAATTTACTCACCTACATACAGAATCATCCAAGATGTCTTTCTTCAGCCTGATCTCACAAATTTCCGGAATATTTTGCTCATTAATCTGTGTCATTGTCACGGATCTCCACATTTTTCCATGTCAGTTTCACGTATTGATTACTCAATTGTTTTTCCTATTTTCTTATTTTCGTCGCTTGGTTTTGGGGTTAGAACAACTTTCTGTTACATAAAATGACATCATAACCCTAATGTCAGCCGACAATTGTTTAAAAAAAGAATAGTTAAAGTGACATTCTAACCCAAACCCCAAATCTAATCCAGTTTTAAAAAAGTTTTTTTTTTTTTTTGAAGAAGAAGAAGAAATAATTGCAGTTTACAGTTTCAAGGTTTCTAAATTATCCCTTTGCATTTTACCACAGTAAAGGGCCGTTCACATTATAATGATAACTATAACGTTAAAGGAACAGTATGTAGGATTGTGTATAAAATATAAAATAAGCAGCACCAAGATAGCAAACAAAATGTCTTGTACAGTTTTCAAGAACATCTTGCAAACAAGCTGTTATCATGAAAGTCATCTGTGCTATATATGTTAAACAGAACTGCTGTTCACCTTGTATGATACGGTCCTTCAATATGTTTCATGAAGCAATGCATAACTCAGTCTTACCATCAGATCACGGCTACGGTCAAAGTCTGACGTGTGTTGTACAGGAAGCTTTCACAAACAAACTGATCATCTGATTTTGATCTGTCTGATGGTCTTCATGTTAATTTTGGGTTTGTTTGTGCTATCACATGATTAAGTTCTGGCTCAATATATCATTTTGAATTTCAACTGTAAACAAGACAAAACACAAAATAAAGTAAATTGTGGATGTTGGTCAGATGTTCTTTATCTCTCTATTAAGTGTAAAGCAGACGTAAAGCAGATTTCACAATGAGCATCAGAAGTCAGAATCTTCACGGCCAATCAGAAAGCTGCATTCATTCAACAGGTTCTTATGATCCAACTGCAACACTTAATAATGATTGAACATCTCAAGTTTGGAATAGAAAACTGATTTATTTAGTTTAGTATTAGAAGAGAATCTGAAACAATACTGCATTAGATTCTAAATGGACCTTTTTAACTAATGAAAATCACTGAAATAGCACTTAAATCTGCATTTTCCTTTCCTCTTTAAATCTTTTCATGAATATAAAATAACGCAAGATTGTAGGTTTGATCTTAGAGAACTTATAATAAAAACATTCAAATGAAATACACTACTGTAGGTTTTCATAAGAACTTCTAATCTAATGTGAACATTGCCTGTCCAACACAATTACATGGCAATTTGTATGTTTTTTATGTTTTTAGGTGGTTAATTTGTATGAATTTGTATGTCAGTCATACTTTTTAGTATGATTTGCTTTTGTCCCTGTAGTGTTGGGTTTAGGTGTGAGCTTACGGTCAGCGTTTCAGCAAACATCAGCCAGAAAAGGATTACAATTTCTTTCATCTGAATACACATTTATGAATATATTTTCAACAGTTAATATATAGTATCAAAGGTATATGTTGTTTCTAAGAATTATTATTAAAGAATGACACAAAATTATATTAGGTTGTTTGTATTCTGGCTGCTGTTTCTGAACAGGTTAATGGGAACAGAGAGTCTTTGTTCTTTATTTGGAGTAATTATGTTGGGAATTAAAGGGCACCTATTATGCAAAATGTACTTTTACAAGGTGTTTGGACATAAATGCGTGTTGGCAGTGTTTGGACAAAACCATCCTACAATAAAAAATCCACCCACTCCTTTTTTAATCCTTATTAAACCAAAGCACTCTCATTAGACATGCTGTTTTAATTCTCTTGTTAATGTGATGTCACACTGATAAAGCCCCACCCATGGCCATTGGCTCACTGACTGACTGGTCAATTTTGCCCAAAAGCTTTTCTAAATGTTTGTTAGCACATTGTTACACTAATGCTAAAGTCTCAAGACAGGAATCAGATCTATTTTAACCTAAAGCGCTCACTGTCTCTGTTGGTAAGGATGTGAGGAGCTGCAGTTAATTTGCATTTAAAGGTACAGACATAAAATAGCGCTTTTCTGCTCCCAGCCAAATAGATGCATTTTGGACATTGCTGTATTACATTATCTGTAGGGTATTTTCAGCAGAAACTTCACAGACATGTTCTGGGCACACCTGAGACTTGGGTATAATATTTGCCCTTTAAATATAACTCTGAAGTTTATGCTCCTAAAGCCCAGTGAAAGACATTCAAATAAAAGTGTGGAGTTCATAGGAAATTAAGTAAATAAAAAGTGTTTCAGTCAACAAAATGAGACTCTGTAGTGGCTAATATTTAGATATAAATCTTTTGTTTTCTAGAATGTTAATCTGTAAATATGTAAATCTCAGGCTACATTAGCATTTGCAAACAAGCCAATGAGAGACACCTTTACAGAAAATAAGCAGAATTATAGACGACTTATTCAATGTATAAGACATAAAATGCATGCAGGTAGACTCTTTAAATATTTTTGTTTTGAATCCCACAGGATCACCTCCTCTCTAGACATGACTTATAACACACCTTGGTGAGAAACAGTTTCAGCTTCTTTATTTTAATGAGAGGACACAGGTCATCACTTTTGACTTTACACTGAAAAAAATTATTCATTCAATTTACTCATTTTTTTTAAGGTAAGTGGTCGCAATCATTTTATTTAATTTATTTATTGTACTGTAGAGTAGATGTTTTTAACAATGTTATAATTCATCATAAATTTACCAGAATGACTGTTCAGACAAGCAGTAGTGGATAAGATATCATGCATCAGAATCAAATAAAAACTGTGATGAATTCAGTTTTTTATATAGGGTGTATGTATTTATACCAAACATACTTGGCCTATATTTTTATTAATGTTTTCATTTTTATGAAAAACATTTACATGTATGTATTAGGGTTAGGGTTAGGTTAATCCTATTCTTAGTTTTTCACACATTGCATCATACCAGTTTTTTCTTGCTATTGTTATAACTTTTTATAAAAATGTATACATTTTCTGATTAAAAGTTTGTGTTTATGCATAATCTCTTACTTTTATAAATAATTTAGCTGTAAAGATTGCATGTGTAAAAAAGAACTGATGACAGTCACAAAGTTTAGTTTAGCTGTAGAAATCTTTTTACTTACAGTACACCAAGTGAAAAAGATATTATTTTTTATTCTAGTAGTTGTTACCATAAATAGATTATACGCGGGTGCTTTTAACGGTTTCAGCACAAGAAAACAGACGTGAAAAGGTAGAGCACCTTTGTGTAACATCAGAGGCCTTTAATCTTTGAGAAGAAGGTGTAGAAATGTTTCAGATGGGAACAGCAGAATTATTTTCAAGCCACAATGTCGGCAGAGAACTCTTTGATTCTGAGACACAAAAGCAGAATAAATGCAGTAAATCCTCTCTGTTTAACTCAAGCTGATGTCTACAGAAATCACTACAGACTTCTATACTTACACCCTACAATGACATCAGCTCTGGATTACTATAGAAAACTACCATATACTGTATAATAAACTTTATCACATCTATCGCTGCTATAATATATATTTATGCATTTAGCAGACATGATGTACAATGTATTACAAGCTATACACTTTTTTTGAGTTTTGCTGCAAATGCAATGCTCTACCACTGGGCTACAGGAACACATTAATACAAGTTTTTTTTCATAATAATACCAACTTCTTATAGTTAATGGTATGTTTCTTTCCTGAAGCTGAGGTCTGTTATGTGTTGGTTATGATTCAAGCTAACATTAAAATGATAAGAGAGGAAATAATGCTCACCGTATGAATTTGTGCATCTGTATTATTTACAAAGGAGAGAGCAAGAATAAATGGGTCTGTTTTTTTTTCAAATGAATATTCCAGCTTGGAAAAGATAAACATTACTTGAACAGACATAACATTATCACAGCAGGGGTTTATAAACAACCCGGTATATTTAACCTTAACTGATAATAAAATGTCACAACATTTCTATGAATGACCTAAATCAATTGCAAGTGTAACAACATCCCACAAATCAAAAGAAATGTATCATTTTTATACTGTATATGAAATATTTCAATGATATTCATGTATCTCTTGATATTCTTCATACAGCATTTTGCTTTGTTTTGAGTTGTTTTCAGCACTGATCTGGAACCGGTTATCTGTCACACATCTCATGTAGTACTGATCTGGACATCTTGAGATGATGAGGTATAAGATGAGTCAGATTTATTATGATGTCACAGCGCATGACAACACAACACATGCACGAATCAAATCGTCAAACTAGGCCAACCGCTTCAACAAGAAACACAAACCCGCGTCCTCCGAGTACTCGGTTTTCTCTCATCTTTTGCCAGAAGCGCCACCGGGAACGACAGCAGAGAGACAGATGCACCCCGTACGACCGCCGCGAACATTCAGATCAATTTGAAATGTAATCATAAAGTTCTTTTCTTCTGGGAAGTTGCACAGCATTGAGGTTGGCATTACATTTTAATGACTAGCAGAGCATAATCCGTCACAGTGCTTTGAAAAGGCTTACGGTCCAGTTTACAGCATTCAGCTGCCGAATCCGACATCTTCTGAATGCATTTATCTGCTGCTACTTCTTAAACTGCCATACACATATTTCTCCATTAATCTCTATTTACCACAGAGGTCTTACTTAATCACAAACGCCTTCTCCGCAGCCCACTTTCGGACTGGAGAGATTGCAGTTCACTTTTAATGTAGAGGCGCTCTCAAAAGCTTTTATTAGTGCTTTAAATTATGGATTTTTTTACTTTGCCATTTCTAACTGCTGGCGCACTTAAAAAAGCATAAAGAGCTCCGACAGGGTGAAACGGTCACGTCTGAAGAGTGTCCCGCATGAATAAATGTGGTCGACAGGTGTGTTCAGACCCAGTGCTTGGATATGAAGGGTTACTTTACTCACCAATCCCAGAAGTTTTCTCATCATTTACATCAGCAGTGGAGCCTGAGGTGCCTCCTCAAATTTGATGTGCTTTTTCACTCCCTCAAATAATTCACTTGCTGTTAGTCAACGTGTTTATTCAGACGTGCGGCAGCACAGTAAATTTTTTTAAGGGAATATTAATCTACATTCAAATACTACTTAATGATTTCATCGTAAGAGTTTTGTTTAAGTCTATTTACAACAAAACTCAACGCCAGCGATCTTTCTTCTGTATGATGATTAGATTTACTGTGATGGACTGGACTTCCGCCTTGAACTTGAAAACGCAATGCGCATCACGTTCGTGCCACGGTTCTTCGATAGCATGCATGCACAGAGCTTAAATGACTTTGTATTTGTGGTGAAACGAACAAATAAACTAAATATTGTCAAAATATCATAGTTAACACTTGTTTTACCGAATAAAATTTTATTGCATTCAGACTTTTAAGCCTACAAAACAGTAGGCTACCTGTTTTTAAATAACACCAACTAAGTAGAGAAAAACTCACTGCTCCTGTTTGACTAACTTCTGTAAAAAAGATGAATTCATATTAGGAACCTCTAAAGTCACCTGTGCCACCTCATCTATAAAATTCTAGTTTCGCCACTGCGTTACGTCTATCCAAGGTAACATCTTTATAACACATTATCATTTTAAAACATTGTGTTTCTGTTCCATGTAGTGACGAGAGTCTGTCAAGGACAACAACTACACGAACAAAGCAAAATCATTGTAAATTCAAAGTATTTTCTGTAATGTCAAAGCTCGCTTCGTTACAGTGCCAGTTTGGTGTTGAATATGAATACCGCTATGATTAGGTTATAGCTATATCACGCAATAGTGCAAGCAATCCCTTCGTGCCACCTGTTGGTGTATTCATGAACAACTTTGAAACGACTTGTTGGATTAGCAGACTTGTGCCGACGGTACAGGTGGTGGTAATCGACATTTTGGTTTTACTAGCAATCTTATGCTGAATGAGGATGAGTGAGGATGTTTTTTATTTAGCCATTTACACCTGTAACTTTTATCTAATGACCACATAATGTCCATGCTGCCATTTGACTAACTTAACTAGTGTCTAACTATGACAGAGGAATTGACTGAAATGCAAAGTATTCCACATCAGCAGAAATGAGAACTGTTTCCTTTTAAAGTTGATAAACCCATGCATTCATCTCTGCTAAATACACACTAAAAATGCTGGGTTATTTTCAACCCAGCGGTGGGTCAAACAGGGAAGAGCCCAGCCCCTTAAAATGTCATTTATCCTATGCTGAGTTGTTTTAACCCAAATGTAACTATTTTCTGGGAATATTCAGACCAATGTATGGGCTTGTCCCTTTTGGACACAATGCTAGTTGCATTAAAAAATAAAACAGTATTTTTAAAAGTGTAAACATATTATTAAATTTAATTTACAGCCTTACATTACACCACAAACATTATTGGTCTACTCATCTCTTATTCTACTTTGCTCTAATGTTTCTACACTATAAACATTGTGCCTTTACAGCTCAGATTCTGGCTGATAGATGCTAACAGATGAAGGTGATTTATAGTTTTAGGGGATATGGTATGGAAGAGTCAATACTCCTGTAATTGTGTAGCTACACTGTCTTAATATAGTCATGTCACTGTCTTATCATTTTTCTACTATGACTTTTGTCTATGCCATATCTGACATGAAAAGCAAACTAATCAATTAAAATGAGCAAAATTATTAATTAGAGTCAATTTTCATTTTCCTATGGCTATTCTGTTCCTTAATTTCATTTTTTAAATTAAAAAATCCCTTGATAGCAGCTTTATTTTTTTTTAATACTTCACTCCGTATTAAGAAAATGGCAAAGAAAGGTCACATGCTAATCCAGTTTGCTTATCAGAGGTTATTGAGCAACTCACACTGTAAAACAAATGCATATTTTTTTGTCAAATCAACATTTGACCTTAATTAAACTTAATTTAAAAATTAAGTTAAACAGCTTTAACTAGTTTTTATAAGTTATGTCAACTATTCACAGATCAAGACTTAAAATAGTTTTGAAACGAAGACTTGACTAGCAAAACCAAGTTGTTTTAAGTTCACGCTGCATTTTTTTACAGTGCATTTATAATGTGTATATGTATACTTATTTGTATAAGTAATACAGTAAGACTTGTTTACACTGTAAAAAGTAAAACTTGGATCAACTTAAAAAAAAAATTGGTAACTTTTTTTTTTAAATGTTTAAATATTTTAGGTGTTACCAATTGAAGTAATTTTTAAGTTAATCCAACTTACACTTTTTACATTTGAACATATTTCAGTAATATATAATCAAGAAATATATGTCAGATACAGAGGTGTATTAGTGTGAATTGAGGTCCAACCCTTTCTTAAAACAGTGGTTCTCAAACTTTTTCCGCGTGCGGCCCCCCTTGTGTACGGTGCACTCCTTCGCGGCCCCCCCAAAGAAAATTTATGACAAAAAACTGTTCTAAAATGTAACATTTTAATTAAACAAAACATATTTGTAGAACTACAAGTTATACAAAGTAGTTCTGTTGGTTAGTAGCCTTATTTTTTTTAGGTTTAATTACACAGAATTCATGATAAATGTCATAAAACTGGGGCCCCCCTGGCACCATCTCACGGCCCCCCTGGGGGCCCCGGACCCCAGTTTGAGAACCACTGCCTTAAACGTATGTGTTATCATTGGCAACAAGTCAATAACCATCCAGATGAATAGAGACTACAGGTCAGACAATTATATCGTCAAACAAACAATCATCAGTCTGCTATCGACAGAAAATAAATGATGTTGCATTTTTGTGATGGTGTAACTAGAAAAAAACTACAAAATTCCTTTTAATGAATGTCAAATAATAAACCATAAAACATCACAATATTAAATACAGATGTGCAGCTTTAGTTTTTAAATTGTCATTTGACTCAGTTAAGACTAAATCAATACATAAATGACACTGTTTTCAGTGGCGTTACCAAATGTTCCGCTTTCACAGATGCTCCAGTTATAATACGTGTGCAACAGATCATTTTTTAAACAAAAGTTTTGTCGTTTTTGGACAGTACAGAGGTAATGCTAATTTCCAAGAGGATCATCCTGATAGGTCTGTCTGAGTTATTAAATGCAATGGAAGGGCAATGTAGAGTAAATTCAGGCTGTGATCAGATTTTCTGTTTATCGTCTTCACACAGCGGCAAACACGTCCATCTTCGATTAAATTCAGTCGGCTTCGGCTGTCAGAAGCGTTGCATGAGCAGAGCCTTTGAAACCTCGGGTGTCGCTTGTGTTTGACTTTGTCTGTGGAGCGTTGACCCCCTGCCACGTCTGCAAACAGCCCATAATTAATGCTCTGACCAAACAGAGGCGATTGATTGACAGGCCTGAGGTCCAGGGTAAAATTCTAGATGTCCATCTGACTCATGACAGCAGTCCAGACTTACATCAACAGACCACCCTGCTCTCAAAGATTACCAAATACTTGAGCCGATTCTCACATTAACATTAACTTTACATGCACTTTCTCTCAGAACAGAATGTTTGCTTTATAAACAGAAGAAGTGGCATCAGTTTGTGTACAACAGTGTGAGATTCTGCTTCACATCTTAATATAAAAACGTAGCTTACATTTATAAATTATAATCGTGGTGAAGCTTTTCTTACCTGAATGTCTATTTAGAAGATTCTTCTGACATTATCTAAGCAGACAGAGGATGGAAAACAAATCAGATGTTCAGATCCAAAAGCCTTTAAGTGTGTCTGATATGTTTTTTTTTTTTTTGTAAATTAGCATTTTTATATATAACTCTTATGTTTAAGGTTCAGTCATTTCACAATGAAATTGAAATGCATTACTTTAGTAATGTCATTGGTGTGTAACACATTTCATTGTCTTTCGCTGCAAAACCCTCTAAATGCTTGCAAGCTTTTTTACAAAAACCTCCACTTAAAAAAAATCCACATCTTGGGATACGACACGGTAAACAGTTGCAAAATCACAAAAGATCAAACTAAAAACGTTGCAAATGATGAAAGTCAAAATGTAAAAATGTGGAAACTGAAGCACACATAAGCAGTGTTGGGGAAAGTTACTTTTAAAAGTAATGCATTACAATATTAAGTTACTCCCAAAAAAGGAACTAATTGCGTTACTTAGTTACTTTTCATGGAAAGTCATGCTTACGTTACTTTTGTGTTACTTTTGCTAATGCAGGGTTTACACCAGACGCGATAGACGCGGCAAGCGCGAGTGACTTACATGTTAAGTTAATGCAAAGACGCAAATAGGCATCCTTCGGCGCGGTACACGCAGTAAGCACAGCACGAATGGAGTGTTGCCGCGGGAAACCCGCGAGTTGAAAAATCTGAACTTCGGCGGATGTCTGCGCCGCAATAACCAATCAGGACCTTGCTGTAGTAGTGATGTCTAATTTTTTTACCCCGGGGAGGTAGCCTGCTTGGGCTTAACTTAGCTTCTTCTTCTAGACGTTACATTAGTAATACGCTCGCTCATAATGTCGCGTCATAGCCGCAGCAAATTTGACTGCTTATGCTATTGTGTATTATGTTGTGCTATCTGTCGTTTTTCTGTGCTTTAACTGCTTCTATTAATGTAAAGCTGCTTTGAAACAATTGAGTATTGTGAAAAGCGCTATATAAATAAAATTGAATTGAATTGAATGTGATTACAGGAAGCGAGCGAGCTCTGGCCTGCCATCTTAGTTTTTGACTCAAACGGTTCCCACACAGCCGTGTACGCATAGAGTGCATAATGTGACTACGTTTAGTTTAATTCAGTACATCATTTTGTTTTAATCTAATTAATTAAACTAAAAAAGTAACTTGCATAAATATTAATGTGTACATTTAAAAAGTAATGCGTTACTTTACTCGTTACTTCAGAAAATTATATTATTACGTAATGCACGTTACTTGTAATGCGTTACCTCCAACACTGCACATAAGGGGGCGCTGTGATGCATGTGACTGCCTCATACGGGTTGTATTCAGGTCCAAGTACTCACAAGGGACACAAGTTTAAATGTGATTCATGGTCGTTTCGTGCAACGTCTTTCATCCAATTCATCTATTGTGCACTCAAAAACACATGTGTTCTTACCAGATTCTGCCAACAAATGTTTTTTCTCTTGAACTCATCCTGGGATTAAGTGGATTTGCTTGAAAATTATTTTATGAACAATATGTGTTGAGAGCATATCCTTATCTCTTTTTTGACAAATGTGCCAATTTTCCAACCTGATCTCACAAAAATGTGTACATATTTTACAAGTTGGCTAATTCGTATGAATTCATATGAAGTTAATTATGCAAAAACATACGATTATCGTAAAAAACAATAACAAAACCCCACCCCTAACTCCAACGTCAAAGGGGTCAAGGCAAAGTGTACAAAATGTATGAATTATTATGCCATGAGATATCATTGGTTTATCGAGTGTTTGCCTCATCCATACGCCTAAAGATATTGAACACATTGGTTAACGCTAATGAACAACAGTGTAGTTGTAGGTGAAATAAAATGCAATAAAAGTATGGAATAGTCTGACTTATGACAATACACAAACAATGCAAATGTCTGTTTAGCGGTCAATAGATGAATGTAGCCGAGCAGCGTTCGTATATGACAGTGCCGACATGATTAAGTCATGAGATCATAACCTTAGCATGATTACAAAGACAAAATGGCAGCGCTGTCAGTCGCGTGTGGTAAATACTAACAGTGAAGGTTTGAGATGGTGACAGAAACAGTGTCTGCAGTGGTGTGATGGAGACGCCGGTGACAGGACTCTTATCAGAGCGACTTCAGGAGAAACCATCACACTGTGTCTTCTGAAACACAACAGAGTCTGTGCTGAAGGTGTCAGACGGGTTTGAATAATTTCCTAAGTAAACAGTTGCCTTCTCGCTAAATTTGGAGAGATGTCTTTTCTTCTTTTATGTGCAAAAATAGCAGAGCGTCTGAGCTGGAGAAACACACGACTGTGAGTCATTGAGAGAGATGCCCTTTCAATGCTGCTTCAGGATGATCGAAGATGATCCTCTGAACAATAACATGAATCTGATGAGGAAAACAAAGCTACGGGTTTTAATATGCTGTATAATAAAATGTTTTAACAGCATGCAAAACAGATTATGCGTTATATTAAACTTTAGACACAAAATCTTTAGATTCTGTTGATGAATTAAAACTGAAATCTTTTGAAATGAATTTACATAGCAAATCTATATATAAATGTTTCCTGGACAGGGATTAGACTCGTCCTAGACTAAAATAAATGCAAGAGCTGTCCAAACTGAAAACAACTTGCACTGACATATCTTAAATTACATCAATGTCCTTTGTTTTGCCTGAAAATGCACAGAAGTAAGGCATTTTTGTACAAACTAGTAAGATTTCCTAATAGGCCTAGTCCTGTCTTAAGCTAATAATTAAAGCTAATCTGCTTAGTCGAGTGTTTCTGAGAAACCTTGAAAATGAAATTATACATGATTTCCAGATGGGATTTATACAATTTATTCGCATTGTTTATATAGCTGAATTGAATTATCAAAGTCAAGTCTCCAAGCTGTCGTATAACATTATAATTGCATTATAATCAAATAACTGCATGACAAAAAATGACTTTTTTACTTAATATTTTTGTAAAATATCTGAAAATTCTTAAATCAATATGCATTTTCTTGATGAGCAAATTGCTTAAGAAAATAAGTCTAGTTTTAGACAAAAATATACAATTTAACTGAATTTGTGCCTAAAACAAGCAAATCAGCTAAAACCTTTACATTAAACATTTAATTCAAGAAAAAAATTGCACCCTTTTTTTTTTAGCATTTTTTAAACACAAATTCACGTATATTGTATATTTTTTGTTTAAAAATTATTTTCTTACACTGCAAAAAAAAAAAAGATTTTCAAGAAAAAAAATCTTAGTATTTTTGTCTTGTTTCAGTAAAAATATCTAAAAATTCTTGGATTGGGATGCTTTTTCTTGGTGAGCGAAGCGACCCAGGAAAATAAGTCTAGTTTATTTAAGTGTCAAATTTAAGTGATTTTGTGCATAAAACAAGCAAAAAAATGTGCCTATGGGGTAAGCAAAAAAATCTTGAACAATTTTCTTAAACACTTTTTTACACAAAAACCCCATTGGCAGATTTTATTTGCTTGTTTTATGCACAAAATCGCTTAAATTTGACATTTTTAAGAATTCTTGGATATACTGAAAACATCTCGTATGAGATAGGGAACGATAGGCTGCATCTTTGGTTTAGGAAAGCAAAGTGTCATTTTGTGATGCAGTGTTGAAGTTCCCTCAAAAGGGAACGTCTCGGTTACGACTGTAACCTTTGATCTCTGAGATGAGGGAATGAGACGCTGCATCATGAAATGACACTGCGTTCCCAAAGTGTAATTTCATGATGCAGCATTGAAGTTCCCTCAAAAAGAAACAACATGAAAATGAGAAAGAAAAATAAAGTCATTTTTGCACTGCTTGTTAAATAAATCTTGTCCTTTTATTATTAAAATTATAAATATGAAACCAACCTGTTTATTGCATGAATCCAGTATGTTAAATTAATCTGTTTCTGTTGTACACACCAGTTTCCAAAGGTAAAGCCTCAAAGGCTTATGAATAATAATGAGATATGGATCATGTGATGGAGCAATGTACTGTAAAACACACTGTAATGTTGTTTATAATTGATTATAACAGCACCACAATGAGAACAGCACTGATTCAACTGTGTGTGCATGATTTCTCTAAGCTGCCGTTGTCACACATTATCACAGTAAGAAGTTTTAACTGACTTCATGTGATAAGAGTTTAGTATTAGTTCTGTATACACAGTAACTGTGTGACATAGTAGACACTTTAGAGTCTCTTTCATTTCATTGCATAATAATCAGGCACATTTCATATTTTCACCTGTCCATATTCACCAAGTTTACGTATCTTCTGCTGACAGACTTCATTCTTTCATCTTTTTATTGCAGAAGTGATGAGTTATAGTTATATTATCTGTTGTTAGACTCTTGTAACTCGTGTGCCCATGTATGCTAAATGAATAATAATCTAGAGATCTTCTGTAGTATTATAACACTTTTAATTTTCATTCAGGTATTATTAATATCACAGATAT
This sequence comes from Misgurnus anguillicaudatus, assembly GCF_027580225.2. Taxonomy (NCBI): domain Eukaryota; kingdom Metazoa; phylum Chordata; class Actinopteri; order Cypriniformes; family Cobitidae; genus Misgurnus; species Misgurnus anguillicaudatus. The sequence goes on along the minus strand of NC_073358.2, from coordinate 1,070,089 downwards.
CATCTTTTCTTTCCATCTCCACGTGTTTCATTCATATCGAACACCGGCTTCACTAACAACAGTGTTACTGTAAATTGAAATGTTGTCTAATATGACTTGTCCATATATCACACAGGTTATGCGACGCTGTAGCCCTTAAAGCTCATTCGAAAGAAAACCGAATGCCGTAAATAACTGCTACAGAAACCACAGCAACAAATGCAATGCATTATTGTGTTCTGACTTTATGACCTGAGTGCAATCAATGCAAATGCATGTTTCTCATTGATATCCTATAGGCCAAGATGGGACATGCAATCCAATCACAGCACTTTTTTTCTTATTGCACTGGGGAACGTCACTGTTATAGTGTATTGAAGAGCTTGTATGGCGTAAGCTTGGTAAAATGTTTGTGACTGATGAGTATTGATGTGTAACTGTAAGAGAAATAAACAACATTGACACGAGCTTCCTAGAATTTAATGGCAGATATTATTTTATATTGTTTTATATTTTTATGAATATAAAACTGATTTTTTTTTTTTATTTATTTTTACAGTATAAATATGTGTTGCATTGCAATGAGGACTGGTCTCCATTATATGTTACTAGATGTGCAGAAGATGGATGGAAGACAAACATCTAATTTTTATCTCCAAGCATTATAATATAATGGCTCATTCATAATTGTGTTTACGAAATTACATTTATCTGATTTTGGTTATTTAAGTATATTTGCAAGTGAAGTGGTCTGATAGTATCTAGCATTTAAATATATACAATATTTTTGGTGAACATATATGCACATACGTGTCATTTACTCTCTTATCCAGTACTTTTTTGCCCAATAATATTGGTGCATGCTTTCTTCAGTCGAAAATGTGGAAATAAAAATCAAAACGGTATCTTATTAAGCTGAAGATCATGTATGCTGCCCAGATTATGTCCATGTACTCAAACTCTTATTTGCTATTATGGCCTGTATGACATTTGTATTGAATGACATTCAACTGTGTTACTCAATTGACACGATTGAATTTTGCACAAGACCACCAGAAAATAAGGTTCGGAAAGTCAGTTTTTAATTTGTTTTAATATAACACAGCATTTTGTGAATCTCACATCTACTGTAGGATAATAATGGCAGCCTTATGTAATAACAGTAATCCACAGGTGTCATGTTTTACCTGAACACTAAAACAGCAGGAATCTCTTGCACAGTTTCTCTGTATTTTGCATCATCCATTTTTCTTCCGGTTTTAAGAGAATCCCTGCTGATTAAAGACACCACACAGCACGATGCCATCAGACTTTCCTAAACTTCCACTGCTGTGTTTTTATAATAATGTCTTACATTTGTGACACATGTATCATTTTGAAATTTTGTAGGAAAGGTTTTACTCTTATCTGACTACATTTTCAATAACGTATATACTTTAGTACAGTTTACACCAAAATATTGATAAAATACTTATTAAATTCATTTTCTATTGAGTGCACACATTATACATTTAGCTTTAGGAATAAATGTATAATAATGGACTTCATAATATTTATATTAACATTTATGCATTTATCCAAACTATACATTTTTATCAACACAGTGTCAAGATACTATACAGTGGTGTGAAAAAGATATCTTATGTTATTGCAGTTGGTATCGTAATGTTTTATGATATCTTTGCAGAATTGCAGCAATTCAGAGAGTTTTCAGACATCCCTTATAAAAAATGAACCATGGTTTTATTGTGGTAAAAGTGTAGTAAACATGTTTTTTTGGTGTATTGGTTACTATCAGCAAAACCATGGTTTTACTACACTAACTATGGTTTAACTATGGTTTCTGAAAACCATAATTGTAAATACCCATGCTTCTCAATCCTGGTCTTCGAGGAACCCCTCCCAAAACGTTTTAGATGTCTCCTTATTTAACACATCTGATTTAAAGTTGCAGTGTGTACATTTTAGCAGCATCTAGTGGTGAGGTTGCGAATTGCAACCAACGGCTCAGTCCACCGCTCACCCCTCGCTTTTGAAACGCGTAGATAAGCTATGGTAGCTGCTACCGGAAAAACGTAATTGACGTAGACAACTAAGTAAAAAAGTTTGTCTGTTAAGGGCTTCTGTAGAAACATGGCGGCACAAAATGGCGACTTCCACGTAAGGGGACCCTCTGTGTATATGATAAAAAGGTCTCGTTCTAAGGTAATAAACACAAAACGGTTCATTATAAAAAGGTCTTTACACACCCCTGATAATATAGTTTTGTATATTATTTTGCATTTCTGTAAAAGAGGTCCTTCTAAAAATTACACACTGCACCTTTAACTCATCAGCTTGTTAGGAAGAAATCTTTACCATTTTGGAAGGAGGCTGATTAGTTGAATAAGGAAACATCTAAAACTTTTTGTGAGGGGGTCATTGAGGACCAGGATTGGGAAGCACTGGTCAAAACCATGGTTATTATGTAGTTACCATGGTTTAACTACAGTAACCATGTTTTTTTAAACTGTAGTAAAACCATGGGTAATTTTCGTAAGGGATGAACCGTCTTTTTAAGGTCATGCCACAGGATTGAGGTCAGAACTTTGACTACGCCACTCCAAAGTCTTCATTTTGTTTTACTTCAGCCATTCAGTAGTTTGAGTCATAAATGCTTTTCTTTTAAATGTCTCTGAGTGAATATCCGTCAGGAAGGGACTGTAACACAATAGCACAGTTAATTGGAAAGACAACGTTCTTGGCCTCGGTTCATCTCAACACAAACGCACGTCTGCCAAAAGCAGCAGTCTCTACAGATTGACGCATTATGAATGAAGCGAATGATTGCGTTATGCTTTTAATTCTATTGAGCAGATATTTACCATGAACCCAAATATAAAGAGTTCATGTGACACATGGGCGGTCAATAAAGCCATTTGGATAATTCACTGCTGGCACATTTAGTACAGATCGTCTTTATGAATGCATTCTGTGTGTCGTGTTTGGAGAAACATTACAGCTCAAATACTTTCACCATCAAGGTTTTCTGCAGTTTTCTTTATTGACAGATAGGCTTGCTGTCTGCTATCCTGTTTCTTGAGTTACAGAGAGAAATGGCTCAATAGTCAGTTCAATACTGTTTGGATTAGACCGAGTATACATGCTGAATCATAATGTTAACAAAAACTGTCACAAATGTGAACAAAATATCAGAGTCTTGCAGGACAAATTAAACTGTATAAAAGAGACCCTTAGGTGTTTAGAGACACCCTAGCAACCAATCAGACTGAACATTGAGATTTCCTCTAGTGGTGTCCTCGTCAAAGTCAAACATCTGGTCTCATACCATCATTACTCAGAATCATTTGATCAATGTGTCCAGCAATCAAACACATTTCTGAAAGTCATTTCCAGTCATCAATAATTCTGATGGTTCTTATTGAGTTCAGTGAGCATTTATGTAATCATAAGAGGAAAAATGAAATACTAATGGATGTCATAGTGGTCTAAAACGCCAGTAATCAGATGTCTGATAAAGTATATTGAGCACATTAATAACAGAGACGTAATGGACATGATGTGTAGAGTCATGTGACATACAACACAGCATAACAGATTCATATGATCATATTACTGAAATCCAGTCATCCTAAAGAGATTACAGTTTCAATTTTACAATAAAACAAAGCAAAACGAGAATAATGAGTTTGAGACTTAATGTGAGTGAAAATAATGACCGCTCACATAAAACACTGAAGGGATTGGATTCATATGGAGGCGAATTTATACCAACCTGCTCTGTTTTTATAGATTTTTATTTATTTAATTGTTTATTGTAATTCATTATTCAAGACTTTTAACAGTTCACTAATAAACCTGCGTGTACCCAGTACAGATCAATAATACATCTTGGAGAAAAGGCTTTGTAAAACATTACATTTAATTTAAAATGAGTCCAACATCTGGCAGTGTGTTAGTAAGTTACTGTGCGCACTGCAAAAAAAGGATTTTCAACAGAAAAAATCTTAGTATTTTTGTCTTGTTTTCAGTAAAAAAATCAAAAAATTCTCAGATGCTTTTTCTTGAAGAGCGAAATGAAAATAAGTCTAGTTTTTAGACCAAAAATATCAAATTTAAGTGATTTTGTGCATAAAACAAGCAAAAAAAAAATCTGCCAATGGGGTAAAAAAAATTGTTTAAGAAAAATGTTCAAGATTTGTTGTTTACCCCAATGGCAGATTATTATTATTATTATTATTATTTTGCTTGTTTTATGCACAAAATCACTTAAATTTGATATTTCTGGTCTAAAACTAGACTTATTTTCTTGGGTCGTTTTGCTCATCAAGAAAAAGCATCTTAATTTAAGAATTTTAGATATTTTTACTGAAAACAAGACAAAAATACTAAGAAAATTTGTTCTTGAAAATCATTTTTGCAGTGTGCAAGACCATTGTTAAAATACACAAAGATCTTTGAGCTGTTAGATTAATGGAGATCAGCTGATGGCGTGATGTTTGGTTTTATTGTGAGATTTTCAACAATATTGAGTTGTGATTGCAGACCTAACCCTAACCCTAAGAAAAACAACTGAGATATTAAACAGAAAGAGTTAACTCATTCCCCGCCATTGATGAGTTATCTCTTCAATTAAGAGAAAACACTTGCCTGAAAAAAATTTTTTGATGAGCTTTTATGGTAATCTGTAATACTAAGATTATCCACTAGATGTCGCTCTTACCCAATTTATAAAAAACTGAAGCAAAAAATTATTTGTTAATTTTACACTTGTTCTGAATTTAATTTCTAACAAAATTCCTTCACAAAAAATGCAATTATTTCAACTTTTTGCTCAAAATTTTGAAGAGTTTAAGGGCCCTGCATTGTCTAAAGCGCACAACGCAACGTCTAAATGGGCGTGTCCGAATCCACTGTTGCTAATTTAAAACAACGGGAAAAATGGTTTGTGCGGGAGCGCATGGTCGAAAAAGGGTTGGTCCTATTGTAATGTATTTTGTGTCACGGTGATCCGTGTCATGTTTTGTGTCTGTTCTATATTGTCATCACCTGGACACTTGTTAATTATCATCATTCATTCCACCTGTGTGTCATTAGTCTTTGTGTATTTATACCAGTGTTTGTGTCACACACATTGCCGGATCATTGTCATTACTACCCAGTCTGTTCCCAGTGTCATGTTTTGGATGTTCCTGTGTTTGCTACCTGTTCGTCGTTTTACTCCTCGTGTTTTTGGTTTCCTATTTAATCATTAAATGTTATTTATTTTCGAACTCTGCGTTTGCGTCCTTACTCCACTTCCGTGTCATGACAGAATCTACCGGCCATCAATGGACGCAGCGAGTTCGGGGAGGGCTGCTTCCCCAAGTATTTCGTTGCGGGGGAGTAGTGACATCGGGGCGTGCTCTGCCCTGATGTCTCTTGGGACTCACCTGGAGGGATCACTCGCTCCTGCAGGAGGGCGATCGGCCCAGGCGATCTTCGCTCGGTTGAGTCGCCGTCTCTGGTCCCTCGGAGGTCCACCGCCGTGCCCGTCTTGGGAGCCCGGAACGGAGACCACGCCCGATCGTTTTCCCCGGGGTGGTCATCGCCGTGAGGGACCCCGTTTCCCGCGTTGGTGGGACGCGACTTCCGGGGGCATCGGATCCCCGGCGATTCCCAGTTGGGGGTATTCGTCTGCCTCGGTTCTCATGAGGGTCGCTCCGGTTCGGCCGGCGCACCGCTTTGTGGTTTCATCCCGGCAGCCGCCGGTATCGTCAGGGTCTCCAAGCCCTCCATCCCTCCCCTGGATCCACCCTACCAGACTTTGTTTTTTGTTCTTGTAGTGAGTGTCTGGTAGCCACTCTTAGAGGGAGGGGTTATGTCACGGCTAGTCCGTGTCATGTTTTGTGTATGTCTCCGCTTACGTCATCTGGACTATTCACAGACTGATTGCTTATCTCACCTGTTCCTTGTTTAGTCTTTGTGTATTTATACTGTTGTCTGTTTCACACTTGTCGCCGGTAGATTGTCATTACTCTCATGTCTGTTCCCTGTTTTGGATGTTCCTGTGTTTGGTTACCTGTTACTCCTCGTGTCATTATTTCCAGTTTTATCATTAAATGTTATTTATATTTTGAACTCTGCGTTTGCGTCCTGTCACTCCACCTGTGTCATGACAATTTTGGGCGTAACGTGCAATAAACCAATGAGAGTCTCAGCTCTCATTCCCTTTAAAAGTTGCGCTGGCACTATGTCTAATCCCTATTTAGATGACGGACTTTGTAAACTGAAAAACTAAGCGGAAGAAGAAGATCCCCAGTTTAAGATTAATGTTAAATAATTGTGTTGTTTTTCACTTGTATTGAAATTGTTATTTTTTTATTAAAACTTTTAAAAATTGTTTTATTTTAGTCACGGAAGTAAAAAAGCAGGCTTTTAATTGCTTTAAATGTATGGCTATCCAATATCATCAAAAAAGAATTTAAAAGGATGTTAGAAAAGGTTTGTACTGTAAAAATTTGTTACAAACAGGAGATACAGAATTTACAAACGGCTCTCCGCACATTTCAGCACTTGGACATAGTTTTTTTTAAGCATTACTTAAAAATGTTTCTCATCTCATCACATCCACAGGTACAGAGTCATCATATACAATAAATCCGTGAGGTAGCATTAAAAAAAACATTTAAAAACAGAAGCATTTGTTTAAAGCAAAGCATTTATTTAATTACCAGGCTACAGGTGAAGCAGCTCTTTGCGCCTTCTTACATCTCATAATTAGTCCTCATTTATGTTTATGCCGTCCCGTTTATAGTTATTAATTAATTAATTAATGATTACTAATGCGCTCTTTAAATAACAAAAAAACATATTGTGCCATTGACTTTAGAGCAGTTTTTTGTTGGTCAATGGCGTAGTCTATTTTAGTTGCCTCAAAATAGCAACGTGCCAACAATGCGCCTGAACACACCTCATTTTCAGGCCAGCACACCCATGGGCGCAAAAGGGGGCGCAAATGGATTTGCTATTTAACCAACATAGCGCTAAACGTGAAAATTATAATTGCGCAGGGTGGAAACTAGCGAAAGACACTTGCGTCGCGCATTGCTCTGCATTGCGCCGGTTGTAAGATAGAGCCCTAAGAGTTTATAAACAGAGAAAAAAATGTAAGATGATGTTTTGTTTGTTTGTTTGAAAGCAGATGGTCTGTTCTTTCATTTGATATATTTGTATGTTTATATATTTTTAGAAGAAAATTTTCCTGGAGGGCATTTTGTGAAACTTTCAAAATGTAATATAAGTCTCAGGTGTGCCTGTGAAGCTTCTGCTCAAAATACCCCACAGCTCATTTATTGTAGTATTGCCAAAATACCCTTCTTTGGGTTTGAGCAAAAGCGTGCTGTTTTCATGTCTGTACATTTAAATACGCTGGCTCACAAGGTTTCGTGATATAGTCACGTAAATTTTTGATTATTTTTTCGTGATATTATCATGAATTTCCGCGTTTTTTTTTTTGTGAACGTATAACAAATTCCTGTTTTCGTGTGATTATCACGTCTTGGTTACTGAACTGCTTTTTCCTATTTTCAAACCATTGTCGCTTAGGTTTAGGGTTCGATTTGGTGGTTGCATTAGGATTTTACTTTAAGTATTGGTTTATACTATTTTTTTTAAATATTTTTTTATATTTTCAGATTTTAAACCATTGTCGCTTGGTGTTATGGTTAGAGTTGGGTTTGGGTAGGGATGTCATTTTATGTAAATCTGACCCTAAACCGAAGCAACAATGGTAAGAAAATAGGACAAAGCAGTTGAGTAACCAATACGTGATAATCACACAAAAACAGGAATTCGTTACGATCACGAAATGATAATATCACAAAAAAAAAATCAAAAATGTATGTGACTATATCACGAAACCTTGTGAGACTGGGCTGTTTAAATGCAAATGAGCTACAGCTCCTCACTCCCATACAAACCCTTACAATATCTCACTATTGAGATTTGGTGGATAGCGTAAAACTAGCTGAGAGCAAAAGCTTTGGTAATGCAAGACTGTCAGTCAGTGGATGTGGGCGGGGCTTTATCAGTGTGACATCACATTAACAAGAAAATCAAAACGGCATGTCTAATGAGACTACTTTGGTTTAATGGGGATTAAAAAAGTGGGTGAATTTTTCACATTGCAGGTTGGTTATGTTCACACACTGACAACACACATTTATGTCCAAACACCTTGTATAAGTGGATTTGACATAATAGGTGCCCTTTAAGAGATTAAAGTCTGATCTGCATCACATTGATTAACATGCACGCAGTAAACAACTCTTAATTTTGTGCACACTGTAATGTGTGTTAGTTTAAACAGATGGTTAAAGCTGCTGACAGATGAACAGATTTACCTCAGAGTACTTGTTTGCAAGATATTGCGTAGAAGTAAATCCAGAATGCTCAGAGGTGCAACCATTTTTATTACAGTGAGATAATTATGAGGAAAGTATCCAGTGTGTGTACGTCTGTCAGCACTTTCTCCCGAGCGGTTTGATGTTTGTGAATGAGTCTGCGTTTGATAAAATGTCATCCACACACCACACGCTCAGAGCCATCAACACAACCATCACCGCTTCAGAAATTAAACACTGACATTTTAACTTGAAAATCTGCGCTTACACGACACCCTGACAGAAACACAAGTACTGAAGATGTTTGCTTAACCGAAAGAGCAGCAGAGGATTTCTGATGAGAGCGTTTTTTCCTCAACCAACCCCCCCCCCAACATGCAACAGCCAGCATAAGATTTATGGCTTTACTAATTAAATTTTGCTAAGCTGGCAGATTGTGGAGAAACTGTGGTCTTCCTCCTGGATTCTGATTAACAGGATCTGAATTCATTATTGTCCTGTAGTGCTCATCTGGGCCCTTAACACCACGGACTAATTAAAAAGAATAATCCTGCCAATATTATATAGCACACAATCAACATTTATGCTTAGCTGTAAAAACGGATATACACACTACACTACACTACAGATTTACTGCGCTTTGTGTCTGCTTGCATTTTGCATTTGTCGTAAAAAAAAATTAAACCTGCATGTTTGCCTTTTTGTGGAACACGTTCATGAATAATTTAAAGAAGTGGGTGTGATATATTGATTGTGGGCGGGCCAAACCTTAACCTTATGATCTCATTCTGTTACCCAATCACAGTCATGATATTTTCATACAACAGCACTTCATCTTCTTGTCATCTTGCTTAGATCTAATTGCTGATTAGCTCCCCTTATGAACATTAACCTTGTTTTACTATACTTCTTACTGTAGTAAAACCAGTCACACATTAACCATGGATTGGTTAATAGCAATCAATATACTAAAAAAACAAGTTTCTACACTTTTAGCACAAACAAAAACATGGTTAATTTTCGTAAGGGTCAGCCACTCAATGGCCGGTTGCACAAATATGCTAATTTAAAACGATGTCTTAAGAACTAGTCAAAAGTCAGTTAGTTAGGGCTGACAAGTCTTACTTTTCAAATTAGATCAAATTTTGTCAAATGTTATTAGGAAGTTTAATGAACGCACACGTGATCTTCTCACAATATGACTGAAGTTAAAGTTGATCTGTTTTAGTTTAATTTAGTCACCAGTAACTGGTCTGTTTAAGTTCCTCTGCTCATTTTAAACATATTGAGACTCTTCTGATGTTTTACTTGACTTGACACAGCATGTTCTCTACATCTCTCTCTGAATCATATGATAATCAGCGTTTGGTTTTGCTGTCAGATTCTGCACATCCATTTACTACAGAGACCAAAATAATTTAACTGAACGCCTTCTCAAAGTCACTGAAGCTCTTTGTAAAATTATAACATAGAAAAACATCACTGATTTAAGGACTTTCCATGAATAGGGAATGTGCCTTATCATTTTCATTTCAAAGAAGAAGAGATATGTGCATTTATTTTCTTACTAAAGTTAAAGAAAGGCAGTAAAATGACAAATCTCAACTTCTGAGAAATAAAAATTAGGCAGTGGCTTTTTACAAGTGCAAATAGCGTTAGATAATACTTACAAATAGTGATAGATGCTATTTACACTAAGTAAAAATATAGAGATATTATAAACTGAAGCTGTTGATTTCAGTCTTTTTTAACCTGTAGTGCGCCAACCACATTGGTGGCGGAGTGTAAATAGTTTTTGACAACAAGAGATGCTATTTACACAACACAGTCTCAAGGCAAGTCATGTTATAGTAACGAAAATTTTGATTAATTTATTTGTGTTTGATGACACGAATTTCCGCTGTTTATAGTGTCTCTGGAGACGAATGCCTCTTTCGTCCTTCCCAGCACGAACCTCCATCAATGGCCGCTCGTGTCCGCGGCACGACCTTATCGTGTCATTCTACATTCCGTTTTCTCATCGTTCCCTTCCATCCCCAAATCATTGTCGCTTGGGGTTAGGGTTAGATTCCGGGTTTGCGTTAGGATGTTATTTTATGCATTTGTTTCTACATGTTTTTCGTCCGCTTTTAAAACTATTCTCGCCTGGAGTTGGGGTTAGAGTTGGGGTTTGGGTTAGTAAGTCGCATAAAGTGATTCTAACCCAAACTCCAAGCGACAATGGTCAAAAAATTGAAAAGAACGATGAGAAAACCAAATACAAAATGACACGACAAAGAAAGTCGCGCCACAGACACGAACAGCCATCAACAGAAACTCGCGCTGGGAAGGACGAAAAAGACACTAGTCTCAAGAGACACGAAAAACAGCGGAAATTCGTGTAACCAAACACAAACAAATCAATCAAAATTTTCATTACCATAACACGACTTGCCTTGAGACTGGGTTGATTTACACTCATACCATTAAACAAAAACTATACAATATACATGACACTTCAATTTACCATAAGCATCATAGCATGAAATGTAGCAAGTAAAAATACTGTACATCAACTGCAAAATTCTAGGAAGTGACATCATATCATTGCATTCAATATTTTAATTTTCATGAATTATTAATCTGTTCCATATTATCAAAACATTTTGTAAAAATGAAAAAAAGCTAAATTATATGACATGGACACGCTGTGTGACTATAACACGCCTTGCCGTAAAATCATGTTGTTTTAATAAATCCTTTTCTATCTGTTTGTTTCATGGTACAAAATCACAGTGGTCAGGGTTCAAACTTTATTTAGAATTTTGCTAACAGGATTGCAAAATTGCAAACAGTTTAAACCCAATATTAAAATTAAACTGCTCATATTGGGTCTCATTTTTAAATACGTAGGATTTTTACTAAAAGTCTACATACACACAAAAGCCAAAAATGGCATAAGCCAAAACATATGAGGACTTCTAAAACAAAGTAATGTTTCCTTGATAAATCACAGATCACCTGCAAGTGTGCGTACATGAATCATCCTCAGATCCCACCCTTCAAGGCCATTTTCCTGTCAAGTTTGCTTTTTTATAGATCACAACCTTTGCGTGGGAACTGGCGTACACACATTTTCAGACACGTTTTGTGCATACACACGCTTTATAAATGAGGCCCATTATGCCTAGTTTGAACTTATGAGATCAAACAGACAGTTTCTTACTTTTTTTCTAAGTTTTAAACTCTATTTTGTACACCATTTACAGAGAAAGTCATCTAATACCTCCTTGTCTTACTGTTGAGCTGTCTTAGGTTTTGTACAATAAGGTTGCCGTTACATTAGCATGAATACATCGATTTAAATGCAGTCTGTTCTCAGAAGGTGGGCAAAATGCTAATGTTAAAAACTGAAAATGATCATGTCTAGTCTGCTTAATATGAGAATAAATGACAGCAGCTGTTTGCCTTTGAAGCTTTGCTTTGAAGCTCATTGTCTTCACCCATGCAGTGTCTTTAATGGGGTTCATAAGACCATAACACTGATATATGATTATCAAAGAGAATATGATAAACAGTTAAACCTGACCTTTCCCTGGAAACTTGATTTATTACAGTAATCGTTTGCAGTTTGTGTCTATGTGTACGTACGCTGTAAAAAATGTTGCTGTAGTTCTGCAGCTGTTTGCCAGTAACTTACTCTACATTTATATTGATGTTATTTACTGTTTGTTCAAAGTTAAATAAACATTAAAAATTAACAAGACTTTGGTTTGGATGCACCGAAAGAAAAATTCTTGGCTGAAGGCAAACAAAATGAAACACTCAGCTGAAGGCTAAATACTGAACAACCAAACATTTTTTCCCCAAATTATTTTGACAATTTTCTCACCATTGCACAAGTTACATTTGCAGAATGTCCTTCTTACTATATTTATTTCATATTATTTAACAATTTATATTTAACATTTAATTTTTTTTAATATTCCACCAGTCATTATGGCCTTTTACATTCGACCACATCTCATCTTCTATTCCTGCACAAAATGCATTATTCATCACTCTGCCTTGAGAAACTTACAACGATGCTTATATGGCACTCACTGTATGTTGAGCAGCGGACCCACGCCTGCATGCACGGTCAAGCATGAACAAAGAGAGAGAAAGACGGCAGAAAGAGCATGACAGAGAAAGAATGCGATTGGGTCTAACAAAAAGCTTGTTGTTAACGTTTTATTTATAAGCGTGTTTGTCATTGTAGGACTTTACTGGTTTTAGGAAGTTTTTATTACATACTGCTGATGCTCCTCGTCATTCCTCTTCTCATCTATGACATGAGATGAAGAGCAAAAGTTTCTCGTTCTTTGTGTTTGTGGATTCAGCAGACAAATACCCAGGATCGCTGCCATGTCTTTCTCATACACTGCATGGTGTTCAGGATTTCTTGATTTTAAATGAAAAATTAATCTTGTAGTGCTGTATGTTGTAGTGCACAACAAAGCCATGGTTGGGTCTGCCTCCTCCGGGGGCAGCGCTTGCAAGCTCACCACCTGATCTCTGAAGGGAGTGGTGGGAACTTTGGGCACGTATCCTGGTCTGGGTCTGAGTGTTACGCTCGAGACAGCAGGACCAAACTGAAGGCACGAATCGTCAACGGAGAATGCATGTAGGTCCCCTACTCTCTTCACGGAGGCCAATGCTAGCAGGGTCAGAGTTTTCATTGATAAAAACTTAAGACTCACAGACTGCAAAGGCTCGAATGGGTGTCCCTGCAGGGCTTTCAGCACCATGGACAGGTCCCAAGGAGGAATAGAGGGAGGGCGCGAAGGGTTCAGCCATCGAGAGCCTCTTAAAACCTAATAACTAAGTCGTGCTGGCCATAATGTGCCCTCTCCTTGAGAAAGAAGGTCCTTCCTCAGGGGAATCCACCAGGGAGAGGCTGTCGAGAGGAGCATGAATTCTGGAAACCAATACCTGGTCGTCCAGTAAGGCGCGAACAGTAAAAGGCTCTACTCATCCTGCCTGACCTTGCACAGCGTCTGTGCGATTAAGCTCACTGAAGAGAATGCGTATTTGCGCATACCCCGCGGCCAGCTGTGTGCAAACGCATCCACGCCGAGGCTGCTCTCGGTTAGTGAATAAAATAGGCGACAGTGGGTATCGTCCGGCGACGCAAACAGATCTATCTGCGCACGACCGAACTACTTCCAAATTAGCTGAACCATCTGGGGTGGAGCGCGTCTGCTGCTGTGTTGAGCGAACCCGGAATGAAAATGGCACAAAGGGACCTCAGATGCTTCTGACTCCAAAGGAGGAGATGACGAGCGAGATGCGACAGGTGACGAGAGCGCAAAAACCGCCTTGACGGTTGATAACGCAACTGTCGCAATGTTGTCGGTGCCGGCTAATACATCCTTCCCTCGCATCTCCGTAGCGGAGTGTACGAGTCCCAGATATACAGCCCACCACTCGCGGCAGTTGGGGTGCTATGCACACCCCTGAGACTGCAAGCCCGTCATACGTGTCCTACGGGGGCATCGTATGTGCTACAGAATGCCAGGAGACCCGACTCAGGGGCATTTCTTGCCCTCAGAAATGCTGGGTCTGACCACAGGGTAAAATTGAAATGACACGCAGGTGTAATGGTTACACGGTGTATGCCGGTGCGTCACGCTCTCCTCGAGACTCGATCGTAAAGCCAACGCTGAAGCGGTCTCATATGGAGCAGCCTGAGCGGTGTCACAGCCGCAGCTGCTGCCATATGCCCCAAGAGCTTCTGAAATTGTTTCAGAGGGACTGCGTTCTTCCCTCGAACTGAACTGAGGCAAGGCAGAATTGGCTGGATGCGCTCTTCTGTAAATCACGCCAATAAATAAATCGAGTCTATTTCCATACTGAGAAAAAAAAAGGATCCTCTGCACGGGGCAAAGTTGCTCTTTCCCAGTTGACCTGACGATTTAAACAAGCGAGATGCCGAAGCATTAAATCTCTGTGTTCCCGCACGTCTGCCAAGAACGAGCTATTATAAGTCGACGTAAATATAAGCAGAATGCGAACAACACTCTCTCTCGAAGGTTTTAATGCCGTGACTAGCACTTTCATGGAGCCACGGGGAGAGAGAGACAGCTCGAATGGTTGTACTTAGTATTGATATGCCCACCCCACGAACGCAGAGCGAAAAAACGGTCTAAGACAAGGGGAGATGGACACATGAAGTACACGTCTTACAGGTCTAAGGCTGCAAACCAATCTGAACATTGAAATACGTGCCTCGGCGTTATCATCCTGAAGGATCTCATTTGTAGAGCCGGTGCGTAAATCAAATCGGTCGTAATCCGCCGCGTATTTTGGGTACTATGAGATACAGGCTGGAAAACCCTATCATCATCTAGGTAAGAGGGACTGGCTCGAAACTTCCTTCGCCAGCAGGACATCGACTTTTGCACGCAGTACATGTGCATCGGACGCTTTCACTGTAGTGAAACAAATGCCCGAGAATTTGGGAGTGTGCCGGTAAATTGTATTTCGTAACCGAGGCGGATCGTGCGTAAAACCCAACGAGACGGGCTGGGAACTGAGGCCAAGCACCCAAGGACCGTACGAGGAGAATTAACGGCACTACCGAAGTCCCCGCGGTGGGCAGCCGAGCGGGGCAGGTGTGACTGCTGGTGCGTGTGCTTTGCGAGCACAAACATCTACAGTGAGTGTGTGTGTGACACTGACCTGAGCCCGCTGAGGGTGACGGTCGTCTGGTCTCCTGAGCGGAGAGCGCAGACTCCGGTGAGGGTGATGGTCGTCTGGTCTCCTGCACGGAGAGCGCAGACTCCGGAAAAACACCCGCTGGCAATAGAGGAGAGGTAGGGTGAGCTGGTGTGTGCCCGAAGACAGCGCTCGTGACCGTCACTGGAGCCCTCATACTTCTCGCATCCAAGATCGCACGGAAGAAAAGCTATCCTGAAAAGGACGCTGATCTCTGAATATACGAGAGAGTGGCTGTCTTTAAAAAGACACAGAGTTCTCACGTATCACTCTTTCAGGGAAACCACTCTTTAGGTGCTTAGCTGATGATGCGCACAGGGAGAGGCAATGCACACACTAAACTCAAAACAAAAAAGATGCAGAGCAGTGGAATACTGCGAGCGTCCGCTGTGTTAGTACTGCTTGTCAATCAACTTCAGCAACCGTTCCCAGAAGAGCAAGTAGCTTCTCAGTAGCAGATAATGCCAAATTTCGAAGCGAAAAAGCTAATTTCCATATTTGCACCTGCTGCTTATACGCACCTGGCGGGGCGGCGCCAGCATTATGGAAATATCTCAATGCCAAGTTCATTGGCGTTTTAGTAGTTATCGAAGCAGATTGGTCCCTCTAAGCGAGTTCCCAATTCGTTGGTCACGACGTGACGTCGTAGTGACTGACTGAAAGGGAACTATCTTCTTTAAATAAACATAAAATATCAAATGAAAGAACAGACCCCCAAAAGAAAAAAACCCTGTTTCATCCTACCTTCATTTGTTCTCTTATCACCTCTCAATTTTTCAGCTAAAAGCAGAGATAATTCCATTTTTTGTGAAGAACTTTTGTAAGAGATAAGATTTAAAGCCATCAAAACTTACACAATGTTTTTAGTGTTGAGTGAATGCGTCAGTGTTTAAGTTGGGTAATTTGAGGTTACTTGAATTTGAACTCCTCAGGAAAGCGTTTTTTTTTTATTGACAAGATGACTCAATAATATTTATTGGCATTTATCTGAATATACCCATTAATTGTGCAATTGTAAAAATATGATTAAAGACTGTGGTGTTTATTTTCTTAAATCAGTACGCAGCAACAGTGGTGCAGTGATGCTTATGTAATGCGGTCTGAACCGTGGGGTTACCGGGGTATTTTATCACGGCTTAGAGGGCATTTCAATCAGACTGAAGGACCAGAACGGGACGTTTTATAATAAATATTTCAGCATTATCTTTACTAAAATAAAAAATATTTGAGGGACTCCCTAAGTATACTTTATACTTGTTATAGGGGGTCCTTAATGCCTTATGGGGGTCCTGGATCCTCCCCTCAATTTGAGCACTGTTAATACGTTATCTCCATTATAAAATAAGCAGTTTAATGAAAGTACATTTTGTCTTTGACACAGTCATGTATTCATAACTTAATTTCTAAGCATTTCGTGAGTTATTAGACAGTAACCTTGACTCTTTACCTCAGTGAAAATGCTCCGTCTTTGATGCAAACTTTATTTAACCAGGAGAAATCATCTTAATGAATATAAAGAACCGTCTTTATGAATTACCAACAGCATGAACCAAAGTGGAAAACATTTCTGCATCATTTCATGAATTATTTTGGATATTTATCATCATGATGATCTAACCATAGCAGCAAGAACATCAAATTCATGCAGATTGTTTTGAATAAAACATTAGATGTTGATTTAACCGAGACCTGTCGATTATAGCAATACATTTAAAAGGTTTGCAAAAATGATGAGAATTTCTGCTTTGACATTGATGTTGTGCAGAATGTAATGTGAAGAAGACATGAAGTTTAAGACAGTCTTACGGTACATTCACACCGGGCGTAAGCGTTAACGCTTCCCAATGGGTAATGTCTTGCGTTGCCGAACTGAATTGTGGATTCGTCGATGCCGCGTCACTGCCGGTGCTCGCAGCAGAAATTTAACATTTCTCAACTTTTCAAGTGGCAACGCGTGTGTCAGCCAATCAGATCACCTTATACAAATAACCTTGACCCAGCCCGCCAATTACGTTTATGGAAGACCAGAGCATGTGTAGCAGCCACTGTGATTGGCTGTTGGCCACACTTCAGAAAAGCTTTCATGTGTTAACGCTTTCGTCCCGTGTGAATGTTTCGTTAAAGGAAAACATTCCCACTCTTTCATTGCTCATTGGAGTTGTGTTTGTTAGATGTTTCTCCTCAAATTCTTTGACAATTTTTTTACATAATTAACTTTAAAATTACACCCTTATATCAAAGAGATTTTTTGACAAAACAAAAATGATTTATTATTGAGAAGGATGTGTGTCAGGTAAATCAGTAACTGTAAGTTGTTTTTTATTGGAGAGAGTTTGAGTGGTTTTCCATCATGATCTCATGAGACTATGTGTGTATTTTTATGTAAAATGCGGTTGTACCATACATACATTTACTTACGTTTTCATACACACTGAAACGTATAATATTGACGTGTTGACAGGACTAATACGTTAATCGTTTACATATTAACAGCTTTACAGATGTACAGTTTTGTACATATACCTGTTCATACATATTAAAATCGCCGGCATTGGCGTTTCTTACTCATATTAATGACATGTTTACAGTCATATTTATTTATTTAAGAAAGTTTACTTACTAACCAAATAAAATGTTCATGACTTTCAGTGAATTACATATTATTAAACAAAACTACAATTTTAACCCTTAAAATGAAAAAATAAACATTTAGGTAATCATTTAACCATTTTGTAATATTTAGTTTGTTTGAAACACAAAAGCCGTTTTCTTTTCTCCTATGCATAATAATTACACCAAAACACAACATAAATTCACAAAAGATGTTCATTTTTTCATTCAGTGTAATCAACATCTTTAAAATTCATACGATTACGAGGAAAAGTCAAATCCAAATTCAGCCCTTTATCCAGCGATCTTATCTGCGACTGTAAACATCAAATTGAGTATGAATTTTAAATATTGCACCTCATGAAGCTTTACGACACATTGCTTTGCTTTACGACAGTGATATCAAACACTCATTGGCTCTTGTGTGCTACGTCACAGATTTATGACATTGCCATATTTCAGTCGATGTACTTTTAAAATTTTAAATGTGCGCCTTGACAGAGAGAAGAGAAGCTGGATTAATTAATTTAATATTTCTTTATACTTCAGAAATTTAGCAATAAATAAGATATTGTTATTACACTTGTCTGTTTGTTATGCTTTTTACTTCTAACAGGATTTTAATAAACTGTTTTTGGTAGGACTGTTTTAGCGACTTAAAATATATTTTAAATGCTATATTCTTAATACAAATTTCCTACACATTGCTGTCCATTACGTTGCATAATATAAAAAGAATACATTATGCATTTTAAAAATATTTGTATAAAAAGGGTTTGGAATAGGGTTTAAGTTGTAACATTATCAATAAATTGGTTAAAGGGAAATTATACAGCAATCTTTATGATATAAAAGTTTGTAAATAATTTATGTTTTGTATCTTTAAAAACATCATAATGCTACAATTAAATGTTGAAAATACGTTTACATTGCACACTTGTGTTTTTGAAAGTTGCATACTAATACTACTTATTAACAGTGAGACCAGGGTAAGTTTTACTGTTTATTTGTGTCTGTGTTTATTCTTCATTCTAGTGTCATGAACTCACTTTCACAAATGTATCTGAAGTCATCACTGAAATACAAATTTCAATAACCAGCACGTCTCCACTGACACCTTGTGAAGGTGAATGAGTAAATGAACAGAATTCAGATCATTTGGTCTTGTATGAATTTGAGACACGTTTGGCTCATCAGCAAATGGTTTTGTAGTTTTCCATTTGAACTTAATATTCTCATGGGGACAAAAGTTCAGCCATGTAACATTTAAACTCTTGTTTTTGGCCCAACTACTCCAAAGTCCCGAACATAATATGAGATTCTGTTCCTTCAGTCCCAGCTAAGCCCAACACTCCTGCTTGTTACCTTCTGAACTGAATCCCGTCCATTGACACGGCTTAGGGATTTGAGTCTGGATTAGTTGAGGAGAGGAGAGTGAGAAATGCTTCCCTTAATGTTGGCTGTAGAGCGATGTTGGAAAGTGCTTGTGGGCTCTTTCGTAAGCCCCCTTCTCTCAATTAGATTGATTCCCGGGCCTTGGCCTTGCTTTGCAGGGAAGCTCATTTGTTTCAAATAGGTTTAAGATGTCTGGGGCAATGGAGCAAGGTGGATCTCTGCCCTAACCTTTACTGCCTGGGGAAATAGCAGCGCTCCACGTCGAACAAAAGATGCTCACTAAGGCCCAAAGACGCTGCAGAGTTTTAGAGGATATTATGGTGCTTCTGATCCCCGTGTTCAGTAATCTTCTGTACATCCGCTCAACAGGAACCAACAGGTTTTCAAGATTAAGTCATTTGTCAAGTTGTCTTTCATAGTGAAAGAAACAAAAAACAAAGAAAAAGTGCAGCAATAAATTTTGTAAGATGAAGGACAGAGAGAGAAATGTTTATATGTAATGCAACTTTAATCCTCAGGGAATTGTATCTTGTTGTGAGGATGCTTAAAATATTAACAGTTCTTCTAAATTTGCCAGATTAAAATAAGACTTTACCTAAATGTAGAGACGAGTCAAGCTTTAAGTAACGTAACCATTTGATCAAAAGAAACTCTTCACTGTAGGTGAACTTACGAGTTGTTTTCCAGTTATTAAACCGCTTGAACAAGACTGATGTGTTTGTGTCACATGAATCTTTCTTCTTGTGGTTATCTTCTGCGCTCAGATATTTATTCCTCTTTCAGCTGGGCCACATGAATGCCAAGGGAACAGATTGGTATGTTCTTGATCCCGTCCAAGTGTAGCTTAACCTCCGCCTTCCCAGCATGCCTTGCATCCGGCTCCAGATCTGAGACAAGGTGATTGAATTCAGACACATAATAAACAGGAGGAAAATGTGTAAGGTTTAAAAGTGTTTTGCATATTGTTATTTATTCCCTGAGGCAAAATAAATCGACACTTCATCTAACGTATTTACGTGAAGCATAAATTCAATCTATAGCAACCATGCACGCTTCTAAATCCCTGCCTGATGCCGAGAGCTTTAAAAGCTCCAGTAAACACTTGCAAATTAAATCACCACGCCCTTATTTAAGCCTATTATGGGATGGATTTATTTGACTAATATCTGAAGCTCAGCGCTACTCAAATATGCTTTTAAAGTCACTTTTTAAATAATAGGATTTTTGTTTTTCACTATAGAGGCTTTCTACTGAAACAAAATCACTTATTCACCTGCAGCTCTGTTCAGTAAAGACAGCATTGCGTTATCATGGGTCTGATGTTTAGGAAACACAATTCTGTAACATGTAAATGATTAACCGTGGCTTTCACAAACACAAAAACACATATGCTACTGTATACACTGTGGCAGAGCGAGAATTTTTTTTAATGGGGTCGGCAGGGCTACTTTGATGGCTAAGGCCACACTATTCAGTTTATTTTTGTTTTTCTTTGATAATTGTTTTATTTTGTAGAGTGTTTTGTGTTGGCATTAATTTGTTTTATTTAAAATGATGCTGTGTATTTATTAGGTTTATTGTGACCCTTAATACTTATAAATTGTTTAATTCTCTTGCTAGAGTGCACGCTAGTAAATGAAGAAAATAATAAGTTGAGATTTGGGTCTTATTTTCATGTTTATTTCATATATTTATTTTTATTTATTTTTGGGTTGTGCCACGGGTCATGACTGCAGCGTGAGTCGGAGGTCGGTAATTTAAAAGGTTTTCTTTTAATGTTTGAGTTGTAGTTTTTCAATAATTTGTATTTCTTTTTATAAATAATTATATTCCTTTATTTTTATTTTCATTTGATAAATTTGCTGTTGATATTTTCTCAGTTTTTGGAATTTTGTGTTCAACCTAATTCCAGAATGGTTTGGTCCGCCAATTAGTGAATGCATAAGCTGCCGATCATTAGGAAATTGTTTGTGAGATCCTGGAAGAGCAATGCACCCAGGGTCTAAGTGTGGCTAGATTTCCCTGTTTCCCGAATTTATGGGAGTCTTTTTGATAAAAGAAAGATAAATAAATTGAAGTCCAAACGACATTGATGATAAGCAGTGGCTCCTGTGGTTTTTTGGGCGAGAATCCTCACAAATATGGTGTCAGAAGTGGGATTGCCTGATCAGGAAAAGGCCACTGGTGAAGAAATCTAAGGAAATTGATGGACATGGCGCCTAAAAAAGTGCGTGCTGTTGTACCTACTGATACGGAGCCCGTTTCGGATGATGGCGAGGTCCGCTCAGGGGCGACAGGTGCAGCTGGGCCGACGGCCGAAGGAGAAGCGGAAAGTGATGTGGTGGAGCTTAAGCGGATGTTTCAAAGGTTCCTGTCGGATCAGCGTGACCGAGATGCCTGGCAGGCACAAGAGGCGAATCGACAGGATTCTAGATGGAAGACGCTCCAGCATCAGTTCCGTTTGCTGCAGGAGGAGGTGAATCAACGTACCCCGGCGGCGGATTCGCGGGATGTCGCGGAGCCGGTGGGTCCACGGGGAGCTTCTGTGGGCTCCGCAAATATTAACTTTGGACATGTGTTGAAAGAGCCGAAGCTGCAACAGTTGTGTGAAGCGGATGATATTGAACATTATCTAACTACGTTTGAACGCATTGCTGAGGTGTGTAAATGGCCGAGAGAGGAGTGGGCCATCAGACTTATTCCATTATTGACGGGGAAGGCGCGTAGCGCATATGTGGCTATGGATGTAATAGCTGCCAGTGACTATAGCCAAGTAAAGGAGGCGATCTTGAGGAAGTATTCTATCAACCACGAAACGTATCGACAAAGGTTCCGTTCGTTGGAGGTAATGGAAGAAGAGACTCCTAAAGAGTTGTATGTTCGATTAAAGGACTTGTTTCATAAGTGGGTGTCACCGGACGAGAAAACTACGGAGGACATTGCTGAGGTAATTGTCCTAGAACAATTTCTGCGAATGCTTAGCCCAGAGCTGCAAACGTGGATAAAAGAACATGATCCGCCTTCTGCTGAGGAGGCTGCGCGATTGGCTGATGTCTTTGTAGCTGCGCGACGGAGAACTGAGCCATGGAGTCTCAATCGCTGGAAAACGGTGCGGGACAAGTCTTCTCGTCGACTGCCGTCGACACCTCAAGGTAGCAGAGCTGCAAGTGAGTCAACTTTTAAACGAACTGAGAACTCTGTCTCTGTGTCAGAGATTAAGTGTTATAAGTGTGGACAATTGGGGCATAAAAACCGATGTGTCCGCAATTAATGAAAACATTTACAAATATGTTTTATGTTCCACAAGTCTCTGTACCTGAACCTACTAACATTACTGTACCCGATCAAATGTTAAGAACTGTAGAATTGAATGGGGAAAAAGTCACTGCTTTACTAGATACAGGTTGTACACAAACCCTTGTGGAAAATGAACTTGTACCTGAAGTAAATATCTGTAGTGTCCCTCAGGTGATAGTGAAATGTGTACATGGGGAGGAGCGGCATTACCCGATCGCCAATGTGAATGTGGGAATAGAGGGACATTCCTATTTGATGAAAGTAGGACTTGCACAGGGTTTACCTTACCAAGTGATTTTAGGTCATGATTTCCCCGCTTTAGCGGACTTGTTAGCTGTAAAAAACACATGTAATGTAGTTTTGACTCGAGCGCAAAAATTACGAAATGAATGTGATGATACAGATAACCCTTTGATGTGTATGCCATTTTTTGATGCAGAGTTGACGGTGAATCCGTCAAAAGAAAAAAAATCAAGAAGGGAAAGGAAGAGGGAAAAGTTTAAAGGAACTACAGTACAGGGTACGGAATTAAACGAACCTGAGAAATTGTTGGATATTGAGCAAGCTTTAATCCCTGGAAATTTAAGACAGCTGCAGAAAGATGATGCTGAGGTTTCAAAAATTCTTTGCATGGTGATAGAAGCAGCACAAAAAGGGTTAAATGAGTGTGTGATACAAGGGATGTCTTTTTGTGTACAAGATGATTTACTGTATCGCAAAACGGGTGAAAAATTGCAACTGGTCGTACCATTTCAGGTACGTAATACAGTCATGACGCTGGGGCATTCCATTCCTTGGGCGGGACATTTGGGGAGGCGCCGAACTCACTCTAGAATTAGCAAACATTTTTACTGGCTGGGTATGAGTAAAGATATTGCTGAATTTTGTAAAACCTGTCCTGAGTGTCAACGTAGCGCCTTGCGCAAACCCCCTAAAGTACCGTTAATACCCTTACCTGTTATCGATGTTCCTTTCCAGCGGCTAGGGATGGATATTGTAGGGCCACTCGAGAGAAGTAAAACTGGCAATAAGTTTATGTTGGTCATTTGCGACTATGCGACGAGGTTTCCAGAAGTTTTCCCGTTAAGAAACATTAAGGCTAAAACTATTGCTTTCTGTCTAATTCAGTTCTTCTCTCGAGTGGGCATCCCGAAGGAAATACTCACCGACAGAGGGACGAATTTTACGTCTCTGCTTTTACAGCAGGTGTATCAGCTGTTGGGGATTAAAGGGTTAAAAACTACTCCTTATCACCCCGAGACAGACGGTCTAGTAGAAAGGTTTAATCAGACCTTAGTGCAAATGCTTCGCAAATTCGTGAACGAGGTGGGAAACGACTGGGATCAGTGGTTACCATACGTTTTGTTCGCTTATAGGGAAGTTCCCCAGTCATCAACCGGGTTTTCACCTTTCCAGTTGATGTACGGGCATGAGGTGAAAGGCCCGTTGTCACTTATAAGAGAATTGTGGGAAGGGGACACGATGACTCGAGACAAACCGAATGTAATTGATTATGTGTTAGCCATGAGACAAAAATTGCAACGAATGACTGAACTGGCTACCACCCATTTGAGCGAAGCGCAGAAAAGGCAAAAGACGTGGTATGATAGAAAGACTGAGAGGCGATCCTTTGAACCAGGTCAAAAGGTTCTCGTAATGCTTCCTACGTGTGAAAACAAACTTTTGGGTAAATGGAGGGGACCCTATGATGTGATAAAAAGGATAGGCGCCACCTCATATGAGATCGCTATCCCGGGACAAGCACGCTCGCATAGGGTGTTACATGTTAATCTTTTGAAAAGGTGGTACCCGCAAAAGGAGAGCGCAGTGGCTAATTTAATCAGATTGGTGGAGAGTGAAGAAGAGATAGAAGAGCAATATTTGCCTGAGAGTCAAACATTGCCTTCTGTTGATTTAAGTCACCTTTCTGATGAGCAGCGAATTCAAGTTCAGCGGTTGTGCGATCCAAATCTTTTTAAAAATCAGCCAGGACATACCACGCTTAAAAAGCATAAAATTGTGCTAAAAGAAGGTGCATGCCCAAAACGAATGAGCTATCGTATACCTGAGCGACTGATGACTGCGTTTGAGGATGAGGTAGAATTGATGCAGAAAATGCGCATCATAGAGCCATCGAACAGCGAATGGTGTAATCCGGTGGTATTGGTGCCGAAGAAAGATAATAGTCTGAGATTTTGCATTGATTTTCGCTATTTGAATTCTGTATCGAAATTTGATTCATATCCCTTGCCTCGTATTGAGGACTTGACTGAAAAACTTGGTAAAGCTACCTTTATTAGTACTATCGATCTAAGTAAAGGCTATTGGCAAGTTCCATTAGATCCAGATTCGCGAGAGTTCACAGCCTTTCGTACCCCGAAAGGACTGATGCATTTCCGGGTGCTACCTTTCGGTTTGCACGGGGCTCCGGCAACGTTTCAACGATTAATGGATTCTGTGTTAAATGGTGTAGGGGAATTTGCCGCCGCTTACTTAGACGATGTTGTAATATTTAGTACATCATGGGAAGATCACCTTCAACATCTTAAGGTAGTTTTTCAGCGAATCAAAGATGCTGGATTAACTATTAACCCCGCAAAATGCGCGTTGGTTAAAAGGGAGACGGAGTACTTGGGCTATGTGTTAGGAAGAGGGGAGATTAAACCTCAAATACAGAAATTAAGGGCTATTCAATCTTGTCCGCTACCAGCCACAAAAAAACAAATAAGATCATTTCTAGGCTTAGTTGGCTGGTATCGGAAATTTATTCCCCATTTTTCTACCATAGCAGCCCCGTTGACAGACCTTATCAAAAAGGTAAAGCCCAACCAAGTACAATGGACAGCACCTGCCGAAGAGGCTTTTACGCAGTTAAAAGCTGCGTTGAGTACTGAACCAGTTCTGCGCAGCCCGGATTTTGGGAAACCTTTTATTTTACAGACAGATGCGTCTGAATTAGGTTTAGGGGCTGTTTTATTGCAGGAACAAAATGGAATAAGGCATCCAGTACTGTATCTAAGTCGGAAATTGTTTCCTCGTGAGACAAGGTATTCGGTAGTGGAGAAAGAGTGTTTAGCGTTGAAATGGGCGCTGGATTCCTTAAAATATTATTTGCTTGGCCGAGATTTCCTGATTGAGTCAGACCATAAAGCATTGAAATGGTTACATGAGATGAAGGACACAAATTCTCGACTGACACGATGGTTTTTGTCTATTCAACCCTTTCGCTTTATAGTAAAGTACTGTCCAGGGTCTGAAAATAAAGCGGCTGATTTTCTTTCTCGCTCCCCGTGCGAGAATACTTAGGTGGGGGGAAATGTGATGGCTAAGGCCACACTATTCAGTTTATTTTTGTTTTTCTTTGATAATTGTTTTATTTTGTAGAGTGTTTTGTGTTGGCATTAATTTGTTTTATTTAAAATGATGCTGTGTTTTTATTAGGTTTATTGTGACCCTTAATACTTATAAATTGTTTAATTCTCTTGCTAGAGTGCACGCTAGTAAATGAAGAAAATAATAAGTTGAGATTTGGGTCTTATTTTCATGTTTATTTCATATATTTATTTTTATTTATTTTTGGGTTGTGCCACGGGTCATGACTGCAGCGTGAGTCGGAGGTCGGTAATTTAAAAGGTTTTCTTTTAATGTTTGAGTTGTAGTTTTTCAATAATTTGTATTTCTTTTTATAAATAATTATATTCCTTTATTTTTATTTTCATTTGATAAATTTGCTGTTGATATTTTCTCAGTTTTTGGAATTTTGTGTTCAACCTAATTCCAGAATGGTTTGGTCCGCCAATTAGTGAATGCATAAGCTGCCGATCATTAGGAAATTGTTTGTGAGATCCTGGAAGAGCAATGCACCCAGGGTCTAAGTGTGGCTAGATTTCCCTGTTTCCCGAATTTATGGGAGTCTTTTTGATAAAAGAAAGATAAATAAATTGAAGTCCAAACGACATTGATGATAAGCAGTGGCTCCTGTGGTTTTTTGGGCGAGAATCCTCAACAGCCAATCACAGTCTTGCATAAACGTAATTGGCTGACTTGCATAAGGCAATCTGATTGGCTGAGACACTCATTGGGGCATAAAAAGTTGAGAAACATTCATCTTCTAGTGTGAGCAACAGCAGTGACCCAACGCCAAATGGATCCACAATTCAGTTCGGCAATGCATGACGTCACCCATTAAAAGTAAATGAGAAGCGCTAACGCTTACAGCAGTAAGTCATTTTCTCTTCTTATTTTTTTTTAAACAAATGCAAAAAAAGTTATTTGATGATGACAAAATCAAATGTTTACTATGATACCTTGACATATTTTTGTGTATTTGTCTGTTTCAAGCCGCAAACATGAACTCATTTAAGGGCAAGTTGTACTTGCGCTTTGCTCTGCACCACATTCATCATACAGTAAAGATCACTTCAGGAATGCAAATTTGTTGTAAAAACAGTGCAAACAGAGAAAGAAAGGCCTTTTTTTACTATAAGCAGACTTTCTTCAGTCCACCGAAAGACAAATACTATACTCTTCAAACCTGCGATGAAATCATTATGTAGTATTTGCACCATACAGGGTACGTTGATATTCTCATAATATTTGTTTTTAACAATATTCATGTCTAAATAAACACGCTGATTAACCGAAAGTGAATTATTGGAGGGAGTGAACACCCCGGACACCCCTTTGGCTCCGCCCCTGTGTATACACCTTATAACACTCTAAAAAATGCTGGATTATTTTCAACCCTGTGTTGGTTCAAAAAGGAACAAACTCAGCCGTTGGGTTAAAATAACCCAGAAAATGTTTATATCTGACCAAACAATAACCCTGTATTTTGGGACAGTGGGTTGAGTTTGTCCCTTTTTGACCCACTGCTGGGTTGAAAATAACCCTGCATCACACTTACATCAGCAAAAACATGTCCAGGCTACAAGGAAAATATACAAAAATGTTTGCAATAAGAGACCGTTTTTTTTTTATTCCTCATTCTTAATGTTTATTTTGATTGCATTCAATGACTTAAATACAGCGATTTATTTCTCAGAAGTTAAGTGCATGTTTGTGCTCTTTTGTCATCTATGAGAAAATCTCTTATATGAATTGAAAGACATTTAAGTATCATTTATTGAAAGGCTTCCTGTATTAGACAGTGAACAAATGAACAAATAGATTTAAAGTTTAGTCTTTGAGATGAATGCAAATCCACTTCATTGTGTAACAGCTTGCAGGTCCTTCAGTACAGGATTGTAAATGCAAGGACAAACAGATGTGTTTATATATGTTGCCTGTTGTCCTCTTAGGGGCATCTTAAACCTCATCCGAATAAAAATATACATACACTCTATCATAACTAACAAAAAACTGAATTTGTGGGATTATGGAGGTTTCATCCGCATGCACCTGCGTCTGCAAAAAGCTTTGACTTTGTAGACTTTAGCAAAGGGCCGTTCGTTATCTACAACATTAATGTTTCTCTGTGCCAAACCCAACGCATTGTCCTATAACATAATATCAGCAGAAAACCTCAGTCAGTCCAAAATCTCATAAATATGGAAATATTGCTCCTAAACCTCCTGACAATACAGCATCAGACCATAAACACACAGCAGAAGTACTGAAAGTGAAAACAGACTAATATTTGTTTGAAATAAAAAGGTATTTTATATAAATATATATACACGGACTTGTAACTGTACCCATAGGCATGCACAGTATTAAATGCATGAAGAGCATACACGCATACAAATACACATTCATCTATATTCAGAAACCCTGCGAGATTCCCTGCCTGTTTTCAAGTCATTTTTCAACCTCAGTTTATAAGAATATTTCTCAAAGCAGCCAGCGTTTCCTCCGAGCTGTTCTCTGGGCAAAAATATCGAGCCAGACATTGACTGTAATTACGACACATGAAACCAAAGCAGATATCGGTGATCTTTTAATAATTCATTAGCAGAACCCAACATATGAAGGAAGCAATTATTTTTCTCTACTTCATGAAGATGAAATGCCACATGCATGACTTCCCTAATGAGTCTGAAAAGGACAATTTGTCAGGCAAAAGCCTTCGATAACATACGAGTCTCACACTGTTGCATATTTAATTACTGTTTTTATACCTCGTGTCATGAGCGTAATCTGAGATGCAGTTTTTCCAAAAGTTAAAACGCAGCTCCGCCCGATTCATAACTCGTCTGGAAGGCCAAGCGTGTGCCCTCGGAGCAGCATCCAATTGCTTTTCCACCAGGTGCAATAAATCGATGCGCTGAGCAAAAGAATACAATTAGAATGACAAATGGGGCGGCTCGGCATCCTGACTCGCAGGCAAACGCCGTCACGTGACTTTCCACATCTCTCTTTGAGGAATGCATTATATAGACGTGACGTCACGAGAATCGATGGCGACGCTCAGCTTTGCTTTTGCTGACGGTCTTGTCATTTTAAACGGTCTGGATAGATGTAGATATGAAGTGCTGGTGCGCTAATGGTTAGAAATCTGTGTGCAGCACATATGAAAGGTTCAGTTCCACTGGGATCAGGTCAGAGTCGGGTCAAATTTAACGCTCGATAAATGTTACAGTGGTAATCACTTACACTTACTGCTGTCATATCAGCTCCGTGCACACATCCACCGATGTCTCCAACTGTATTTGATACGTGTGTCATTTGCATAAATATATTTGATTATATTTTGAAGCGGTCAGAGTCTGTATGAGATGAAGTGTAATGTTGAAACACATGGAGGTTCAGCTGCCCATCAGGTGCACTGATCTCTCTTCTGGACCATATGTTCAGATATGGGATTGGCACAGATGTATCACAGGAAGAGTCTCTTGGGTAATCTGCCATCCTGTTTTCATTCCAGACACACTTCTAATAGATTAGAAACCAAGCTGACACGCTTCAACACATAGGATTCACCTGCAAGTGCTGCTCTTTGAGATTTAGAGAGACAACTAAAAGAATAATGAGATATAGACATCAATTTTGATGATGTCATATCTTGTTTTAACAGAATTCATGAACCCTTTAATGCAGAGGTCTTCAAACTTTTTTAGGTCAAGGACCCCTTACACTAAAAAAAAAATGACTTTCTTACTTAGTATTTTTGTGTTGTTTTCTGTAGAAATATCTAAAAATTCTAAAATTAAAATGCTTTTTCTTGATAAGCAAAATGACCCAAGAAAATAAGTCTAGTTTTTAGACAAAAAAATATACAATTTAAGTGAATTTCTAACAAGCCCCTAAGTGACATTGGAGTAAAACAATGTAAAGTTTAGTTTCATGTGCTCATGCAAAACCTTCATGTGCAGAATTTTTTTCCAAAGTTTAGTTTTGCGTGCGTAAACTTTATTTAATTTTTGCTTCATGTCCTCTATAAGGGCTCCCTAAATTTGTGCTTAAAACAAGCAAAAATATCTGCCAATGAGATGAGGAAAAGAAACTTATAATAAGTTTTCTTTAAAAAAAACCACTTAGTTCAAGCTAAATTTTCTCAACCCATTGGCTGATTTTTTTTTTATTTTTTTAAGCAGAAATTTACTTAAATTGAATATTCTTTGTCTAAAAACTAGAGTCATTTTTTTAGAGAGGAGGACCAGTGCAAAAAAAATATTTTCTTACTTAGTATTTTTCTCTTAGTACATTCTTTAAGATGCATTTATAGAAAATAAGTAGTTTTAGACAAAAAATATAAAATTTAAATGAATTTCTGCTTAAAACAAGCAAAAAAAATCAGTTTAATTTTTTTATTAAAATTTTAATTCAAGAAAAATTTAAGAAAAAAAATTCTTACCCCATTGGCAGATATTTTTGCTTGTTTTAAGCACAAAATCACTTAAATTGTATTTTTTTAAACTACATTTATTTTCTTTTAATTTTGTTTATCAAGAAAATGCATTTTGATTTAAGACTATTTCTATATTTGTACTGAATATAAGACAAAAACACAAAGTAAGAAAGTCATTTTTTGCAGTGCAAGAACCCCAGTAGATCAAATTAATAATGTATTTAAAAGAATACTTTTAGGCATACTACATAACATTAGAATTGAACACAAAATAATTTATAGTCTGAACTTTATGGTGTTCATTTTTATTATACCACGGGTTGTGTGAATGCTTTATTCTGATTGGTTGAGAAATGTTCCATGGGTGTTGATTATTTTTAATAACCGCACACCTAACCTCTAAAATGTCTTAAAAATCGGCACCAGAGCAATATTTCTGTAATCGTGGTATAAGAGGAATAATTGACTCATTTGAATTATTCGAAAATAATGCGAAAATAATAGTATAATTCAATGGCCCGTTGTCAATTATTCCTTACTTATTACACGGCGCTCTGGAATGCTTGATTCTGATTGGTCAGTTGAGACATTTGCAGGTTCGTTCTTTTCAAATAATAACCGCTCCAAAATAATAACGCATAGCCGGTACTACTTGCACAAGTAAAATCACTCCGCGCCAATAAAGATCAATAAAGATTACTGTTTGTTTGGCGCCATCTTGTGACAAACACTCGACAACCACGACAAGACACAGACAGCTTACTGAGACTGAACTTGACAAAATAGAGCATGACAGCTACGAAGCCAACACACAAAAAAATACAGAATGGGCATTAAAACTTCTCAAAGACTGTCTAAAAGAAAAAAAAATGGAGACAGACAAGTATGAAGCAGAGGATCTTAAAAAGGTATTAGGATCATTTTATGCATCTGTGCAAAGTTTCGCGGAAGGATAAAAATGTTAATTTAAAACAAATATGCCAATAAAATGTTTCAAATTCATATTCATGTCCAGTTTTTTTTCTTATGTGGCAAGTAGCCGTGTAATAAGCGGGATAATGTAGAGGCAGCCGGTAGTTATTGGGAAATAAGCCCCTTCAGTGTGATACAAGACCCTCCGCTTCGCGTCGGGTCCTGATCACACTGTCGGGGCTTATTTCCCAATAACTACCGGCTGCCTCTACATTATCCCTTACTTAACCTATTAATGCTTTTTTGTTTGAAGCCTAATTTCATTTTTCCATAAAAAAAATATTTTGCACTCAATCAACATTTGAAGGACCCCCATAATGCCATAGAGAGCTCCAAGGGTCCCTGGACCCCCATTGGCTTTTAATGTATTATTATTATTCTTTTTTTTATTAAATTAATGTAGAAAAATAATCACAAGATATTAAAACATGAACTTTGCTATCGCTTCTACTGTATGAAGCTGGTGGTAGAGCATTGCATTAGCAATTCAAAAGATCATGGGTTTGATTACACTTATAAAAGCATCTGGAAAAAAATGCTGTAAATGTAAAAATGAAATGTAGGTAGGTAGATAGGCACTTTATTAATCCCTATGAGGAAATTGGTTTGCATGAGCAGCCAAGCATAACAGACAATACAAAAATAGAGAGTACAAAAAATCCCAGATAGAATAGAATTTACAATGTACAGAAATATACACAAAATGTACTCTCAATAAGATAGACATTTTTTTGTAAATGTGAAAAAAATATTTATATTATTTTCTGTATTATAAATAAGAGTATCTAATGTAATATAAATGCAAATAATGTCCAGTGTAGTTGTGGTTGTAGATGTGTTGTATTTCTTTAGGCGTTGTTATCATATTCTTCACTTTTCAGTGAGAAAGTTTTGACCTCTCCGGTGAACGGATCTGTAGTTCTCAGCAGCGGCGGCAGCAGGACACCTCAGGTGATGCCTTTACACACCTGGCCTCGGCTGACATTCAGCCATTTTTCTGCAGCCCACATCTTCACTTTTTCCTCTGAGGAAGCAGAAAGTTGCTTACAAGTGTGAATAATTCAAATGAGACCTTGCTGCAGATTCACAGATGGGAGATGTGGGCTGCGAGGTTAGCATGCAGTGATGTTAAACACATCCATGACCCTGAAACACATCAGTACAGATTAATAATCTCTTTCTTTGCTTCCGGACTCATCCATGCAGGTTAAAACGTGCTTGTTGAAACAAAGGAGATCTTTTGATGATACTTTACAAGATTTAATGCATCACGTCGATTGAATATCTGACAATGTCCACAATATCTGAAGTAGTAACTCTTTAAACCGTGATTTTGTGCAGTTTAAAGATGTGTTTCTCAATGAAACAACATTTCATCTCATCTTTTATCAGATTAACCACAGACGGAGGAAGGATCACAGTCACAGACACTGTGGTTATAGTCTAAAGTTTCTCATCATGCCACAGCACGCATTGAAGCACGTTTTTCTTCCGTGGGCATTGAAACCTCAAGGACAAAAAAATGATGCATGTGTTCCAGTCTGATGAGGAGAGATCGGTTATATCTCACTACACAAATCTCAGAGGACCGCCATCTCCAATTCTGTCTGAGGATTCGCCGTGAATCCAGATTTGTTTTTATTAAGCGCAGGACAGCACTGCAACCTCTCGAAATGAGGTTCATGAGGATCAGGATTACTACACCAAAATCTTCACAACAAGTCTTGAGTTGTCTCAAGTTGTATAGTGCTTTAACAAATCACTACTTGTTGTGGCTTCACAGAAAATCTGTGCCTTAATGTTTTAATCTAATGATATTTAGTAGTCACTAAAATGAAGAAATGATATAAAGTGTCAGTAAGTGGATATTTAAAGATTAGCCGTCTGTAATGTTCAATTGAAACTGCAGTGATGTAGCGAGAGGTCAGTGATGACAGTCATAAATTCATTTATAGTTATTGAAGTTGATTGTGAATGACTGAAGTGATGTTGGCAGGTCAGTAAAGTGTTTGTCTGTCTGCAGTAAAAGCTTCACTTCACGCTCAACAGTGCAGATAACAACACAATCAAATCTAAACCTGATGAGATGATGATAGAAGTTCTGCTGACCTCAGGATGAAGCATTGAACAGCACTGTAAATGTAGTTTTATTGTAATTGAAAATCCAAAAAATTGGTTGCAATTCCAGCAGGACTTGTGCAGGGTTGTGTGCTTGGTTAAAGAGTTTGAGTCAGAGATAATGATGCTGAGTTTAGAGTCACATGAAAATAACTCTTTTCTGACCTTACTTTTTGTGACGGATTACAAGATTTTTTGGCTCAATGAATAATGTCTCTTAAAATAATTTTAAATATTTAATGACTATATGAGCATATGTGTGTAATGTTGTGGATAAAGGCAGGCAGAGGATCCAAGTACAAGTGACTTTTAATAGTGATGTTAGGTTCTTGAACGAATCGTTCTTTTGAGCCGGTTCTCATGAAGTAACCGGCCGATCCGGTGCACAAATCGAACTGAATCAAACTTTAGTTTTGGGCATAGGTTCCAGGTCGATGACGCAGGACCACAGCCAAAATAGCACGTCGGACTCAAAAAGAACCGAACAAAGTTTGTCGATGATTGCCGAGGCGAGGATTGCCGACGATTCTGACGGATGAGTTGCTGACACTGCGTGTGAATCAATGAGGATTTGAATGAGCCTGATGCGCGAAGTTTCTTTTTTTATTAGTTTCTTGATATGCTTGTTTTATTAAAAAGCTTTAGTTTTGGTACGATTTATTGTGCATGCAAATCATATTGTAGTTGTTTAAGGAAGACCAATGAGTTTAACACACAAGTGTATTTATTATTTATACTTACACGTCCGCAATTATGCATTAGTGTCTTTTAGGAATCTTATTCAAGTTGTAGGCTTGTCAAAACTGGTCAGTTGTAACTGGCATTTATTATTTATGATCCGAGATTGAAACTGTGACCACAAACATTACTAACTTGTGAATGAAAGGCAATAAATCAGCTATGCCTTCACCAAAACAACTTTTTTTATGTTTTAATATGTTGACACAATGACTTTATTTGAATGTTTCATTGATACAGTAAATGCGTAGTGATGTCATTTCTTAATAACATCAGGAACCGGTGAATCGGTTTTTGAACCGATTTAATGAGCCGAACTGCCTGAAAAGAGTCGGTTCGCGGAAATGAATCGGACTTTGCATCACTAACTTTTAATTCAAACATAATAGTTAGTAATACAAAACACAAATCCAAACCAGATGAATCCACATACAACGACTGACACAAGACAACTGGGCTGATATACACACATGGGTGAAAAAGATAACAAGACACACCTGGGAAACAATCAACACAAGGACCAATGAACAAAAGAACTACAAAAGACTACAAACATGGTATACAATGACAAGACTTCATAATAAGAGCATGAGACAGGTATACACAAGACATGGCCGTAACTAAGTTATTTCAACCTTATTTTTTATTATTTATAGCAACACCTCAATAATCAAAAAAGTTTCAATTAATTGCAATTTCAAGTTGATTAAACTTAAAAAGTTAAGTGCAACAAGATTTTTTTTTTTGGGGGGGTTGTTGCTATGATATGTAGTTATATGAACTTGTTCTGAGAAGTTTTTACTGTGTTGTTAAAGTCTCTCTGTAGTTAAGAATTGTTTCAGGTAAAACTCAACTTTTAGCCGTAGCACATATACAAGTTTTACCTGCCACAGTAATTTCTTCATGCTTTAAGCTTGAATGCAACTCTACACCATTGCCTAATTTAGTATACGCAGATCAATGAATGTGCAAATTAGCCCCCACCTCTGCTAAGTCACATAGCCCAGACCATAGATATGAATATGCAAATTTGTCCCCATCAGCTCTTTTGCACCACCTTGGACCATAGATATATGGATGTAAATAGATGCTACATTTGGCAGTTTTAGAAATTCGGTTTCACACAATACGTGAGCTGCGTGTTTGCAGTATAAATCTTTAAGAGCTGATGTTAAGAGGTTACAGCATTCACCCGGCATGCGTGAGCAGCACAGAAGAAGAGCTGAAGCAGCAGTGCTACAGTATGATTGTTTCAGCGCCGGGTCACATGTGATGTTGTAGTGTGATTTTTTCGTGTGTTTTTAACCAGTTGTTAGGGTGTCAGTGCTTATTTGTATGAGAGACTACACAGGAATACCAGCTGCTGTAAGCTTGGCATTGTGTGAATATTGTTGCTTCTATGACAAATTGCTTGTGATTTGTAAGTCGCTTTGGATAAAAGCACCCGAGGAATCATGAACTACAGCAAACAGAGATTGTGCGCAAAAATCAGGCAGATTAAAATCTTGTAAATATAATTTATAATGATAATGTTTGCACTGTTTAACAGCTGCAACTAAACGTATGTCCAAAAATCCCATCAATGCGCAGCATCATAACTGAAATAGTTGCATCAAAATGTCCTTCTGTGCTTAAAAATGCATCATTACGATTCAATTCTAATGTCACTCCGGTGTAACACATTCAAATGATTAATGGTGTAGAAAAACCAACAAACTAAATGTAGTTTCTGTCCAAAACAGAAGGATGAAAAGAAAGTCAAAGCCCAGAGAAACTGCAGATCAGATCTCTCTGTCTACAGCAGGTGGCCTATTCACAGTACTGGAATAAATTCTCTGAATCATTTGGCACTTTCAAGGACCATTACATGTGTGTCATTCCCCAACATCACACTGAAATCAAGGAAAAATTCAATCCGTTGGAATATAACACTAATGTGCTTTCAATGCATGACTGCTTTATGTTGTCTTTAACATCTACATTATGATTAGATCACTGTCGGCATTATTTGCATTTGAAAGGAAATCTTTCTACACTGTATGTCCAAACTAAGCCTCAAACTTAAACCTTGAAAATGATTGGCAAATAGTTCATACTGTATAAAGCATCACATCCTTTCAGTGAGCTATGTCCTTTGTGTTTACAAGTTTCTATTCAGCACACATTACCGCTGTCCTCAACATTTAGTCCACTAACGCTGAGCTCCACGTTTTCTCTGTGTGGAACAAAGAAGAAAGAGGAATTAGTCACCTTGTGCTTTGTCAGGCTGATGTAGTGCTCTTAATTGGTATTGGGCCTTCTGGGCTCGGACTCAGTCAAACGGTGAGCGCTCGACCCGGAGTGATGCCCTGCAAGGTCGACCCGCCCCTGACTGCCACGTCCGGCCAATAGTCTCATACATCACAGGCGACATACTGAGAATTAATGCCAACAGAACACAAAGAGCTCCCGCGGTACCACTAATGCTCTAATCAGACTCATCGCAAATATGTGCTCAAAATTTGCTCGGCTTTTTAAATCCCAGCTACATATTTGAGGCGATCCACCAGGGTCCTCTGAATAACAACATGCTGCGTTCTTATAAAAACACAAAACAAGAGCAATGTGGAGCGCTGCCAGATAATAAGCATGACGCTTTGTCTTGAGAATGCACAATATGAAACCGAGTAAATTTGCATTTTTATATTGCATTGTCATGTTTTAATCCTAAACTGTGATGAAACCTACAGCTTTGACTTGTGGTCACATTGCAGCTCGTGCAAGGCTTGTGTTTAGCTTGCACACATGCTTTTAAGGGGAATGCACATATTCAGTTCAATTCAAATATTTATCCAGAGTGCTTTTACAGTAAATTCAGACTAGTACAGGCAAATGTATATAAAAAGAGGCTTATGCAATATAGACTATATGGTACAAAATACATGAGCAGTTCTAACTGCAAAAACAATCGGAACACTATGATAGTTAATAGCACAATAATTCACTGCTATAAAAAATCTGTATTAAAAAAAGGTACACAACATTGTTGGCTCACAAGCAGTGTTGTTTTCATCAATGATGACAATAATGAAATTATTTCATTGATGCACCTTTTTATGACGATAACGTGATGATGACTAGCTAAAAATCGCTCTAAGGTGACGGAAACATGACAAGCCGCTTTCAAGTTTTGGTTGACGAGACGAGACGGAACGAAAATTATTATAAGTCTGACGTTCACAATGCATGTCATTTCTGCCTATTTTGCATGAAATCTGTCTGTTTTTAGCTCAAAATGATCAGCAATGCTGCTGCTTCCTATCCTTGTTTTGGGTAGGACTGTGGCACGGTGACACCAATAAACGGCAACGGATTTATGGACATACTTTCAGTATAATCCATCAGAAAGAAAAACGGAACGCATATTGGGCATGTGGCCACAAACTAGGTGGGAAGAATACCACCAACCTCAAGCGGCACCTGAAGGCTCATCACGCTGATATTTTTTAAAGGTAACTAACAAGTCACGCTGTTAACATATCATATACATTTAATTTTACTCGACAATCGGCTTGTGACAAATTTCATGGTAACTTAAGGTTTAACATGTATCTACTTGTCAAACCTAAGCCCATTTCCAATACTTTTTAACCTAAATTAATTTGTTAATTTGTAAATTGTCTTAAATTTGACTAAAACCTTTTTGTGTTTTCGTCGACTAAAACTTCACTAAAACTATCAAGTTTATAAGTGACTAAAATGTCACTAAAACTAAAAAGCATTTTCATCCAAAAGACTAAAACTAAAAGGGCTGCCAAAAACAACACTGCTCACAAGTATACAGCAAACAGGCTACTGATAATAATGTAGAAATGTGTTTTGCACTTTTTGTCAACCAAAAGTTGCAGGTTATAAATGTATGAATAAGTTTCTTATTGTCAGCTCTGGGAAGAATATCATGTACTTCAAGTGGGCTACGGTCGCCAACGCAATTTTACTGTAAAATTCAATGTTAGGTTTTGACATAAATCAACCATATAGCACTTCGACAAGTAAATCATGACAGAAATTTCATTTTTAGTTCAACAAACTGTTACCCCAACTGAAAAGACCACATAAGATATAGTTGATTTTAGCTGGTCTTGCAGCCTGGTTATAGCAGGCTGGTTTTATAGGGGTTTTAGACACTTCTTAGCTAGTCAAGATGAATGAATACAGTGTGGATACCTGTCTATTACAGACAGATATGTAAACATTATCCACTTCAAAATACTATTGAAATATTTGCCTGCAAACTTAATTTTTATCAAGTGTTAGAACTAACCCCCTGCCTGTTACAATGAACCCCACCTATGGGGTAAGTTGTAACGTTTGCACTTCTGTCACGTTTGGTGTAATTGTCCAAGAATGGTAAGTAATAGAAACAAACTTTAAATGTTCATTTGTAGCAGATGTGTGTGTGTTGCTTGTGTAAAAATATAATTAATCAAACTCAAATATTTTTAATGATTGAGCCAAAACCAAAAAGTGTTTGGTTGTGCCCCCACTCGCCCCTACTTATAGTGAAAGAAAAAACAAGAAAGGAGCAATAAGAAATGATGTTATTGCATTTTATGTACTTCTATACTGCATTGCAAACACTTAAGAAATAATTTGAGATGTCTTTTTGCAGTGATCAGACTTGCAGTTTTCACCAGGTTATAGAGTAAAAATCTACATTTACATTGGAGAGACCCAAGCCATATCTTTAGAGAATATGATGGTGAAATGTAGTGGACTCTTTGATTTAGACCAGTAAGCCACCATCTGGCAACCACTCACAACGCCTTAGCAACCACCTAGTAATGACCTAGCAACTGCAAAGCAATGAGCTACAGTATAAGCACTGAGAATACAAACACAGTCAACACTGAACAGCTTTCATTTGTCCTCTAGATATTTATTATAAAAACGATTCCCTTGTTGCTTTTAGACTTTCTGTTGATGTTTGACTTCAATTTAAACACAAATGCAGGAAATGTGCTGAGAGTGCTTTATGTAGCAATGCACACATTAAAAAGAAATATTATACTGAAGCAGTTTACATTTCTGCACTATTTGCAGTAATGTCTTTAATATACAACTCTTTCATCTGGATTTCTACATGTCTGACAGTGATTTCATTACAGTCTCTGTTTCGTTTAACAAAAGAAAGCTCAGGATAGCTGCAAGAACAACCCGGTCTCACAGAGTTGCATATAAATAGCACAAAGTGTAAAAATCATGCAAAACATACGCGTGCATATGACGTGCATATGATACGCCAGTCATTCCCATTCACTTAAACGGCGCATCTTTTTTGTCGTTTTATTTATTGGTTTCTCAATTTCTTTGAGTTAAGGGTTAGAACAACTTTTTGTTATATAAAAATGACATCCTAACCCAAACCCCAATTCTTACCCCAACTCCAACTGACCATGGCTTAAATATAGACAAAAACATGGAGAAACCTGTATATTAAATTACCTCCTTAAGCAAATCTCACATCTAACCCTAAACCCAAGAGAAAATGGTTTAAAAAACAGAAAAAAATTGAGAAAGCAATAAATAAAACGACAAAAAAGATGTGCCGTTTGGTGAATGGGAGGGACTGGCGTATCATATGCACGCCAAAGTGGAATTTGGCATATGTATTGCACAATTTTTACACTTCGTGCTATTTATACGCATCTATGAGACTGGGTAGGAAAGACTGTGAGCATGCCAAAACACCTGAAAG
The DNA here is from genome assembly GCF_027580225.2 of Misgurnus anguillicaudatus. Taxonomy (NCBI): domain Eukaryota; kingdom Metazoa; phylum Chordata; class Actinopteri; order Cypriniformes; family Cobitidae; genus Misgurnus; species Misgurnus anguillicaudatus. The sequence goes on along the minus strand of NC_073358.2, from coordinate 1,030,332 downwards.
CTGTGAGTTATTTTATCAAATATTCATTGAACTATTCTTACAGTACATGTAAAACATAAGTGTTGAGTTTAAAATACAGTATATAGGATTATTTTTGAGGTCTGAAGACATTGCATCTTTTTGTTATTTTGAGGTTGTTTGACTTTTTTATTTCATGCAAATAAATGCAAATAAAAACAATATTTTGGGGAATTTGGAAGAAATGTTGCCAGTAGTTCACAGAAAGAAATGTGTAATAATTTTAATAATTTTAGAGTGGTCAATTTCATTATTTTCTTTTTTTCTAATGTCTATAATGTTTAATAAGTCAGTTTTACTTTTGTACTGGTTTTGTGCAACAGTTATTATTAATTCAGTAAGTAAGATTAAGGGCCGGATCATACACCCAGCTTAATGTGCAAACTGTTTTTTGTTAGTTTCAGCCTGATGCAGTTATTTTTTCCATGTAGAGCACCACTTTGCTTAAATAGCAAATGTTTTTGTCCCAAGGCATTCTTGGTGTGTTGCTTTTTTGAGGCAACTGAAAAGATTATGCCATTGACCAACTAAACCTGGTCTAAAGTCAACGGCGCAATATTGTTTTTGTTACTTAAAGAGCGCGTCAGTAGTAACGCATATGATCTTTGCTTATTACACATAAAGAAATACGCAACAGCAGATAAACATTTTAAATGTGAAAAATAAAAGGATTAAAATGTAAAAAATTATTATTGCGTCTCTTGAAATAAATAAAAACAGATTACAAATTCGAAAGGTGTAACAAGCTGCTTAACCTGTAGCCTAGTAATTAAGCTTTTGCTCCTACATATTGCATTTATTTTAAAATGTGTTTACATGGATTTATTATATAATGACTTTGTACCTCTGGATATGGTGAGGTGAGAATAATTTTTAAGAAATACTTTTTATTAAAACACTCACACTGCTCTCTCAGGTGCTGAAGTGTTTTGGCAATCAAATGGTTGTAAATTCTTTATCAATAATTTGTTATGAAGTGCAAACCTTTTTGCATATTTTTTAATAATATTTTTAAGATTACAGTGATTATATATCCATACTTTTTCAGCAATTAATTTACTGATTTTACTTATTACTCCATGAACTAAACCAGTGAACCAAAGTTTTCATGGTAACACTTTACAAAAAGGTTCATTGGTTAACATGAACTAATAATGAACTGCACTTATACAGCATTTATTAATCTTTGTTAATGTTCAATCCAACAATTACTAATACTTTGATAAAATCTTGTTAATGTTAGTTAATGCACTGTGAACTGACATGAACAAGCTGATGGTCTTCTTCCTCAACTTTTTTTCCGTTTACAAATTCTGTCATGTAAATGGCGAATCTGCCATGGTGCGAGAGCAACTGGCTTTAAAAGGGATAGAAGATAAGACTCTCATTGGTTTATTGCACGTTATGGCCAAAACACACCCATTACTCATTGTGAGAATACGCACAACCCTTTTATGTTGGGTTCACACCAGACACGTTTGAGGCATCAAATCCGCGTCTACTGCATGTAGTTGTACTTGCTTCATTCTTGCGTGAAAGCCGCGTGTAAAATTCTAGTCATTGAGACATTCACGCGGAAATTCGTGTCATGGGAGGGGATTCTGCGACTCTGCTTGCTTCCTGTAATCACGTCATTACTAGATTGGTTAACGTGGCATGTTTTTCCGCCAAAGTTAAAATTTTTCAACTCACGCGTTTCCCGCGCCAACGCTCAATTTGTGCCATTCGCGCGAACTAGACGGTGGAATCACGTCTACTGCGCCAACTGCCTCATTCGCGCCGCGAGACCTCCAGCCGCGCGTCAACACATCTTTACATTAACTTAACATTGAAATCTCCCACGCTTGATGCCTCTACCGTGGCTGGTGTGAACGCAGCATTAGACCGTGCGCTTTCGCGCCAACCATTTTCTCCGTTCTTAAACTAGCAAAAGTGGCTTTTTTACAGTTAGAAAATTACAGTTAGAAAATACCGTACCGTATATTAAAGATGTACTGCATTTTTTGGTAGTGCAACCACCCAGTAGGTCTGTCCTCCGATAGTCAGCCCAAGCACTTCTAGTGCATCTACAGTATGAAAGGTTCCTGTCCTCCTGTGTGGAAGTGCAGGGCTGTGAACAGAAGATGTGTGTAACCTTCATGACACCCTTCATTACTGGATACAGTCTGATGACCTGACGGAGGCTCTGTGGAGCAGATGGAGGGGTGGAGACCGACACTGAAGCCCTCAATCTCTCACGCTTCACACCAGCAGAGGACCCAAAGCAGATCCCTGCGGCACCACGCGGCTCGTCCTTGTCAAGGTGTTTATGCGGCAGGCAGTGCGGGGCCAGATCATTCTGCATGGACTTCATTCTGAAAATCTTGCCACACAATGGTGTAGTCATCCAGGACGGAGGTTGACATGGGCTAAACTGATGCTATTAGCATTTACTGCTGCATAGGGACAGAAACAATCTACACAAGTATGCAAATAGAGAGGATGCTTAGCCAATGCATCACAAACATGAATAAAACACAATTTTTGTGTTATTGGTTTTGTTTGATAGGATATAGAGGACAGGAAATAATATGGGAAGAGAGAGAGAGTTGAACTAATACACAATATGTTAATGTGCAATGCACTTGGCGCCAAATCAAACATACTTTATGCAAACTTAATGTGTAAGATTATCTTTGTACTGTTGCACCACTATTACAGTGTTTGACCTCAAAGAGAAAGCTGACAATGGAGATGGAAGGAGCGGTCTGTCAAAGATGACTTTCCTCTTGTCTTTTTAGCAGAAACAAATGAAGCCTCTTGGGTGATTTGCTCTTACTAACAGTAGACGCAGCTGTTAAAGTTTTGATCAAATAGAAATAAATGAACTGAGAAGAGAGTGTAAAGCGATCCTTCACCAGCTGTTTTTTTTTTCTGCCGTGTGCTTTGTCTTCATGGATTCTGTAATTTCCTTCCTAAAGTGAAAATTGCTAAACAAAATTACACCCATGGATTGTGTTCTCTAGCAGATTATAGAAAGCGTTTGATGTATCTGTGTGAAATATACGTCCTGGTGTTAGATATTAATACACAGTTCACATCGGCCATACATCAGAGACGCTTGTTAGCCACAGCAGAGCTCGGATTTCAGCTCAAACTCATTCATCCTGCAAACCAATTTACCAAACTTAACTGGATGAGTTTTCTTTTGTAATGTCATATACTGCTTCTCATGGTGCATTTCTTAATTTAACACTGGTTAGTTTCTGGAAACTTGCCGTGAGTTTTGAAATCATAATTCTAATGAATGTGAACAGATTTTAATCAGTTGGGCAATTTCATATCGACATAGATGTTTTGTTGCAACCGTAAGATTTTTCATCATCACAAAGATAAACACTTACAGTAGGGTCTCTTCATCTGTGTGATGTAACTGAACATTTGTGCAGTGATGAGTTTCTTATATAAGACGTGTTATGAGACTCTATAAAAGCAGATCCAGTCGCTTGTCATTTTAACAGCTGCAAATGCCAAACAGCTTTGCTTAGAAATGATTATCATTCAGTGAAATATATAACAGATGTAATGTGTGTTATGATAACTGTGTGTAAATCAAGTCAAAATAGAAACTTGTTAATATGTTCATGATGCTACAGAAGACCAGTTTTGGCTGAATGGTTTCATAAAGAACATTGAACATACAAAAAAACGTTTGGTAATAAAACAAAGACTCTTTGGATCTTTTTTAAGATATATCTTTGGTGTCCCCAGATTATGTATGTGAAGTTTTATACCCCACAGATAATTTATTAAAACATGTTAAAATTGCCACATTGTAGGTGTGAGCAAAAAATTTGCTGTTTATGTGTGTGTCCCTTAAAATGCAAATGAGCCGATGAAATGCAAACACTGATCACCATAATGGTGGTTTGTTATTATTGAAACTTAATTGTGCTGTCAATTATTTTATTTTTCTACACTAAATGGCAGTGTTGGGGTCGGATAGTGCAGATTAAGGGGCAGTGTTATTATAATAAAATCCCCTTCTGACATCACAAGGGGAGCCAAATGGCCTTTTTTTTCACATGCTTGCAGATAATGGTTTACCAAAAACTAATTTACTGGGTTGATATTTTTCACATTTTCTAGGTTGATAGAAGCACTGGGGACTCAATTATAGCACTCAAACATGGAAAAAGTCAGATTTTCATGATATGTCCCCTTTTAAATAGCAGGATAGAAATGCTTTGACTAAATGGTTCTTTGAGGAACCAATAATAGTCCTTTTATGGCATTGGTGTGGACCACCACCATTTTTTTATATTTTACTATGTTCTTACCTCAACTAAGATGAATTAATACATACCTACTGTATCTTTTTTCAATGCGTGCACTTTAAATCTTTGTACAGAAATTTTGTGAGCATTTCTGACGACGTTTCAATTCTTTAGATAGCAAAATGCAGCAGAAAGGAGCTTGCAACTGCGCTAAGATGCTGATGATGTCTGTAATTGCTCTGTTGCATCTGCACCGTCTGCCGCCTGAATTCCGTAACCATAGACTGTAAAAAAAGATGGACGACATGACGCCGCTCCCTTCCATCATAAGGAACTGAGCGTAAAATGTCCAACAATGGGGGCTGACATGTTACGCAAAAGCGTCAATTTGGAGCCAGGGCATGCGCTGAAGGAATCGTCCGTGGAGCCTGGAGGCGGAGCCACTGTATCAAACTTCTGCCCGAATGCTGGCACGCCCAATTAAAACCATGCCCCTTACAAATCTAATTTGATTGGCTTACTAAAATAAGGTAAGTTAATTACAACTAATTTTGTCGAAAATAACACAGAAATTGAAAATGAATAGGTTTATATATCTTAAATCTTTCCTCGAAGCTCAAACAGTCTGCTCAGAGTAGCTGTCAATCACAAATGTCAATTCTAACACACATCGTATTTTTTAGCTAAAATTAAACTTCTCAAAAATGAACAATTGAACATTTATCAGCTAGATAACAACTACCTTACAGGATCAAAACCATCTTTTTGAAAATTTTATTAAGTGTAATTCTTTTTTTACTTTGACACAAGTCCAATTTGTTTGCATGGAGAGGGTGGGGTTTATGACTTGTACTGCAGCTAGCCACCAGGGGGCAATCACTTTTCAGGATGTATGAGGCACACCCGAATGTAACACGATCAAAATGGTGAAAATCTCTGAAAAGTGACAAAGATGCAGCACAGAATTGATAATATTGTGCATACTAAACAAATACAAAGATTAAAAACAATAAATGGATAAAAACGGATTAATGGACTTCTTTGATTTGGTTGCATGCAAAATCCATTTGACAAAATCCAAAAAACTGAGGTGACATGTGTAGTTTGAATGGGCATGACGCTTTTGGTCACATGTCTCCACGTGATACAAATTTGTGGGTCAGAGTTCACCACAGAATGCGAATTATGTTTGCAGGAACGTGTGTCTGACGCATGGAATGAATGTGACCCCCCTTGTATAATTCCACTACATTCACACTTAAATAAATTCTTATATCGCTGTTTTACATTATCTAATGCACAAGCCCAACAAACATCAACAGTATTACACATCACCGCTGAACCTGAGAGTGGATTTCACGGTATAATTCTGTAAGATATTACAGGTCATTGAGGTTAATTAGGTTCTTTACTCAAGAGACTCAAAGCAGAACCCAAGAGACCCTTAAGTAGAAAACTGTCAACGTTCTCCTGCCTAAAACTAGTTCAGCATCACGTCTCAGAGATCACCTGACATCCCGTCGTGAAGCTCTTGACCCCAGAGCCGACGAGTTTAAAAGATTGAGAATCCTGGAGTATCATATCAATCCAGCAGCCTGCCAATGAAGGGTTAAACACTGTGGAGAGGCGGTCGAGAGACCCTGACTGTGTGGTCGATTCAGAGAGGTGGCTGTAATGAGAAAACAAAAGTCTGTGTTGGAGATTCATGTGGTTCAGGTCCCCTGATAGAGACGAATGGAGTCAGAGCCGCCCGATTTACCCAAGCAAGCCGATTATAGAGCCATGTCACTCAGTTCAGTCAAAGCCATCAGTCAGACAGATATTTAACATTCACACACACAACACTTTATTATCTGAGAAAACTTTCTTAAAGTCATTTGTTTTTTGAAAGTGTAAAAAACATTTCAATGCTGTGTGCAAGGTTAGACACCATTTTTTGTTGATTCGATTGAATTTGCTGGGTTTAATTTAGTGTAATATGCAGATACGGCTGTAAACGATTGATTTCCTATAACAGTATCAACACCGCGACACTTTCAAAGCATTTCTCATGAGTTCAGAAATACTGCTTAAAAGTCATTTTTGTTATTCTGTCTGTATGCAGAAATCACTCATTTTATATTTAAAAGTAAACTATTCATACGGCAAAGTTCAGTTCACAAGAATAAATAAATACAAATGTTTTGCTTAAAATGTCCTTACAATGAAAGTCTCACTGTTAATACAAAGTGTATTTTTTGTACATTTAAATAGATGCTGAAGCATTACAAAGCAAAAAGCCCCAAGAAGCAGTGGGTTACCAGTGCATTTTATAACAGCTAAGGAGCGTTGTAAGGCTGTTATAAAATGCACTGTAACCCCACTGCTTCACAGGGTTTATTGCGTTTATAAAACAGTTACTTCATATGCATAGTAGGGTTTCACAAAATGAAACACAAATAAGTTGTAATTATATTAGTACAAATATTACTCTTCCGCCAAACAAAGTAGTTCCTCAGAATCAAGTGTGTCTGCAACAGAGCGCAGTTCCCACAGTTGGATTGTTTAAACAAAGCTTTTAATGTATTTACCCATATTGTTTTACAATACATAACGGCTACCGTAGTTGCAACACACGTTTGAAAAAGCGAGGCGCTAGAGAGCACTATTCGTTTGAATGCAAAATACAATTTCACCACTAGATGGGGGTAAATCCTACTTACTGTCCCTTTAAGCTTTAGTCCATTTTGGAAGTTTTGTAACATTGTAAGATTTGATGATGCAAGTATCTTATGTCCAATCAAGACTCAAATCAGTAAGTGTTGCTTCATTGAGTGATTTATTTCTCACATCCAGTCATATTCATTTTCATCATATTCAAGGTCACATCTCATTTATTACGTCAATGTGCCAGTTTCTGCATTCAACCGATTGATATTCCTGTTGCTAACAGATTGAATCAAAACCATGACACTCATATAGTTTCTTCTTTGAAAACTGTGTACTACTTAATGCAGAATGCTTGATTTTCATGAAGCTGATTTCAAGAAGTGATATTTGCTGATAATATGTAAAGTAGTACCTGAGGTATCAAATCAAATCTAATTTCAAATCTTTACATCCAAAAGGCATGAGCGGCAATATTTCTCTGTTTGTTTGTTTGTTTGTTTATTAACCTTTTGAAAGTACACATACAATGTAAATCATTCAATCTGATTATTGGGTTGACCTTGTAGATGAATTATGGGATCTTTATCGTGAGATCTTTATTTTGTTAAGTCAAAGTTGAGTCAAGAGTCATTTGTTTTGTGATTTAAGTGTGCACTGTATAACCGTTCAGAAATGCAATCTAATCTACATAACTATATTATCAGTGGCGTATAAAGACCTTAAATAATGTTTTTATTACTTTAGTATGAGCCGTTTTATCTTCATACACTGCAGTTGGAAGTCACCGCCATGTTTCTACAGTAGCCTTTAAGGACAAACATAAGCCTCTTTCACACAGTAATTCTGGTAAATTACCATGAATTTACCAGAATGAATTTACCAGTAAATACAAAAATGTGCTGTTCACACATGCAGTGACGTTCCGTCTTTTTACCAGTAAAAATGGCGGGTTATGACTTAATATCCACGGTCCGTATTTTGTTGTTTTCACATCTGTGGCAAGCGGTCGCGAAGTTGCTCGTGACCAAACAACATTGCGTTAGGCGGCGTCAAACGGAACCTGCGCGTTTGCACAATAGGCTTCACAGATGGTGTGCTAAGGACGTCGGCAATTTGGCAATTAGATGGTAAGCTGTTTTAAACAACTTTGGTGAAGAAATGTGGATGTTAACTTCAGGTGTGCTCGACTTTTAAGCAACATGTGTGTGGAAACGTCCGTAAACAGTCTGGGGGAAACCGCGTCACCTGTATAAAAAACTTTCTGATTGGCCCGCCCGATCTGTTTGCGCGGTCTGACGTCATCTAAATGCCGGTAATGCTATATTTTTCGTTCACACACAGCGCTTACCGGCAAATTTAATCTTACAACCTGTCTTACTGGTAAATTGGGAGCACTGATTTACCGGAAAGGTTCTGTTCACACATGACATGTTAACTGCAATTTACCAGTAAATTACCAGTAAAGACTGTATGTGTGAAAGGGACTATAGAGCGCATGCCGTCACTAAACTTTCTCAGGCGATGACATGTTTGTCCTGTGGTGGCTACCATAGCTTCTCTATGCGTTTTGTAAAGGACTGAGCTGTGGACTAAGACTTTGGTTGCAATTCAAAATGCCTCTTTTTCCAACAATTTTCAGAAAGTTTTTTCGAACGTGGGTATCTGTTATGACTAATTAACCCCATATTCCTTTTATGGGCACTTCCCCCCAGAAAAGGAATGTGTTTTTGGATGTAAGGAGAAGAAAAGCTTATTTAGCTTTCCAAGTAACCCTGTCTTAAGACAACAGTGGATGCAGTTAGTTTTTCCCGTAATTGCGAATGGGTTTATGTTTGTTTACTGCATTTTTGAGAGGATTGCTTTACAAACAAGGCTCAGTTCGATGCCAGATTTGCCACTTATAACTTACAACTAAGTGATAAAGTAAATAAAATCTCATGTGTTTTGTTTACAATCGGCACATACGTGCATGTAATGTAAACAACGCCAACAACAGCAAACATTTTTTGCCTCATTGTACTGTACTCACGACATTTACACCTTTTAAAACCGGCAAATGCAGAAAAACATACAACATCAAGAATTTGTATCCAGCTCAGTATCCAATTGGAACAGAAGCTTTCGTTTCAGTCAAAGAAAAACACACAAAAACAGCATGTTTGTCATTCCAGCCACAAATGGCCATGTTTAACATTGTATAATAAAAAAAAACCTGTGGTGTATTTTTCAGCTGAAACTTTACAGACACAATCTGGGGATACCTATTTTTATATTGCTGAAAACACCTAGGTTAGTAGCCCTTTAAAATACTTCTTTAGTACTTCTTAAGATAATCTTAAGAACATCTAAAGCCCTGTTCGCACGGGATAAGTATTACCTGGTGACCCTTTAGTGTTTTGTATTCATTGTGGAGGTTGTCTGTGATCTTACTCTCCTGCGAATCGGCCATGTCTGTAATTTGTAAAGTAAAAAATTTGCAAGTTACCTACCATATTTCCCCGAACACTGTGATGATATTGTGATAATATTAGCCTCCTGCGAATCGGAATCTCTGTAATTTTGCCAGGATTTGGTGGGGTCATATACATCATTTTTATTTTTATTTAGTTACCTGTGTGCCACAAACATAAAGAGACCCATCAATCCCTTTCTCATGGCTTTCCTTGTGAAACTTAAGGGATTTGTTATATATTTCTGAATTTAAACATCTAACCCGTCTCACCTCGTCCATGTTTAATGATTAATATTCAGAATGTGCAGAGCGGTCATTATTTGAGATCTCTGAGTTTAGGCGGAGCTGTCAGCCACAACATAGCAGAACCGTTTCTAAAATAGAATCCAAAGATGCTCAATGCACACGGACAAAAACTCTGATTAACACAGTAAAGGTACCATGTACCACGTGTCGCTGTATTGCATGTATAGGACAAGGTGTCACCAAAGCCTCAACATCATCAAGTTAGTAAATTTAAGTAAAAGGCTTGCTTATCCCATACGAATGGGTCACATGAAACTAAAATTTAGGGGGGCAATTTCTAAAACACAGAAGGTATCCAAATAATACTAATCCTGTGCAAATAGTAGTGTACTTATCTGTGCTATTTACCGACGCCATGACTATGAACTAAAATGTGCTAAAAATGCATGTAAAAAATGTATGTATGTACCTCTTTGTATGAAAGATGGGTTCAAGTTAACTACAAGTGACTAAATAAAAATTTTTTAATACAGATATAGTACTGTATGTTAAAAGTGCATTTAAGTTCATATTCACGGTGTTTTGAAAATAGTATGTACACTTAAATGCTCTTATGATAATCTTAAGAAGTACTAAAGAAGATTTTTTTGTATATTGAGTACAAAATTAGTGTGCGAAAATAAAGCACTTTTAAGTACATTATGAGCATGTACTACTTTTTTTTATGGAAAACATACTTTTATTTTTAAAGTGTCCATATTAACATCACACACAGCATCTCTCTCTCTCTCTCTCTCTCTCTCTCTCTCTCTCTCTCTCTCTCTCTCTCTCTCTCTCTCTCTCTCTCTCTCTCTCTCTCTCCCTCATGTTGATAAGCTGCTATCTGTGGCCTAGTTGAGTTTGGCAGGGTTGGATTGTTAGTGTGGCTCAGGTTCATGTTTTTGGTTGTACGCTGGTCATCAGTATGTAAATTCGCTCTATTCTGTCAATCACAGAGCAGAAATTGGAGCAGAAATATGTCAGGCTGGGGCTGGAAGAGTCTGGCTTGAAAATAAATAGTAAAATAAGAGTAAACATACAATTACTATCAGTGTTATTTTTTACATAGAAATGGAGTAACAGCTCAACGGCTCTGCTGCTGCATGACATTAGACCAGATTTAAAGACTTTATGACAAGTTCATTACTTTCAATCATAACCTGGGGTACTTACCGTGTTCCCGTGATTCATGAAATTGTTCTAGTTTTAATAAAATGGTGCTGGACCGTGTTAAAGTGAGTTTCTATCATTTCTCAAATGTATTCAGTGCCAGTTTAATTAAGCAATATCGCTCGAGTAGGAGTGTGATATAGCTCTATATCATCACGGCTGTGATTAGGCAATCACAGCCGTGATGATATAGAGCTATATCACACGACTCCGAGAGCGATATTGCTTTTATACAACAGTTCGACGGCACACGTTTGAAAAAAGAAAACTAGAAAACAACAACGGAGTTATTTTAAAAGCCTCTTTGTTTGAGAACTACTTCTTCCGCCACGGATTTGAGGGCGGCCAGAATGACAGGTAAAACTTTCGGCTGCTTTGAAGCTCATAACAACTCAATGGACGGAAAAGCCGTTTCTTTATATTACCGTTTCTTGGTCACAAAGTGTAGTTTTAAGATTAGTTCAGTCGAGAATGTATATGTATTATATTTAAATCTGCAGTCGATTAGTAAAGATAGCGCCTGTTTGAACGTTTGCTTAGTGAGATTCGGTACGAATGAGAACCAAAGCATGAGCGGACATCAGTGTTCACTCGCCCCGCTGACCACCGCCCTCTCTGGGCTACATTTCTGAAAGAAATACCCTGGCTCTCATGTTGGCCTTGTTTGTTTATGATCGTCAAAATGAGATCAAATCAGCAGTATTTGGTGTCATGATCAAACTATTACTTGTTTTTTAATTCATATTTAGTGTCTTTTGTGTTGTTATTGTTTTGGCGCGAGGTAAAAGTTAATAAAACTACTTGTATAACGTTACTATTGCTTTCTCATTTATTCTTAACGTGATACGAGCACTCGATTATTATTATTAAACTTTGTTCTGGTCAGTACTATATAAAACGGTGTTTTATAAGTGTCAGAGATATGTTTTTGCATGCTGCTTATAAATATACCAGTGGCCATATCTCATAACATGTTTTAATAGTCACGTCACGATAAAGTAAATGATCAATGTCCACATTTAAAAGCTGCGGGGCTTACCTGCAGTTTCACGGTGTTTTCGCGTTCTGATAAGAAATATAGCTCCAGAAAACAAACGAGTGTTTATATTCCTCTTTCCAAGTGTTAATCGTCCACACGATGTGACAAGACATTTCTCCCATTAACTGTAACGTAACATCCAAGAGCGCTGATCTTTGACGGAATAACTTCTGATTGGGGATTCACAGACTGATTTATGAGCTAGTAAACTAATGAGACACACACACGGAGAGTGATTCAAAACAGCGCGTCTGTGTTTTTCCATTCAGAGATGAGCCTGTTTAGGACCTCCATTCACTAGGTGGCGGAATGATACGAAAGGTGAAGCGGTTACAGTGCCGATATCAGCACAATATCGCACAGGTCTTAGCCAATCAGATTCGAGAACCAGAAAGAACTGTTGTATAAGATAGTTTACGGCATGTAGATGGAGAGATAGACAGATGTGAGATAAATCTATCCACCTGCCACCTTTTCTTGACAGGCAGACACCGATGTCCTCGTACACTGTGAACTTGGCTGTACCTGCAGGGAAAACGTATAAATAAATAAAGATGTGCAGGACCGGTATGGAAAGACTTCATCCACTCTCTCTGTCACATGATAAATGAAACTGATTCTGAGGTGAAATGACACTTTTAGCTGGGATTGTGTGCTCGTAAAATCTCATCTGTAGACGAACGTTTAAATGTTTGGCCGTCACTACTGGGACACTTTAATACTGCCGCTTCTAAAGCACACGCAACTGTTGCTGTCCGTGTTATCGCAGTCATCTATATTCTTACATAGCACCATTGACACTGATGTTGCGTCATTTTAGTGTTGCTCATCCATGTCATCACAGTTTCAGTGTGGTATCATTATGTGGTTGCTATAGTGTGCTTTTTTAAATCAAAATCCTGTCTGATTGCTTAAAAAAGATTATCACGACAAACTTAAGATGTAGCCTCTTATGGAACGGCTGAAATTCCACAAGGGGGTGTATTTGTTCCTCAGACGTTGCACAATAAACGTGACATCCGAATATATTCATTATAAATCGTGAATTAAAAGTGAGATTCGACCGAATGTCCGTTAGAGCACTAATTGTATACACTATTTATATCGTAATTCAGTCAGAAACGTCAAGATTGTGAGATGAACAAATCGTTTTGGATTAAAAGGCTTGGATATTCTACTTTCTTGGACTTTTGGGGATTTATGAACAATTTGTTTTGGACAATTTCACCGAAGCGGATAAAGGGAAGATTTTGAAGGTAAATAAATATCCTAAATCGGCACCGCCCGGTTCAGGTAGCTAACAACTAGATTACAGTTTTATGACTGCTAAAAATCATATAATGCTTTGTGTTTGCGCTTAATGGAAGTCTAAGCTTTCCAACGATGTGCCGCATGACCTTATATTTTGAAGATTTAATGCTTCAAAATGACAATGACGTAATGCAGCCTCACGTGCAAGGGAGGGGGTGTACCGTGTACGGCACAGTGTTCCTTATCAGGTTAAAGTGTACAAGTTATAAAACACTGGTAAGAGATGAATTAACTCATTTTCTGCCACGCTTTTTCACAAAAATCTAACAGGAAAATTTTCTTCTTTAAATATATAAACATACAAATATATCAAATGAAAGAACAGACTCTCTGCTTTTAAACAAACAATAAACAAACAAAACGGGGGGAAAGTTTCATCCTATCTATATTTTTTTCTCTGCTTATAAGCAAAAAGCTGAAAAAAAAAGCATTTTTGAAAAGAAATTTTGTTGGTCAGATTAAGAATGATGATCAAAACATACACAGAGTTTAAAATTAATAAATATAGTTTTTTCTTAAATTTTTTCATACATTCATAATCTAGTGGATTGCAGATTAACATAAAATCTCATCAGGAACACGTTTTTTTAATGCAAATGTTTTCTCTTAATTGACGAGATAACTCATCACTTGCTTCACGCAGTTGTCTCCATCGTGGAACAGCAGTACCACCAATGTTAATTCGGATCTCTGCTAATCCAGACATTTTTTCATCTGCGTTTTTTCGAAACAGGTTTTAATTTTGTCCCTCTTGTGCCGCTTCTTGCCGGTTCAACAGGAAAATTTGGTTGCTGCTGTTTGCTTGCCATTCTCCCTCTGTTTAAAGAGCGGACATGAACGAGCTAATGATGACATTTGATGTCTGCGTGAACAGGGTGCACAGTGGCATGCAAAACACATTCACAGAAGAGAAGCAAAAATCACATGCTTCCAATTATTGCATTCGGCCCGAGTTCAATGATTTGTTGAACATTTTTTGGTCCATTGTCTTTCAGAGATGACATATACACTGTTAAACATTGCTGTAGTTATGCAGCTGTTTGCCAGTAACTTACTGTAGGTTTAAATGTATGTTATTTACTGATAACAGTTTATTCAAAGTTAAATGAACATTAAACATTAACAAGTCTTTATCTTCGAATCAAACTATAAAATAACAGCCTCATGCAAAGCATTCTGGGAACCAGAAATCCTAATCAACCTTTTTCTGTTTTTTACTTCAGATTTTGGTTGCCAGTAACAGCTAGTAAAAAATATTTTTCTTGATTAAATCAGCTACACCGCCTTTAAAAACATCTCACGCTCAGTATGTCTTAGCAAGAGTTTTGTAGCAAGCAGCACTTACAGTATTCATGTTGAATATGTTTATATTTGTACAGTAAAACATTTACCAATGTGCAGTTTTTCTGACGTGTTTCTCCGTTTATCAAGGTGAGATCTTCAATGACGGTCAGGCTCTCTGAACAGAAAGACGAGGTACACAATAAGGAGAACAGGATTACTGCGGGTTGCAGTTCCTTGCTAAAATGCTTTCACAGTAATCCTATTAAACCGCCTCAGTCTGTTGTGCTCCAATTCTGCTCGACCATGAGGGCGTTTCTGATCTCATCCGACGATTAAGGACGGACAAAGAACGACATCGATGACGGAGGAGATTTGGAAGAGGACGTTTTTATTTTTCAATGTATTTTTTGCTTGTTGGTAAACTTTTCACTGTGACCGCATGAATGAAACATCACACATTTTTAAAACTCAAATTATTTCTTAATACTGTATGTCACAAAACAGAGAGAGGTTTTGTGGTGTTGAAAAACATTTATAACACTTCAATATTTCTAAACAGTAGTTAAAGGAAAAGTTTATTTGCTCACACTCGGGCCATCTGATATGTTGACATTATTTCTTCAGTAGAACAATAAAGAAGATATTTTACAGAAAGCCCAGTGCTGCAAGTAATTCAGGTAAACGGGTACTGAAGAGTTCAAAAAGCAGATATACTGTAATCAAATACAATATTGTATTTTACTGTATCCTCCTGACATATTGGTGATCAACTTGATCTCATGAGAATATGTGTGTATTTTTACGTATGTGGTTGTAGCACTTAAAGATTTACTTATGTTTTCATAAACACTGAAACATGTAACATCAATGTGTTGACAGGACTAATACATTAATTATTTATTAACAGCTTTACAGTGTAAAGATTTGTATGTATTCATATTCATAAATATTAAAATCTCGGGCATTGGCGTTTTCTTTATTTCTGTAATAATTTAACCATGTAATATTTAGTTCTCATCAGAGACTATAAACGTCAAATATTGTGTATGAATTCAAATATTGCGCCTCAAGAAGCTTTAAGACACATTGCTTTAAGGCAGTAATATCAAACGCTCATTGGCTCTTGCGTGCTACATCACAGATTTGCGTCATTTTTCAGTCGATGTACATTCACCTAAAGGATTATTAGAAACACCATACTAATACTGTGTTTGACATCTGGTGACTGTGGGGGCCATTTTAGTACAGTGAACTCATTGTCATGTTCAATATAAACTAATTTGAAATGATTCGAGCTTTGTGACATGGTGCATTATCCTGCTGGAAGTAGCCATTAGAGGATGAGTACATGGTGGTCATAAAGGGCTGGACATGGTCAGAAACAATGCTCAGGTAGGCTGTGGCATTTAAATGATGCCCAATTAGGGGCCTAAAGTGTGCCAAGAAAACATCCCCCACACCATTACACCACCACCACCACCCCCCTACACAGTGGTAACAAGGCATGATGGATCCATGTTCTCATTCTGTTTACGCCAAATTCTGACTCTACCATCTGAATGTCTCAACAGAAATCGAGACTCATCAGACCAGGCAACCTATTTCCAGTCTTCAACTGTCCAATTTTGGTGAGCTCGTGCAAATTTTAGCATCTTTTTCCTATTTGTAGTGGAGATGAGTGCTACCCGGTGGGGTCTTCTGCTGTTGTAGCCCATCCGCCTCAATGTTGTGCGTGTTATGGCTTCACAAATGCTTTGCTGCATACCTCGGTTGTAACGAGTGGTTATTTCAGTCAAAGTTGCTCTTCTATCAGCTTGAATCAGTTGGCTCATTCTCCTCTGACCTCTAACATCAACAAGACATTTTCGCCCACAGGACTGCCACATACTGGATGTTTTTCCCTTTTCACACCATTCTTTTGTAAACACTAGAAATAGTTGTGCATGAAAATCCCAGTGACTGAGCAGATTGTGAAATACTCAGTCTGGCCCCAACAACCATGCCACGCTCAAAATTGCTTAAATCACTTTTCTTTCCCATTCTGACATTCAGTTTGGAGTTCATGAGATTGTCTTGACCAGGACCACACCCCTAAATGCATTGAAGCAACTGCCATGTGATTGGTTGATTAGATAATTGCATTAATGAGAAATTGAAAAGGTGTTCCCAATAATCCTTAAAGCAAACTTCTTACACATACATACAAAGAAAGATGATTATACAGTATAGGCTACTCTATTATAAAGAAGATTTGTGTGTTTTATTGTGAGTCTCAAAGACTAAAGTTTGGTCCACCCCAATCCTGTACCACAGAGGTCTTCCATAAACAAACAATCAAAATATGAAGAAGATGATCAATCTGATCCAATCTGTGCTGCCGAATGAACCATCCAGAGCAAACCTTCTCATCTTTTGTCCAAATGTGACAGAAACGCCTGGAGAGTTTGCGGTTTAAGAGCCCGATCGATCAGTCCCGGGTTTGTTCTCCGGTTCATCTGCGTGAAGCACGGGGGATTTTCATGAAATATTGTTGAGGTTTTGTGTTGTTCTTCTCAAAGCTCGACTCCCTCACAGCTCAACTGTGATTGAAGATGCTGATAGCTATGATAAATCTTCGTCCTTATTGCTTTCTTGCGCCTCATGGCACATTTTCTCACAGAGCCAAAGCTGAGAATGAAGATTTATGGCATTTCATGACTGCTGTGTCTTTCAGCAAATTAGGAGCCCATTTTTATATAGTTGCCACCGCATATCTGGGGATACATACATCATAAACAACATGCTTTTTGATTTTATTGGACATTTTCCACAGTTAGATGATGTTATGAGGAAGTTTCCTGTCAGAATCACCTGATTGTCTTTTTCTGAAACGATTTTTTATTGTGTAACCTGTTTCTCGTGGATAACTACTGTATATTTATGTGGCGTCGCTTAAATAAATGTACTTTTGTTTTTTGAAAACCAACATTAAATGAAAGTAGATTGATGATATTGTGCTGAAACTGCTGAAGAATTTATAAAGTCAACAGAAAGAAATAATGTGAATCACTAAATTAAGCACAATAACATCAAGAATATACATTAAACTTGGATACGCGTTAAATCCATTTCATTTGTCTTTAAAGACATTAAAGTGATTCATTGGCAGTAGTTCTTCCGAATAAATAAATAGTTCTTATTAACTTCATTCAACAACATACACGCCAGGGTTTATCTTTTACTACTGTACGAAGGTTAATCCCTCCAGCTACCATCAATTTTTGGATTTTAAATATCAAATCAGTGACCTTCACAGGATCTAGTTTAGTGTGGTCAAGATAACCACGTCTACTGCAAAGTTATCATAGCTAATGAACTAATGCTTATAAGTTTAAAATGAGTTTATCATAGCTGGAAGGCCTTCTGTCCTCTCACAAAGTCAATTGGCATTGATGGTTGGTTGGATCTTCTTATGAATTGCTCACACAGTCTTAGCAATGAGCTTACGATACATTAAACAGAAAGCAGTTTGATTTATTAGGACCTTGTAATTATAAAGCATTAGTGAAGAGATCCATCACCTCATTCTCTTCTACAGTATTCATCACAGCTTTATGTAATATCACTCGTATGGACGATACACAGCATCTGGTAAACTGTATCCTCACGTCCATCAGGGTTTGGCGAATCATGACCTTCTGTTAAGTGGGACAGATGTCATTTATTTGGAAGTTTTCTGTCCATATCTCCATATGCAACCACTTCATGATGTTGATAATGAGGAATCTCACAGCATCAGAATAAAACCTGATGAGTTTGCACCTTTTCATTAGCGGCGTTTGCCGAAGCGATGTCTAACATGACTGATATAATGATTAGTGAAGTGTTTAAGTGTCTGAAAATGACACCTTTAATCCTGGAGGTGTGATAGACATTAAAATATCTTAAGCAGAGATTACATCTTTAGAGTACATTCACAACCAAAATACTTTTCAAATAGTAACGCTGTTTCAAGATAACGTTTTCAACTGAAACCAGGAATGTTTTATGCATTTCTATTCGTTTACATGACAAATGTTCCTATAAATGCAAAGTCTTTAAATGTCTTGTCGTCTAAGTGTAAACTATAAAAATGTTAATCTGTGATAATAGTGAAGTCACGTGCATGTGTTAATTCAGTCTATAAGCATGCATAAGTATTTACATTTATGCATTTAGCGACGCTTTTATGCAAAGCGGCTTGCAACATTGCATTACAAGGTATACATTTATTCAGGGTTTGAACCCATGACCTTCAGAATTGTTCTACCATTGAGCTATACAAGAGTGTACAAAACAACACAGTGGCCTACAGGAATGTGTTTGTGATGCATACGTTACTGAGTTACTTAACGCTTCTCCAACAAAGTTTACAAAATGTAGCTGCTTTATAGTTCAGCATCACTGGAAGTAATAAATCTACTTTTAAACAAGACTGCTTGTTGTTTTTGCTTGTATTTATCGCTCCTTAGAATGCGTATATGTGCTGCCGTGTAGTGTTTCTTTACAAAGTAACATTGCCATCTACTGGCAATGCCTGTCATGCGTAACTCAGCATATGTTGTTGTTGACGGAGATCTTTGTTAATGCAGATATTTTTGACAACGTTGTCTTGTGTTGCCTGAAACTTTTTGAAAACGTTTCAGCTTTTTACTACATCCTTGATGTGTAAATTTAGCACAATTCATACAAAATACAAGATTGGCATTTTTTTAGGAAGGTCGACTGCTAATAAAACCTGAAATAAAATAAAGGTATCACTGCACTGCAAAAAAATGATTTTCAAGAAAAAAAATCTTAGAGCAAAACGACCCAAGAAAAAAAGTCTTTTTAGTGATTTTGTGCATAAAAAAGCGAAAAAATCTGCCAATGGGTTAAGCTAATTTTTCTTGATTTTTTTTATTTAGTGTTTAAGAAAAATTTGTACTTTTTTTTGCTTAGCCCATTGGCAGATTTTTTTGCTTGTCTTATGCACGAAATCACTTTAATTTGGTCTATTTTTTCACTTTCAATATTTTTGGTCTAAAAACTAGACTTAATTTCTTGAGTCATTTTGCTCATCCAGAAAAAGCATCTTAATTTAAAAATTTTTAGATATTTTTACTGAAAACAAGACAAAAATACTAAGAATTTTTTTCTTGGAAATCATTTTTTGCAGTGTCCTGCTGATCTGTTCTTGAAACTTATGAAACTATTCTCTGTTTTAAATACAAATTTCATCAGGGGTTAAGATCATCAGAAAGTTTGGCTTAGTTGTTTTAGAAGAATGTAACTATTAATACAATCAGTTTTTCTTCAACCTTTAGCTCATATAACCTGAGAATTGAGGATGATGTTTGATTTCTGGATCCAGACAATCATCTCTGTTAGATTAATACTGACAACATTCTCACCGTTTATCCGAGACATAAAGGACTGAAAAACACACAAGGCTGATCTGAATCCACACAAAGATAAATTTTTTTAGTTTTAATATGAATCTGAAGATAGATGACATCCCGTGTGAGCCTCCAACACTTTCTCGTGGCAATTCGTACATATTTAACAAGTTGGCTAATTTGTATTCATTCGTACGATTGAGCTCATGCATTTTGTACGATTTGCTTTCACCCCTGTGCTGTTGGGGGTTAGGGGTGGTGTTTGATGATCGTATGTTTTTATACAATTCACTTTGTACAAATTCATACGAATCAGCCAACTCGTAAAATACATCCAAAGTCCGGTGAGATCAAGCTAGAGTGTCTGAAGTGTCCTACAGCGGATGACTCCACGTGTCCTTTAATAACAGGAATAATTAGTTCTAGCTCATGTGTGGTACAAACAAGCATTGCTCTTCTTATTAAATATAGCATTTTAATGAGAAATAGATTATTATTTGAAACATTCATTTGAAGAAAGCTGATATAGTCATTTCAACAGAACAGCAGAAATTACAGAAAGTACTGAAAGCAGTTGGTCAACCCACTGAAGGACCGGTCAGATTGTGTCGTACATGATGTGTGAAACAAAAGCGTACAGAAGGCAGTATGCATGAAGCTGAAAGCGTGCGTCGCTCGCCAACATCACTAACAGATTGAATTTGAAGAAGATCAGCTGGTGACGTTTGTCCTGACGTGACAAAATGAACTTCTGCCGTATTTACACATTTGTGCTGCTGGGGGAGAGATGTTGTGTACTGCCGTTCATGTGTGGAGTAATCTAAGAAAAGCTTTCGATTCAATGGCTATATCAAGACAAATCAGTTATTTACACATAAAATACATAGTCAACTCTTAATTCATTAACCAGGTTACGTCTCGCAACAGTATATTTTAAATCCATGCAAAAAAAACTTTGCTTTTGGCCCTGTTCCCATGAGTCGTGTGTTTAAATTCAGATGGTCCTGTTACTGTGAAACAAATTAAACAATTATAATAAAATAAAAGGAATTTGTGGCGTAAAAGCATTAAAGGGTTAGCTAACAGGCACTTAATACGATTGGATAATAATAATGGTGAATAAATAATAATAATAATAATAGCATTCCCTCTATTGTGGACACAACTCTAGTGAAGGTTCATTGCACAAAACATAAAAATAAATATATATGAGCCCCAGATCCCAGCTAAAATTTTAGATCAGTTAACATGTCTAACAGTTAAACCTGAATTGCATCAAGGAATATAAAACTCAACTAAAATCTTAGAAAAGTAAAGTCTACATTTGGTATACAAGCAGATCTTGAGATTAAAATCATCATAGATATTTGAAATTTTAATACACCGTTGTTGTGGATTCACTCTTGTTAATGAACGCGATGGCTTTACATTGTCATGCCGTAATCCCGCAGTACATGTTCAGTATATAGATGTTTTCAGACCACTGTGCTATACTTCATTAGAAAAGGTTTGAAAAACAAAAATACAAAAGCAATTCGTAGGACATTTCTCACAAAATGTGCCCGGTGTCATCCTGTTTTTCGTTTTTTTTTCAGTGTTTCATTCCTCTGAGAAATGTATGGCTTTATGCAAACCCTCGAAGAGATGAACCAATGCAGAAACTCGACATATCAGCATTTCATCACAACATGTACATTATGCTCAGCTATACAAAACAGCATGAATGAGTGAATGAATGAATGATGTTAAACCATAGACACTGAGCTCGCTGAAGAACAAAGATGTTACTCTCGAAACACAACAGACAGGAGCCACACACTGAACTCAGTTCACCTGCAGACGGCAACAAACGTTAGCATCGGAAAGACCGGACGTCCAAACGGCGGATCGTCCGACTGAAGAAAATGACGTCTGTACTGAAATCAACTCTTAGAGGGACAAGAGAGGAAGAATGAAAGGACAAGACTGTACAATTAATGATGATTTTTTTTTAAATCACTACTTCTGTCTTGTTTTCCAATGATTCATTCGTAAAAGAAAACTATATAGAAACAATGGATAGATAGCATCTATACTAAATAAAAAACTTTCCTGCCAATTGGCATTTTAAAAACTTATATATTAAATGTTGTTAGAATTAAAAGTTAGACAAATCTCTGAAATGATCTGAAAAATAAGAATCATTAAATGAACAAATGTTTGGTAGATTTTCTTGTTTTGGGAAAACAAGACACAAATACTGATGATTATGTTTTTAGCGTATAAATCGTCGCTTTGTGTGATGTTAACAGATTTTGGTTCTGCCCTTCACATCTTGGCAGTTTTCAAATGTACCACTGCTCCCTCCAAGGAAAATCAAGGCCTCGGTGTCACTGGATGTCGAATTTAATTGTTTTTGATCTTTTTCTCGTAATTTTCTTTTAGGAAATGACAGACATGCTTCGACAAATATGATACAGTATTTTTTTGTTCCATTTATCGTCGTTTGTGAACTAAAATGATATCTCTCGTTACTTTAAATTTCCGTTGAACAATTACACTTACAAAGTTGTTAATAATACATCAAAAAAGCAAAGGTTCGAAATGAAAAGAGGAAAATAAAAAGGTCTCTCAACCTCAGTTTATTTTCTTTTTAACTAGCAGAGTTTGGTGGTCAGATGGTCCGATTGTTTTAAGATTTCTGTGTTGTACATGTCCAAGGCGTGATTGACTCGAATCATCTCGCTGTTGTTGAGCTTCAGCCGATGTTTCAGCATACAGGAGAACAGGTCCAGCTGGGGCTTCCCGGGCGCCACCGGAGGGGCCAGTCGGTTAATTCTCTCCCGTATGTCCAACAGCAGGAGCATGATGGACGAGGACGAGTAGAACTGCGTCCCCTGAGCGTACGACTGATTGACCTGCTGGACGGCGCTCCTCAGCAAATCGGCATTGAATCGCAAGCTGTAGCCGAACACCTGGATGTCGGAGATCTTGATGTAGATCTGCCGCTTGTTGGGGTCGGAGAGGTCCACCGGGCCCTGGCCGGTGTCGTTCCGCATGACGGTGGGCACCTTGGCGCGGCTCCGCAGGTAGATGTGCACCGTTTCGAAGAACGTCTTCCAGCGGTTGCCCAGCAACAAGGTCCAGTTAAAGCACTGCGAGTTCTGGAGCCGCACCTTCTCCCAGCGCGGGTAGCCGTGCTCGCCGAACGGCATGCTCCAGCCCTCCGAGTGACTCCCGCTGAACGGGTTGACGTAAACGAAGAACATGGGATCCACGCTGCTGTTGCGCATTTGGCAGATCTTCATGGACAGGCCCACCATCATGTGCAGGTAGTCCATGCGGTTCTTGTTGCTCTTCAGCGTCAGCGACATCCGCTTGCGCCACCGCGGGTCGAAGAAGGTCTCCAGGCGCACCTCGTTGCTGATGAAGGTGGTGTGGATGTGCAGACGCGAGTCCATCTTCTGCAGCAGGTACTTCAGCTCCAGGTCCTGGAAGTCCAGGTCCGTCTCGAAGCTGACGAACTGCTCGCTGCGCTCCGAGTCTACGTTCTGCGGCTCGCAGCGCCCGCGGTACAGCTTGTAGCCCTTGTTGCAGGAGCCGCACTGCGAGATGTTGGACAGGCTGCACATGGCGCAGCTGTTGTTGCCGCCGATCACGCACGGGATCGGACGCTGGCACAGGGTTGCCCCCGTGTGGCACACGCAGGTACGTTGGCTTTCCAGGAAGGTTCCCCAAAAGCCGTTCTCGTTGCAGTAGAGGAAGGACTGGACTCTGTTCAGCCATTGCAGCACCGATCTGTAATGGACACATGACGTAATGGAGTTAAAGCGAGCAGAATGCAATAGAATATCTACATACATGATGCCACAGTCTCCTAACGCTTGTTTTTAATAACATTAGGCATTCAAAGTGGGAACTTTCCAAATGAACCCTTTTCTAAATATCAAGATGCGTTTTTGTACAATATGACTCACTACAGGTAACTACCCATATCCAGTTCTATTTGAAATCAAAATACATTTCTGAAACATAATACACAACAGACCTTTAATGGTGACATCTACACAGAAGGTTTGTGGCTTTATTAAGTGCAAAAATGATCCAGAGTCAGTTTTTCATGCCCATTTACAACCCTAGGATTTGTCTTTATAATGAAATGGTCTATTATTACCTTATTTGAAGGGATCATGAATAATAATGTTGAGCTCTGTTCTGATTGGCTGTTTCTCAGAGCAGCTCCTTCAGTAGCTCTGTGTGTGTGTAAACAGATCTTATGTTTGAGTCTGCAGTCACAACTTTGTTAGTAGCATTGCAACAACATTGTACTTAATTTAATGTTGGGGCGTAGATGTAACGTCACAGTTGGTGTTATGTTGGTCTGTTTTCCAGCGGTCTTTTGCATGCACAAGGTTTACATAAGAAGGCTCATGATATGTCATACCCTGTACACAACTCTTATTATTCATCTATGCCTACATAAGTACAGTTTTACATTCTAAGGCACCTTAATAAACATTTAATGCTTTGTAGTCTGTAGTGAGCTGTACCGTTTATTATTTCTGTACACTATTAAACCTTTAAAATATAGGGAATATCTCATGACGCAGCTGCACATGTGCTATTCAATCTAAAGCTATAATAAAGAAATGTTATTTGATTTTCAATTCCCTCTAGATGACTTGACCAATAAAGACCTTCCAATTCGCCTCATTTCAATTTAAAGGCATTTATGGGCAACTCACTTGCGGCTTTTAATAATGTTTATTTTTGTATTAATTTTAATATGCGAGCTTTATGTGATCTGAGAGACAAAACTCCCTCACGTTATACTGTATTATCTAATTGCTTTTCCCAATATGGATTTCGGTTGCTTGCTGATTTGTTTAGTTATTTGTTCGTCTAAAACAAGAGGCTGATTCGAGTCACCGCAGGGAATCATATGTAGATGACGGCGCTTTGTTTTCACATTGTCATGTTTGTATTGAGGCACTGAAGCGCTCCGCTCATCCACAGACTGAAAGCTGTTTATCATTCAACTGTGATAATAACAATATAATATCTCAAATCACGTTATTGAGGAGAGATGTGTCACAACCCGGCTCATGTCTACAGACCAGAACATCACGGGTTAGGACCAAACCTTTACAACGAATCCCCTACAACCATCCTGAATGCCCAAGAAACAGCATGACAAGATGCAACACTTACTGTTTTATGTTAGCACTCCTCACATTTTCTTAAAAAAAAGTTACATTTCATTATTTCTGAAAGTAAGTTTGGTGGTGTCAAAGAGGACAAGTATGAAAAATACAATGACAGTTCTTAATACTGTTGTTTATTACATATGAAAATACTTTAATCATTGTTCACCTTGACTCTTGACCATTTTTTATCATGCATGTATTTAAAAACGTTATACCAACATAAGCAAACCTAAAAATCAGTTTTTTTTTAAACCAGACTGAGATCTCATTGAGAGTTTCAGCCCAACCGGACATTCGGTTACCTGATCCTGGATCTTATTCAGGAAGCAGCAACTCTAGAGACAAAGTATTCATGTAAAACTTGCATCAGCTTTTTCCCAGCCAGGAATAAACAGAGCTGACTTTGAAAAGCTTCTCGAAAGTAAAAAGTGCACGATTTGCAAAAGGCCAATAATTGAGCAAACATGAGGTTAAAGCTGAGCTCTTACTCCACGCATAGACCTTGAGCTTTACTATTTCTGTTATAAATATTATTATTTATTTTTAAAGTCCCCCTGTAGTCAATATTTGTATCCCTTAAAACTCATCATGAACATCATAATAGCACATGTAAAAGATTTTTAGTCATTTCTTCATGCTTTAAAACAGCTCAACACCCTTGCTTCATTTAGTACATGCAAATATATTCATATGCAAATTAGTCCCCGCCTCTACTCTTTCACGCTACTTCCGACCATAGATTTATATGTAAATAGATGCTACATTCGGCAGTTTTAGACACATAACTGCAAAGTCTGGTTTTACACAATGCATACGTGAACTGCACATACTATTTAGCGAGTTATTAAATAATCGTGTTTTTCTTCGGTGTCATGCTGCCCAAGTGCAGTGAACACACATACTGATTTCTAAACTCATAAGTAGAAATTTCAACAGAAATTTACCGAAAGTTTCTGAACTCAAAGTTACTTCTCTGGATAATTGGTGTGCTATTAAACCGGAAGCCGAGTTTCTCAACATCTTCCTCAGGAGCTTTATGGGGAGGATGGAGGCGGTTTGCTATTAATAATGAGCAACGAGATGCTCTGCTAAGTGTCAGCAAGAAATCCTCAGCCATCTTCTCTCATCAGTACCTTTTAAGACAGAGAGCGGGTCAGTGGAGACAAGAGCCACATCTGAGTGACAGCATAGCCAACACAACACGCGAGAGCTCAGAATAACCGCTCATGAGTGATTGATCAATAGAAATGCAGAAGATTCATTGTGAAAAGAACCTTAACGCAGGGCCGTATTGTTTTATGATGTACCCTCAGACTGCTCTATTCCTTTTCTAAGAGTTGATATCTGTATGGCATAATGATTGACTGTATTTACAGCTCTTCAGAGACTTATGACTCTTGGGTTATCAGATTTTTGTGTTGTCTGCCTTTCAGAAAAAAACTGGAAGGCAGCATCAACAATAACAACCGATTCAAATTTCTCAGCCTGAGGTTACAATTGCAAACAAGTTCCCAAACGTGTCTAATGAACACTGTTGAGACGTGTTTGTTGTGTTTGCTGGATGTGGATAGAATAGAAACCACAAAGTCAACGTGAAATGTAACTTTAAAGCTTTAAATATACTTGACGTGGCATCAACACTTGACATAGCAAGTTTTTCTTCATCATGCATACTAAAATGTGTGTTCTCTACTATTTAAAAGCACATTGTTTGCCATCTAAATTATCTTTTTAAACCAATTTACCCCTGCTGAAAAAACAGCATAGACCAGCATTATTCCCATCAAAACAATATATGGGATGGTGGTGAATGTGTTGGTATGCTGATGACCTCCAGCTAAACCAGCACCAAACCAGCATGGACCAGCATGGGACTTATGCTGGTCTATGCTGGTGTTCACCAGCAAACCAGCACCAAAACACAACATATGCTGGTCTTGTTTGTATGCTGGTTTTTCCAGCAGGGTAATGATAGGGATTAAGCTAGCGCCAGTTTAGCATTAGCTTGTGGTGGGATATAGACAGCATGAAAAATACCAAAGTAAACTCTGTTGGAAAACAGCCTGCATATAATCCCCGAGTCCAGAGAGCAAAACGGTTTAACAGTACCATTGTTGACACCTTTTCCTTTGCCGGAGTCATCTGTTTTGTTCGCTAGTTCGGTCCGTTAGCTCAATAGCCTCTGGGCTGTTAGCATTCAGCCAGGTTTCAGTGAAAAAAGACGTACAATTGCTCAAATATCCTCAAGTGTCAACTTGTCAATCTTGACAATAGACTGGGTGTTCGTAAAGAATAGGCTGGGTAACATTGGGCTATCGGGGGAGCTACTTAGCCTAGCATGTATGCCCACTCATTTGCCGAACTCTTCCTCTCTCTCTCTCACGGTGTAGTTTGAAGACTGTGAGAGAGGAACTTATGGTATACTGGAAGGAGGGAGTGGAATAAAACTCACTGTACTAATGTCCAGTATCTTTTGTCAGTCATATGTTATGTAAGCCTGTTAGAAATCAAAACTTACAGCGCATAAAAGGCATGTAGGAACAAAAACACTAAAAAGTGGCACTTAGTGAGAGAGCTCTGAGCCGCTGCGTCCATACGTGCCGCCTACCCTCTGAATCTAACAGCTGAAGGGTTTCCATCCAAGAAAATCAAAAGACTCACACACAACCATCGGACAACAGAAAATATTCTGCAATGGAGGGAAAACGAGTCTTGCTTAAGGGCCACAGAGTCGCAACCTGCCAGCCATGAAACTTGAACCACCAACCTTCGGGTTACAAGCTCAACTATAACCATTAGGCCACAAGTGCCTCAGTTTTTTTGTTCACACACAGTATGGTCACCATATTATAACTGTTAGCTGAATAATAATATGACTTATACAACAAGACAATATGCAACACATTGGCAAAGTGATCACGCCAAGATACTCATGGATCATCCCCTTCTGGCCTAAGTGCTATTTTAGGACATACTGTATAACCAAGGGAACTGCATTCAACATCTGCATGTTCCCCCAGAGAATATTTACCATAAAAACTGATTACACTTACTTCTTAGTTTATTCAAATGGATGCTAATTCAGTTCCCTGTTATCGGTTAGCTAAACTAGCCTCGGCTAAACGTTGACTTTGAAGTAAGAACACAGTGTTAAATGCAAACAGAAATACTCTCCACACTCCACTTTGAAGTTCAGCTTTTAACAAAATGCCTTAAAATCCCTTTTTTTTTTCAGTTTGGAGCAACACACCGCATGCAGTCCTGTTTTACAGGGAAGTAAAACTGCAGATTTTATTCTGTATTGTGTTTCTGTCTGTGTGCTATCAGATATCTAAGATCTTTGATAAAACTCATTATAGATCACTTTAAATCTAAACTTAAGACTTTTCTCTTTAAAAAAGCATTTACATAATTTTTCTAGTAAATGTACTTATCTCGCAACAGTTAGCCTGTACGGAACAAAGCATTCACATAACTCGTCTGGGTAATTTACTAATGCCGCAATAGTTAGCCTGTTTGGAACCGAGCAGATATTAAAACAACACTGTGTGACACTTGCATTACATACGAACGGCCCCTATAGGATTTTGTTTCTCTCTCCCTGTCTTGTCCTCGAACCCGAGGACATTCAGACAAACAGACCCAGTTACGGCTGCTGTGGAGGTCAACACACCACTACTGATTTACTGGCCGTCCTTCAACGTCATGCCCAGCCGATGCCTGACCAATGACCACCGGCAGAACCCGTTTTATCTCCTTATCCATTTACATACCGTTAACATCCCATATAAATATATATATATATACAGTCGATCTCCCAGGGTTTTTTTCCCTCCTAACACTTTTTTTCCTCCTTGGCTTAAAAAGTTGGGAGGTTTTTCTCCTAGGGGGGTTTTCAACCCCGGGGAGTCAGCTGACATTGGCTTAACTTAGCACCCTCTTGTATATGTAACATTATTAATACACTCGCTTGTAAAGGTTATTCATAGCCGCTGTATTTGCTACTTATGTTGTCTGTCGATTTTGTCTGTCTGTGTTTCCCCCTGCTTCTATTAATGAAAAGCTGCTTTGAAACAATTACCAATTGTGAAAAGCGCTAAATAAAATTGAATTGAATTGTCTCCAATGGATTGGGAATGAACATTTTTATCATTAATGATGACTAATTATCTCTCGATTAGTAAAACACAAACATCATTATTATCTCATTTATTTACTTTTCTTTTGGTTTTGCACTTCTTTAGAAAGACAATGGTTTTAAGTCAAGCTTGCTTGTGGTCAGATAATTCAATCTGTTTACACTTCTCAGTTTAATCTTCAGTACAAATATAAGGATCAAGTCTCAGCAGGCCTCTTAAGGATAACTGGCATTTAAAATAATCTTCATTAGTGAAAATGTATATCCAATCATTAAATCTGATCATCTGGACAGAAAAGCAACTCTTCAGCAGGAAGACATTTGACTGATAAACTTTAGAGAAGTCCAACAAAACATGTAACATCTGTCTCATAGTAGCATGAAAAACAACATCAGAGCTGAAATGCTGTTGCACACAAAGCCAAATAACCAAATCAAACAATTCCAGTAGGTCTCAGACAAAGGACCGTTGGCCCAGCGCATTATCATGATTAGAGTATAAATAGCACGCAGTGTGAAAAGTCGTGCAATACATACGCCAAATTCCAATTTTGCGTGCATATGATACGCCAGCCCTACCTGCTCACTTATACAGCGCATCTTTGCGTGTCGTTTTATTTATGGGTTTCTAAGAGTATATATATATTTTTTAAACCATTGTCACTTGGGTTTGGGGTTAGATTTGGGACTTGCTTTAGGATTGCTTTCATTTAATATACAGGTTTCTTCATGTTTTTGTCTATTTTTAAACCTTGGTCACTTGGAGTTGGGGTTAGATTTGGGGTTTGGGTTAAGATGTCATTTTATTTCACAAAAAGTTGTTCTAAACCCAAACATATCATGAAAATTTGACTTTTCCATGTTTAAGTGCTATAGTTGGGTCCCCAGTGCTTCTGTCAACCTAGAAAATGTGAAAAAGATCAACCCAGTAACTTAGTTTTGGTAAACCAATCTCTGCAAGCATAAAAAATAGGTGATTAAATTTGGCTCCCCTTGTGATGTCAGAAGGGGATCTTATTATAATAATACCACCCCTTTATCTGCACTTTTCAACCATGGTACTGCCATTTAGCGCGGAGATCAATTCATTTGCATTTTAAAGGACACGCACAAAAACAACAAATTTTTGCTTACACCTACAAAGTGGCAATTTTAAAATTTTGTAATAAATTATCTGTGGGGTATTTTGAGCTAAAACGTCACATACTGTATGTACTCTGTGGACACCAAAGATTTATTTGACTCTTAAAAAATCTTATTAAAAATGTCCCCTTGAAGTGAACGGGAAGGACTAGTGTATCATATGCACGCAAAATTGGCTTATGTATTGCGACTTTTCACACTGCGCACTGTTTATACACAAATCAGGAAAATAGTCTGGTTGGCCAGTAAGTCCATATGAAAAATAATTTCTATAACATCTCGCTGACACTCAAAACTGTTGCTTAAAAACATATTCATTCAAACACATAATTTAACTTAATATGTAATAGTTTTAATGTCCGAGCTCCAGTATACAGTACATGTAAAGTACAGTGTACACAATGTGATCCTATTTCTCTGAAGTACTGAGTCTCACCTCTCTCTGGGCATCTGGTGATTGGGGTTATGGTGGCATCGGACGCTCAGGCCGAAGAGTTTTCGAGCCGTACGCTGAAGTTTCAGTCTCTGGACCTCCAGTGAACTCTGTAGGAGTCGATAGCGGTTCTGGAGATCCCAGTCGCTGCCCCACAGCAGGTGAACGCTGCTCACGGGCAGAAAATGGGTCGGGGGCAGACGCTTCAGAAAAGACTTAAATTCATCTAGGATATAAGACAGAAACAGAGCGACATGAAATGTTGCAGGGCATTAACCACATACATGGAAAACTAAATGCTGTTAAGAGTGATGAAGAAAATGATTGACTTTCACAGATGTGGATTGATTTTAAGCACTTGTTAACCAGTGTGTCAATGCCATTACATGGAAAACCTTGTGGACTGTACAAAATGCAGATTACCATCTCATGTCTTTACTATAACGCTCTTCTTTTACAAGTTCTTTTTGATGTAACCTTTATTCCATTAACACTAACCAGGCTTTATTACATGGTTATCACAAAAACCTAATGCCAGGAGGACTATATGGATATTAGCTGAGATTAATTTTTATGTTCCTTTAACTCAATTGGTAGAGCACTGTGTTAGCAATGCAAAGGTGATGGGTTTAATTCCCATTGAACACAGATCTATGTACTCTCACATATAAATGTACTCTTGCAATGCATTCGTAGTTTGATTCAGTCAAATATGCATGTGTCTCAATTTGATCCTGATGGATTGATGGTAAATGTCAGTATCTGAACTATGGTCATGTCTGTATGTCTAAATGATGGTGTTAACTTGAACACACTGTGTTTAACACACTGTCTTCCTTTTCCCTCTGATGTATTTGATTTGCTATTAAAATGACACAGTGTGAATCCAGAAACTGTCCTCGGGCTTCAGAGAAATGTATCTGTCTATACAGCAACCCTGGAAATGAATATTATGTCTTAAACACAATAAAGAACACATCTTTGCTATTCTACAGATTGAAGAACACATGGCATGCATTTATCACAACCTAAACAGTGTTTTCACATCAACTCCCAAATGCCTCCACATTTGTGATGCCATGTACTCTCATGAAGTGCTTCATAGTGATTTACTTAATGTGGAAATTCAAATGAGCTCAGACACGGAAGTTTGCTAATTCGTAGTAATTATTTCTCCATTCACTCGTGTGAACATAAATGCAGACATGTTCAAAAACACTCCAGTTACAAACACAGAGAGACGTGTGGACAGACAGAAAAACTGAGAGACTGAGAAATGGACAGACAAAGACGGGGACAAGCAGAGAGATGGATAGTTAGAGAGACACAGAGATGAACAGAAAGAGATATACAGCGAGTGAGACAGAAATATGGACAAATGCATAGACAAACAAATGGACAGGCAGACAGTCAAAGAGATGGACAGACACAGAGATTGACAGACAGACAGATTGACAGAACAACCCTGTATGATGAAACTATGTACCTATAGTCACGTAAATTTGTCTTTTCCATGACACTGACACGTTTTTCGTCTTTCGGTGAAAATGTCACGGATTTCTGTTTACGTTTCACTGTCACATATTTGTTACTCAACTGTTTTGTCCTATTTTCAAACCATTGACGCTTCGGTTTAGGGTTAGAATTAGTGTTTGCGTTAGGATGTCACTTTAAGTATTGGTTTATACTATTTTTCATGATTTATTTTTTTTATATTTTATAATTTTTAAACCATTGTTGCCTGGCATTAGGGTTAGAGTTGGGTTGGGGTAAGATGTCATTTTATGTAAATCTTACCCTAAACTGAAGAGACAATGGTAAAAAATAGGACAAAACAGTTGAGTAACAAATACGTGACAGTGACACATAAACAGAAATAAGTGACATGTTCACGCAATAAGGCGGAAAAACATGTCAGTGTCATTGAAAAGACTCACAAATTTACGTGACTATAGCTACATAATTTTGTGATACAGGGTTGGACAGAAAGATAGGCCGAGTAGACAGACAGAGATTAACAGACAAACAGATTGCCAGAAAGACAGAGAGAGTGATACAGAGATTGCCAGAAAGACAGACAAAGCGACACAGAGATTCACAGACAGATTGACAGAAAGACAGACAGAGTGACACAGATATTGACAGACAGACAGATTAACAGAAAAACAGATGGACTGACAGAGCAATACAGAGACTGACAGAAAGACAGACAAAGCCACACAGAGATTGACAGACAGATTGACAGACAGACAGATTGACATAAAGACAGACAGAGTGACACAGAGATTCACAGACAGATTGACAGACAGACAGATTGACATAAAGACAGACAGAGTGACACAGAGATTCACAGACAGATTGACAGACAGACAGATTGACATAAAGACAGACAAAGCGACACAGAGATTCACAGACAGATTGACAGACAGACAGATTGACAGAAAGACAGACAGAGTGACACAGATATTGACATACAGACAGATTAACAGAAAAACAGATGGACTGACAGAGCAATACAGAGACTGACAGAAAGACAGACAAAGCAACACAGGGATTGACAGATAGACAGACAGATTAACAGAAAGACAGACAGAGTGACACAGAGATTGACAGACAGCCAGATTAACAGAAAGACAGATGGACTGACAGAGCGACACAGAGATTGACAGACAGATAAACAGATTGACAGACAGAGTGACACAGGGCCCTATTTTAACAATCTAAGGCGGTCCTCATTTATGTCCAAGAGACTCAATAATAATCTTTAACATTTCAATTCATTTATATTTTAAAACGTTTATGTGCTGCTGCACATCCATGTATGTGATAAGCAAACGCGCGTTGTCGTCTCGTTTATAGGTGCATACTACTAACGTGCTCATTAAATAAATAAAAAAACGTATTGCGCCATTGACTTTAGACTAGGTTTTAGTTGGTCAATGGCGTAGTCTATTTTAGTTGCCTCAAAATAGCAACACGCCAACAACAATGCATCTAAACACACCTCGTTTTCAGACCAGAACGCCCATGGGCGCAAAATTGGGTGCAAATGCCTTTGCTATTTAGACAACGTGGCACTAAATGTGGAAATCATAATTGCTCTTGGTTGGGTAAGTGTCTAGCAAAAGACACTTGCGTTGTGAATTGTGCTGCATTGCGCTGGGTGTATATAGAGCCCAGAGATTGACAGACAGACAGGTTGACAAAAAGACAGACAGAGAGACAGGCAGATGGACAGACATGCAGAGCAATGAACATTAAATTCCTTAGTGCTCATTTAAACGGAGAGAGCTAATAGACTCATTTGCACTTTAGCCTTCTGAAATGTTAAAATGATGCCTTGCACACAGTGTTTAATGACTGTAATTACCCATCTGATCAGAAATTAGAAGTCTCATTCGTCATTAGATGTTAGAGTATCGATAACACTGAATGAGATGTTAGTCTTGATGTATTTGATAGTATTGAGTTGACTATAAACCCACAGACATCTGTGAGCTCAGATCAGATCTGACTGACAATTAATATCAGACAAACAGATGACATTCAATTACAATGATGACGGAAAAAACTGATGGCATTAAACTAGAAATTAATTACCACGTTCAAACAATTATCACATGCCTAAATGATAAGCTTGACATTTTAGAAGATTAATTTAGCATCATTCATTTATCTCCTCAGATTTGGACCGATAGATTATTGCAGTGAACTCTTTGGTTCACAGACTCATTGTGTGACTCTCTTCTGCTCTGGAGAAATACATGGCAGTGTCATCTTTCATTCGGCCCTTTTATTACCTGTTAATAATATATAAGCTGCCGTAGTGATAAGGTGGATATTGAGGAATCACCTTTGGGAATAACCCATTCCTGCTTTATGTCTTTCTGTTCACGAGTATTTGATCGAGTGGGTGAAGTTCCTCCGTCAATGCATCAGGAAATTACATGTGACCGCCACAAAATCTTGTCGGTTTATTGACCACCGTTTGTAGGTCATACTCCAAAATTCGTACAGGAACACAGACACATTTGTCTACTGTGGCTTATACTTGTAAATGTTTCTGAAATAAAAATATAAAAAGTCATCAGCTGGAGATACCTGAGTTCTCAAAGTCATTGTAGGAGGCTTCCCAAGTCTCAGCCATGCCCACGAGAGTATTCTCCATGATCTGCAGGTCAGTAGTGGGACAGTTGCATTGTGGGAACTCCTCAGCACACTTACAGATGCACTGGTTGTTCTGGCAGATGTATTCTCCCTCTCCATTACACATGATGTAGCTCAGAGCTGACTGGACAAACTTCTCCTGCAGGTACTCTGGAAAAATGACCTGCAAACCTGCGAACGGGAAGCAGAATCAATGTTAAAGTCATTACCAAGATCCAAAGATGTTATCGATTTCACATCAGTGAGCAACAGGTAGAAAGTGCTGCAGACAAGAGAACTTTACTTCACATTAAATGCTGTATCAGGAGCTCTATATGACCATTTGCTGTAGATATCTGGAGCCACACAGAAACTCTAAATAGATCATTGGCTCACAATCGAGGGACAATCTTCCGATCTCTGTGATGATGCCAACACGAAAGTGACTTAAACTGCAATTCACCGACGGGCCACTAGAGGCTCCAAAAGGGAGTCAATCCCCATAGACCCTCATGTTAAAATGCACAACTTTACAGCAGAAATTAAAATGTTTTCAGCCTGGTACAAAAAGTGATTTATTTGGCCCTTCATGAGTTCCTTTTTATCCATTTAATTTATATTAAACCTTAAAGTTCGGCAAAATTAAGGGCGTGGCCACTTGAGTGACAGGTGAACTGCCACTGCTGTCACTAGAGTTGAGCTAGGCAGGTATGGTTTCAGTAACCAGCCACTTCAGCTTCACCTACGTCCCATTTTTGGTTATCCGCGAGTCATGCGCAGTGACGCGATCCCAACATGGCGACGGCATGCTCCGCCAACTATTGGCTTAAAAAACTCTCCTCACAAACCTATGGGTGACGTCACGGACACTACGTCCATATTTTTACAGTCTATGGTCACAATACAAACGCCATTGATATAACATACAATGTATAATAGTTTCAGAGAAGAGTGAGATTGTTTTTATAGTTTCACCAATGGTCCACTTGACTTTGAGTTGTCCTCTCACAGTCTTTAGATAATCTAATAAAATGCGAAGGTGATTGATGCGTTCTGTCTTGATCTGCTTCAGCTTATTTACCCGGGCTGTCATAATTTCCTCTTCTGTGTGCATGTGTGTCTTTATGATTGTGTTAGTGTGTCTGTGTTTCATTAGTGATGTTTGCTAATGCTTGTAGTTATTAAAAATAATCTCAAAGACTTACACTTACATAGACATATACAAAGAGAGACCTGAGCCACATCTGGAGATAAGAATATAACACACACACACAAACACACACACACACACACACAGCAACCAGCCGGCAATGATCTACTATAGCTCAGCTTATAGACGGTTTCATCAGACGCAAGTGCTTTGTCGTGTTTACGCATCTGGACTGAACTTAACTTCTGTGGCTGGTTGCATAAACTTCTTAGACTAGTCTTAAAAGGTAGTCATCTATTTTTTTCAAGACTGATCATAACTGTTTTAAGTATGTTACATAAAATGGTAGATTGGCCTAATTCAGCGGTTCAAAAACTTTTTTCCTGCGCAATTTAATGATTAATACCAACATTTATGCCTGTTTAAAGACGTCCTCAGAAAGTCTCCTCGTTTTTTGCCCCCTCATGGTGCAATTAAAGAATTGAGATGTCCTACATGATGGCGGAGCTCGATAGGTTTCTGGGTCGTATGATGTAGGACGTAGGAGCGAGGAGATGAGGAAGCATATTGAGAAGCACCCTAGCAATGTAACACATTTTAGTTGCAGTGTTACTTATAGTAAATAAAACATATAAAGTAGACTATCAAAATAAAATTTAGATTAAAACTATATTGTACATTTCAAAAAATATATATGCAATCTTTAATCCAAATGAGCTCAAATGTCAACATCTTTCCAGACTCCATCAAATGCAGATGAAATATGAATAGTGGTTGTACAAACATCAGGTGTAGTTTTGACCTGTCCTGCGTATACACAAGTGCAACAGATAAATTAAAGGCGGGGTGCATGATCACTAAAAGCCAATAGGCTTATTCGACTTCATGCAGCGCCACAAGAACCGACAGCCGGATAACGTCAAAGTTCCGCGAGAGCGATTTAAAAGCAAACTACCGTATGATTTCGCAAATCGCTCTCGCGGTACTTTGACGTCATCCGGCTGACGATTCTTGCGGCGCCGCATGAAGTCAAACAAGCTTAATGTTAATATTTGAAATCACATAAACAAACACGTCCCTAGCCCAATAGAATCTGTACCTTTTTTTTGATAGACCCGCCCCCACACATACGCAACCCAGGCAATAATGTCGGTTAATAGACACGCCCCTTACTGTTGATTGGCTACAAGTGTGTTTTGGGACTCGGCCCGACTCCCTTTTACATTTTTTTTTTCAAATCACGCGCCCCGCCTTTAAAAAGGTCACTTCTAAATGTGTTTATACAACCAATTATAGTGGCAAGCAAACAATGTTAAACTGTCTAGCAACATTCAAGAAAACCAACATGAGCATCACGGCAACATGCGAACAAACACCCAGAACATCTTAGCAACACATTGGCAACCACAGAAAGCCTCATCTACTTTATTCAAATTCATCAAGTTCTGGAGTCCCGACGCCACAATTACCAATCAAACAATCAATGTGACAGCCAACATATCTGATCACAGTCAGCTCGACCGTCTCTCTCTCTCTCTCTCTCTCTCTCTCTCTCTCTCTCTCTCTCTCCCAGTCTGTCTCTGGACTCCTGAGCCAATATTCATTTAACTTGATGTATTCCTGCTCCTGTAACTTTAATGTGATTTGTGGGAGAATCCAGATGGTGAGTTCACGGATGGGTGCGACTCTGTGACAATAGAGGTGCCAACAACATAGAGTTCACAAATACACACACAGACACACAAACACACTTCTCTATTAGAGAAATACTGCAGCACCGGCCGTCTGGGTAATAAGCCCAAGAGACAAATCTTAACTAACTCTCTCTATATAAATGACTATATAGTCTATAGAAAAGACACATACTGAAAAATATGAAATGCAATATTATAGTTTTTACATAAAGGCAGTACAACAAATTCTACCATGAAAAATAAATGCGGAATACAGAATGAATATATATTAATATCAGAAGTAAATGGTGCTAAAGCAGACTCAGTTTTCAGTAAGCACATAACAGTGTCTCTTTCTTTGGTGTGATATCTGACCCTGACATGTTCTTGACAGATTTATTCATATGTCTCCAACATGTCTTGTTATTTAACAGCAATTTTCTCCAGTTTCACACTTACTAGAAACATCAAGAAAAGCAAGCTGACACAATCTTGTAAACACCGAGGTGTGACACATCACCGTATGTACATCACTGAATCTCTCAGCACTGTGATGATGTGTGAATCTGTCCTCTGAAGGACAAGATTAGACCTTATACACTTATATACTGCACCGTTTGAGTGGACAGACATTTTTAGTGCCGTCTGAAATCATAGTGGACATTATTGAGTGCACTCATTCAATCCCACAATGCACCACAATAACAAGTGTGCAACTGATCATCTAACCCATCATCTAACGTGAGGCTTGCACTGAATGAATTTCCGATGGCACCCATAATACTTCCAGCAGCAGAAGATGAGAGCATTCATTTGTGTCATTCTCACATTAAGGGGCAGCT
This sequence comes from Misgurnus anguillicaudatus, assembly GCF_027580225.2. Classification (NCBI taxonomy): domain Eukaryota; kingdom Metazoa; phylum Chordata; class Actinopteri; order Cypriniformes; family Cobitidae; genus Misgurnus; species Misgurnus anguillicaudatus. The sequence goes on along the minus strand of NC_073358.2, from coordinate 991,761 downwards.
TTCAGGACAGGGTTTAGATTCATTCAGGATTAGAACTTAGTTATATCAGGACATTTAAGTAGTTTTTACAAAAAAACCTTACAAAAATAAAACTATACTGGTGTGCATCTGGAGACAAAACAATGACACTAATATGTGGTATTTATAAATGAAGGCATATCAAAATGCTATTTAATTTGGGACTGGAGTAAGACCTGTCTGAGAAACCACCCTTATGTGTGTTACTGTAATCTGATGCTCTAAAGAGAGAGAGATCTTAACAAATGCAGAACAGGGCCCGTAATATTAAAGCATCTTAGAATCCTCTCAGAAAGCTCCTAATTTATCTTAAAAACTTTTATGTAGGAATCTTAGCTTAGATGCGATTCAGGACCAATCTGAGAGCAACTCTGAGCAAGAAAAATACAAAAACTTTTATCTTAGTGAGATAACTAAGGGAGCTGACCCTGTTGCTATGTCTTTTAAAGACACTGGTTGGTTGTCCAAGAAGGAAGAAAAAACGTGATTTTAAGTATAGGGTCTATTACTTATTACCCATCAATTTGAAATTACAGGTATACTTTTCCTATTTTATATAAATAAATAAATATGAAGCGTTTGGTTCCAAAACCTGATAACAATAATATCAATCAAACTGCAGTTGGTTTGTTTTGATTTAATAACTAAAAAAAGAATATAGCTAAGTAGCACAATAAACACAATAAAAACATAATAATATAATAAAAAACGTTTTCACAAAAAGTTGAAAACGGAGTTATCTTGTTGAGGTAAGTGGTTACAAATCAATTTATTTAAGCTACATTTTAACAAAAGTTTATTTTATTTTATTTTACTAATCGTTTTTGTTTACCCTTAAATTTATTGCAACCGCTTACCTTAAAAAAAAATGGAAAATTGATTGAATAATTTTTTCAGTATATATATACACTAAAAAAAAAAGATTCATTGACTTTAATCCATTTTTTTAAGGTAAGTGGTTGCAATCAATTTATTTAAGCTACATTTAATCAAAACAGATTAGTAAAGTAAAATAAAATATAAAACTTTTGTTTAAATGTAGCTTTAATAAATTGATTGCAACCACTTAGAAAAATGATTAAATTCAATGAATCATTTTTTTCAGTGTACATATATACATATATATATATATATATATATATATATATATATATATATATATATATATATATATATATATATATATATATATATATATATATATATATATATATTAATAAAGAAAATATATAATTTATATCCACTCACCTAAAGGATTATTAGGAACACCATACTAATACTGTGTTTGACCCCTTTCACCCTCAGAACTGCCTTAATTCTACGTGGCATTGATTCAACAAGGTGTTTAAAGCATTCTGTAGAAATGTTGGCCCATATTGATAGGATAGCATCTTGCAGTTGTTGGAGATTTGTGGGATGCACATCCAGGGCACGAAGCTCCCGTTCCACCACATCCCAAAGATGCTCTATTGGGTTGAGATCTGGTGACTGTGGGGGCCATTTTAGTACAGTGAGCTCATTGTCATGTTCAAGAAACCAATTTGAAATGATTTGAGCTTTGTAACATGATGCATTATCCTGCTGGAAGTAGCCATCAGAGGATGAGTACATGGTGGTCATGAAGGGATGGACATGGTCAGAAACAATGCTCAGGTAGGCCGTGGCATTTAAACAATGCCCAATTGGCACTAAAGGGCCTAAAGTGTGGCAAGAAAACATCCCCCACACCATTACACCACCACCAGCCAGCCTGCACAGTGGTAACAAGGCATGATGGATCCATGTTCTCATTCTGTTTACGCCAAATTCTGACTCTACCTGAATGTCTAAACAGAAATCGAGACCAGAGCCTCTTTTCCTATTTGTAGTGGAGATGAGTGGTACCCGGTGGGGTCTTCAGCTGTTGTAGCCCATCCGCCTCAAGGTTGTGCCTGTTGTGGCTTCACAAATGCTTTGCTGCATACCTCGGTTGTAACGAGTGATTATTTCAGTCAAAGTTGCTCTTTTATCAGCTTGAATCAGTCGGCTCATTCTCCTCTGATCTCTAGCATCAACAAGACATTTTCGCCCACAGGACTGCCGCATACTGGATGATTTTCCCTTTTCACACCATTCTTTGTAAACCCTAGAAATAGTTGTGTGTGAAAATCCCAGTAACTGAGCAGATTGTGAAATACTCAGACCGGCCCGTCTGACACCAACAACCATGACACGCTCAAAATTGCTTAAATCACCTTTCTTTCCCATTCTGACGTTCAGTTTGGAGTTCAGGAGATTGTCTTGATCAGGATCACACCCCTAAATGCATTGAAGCAACTGCCATGTGATTGGTTGATTAGATAATTGCATTAATGAGAAATTGAACGGGTGTTCATAATAATCCTTTAGGTGAGTGTATATGTGTATGTATATATATTTTTTATGTACATGCTATTAATGTCATACTTGATGTATTTGATAGGAAATAAACAGCGACACAAGGTTCTGTACGTTTGTGTGATCACTTTGCTGTAACAAACCCAAATCATCTCTGAAAATTGCATTTCTTTCCAGTTGCCTGATCAAATGTGTTGCATGTTATTAACTTACGGTCATGCATTGTGTGGAACACTTTTTGTCTCCCTCCTCGTGTTTCCCTCTTGCTAAAGAAACTCTTAAACCTCTTAAAAGTCCTCGTCGATACTCCTTACAATTTTGACCTTAAGACCTCTTTTAAGGTTTAAGATACTTTCTCAATGACTTTTTTTCTTTACTATGACCTTTTCTTTAATGTCAAGGGGAAATGCCCACATTTCTAAGAATTTTCTTAGAATTTTGTCACGAGGAGCTACTCTTTGCGCTGAGATGTTGGTCTTGGTTTGACTTTGTCAGAGATCATAGTCTTTGTGCAATAAGTTGTCATCAGATCAGTAAATCAGGTATCATCAGTGAATCTGATCTGAGATCAGACGGCTGCTGTAATGATGGAGGATGCAGAACATTATGTTACATTGCGATCCACAAGTGCCATCCATACACCTGCACTGGTTCTTTAAAATGGTGAAAAGCTTCCAGTCCACCTGTATGGACTCACACACAACTTAGTCATCGTTTGAATAGCGCCGCTATGAAAATGTTCACAAACGTCTCTTAAATTGAACTTCATAGATCTCCAGCTTAGGCGTTAATAGTGCAGTGTTAATTGCAGCAGGCAAACAGTGCTAGAGAGTTTCTAAATTAGGTGCGATCTTTAATGAGGCTAATTTACATAAAAATGAGGTATGTTTGCACTGAAAAATGACAATGACATCACATAAAAAGAGCTTTTTAGCACCTGCTTAAGCATAATCATACATAGTTTGTCAAGAAAGCGTTTTATTACCGAAACTTCCTTTTCAGTGTACACCACGAAAATCTTCAAGTATTTAGTCTGGGGATCTGTTATTGGTATTATTAGTGAGTGTGGTCAGGGTCTTATACTGTAAGAGGGCCTGCGATTACTTTGGGTCTTAGACTTAGAAATGTGCTGAGATAAGAAATATCTCCTAAATACCATCCAATAAATGCCTTTCATCCTAAAGCCTTAACTATTGACCAGCTCGTGTCTGCGGTGCCCTTTAGGCAGGTAAGAAGCAGGTTATCTAAATGCTAAACTGTATCCGCAGGACTCGGCTTTGACCACTCGGGCTATTTTTATGTATCCTTATTTCGGGCCCTTTTTCCAGAGTTCACGGGCTCCTGGCGACGGCACTGGCCGTGATGTTGCGCTCCACCTCACCTGCAGGCGTTTCATCAAAGATTAATTGAGCATTGTATGCCTCCAAATTCACAAAATAATCATTAGTTAATGAACTGACGGAAAGAGCGGCATTACTCGAATAAGGTGTTAAATTACGGCTCGGTCGCCGTTACAATCACCTTAAAAGAAATTAAGCCCTTTAAACCTGATGAATCGCCGAGCGCCCTTCCAATCTCTCAGACTGAAATCTGTGCAGGGCTCATTAAAAGGGTCACAGCTCTAGATCACCGCCGTCAGTAAAGTAAAACAGTGTACGCGGCCCATTCTCTCAAAGCCTTAAAATAAAGCCCATCAAATACTGTATGCTTTTAGCTCGGAGACGGCACAGAGACAACGTCGCGCTCACAGCAGCCAATCAATAATGCAGGTCGGACTGGCAGACCTCACTCGAAATCACAAGAAGTGATACATGAGCATTTCAATCTCAGATGAACACTTATGAAACGACCATTAAAGCCTAAAAACAAAAACAAAAACCCTAATAAGAATCTTTGGCACAGACAGATACATCTTAAGGCCATGGATGATTCATTTGATCCATAATTAGACTAAAGTATTTTTATGTATTTAATGCCATTGACTTTTTGCCTGCCCTTTTCACTGAGTCTAATGCAATGCATTCTGGGATTGGCTTCTCTATGTGATAAAGCTTTACCTAACAAAAAAAGGAGTCAGCGAAATGTCACCGCTAGTCCACCTATAACAGCAGTCTTTGCATTGGACACATGCATATGAAACCTATAATGAGAGCCTCGTGCTTTTCTGAACGGATGCACGACTCAGCACTGTAAATCTTGCACGGTAAAAAGAAAGTAAGAAAGAATGAAGTGAGGAAATTTGATATATCTAGGCCATATTTTATGTTGCCAATGTGAAAAAAGACCCCAGCAAAATGTCACACTGAGATGAATGACTTTATGAGCTCTGATAATAATAATAATATCCAGACGTTACATTGCACCATTGTTGCACTTATTGCAAAGGCAAAGTGAAGTCACCGAGACTATTAACTAGTTTTTAGCGTCTGGCCGCGTTTCAAAAAGCAAATCAACGCGGGATTACGGCATACATTTGCACTTAGATTTGTGTCGTGCGGTAAATAAACAGCGGGCGTGTGAAAGAGTCGAAAGCCCTTTAATATCCACCTGTCACGAACATCAGAAACCGAATCAATATGAAAACAGAACGTCTTGGAATTGGTTTGGAGGATGAGGGCACAGAAAATATATTTAGTGTCAGTGGCGGCTCTCAAACCGGAGAGAAACGGCTGATTTATCGGCCCCGCTTGTCCAAACAGAAACTCTCCTGATTGACCGCCACCAATTGAGAGCTGACCGCAGGGTCACGGAGGAAGGATTTCATCAGCCGCCCCGACGCCTGGCAACCCGGAGAGGTGAATATAAGGATACTGGCATCAATCTTTTAAATGATGCACCATTACAGAAGAGCTATGCCCGGCGAGCGTGCGTTTATAAAGAGAATGATCTCACAGGAATCGGTCTGATGGAGTCTGAAGTTGCTGGAGTTAAAGGAGACCGGATTGTCTGTCATACTCGGCTGATTATATTTCGATCTGTATGACATAATGAACCGAACAACAGAGGAACTGATTATAACTCCACACTGTTATGCTTCATACTAGACATGTAGCACGCAAACAATTTTCACTTTTTACCTTTAAACTTTGATGGACTCTGAGTGCCTTTACAGTACATGCACAGAATAAGTGGATAACTAACAAAAAAAGCTTATTATAGAAATCTGTTTTTATGCGTTTACATGCAAATCTGTAAGCTGACAATGCAAAAATCTGCGTTTAAATTGAATTTGGAAATTTGTCAGGTTTCTCGTCGCCACCTATCATCAGTGTTTGGCAAGTTACTGAAAATTAGTAATTAGTTACTTTTTTGAATTACTCTACCAGTTACTGTATGTCAAAAGTAATTAGTTACAAGGTAAAGTAACTTTTAAGTTACTTTTATGTCTCTGCTTTTAAATGTAAATATGGACAGTACTGAAGAGTCAAACAATAGAGGGCTGTACTGCATTATTTTTGTAAAGTTTCTTATATGGATGGGCTATTTTACACGTAAGACTCTAATATATCACTTACTGTAACTGTGCATTCAGACCGCCACCGGCGAGCGCGTCAAAGTGGCCGGAAGTCATTCATTTTCAATGAGAGCCAGCGGCGCGTCATGTGCGGCGCGTCATGTACGGCGTGAGCGTCGAGGAGAGTTGAAATCAGCTCAACTTTATGGTAATGTGATATGACGCGGTTCGGCGGCAACCAATCGGAAGGCGGAAATGTTCGGCGGCAACCAATCGGAAGGTGGAAACCTCCGCCTGAGAGGAGTTCAGAGAATGCATTCGAGCGTCAGAGCGTCCACTACACATTTTCTTTAGCGTCGTTGGCAGGGCAGCCAGAGCTTTTATTGACGCTCTCGCCGGTGGCGGTCTGAATGCACAGTAAGAGCCTATTTTGCTTTAGAATCAGCCTTTGAATATTTTTGTTAGAAATAATCTTAATATGTAAGCTTAGTTTATTTATGTATATCATTTAGACCATTTAGACAAATATTCTGTATGTTTACATTGAAAATATATCATGTGTTAAAATTGTGTACTGTCTCTTTAAGAATTTGGGGACTGTGAGCTTGCGGTAGTGCGCTCTTTGGAATACAGTGAAGTTGCACAGTTTTCTTTACCGCATCTGCAATATTTAAGGTTTGTATATTTTTTATGTTTGACTTAACTGATAAACAAGATTAAAGGAAGATATTTAATCAGAAAACGGAGTATGTGGATTGTTTTGTTGGACGGACATAGAGTACAGAGTGAGTGTTTTGTCAGATACGGAGCAAGTGAAATCAAAACTTAAACTAAATGCGCACTCACACATACTATGGAGTTTTAACACAGCGCAGGGTGCATATTTTACTGAAAACAACAATCGCGGATCGTTATATATTAACATTTCTCAGATTTATTACTTTTGTGGATTACAAATGCAAGTTGATGTCATACTGGGATTGCTTGGCAAAGATAATTTACAAACACGAGACCGGATGGATTTTGACTTGCGCACAATTTTTAAACAAAGCTATGTTGAAATCTGTCTTAAGCTACACTGTTGTATCTCTTCTCGTGTCTGCAGAACCTCTAAATCAAACATGAGCTTTCATTTTTGCAGTTTCTCTGCCAACTACTTGAGTCAAGTGCAGACATTTATGCGTTACTTTGTGTTTACTTTCACATGTGACATTTATCTTTCACATACAGAGACATGCACACTTGAACAAAACTGGGAGAATGCCAGTTAAGGTGTTTACATGCAACACAAAATCAGGGTAATGGCTTACACCATTTATGGGCTTTTACCGATAAAAGAAAACTATTTTACACATTTACATTATCAGTATATTAGCCTAACTCCTTCCCTGCCAGACATTTTTTTTTAAGTTGCCGCCAGCATTTTTCGTGTGATTTTCACAAAATTTCACAAAATGGCTTCCAGGAAAAAAATTAGTAAAATATATACAAACATACAAATATGAAAGAACAGACCCTCTGCTTTCAAACAAACAATACAGGAATTTTTTTTCATCCTATATCTATATTTTTTCTCTGCTTATAAATTCTTAAATATTGGTATTTTTCTTTAAAAATATTTTTTTAGCAGAAAGCTAAAATAAATGCCGTTTTTGTGAAGGAATTTTGTTAGAGATCAGATTTAGAATGATTATCAAAACATACACAGAGTTTAAAATTAGTAAATAACGTTTTGGCTTCACCATCAAGTGGATAATCACGGTATTACAGATAAACATAAAAATTCATCAGGAACATGTTTTTTATGCATTTTTTTTCTTATTTGATGAGATGTTGTCAATTAACTTGTCAATGGCGGGGAAAGAGTTAAGCATAATCGGCATAAGACTGTGCATGTAAACGCACTCAATGACTTTCAGATCTGTTATTCTCCAATGAAGACAGACCATTTATTGAAACTACACTGCAAATATTACTTATAAAAAACCCAAGTATCCTAATTTTGTAATTGTATTTGTTGCTGTAAATGTTTATATTTGTCTTAAAGGTACAGTGACAAAACACAGCCAACTTACTTCACAGGGTCAGAAAGAGGATGAGAAACCGTATTCTTGCACCTTGGGGAAAAATAAAATAAAACTGCTCCAATAAAATCTGATACAGGCAATATGATGGGATTACTCCGGTCAGTCTTGACTCACATCACATCACTTCAGTCATCAAACCGTTCCTAATCACTCTTCAATCTGAGACACATATTTCCATCTGTGATTTATCATTGACAGACTTCACTGCACATATGTCTTAATTGAGTTGTTTTGTGTTTATTTGTTTGCCAATCTCGTGAAGAAAAAGAGAGAAAGAGAGAGAGGCTATGAAGATGAGTATGTAATCCATCACGCAGCAGATGAATTGCCTGTGGGGCTATTTAATTTATTTTCTCTCCTCTTCTTTGAAAACTGTTGGCTCAGGCTATTCTAACGTATTCATAAATCTTCCAGGATGGGCTTATAGCTCCTGCAAGAGCAGAATGAAAGAGAAAACGAACACAAGAAAAGACACAAGGTAACTTTCTCTCTTTAGTCGACTCTTGGCTTCATCGTAGGGACTGCAAACGGCTCTTGAGAGCCTCGTGTCTGTCCGAGACAAAAAATAGGATGAATTAAGCGTTAAACGGCTCCTTTAAACCGCAACTACTATGAAATTCCCACTTCTTGATTTGATGTTGTTTATTGGTCCCATATGGAGCATCTTGATTCAAATCAATATCCTGAAGTTACTGATGCTACCGGCAGAATTCATGTAGAATAATAAGAAGTAAACAACAATGAATCTCACAAAATCTTCATGTCACACGTCTGCCTATAATCACAATGGAGGAAAATTACATTTCTTTTAAGACCTTTACAATTAGACATGATTTTAAAGACATTGAAGCACCTCAGGGAACATCAGCTACATTCTTACGTTTAGATGAGAGTTTAAATGAAACTGATAATGAATGACATTTATACACTCACCAAAAGGATTATTAGGAACACCTGCTCAATTTCTCATTAATGCAATTATCTAATCAACCAATTACATGGCAGTTGCTTCAATGCATTTATGGGTGTGGTCCTGGTCAAGACAATCTTCTGAACTCCAAACTGAATGTCAGAATGGAAAGAAAGATGATTTAAGCAATTTTGAGCGTGGCATTGTTGTTGGTGCCAGACGGGCCGGTCTGAGTATTTCACAATCTGCTCAGTTACTGGGATTTTCACACACAACTATTTCTAGGGTTTACAAAGAATGGTGTGAAAAGGGAAAAACATCCAGTATGCGGCCGTCCTGTGGGCGAAAATGCCTTGTTGATGCTAGAGGTCAGAGGAGAATGGGCCGACTGATTCAAACTGATAGAAGAGCAACTTTGACTGAAATAACCACTCGTTACAATCGAGGTATGCAGCAAAGCATTTGTAAAGCCACAACACACACAACCTTGAGGTGGATGGGCTACAACAGCAGAAGACTCCCCCGTGTACCACTCATCTCCACTACAAATAGGAAAAAGAGGCTACAATTTGCACGAGCTCTCCAAAATTGGACAATTGAAGACTGGAAAAATGTTGCCTGGTCTGATGAGTCTTGATTTCTGTTGAGACATTCAGATGGTAGAGTCAGAATTGGGTGTAAACAGAATGAAAACATGGATCCATCATGCCTTGTTACCACTGTGCAGGCTGGTGGTGGTGGTGTAATGGTGTGGGGGATGTTTTGACCATGTCCATCCCTTTATGACCACCATGTACTCATCCTCTGTTGGCTCTTCCAGCAGGATAATGTACCATGTCACAAAGCTCGAATCATTTCAAATTTCTTTTCTTGAACATGACAATAAGTTCACTGTACTAAAATGGCCCCCACAGTCACCAGATCTCAACCCAATAGAGCATCTTTGGGATGTGGTGGAACGGGAGCTTCGTGCCCTGGATGTGCATCCCACAAATCTCCATCAACTGCAAGATGCTATCCTATCAATATGGGCCAACATTTTTAAAGAATGCTTTCAGCACCTTGTTGAATCAATGCCACCTAGAATTAAGGCAGTTCTGAAGGCGGAAGGGGGTCAAACACAGTATTAGTATGGTGTTCCTAATAATCCTTTAGGTAAGTGTATATATATATATAACTAGGGTTTAAAAAATGGAAGAACATGACTTAAAGTAATTTACATAGTTTTATTTTCATTTACTTCAAATTTTACTACAGTGTTAGTAATTAAAACATGTATGATTAAAAAAAGAAATAAAGAAAAAGTGTTGACCCTAGCGTTGTCATGGGCCCATATGCTACACCCCCCAACGGCACCCATTTGTGTATATATATATACAGTATATGTAAATATTCTTTCAGCTATGATTTATTGACTGACTTTGCTTAAGAACAAACATGCTGTGAAATGTGTTTAACTGCTGTAGTTTATCTGTTGCTTTTGAAGGGAAGAATATACGATTCACATAATGAATAGACTCAGCATGACTTCAATACAATGATAATTATCATAATGATATTTGCTTTCCCTTCATTCATTTATTTCAAATTATGCAAGAGAAATGAAATACAAACAGATATAGAAACATCCTCATTAACGTTCATATTTTATTTTATTATATATTTGCCTTTCAAAATCCATAATTTGCATTTTTTCGTGTGGTCATTAAAGTTTTGCTCTAGCTAACAAGCAAAAGAAAAAGTTTTATTGATGTCGCTTAAGGCAATGTTAGAGTTCAGGACTTGGGTTCGTGCAATAAGTACAAATCTGAAAACATTTGTGGAACAACAACAAAAATAAAATACTGAAAAATGTCAGCATATCAAACCAATTTAACCACATTGATTTTTCCCTCACACTAAAAATCTTAAAAACTGTTCCTGTGGTCTTAAGTTATAAAGTCATGAAGTTTCTATCCATCAGAAAATGTAATATGCTAAAAACGATACAGCATGCAGGTTTATAACATGCATTAAAAGTGCCGTCCCTATAACTGTGTTAACTAATGCACAGCCCATCTTAATCAAATCTGATTTTACAAATGTGATGGATATCAGACATTAGTTGAAATGCTGTGCCAATCGTGATCTCCATAGCAACAAATAAAAGCCACCATCAGTCAACGTCTCGAACGAATCTAGCACGCTGTGGTTTTAGATCTGGACCGAACAGCAGAGCTCAAAGACCACAGCGGATCTGGACCGGACTGAGATAATCCATCACTAGTCTGCACCTCATGTTCTTTAGGACTGAATTGATCTCTCCGGCCAGTCTTTCTGTCTCTGCCTGCCCTCCGTACATCGGACGCTCTGAATGGACGGCCGATTCCCCAGGCCAAACTTTAATCACTGAGGCATGCTGGGATATCCAACAGAGACTGAGAAGAAATGTGCTGTGAAAACATGTTTGTTTCAGTAAATTTAGGCAACATCACAATATTTGGTGACATGTTTTACAATGCCACACAGTTTATCTGATCATAACTGTCCATTTAATAATATTACTGCTTTGAGTCTACACTACAGTATTTTTTGGCAGATGTTATACAGACCGATGCCAGACTCTTTTGTTAGTAAGGACGATCCTGACAAATGATTTTATTTGGAATTTAATTCTCAAAATAAAAAGAGAAAATAATCACAAAATGTGCCTTTAAATGCAAATGATCTACTGTTTTCAGTTTACAATAAATATGATTCCTGCACTGTTAACCCTCATGTTGCTTTAACCCAAATAAATAAGTACACTTAACTTAAACCCTGAAAAATGTCCTCCATTACGCAAGTTTTTAAGTTTAATGCACGAATTGCATGATTTCTCAACAAGAAATTTTGAGTCGAATCAACTTATTTTAGCTTATTTAAGTCTCTGGATTTGAAAATGTTACCCATCATGCATTGCAGCATGCATAAATTAACTGCTACTGTTATATAAGTGTTGGTTTGCTGTTTGTTTTTCTTCATTTATACTACTGCAGTTGTTTTTTGTTATCATTGTAGCTTCTTATTGTTTTGGTAAAGTGCAATCTTTTCACTTCACAAGATTTGATTACTGTCACCATTATTGAGGTATTTGTGTGAAGTTTACGCCTGTGTTTACTTCTTTTTTTGAGAGGCAAAGATTGCAGAGTGTCTCTTAACACTACAAGTTTTATAAAACTAAGGTAAAATAAGTTTAGTATATTGTTAACTGACCATTTATAGAAAAGAAAATGTTTAGTTAATCAAACAATGATATATTACTGGAACAAGACGTTTTACATTCAGTTAACGAAAAATTTAAATGGCCTGTTCAGCAATTTTAAGTAGATTTAACTTAAAATTACTTGTTTGTTTAACTTTAAAATACTTGTTTGTTTAACAAATGTTTTTAGGGCAGCGAGTTATCCTATGTTTTTTAAGTAGAATCAACTCGTCTGGGCTTACAGTGTGTAAATACAGTCTAAATGTGCTAACAAACACAATAAAAAAGCATTTGGGTAAAATTACACAGTCAGTTAGCGGCTGTGGGCGGGGCTTTGTCAGTGTGACATCACAATACCAAGAGAATTTAAACCACATCTATACAGTCCTTCCTAGAAAAGTTTTTTGTGATTGTTGCGGGCAAAAATTCTTGATCTTGCAGCACATTTTCTTAAAAAGTGCAATGGAATATGCAGGATATTTATGCAATTTTATGCAATGAAATTGCAGGAACTTGCAAAAACTGTGTGAACTTGCAAAACTGTTTGCAGCTTTTGCAGCTTTTCATTGATGTTCATTTCCTAACGTTCCCATGACAACAGAGGACAAGGCTGCGCATGTGTGAAGTACATGCAACATTTTTCAACTTTCTGCTAAGATAGTTGATCGTTTTTTGCTACGAAAATGCGGGATTATGAAATCATGCAAACCCCGCATTTGCAAGTAGAAATGGGCAATTTATGCAGCTTAAGTGCGGTGTATTTAAAAATAAATATGCGGATTTGGCTGATTATGCATTGAATCATGCGATCGCATAATCACATTTTTCTGGAGGGACTGTTTATAATGAGACTGCTTTGGTTTAATGGGGATTAAAAAGGAGGAGTGCATGGATTTTTTTCATTGTATGGTAGTTGTGTTCACACACTACCAACACACATTTATGTCCAAACACTTTGTAAAGTGTATTTTGCATAATATGAGCCCCTAAATAGATTTCCAAAAATAGTTATTACCACATAGTAATGAATGAGTTTCAGTAATAAGCATTGGGCAGGAATACGCACAGATGACATTCACTGTATACTATAACAGTTTATGGGAGTCTTATGTCACGCTTTCTATTGTTTTTCATTTCATAATAACATGACTGTTTGTGAAGTGAATTGTGAAAATGTCACGTCCCTGATGTAAACGCTTCGTCATCTGATTCAGTTACACCAGCAGTGAGTGGCCTGTAACACGTTCTGTTCAACCTTTACACTATAGTGAAACTCACACTGTAGTAATAAAATGAGACGCCGCAAGCATTTTGTGTTGAAGGTCACTGCGTTCTGACTCTGATCCCACGGCACAATTACAATCTAATCTGACAGAGACGCCGGCCAATTTCATCACGCGCTGCCTTCACAGAGGTCCAACATTTACTTCATAACATCAAAGATACAACACAAGAGTCCCATTAGTCCAAATCTGTAATGTCAGCATTATAGCAGTGTTGATTTTATTGCACTGGAAATGTAACGTTGAGCCATTAACACGCTCGGGTGGATTTCCAGAGGCAAAGTCATACGATCAAGTCTCTGTCTGCACAATAACAAGATGGAAAGAAACACATTTCTACAGCACACAACCAAAACCAGCATACAGTCTGAATACATGCGGTGTCAACAATGCTACGTTTACATGCAACCAAATAATCTGTTTGTGATCATATTGATGGCTCAATCGGATTGAAAAGCCTTCATGTAAACACTTTACTTTAATCAATACGATTGAGGTCCATCGAATGCCAATTAAGATCGTATTGAAAGTGGTAGTGAAGTCCGATCTGTGATCCGATCATCAGGAGAAAAGTATGCATGTAAACGCTTGAATCGTAGTATTTTCTCAATCAAAAACAAAAATACATTGTGCACATGTGCAGAAGATTTGTCCTTAAGTTCATGTCTTATATTTACCATTTATTTACATATCACATGATTTTCATCACAGAAACATGCAATAGCAATGCAATGGCAACACATTATGAAGGTAATGGGAACGTTCATGTCTTTCATAACATTACATAAAGAAATAAAAGAGTGTTATGCCTTTCAAAAAGTGTGTTTTCATTCCTATATCTGAAAAGTTTAACTTTGTGCATTTATTCAGAGATAAAGCGTAAATCCCCTGCTTTTTTCAAGTTTAGATTCGGCTACTGTTTTTTTTTTTTTGCGGGTTAAAGATGAAAGGATTTGGTTCATTAGTTATTGGTATTTGGGCTGTGAATAGTCTTTGTGATGCTTTTGAGATAGTTTTGAATGTCTATAGGGATGGTTTTGAATCTGGCAACCCTGGCTGTGTGCTTGCGCAGACGTTTGGTTGGGATTATATAGGATGTACATGTAAACCAACATTTTAATCAGATTACAGTGTTTAGGGTGCATGTAAACTGTACTGTTGTAACCTGCAATCAGATTAAATTCAGTTGGATTGACACAATTTTGTGCATGTAAACATAGCGACTGAGTCAAGGGTGTCCTTGAAACTTATTGACATTCACAGGACTACAAACGTCCAGCTTATCCCCTAAAAGCACTTTCAGCTACTGTAATGCTGAATTATACATTCATCCTTCTCCGGAGAAACGAATCACAAGCTCATTTTCTCAACAATCAGCACCAAATCAGATTTAAAGAGCCCATATTATGCAAATTCCACTTTTACAAGGTTTAGAAATAACTGTGTGTTGGCATTGTGAGAACACAACCACCATACAATGAAAAATCCACCCGCTCCTTTTTTTAAACCATATTAAACCAAAGCAGTTTTTATTAGACATGCTCTTTTGATTTTCTTGTTAATGTGATGTCACACTGATAAAGCCCCGCCCACAGTCTGGTTAATTTTACACAAATGTGTTTGTTAGCACACTGTAGTGCTAATGCAGCTAAATAAACTTTTGTCTCAGACTGTATTAATCAGATCTATTTTAAGTGAAAGGTTTACTGTCTGTTTGTGAGGAAGTTAAGAGCTGTAGCTCATTTGCATTTAAAGGTACAGTGCTTTTTGCTCCCATGCTATAATAAATGATCTGTGGGGTATTTTGAGCTGAAACTTCACACACACACATTCTATGCACAATTGAGACTTATATTATATATTGTAAAAGTTGGCATATTTTTAAAGTTATTTTTAAGAGATTGTTTATGAAGGAACTAACAAAGGCACTGTCACAGAGGCACTGTTTCTCCTCCTGTCCTCCATACAGCCATCAGGTTTATTAACTGCCCCGTCTGACTCCACTTCAGTCAAAAGATTCAAAAGCAATTTTATTAATGGCATCAATCCCTTCAAAGTGACCTTTTCTAATTCTTGAAGAGATACACACACACACACACACACACAGGAGTCACCGGCTAATGAAGGCAGACAGGAGCCGTATTCTCATTCTCAGTTCATGTCAATCACACAAAATCATCACTCGACAGCGACACAGTCCTGTTCACACATGCAAAAGCAGTTTTAAATGCCAGACACTTCTGTGTGGATTTTAGACACAGATCTTGACATGCGGCTGTCCGTCTTAAATTTTGTGTGCCTGTCTGATGGTTGATTCAGACCTCACATATTCACAGAAGATCTGCCAATTCAGCATACTAACATACTACTATTTCTGCACTATGTACACTGTGCATAGTATGCACTTTTCTGTACAAATGCACAAAACACCTGCATGGCCTACTATATTTGTCAAAATGTGCATTGTGCAGTCTTTTCACATACTGTTAATAAAACAGATGGCGGTATTGCGCTGTATTCAGCACGCATTAATAAACGCAGCTGAATTGTTCATCGGCAGAGGACGATAATGTACTGCTTTATGAACAACGACACCGCAATTCTCACAATCGAAAAGTTGAAGGACGAATAGAAGATGCTTAAAAACATATTGCGAATGACCTGAGAAAATGCCTGATAATCATTTTCTCCAGCTGTTTCTCCGCTTTGACTCTGGTGGGAAAAACTGAACTAAAAACAAAAATCTCAGTGCCTTGCAGTTTCATTGTGACCTTCTAGAAGTGTTTAGAGAAGGTAAATTATATTTAAACCTCGACAATACACAGGAACAAAACAAATGCTGTGTGAGAAGTAGACAAGAAAATGTGATGTAAGACTGCAGACTGCATGCAAGAGCTGTCTAACATTGCAAGCTCGCATCTGATTGGCTGTGTGCTGCTTAGGTTCACATCAGTGCACTGGAAAACAGAGTCATCTTAACTTGTGTTGTGAAGTAAAACTAGTCATTGCATTTAACAAGATTTGTCTGGCTAATGGTATCACATCCTTGAAGAAATTGGTTGTGTGACTCAAACAGTGGTTTGTTTAATAAATTATAATCTCAGGTTTTCCTCTGTCTCTGTATGTTACTACTAACCAAGGCCGGGTCTATGGGGGGGGGGGCGGCTAGGGGGCCCCCAGATTTTTGCCCCCCCCCAAAAAAATGTCAAGGCATCCATAAAAAATACACAAATAGCATCCCTTGTTGGCAGACGCTACTTATATAAGCTCCTGTCCACCAATGTCTGGTTATTTTACACAAACCTCAGAGGTCTCTTAAGCAGTATTTAACTCACAGGAAAAGTACTACTATTCTCTACGACGGTAACGACAGTAACTTAAAGAAATGCATATTTAAAATATATATCAGAAAAAAATGCATTTCACCATTACATAAACGTAATAACACACATTAATATGAAAATATTATATTTATAATCAAACTTAACCCAAAATAGCCCATAATCCTCACCTAGCCCCTCACTTCATTATTTATTCAAATACAACAGCCAATGGCAAGCCTCCAGAGCTTTTAATATGTTTGTTTTAGACTATTAGAATATGCAGTTTAGTTGTAGTTTGATATATAGTATATATACATAATATAAGATGGTTATACAGTAAATTCAGAGTATTAAAGCTGTGCATCGTGTGCAGTTTAAAAATCAAAATTTGGTGGTTTTGTCATCATCATCAGCTCATTCAGCTCATGTTTTTGAAAAACTTCACATGCAAAAATATACCGAGCTTTCACTCCACAAGGTAAACGTGTTTTTTATAATGTTACGTTGTATTATAATATCTAATATCAAAGCAATGTGATTTATTTTTGGGCAGTAATTTTAGGGCTTGTGCTTTTGTCTGGTGCTGTTTCTTTTGGCAAACAGGAAACCCTTTTGATGACTTTGAAAAGTGTCCTATAGCCTTTTATTTCCTCTGCGTTTGCTGACATTGATAAGACCCCGAATATGAATTATGTATTTTCTGTTTGATTGAGAAAAATAAAGTAAACCTTCAGATCTGTTTTATATATATTTTACAATGAATGATTCATGACTGCTAGTAACATTAAACCCAACCACTACACTCTTGATTTCAGATGACCTCACACCTAAACAAAACTATATCAGACTTTATGCTTGAAGTTGAACATCTGACTCTGTAAGATGATGAGAGATGTTTGGCCGTCAGCATGTCCTCCCAGAGAAGATCTTCAGGTCCATCAAAACCCATCAAGACCATTTTCTCCAAACTATCTCAAAAACAACAAACCAGCGCTGTGTGACTTTTATCTAGTGGATGATCTACTGTAGATCACAGATGACCACTCACTGCTGCGCCGTGACACGCCTTCATCATGTGCTCGTGATGGGATGCTTTATGCACCGTAATGACATTCGGCATCAAAGAATATTACATAGAGAGAGCTTTCAGGGAGAATATTAAACATGACATGAGCAGATAAAAGATGGAGACAGCACATGCATCTCGCCATGTTGCCTTTCATTACAACCTCAAATGTGTTCGTCATGTGAGTTAACCAAAACACACGAATAACATTGATCCGAACTATTCACCAGAAAGAAATTACATCAAACTTTATATTAAAACCGACTCCTCTAAAGCCGGTGGCATGTAAGAAACTGTGCGAACTCCAACTGGGAATCGGTTTAAAATGAAATTTTGAAGAAAAATGACTCATGACATTTATTAATACCTATTGGCCGATGCTTCTAATGAAACATTACAATACTCATGCTGCTGTATCTACTGAAAATAGAAAAGAAACTCTAAACAGGACATGATGAAATATCAATCCTCAAAGTTACTCTGCATACAACATTTCACAAGACTGTTTTAAACCACAACTGTATAAACCAATAATCAAGCTTTATTATTGTCACCATAGCTGTGAATAACACCTGTTACTATAGCAACAGCCATTAACCTGTTAAACCAACCAATCCATGTGGACGGGCCCGATGTTTTGTTGTAAATGTGTAAAAGAACACAACATTTAACTTATTTATAAATGCACAAGTTCATCTGTCAAATCAGTGAATGTAACACAGCTTATATCTGATTTATCCCACACATCATAAAAATGTGTATTATAACACAGACAAACATCTCACAACATCACAGCTGTTTTTTTCTAAAGTATTTGTCAATACAGCAGATGTGCATCACAAAAACATCTAAAAGATGCATATAACAGAGTAATAAAAACAATGATGTATTTCACGTGTAAATGTGTAAAACTTTCAACACTTTTGTCAACATGTTGTCAGATTTTCAGCGGTGTGGTGTTTAATATGACAGACGCACAGCTGGACTGGTGATAAATTCAGCAGGCGAGTGATAGAAACCTCTTTAGGCTTGCATATCAAGTTCATTATTGTAACATAAACTATTCTGCTCCATTTCAACAATTTTAACTCTAACAGCTTTAACAACATGTTCAGCTTCAGATCATTCCTGTTAGATTTGCTTTACCATAAAAAACATACATGTACACTACACTACAATGAGTTTAAGAATTGAACACATGTATACACCAAATTAAACCAATAGGAATCACAGAGAGCAATCTGCTGAAATGTAATGAAACAAACCCAAAGACTTTATTTTTCTCATGCAAAAACATCATTTGCTACGGAGCCTCTAAGGGGACATGAAGAAAAAATTTAATGAAGTTTAGTTACGTGTGCGCATCTGAAACTATCGCGTTTAGTTTTGCGTGTACACGTGAAACTATCGCGCGCGCACGAAAGTTTAAAAAAAATTCTGCACATGAAGGTTTCGTGTGAGCACATGAAACTAAACTTTAGATTTGTTTTTACTCCAATGTCAACGTAGGGGCTCCGTAATCTGCTATGTTTTTGGGGGGAAATTTGAGTTTTGCAGATTCAGTTGAAGCAGGTGTCGTGTACCTTGCAGGTGAAGTTTACTCTCAGGGCTCTGGAGCAGAACCGAACTGACCGAGTCCAGATTATCATACGTGCTGCAGCCGAGAGGACCGGTCCGGGTCTCTGTCACCTGAACACAAATCACATGAAAATCACCAACATCATCAAAATATCACTACAGTACATGCTCTTCATTTATTAGCACTGTGATCTGAAGAAGACAACACAACTTTGTGTGATTTCACATCTGCCCCTTAAAAACCCATACAAAGACTTTTATTCTTACACACAAGTCAAACACTGATGCTCGTCTTCAAACATCTTCATCACTGATCTCTATATGAAATGAAAACACAGCTAAGCTCTCGGTCTATGTGCATGAAGATTTGCTCATGTTCTCAAGAAGATTACGGCAGATGATGATCAACAGTAATATTCATGTTTACTCTGTAACAAACTTCATTAAAAGCGATTCAATCTCCAATTTAATCTGAACATTAGCACCAACACACACACACAGTAATTACACATCCAGTGAAACGCTTCAGATGTTTTATGTCATCTTAAAGCAGTTTTCTGAATCTCAGCAGACTGTGACCTACATAAACCTCCTGTCTGTAAGAGATACAGAAAACCTGTCAGTGTATAACACAAACTGAAATAAACAAATGATTACAAAGAAAAGAAGTGATTATTGAAGAAATCGTTACTATCCCTGTATGGAGCTCTGTATAAACACCACTCGGCATAAAAAGATATAATGAGGTATTATGAGTAATGTTTTGAGTCCAGATCACGACAAACACACACCCACAAATGATCAACCGGATTAAAAAAAGATTACCAGCGTCTAAATGAAAATCTGAGCGCACATGTCTGACGAGGAGATTTTGGGATTACGCACAAATGTCGAAAATCCAAATGACCCGATGTTCATCCAACACAAACACCACGAACATCTGCTGGGGATGACAGAAACACTGAGCTTTCATTTTACCTGCAACACGTCTGATGTGTTTATCTGTCTGGATGTATTTGTATAGTTTGTGCTGAAATGCTTTCTTCCAACACAGTCGTCAAAGCGAGGGTTGTTTCGTGTTACAGGAGGATTAGACGCTCGTGTATCATTAAAGAACAAACTGTATCTAGAGGAATCATTAAAGCAGAGCATCATGGGAAAGCGACTGTGCCCATTTCTCATTACATCTGTCACCTGTCAGCCTCGTAATGAACTTCTATTTTCAGCCTCTTCAAGTGAAGGGATGTGACCCTCGGCTAACCGAGATCCCACCAAAGTCTTGATTTATTTACTTGGTGAAAAGAAGACACAATGATGTGAATGTGTGGTCTGTTTGTGTCCACATCACTTACTAATAAACTTACAATATTTAAAGGGAGAGTTTACACAAAAATGACATAATTTGCTCTACCTCATGGTGTTTTAAACCTGTAAGAGTTTCTGATATTTGGTTAAATGATGATAACCACACATATGATGGTGCCTATTGACTTTCATAGTAGGAAAATCAAACACTATGGAAGTTAATGAGTAGAAAAAGCTGCAACTAACGATTATTTTCATAAATGATTAATCAAGCGATTATTTTTGCGATTAATCGACTAATCGGATGAAAACATAATTTTTTTTCACTTATTATAGCTAAATCTGGCACTAAATGAGGGTATTCACGTGTAGAAGTGTACTTTTAATTTTAATCAATTGACTTTTAATCAATTTTTATATTTTTTGATTATAGCAGCCCTTGGGTACCATCAACTGTGTGCTTATCATCATTTATCAAAATGTCCATCTTTCTGTCTATCTGTCCACCCGTCGTTCTGTGTGTGTTTGTCTGACAGCACCTGTTCTGAGATCAGTCCTCTCACTGGCAGCTGCGACAGGATCTCGGCCAGCCGGAAGATTTTAAATAGGCATCTTTGATTCGCCCGCTGCATCATCATAAATTTGCATATGAAATTTAAGAGCAAATCAGCTGAAAGCTATTCAGATGGTAAAAAGTGACCTTGAGGTGCAATAACACACGCCTTCCTCTCATATAATCAATCTGTGTTTCATCACCCAATCATAAAAGTGCTTTTCTTATTAAAATGTTCAGGCGAGGTCTTAGTTTAATTCTTAAATGATACCTGACAGGAATAAAACATTTGACAGCATGAATTCATCTCCTTGTCCTCCAGAGGAAACCATGATCAGTGTATCATGATGTTATTGTCTATCTGTCATTCAGGTCTAGCCCAAAAAATGCTGTTTTGTCAAATGTTTAGTGACTTTAAGAAAGATTTAGTATGATACGGTAAGAGAAACGTTACACCTCTTTATGTATGTGAATATTATTGCTATGAGGTCTCTGATTTTATTACAGGACATCAAAGCATACAAACAGACCAACCCACAAAATCTGCAATAAACGTCTGAGATGTGTTTGTCTGTGATCTCTGTCTCCTCACATCTAACAATGTCTGGATGTTTCACTTCACTCCTTTAGCAGTCTACTGACGATCTTTAATAACTTCTGTTTCTGTCCATAAATCCTTCAGATCTACAGAAACAACAAATCTCAATCCTGTTTCAGACCGCAAATACAATATATGCATTAAAACTAGACATCAGACCAAACGCTGCTCTGTCTCATCAGGTTTTCAAACAAAACATCCTCTAAACATCTAAGATGACTTGACGAATATTCTCTTATATTTAGCCTTATGTCATCTCAGGTGATCAAAACAAACACACATCAGTGCTATAAGTTAAAATCATGTTAAATGATTGATTTATTCATGTGTGATGGGAAGAGATGAGAGAATGCTTGTTGTGGAGTGAACCTGAAGTTAAACCAAAATGAGTAAGATTGCTAAATTTGACCCATTACATTCGGTTTAACATCAATAATGTTTCATTTGGTTAACTTGTGCCTTGTGATCTGATTGACGTTGACATCAAGTTTAAGATTTGAGAGTTCCTTTTCGAGGGAACTCAAGCTGCGCCACCATAGTAATGTTATGGGAACGCCTCCAGGCTTGAGTATGTCAACATCAACCAATGGTGTTACGCGGGAGCCAGAAAGTATAAAAGGCGACCTGAAAACGCCCTCGCTAGCTGAAATGTTCGTAACAGGGACGCAGGAAGTATGGCGGGTAGACGCAGCGTCTCGTTCCCTACTCAGGGCACAAGGGTAACGTACGTAACCCGAGACGTTATGATGAAGGGAAAATATTTTTAGCAAATAATTCTTTATAAATTATTCCCATTGCATTCTGCAGATAAAGACAAAATCAAATAAGTTTAAAAAACATGTGGGTGGGAAAATGTTGAACTCTCATATGCATCAGTATGACTCTCTGTGATGAAAGTGTGCTGAGAGCTGTGTTCAAACTACTGAAGACGCTGATAAATAAAGCAGATCCAGACCTGAAAGGCCATTTTCAAAACCTCTCACTGTTCATTTGTCTGCTTCAAGCTCTCAAATACATATAGTCAAGTCTCTAAGGGCAGAAGACAGACGTCATCCATTTCAACCCTACTGAGACTGATACATGGACTGATGTACTCGCAGTATTGTGTGTGTGTGTGTGTGTGTGTGCGTGTGTGTGTGTGTGTGTGTGTGTGTGTGTGTGTGTGTGTGTGTGTGTGTGAAAGAGAGAGAGAGAGAGAGAATACAGGTTTGGTTATATTTGTGAGAGCCACATTTTTTAAATGTAAAGTATCGTAATTAAAATCAAAACAGGCATATTCTTCTTCATGCATAATTTCTTATTTGGTTCTTTAGATTTTATATAAACGTGACAGACGTGTTCTCATGAGATTCTCCTAAGGTCTATAGTGTGACATCATCTGTTTAATCAAATGAAGGCAAAGGCTTATTGGCGCATATTAATGAGAACAGTCTATGTGGGACATCATATGAAACACTAATACGCTTTTACACACACACACACACACACACACACACACACACACACACACACACACACACACACACACACACTTCCCTGTGCCAATAAAGATTTATATAATATATCCAAACCAGTTCCCATTATTAATGGGGTCTGTGTGCGTGTGTGCGGTGTGTGTGCGCGCATGTGTGTGTGTGTGTTTGTGTGTGTGTGTGTGTGTGTGTGTTTATGAAGCTGCACTGCTTTTAAACTGAATCAATATTTTAAGTGCATGTCTGTGTTTCTTTCTCTGTGTGTTATGTGTGTGTATAAAGTGTGTGTTTGTGGGTTCAAGTCCGCCTCTTCCTGAATGCAGGGATGTTTTTGTCCGTGTGACTTTCTTTCTTTTGTTATATGAAGGTCACTTTAAAGGTTACTTTTAACTTAAAGCTCCCTTCATCATTTATTTGTTCTGAAAGACTTTGTTTAATCTACAATCTTAAAAAACTGAAATCTATCTTTAAGAAATTAATGATATGATTATTTCACTTATGTTTTAGAATGCATCAAAACAAATAATTTTACCACCAATATTTGTGTCATGTTTTACCTTAAAGTTACTGTACAGAGAGCCAAAAAAAAGTTTTATTCCCAAAATGTTTAAAATGTCTTTATGAGTCATGCATTAGTCCTTTAGGGAAATCATATTTCAGCAGTTATGAAATGCTAAGATTGTGAATAGCATTTTAATAAAGAAACTGAGCTGAGAAAACATTCAGAAAATCCCTAAACATTCACCAGGAACAATCTTATAATCTCAATCGTATTTATGAATGATTTTTACATTTGAAGACACAGCCAAACATCCAAACTCAAGGTTTTGTCATCTTCAGATGAATAATTACTGTAATCCACTCACATGCTTCAATCTTTATGATTTGTGAAATAAATGCATCGTTGAAATGTATCTACTTTAGTGCCATAATGTGTGTTTATTTTAACAAACCTTCCTAAGAGGACATTTGGTGTATTCATAAACTAAATATCCCACATTTTTGGGATTCATGTGTAATACAGTTTCTATCAAAAACAAGAAGTGGGTATGTTCTCATTTAGCTCTTAAGTGTATTTGTATTTCTCTGTATGTGCATTCTTTAAACATTATCTGCAAACACAAATACTCAGTAATACAACATAAACCCATCACAATAATGCAGAACAAAACATACAGGCTTGTGTTTGTGAGGTCAGTCGTGTGTACGTCTGTATTTAAAGGTGCTGTGTTTGCTCCTGCGTTCAGTCTGACTCAGCAGCTCTTGTCAATTCAGTTTAATTTTATCACGCTTGACTTCCTGCTACCTTGAGCCCCGAATGCCAGAAAGCCTTCAGTCACACATCAACTCCTGCTCGAAAAAGCTTAGCAGACAGATGGACGGTGGGAGGATAATGGAGGAGGTTTCTGTCCGTCCGTCCGTCCGTCTGTCTTACCTTGATAGCGTTGCTGGAGATCTGGATCTCGTGTAGTTTGCGCATGGTGCCGTCACGGTCGATGAAATACGAGGAGGCGAGTTGGTGCAGAGCCTCGACACCTTGGGTAGCGTTGACCATCTTCCGGTCCAGCTTGTTCTTGGCCATGTACATGGTGAGCGCTTCCTCGCCTATAGACACACACAGCAATATGGTCAATGAACACAAGACCTAAAATATCACACTCTCGCTCATTTATTCACAAATGATATTCAGTTGTTGTTTATTCACACTCATGTTTTTCTAAAGCCGTGTGACTTTCTTTCTTCTGTGACCCAAATACTGCAGAATATATTATGTCTTTTGAAGTCATTTAAAAGGTTGGAATGAAGATGTTTTTTTTTTATACAGTACACAAGCTCTCAAATGTGCTTCGTGCATATGTCCAGTGTAAAGTCGTGGCAGATCTAATGTCATTTTTTGTAAATGTTATTGGTTATTGAGTGATCATCACTGATGTCAGTGGACCTCATTTATAAAGGGTGCGTACGCACAGATTTGATTGTAAGTTCATATTTATAAAAAATGTTTTTGACGAGAAAAAGTGCTTAGCGCCACGTCAGGGTTTGAGCAGCCATACGCACTTTTGCTTGCAAAAGCCCACGACGCAAGTAGGCATTTTTGACAATACTGAATAATACTGTCTCTTTAAGACCAAATAAGCAGAGACTTTCTGACTGTAATCTATACATACACTTAAGACATAAACAAATGTTTTATTAGAAAAAGAATAATGTGGAGATAATTTTGTTCATATGAGCCCTGTCAATAACAGAAAGATTTTGTTCGCTAGTTTTTTTTAAAACACGTCTCTCGTGTGTGCACTATTGAGTGCACTTAACTCATTCACCGCCATTGACGAGTTATCTCGTCATTTATGAGTTCATATTTAACTAATAAATATGCCTTTCTGGACGAATTGATCAAAAACGGAAGTTAAAAAATTTTTATGATTTATTTTAACTGCCTTTATGTTTGATAGTCATTCTAAGTCTGATCTCTAACATAAATTCCTTTAAAAAAACGCAATTTTTTAAGCTTTTTGCTCAAAATGTTGTATTTTTGAAGAGAAATATCCATATTTCAGTGGTTAAATTAAGTAGAAAAAGTAAATATATAATGAAACGTTTTTTTCCCCATTTTGTTTGTTTGTTTGTTTGTTTAATGTTTGTTTGAAAGCGGTGGGTGTTTTCTTTAATTTGATATAATTTGTATGTTTATATATTTATACAAAATAATTTTTCCTGCAAGGAATTTTGTGAAAATTTTGTTAAAATCACAAAAATGCAGGTGGGCAACTTTTCTCAAAAAGGCCGGCGGTGAATGAGTTAAACACGCACGCAAACAGAGACCGAGGGCGAATCCCAAACAGCGCACCATAAACAATCGCTTTATTCATTAAATAAATACATCCACAAAGCAGACATGTTGCTTCAGACAAGCACGTTCAGGTCGCGGTTTCTGTTTGCGTCATCACCGAATATCACAAGGGGAGCCAATTTCAATGAGCTATTTTTTCACATGCTTGCAGAGAATGGTTTACCAAAACTAAGTTAGTGGGTTGATCTTTATCACATTTTCTAGGTTGACATAAGCACTGGGGACCCAATTATAGCACTTAAACATCTAAAAAGTCATATGTCCCCTTTAAGTGAACTTAAATTTAAAAGTTTTCGGGAGACCCATAACTTAATTAAATTGAGGGAATGAGTTTAATCAATCAAATGAGTTTAGTCAACTTATTAGGATTTTCAGTCTATTTGACTTCAGGGAGAATTAATGGAGAATTTGTGTTGACATTTTATTATTCAGTTAAAAATCTCTTTTTGGAAGAAACGAAAGTCATGAAATCACATTAAGGGGTAAATTATGTGAGAAGTTTAATTTCAGGGGTGAATTGTTCCATACTGAGATATCACAACAATCCTCTATTTCAACGCTTTCTGTCATATCTTATGAAGTGGCTGGGTTGAAGTTGCCAAAACCCATGCGGGCATCATCTTGAGAGTTGTGGTTTCTGCAGTCAGTATGTCACTTATGAACCATGTTTCTGTGTGTCATAACACTGACAGTGGATCTGTATTTGTGACTCACTTCATACGCTGTCATAGGGAAAAATTCTGCTTACAGTGTCAAACTGACATGACCCGAGTTTCTCCGCTACACTCGATGGTAAAGATTATTTTGAGTGGGCAATGCAGCTACGATTGATTTTTGCAAAGCACCAATGACCTTCTCCTAAATAACTCATTGAGTATGAACACCAGAGGAATAGATCTGCCCAAACCGATCCAGACAAACAGAGAGACTCTCTCTACAACATTCACTAACTCAATATTCTCAATCCATCTCAACACTGAACCTCTGCTACACAACACACAAGACACAAATCATCTTCATCTGACAAAGAGTTCAGACTGGAATACAAAATGCAAAACACAGACATTTTATTTTTAACATTACACATGGATGCCACTTATAAAAGTAAACCCAAAGAGATCATATGGCATGTATGAGGGCATCTGATCTCCTGCTACATCCACATACATGTTAATGTTAACTCTTCATTAACCTGTTAACATCAAACCGCTTCATCCTCATCACCTTCACATTGACTCACGTCTGTACGGTTCAACCTCAACACAGTGAGTAAGAGATACAAGGTCATAAAAAAGGCCTCTGTGTTACCCCAATAAATCAGATTTCCTTATTAATCAAATGAAAACAATGAACCTTGAGTTGACCTTGAGAGTCACACAGAGTAATAATTACAAACACTCAGTAAATCAGCTTCTGTTATCAGACACATTCAGATATAATCAGACACATTCACATACATTAACTTTCACTGCGTTCTCTCTCTCTCTCTCTCTGTATGTGATTTATTGTGCTACTCTCGCCTGGAACAGCCATATTGCTTCTATTGATTTTTTATTCAGTTTTATAGTCGTATCATGCAGGTGACAGAGGGCCGGTGTTTTTTTCATTCTGAAATGTAATGAAATTCTAGTCACCAGCTCATTTTCCTTTGGTTTGTAATAAATAATGACCAATAAATGGTAAAATGATCATAACAGCCAACACTGCGGCCACTGACCCACACTGCACAATGAAGCAAGAATTACATTAAGACCACTAAAGGGCAACTATTATGCAAAATCCACTTTTACAAGGTGTTTGTGTTCAATGAAAAAAATCCTCCCACTCCTTTTTCAATCACCATTAAACCAGAACAGTCTCATTAGACATGCTGTTTTGATTCTCTTATCAATGTGATGTCACACTCATAAAGCCCCACCCACAGCCACTGACTGAAAGTCCTGCTTTAGCATAGTTTCCGCCCTCGGCAAGTTGTACACTGTCCGCCAAATCTCAATGGTGAGAAATTATTGTCTCAGACTGTATTAATCAGATCTATTTGAACTAAAGCACTTACTGTCTGTTTGGAATAAATTAAGGAGCTGAAGCTTATTTGAATTTAAATGTACAAATATGAAAACAGCGCATTTTTGCTTCCACCCAAATAGGAGAATTTTAGATGCTATAATAAATGATCTGTGGGATAGTTTGAGAAGCTTTTTGAAACTTCAAAATGTCTGTCTGTCTGTCAGTCTTTCAGCTGCTCAGTCTGTCTGTCTGTCAGTCGGCCTGTTTGATTGTTTGTCAGTCTGTCAGTTGGTTGGTCGGTCAGTCAGTCTGTATGTCTGTATTTCTGTCTGTCTGTCTGTCTGTCTGTTTGTCTGTCTGACAGTCGTTTGGTCGGTCTGTCTGTCTCTCTTTCTGTCTGTCTGTTTGTCCCTCTGTCAGTCGTTTGGTCGGTCTGTCTGTCCCTCTTTCTGCCTGTCTGTCTGTTTGTCAGCATGTCAGTCCTTTGGTTGGTCGGTCTGTCTGTCAGGTGGTCTGTTTGTTTGTCAGTCTGTCAGTCTGTCTGTCAGTCTGTCTGTTTGTCAGTCGGTTGGTCGGTCTGTCTGTCTGCCTTTCTGTTTGTCAGTCGGTCAGTCGGTCTGTCTGTCAGTCTGTCTGTCTGTCTTTCAGGTGGTCTGTCTGTTTGTCAGTCTGTCAGTCGGTTGGTCGGTCTGTCTGTCTGCCTTTCTGTTTGTCAGTCCGTCTGTCAGTCTGTCTGTTTGTCGGTCTGTCAGTCAGTCGGTCTGTCTGTCTGCCTGTCTGTCAGGCGGTCTGTTTGTTTGTCAGTCTGTCAGTTTGTTGGTCGGTCTGTCTGTCAGGCGGTCTGTTTGTTTGTCAGTCTGTCTGTCAGGCGGTCTGTCTGTTTGTTTGTCGGTCGGTCTTTTTGTCTGTCTGTCTGTCAGTCACTCAGTCTGTCTGTCTGTCTGTCAGGTGGTCTGTTTGTTTGTCAGGCTGTCAGTTTGTTGGTCGGTCTGTTTGTCAGTCGGTCTTTTTGTCTGTCTGTTTGTCAGTCTGTCTGTATGTCTGTTTGTCAGTCTGTCAGTCGGTTGGTCGGTCTGTCTGTCTGCCTTTCTGATTGTCAGTCCTCTGTCTCTTTTTATCTGTTGGTCTTTCTGTCTATGTCTGTCTGTCTCTCTGTCTTTCTTTCGGTCTGTCTGTCAATCGGTCAGTCTGTCTGTCTTGCATTCTGTCTCTGTCTATCTGTCTGTCTGTCACTGTCTGTCTGTCTCTTTGTCCATTGGTTTGTTTGTGTCTGTCTGTCTTTCTGTTGGTCTGTCAGTCAGTCTGTCTGTCTTGCATTCTGTCTCTGTCTATCTGTCTGTCTGTTTGTCTGTGTCTGTCTGTTTGTCTTTCTGTTGGTCTGTCAGTCAATCTCTTTGTCAGTCTGATGGTGGGTCTGTCTGTCTTTAAATCAGTATGTATGTCTGTCTGTCTGTTAGTCGGTCAGTCAGTCTGTCTGTCTCTGTCCGTCTGTCTGTCTATGTCTGTCTGTCTCTTTTTGTCTGTTGGTCTGTCTGTGTCTGTATGTCTCAGTTTGTCTGTTGGTCTGTCTGTGTCGGTCTGTCTGTCTGTCTCTGTGTCTGTCTATGTCTGTCTGTCTATCTGTCTGTCTGTCTGTCTGTCTGTCTGTCTGTGAGAATGACAGAAAGGAAGTGAAGCATAACATTTTTAAAAAAATAAGTTCTGTCATGAGGTGCTCTGTGTTTGGCTTTACTGTCTTCCTACATGTCAGCATCATATTTCTCATTCCTATCAGATATCTGTATGCCATAATTAGCATTAGGTTCAACCACTAAAGCCAGATATGATATAATATTACAATCCCTGAATGCACAGCTCTACATGAACGCCACTGACAGCAAATCAAAGCTGACAGATGGGAAATGATAGGAAACTGACCCGGTAAAGGACAACAAGGGCGTCAGGCTTTGTTCACTTCAGCATAAACATGCACAATATGGTGATGAATTGGTTTTACAGACAGATCCTATTAAGAGATCTTACATTCAATGAAACACTCTGGAAATAAACAGCAGGTCTGTTGTCATAGGGTCACAGAGAAAAACAACCCAAAATACACACAGACATATCATCACAATGATGTTATTGTCCTTTACATGCAATATATTTTGCTATTGAGACGACAGATTGTGTAGCCAATTGAAATCTACAGTATTTTGGATCAAATTAACAATTTGTTAAAATCTGTCAGAATAAACCAATGCCAACATGAACAGATTGTATGGCATGACCTTATCCCAACACCATTACAGTGGACATATGCACTTTATAATACAGTACATTTTGAATTATTTTAACACAATGAATAATGTTGGTACTGTGTTTGTCATTGGCTGATATAAAAAGGAAAATCAGTACTAGAACTCATCCATACACGAAAAATAAATCACTTTATAGTTATCACATAAGCTGACACTCACCTCCTAGCGTGGCCGAGATCAGAATGTGTGTGCCGTATTTTTTGATGATGGTGTCGATAAACTGCTGCGTGGACGGCCGACGGCCCAACATCCTGATGCTGCGCTGGAACTCCGGCATGAGAGGCAGAGGATTCCGGATCAGATCCCGCCTCTCGATGGCTGTATTCCTCACCTTCCAGCGGGCAAATTCCCTACAGGACAGAAACAAGACACTGTGAGGATCACGTCAACTCAAATATGGGCTCTTTATAGTACAAAATCCTTTTTATGCAAAAAATAGTTTTCAAACATATCATTTAGTAAAACCATGGTTAATATTTCGTAAAGGATAATATAATTTACCAGCAAATAAGATGCTAAATAAACATCATAATGACATGAGGAGGTAACCCTAGCAACAGTCAGCTATTTAAGTACTTTTGTTCAAAATCATTATCAGACATAACATTGAGAAGACATGAACACATATACATTATATATCACAATCACAGTCGTTCTTTAAAAGCTGTAATCTTAAACAATAAAACTCAGTCAGGCACTTCTGACAAATCAGCAATCCTGAAACCACAAGAACTGTCAATCATGCAATAACACATCTCTATTCTGCATGCGCCGTGCAGTAAAATCACAGGGAGAAAAAACTACGAGCATTTACTTACCCGTCTTGCCAGAAAAACAAGAACAAGCCCTTAATAAACCAAAATAAATCTGAATGCTTTACAATAAAAAAATAGATCAAAATACTGTAACGCTCACCTCCCACTTTATTAACTCCAAAAACATAATCGCTTTATGAGTGCACAAAAACAGTAAAGCCTCCCTAAGAAACCTGTGTACATGGCAAGACAACCTCACAAACATCAACAACACACAGACGGTTGTTTATTACAATCACAGAACAATGCTGTAATATTACTTTGGTCAAATCAGTCAAAACACACGAGAAAGTGAAGAGTTGCAATGGTTTCCTCTGTGCCAATTATCTTGAGTCTTGCTCCGTTCACACAGGGAACGATCATTTAGGGGATTTATTCCCACATTTAAATGCGTCTGTCACTCCTGAAACCTCGCAGGCCTATCAGGATTCTCATAATAACGCACCATGAGCATTAGATGATGATGAGGAATGATTTGCTATTGGACAGATTTTGGGTCTCACTTAGCATCTCATTTGGCAATGAAACACACACATTACAACCCTGTAATGAAGCGAAAATGGCAAAGATTTGGCAACGAGACACAAAACGCATGATTTTGCTAAAAAAAGTAACTTCCAAATGAATGAATGAAGTGTTGACGCTAGTTTAACATCATCAGATTTCACTGCGTTCTGAATCGAGTACTGAAGAGTGAATTTGTGCATTCAGCAGCTGTGTGAAAAATGGAGTGGATGACCTGAAGGGAAAACTGTCAGAGTTCTGCGGGGAGATCTCTCATAGACGGACATTCACATTACACCTCGTTCTCTGTGACAGATACAGAAGTGATGGATCATTATACAGTAAATATAACCTGCTGCTGTAAATGGTTAAATATAGTGAGTCAACTGTAATGACTCCATCAGTATGAGAAGTCAAAGTTTTCAGAATCCTCTGGGTTGTTTCTCTGACATCCAGAGGAAACCTGATATTATCTGATACTCTCTTTATATTGTACAATGTCTACTTTTAAAAATTGAGAGAAACAAGTATTGGCTTTATTTAATAAACATCACAGCTCTTCAGATAATCTGCTGTCGACTTCTGTTTGAAGAACAATCTTGACATTACCTCATAGTCCATCTGGCAGAGTTCTGAAAATATGCTCATGCCATTAACATTCAATTACACTTTTAGGAGTTTATCCTAAATGACTTGCAGTACATTCAATGATATACGTTTAATCAGTATAGGGTTTGAACCCATTACCTTTGTCCTGCTAACACAATGCCTTACCAATTGAGCTACAGGAACAATATGAGGAAATGTCCATGTCAAATCTATAAAAAGCAATAACAAGAGCCAAAAAAAGCAGCTGCCATTAAACTCAAGCAATGCATCTGCACTATAAGCAGAACTATGCAGCAAATATCTAATTTCATAACTCACAAACTCATCCTTTACAGTATATTATATATGAATGGATTGTTGTTTTATTTCCTATAGATTCACCTGTGCACAGTTGCATTAAATTAGTTTGTTATGGTAAGAGCTGAATTATATTGTACTGGATTACTCGTTTCTAAACATAAGACAAGAAACCTCTGAGTTAACTGAGATCACCAAACTGCTTAATAACCTGAACTTGTAAGTATATTGATCTGCCTTTCCTACATGTGTACATAAAGTCAATGAACACAGTTACATGGCCTTATCTGCTAATGTTCCCTCATGGACACATCACATATTAATTGGTATTTATTGTTTGTAGTTTAGTTTACTTAAGCACAAACCAGGGAATTACTCTTGCCTACCTTTTTAAAAATATGCACTCTTAAAAATGCTGTTTTTTTTTCAACCCAGCGTTGGGTCAAAACCATTGGTGGACGGTGACTTTTTATTCGAGGGCGCACAATGCGAAGCTCATCACAAGATTTAACCCGTCATGTGTGTGGATCGACAAATGTTTTAGCAAATTTTGTTAGAGATCAGATTCAGAACGATTATCAAAACATACGCAGAGTTTAAAATTAATAAATAACGTTTTGGCTTCAGTTTATTTTTTTATAAATTGGGTTAGTGGATAATCACGGTATTGCAGATTAACATAAAAATTAATCAGGAAAACGTTTTTATCCAAATGTTAAAAAAAGTTGCCAGCCAGCCCCAGCATTTTTCATGATTTTCACAAAAGTTTAATGCCTTCCAGATAATGTTCTTCTTTAAATATATAAACATGCAATATATCAAAATGAAAGAACAGACCCTCTGCTTTCCAAAAAAAAAAAAAAAAAAACTTTCATCCTACCTTCATTACTTCTCTTTTTATCACCTCTCAAATACGGGTATGTTCCTTCAAAAACACCAAATTTTGAGCAAAAAGCTGAGATAATTCCTTTTGTGCAAAGGACTTTTGTTAGAGATCAGATGCAGAGCGGTCTTTAAAACATAAACAGAGTTCTTTCTCTTTCACGTTAGGTGTTACTTCCGGGTTGTAAAAATTGCAGAAATGGCCCACCTGGTGGATAATAGTGGTATTGCGGAAGGCCGGAAATTCTCGTCATTGGCAGGGAAGCATTTTCTCATGGCGGGGAAAGAGTTAGTTGATGAGATAACTCGTAAATGGTGGGGAAAGAGTTAATCTCATGTGTAATCAGAGTTTAGTTTTAAGTTAGTGTCTTGCAAGTATTTTGTGAGCGTCTCTATTATCACAAACCCTTTCAACGACGAGCAACACACGACACTCTCAACACACATTTTGAATTTACACCTCTCTGAAGAGAAGTCACTGGCCTGGTCAAAATGCTGGGTTGTAAGTTAACCCATGCTGGGTAGTTTTTACCCATAAAATCATTTTCTGGGTAAATTTCAACCCAGCTGCTGGGCTCGTCCCTTTTTGACTCAACGCTTGAAAATAACCCAGCATTTTTAGAGTGTACTGAACTTTAATGATCTCTATAATTTGTAAGATACTTTTATAAACAAATGTTATTCCACATAATATTTGAATGTTGCATTCAATTGGACGTTACAGTACCTTCAGTTGTGTATTGTTTTCATGTATTTCAGGTTATTTTTACTTTGTAAGTGACACATCATCTGTATAACATGGAAACAAGTTAAGCATAAACACTATGAGATTTTCACCATTATAATCAGTGTTAATGTTCACACTACAGTAGATCAGAGAGAGAGAGATCTCAATCACGCTGTGAAAACAATTCAGATAAGAATATCCATATGGATTTGCATTGCTAATTATAAAAAAATACATTTTTGTGAAACGTTAAAATGACTCCTGAGAGTTGATGAGAGTAGTAATAAAAGAGGCTGGTAGGTTGCCATTGGGAATCTATGGAAATTTTAAGTCTACAGTTATTCCTCATCATCTGAAAATTTCCACCAAAAGCAGTTGTGCTCTACAATTGCTGGTGGTTTCGGGGGCATCGGGTTCAGCATTGTAATAAAAATATCACCAGGCAGCCGAGAGCTCCGGGCAAAGTCGTACAATTAAGTCTACCTACGTGAAGCGGACCCACGCTGGGCCGCGGGTGCCAGAACAATACCGGATTGACATCCTTTGATTCAAACACATCATCAGCTGGTTTGTCTTGGGAATAAGAGCATAAGTAGACCTCCGGAAAACACCACGATAATTCACTTATGCAGCCGATGGTTTCGGGGCTCCTCCCCTCCTCGCCTGCACAAAAGTCGAATCTTGAAGCGCGGTGCCTTTGGAAATCACTCTAAGAGCCCATAATTACTGCTCTTCGAGGAACGGGAACAAATATATGCAAATTGCATTGTGTCTACTTGTGCATCAACAAATCTCAAGGTAAAGTAGGGCAGATAATGAGGCATATTAAAACTCCACATGAAATCACTCAGGAGGAGGAAAAGCGCACACATGCTCCCATCTCGGAGCAGACGAGACCAAAATGAGATGAGGAAATGAAAGAAGAGGATACGGAGTCAGAATTGAAGAATGTGGAGGAGAAGAGAGCGAGAGACTGGAATACAGATGATGTCCACACCTGTGACCACCAAAAAACAGCTCCAGATCTACATTCCGATTGGATGAGAGGTGTCAAGCTGCACATCTGTGACTACACAATCTATATTAATGTGCTTATTAAAAAAACAGCCTTCAGTTAATGAGCTACACTTCATGATGGGATTATTAATCATAAATACACTTTTCATTATACATTGGTCCCTACTGAAAACGACAGTTCTAGCTGGTTTTACAGGGGTTTTGGACACTTTTTAGCTGGTCTTAAGCAAGGCTTTGAACCGGTTTATGGAACAAAAACCAGAAACTTTTGATGTTTTGCAAGGGACAGAAACGAAACCAGAAACTTTCAAAAAATGTATGTTCCGGAACAGAATTGTTTAATTAAAATAATGGTAACCGGTAATAACGTTAATTTTTCATTCTTTGACAAGATTTCTGACTCGGTGCAAGCAATATGACTTGGTGACTCGCATGCAATTTGCTCATATTAATACGCAAATTTAAAGTGAAATGAGTGAAATTTGATCATTTGCACGTGTTTCAAAGGCTTGCAAATGTTAACATTTAAGTGATTTTAAACAATTTAACCGCAAAAAGGCGTTAAAGTGAGCAATTTTCTGTACGCATAGATGTGTCCGGTCCAACTCCAATCAAACGTGATTATCTCTATACCCTTCAAAGATCAGAACTCTTGATGTATAAACTTGAGAGAGAGTTGCGATACTGTGTCTCATACTGTAATACATTAAAATACATTTGGCGAATAAAGCACTCAAAAACAACATAATTTTCACTTGTTATGAGCAACTGTTTATGCTGCATCTTCTTCCCGAAGCGCCGTTTGGAATTCGTCCTCCGCCTGTGTGTGTGCGCCTGTTTAAGTGCACTCAAAAGTGCATACATGGAGAGACGCGTTTCAAATAGCAAGCGAACAATCTTTCTGTTCTTGACAGCACATGATCTCGAAATACCCCAGTATTATTTTTCTAATAAAAACATTTGTTGAAGTTGTTTGCCAATAAACGACATGGCAGAAATTGTCCTTGTCTTAATTCATGTATAATGCTGAAACAAATGTCAGAATTACAGTCATGCCGCTTACATAATGTAACCTTTTTTAATGTTTGATGACAAGATAGAGACTTATGAAAAAATATGTAGACAAATAATTGAAGTTTAATGTCCTAATTATCAGCATACTTATTTGTATGTCCAACAGCTGACATGGAACGTTATTAACCGGTTAGGGAATTAAATTTTTTTTCTAACTGGTTCAGGAAAGTCAATTTTAGGGTTGAATCGAAAACCAGAAACGTTAAAATACTGTTTCTGTTTGGAATGAACCAATTGGGGAAAAATTCTGGTTCAAAGCCCTGGTCTTAAGCTCAGGATACACTGCAGGGTTTGTGCACTCATATAAGATCTGTTATCACACTGTGCGACAAGGAGTGTTAAAACTTGGGTACGACAAGTATGTACATGATGATGACACCTATTGAACCATAGGCTGTGACGGCTGCGACACACGTCATCAGCATGCGATAGTGGTAAACAAATAACCGCTACGCAGGTCGTGGCGGCAAACACACTGTGTGTCGATCTGGGACAGCCAAAAATCATGCAGCGTTATCAGACACTAAATATCCTGTGATATTTTATGGGTGGGGGTTATAAATATTGGACATCCAGAAGCACTTTATATTTATTGGCTCTGTTGACTGGCAATATAAAACTATTCTGTTATCTTTCCTCTCTTTCACTTCAGATACAACACCATCAGTGATATACACTATACATGTGGGAAAAAAGCTCTGCATCATTCTCGTCCACTCCTCAAATCACGATTGTGATCCAGTGATATCTTTGTGAACGGCTCGGCAGCCTCTTAAATTGACCTATTACTTAACTTCAATTCTCCTGGAGCCGATCAGCGCTGCTCAATCTCCCGCCGTACGGCTCTACTGCTGAGACCGACAGGGTCAAAACTCTCTCTCTCTCTCTCACATAACGTTCACATCTCAGGCCTCAAACCAAATTCACACAGACGTAGATGGTAAATTCATCCAGTGGCTGCATTCAGAAATCACTGGTGGAGAAACATTGAGATCATAAATCACCCGGTATAAGACGTTGAATGAGTGGATTGTTTTTTAAGACACTTATATAACCACACAAGATGATGTGCCTCAAACTACCTCACAAAGATGTGTTTACATAAAACCATAACTAATATAATACAGCTACTATAACTCTTATAATATAACTCTTTCACCGCCATTGACGAGATTTCTCGTCAATCAAGAGAAAACGCTTCCCTGCCAATGACGAGATTTTCTGTCTTTCCGCAATACCGCTATTATCCCCTTCCGCAACTTTTTAAAACCGAAAGTATTGCCCTATGGCAAGCTGCTGCATGTCCGTGTCTGTTTTAAAGATCACTCTGAATGGGATCTCTATGAAAAGTCTGTCACAAAAATGGAATTATCTCTGCTTTTTGCTCAAAATGTGGTGTTTTGGCAGAAACCTACCCATATTCAAAAGCTGATTACAAAAGAACAACTGAAGGTAGGATGAAACGGTTTTTTGTTGTTGTTTTTTTTGAAAGAAGAGGGTCTGTACTTTCATTTGGTATATTGTATGTTTATATATTAAAAAAAGAACATTTTCTGGAAGGCATTAAACTTTGGTGAAAATCATGAAAAACGCTGGCGCTGGGTGGCAACTTAAAAAAAAAACGCTGGCGGTGAAAGAGTTAATCCAGTGGAAGGTCAACTGGTCTTAAAAAAGCCTCAACTGGTTTTACAACTGGCAGTAACCTTCAAGGGGCAGGAATTCAAAATATGTGTTTGGATGTGTGTGGCTCGTCATGTCAAAATATATGTTGGGTGCGTCATGTGAACATATGTGCGTCATGTTAAAATACATGCCTGCTGGACAAATGTCGAAAGAGTTTATGATAAATGAGTCGCTCACCTTCACTAAATCTTTGCAAGACACTAACTTAACACTAAACTATTATCTGGCAAACACGAGCGTCTCTTTTATTATAAACCCCTTCAAAGTGTCTGCAGCAGGCATGGATTTAGACATAACGCGTTATGCACACAGGTTCAGATGACGCTAAAACACATATTTTGACATGACGTGTGATGCACATAGGTTCACATAATGCGCCAAACAGATATCGTCACATGACGCGTGATGCACACAGGTTGACATGACACGCCAAATACATATTTTGACATGACACGTGATGCACAACGGTTCACTTCACACGGCGAACACATATTTTGACATGATGAGTGATGCACACAGGTTCACATAATGCGCCAAACACATATTTTGACATGACCTGCTGAACAAATATTTTGACAT
The DNA here is from genome assembly GCF_027580225.2 of Misgurnus anguillicaudatus. Taxonomy (NCBI): domain Eukaryota; kingdom Metazoa; phylum Chordata; class Actinopteri; order Cypriniformes; family Cobitidae; genus Misgurnus; species Misgurnus anguillicaudatus. The sequence continues at coordinate 953,167 of NC_073358.2, read as the reverse complement.
GATGTGTGATGCACAAAGATTCACATGACGCGCCGAACACATATTTTGACATGACACGTGATGCACACAGGTTCACATGACGCGCCAAACACATATTTTGACATGACACGTGATGCACACCAGTTCACTTCACACGGCAAACACATATTTTGACATGACGCCTGATGCGCACCCGTTCACATGAAACGCCAAACACATATTTTGACAAGATGCGCGATGCACATAGGTTAAATAATGCAATGAACACTTATTTTGACATGACACTTGATGCACACAGGTTCACATAATGCACCAAACACATATTTTGACATGACGCGTGATGCACACAGGTTAACATGACACGGAAAACACATATTTTGACATGACACGTGATGCACACAGGTTCACATAACGTGCCAAACACGTATTTTGACACGATGAGCCGCACACATAACAGCATACATATATGTTTTGATGAGCTTTGAATTAGTGCGCCCTCAAAAAAGAAGTCACTGTTATTGACCAGCTAAAACCTGCAAGAAAATGTTTTCCACAATCGACTTTGACTTTCTTGTAAAAGCAAAATAAAAAAACTTCAACACATTATATGATAGAGGACAACACAAGCCATTCTGAACAGAGTTTATTCTGCAAACATCTCCTCTCTTCTTTCCTCATCTTCACCAGCCAGCCATATGCCCGAGACATATGCACGCCAGAGTCATATTCTCAGATTAACAGAAGATGTCAGATGGAAGTTAAAATATGATTCAGTGATTTCACAAGGACATGTGATAATAAACAGCTAGTGAACCAAAGTCTGTTCACACTCAACACGTGATTATCATACCACAAAAACATAAAAACATTAGAAAGAGACAACACACACACACACACACACACACACACACACAAACGTATGTGTGTGTACAGAGATATTACTTTAACTATTTACTCATCTAAGACAGCAAACATAAAGATTCACAATCTGCAAAATGTGTATGGATCTCCTAACCTACAGTTCCTGTGCATATTCTGCTATAATCCACTTGTGATTTATGAGATTACAGCAGAAGTTACCTGCACTGCAACTTTATAACAAATAGTAGTTACATTAAAGCGTACCTTCTGTACTATGCAAAATCCTTTTACAAGATGTTTGAACATAAATGTGTGTTAGCAGTGTGTGAACACAATCAACCTACAATGAAAAAAAATCCACCAACTCCTTCATTTTTAATTAACATTAAACTAAAGCAGTTTCATTATAGATGATGCTCTGATTCTCTTGTTAATGTGATGTCACATTGATAAAGCCCCACCCACAGCCACTGATTGACTGGTTAATTTTACCTGAAAGCTTTCTAAATGTGTTTTTAGCATGTTGTAGCACTAATGTGGCTAAAGATACTATTGTCTCAGACTGTATTAATCAGATCTATTTGATCTGAATGTGTCAGTGTATGTTGGTAAGGTAGTGAAGAGTTGTAGCTCATTTGCATTTAAAGGTACAGGTAGGAAAACAGCGCATTTTTGCTAGCACTCAAATATACTGGGTTGTTGTTAACCCAACCATGAGTTGCAATTTCTATGGCAACATGCATGAGCTACATTGACTGCTAGGTGGCGCTATAATTCATATAGAATTAAAATATGCAGAAGCCAATAACCAATTATAAAAAAAACGGTGTTTGAATTTTGTATTCACTAGCTTCAAAAGTTTACGTGCATTGCTTTTCCTTCTCTATCTGCTTTAAAACCCTTTTGCAAACAGGTCTATGTCTATCTACATTTACAAAGATGAAAAAGAAAAAGGCATGTTTGTTTGCTTGCTGTTGTGTAAATATCTCAGCAGAAATCACACTGCGTGTTGAGTCAATTCCCCCGTGTGTTCTTCTGAAGTCAACAGAAGAATCGGTCCTAAACATTTACAGCGAGACCCGTCTGCTACAGCGACATCAAAGACAAAATTCATATCTCACCCGGGACTGATTCCAGGATTAGTAGAAAATTCACGATGTTTGATCAATGCATTGTAAGTGTTTAGTCCAGTCATGCATAATGTGTTGTTGTGTTACTGCTGTGAAAAGAAGTTTACCGTGAATCTGTTATTAGCTCCGAACCGCATTACTCGTGTAAAAGATGTGGAGGACTCAGAAACTTTGATAGCTCCTGTAGGTTAGCTCAGAAAAAGAAACACTTGACCTTTCCACGGATCACAGAGGATGAGGCGCCTGGAGTCGTGGAGAAAGATCCTGCAGACATCTAATCACGATCTGCCGCTGATAAAGAGCACAAACACGCGTTTACACACCGCCTGAATCACAAAGCAATTTCACAGGGAAATTCATTTCTCTCGAAAAAAAAACCCCGGATGACATTAAAGGAGCGATGTTCAGATAATCCAGCGTGTGGAATGGCTTTTCTGAATCACTTCTCCAGACAGCACCATGTTTCAGTCCATAAAGGACAAAAAGAGAGATATTTCTTTAGCTCTCTGAAATAAATGTCTGTTAACAGCTTCCTGGAATATCATTTATTTCTGTTGATGCCGTTTCTACTGAACAAACACGCTTGAGAATTTGCAGTGACAACTCATTAGTTGAATATTGTTCAAAAAGTGTGTTAAACCGACTACATTTATACTAACATCTTGATTAAAAGCATTCACAAATACATGGAAGCCATTCATTTCTAATTTACCCAAAAATGAAAATGATGTCGTCATTTACTAACTCTTATGTTGTTACAATAGGCCTACATTTCTTTGTTTTGATGAACACAAAGAAAGATATTGTGAAGAATGTTTGTAACAAAGCCGATCAGGGGTGCACTTCCCGAACAACCACGTAAATCGCTGCTTAACCACCATAGTACGATGCATAGTTGGAGAAACTAACTAGCCTGTCCCAAAAGCATTGTAACTTTGTCACACATTCGTCATTTGATAACATAGTTGATGATGTCACGTGGGAGGTGAAGTACTAATTAATCTGTTCAAATTGATTTAATGTCAGATTATTGCTGTAAATAACATATATTGCCTCGGAAGACTGATTTTGTTATAGTGATTTAGTTATCCGTTGTTTTTTTAATTCAAGATATTTAATTAATGCGCAAGTTCCCTCTTGTGTCACTTCCCACACGGAGTCCCCAGGGTCTTAAAGCTCGTAGACCTACAAACATGCGCAGTTTTCAAATACAGCACTTTAACTCTGTTTATAAACTTAAAGACGTAAAATAAAATGTGTATATATTAAGATTGATGGATATAGACTGTACTACATGTGTTTTGCTTATTTTGTTCAAAAGCATGATCAAAGAAAGTCTACATATTATAATAAAAATGAACGATGCTTCTAACCACAGGTGAAGAGCTGTCGTTCAAACCACTCAAGTTTGTGATGCAGTTTGCGAACGTTTGTTTTAAAACACCAAATCGTTGAACTTTGTCAGTAACAATACAATAGTTGGCTAAGGATGGTTTTGGGAAACGCAACCCAGAAGCACCATTGATTTCCATGATAAAAAAAGAATACTATGGAAGTAAATGGTGCTTCTGGTCGGTTTGGTTGCATACATTTCTCAAAATTTCTACCTTTGTGTATCCACTTGAATTTTTTTAATTTGAAGTAAAAAAGTGTTTCAAAAATGTATGTTGCATTTAAACCATAATTCAGGACATACTCTTCAGTCCATCAGTATTAGCGTTCTGATGAGCTCATTAACATACAGACTAATGAGAGAGAGAGAGCATCTTAAAGCCCAGCCCACATTTAGACCAAGACCCAACCACAGAAGATCACATGATCAAAACAGATTATAACTTGATACCTTGTTTTTGACAAAACTCTTTTTTTCCAAATTCTGAATATCATACAAATCTACCAAGGAGCATCAAGCGCATATAAATCTCTTAGCATACATGAGTCCTCCCTTTCAAATCATTTCACTGCAAAAGTTTCCGGTGCAATCAACAGCAGAAAAAAGCTGAGGGCCGGTAACATTTTCCCTGTTGGACTCCATTCATGGTTCTCCTGTCAGTTTTCTCTTTAAAAACGTCCTCTCAAAGGCGAGACTTAAAGTGCAGCACAGTGCGGCTTTTCATAATCATCAGTCCGTTCAAACTACAACCATAAATCACTCCAGCACAAATACAGGCCAACTATACCATCCACAGCCCGTACAGTAGAGCTGCTGTGAAAGCACCTTTGAAAATCAATGCATTTATTTTTTGTAACATGCCTCCTACCCTCATTTCATTCGCTTAAACGCGGCTGAAACCCGGGAAAGTGCAGACAGGTGCGCAAAAGTGATTCTTTTATTGTGGTTTAATGGAAACGAAACTCACGGGCCATTTTTAAATGCCACAGAAACTGTTGGTGGTGCTCCGTGAAGAAAGGTAAGTATTTAAATGTGACGGGAAGGTAAGGAAATGTGTTTCGGGTTATTTTTTCCTAACATGAGTGAATAAGAGTCATGTCCACTTCAAACCTGCAAAATGCACTTTTGAGGTGGTAAGACACGTCTGAATCCTTTTTGCACAAACACCTGTCTAATAAGATGCTTTCATCTGAATGATGTTTGAAGCCAAATGTGTCCCTTGCTACATCTAACAATCCTGCGTATGAAGTCCTGATGAAAAGAGAAAAATGAATGTACTTTTGTCAATGTAAAAGCATTGTAGTCATTATGTCTAAAGCTCATGTTTCACTTCATTCACTTTTCATTTTCACATAAACGTAAAGACTGATGGGTTTCTTCATTTTGAAGTGTATTTGTTCTCTGAAAAAAAACAATATTTGAGGAAAAATGCACAGTATGATCAGTAGTATTTGAAAGTTAGGAGAGACAGCAGCTTTCCCGTGAGTGGGCGTGGTTTCAGCGCTGACAGTGGACACGCCCCCAGCATTTGAGAGCAGAAACTTATTTTATTTACTTATCGCTTTTTCCATCATTCAAATTTGGTTTCGTGGTTAATAATGCAGAAAAACTCAGAACACATATGAAATATCTGACTTTACAGGAATTTTAAGTCCAGCATATCTGATATTGTAGATAAAAATTTTGGCAGTGTTGGCTCAGACAATTCTTAATAGAGATTTTAAAGGGGACATTTTACAAGACTTTTTTAAGATGTAAAATAAATCTTTAGTATCTCCAGAATACGTATGTGAAGTTTTAGCTTAAAATACCATATAGGTAATTTATTATAGCATGAGAAAATCAACTCTTTGCAGGTGTAAGCAAAAATGTGCTGTTTATGGGTGTGTCCTTAAAAATGCAAATGAGCTGACGAAATGCAAACACTGATCACCATAATGGTGGTTTGTTGAAATTAAAACTCAGTTGTGCTGTATATTATTTTATCTCTCTGCACTAAATGGCAGTGCCGTGCAGATTAAGTGGTGGTATTATTGTAATAAGATCCACTTCTGACATCACAAGGGGAGTCAGATTTCAATGAGCTATTTTTTCACATGCTTGCAGAGAATGGTTTACCAAAACTAAGTTACTGGGTTGATCTTTTTCACATTTTCTAGGTTGATAAAAGCACCGGGGACCCAATTTAGGCACTTAAACATGGAAAAAGTCAGATTTTCATCATATGTCCCCTTTAACAATCTGCTATTTAACTACAGCAAATAACTCATGTTGCAATAGTTGTGACACTTTTTAAAGAGAAGAGCTATGTGGACATTTCTAAGCAAATGGGTTAAAATCTCACTGACTTAGACCAACCAGAAAACTACACTATAAATCTGTTCTCACAATAATCTTTCTCACTTTTAGTTTTGTAGAAACTAGAAACAAGTTTTCATATTTTCTTGTTCATCTGCATGTGTGTGGTTCTCATCTCATCAGTGTACGTCTTCACAAAAATCAGCGTCTAAAAGAAATCATTACTTCTGCATTACAGACGTGGGTTGACAGGTTGCTTGTGATGAGATGAGCTCCTTTTACTTGAACATCTTAAATGCAAATCAACAGAAAAAATACTAAATGCACCTGACACGTTTCACAGATAACGCTTTGTCACGTCTGATTTGTCGTGTCTGATTTGTACATTCAGAAAATGCTCCACTTTCCTGCACTCGATAGCTTTTCTTCAGACGTTGTAATGATTACTGTAATTATAGTTTTTCAATAAATACAGATGTGATGGCGTCATTCTGGAAGAAGAAATCTCTAGATCTAAAAAAACATCAGTAAATTTAGGAGTTGAGGAACATCTGTGATGAGGTAAAGTCCTTCAGTATATTCAACATTATGTTAATTCAACTGTACTTCTATAGCGCTTTACACTATTTTGCATTGTTCCAAAGAAGATTTACAAAAACATATTTTAGTAAGTATAGAAAAAGAAGAGGAAGAAATCATACATAAAAACTGAAAAATTATAAAATGCATGATATTGTTGCAAATTTAAGATGTAAAGTTTCGCTAAAAAACAAAAACAAATACATGCACACATCTTTACGCTTCTCATTATCTGCAGAAAAAAAGTGTATGTGCTAGACATTCAGAAAGCAGTTATTGCACAGCACTGTAAGAATATAAAAATCCAGCGCTGATCACATGAGCGTCTATTCAGCTCTACATGAGCTGTTATAAAGTTATGGCTAATAAATCTGCTTATCTCACTGGCTCATCCATACAAACACATCTGCTAATGCACCTCCTCAACACAATTACACTAAATAACTCTCAGACAAGCTCATGTGGAGGAGAGAAAAACAAATCTAAAGCAAAAATAAAGTTGAACTGAATGATCCCATTATTAGAAGTGAAAAGGGTCTGAAATCACTCATCTCAGAAAACATCATTGATTCAACTTAAGAACTGTTCTTTTACCTACAGAATAATGCTTTTGAGAGATTTGAGAGCAAGATACTTATGTATTTACATCCAGACCCATTACATTAGCTTTCAATGATCTTCTTATAAGTTCATAGAAGAAAATTCACAGAATTTATATTTATGCATTTAGCAGATGTTTTTATTCAAAGCTTTTTAATGCAGGGACAGATTAACACACGGGTCTATTGGGCAAATGCCACTGGACCAGCAGGAAGCCCTTATGCCGAGTTCAAACTGCACAATTTTAGCCCTGATTTTGACTCACCGACAGGTTTTGAGAAATCACAGACAAATGCCCGAAATCACAGGCAAATCGATGCTCGTGCACGCGAGTGACAATCACACAGTGTGAATTATAAAAGACGCGTTCTGAGAGAATCGCCGACGAGTCGCCGACACCCGTGAGATATTTGGCATGCTAAATATCTGGACTGGTCGGCGATTCAAAATTATGCCGTGTGAAATGTGTTTTGACTGACAATAACATCTGCGATTACCTACAGTCAATAGGTGTGTTCGACATCGGCTGTGGCTGGATGCAACTGATCGGCGAGATTAGCCGCGTGCAGGCGGGGAGGAGCTGAAAACGGAGACGTGAAGTCGGACGTAGTTTGCTGCATTTACGTCAGGCATGGCTGATCACGTGTCGTTTGCTTGCTTAATCGCATTAAACATGATTTGTAAGATGTAAACTACATAAAAAGTTAATTATACTGTTTTGAATGTCCGTGTATGAGCATGAGTGGAACTGAAGAGGCTTACAGCATCTGTTTTTACAAGAATAAAGTTCAACATGAGCATATATTATTTAAATACCAATGTAGTGGCGTCTACGTTTTTTATCCATTTTATTTTGATGAAGATGACACAATATAACATCGCGACTACATGAAAAGAGCTTTAACTGTTATAAAAATACAGATTTGTGAGCATTTGTGGAACTGAAGGCGTGAAAATAAACACAAAATACACGTGATTGTTGTCATGTGGTGAATCCGACCAATCGTGAAACAGCTGTGTCGTCATTACAGCCCGTGCAGCTCCTCTTCGCGAACTGCGCTGGCTTACTCAGGCGGCTGATCTCGTACCGCTCTCGCGGTACTTAAAAACCATATGACACAGTCATGTGCCTGCAGCGCCAGCTTAAGTCGGACAAAATTACTAACCGGAATGCACTGCTTCAAGTCAGCCACCGATCGGTCTGCGCAGCGCCGCATGAAGTCGAACACACCTATTGAGAGAGCAACATACAGGGCAGCTGGAAGTTCGGGGAGGAGTCTCTCAAAACATTTCCTCCTTCATAATCTTTATTTCTTCTTCTTTCGGCTGCAAATAAGCGCACATGCAATTTGTATGGTAAGCTTCTTGCGAGCTACCATTTTTAATAATAATCCCAGTCTCACATGAGAACTTCGGCCTTGCGCGCGTGACCTCGCGTTGTTTCCTTCACGTCACTTCTCGCGTGCATTTGGTGGTGAGATGTAGTTTGCGGAGCGGGACAAAGAAATCAGCGATTCTTCTTACAGTAAACTCATGCACTATTAAAACCCCTGTCACCAATCCATCATGCAGTCTAAAACAGCAGCGACTAAACACTACCCCAGATAATCACGCAGTGTGAAACCATCTGTGACCCGACTAGTTTGAAAATCATGCAGTCTGAACTCAGCATTACTGTGTGTAATTTTTGTTATAATTATCTTTTTATTATGTCATTTTATTTTAATAAAATGATGCTGAATACTGTGAAATAAACTAGTTTTACAAATAAATAAATACATTTTTACCAAATAAATAATCCTAATGCAATCCTGCACTGTTGAGACCAAGTAAACAAAAAAATGTGTCAAAGACGTCTTTGCGTACACACCAAACACAAATGTAACAATTTGTGTAAGTAAATTGCATACAAAGTCAATGCAAAGACACAAATAGATGCAAACTCACACAGGGCGATGCCAATGATGCGAACTGAGCGATGCGATTGCTGCAAAAAAAATGCACTATTCGCCTCAAATGTGTTTTTGCGCAAGCTGAAATATTTAACTTGAGTAAAAAAATCACATGACAAGACGTTAAATTCAACAAGTAATCTAGAGCGAGGAACCCAATGCTTAACGTTTGGTATGTACGCAGCATTACTCTTAAAATGGTCATTTGATCCAAACTTGTAAAGGAATTGGTTTTCGATGACGTTGTGGAAAAGTTTTCCCAGAGTTAAAGGTACAAAAATAACTAAAAAGTATCCCGCACAGTATCCCGTATTAGCTTGCAAAAGATGAAAATATTTATTTTAGTTACTTTTGTACATGTTGGACTTCATTGTCTCTCTATCCTTCGCACCTATGCGGGACTTACAGGTGTGCGACGTTGTTCTTCTTACCCAGAGTTAAAGGTAAAACCAACATTTTTATTAGGCTAAATGCTTTGGTAATTGATACTGCTTGTTTTGTAATAATAATAATAATAATACATTTTATTTATAATGCGCTTTTCTAAAACCCAAAGTCACAATGCACATTATAAGATACAATACAAGAATAAAAGAAAATAAAAATACATTCAAACAGTCCAACACTATAAAAAATTAATGACAATCCATGTACGCAATTTTAAACAGATGGGTTTTTAAAAGCTTCTTAATAGTGAATTCGCTTCTCTGACAGCCAGGGGAAGTACATTCCATAACCTGGGTGCAGCAACAGAGAACGCTCTTTCCCCCATAGATTTCAATCTACACAAAGACTGTTGGAGAATGAGAGAATCAGCAGACCTAAGGGAGCGATGAGGCTTGTAACGACTGACTAAGTCACCAATATAGGAAGGGTCAATTCCATGCAAAGCTTTGTAAGTTATAGTGAGTGTTTTAAAGACAATACGCGACTGCACATTTGTAATGGATGGACTTCTAAACGCTCATCTCTTAAATGAAGAAATGTAAGCAATATAAGGAATATTTCTCTTTAATTTGATTTGGAAAGGTCAGTGGTTGTGTTTTTCAGATGTTGAAAACCAACTCGATTTTCATTGTAAAAGTAAATATTGTGTGCATAGTGCAATTGAAAATCCTGTATGATGGTACCTGTAGAGGTGTAACACTAAAAATATGTGGTGCCAACGGGGGGCTTTTAAGACCTCCAATCCGTCCCTGATTCAATCTAAACAGGTTTATTATCAGCATGTGTTTATTTTCTGGAAATGTAAACCAATTGCCTTTGTGCTGATATTATAATGCTCTACCAATTAAGCTATAAGATCCCTATTAAAGAATCTGTTTTATGAATCTGCCTCCTCACAAGCAAACAGCGCTTTATTTAAAGTCAACACAAAGATGCAGACGTAGCCCATTAAGCCTTTATAGTGCAATAAGCAAGTAAATATAAACGCACACCTTTCCTCAACAAGGTGCTCGACTTGAGGAATGGTTCATGTTTATACGGAGCGAGATGCGATTAATGCTTTCGATTAAGGGGGTCTGTTTAAGCTCTACGCTTGATTTGCAAACACAACAAGTAAACTACAAAACGTAGGAATGTTCTCAAAAGCCATTTTTCTCCATAAGTGCTTTAATTCTGAAGACCCATCAATCCAGAGCTCTTCTAGATTCAGTGATTAAAAAAACAATTGTCTTCATCGTCCGCGGATGTGCTGTGAATAAACTCTCTGGAGACGACGCTAGCAGCTCGCTCAGTGGTTTAGGCAGTGCTTAACCCTGACACGTCTTCCAGCTCCATTTCTCCACTAATTGCCAGCTCTTCCTGCCGGTAATTAACTAATCCCATCGTGCCGGATGATTATCTGGGGTTCGAGAGCAATGTGACATCATTTGGCTCCCTAAATCAGATGTTGTTGATTTCTTGCTGAGAGGCAGCGGTGGGCTGACTGAAACCTACACATACGCGTACTGGTATGAAATATTCACACGCAGTAATGAGATTAAGCGCTGTCAGATACAACATCACGTGTAATATATATGTGTATGATAAATATTTCGAATAGGAAACCAAAAAGGCCTTTCTAAATGTTTTGATAAATATCCAGAAAAGTAATAAAGTGAGGTGTGCGAGTGAAGGGGTGTGTGTACTGCACACTGATTAGGGCACTGCTCTCGTTAACTGTGTGTTAGATGGACAGAAAGTCTTTCTGATTACTTCTCACCTTGACTCTGACCTTTCTGTCTTCCTCTCGAGCTGTTAAATCCCCATCTCGACCCGTTCCACGTGAAAGTGTGTCCGTCCATTACGCATTCCCCTCACTGGCCGTGCTATCTGCTGTCTGAATCTGAATCAGTCACCTCTGCTCCATCTAATTACTGTGGGATCAGACAAACTCATCCGACCCGCTCCGCTCGGACAAAGGATTTGTCTGTGGCTTAAAACAAAAGGCTGAGATATCAGACCGCCCTCCGCCTTGTGAGTCTCTATATACCGTGAATATACGAGGCTGCTCGGGTAGCACGTGATGCCATTGTGTCCCTGTATCAGATCGATATCTGGATGATTTCGTTTAGCCCTGCGGGTTTGTGCTGCGCTTGAAAATCTGGGCCAAGAGAACGATTAAAGGAATAAAATGCAGATCTGCACAGCAGCGAGCACAATAAAGCATCTAATGAAGTTAAAGGTCTTTGGAAAGGTGTTGAGTTATCTTAAAACTGTACTACTTGTCATTTAAAGTGCATATAATGCTGTCAAACAGGCCTGACAATAAAGATCTTAAATGTCTGTTTTTGTACATGAATGTGTGTGCATGTCTTAAGGTTGGTATTTTTATGTGACTAGCCCATAGCTAAACTCAGTCAACCAGGAAACACAAATGACCAAATACAAATGGTCATGAAGACTTTGATACATCGCTGTGAATTGCACATGCAGATGTAGAAATGTGGCTGATGATCATGATGATTGAAAAACCACGGTATGAACATGCTAATTATTTAACATGTTATTATGTGCTGCTGTGACACAGTCAAGTGGCAGGTCGAGCAGTCCTGCACCTCTCGCTGCATTTTATTTCTGGAGGTTCTTTCATCTCAGCATGACATATCAGTACAGAAACATGATCCAACACCTGAAATCACAGCTTGAGAGTATCAGTCTAACTCACTGCACTTCCACTCACAAATCTCCACTCATAGACCTTCACTCATAGACCTCCACTCACAGACCTCTGCTTACAGGCCTTCACTTGCAAGCCTTCGCTCACAGGCCTCTACTGACAGGCATCCCCTCGCAGACCTCCACTAACAGGCCACCACTCACAGACCTCCACTTACAGACCTCCACTCACAGACTTCTGCTTCCAGGCCTCCACTCACTGACCTGAACTTACAGACCTCCACTCACAGACCTCTGCTTACAGGTCTCCGCTCACAGACCTCCACTCACAGGCCTCTACTGACAGGCCTCCCCTCGCAGACCTCCACTAACAGGCCACCACTCACAGACCTGAACTTACAGACCTCCACTCACAGACCTCTGCTTACAGGCCTCCACTCACAGACCTGAACTTACAGACCTCCACTCACAGACCTCTTTTCATAGGCCTCTGCTGACAGGGTAAATAAGGACATGGGTAGTGTGAGATCTCTCTGAAAAAAGGCCTATTACTAAGTATCTCTCATAAGATTCGTTTTAAATATTAGATTTCACAGTAAAGGGTTCATTATACTTCTGTGTAGGACCTACACCGTATCCTCAATGCCATAGGCTACGTGCCGGTTTTTATTCATATTTCCTTAAATTAACTTATTAATTGTCAATATCATTAAGGGTGTTTTCACATCTGTAGTTCGGTTCATTTGGTCCGGACCAAAAGCAAAAAATGATACATTGTTGCTTTTTTAGCAGTTTTGGTTCCTTTTCAAACAACACTGATTGCTCTGATGCGCACCAGTTGAAATGAACCAAAATTCAGTCATGTGATAAGATCCACCTCACTCATTGGCCACATGCATTTGAACGTATTTCCTAAACGGATTGGTCAGAATCAACGTGCGTGAAATTCCAACAGAACCCCGAAAGTAAACAAAAAGAAGGAAAATACAGCAGACACCGTGGACAGACGGCTGCGCGCTGTAATTATGTCTCCGTGGTTGTTATATATAATTTGTATACGGCACTCTAGACAAACCGTTCATTTTCAGAATTAATCGCGGATGCGGCTAGAAAACAACGTTTTAATGCACTACAAACAGAGAAGAAACCAAATTTCTGAGGCTCTGCCCGGACCTCCTCGCAAGTCCAGGTATGTCCGCAATTTGTCATTGCGCTAATATTGCTAATAGAAACTGTCAACAAACACTTTAATGCACTGTGCAGCTGACTACGGCAGCTGGTTTAGTCCAAAATGCGCAGTACTTTTGCAGTTAGGTCGGTTCGTTCTCGGATCGTGTTCTCACCACAAACAAACCGCTCTAGAGTACCGAGACCACCTCTTCAAGGCACTTTTGGTGCGCACCAGAGTTCCATTACTGTGTCTCACCTGCCCAAACGAACCGCACCAAGTGAGAAATCGAACTCTGGTACGATTCAACTGAACTAAATGAGGCAGGTGTGGAAACACCCTTAATGGTTAAATAGTATGAGTAGCTACATGATAAAAACAACACGGAAAGATTTTAACATCTTCATGAACAGGAAATGAATACAGTCTGAAAATATAATCACATGATTGAGTAACCTTTACACTTAACACTTTTATGCAAAGTGATTTACAAATGAGACTTGTGAATGCTCATTCACACCAAAACAAATCATTAAGATGGCCTGTTTAACCTGTAAATAAATCAACATTCAGACCATTCAGAGTGTCGTGTTATAACCTAACCACCAGCAGTGCTTTAATGGGTTTAGTAGCAATGTTGCTGCACAAGCCAAACAATAGTTCATTCTGGACAGGCAATTTCTGCAAAGAGTTTTCTCATAGCTAATAAGAGACGAATCTCCTCTCGTGTGTCAGTACAACAACTGTAATAACCTCTGATAGATTAACTTCATATAACCTGCTATTAAACTCGCTTTTAAATCCAGGGTCACAGTCTTTCTCTTAGCCTTTTCAATTCCATACACAAAACCTGATCGATACACAGATTGCCACTCTCATAAATATTATAATTTTGAATAAAAATGGACATTTCTTGCTTTGATTACATTAGACGCTTGCAGACTTTAAAGTGTATTAATAGTCAGATTTGCATTTATATTGGATTTCTCGGAGAACAATGAGAACTGAAGCATCGCCGGATGCCCTCGAAACGACCTTGAATGCAACAGGTGAAGAGCACGCAGTGCCGTCCTAAACATATGAAGCTTTATTTAACCCCAACATTAAAAAATACAATATGCATTTAAATGTTGCATGAAGAAATGACCTGTAATCATACTGCAGGTTTTGATTGCATTATGTCACATTTTCCCCTCAATGCAATCTGATTGTTTAGTGTTTGACAGAAATGAAGATTGATGCATACTTTAAACTTTACATTTGTTGTGTTGTGGATTGCACTACACACTTTAATTGTGATTAGAGGTTTCCTTTTGTATTTTATAAACTGAAGGACAGTGGAAATAATTTAGTGTGGTAATGAAAATCATGTCAGAGAGCTCAGAAGAGCTTAAGTTTAATGCCGTGACACGTTCCATAAACAGTTTTTATGTGAAGAGTAAATCCAGCACATGTAAAGTTGAGAGTAATTCCTGGAAGTACAGAGGATTAAAAGTGACAGAATTTGATTTGGCCGATTGAAATCCTGATCTCACAGCAGAACTTTCATTTAAAGCGCTCGCTTTCCACAGTTCAACACCATCTCATGGGAAATCAACAGTAGCGGGTTGAATATTTTGCTTTTCCCTCCAAAGCTGGAAGTTCCTCATAAATCTGTCCCGCTGTATCTCTGACATCACATCCATTCTGATTTCTAGGCGAGGCGAGGCAAACTTTGACAATGCAATCTGATTGTTATCTAGTTGTGAGCTACATTTACATAGAGAAGATTAATATTAGTACTGCTGAAATCTTTCACTGGGATGTTTGCTCGTGGTGTGCGTGTGAAAGGTCTGGCTTCAGTAATTCCGTTTGTGCCAGTATCTCAATACACCTGCAATGCACCTAAACTTCAGAGCTCAATCTCTGCTCGACCTCAAGCATGTAAACAATTTCTCTTCTCGTGGGGCGACTTTAGCACAAGCGAGCAGTCAACATTGCTGTGTCAAAACAGATTACTTTAGATTAAAGTCATTTAATTATTCTCTGGTAAGGCGCCTTTGGGCCAGTAATTGTAAATACGCGGTTCTTTATCTTCCTCAAAGTGATTGTGACCTTTCTGGCTTAGCTGAACGGTCGCATGTGAAATCTCAGCCCTTGGCCTGTAGATCTGGGTGGGCCGTTTGGGTCATTAGAGACATTTGCTTGTTCCCCATCGGGTGGCTATTGTCCTGCATTAAGCTGTTGGTTAATCTCGCCTGGGGAGACGCAACACGAGTCTGTGCACAATACCAGAAACACATCTGTCATAACGCACAGAGAGATTTACACGCAAAAATTGAATAATTTCAATTGTCATGTGGGTCAAAACCTTCATGAGTTATTGAAAGTGGCAGCCAGTGACTTATTTTTCGAGGGCGCTCGATGCTAAATTCGTCACAACATGTATGTAGCCGTCATGTGTGTGGTTCCTTTTTTCAAAATATGCGTTCTGTGCATCGAGTGATCTTATGTGCATCACGTGTCTTGTCAAAATAAGTGCCTGCTGCAGAAAATTGCACAACACATCTTGTCTATAAACAGATAAAAGTATGTTTGGCAACTATAGCACATGTTTGGTACAGTAGAAGCTTGAAAACTTTAAAAAGACAAAAGCCTCTGAGGAATCATCCAATGTCAAAATAAAGAAACGCTAAACTGAGAAGAGTCTGGATGCACAGACAGAAAGATCACATATATTGCTCACATGTGACATTTCTGCTGGCATTTCCTTTCATTTCAACCTGTTCCATATTACTGATGCTGTCATCTCCATGGTAACCATTCACTTACATTACAATTCATTAGCAGCAATGTACTTTCTCAAGAGGACAAAGGAAATCTGCATGTTTCCCAATGAATAATAAAAATGGCTCATGCTTCTTTCACATTTTGTTTAGATTATTAGGTGTAAAAATGTAATGCTATGTTTAGGTTAACCAATAAACTCAATCATGAGAAGAAACATGACAAAAGCTTTAACATGATGAGCGTATAACAAGAAGAAAAACGTTTATTTGAATAAAATCTACCCCAGGGACACTACAAGTGCTTGTAGTTGACGAAAAACTTTCAGGAAAGCTTTTAGTCATTCAATACAATAATGGAGCACTAACACATTAAAACTGGACCATTTTAGGATCCATTTATCCTTTAGCTGTGAGTCGCTTCATGTTCTCCAAAAAACTAAACTACTGAGAGGGAATGAAGAGTCATATAGAAGAGAATCAGTTCAGTCAATCTGAATCATTTGATGTGTATTTATAATGAATGTTTTATCTAAATGTAGTGCATCATTGTTATATGATAAATATGAATACATGTAGACATCACAGTATGGATATATGAACCACTGCATGCATTTACACATGTTGTATCGCTGGTTGATTCTTCATTTAGCTTCTATTGACATTGTTATTGTTATGAACAACTTATAGTTTATCACATTTGACCATAAATCTAATGTACAGATGATGAAAATGACTTTGCATTTTATTTTGTATTGTGTTTTTCACATTTCTACTTTTAATATTTAGAGTAACTGTGCGTTCACACCAGACGCGAATTAAGCGAATAAATGTCGCTATTCGTGCATAGTTGGACGCGTGAACATTTTGAGTTGACGTGCGTTATTCTCACATTAAATTCAAACGCAAATACCCTCAATTTTCCGGCTTTAGCTAGCTTGTAGTCTCAATATGTATACAGCTCAGATTAAGTAAAGAGTCCGACCTCCTCACTCGCTTTCCTCCAAGCAATATCCTTTTTATTCCTGTTTCTATAAAAGTACGAAGATTTGTCTTACAGCTCAGGGTGTCCACATACAGTTACAATGACGTTGTCCTCCATTGTTTTTTCACTATGTCGCAATCACGTCACTACTAGAGCAAGCTCCTGATTGGTAAATGAGGTGCAAATTCGTGCCGCCTTATTTGTGCGGATCGCACCACAAGATGTCCATCGCATTTTTGCAGACTTAACATGTAAATCACTCGCACTTAACACTTTTTTCGCATCGTTGCAATCACGTCACTACTAGAGCAAGCTCCTGATTGGTTAATGTGGTGCGAATATCCGCCAAAGTTCCAATTTTTCAACTCACGCAAAATGCTCAATTCACGCTGCGTCATTTGCTGCCTCATTCGTGCAAATCGCACCACAAGATGTCAATTGCATTTTTGCAGACTTAACATGTAAATCACTCACACTTTACGCTTTATTCGCATCTGGTGTGATCGCACTATAATCCGGATATTTAAAAAAAAAAAAACATTTCAGCCTGCGTTCATTACTGCTAAAAAAGTCATCAGGCCCTTCGCTCTCATTTATTTGGTATTCTGTTACTTCTACAGACTAAAACCCAGACTAAAATAAAAGCAGATGATCAAACGAGTACAGAAGAAACCGAAGCATCCAGAGACACAACATCCCATCATTCACTTCAGCAGTCAATGGCCAAAAATGAAAGATTGTTCAGATGACTGACAGCTGATGGATGTGCTCTCCCGGCTCGTGTGACAGCGCTGCAGATGTCAGGCAGATGTGATTGCAGATTTTGTGATTAAATTTTTAATGAGAAGTGCACTGAATTCCACTCAGTATTGATGCAGGATTTAATTGTCTTGTCACAAGCAAGGTGATATCTTGCATTGATGGCTAAATTCGATGCTTCCGTCTGTTTGAGAACACAGAGAGATGTGATTCTCTGTGCAGTCACTGTGTCGCCGGGCCGTGCCGACGTTTCTGCCAGGTGTTTACTGCATCGTATGAATGAGCGTGAGACTAAAGCACCCACATCCACTCGCAGTAAACCTAGCATTTCATTAGAAATGAGGCAAATAATCTGTCTTTGATTTCACTGAAGGAAAACGTGCATGTTACTCTTAAAGACTTTCGATGTTTTAGTGAATTACAGATGTAAATTAAAACCTCACTAATCAAGAAAGTTTAAATAAATTAAACATTTATGTGCAACAAAGAAACACAAAGAACTAATATTACAAGAAACACATGATGTTATATTCATAGATATGTATAAAGGCTAGATGTGTTACGGCGGAGTCTCTAACGTCATCACCTGGCGGCCATCTTACCACAGGCAGCTCGCTCACTTGTAGCATTGAGTTTAATGGTGTAGGTACTTTTAAATGACCATAACTTGGTCAATTTTCTACCAATTTTCAAACGGTTTGGTTCTTACAAACGTTATTAACGTGGCTATAATTTTTTTTTAGTATAGGTATGCAGTGTCATAGGTACATCTTTGACGTTTATAACAAACCAAACCGTTTGTTATTACTGTATTAAAAATTAAGCAAGTTATGGTCATTTAAAAGTACCTGCACCATTAAAACTTAATGCTACGAGGGAGCGAGCTGCCTGTGGTAAGATGGCTGCCAAATGCGGACGTTCCACTCAATTGGCCAGCAGCGCAGGCGAGACATCTAGCCTTTATACATATCTATGATTATATTACTGCAGTAACAAAGGATTAATACTCAGTTCATGACAGATATTATACGTTGGATGTCAGATTGCATCAACAATCGCATGTGCTTATTATTTTAAATGCTTATGTGTCAACAACAACACTTCAGAAATGTCTGTTTACTGAATTATAATAAATCTCACATTATGTTCTTACAGAAACAACGCATGAATTTTACATGTTTTTATATGTGAACTAATGTGATTTATGCAGTAATGTTTCAAAAGTTTCTCATATGGCAATAAAGCAATAAGCCCCGCGAAGCAGTGGGGTTACCAGTGCATTTTATAACAGCTAAGGGGCGTTGTTAGGCACGACGCGAAGCTGTTATAAAATGCACTGTAACCCCACTGCTTTGCGGGGTTTATTGCTTTTATAAAACTGTTACTTCATATGCATAACGTTAGTAGGATTTCATAAAATGAAACATAAATAAGTTGTTATTATATTAGTACAAATATTACTCTTCCGCCAAACAAAGTAGTTCCTCAGAATCAAGTGTGACTGAAACAGAGCGCAGTTCACAACGCAGCAAAGACACAATGAAAATATGATTTAAGACTGTGGTGTTTATTTTTATAAATCAACATTCATCTAATTTATACATTAACATTTATATTAATGTACAAATTAGATGCAAGTGTTGAAGTGATGATCAAATATGCCTGGAAGCATGCTGAACTCTTTCCCCGTCAGCGTTTTTTTTTTTTAAGTTGCCACCCAGTTTTAGTTTAATGCCTTACAGAAAAACATAAAATATCAAATGAAAGAACAGACCATCCGCTTTCAAACAAATACAAACAAAAAAACATTTCATCCTACCTTTACTTGTTCTCTTATCACCTCTCAAATTTTTGTATTAAAAACGGAGATAATTCCATTTTTGTGAAGAACTTTAGTAAGAGATCAAATTCAGAGACATGAACAGTACTACACGGTGTTTTCAGTGAATGCGTCAGTGTTTAAGTTGGGTAAGATCGCCACCCAGTGGATAAAAGCAGACGTATGAACTTGAGTTATAAAATCCTCAGACAACGTTTTCTCTTTATCGACGAGATGACTCAACAATATTTATTGACATTCATCTGGATATCGCCATTAATTGTGCAATTGTAGACAAATTAAAAAAATGATTAAAGACTGTGGTGTTTATTTTCATAAATCAGTACGCAGCAACAGTGGCGCAGTGATACTTATGTAATGTGGTCTGAACCATGAGGTTACCGGTGTATTTTATCACATCTTAGAACGCGTTTCAACCAATCAGAATCAAGAACCAGAACTGGCCGTTTTATAATATGTGTTTTTGCACACGTGCAATTCTTTACTGTAAGGTTGTGATTTTTGTGAATATTATAACATTATAATTTTAGGTTTGTGTTGTGTGCTTAGACAATCTGAAAATAGACAACAGAAGATAAATAAGGTACACAAGCACACACATTCAGCGTTTGCCAAACAGTCCGTCAAACTTGCTGTCATAAAATATCAACTTAAGGATGTGACATCTCACCATCCTTCAGGGTCCACAAACAGCTGAGAGACTCAACTACATCACACAACACACTATATGGAGACAAAACCTGAACAAGACGGACAGATATGAAAGAAAACAAAAAGAGACACAACAGCAGACAAAAGTGAAGTAACGGTTGCATTAAAAACACATAACCCAGCTGAAGTCTGAACTCACAGAAAACCGAAGGATAAACCAGTGCGCTTGTATGAAAGGTTTGTGTGTCTGTCAAATATCTGCAGCTTTACTATGCAAAGATAGACGGAAGGATGTGGGACTAATATAGTGAATTATGTTCTGACAGATCACAGATTTCCTCTAGGACACACTTCTTCCAGACACTTTAAAGCCGTCGCTTGACAACAGTGTCAGGAATGAGAAATCACACGGCGGCAGATTTTCTGACAATCACAGTAAATGTGACGATGAGAGCGGCTCTGGAGAACACAGACGGCTGGCTGATCTGTTAAAAGTAGACGACGCTCGAGTCGAAAAGCAGCTGACGCGGACGGGAACGCTGCGCTGGCACTCGACGCCACCGAGCGAAAAGCATACGTCAGATTTTCTTCACAACCTCAGCAAGTCTTCAACTATACAGATGGTTTTCTCAGCAGGACATTTTCTCATCTAGATTTTTTCTACGTCCTAACAAACAAGGACAGAATGCTTTGCTTTGCCTCTGAATTTCTCTCATATGTTCGACTCATTTCACAATCGGCTTTAACAGACGTCAGTCAGGGTACGGTGAGACTGTATTGAGGCCCTAAATGATTCCAACCACATTTACAGTAAACCACAACAAAGTTTAAAGCCTAGACAGCTGTCTCGCATCTCCAGTCAGCAGATACCTTATAAGTCAAGGTCTAAACTAAAATGGATTTGATTCCCAATACTGCAGGTAGGCAGCAACTCAGCACATCACTCATGTGAAGTGTTTGAAGTATTGAATGAATATAAATGTATTTCCAGCGCGGTTAATCCACCTACATTTTTGCTTTTAACTTATGCAGTGCAGTCTGGGATTGCCTTATATAACTATTGCTGACTTTCCATTTGGACCAAACGTAGATTTCTTAGCGGGCCGCTTCTGCGGTGTGCATCCGATGCCTTAAAAGACTGTTTAATGTAAAGTTGAAGCTCACTGGGTATGGAAAAAGAGAGAGACAGTATGTGTGTCTCAATACTAAACTACAATGAATCTCAGATCAGCAGGTCAGAGCAACAAAGCTGTCAGTGTGTTAAGTGTGTTTGGGTTATTCAGCTCAAACTGCTTTAATTACGCTCATAAAAGTGTCTGGAAATGAAGATGTGTTGATTATGTTTTTTCATTATTCATGTTTTATTAAACATCCCATCCTGTAATACAGATGAAAGTCTATTCACATGCAAATCTACAGAACCACAGACACAACTGATATACAGCACTGTGCAAAAGTCTTATGGGGCGTACACCAAATGCAAACTAAACGATTTGCATGAGTAGATTACATACAAAATCAATGCAAAGACACAGATAGACAGAACTTGCTCAGGGCGATGCGAAAACCATGAATTAGACAGCGTGATTGCCACAAAAACACGTGATGTTCAATTCAAACGCGTCTTTGTGCAAGTTGAAAATATTTAACTTAAGCAAAACATTTGTATGATGCAAGGTTAAATTCCACGAGAAATCTAGAGCGAGGAATGTGATGCTTCGCATTTGGTATGTACGCAACATTATGGGGCATGAACACCAAACGCAAATTCGATGATTTGTGCAGTTAAATTACATAAAAAGTCAATGCAAAGACGCAAATAGATGCAAACCTGCGTGAGGTGATGTGAAAAACCAAAATGGCCGACATGATTGCTGCAAAAAAAAACATGCGCTATTTGCCTCAAACACAAAAATATTCAACTCAAGTGAAAAAATCACATGACAAGATAAATCTTGTGATAAATCTAGAATGAGGAACGCAAAACTTTGCGTTTGGTGTGTACACAGCATTATGGGGCATGCACACCAAACGCGAATTCAACGATTTGAGCAAGTAGATTACATACAAAGTCAATGCAAATTGGCAAATATAGACACAAACTCGTGCAGGCCAATGCAGAAAACACAAATTAGGCGGTGCGATAGCCGTGAAAACATGCGCTATTTACCTCAAAAGCGAGAATATTCAAATCAAGCAAAAGATTGTTACTGTATGACACTAAGTTCTGCGAGAAATCTAGAGCAAGGAATGCGATGTTTGGTGTGCACGCAGCATTAAACTGCAATATTTAATTTTTGTGTCATGCTAATTGTTTGCTTGAGTTAAATATTTTCAACTTGCTCAAAGATAGGTTTGAAGCGAATAGTGCATCTTTTTGTGTGTGCCCAATTCGCATCTCTCCGCGCCAGTTTGGATCTATTCGTGTCTTTGCATTTACATTGTATGTAATCTACTCGCGCAAAATGTTGAATACACGTTTGAACATTTAATATTAACACGTCTTTATCTTTACAGAATAAAACTATAAAATAACAGCCCCATGCAAAGCAATCTGGGAACCAAAATCTAAAAAAAAAAAACAGAAAAAGGTTGATGAGGATTTCTGATTTATCAATACTTTAATATTTAATGTCTAGTTAAGCAGTTGCATTTTATTAACTCACGAATGCAACCAAACTATATAGCATGAACGTTTCATTAAACTCTTTTAAAAAAAGCTCAATCTCTGTCCCAATTGAAACATTTACAGTACAACAACAAACTGAAAAAAAAATACACTTTTTACAAAAAAGAAAAATAAACAAGTCAACCATCTTCTGCCTCTTTCACTGTGTTTTTTTTTTTTTTTTTTGCTGCTACTGTCCAACCACTTTGTTGCTGCATTGCATTCACTTGCTGAGACTAGCACCCAAAAATAAACAAAAATGCACGATTTGGGGGAAATGCGTAGATGAATGTTACGTCAAGCAATGAGGATGTGGGAAGTATCAAAATAAAGGTACCTCATAGTGATATTTTATGTGTGGCATCGATGCATTGTATTGTTAGAAATATTATCGATGCAATGATCCATCTGTATTGTTACACCACTAACAAGACATTATATTTACAAATAAGTAAACCAAATAGTGTGTTCATGACGTTTCAACGACATTTGGTCTTATCCTAAAATTTAAAAGGAAACGTGTTTCCGCTGTGGAAGGTCTGTATTAGGTAAAAATCAGCAAATAAAATATTTCAATGTTTCATATTTAATATTCCTTACCTTACTTATGAGGTAAATAGCCGTGAAAATAAGCAGGATAATGTACAGTCAGCAGGTTGTCTTGTTATCCAAAATGAGCCCCTTTACAAGACCCTCCGCTTTGTGTCAGGTCCTGATCACACTGTCGGGGTTTATTTCTGTGATACCTGCCGCCTGTAAATGATCCCTTACTAAAGCATGAACATCACACAGAAATAAATAAATAGGTGATATGCACCTTTATGCTTTGAAAGTTATTTTTCTTTTCCGCATAGAAAAGCTAGCGAGCCGAAAATGTTGTTGCCGATCGTATATTAAAGGTTGATTTAAAATCTGCAGTGTGAAATACTGAATCAAACATAACACATTGAAAGCAGGACTGATGTATGGATGTGTCTGTGCACCTGGCAGGTAACTTCTCATGCCAAATGAAAGATATTATATCAGGAAAGAATAGATTTACTCTCTAACACCTCAAACTATATCTGAGACATGTGTTACGTTTGAATATAGTCTCTACTTTCAGTCTGATAAAAATATAATCATATTGTGACCCAGATTTGTAGGCATTAATGACTGCACACATTAATATGTTCCGGTCACGATGAGGTAAACTACAGAAAGATATCATGATTTTAATGACAAGCCTGCAGTCTAATAACTTCACTAAACTCATCTTAATTTGAGTTTCATGCAGTCACACGTGTCTGACCTGAAGCAATGCATCAATGATCTCATAGAGAACTCACTGTGTGCTTCAATGACCATGCTTTTATAATCCAAGTCAAATATAAAAGACTTTTCAACGCATTATCTTGAAAGTGCATTTAGAGTCACCGTACAGCACAGTGGCCACTAAAGAGACCATCGTGATGGGGGGATTACAAACCAACATACAATAACCTTATAGTGGTCTCCAACATCCATTGCTCACAATAGGTTGGAGACCCCCGGTCTATCTGAACTCATTATTTTTTCTTTTGTGTGGCGCTTCATGCATCATTTAATCCACAGATGAGGAAAAAATGTTCAAGTTTGTAAATCTAATGTGGTTTCAAGGAGTCTTGTAAAACAGAAAAGCTTTTAGGTTCATTTAGACAGTATTGTAACAACATTATACTGATGACAGACGCTCTCTTGCACCCAAACTAATGAAGCTTTGATTTCTTCCTGTGGATGAGACCGTATATCTTTGCTCTTTGTCATTTGATCTATATAGTGAATTAAAAACAGAAATCTATCTATGCACACAATAAATCTGATCCCGTATAGAGCAAACACAACTACATCTCTCAATAAGACAATAAAACAAGCACAGCTCTCTTATAAGTGTGGACCAGCTTCCTAAAAACAAAATTTGCATATTCTTTAGCTTACGTGTTTATTTGTAATTCACCGTGAGCACATTAAAGGATAGTTAAGTTCCCTCACCTGTAGATTTTGTATCGGGTGGTAAATCCTTGCCGAAATCTCTCCATGAAGGAGAGGTAGCCCTTGGAGTGATGGAACGGGCCACGGTCCGAGATGAGCCAGTCGAACTGCCTGTTAACATGCTGCTCATTGGCCGACGGCTCCTGCCGGGACGACTGAACTGTTATATGTTTCCATATAAACAGGAGATAAGTGACTACAATGAGTCTGCAGTTCATGCTTCTCTGTCGGCCGTCCGCTGCTCATTCTCGCTCCATTCTGTGGAGACCTGCGGGACGACAGAGAAAAAAACACAGGGAATCAAACATATGAAATCTAACCTCGTGTCCCGTCACGGTGGCCTTATTTTCAGCAAAGATCTCCACGCTCACACGACCCGCTGCCCTTTTCATACCGTCACTATATTCGGGCTAATTGGTAGCGTGATAAGTTCAGACAGGGCCGTGCGTCGGCTTTATGACATGTTTTGATATGGAGATGGTTGGTTGGAGATGCACATCAGCTCATTAACACACAGAACTGAACGCCTCACACAGATCTACAGCATTGCCTCACTTTAAGAAATCAAGTGTTGCTGATATATCCTGTGTTTGTGTCTGTACAAGACTGATTTACAATTGATTTGTGTGTGCAAAACAGCCACCGTCATGCTCGAGAGTTGAAGTGGTCGCCAGGTTGTTTTTATTGCATTTGCTAGATTCATAAATGAAAATCTGATAAGTTTCATTTGCAGGGCATTGCAAGAAAAACACTTTACACAATTTCATTTCCTTTGTTGTTAAAATGATGTATTTATATTTCAGTCAGAGTTCTTCATGACTTTCTCTCCAGCCGAGTCGGCCCTGATAATGAAATTATTTCGTAATTATGTTAAATAACTTTTCCCCCTAATAATAGCGGGTTATTAAATTACCACAACCATGACAACCTCCTCCCCATGAGTATTCTGGCACAGACGGACGGTGATGGCGTCTTACATACTACAGACTACTGGACATATTCAAGTTCAAGACAGCTTTATTGAGAAGTACAAAAACATCTTTAGTCAACATATATAAACTTACACAGCTAATCTGCTGAAAGAAGTCATTTAACTATATATACTTTACAAATAATTATTAAACAAATGCTTGATTCTGATTGGCCAGTCGTAAAATTCCAAGGTACGTTATTCCGAGTTATACCACAGGTCTGTTGAATTCTGTATTCTGATTGGTTGAGAAATGTTCCACAGGTATGCATTATTTTTTGTCAAATTTCTTAAAAACAGGCATCAGAACAATATTTGTGTAACCATGTTGTAAGAGGAATAATTGACTCTGGTACTTTAAATTATTTGAAAATAATGAACACCTGCGGTGTAGCGGCATTACTACTTTGGGTGTGCATTATTTTCTTATAATTCAAAGGACCGGAGTCAATTATTTCTTAAATAACAACTGCCTGAAACTAATAACACACAGTAACACGGAAGCTGCAAATCATTTTGAAGATACAGTTTAATATTACACAAAAAATATATATATATATAAATGTCTTTTAATAACATATATGACATTATAATTATAAATGTTTAAACCAAATAGTGTGTTTGTAACATTTGCATGTCTTATTTTAAAACCAAATGTGAACGTGTTTTCCTCGTGGAAGGTCTGCATTTGTTAGAAATGAGCAAATAAAATATTTTAAATCAATATTCAATATTTCTTATTTTACTTATGAAGGAAAATAGTGGTGTAATAAGCAGTATAGTGTACAGTCAGCCCGTTGTTATCACAGAATAAGTTAAGTCCCTCCGCTGTGCATGATCACACTGTCAGGGTTTATTTCTGTGATAAGAACCTGCTGCCAATACATTATCCCTTACTTAACATACAATATTGTATATTCGAAATTGAGTTTTTTTTTTACTAAACGGCAAATTAGCGTACGAGCACAATCCCAAAACAGCACAGATATGATTTTAAATTTCTGCGAGTAATTTACTGATAAGGCGCAAAGTTAAAGAACACAGTCACAAAAATCTAATTCCTATAATGAGCAACACAGTTAAAAAATGCTTTTATGGGCATTAAACATTGCAGCAAATACCAGTCAATTTAAGAGTGCAAACCTTAGTAAATCACGTTGCGTGTGTCATTTAAATCCTCTCATTACTGCAAATATTGCCTTTTTTACTATTTTTGTCTTGTTTTCAATATCTTAAGATTCCTAAATCAAGATGCATTTTCTTGATGAGCAAAATAACCTAAGAAAACAAGTTTTTAGACAAAAAATATACAATTTTAAATTTGTGCATAAAACAAGCAAAAATATCTGCCAATGGGAAACGAAAAAAAACTTTTTTTCTTTAACACTTAACTCTTTCGCCCCCATAAACGCTTCCCTGCCAATGACCAGAATTTCCTGCAATCCAAAATACTGCTTTTATCCACCGGGTGGCGCTCTTCCACAACTTATAAAACCCGAAGTATTGCCCTAGGGCAAGCAGCTGCATGTCTGTGTATGTTTGAGGATCGCTCTGAATCTGATCTCTATCAAAAGTCCTTCACAAAAATTGAATTATTTCAGCTTTTTGCTCAAAATTTTGTGTTTTTGAAGATACCTACCCATATTTGAGAGGTGATAAAAAGAGAAACAATGATGGTAGGATGAAACTTTTTTTTAAAGCAGATTGTATATTATTTCATTTCATGGCTGGCAACTTTTTTTAAACGCTGGCGGCAAAAGAGTTAATTCAAGAAAAATTAGCTTACCCCATCTGCAATTTGTATGGCTTGTTTTAAGCACACATTCACTTAAATTATAATTTAAGAATGTTTAATATTTGTCCTTAAAACAAGACAAAAATACTAAGTAAGAAAGTCATTTTTGCAGTGATTAAAGTCAGTCGCAAAAACAAACATCTCCATGCCTTTTCAATACTAATTTTTCACTGCGTCTCTTTAGTAGATCCTGACAGGAGTTTTTGTTATGGTAAAAGAGGCGTTTGCGCTGGTAAATCTGTCCCTAAGAGTTTCATGTTCGTAGCTTACTGTGTACATAGTTTAAATCATTTCTGCAAGACTTTTCTATGTAGTCTGTACTGAGGATGTCATCTGTTGAGCACATAAAGCAAAGGTTTCCCTCAAGTATTAGTAAAAGATTTGTTAATACATTAAACACACACACAGATGATCACTTCATGTTATAGCATTTGTGTTTTACTGTTGGAAATGTAAATCTGACCTTATCTGCCTTTCATAAAACAAATATTATGAATCATTTATAAAGCATGCACACATCATGTTTGTATAATTTCATAATTAACATTCTGCAGGAATGAAATCTTGAGCATCCGCTCATAGTGAAGAAACTCTCACACTTCAGCTCAAGATTTCATTCATATTCATCTTGTTACTGTCTGTGTTTGTTGAGGTGAGATAGATGTGCTATTACTGATGATGTACATCAACAAACTAAACATCTTCACAAGAAATAAAATCTCACTGAAAAAGAATATTACTTTAGTTTATATTAAATATGACTACTTATTTATTTCTTACTCGTGCCATTAAACAACCACCTAGCAACAGCCCAAGATACCCTAGCAACCATACGCAACATCTTAACACTATAGTCAGAGATAAATACTGCATGCAAAGAAATATTTCTTCAATGCAACAACCTTCAGTACAATCATTTTTTCCGCTGCTGTACGCTTGTTTACTTGAAAGTCTCTCAGTCAGTAGAATCGACCACTGAAGTCAATGCAGTTCATCAGTTCCAGAAACTTCAATAATGTCTGTCTACTGAGGTTTGAGCAGGTCAAACATATTTACCTAACTTGTTATTTCTGAAAATATGGTTATAATTGTGTCTAACAATCGGAGCAGCGCATACAGAAGCACAGTGTGCACTTTTCTGCAGTAAGATCTGAGGTCAGAATATTAAAGTTGCCGGCCTTGGTGATATGTGAATGTGATGGATTATTTATAGTCTCTGTGATGCTCGGAGGCAGTTACAGGCACAAGACCTGATCAAGGTCCACCTAAAAGAAAAACTGAGACCAAAGAAAAAGACCTGCACACCCTGAGATCCACTGAATGCTCTGAGAAAACCAAACTATTTTTTATCAATAGAGATATTACTGTGATTAACTCTTTCCCCACCATTAACGAGTTATCTTGTCAATTAAGAGAAAACGCTTCCCTGCCAATGAGAGGTTTTTATGGCAATCCATATTTCCGCTATTATCCACCAGGTGTCGCTCTTATGCAACTTATAAAACACTGAAGCATCCACTGATCCAAAAACAGTAAATATTTTGGGTATGTTTTGATCATCGCTTATAATCTGATCTCTATCAAAAGTCCTTTTTAACTCTTTCCCCGCCAAGTTATCTTGTCAATTAAAGAAAACATTTGCATTAAAAAAGTGTTCCTGATGAGTTTTTATGTGAATCTTTAATACCGCGATTATCCACTAGATTACCCAATTTATAAAAAAGCTGAAGCAAAAAAATTATTTACTAATTTTAAACTCTGTGTATGTTTTTGATAATCATTCTGAATCTGATCTCTAAAAAGATTCCTTAACAAAAAATGCAATTATTTCAGCTTTTTGCTAAAAAGTTTTAAGACCATATTAAGGAGTTTATAAGCAGAGAAAAAAAATGTATATGATGAAAAGTTTTTTCCCGTTTTGTTTGTTTGTTTTTTCATTTGATATATTTGTATGTTTATATATTTATAGAAGAAAATTTTCCTGAAAGCCATTTTGTGAAACTTTTGTGAAAATCACAAAAAAATACTGGCGGGCAACTTTAAAAAAAGTCTTGCGGGTAATGAGTTAAAAAAGTCCCAGCTTTTAGTTTAACATTTGGTATTTTTTAAGAAACCTACCCATATTTGAGAGATGATGAACAAAATAAAATAGAATGAATCTTTTTTCCATTTATGGTTGTTTGTTTGTTTGTTTGTTTGTTTGTTTGTTTGAAAGCAGAGGGTCTGATATTTTTGTTAATATATTGTATGTTTATAATTATTTATAAAAAACATTTTCTGAAAGGCGTTAAACGTTTATGAAAATCATGAAAAAATGCTGGCACTGGCTGGAAACTGTTTTTTTTAACACTGGCAGGGAAAGAGTTAAACTTGTGTAAGCATTTTATTTGTTTACTGTATGACCTAATATTATGCTAAAAGATCTTTATTTTGATTTACATTCATAATATGACAAAAAACATCCTCAAATGACAGATACACACACACACACATCAAATGATACACACGCACAACCTCTTTAAACCCATGAGTGTCTCATATTTATACTCCAGTGGAAGACAGAGAGTCTCTACAAACATATAAGAATCAATCTGTGCACATTTATACTTTACCGTGCACACTACAATGACTTAAACTGACATTGTGAGCTAGGGGAATTGTATAGATGTCCAACAAAATAATGTAATTTACATTGTGATTTATGTTTATTACGCACTACGAGCACACAAAGAGCCACATTGTCTGCTGGGGCAGCGATGTCATCATTTATTAATCTTCTCACTTAGAGAAGTAATGGAAGTAATGGAAAGATTCCCATCTCATCTGAAAAACTGTGTTACGGAAAACATTCTGGGTCGACGGTGACCTCGGGAATGCCGGGATTTAGTTGTTTTTAAATGAACAAAATCACTTTGACCACCAGCCTGGTTGGACATTTTTACATTTATAATACAGATTGTTCTTGGTCTTATTGTGCACGATTTATTATTGGATGTAATTTCACAGAAATACATTCATCTTTATCAACTTTCATTTTTAATAATTTGCTCCGCCTCTGTAACAACTTTCTGTATAATGACACAAAAACAACAGAAAATATTCTTGTTTAAATAGTCAGGGTTTATAAAGGATATACTGGAATGAATTAAGACTTGAATTATCGGTAGAAAAAAGAAAAGGTGTATATTATAAATTAATCTAAGCTGAACTAAGCTAAATTTATGAAGAGTTTAATAACTTTTGATTTATTAAATATATTAAAATATATATCAAATATCTTTATTATCATGTGACTCACACTTTAGTTAACGGTTCATTTGTATAAGCGATTAAAAAGTAATGAAGCATGTTAAAAACATTAAAGAGAGTGTCTGTTGATGTAATGCATGTTTACTAGTTTAAATAAATAACGCTTAACAGAGTCAGTGCGCCACGACCCCATGTACCCGCTGATATTTCATATTAAACACACGTCCTACTGCATCCCGTCATGATATTGTTATCTCACTAACAAACAGACACAGCATCATGAGTCTCAGTAGCTCTTCATTGCCTAAAGGACTTAAATATTGTCAATGTGAATGAATGTATTGAGATCAAAGAAATGCACTTATGACAAAACAGCTCAATGTTTTTCTCAGCCTCTAAGGCCTGATCCACACATACATGGGGATTCCTATATACAGAATTTTATGTTAAAAAAATTTCTGCGTCCACACAAAAACCTGGTATGAAGCACTGTCAAAAGCATGCCAAACCTACAGATGGCGATGTATTTGATTTACCGTAAAGCCCTGTTGGCCAATCAGAAGCAATTGCACGAACAATGTCACCAGGCAGTAATACTGTCATTTATACAGACATTTAAACAGTGTACACCACAACGCTGCAACTGGAGCATCTAAAAAACTTCCCTCAAAAAGAGTTTTCCAAAAAATGAGTTTCAGTCACCTGCGTTTGCATGAGGACGAAGGGTTAAACCAGTTTTGAAAACACATGTGTTAGTGTGGACAGACCCTAAAACTACTGAAAATCTGGAATGCTGGATGTTTTATATCAGTGAAAATGTTACACCTGCAACTTCTACGTGCACAAATATAGATTTTCCACTGATATATCTGCTGACATTTTAAAAATGACACTTTTAAAGGTTTGCTGTTAAAGTACAATTATTAAATATATACACATTGCAAATATATTAACTCTGTTATTTGGGGCTGTGACAGTGAATTCAGGATTATATGCAAACTCGGTCAATCCCCAGAATACCTGAGGTTTTAAAATAAAAACTTAAATAAAGAAAATAATAATATGAGCTAAGACCTTACAGTGTTTTACAGCATCACTCTTATCCACAGGACACTTCAGATGAGCATGACTCTCTCATGTGTTTGTCTTTGATACATATATTAATAATCTTGTACAAATAAATAATTTGTGTACATTTATTACATTGAACATTTATGACCCCTTGTCAAAAAGAACGTTTGCATGTAATATCGTCTCATAGTGTCCTGTTTTATTAAACTGTGTGTGTGTCACGCTGTGTTGTTACAGCAAATAAACATAATTAAATATGTAATATGATTGCCCTGTTTGTCTGTACAGTGAGGCTTTTTCATATTTGCTGTTACCATTAAAAAACAAACGGTGGAGGTGTAATTACATGATTATAAAATGAAACAGAAATTGAACAGTAAAATGACGACCTGCTATGTTTCATTACAGCTCACTTTTGGGAGGTCCACTGTGTACAGCAGTGCCAAGGCTACATAAGGGCAAGGGTGGCACTGCCCACTCAGATTGACAGCTGGTCCACACAGTCAGAAGCAACACTAAATATTTTTGAGGAAAAGCAAAAATATATAATTTTTTGCTTTTCACATGTGCTTATGAGTATGTGCGCGAGAGATGCGTGTTTCAAAAAGCACACAAACACACAATCTCTATGCGCTTGACAGGACACAAACACAAAATGATCTTAAAATACTACAGTCTTGCCAAGTATCTCTTAAAAACAGTCTGTTATGTCTTAAAGTGAACGCAAACTGTTCAGAAAGAAATGAGATGTGTGTCAGTATATGGATCTGTGCTTGTTTGGTCTTAAAGTGGCAGTACCCCTTAAAAACTCTGCTTATGTTTGTGTCATTATGTTTATCAAACAATCAAAGACAAAATGAAAATCACATCTGTAGCTTTAAAAGATGAATTATATTTAATTTATAGAATGAAGAAGACTTATAGTAAGATAGAAAGACCTTGCCTACTATTTGTAACCTTTTTTGCTAATATTACTGTATAATGTACAATTATGTCATTTGAGAGAAGGCATTGAGCTCAATCCTATTTTCTCAAACTTATTATCTCATTTATCTTTGCAAAACATAATAAAATTACATTTTCATTTTATCAATGTCTCAAAAGCAAACAGTATGAACACTATGAAAATTACATTTTTACATAATGCAACAGTATTAGCAGTAACATTTAAGTAACATTTAAACCTGATTTACTTTTATTTTGAAAAGTTCAGAGAAGTCAAACTTCAGGATGTGTTATAGCACTAATTAAGCTGTAGATTGTAACACCAGAAACACAACGCGTTATAAGAAAAAAATGACAGCTTTAGGAATTTACTTATCATGGTTGAAAACAGCTTTCTGGACCTACACGCACAAAACGGTGATTAAAAAAACACAGTATTTGCCAGCTCTGTCAAGAGTTGCATGCTAAAGATGCTGTCATGGCTTGAAGTGCAAATGTTATCAGGGTTTAGAGAAAATCACTGTGTTACTTTTGTCCCACGTTACTTTCGCCCCGGTTCTCCCCTACCTATTACCCCATATTTTTAAATACAACTTTGGTTGAGGTTCCAAGCAAGCTGTACAGATACTAAAACACTGTGACGTGTAACACTGCAGATCATTGATTGGTCAGAGAGAATCGTCACTACCAGCGTCATTGCTAAATGCAAGATTAGCAAACCTTCATGCACTGTCGAGCAAACTATGTCATCATGTGTTTTTTATTAATTTGTCACTCTGTAAAACCATTTACATCAGTGGAGGGCATTCCTGGTCCTGCAAAGTTGAGCTCCAACCCCAATCAAACACACCTGAAAGTCATTTCTAAGCCTCCTGCTGCCTTTGATTGGATTTTTCTAGTGTGTTTTATTCGGGTTGGAGCTAAACTTTGCAGGACTGGGAATGACCCACCCCCCTGATTTAAAAGGAACTAGTAATTGGACCAAACTGCTAATTGATCAAAGTTACCACCAACGAAAAATAATGATCACTCAGTTTCTGTACACTCTTCTGCTATTGGTCAGACAAACCCTGAGCTAATATTTCTTGTTCTTCCAGAGTCTAATCCTGTTTTTCGATGTTTTAAATGGAGTCATTCAGGCTGTGAGCTTCCTGTTTTCACTGCTTTATTCAGGAATCTCATTCTTAATGCAAGTCTTGTGTGGACTCAATCAATCCCTGATTCTCTTCACAGAGGCAGAGCTCCACTTTCTTCCTGACACTTCACAGGCGTCAAAGCTTGTCCCCTATTTGTATTCCAGGTCCCCGGAGCGGCCGCATTGAACCGAGAGAGATTTTGCTTTGTGAGGACGTATCGAACAGTTTCCGCCTACAAACTCCACTGAGGGGAAGTTGGAGGTTCGGGTTTGTTTGAAAGTCCCCGTACACTCAAACGGGACCACATGCCGGCTCTCTGTAGATGCTGTGCTGAATGTGTGTAGTTTTCAAATCCCAGTGCCAGTACCTCGACACTTCAGTCATCCATTTTGATGTCCTGTACATAAACCCCTCTTATAGATTTTATCTAAGAGAGCAAGTGACGAATATCAGAAATGGACATGAGTATGCGATCAGTTTATCAATAGTATGTGCATTTTACCAGATATATATACAGTCAAGCTCATAAATACAACATCATCATTTTAGATGGTGATCTCTCCCAGAAACTCATTCTCCTGAGGTCACGGTGACCCACCAGCAGGACTCTGTGTTCTTGTTTTATATGCATTTATATCATATTTGTATTCACGTCGTGCTCCGCACTACAGGGGAGAGTTAATCGCGAGGGTAAAGACGGCGTAGTGCAATTTGTCCTGTAAAGATTAAGAGGCGTCACAATTACGAACACGCCGCAGGCTCGGCACCGACACTCGGCCAATTACGAGCCGCGCACAAACAGCCTAACTCGCTTTGCAGTGGATTTCATTTGCGACGCTTTACACAACAGCCTGCTGTTCTCAGCGCCTGACCTTCAGAAATCTGAGCTCAGCAAGTCCCTTCAGGATAATTAAATGGCCGTGCTTGCCACAACCCAATCAGCACAGCCCGAGATCAATGCACGATTTTCAAAACAAACTAATTCACTAATGGTCTGACTTATTGTTCCAATTTACCTGGCCGGTGAATTATGGTCTCCCGATTCTGAAGGAGAAGCGAAGCGAGGGATCGATGAAGGAGCGAGCTAGAGACGGAGACTCTCCGAGCGGAAAGCCTCGTCCGTCGGGTCGTACCCGTGCGCAAAGGCCCCTGTCGTGGAGCCAAGTAATTAACGCGGCTCGAGTGATGTCTCGGACCGACAGCTTGGCCGGTCGAGGTGTCCAAGAGTTCGTTTCAGATAAATTAGCCATGCCAGGCTTGTAGCGAATTAAATTAAACAATGAAGAATTTGCCCTTAATCACCCTTTTAATCGACTAGATTTTCTAATGCTCTCGGTTTATCCTGATTATTTTCACCCGACACGTTGGACTGATGGAATCACAGTGTTTACACACCTCAGTCAGCTCAGTTTGACTCATCCCAATATAACACATTGACTCATTTGACTGCTTAATCTTTTCCACTTCACACCAGGTAAACTCTCAGGTTAATATTGTTTTGGTTGATCCAGTCTCTCTACAATTCCTTTGTTTTCATTTAACCTTTGATGAAGAACACATGATTGACAGAAGGAGGATAGGACCGTTCCTCTGTTCCTCACATATGATGTACAGCGTGGCATGTCTTCTGTCGGCGTGTTTAAACAGATATGCTAATTGTTGGGTTCCTGCGGTCATTTAAGAGCTCATACTGGGACGAGCTACTTTATATTCCTCCTACACAACCTGCAGAGAGAAATCATGCAGTCCAGCCGCTGTTTGCTGCACCAAACCACACGTGATGTTCTTCACATACTGTAAATCACTCAAAATACTCAAACCATACACATACATCACAGACAAATATGAGTGTATATATCACAAACTATAGAGCATTATATGCATAACTCAGTGGTAGTGCATTGCATTAGCGGTTTAACAGGTAATTGGTTCGAACCCAGGAAACACACATATTTGTTATACCTATGCACTGTAAATCCATTTGGATTAAAGCATCCGGCAAATGCATTAATTAAAAATGTATTAAAGTCATTGTTTTACATTAAATGGGACACCAGCAGTAAGAAGTTAAAACAACAACTGTTAATACACTCAAAACGCTTTAATTATAAAGGTCTAAATAAAAACAATGGTTCAGCGGGCAGAGAAATGAGAAATGTAGCTTTGGTTACAGGATTTGACAACGGACAAAATAAATGAAATGTGTTTGACTGCAGTTCAACACCATCATCCATAATTTAACCAAGGTTATGTTAGAAATACAAAGAAATGTCCGTACAATTTTACAGTCTTTATTTCTCCTTCAGTTTTACTCCTGTTTAGCTATAAACAGTTTCATCGAACGGAGTCCGTGGTCGCGGTTAAGCTTCTGGTTGGAACTTACTTCTGGTTTCTGTTTAACTGACTAGTGGCTAAACTGAACTCTTGACCAAATACCTTGTCGAAAATAACAATTGTTTTGGTTTTTTAGTAGGGTTGGCCTGATGAGATATTCGGTATCGATATTAGACCGATATTTGCGAAAAATGGCCAGATCGAATATTGTAGAAGTCATGGAGTACAATCCCATCCAATACCAACACAGACCGTAAAGCACGACTTGCTGAGCAACACGAAATTTCACAAAGTTTTACTTGCTGACTAACTAAAAATGTTGCTATTGTTCTGTTTAAATAACAGTGAAGCAGCAGTATTGCACAATTTTTCATTGAGTCTTGAATTTGCAAAGTAATTTGTTGCACAGTAAAACGTTTGAGTTCTGTAGCTCGGTTTAAGCTAACAATTTAAGCTAATCTGTTTTATGTACGGTTAACAATTGTGTTATTTGCAGGTTAATTGATTAAAAGGGTGATATAGATGGTATTGGATAGGTATCTGTATCGACAGATTCTCAAGGTTGTGGTATCGACATTGCTATCAGACATGAAAAAGTGGTATCGGCCTAGCCCTAGTTTCTAGGTAATCTACGTTTTGTTTATTTTGCTTGTTATATATGGTAAATAACTACTTTAAAAATACTTTGTTGTTATTAATACTTAGCAGAGTTTACGAAAGTTACGTGATGACCACGATAGCCGCTTGTTTATGTTGTTACTGCTGAAACCATCTGTAAATACTTTTCAACTAGCCTATATATTACGTAAAGTGACTGTAAATACTGTAAGTCTGTGATGCTTTTTAAGAGTTTGTTTGAATAAAAGCCCTTCATGTTCAACTACAGCATGTAATTCATCCTGTCAAACATGAATAACTTCTTGTAGGCTAGCATGTGTGCTAATAATCGTCTGAATGCATTCAATTTTCACCAAGCTTCATTCATTTATTTTATTTTTGGTTAGTTTGAATTAGTTTTTAAAGTTGTACTGATATATATATATTTTTAAAATGTTTCAGTTTTACTTAGGTGGAGGTCCAAAAAGGTCATAAAAAGTATGGTGTAATAGGGTGATTCTCGCAAAATTAGACTTATGAGGTGTCATGAAACCTTTTGATAAAAAAGTAAATGCAAAGTAAGAGTATCAAAATAAGAAGCATACAGTTACAAACATCTCTTCGTGTACTATTTTGCACATGATTTCAAATTTTGTTTTATTTCACATTTAAGGTAAACATTTTCATTACCGCAACATGTCCATGACTGGATATGGGTTGTTTGACATGGAAATATTTATACTTAAAAAATCTTTAAAAAATAAGCTTCAGTGCACGTGATACTATAAACATTTACAGTAAAGAAACATGTGGTATTTGATGATCATTGGTAAATGTAGAGACAATAATAAGGAATATAAATGTGTCCAAGACCAATTTTCTCATCCTCCGCAACAATTTTCAATCATTGTTTAACCCCCTCAAGGAACTAACATTTTTAAAAAAATGGTTTGAAGGGACATAATTGACTGTGACACTCAAGATGGCTACCAGGTAAGCAGGTTTATTTTTTCTCTCCAGATAAAAGTTACAATTTTGTTTGTAATAGTACCTAGACAACTTTTAGTTCTCATTACCGAAACATGAGTTTATAAATGCATATATTTAATGTAATATCATGTTGCGGTAATGATCATTTTTGATAATGGTAATCTAAAAAATGTTAATAATTCTATAAATAATTTTTAAATCCTCTAAAAAATAATGGTTATAGTAAATTCAGACCTTAAACTTATATGTGCATCACCCAATAGTCAGACTTTTTTATTATTTTGCTTTCATGTTGCCGTGACAAAGCTGCAATTTACTGTAAAGAGCACGGTAGGTTTGTGCCGATAGATGATAGTATCCTACCTACCTCAGTCTTGAGATTGTTTTCCGATATCCCTCCACCACCCCAACTTGCCACTCTAATCTGTTCTATCCCAGTTTGGGATGGGGGAGTTCTCCGGGTTCGGGCCATACCCCGGATTCGGAGTTCGAGCTTCACTCCAGATTCAGAGCCCTCCCCCAGGACAGCACGCCAAATATTCTTACTTTCGCAATCAGATTAGATGTAAGGGCGAACTCGTGAAATCGCTAATAGCAGGCTTACATGACAAAAGTTGGCAATAGTTCATCATCATAGTTTCACATTAACATGCACATTTACATGCTTTTCCTCACATGAGAGGTTGTAGGCATTAATTTCTCGGATTCCTTCTCGCATACATGTGGACTCAATGTGCACGTCTTGGACTCTTGGTCGGACCTGAATGCGCGCGGCATGGACTCATTCTAGCACCTGAATTTCGCGACTCTGACATTTCCTTGCACTAGAGAGGTTGTTAGGCACGCAGAGCGAGTTTGTTGTTCCCACTGGCATGCGGGAATTTTAGAGCGCCTGGGCTTAATGATGCGGATGGATTAATAACATCAGTTTTAAGAAGGGTGCGGTCATGACAGTGTTTCCCTTCTTTCTTTTTGTCCACCAATCAAGTGACCTGTCATAAATCAGTAAAAAACGAACAAATAAATAAATAAATAAGTAAACTACTGCCCCGCCCCCCGATACTATCGTGTATCGGTGATCTCACAAGCTGACGATAGGACGATCTCAAAATGGGGCATATCGCCCCAACACTAATGCACGGCTGAAAGAAATGTATTTTTTTAGTTCATTTCATTTGTCTTTTTTGCAAAGCTTACTTTCTTAGTTAACAAAAAAATTTTTCTCACCAAGTTTCTGTTATTTTGTTACTTTCAGTTAAAGTCACAATGAGATTTAATGTTTTGGGAATATTGTGGTATTTTTTTTTTACAAATAACTTATCTGGGAGCTTCATTATTTAAAAAAGATTCATGTGCCCTCATAATCTTTAAGCAAAAATGCAAATTCCCCCCCCCCTCCTCAAAACGATCTCTCTTTACTTCCAGTCATGAGGAATGGTGTGAGGGTGAGCCACAGAAAACATTGCAGCATTTAGCAAATAGCAAAATGATCCAATCAATTCTCCATTGACGAATTCAAGTCCTGCCCTACCGTTTTTTTTTTCTCATTTCAGAAGCCATTTCACTCGTACATACGTCATGACAGGAAAAATAAGACTACTACTTCTGTTTCATTGTGACTTTAATGGTAATAAACATGATAGGATCAAACAACAGCAGGGTTAGGTGATCTTCAGATTCTCGGGTGATCCGGTCACAAGAAGTGAAGCACAAGGGTTGAGTTTATCACTGTAAATATTGGTTTTAAATTGCCCCGCTTATCAGAGTTCAAGATGGACGAGTCGCCTACTGCTGCGCCATAAAACTCAAAAGCAGCGCTGTCACTTTCACTGACGCTGGAATTTCAGGAGCTGACATTTGTTCTGCAGCTACGACGCTCTGCGCTGCCAGAGACGCCTGTGACTTTGCCATGCATCATAACGCTGACCTAAAAATACTACAGCACTACAGAAAATGTTTGGCCAGCACTTTTACTCCGAGTCTTTGCAGCATCCAGCATCAACCTTCCACACGAAAGTTTTCGGTGTCATGAGCATTTGTTATTAGCGGGTGATGTCACTGACGGTGAACAGATGCGGACATCTCGTAGGACGAGACCTCTGGAGTTTCCAGCCCATCTGCGCCGCTACCGTATTATTATCAGCCCGAGTTTTTTCTCCATCGCAAACATCCTGCTCGCTTTTTTGTCTGACCTGATTTTCAAATAACATGCTGTTTATTCTTCACTTCTCAAATGTGTCGGCCACACCGAACACAGACCCTTAATACAGGCTCAGCCGGCACGTTGTTCTTATTTAAACATGATTTGGTGAAATACGAAGGAAACGGTGGGCTTCATAAATCAGAGCTCCTCCGGGAACTCCAGCAGATGGTAGATTAAGCATCTGCTCCGAGATGGCATGCGATAGATCTGCACCTTTGGGTGAAATATGCCACACTTACACGCTGACAGATTTCATGAATATACATGAATGAAGCCTGTGGCTTGTGATTTAGTTAGCTTGTGCTACAATCTAGTGGCATAAAACATATGCTTTCTAAGATGAAGTTATATCAGCATTGGGATGCATGAGGCCCAGTTCATTAGATTGATCTTATATTGATTGTTTTCATCATAATTAAAGTCTTTTCGGTCATTCACGCTTGTTGATGTGCTGTATTTTGCTCTTCTGGAAGCGCTTTAGAGAGCTGGATACGGTTCAGCGCGGTGATGACTCGGATGTAAAGGGCTCTCGTGGTAATAATAATCATCTCTTTTTCAAACGAGGACAAATGTGA
This sequence comes from Misgurnus anguillicaudatus, assembly GCF_027580225.2. Classification (NCBI taxonomy): domain Eukaryota; kingdom Metazoa; phylum Chordata; class Actinopteri; order Cypriniformes; family Cobitidae; genus Misgurnus; species Misgurnus anguillicaudatus. The sequence continues at coordinate 912,562 of NC_073358.2, read as the reverse complement.
TTATCAAGACAGTTTGGCTTTGCTTCGTAGCAGATGTAAACCACCGATAAAACGGCGAAGAGTCCTGACGGCTTTGACAAGGTCAATAAGAGAGTGATAAAGTCGCTCTCCAGTAGACTGCAGATTTGCCAAATGAATGGAAGTATTTCATACACCAGCGGCCCACGCTAGACTCACTACCACATGCTGATCGCTAACGTTGTAAATGTGTGAGGCGAAACGGGGCCGTATCGGATGACGAAACGTATACCGTTTGAGAGTTGTATGAGGCTAGAGTCCATTATTACAGGGAAAAATAACTCCAAGAGATGTCAATAAACTATCCAGACCTAATTACCTGGGTTAACAGTCAATATAAAAACCATTTCACTTCTGTATCAAGACATATTTCCCAGTGAAACCGGATCTTTTCCATTTATTAAATACAGGGCAGAGTGAAATGTTGTCTTTGTATGACAGATGCTCAGATGTGTGGGACTGAACAATAAAGGTTTGTGATTTCAGGCAAAAATAAAAGACGTTTTAGAGGTAATGGTCATGGTCACATCACATCACCATGAAAGATTAAAAAGTAACTGATGAATCATTAGATATGTAAGGAATAATTGACAACAAGCCATTGAATTATCTGGAAATAATGCACACCCATTGTGGTAATGTGGCACAATGCAAAGCGGATGTGCGGGTGTTTTCAAATAATGCAAAGGACCAGAGTCAATTATTCCTCTTATACCACGGTTACCGCAGACATTGCTCTGGTGGTTATTTTAAGATATTTGAAAGGTTTTTACAGAAAAATAATCAATGCCCATGGAACATTTCTCAACCAGTCAGAATAAAGCATTTACCAGACACGTGGTATAACAAATATTATAAAACAGCCCGTTCTGGTTCTTCATTCTGATTGGTTGAAACACGTTCTAAGCCATGATAAAATACCCCGGTAACCCCACGGTTCTGCTTTGTGTGGTGCCTAACAACGCCCCTTAGCTGTTATAAAATGCACTGGTGGTAACCCACTGCTTAACTTGGGCTTATTGCTTTAATAAAACAAAGATTTGAGAGTAAAATAATTACTGACTTACTGACTTTATCTGTGTGTCTGCTTTCATTTACACATTTTAAGATTTTATGATGAAGCCGTGCATGCAACTTCAGGTTGTGATAACATGTAGCAAGTTTCATGACGATACTCTTTAGTTTTGCGTCAATACAGCTGTATGACCATATGGTTTGCTTGCCATCGAAGGTGTTGTTTAATTATAAGACCAACTAGTGGCACAGACACACCATCAGACAAACAGACTCTGCCAATAGTTCAGCCTGTTAAATCTGGTAAAAATATCTCATTTTGTTGAGGTGTTATTATAAACATTTATGTCTATAAAGAAAATTTTTTTTTTTTCGCAATTTCAGCTGGAAATTTTGACGTTTTGTCATTAGATTATAGTCCAAAACATACACTGAAAAAAAATGCAGTTTTTTTGTCAAATCAACATCAAGGAACAGTATGTAGGATTGTGACCAAAACTGGTATTGCAATCACAAAACTTGTGGCCAAAACTGGTACTGCAATCACACAACTGGTGGCCAATACACAAAATGACAACATAAACATCAGTCGAGGGCTGCAACTCCACTTTTTAAATGACAATATCCTGGCAAGACCACTGTTGTCAGTGATATAAGTATTTGAAATGAAAATGATTTCTTAATGTCAAGTGACATATCAGGGGAATTTTATGATTAATTGATATACATTTCTTACATACTGTTCCTTTAAGTTAAAGGGCACCTATGGTCTGTTTCATAATTTTACATTTCCTTTGGTGTGTAAAGGGCGATTTATAGTCGTGCGTAGGTCCTACGGCGTAGCAGCGACGGCGTAGGTTCCGCGTCGGTTTTCATTTATACTTGTGCGTCGCCGTGCGCGTCGACGTGCAAACACACGCGAAACCGCTGGTTGGCAGTAATCACGCGTGTAACCACAGTAGCAGCAGAAGTCATCACAGAAGAAGAAGCTAAGCAAGTAAACCCACAAACGAAGAAGAAATAGCAACTTGTTGTGTATAATTTGAGAAGACCAGCAATGATGGAAGTAAATAAACAGCGACTTATGTTTCAGTTTGAGTTAAATCACTCCTCAGCTTGGCTCATCTTTGTTTTCACCGTCTCAAACGGAAATACCTATGACGCAGTTTTTTTACCTGACGGGAGGGGTTCTGGTGGACCAATCACAGCGCTTACGGTCCGCGTAGAGCCGACGCGCTGTTAGAAATTTTGTGAGGTGCGCGTCAGGCTACGCAGAGCTACGCACAGGCTACGGATAGCCTACGCCGTAGCTACGCCGTAGGACCCACGCACGACCACAAATCGCCCCTGAGTGTGTATTTTTTATGTGTGTTAACGATATGCAAAAGGTACAAACCCCAAAGTAAATGATGACGCGAGTTATCGTCTCCAACGTTAATCTCTTTTCTTGGACTACAACAAACACATGGATTGTAGGCAACAGTTTACTTCCTGGGATTGATGATGTAGTAAAGACCAACATTATCATAATTCCTCACGCTTGAGACTCACAGCCTGTAAGTTAACTCCTGTTAGCATTGCATTGTGACCGAATCTTTCAAACATGGTAATGAGTGTCAGGCCAATCACAACGTACAGATTAGCTGGCCAATCAGGGACACAGCGCTTTGTGAAATCTGGAGTTACATTATAAAAATGTACGGTATATGGAAAATAATGTGTTTTTTAACCATTAACCACAAGAACACGTTATATTATCCCAAATACACAAAATAACCTTGTTTTTAGCAATTAAATAGGTGCTTTTTAAATTAACATAAAAATATAAGTTAAACCATTTCAACTTGATTTTATACGTTATGTCAACTTATTACAGGTCAAAACTTAAAATAGTAGGTTGAATTGGTTTGCAAAATAGTTTTTTTTACAGTGTAGTGTTATTTTTCCTATGGTGGTTTCATGTTGATCGGAATAAAGCTTGCAGAGATATTCATGTTTGTCTTTTAAAAACTTTATTTCGCAGTGTTGGACTAACCGTGAGGTGAAACCTGGCATGTTTGGTATCGTGGAACGATTCATGACTCCAACAAAATAAGTGCCATGAAAATACGTCAACCGCATCCAAAGTTGCGTTTTTTATTTTCTAACATGTTTCAGTTTTAAAAGTCACCTTAATATTTCCAGCACAAACCTATAAAAATCAAGCTCATTATAGATGAAGGCAATCCCAGAATGCATTGTGACAACGATAAATCCAACATGGCGAATGAGGCAAGAAAAATCCAAATAATACCAAATGATTTGTTGTTGTTAATACAGTATTCATTCGGCAACATGTTAACATCATGTACTACTGTAATCAACTGTGTGCCTTCATGTTGTTCTTGTTCTCTGCTACACATGTAAGTCATTTATGAGGATCCATTAGGTTTTCTCAGAAGGGAGCTCGACTGCTTTTTGGACCCGATCTTAAATCTTCACACACCCCAGAGAGTCTAATCATCATTTTAAAACCCTGAAGGGAAAATCAAAGCACAGACTAATTTAAAGAGCCGTGCAATCGCTCCCCGAGTCAGAAAGATATCAGTAACTTAACTCATCTTAACAGACATTTAGTGTCTGGAGGTTTATCCACTATCCACCAGAACCCAATGAATTTATGCTTTATGTGGACTGAAAGGAGAAAGCCTCAATTATTTAATGGTCATATCTCCAAGTGCCACAGGAAACTGATATTGTAAATGCAACGAGAGCTGCAATTACTCTATTAGTAAGATGTAATATATTAACGCTGTATTTGCTTTAATACACAGTCATGTGTGAGGACACCTGAGGGTCCTGATGGGCTGCGATCCAAAAGCATTACTTAATTGGACACAGTTATAGGCTTAAATTATTGTTCTTTTAAATACATGAACTCACTGGGTTTATGTTATGAGAGGTCAGAGACAGTAATGAGTCTGTGAGACTTTTAAAAATGAAATATGATTGTTAAAGAGTCATAACCAGAGCCAGAAAAAAATGTCAAAGTAACAAATAGCCTCGGATATTTTGACTATGGAAGTAAACTCCTACATCTATTGTCTAACATTTTATCTTGTGTGTGTGCGTGCGTGAGTGTGTGTGTGTGTGTGTGCACTTTGAATTGTAAAACTGTTGGCTAGACAAAAAAGACTGAAGAAGAGATTTTGGGTTATTGGTTGATTCGGTGTGATGCACTTGAAATCATTTCTGCTCTTATTGTTGGACTGCTGACTGTGGTGAAGTCAGCGTTCACTTCTGTCGAGCTCAACCAATCATTACAGACACGCACACACATTGATGTTGTATTGTATAAGATGTCTGCAGTGCACACGTGTATATATACAGTAGATGTGTGAATCTGCTGGTTTCTGTTTGTCCCACACAGACACGCACCTGTCTGTCAAATCATGTGAGGTGAATGAACCACAAGCCATTATTTAGCAAAACCACACAGATCTCACTATTACATCCCAAACCTGACTGACACTTCATAACTAAGTATACTAAAATATATGATTAGATTTTTTTAGACTTCATAAATAAATGTATTAACAGTGCTCCCCTGGTCATTAAAGAGGTAGTTTAAAGCTATTTCATGCATTCTGACTTATTAACATAGTTAAAGATTGCAATCCTCATGCTGAACAAATGCAAAGTGTCCAAAAAAAAACAGTTAAGCGTGTGATGGAGTATTTCTGGGCCAAACTCACGCCTCCTCTTTATTATACGTTTTAAAATGTTTTCGAACATGGGTACCAGTTACATAATAGTGACCCCATATTCCTTTTATGGGCACTTTCCCCGGAAAACCACATTTTATAACGAGTTTACTCGTCAATTAAGAGAAAACGAGTTTTTCTGGCAATCTGTATTTCCATTATTTTCCACCAGATGTCGCTCTTACCCAACTTATAAAACCTTGAAGCCTCCACTGATCCAAAAACAGTAAAAACTTTGTGTATGTTTTGATCATCACTGTGAATCTGATCTTTATTAAAATTCCTTTACAAAAATGCAATTATTTCAGCTTTTTGCTCAAAATTTGGTGTTTTTGAAGAAACCTAGCCATATTTGAGAGGTGAAAAAATAGAACAAAAGAAGTAGGATGAAACTTTTTGGTTTGTTTGAACATTTTGTAAAAAAGAAAATTTTCTGGAAGGCATAAAACTTTTGTAAAAATCATAAAAAATACTGGCGCTGGCTGGCAACTTTTTTGAAAATGCTGTCGGGAAAAAAATGTAAAATCTGAAACTATCAGAGAATTTTAAAGCAGTGTTTTACCGGGCTTAAGAAAGTAGATGTGTTCATTCATACTGTAACTTAACTCATTCACCGCCAGTGATTTTTTGAAAAGTTACCCGCCAGCATTTTTTTTTGATTTTCACAAACACTCTTATAAAGGATGTGTTAATTTTTACACATCTTTTTGTGTTAAGCTTTTAACACATTATGTGTATTCTTAACACATTGTGTCATTTTTTGTTGATTTTGTGTTTAAATAAAACACAAGTTATGTGTGCATTCTGGGACAATGCATTTAGTGTGTTGTCCCAGGATCAACACTAATGTGTTGTTTTTAACACATCTGTTCTAAGAGTAAAGGTTTCACAAAATGCCTTCCAGGAAAATTTTCTTCTAAAAATATATAAACATACAAATATATCAAATGAAACAGACAAACAAAGTGTGAAAAAAAAACGTTCATCCTATCTATATTTTTTATATTTTTTTTCTTAAAAAATAAAAACAATTAGCAAAAAGCCGAAATAATTGCATTTTTTGTGAAGGAATTTTGTTAGAAATCAGATTCAGAACGATTATCAAAACATACACAGAGTTTAAAATTAGTAAATCATTTTTTTGCTTCAGTTTTTTTTATAAATTGGGTAGGTTTGCCATCTAGTGGACAATCACATTATTACAGATTAACATAAAACCTCTTTAGGAACACGTTTTTTTTTTTTTACATATTTCTCTTAATTGACAAGATAGCTTTTGACCAGAATGTCATCTTGCATTATAAAGCTTACATTGCTTCAAAAACTAGTTAGAATAAATACAATTTTGTTATAGGTTTCCCAAACACCCCACCCTCTGCCATTGATCGTAAGATTTCATCCCGGCTAAACGCATGCGGGTCATTGGTTCCAACAATTACTGTATACAATGGTTCACCTTATCAATGATGTGAGTCTCAGTGTTTACTCATCTCAACTAATGCATTACTTACAGTTCACTATGCACATTAAACTGGAATAAAAGAAATGATTTTATCTGGCAGAAATGTAATCCAGCACATTAAAGTTGGGTGTAATGATACAGAAGCTCGCAGGCTGTCTTTGATGCTCTATAAAGCTTCTCTTGGCTTGGAGTTCATGTTCAGCTTGTAAAGTGAAAATGTTTTGGCACAATGACTGTGGACCTAACAACATTTATAAAGTGTTAAGTGAGCGTGTCCATCTCAGTATCTATTATATAATCCATTACAGTGTGCACTAATAGAAAAGTACAGTGCATCAGGACTACACATTGTAATAGAAATCTGGATTTACTGTACATTTTCTTCTACTAGATTAAAAATAAAGAAAATACAGATTTTTGTTGCACTTTTTCCTTTTTGGTTCTATTTAGTTTTCAGTTGTAGTTTTTCTTCTTGTTTTAGCAAAAGATTCATGCATGGAATGAAAATCTATGTGCCAGCCGGGTAAAAAAAGAAATCTAATTCAAGGTTTAAGGCAGACCGCTGTACTGGAAAACAAAACGCAAAAACTGCAATGAAAAAAGGGAAAAAAATGAAAGCAAGAAAATGATTTTTTGCTTTAATACCGTCTTACTTTTATTACATTCTGAAGATTGCGGTCCACGCGTACCGTCTGGCGCTCTGCACCACAGCGTCTTCGTGTTTCAAGTCCTACAATTCTCTCCCTCGCGACCTCTCTTTCTTCATTTCTCAAAGCGTCCAGAAGGGCCAAAGGGACGGCCTGTGCAATTTCCCTCCTCTAATAGGTACTTCCACACCCCACTTACATAGTCCTGAGAAGTGACAACATTAAAGAATAGCTTCTCCGTTCGACGGAGGCCGGGGCAGAAACAGAGGGCAAAAATACTCAGGGTAATTATGGAGAAATCAAGCACGCTGCAGTAGTCTCGTCTCAGCCGGGCTGTTGAGCGTCACGGTTTCGGTCCCAGCGGGTCGAATCGAAAGCTTTTTATTTTCTCTCTGCCTCTCTCGGAGCTGATATTGCACTTTAGTTTAGGAAAACAGACGATACGGACGATGTCCTCCGAAGCGTCGTCTCCTGCACTTTGAAGCTTGTCTGGGAACGGCTTAAAAGCTGCTGAACCACAATGGAGTCAAATCAAGGGCTTATACAAAGGCCAGAAAAAGTGAACCAACCTGAGGTCAACACTTCTTACACTTCTTTTATATTATTCATGATTTTCAAATATTTCTCATGTGTATTTAAAGGTGTAGTTCACTTCCTCATGTTGCTTCAAATCAATGATTTTTTTTGGCATTAAACATATTACATTGCTCATTATTATTATACAACACTGTAAAAAAATTCTGTAGAAATTGCAGCTGGGTTGCCGGTAATTTACCGTAGATTTAAATTTATGTTTTTAACTGACAACATTTTGTTCAAAGTTAAATGAACATTAAACATTTACAAGTATTTGTCTTTATAGAGTAAAACTAAAAAACAGCATCAAGCAAAACATTCTGGGAAACAAAATCTGAAGCAAAAAACTGAAAAAGGTTGATGATGACTTCTGGTTCCCAGAATGCTTTGCATGAGGCTGTTATTGTATAGTTTTATTCTGTAAAGATAAAGACTTGTTAATATTTAAAATTTATTTAACTTTGAACAAACTCTTGCCAGTAAATAACATAAATGTAAATCTACGGTACAGTAAATTACCGGCAACCCAGCTGCAATAACATTGTAATTTCTACTGAATTTTTTTACAGTGAACAAAAGTGGACAGAGATTTATACAATCAAGCCCCCACAAAGTAAAAAAAAACATTACACATTCAAAAAGTAGTGTATATAAAGTAGAGGTCTTTTTGGGTCCAAAGAAATGTATAACCCGAACCACTTTTTACCCGAACCCGGCATGCATATTTTTTTTTAAGAAAGACCAGACCCGAGACAAGCCCTACAAAATTAGACACGAGTCCGACCCAGTGGCAATTGTTTTCAACCCGACTGTACCTGAATGTAAACGGCACTGACGTGTGTGCAGTCTGCAGCCCCGCGAGCATCAGTCAGACAGAAAGAAACCCCGGTGGCCTCGCAAACAATTTGGCTGCCGCTTCATTTATTTTCATTTGTTTTCTGACGAAGACAGCAAGGTAATCTACAGTGAGCATTTAAAATTGATTGACAGGTCTGTCTCAACAAAATTAACCTACCGCCAGCCACATGATGTCACAAGCGCTCTTGGTGAACAGAGGCGGTTGGAAAAGGACTCGATGCACATACACAAGATAGTTTGTGTCTTCTCGAGTCTGTTCGGCAAAAACACATTCATTTTAAATTACCTGAGACCTGAGACTGCTAATATTATACTCGACCTGTGTTCACAACTAGTGAAACTTTTAGACCCAAACCCGGTCGAGTCTCGGGTCGGACCTTGGGTTTTCAGATCTAAGTGGACCCATGTCTGAAATAGCTCCATATGCATTTAATGTTATGATGCTCTGCAATATACAATCTGTGTTCACTGATATACATCATAGGCACCAGGTTGCCCGCATGCAGTCTGTGAGTTGCCCGCCAAAGCATATTCTATTAATAGCCTCAATTTTAATATTTATTTATTACATATTTTTAGTGCTTGGCAAAGATTAATCGCGATTAATCGCATACAAAATAAAAGTTTTTATTTTTAATTTTGCATAATATATGTGTGTGTACTGTGTGTAATTATTATGTATATTTATGTATATTCATTTCAGAATTTTTTTATTTATATGAAATTGTATAATTTATATATCATATGGAATACATAAAAATAAATATATAAACATGTAAATGTTTCTAAAATACACGCATAAATATGTGTGTGTGTGTGTGTGTGTGCATGCGTGTGTGTGTGTGCGTGCGTGCGCATGTGTTACACACAGCACACACTCATATATTATGCAAAAAAAATCACTTTTATTTTGTATGCGATTAATCGCGATGAATTTTTGCCCAGCACTACTATTTTTATTTTAGCTTGGCTTCTTTTATGTATGTTAACATTTTAAACAATGATAAAAAACATCAACAAGTAAAATAAAAAGGTTTTGAGTAGACTTTATATAAAAGTAGCCCTCCATATTGTTTTGGAGAGCCCTGGTCCAGAGATTTCAAGCACATAAAGCATCTCTCTAAAGAAACTGATGAAAGAGGGAGCGGACGTCTGGTTCAGAAAGACCAGGACTGCTTTTGTTTTAATCTCTTTTCTTTCCTTGATAAGACTTCTCACAATAACCTCTGATCTCAGAACAGCCTCTCTTAAGTCTCAATTAGAATTCTGCCTGACTTTATGGCTAAATGTAAATCTCAGTGGAAGGTCTGTCAGTCAGAAAGTAATTGTAGAGGTTTTTTGTGAGGAGAACACTTGACGCTGCTTTATTATGCTGAGTCACGGCTCTTCTTTCTGCTACATTACACAACCGGCTCAGCGTCTCCAACCGACCCTGCCAGCGGGATAATAAGAGAGCGCCAAGAGAAAACCATTAACATTCAGATGCACAGATTTCTCATTATCAGAGCTGTGAGGTTTGATCAATTACACAACTGACAATTATTTCACACCTCTTCACTTTAAGAGGCGTCTTCGCTGACATTTGTGGTGACCGTTGTTCATTTTTAAAGAAGAGAGACGACCACCAGCGCCGATGTTGAGTTCAACACAAACACGCTGTGATGTGATTATCAATGAGCGTGTAAGCATTGAACACCCATTTAGATTCTGACCCTTTAAAAGTCTCTGCTTGCACCAATCGAATCTGTGCTCACTCCAGAGATTTCCATAAGGCTCAAGTTGGCTTATGGTGAAAACGGACGTCATCTCTATCTGAAGATTAGTTTGTCTTTATAATCCTTAAAAGCGAGGAAGATCTCAAAATTAAGAGAGCTGGGAAATGATTTAATCCCACACGTGTATCCTCTTCTGCGTGATCTTTCTCTTTCCAGCACGCTGGCACAGCTTCGCACCTTCATTCGGGAAAGACTTTGACACTGAGGTGAGCTGAAGCCAGCTGGCAAACAAACATCCACCTCCTCTCCCCCTACAGGTTGCCATTGTTTATTAATAATCCCAGCGGCGTCCGTTGGCACTGACGACAGCGAGGCAGCCGGTGGACCTCAAACGAACGCGGGCGCGAGCGGGTGCCCTCTCATCGGTGTTTCCTCTATCGTCCGAGCGGTCGGAGGGCCGCAACACTGCGGCAAAGCCTACGGGTACGCTTTCATCCAGGCCTTTAATTACATAATTGTATAAAGTATTGAGGTTAATCACCGTAAATGACCGCGGCTTTTAATAATTTACGAAGATCAGACGAAAACGGCGGGCACCCGGTCGGTCACCTCCCTCTCTGTGGGGCCACACACTTCTCTCCATGAGCACTGCAATCAAAACTTACAGCAGTCAGATTTACATAAAAGAGCAATCTTAAACGCTCGCCCCGACGCCACTCTTAAAGTTTAAAATCTATTGGTTTATGAATGTTGCGGTAATATCGCAGGAACAAAAGCACTGTTGAAGTGAACATTGAGCCACAAAACCATGCTGATATTTAGTTCAAAAACACGGTTGTGTATTGCTTTCATACAACAGCACTTTAAAGCCATTATTGTGATATTTTAATATAATAACTCAACTACACTGCAAAAAATTACTTTCTTACTCAGTATTTTTGTCTTATTTTCAGTACAAATATCTAAATCAAGAGGATTTTTTATGAGCAAAATGACCTAAGAGAATAAGTCTAGTTTTTAGAAAAGAAAAAAAATCTTGATTTTTTTTAAGTAAGTGTTTAAGAAAAAAGTTAGAGATTTTTTCTTACCCCACACTGCAAAAAATGTTTTAGTATTCTTAAAAGTCTTAGTATTTTTGTCTTGTTTTCATTAAAAAATATCTAAAAAATCTTAAATTAAGATGCTTTTTCTTGATGAGCAAAACAACCTAAGAAAATAAGTCTAGTTTTTAGACCAAAAATATCAAATTTAAGTGATTTTGTGCATAAAACAAGCAAAAAAAATTCTTGAATTAAGTGTTTAAAAAATGTTCAAGATTTTTTTGTTTTAAGCACAAAATCACTTAATTTGATATTTTTGGTCTAAAAACTAGACTTTTTTTCTTGGGTTGTTTTGCTTATCAAGAAAAAGCATCTTAATTTAAGATTTTTTAGATATTTGTCCTTAAAACATGACAACAATACTAAGTCATTTTCTGCAATGATCATTTCAGTTACATTGTGCCCAGTGATTTTGCAGATGTTTGCATTGAACACATTAAAGATAGATCTCAATAAATAAATGTATCTTAGTTTGTACATAACTTATGATCAATTAATGCATGCAGATTCATTAGTTTTTACATTATTTATTAAAGCAATAAGCCCCAAGAAGCAGTGGGTTACCAGTGCATTTTATAACAGCTAAGGGGCGTTGTTAGGTGTGAGTGCCTAAACCCCCTTAGCTGTTATAAAATGCACTTTAACCCCACTGCTTCGCGGAGGTTATTGAGTTTAAAACGGTTACTTGAAATGCATAAGGTTAGCGGGATTTTATAAAATAAAACACAAATAAGTTGTAATTATATTAGTACAAATATTACTCTTCCGCCAAACAAAGTAGTTCCTCAGAATCAAGTGTGACTGAAACAGAGCGCAGTTCACAACCAACACAGACGCAGCAAAGACACAATGAAAATATAATTTAAGACTGTGGTGTTTATTTTATAAATCAACATTCGTCTAAAATATACATTAACATTTATATCCTCCATTTTGTGATAATCAAATGCTTGGAAGCATGCTTAACACTTTCCCCGTCAGCGTTTTTTTTTTTTTTTTAAGTTGCCACCCAGTTTTAGTTTAATGCCTTACAGAAAAATTATCTTCTTTAAATAAACATAAAATATCAAATGAAAGAACAGATCATCCGCTTTCAAATAACAAAAAAACCTGTTTCATCCTACCTTTATTTGTTCTCTTATCACCTAAGATAAAAGCAGAGATAATTCCATTTTTGTGAATAACTTTAGTAAGAGATCAGATTCAGAGCCTGTTACACGCTGTTTTTAGTGTTGAGTGAATGCATCAGTGTTTAAGTTGGGTAACTTCGCCACCCAGTGGATAGCGGAAATATGCATTTGAGTTAGAAACTCCTCAGGGAATGTTTTCTCTTTATTGACGAGATGACTCAACAATATTTGTTCAAATTTATCTGGATATCGCCATAATTGTGTAATTGTATACAACTTAAAAATATGATTAAAGAGTGTGGTGTTTATTTTCATAATTCAGTATGCAGCAACAGTGGCGCAGTGATACTTATGTAATGCGGTCTGAACCGTAGGTATTTTATCACGGCTTAGAACACGTTTCAACCAATCAGAATGAAGAACCAGAACTGCCCGTTTTATAATTTTACTTTTATATTTTGTTGTTGTCATCATGACACTTACATTAATTGTGAAATTGTTTCTGCAAGATGATAAAATCCTTTGGTCATGTTTGTTACATCATCTGATTTACACGTGGAGTGAGTCGGGTGCTAAAAGACAGTGTTTGCTTACAAACAACACTAACAGAGTAATGTTTATTCACAAATATGAAGGGAAACAGATGTAGTCTTTATATCAGCTCTCATTAAACCTCCTAAATAAACCTTAACAAACTGAGCTCTGGTTTGTAGTTTATACTCAGCATCTCTGATTCATATATGTTTGAGATGTTATTAAACATGAAACTGAAGACAGGGGAAATATAGCAGTCATAGAGTAGACTTTCATAATGGCTAATATATTTAATAGTCTAATGAAAACCTCACTATGCTCAGAGCAATCTAGTTACAAGTCTCACAGGCTTTTAAAATGTGAACAGATACATTTCAGCCATTTTTTTTCTATCGTCGCAGGAAGATTTTAGATGTAATACGATAATCCAAGCAAGGCAACCACCTACTGTCATGAAATGATGAGGAGATCATAAAAATGTAGATGGGCTATAAAGAAAATCTAAACAGGCAATTATCAAAAACAATAAAGAGCACAGCCCCTACAGACCACAAGACATTTCATTATCACCTTTAAATTGACTTTCATCTTCAAAATCCAATAGAACAGCAGTTATTCTGATATGCTACTACAGTATATGAAGATGCAAACCACTGGCAAGCATGCATTTAAAGATATAACAAGACTGCTAGTACTATAAATGGGGTGAAATGCAAGCCCCGCCTTCCAATTAAAAGAACCAATCATCACTCAATAAAGGCTGATGATGACACTCTGTGAGCTCAATGAAACCACATTAAATAAAAGTGTTTTAAAATTCAAATTGAGCTAAAGAAACACAAATGATTTTACAGTTGTCTAATTGTTGGTCATAAATATGTTGTTTAATTGTGATTTTAGCAAAGATTTCTGTCTTTCCCTATTCAAGTAAATGGGACTCTTGCATGACCTTGGTTAGACCTGCAGCATTCTGCTTCATTATAAATGACTTCACGTGTTTTCTTGCACAGTAAAAAATAACTCAAACACAGCGTTTTTTACTGGAAACATTCCTAAATCTCATTCCATATAAAAAACTGTATGCAAAATAGATAAAGTTTGTAATATTCAAAACAAGAGTGACTAAATAAATACATTTAAATGTTGATTTCTATTTATTCTGTTATCCTAACTATTTGCACGATCATATAAATGTATTAATCATTAGCATCATGTTTTGTCCCAATGTCCACAGACATGCATGACCGTCTGGTTGAGAAACACAGCTGTACGTCGTGGAAGTCCATAAAGTGGATCGATCTGATGTGCATATGTTTGCTGACCTAATATCATATGACATTACAGGTCCAGGTCACGTAACTACAGCACGGTAATAACCATTCAAAACGTCAATGATGAAACCTAACGTATAGATCCGTCTACACTGAGTCTCGTATATCTCTTATTTTATGATGTCACTGCAGGCTCTCTCTCTCTCTATTCATGTTACGAGGCTGAGAGGAATCCTGCGAGCTTCATCAATTGATCCGGTGATATTCCTTTAGCGCTCCTGTGTAGATTTCATATTAGCATAGCAGGATTATTATCAGAGGGCTCATTTTAGAAGTTGGCTAATTTCTGTTAACACAAGGTGTTTGGAGATCGCTCAAATCGCCAAAAGCCTGAGATTGACTTTTTACCAGGCTTGGCAATTATTATATTCCAGAGAGAGAAGTGGTGGTATTATCTGCTTAAAGTCTTGAATTAATCAGAACACCGGAGACCTTCGGCACTGTGATGCTGTAATGACATCAGGGGCTCTGCTGTGATGTCAGGAGTTATGATGACATTACGCTGACAATAAAAGGGCTCAAGGTTTTAGCACTGAATCAGGAGAGACTTTCAATAGTGATCAAACTCATTTGCAAAGTCTTATATTTTGCATATTGAAGAAGAACTAGATGTCACAAGAGCTATATTGATTTTGAGTCAGAAATCTAATTGCTTATATGTGGGTTTATATGTTGTTGCTGTATTACTCATTTAATTCATTATGGTGGATCTCAAGCTGTTAAACACATTTAAACAAGAATCGACTGCAAAATCACAAATGCACTGCAAAAATGACTTTCTTACTTAGTATTTTTGTCTTGTTTTCAGTAAAAATATCCAAAAATTCTTCAATTAAAATGCTTTTCTTGATGAGCAAAATGACCTAGGAAAATAAGTCTAGTTTTTAGACCAAAATTTTTAAATTTAAGTGATTTGTGGATAAAACAAACAAAAGAAATCTGCCAATGGGGTTACCAAAAAAAATCTTGAACATTTTTCTTAAACACTAAATTCAAGAAAAATTCAAGAAAAATTTGTTTACCCCACTGGCAGATTTTTTTGCTTGTTTTATGCATAAAATCACTTCAATTTTATATTTTTGGTCTAAAACTAGACTTATTTTCTTGGGTCGTTTTGCTCATCAAGAAAAGCATTTTAATTTAAGAATTTTTAGATATTTCTACAGAAAACAAGACAAAAATACTAAGATTTTTTTGTTGAAAATCATTTTTTGCTGTGCAGTTTCTCATAATGTCATTCCATCACTTGTTTTTTTTTTTTTTTTTTTTTTTAGGGCTGTCAATAGATTAATCGCATATGAAATAAAAGTTTGTTTTTGCATAATATATGTGTGTGCACTGTGTGTAATTATTAGTATATAAATACTAATAATACTAAAAGAGAGAGAGATTTTTATATATTTCAGTTGTCCGAGAATCCACACATCTCTGTGTTATTAGTGAAACAACACATTTTGTGTTACTTTTAACACAACTTGTGTTTTATTTGAACACAAAATGATGCATAATGTGTTAAAAGCATAACACAAAAAATGTGCAAAAAATTAACACATTCTTTCGTAAGTAGATCGCACACCTGCCGCGCAGCTAAAAAAATCGAACACATTGCTTTATATGAGTATACGCACACCGGCGCCACCAGGTGGCGCCTGTCCACGCCGCCCAGCTTTGACTTAGGAAGTTGCTCAAATTCCTGTCGCGCCACACACATAGTTTAACATTAAATAACATCATATTTGTCCCAAATCATTAACAACTAACATTGGCTGCTAACGTATATTTGCATTTTGAAATACACGCTATCTGACGAAGCTCGCGTTATTTAATGTGCACTTCCGGTTTACAATACCTCCTAGTTGTCCTAGACGTGACTCGACGCAGCGCAACCCCCTTTAGAGTGTACACACACAAATATACAATGCAAACACAAACTTTTTTTTATTACTTTTATAACATACATTTATTTGTTGGTTTCCTCAAAGTCTAATCAGTTGAAGTCATACAGTATAGTCTATTATAGGCAGGTTCCAGCATGATAACTTACCCCCATTAAACGTGACCAAATGCCCCACTATTAAGGTCAATGTTTAAACAAACTCTATTCTTTCCCGGCCAACAGCAGTGAAAACATGTAACAATTGTTTCAGACTTCTTGTTTTGTCTATAGTGTGTACAGAAATAAACCTGCCCTGATTAACATTTACTAGAGTAAAGAGTCTGAACCCCGCTCATCCCTGCATCCTAACAAACACAACAACACATCAAATAAATAAAGTATAAGATATGGCTTTGTCATTTTTATGATGCTAACGATCAACACACAATACGTTGACAGAACATCAGAAGTCCTTCTTCCTGAGGATCAGAACGCCAAGATCTCCAGCTGCACCCGTTCACATCACAGCCAATGGCACTTCTGCCAGTATGAGACAGTGCTCATTATTCCCTCTGCCAAAGCAGACTCGCAGTCGTGGCCTGCATGCGGACCAACACTTCACTGCTTCACGTCTGTTGTGAAAATTGAGATTAGAAAGAGTACCTCTCTCTGCTCTTTTATATTTACAGTGTCAGTGATGGTGAGGAGCAGGTATCAGTCAGTCAATCACGCAGGTGCGCAGTCCAACGCTATGCACCTGCGCTCCTATGAACGACTGGTTTGTGTGGGGTAGGTGGCACTGAGTCGCAGTTCTTTGCCTCGGGCTTCTGTTGACATTTTAAAACGGTCACAAGTGCAGCTTGTTTGTGCTCATGGGTAATTAGATATTAATGTGAATTTAGGCTAGTGTGCATTTATTCTGAGAGAGAGAGAGAGAGAGAGAGAGCAAATAAAAAATGCATTAATTGCATTGCTAGGAAATAATGCAGCAAACAGATTACATTTCTGGTAATGTTAAAACACAAATCTAATTAGAACCGGGGGAAGCGTGCCCGCCTGTTACAGCAGCGGTTCCGGTCCAACCGGATTTCGCAAAACGTCAGCTAAGAGCTTCCCGTGGGCCGATTATTAAAATTGACAGGACATCACAATTCTGCATAATACGAGCAGATGAAAAGTGCATATCGACCCATTTTTGATTCGGCGCACCAGTAATGGGACACATCCCGGAAAAACTCTTTCGAACTCTCTGCAGTGCCTCCGCCATTTGCTTTGTGTCCATCATAATCACTCAATTACCAAAAGCTTCAAAGTCAAATTTGACACGAAGCACAAAAGTGCGAGAGCTCCCCCAACAGTCAGCCGTGAGCAACACATTCCCACAACTTCACCTCCAGCTCGTAGCGTCTCGATGCCCTCAATGTGCCGTTTGTGCCACGCTCACGACCAGTTGCCATCTTATCACCAGCAAAACCAGTTCCTCTCTAACATAGACATTAATGTGAAAACCTCTGCATCAAACTCCAGGTCTCCTGCAGGCCTTAATCCAGGCTTATTTTCTGTATACTGCAGTGATGTGTGTTGACTTTGCAATTGCAGCAAGAAATGTGCAAATGTGCTTACGTACTGTACACAACCCTGATATTAGATCTGAGCCTATCTGTGTGTGTTTCTTGTTCTCTCTCTTTCTCTTTTCATTGTGTTGTCAGTACAGAAATGTCAGCATGATTCATTCGGTCTCTCTTAACACATATGGTCCTTCTCAGATCTGGACTTCATTTGTGAATTGTGGGCATTTAGACTGTAAGTTGACTGAGCAAGACATGAAAACATCACAACACACACAAACATACGCCAGCCCTGATCAATTCACATCCAAACTTGAATGCACGAGAGTTTCTCCTGCATATTAAAGGTGAAGAGACTAAATGAGAGACGCATGGACTAAACACACACGCACGCGCGCGCGCACACACACGCACACACAATGCAGTTCTCCCCATTCATCCGTATCTTTATTCAAATGCTGAGCATCTGCAGTCCAGCTCCGAACCTCCACATGAACGCGCAAACTGTTTGAAATCCTTCAGCAAACCTCTTGCGCGTAAACCCAACGTGCCATCGCAATCACACAAAGCTCCATCAGAACCTCTCGGTACACACAAGCTCATTGATCCCGGAGATCCCGACTCACCTGAAACGGATCCTCCCGTGTGTCGGGAACGTGACGCGTTAAAGTTGTGCTGAAGCTGCGGGTCCGGTGGCGGGCATCATGGTGCTGCTTCTGACTCTCAGTGCCTCTCATACTCCAGAGAGAGAGAAATCCGGTGATTCGGTGAGCTGGACGGCATCAGAGGAGAAAATATCCGACAGAGATAGAGAGAGAGTCAGAGGGAAAAAGAGAGAGGAGTCCGTCTGGTGCTGAGGAGAGAAGCGAGGAGGAGGCGCGAGTCGAGCTGAGCATCACTGGAGGGGAGGTGATGGCAGACAGAAAGGGGAGGGGTTGTTTAGAGCAGAGAGAGAGAGAGAGAGAGAGAGTTTAATAAAGGTATTTTTAATAACTGATCTTATTAAACTTATTAACTACTGGTATTGTACAGTATATGCAGTGTAAGTACATTTTTTACATTTTTAACAATTCCCAATTTATAACCACTAAAATAATCGTGTTTATTATTTTAAATTGCATGTATATGTTTTGAACAATATTGTATGTAATGAGACAAAAACATTTATCATAATATTTTGCATCACACTTTTTGAAAAGTGCATATTGTAATATTAGATTAAATGAGAGATGCACTCCATGTAAACTATACACTGCAGAAGTAATTCAAGAATAACGAGGTAAACTTAACTTTTACTGTAGTATATATTAGCTTTTGGTCAAAATGCAAATAAAGACATAATTTATGGTCCATTTTCACAGCCAATTTTCACCCAGACCTCATCTGTCTTTCAGTACGTTAGGTATACATTCAGCTGTCAGATTTTTAACATCTCAGATAACCACATTTATCTGTCTGCCGAGATCACAAATGATTATAGACAGCGTGGATCATACAAAAGCATTTATAACTCAACCGTATGACATGATAACACACTGTGAGCGGCAGAACGTGTGTGTGTGCTTAACGGGTTAAAAACACTGACAACCCACGTATGACAGTTCACCGCTGGTTTAGCATGCATATCATTTCCAATCCATCCTAATTTCTAATTAGCCCAATCTGTCATATGATTACAGACAGATTGCTCTCACTGGAGTTCAGAGAGCTTCT
Organism: Misgurnus anguillicaudatus; assembly: GCF_027580225.2. Taxonomy (NCBI): domain Eukaryota; kingdom Metazoa; phylum Chordata; class Actinopteri; order Cypriniformes; family Cobitidae; genus Misgurnus; species Misgurnus anguillicaudatus. The sequence continues at coordinate 893,277 of NC_073358.2, read as the reverse complement.
GCAGATCCTTTCATGATCTTCTTCTAATGCTGGATTCTTAGATCTACTCTAAAATGTTTATACTCTTATCTATACCTTAATGTCAATGTTTTAATGCCACAAGATGAGTGAATATTCATGCGACAGCCTGATATTAAAGTCAAGGACATAAAAGACATTTAGAAAATGCCTTGACATTCTGTCCTCCAACAAAAACGCAAACAGACATTAAATAGCACTTTGCTAATTGTTTTATAATTATTATAATACATGCACATTTAATGACCTTGTATAAACTGAGACTAGTATTTTACAAATGCATTCTTCACACCACAACAATGCATGCTGTCAACAGTTTTATTGATGGTCAAACTGATTTAGAATTTACTTCAGGCAAAACAATGAGAAATATGAACAGTGTGTTAGCAGTGAAAACAGGTGTAATGCTGAATTTAGCCTTTAGGAGGATTTTACAGAATAGAGAGCAATCAGAAAGCAGCATGTCCAGCATTTCAACCAACAGAAGACAGTAAAAATGTACCATGTTAGCCCATTGTGCTTTTCTTTTGCTACGTATACACTGCAAACAAATTTTTTTATTAGTATTTTTGTCTTGGTTTTTTTTGTCTTGTTTTTGTTTACAAATATCTAAACATTCTTAAATCAGGATGCATTTTCTTGATGAGCAAAATTACCTTAGAAAATAAGTCTAGATTTTAGACAAAAAACATCAAATTTAAGTGAATTTGTCCTTAAACATGCAAAAAAAATCTATCAATGGGGTAAGCAAAAAATCTTAAACTTTTTTCTTAAACACTTAATTCGAGAAAATTTTGCTTACCCCATTGGCAGATTTTAAATTTTAAGCACAAATCAAGAAAAAAATGATTTAAGAATTTTTAGAAAAAAAGAAAGTAATTTTTGCAGTGTACACAAATAAGCAGCGACGTTATGTTTTTCATCACCTTCACAACGCAATCCCATCCAACTCTTCGCTACGTGTGACTGTCATTAGCGCTCTCTATGCCGATTTGCATGTAATTGTTGAGATTAAAGCACAGAGGGAAGCCATCAGAACATCTTCATAATTCCTGCTGCTCACAAGAGTTCTGAATGAATGAGTTTTGTACACAGAAACAATAAATCATAACAGATTACATTACAGTTACATCGAGTTATGACTTAAATCTAAACAATACTGCTGTCAATATAACTCCATACACTTACAGTCAAATATTTTAACTTAAAGGTGCAGTGTGTAACTTTTAGAAAGAACTCTTGACAGAAATGCAATATCATTTACATAACTATATTATCAGTGGTGTATAAAGACCTTACATAATGAACTGTATTGTTTATATTGCATTAAAATGAGATGACATGTTTAGTTGCAATTCACAATCTCACCACTAGACATCGTTAAAATCTACACATGGGTTCTTTAAAGGCCTTTTTAAATAAATCTTTGGTGTCCCCAGAGTGCATATGTGAAGTTTTAGCTAAATATACTTCACAGATAATTTATTATACGTGTTATATTGACACTTTGTAGGTGTGAGTAAATTTTTGTGTGTGTCCTTTAAAATGTAAATGAGTTGATGAAATGCAAACACTGATCACCGTAATGGTGGTTTGATGAAATTGAAACTCAATTGTGCTGTCAATTATTTCCTCTCTCTGCACTAAATGTCAGTGCTGTGGTTAAATAGTGCAAATTAAGGGGAGGTATTGTTATAATAAGATCCCCTTCTGACATCACAAGGGGAACCAAATTTCAATGACCTATTTTTTTCCCCTGCTTGCATACCAAAACTAAATTACTGGGTTGATCTTTTTCACATTTTCTAGGTTAATAAAGGTCTTGGGACCCAATTATAGCACTTAAACATGGAAAAGTCAAATTTTCATGATATGCCCCCTTTAAATAATATGTATCCTGTTAATGTGCTTTTCCATTCCCATTTGACTAAACATACTTTAGTGCAGGTGGTTGATGTTTTCTGTTGTTGTGATGTGAGATATTTCACCCGGAGCTTTTATTAACGTCCATGTCAACGAACTGTCGCTCTATCAGCAGTAGTGCTCAATTTATAGGACAAATCGTTTTAATCTTCACTAAACTAAACACCTTGACACCACTAAGGGTCACCAATGGGAGTCTGGGTTGGATCAGTCTAAATTAATTTTGAATGTGACGCGTCTTCTCCGATTGTCACATGGAGCTAATGACAATTTGATTAATGGCTGTTCATGGGCAGCTTTACTGTGCTAATGGATGACTAGATGAGATGAAAAAGTCACTGACTTTAAAAGCAGCCATGTGTGTTTACAGTACACCATCACATCTCCTGTAAACATGCAGTGTTACTGTACAGAAGTGGGGATTGATTGATTGTGATGAATTATGCATCTACACATACAGTAGAATAAAGGTTGTGTTACATGCATTAATGTGCATACTGTATAGCCTATACCCAACCATGTGTTGAAACAATACATACGATTTGTCTTGACCCCTGTGACGTTGGGGTTAGGGCACGGGTTTCATTATTATTATATATATATATTTTTTTGATAATCGCACATTTTTGCAAGATTAACTGTGCATATATTCATACGAATTAGCCAACTCATAAACATGTTAGAATTCTCTTGAGATCAGGCTGGTTTGTTCATATTTGACCCAACCATGAAGTATACTACTTTTCTTTATAAAAAAAGGTTAGTCCTTGATTCTGATTGGTCAACAGCTGTGTATTTATTTATGATGAAACACAGCTATGATCGCTGTACCTAATGATTCTGTGTACCACTGCCATAGACTGTACAAATTATAAATGACTCCTCTACATAGACTTCAAATGATAAAAAAAATGAACCCAAAATATCTTAAAAAGGGCCGCTGATGTCAGATTCTGCACAGTAATGATCTTGAGGAGGAGCAGTTGTGTCAAGGCTCCGCCCATTTTCTTGTTTAATTCAATCACAAACACACAAATCAAATCATCACACCCCATTTCAATAGCATTCAGAGATGGGTATAAATACATGAAAAAAAATACAAAATACTGCATGGAAAATGTATTTGAATACAAAATACACTATTTTATTTTTTTGAAAATACACAAGATACATAAATTGTACAGCTGCAGTTTACATAGATGGATGAATGATTGGATTGGGAGGATACCAGTTAAAACAGCTGTGCTAACACATAATTAAAGATGCTTTATGATGCAATAGAAAAAACATTTTTGGCTAAACAGTTCCAATAAATCTTTTGGTGTCCCCAGAGTACATGTGAAGTTTTTGCTCAAAATACCCCACAGATCATTTATGATGTTAAAATTGATACTTTGTAGGTGTGAGCAAAAATGTGTTGTTTTGGGTGTGTCCTTTAAAATGCAAATGAGCTGATCTCTGCACTAAATGGCATTGCTCTGGTTGGATGGTGCAGATTGAGGGGTGGTATTATTATAATAAGACCCCCCTCTGACATCACAAGGGGAGCCAAATCTCAATGGCCTATTTTTTCACATGCTTGCAAAGAATGGTTTAGCAAAACTAAGTTACTTGGTTGATCTTTTTCACATTTTCTAGGTTGACAGAAGCTCTGTGGACCCAAATCATAGCACTTAAACATGGAAAAAGTCATATTTTCATGATGTCACCTTTAAACATCTCAAAAACATTTCTGTTGCACAAGAGGTTCTTCGTAGTGAGACATTTTCTTTAAAAGTAAGAAAGAAATGTCTCTTTGAGGAACTAAAATGATTCTACTATGACCCTTTAAACTAAGCATCTTTATTTTTAAGAGCGTAGCACAGCCTCTCGTATGGTACGTAAGGGAACAACATCAGAACACAGGCCATTTTGGTGAACATATAAAGAAAAGATTTGGCGATGCTGATTCAGTGTTGTGTTCCTGCTTCAGGCAGCAACCTACAGGCAATGTTCATTCAGTAAATGGGCCACATTCATTCGACACAAGCAGAACGAATTTCTGTGTAAATCGTTGGGAAAACCATTCTTATGTAAATGGCACCATTCAATTCAATGCGACAATTCACGTATGAATGGTTTTACCAACGATTTGCACAGAAATTCGTTCTGCTTGTGTTTCGTGAATGAGGCTGCGTGTGTGCTGATATTATCTATTATATATTATCACAGTCTGTGCCATTGTTGCCTACTGAAGTGAAGTTTCATTTCATTCTCTTGACCATTAGATGCCTAAACATGATGTAGTGTGCTGGTTTAATCTCAGGAGGTTGTTGGTTCAGTCCTCACTAGAAGTCAGTCACGAGTGATTCAGCATTGATCAAGACACTTCACCTTCGGTAACTACAGGGGAACTAAATGAGTTCTTGATTCAAGGAGCTGTTCTGTGATTATGTCAAAGTCAATGTAATACAGTGAATTCATGTGTTTCATATATAAAAATAGCTGCTGGACTTTTTTTCTCTCTGTTGGTCAAATCTCTGTGCCTTGATCTTATTTTTATTAGTTTGATTATCCGTATCCATTCCTGTAGATCTTCAACTACTCTTCTTCAAGAGTAAATATGATGCAGAATTTTATGATAAATATGATGCCTAACCAGACTTTTACACCTATTTTTACCTTTTATATATTTTTTACTTTTACCTATAGGTTATAGGTCATGCCGAAACATGCATTTTCAAAAAAAAAATAAACAATAAAAAAAATGCACACTTCTTGTATCCAGTATTTTGCCTTTGGGTTAGGGTTTGCCTTTACTAACCACGCATAAAAATCATTTTCTTAAAGGGACAGTAAGTAGTTTTATTAATCAAAATCAAAGTGTTTATTCATAAATATGTCCTCTTTGGTGTCAAATCACCTCTGCCAGTAATCTAACTTTTCTTTGTAAGCTTAGAATTTCTTCTCTTTACTTACATTGAACTTACATTGAAAATCCTACTTATTGTCCCTTTAAAAAGGCAAACATGTAATTACATTTTACATACATTTTACTTACATATTATTGCAGCACAGTCTGTGTTGAATACAGTTTTATGTGATATTAGCCATCAATATGTTTTGAAGCAACTGATAAAGGACCAAATGTAAGAGCATGTCAGAACTTCTGCTAGTGTCCCCAAATGGTCGGACCCCAGAGGGATAAATACTGAAACTGAAATGACTGAAAACAACTTTTAAAAAATATTTTAAAAGCAACTGCAGTTTAACATTGCAGGACCCAAATGTCAATAGTTCAACTATGAGCATTGCACAAAAAAGTGTAAATAATCAACACAGTATTCACAACATATAGCCAGTCTAAAATTGCACTTTTTTATATTTTAAAGATATATCAGCTAAACCTCCTTGCCATTATACACTACATTCGATACAACTGCCAGTGTTCGCCCCCTAGTGGCAGTCGTAATAAAAGTTAAGCCTTTAATCTACAAATAGATTTATAGTTATAAGTATAAACAAAATGATAATAAATAAAGGTAAACAAAATGAATTGAGACACACTGAAATACATCACTTTTGGTTTATTTTGGTTATTTTTTTAATGCATCCAATGGTCAAATATGAACCCATAATTACTCATCTGCAGATGTTTGGCACTCCACACAGCACCTTTCCGACTCTCTTTTCGATTTATCGGCCGTCATTTGTCGTGTACAGTGAAATGTGGTTTTAACCACGCTGATTTTAAATCAGACAAAGATGACCGGGGGGCTGGATGAAGATGATTGGAAGGCTGCATTTGGCTCGTGGGCCGCCAGTTGACTAGACTTGAGTAGAATGCTCAAAGTATTCAATTTTGCTATCACCATAATTAAAACATAAGAAAACACTTTGAAAAGAAAAAGCGATCTTAAATATTTCTTAATGAATTGGTAGCCTTCCATTTAGGTGTTGCACCTGAAGAGATGGCACATAATTAAGTTTAATGAAAACTATCTGAGTTCTTTATCGTGGAGGAGATGAGCACTTAAGTCACAGCTTAACTGCCCTACATCTGAATCTAGAGAGACAGTTTTCACTTTCAGCTTGATGGAATTGATTTGCATCATGTGTGCAGTAAATACAGAGATGTGCAGAGGTTCTGAACCTTCTCTGTTTTAGATTACAAGCAGTGGCCCGTGATTAGAGTGATAAGATATATGCAAAACGTGCATGAAATAGATCTGAATTGCCAGATGTGGTGAATGGCTTTGTGTTTCAATGTATATATTTGCATAAATGTTTTTGGTTTTGAACGCGGTGCCTTGTGCAGAGATTTTAGGGGGACTTCAGAGTTTCTTCATTTTAAGTCATGAGTCAGAATCTATATTGAGTTGAGATGAATTGAAGCGGTCACTCTTCACTGAGCAATTTACTGAATTATCATTCATAGAGTTTCAACACAGTCACACAGGAATAATCCAACAAGCATTTTAACAACAAAACATCATTCATTTTTACAAATTATACCGACTTATTCTGCATCATAATCATATGCAGAATCTGTTTTTATAACTGATCCCAGCAAGTAATTTTGTGTTTAAAAGACGTCTAATAGCCTTCCACACATAGCCCAGACATCTACTGTAGACTAAGGGACTGATCACACCAAACGCGTTTATGGCAGTTGCAGGCACCTTTTTTAAATAATATTATATGGGCGCTGTTTATGCGCGCTGAACACCTTGCCATTTTTGCCGCCAGCCGCAGCACGCGCTTCTTATATGACAGTTAACAACACAAGAGCGCTCACGCTTCAATATTTGATTGACAAGACAGCTGACTGGGTGGTTGCCTAGCAATATAAAAAGCCACGTCACACTCTTTAAAAAAAAAAAAAGCAGTGTGTCGAGTCTTGCATTTCCAAGCGTTGAAAATGCGTTTGGTGTGATTAGCCCCTAAGGCTGCATTTACACAGCATGATAAAAGTGACTGATTCTTTTCTCTCATGTGGCACAGATCGTATGTGACCAACGAACATGTAAGCAGAAAATAGTGCTTTCTTAGATCAGTTTCAGGTCTGGAAATTAAATATGAATCAGATACATGCATTCACGTCTGCAATGTAAGTGAGCAGATTGGCTATTCCCAATAAGACGTGTAATATGTCATGAAAGAGCGGCAATGGCAAATGATGTCAGGCATCTGTGATCACATGACTCTCCTTAGGAGGCATGCACATCAAAGTATTTAAATGCTAGGCAGACGCCGACTATAGGCGCTTGCCAACTTTTTCAGCTGTGCGCTTTAGTTACTATGATACTTCTGCTTTGTTTATCAGTCTTTGAACGATGTGGCGGTTGGTTGTTGTGATATTTGTCCCACCCTTCGCCCACTGTGATTGGACGATGAGTGAAAAGTGACTGTCACAGAGTGACAAAACGCGGCGGAACTAAAGATGGCGGAGGAAGTTCCGCCCGCGATGTTGTGCCGGAACCCCCGGCCAGATTCTGGTAACTCCGGGCAGCTGAAATCAGGGCGAGTTTGTTTTCAGCCAAGGGCGGACGGACTCCTTGCCCTCGACAGAGTCGGAAGGCCCCAGGAAGGAGGAGACAGGAAGAGGGAAGTGCATTCCAGCAGAAGTTTATTCCAGCCGATCCGGCGAGAGAGTTGGAGTGTTTGGGCGAGTGCAGCGGAAAGAAGGCGGAGGATATTGTTGGCTGGGCGAAGAAGGGATTGAGGAATTGGCAAGAACAGTGACCGGGCTGAGTATGTTTGGATAAGTACTTATCTGTGAAACGACCTATGCAAATGTATAACAAACTCTGAGTGATTGCAAACAGGAAAACTCACCGGAAGTATTGCTGAAGGAGGCCGTTCAGAGACAGTCACTCGGCAGCGGGGAAATTATCCAGTAGCTGGAGAGGAGAGGAACAGAGACCTCGTGTTGACAACAGAGTGAGTACCCCAAATCACTGCTCAGCAACATAATCCGCTAAAGTGAACATTGAGTCTTTTGTGAGTTGTGGCATAGCATGTGAGCGGCCCCACTGTGGAGAAGAGTTGTGGGTGAGCCGGAAATAGTGAGCGAAGGAAGACGCACTCGACTATTCGCTGAATCAGTGTCTCAACGAATCCCAGGACGAGTCCCCGGTCAGATGTGTGGTTTGACCCTAAATTCACCAAGAGTGTGTGGAGTGCAGTGGGTGAGTCTTTGTCCTTTGCTGTGAGTGAATACACTTGAAAACTGCAGTGTTGTGCTGTGTCTGTGTCGTCAACAACCACCTTTCAGGCCAGACGAAATCCTGCAAAGGAAGTGAGCATCGAGGCTGGCGAAGTAAACATCTCTATTTATATGCCGTTGGTGACATCCTGACTTTTCCCCCACGGTGAGGCATCGACACCAAATAAAGACACGGTTGCCCCTTCTGTATACTCACCTTATGCCCAAAACTAAAGCCAGCATATTGTGTTGTACACCCGCCTGTATGCCAAAGTGAAGTCCCAGTTACCTTTCTATATATTTTCATCGTGCGCCAGGAGCCGGCCAGAGCACGTAATGCCCCCCCCCCCCTTGCTGAATGAAGGCCCAAGGAAGTATTTAATCCCCCCTAACTGTTCTTTTAAATTTAATAAAATTTGTTAAATTGTATTTCTTGTCTGTCTGGTCATTGGGGTGTTTTGGGACCTCCTCGGGGTGGAAATAGGAGGAGCGTGACCCGCGACAGGGGCGGCCCGCTTCTCGACCTGTGACATGACTTTGAAGAGCTGAGCGTTTCAGCCAACGCTAAACATCTCTCAACTCTCTGTGCTTTATTCGTACTCAGCGTAGACAAAACCCACCAGCTGCTAACATTTTTAAAAACGCAGCACTTCCATTTAAAATTTAAACATACACCGGCTGCCAGTATAAATGCTTTGGTGTGCACGCTACTTTAGCAATGCAATTGAGGACAATGGCTCCACTTAGTGGAGTAATGCTGAAGTTCATGTCTTGTTACTGAAATAAAGCTGTATAGTCTTGTATTTAAAGGAGTATTTCACCTGTAGAAACATTAATCTTTATTGAAAGTGCGTCATATTTGTAGTGGAAATATAACATACATTTCGAATTTGGTGCCTATTTGTTGGAGAAAAGCGGTGTTTGTAGTCTCACCCCCTCAACAAAGATATTGGACTTCCTTCTTTCAATGATGCAAATTATGATTTTTACATCATTGAAAGAAGGAAGTGCAACACTGAAATCTGTATTTCTCCTGTCTCAGCGAAAACTGAGGAAATGATGCACAACCATTCAAAAACATGACTGGGGTTCTAACTATACAAAGATTAATGCAAATGGGTGAAGTTTCCCTTTAAACACTGTAAATCATTTTGTCTGTGTTTATTGCATCGCACAATGTTTTACTTCCTCTGTGGTTTAAGCTGTTCAGGGTCAGTGTGTCTACCTTGAATTGTTTCGCCAAGTGTTTCGTGTAAATGCAGATATTGAGCATCAAGATCTGCAGTGTAAATCCAGCCTAAAACAAAGCAAAATTTGGGATGTCAGTAAAAATGTTATAGCCCAAAAATAAATAAATAAAATGATTAAATAAATAAATGAAAGCAAACAGCTTGTTATGATTGTTGACTTTGCTTACATGATAGAATATTAGACATCTCGTAAGTTATTTAGGCAAAAACAACATGTAACCAAATTCAAGTTTATTTTGGCAAGAAGTGTTTTATGGACTAGATTTGCTCTATAGTTGAAAGGATAGTTCATCCAAAAATGTATAAATAATTTACAACATTATTAGTGTTAATGCAGAGCTTCTGCCAGGCTTGATCTTCTTCTTGTGGTGTTTGGTGGTGGTTGGTGCCAGAGGCATTAATGCTAATAATGTTGTAAAAAGCATTCAATTTCTCGCAATTTCATGATCAATTGGTATCACAAGATGTCAATATGTCACCAGGAGTCATAGGGATTATTTTTGTATTGGATATATCTGCTTTTTGAAATCTCAAAGTGGGGGAAACAGTTGACTTGCATTATGTGAACTGAACTGCAAAATATCATCTTTGTTGTCCCAAACATATCGGATGGCATAAGGATGAGTAAATAAACAGCACATTTTCTTTTTTGTGTGAACTATCCCTTTATCCTAGACAGTGAAATGGCAGCTATTGCTTACTGGAATTAGACATATTTGTCATTCGATTAATTTTGATTAAAATAATCCCATTAAAACCGTGTCCAACACATTTGAATTACAATTCCACACACAAACTGCATTGGGACTTTAAAGAGATTTCGAGATGGGTTGTGGACAGCACGCGTGTCAGTCAGCTCTGTCCGTGATGTCGAATCCAATTCTGAAGTTCTGCTTTCTAATGAAGCGCTCACATGAGTGCTGTTCACCTTGGATTTAACTGCAGTGAAATTGTTAAAAATGTATCCAGTAATACACAAGAGGATTAAAATACTAGATAAGATTGAGCTCTCCATACGAGAGGCATTTTGCAGTTGTCGATTTCTAGTTCAATCTTCTGTCGCAGATTGCTATTTACTGCCAGGATATTACCGCGGTTACGTGATGGCTGCTCTTCACATCTGTGGTGTAATTTCATTTTCAATATCTTGCATTAAAAAAAGAGATGACTGCCTATCTGCTGTGTCCGTATGACATCACAGACGATGTCACTCAAATTCTCAATATAGTCAAAGAGCTGCAGAGTATCGCTTCTCCCTCATCACAACACGGCAAACATCCTGATCTTACAGAAGATTTAACACTCCTGCTGGAAGGACCTTACGTGTCAGTGTTGAGATGTGACACACCTCTGAAGTTTAAAAAGATGACACTGACTCATGAAAATGAGACACATCTTGCTTCACTGACAGCCACAAAGACCCGACTGCCGTGAAGCTTTTAACGGTGTTAGTCTGATGATGAGCTTGTGAAGATTTACACAACATACAGTATGTCAGCTTCAGGGAAAGAGCTCAGAATAACAAACATGCAACGATTCTTACAATTAATATCTTTGTTTGTCCATATGATTATACCTAAATGATTCAGCATACAGCAACCTATACACTCAATTGTCTAGTTTACTGATTTAAAGGTGCCGTAAAATGTAAAACTGTATTTATAGGCATAGATGAATAATATCGTGAGCCTCAAACACGATTGCTTCCTCCTTCTCATGTAAACCTCGTGCATGCAAAAGCACGAACCGGCAACGTTTATTATTTAAAAACATGTTTGGTTGTACTGGCCGATGGTCTTGGACTGGTTCCAGGTGTCTGGTTTCTGGTTTGGGTGGTCTGAGCACCCGTGACTCTACTACTGTGATGTGTAGTTAGTGTCGAGCAGATGGGTTAGATGTCACTCGCTCACAGTCGTGATGTATAATAAGACTGAAAATGCGTCACCGCATTTCTGACACATTTTTATTAGTGAGGTGTATTTCAGTGCTTTCAGTTATATATATATTTTAGTGATGCTATAGCTGATAACGCTGCCACAGAGAAAGCACGTTGTGTTCATGAGTGGATGTGCACGCATGCTGTCACATTATCACAACTAATTGTATAGGAGAATACGTGGCAGTAAACACATAGTGCTTATTGCTTATGACTGACACATTGTTAAACTGGCATACCTGAACATAGCACATGCACACACACACACACAGAGAGAGACAGGTGTGTAGTAATGGAGTATTTGAGGTGTAATAGCTCTGATAAATCATGATTAAACAGTCCAGATGTGCTGTGTGCTGATGTGATCATGCTGTCAAATCAACTTATGATGAGACATTACAAGAGTTTGTGTTATAATTCATGATAGATGTGGAGAGAGAGAGAGAGAGAGGAAATGTATTAAAGTGTAAAACGTTCATGCAAATCACAACAACTCTTATAGTTTCTGTTGTTTTCAGACGGGAAATAAACGTTGTTGTGTCCTTATGTCATTTATTCTAATAAGGAAACGTTTAGTTTTGTCTATCATAATCTAATGCGGGATCCAGAGAAGGTTGTTATTCAGAAGGTCACAGTCTGTTTCTATTTGCATTTGGAAAATAAGCGCACAAAGTGGAACCTCGCAGAGAGAGAAAACAGCATTATAATGACGACAATACAATTGGCTATTATCAAGCTCTTGTCCTTTTGAATAATTCAGAGAATTCCTCTGAGGAGATTGAACGTACACAACCATACACAAGAGCACATTATTCAATGTTTTTACCACTTAAGAATGAAAACTGTGTGTGGCTTGAATGTATATTCACATGAGCTTGCCTCATTTTAACTAAAGAGATTCAATTATGCTCAGTATTTAGATTCATTTTTACAAACTTAACAAATACTGTGTTTTCATGACTGTTGGTAAAAGCTGAGGACTTGATGCATTACTTGCCAATGGGCTTTTTTTAACAGCAAATACCTCTGAAATTCACTCATGCTGAGACCAAAGAATGACATGAACACAACACCAAGGTCATGGCTTTGATGCATTTTAAGTCACTGTGGATGATAAATGTATCCTTAATTTATAATTTATCAGATAATTATGCATGACAGGAAATATCATTGACCATTATCACAGCAAACAAATGAGCTGGACCTTTGTTAACATGAGGGCACCATGTTGTTACTGTAGGGTGACCATTCGTGCCAGTTCGCCGGACACATCCTGAACAGGATTTCGGGTGCGTTCCCTGGAAGTTGCGTTGCTCGACCGAATACATCATCGAGGTTCTCAGATTTCAGTTAAAATACATTAGAAAATTACGATTTATTTCTCTTAAGGCCTTTCTTAAAAATTCGTACTTTGAAATGGTACGGTTGCTTTTCTGAAATTGAACCTGAAATATTAAACCTTGTTGACATATGCGGTCGACCAACGCGACTTCCGGAGAATGCACCAGAAATCCTGTTTGGGACGTGTCTGACGGAACTAGCACGAATGGCCACCCTACATGTTGTTGTTAGCCTACCAGAAACGGTAATAATCTTATTCTGGTTTCTGGCTTTAGCTGTTAGGATTATATCACCACCTGTTGGTTTGGCATGCTCTTGACAGTGCGTGTTTTGTGTTTTCATTAACCGATTTTTTTTAACCGTGCTTGTATGGACCAATTTTTTACACAAAAGTGGAAAACATGCTGACATATACCTGTATAAGGATGCACAATAAAAATACAACAGTTTCATTTCAATCACCGGTCTTTAACATTTGTAATGTAAAATCAATATCAATAAACATTATTCTTTTGGCTTTTCGGTCTGATATCATTTTTATAAAGATATGATATAAAGAAAATAATATTTTTATTTTTGTTACTTTTAGTTATTTTTTATTGTTAAAAAACAAGAAAACATTTAATTTGTTAAAATTAAAACCTGAAATATTTTTATATTTTAACTTCAATAAATAAAGAAGTTTTAATATATTATTTCATATTTTCTGATTTCCATAGTATGTGTATGAATTCCTTTATGTGACATATCAACCTTTTGGTAGAGGCCGATATTTAAAAAATGATGGGATGTGATGAAAAAATACATTGATTGTGTTTACTAGAGACATAAGGAGATAAGAATAACGCATTTTTGAAAATTGCTCATTCTGACTGATTTTGCCAGCACGGGTCACATTTTTTGTAGAAAACCATTAATCACAAATTAATGATTTTTTGCTGGGTTTTCACAGACTGGGTCACATTTCTATATTATTTTTTTAATATATAATTTTAAAGTTTTTTAAATCACGTTCTCCTGCCATTTCTTTTAAAAGCTGCTTTGTAACAATGCACATTGTAAAACACAATATAGAAATAAAACTCAATTCAATTAAAATGCATTTATGCAAATGTAAAAACTTGTGACATGTCAGATCGTGTAATGATTTAGATATATGTGGTGTTTTTTTATTTTTATGCTTAAAAATTAACAAAAGTAGACACATTACACATTAACAGTAATCTATAGTGCCAAAGGTTAAATGAGTTAACATGCTGACCAATAGCACTAAAGCAGTATTTTGTCAGGGTAACACCCCCAACAAATCTGATTTAAATCATCCTTCATGGCGACTGAGAAACGCGACACACACAGCTGTGAACGCTGGCACAAGCCGGACCGTTTGATAAGGACATTTGCTTAATCGACTCGCTTGTCAAAGCAAATATTCCTCCTCACTACCTGCTGCTATAAACCCTCTCTCTCTCTCTCTCTCTCTCTTTTCTCTCTCGTTCTCTCTTTTCTTTCTCTGTGCACTGAAATCTTCTCCTCTCAAAGCCAATTTGCAGACTTGGGTTAAGTAAACACCTGTTTCCTGCAAAAGTCCCCCGAGGACTCACCAGACAATTTACACCACTAACAAGCACAGAAATCCACCTGAGAGTCACAGGCAAGAACTGTTCCCATTTATATCTGCTTCAGAGAGACGAACTCCTCCTGATCGAGCGCTTAATATCTGACCAAAGAGACCGGGAGGAATCCAGTGCTCACTGAACATCACAGAGAATTCGAGAAGGTGGACGAGGACATGGATGGAGTTCGACCGGCTGTAATCCTATCAGGCCCTTGAAATATGAAAGTGATTTTGGAAAATGAAAAACACTTAAAAGTGTGCTAATGACTAAATCACAACGTGAAGTCAAAAAAGAGAAAGAAACGTCAGTCTCTTTCTAAACTGATAGAGTGTTATACACTATTTTAAAGGTGCCGGATGCTAAAGGTGTTTTACAGAATTTCACAAGAACATTTTCAGAGAGTTTTGTAACAAATCAAATGTCTATCTATGGAGCAAACATTTTATAAAGTTTAGTTCCGCGTGCGCACGTGAAACTATCGCATGCACACGTGGATTTATCGAGTTTAGTTTTGCATGCGCACGTGAAAGTTTCACGTGAGCATGCGAAACTAAACTTTTCAAAAAAACTTCTGCACATGAAGATTAGATTTTTTTACTCCAATGTCACCTTAGGGGCTATGTACATTTCTGTATCTCAGTACAGTATTAATATTAAACTGATCAAATGTTATCTTATTTCATTGTAACATACTTTGGATAAAAATGCCGGTTAAATGCAAAAATGTAAATGTCCTGGAACACCTTAATAAAAGGACTGATAAATATCTTTTACTGCTAAAGTTTAGCTTGAAGGATATTAGACTTTATCTGTGTGCTTTAGTGATAAATGTGCTCTTCAAAAGAGACCCACTGAAAAGTATAAAAATGATAAAGCTTCAAGATAAATAAATGCACTCCAGCACAAAACCAGACAACCTGAGCAAAGTCCCACGGGCAGAGCGATAACTTTCTCATTCAACCCTGCAGACACTGCAGCTGAATGCATTTTGCATAAAAATTTGCCCACACAAAAATACAAGTGATCGTGATGCATACGTGCACAAATATTGAACAACTTATAAAAACAAAAATTAAAAAGCCTCTCATAGATCTTCATTAAACATCGGTGGATCTGCGTTTGAGAAGTAAACTCCTGAGCATTGATGAAGAAATTGAAATTGAAAGAGGGTTCGACATAATAAAACTTCAAGCATTGCCTTACTGTTTACTCTCTGCATAGACCGCAACATATTTTTCAAAGGCATTGTGCTGAGCAGGGGCGCCACTAGCAATTCTGGGCCCTATGAAAGAATATGAGATTGGGCCCCCTACCACTCCCATTTTGCACCAAAAATACAAGCCAACTTAGTTATCTAAAATCTTTGTCTGCTGCAATTTAATAATACATACCTATAACATTTGTTTTTGAGCACTATAATCAGTGTTTAGTCAGAAAACAACCATGTCTGTAGCTGTAAGATGATTTATTATGCAAATGTACATTTAATAGAAAAATATTCAGAGAAAATGCAACATTCTTTAACAAAGATTAAACATTCATGATATGGTGTGTATGAAACTTAACCCAAAAACCTTTAGCTTCATCTACAAGATCATTGTGAGCCTGCCTGTGAAAACCCAGCTGAAGTATTTATTTTTGATTCACTGTTTTCTACATAAAATGATCCTATATAATGTAAAGAACATTCTGTGAAAATATAAACTTCATATCTTTAATATTGACTAAGTTCATGTCAGCAACTGAAATCATAGTAAAATAAATTTTTCACTTGTAGAACTGCGCTAGCAATATTTGCTAACAAGAGAAAGCTGGCAAGTGGCTACAAATTCAAGATCTATATCTGGACAAAAATTATATCCTTCTCATTTTTTGTGGTGATAAACGTAACCTATTGAATTGACCATTAGGTACTGTTAGCGGTTGGCTATAACTGACGCTAACATTACGGCAAATCAAAAGAAAGCTATATAAATTATATGTATAATGTTAAGTAACATTTCTTTAATCAATTTGGGTAATTGTCAGCACATTTCTCTCTCTCTCTCTCTCTCTCTCTCTCTCTCTCTCTCTCTCTGACGTCTCTCTTTTAGTGTCAAGCCACTATACAAGCCACAATTTTGTTTTGTTGCAAATTCTTTGTTAAATACATTTAGAATGTCAATAACATTACTACTATTAGTGTTACTAATAAAAATTTTCTTTGGGGGCCCCAAAATTGCGTGAGCCTAGAATCGTCCTAACTTTCCCCCATTAGTTGCGCCCCTGGTGCTGACTGACTGTGATTTAGACAGGTCTCGAGATCGATTTCTGCTTTTTTCGGACTCGCCTTTGACTCGGTCTTGACTCGGTCTCGGAGCACAGTGGGAGGAGAAGGACTCGTGAGGAGTCCTTGAGACCAACGCATTTTTATGTTCATATAAAAAAAACACACAACACATAACAATAATAATAAAATGCAATGTTGACGGGGATTATTTGAAAATGACATCCCATGGTGCAATGCAAAAAGACTGCCATCAGAGACGTTTATTATCTCTAGAAAAATAGGCAGAAGATGATGCATGTGGTAGGGATTTTTTTAATGATAGTAAAAGCATAGTCTATATTAATACGTTAAGACTGCTCCTCTAAACTATTCCCAATCTAGCTTAGACTGAAGGCCTAACTGTTAATTATTAACTGGGGTGATATTAAATCATTAATATGAAAACTGACACGTTTTTATGGTCTTGGTCTCGACTCCTAAAGGACTCGGTCTCGACTCAGACTTGCTTCCTCAAAGACTCGGTCTTGACTCAGACTCAACTGTAAATGAAAACTAACGGACTCGGCCTCAACCCTTCAAAGACTCGGTCTTGACTCGGACATGGCATAGGCGGTCTCGTCCCCATCACTACTGACTGTCAAGTGGATGATTTGAGACACTACACTACAAGCACCACACAAACTCATGAAAGACATACTGTACAAAACACTTCAAATCTATTGAGCTCCTTGATAGTGAAGAAACAATCGTAACATTTGATAAAAATATAATGGCTTAAAAAATATAACTCTTGATCTGCTAAACATTTCTTGTCTTGTTGTTTATTATCCTGAAATACATCATATTGCAGAAGTGAAATGAACTGCAAGCTGTCTAACCTGGCATCTCACATAAATAATCCATTTACGCTCATGTTTCACAGGTATGCTGCTATCTGTTTGCATGTACAGAGCACTTCACACACATCAGTGCGAAATATGAAATATGAGCAAATGTGAAATGCTCAGTTTCAGTTTGTTAAAAAGCGAGCGTGCAGCGAGTGAAGCTGAATCTGTGGCGATAATGTAATGTATGACACGCAGTCTCTCCGTCTTTACCACTCAACCAATTACACGTGAGCGTGTGACCGCTGGGGACTTTGTGAATGATAATATTGAGGGCATCAGTCACATTACTGTGATGGCTTACAGGCTCTGACATCCGTTTTAGGTAACGTATCGACTGTGAGACGCTGCATCGCATCCAATAAAAGGTGAGTCACCTTGGGCTCAGAATCTCTACTGTCTTCCGCTGTCATTTGTCTTTTAGAAAAAGAGCAAAGGATTAAAAGAGAAATATTGTTAGTGTGCAAGGCATCAGGAGATGTTAAAGGTAAAAATAGTTTTTGTTATTCATGTGCTAAGCTTCAGAGAAGTCAAGCTTTGTTCTCAAGTCTGCCTATGTAGCATCTGATGGCGTTTTATGCACACTACTGAGTACAAAGACACTTCTTCTAAGATTTCTTTAGTGGCAGAATCTCCTCTGAGAAAATAAAAACATTCAACACAGTTAATCTTTAAAAAGTGTACATGCAACTTTCATGTACAGACGTTGTTATAAATCAGCACACTACAGTGAGTGCACATAAGGACTTGTTTATGTATTCATCTACACCTGCGATGACATGAAATATTGAAGCTCTCATTGATGGCACATCTCATCTTCATTAGACTTCAATTGGAATGAATCTATCATCATCATAATCTCCTTCACTTAGCCCCTCAAGGACAGATAACATCCAATAATATCCAGTCATTAGATCTTAGTCTTCACTTTTAATAAATGGCAGAGTTTAATTAACAGTGGTCTGAAGGGAAATGAGACCTATTGATCTGTTTAGCAGGTAGATGTTTCTCTTGAATATTGAGGAGAGATGTATCTCTCATATTGGTTTTTCTGAACATTAACAAGAGACTTCTGTATCCTCACATCACTGCAGAAACTAAAAGTAGAAAGCGGTGAGCAGGTGTTTGTGCGTCATGTACCTGGAAACATTTTAGCTCCTTTGTGGAGTTTGGAAACATACTGAAAATACTGTTTTTCCCAAGCTTAATATTTTATTAGAGCGAGAGCAGCGTGGACACCATTTTAAGACATCAGTGTGAAAGCTCTTTCAGAATAATACTTACTTCTGAGTTTTTGTGCTTTGGTTTATAAGAGAGAATTACATGGATCCGTTACAAAAAAACAATCCCAGAATGCCTTGCAGTTACACAATATGGAAATGATAAGACTAAATTAATTGAAAATTTGTATTTGGATGTTTATCAAACATTGAAAAAACCCTGACCCATATTAAATTTAACAATTAATGTGCTAATTTAATCCATTAAAATATTGTTTTTAGTTATTTTTTTCTAGGCATATCACATGTGTTTTAAATCAAACTATATTGATTTATTTAAGTTGAGACTACATGAATAATTTGTGGTATATTAAAGCAATATTGCTAAAACTGGGCGCGGATGTACAGTTCCCAGCATGCATTGCATGAGACTGATTAATATCAAAACAATATGTTATTTATGCATTTTAATTAAGTTAAGAAAAGACGGGCACTTATTTATGTTTAGTATGTTGTTATATTAGTATTTGAAAGAGTTTCTGTTTTATTGTTGTGCAGACGAGTCGAGCATTCGCTTAGGATGAGATTGGTCTCATTGACAGCTATCGTTTATTTAGGCTGGGTTGCACCAACAAGGGTTAAATAAGGCAGAGTTTGGAGCTAATCTAGGGTTTGTTGATCACAGTTTAATTTTAATTTGAGTTGTGTTGCACCACTTAAATTTAAACACTGATTTAAGTGCACCTATTTCATTGCTAAAAAACAACATTATTTTGTGTATTTGGTATAATACAATGTTTGTGTGGTTTATGGTTCAAAAATTACATTATTTTCCACAAACCGTACATTTTGTAGCTCCAGATTTCACTCTCTTCCTGAAAAATACAAATTTTGTATAAAACTCATTGACCTGAAAAGCTCTGTGTCCCTGATTGGCCAGCTAATCTGTAAATTGTGATTGGTCTAAATATTTCTGACGTCAGAAGGAAATGTGATGCTCCTTACCATGTTTGAAAGATTCGCTCACAATGCAATGCTAACAGGAGTTCAAGCCCAAGCGGGAGGAATTATGATAATGTCGGTCTTTACTACGTACATCATCAATCCCAGGAAGTAAACTGTTACCTACAATCCGTGTGTTTGTTGTAGTCCAAGAAAAGAGATTTACGTTGGAGCCGATAACTTGCTTCATCGTTTACTTTGGGGTTTGTACCTTTGCATATCGTTAACATGAACTAATACACACTTACACACCAAAGGAAATGTAAAGTCATGAATCGGACCATTGGTGCTCTTTAAATGGATTGTTCACTAAAAAAAAAATGAAATACTGTCATCATTTACTCGCTCTCATATTGTTATAAACATGTATAAATGTCTTTGTTCTGATGAAAACAAAGGAAGATATTTTGAGGGAACGTTTGTAATCAAACTGTTTGTGAGTCCCATTCACTTCCATATTACTCTTTTTTCCTACTATAGAAGTGAATGTGGCTCACAAACTTAATATTTCAAATTTTAACAGAACTAGCATGATTATACAATTGCTGAATTTAACTAATTTTTATTCAGATCAATTCCCACTCAATTTAATTGTACTAAGTTAACTAAATCTAATTAAGGTCAACTGAAATCATATATCTAAATTTAGAAAATGTAATTGCGTGAAACTTTTTGTGATTTGATCAAATTCAATGAATAATTGTTCTTAGTGAAGTACTGTATCATTATTAATATGTTTTGATCACTGTGATTAAAAGTCATCTGTGAATCCAGTATCCTAACATGTGAGTGATATTTGCTGCCTTAGAAAAGCACTTTAAACGGCTCACTTATAAGATTTGATTTCAGTTAGTAAGTTACCTCAGAAGACAGCAGAGGAAACACTGAAGTGTATTTGCTGGAATATGATTTTAGTGGCAGCTTTGTGAAGAAATAAAAAGGCGACTGTTACTGTAAACCCAATACAACTAAATCTGGTGCAGGATATTAAAGTTAAATGAGTTATGATTGTCTAAATTCTCAGTATAACCTGGATTTATGTATAACTATCTTCATATCTACTGCTATACTCTCTGCTTACAGTCACTTAAATCAGACTTATTCATTTCATTCAACTATTTGTATCAATTCTTGTCAGATTAAAATGAAATGTAAGCAAATTTATAACTGACCTTTTGGAACAGATCCAGTGCTGCGGTAAAAGCCTGTGAAAATATTAACGCCATAATATGTACGATTTTTGTAATAAAATATATTTAAAAAAAACTTATATTTAATTCAGTTGTGAACTTTCATTATCCCAAAAGTTCACAAGGATTTGTAAATCCAGAGAAATTCCTGTTTTAAATAATGTAATTGTCATCCTGGTAGTGACTTAAAGTCACAATGAAATTGAAAATGTAATTTTTGGGGGAATATTGTGGTATTTTTTTTTTACAAATTACTTATCTGTGAGCTTCATTTAAAAAAAAATCATGTGCCCTTAAAATCTTAAAGCAAAAGCGCAAATCTTCTACCATCCTCAAAACAATCTCTCTTTACTTCTGATGGACGAATTCAAGTCCTACGCTCATGTTCTCATTTCACAAGCCGTTTCACTTGGATATACGTCACCACAGGAAAAATAAGACAATCTCTACTTCCATTTCACAATGCTAATGGTCTATTCACATTCAATGGTTTATGCTAAGCTATGCTAAAAGTGGTACCACCAGACCCGGAGATCGGCTGAATGGATTCCAAAATGGTACAAAGCAAGTGTTTAACTCTAGGGGTGCTGCAAAATGTATATATTTTCAAACAAAAATATAAATTCCTTTTAAGCTTTGCCTTTCTTTTTGTGCAATAGAGACCTCTAGTGGTGAAAATCTACATAGTGTGGCTTTAAAGCTCACATAACACACACACTGTTTCTGCATTTCTGATGTTAATCTGGAGTACCTATAGAGTGATATTACATCCTTTATATCTCCATAGAGTCTTTAGTTTAATCAGATTTATAAAAGAAACCAATTCTTTCCGATAATGTATGAAAAAATGAGGAAGGAGGAGTTATACCGCGGGTGGAGCGAGTACGAGTCATGCAACACTATACAACACTTATAACTTATGATTCACTACATGTTTGAGTCATTTATATAATATGCACGCGACTATTTCCAACATAAGACAGAAGTCTTACTTACCGCATGCAACTCATGACCCAGTTGGGACTTTTCAATGAAATCCAGCGCATCAAACACACACGCAAAACGCCGCTGCTACCCCGGATAATAAACTATATCCATTGTTTTATAAGGCTGGCTTTTTTCTCCTTACATCCAAAAACACACTTCTTCTTTCGTGCCATTGTTGAGTTTTGAAATTAAACAAAGCTGTTGTGTGATGTGATGTTTGTAAGTTCTAGCCTCTCCCGCGGATTGACGGGTGGGTGGGGTTTTCCGGAAGAAAGTGCCCATATAAAGAAGTGATACGTATAGAAACTCCTAAAACGTCAGCTGGACCTGTAATCGAAAAAAACTTTCCGAAACTTGTATGAACCCTGGTGAAGTGCATTCGGCACAGAAATACTCTGTAAGACGCCCAACTACTATTTTGACACTTTGCCTACGTTTAGCATGAGGAAACAACTCTATAACTGTGTTAATAAGTAAGAATGCATTACCATTGAACCAACCCTTTAATGAAACTAATGCATTTTATTTTACTGTGAAAACTGGGACCACCTGTATTATTATGTCATAGTTTACTGGTGACAGTAGGTTGATAATATTGTAATCATCTTAAAAAACTATGACTGGTAAAACATGCATGCACCAACATTCCATCCCATAAACACTGTATATTTATTTTATTTATTGATTTTTATGCATTAGGCAGACGCTTTTATCCAAAGCGACTTACAGTGCATTATAAGCTATACATGTTTTTTATCAGTGCTTGTGTTCCCTGAGTTCAAACCCATGACCTTTTGTGCTACAAACGTAATGCTCTGCCACTACCATTCTTTTCTTTTACACATACTAACACACACACACACACACACATGTTTAAGGTTCCAGATCTCCGGTGGAGCTTCTCTTCAGTCTAACCTGTGATTTATGACTGCTTCTCTGATACACGGCATTAACGCTTTTTGAGTGCTTCACAGGCCACGAGGAGCGGTGAAATAAATCAAAAACCCATATAAGAGGACGAGCCCGTGCCCGAACATTACTATCAGCCGTAGACCGAAAGCAGAAAGTGTCTAGTCAGTATCAGGCACAATGAATGAGGCCATTGAGTCTATAGCACTTGTCTGTGTGTAAATGCATGGTTATGGATTTTAAAGGCATTTGTTGTGTGTGTATGCACCGGGCTGGAAACAAAACATTCATCACGGTTTTGTTTGCAGGCCGCTTTGAATAATGCAAGCATATATTCAGACGAGTGCATCTGTTTGAGGCGTGCTGGACCGCATCTCCGGCTGTAGGGATTTCTGTTCTGCGTGTTTCTGCATTAATCAAATCTCTATAGGCTGAAACACACTGGATCTCTTTTCTCAGGTGCAAATTATTCAATAGCGATTCTGCTCAGAAACGCCTCACGATGCGAGTTTTAAAGAAATGATGAAAATGCAGTTGTGATAAACAACACATATTGCCAATGTGAATACTTATTAGGGTTGTTAATTAGAGCATGTGTTCATTTAGTACAGTTTAATACATTTAATAATGAATACATTGATTTAATACAATGAAAACACATATTTAATGATGCAGAGCAAACACTGAAAAACAGAGAACAACAAAGCACAAGGATTAGACAAAAGACATCGGTAGGTGCTACACTGACCACGGACACATGAAATCTACATTAAATTAGAGATGGCATATTGCAACTATGCTAACTATTATATCTAGAGCTGTCAAAAGATTCATCACGATTAATTGCATACAAAATAAAAGTTTGTTTTTGCATTACTGTATATATATGAAAAAATACACAGACATGCACGTTTTTATAAAACATTTACATATTTATTTAGATTTTGATATTATATATTAAAAAAATCTTAAATTTATGCATGTATATGTGTATTTATATATAAATAATATTTACAATACACACACAAAAATATAATATGCAAACACAAACTTGTATTTTGTATGCGATTAATCATGATTAATCTTTTGACAGCCCTAATTATAACCATAAAAATAAGCCAAATCAATGCTTAACTTTTGAGATTATAAGTAACTGGAATTGAAATATTTGTGTACCTCACATAGATCATAAACCATGAAAATGGATGGAGAATTATTGTGCGTTTAATCCAGATGAAAGCCGCTCCACTATTCACTTGCATGTGTTTATAGGACAGTCTTGCCTGGTCCAATATGGCGGTGATGTTGACATCACAACAATGAACCAAAGCGTTCAATGCATCTCTCTTTAGACTCAATGAGCTTCTTTTGTACTAAAATTTTGTGGGTTCTTTTTTTTGCACCCATGAAGGAGCATTCAGATAAAAATGAAATGACTTTTTAATTGTCGTCTTCATCGAGTGCTGCAGTCACTTTATGACACAATGTTCTGGCTTTTGGAGATATAGAGACGATTACTTCTGATTAGACTTCTCTTAATGTCATAAAAATACATTACACATCTTTATCATCTGAAAACAACCTTAAACAGATGGACAAACTCCAACCATGCATTTTCTGTCATATTTATTCAATGCTGCCACAGTAATGTAGGCTAATGAGATTTTGGGGAATTTTCTACATTTTTTGCATTCAATTAGTTTATCAATCTATCTATCATGCACAAATTGAATGACATATTTATTACCAAATGCTAATGTTTATAATCTAAAAAGAACCTCAGTTAGAAACAATATCCTTCAATAAGATTTTCAGTGTGTTTTTACTATTGAAGCGTGGATTTGTGTGGACACACATTGTGAAGGTTAAAGGTTCAGATAGCTGGAGCTCACCAGCAGAAGATCATCTTCAACTCCAGTGAGGCCAAAGCCATCAAACCCCTCCTGCTATCATCCTTCATACTCTCTACATGGACCTGCACTTCTGCTGTCATCTTCTGTTTATCCCCTCGGAGAGCACAAAATAAAAGAGAAGAAGTATTTACACCAGTATTTTGCCTCGGCATTGACTGACAGCCCAATTATAAAGCACTCTCAAGGAGAAAACACAATTACTAATACACAAATGTAATAATTCCTTTCCTTTTTATTTTGCTCTCAAGGTTTTTTCTGTGGCTGCCGATCTGCTGCCATTTGAATGTTGTTGCGCAGGAAACAGAAAATCTTTCACTTCAGTCGCACATCTTTTATTCAGAGGTTATGAGGACAGTCAAGGCTTCGGTGATTGTGGAAATGAAAGAGGGAGAACATCTATTTGCAGCGAGATTGTGTGCCATTTCTGTGTGCTGATATCAGACTGAAGACTCACTAACAACACATTACATCCGGATGGTTGCCCTGTGCTGTATGTTGTTTGTATGCTCACACATTAACGGCGTAATTCATATAGAAACAATTCGGCAACTTTACCTCCAGCTTTTCATTTTATTCCACTTATTTTTATTTTTACTGTACAATCCTATCTGTCCATCTTCTATGCTACCTAAAATTCAGAAACTGAACTGGATTTTAAAAGACACATAACCGAGATGGTCTGACGCTTTTATTTCCACCTTGCAGGGGTAATTGTCTGTTCAGTGGTAATTATATTACTGAAGGTGTCTTAAAGAGAAGACATCACCAAACTGCAAGCCAACTTTAATTATAAAACATTGCCTGAGCTCGGCCAAATCCAAATCAATCGCTTGATCAATAATCTGTTTTCATTAATTTGCATTGCAGCTTTGCAGTGCTGACAGGATCTCTCTTTCTCTCTCTATCTCTCTCTCTCTCTCTCTATCTAGCTATCTCTCTATCTATCTATCTATAGCATCTATCCCAGTCATTCAGTGAAGTAGCCATAAATATCTGCACTTCCCTTGATTTAAAGAGGATTGTCTAGGGGCCACTCGGCTTGTTTTATTCTCGGTTACTTCAAGGGAAAGAAAGATTTTCTTTTTTCTTTCTGCTTGTTGTTTTTTCACAGTTCACTGCTTTCTTTCTGGTTGCAAATGCTGTAACGTCTCATTTAGAGAGCAGACGAATCGCTCCGTCTCACTTCCTCTCCTCCGCCAAATATTTGCGATCTTAAGTCTTTATTTATTGCTTGGGTAAAATATGAATGTTTTGTTTGTCTGACAGATTTTTCATGAGCGCAGATCTACTCCAGAAGCCGGTTTAAATCGAACGCAAATGAAAATGAGTTGTTCTGGTTTTACTAACCCCTCCAAACATTTGTACTGAAATCACTTCAGATTCTCATTTAAATTTCCCATGGGTCCAGTGACTCAGAGAGAAACAGAAATAGTGCATTATTGATCAGTTTACATAAACACAATCCTATTCAATTCATCCACGGAAACACGGGAAAAACACAAACTTATATCAGTAAAATATGTGTTTACTCTACAGGCATTTAACCTGAAACTGATGTGGATGTTTGTGGAGTTTGATTTACACAACACGTCAACAAAGGTGCAGTATGTTTTTTTCTGTCTCAAACAGTAATTTCAAACACATCTAGATGTTTCTTGAGGCTTTGTGTCTGCCAGCCATCAGGATTTCTTCATGACAGAATATCTCCAGCTCCTAACAGTTGGGTTGGGTTCATCTTCTTTAATCATGTCACAGATTTTTAAGCCTTTTGGTCACTCCAAGACATGAAAATGTTTTCTTGTAAACTGCTTCAGGTTCAGTAGTGTGTTTATAGTCAATGTCCTGCTGGAAGATGAAAACTTAAATCTCCCAAACGGATCAGAAGTGTTGGGTTTGGGTTTAGTCCCATCTGACCGGAGATCTTCTTCTATCTAGTAGTGGAGTCTGACACATAATGATGCTTCCTAACTTTATATAAAACTTTACTTTATATCACTTTATTTTGATTGGTTGAGAAATGTTCCACAAGTGTTGATTATTTTTTTATGAATGCACACATCAGCTGTCAAATGTCTTAAAATAATCACCAGAGCAATGTTTATGGTAGGAGGAATAATTGACTCTGGTCCTTTTGAATTATAAGAAAATAATGCACACCAAGGTGATAATGCGGCAGGAGGCGAAGCGGACTTCTTTTTCTCATTATTTCAAAATATGTGTTCGACACGTCATGTAAACTTATGTGCATCACGTGTTATGTTAAAATGCGAGCCTGCTGCAGATGCATCTTAAGGGTTTATGTTAAAATGGACACTTGTGTTTGTCAGATACTTGCTTAATGTCATGTATTATAAGAGTTTAGTGTTAAGTTAGTGTCTTATAAGTATTTTGTGAATACGAGTGTCTCTTTTATCATACATCTTTTTGACGCATGTGCAGCAGGCTTGCATATTGACAAGACGCATGATGCATATGGTTCACATTATGCAACAAACACATATTTTAAGATGACGAGTAACATACATGACATATTTTGAATTCGTGCCCCTCAGAAGAGAAGTCTCAGTCTTCACATCGTGCCGCATTACCACCTTGGGTGTGCATTATTGTCAAATAATTCAACAGGTGTCATCAATAGGGTATATGTGTAACTTACTTCAACATTTCTGTTAAACATAGAAGTTCGCTTCCAGTTCTCTATGTTGACATGGTGCTGTTTTCATACATAAAGCCTTCAGGAGCTACCAAAGACGAAAATAACCAATGTCCAGTGGATCTGCTCGCTAACATCTTAAACCTAAGTACAAGAAAATGTACTAACTTTTAATGTAAAGGCATTTTCTTCTCACATATATTCAGATATTAGAACAAAACAGAACATAACACAAATAATAAAACTACGAATAACAATATCAGATTTAAAAAATAAGACTCTTAATGGATTTGGCCAACAAGCGGATTTTAAGCTAAATGATTTAATGAACATTTATTTTGCATCTGAGCTCTTTATATAGAAATAGTGAGATAGAGACTCCATGCTGCTATGCTTTTATAATGGTGGATGGTTGGAAATGAGCTCATCTTGTAGGTTTTTAGCAGTAACCTGTATTTTTTAAGTTCTAATTTGAAGCACCTTCAAGGTAAAAGATATTCAGCCTCCCCAGGGTCACGTTAATAATTTTATGAGTATTGAGCATGTTTCATGATTCACAGAATGAAGTATTGCTCTACAGCGTGAAGCGTGATCTGTTTATGCTCAGGCAAAGACACTTTCTCCGTCTCATTTGTCAAGTGAAATTGATCCTCAGAAATTTGTGCTGCTCTTGCCTGAAGACTTTTCCATGTGAGCGGTAATATGAAATAATGCCCGACGTGCCTTTGAGGAAATCTTTAAAAGAAAATATGACCAAATAAGTAAGACTCCATTCCCACCTTCCTTTAAGCAGAATCTTTCTTTCAATGAAAGACCAGCACACCTGTGGGCGAGGTAGATAACCACATATTTCACTTTAACACACGTGTATTTGAGGAAAACGTTGTATGGTCACCCTCAGATTCACACATTCATGTTTCTGGGTCATTCACAGATAAACTGTGCTTTCTCTGGTAATGCTATGTTTCATTTTTTATTATAAAACACTTCTTGAATGGGATAGGCTGATAGCCGTGATATATTCCTCCATATATATATATATATATTCCTAACCGCTTCACTATGTCGCATCATTCAGAGCGGTGATTTCATTCTGCCACTGGTGATTTTAAAAAACACTTGAGCCAACAGAGCGGATGGTCACACGCTCACACATTCAGTTGGACAAATGCTGTTTTTAAAGACTTTCCGTGTCTCAATCAGTTCCTAGGACCCTAGGTCGTGAATCATTGGGTAATTGAAATTGTGTTTCATAGCATGGCCAATTAAAATACACTTGCCGAATACAGCAATGAAAACAATCATTTTGGGTTCATCTGGAGAATCTGTTTATGTTCGAAGTGCTGGGCACGCTGTTTGGAATCAACCCAGCTACTATATCGAGTCCAGGTACACAAGACAACACCACTGATATTTAGAAGCATCAAACAGAAACCATAACTTACTCTGGCGATTAAAATTAATGGTTAATTGACTCATTACATGACGAATGAAGACTCTCTCGCCCACCCCTACCGTCTGTAGAAAGAATACCCCACTTGCAAGTTCGCTGTATCCGACCCGGTGTCCTTCAGTCTCGTAAAGTCTCAGATATAGAAAGCATTTACTCCCAGACACTAGGGGGAGCTAGTAGAGAAATAATACTCAGACTTGCCTTGTGTGCCTTAAATTACTATATAAATATAGGAATTTAACTTTTACATCTGCCAAAATAATAAAAACAAAAAGAGACTAAAAAAGATTAAAAGAAACAAGTAATAGATTCATGAGACCAAAGACTGCTGCTTGATCAACCTAAAACAATTTATATCTTTTTTTGACCATCAGACACAGAAACATCAGAGCCAGCAGCAAATTATAGGAGTGTCCGAGATCAGGCTGTGGTCAGTGGGGTAAGAGAACACTGGTCACGCCTGGAACTCACATGTCCGAATCTTTCTAACCAAATGTGCAAATAGGTGCTATCTTAACTAATCGACTGCACATTTGAATATTACACATCTATAGAAACAGTAATATTGAGAAACTGCTAATACGTCTATTGAGTTAATAAAGCAATAAGCCACGCAAAGCATTGGGTTACCAGTGGATTATATCACAGCTAAGGGGCGTTGTTACGGCGCAAAGCGGAGTGCCTAAAACTCCCTTAGCTGTTATAAAATGCACTGTAACACCACTGCTTCGCGGGGCTTATTGCTTTTATAAAACGGTTACTTCATATGCATAGCAGGATTTCATAAAATAAAACACAAACAAGTTGTAATTATATAGGTACAAATATTACTCTTCCGCCAAACAAAGTAGTTCCTCAGAATCAAGTGTGTTTGCAACAGAGCGCAGTTCACAACCAACACAGACGCAGCAAAATTAAAATATGATTAAAGACTGTGGTGTTTATTTTCATAAATCAACATTCATCTAATTTATACATTACATTTATATTGTGCAACTGTTGAAGTGATGATCAAATATGCTTGGAAGCATGCTTAAAGGTGTAGCAGAGAATTTTCTCGAATTTTAGAAAAGAACAGCCATCTCCACTTTTTTAAAAAATGCAATTGCGCAACACTCCTGATTGACAACTAGGAGGACCAATAGGCTTGATGATTTACCCGGAAAAAGAAAATCCTCCGCAATACCTTTAACTCTTTCCCCGTCATCATTTTTTTTAAGTTGCCACCCAGTTTTAGTTTAATGCTATCCAGAAAAATTATTTTCTTTAAATAAACATAAAATATATCAAATGAAAGAACAGACCATCCGCTTTCAAACAAACAAAAAAAGTTTCATCCTACCTTCATTTGTTCTCTTATCACCTCTCAAATTTTCAGATAAAAGCAGAGATAATTACATTTTTGTGAAGATCTTTTGTAAGAGATCAGACTCAGAGCCTGATGAAAACACGCTGTTTTTAGTTTTAAATGAATGCGTCAGTGTTTAAGTTAGGTAAGATCGCCATCTAGTGGATAATAGAAATACGGATTTGATGTTACAATAAAGAGAAACGTTTTCTCTTTATTGACGTGATGACTCAACAATATTCATTGACATTTATCTGGATATCGTCATTAATTGTGCAACTGTAGAAAAATTAATAATATGATTAAAGAGTGTGGTGTTTATTTTCATAAATCAGTACGCAGCAACAGTGGGGCAGTGATGCTTTTGTAATGCGGTCTGAACCATTGGGGTTACCGGAGTATTTTATCACGGCTTAGAACGCATTTCAACGCATTTCAGAATAAAGGACGAGAGGCCGTTTTATAATATGACATTGAAAACAAACGGATAAAAGACCACCTGTCATGAGCTTCAAGTCCGTGACGGCAAAAAGTAGTTCATCACACAGGCCTGCGGCCTCGTTCCCCTGGCCTAATCACAGCCTCCTACTCCAGCCATATTGCTTTATTATTATTAATACTCCACGAGTTCAGAAACAAAAGCCGCTAAACGTCACCTCTGTTAAAAATTAAATAATTATATTAATCGAATGCTCTTGCACGTAAATACTTTCACTTCAAATCCAATTAATCCCAGACTCAGGCCATTCAGAAGTCAGTTTTATTGGCAGGATTCATAAACTTGTATACTGGCTTCCAGTCTAGTGAAGTACTAAGAGTTATTTATCATTAATACATTGAGTCAAACACAATGTCCTGAATGTTATTTTGATAGTCGGACACTTTAACGGTTATTGACTCTTGTAAAACCCGTCTGTGTCCCTCTGATCACCTTTAACCAGCCGCTGACATGCAGAAATCAGCACATCTCTAATGCAGGTTGTAATTCTTGGCATGCGACTCTTTGAAGTTTTCCCATTATTGAGATGTGATGTTTTACACGAGGCTGCTTTTATAACGCTAACATTTGCAAAATTACCAACTCTTGTTATTTTGCTTTTTTATGCCAACAGAATGCAATGATGTGTGGCTGAATTTATGTGCATGTTCATTTTACTGTGGTTTATCTTTTAAATGAAAGGCAGGCCCAGTTGACTTTCATCTTTATTAAATGTTGGAGGATAAAGTAAAAGAAAACATTGAAATGGAGCAAACGTTCCCTATCAGAAGTCCTCTAACCAAACAACATTACCAAACATTATATGCATGAGAATCCTCTGAGCCGTAGCCATGACATAAAGGATCCTCTCAGAATAACTTTGAGCTCCATTAGTTTTTTTCCTCTTTGCTGACGTGAAGATAAAGCCTCAGGCAGCATCTCTGGGATGAGGCAACGTTGTGTTTTCCATAAGCGTTAAAGCCCAGAAGCTCCATCAAAGCTAACAGTTGTGCGATAGCGACCGCCCGCGGTCTTGTGTTTTAACCATCACCTCACACTCGTCAGAAACGAGCCGGCGTGTTGTGAAAGTGAGATCTAAACGGGGCCACTGGAGTGAAACAGATTTGCATACTTGTGTTTAAAGATCTTTTCTGTAAGCTTTTCTTCTGTGTCCGTTTTAGGCTCCAATGGGCATTTGAATCTGATCAAAAGTGCTGGATGAACAATTGAGATGTGATTAAGATTCAAACACTGACAATACAGACGTGGTGTAAGAACAGAATTACACAAAAGCTGCAAACTTCAATCTGATCAGATGAGTGAATCTCTGTTAAGAACATGGCCAGGTGTAATATCACAACCCAATCAAAAGAGAGAACAGATTTGCCCAAACTGTGGGTCTTGACCAACAACCTGCAAGACAAAAATCTGATCTGCCTTCATTGTACAATTTAGAAATGCCTAACTACTGTTGGAGAAATAACATCCTAAATAGCATGGATTTCTTTAACATTTTTAACAGTTAAAAATAATTGTCTGAAGAATTTCAGCTGAACAGCTGCATAAACATAATGGTAACATGTATATAAAATGTGCCTAGTCGTGCCTAACAACGCCCCTTAGCTGTTATAAAATGCACTGTAACCCAACTGCTTTGCGGGGCTTATTGCTTTTATAAAACACTTTACTTATATGCATAGCAGGATTTCATAAAATAAAACACAAACAAGTTGTAATTATATAGGTACAAATATTACTCTTCCGCCAAACAAAGTAGTTCCTCAGAATCAAGTGTGTTTGCAACAGAGCGCAGTTCTCAAGCAACAGAGACGCAGCAAAGACACAATGAAAATATGATTTAAGACTGTCATGTTTATTTTATAAATCAACATTCATCTAAAATATACATTAACATTTATATCGTGCAACTGTTGAAGTGATGATCAAATATGATTGGAAGCATGCTTAACTCTGCATACATGTTGTGACGAACTTCGCATCGAGCGCCCTCGAAAAAAGAAGTCACGGGCCACCACTGATGCTTAGTGCAGTGGATGTGATATTAATAAACCTATCAACATCAGTTGATGTGATGCTTGAAATGACTTATTCTTTTCAGTCACATATCATTGGTTAATAAAAACACTGTCATTTCGCAATAGTCTTTGCTAACATTAAAGCTAAAGTTTTGCTCAAATCTGCAATGGAAACGCAGTTACTGTTGAGCAGTTTGTGTTAATTGTCTGTTCACAGTAAAGTAAATCCTCACTGAATGGCGCTCAGGTGAAATATTTATCACATCAGATTTCACTTGCGATCAATAGATGATGATGATATATTTTCTGAGCAGATCCAGGTCACTGTTTGTGAAGTTCTGCTGACCTCGCCAATCTTTCCAATCAATAAATCCAATGAAGGACTTGGAGAAGCCATTTAACCAGATTAAGAGAGAAATACTCTCATCTGTTGATGAAACAGAAACTGTACGGGGAAATATTTTTAGCACTGAAGTCTTCTTACCACAAATCATCTTTTCATTACAGGACTCTCAACATTCAGTGCTTGGCAGCTTTGATTTGATCAAAACATATTATGTATCCACAATTGTCATTGTTTGCTTTGTCTGAAAGACATTTATCTTTTGTAAGAAGCCCATGAGATGAAGGTCAGTCATTAGTGATGTTACAAATAGAAATAGCGTTTTTGTCCCTAAGACCCCTTCAACTAAATGAAAAGATGTTTATTAAAAAAATAAAGTGGACCTGAATGCTTAAATATTGAGCATTAGGGCCCTGTTTACACGAGACCGCTCAAGAGTGAAAATGTAAAAAATATTTTATCAGATGTGCCTTTTGTTTACACAGTGATTGCATTTTTGGGGCTTAAAAACACAAAAAAGTGAAACCACCCTCCAGAGTTGAAATCTTTAAAACGCTCTACTGTCACATTCTCGTCTAAAGGATAAAAACGCAAAAGTCTGCTCACGGTGGCTCTCTTCATGTACGCGTTTACGTCACAGGCATGCATCAGTTCAGGAAAATAACAACAAACATGTCAGATTATTTTCATACGTCTGACCATTGCAGCTCTGATAAATATACAAGAGTTTTTCCAGCAGATGTACAAAATATTCACAGCTAGTATTACTGATCAGAGAAGGTGCATTAATTACCTCCAAATTGTTCATTTATCAAATTGTTGATGCGCCAATTTGTCGGAGGCAAACCAGACGGCTTTGGACGAGACCTGGGAGAACAAGGAAGTAGGTTGTACGCAGGTGCGTGGACTTGGTATTGTTTTGTGTCAGTGCTTCACATTGCCACCTAGCCGCCTGGAGTGCATACTACATCTAATAACACACACTTTTGCAGATCCCCCTCCCCCAAAATGCTTGTATAAACGCAGAATAAAAAGTAATAACGCAATGCCACTTTTGCGTTTTCTCTTCAGATTGTTTCTGTGTAAACAGCCTAATTCTAAACAATAATCCACAACAAACATGGTTTTAATCCTTAATCCTGTTGTTAAATTAGTATAATACACAGCCTCTCGTGGACTGTTGAGTTAAGAAAGTGATACAGAACAGAACTTTAGGATTACATCATTTTTCACCAAATTTAACAATTTATGATCAACTGCTGACTGTTTGTGTTTTTGCATACAATATTTAGGGTGCATCTCAATTCAATTCAGACATTTTAAGAGCTTTCGTTCTTAAAGGGGACATATCATGAAAATGACTTTTTTCATGTTTAAGTGCTATAATTTGGTCCCCAGTGCTTCCATCAACCTAGAAAATGTGAAAAAGATCAACCCAGTAACTTAGTTTTGGTTAACCATTATCTGCAAGCATGTGAAAAAATAGCTCACTGAAATTTGGCTCCCCTTGTGATGTCAGAAGGGGATCTTATTATAATAATACCACCCCTTAATCTGCACTATCCAACCACGACACTGTCATTTAGTGCAAAGAGAGAAAATAATTGAAGCACAGTCGAGTTTCAACTTCAACAAACCACCGTAATGGCGATCAGTGTTTGCATTATCAGCTCATTTGCATTTTAAAGGACACACCCAAAAACGGCACATTCCTGCTCCCACCTAAAAAGTGTTATAATAAATTATCTATATGATATTTTGAGCTACAACTTCACATATGTACTCTGGGGACCCCAGCGTGTTATTTTACATCTTTAAAAAGTCTTGTGAAATGTCCCCTTTAAATTAGTATTTACCCAGCGGTTGATTGCATTAACATAGCCAAGAAGTTAAGTCTGTGTTTTAAGAACTAGTCTGACCAACTTGCAATAAGTTTGGGCTAATCCATTTTATTTTTAGATTTAAGACCAATCAACCTTGGTAACGTGTAACATGTAATGTAATACGCTTAAAGCGGTTATGATCAGACTTGAAAAAAAATACATAACTAAGACTAGTCTATGTCAGTGGTTCTCAAACTGTGTAATTAAACCTTAGAAAACTAAGGCTACTAACTAACAGCAGTACATTGTATTATTTAATGATTTGTTTAATTCTTATTTTAAGAATGTTTTATGTCATACGGTTTCTTTGTGGGGTGGGCGGGTCGAAGGGAAACACGCTGAAAAAGTTTGAGAACCACAGATCTATGCAACTGGACACTCCAACAGTCTCCATTATTGATGTACTGTAGGTAATGAAGGGTTTGGACTATAACTTTACCTATCATATATACACCTATCATATTTAATATAGTGTATATTAATTTCCTCAAAGTTTGTAAATGTGAGATTACAGCTCTGAACTCTATTCTGTTGAAATGAGAGGAAACTCATGAGTCACAAACGGGTCAGAGCTTTAAAGATAGAAACTGGAAAGCATGCAGGAAATTAGATTTATCATCTGTGTATATTATTTGATCTCTGTCAGTACAGGAAAATCAACCAAGTGTTGGAGACTCAATTAACTCATGTCTCAAAAAATTCAATCTATACAGTGCAGATATCTCATTTCTCTGTATTGATGTCATTACTGTATTTAAAAAGTGTCCAGCGGTTTGAGAATATTGCTGCTAGAGATGTAAAGACTCTGTCCTGCTTTCACAGATAGTGTAAATACAACTACTTCATATAAGGTTAAGTTTTATTTAAACCTTTATAGCAGGAGTGTCAAACTCATTTTAGATTGAGGACTGGATGGTACATATGATGATAACTTATTCAAACTTTAGTGTGCTAATAATTGTGCTAAACAAACTACAAAATAATTAGCAAAAAAAATCAGATGGCTCTGTGAAAACTCAATTTTTATAAGAAACATTAACATATTCCTACTGTACAATAAAAGAAATCCACACAAATGTAGATCTGTAAAACCTGACTGGTCTTAGGTTAAAAAGCCTTAATTAACTTCCTTTGTATGGACCCTTAACAAAATTATAGCTTATGCTTTACCACTTTCTGTATATGCCTAAATCATTCATAAATCATTCACTTTTCTTTGAAATATATTTGTAATGAGAACAGTCATTTAGCAAAGAAAATGCTAGATTTGTGAAGTATTAAAGTACAGTAGAGTTTAAAGTCATAAAACACAGGCACTGTGCATTTAAATCACACTTCTTTACATTTCTCACAACAGTTTTGGGGCACTTGCTACACTGAAATCTAGATGTTTGTGTTAAAGTCCTATACAGTCACGACATTTAAAAGAAACCATTACAACCCACTGCTGTTCATCACGTGTCACCAACACGGCTTAAGGCAGAAACTGATTCATGGCCGTTTCATACAACTTTTGAAAAATGAAACAGGAACATTTTTGGTTGCACAAGAACCTCATGAGGTCCGCCCGTGAAACTGTCCGTGTATGTTTCATATTTAAACCAGACCGATGCGACTGCTGTGTCCCGCCTGAAAGGATTTTTAACAAATGTATTAAATATTTAATAATAAATGATCATGCGGGCTGGATAGGACGGTGTATGTTTGAAAGCCTGTTTTAGATCATAACTTGAAGATGATAAATTCAGAGAAGCACAAGAGTAAAGCAGATATAAAATACTGCTGAAGATGTTTACAAGTGAAGGTTCAAGCTGAACACTTTGAGGTCCAATTTCAAAGTGAAATCTAAAATAAATGGAACACAAAAGGTCAACGTTGTCATGGATTCAATTATTTGAGAGAAGTTTATGGAGGCGAACGGAGAGATGTGAGCGTGTTTTTAAATTCTCTTCCACGGACACAATAAAGTGAAGCGACGGGCCAAGCCGCTGCTTTTCTTCAAAACCTGATTTTCATCCAATTTTTCTTGAGATGTGACTTGAAAGATACACCGAGAAAGTTTATTTTGTGCCATGCGCTGCCGCATATTAAATTTTCTCCAGACCGCTGTGTGTACATTGATTTATTTCTCAATCGAGTTAAAGCAGAACTTCTCATCTTATATCACAGACTTTATTATGTGCACTGGTCATCGCTGTGACGATTGTTCAAGCACAAACACAGAGTTTCATTCAAACATCAAATGAACCAGATAAACATAAATACAAATATACAAATATACAGCACAACATCAGGAATACTTTAAAGACTCGGACATCATCAGCTTTAAAGATTCGGTGTTGATTGATATTAAGAGTGCTGCAGTAAATTCATCAATAAAAAGTCAGATTCTTATTAAAGAGTAACTAAACCCTAAACCAACTTGTTATAGTTAATGATCTGTAAGAATGGGGCTTTATTAGTGCTGTTCATTTATTCATTTATTTTGAGTATTTTTTTGATATTTGGGTATAAAGTGTTTCAATGCTACAATATATGGTGTAAAAACGTTTAAGTGCTGTCCTTCTCAGGTTGAACGGTGGCTACTGCAGTTGAATTTTCCTATTGGATGTTGCGATACCGTGTGATGTAAGTGGTACGACACTACGTAAGCAATTTGAAGCTCACCACGCCCTTGTTACGATCTCCCCACACCCTTGGAACGAGCTCAGTTCGTCCCCTCTTTCTCCGTTGGGATCTGTCCACTTTTCTAGCATTTTTCAAATATTGCCAGTGGGTGGAGTCAGGCTCTGAACAGGGTTTAGTTGCGCTTTAAAGGGGACATATGATGAAAATCTGACTTTTCCATGTTTAAGTGCTATAATTGAGTCCCCAGTGCTTCTATCAACCTTGAAAATGTGAAAAAGATCAACCCAGTTACTTAGTTTCGGTAAGCCATTCTCTGCAAGCATGTAAAAAAATAGGTTTGAAATTTGGTTCCCCTTGTGATGTCAGAAGGGGATCTTATTATAATACTACCGCCCCTTAATCTGCACTATCCAATCACAGCACTGACATTTAGTGCAGAGATCAGCTCATTTGCATTTTAAAGGACACACCCCAAAACTGCACATTAAGGCCCTGTTAACACAAGAACGCTCGAGGTTGAAAACGTAAAAATATTTTATCGGATGTGCTTTTTGTTTACACGGCGACTGCATTTTTGGGGCTTAAAAATGCAAAAAAGTGAAACCACCCTCCAGACTGGAAATCTTAAAAACGCTGTACCGTCACGTTCCCATCTAAAGGGTAAAAACGCAAAAGTCTGCTCACGGTGGCTCTCATCGTGTACGCATTTATGTCACAGGCATGCGCCACTTCAGGTAACAACAAACATGTCGGATTATTTCCACACGTCAGACCTTTCCAGCAGTTGTACGAAATATTCACAGCTAGTATTACTGATCAGTGCATTATTACAGCCCAGTCTCACGAAATTTCGTTATATAGTCACGTATTTTTTTTATTCTTTTTTCTTGCTATTATCACAAATTTTCGCGTTTTTTCGTGATCGTATAACGAATTCCTGTTTTCGTG
The DNA here is from genome assembly GCF_027580225.2 of Misgurnus anguillicaudatus. NCBI lineage: Eukaryota > Metazoa > Chordata > Actinopteri > Cypriniformes > Cobitidae > Misgurnus > Misgurnus anguillicaudatus. The sequence continues at coordinate 854,862 of NC_073358.2, read as the reverse complement.
TTGTTCGGGGTCGTTGTTCGTTCTTCTATCCACTGTTTAAATGTTTTGTTTTTTCCGTACATGTTAAAATGAATGTCAAAATTTTCCATTCTTAATTGTGGTTGTCCAGTGTTTGTCACAAGATGGCGCCAAACAGTAATCTTTGTTTGGTGCGGAGGGATTTTAAACTTACAAGTAGTCCGGCTATGCGTTATTACTTTGGAGCGGTTATTATTTGAAAAGAACGAACCTGCAAATGTCTCAACTGACCAATCCAGAATCAAGCATTCCAGAGAGCCGTGTAATAAATAAGTATAAAGATTTTGTGTAAAGAAGCTTTATATGTACATGTATATATGTTGGTTTCATTTTTCTACCTGATCCGACACTTGAAAATGCTTTTCGTGACTGCCAATGTAAAGTTGTGCAACAGATGATTCACTTATAGGATGAATAATTTCTGCAGGACTCTGATCTAAACTTTATTTCAAAAGTCCACTTTAGACATTTTACTTATTATAATTTACTTTGCAACTAAATTTGCAAATGCATTTGCTATTTAAATAACATGAAAAATAATAACTATATCGGACTGAAACTAGCAAAAAACACTTTGCATTGTGCCAGGTGTATGATAGGGTCCATTGAGTTTACATTAGTATTAATTAAGAACTAAAATACAACTAAACGTATAACAAACATATAACTTAACGTATTATTGTGTATTTGAGTTAGGAGTGTTTACTGCTTCCAGACACTTGCTTTTTACCAAATAAACAGTGGATATTATTCTGGTAGCATAACATTTAGTGAAGTGTTTATATTCAAACAAAACATTACTTTATTAAAGAAACTCATGAAGTGTCATCTTTTGTTCCTGACCGAGGTTAACAGACAGTTTGTTTCTTTGTGTATCGATGGTTTACATCACAGGACTATTGACCAATCAGCATCCAGGACTGCAACTATTTGTTATGAATGACATTTAAAAAACTGAGCTGAAGATCACAAAGACTCAGAAGAATGAGGATATTTTTGAAATGTCAAATGTGTTTGAAACATTGTGCAGATATGTGACGGCATCTTTATTGATTTTATAAAGGAGACGCGTGCTAAAGTCAAATGTGCTTTCATTACCTGCTTACAGAAATAGCAACATGCAAACGAGTTTGTACATGATCATGTTGCTTAGTAACAGTCGAATAGAGACGATTATCATACTCTTTATCACATATTTCACTTCTTATCTGACCAAAAGCTGTTTTTATAAGTTTTGATATAAAAATGAAATTATAATCCTTAATAAGATATCAGCAACATAGAGCTGAGGTTTTCAGTTTGTAACAAAAATGAATTTATATAAATCACAAAATAAACAATATATAATATATATTACAATCCCATCACTAAACGAATACTTGCTCAGGTTCAGCTGTGTTAAAGACAAACAATATTTTTATCAGACTGGTCTCATGGAAAGTCGTGTTATAGTCATGAAGAAATTCTGATTTTTTTTCGTGCCTCGAGCAAAAATGTCTTTGTTGTGTTACTTGCACAAATTTCTATAAATAGTTTTTTGTGTCCACTGCATGACGTTTTCATTTCATTTTATGTATTGTTTTCTCATTGTTTTTTCCCTATTTTTTACCATTGTCGCTCAGGGTTTAGGGTTAGAAACACTTTCTTAAAATTTGTATACATCCTAACACAATCCCTAAAACCCAAGCGACAATGATTAAAAAAAATGATTAAAAAAATAGAGAAAACAATATATCAAATGAAACGAAAAAGAAAGTTGTTCCCTTTTAAGGGAACTCACGCTGCGTCACTGCGGTGACACTTTGGGGACGTCTCCAGAGTCCAGGGATAAGTGCGTCTGAATGTGTATATCAAATTCAACCAATGGTGAGGCTTAACCACAAAGAGACGGGGGAGCTAAGAAGTATATCGCTATCTGAAATATTGCCAAAGACGGCGTTACAGGGACGCAGGAAGTATGGCAAGAGAGACGCAGCGTCTCGTTCCCTTCTCAGGGGAAACAACAGTTACATACGTAACCAGAGTAGAGGCCTGCAAGCCCGACAGGGCCCCGATGGGGCCCAACAGGCTAAGCCCATTTGGGCCAGGCTCGGGGCATTTTTTTACAGACTGGGTTTCAGGTCAGGCTCGGGCTTATTTTAGTGTCTCTCCTCATTGTGTGTGTGCGTTTGTGTGTGTAGCAGAGACAGCGCACATCTGAGAGTGCGCATCCGAGAGAGAGAGCACGCATAAAAAAGAGCGCGCACATCAGAGAGAACTTAAAAGTGATTGATATTGGTCTCAGGGTCGGGTTGGGTTTGGGCTAAAAAAATTGCAGGCATTGTCGGGCTGGAGTTGGGTAGGGCTTGAACACTACGGGCCAGGGCGGGATAGGGGCTGGAGTTTTTTGGCCCGTGCAGGGCTCTAAACCAGAGATGTTTAGAAACACAACTACGCAAAAAAGAATTTTGGTATGAGTCAACATTCACATACAGAAGATATAAACATTTAAAGTGAACAGTTTAGCACGTGTGCTTAAAAAGTCTAGAATTTTTATGATATTATCCTACACTACACAGGGAATTAAATGGATTTTTTTTTCAGAAAACTTCTTGCATAAAATAGATTCAAGCACTTTCAATGACCTGTATCAATGTATGTTTATTTTCAAAAACTTCCCAGAGCCTGGAATCCCCCCTCCCAGATTCACAAACTTTCATGGATTTCAAGGACCCGTGGGAACCCTGTTTCTTGCCATGGACACAAATGAATTAATCAAATTTTTTGTGACTATAACACGACTTTACATGAGATCATGTTGATTTTTATTGTACAAAGACTCATTTATAGAGGCTTTCCATAATATACAGACACATGTCAGCTGTCTCGCAAAATAATGGACTGCATTTAAAGCATCGGGTCGCTGGAAACAGGAAATTGACAAAAAAAATCAAAACTACATTGTAACAACATTGTGAAGAAAACAAGATATTTGGATTACACACAGCAGCAGCTTGATGCTTTATCTTTAATAGGTGTTTGTGTGTTTCAATAAATCCTAACAATCAACCATAAACATATCGGTCTAAATCCATTCTGATATTTACAATCACACAAACTGTTCCAGAAATATTTACTTCAGTTTCTAAAGGATTGTGCAAGTGAAATAAATTCAGTCATGCAGCTCTTTAAAGTGAATCTGAGCATTGGGTGATATCAGACGTCTAAATGCATTGTGGAGAATTACTGCTGTATCATTTAAATGTTACAGGATTTTTTCTTTGTAATTACGGACGGTGAGCTTTAATTCCATTGACACACAACTCTCATTGAAAGAGAAATCCTGAAAGAAGATATGGCTCATAATTAAAGTCTCTGCCATGTAAAGAGGCTGGATGAAATCACAGACATTATCTTGCATTGCTTTTAGCAGAGTCATTTCATGTGAGATTGCTGATGGTGTAATTACAGGAGAACAGGACGCTCTTTCCATCTCATACAGGTAACTTTCATATACAAGCACACCATCAGCATCACAGATATAAAGACAAACAAGAATCTCTCACTTAAATGTATCAGGCACAGATCAGCTTAAGATTATAAAGACAAAGTGTATAAAAATGTGACAATAATATTTAGTATCATCTTTTATTGGTGTGATCAATATTGATGACAAAATAACAAACAGCAGTGCAGCCGCGGAAGAATCATCATTATGTACTAGCAAGATTTCAGTCCAGAGTCTGAATCCCAACTAAAGCAAACCTAAAGGGACATAAAGTCACCCAACAGCAAGACATGACAAGACCCATGAAAGATTGACTAATAATCCGGGGTTTTTTCAGGGGAAAAATGTTGATTGTTTCTTAAATACATGTAAAAAACATTTGTATTGTGTTATTGAGAAATGTATTTGAACTTGTTTTCTCTGCAGTATTAAAGATCGGAAAACACTGAATCTTTTTTGGTTATTTTGACCATGTGTCCTCCTTTCAAATTTTCAGTAAATAAATGCAAATAAAAACATTATTTTTATAAGAATTTGGCAGAATTTTTTTTATAATTTTATTTAAATACATACCTATAAATACTAAATCTTGAAAAACTGAAAGTAATCATTAAAAATGATTTTTTTTCCGCAACATGATCTCACAGAAAGTTGTGTTTTAGTCACAAAAAAAATGTGATTAATTTATTTGTGTCCATGGCACGAAAGTCAGCTTTTTTGTGCCTTGAGCCTGAATATCTATTTCGTGTCATTCAGCACGAATTTATAAAAAATAGTTTTTCGTGTCCGTGGCAAGACTTTCTTTTTCGTGTCATTTTATGTATTGTTTTTCTCATTTTCCCCCCTATTTTTTAAATCATTGTCGCTTGGGGTTAAATTTGGGTTTGGATGTACTTTTATATTAGGATGTACTTTTACAGTATGTATTGGTTTCTCTACATGTTTTTCTTTTGCTTTTAAAAATATTCTCGCCTGGAGTTGGGGTTTGAGTCTAAAAATGTAACAGAAAGTGATTTTAACCCCAACCCCAAGCGACAATGGTAAGAAAATAGGAAAAAATTATGAGAAAACAATACATAAAATGAAACAAAAAAAATTTCATGCATGGACACCAATAAATTATTTTATTTTTTTGTGACTATAACACGACTTTCCATGAGATCAGTCGTTTTTCCACGCCAGCATTTCACAACCATTATTCACATCAATACATTTTAATCAGTTAGTGTTTGTGTTTGTGTTACTCTTACTGCCTTTGGAGTTTTAGGGGTGGTTTCCCAGACAGGGATTAGCTTAAAGCAGGACTAGGCTTAGTTTAATTGGGTAATATAACTAGTTTTAACAAACATGCCTTAAACTCAAACAAATTCTGGGTTATTTTTGACCCATAATGGGTAAATATTGGACAAAACAAACCGCTGGGTTAAAATTGACACAACTGCTGGGTTATTATACTCTATGGTTGTATAACAACAACAACCCAACATTTGGTTATTTTTAACACCAGCACATGTTCTGTCCAATATTTACTTATTATGGGTCAAAAATAACCCAGACATTTTTAGAGTGTACTAAAAAACATTACTTGTGTGTATTTTGAGGCAAAACAAAGTGCACTGATGTATTTTAAGATATATCATTGAAAGTTGTTTCCAGTTTGGACAGCTCTTACATTTTATTTTAGTCTAGGACTAGTTTAATCCCTGTCCGGGAAACTGACCCATAACATTTATGTCAATACAGTATTGAGATATTCACACGGTCCACATGCATGCAGGCACATGCGCGCACACACACACACACATTCACACACGCACGAACACACGTGCACATAGAAAGAAGTTTTCACAGCAGCTGAAATCTCAGTTTGAGATATGTGTGAATCATAGCAGTTCTTGTTTCTGTGTGACATGTTGGAGTGTTTGTAGTGTTTACTTTCATATAAAGAGATCGCTCTGACAATAGAAAGAGTTTGAACAGAACGGAGAATCTAAAGAGGTCAGACGTCCAGAGACGAACAATATGTTCAGTTTCATTTTCTCTACAGTCTATGGTCAGTGATTCTCATTCCTCACAGATTTGTGTTTATTAATGTCAATGTTATTGTCATCATCAATAAAAGAAGGTTTAGTGTAAATTCGGTGCTAATGAGGATCACAGGCAGGTAAATCTATGATAAAGCAGATTCTGATCATCATCCCATGACTCTCGGCTGTGTTTCTGTATTGTTTTTTACCACTGATATACAGTACATAAGAGAATATCAGCTCTCATTTGATAGATTTGCCCTGCGGTGATCCCACAATTTACATAGCGGTGAGTTAAAAGAAAAAAACTTCATCAGTAACCTTTATAAATAAACCAATAAAACAAAATGAAATAGAGATGTAAATAATACAGAAGTGAGCTCTGGGCGGTGGTGTATATCTACAGTATATACTGTAATAACATCTAATGGAGGAGAGACCCGGGTCGGATCTCATTACTCCCGATCGAGCGCCCCGTTGAGCTCGATCCTTCACCTCTTCCTCTTCTGCTGAGGTTGTAATTGATTCCTCTGAATGTTATGTAAGATCCTGCAGAGCGACTCGCTGGGTTTTGTCCATTAAAGGTTGATGTGGATCATGGACCCCTTCAGGTCTTTCCACCCACAAACACTTTACATACAGTAAAAGCCAAACACAGATTAGCCAGCAGAAAAAACTCAACGTTACGCTTCTGCTGTTTACACAACATTCAGATTTTCAGAAACATTAGAAGTCCGATCACTTTACTGCAAAAAGTTTTGTGATTTAAGTCTCAGGTTTTTTGTGCATTTCTCATTGTTGACCAATAACAATTTTCGAGATGTCAGATCATGTTTTAGCGTTGAGTTTAAAACGACATGGCTCTCTATACCGTTAAAGCCGAGCGTAACCTTCAGACACTGAAACATGTAAAGTACTCAGGCTAGTGTTAAGTGCCATCATTCTTTACAGCTCTGTCTCTCTACTGTTGTTTATCTTTGATTTATACCACGGGTCTGTTGAATGCTGCATTCTGATTGGCTGAGAAATGTTCTATGGGTGTTGATTATTTTTCTGTAAACCGCACACCTAATTTTTTCAAATGTCTTAAAAATAGGCACCAGAGCAATGTTTGTGGTAACCGTGGTATAAGCGGAATAATTGACTCCGGTCCTTTGAATTATTTGAAAATAATGCACACCTGCGGTGTAACGGCACTCCGCTTCGCGTCGTGCCGCATAACCACCTTGGTGTGCATTATTTTCTTATAATTCAATGGCCCGTCGTCAATTATTCCTTACATAAACACTGTTAGTCAAGGTGTCATGCCAATTCAAACTGAGGAGGCACGTAACCCCTCGGATTTTTGAGCCAAGCGGATTTTGCATGCAATCATCAAATCAATGAAGCATCTTTTCATCTGTTCATTTGTTTAATAGGCAAAAATATAACCAGTTTTTCAATTCAATTCAATTCAATTTTATTTATATAGCGCTTTTCACAATTTGGTAATTGTATCAAAGCAGCTTTACATAATAGATGCAGTGAAAAGCACAGAAAATCGACAGATAGCACAACATAATAAACGATAGCACAAGCAGTTAAATTTGCTACGGCTATAAATCAACATTATAAGCAAACGTATTACTAATGTAACGTATAGAAGTTAAGCCCAAAAAGGCTGCCTCCCCGGGTTGAAAAACCCCCTAGGAGAAAAAACCCCGGAATTTTAGCCGGGGAAGCTAAAAAAAGTCATAGGAGGAAAAAACCCCTTGGGAGTTATATATATATATATATATATATATATATAATATATATATATATATATATATACACATTGAAACGGAAGGAGATTAAGCGGAGATTAAGCGGAGATTAAGCGGGTTCTGCCGGTGGTCTTTGGTCAGGCATCAGCTGGACATCACGTTGAAGAACAGCTAGTAGATCAGTTGTGTGCCGACTTTCACATGTACCGGAACCGGATCTGTTTGTCTCGTCCTCGGGATCAAGGACGAGACAGGAGAGAGAAACAAAATCTTATTAGCGTAGGGGCCGTTCACATAGAAAACAAGTGTCACACAGTAATGTGGTTTTTAGTCAGCTCGGTTCCGGACAGGCTAACTATTGCTGGTTAAGCGTATTACATATAGTTGATGATTTTAGAAACGGAAACAGAACTCGTTTGACTAAGGCCAGAGGCCCCACTGCCGTCGTTAAACGGTTCACTTCACTCATTCATTTTGGACGCAAGGAATTATTAATGATTATACAAACCCAGATGCAACAGAACAGCACTGGTGCCATCCTTGTCGTGGACACATTGCTATTTTGTTATTTGATCAAATAAAAATAAAAAACATCACAAATGCTTACAACACTTTCAAAACGCAGTAGCTACCGCAATGTTCAGTTTAGCCTACTTTCTACCCTACAAAGAAAAAAGTCAATTTCTTAATCTTTATATCTAGATTCACCCCTACGAAATATCATGTCAATCTGAGGACAAGTAGGGGAGAGCGGGGTATGTTGTCACACTTTTCACACTGTCTAACATTTACTGAGCACCATACATCAAAATGGTTGTAAATCTCATACCAAATGAAAGAAGGAAGTCTTGGGCACATATGTTGTATTCATAACATCTTTATATCTTATCTCATTACAGAGTTGTAGACTGTTGAATAGTGACTGTGCACTTGTGACAATTTGCCCCATCGGAGGGTAAGTTGTCACACTAGGGCGGGTAAGTTGTCACACTAGATTATCTAAAAATAAGAACACAACTACGTAATTGTGAATATTGATTTTTAATTTTTAAACTCAAACCAAACTGGAAATATAAACATCCGTGCCTGGAGAATCTGGAAAAACAATTATTTCAATCCAAATAATGCACATTTCAATTAAGTGGCAAGACCACTTTACTTTGAACTTTGGTTCAAATGTTCTATGGCCTTTCACATAAAACCAGATAACTGAATGGAACGCTGCAGATAACTTGCTTAACTTAACATGTTGAACCTCTGAACAAAACAGATGCCCTGTATGACTAATAGGACTCATCTCCAGAATCACAATTCTGACACACATAAATTGCCTGGCCTGAGGTGCAAGCATCATGGGCCCAATTGTTGCATTTTACACATTTTACCCAGTTCTCCTTTGGACGACTCTTTGAAAATGGCTCTACACAGACGAGGCCAGAAGCACTCTTCATCATCTGATGATGACTCTTGCATGATTTTTCTTCTTTTAGCTGCCTTGTTTTTCATAGGTCCAGATTTCTGCTTCCCTTTCTTTTGAAACAGCTTTTTGCTAGATTGAGGCTTATTCTTTTCTATATCATGTTTTCTGAGCAGTGTTCGATGTGTTTGTTTGTACAGGGGCAAGTTGTCAGATGTGACGACTTGCCCCAAAGTCATTGAGACAACTTGCCCCATACTTACTTGTGTGCTAATGTTGTCTAAATCTCAAGTTTAGCTCATCATATCACTTTAGCTAAAGTATCAAAAGACACTTTACGGTCTCCTCTATTTTGTGCAAAATAATCATTTTAAACATTCACACCTAACAAAGTTGTATTGCATAAAATGTAAAGTGATTTTTTTTTTACTTTTTAAGCAGAAAAAATAAGAAAATTGTGCTAACCTCAGATTACAGTGATCTTGACCACATGTGAACAGGAAGTTGACTATAGAAGAAGAAGTCACATAAAGTGGCTATTTGATTTTTGAGATAGAGCCTCCTAGTGTTTGGAGTTATTAACAGTGTGACAACTTACCCGTGTGACAACTTACCCCGCTCTCCCCTATATGATGCAAAATGTGTTCGTCTAATAATTTTACATAGGTGAATATGTTTTTTTTTATGTGCATGCCCCCTAAAAACATTTGGTGCACGATGCCCCTGCGGATAGTATACAATACTAACTCTAATAAATAAATAAAAAAACTCAAGTTTAACACAACAGAAAGTGAAATTCTCTCTAATTTAAACTCAAAATCTCTGCAAATAAACCTTCAAAAGTTTGTCTGTATGAAGAATCAGCTACGTCTAGCTTCTCCTCCCAATGGTTTTTTCCCCCTCCTAGACTTTTCGCCCATAGGGTTTTTTCTCCTAGGATGTTTTTTTTTTCAATCCCTGGGGAGTCTGTTGACATTGACTTGACTTAGCACCCTCTTACATACGTTACATTTTTACTACGCTCGTTAGTATGGTTTCCTTTAAATATTAATGTAAGTGCTTTGAAACAATTAAACAATGGTGTGAAAGGCACTATATAAATACAATTGAATTGAACTTTGTCTTTAATTACTCACTGCAATCTCTCTTTTCCTGTCTCATTAAATAAACATAAACTATTCAAATATGACACAATCAATATAAATACATTATAACAAGAACAAATACATAAAACTGTTGCTTCTCTTTATTTCTACCAGTGTTTGATGTTGTTAGCACTAAAAATAGTTTTATCTCCCTTTAGGCACCTCTCAGGTAAACTGCCAAGACATACTGAATATAAATGTTTTATGCCATATCTGTTTTTTACATGCATGAGAAAAATTCAACACACATCTGTTATCTCTGCTTATTTGCACTTTAAGACAAAGTCGAGTAGGTGCACCTTCTATCTCTCTCTTCACTTGTTCTTTTTCTCTCCTCTTTCTCTCTTACATCTTAAGTTTGCACCCAATTTCATTGTGACAAAGATCCTACTCTTCCCTTCAGGCATGGAAATGCTATGGACAGGTGGACGGTCCATCAATAAATCAGATCTGTAAGTGTTTCTGTATAGCTCAGTTGTAGAGCATTGAGTTAAGAGCACAAAAGTTCATGGGTTTATTCCCAGTGATCATGCATACTGATAAAACATAATGTACACCTTGTAATGCAGTTTAAGTCACTTTGGATAAAAATGTTTGACAAATGCATAAATGTAAAATACCACATACTTATCTTTAAAAATATCTATATACAGTCTTTACGGTTGCACTTTATTTTTACAGTACGTGTACTTACCTTGTACATATATGGTAAATAAGTTGTTCTTACCGACAAATGTGTGGTACTTACTTTTAGGTATCTACATGGTAATTCACTGGTATCATTACTGCACTTTCCAGTAGTAAATATTTGGTAGGTTATTATGTAACTCTAGGTAAGTACCGGGAAATAACATATACATACTTATAGTGTAGGTATACTGTAACTAAAGAGAAACATTACTGTACTTACAAATAAATGTACAATATAAGTATTTAGTATTAACAGGCAAGTTTGGATAAATGACAGGTATTCATAGTGTACATATATGATAACTAATATCAAACACTACTGTACTTACAAATTGTATATACATGATAAGTGTGTGGTACCTGTAGACCAGTGTAAGTTAATGACGGCACATATGGTGTATGTATACTGTAACTAATGAGAAACACTAGTCTACTTACAAATTGTATATATACACGATAAGTGTGTGGTACCTGCAGGCAAGTGTAAGTTATACTTATACCATACGTATATGATAACTAAGAACAAACATTACTGATGTGCCATTTTGGTACTTAGACTCAGTATTTTTGTCCTTTAAAACCAAGCATTAAATAACCATATTCATTAACTAGTGGGTTTCATTCACTAGTACGTCCATGGTAACTGCATGGACACAGGACTGTAAAATAAAGGTGCTGCTTTTTACACAGTTATTACATAGGAACCTACCACCTAAGATGTAGCATCATATACATGTCACTGTGAGGCAAAACCCAACCATTGACTATCATTCGCATTAACAACTGGGTACATTCACTAGTACACACTTATCAACCCTAACTTGGCTGTAAATACTAAATACCTAAATTGTAAATTTATTTGTAAGTACAGTAATGTTTCTCATTAGTTACAGTATACCCTACACTGTAAGTATGTATATGTTATTACCCAGTACTTACCTAGAGTTACATATTAACTACCAAGTATGTACTACTGGTAAGTACAGTAATGATACCAGTGATTACCATGTAGATACCTGAAAGTAAGTACCACACATTTGTCGGTAAGTACAACTTATTTACCATATATGTACAAGGTAAGTACACGTACTGTAAAATAAAGTGCTTACCGTATTTACTTTATATACACAACATATATTGAACAGATCGGCCAATGTTAATAATCATGTTATAGAAGAGGTGGTGACTTTATACACTCCTAAGATTGGTGCCATATAGTAGTGATGCACGGGTCGTCCCCATGCAGGTGGGGTTTTGGGCAGGTAAAGAAAATGTCACTTTATTTGCATGGTGGATTGGGACAGGTAATTACAAACAAAATCAAAAACCTGTATGTTCCCTATAGCCCTATATTAAATAATTGTGAATATATATTTTCATATTATTACACTGAAAAAAAGATTCATTGAATTTAATCAATTTTTTTTAAGGTAAGTGGTTTGCAATCAATTTATTTAAGCTACATTTAAACCAAAGTTTTATATTTTATTTTACGTTACTAATCTTTTTTGTTTAAATGTAGCTTAAAAAATTTATTGCAAACCGCTTACCTTAAAAAATTGATTAAATTCAATGAATCTTTTTTTTCAGTGTAGGTTCATTTCATTACATTCAAATATATAGGCCTATGTAGCAATGTAACTCGCAGAGCGTAACTTAATGTCCCCAAAAGTTTGGCCTCACATCACAAAAGCGCCAAGCAGCTCGCACTGCCAGCCACAACAACAAACAAACAGAGAAATAAAAGTGAAGATAAAAGACCAGGTGCAAGGAAAAATTACGGTTGGGAATTTGTGAATAGATAATACAAATGCTGCTTTGTAAATGTTAAAAATGTTTATCATTATCCTATCTCTATATAATATGACCATGCTGGTTCCATAAGCGTATGTGGTTGCCATTATACATGGCGATGTTATCTAACGGCTTACAAACACTTTTAGGCTGAAATAAAACCCTTTTTCATTTACATTGCAATGCCAAGTATGTAGATTTTAATGGTCGGGGTTGTAAAAAGAGATCCAGTGGTCCGGTGCAGGCCAAATATTTCATAAAAGCGGGACCGCAGGTTGGAAAAAAACCTGACCCGCACATCACTACTACATAGTGCTAAAAGCTTGTAATCATAGGAGAACTATTTTAGCACCTATAGGACCTCTGTAGAACCATAATGGTGCCAAACCAGTCCACTACTTTTAGTGCTATTTAGTAGCATGATTTTTAGAGTGTGTAGTATTATATCATCATCATCATAATATTGTGATATTGATACAACAAATAAATGTAGGAAATGTGTAAAAAGCTTTTGCAGAATAATGATACTTGTAAAACTTTGTAAAGAGTTCTTCATTACAGCAGATAAAGTTCTTGAAAAACTCTTCAGTGAAAGGTCATTTCACCTTTATTTTTAGACTCAAGAAATAGAAAGAAATAAAAATCAATGGTAAACTAATTTAAGGCAGATTAACGTGAGGAACTTCTATTAAGCGCAATCGTGCGCAGGGCCACAAAAACTACAATCAGATGATAATCGTGTCATTTCCCGGGTATACGTAGCCCGAGGCGTAGTGACAAAACAAAATAACCAATCCCAACCGATGCGTCCAAAAGGTTTACAGCAACTCTCGGTTAGATTGGTTGAGTTGAAGAGAGCTGTAATTATGAACATTTGTTTGCTGAAGTGATGGTGTGGGAAGTTTATATAAGCGTCTGCAGTCGAGTTTCATCTCTTCTGTTCTGCATCGCTGTCTCCTCATCCTCAAAACACAGAGAAGACACCTCAGATGAAGTGCAGTGAAAGTGAAGTACAGCCATTACTGTGACTCTCTGCATAACAATACTCTCAATAGCTTTCATCCAACCCTAGAAATGTTTTGTACTTATAAACTTTCATTTCAATACACTTCTTCTGCCTGCATTGTCTGACCCTAAAGTACACGTGTTCAAAATCTGCACATACTGAAACTGGTCTGCTATCATTTCTGTGACAAACATGAATGATGCGTGTGTGATAGTTCTTGTCTACTTATGATTTTGGTCGACACCTGAAGTCATACCTACAGAGCAAAAGATGATCTCTCTCTTTCTCTGAAATATCACTGATTATTTTGCACCCGACACTTCAAGCATTTATAAAAAGTATTAAATATCACTGGGTTTGATTTAGGGTTTTGGTCCAAAATGACATATTTAATGCAGTACAATCACAGTCCAATAAATGTTGCAAGTCTGCCGTGCGGTTAATTCACAGACTGCTGTCATGGATGAGTGAAAAATGAGCAGGAAAACAGATAAATATGAACTTTGAATGTCACGTGAACAGTGAAATACTTCATCAGCATCAGAAGATGGTTTGTGTGATTCACACTTATTTTTCCATAACCGCACACCTAACTTGTCAAATGTCTTAATAATAGGCACCAGAGCAATGTTTGTGGTAACCGTGGTATAAGAGGAATAATTGACTCTGGTCCTTTGAATTATTTGAAAATAATGCACACCCCCCATTACCACCTTGGGCGCGTGCATTATTTTTCTTATAATTCAATGGCCCGTTGACAATTATCCCTTTACTTATAAAAAACTGATGCAAACACTAATTTAATTAATTTTAAACTCTGTGAATGTTTAATCATTATTCTTAATCTGATCTCTAACAATATTCCTTTAAAAAAATTCAATTATTTCAGCTTTTTGCTCAAAATGTTGTATTTTTGAAGAAAAAATTTAAGAAACTTACACATTTTTAGAGGATAAAAAATATATTTTCCCATGTTTTGTTTGTTTGTTTCTTTGTTTGAAAGCAGAGGTCTGTTCTTTCATTTGATATATTTGTATGTTTATATATTTCTAGAAGAAAATTGTCCTGAAAGGCATTTTGTGAAACTTTTGTGAAAATCACAAAACATGCTAGAAGGCAACTTTTTTAAAAAAGCTGGCTGAATGAGATAATACTTGTTCTTGTAATATGCATATATGAACCAAGTTAAATTAATTTAACAATTTGAGTACAGTACAAATGAACATTATAAGTTAATTAAATTTATTTTAAGAAAAGAAGGTTGAGTAAACTCAAATATTTTGTGTAAAAAATAATGAAGGTTTTATTCTTAATTAGACTTCTCCTCAAGTTGATTTTAATTCAAATATATATGCACAATTTCCTTCATCATTCTTTTAAAAGTAAATTCAACACATCGTGTGTTACAGTGTATGGTAGTGTTGTAGTTTTCTAGACCGGTTTAAAGGTCTTGGTCTCGTCTTGGAATCGATCGCATTTTTTCTCGGTCTCGGACAAAGAGGACTCGGAATTTTATTTCTGATGGCACATCATGAATTTATTTTTTATCATTTATTTTATGCAGTTTATTCAGGTTTGGCATATGCTGTTGGAATTGTTTAAGCATTGTTTAAGTTTCTCCCACTGACAATTTTTCTAATTTTATTACTAAATTACTAAAAATGGCAAGCCATGGAAAGACATTTCAGAATAAATGGTTAAAGGAATAGTCTACTCATTTTCAATATTAAAATATGTTATTACCTTAACTAAGAATTGTTGATACATCCTCTATCATCTGTGCGTGTGCACGTAAGCGCTGGAGCGCGCTGCGACGCTTCGATAGCATTTAGCTTAGCCCCATTCATTCAATTGTACCATTTAGATATAAAGTTAGAAGTGACCAAACACATCAACGTTTTTTCCTATTTAAGACGAGTAGTTATACGAGCAAGTTTGGTGGTACAAAATAAAATGTAGCGCTTTTCTAAGCGGATTTAAAAGAGGAACTATATTTTATGGCGTAATAGCACTTTTGTGAGTACTTCGACTCGGCGCAGTAACACCCTCCCTCTCCCATTATGAGAGTGAGAAGGGGAGCGGACTTTTCAGGCGAGTCCAAGTGCTCCCAAAAGTGCTATTACGCCATAAAATATAGCTCCTCTTTTAAATACGCTTAGAAAAGCGCTACGTTTTATTTTGTACCACCAAACTTGCTCGTATAACTACTCGTCTTAAATAGGAAAAACGTTGATGTGTTTGGTCACTACTAACTTTATCTCTAAATGGTACAATTGAATGAATGGGGCTAAGCTAAATGCTATCGAAGTGTCGCAGCGAGCTCCAGCGCTTACGTGCACGCGCACAAATGATAGAGGGATGTATCAACAATTCTTAGTTTAAGGTAATAACATATTTTAATATTGAAAATGAGAAGACTATTCCTTTAAGTTGATTTCACCTCTTTAGTGTTTGTTCACTTTTATTTGCTTATAGACAAAGATAAAATACCACATATCTGCAATGCCTTTGAATTATTTTATCAACTTCTCTGATGGCATACACACACACACACACACACACACACACACACATTCTGGTTTCCATGTTTTGTGGGGACATTCCATAGACGTAATGCATTTTATACCATACAAACTGTATATTCTATTCCCCTAACCTACCCCATTCTCTAACCCCAACCATCACAGAAACCCTTCTACTACTTCACATTTTCAAGAAACATCATTCTGTTTGATTTATAAGCATGTTTCCTCATGGGGACATCAAAATGTCCCCACAAGGTCACAAAAACACTGGTATTCCTATCTTTATGGGGACAATTGGTCCCCACAACGTGATAATTACCAGGTACACACACACACACACACACACACACACACACACACACACACACACAACACAGACAAGAAGTGTTCTAATCATATGCACATTCCACATTTTATAAGTGTTTTAATGCAGTGACTTGCACTGGTCTTGGTCTAGACTTGGTCTCGACCCTTTAAAGTCTTGGTCTTGTCTCGGTCTTGCTTGGTCATGACTTGGTCTCGAATTAGGTGTTCTTGACTACAACACCAGTGTATGGTAATACAAATGGTAATTAATCTGCAAAATTACTACTACACCAATAAAGCCAGGGTCCCAGGCTGATAACTTCACTGTAAAATTATTTTTTGCTGCCTTACATTTTTTGTTGAATCAACTCAGATTTACAAGTCATGTCAACTTACTATTATTTATCTTCTAGTAATGAAAGTAAGTTCGAGATCAGAATGCTTTAGTGATTCACAGATGCGGTTTTGTGTGTATGGATGAGACATGTTCATTGACTATCTGTAAGTGTTTGTTTCTCTCTGTCTCACAGAGTATTAAAGAGATATAGCTCTTACTGTGAAACAGACCAAAACTTTTTAAATGACTCTGGACCTTTGGGTCACCATACCTGATGTCACCATTGTCAGGAGCATCATGCTACCAAAACATGCAAGTCAAGTCTGGATGTGCTGAAAGATATAATGATGATATTGGTGAAATTTAATCTAGGGAAACGTTTTATGAAGTACAACTTCCATCCCAATAGTCACTAAAACAGGCAGACGTGTTTCTTGTTTAATGAGATGAATAAAATACAGAGATGTACAGAATACAGTCAGCACTCATTTACAGCAATCAAGAGAAAGCGTGGCTAAATGACACGAGGCAAAACTCATCTGATAAATCATAAAATCAGCTTCCAATGTTCTGCTCTCTCCCACGGGCAAAAACCCGCTCATTATCCGACTGTCAATTACAAGAGTAACAGGAGAGAGAGAGAGAGAGGACGAGCGAGAGCAGCCGGGAGGCGGAGAGATCAAATTAAGCATCAGTGAATATGAAAAACACTTTAAACTGGAAGCCGCTCATCTAACACAAACCCTATAGAGAACAGATACAAAAAGAGCGTTCAGCCCCACAGCGGTGACTCAAAAATGAGGATGAATTAGAGAAATTAACAGAGAGGTTGAGTCTCACATACTGAAGATCTGAAGATCAACATCTGTATCTATTACACACTTCAACTCAGCTTAAGAACCACTCATTAGGAACAAATTATCTGCGGATAGACGGCTAATATTTCAATATTAATTGTTATTCAAATGTGACCCTGGACCACAAAACAGTCATAAATCATGCGAGTATATTAGTACAATAGCTGCGTCCAAAAACCCACACTTGCGGTCTATGCACTTGACCACTTGACTACACATGATGCATTTCTTGTATTTGGCCCAAGTGTTCTAGTGGGCATAAAGCATGCATGTCAAATGATTCACCTGATGAAACACGCTTAGTGTAAAATGTCTATCATGGTAGTGGCAGCAATTTACACTATTTAAAGTTTTTCTTTAAATAAATGAAGACATAAACACTCTGAAATGAACATTTGCTGATATTATCCACACTAAATTAAGGGGCGGTTTCCCGGACAGGGCTTTTTCTGAAATCCATGTTTGATCTGCCTTAATTTAAAAACAGCTTGCTCTGACCTTTCTAAACATATATCAGTGCCATTGTTTTATATCAAGATGCACATCGGTAATGTTTACTGTAAGGTATGTTTGTAAAAACTAATTAAGTGTCTTAATATAACTAAGGCCTAGTCCTGGATTAATCTAAACCCTGTCTGGGAAACTGCCACTTTATTTTGTGCATTAAAGTCTATTGTTTATCCATTAGTCCCTGAATAAACGACACAAGTAATCTTACAAAATACATAACAATGTTTGCACCAATGAAATGTGCAACACTTTCCATTTTACTACTAAAATATGAAATATCCATTTATTAACTTACACTGTCAAAAATCTGGCAGTAACTTACTGTAGATATACATTGATGTTATTTACTGGCAGCAGTTTGTTGAAAGTCTTTATCTTTACAGAATAAAACTATAAAATAACAGCATCATGCAAAGCATTATGGGAAGCAGAAATCCTCATCAACCTTTTTCTGTTTTTTTCCTTTAGATTTTCTTTCCCAGATTGCTTTGCATGAGGATGAAACGTTTTGTTTGAAGGCTTTCTGTCAGCAGTGTTTGACCTCCCTACTGATAATCATTACAGCAAATGTATTTTACATGTCAACATGGTTTTAAAAAGATCTTTGAGATGCATGAGTAAAGTTTAACACATGACTTTACAGAAAGTCTACATGATTTGCATGATCTGATTTTAATGATATAGTTGTGCAGTTAAAAGTTTCAAGGCATTTTGTATCTCACAATATATCTCAGCCCACTTGAGAACAGTTTGAGCAGTTTATGAGCACAGAAATCCCAAAGTTATTTTTTAAGGGGCAGAGCTTAATGAAGGGTCATCTGTACAATGATGAATATTAATTGGTAAAACTGATCATTAGCTGTGTAGAGTTTGAAAGGAGCGCAGTCTTTAAGTTATAAAATAAAGAAGAGGCTCAGAAGAACAATTATAAAATATTATGATGCACTGCATGTTGGTCTCAAGGGTCAACATTAAAAAGCCTGAAACACATTGTGTTGTTATATATGATTAGTGAGCAGAATTATGTATAAGAGCTTGAATATAATGATTTATGTACAGTACTTCCCTCGCATTGGTTTATTATTTATAAAACTGATGAATGTTCTCATACACATCACATTCAGAAATCTCCACTGATAATCAGTGACTGATGTGTATCTTGAAAACACATTAACTCGTGAGTATTAGGGGAAACCCGGGGTGAAAGTAATGCGGGGTGAAAGTAATAAAGTGATTTTCTCCGAGCCCTGACTACATTTACATCCCAAATTACGACAGCATCTTTAGCAATTAACCCTTAACAGAGCTGACAAATATTGCATTATTTACTCACCATTTCACCTCCAGAAAGCTGTTTTCAAGCATGATAAGTAAATGACGCATACTTATAATGCATTTTGTTTCTGGTTTCATGTGTTAAAGTATTGATCAATCTACAGGCTATTTAGTGACCTAACACATCCTGAAGTTTCACTTCTCAGAGTTTTAAAAAATTTAAATAAATCGTGTTTAAATGTGAGGAGTTCCTGTCAGGACGAACCCTTTTGTCCCGCTGCTAATACTGTTGCATTATGTTGAACATTTATATTAATTTAATTTGAAAAAATGTTTTATTCTGAACAATTCAAGTTTGTTCTGTCGAGTTGCTTTTGAACCATTTGATATAATTTAAAATGAAAAAGTAATTTAATTATTTTTTGCAAAGATAAACAACAAAATATGTTTGCAGTAACATATTAACAAGGTGATAGTCATGTGTATATTTACTAACAACAAGCGTAACACAAAAATCTATCTTGTTCTGTTGTGTAACTTTCGTCCCAGCTGTCAGGGTCAAAAGTAAAAATTCACTCTGTTTAAAGTGAAATTATACTGAAGTTGTTTTACATTTGTCAAGCTTACACCTGGTATTTATCGACCACACTTGTGAGTTATTGACCACAGCAAAAATATATCTCTGTCTAAAACATTAGCTTTTAAAATTAAGATTTTTTGCTCTCCGCTAATTCTGTCTTTGGCTGTTTCTCAAACAGAAAGCTGCATTCTTCAGAAGTCGTCTTTACAGGCCGCATACAT
Organism: Misgurnus anguillicaudatus; assembly: GCF_027580225.2. Classification (NCBI taxonomy): domain Eukaryota; kingdom Metazoa; phylum Chordata; class Actinopteri; order Cypriniformes; family Cobitidae; genus Misgurnus; species Misgurnus anguillicaudatus. Next base: position 834,922 of record NC_073358.2, on the reverse strand, counting down.
CATTAAACCTGGTTTACTTCAGTTGACTGACCATTACATTCACAAGTCATAAGTGTATTACAGCAATTCATGATTAACTAAGAATAACAGTCAACTATATAATTGTTAATATTCTTAAATAAGTCTTGATGATGTATGCAGCCTAGAAATGCGACCTACGGAGGCTGCAGCCTTCAGATTAAGAAACAACCTTTCAGCAGATGAAAAATCAACCAGATCGTGGATTTACAAATAAAGCAAGTTTCTACAGATTGAAACATATCAGATGTTTAGTTGTGTCCTATGTTATTGATCTTATTCATATGCAAATGAGAACATTGACCATCATTTACATCTCTACAGTTTACACGAATACAGTTAAACGCATGTCTGTATGTGTAGAAAAAACAACAAATACAAAATATCACAGACAGAATACAAGAACAACATCCAATAAAGTCCAGCAGCACCTCAGACACATTCATTATATAGATTAGTGTTGACTTGACAGATAAAACAGACTCATACTGATCTCTAATGCCATTTAAATCCATTACCTGTCATATATGTCTCAGTATATATTGATAAAATACAGTTTAACAAGCATATCAATTAAACAATTAAATATATACACAGACAGAAAGAGTAAAATTTGATCTCCCTGATGTGTCAGCAGAATCATGCATCTATTAAATTTTTCTCTTAATCCTCATTGAAATTATATTTTTATGATAATCGTACATTTTTGCACAATTTACTTCATACTAATTGATATGAATTAGCCGACTCGTAAAATATGTACGAATTCCCGTGAGATCAGACTGGAAAGACACTCGAGTCTGCTTAAAGTGATTTGTAAAGCTCGCAAGAAATGAAATCAAGTCAGTATTCCTGTAAGCGTTTGTTCGGCCTGAACTGAGAACAGTAAATGTGCAATCACGTTAGGCTACAGAGTAATGCTTTCATCAACATAAATATTTTTCATAAAAAACCTTTTAAACAATCGATTTACAGGTGCGATATTTCCAGAATGCATTGAAATTCAAGACCGCAGTTTCACGTAAACGTCTTTAAGAAGAAGTTATGAATGTCGGAGAGCAGAAAAGCACGTGTTTTGAAGGAAGGATTCATAAAAACACAAACAAACATGCCCATTATCAGAAAGACGGATGGTTGAGTCCGAGTCCAGCAGACACCATCACACCAAGAGATTTGTGGAGAAACACGAGGAGAACTTGCAAATGGAGCGCTAGATTAATGGAGGAGAAGCCTTGCGGTGTGATGCTCGCTGCCGGCGGCCGTCTAAAGAGCATCTAAACACCGAGGCCTTTTAGTCAAATCAGATTTAGGATCAATTATGTCCATCATCCGCCGCTCTCATCATCCACGTCCCACCGGACCGCAATGGATACAGACAGCACATGTCTGGCAACTCGACTATAATTGGACAGCTATTTAAGACATATTGCATCATTTCCCCGCTGGATGTAAATGTAATCTCATTCAGATGAATGGAGGAGCTCGTCTTGAGCAAAACGGTGAATGTACGAGCCTAAATGTTTAGTGTGATCCTGTCATCACAGATCACGGGCCTCAATGCATCGCGGGTGATTGGTTAATAGAGTTTGGCTCGATCAGATATTGTTTGGAAAATGTTTTACATCTAAAAGCTGCCAACTACAAACTTAAATTAAGACTTTGTTCAGTCTTAAGAGGTCCTGGTTTAAGCTAATCCCTGTCCGGGAAACCACCCCATAATGTTTGTATCAATAATTACTGACACATTCATAAATGTAACATTTATATTATGCCAGGCGGGTTCCAGCTTCAAACATCAATTAAAGAATACAAAACAGAATATGATTCATGTCCAATTATTTAAAATGATCAACAGTGCAAAAGTCATAGTTGGCAATAGACACTCGGTCTACAGAGTACTTTTATAATGTTTTAATACACACAGAAGCTAATGCCTCCATTTAATGATTCTGAATACAGAATCACCCATTAGGTTTTAATGCACATAATGATTATGTTTTAGGACCCCCTCGAAAACTAGATAGTACATCTCAAGGGGTTTATACTATTAATAAAATGTTCATATACACACAGATGTGTGGGAGCTTCTTGTTGAAGATTGCCTCCTCAAGTCTCTTGGCAAGACACCTTATATACACAGAAGAGACAAAGATTCATAAAAGTCTTAAATCAGGATTTGGTTGGTCAGGTTCTCGTAAACTGAAGGGGAATTAAATGGGACATTAACCATCTGTAAACTAGATCACCTCAGGAGGAGACACCTCTAGAAGAGTGCAGAAATGAGACCTTTTTAACCATCACACCATGACCTTTAAAATGACATCAAACATGAAGATGAAACATTAGTAGCATCAAAACATATTGTATAATGTGTCATCATTACATAGATTCAGTAGACCCTCGGTTATCTGGTTTGGGAGGGGAAGATAGAGAGGTTGAATTCTGGTTATCAGCACCACCTGGGGATTTCATTACTTCATGGGTACACTGTAAATAAAATCTGTTTGCCAGTAACTTACTGTAGATTTTACATTTATGTTATTTACTGCCAACAGTTTGTTCAAAATTAAATAAACATAAAGCTTTTCAGTCTCTTCTATATTTACTGGCAACCAGCTGTATAATTACCCACCCAAGCAAACCTAATGCTGATCTCTTGAACACCTGTCCTACAATTTGTCAACAACAGGATTTTATTGATGTTTTCTGTGTTATGAGGCTAATCTTATGGAAACAACATAAATGTTTTACATTTGCATTACTGTAATATCTCTGCAGTTTTAAAAAGTTTCATTGTTTTATTATTTAATAGTTATTTATATTCATCTCCTAGAATACTATTATTTAACAGTTCAAAAATTCAATCTGCATAACTTAGAAATAATTCAACAAATATTGCCTAGAAAGGCAGGGTATCTGATTTTGAAAAATGCTAACTTTAGCCTTTCCTACCACTGAAATCACGATCCGACCCTCCATTCAAATCGCCATCCAAAGTCAAGCCTCTTTCAAAACACGTGAACACGGACAGATCAGACGATCACATCTCATGTCTCATTCACCAGTGAGAAAACTTTGCAGTACAAAGTGAGTAACATTACCAAATTATACAACGGGTCTGTTGAATGCTGTATTCTGATTGGCTGAGAAATGTTCCGTGGGTATGCATTAATTTCTGATAACCGCACACCTAAGCTTTTAAATGTCTTTAAAATAGGCATCAAAGCAATGTTTGTGGTAACCGTGGTATAAGAGGAATAATTGACTCCGGTCCTTTGAATTATTTGAAAATAACGCACATCAGCGGTGCCGCATTGCACCTCGGGTGTGCATTATTTTCTTTTAATTCAATGGCCCATCATCAATTATTCCTTACATAACCAACATAAACAACTGGTTTAAATGGGAATTAGTTAAAGCATACTTTTGGTATTGCAGATGTAGTAACTATATCATTATGCTAATTCGTAAAGGAACACAAACTTCATAAGCAACACCATGTTTCATCTAAGTAGAATATCTGAATTCATCTAAATGCAATCATACCTTACCAAAAGAAAAAATGCATCAACCCTTTCACACTCTTTGCCTCCCGCAGCTGTTTGCATCTTGTGGTAAAGCAGTACAGTTACTGATGATAATTTGGGTTTTTGCTCTTTGCTGATCCAGACAGTTTTTGTTGTTGTTGTTTGTTTTTTTTTTGTTTTTTTTTTAAATCTTTCGTTTTGTGGCTCCTGCAGGTTGTAAATTCAGCAGTAAAGTTTGCCATTCTCCCTCTGTTTACAGACAGGAGGTGTGCGCACGTGAACGTGCTGATAACGTATGGTGTCTGCGTGAACAGGGTGGGCAGTGGCATGCAAAACACGTTCACAGATGAGGTGCAAAAATTGCATGCGTCCAATTATTACATTCGGTCTGAGTTCAATGATTTGTTGAACATTTTTCGGTCCTGCGCCTTTCACAGATGACATATATTTATAAAAATACATTTAATCAACTTAACAGGATGTGAGGAGACTTTTAACCAGTAGAACTAAAAATGTTTCTGGATCAAATCAGATAACCTGCCTTTAATGAACTTTACCATGAAAATTATGATCTTTTAAAAATATATATATATTTAAGTAATAACAATGTTGTTTTCAAGATAAACCGACTAATGTTTTTTAATTATCTTTTAATAATGCATTTATTGTATTTCTCAGGATATTGCAAGCTTCTCTAAATTACCTTTATATGTCCCATACAGCAAAAAATATATTTTCAAATAAAATTTTAAATATATTTCAACATGTTAAAAAACTCCAAAAAAGTTAATGTACTGAAATGAATGAAATATGTTTATAAAAAAGTATGTTCTTTGGCCATTTTTAAAAAGAAATATATTTTAAAGTATTTATTATATTCACATCACATTGGAAGAAAACCTTTGAATGTTACAAACCAGATTAAAATTAAATATATTTTCAACTGCAAAAATATACTTATAATTTTTATTTTATAAATACTTATACATTTTATACAAACTTTTATATTTTGGCCAGGAAAAATATTTTTGCCATGTGGGTAGTAAAATTAAAACTGTATTTGTTGCACCTGAGATACATTTAGAAAGAGATTTGTTAATATATGAAGGTTAAAACTAAATTTGATTAAGCTTTACTTTCTACCAAATGTATTTCGCATATATTTAAAACACATTTTTGGCCAGAGAAATGTATTTTTTGCTGTGCTAATTGGTGATTTGACAGATGAATCAGATGTCAGGGCTCAGCTCTGTTTCTCTCTCTGGGGAAGATTGAAAGTGGTTTAATATTCTGCTGGAATATAACTGGAACATATTCAAGGTTTCACTGAACCTATTTCATTATGTGATTTTTCAGAAGTGATAAACCTTCTCAAGGTGTTTTCATTATGAATGAGAGTATAAATTCACCCACACAATCTCCACCAGCACGCCTCATATCTCATCAGGTCAAATAGAAAGAGTGTGTTTGTGTGCTCTGATGTTACTGATGCAGGTGTGTCAAGAATCCTCATTCAGTTCTGAACATCTTCATCCGTCATGGAGAGCTTGAACCCGAAGACTCGAGGGAAGGAAAGATGAGAAATCTCAGTGTTATAGTTTGAAAATAACATTAGAACTGTTCCTTCACAAACAACTAGTTTAGCTCCAAACAAAATTACTGTACTCGTTACCAAGGAGACAACAGTGTCAGCGAAGAGCACACATGAGATGAAATATGAGTCATGTGTGCAAAAAATACAAAATCAGGGAAAATGTCACATCAATAATAATATTTTTATTGCGTGTTATTCAAGGTCAAGCTGTGATGTTTTAATGTGTGCATTTTAAAAATGTAATGGTCACCGTTTAATGGTTAACAGTGATAAAAATGTCTAACAAAAATGTTAGTTTTACCGTGTCATTTTTTAATTACTGTTTATCCGTGCAAGTGTCACGGCTTAAAAACCCCTGTCCAGCATCAACCAATTTAAGAATAATGTTAGACAAACATTCACATCTGCTCACATGTGTTTGATGACAGTGCTTCACTGACTGAATTTAAATCCAAAAAATGTTCACATCAAGTTGTACTGACACATGTTTACCTAATATTTCTTTAGACAGATCCATCTTTTCTGTTTATTTTCCATTAAATGATGTGATGTGATGAGTTTAAAGCTCTGTTTGTTTCTTCTGTGATTGTGTTGTGCAGCTTTACTTCTGGGTCATAAAGTTCACCTGATTTCTCACAACATACGCAGACAACTGATTTTATATGATTAAATCTGATTAACCCACTTGTGTTTTATCTGAACTAGATGAACATTTATCACACGACTCCAAATGTGCCATTATTAAGGTTAATGTTATTTATTTGATGTTTATGCGAACAAAAGTGCAATTAAATGTAAATCCAAAAAATATTTACTATGTTTCTGATAAATTTGGGTTGCATCACTACTTGTTTTACATTTCTATAAAATTTCTCACATAATGTTTCGGTTATGGATGTAACCCTCATTCCCTGAAAGAAAGGAACGGACGCATCACATCCAATTGGGAAAGCGCTTGGCAGGACCAGTCTACTTCACCTCTTGATCTCTGAATGGAGTGGTGAGAACCTTAGGCACATAGTGAGCCTGTGCGTTACGCTGGATTCAGAAGCACCCAAACTGAAGGCACGGAAATGCATGGAGGTCCCCTATCCTCTTGCAAATGCGAAAGCGTTACAGTTTTTATTATAAGAAACTTAATACTCACAGTGTGCAGAGGCTCAAGGGGAGCATCGTGTAAACCTTTCAGGATAAATAGAGGAAGGGTGCAGAGGATTTAGTCTCCGTGCATCTCTTAAAAATCTAATGACCTGCTCGTGCTGACTCACTGACGTATTTATCAAGGTGTGGTGTGCAGATATCGCAGCAATCTCAACTTTAATGGTGAAGGGGGACAGCCTCCTCTCCAACCGATGCTGAAGATATAAAAGCACGACGCTGATCAGGCATTCTTGTGGGGTTTCGCTTTGAGAAGAACACCAGTTGACGAACAGGTTCCATTTCAGCGTGTAATTCTGTCTCATGGACGGTGCTCACGCTGAGATGACCAGTCTAACTTTTTTTTTGCGTTGAGCCCTGAAAATGAATAAAAATATTAAGTAGCAGCTGTCAATATATGACAAAGAAAATACAAATCAATTTGCCTGATATTTATGTGTATCTCCTTAACTGAAGTCAAAGCTTTAGGAGTCCTGAAAATCAGACCGAGAGAACAAAACCACGCACAGCTCATTACTGCTGCATTAAAATATATGATCTTAAAACTGAAGATATACTGTATGAGGCCAGCGGTGGCCCGTTGAAACTGAAAAGGTATTTTATGAGTTTATTTATATTTCATGAGACCTGAGATGGGCCGTGCATGAAAGGCATGTGAAGCAGAATAATAATGATGCACACAGTCTCAAACATTCTGTGTTGTATTAAATAATGCAAGACTGCATTACAAAGGTGTAGACCAATTAAAATACAATATGAAATATTATCCTGGACATAAGAAATCACTCTCTGACTACACACATAAATCCAGACAAAACAGACCGATTTGATGAAATCTTTTAAACACGGGATGAAATGTTTGATGTGAAAGTCTATTTACATGTTTATCAGTTCAGCGGGTGCTCGCCACAGCAATATTGGGCAGCTGAGAAAGAAAACAAGCTGAAAATCTTTGCTTCATTAAGGTCTTGATAAATAAAAGTCGTCCGATATGCTTTTCTTTAGCTTTAACACTTCCACTAACACTCATCACACACCATCTGTTTCTACGGGGTGTCAGGTTGTTTTTAAATCACCATGGTAACACATTTTCATCCTTCTATAGAAATGACTGACTATAATACAAAGATATGAAATCTGTTCCAAAACAAGACAATTAGTACAATTATTGTATTTACTTTCAGAGATATTTGACATTTTGGAAGTAGCACTCCTACACTCTTCAAGCACCTTTTCATTGTACATTACATTCAGACACGACTGCTGGAGTTTGCCCCCTAGTGGCAGATGTAACAAAGGTTCAGTTTAATCGTAAATCCATCCAAATATACATATGGGTACAATATTAAAATAATAATGATACATATTAAATTAATATTGTATTATTAATAATTGTTTTTTTAAGGGTTCAAGTGTTATGCTGCGTTTGCACCAGTAGAGGTGTCAAGCGTGAGTGATTTCAATGTTAAGTCAATGTGAAGACGCGTTGAAGGAGGTCTCGCGGCGCGAATGAGGCGTTTAGTGCAGCAGACATGATTCCGTCTCATGGCGCGAATTGAGCATCTGGCGCGGTACGTGCGTTATTCACAAATGGTGCTTTTTGTGCATTTTGCGTTTGACGCGAATTTGCATCTTGACGCCCGAGTTGAACATTTTGAACTTTGGCAGATTTCCGCACCACGTTAACCAATCTTGCTGCTGTGGCGGCCCCGCCCGGAGTCACTCATTCAACCTGAAGGAACGCTTGATATTTTCCATGAGCAGTTTTTGTTACTTTTAACACAACCTAGGTTTTTTTACATAAAATCAACACAAAATGTGTTAAAAGCATAACACAAAATAGGTAAAGGAATTAACACATTCTTACTTATAGTGTTTGATCTCTTAAAAGGGTTCTTATGTACACTAGTTTTTGCAAGAGAGCTCCACACTACTGTCAAACAAAGCACATCACAAACACATCACATTATTACTGTATACCATCAATTACCACTAATCCCATTTTCCATTATCAGATGGTCCGGTGGTAAATTCTCCAATTTATTAATGACTGCACAATCTGTCTCCAAAATCAATGAGCAGTACCAATTTAAGGGATTACAGGAGTGGAGGGAGGAGAAAGAGAGAGGGGGGGGGATCCTTCGGCCACAGAGGAACCTCACTGATCACAGAAGACCTGAACTCCTGCCAGGACTTGAGCTCCAGTCTGACATATGCCCTCATATTTTACTGAGCCTTTATGAGCCACCAGCAGAAGCCATAAATCAAGAGTCATGTGACGGGCATCGGCGCCAGTGCCCGCGGACCCAACCATTTATTCTGTCTCATTATGTACTTTTTCTCATCCAATTCCACGATTGAATACATTAGATATTGCATGCCTGCTGTTGTGAAGTGTTTCCAGTGCCTGGACTGCAGAAGTACAGTGAGATAAAGAGGCAATAGATCTGTGATCGCCCGTCTGCTTCTCTCTCCCATGAGGTCATTCTTCTCTGCACGGCACGCTGTGTTTTCAGGTCTCCACGTGTCTCAATTATTCATACTGAGATGAGCCCTGTGCTGAAATCTTTAGCTCACACATGCACCCATATTTGAATTACGCTTACATGTTAACTCATTTACTTGAATTAAAGGGGACATTTCACAAGACTTTTAGAAGATGTCAAATAAATCTTTGGTGTCCCCAGAGTACATATGTGAAGTTTTAGCTCTAAGTACGAAATCTTTAACGTGCTAAATTGCCACTTTGAAGATGTGAGCAAAAATGTGCTGTTTGGGGGTGTGTCCTTTAAAATGCAAATGAGTTAATCTCTGCACTAAATGTCAGTGCCGTGGTTAAATAGTGCAGATTAAGGGGTGGTATTATTATAATAACATCCCCTTCTGACATCACAATGGGAGCCAAATTTCAATGAGCTATTTTTTCACATGTTTGCAGAGAATGGTTTACCAAAACTAAGTTACTGGGTTCGTATTTTTTACATTTTCTAGGTTGATAGAAGCACTGGGGACCCAACTATAGCACTTAAACATGAAAAAATATGTTCATGATATGTCCCCTTTAAGAAAATAAAGCTAAATATACATCCTCTGAAAACACATCATAATGTTAAGTATATTGTGTCATTCTAGAGATGTGTGTGGCCTGCAATGCTCAGTGAGGTTTATACAGTGGACAGAAGTCAAGTTGCCTGACCTTAAATTCACTTGACGCAGTTTCCTGGACAGGGTTTAGATTAATCCAGGACTAGGTCTTAGTAATATAAGGACATTTAGGTATTTTTTACAAACATAGTATACCTTGCAAAAAAAACATTACTGGTGTGCATCTTGAGACAAAACAATGGCACTTATATATTTTAAGATTTGTCAGTGCAAGCTGTTTCAAAGATATTTAATATGAACAAGATGAGCCCAGATGCATTCATATGGTATTAATATGAACGGGGGATATCGGTCAATGTTGCCACTCTTGTCCCGCCTTCCAGTAAAGACAGCCAATCATCAACCATTGTAGTATGGCATCTTCTGGTGGAGAAACTTTGCGCATGTCCAGTATATTACAGGTCTATCTGTAACAAGACCTGGAGGCATTGGAAAGATGGCAGTGCAGTAACGCGACTTCCTTAATACATACTTTGGGTGTTTTTATTTAGGACAGCTTAAAGGGACAGTAAATAGGGTTTTACGTGTTTTATTAATCAAAATCAATGTCTTTATTCATAAATATGTCCTTGTTGGTGTCAAATGACCTCTGCCAGTGATCTGACTTTTCTTTGTAAGCTTAGAATTTCTTCTCTTTACTTACATTGAACAGGGCTGGGTTTCCCGATAACGATTGAACTTAGCACTTAAGAGCGCTTTCTAAGAGCTACTTAACGAACATTCGTTGTTCATTTACGTGCGTTTCCCAAAGATGCACGTAAAACGATCATTCGCAGCTGGGTTTTAAGTGCTACTTACGAGTCGCTATCCATTTGTCAAGTGCTGAAATGTCACAAATAGAATGACTCGAATTTGTAGCAGAAGCTTGTTTAGGCTAATGATCTTCAGCTGATGTCCACTAATATTTTTAATAATATATTTTCATTATTGTTCAATGACTTGTTTTAATAATTTATTAAATATTCTTTTACGTATTTAGTTAGAACTCGTCCCACTGCGAAATGCCTTCTGCGTTTCTATTATAGTTTAGATTATTATTATTATTTGTTGTTTATTATCTATGTTTATTTATTATTATGGATTATTGCATTGTACCGTAAATATTTATTTGGTTTCTTTAATTAAATGCCATTTCGCTTCAAAACAATGTTTAGATGAATTATAGCAGCAATCATAGAAAAAACTTTTACCAACTTGCACAAAATACGTTTTCCTTCTTTATTAATTTATGTTTAGTCATAAATTAAATATATTATATTATATATTTAATATAAAATAAACAAAGAAGGACCCAATAAATAAATAAACATTTAAAACATTACATTATCGTCATTGCAGGAGTGCAATTTGCTGCTTGTCCTGTAGCTGACCTTGTAACTCTGTTGTCTTACGATGCACTTATGAATGAACAATTACTCCAGAGCACTCGTAGATCTATGATGATTTTCAAGTGCAACTTAAGTTACGAAGCTTTTGGGAAACAGTCCGTTATTCTAAGAGGATTCGTACGATCGTTTTTACGATCTACTTAGCCTTACAATGCTTTTGGGAAACCCGGCCCAGGTAAGTCCAAGGAGGCTTGTCATTCCGCCGTATTGATAAACTTTAATAGCAGAGAGGGACAAAAAGCACTAGCTTACTAACGCACTTCCACAACGTGTTTTCATTCAGAACACATGAACCAGCTGAAACGGACAAGGAGATCAGTGATTACATAACGGCCACCGTAGTTTTAACACGCATTTGGAAAAGCGAGGCGCTAGAGAGCACTATTCATTTCAATGCACCACTCACAATTTCACCACTAGTTGGTGGAAAATCCTACTTATTGTCCCTTTAAACAAGCATTTTAGTCTGGGACTACACTTAATGTAAGTCCTGTCTGTGAAATCACCCCTTTAAATATTTGGGATGAATTGTAACAGTGAGCAGCCCGAGCGCAGTGACGACACCACAGAAAAGGCCAATTCTGTTAATAAATAGGGGTGTCCTATAGACGGTTTCAACAGTAACGACATAAACAAACGGCTCTGGTTAAACAAACATGACTTCTGGTAAACTCTGCAAGGATTCAATAACAACAGAGTCCTTCTAGCCCTGTAAAACCCTCCGTTTTAATATTACAACATCAGTTTAAAATCTAATAAAGTATACCTGTACATGTTTTTTTTTCTCTTTAAAACCACATTTACACAACTTAAAAAGTCCTAATGTTTGACCCTGCAATGATTTTGAATGGTGGACTTTGTTTGCTTTCCTCGCCGTGAACTTAAAAAACCTGCAAAACTGCCTTGAGGAACATAACCTTTTTTACTGGACTAAATAAATCAACAATCAAGATATTTTTTTCTGTGATTAGTTATGTGTCTAGATCATGCAGATTTTAAGATGCAGCTGAATGTTTTGATTATATGAGATTTTAAGCTTGTTATGTCAATGTTTTACAACGTTGGGTCTGAAGGGTAACAAAATTTACCTGTGCACCTTGCCCATTACATGAATTTTTTTGTAGCAACAAATATAATATTGATGGTAAATGTCTATTTTTGAGTTTTAATCAAAGTTTTAAGATTATTAAATAAGTTTATAGGAAATCAATACGTTATTTGAGAATTTGAAAGTATTTATGCGCCAATATTTGAAACTATTTGTATCTTATTGTTTATAAAATATTCTTAGCTGGTCCTGTTATCTTGCCAGGGCTTTGTTTGCTCAAATATCTGTTTTCTGCATGACGGTCAGGTGATAATGTTTTGGAATGTGGGGTGGGGGTATAGGTGATATTAACATTATAAATAGAAGACAAAAAGCTTTCTAGACAGTATTGGTGAATTCTGTGGAATGGGTGAATCCTTTGAAATGTGATTGGAAATGATTTGCATCAAGATTAATAAGCAGCATGAAAATAATCTGTTTGTTTTTTATTTCAGAATTCTACCAGCCATGACTGTCTTATCTACAATGTGGTATGATGTCATTTATATCATCTTAATTTGAAAAAGTGACTTTGAAATGGGACTCTGATATAACTGATGAGGAGGAATGTGATAATGCATCTCAACTATAAAAGAGAAATTAAAAACTTTGTCTGTCCATATGATGATAATGTGGACATGACGCCAACAAAACCAAGCCATTCATGAACACAGACCTTGCCCCATTACAGGTATTACTGTCTGAAAAAGGATTTTATTAGTCTCAAGACTGATATTTCTGTTATTGGATCACGGCTCTGACAGATAACACCAATGAGTACAGTTTCCAAAAGAGAGAAGTTTCACACAAACAAAAAAATGGGATTACTATCATTGAACATGTCTGTACTAAACACAATAAATACCAGTTTTCTTTCAGTTTATCTGGTTTTGTAAATACAACAACACTGATCTAACATTAAAATGTGTAGTATAAAATGTATACAATCTTATCGACAGATTGGCTGCCAATCCCCGATTCACATAGCGATGATCCATGATCGCCGTCTTCCCTCGTTATTAGGAAACCAAAACATTTGTTGTTTTTGACAAGCTATTTGTTCCAGAGTTCAGTTTAGCCATCAGTCAGACCATAAAACAAACAAGAGACCGGAAGTAAAAGTTCTGTCCAGACACGTAACCGTGACAATGCGTCTGATGAAACGTCTATATAATTCATTTTATATTGTGTTTTTATCTTTGTTTTGTTGTAGTGTTGGCTTTCCCTTCTGCTGCAAAGTCTTGTTATAAACATCTTTAGGAAAATGTATTGACTGGATTCCTTATTTTCTTGAACTCCTCAATGTGATACAGGTATTCCTTGTTTTTATTCTAAAATATCCTGAAAGAAATTCCATGAATATTGTCTGATTCACCAGCCTGGCTCTCCATCATTTCTTGACAGTACTTTACAGATGATTATTTTTAAAGCAGGCTACTTTCTTTAAAGCCTTTTCTCTCTGCCAGTAAGAGGATTTGAGCTGTGATGTACTGCAGACAGTGGTGTTAATAATGTTGTAGGATGAATTGTCCTTCATGTCACTTCATGATGGTCTGAGCGGTGACCTGTCCTCCTCCTCCTCTTCCTCACACCATTTCATGCTTCCTCTCCACCTGTCTGTGCTCCTCTCTCACTCTCTGACAGCTTCTTCTGGATTCTCACTTTACGCTTCAGAAAACTTCTTTCATCGAGTCAAGCTCTTCTCCTCACCTGCATGTGATGCTGTCAGCTGAACCCCTACAGAGCGCAAACCCAAATCACAGCAGCGGCCCGTCGCGGTTACACATGCCTTTAAAAACATCACCGTTCTCTGATGAACGAACATCTGAACCTGAGAAGATAAAAGCAATGAATGGTAAGCAGGACTGGGAACTCTTTGACAGTAAATCACTCATCAATCAATAAACTTATTCAACTAAATAATAATAAACTCAAGAACATGTAGTAGCATGAATGTAGTCTTCATAAGTTATGTAATGAAATTAAAGTGATGTGACTGTCAAGTATGGTAGCTAAAATGTGACCTCAAACACTAAGTCGGGAACACACACAGACACACGGAGCAGTGGGCAGCAGTCATTGGATTGCCCTGGGTCCCACTGCGGTTTAAGGTCTCTTGCTCAAGGGCACCACAGTCACAACCTTTTGGCTAAGAGACTCGAACCTTCGGGTTACAAGCTCTCTAACCAATAAACATGTCACCAGTTTCTGAGTGTTTGTGTGTTGCTCTATAGACCCCTTCAAGGTTTGTAAACATTGAATGACTTTCGGGTGCGCACGCAGCATGGGGTCAAACTGTTCATACCATCCAGGCTTTATAAAAATGATGACTTACCTCAAATGAAGTGAGCAGCACTACAAACACAAGCCTCTTTGATATGTGCATTGTCCCAGTCTGCACGTTAATTGCTTGCAGCCGCAGATGTTGTAATTTTTTGTTTTTGAGATTCTGCATGACTCGTGAAAACTTAACGGAAGACCTGGTGCGATTTTCACATCCCACGACGTAAGTAGGCATTTTTGATTACGTTATTGTCACGGGGAACCTGCGATGTGCTTGCTAATCTAAATGTAAGCTACAAAGAAAAATAATCGTGCCAACTAAACGTACAAGAGATCAAAAGTTCAGAGACTCTACACATGATAAACAACTTAAAACTTTACTAAAATAAACAGTAACATACAATACAATACAAGTGAATAGATGAGGTTCAGATAATATAATAATGTTGAAATGTTTTCAAGTGTTGTGACCATTTTCTTTTGCAACATGTTCATTGAGTAAAATAAGTATTATATCACAGTAAAGTGACTTTTACTTGTAATACTTTACCGTTGTGTTTTTATTTTCATTTTAATTTCTTCTCTTCAAACCTGTTTTTCTCTAAATTCCAATCCTGAAAATCACAGCAATCAGATGACTTTAGATAACTTTTGTTTTAGACAAGCTATGAAAGGAAGGGCTTGAACCCTACTTACATACAGTATGGCATCAAATTTCACCATGTGATGGCTTTTCCCAGATCACATCACAAATGTGTCTTTACATAGTATAGATGGTAATACTATAGTACTAAATTATTACATTTTTCATACACCATGGTATTTACATGGTATGTCAAGGAACTATGGAAAACATCCAAAAACATGACAATGTCATAATACTTTTAAAACCTTTACTTAATTTCTCTAGATTTATGTTTGAAACAACACCAAGATCATGGGTTATATCACTTATACATTAAACAATCAAATGTAATGAAATTTAAGTCCGTTTGAATCATTTCTTACAGATGAAGAGGAAAATTTCCATTTATGGCATTTCAAACAGATTATTCAGATTATAAATGTGTACGTGAAATTATTTTTCATTTAAATATTAATTGAGAGACAAACAGAATAAAGGACACAGATATTTCGATACACAGATTTCAGTAAAAAAATACAACATTAAAGGTGTAGCGGAGGATTTTCTTGAATTTTAGAAAAGAACCGCCTTCTCCACTTTTTAAAAAATGCAATTGCACAACAGGCCTGATTGACAACTAGGAGGACCAATAGTCTTGATGATCCACCCGGAAAAAGAAAATCCTCCGCAATACCTTTAATCTTGAACTTTGTCTGAAAGCAGGCTTTTTATAAAACTGTCCTGTCAGAATCTGTTCATGTCAAACACAAAAACAAAGACCTGCCCCAAATCAAACTTTAGTGTTGATGTGATATAACGATTAATCATTAAAAACAACAACCAGGCTTTTTTATAATTCTGCTGGTGAAAATCAATTTGCAGCTAAAAAAAAACGAACACATGATCATTAAAATGTCATCTTATTAAAAGTCTTGTGCACTCTTTTAACACATTTTACACATTAAAGACATGAATATTGTTTTGATGAGAAAATATTGTTATATGAAAGAAAATGAATAAAAGTTGCATGTGACCCTGAACCACAACATCTTTTTTACAACCTCGGATTCCAGATTTCCAAATTGTTGTATTTCAACCAAATACTTTCCAAACAAATCATACATCAACGAAATTCAGCTGGGTTATTTTTAACCAATGTTGGGTAAATGTCAGATAGAACACATGTTGGGTTATTAAATAAACCTATGATGGGTTGTTTTTAACCCAACCATGAGTTGAACCAACCCAGCATAGGTTTACTGATTAACCCAACATGTGTTCTGTCCAAAATTTATACAGCATTGGATTAAAAAAACAAAACAAAGTAGAATTTAGAGTGAATTTATTCTGCTTTCAGATGATGTATATATCTCAATTTTAAAATATTGACCCTTACTGACTTTCTCTCACAAAACCTCAGAAAGATTGCATTTACAGACATTTATCTGAAATAACTAATACAAATATTTTATTAGCTTTATTGTTTTCTCTGGAAATCAAGTCATTTTTGTTTTTAATCAAATGCTCTTAAATGAGAACGTCCTCCCCAAATACCAGCTGCTACTCATATCTATAATAAGAAATGACATTAACTCAAGGCTACTAAAAGAATCAACATAGAAAAGAAAACATTCCTATTAAAGCATTTTAATTTATAAGCCATTTAACAACAACATTACAGTAAAGAAAGAATCAGCTAGAAAGGATTTTAATGATGCATTTGACCATCTAAAACAACAACTATTAGAAGTGGTCATCACAAACCAGACAGATTATCAGTGAAGTCCATATTGTGTTGCTTTCTGTACAACATCCACAACTTCTCTTATATCTCAGCTTCTTTTAAAGTGTAAATAAGACAGCTTGATGTGTGATTGAAGAGTAAAACAGTGGACACCCGCTGACCATCTTCTCTCTGTTTGTTACTGTACTCGATTGTGTTTTCTGCTGGTGCAGACAGATGATTGACACGCCGCTACCAACCGCAGTCTGAAATTTCAAATCATTTAAGAGCCGAAGCAACCGTTTCATCACCAAAGAGTTTTCCTTTGAAATGCAACACGGCGCTTTAAACATGTATTAACAGCCTCACTTTAGATTTCACTACATGATATAACAACAGCTGTAGTATATCTGACATGTATGAAGACTTTGCATTAATAAGACATTAAGTCTCAGCTGGCACAGGAGGATTTGTGCTGGCCGTGCACTAAAGTCAACGCTTCATTGTCTTCTGCAGCTCATTAGGGTCACATCAAGCATTATTAAAGTGATCTGCAGTCTCTCTTTAAAAGTGTGAAAGCTCATTTTTACAGTATTTAATGATGTATCAGGAGACCAGAGAAACCATTACTTCACACTGAGCGTCTGTCTGTGGACTCGCCCAGATGCTCTTCAAACGTGCTTTTATATATAGATAACCAACATTGAGTCTAATGACTTTTACTCTGATAAGTAAATCAAATCCTAAAACTACAGTTAGCGTTTTCTGTATCATTTACTGCAGCGGTGATGCTCGGACCAAGTGAAAGATGAAGAAGAACATTTGTGAAGAGAAGCACTGTGATCATCAGGAGAAAACTGTGCAACACTTTCTCTTTTACTACCAAAATATGTAATGAACTTACAATTCAAAGTTTCTATGACATCTCACGACGTTACATCCAGAACATGATGCATGATGGGATATGCTTCACCTTGAATACCACTTCGAAGTGGAAGTGTGGATTTACTGTGCGTTAAAGGAACGGCACCAGTTTTAAGACATGGAACAATCTTGTGCACTTACATCCTGTTGTGTGCACACGCCCTCGATTGGCCAAGACCGCAAGTGTGGGTAAATAGTACTCTCAAAGTCAAAGTGCATTGTGGGTAAAAAGTGGTGAATGAATACAGGGAATGAAGTGGCTAAATATAGTGCACGGTGTAGGAGATAGGGAGCATTTTTGGACACAGCACGCGTGTGTAAATAGTTCTTCTTTTGCGGTGCATATTGAGATTCTGCACGAGAGCGCCCTCTGGCTTGTGGATGTAGCGGCATTTCACTTTAATTAATTGAGAAGCATAACAAGCAGAATCGCACGATGTATTGTTACACCACTAATTTCCAGTACATAAAACCTTCTTCAAATCCAAAATCTGTTCAGTATTATATTAAGACTTTAAGAATCAAACTACATCCTTAAGATCCTTAACAGAGTCTCCTTAGAACAAATTATTACTGCGTACCAAAGATCCCAACATTCAATTCTGAGAATATGTTTTATTGGTGTCTGTCCTTGAAGGATCTTCTGTGTTTCTTGACCGTGTGGGTGATCAGTTATTCTGTGGACCGGTACATTAAAGGAAATGAATCATCTCATGGCTAACGGAAACAAATGATGATGATGATATTGATGGAGGTTCGGCAGTTCCGCTCGACCTGTTTGAAGCTTGACTGTGCGCAGTGGCACATCATTGACTTTCTCCTCTAGAGGTAAAGGTCGAGACATCTGGAGATATAGATTCACCCCACCGGAGCCCATCGCTAATAAACCAACCAATGCATGGATAGGACTGCTAGTTCTCATTCACATGCCGCTTTCATCTCCAAACGCGACACGACATCTTAGCAATCGCTCTAAATATACTGAAAACTGAATTAAAATATGAATCAGAATCATGATTTTCATTTCTAGTCCCAATTACTGTAGATGTCACTGTTGCTGGGCAGATTATGAGGAATAAAACACAAGATTTTAAAATGTATCCAGGTATGTTAAATATATACAATATGTGACCCAGACCACAAAACAAGTCATAAGGGTCAATTTTTGCGCATTGAGATTTATACTAGGGCTGTGACGGTTGTTATAACCACTGGACCACTGTGGTGGGGCAGCAAAATTGCGGTGGTAAAGTGCGACCCAAAGTCTAGTGCACATTACAAACTATGAAAAACTTAAAGTACAATCTTGCCCAGCGAGATGTCTGTAAATTTGTGTGAATGCAAACAATAAGTGTGTTATTTCCAAGGGGAGGCAACTGGTATCAGTGATGATGACCATACAAACGTGGGCCGGCTCGAGCACCCATCAAAATGGCAAGCACATATGCTCAATTCATTTAAATCAAAAACGCCCTTGAAAATCAGGACTCTGTCTGATCGGTGGATCACAGCTTTGATGAATATGCTAAATTAGGGGGGCTTCACATTTTACATCTAAAACCACATAGAAAACGCTGCTTTTTTCCTCCTCCTTTTCCTAGCGTTGGCCGTTGCAAAGTAACCAAAGCATTGCTTGACATTATAACGAGCACCCAACAGCTGAAAATTATTCGGTGACTATGAACACGCACGTTTAGATACGAAATGTATCTGATCCATGTTTACATTTTTATATTTTTATATTTAATATATGCATGCATTATATATAAGATACATGCATCAATGGAGCATGCACACACCTATACACACATACATTCTATAACCACCACACCACCACGGGGAACTGGTGCATTACCATCACAGTGGTAAAATACTGCCACCATTACAGATACAGTATCTGAAAGCTGAAATAAATAAGCTTTTGATTGATAAATGGTTTGATATTTGGATGTTATACAACTATTTGAATATCTAGAATCTGAGCAGAGATGTATAAAGTACTAGCGACCCAGACTTGAGTAAAAGTACAAGTGCTCTATCAAAAAAGTGACTTGAGTAGAAGTTGAAGTGCTCTTTAAGCACAGCACTTAAGTGGAAGTATTAAAGAATTAAACATGTTTTGTACTTAAGTATTGCAAGTAGTTTATTTTAAAATATACTACTCAAGTACTGAAAGTAAAAGTACAAGTATTCTGTAATGTAGTTATTAAAGAAAACAGTCAAAAGTTTGAATATAATATTGTTTATATTATTTCAAATGTTTAAGCTAAAGGACACTCACAATTCCTTTGGCTGTAGCAGGAGTACAAGGACATGAATGTTCAGATAATTCAGATTAATTTAACTGATATGGCGATAGAGAATTCAGAATTAATGAAATATTAGTCGATAAAATGGTAATAGGTAAAGGTACAAGGTGTTTCATTGAATTTAGGTTTCCTTCTTTCGCGCACACTCGCCCTTTCTTGCGCATTCTCTCTCTCTCTCTGTCTTTCTCGCACACTTTGGTTCTCTCTTCGCTTCAAATTTGTCCACAACCCCGGTTCATATTTGTGAGTGAGAGGGAGGGAGGGGTCGCCCTTCACTATCTCCAATTGGTTCAGACCACCATGTGACCATGATTCGTAACATTTTAGAGTAACGAGTAACTATGCAGCACATAAAAAATGTATTGGAGTAAAAGTATTAAACTCAAAGAAAAAATGTACTGAAGTAAAAGTGGAAGTAGGAGAAAAAAATAATACTTCAGTAGAGTAAAGATACTGTCTTTTAGTACTTAAGTACAGTAGTGAAGTAGTTCTACTTCGTTACTATACATCTCTGAATCTGAGGTTGCAAAAAATCTAAACATTGAGAAAATTGCCTTTTAAGTTGTCCACGTGATGTCCTTAGCAACACATATTAGTAATGATAAATGTATTTTTCATATATTTACAGTAAGAAATTACAAAATATCTTCTATTGCTAGTAATATACCCATGCAAGCTTATCTCCAACATAATCTCATCTCTATTCCAGCAATATACAGTATGTATAGGGCGAGCCCTGATGACCCCAGGCCAGGGCCGGAGTGGGGCCACTTTTCAGCCCGGGAGTTTCAGGCCCAAGACCGGCCCACTTTTTCCATAGTGTTATTCCAAATTAGCACTTTTTTCAAATTGGATAAATAAAGCAACAGTTCAGCTCTTACTATAGTTTTTATTAATATCATGGTTCAACAAATAAGGTAAAAGTTAAATAATATTTCTCTGATGAGAAGTTAACAAAAATATTCCTCTACACTCTGGGTTATTTTTGACCCATAATGGGTAAATATTGGACAGAACAAATGCTGGGTTAAAAATAACCCAATGTTGGGTTGTTGTTATGCAACCATGGATTATAATAACCCAACAGTTGGGTTAAAACAAACAACCCAGCATTGGGTCAATTTTAACCCAGCAGCGTGTTCTGTCCAATATTTACCCATTATGGGTCAAAAATAATCCAGCCCTTTTTGGAGTCTATTCCACAAGGAAAGGTTGATAAATTATTAGCATTTCTAATGCTATGAGGGCTATGATTAATCAGGTGCAAATAGAAATATAAAACCCAGTCCTAATTTAAAAAGAAAACAATTTGACAAAAATATTGAATCCAATATTGGGTAAATATATAGCATAAAAAGTGATTTATAAGCTTTTTTTAGGCTGCTCATTTTTGACTGAGAACACAAAAGGTGTTATATGGTTCTGAACACAACCTGAGGGTTAAATAACTTTAATTTATATTGTTTACTCATTGCCTCCTCGTTTTTAGCGGCGAACTGGCTTATCTGCTGCTCAGAAACTGCTTGCATAATATTTGCAAAGTCTATGAATTCATGTATACACAAAAGGCTAATATTTTAACAAAAAAAATGTTGGCTTGTAAATAGTTTGAAAACGGTATTAGCCGAATAATTAAGTTGCTAATGCTAACCATTACTAGGCGTATTTTCTCTTTAAGTTACCTGTTGTCACTTTTGTTTGTCCTCTTGAAAATAAATCTGTAAGTTTGGCACATTTGGCAGCATCCTCCTACAATGGCTTTTTTCTTCAAACCTGTTTTTTTACGCCCTCCTCCTCTCAGACGCGTTTTGTTGCGCCGGCCCAGCCTACCGGAGAAAAGTTTTGGAATAGACGTGCTATGGACCGAACCAACTCTTGGGGAGGGGTGGGGGAAACTCCTTCACTTGGTACAACCCATGCAGTGGGTGCGGGCTGTTGTGTAAATGCGAAACGTGTGATGTTTCATTTAAGAGAAGACAGACTCAGTAACGTGACAAATGTAAAAAAAAAAAAAAACTCGACCGGCCCAAAAGTGAAGCGGCCCACCGGGAATCCTCCCGGTTCTCCTGATTACCCACCCTGGGCCTGCCCCAGGCAGCTAAAGGGTAAAGAGTTTAGGGTCATTGTGTCGGGTGTCTTTATACAGCGACAGAGATGGATGAAATATCTTACAATCAGAGTTTCATGAATGATCAGCTGTGCTCACGGACAGAAGCTATTCAACCCTCTTAGTAATACAACTCAAGTCTCTTTTCTTTCAGCAACAGCTGTATCTCTACCTGTACCTCCTTATGCAAATCAAAGCGTGTTCTCCAGCAGGCCGAACCGTGTGTGGCGGAGCAAATTGGATCGAATGTAATTCAGTTCTCACGAGGAATTGATCAATAATGCTGAGGAATGGCTTTCGCTAGAGAGTGCCCATCTTGTTTGGAGCGTTTTGCGTCGGCAATGCAATCTCGTCTGATAAGTCATGCATTTCCACACCGCGGCGAGGCACGATAATCAGATGTTCCTCTGCTTTATGCCTCTCCATCTTACGGCTTGTTCGGAATTTTCCGACAGTGCGGCACTTGAGGAAAAAGAGCGTTTCCATTACAGGTTCTCCATTAGGACTGACACGCTGACTGCACGCTCGTCTGGGAGCAGAATTCCCAACAGACAAAGGTCCAAAACAGATGCGCACACACACTCATGCATGCACACTCATCCTCACTTAAGAAAGAAGAAAGCGTCTTTAAGATCAATGACAAATACATCTTCAAATTCAGCAGCATCTGTGTGAATCCTGCACATCTGCTGAACGCTTCTTGAAGTTGATTTTATTCTTTCGTGATGTATGTTTCTATATGAGCTTCATAATGATATGAAGCATCAGTGCTGTTTGGGTTTGTATGTGGATCTGCTAATGTATATAATTGTTATGAAGAAAGATACCATCTCAACTGGTAAAACATTACATTAACAGCTTAAAGGTTGTGGGTTCAATCCCCAGGGATCACACATACTGATGAGACTGGATGCAACCTAAATCATTTTGAATGTCTTTAAAGTCTTAAAACGCTTTGGAGCTGGGCCAAGTACCAAAACACGCTTTACCCAATCAGCAGTAAAGGGCGTGTCTACTAACAACATCATTGCCTGGGTTGCGTATGTTTGGGGGGGTCTATCAAAAGAAGGTCCAGATTCTATTGAGATGTGGCGTGTTTGTTTAGGTGATTTCAGATGTTAACATTGGCTTTCCGAGATCATGCACCCCACCTTTAATGTAATATTTTAGCAGTAATGGTTAAAATCTGAAAGCCATTCAGTATAGGGTAGGGGCTCTTGCACTGGTGAAGACACATGGCTCACTATACATTGGGACACTTGATGACTTATTTTCATTTATAAGCAACACGCAGAAATGACATCTCTCTGGCTTATTTTTTAAAAAATGAGTTAATTATTACATTTAATTATACACTTAATTACACTTTAATTATGCTGCTTCATGTAGTACAGACAAGAACAAAATCCAGTAAAAAGTGCTAGTACAGCGTTAAGATTAAACAGAAAATCTATTTAGTATATGCAAGAAATAATTGACTTATTTGAACATAATGCACACCCAAGATTGTAATTCACATCGTGCTGTTACACCGCGTGTGTGCATTATTTTCTAATAATTCAAAGGACCGGAGTCAATTATTCCTCTTATACCACAGTTACCACAGACTTTGCTCTGGTGGTTATTTTAAGACATTAAACCAATCAGAATAAAGCATTCAACAGCCCCGCTGTATAAAAATATATGTTTGGAATTTATTCAATGCTTTATTTGATGTTGATTTGTGTACTTGTTTGTTTTGGTTAAAAGGATATGGATGAAAGAGGAAGGGAGGAGATGGCAGTATATTTGAATAATATGCAATTCAGATTTTATAAAAAAAATAATAAAATGCTTAATAAAAGAAAATGACATAGTGATATAGTTAATCTTTCTATTTTTTTGGCTATAGTGGAAGCTTCTGATGGCTTAAACCTGGAATATTAGGACGGAATTTTTAAGAACCTGTCAATCAAAATGACGGACAATGAAAAAGTCAAACACAACCTCTGATGTAAATGTACTTTAAAATGAAAGTCTTTTGGTGCACCCAGTGCTATAAATTGAATGAAAATGAAGTGGAGGTGACATTTAAAATTTTACAGAATACAAAATTTTTTGTCTGTTTCCATGAATCATAATTATTCAGAAGTGAAATTATAGCTGCATTTCTGATTAAAGCTGCATGCACAACACCACCAACTAGCAACTTTTTATCATTTCAATAAAATCTTGCCTATTTTTGCCAACAGAAATCGTGTGTGCGGTCACGTGACAAAGAGACAACTTTATGCAAATGACGAGCAACTTTCAGTAAGGATTAGAGATGAAGCAGTTGAGTTTATGTCATCCGTCTTTTGACTCATACTGAGAGAATGATTAAACTTTTTGTACAGTTGTTACTACGACAACCAGAATTAGGAACGCCTCCTAACAACCTCGTTGAAAGAGACGGGCGACACACAGTGACGTGTGCAAGCACAGTAACTCCAAAATAGTATTTGTATTTGTTTCAGACCTTTATGAATAAACATCATAAAAAAAAAACAAAGCCACTATGCATCTACTGTATTATTTCACAACAATTGCACTGCAACAAATGATTTTCAAGAAAAAAAATTCTTAGTATTTTTGTCTTGTTTTCAGTAAAAATATCTAAAAATTCTTAAATTAAGATGCTTTTTCTTGATGAGAAAATAAGTCTAGTTTTTAGACCAAAAATATCAAATTTAAGTGATTTTGTGCATAAAACAAGCCAAAAATCTGCCACATTTTTCTTGAATATTTCTTGAATTTAATGTTTAAGAAAAATGTTGCTTGTTTTATGCACAAAATCACTTCAATTTGATATTTTTGTTCTAAAAACTAGACTTATTTTCTCATCAAGAAAAAGCATCTCAATTCAAGAATTTTTTGATATTTCTACTGAAAACATTACTAAGAAATATTTTTTCTTGAAAATGATTTTTTGCAGTGTATATAAATGTTTAATAAAGAATTTAATTGGCCATAACGACATTAGATGTTGATGTTTGTGATGTGTACAGTATACCGATCACAGTCAGCAGCTGTTTCTGAGACACTTTATATAAACAGGCAAACACAGACCGGAGTCGTCTTCCCAGCCAAATCCATTAGTGGTGAGCTAAAGTCGTCTTGTTTGTGTTTTACCAGACAGCAGCGAGTTATGACTGAATAACAGATGCATCCAAAAGTCCAGACACGAGCTTACATATTAAATCAAATCTCACCTGCATCATTCTGAAGAAAACCAGCAGAAAATCTGTGACAGCGTTTGGTTTCTGGAAACATCTAGTCGGAGCAGATGTTTGTTCACATCTCCTTGCAGGAACATGAAGCAAAGACGTGGACAAACATCAGCGCAGACCGAATCTCTCCTGCTGGTTCAGAAAACAAGCGACTGAAATTTAATGAGCGACTCCAATTCCCTCCGAACTAAAGCCGGAAACCTGCTGTCGGCCAGCGGGCCGCTCACACACACAATTACATCTGAATGTGAAGCAATGATTTTCTGATGGATGACTAGTTAAGGGCACATCAGGGAGGATTTGTTTTATGATTTACAGCATCTGAAAATAACCATTCAATCAAATAATACAGTGTTTCCAATTATCACACCACCACATCGCACAAACACCTCTTGTCCAGTCCATGTGAATCACTGGAGTTTGTCAAGCATGGGTACTATCACACCTTCACGTTAACACTACGCTTTGCTCACTAGCAGCGATGAGCGGACCGAACTGTGTTTTGCACGGGGTCGTCGCTCGCCGATGTTTTGACACATTTTTGATGGTTGCACATCTCTGGGGACATCCTAAAGCATCGGACCTTTCAGGAAAGCGCATTGTTAAATGTGACAAGATGGATGTTTGGACCCAGCCTGCTGGAAACCTCATCCCACTTCAGTCTTAATGGACTGGCAATGCTAATCCTGTGGGAGCCGAGCGACTGGAAACTTCTGGACAAAGATGCTTAGCCAACACTTCCATCATCACAACAACACAACTATGATGATCCAGACTGGAGAAGAACAGGAACAGTGTTAGAGTACAGATGAAGATACAACCTCTATATATATATACACACACAATACTGGGCAAAATCTTACATCACCATTAGATTTGTTGTTTTTGCAATGATATAAAGATCATACTGTAATATGGAGGACAATACAGTATGACCAAAATCTTATATCATGATACGAGTCATTTTATACACGATGCATCATGATAGAGTTTCTTCTTTCTTTTATAAAGTTTATATATTTTTTAACAATTCACAGAAGATTACTACTGAGCCCCTAAGGTGACATTGGAGACATTGTGCTCACATGAAACTTTAATGTGCCCACGCGAAACCTTCATGTGCAGAATTATTTTTAAAAGTTTAGTTTTACGTTTGCACACGAAACTAAACTTTATTTAATTTTTTCTCCATGTCCCCTTAGAGGCTCCATAGTTTACATACAAAGTCAAAAGACACAAATTAGACTAAATAAAATATTTAACTCAAAGGAAAAACTTACATGACATGAAGTTAAATCTAGAGTAATCTAGAGCTAATGCAATGCATCACGTCTGGTGTGTACGCAGACTAACACTTGCTTGGGGCAATACGAATGAGGTGAATTTGGCAGTATTCATGCAAGTTGAAAATATTACATTTTAGCGCATTGCCCCACACAAGCTCGCATCTATTCGTGTCTTTGCATTGACTTTATATGTAATTGAATTCTCATTTGCTGTGTACACCTCATAAAGCGAGGAACATGATTCTTCGCATTTGGTGTGCAAGCAGCATAACAGAAAAACTGCTTGGATGTAACCCAGTTGTTTTAAAACTACGCTGCTTAAACACGCATTCCATTGGTACATTTTCATGACCATACGCACAGCAACGTGACGTGAGTACATAACCTTAATAGAGACGATAGTCCAAAACTTATACCGGTTTATCACACCTACTGGTTTATGGCCCACACCCACACTGTAAAAAATGCTGGGTTATTTGGGTTATTTTGTGTAGTTAGTTACACTATTTCTTTCTTTTCTTTTTAAACGCAATACCAGCTTCTAAGGCTATATTCATGGTAAGAATAAATACAGAAAGACTAGAAAAGATGTTTAAAATGTATTTCCTTTAGAAATCTTAAAACCATGTTTGGATTCACTTGATTAAAAACCTTTTCAAAAGACACAATTTCTAAAGCTTAAAGGTGCAGTGTGTATGCACTGCTTACCTTAAAGAGATCGTGTATATTTGAGAAGTCCCTGGGAAACGCATCGGAAGGAACGAAGGAGTGTTATTCTAGCCACCTTGTATACACCAGACCTTGGGAGAGAGAGGAAAAACATCGAGTGTCAACAAAACTGTGAGTACGTGGAATTGCTGCCTTGTCAGTGGCACCGTTGCTAACATTGTGTTCCAGTGTGTTTCCTGTGTGCTGACACAGCGTGTATGCAGCCCCACCTATGGAAAGGAGTGGTGGGTGAGCCGAAATTAACTAAAACGAGGAAGGAGTGTGATTACAAATTGCGGGGTTGACGTTCCATCCGGTCATCCTTCGCATTAGCCCCTTTCAATTGTTCAGGATCAACTCCCGGCCTGACGTGGTGGTGTGACCCTAATTCACTGTGAGTGTGTGGAGTGCAGTGGGTGAGTCTTTCTTTTTGACGTGTGTGCACTTGAAGGATTGAAGTGTGGTGCTGTGTCAATGTTGTCAGCAATCACCCCCTAGGCCGAAGAGGAGAACCCTGGATTAAAGGGAGTGAGCTGGTTTCAGTGGATGACTGATACATCTACACACACCCTACTGTGACTCAAAATTCCTTCCCCCACCTGGTGGTGGCGTACCAACTACAAGAAGTAAGGATTTGTTGTGAATAGTGTGTGGAGTAACTGAAGGAGGGGGAGCTTAATTGGCTGCTGCGTGGAAGAAGGTGGATGTGCTGCTTTTGTGTATAATCATACGCATGTCGAGTGTTTTCAGAGGCCCGTCATCTGTGGCCGTGCTAGGTCCAACGTGCAGCATCCCTGGCCTGTACCTCCATCTGTTCTCCTGTTCAAAGTCAAGCGGTGATGTATCTCTCCTTACATGCTCACTGAAGTAGTATATTGTTAAAGAGACTCTGTGTGTTTGTCTGCTGCCAGTCTGCAGGTTTGAGCCAAGGGCTCTGTGTCGACGTGGGACTGTTTCACTACGTGTTGGAAGTCCACGGCCGAGTGTTCTTTAGAAGTCCGTCCTAGTGAGGAGGACTAGAAGTTCGGGTGTGCATTAACGTTCTCTCCAGCCGCCGAAGCCTCAAAAAGCCAAAGCTCGACGTCCACTTACCTCCGGGTCGGTGAGTCATATCTGTTCCAGCTAAGAGTGTATTTTCCCTGTATACTCACCTGTACGCCCAAAGCCAAGAGCCCAGTGTACTTTCCCTGCATACTTACCTGTACGCCCAAAGCCAAGAGCTCAGTGTACTTTCTCTGCATATTCACCTGTACGCCCAAAGCCAAGAGCCCAGCGCACTATTTCCTGCATACTCACCTGGACGTCCAAAGCTGAGAACCCAATATACCGTCCCTGCATACCATACTTACACAGACTTACCTGTATGACCAAGGTCTTTGCCCAAGGCTAAGCTAGTGGATGTAATTTGGAAAATCCAGAGTACTTATCTGTGTACCTTCTAGGCATCTTCAGCCCTGCCCTCCGGGACGCACTTGTGGACCTTCTAGACACCCCAGCTTGGAGCCAGTGCGCCACTTACCCGTCAAGGTCGCCTATCTAGGTACTTACCTACATACATACCTGAGTACTTACCTGTGTCCATCCTCTACGTCCAGGAAAGGAGGTTGAGAGGCTATGTCTGCAGCCTGCCTGGGAGACACAAGGGACAAAACCAAGAATATTCACTCTTAAGTCACGTGCGGACGAAGAAGAAGCGGAATTTAGATCGACCTGCCTATCAGTCCCTGTGAGAGTCAGAGGGCACTCAGAATCGACGCTTTCCTGGCCCAGAGAGCTAAAGTTTGAGTCATCCCTTTCCCCTTCCTCATTTACCTTTTAAATAACTTAATAAAGATTGTTTTAAATTTTACTTACTCTCTCTCTCGTGTGTCTGGTCATTGGGGTGCTTTTGTGACCTCCTCGAGGTGGAAACTAGGGAGGGGCAGGCCTCATGACATTAGTGGTCCGCTCCGACCTGTGACAAAAACATTTAGTGTTCATCTGTTTTTTAACATACATTTTATCAGATTATCAGGAACTGTATGATGTGAACAAATTACTAAAACCCAAAATACTTACACAGTATGTCTGTATGCGTCTTGTCTTTCAGTTTCTCTTGTGTTTTATTTTCTTGAAAATGCCATCACGGACCTTTCCAAGCACTGAGTAAATGAATGAAAGAAAAAAAGTGATGTTTTCTTCTGCTAGTATCTCAAAGTACCAGAAGAGCAGGTGAGGCCGAACGCTGACATCTGTGGTGGCTTTGATGTTCTCTCTGTGTGTCGAGATGGTCAGCATTAAAAACACCTCATTCATGATGACCTTCCCATGATTCCTCTCATGGAGTCTCAGAAGTCCCAGAACAGAAGCGTCTCTACTCTGAAACAAAAGGCCAAGTGGCCGCCTGACATAAAAGTCAATAACAACGACCCGTCGGTATTTCAGAGAATCGTCTGGTGACCTGGTTGTTTACAATCTAAATGAGCGTGCAGTGAAGATCAGGAGGATCTGTCACATATACACACACAACCATAACCTAGAAGACAAACTATTGAGTTTTCAATATGCTGCCCATGCGTTTGTACTTTTACATTCATCTTTTCTATATGGATTTCAGAATATCTTTCAATAAATAGTTCATACACACAAAATAAAAGCAAACAGCCAATGAATCACAACGCTACAAACTTTGATTTAAAGGAAAACGACTTTGCATCTTAATCATAAAACATAAAATGTTATTCCACATCATATGAAGCATTGCCTTAATTTTGATCACTGGAAATTATCAAACAACTAAACAGTACTACTAAACTAAAGTTCACTGTTGCTGTGTTCATCTCTCAATCTGTTGTTTCTAGCGTTGCCACCCGTCCTGGTTTTCCCGGGATTGTTCTCTTTTTTGAGTCACAGTCCCGGAAAATTTATATTCTTTCCCGGGACACGAATTGTCCCGTTTTTTTGTAAAAATGAACTTTTAAAGCAGAATTTCCTGGTTTTAAATTAAAGCGTTTCCTTCCACTGTTTCTGTGTTCATCCAATCCTGTATCTGTAACCGGGTAAAATAGATCAGGTAACACAGTGGATTGGCCAGGCGTTTACTTTTATTTGATTGGAAGCTCAACTTATCGCCTAGCAACTACCTATGCTGTCTGTCGGTTGGTCGCACGCGTCGCATCCACAGATTCCACACACACATCCTGGATGAAATAGTTTGAGTTAAGTTGCTAGTCAGCTTTTAAAACGATCAGTGGGGTTGGTCAAAGCTGAACTTCAAGTTAGATAAACTTTAAATGATCATGCTTGGAGTTTAAAGCATTCATTGAGGGACAGCCGAGACTTCTGCAGGCAGCAAAAAGGGATGAGAAATACACATGGAAAAAGAGGTGAGAAATGTCAGTTTTAGGTTGCCCAAATTTACTAAGTTAACAAAAACAAAAAGTTGTTTATAATCTATTATAATACATGTAATCATGTTTTAATTGCTAAAGAATATATCCTATATTTGTACAAATGATTATTTTATAATAGAATATAATTATGCAGTATATGTTTACACAATGTTTATACAAAAATGTATTTAATGTAGGAAGGAGTCCAGAGTGAGTGCATCTACATCAGGGAAAGCATCTACGTCAGGACAAATATAGGTTAGAGAGGGAATAGAGTCCTACAACTGTAAACATGGTATATTTGCAAATATTAGTTGATCCCCCCTCCAAAAAACAAAACAAAAATACATTTCATCTGAGTGTCCCGGTTTTTCACAAATCAAAGGTGGCAACCCTAGTTGTTTCATATGTTATCACTTTAAAGTCTGTCATCATGACAACACACACAGTTTCCACATCTCCACCGCATCCAGCAGTTCTTCCTTCTCTTGTCAATAATGTTTTTAGTAAATGTGTTTTTTTACACCAATACTAAAGTTAAGTAGCCTGAACTGAGGCTGTGATTTAACAGCAGTTAAAGTTTATAAGAGTTTATACAGTAAAAACAGACGAGCGATCCACACTGTAGTGTTTTACTGTCTGTCTAAATCAAGCTGTTAAACACTTAAACGTCCTCACGCTGGAGGGATTTAGAGACGTCATCCATTCATCTATCAAATTAACATCCTGAAAAATTCATGTGCAAGTATTTAATACGATAAGCAATGCTGCCATAAAGACAGAAATACAGCAAGATTCAGCTGCCTGCAAACATGTGCTTCAAAACACCACAAGAGGGCATTCAATAACCAACACACACACACAAACACACAGAGAGAGAGAGAGATACACACACACACACACACACACACACACACACAGAGAGAGAGAGATACACACACACACACAGAGAGAGAGAGAGAGAGAGAGAGAGAGAGGAAAGAGACACACACGCACGCATACAAACTCAGTATTGATTGAGTTGAGTAGTTAGTGTGTTAGCTGGTCAGAAACTCACTCAATACTAAGAGCATTTACATTATCACATGGAACTAGGATTGGACTTGCAGCAACATCATTTAAATCTGTTAATGATATTTATACCACAGGGCTGTTGAATGTTGTATTCTGATTGGTTGAGAAATGTTCCACCGGTATGCATTAATTTCTGATAACCAACTGATCTATATAAATGACTGGATTGCGCATTATGTCACAACTGTGAAGCCACCGCACCACCATGTTGGTATATCCAAACATTCCATTAAATCAATGGACACGATCAGATTTTAGTGATAAAACATCACTTTACTAGTCTCTGTTTTTATATCTGAAGTATCCCTGTACATTATTACAACACAAACGTTCTAAGCATGTACATAGTTATTTACTGAAAGTTGTACATTTTAGTTTTTAATCAGTTAATATACATTCATCTTCATTACAGTATCAGATCAGCAGACAGACAGCAACATATTTAGTATTAATGACAAACGTGCTCATTATGAAATCTAAATAAATAATCATACTTTGTACCGTATGTGCATGCAATAATTTGCTGGTTTTATGTTATCTAAACTTACAAGTTACCTCAACTTATTAAGAGAAATAATACTGACTGTGTAGCTGAATGTAAAAAAAACGTTATTTATACCCGTGTCATTAACAGAACGCAGCAGACACACTCACCTTAACGGTTTTTTATAAATCCATTTTCCTGCCCGATTAAAACATAAACATTACAAATAACAGCAGAATTAACAGTTAATTTACGTACACATATCCTAAAAATAATGTTGCGTGACTGATACGCTGTAAAGCGGGTGAATTTAAAACGTGATTTTGAATGGAAGTCAATGACGCTCTCTGCCGGTTGGGTATACCAAGATGGCGGCTCGAACTCTGCGTTACGTTAAGCTTTCTATGCGCAATCCAGTCATTTATATAGATCAGTGTGATAACCGCACACCTAACTTGTCAAATGTCTTAAAAATAGGCAACAGAGCAATGTTTGTGGTAACTGTGGTATAATTGTTATTTCAAGAAAAAAATTTATTCTTTTGGCATATTTTTTTGCTTGTAGTAGGCCTACTCAAAAAACATATTTTTGGACCTTGTCTAATTTACTTACATGAAACAAGTCAATACAACACATTTTTTCTCTTTTGTCTCAATCTATTTTTAATCATGTTCAATCTGCTTAAATTTAAAAAAATACATGAACTCAATCATTTTATGTTGGGACAACATGAATGATTTTTGTTGCTATTACTTACTGGGCCATGAATCTGTATTTCCCAGCATGCTTTGCATGCAACTGCCTTTGGAGAGTAATTTTTTAAATTCATTGCTATTTTATGCATTTCTAGGTAAAGAGAAAGACTTTATAGTGTTTAATGTTGGTTTATCTTATTGATTTAGAAGAGTTTGTGTTATATTTTTACGAATTGTTTGGCATCGTGCTGAAGAGTGGCACTTGTGGTTAAGTTTTGGATATGACGTCCTTCTTTAAAAGATCACTGTGTTAATGCATGTTTGAAGATCAGTCTCTTCTCACATGTTCATCCAATGTGTCATTAGCATGCTAACCTGTGCTTAACTAGTATTATATAGAAACTTGGTTTAACTAGACTTTTTTGCTTGAATGAACTTGTGTTGTCTTTGTTGAACAGACCAGAATCAATTGCGTGGAAAAGTTTTCCTTAACTGAATTAAGTTTATTGAACAAGATATTTTTATGACCAATGAAAATATGTTTATTAAGTTGGTGCAACAAAAGATTATTTGTTTAAATTAACTTATTGTATTATTGTTGTACAAGCCTAAACTAAGTTCATGGAAAAGTTTTCCTTAATTCAGTTATGTTGAATGAACAAACTATTTTTGATTGTAATATACTTAAAGTTGATACTTTTTGTCTAAAAACTAGACTTATAATTTTTTTGTTAATTTTGCTCATTAAGAAAATGCATCTTATTTTAAGAATTTTCAGATATTTTTACTGAAAACAAGACAAAAAAACTAAGTAAGAAAGTCATTTTTTGCAGTGCAGTCTATGGGACAGACACAATCCTCCCTGTTTTTATTAAAAATATCTAAAAATGTGTTTTGAAGACAATCTGAGGACCTGGTAGTTTAGAATGACACAGGGATAATGATTTATGATAATATTGTCATATTGGGATGGACAAAATCTTTTCGAGGATGCACTGTGTGAAATTTGTGCAAGTGTGCAAAGCAAATTGATTTGTGGGTTGATTGTGAAGACGAGTATCTCAAACACCCACAAAGACTCCACGCTGAGATTCAATCCTGCCGCTTTAAAACTTCATCAACTGCACGGTTGTGATTTCCGTGTCTTCTGGTGTCCGTGCGAGCTGTGGCCGTGAGTTTACAGGTTTTTATCTCTGTGTCCACGCCTGCGTCTGCTGTATAAACCGCATGAGGAGCAGCTCTCATTCATTCTAATTACAGCCATTGATATTGAATAGAGCAGGTTTGTTTACGGGCTGCTTAACATTCAGAAAGTGAATCGGTCGTCTCAACAGTCTGCTCTGGGTTTACCTAAAGCAACTCTTACTCATTTGTATTTATGTTTTGTTGTGTTATTTCCAGATCTGCCGAAACAACACATACTTGATTTTCTTCGCTCGCAGTAACACAGTTATAAGAAATGTAAACTAATGATGGATATAATTGTTTGAAATCATCTTTTGCATTTACACACAATACATTAATATGTACAATGATCTGAAAAGCTTGGGTTTTAAGTTTGTTTACTATAGTGTAGTGTATGAATGTATCGTTTTCTTGTTTATTTATGCAACAGTGCTTGTTATTCATTTCACTCACACAAAATGCAAAACTCACCATCAAACACACAAAAATACAAATATAGCCTGAATATATTCAGTAGTGAAATACTTTATATGTATAGATTGTGAAGGAGATCTGTTTCCCATTTAAAACATTACTAAAACAAATATTTTTAAAACAATACATTTCTCAAACCCATAAAGATTCAATGAAAATTAATAGTTTTATAAGACTGTAAATTCATCAGCATGTGTTAAAAAATCACTGACGCACATTGACATATGTTTGTTTGATATTTCATTTTCAAAGGGTTGGGTCAGAGATTCAACAGAGCATTTGATTGGTTAGAAAATATTTCACGAGATGTTTTTAAATGTTTTTTAGAGAACTCAAACTGAATTGAATCTTTCATGAAAACTGGCCGAATAAACATTCATTAAAGGGGCCATGGCATGAAAATCTGACTTCATGTTTAAGTGCTATGATTGGGTCCCCAGTGCTTCTATCAACCTAGAAAATGTGAAAAAGATCAACACAGTAACTAAGTTTTGGTAAACCATTCTCTACAAGCATGTGAAAAAATTGCTCATTGAAATTTGGTTCCCCTTATGATGTCAGAAGGGGATCTTATTATAATAATACCACCCCTTAATCTGCACTATCAAAATTTAGTGCAGAGAAAAGCACAATTGAGTTTTAATTGCAACAAACCACCATCATTGTGATCAGTGTTTGAATTTCATCAGCTCATTTGCATTTTAAAGAACGCACCCAAAATGGCACATTTTTGCACACACCTACAAAGTGGCAAATTTAACATGCTATAATAAATTATTTATATGGTGTTTTGAGCTAAAACTTCACATATGTGCTTTGGGGACAACAAAGATTGATTTGACATCTTAAAAAGTGTTGTGCCACGGCCCCTTTAAACAATTTAAAATAAACTCACCTGTATGGGTCCACTATGCACTTCTCTTTATTTGACAATTTATTAAAAAATGCAAAATTTGTTGCACTACCACCACCTACTGGACTGGAGTATGCAGCACTACAAGGACAAAAACTAAATTCTCCTGTATAGTCCTATTTCTATATGTAATGAGTCTATACTTTCTCCATTGCTCTGAATGATACATTAAATGTTTCTATGTCCAAGCTACTTACAGTATTGTCTTTCATTTTTATAATTTTGACTTTTAATAAGAGCATGATCTTGTCTCGGTCTCATCACAACATTTACATTTACCTGTTGCATGTTGCTTATTAGTCATTTGGTCCAGTACTGAATGTCATATTTATAAACTAGTAATGATAATATCTTCTGTTTCTAAATGCACTTCTTCCACTTGCTGAAATGACCTGAATAAAGGTGATTATAGTGCAAGTTATTGTACAGTTTATGTCATGTTTAATTGTTATTTGAAATATGTTTTAGCAAGGCTATTCGTTTGGGTTGATTCAGGGCAATGCATGATGGGTAATCTGCAGCCACTCGTGTGTATGGCACAGCCAAAGAGTTAATTTGTGAATTAATTAAATTCATGATAGCATTAGAATCAGTGAACACACAATAAAGAAATTTCTGAAAGTCACAATCCACCGTGATGGACATTTTACTCCTGTTTCATTTTAATCTGTGCTGGAGGCCATCTGAAATATAGATGTCTGGCTCTGAGCAAATCCTGAATATATGAATCTGTTTC
Organism: Misgurnus anguillicaudatus; assembly: GCF_027580225.2. Classification (NCBI taxonomy): domain Eukaryota; kingdom Metazoa; phylum Chordata; class Actinopteri; order Cypriniformes; family Cobitidae; genus Misgurnus; species Misgurnus anguillicaudatus. The sequence continues at coordinate 798,840 of NC_073358.2, read as the reverse complement.
ATTTTCACATGCCACTTTTATACAGAGAGAGAGAGAGAGAGAGAGAGACATCAGTGGGCAGATCATCTCTTTACTCTGAATAATGAATTGTTGATGGAATGGAGCGTGTGTGCTTCTGTTGACCAAAATATTGGGGTGGAGGCTGAAAATAATATATATAACCGCACTGAAGAAAACATTTACATTCACTATACAGAAGTAAAGACCAAAAGGGTTGATAAAAATATATAACTGGAATGCACTAAACAGCATATTACTTTAAATAATGAATAATGTTAATCTATGTGACGTGTGTTTCAGAACAGAATACATTTGTTTTAATGGCTAGTTGAATAAAGTGCCTCAAATGAATGAGTTACAAACATGATATTTAATGCACAAATAATGCATATTTGATGAGATTAATAATAATGTCATATCAACTATACTATACAGTCAACAATTTAATATGTAATATACTCATACAGTACTGATAATACAGCTTCATTGGGTTAATGCATATACAGCCACAGGAAACATTAAGCGATCATTTCATAGTCACTTATAGTTTTTCTAGATTTAGGTATGTGTTTCAGTAAAATGATCATTTTTGTTTCATTCTGTTAACCACAGACTACTTTTCTGCTAAATTCTTCATAAAGATAATGTTTTTATTGGCATTTTTTTAATTGATAATTTAAAAACGTGGTCCAAACAACAAAAACTGGAGTGGTATCTTTATTTTTCTGTGGCTGTATATGAAGACGGCACTGTGGACTCCTGACTGTGATGCATTGTGGGATACATTTGCCCTGATGTGGTATTAGTTGTTGTTTCAGATGTGGGACAGTCATGTGAATACATTATAAAGTAGGCAGTGCACTGCAAAAAAAAAAAATTTGTCTTGTAGTATTTTTGTCTTGTTTTCAGTAAAATATCTAAAAATTCTTAAACGAAGATGCTTTTTCTTGATAAGCAAAACCACACGAGAAAATAAGTCAAAGAAAAATTTGCTTACCCCATTGGGAGATATTTTTGCTTGTTTTATGCAAATGTGATATTTTTGGTCTAACTTATTTGCTTGGGTCGTTTTTCTCATGAAGAAAAAGCATCTTAATTATATTTTTACTGAAAACAAGACAAAAATACTAAGAAAGTCATTTTTTTAGTTTATAAGCAAATCATCTTCACACCTTATGAGATGGAAACTAAACTGTGACAAGTCCAACCCTAAAACGACATTTTAACAAGAAAAGTGTCAATAAAACAACACTTAAAACAGTGAGTCAGTTGATGGGAATGTTAAAAAGTATCTTGTAACAGAAAGACTGAAAAGAATAAAACCATCATGTGTTGTTGTTGTTGTTGTGTACAGTAAACTATTGTCTGTTATGCACTGTGTGTCCAATCTGAAATGATTTGGAAAGATGCACTCAGTCTGACTGTATTATTGACACCAGACAGACCGTACAGCTTATGACACTACATCAATACTCGACTCTTCTCATTTTACAGAAGGAAAGGATTTGTATCTTGTTTTATTAAAAGTGTGAAAGTGATGTCAGCCTGTGAACCAAACAAACAGAAGTCAGGCATTGTACACCTGATACTCCAGATGATGATCTACAAATCAACAACATGATCACCTTACGTTCTTCATCCATGATCTCTTTAAAGATTTCTCTGATATATGGAAGTCATGACATAAAGCTCAATCTTGAGTAAAGCAGATCTCACTCATTTAGATACTGTTAGTCATTCCTGTAAGTTAGTTGTGCTGTCATAGAGGAGCAGAGCTTCATTGTTTAAAAACAAGACTCATCAGATTCATCTTTACGAACATTTGACAGTTTCTGACAGTACGTCCTCCTCATCAGATCATCTTAAAACTCTCGCACTTATTTTCTCATGTCATCATCATCACTCTTCTCAATAAAATCTTCATCAAACACGTTTCACAACATCCACCCGTCTTCACAGCACATCTGTATTTATATCAGTACTGAGAAAACACAGCGTGGGAAGCTTACTAGTAATAAGTGCATCAGTGAGACTCACATACAGAACATACTGTACACAATTAAAACACAACAGACTGAACTTTACAAGCATTTTCTCCGAGCCGTCTATAAAAAAGAAATATAGTAAAATCCATTTTACACATTTACAGAACAAATTGTCGGGTTACTGTCATTTGTAGCAAATCTCACAACAATGGATAAAAAATATAAACAGAGAGAATTTAATATTTATTCATTTATTCATTTTATGAATCCTGTGAAAATCTTATTAAGATAAAAACATTCCTGCAACTTTAGTGCTAATGGATTTCATTAAAACTTTATTTACTGTAAACTCCAACAACAGTACAAACCTGTGTTTAATCCCATTAACTCTTTGCTTTGTGTGTCTGATATGAGCTGAGATTCTCAATATACACTAAACCCTCAACACAAAGATACAGATATCTGTCTCTATTCTCTCTGGTTTATGTTCAGCTGAAGGTTCAGACTGACAGCTCATTCATTGTCTTGTGCATATATCTGATAATGAGCCTGAGGGACACATGACACCTAAAAGACTATCACTGTGTAAAGAGCCATTTCTCTTAGCTTAAGATTGTTTAGCTTCCTTTTTCCTTAGGAAAAGTGTCTGTCAGCAGCTTTGGGAAAAGTAGGACACTCTGACCTACTATACGCACCTTTACTGTTTTAATAGTAAGATCAAATGTTTTGTGAATATGACCCCTAGACTTCATCAGACTCATTTATGTGATATGCATTGAATGTAGATGACATGGGTGAATTATCTTTAATAATACAAGTAGCTCTTATTGTCTGTGTATTGGTAATAAATATCAAACACTGCCCAGTGTATTCCTTGAAAAACATTTAAAGGTTATTGTTATAAATCTGTAATGTTGTGATATTGTGCCTCAGTCAACAGCTTTCTTTAAAGGTGGCAAAACCTCAATTTTGAAACATATAAAGAAGCTACAGAAGCCGGCACAGGACAAACACACAACGTCCGAGACAACGTAATGAAAAACACACTCTATAGATCAGTTTGTGCGTTTAGTGCTACTGTAGAAACATGACCGCAACTTCCATGTAAGGAGATCTGCGGTGTATGAAGCTAAAAACAACTCATACTTAGATAATAAAAACAATACAGTTTATTATGTAAGGTGTTTACACACCACTGATAATACGGTTATGTACATTAGATTGCATTTCTATCAGGAGATACTCCTAAGTTGATCACTTTAAGTCTAAGCTTAAGAAATTCTTCTTTAACAAAGCATTCACATAACTCGTCTGGGTAATATACTTATGCCGCAATAGTTAGCCTGCCTGGAGCCTGCAGATTTTAAATCACAATACTGTGTGACACTTCATTACATGTGAACGGCCCCTACGCTAATAGAATTCCATTTCTCTCTCCCTGTCTTGTCCTCAACCCCGAGGACAATGAGACCAACAGACCCAGTTCCTGTTGCTGTGAAAGTCATCACACCGCTGATCTACTGACCGTCCTTCACCGTGATGCCCAGCCGATGCCTGACCAGCGACCACCAGCTGAACCAGTTTAATCCGCTTACTCGCTTCATATCCCTATTGTGTTTATATATATATATATGTATCTCTCTCAAGGGTTTTTGTCCTCCTAGGAGTTTTCCCACAGGGTTTTTCTTCTAGGGGTTTTTTCATCCCCGGGAGAGTTAGCCAACATTGGCTTAACTTAGCACTTGTATAAGTTACATTATTACTACACTTGCTTGTACGGTTTATTCTTAGCCGCTGTATTCTGCTTCTTATATTATCTATAGACTATTCTGTGTTTTCACCTACATCTACTCATGTAAAGCTGCTTTGAAACAATTAACGATTGTGAAAAGCGCTATATAAAGAAAATTTTATTGAATTGAATTAAAAGTTAAAGGTGCCAAAGAATGCATGTTAATAATCTGTTAAATTGTTCTCTGATATCTAAAAAGAAGGTTTGTGGCTTTATTAAGTGCAAAAATGATCCAGAGTCAGTTTTATATGTCCATTTACAACCCTAATATTTGCCTTTAGAATAAAATGGTCTATTATTACCTTATTTGAAAGGGTCATGAATAATAATGTTGATCTCTGCTCTGATTGGCTATTTCTCCTTCAGTAGCTCTGTGTGTGTGTGTAAACAGATCCTATGTTTGAGTCAGTATCAGATTTTGAGGAATAATCAATTGTTTGGAGATTGTTAATGGACGTTTCTGAGTGGTAAATTTGTGTTTTTTTCAGTTTGGACCTGCAAAACGTAACTGTAACGTCAATAGTAGAACTTCAGCCTAAACACTAGCATACAGCATTAACTAGCATATACTCATCAGTCACAACTTTGTTTTTAGCATTGTAACAAAATTGTACTTAATTTAATGTTGGGGGTGTTCATCTCGACTGTAACTTCACAGTTGGTGTTATGTTGTGATTGGTCTGTTTCCAGCAGTCGGTCTTTTGCATGCATGAGGTTTACATAAGAAGGAAACAATCGTGTTTGAGGATCATGATATGTAATTAACATGTACAAGACACTTATTATTCATCTATGACTACATAAATACAGTTTTACATTCTATGGCAATTTCCAATATTCAAATTTCTAAAGGTATCATTTAAAAAGATCTTAATATGAACCATTAGGTACACATTTGGTACCAATATGTACCTCTGAGGTACTTTTTTTTGGTACATAGGTGTAATTTTTGAAAAGGTACAGCCCCAGTGAAAGCTATAGGGTAAATATTTTGACCATTATTTCTGTGAGCTTAAGCCCAACAAGGGAACAAAAGGAAATAAATGTTGACATCTATGATGATGAGTTTATGAAAGTGGCTTTTCAAAGTATAGATAAAATCACATAACTTTGTAATATTCATATTCAATAAGCATTAGTGAAATTAGCTATTTTTCACATCTCTGCACTATGACAAAACTCTTTATGTCACGATTCTAATGACATGATGTACCACAAAGTTTTGCAAAGATGCAATAATGGAACTGAACTTGACCCCTAATGATCACAAATCAGTGTACAAGATGATGTCACATAAGGGAAATGATGTCATAGGTGGTTATGTTTGATTAATAGTTTTTAAAGCTGAAGTGGGTTTAGTCATGAAATACTGTTGAGAACAATAAAACAATTTAAGACAAACAAAAGTATTTACAATCAAGATTTTTAATTTGGAAAAATGTTTAACAGAATTCATGTGAACACAAAAGTTTCTGTGATACAAAAGTAATGAAAATATCTTATAATTATGCATATTTGTATTGTTTTGTAATAGTAAATTGGAGCGATTGTTTTAAACCAAGTCCAAATTGAATTCAAGCTGATTTTTCCAGCACACCGAACATCAGCGTGAGAAGCCGAGCAGAACTTCAGCTGAGAGATCAACAGTTCTCAGAACAGGACATTCCCAGAACATCACTGCAAAAACCAATAAATAAACTCATAATGGACATTAATGTGATGAATGAAATTAAAGTCAGACTTTAAAATAGTTCAGAGGAGAAATATGACCTCAGATGATGAAGATACATTCAGTAAGTGTTTTCAAAAGAAAACGCTCTGCACAACCCATACGGCAAAAAATACATTTCTCTGGAAAAAAATGTTTTAAATATATATGCTAAATACATTTTGTAGAAAGTAAAGCTTCATTAAATATATTTTTGAATTTGAACATATAGTTTTAACTTTCATATATCAACATATATTTCAAAATGTATTTCAGGGGCAAACAAATACATTTCTAATTTTACAATCCATACAGCAAAAAATATATTTTAGATATAGTTTATATAAAATACTACATTTTATGAAGAACAATTTTAACCTTTTTAAACCTGTCATGTTTGTAACCAAGTTTTTTTTCCAATGAATATAAATGTTTAAAATATATACGATAATTGACGACGGGCCATTGAATTATTCGAAAATAACGCACACTTAAAGTGGTGACGCGGCACGATATGATGTGGTGCTGTTATACTGTGGCTAAGCGTTATTTTCAAATAATTCAATTATTCCTTTTATATTAAAGACACTGTTATGGTGGTTATTTTAAGACATTTGGCAGGTCAGGTGTGAATTTATCAAAAAAATAATGCATTCCTTTCTCAACCAATCAGAATAAAGCATTCAACAGTCCAGTGGTCTACCCAGTCTCACAAAATTATGTATATTATTCTTTTTCGTGATACCGTCACAAATTTTCATGGTTTTTTGTGATTGTATCACAAACCTCCGCCTGTGTGTCACTGCCATGCACTGGTCCCCAAACAGCTTTTTCCTGTTTTCAAACCAATATCGCTTCGGTTTAGGGTTAGATTTTGTGTTTGCATTAGGATGTCACTTGAAGGATTGGTTTACTACTTTTTTCTGATTTATTGTCGCTTGGCGTTGGGGTTAAAGTTGGGTTTTGGTAAGGATGTCATTTTATGTAAATCTAACCCTAAACCGAAGCGACAATGGTGAGAAAATAGCACAAAACAGTTGAGTAACAAATACATGACAATGACACACAAGCAGAAACCCGCGACACGATCACGAAAAAACATGGAAATTCGCGACAGCATGACCAAAAAGAATCAAAATTATGTGACTATAGGTATGTAATTTCATGAGACTAGGCTGCCTGTGGTATAAATCATTTTTAAAATATATTTTAAAATATACAAAAATGGCCAAAAAATATATTGGTGAAAATACATTATTGTAAACATATTCCAAAATATATTTCAGTAAATATATTTTTTCTCCATTTTTTCTATATTTAAAAATTAAAACATTATTTTGCCCTATGGGAACACAGAAATACAGATGTTAATATAAAAATAACAATATAAAATAATAACCATACAGACATAATTATATAAACATAGCACAGATATTGCACAAATGCTCAAGTGGCATTTTACACACATCTGCCGTTAAACGATCTGAGTTCACTCAAAAATAAAACCAAACGACTTAAAGGGACACTTCACCCATTTACATAAAGCTTTGTATAGTTGGAACCCCAGTCATGTTTTTGAATGGTCGTGCATCATTTCCTCAGTTGCCGCTGAGACGGGAGAAATACAGATTCCAGTGTTGCACTTCCTTCTTTCAATGATGTAAAAATCATCATTTTGCATCATTGAAAGCAGGAAGTCCAATAACTTTGTTGAGGGGGTGTGAGACTACAAACACCCCCTTTCTCGGTCAAATAGGCACCAAATTCGAAATTTTTGTTACATTTTGACTACAAATTAGATGCACTTTTAATAAAGATGAATGTTTCTACGGGTGAAATGTTCCTTTAATAGATGTAGTGATATGACTTATTTTATGATCATTTTTGAGGGAAGTCATCATTTAACAACATTATCAAACACAAACTCATCTAGAGATGAATAAATTCACATGAATGTACTGTATAGTGTGAACGCTTGTAAAAGAAGCTACATCAGATGTAAATCAGTAAAAACGATGAGGTTCATTATGACTACTAGGTAAGAGCCGAGTAAAATAGAAATGAATATTTATACATATTTATACAATTTCATTTTGACTGTGCGGTTTTACAAATTTCTCAAGTTGATGTATAAAAGATGAAAGTGATATAACTCACAGTTAAAGATAAGGGATGGGGGGGGGGTTCACGTCTGTAAAACTAACACAGATGTTGTCACTGTTGAACCCAAATGAAACACTCCGAGGTAGCCATTTCCCAAAACGTCCCAAACAATTGAGACAGCATCTACAGTAAGAAACACTGTACTGTAGACCATGGCCAATGTTTAGATTCATTTCTGGATATCTGTCTGTGAATCAGACCGTGAAAGGTTCCTCGGAGTCGAGTTGGAGCGTCACGGAGACCAGCCGTTGTTTGTCTTTCTCTTCGTTTGCCTCCACGACAGAGACGCAGGCAGAGGAATGTGATGAATTTCCTGTTAGTTCCTAAGAGGTTGTGCTTTGTTTTTCCTGTGGTCGGTATCCAAGGTTCTTTTTCTTCTCGGAGTCTGATGATTTCCTGTAGCCGGTGACTGTGAGGTAAAGGAACATTTCGGGACTGATTCATGCTCTCGTTTTAACCCCTTCGTCGTTGTGAAACGGGTCGGGCGTTACGCCATGCTGCTGGTGGGTGTGCTTTGAGTGCTGCCGATGCTTGCGTTGGCGCTGCTGTTTTCAGACGGGGATGTGCGGGTGGAGACCGGCTGACGTTTGCTAAGACCGCACGGGCATCCGGACAGAGAAAAAACTGCACGACAGAAAGAAAGGGACCGATAAGCGCCCCATAAACAAACGCTGTGACAATGAGATTTATCTGAGGTTTACCTGACAGCTCGGCTGCCGTGGATCTCATATCCAGAGCTCCAGCGGGCCCTAAAACACAAAGTCACACGTCAGCCCCTCAATATAACATATACAGTACATACAGTACATCAAAACCATCACAACAACGCTCAACACAACTCAAAGAGACCCTTGATGATGATGATCTGTCTGCAGCGTTACTGTACTTAACTGTTTCATCATATTTCTAGAGGAAACTTGTTAGATGTGCTTTCTTCAAATCTTCCTACAGGAGAAGAAAGAAGCTGTTATCAGGCCGAGCGTACACATCTCTCATCCAGTGCCTTTAACTCACCTGTGCGGATTTTAATGAACCACAGAGCGCCGGTCAGAAGAACTCCGATCAGAAAGCCTCCGAACGCCACTCCCAGAACCGCAGAGAGTCCGAACTCAAAACACGGATCTGCAGGGAACACAAACACGTGATGACGTCATCAGTCATGCCAAACAGAGAACGGTTCACGGTACGGGACAATGAAATTAAACATCTTTATCAGATCATCTGTTAATAGAGAATCACATAAATATCAGTTTGGAAATCTATTAACAAAATTTGAGCGCAAAACTGGGGATATTGTGTAACTTTGAGGAGGTTTTTGTTGACAGAAATGCAATATAAATATATTATCAGTGGTCTATAAAGAGCTTACATAATGAACTGTATTGTTTTTATTACCTTAGAATGAGACGTTTATATCTACAGTACATACAATGCGGTAAAGTGCTCTATAGTGCACGTTTTGTCATTACATTGTCCTGTGACAGCTACCGTAGCTTCTCTATGCATTTCAGAAGAAAGGGGTGAGCTGTGGACTGAGCCGTTGGTTGCAATTCGCAATCTCAGCCCTAGATCTTGCTAAAATCTACACACTGCACCTTTAATGCATATTTTTCCAGTAACACGTAAAATTGTATAGAGCTGTAGCGATTAATCGCACAAATGCGCGTTTTCTCAATGAAATGTGAAATCACATCCCAAAGCCAGGGGGCGCTCTTGTGCAGAAACTCCCTTTGTGCCACAGAAGAAGTAGCATTACAAACGCTATTCCAGGAAATGTCTATAGGTATTTTCATGATAATAAAGAATATTTTGAATGATTTTGTTGCTTTTTTAATGCATGTTATAAACGACTCATAATGATTTAAAATTAATAACTTCCTACTGACCAAATGCCGTAGTACACGCAAGCTGTGCATGAAACACAGAAACGATTTCAGGGGAATTTTCATGGGACGATTAATCGTTGCAGCCTTAAGGTTGTATTTGTTAACATTAGTTTATTCATTAGCTAACATGAACTAACAATCTACAATACGTCATAACATTTATTCATCATTTCTGTCTTTACTAATACTATTTTAAAATGAAAAGTTGTAACTGTTAACATTAGTTAATGCACAGTAAATTATTTGCATCATCAAAGATTAATAAATGCTGAAAAACTATATTACTCATTGTTATTTCATGAAAGCTGATGCATTTACTAATGTTAACAAATACAACCTTACTGTAAAGTGTTATCAATTTTACTTAATAGAAATGATAAAAACATTACTAAAGTATTATGATCGTAAAATATTATAGCGCCCCAAATATTAAGCCATAAGAAAGAAAACCCACAAATGAGATCTCTTCAATATTGCCATGATTTCTCCTAGACTTAGTTTCCATCAGCATGATTTTATGCACATTTTAAAGTATCGCATAAGAAACGAGTGATGGAAATGGCAAATTTCGAATAAAAAGCTGTATCATCTTTCATTGTCTTTATCATACAGTATATGACGCTTGATGTGTTTTAATGCCCTTGCTGTTAGTGCCTGCATCAAAAACTCTGCATTCCTTCTTCTCTCCACAGCATTTAGTTAAAGCATTACATTTATAACTAACTGCAGTCCTGTCTTTATTTTCTAAGCCTGCCTTGTTTTATTTACTGTTGGTTACTAGGTTACCAATACCACCATCATTCGCTCAAACAACTTGATAAAAACGCAAAGAATTTACATTTGTTTGTTTTTCTTTTTTTGCAAATTTTGAAAAGATTCGCTTCACGTTTGGATGGAAACCAAGCTAGTGAGATTAAAAGTAGAGCAGATATAAACTTGCTGAAATCTTCTGAGATAAAGAGCCAGAAATCTCACAAATGTCTCCACCAGTTTCAGTTAAGTTCTCAATAATGTCAAAAACTGATTTATCAAGTCATACATATTATTGAAGATGAACAAAACTCCAGATAGGTTTAACCATACAAACTCTAAGATGTTTTTGGAGAAACATCTGAAACTAAAGTGATCCTAAAACACATCTGAGCGCTCCATCAGATCTCCAGAGGTATAAAACAGCAAGAAGTTTCCTCTGGGCTTCATTAAGATCTACTTTAGAGAGTTTAAAGAGACATGACATGTCACTGATGTGTTGTATTGTATAAGACTGAATGTGTTTGTTCTTGTGTCCCGTGTGTTAAAGGACGAGCAAAAGATTGTTTATGAAAACACCTCAGCGCTTACAATCACAAGATTGTGAAGCCTCTGGTTTTCTATCATCTCGCTTTTATTTGTTTTCCTCCCAAAGTCAGCAGAAGAGTTTGGACCAAACAGCGCTCAGCTTTATTTGTGTATGTGAGCTGAGCAAACACGACAGGGAAACGGCTGACAGGTGGTCAGGATGGATGAACTTCAGGATCCTCAAAACAGGAAGATCAGAGCGAGTTCTGACATCCTGACTGAAAACATCTGCTTCAGTGAGATGATCTCTGGATATCAAAAGTGTTGTGAAAGAGTTGCAAACATCACAAACACTCTTATAAGTGCTCTGACCGTCCCCGTGTCAAATGTTGCACGTACCGTTAAAGACGTCTCCTCTATTGTTTGGTCTTAAATGGACAGCGAGGAAGGAAAAAGCGACGTGCAGACCTGATCTCAAAAACATGACCCTGCGTCAGTGTCCCCGCGCTTCTGTTATGTGTTTCGTCCAGACCAGAATATAAAAGTATTTCTCTCTTGACTCATCTGCCCGGGGATCCTCTTCCTCTTTGAAGAACAACATCTTCCCTTCTTTGTGTGAAGATGACAATAGCGACCCGTGTACATACCAGACCTCGGACACAATAAATCCCCCGCTGGCTCATTATTTCTGATTGAGGCCACAAGGTCAGCGAGCAGGCCTTCCTAAAAACAGCCCTCCGTCCTCGTTCCTCCATTCCTCACCTCAAATACACCACGACTGATTTTTGCTGAGACTAAATGGGAGTCGTCTGAATTCTTCCTTCTGAAAGAATGAATGCTGAACTTTGTACTGAATGAATAGATTGATTTCCTCTCTGTTTCCAAATTAAAACTCAAAGGTTATCAAACACAATGTTGAGCAGAACCATGTCACTGGACATTAAATCTTTAAACCTGAACATTAGCCCTAAAAACCTCCATTATTCAACACTGAACTACAGGTGTATGATAGACTGGCTTGACCTTTAACCCCTTCCTATAAAAAACAACATGAGTCATGGCACAATTTTACAGTAAAGTTGCATAAAAATTAAGGCTGTCAAAATGAACGCATTAATTCATCTTAATGACACAAATTTTATTAACGTACAATTAATTTCTGTTTGAGCCATAGCCTAGCCTGTTGTTGAGACGCAGCCTTAGACAAAATAGTCATTTTTCAATAGTCATCTTTATTTGTATGTTTTCTGAGAGGTATATCGTCCTAAATGCTTAAATAATACAAAAGATGTGTCTCCATTCACTTGCGATAGAGATTTTGTTTTTGTTTTTTTAAACATGCAGGAATTAGAAAATAAAGTGCAGGACTTGCTTAATGTTAAATTAATATTAAGAGAGATAAAGACAACAAGAAAACGATCTTCCTCATGCTGACTGACAGATCTGAAGCATGCACACAGGCGCGTGAGCCTGATATATGCACACATAGACAGAATCTGTTTTAAGAGGAATTCACGCAGATATAATCTATTATGGCTTAAGTAAATCTTTGATTAACTGTTGGGTAAAAAGATCTGATCTTAAAGCTGTCTGTTTCAATGTCAATCAAACAATAAAAGAAAGAAAAAACCTAAACATATATTGATATTGTTTTTGACTTTGTGTTTGCTAAATCTAGTGATTTTAAAGGTATAAATGCAGTGATTTTGCTTTTCAACCTTAGAAAAGATTTTTCTCAAAATTGACCTTGCGGATTCTGTCAACTTCAAACACGTGAAGCTCTGGCATTTTTTGTCCGATTCCAACAAATCATACGGACTACCGGCACATCCGGGAACTTGACTGTAAATTTCGTCACCGCCCCTTTTCGGGGGTTAAAAAAGCAGCGCCTCCATTGGCTTCCATTCAAAATAGCGGAACAAAGCAACGTTTGTACACAGCCGGCAGGCGTAAATAACTTGTGGAATCGCTCAGATTAAACATGTCGAGTGTTTGTCTGTCCATCCTGCCTGCCACAGAGCGCGAAAGATACATTGACACATTTAATTTGGTCAACACAAAAACATGTCCCTTTCATTCTCACAGCGTCAAATTTGTGTAACAACGCCATCCAGTGATTGCTCGAAATATCGCTAAGCCAGTTAGTTGTATGGCTGGAAGGAAAAGTGCACTCATTACTCTAAATATAAAGACATAATAAATAAATACGAAGTAACTTTCAAATACGAAGTAAAATCATTCACTTGCTTCCCTGTTGACTTGATGAGGTACGTGTTTAATGTCCGGGTAAGACACCTCTGGCCAATAGGGAGCGTTGTTACACAAATTTGATGCTGGGAGAATGAAAGAGACATGTTTTTATATTGACCAAATTAAATGTGTTAATGTATCTTTCGCGCTCTATGGCAGGCAGGGTGGACAGATAATTACTCAACATGTTTAATCTGAGTGATTTCATAAGTTATTTACGCCTGCCGGCTGTGTACGAAGGTTGCTTTGTTCCGCTATTTTGAATGGAAGTCAATGGAACGTCTAGTGCGATTTCCCCCAAAAGTGGGCGTGAACCTGTTCAGAGACATTCTATGACGTTGCGCCGGTTGTGCGTATACATCGTTGTGAAGGTTTTTAAATAGATAATGTCAAAATATAATTAACTCATTTGTTAAATTGGCTCAGTCCAACTTAATTTGCCAGCACGGGTCACATTTATATAATTTTAAACAAAGAAAATGAACAATTGAAATGACGAAAACATGTGATTGGTTGCAATGCTCACCACAATAATGCTCTAATTAATATTTTTCTCATTTATTTTCAAATTTTATTTTAGTTGCATTTGAAAACATTTAATTTTTAAAAAATTTACAAAATATTTGTATATAAAATGATTAAAAGAACGCATTTTTGCACAAAATTTGGGCAATTTCAAGTGAGCGTATGTGATTCTCTGTTAACTTTTTAGGCGTTTGGCTCGACTTAAAAACAAAACGATTTGAATGTGCATGACGTCTCTGGTTAACATGAACTAAGATGAATAAATGCTGTAGAATTATTGCTCATTGTTAACTAATATGTTCAATAAGTACAAATTCAATCTTATTGTAAATTGTTACCAATTGTTTTTCACCAAAATCATTTGTTATTCATGTAAATAAACAGAGAGCTGCACATTATATCTTTATGAGTCTCTCATCAGCAGTATTACGTGTTGAAACATGTTATGAGTTAAATCAGATTGATGAAATGATCCGGGGTGCGTTTCCCGAACAACAACGCAACTCACTGCTCAACCAACATAGTACGATGCATAGTTGGAGAAACTAACTACCTTGTCACGATTGTTTCCCGAAAGCATAGAAACTTTGTCACACATTCGTCGTTTGAACCATGTTGGTTTAACAACTTAGTTGGTGATGTCACGTAGGAGGTGAAGTACTAATTAATCTGTGCAAATCGATTCAAACCACACAAGTTTGCGATGCAGCTTGCGAATGTTAATTTGAACAATGGTTTCGGGAAACACCAAATCGTTGAACTTTGTCAGTAACGATGAAACTTACCACAGTAGTTGGCTAACAAGGGTTTCGGGAAACGCACCCTAGCTTATGTCATGAAGAAGACAGAAAGTCATACATGAGTATGAAGGAGAGTATTTTTCCTCATAAATCCTTCAACTATAATCTACAAGAGTTGATAATGTTGATGCAGATATTCTCCTTTACATCCACCATCAGGACTTCAAACTCTTCATACATTAAATATGTAAACCTTTCAACACAGACCTACCATGAGCTTCAAAGCTTCATATACTCAAATATATCTTTGTCATTTTTAAATGTGCAGTATTTCTTTCTGTAATCTGATTCATCTGAGTGAAAGTGAAGAGGACAGATAGTTGTGAAGCTCTTACTTGTGTTTGGTATGAATGACGGGATGACCTGCAGGTTCCTCTTCACCTGAGATTCTTTCAGACAAAACTGTAAACAGAAACAAGAAGAACAGATGAGTTTGTGAGTCAATAAAGGTGGTAAAGATCTCTCAGTACTCTAGAAACCTTTACCTGGTCAGAACAAGCAATGACGGTGCACTCGATGTCCCACGAGCTTGATGGCAGATCCTGAAGATCCTCTAAAGAGAAACTGAGTCTCTTGGGACAGGCTTTACCATGACACGTCTCCTCTTTAAAGGGCATGTTCCTCACCATGGATACAGATCGCGCCCAACATTTGTTGACAATGATGGTGAAGGATAAAGGTCCTAAAATCTGACTTGAGATCTGAATCTAGAAGAACATAGCAAACGCAGGTCACAAACTGAAACCTCAAGTACATTACAAAAATCACAATGAACCTCGTCCCTCCTTAAACAAACTGTGTAATGATGGATCCTTAAACAGGCACTGTCCCTTGAGCGGGACACCTGAGTTTACTTCAATATTTTTCATGTAAATCATGACAAACTATATATCATTGAAAAGGTCTAAGGGTCTAGAAGACATATTTCAACAGTGTTTTATAAAAGAAATTATGTTGGAAGAGTAATTGATTCATTTATAAGAAGAGTGTGTCTGAAAACATTTCTGCTAAATGTCACTGTCCCGCCAGCGTTTGCTTGCATGTGAATTATTATCTAATCATGACAAAATCGTTTGACAGCTCCAAGAATGTAGATTTCATATTTTAAAACATTTTAGCAGTAATAATAATAATGCAGTGACAGTAATTTATTCATTTGTGACAAGAGTATGCAGCAAACCGTTGACACCTAGTGGCTGTTGTTGGTAAAACCACTAAAAGTGTAACAGAAAGCTAAATTTTTTAGAAATTTGGATCACAACTAGTTTAGTCTTATTTTTTTCTGTTGTGAACTATTTTTATAATTTTATGTATACATATAAACTTTAACTTATTAAAATAAATAAAGCTGCTACAACAATTTTTATATGTAATATTTTCACCTCCAGACACTTCTGTGAAAAACATTAAAGTGTCTTTTTTAAAACAAGACCAAGATTAGGCTTCTAGAGCAAAAAAATGCCAGAGTTTTACCCCAGATTTAGTGGTATAGATATTAGCCAATCACTTTAAACACTGACCTTTAATGTGCAGTAGGACTTTTCACTAAGATCATAAGTATTAGTTTACATTTCAGAGTAAAATACTGAAGATTATCATCATCTGCTGTACCTCAGCGTAGAGTATCTTGTCACTTTGAACTTTACTGCTGGGATCTAAAGGAGATCTGTAGTCTGGAGACGAGAACAACTGCATCTCCATATGAAGCTCTGAAGGACTGGGTGTTGTGGGGGTGACAGTCACTTTTGCTGGCGTCTCAACTGAAGAGAGAGAGAGAGAGAGAGATGAAGAGCGTTTAGACAAACACAAGTGATTAGATTTAATCCATCACCTCTAATCCTAAATGCAAAAATGCTTAACCACAGCTCACCACAGTAACATCATTCACAGTCAGAATAAAATCATTCAGATAATGTGAGTTAAGTGTGTCACGTGTTGGGTGATGTCCGGACTGATGGATCAGAAGAAAGATCCAGAAGTCATCAACTGGTGTGCTCGTGTTGCTGGTGATCCACAGCTTTATAGCAGACGTGTTGAGACGGATCTCAGTGTAACTGCTGACAGATGTGGTGTTGAAATGAGAAAAGACCTTCTGCATGAGACCTTCCACATCATCTGAAAGATTCCTATTCGGAGGCACCTTTGTTCCATTCAACATCACTGGATTGTTGGTCAGGAGGAAAGATCAGACACAGATCTAAATCTGAACAAATCTCAATTTCTTAGGTTAGGTCTGGTTTTAATATCCGTGTTATTCTCACCAGGAATTTAAATGAATAATGTGATGGAAGTTCCCACGTGGTGTTCGGTGGACCTCTCAGGACAACTTTAGATACCGACGACAAATTCAAAGAAACACGGCTGGAAAAAACACAGACATTTATTCAGTTATCATGTGATATTGATGATTACATTTGTATAAGAACGTACAGTACGAAAGTATAATTCATGCAAACAGAGTAATGGTATGCGGCAGTTGCGAGTGTCTAGTTCATTTTAAATAGAAGACGTGCAGAAATTGGCAAAACTTGGGCAGTTGTAGAAGTGGAGCGGAGTCGCACACCTTGCCTGTGCAACCAAAATCCTGCCCCTTTCACAAACACGGCTCTTTACGACAGGTGCCGTTGAAAAAAAACTTATTTGCACCAAATCCTGCACAAAACGATTCCACTACACCAGAAAAGCTGTATACCATGTGAAACACCCATAAGAACGATCTACGGTACTAAGCAGAAGCACTGTTCCAGTGTTCCTTACACACTATTTATGATTTATAAAGATTATGTAATATTGCGTTATGTTGCTAAGCTAGTGTATGAAAATAGGCCAAGATATAGTCCATTTTTTTACATTTATTCATTTTTTAGCTGTTATCGAATAAAATGCATTTACACTCAACATGGCAAGTGCATTCTGGTATTTTTTATTATAGAGACTACATGCAATGCTGGCTTTGAATCGGATGAAAGCAGCTGTTCAGTTCAATACGCTCTTCATGGGAGTGCATCTGAATTAAAATAATGTCTAGGTGAACAAAAACAAGGTTTTTCTTAGCACTGCATTAAAGCTGTTGTTGTTCAAGGTATCGGGTCAAATATGAATCATAAATCCTGTCGCATACGGGGTGAACATTGATTACATAGTTATATTTACCGTATCATGACATTGTCTGGTATATTGATAACATGCAGATCTTCTGCTGAATGTTTGTTGTAACAGGATTTCAGATGGCTGGATGGCGTGGTGGCGTCCAGATCAATCAAGGGTTTATGTGTTGGCACTTCCGGCTGCAGGTCACAAATGGAGGGCAGACCCGTTCCTGTTCCCGTTTTAAAGAAGATAACAGAATGATGCAATAGGCTATTTCGTTTAGTATCAGCCTTGAACAATTAAACATATTTGACAATAATAACATGAAATAACATTTATTTCTATAACTTTTATGGAAATCTTTTGAGTTTTTATACAGTAAATTATTCAAAGTTTCAAAAAGTTGCATTTTTTAGGAGTGCGTTATATCCTTGGACTGTTACCCCGAGTTGTTGTGCGGTTAACCGCATGATTTGTTGCTTCTTCAACGTAGTAAATAAAAATCAATACTGCCACTTATCAATGATCATAATACAGCAGATGAAACAAAAAGTGCTCTTGTTGATCAGTTGGTAGAGAATTTAACTCAACTCTTTCTACTATACTGCTGTAGTTAACCTAAACTTCACATTAAGTGTTTTAATATATAAACTGTCAGAGGCATCTGTACATATGACAAATGAAATGTGATCTAACCTTTAACCCCTGTAAAAGTAATGGTTTTGGGATTTTGTGCTGTGGTGTAGGACGTGACTCCTCCAAACGAATTATTTGCCCATTTCAGAAGTTCAGAATCATCTCTTGTATACGGGGCATCTTGTGGTTTAACAAGTTTACCATCATTTTTGTAAACTGTGACTGAAGTTCCATTTGTTACCTGTGAAGCAGATGAATGAGATCAAAGAATATTACACAAACCCATGAATACTGTACACATCTAAATACAACTCTGGGTTGATACTTTATTCTCTAAATCTTCAGTCTTAAATTTAAACAATCATTCTCATACTTGTTCATTTAAATGCAACACATTATATAAAAAACATTCAAGACTTTATTTTCGGATGCAAATACATTTTTGTGTTTCACCCCCCTTAGTCTGTTATTTTTTTCCTTTTAATAATAAAATAGCATATATGCAATACATTTATCGTTTGTCAATATTTTTAGACAGCACATACTATATATTGTATCTCAACCCAAAAATCATCACATTTTCCTGTCGTCACATTATCACATTGTCACATTCTCCTGTCATCATCCAATTATAACATTATTACTCATCATGGCATTATCCTGTCATCATCATCGCATTATGCCTCCGTCATCGCATTATCCCGTAGTCGTCATCGCATCATCCCGCCGTTGTCACATTATCCAATTGTCATCACATTATACTGTTGTCATCCCATTATCCTGACATCGTCACAGCATTATCCCATCGTCCCATTATACTGTTGCCATTGTCACATTATCCCGTCGTCGTCACATTTATCTCGTCATCACATTTGTCTTGTCGTTGCATTATCCCGTCATCGGCATCGCATTATTCCATCTTCATTATCGCATTATCCCATCATTGCAGTACCCCCTCACCCAAGTCATCAGTGCATTATCATGTCGTCTTTATTGCATTGTCATGTCGTCATCATCACAATATCCTACCATTGTCATCGCATTATCCTGTCGTCGCAATTCCCGTTGCCGTTGTCACATTATCCCGTCATCGTTACATTTATTGCGTCGTCGCATTATCCCGTTCTTACCATCGCATTATATCGTCATCATCCCACAATTCTATCATCATCATCAATATCCCATAGTCATCATCGCATACCTCCCTCATCATCGTATTATTCAGGGCTCGAAATTGCGACCACTTTGGTCGCATATGCGACCGAAATTTAATCTGTGCGACCTTAAAATATATTTGGGAGCATTTGTGCGACTGCCCATTTTGTTGTGACGCAAGTTGATTGTGATCCTGGTGCTGGCGCTGTCCCAGGTTCAGTGTTCTCTCCAACAATACTTAACCAATAAAATTTCACTATTAAGTTCTTGCGTTTAATGAAGACTGCAGATTGGCTAATCAGTCATTCCTTGTTGCCGTGAAGCGCGGAAATGTGAAAAGACGAACACGTCGCGAGCATGACGAGAGCGAGCCGATTACAGCCAACCCAGACAGCAGACGACTCTGGGCCGGATCCATTCCGGATCTGTGCTGAAGTCAACAGCTCTGGCGCTGATCCGGTGCGGATCCGGCCCAGAGTCGTCTGCTGTCTGGGAAGGTTATTACTGTATTTTTTGAAAGACGATCCGGATTCAAATGTAACTCCACCACCGGAAAATACGAGTTGACGTTAAACCTTTCAGAGAGAGTGGCTTAAAGATTTCGAGTGTCTCCGCTATGAAAATGTAACTTACTGTGTTTACTGTAAATCCTGTAAAACGGCGTTAATGGCGGAATCAAAAATTTTAAGCGCCAGACGTACCTTGCTGAAACATGGCAAAAGTGCCAAAAACACAAGACGTGTCATGACAAATGTGTTTATTATTGATGGAGACACCCACCTGTCTGTCAAAGTGTGTTTGATGGTGTATGTGCGCATGCGCTGGTGAATGGACATCCGACAACATCCTTCTGGTCCATGTTGCTGTGGAATACGACAATGCTGATGGTATGTTTTTTTTGTATTTTTTTAAAACATTGCCTATTTAGTAGTAATAGCATCCTGGTAATGCAGTTATCAATACCAATATATATTAGCCTTCTGTATTAGGGTCACTTTTGTAATGTCACAATTAATCAGTGTTTTACGTGTTTGCAAGTTTTTTTATTGTAATCTTAATCAGGTTACTTGTAATTGTTAAATTATTATTGCTGCTATACTATTTCAACAGCATTTGGGTATTAATTTAGGAATTTATGCAGCAAAAAATAAAATAAAATAAAATAGAAGACCAAATTTTAAATGCTGGCCATAGGATGTGCAAAGCCCGGTGGTGGTGTTTTATTTTTAATCAAATAAATCTATTAACATTTACATTGTAGTTGTGATGCTTTTTAATTTTTGGATGGATGCGCCTAAATTTTTGCTGGTGCTCCTAACTCTTTAAAGTTGGGAGCACCAGTGCTACCAAATAAAAAAGTTAATTTTGAGCCCTGGTACTATTCCATCATCGTCAACGAATTATCATGTGGTCTTTATTGCATTATCATGTCGTCATCATCGTACTATTATGTCCTCATCATCGCATTATCCTGCTGTCATCATCGCATTAATCTATTGTCATCGCATTTACCCTATCGTCGCATTGTCCTGTTGCCGTCTTCACATTTATCTCATCGCCGCATTATCCCGTCATCACAGCGCATTATCTCGTCATTTTCGCATAATTCTATCATCATCATCGCAATATGACATTGTCATCATCACTGTATTATACCGTCCCGTCATTGCATTATCCCATCGTCATCATTGCATTATCATGTCGTCATCATCGCACTATCATGTCATCGTCATTGCATTATTCCACCAACATCAAATTTATCCGTCTCAACATAATCCCGTCATAACATTATGCCGTCATAACACCTCATTCTGGCTCATATGGGGTGGAGCAGCACTTTCACCTCCTTAGAGGAAATAAATGTTTGTTCCTTTTCTGTTTAGACTTTAATTCCAATGCGCATTGTTCTTACTGAAATCTAATAAAGGTTAACAAGGTTCAACAGGGGAGAAAGAACTTCGCAAAAACAAATCTTTACAAATACGCTGTGTGTTTGTGTCAAACTGAGTTTATTTAAAATGAATTAAAGTATTCACAAATTAAGTATGTCTGTTGAGATCACAAACTAAACAAACATAGGTTAATAGACTCTCTGAAGATAGCTGAAATTGTGCAGCTGGAGCGGTTTTATTGTCCGACATCTGCCAACAGCTCCCACATGAGAAACGTACCGAGTTTAACTGTTAAATATAAAAATCTGAGCGGCGTCATTCTGCTGGCAGCTACTGAAGAATCACAGATGTGAAGACTAAACTCAACTCTCATGGTGTTTGCATCCAATACTTACATAGATTTTGAAGTCTGGATTGTCTGAGATGAGGATAGTGATCTCCTGTGTAGAGGTGGAGGTGAGAATCAACACAGACTGATTCAATGCACTTACATTGAGGGTGAACATGGGAATCCCCTGTTGAAAAGACTAAAAAACAAGTACAGAATTAATTTGAATGTTATTATTACACGTATATAATGTATTTAAAACAAATACAAATATACAAAAATACTGTATGTTACACATGATAGACATTAATGTACCAAACTGAAAACAGAGTTTAGTTTAAACCTTCAAAATCTATAACAAACTGTACTTCAGGGGCCCTAAACAACTGAAAGACAAGAATCATTGCTCATTATGATCATAAAACTGTCATCAGTCAAACTACAGCAACAGAAAGAAAAGGGAATTCATCAGATTTGTGTGTTTGTAACTTCAGTTTGTCCCTGTGTTTTAGTAAATCACACACAATGAGATCCAAGCATCAGATATTCCCACGGGCACTATTCCTCTGATTAGGAAACAAAGAAATCCAGCACATAAACATTTGCACCGGTTTGGCAGAGCTGCGGTTGATGTGAAGACGCGCAGACGCACTGAACCTTGAAATATAAGATGATCTCATGCACCCTCATGATTTGGGCTTTACCGCGGTAAACGCGCGGCATATAGCTTACAACTGAACTGAGACTCCAGATTGAGCACACACAATATTGACTGTAACTGCATACTTTAGATTAGTGATTGAAATAAATATATGACCTCAAACTGTAAGATGTCATATTAGTTACATACATATAACAGTAAAAGTTGATCAATCTACACCTGGTGGTCATTGAAACAGATGTGATGCTATTTCAGATGGCGCTGAACCGCTCATGTTTCTGGGTGATCACGCAAAATTGGACTTATGAGGTGTCATGAAACATATGGATAAAAAAAGTAAATGCAAAGTAAGAGTATTAAAATAAGAAGCATACAGTTACAAACATCTCTTCATGTACTATTTTGCACATAATTTAAAATGACATCATACAAACCAATTTTGTTGTTTTTTCATACTTAAGGGAGAAAGTTTCATTACCGCAATGTGTCCATGACTGGATTTTGGTTCTTTGACATTAAAATATTTTAATTAAAAAAATCTAAAAAATAAAACGCTTCAGTGCATGTTATACTATAAACATTTACAGTAAAGAAACATGTGCTATTTGGTGATCATTGGTAAATGTAGAGACAATAATAAGGAATATAAATGTGTCCAAGAAAAAAATTTCTCATCCTCCGCAACAATTTTCAGTCATTGTTTAAGCCCTCAATAAACTAACATTTTAAAAAATATAGTTGAAAGGGACATAATTGACACTCAAGATGGCTACCAGGTAAGCAGTTCTTATTTTTTCTCTCCAGATAAAAGTTAAAATTTTGTTTGTCATAGTACCTAGACAACTTTTTAGTTCTCATTTCCGAAACATGATTTTGCATATATTTAATGTAATATCATGTTGCAATAATGATAATTTTTGATAATGATAATCTAAAAAATTGTAATAATTCTATAGGAAATATGTTTTAAATCCTCAAAAAAAATAGTGGTTATAGTAAGTTCAGACCTTAATCTTATATGTGCAAAAAAAAACTTCTAAGCACTATGATAGAAACTATAAAGATTAAACATCTGTGAAAACTTTAAATATCAGGAAACATTGCGCCTTAAAACCACAGGACGATGTCACTTTATGTGTAAGGTTTATTTAGCGATTGTTCTTAAACATTACAGCTTAATTTATAAGAAAACTTTCTCCGATGTGTATTATCGACAGCCGTTCATGCATGTGTTAAACTCCAACAAAGTGTGTCAACCATATACATATATATACATAGATGCATCATTCAATCACTCCATAGATGTGAGCCACTTATAGGGCATCTGTGCGACAGACAGATAGATCACTAAATGAATTATTTTAGTGATGTCTTTACTTCCTTTCAGGGCCTTGAAAGCTGTAAGTTACGTTGCTGTCTATGTGGGCTCAGAAATATCTCCATTTGTGATCCGAAGATAAACAAAGGTCTTACAGGTGTGGAATGACATGAGTGTTAGGAATTCATGACGAAATTCCCAACAAACCCAACCTAATAGAGATCAGTAAATATAAGGTGAGGTGGTGTATGTCTATCTGCATAAGAGAGGAATAATAGCATGTAATCATTCACCAAACTTCATACTCAGAAAACCGATGATTTCTACTTGGTTTGGATTGTTTTTGTGAGACAGAAATCCTTACGTTTGTCGTGCATCTGTTCTGCATTTCTCAGAACATTAAATGTATTTTAACTTAAGACGTTAGGTTGAATTGACTGAAAACTTTCATCTGATATTGTAAGACAGGATTCAAGTCCATCATTACAGAGATACCCAAGCAGAGGTTTCGATCTCCTTACTAGTAGTTAGAGAAATTAACTGCTATTAATATCTGCTTCAACTGTTAAATAATTACTAATACATCCATATTAACCCATGTCTATACAAGCGGTAATGGTTTTACTATGGAAGTGTGCTCACGATTGTGAAAATGCTGTTAAGCTTCTTGTGGTTTATTGCTTTAAAGGATTACTCCACTTTCATAAAAATCTAGATAATTTACTCATCCTCATGTCTTCTAAGATGTTTATGTCTTTTTTGTTGTTCAGTGGAGAAGAAATTAAGTTTTTTGAAGAAAATATTTCAGGATTTTTCTCCATATAGTGGACCTCAACCGTTTACAGTTTCAATTCAATTCAATTCAATTCAATTCAATTCAATTCAATTCAATCCAATTCAATTCAATTCAATTCAATTCAATTCAATATAAATAAAATTGAATTGAATTGAATTGAATTTACAGCCTCAATGCAGCCTCAAAGGACTCTAAACCATCCTAACTGAGACATAAGGGTCTTATCGGTCCCGTACACACTGCATATTAATTCGGTTGTCACTTCACCTTTTAATGCTTAATCCTGTTCTGTACACACACACTTCAGTAATTTACGGGACTCACAACCGCATTCTACAACCGAATTAACTCCCGCAAAATGCAGGTAGTGACAACCGCATTTACAGAAACTCTGCTTAGTGTGTACAGTGTGTACCGTACAAGTAGTTCATCAAGTGTTTAAACGTGCATCATAAACAGGACAGGTCTCTCTTCTGAAAAAATGTATTCCTAGAAGGTGAAAATAGTCTTCTGTATGTGCGGTTCAGAAAATGACAGAGGCACGAGGTTTGCTGACTAGTGTTGCCAGATCTTGCACTAAAAAACAGCGAACAAGAAAAATCCAATAATAAACCGAAATAAACGATAGAACGTTGCTATGGTTATTTCTTTGTCAATCATCACATTTTCGGGAGTGAGTCTTGTTCTGTACAGACATGAAACGAACATTTAGGGGATTCACTCCTGCATTTAAATGCGGTTGTCAGTGTGTACAAGACCATCTATATGCGACCTTACGTATTACGAAATCATATGGAAAGGTCACGCGTTACATATGTGAAACACACTCTTGTGGAAGACATTAATGAGTATCATTTCACATACAACAACATCTGAACGCTCCTCTTTCTCCACACTTGTAAACACTGTAGCGGTAGTTTCACATATGTCATGCGCGACCTTTCCACGTGATTAAGTAAGGTCACACTGGCGTTAGTTTTACTAGATAAGACCCGTATGCCTCGGCTGGGATCATTTAAAGCCCTTTGACGCTGCACTGAAACTGTAAACTGTCCACTGTATGGAGAAAAATCCTGCAATGTTTTTCTCTAAAAACCTAATTGAACAAAGAAAAAGACATAAACATCTTGGATGGCATGAGGGTGAGTAAATTATCAGATTTTTTAATGAAAGTGGTTTATTGCTTTAATATACTCCGTTTTTTTTCCACAGTTCTCAGTGTTGTGTCTACATGAGTTGAGAGCAGCAAACGTTTGTCATTTGTGAGAAAATGCTTCCATCTGGACTCCATCAGAGGTCCGAGCCAAACCCCTAAAACCTCTTGTACCGACTCCAGCTCACAGCGACACATCCTAATCTCATTTACACACAATATCAACATTCCCTACTCGAGAACATACAGACCAGATCACAAATGTCTGCATCAAACATTAAGAAAACTGATCCCTGGAGTATTAAATATAATCTTTATCTTCGACATTTAAACAATCCAGACATTTTACTCATCTATTTGAACGGATGATTAATAATGATTGTAATGACCTCACTACATTATCAAACCTAAATTATCTCCACTGCTGGATTGGCGACAACCAACATTAAACTGAGAGGTTTTAAATGATATCAGACATATTTTATATTTCATGGAAAACTTCAACATTTCATGACCAGACAAGAGCACACCGCATGTCTTTTATAGTGACTTATTTCTACATGAAGATCATTAAGTGTGTTCCCTCAAAACTGACAATTGGTATAGCACCATGATCTATAAGCTGATTCTTCCAACACATCATTAATCTTTACAAAAGCACAGTGACCTGCAGCAACGTCTTCATAGCACACACACATCATAAATCTGATGTTTCACAAGCGCATGTGAAAGACTCCAGTGGAGAACTCATGAGAACAACAGTCAGCTCAATGCAGTGATTCATGTTTATTCATGAGTAAACTTCAACCCAGAATCAAACCCTGCAACACAAACCACAATATGCGAGTAAGAATTTACAAAATCATTTTACACTCACCCTTTAATATAGAAGATATTTAAAGTAGCACTTATTAAAAGGCACAGTAAAGATGGGTGTGTAGTTAAAAGTAAAACATTCAGATCATAATCTTCAGTATGAATGATTTAAGTCTGGCATGAGTTTATCAGAGAGCAGAGGCTAACCTTTATTTCTTTACAGCTTTTATTAAATTGATCAGCTCTTGTCAGCATGTGCTCAAACATCAGCCCACCACGCATTTACTTGCAGGGTTTCAGACTCAAACCCCTGTGATCATAGAGGTTTGACATGAGCTCACCACCATGGAGTCCAACCACTGAGCTAATAAAGGCTTTCTACAGTCGCACACGCGCACACGCACACACACTGTTGTGCGTCTGTGGCTGCAACTGTTAACAAGTTGTTAGGCAGGCGTGAAGTGACAGCATGTGGCAAATAAAGGGAAGTCACAGGTGTGTGTGTGTGCGTGTGTGTGTGCGTGTGTGTGTATGTGTGCGTGTGTGTGTGTGTGTGCGTGTGTGTGTGCGTGTGTGTGTATGTGTGCGTGTGTGTGTGTGTGTGCGCGTGCATGTGTACGTGTGATGTAAAAATAATGATACAGGTTCTACAGTGGCAGAGATCTCTGTCTTCATCCTGAACTTACAGATGGATTTTCTCTCATAAGAAAAATTGCATGTACACAGAAATGTTACATTTTTTATAATCTTACTAGAATATGACGTTACACAGCAATGTCTTGTGTTGCTAAGGTTGTGTAGCTGGTTGCTAGGGCAATGCTATTCCCGTGTTCAAGGCTTAGAAAGACAGTAAAGGCATTGTCCACGTGACTACAGTGATTCAATCTTCGTCAGAGACCGAGTCGCTCGTTTGGGTTTTTATAAACAGAAAGTATTCTCGTTGCTTCACGAGATGAAGATTGAAACACTGCAGGCCTGTAGACTATTTTAATCATTTATGTTCTGCCTTGCTTAACCTTGAACATGGGAGTAGCATAGAGCCGTGGTTCTCAAACTTTTTCGACATGCGGCCCCTCCTTTTGTATGGTGGCCCCCACTTCTTTCTTCGTGAATATTTATGACATAAAACAATATAAAACATAACTTTTGAATTAATTAAAATATATAATGTGGTGCTGTTTGTTATTTGCCTTTTTATCTGAGGTTTAATTACACAGAATTCATGATAAATTAATGTATTTTATAAAATATCTAAAAACTGGGGCCCCCCTGGCACCGTCTCGGGGCCCCCAGGTTTGAGAACCACTGGCATACAGCTCCTGCAGTTGACATAATGGTAACACACTACTAGTGTAGTTTACAACTCTCACTATTACCTGGTTGGTTATTAGCATTAATATTTCAGAGATATTGGTTGTTTATTAATACTTAAGCACATATTAATACCTGATTCTGTGAAACGTTATTCTACATCCTTAATCTTATCCAATACTTAAACTTAACAACTACTTTACTAAGTATTAATAAGCAGTTATTACAAGTATATATAGGCAAAAGTTGTTAATAGTTAGTTAATAGTAGGGATGCATATCAATTAATCGCGATTAATCTATAGCAGAATAAAGGTTTTTGTTTACATCATATATGTGTGTGAACTGTGTATAATAATTATGTATATATAAATATGCACACATGCATGTATAATTTTAAGAAAAAAATATATTTATATATTAAGTATTTATATTTATATATTATATAAATTATACATAAATATACAAATGTATATACACATGTAAACATTGCTTAAATATATACATGCATGTGTGTGCATTTAACTATACAAAGTTATTATACACAGTACACACACATATATGATGTAAACAAAAACTTTTATTCTGCCATAGATCAATCGCGACCAATTGACATGCATCCCTAGTTAATAGTGATAATTGGACCTTATAAAGTGTGACCAGAATAACTGATGTACTTTTATATGATTTATTTGAGTCATTTCAAGCCGATCTTTGTATCATTTACTAAATAGGATTTAAAAAGTAATTAGTAATAATAAGTAATTAAATACTTTTTAGAGAGAGTAATTTGTAATCTAATTACATGATTAAAGATGTCATTAGTAACTAGTTATTAATTACTTTCTTTGTCTGAGACCCTTCTGAAGTTGAACAAAGGTTTTACGGGTGTGGAACGACATAAGTGGGAGTCATTCTGGAGTAAATTAACCCTTTAAATCAAACATATCCCCCCCCCCCCCCCCCACACACACACACACACACATCTCAATGATATTCTACGTACATCTGTATGGGGTCTCGGGTCTCTCTTTCAGTGGAATTGTATGGGATTATTTTCCAAATGTTTCTTTTTATTCAGAAAACTGCACAGCTCTTTTCAACAAGTCATATTTAAATGATCATTGTAGAGCCATTAACATTCATTATTTCTGCTCATATAAACATAAGAGCAACATTCTGTGAAGTGTGATGATTTTTTTTCATTACAAATGATTAGCTGTGTTTCTGAATCTCGCTTTAGTGTCTGGGTGGTAAACGCGCTTCAGTCAGACTCTATATTTAATATTGAACGTGGGTGTTGAAGGAAACAATCTGCTCACATTAATACTTTGCACCAATCCAGGATGGTGTTTACAGAAACGCAGAAGCAGTCATAATCCATCGTCGTCCACCTCGCTCTATTTGGGTCAAACAATGTTCGCCGCGGTGCCTGATCACTCGCCCTTGCTATTTTTGTTCCTGTTCTTTCAAGATACAATTGTTTTCCTTTTGCTGGTTTTTTTTTCTCAAGTGCACTTTTTTCGGGTCTTTGCTGATGCATAACAGCTTCCCGTTATTCTTTGGCTCTCTGCTTAACCCCGGACGGCTCCAGTAGTCCAGACTCGGCTCTCGGCCAACATACCAGGAACGCAGCCAGAGTGTGACATCAATGAACGCTTGAAGCTCCGCCCACAAAAACACAACTAATTTCCATATCTTCATACATGTGTGTGTGTGTGTTTTCTCGAAAATACTTTTAAAGAACTCATTCTTCCTAAAATCATAATTTTGTCATCATTTAAATCCCCCTTATGATGTTATTTTTGTTTCTCAGTGAAATGCATAAGTTTTATAGAAAAGTCTTCTTTATTGACATCTGTAGTTATTAATGAAACAAGGTCTGAAAATCTGTTAAATCTGTTTTGATGACGGTCTAACGGTGCATTCACAGGGGGCGCTTCCCATTCACTTTTAATGGGTGACGTCATGCATTACCAAACTGAATTGTGAATATGCCTAGTCAGTGCCATTGCTCACGGCAGAAGATGAACATTTCTCAACATTTTAAGCGGCAATACGTGTGTCAGCCAAACAGATTGCCTTATGCAAATAACCTAGGCAGAGCCAGCCAATTACGTTTATGGAAGACCAGAGCATAGGTTGCAGCCACTGTGATTGGCTGTTGGCCACGCTTCAGACAAGCCCTCCGTCAAGCGTTAACGCTTTTGCCCCGTGTGAAAGACATCCTGCTTCACGTTTAGCGCGAATGAGGCGCCGCAAATTGAACATTAAAAATGTTTAACTTTGGTGGATATTCATGTCGCCTTAACCAATCAGGAGCTTGCCGCAAGTTCATTCAAAACGTTCAAGCGTCCTACACTGTTAACCCTCATGTTGTTTTAACCCAAATAAATAAGTACACTTAACCTAAACCCTGAAAAATGTCCTCCATTATGCAAGTTTTTAAGTTTAATGCACGAATTGCATTCAACAAGAAATTTTGAGTTGAATCAACTTATTTTAGCAAATTTAAAGGGGCCATGGCATGAAAATGAGACTTTTTCCATGTTTAAGTGCTATAATTGGGTCCCCAGTGCTTCTATCAACCTAGAAAATGTGAAAAAGATCAACCCAGTAACTTAGTTTTGGTAAACCATAAAAATAGGTCGTTGAAATTTGTCCCTCTTTATGATGTCATAAGGAGCTCTTATTAGGATAATACCGCCCCCTTAATCTGCACTATCCAATCACAGCACTGCCATTTAGTGCAGAGAAAGAGAAAAAAATAATTCACAGCACAATTGAGTTTCAATTACAACAAATCACCATCATTGTGATCAGTGTTTGCACTTCATCAGCTCATTTGCATTTTAAAGAACACACACAAAACGACACATTCTTGCACACACCAACAAAGTGTCAATTTTAACATGTTATAATAAATTATTTATATGGAATTTTAAGCATACTTCACATATGTGCTCTGGGGACACCAAAGATTTATTTGACATCTTAAAAAAATCTTGTGCCATGGGCCCTTTAAGTATCTGGATTTGAAAATGTTACCCATCCTGCATTGCAGCATGCATAAATTAACTGCTACTGTTATACGTGTTATATAACAAGTGTTGTTTTGCTGTTTGTTTTTCATCATTTATACTACTGCAGTTGTTTTTTGTAGCTTATTATTTTTGAGGTAAAGTGCAGGAGCTCATCTTTTCACTTCACAGGATTTGATTACTGTCACCATTATTGAGATTTGTGTCTTCAGTGTTGAGGTCTCTGTGTGAAGTTTACACCTGTGTTTACTTGATGTTACCTTTGCTTTGCAAGGCATCATCTTTTTTTGACAGGCAAAGATTGCAGAGTGTCTCTTAACATTACAAGTTTTATAAAACTAAGGTAAAATAAGTTTAGCATATTGTTTACTGACCATTTATAGAAAAGAAAATGTTTAGTTAATCAAACAAGCCTGTTCAGCAATTTTAAGTAGATTTAACTTAAAATTACTTGTTTGTTTAACTTAAAATTACTTGTTTGTTTAAGAAATGTTTTGAGGGCAGTGAGTTATCCTATGTTTTTTAAGTAGAATCAACTCGTCTGGGCTTACAGCCAGTGGCGCCCCCAAGGGGGGGCCAGGGGGGGCCGCGGCCCCCCCATAAAAGTCACTGGCCCCCCCAGTGGCGCCCCCAAACAGAATGAGATTTAAAAAATTTTTTTTTTTTTTTTTGAGATTTTTAGATTGAAATAATAGTAGTAATATATATTCATTAAAATGTACACTAAAAGCTATGTAAAAAAATAAAATACATTTGTATAATGTGTTTAATAGAATACAACCTTAACCCCTCCCCTCTCCTTTACCCGCGATTACGCGCAGCCGCACTATCATCCATGTGACGTACACGTGACGTCCTGTTCGCTCCTGTTCAGCCATTGCATGCATTACAGAAGAAACTCACAAACTAGTAAGTAAAACTCAGTTAATTCTAGGTTATATAAAGCATATTGTTTCAACTTAGATAATCACTGTCAGGGTTTAAATTGGGCTGGGGCCACCCGGGGCTAAACCCCGGCACCAGAGACGTCATGCCCATTCAAACTGACCCTTGGTTTTTGAGCCAACTGGATTTTGCATGCAACCTCAAAATCAAAGAAGCATCCATTAATCTGTTACTTGTCTTTTAATCTGTTTAATATGCGCAGTATTATCAATTCTGTGCTGCATCATTGTCACTTTCACTTGTCATTTTCGCCGCTTTGATCGTGTTAAATTTCTTTATTCTGGCGTCATCAGCCTCGGAGCGCGCTCACAAGCTTTGCTGTTGCATTTGGCTATCTGAGGAATTAAAACGTCTAAGAAACGCTCAGAACATTTCCAAACCCCAGGACAGTAATGTGCAGTTAACCTCCTCTGTGTAGAAAATGTATAGTTTAAAATATGACCGTCTGGACTTTATATTAGTAGAGATTTCTAGATTTATCTTCTTGGCACAACGCCAAAGTTCGCCAGAGTTCACAGGGGCGCAGAATCACACATGCTCACATACGAGGTACATTTAATGCAAAAGTCCGTTACTCTAATAATTTTATCTAAACATATTGTTTCAAATCGTTATTGAACATTAAAATCAATCACGTGGCTATAGCTTATGTCATTTTCGTTGTTTATGTACTTTATGGATTTAAAATTACATTAATTTCATAGGATAATGCAGTTGTTTTGCAAAATGCATTAATGACACAATTAGAAGTCATTAAACAAAACGTAAATAAACAAAACATGCCGTTTCAGATGTAAATATGATGCCAATATGTCATTAATACGATTGAATAGTATTTGATATAAAAGTTAGTCAACACTTTTGTTTTGGAGGTTTTTGCATGAAGGCTGGGGCGCTCAGCTTGTTACAAATGTAAGTGCCATAGAAAAGACTGAAGAATCTATAATATTTCGTTTGATGTCTGTGTATGCACACATTTCTGTGAGCTGTGCACACTGTGCCCCTTAATAAAATGGTGCATGACGCCCGTGCCCGGCACATAGGCTGAAGGTCTCGCTCTACTCTTGCCAGTGTACCCGCTGCGCTTGTGCATGTGCACTCACTGCCTGCGGTGGCGCGAAGGGAATAATGTGTTTCCATTCATTATGGGGCATACTCAACAAACGAGTAGATTACATACAAAGTCAATGCAAAGACGCAATGCCCAGACAGACGCGTCCTCGCAAGGGGCGATGCGAAATGCCAATGAAGCGAATTGGGCTGCGCAATTGCCGAAAACACGCTTTTCCCTTCAAACGCGTCTGTGTGTGTATGTGTATGTGTGTGTGTGTGTGTGAGAGAGAGAGAGAGAGAGAGAGACAGAGAGAGAGGTAAGACTAGAGACGTGTTAAGGACTAAAGTATGTCACTCGTTTAATTACAGTATGTTAACTGGATAACACTGGATATAACTCATTGTAATAAAATAATGTATTTTAAATACACAAATCAAACGATGATCGGTCGATACTCATCTTTGATAGATTAATACTATTCCACCATCTGATCTTTAAATTATTTGCAATTTTTATTTGTCTCTAGTAAATCATATACTAGTAATAAATAAGAACAACTATACAAGTAGCATTAAAAGCAATGGGAAAACTGTTGACCATTAGATTCAGGCATAATAATTTTTTTAATTGTGCCACCCTAAGATTTGTACTGGCCCCTTTGTGCCCCCCCATGAAAACAATCCTGGGGGCGCCACTGCTTACAGCGAACTACTCGCGAATAGCGGGATTTATATGCTTAATTCGTGTTTGGTGTAAAGTCACTGTAAGAAGAATACTGATGGAAACGCTGGTATCTTCTTGACTAATCCTGTAATTAACACGAGTGTGTGTTTAAAGTGAAAGCAGGACTGATGCTGAAACATTGTTGTAGTTTGACTGAGTATTGCATCATGGTTAATGGCTCACTAATGGTCTGTGTTGGTCTTTCTCAACCCTGTGCGGTGTATCTAGACTCATCTCCAGGGAGCTGT
Source organism: Misgurnus anguillicaudatus (assembly GCF_027580225.2). Taxonomy (NCBI): domain Eukaryota; kingdom Metazoa; phylum Chordata; class Actinopteri; order Cypriniformes; family Cobitidae; genus Misgurnus; species Misgurnus anguillicaudatus. Next base: position 765,287 of record NC_073358.2, on the reverse strand, counting down.
TTACTATGGTGATGTATGATGTGCTTGAGCCCCGATGTTCTCATTCAAATGAGATGTCCTAACAGTTTACCAATAGCGTCATGGGAATCACTGCTAGTCATCTGGTATTCATTGAGCTTCACCTCCAGCACACAATTCTGCCCATGTGAAAACACATTGTGGCAGATCAGATGGCAATACTACGGTACGTCCATTGTATTTCTACAAAACAGCATGATGCATTTGTACTGTACATTTCACAAAAACTTTAAAAATGGTATCATGTCCAAAAAACCCACATTAGTTTAATGACAACCAACTGTGACGATTTCATTAAAGCCGATGCCAGCATTTCTTTCAAAAGCATTATAAATGTAATAGTGCAGGAATACCAGGCTAAGAATGTGAACTTGTTCTTTGTCCTTGGTAATGAAGTCCGTCCAGCATCCCAGAGGCATTTCCTGCAGGACGATCCAATCATTCCTATTTTCCTGTACATCCTTCGGTTCACAGACCGCATTGGCATCTAGAAAGGTTTGAAAAAGCACAGAGAGTTTGAGAAACGGTATTAGTTTGTGTTTCTGGATAATGTCCTGATAGCATGTTAATAAATGATGGTCAGTAGAATCCATGTCCTTCCTCAGGAAGACACAGGTCGGGTGTTATTTCCCGACCTATCAGAACAAAATCCAGACCTAAATGCTGATTTGCATGCAATGGTACGGCATAACACAATGGACAACTGGTCTGTATCAAGCCAAATGAGAATTCAGGGTTACTGGATCAAGAATCTTAACCCCGTCACCTCTGCTAATCTTAATCTACTCCTAACAACAGAGGGAAATGACCGTTTGATCTGAATGGTGTACAAGATACAGGTTCAGACTCAATAACATTCAGCCAACAAAAACCACAATGCTCAGAAAGAGATATTATCTCTACAGAAAACACAAAAACATGTTATCTAAAGAACATTCTTGTACTGTAAACACAAATCTGTCTAATCCAATAGTTTCTGAGAAAGCAATAATTAAAGTAAATGTATCAGATATCAGCAAAACCATTCAGTTTTAAGCAATTCCAGTGTGAGCAATTAATGTGATTTTTCAGTTCAAAATTAGGGCTGGGAAAAGATTAACCACAATTAACCGTATACAAAATAAAAAAAAAATTGTATAATATATGTGTGTGTAATTATTGTGTATATTTAAACACACACACATACATATATTCATATCAGATTTTTTTATTTATATATACATTTTTTTATTTATTTAAATCTGTCAATATTCTGTTTTAGATGAGGAAAAACAAATGTGTTATGGATGTGACAGAAAAAGAGCTTTTAGGAGATTACAAAATACTTTGTAGTAAATCTGTAAATGAAAATGCACAAATGAGAAGCAATAATACCCAACAAATAGAGAAGGGGTGGCGCTTCAAATGTTGACATTATCTATTAAAACATTTCAGAACAATGTATGATTTGCTGGAATCTGACAAAAAATGCACGTGTTTGAAGTTGATCGAGTCAGCAAAGTTAATTTTGAGAAAAATCTAGCTAAAGATTTTTGAAGTTTAAAAAAAAATCTCTGCATCCATACCTTAAAATCACTGTAAAACTAATAGATTTTGCACACAAAAACAATGAAAAAAATCTATATCAAAAATATTTTTTTTCTTTTTTCTTTCTTTTATTGTTTGATTGACATTGAGACAGACAGCTTTAAGATTAACTGTAATGCAAGGATATAATATAATCTTACACAATCTTACATAATCTTAATCTTATAATCCTATCAGATCCCTAACAGTTAATCAAACATTCACTTAAGACCTAACAGATTATATCGCATGAATTCTTGTCAAAACAGATATTTTAATACTGTAATTCTGTGTAGATGTCTATATATTGGAGTCACGCATCTGTGTGCATGCGTCAGATCTGTCTGTCTGCACAAGGGAGACCGTTTTCATGTCTCTCTTAATAACTCTTTTAATGTCAATCAGGTCATTTATAAGAAAGAAACCACTTTATAGATGTGACATTTCTCTGTTATGGATACCTGACTAACTACCTATGGAAAATAATGTGAGAAAAAGCGTTTGAACACTTAAACAGAAATCTGAGATATCATTATAGTTAAAAACGTCATTTTTTATGGTAATTCTGACATTTCCATTGTTTTAATATTCTTTAAAGGAACAGATGATTCAGATTCTGGTAAGGTTTTATAAAGTAAAAGACTCGTGTGACTAACAGACGCTCAAGCAGCAGGTAATCTTTCAGAAATGTTCGGCTCCTTCACAATCAACAGAGAGCACAAGAGGTCATACAGGAAACCTCGAGAAATGTTGGGACAACAGGAAGAGCCATGTTTAGACGTCAAGTGTACGGTGACGGCAGTCTAAGCGCAGGCTTTGTCCCGGCCAGACGAGAGACTTTTCAAGGATGTCACCAAATACTGAAGAAACTCATTGTACATATTTGGAGCCATGTGCTTCTCAATGTCTCTGGTGCTGCTTTTCAACATCAACCTGTTTACTGTAAAGCTTCATATACAGTATGCTTATCATAAAATCAGACGAGCAATGCAAAAATGAGAAATAAACACAAGACGCTTTTATATACATGAATGTACGAGAGCAAATGCTGTCGACTGTTTATCTGTGTTGATAGTCTCACGTGAGTCTCCACAGTTCAGAACCGGATGAAATACATCTCACAGAAGACATATAAATGGGATATAAATGGCGCTGGCGCTTGACCCACGAAACTCACCCGGAAATACCAGAGCTTCACTAAGCGTTTCTGTGTTAAATGAGCTATAAGCCGTGTTTATCTCTTTACATCAGAACCATCAATGACTCTTTCCCATGCAAAGAAATCTTTCAGACTGAAGATTTTCAATCAGTGGGAAACCATTTCTGTGAGATAAAACTAAGAGCCGCCCCATCCATCACTCAGCCTTCACTGGGACTCATTTGTTGTTTCTTTGCCCCCGCGTGCGCATTTGAGACGGGCTTCATTTTCGGTTTTGACCCCGAGGCCTTCATCTGGGCCAACACACAATCACAGAAGAGTGCCGGCGGGTAAAAGCGAAAGTCACAGTCGAATTGCTTAACGCTGGAAAACACGCGCACGCAGCCGTACCAACAAACAGATGAAATGCATTTCTACCATTACCAGCTGGGAGAAGGTCGGATTTCAGATGAAAGATTCGAATTTTCCATTTTTGCAAAAATGATTCAAATCAATCACAGCAGCTTTCTAAAGTTTCACAGCACAACAAATATTTCCTCAGATCATGCTGAGATTTCATACAGCTGTATCAGATACGTAAAGACACACCTGGAAAACTTGTGTGATCATGTTTATATATCACCCCTACAAAACTAACTAAAGCACATTTACAGAGAATGGACAGAAGGGTCAAAAAGTCAAAGACATCATGAACTGTTTCTCACCAAATCACTTCCTGTTTTTAAAAACAGTTGATGTTACATTTCAGATGTACTGCAGTAATAAGACACTTTCTTACTGGAAGTCCAAGAATCTTTCAAGAAAATGTTTTAAGAAACACGCTGAACTGGCAATAAAGAATCACATCCTGGAATCTGATCTCATATCCTGTTATGAGTCTGATCTGAGGTCAGAGATGTCGTGCTCCTCTTTAACCTGCGGGAATCTGTTTCCTGTACATAAATAACTCAACATCAAATATATCCCGTCCTCACAATAATAAGAGCAAATACATTTGTTGAGGTTTATTTGTTTTGGTTAGAACAACACAGACGTGTAAATAAATATACGGCTTCTGTAGGAAAGACCTTTCTGTTATATAAATAGATTTCAGGAAGCACAGATTCTGCGCTCTTGATTGGTTTCCTCAGCAAATATTTGCACAACATGTATGGACGCATTATATTATAGCATTAGTCAGACAATAAAAATGAAATGAAAAATGAAAATTGCACATTTATATATATATATATATATTAAACAGCCCATGTAACTGTGTGAATTTATCTTAATGTATCATTTTAAAAATATTTCATATCACAACATTTATTGCTGTATTTGAAGGCAAGGAACTTAAAATTCTTTGATTCTTTCTTCTGTAAGAGTCAGACGATTTGGGGAGTCTGATGAAAGTGTTTTGCAGGCCAGGACGGAAGAGAGGCGGTGAAACGGTGAGGTGGGCCGGGCACAGAGAGAGAGGAAGAGAGAGAGGTCAAGGGCTGCTCCGTACACCTATTGTCCCAGCGTTTCCTCGGCCGCAGACTGAGGCCTAACCATCCACAGGAAGACAAACAAACCCGTATCAGCGGCGCGCAGAGGCGTGCGGTGTCCCCTGGCCTCTAACCCCCGCGGCTGCCCTGAATCCCGCCTGATCGCAAATCCCCAAAGATTCATCTCGCTATCATCGCAGTGACGAGTCTCTGCGGTTTGCGGTGTCAGCCGTTCTAATGAAGCCCAAAGGAGGCGCGAGTTCAGACAGACGACTCGGGCAGGACTTCTGGAGACGGCCTGTCTTTGTCTAGGTCCGTTTAATCCTCCGGGAGCCGACTGTCGGCCATCTCATCCAGTCGGAAATAAACAGAGAAACAAACGGAGTGTGGGGCAGATTTTAAACACACTGCCCTGTTTCTAACCCCACTGTATACACACTTAATGTAGATATCTCAAAGATACTGAATGCTTACAGTCTGTGAAAACTCAGCTGAAGTCATTTTTTATTGTGATTTATAAATAAAATCTTTCTACGTAATCTAAAGAACATTCAAGTTTTTGGTGCACGTGTGTACCGAATGCAATCAAATCCGAGTTCCCACACAAACGTTTTAAGTGGCGGACTGCAAGTTTGTTTAGCAAAGCTGCTAATGACGAACGTGTTTACTATCCCGTCACCATACTTTTTCATAGTTTTTCTACGTAAACACGCACTAGACAGACGTGTTTGACTGTTACACAAGGTTCTCACATCTTTTACTGTGTCGAGTTTTAAAAATGTCAACTTTTATACGTAGTGCAGCTTGTCAATGTTTTCTTTGCAGTCAGCATGACAATATCTGTTATTTCCAATAGAAAGTATTTTCAATAGAAAGTAGCTGTAAAGTGTAAATGTAACTAGATTACGCCATTACGTAATAAGCATATCAGTGATGTCATCAGCACTTCATATTCAACCTTTATAATGGTGTTTCTCATTTAAGGCATTCATCCTTCACAGAAGTAATACACATGGCTCCATCTGAGGGCAATTAATGAGATTTTATAAGAAAAATATCAATATTTAAAACTTTACAAACCAAAATAACTAGCTTCTGGACATGCATTCACGAGAGAGCACATGTTCAGTGTATGACGTATCGTACGAGACGTAGTGGAAATGAGACGAGTCGCTACGTCCTACGCTGAAACCAGCTATAGACGCGTGGATTATATCCTCTGTGAAGGATGGATGGACTTTTTGAGATTTAAATCAGAAGCACCATTTACTACCATTATAAACTTGGAGCAGCCAGGACATTTTCTAATATACCGTATTTTCCAGAGTGGCAAAAGTGCCACTTTTTTCATAGTTTGGCTGGTCTTGCGACTTCTAGTCAGGTGCGACTTGTATGTAAAAATGATTTCATATGAACCAAGAGAAACCATTACCGTCTACAGCCGCGAGAGTCCGCTATATGCTGCTCCTGTATTTATGTAATTCAATGGATTCAGTGATGCGGAATGACTTCAGAAGCTCGGTGAACTTGATTTGGCTTGTTGTGTTAATTTAGCTTATTCAGCCTCCCAGGTATGTTCGATACGCTATTGTGATCGGTGAATAAATGGTAATGTTACGTTAACATGTACGAACACCTATTCAGCTTGCTTTTCTGTGTGCAATTGTTTAGTTGAATAACTTGCCTTTCCAAATGAAATATCTGTTCTTGGGTTTAGATTTTGTGAAATCATTTTCTAAATAAACGCGAATTATAGTCCACTGTGACTTATATATGTTTTTTCCTCTTCAAAACGCATTTTTGACTGATGCGAAAATCATATACATCAAGGACGGCTCATAGGCAGGGGTGCACATAACTTTGTTTGTCCTGGTTATCAAAGGAGCACCTGGAGATGTTTCTTGGTACTCACACTATTCATGACATAGACATCCTACATGCTGTCATCATCACTAATCTCTTTGGTTTAAACATGGTAGATGATGATGTACATCAAATAAAACATGCCTGGTTATTGTTTTTCACCCATGTAAGTTATGTAACAAAATTCCAGCAATGCTGGTCTGCAACAGTGCCTTAAACCTCATTCACACAGACCTCTGGTCCCAGAAAATACCCGTAAAATTGCCAGACAAGCGTCTGTGTGAACAAAAACTCGTTCCGTTAATGTTCTGGGATCGTTGCCGGAAAGAGGACCTAGTAAGATACGCGGGTAACCCTCTGTGTGAACAAGAATGCCGTAAAGGGCGTGTCAAAGTGAGGACGCGCGCGTCATCATCACAACACAAGTTATGGTTCAGCTCCTTACAACGACAGATAACATGCATATAAAAATTCACCACGAGAAATGTTGCAAACTAGATTGAAGCAGTTTTCAGGAAATGATATATGAGACGCATAAACAATGACGCACGTGCCGTAGTGAGGACGCGCGTGTCATGGCAACATGAAGTTGGTTCAACTCTTTAAAATGAGGGATTTACAACATTCACGACGAGAAATGTCAGCATACTAGACTGAAGCAGATATCAGGTAAGTTAGCTCGTTACTTACTGCGTTGAAACGGAGATCATTCGGCAGCATAAAAGAATATCGCGTCACGTGCTCATTTGAGCTATAATAAACGAAAATACCCGCATGTCATCCCAACGAGATATATTGTTCAGCTCCTGAAAATGCGGGTTTTAAATGCATATAAACAATCACGATGAGAAATGTCTGAAAACTGTATCAAAGCAGAAATCAGGGAGCTTGTCAAATATCCACTCTGAAGCTGAGATCATTCACCAGCATAGAACTGTGCATTCACGCGCTACTTTGTAGTCTTATCATAAACAAAAATGCACGCGAGTTGTTTCTGGAGAGAGAAATAATATATAATATGCAAACTTCAGACGCTGCGTGGAAGAGAGGGCGGGACTTTCAACATGTCACGTGTCTTTCCGGGACCATCAGATGCCGTGTAATCTTGGCAGTGTGAACGAACAAAAACTCTAACTATTCCGGAAAAATCCAGGTTGCATTTTACGTGTATTTTACGGAATTTCTGTGTGAAAAGGGCTTTATAGAGCAGTGTCTGGTGCACATTTTTCAGTTTAATTGCAATCCACACCTGTGCACCAAATTACAGCCCCCTGCAGATAGGTGAGTAAGTAAATCATGGGGTAATTTTTATTTTTGGCTGAACTATCCATTTAATATTGACTGAAATTGACTTGAAATCAGTATATAATAAAACTTTATGATTATGAGACTTTACACATTTAAAGTTTTATCCTCACAGCTGTGTGAAGCACCACTGGATGAATTCAACCAGAAACACCAAAACATTTAAGAACACCTCAGCATGTCCTACTACATCATTTATCAAATTACAAAAAGACGTTTATAACTATTGAATTTAAAAGCACTCTTAAATACATAAAGTCATGCAAATCTGTTATTATTAAATTATACATCATTGAAAATATGCTTTCTACACGCATACTATGAGATACTGTATGTATATAAAACAAAAAATATGAGGCTTTTACTTAAAATATGTGTTGTGATTTGTAGATTGTCAACATTTCTCCACTAATAAAATTCGCCATCTGATGACTGTGCTTTACAGATATATTTATATATATATATATATAAAGAGCAGATTTATCACCACATTCACGTCACCAGGGGTAAAAGATTTGATCTGACAGGGCAATGGACATCGATTGGGTCACAAATCTGCAGATTCTGGGGATCTCAGGGCTCAGGACGTCTTAAAGTGCTATCATCAGCATCTCTACCCATCACACTAGTGATGTTACAGGTGTGTCAATGAACCGTCTTCATGCAAACACCTACAGTCCTCACAAAGAAAGACATGAGCTGAGTTCACCTTTAAACACTTTAAAGTAGTTTTGCTTGTTTAATATCTGTCTGTATGAGATCCAGCACAACAGCAGATGAATGAACGCACGACAGGCACTTTCTTTCTCTTCTCAAATAAAAAAGCTGCCTCAGCTTTCTCTAAACGCTATTTAAATACTTGCATTTGCTTGCAATTTTTATTGCATCGCCTGGCGCTTTTCATTCCGAGAGCGCCTTCCAAGCTTTCTTTGTCACAGGTCGCTTGCAGAAGGATTTATGATATACAAAATCCTGAATCTGTGCGCATACACATTGATTCCTAACAATTATTCCAACATACCTATTGGGTATTGCAAGTTCTCACATGTCCGCACCGTGCAGGGAATACAAAGCAGGAATATTTTAACTGGATAAATAATGAGATATTTCTGATGCTCCTCACAGAGAGCTAATCTACGTTCTCTACCTTCATTAACACAGCGGTTCTGGGAGGAGAGACTCATTTAACAGAGACTGTTAGCAGATGGAGGTAACCCCATCTAAATACACAGGAGGGGCGTCTAATCACTCAAATCTGATGTCGATTCACACAACATATGCTTCTTAAAACATCAGCGGACCTGCAGACGCCTCTCGCTCTGGTGCTGATGATTCTGACCCCATTTCATGACTCAATACCAACAACGCTGCTGCCAACAAACCTGCCAGTAAATGAGAAGATAATTGCTGGTGATTATGACAAATGCAGAGTATGATAACTGATGTCTGTCTGCATGTCTCGGTCCCTCACGAGCAACATGTGTTTGTTCAGACTCTTCTGAGAAATCTTGTGTCTGCTTCAGCTGTGTATGAGCTCATGTTGCTCACCTCGTTACCCGTTATGTTCACCCGGTTATGTTTTTCTGGGTGTTAGGTCAGTAAGATGGTCAGCATGTCTGTCTGATGCTAACCAGCCATTCAAGAGTCACGGCACGACCGGTCAGAACGAGAGACCTGCCGCCGAGACAGATGAGACGAGAGACGTCCACAGGGACAGACAGACATTACAACTAAGAAAGAAATGTACCCGACCCGAATCACTTTTTACCCGACAGGCTCGGGTTTTCGGATCTAAGTGTACCCGTGAAGACCTCTACGACACAAAGCTTTACAATCGCAATAAGAGAGGAAAAGTTTTTGAACCGAAGTCAAAATGAAGTCAAACATTTACGTCATACACATCACTGGACTTTTTGTGCGTAATTTATTATTTGGGAAAATATATTTGTCCTCATCATTAAATTGTAATAACTTGCTCCACCTCCAAATTTTTCTGTTTAGTTGACCTTTTTTTTTGGATGACCTAGTTAAGGCGGTAGGGTTTCCCAGCTTAGGCGGGCCACCCGAACTGCAAAGTGCTGCAGAAACCCTGAATATATTGTGTTTTATAGCGAGACACACAAAACATTTGAGGGTGAGACTAGATTATAATGCACAACTTTAACATAAATTTAAAAAATGGGCTTCTGAACAAATCTCAATGGATATAAAAAGAAGAAGAGAGCAGATGTTATGAGTCGATACTATACAGTGATACAGAGATAAAGCTATATAGAGTTGAACTGGAATAACACAGTGCTCTCCAACATATTTATGTATTACATGTTTTTATATTAGCTTGGCTTCTATTTTGTATGCTAATATTTTAAACAATGATAAAACATATCAACAAGTAAAACTAAAAGGATAACAAAAAAGTTTTGAGTAGACAAAAGTATGCTCATAAAAAGGTTGGAGAGCCCAGAAATAACTCAACATATGTAGTGATAACTGTGTGTGTGTGTGTGTGTGTGTGTGTGTGTGTGTGTGTGTGTGTGTGTGTGTGTGTGTGTGTGTGTGTGTGTGTGTGTGTGTGTGTGTGTGTGTGTGTGTGTGTGTGTGTGTGTGTGTTTCTATCTTTAATAAGATCAAACACTAATTTAACAACTACAAGAAATAAACTTCAAACTGCAATAGGTGAACAATGAATCACAAAGATCATTTTAATCTGTGAATCGGACTAAATGAACAAATGTGAACAAGAACGAGAAAAAAACAAAGCAGTGACAGGAAAGCAAAAAACAGATTGTTAATTGCGAGTGCGAGATAGAAATCGGTCTCCATGCGGTCGCGTCACTGGGTCTCAATGCCACCCAGACCAGCCGGCGGTCCCTCAGTATGAGGAAGTGCCTCATTTAAACGCTACACGCCATATTTAACACAGGGGATTTTTTCCGCTGTTTGCCGTCATTGTGCTGTTTTCACCAAGGAATCGTCTGTCTCTCTTAAGTCTGTCTCTCTCTGTCTGTCTCTCTCAGTCTGTCTGTCTCGGTCTGTCTCTCTTAAGTCTGTCTCTCTTAAGTCTGTCTGTCTCTCTCTGTCTGTCTCTCTTAAGTCTGTCTCTTTGGTCTGTCTCTCTTAGTCTGTGTGTCTGTCTCTCTCTTTCTCTTTCTTTCTTTCTTTCTCTCGCTCTCTCTCTCAGTCATGATGTACAATAATGAAACTATAACTACTGTAATATCAGCTAGTTTCATAACAAGTCCTACTTTGATTTCGATTCACAGACTGAAAAGATCTTTGTGATTTATTGTTTGTGTATTGCAGTTTGTAGTTTATTTCTTGTATTATTGCATCCTTAAAAATGATTTCAACTAACAAAACTGTTAGCAAACCCAACTTTAATGGTTCCATGTGAATGAAACTGAAATTGGAGGATACTTTTAAAAACAGCCCTTTGGGTATATGGCTCTGCTCACTACCAATACAAACATCTGTCTGTCTGTGTCTCTGTCTGTCTGTCTGTGTCTCTGTCTGTCTGTCTGTCTGTCTGTCTGTCTGTCTGTCTGTCTGTCTGTCTGTCTGTCTGTCTGTCTGTCTCTTTGTCTGTCTCTTTGTCTGTCTCTTTGTCTGTCTCTTTGTCTGTCTCTTTGTCTGTCTCTTTGTCTGTCTGTCTGTCTGTCTGTCTGTCTGTCTGTTTGTTTGTTTCTTGGTCTGTCTGTCTGTCTGTCTGTCTATCTCTCTATCTATCTGTCTCTTTGTCTTTATGTCTGTCTGTCTCTGTGTCTTTATGTCTGTCTGTCTCTTTGTCTGTCTGTCTCTTTGTCTTTATGTCTGTCTGTCTGTCTGTCTGTCTGTCTGTCTGTCTGTCTGTCTGTCTGTCTGTCTGTCTGCCTGTCTGTTTCTTTGTCTGTCTGTCTGTCTGTCTGTCTGTCTGTCTCTCTGTCTTTATGTCTGGCTGTCTGTTTCTTTGTCTGTCTGTCTATTTGTCTTTATTTGTCTTTATTTGTCTCTTGTAGGGCTGCACGATAAATCGCATGTGTTAATCATGCGCATCTTGTCAGTAAATTTGGTTCCTTGATAAGTAATAAATGGTCATCATCTGCGTTTAGATGGAGTGTCATTTACTACACAAAGCTGTTGTTCACTGACAAGCTGGGCCATATTGCATACATATAGCAGGCGATACGTCTGCGATAATTAATGCAAAATTGCCCAGCTTATCAGTGAAATATTGCTGCGTTCCAGGCAGGTTTTTAAGTCCGTGAATCACGACTTCAAAACCACGACTCACGACTCTGAACTGGGAGTACACGTTCCAAGTTGCCTGTAACCCGTGTTTTTCCAACGTTCTACCCATGAAAGTGCACTGGAACGGCATTCAAACCCACGTGACTTCACACCTGTGAATTTGTAGATAGATGTACTCCCAGTTCAGAGTCATGAGTCGAGGTTTTGAAGTCGTGATTTACGGGTTACAGGTTGCCTGGAACGTGGCATAAAGTTCTGTGTAGTAAATGTCGCTCCATCTGAAAGCAGGTGATGATAATTTACTACTAATCAAGGAACCTGCTTTACTGAAGAGATGTGCATGACTATCACATGTGATTTATCGTGCAGCCCTAGTCTCTTTGTCTGTCTGTCTGTTTCTTTGTGTCTGTCTGTCTGTCTGTCTGTCTGAGGCATGAAAGAATTGTATTATGGATGGACAGTGTTATAGTGATTTTAAACATGTTGATTATCATGTCTGATCACTTTCTCTCTATCAAACTTGGAGTCATAAGACTAATATACCATCCTAATTACAAGAGCAATCAGACCAGCATCTGAACATTCACAAGATCATCTTCTGCTGTTACTTGCAGACATCAAACCATCAGTGACCACCTGGACCAAAATAAAACACCTGCTGCATTTCAGACTCGGCTTTTACCATAACTGCATTTTCCTTGCCAAGCGGAAACCATGTGCCAGACCAAATGCTCAATAGACTGAATCTGTCCCAAAAACGTTTAATCTACTGGCCAGATCGTGACCAAGCTACACTACAGTACTGTAAATTATTTTCAAAATATCTAAAAATTACAATTAAACACACACTATTGTAGAGGACGTCAGATTACATCAGCTTTAAATCAACATATAGTACACAAAATTATATTATATATAAATAATTATGACAACATGTAATCATTGCTTTAATGTGCTCACTGTTGTTGTTTACATGCATACATCATATTAGCCATCTGCATCATTTAAACTATTATACAACCACACAGAACTGATTTCTATCTCTGAGAAATGCTGAAAATGTGTACGCTGAATGCAAATTTGTATTCTCAAACTATTGCTTCTCTAAGACAAATGTGACCATGGACCACAAGGGTCAAATTTTTTAAATTGAAATTTACACATCATCTAGAAAATCTGAAATCGGAGGGTGCAAAAATCTAAATATTGAGAAATATCAGCTTTAAAGTCGTCCAAATCAAGTCCTTAGCAACACATATTAATAATGATAAAAACGTTTAAAAAATATCTTCATGGCATTTTAAAAAAATCATTAATTTTGACCCATACAATGTATTGTTGGATATATTACTATAAATATATCTGTGCTGCTTATGCTTATTGCCCTCACTTTTGTAAGTCACTTAATAGTCTGATAAATGTTTAAATGTCACGTAAATGACAATGTATATTTCTTAAATCACCTATGATAACAGATTATTCTGCTTTTGTACAAACATGTGTTTTCAGTAAGAAGAAACATGTATTTTTAATACTATATTTGCTATACAAATATGTTTTGTAACACATTAGCCCACTTTAGTCATTTTAAGTCATTTGAAACTTCAATCATCTGGTTAATATCTACTAACAATTTTTTGTTATGATGCCTCAACAGACATTCAGTTAACTAAAATTACTTTTACAATTACATGTTAACTTATTCCTCTTCACTAACCATACACTTAATACTGTAATGAAAGTTAGTTAACATGTAGTTGCATAGTTATTTAGTAAGTTAGTATAACTTCAAAATAAAGTGTGATCATAAATTTGGATTGAATTGAACAATACGTCGATAAACACAGATTTAAAATCTGAATAATCTCTTTTGAAATGACTTTTATTAGTGTCAGTAGCAGACAAACATGAATTATACATGAACGGTATTATGTAAGAAAGCACCATAAAGTGAAAATGAGATTTATGTTGAATGAGTAATAAAGTCTCTCACCTGATGTTGTGATAAACAGAAGAAGAGTTAAAACCCTCGTGATTGTCTTCATTTTAAGATGAGATGATGTTAGATGTGAAGGTGTTTCTCCTGCGGGGTTCAACTCAACAGTCTTTGATATTTAAAGGAAGTGAGATGAATATTCAACACAACCTGTGAAAGACATCAACAACACTTTAATAACAGCAGAAGAAAAAAACATCTGACACTATTATAATATCAGACAGATGGATATTTGGCCAATTAGTTTACTGAATGCAATTTATATCATTATAAATGACAACTTGTGTGACCTGACATTTACTGTATAAAAAAAACAAATGCTCTTATCTTGAGATTGAAAAGTTCACATCATATTTGACATTATGTTGACAGTATACATGCCAATGAGATTTTTTCGTGTAGTTTTAGACCAAGTGTTTGAAACAAATACACACAACATTATTTTAAGAAAAAACAGAGATTTTAATGTAACTTTTGACGCGTTTAGATTCTAGCCCCCGTCTCTCTGTAACTTTCATTAAGATCAATAATTTTACCTGAGGTGAGTCAATATATAACAAAATATTTAAAAAATAATCCTATGTGCCAGTAATGAGAGTTTGTGTTAACAGTAAATAATCGCAGATATATCAGGAAAACATTTAAACCGATCAGCGGATGTATCTCCTCATATAAAAGACGAAACTTAACAACAAAGTTTCATTTTGTACATAATTAAAGTCGTACATTATCCAGCATTCCCTATTAAAAATGCAAACAATAACCATATAAAGACAGCGAATATAAACTTAGATAAACTACAACAATCTTATATAAAATTATATATATATATAAAACAATATAAAAGTCTGTAAAAGTGAACTTTTGAATGCCAAGTGAACACTAAAGTTATAAAGAAAACTCAGAAGAATCATTAAAGACATTTGAACAGAAGATCAGAGTTAACTTACTGACAGAAACTAACTTAACACTTGTCAGTATATTAAACTAAATCAATAAAGCGAGTAAAAGTTTTACCTTCAGCTGAAGATGTAAAGCGAGTAAATGAAAGTGTTGTCCGTAAATCCACAGCGATCATTCAGTCACTCAGTGTTTCTCCAACTGAGATCTGACCTGAGATCAGACTGAGAGACTACAAGACACACCCACACAGTGTGACCGGTCAGCCACCGTTCATTTATCCCACCTACAACAATACTACTGCAGTGCACACACGAGAAATATTTCAGCTATACCATACAAACAACCTTATTAATAAGAGAGTTGAACGAATAATATTTCAAAAACACAATAAATGAAGACGCGTTTGACGTTTTATCTGACATTTATCTGATTTAGGATCAGAAGACATTCACCGACTCGGCCGGTATGAGTTAATTTAAACAGCGCCCTCTTCAGATCAACTGTTGTTATTGACGCGATTAAACACATTTAATTTCAATGGACAGATTTAAAAAGCTACTGAAACGCTTCTAAAGGTACCTACAATCGTTTATAAGTAAGAAAATACAACATTATGGTTATTTTAGTTATGAGAGAGGACAATAAAAGGCTGAATGCTGAATTGAGTCGTTTGTTTATCTGAATCGTGAATCAAACACGGGTTAGACTGGCGGGTCATTTCATCTCACATTTGTTAATACCTTTATCACACACAAACTGCTCCACTTTAATCACTTCATGATTTTGTCCGTTTCTGTAGGATCTCAGCCCATATCAAATTCGATTTGTATTTCCGGTTAGACCGGATGTGCATTGTGAACATGTGAATGAACCTACAGAAACTAAAGCTCTTTAACTAACTGTTTAAACTACTCTGAACAGTGCATAATAAGAAATAAAAAAGACTGTTTAATACTGTTGGTTGGGAATTTTTGAAGGGTCACGAGGGACCTGTTTGTTCATTTGTTCCTGCATGTGCGAGTCATTCAAAAGAAATTACTTATTCATTATAAGATCATTCATAAAAGCATTTCCACGAAATTGTTCATTTAGTTAAGCTATTACAGTCTTACTGTAAGAGATTTTATTCAATAGATAATTCAGCTAAACCACCCTTATGAAAATTTACCATGGTTTTATTGTGGTAAAAGTGTAGTAAGTAGCTAACATGTTTTTTGTGTATTGATACACTAACCATAACTATGGTTTTTGAAAACCATGTTTGTCAAAACCATGGTTATTTTGTGGTTACCATGGTTTTACTACAGTAACCATGTTTCTTTGTTTAGTAAAACCATGGTTAATTTCCATATAATGCATAAAGTATTATATTAGATTGACTTAAACATGAATGTCATATTAATACAATAATCAGGTTTAATTTGTTATAACGTTTGCATTAACAGGGGTTATAAAAACAACCAGCAGCTAACAGAGAAATAATGCTCAAAAGACTCGTTTGTTGTGAATGTGTCTGTCTGTTTTAATCTCTTTTTCCTCTAATGTAAATATAAATATCATCATGTGTGCCATATATTTGAACACAATAAAATAAACACAATGATATTTAAGTCAATTAAGTTGAATATTTATATTTTATCTTGCATGCTTTCATCTTTATTTTACATGTGAGAATAAAGTTTCATCTGCAGATCTGTCCATCATTCATTGGTCACGGATGATGATGAATGTGTGTTTAATGTTATCTTCTGTAATACACATCTTAATAAAGAAAAACTGTTGAGTTGTTTCATGCTAATAAGTATTAATTTACAAATGACTGTGTTTGTCCCAACCATGAGTTGAAACCCAGCACTTTTTAGAGGGAATACACTTATAGACTTTCTAATAAAAACAATTATTTCCCCTTAATATTTCATTTTTTTAAGACCGTCTGTATAAGAAAGGCATTTCATAAGCTCAGTATTTAGAAATGAATTTTTCTGTGTTAAGTATTTGGCCTTGATTCTTCAAAGCCCTTTCTGATGTACGTGGATAAACAGCATGAAGCAGCATTCTGCACGATCCACACACACAAACACACACACTCACAAACACACACAAACAGAGTCAATCACAGGAAATTTCAGGTCTTCTGTCTGTTTGAACGCAGTCTGGTGCCAAATATTTCTCTGTCATCAACAAACAACACGTTAAACAAAGAGAAAGTGTTTGTGCGCAGGTCCTTGGTTTCCTTATGACTCTCTGAGGATCATGGACACAAGGACCAACAAGGACACAAGGTGAAGACATGAACTTCTGATCAGTCCACAGTTTATTATTTAATTTTTATAGGATGATTTTTGCATTCATAAAAGGTAAAGCAGAAATCAAAGTCAATGTGAATATAAATGAAAGTAGTTCATATGAGACTGGATCGGCCTTATTTTCCAACATGGAAGTAAGAAATGTGACGTATTTCCCTTTTTGTGTTAGACTTCCATTTCAATAGACGGACGGTAAAAAAGATGTCAAGCATAAAACATTCACCCTGTACAGTGGGAAAGTCAGTCTAGTATTTGTACATGAAATTGATCAAGAATTCATGTTTTTAACCTTTCAGGTGTATGTTTAAAATGTCACAACTGTTCCTCTAGTAGTGTGAGGTTTTTTTTAAATGCCGATTTTTTTATTCGTTTTTATAGCAACAAGCTTATCATGTTGTCCGGCAGTCAGCAGCATCTTTCCCATTTAACACATTGTAAGTTATTTGAATAAACCATAATAAACACGTTAAACTATTACATTTATTCAGTATTGTCTTCATTTTATACAAATTGTTATTACATCGCTTCTTATGCACAAGATGGAGACATGAGCTAAGGACAATTGTTTGCTTATTTTGAAATTATTTGCTTTTTCATTTAAAACATAACAAAAGTATGTGCAAATACTATTATAAACATTAACTAATAAGCAGTTTATATCTCATATATATTCTGCACTGTAATGGCATATTTATAATAATAATAATATATATAGTAAATAAACCAGCTTATTTTTATCAGCATAATATTAGTTGTTTTTGAACAATTATAGTTAGTATGTAGTACTCAAGACCGGTCTCAAGACTTTTTCCTTCGAAGACTCGGTCTAAGACCACAGGGGGAGAAGAAGGACTCATAATTTCAGACCGAGTCCTCGAGACAAACACATTTTTTATGTTCATAAAAAATGACATCAGATGGTGCAATGCAAAGATACTTTCATCAGAGTCGTTTATTTATCTCTAGAAAAATAGACAGAAGAGGATGCATGTGGTAGAGATTTTTTGAATGATAGTAAAAGCATAGTCCATATTAAGATGTTAAGACTGGTCCTCTAAACAACTCCTAATCCAACTTAGTCTGTAGGTTAACTGTTGATTATTAACTGGGGTGAAATTGAATCATGAATATGAAAACTGACATGTTTTTATGGTCTTGGTCTCGACTCCTCAAAGACTCGGCCTTGACTCAGACTTGGTATAGGCGGTCTCGTCCCCATCACTAATTATAGTATTTATTGTTCACTGTCAGTTTCTATGAAAGGTTTATTTACTGGATGACTGTGTGGATACAGATCATGGATGCACGTGCGTCACATACACATTCAGCTCTGGTGTGTGTATTATGGTTAAAACAGATGTTTACTGTGTTTGTATCAGCTATTATGTTAACCCCTAACTGCACAAATGATGCCGGTCTTTCTGGATTTCATAATACACTTTAACAAGACAGTCAAAATGGCACACTTGTGTCCCTCACAATGTGACTAACATTAAGTTTAGTGGCTCACTGGAAGTCTTACATAAAGGAGCTCAAAGATGGCAGCGCCCACATTTACGTCAAAATAAGAGTTCAGTGGAGCTATGAGTAATTCAGTATTGTCCTGATGGGGTCATCATATACAATAACATCTTATTCAAATCAATTCATTTCACATTCTCTCCAATAGAAATGTGTTTGCCTAAGAGGACAAAGTGCCTGACCATCAGCATTAATCCACTTTAAAAATAGATGAGTACATATTTTCAGTACCTGCCCCTCCACAAACCTTAATGAAGCAATGAGCAGAACTTCCTCTCTGGATGTTTTTAATTGCTCTTTATTTTCAGTGTGTTTGTGATGAGAAATCCTCTGGGAGATTGAGTGACATTCCTCACATAACCCGTGGTGTTATGAAACTGTTCTTCATAAAGACACTCGTCCTGTTGTATGAAGAAGTTTCCTGCTCCGAGCGTTCCTCTGAGGAATACCCGGATACCTGTGCAGAAGTGTTTCTGGAGCTCAGAGGAAGTGTGCGGTGAAAGTGTGAGGAACAGGAAGAACCTGTGATCAACTCCTGTATTCATTTTATACAATCCATTATACAGTCAGTCTGAGTCTATAGCAGAGAGATAGGATTAAAATATGAACTACTCTTCTACAGTAACAATGAATCATGACATGAAAACCTTCAATACTGTTTGGTGGTGAATCACAGCAGAAGGTCGTTTTCAAGGTCTTTCATTATTTGTTTTGTCCACTAGAGTGCAGCACTGTTCAAAATAATTCAAGGATGAACATTATTGTAAATTCTCATTTTACACAAAATCATCTATGTTAGCAGAAACTCAGATTCTGGTAACCAAATTCACCTCCTATGTGTCAGATAGTAAAACTGTCAGGTTTTGTCAATGATGTATTACACCCCGATATTAAAAGATAAAAAGAAGAAAATGCATCTTGCATAATAAAGAAGCCTTAATAATACAATTAAAACTTTGCACTTTGACATTATTCATGACTAGCATATTTTTTACCATCTGGGAAACGATTAATCGCGACTAATCGTTTGCAGAATAAAAGTTTTTATTTACATCATATATATGTGTGTGTGTACTGTGTACAATAATTATGTATATATAAATACACAAAGATGCAAGTATATATTTAAGAAATATTTACATGTGTATATACATGTTTATATTGAAATATAATTTATATTTTATATAATTATGAATACTTAATATATAAATAGCTTTTTCCCTTAAAATTATACATGCATCTGTGTGTATTTATATATACATTATTATTATACACAGTACACACACACATATATATATAAATATATATGTGATGTAAACGAAAACCTCCATTCTGCAAACGATTAGTCGCGATTAATCATCTCCCAGCCTTAAATAAATAGGGTTGGGCAAAGATTAATCGCATACAAAGTATATATATAATTATATATAAATAAGAAAAATATATAAATATAATAAAAACATCTTATGTATGTGTTTGTTTTTAAATATACATAATAATTACACACTCGTGTGTTGTGCAAAAACTCTATTTTGTATACGATTAATTGTGATTAATCTTTGCCCACCACTAAATAAATAAATATTTTTTTACATTCAATGATTGCAATTCCTTAATATTCATAATATGACTTTTCACTTTCTTTATTGTTAAACTGAAGTATAATTATTTTTTAAATCACAACTGTATAAATGAAGGACCTAAGAAGAAATTTTCTGGGGACCCCCTAGAACTTCCTGGCGGCCCCGGACCCCAGTTTATAAACCCCTGCTTTAGGACATTGATTTAATATACAGACGTTTGGGTGTAAGAGATTTTCAGTGTTATTGTTTAATTTCTTTCTATTTCTTATTCTCTCAATAGAGTTTGAGTATTTATTTACTGAACTAGAAAGAAAAAGCAAAGCAGAAGTTAGTTAACAAGTCTTTCTTTACTTTAGCTCATCAATTGCTTTTTCAACAATAGCAAAAACCTCATCCACAGGAAGCTCAGAGTTTATCTGTGGGGAGAAAAGAGAGAGAGAGAGAGAGAGAGAGAATTCATTCATTGACTTTAAAACAATTTAATCTAACATGAACAATGAGATTCTTACGTTGTTTGGCAAAAATATGAAATGAAGTGTTAGGTGAACTTTATTCTGCAAACTTCTCTGACCTTTCTAACAATGCCACGTTTCTCATAGAAAGCGATGACGGGTTCGGTGGCTTTATAATACAGATCAAGACGCTTTTTAATCGTCTCTTCGTTGTCATCGGCACGTCCGCTGGTCTCACCGCGTTTCATTAATCTCTTGACCATAGTCTCAGACTTAGCATCAATGTACAGTAAGAGAGCTGGAGGGCCGATCTATGACACATGACAGGACAGGACATGAGTACACATCTGTTGTGTTTATAATCTTATACTGAAGTTTGATTCTTTGTGTAAGATTACTCGACAACCTTCTTCTCAAACTCTTCTCCCTGTTTGACTTCACGAGGGTAGCCGTCGATGAGATAACCTTTAGAGACGTCAGCTTTGGCAATCATGGCATCTTTGATCATATCAAGAACTGTGTCCTGCAGAAATAAAACAAGAGTAATCATTTGTTTGAATGCCTCAGTATTTATTGTATGTATTTCTCTTCATTCAATTCATTGAATCTGAGACTTTATCGACCAGTGTTCCAGCTGATTGAATATTTATTTTATCTCCATCTGCAAACATACAGAGGACTTTAACTGTCCAGTGGCACAAGTTCTCCTTTCTGCATGATGGCCTGCAGTTGTTTTCCTCTGTCTGAACCTGACGCCACCTCAGCACGCAGCAGATCACCTGAGGACAGATGGGTGTAGCCGTACTTCGCCACGATCTTCTCACACTGAGTGCCTTTACCAGAGCCTGGTCCACCCACAACAAACAATCACCACTGTAAGACTCTTCACTGATTCTCTTGACTTTCTTTCATTTCACAGACATTAAAGACTTTCGATGGTGACATTACCTTTAAATATATATGCTCTCATCACAAAAACATGACTTTCTTACAAAATGTTTTAAATTAAGATGTATTTTCTTGATGAGCAACATGACCTAAGAAAAGAGTTTTAAAAAATACAATGCACTGCAAAAAGTGATTTTCAAGAATAAAATGTTCTACGTATTTTTGTCTTGTTTTCAGTAAAAATATCAAAAAATTCTTAAATGAAGATGCTTTATCTTGATGAGCAAAATGACCCAAGAAAATAAGTCTAGTTTTTAGACCAAAAATATCAAATTTAAGTGATTTTGTGCATTAAACAAGCAAAAAAATCTGCCAATCCAGTGCCACCCTGGACACCCCTCTGGCTCCGCCACTGAATGGGATATGCAAATTTTTCTTGAATTTAGTGTTTAAAAAAAATCAGATTTTTTTGCTTGTTTTAAGCACAAAATCACTTAAATTTGATATTTTTGGTCTAAAAACTAGAGTTATTTTCTTGGGTCATTTTGCTTATCAAAAAAAGCATTTTAATTTAAGAATTGTTAGACATTTTTACTGAAAACAAGACAATAAAACTAAGAAAATGTTTTCTTAAAATCATTTTTTTGCAGTGTAAGTGCATTTTTAAAAATCTGCCAATGGGGTAAGAACATTTTCTTGAATTTTTCTTAAATTAAGTGTTTAAGAAAAATTAAACTTATTTCAAGATTTTTTTCTTACCCCATTGGCTGATTTTTGATTTTTTTTTAAGCACACATTCACTTAAATATTGTATTTTTGGTCCAAAAACTAGACTTATTTTCTTAGGTCCTTCTTCTTATTAAGAAAATATAAAGAACTTTTTTTTAGATATTTGTACTGTAAACAAGACAAAAATACCAAGTAAGAAAGTTTTTTGCAGTGATGTCATTTGAGCCCCCGATGTCTTTGTTCTTTACAACCAAAACGCAGATTTTAAAAAATGGTGGGGGGGGTCTTTTCAGCTCAAAAGGACCCAAAAGTGTTTATCAGCAGTTCAGACAGAGGATGTGCACTGAAATAAAAGCAACATTATGGATTCAAACGACATGAGGGTGAGTTAATAATGACAACAGTTTCATTGTGGGGTGTACTACTATCCCTTTAAGTCATATCTGATTCAATTCTAGTAACAAGAAAATTAAAAGAAAAACAGGATGAACTTACCCACAACAAAGACGATTTTAGCATCCTTAATTTTATCTGTGACAAAATAAACAATTAACATGAATACAAATGCAGCATTTCGATGAACAGTGTTGTGTTGTGTAGTACAGAATTACAATCAGATTAACTTTTACACATCAATACATTCAGAAGTCTTGTGAGATTTCCCACATTCTGCACAAATAATTTACCGTCTGATTTAAGAGGAGACACAGTCGGTTTACTGAAACACCCTGAACCCATTTCTCACTCTCTCACACACATTCAACACTGTGATCTGAATGATTGCTGTCTCCATGACAACAGTTACTAACATCACTAGCTGTGTCCATTAATGCTACACAACTCATACAGCTCGTCGTTTAATACAATTATAAATAAAAGCACATCATAATACAATCTCAGATTCCTTTTTTATTTTAATTGGCTCTGAGTTAAACTGCACGATATACCTATCTGCATACATACATTTAACACGTTTATTTGAGTGTTTACGTATATGTTTTATTGTATACATTTAAACTAGAGGACATTATTTATTTATAAAAATATGACTTCGTTGAGATTGAATTGTTTGTCGTCTGAAGCAGAAAACTTTCCTCTTGCAATACCATCACTGTCCACGTGAGGTCAGCAGAGACCACAACATCAATAATAATCAATAATAATCAATAATTCACACATTTCTGTTTTTCTTGAATTAAATTCACACAGCAATTACTTAGAATTAAACATCAAAGTGTTCAGAGTCTGTTTATCTATTTTTTCTTTTTAAGTGTGAATAAGTTTTATAATCATTCTTTATAATCTTTATAATAATCTTACACCCTTACCTGCCATGGTTATCTGTTATGTGAAGGATGTTCCTGCAAGAGAAAAAAGAAATAGTAATATTACATGTAAATGTAGAAAAGAAAAAATACAATGTTTAATGTTATATTTTTGTTATTTAATATAAATAAGATCTTTATAAGATCACTGTTGACAGAAATGTGAATAAATAAAGATCAGTTGGAGACTTAAGACTGTTGTCTTAAAGCGAAAGTCTGCCCTTTATATTTTTTAGAGCACTTTGTAGCCGCATTTATTATCACATAAAAGTCTGTCAATCAATGTTGAGGGCGGGGTTTATTGATAGTGTTGGCGGGAAAGTCCCGCCCTGGAGTGAGGAAGGGGAAGCTGCCTGCGCTAGATATATTGATGTTTTGAAAGGATTAATATTTAGAAAAGCTTTAAACAAAAGTTAAAAACCAAACGGAAGTGAATTCAATCATCTAGTAATGTGACTGCGAGCGATTAATAGAGATGTGACGACTGAGGAAACAACATCTAAACCAAAACATGTATGTCTGACTGCAATACACAACATGGCAAAATATACAACAAAGTAAATTCATAAACTTCTTTTTAATAAACTTCTTCTCAAAGTTTCTTTCGACTAAATGACAGTTAACACAAATTATATTTTCTATTCAAACCAACGCCTACTAAAATATCCAGCATAAACTGGTAGCTGGTTTAAGGTGGCAGTAGCTGGTTTAAGGTGGCAGTAGCTGGCAAGGCTTGGTCAAGCTGGTGGGTCAGTTGGTCACTTTGTAAGTAACTAAAACACAGCTAAACCTGCTAAAACCAAGCTGTGAGACCAGCAAAAAACCACCTCATCAGCTTATGCTGGTTTTAGATGTTTTTCAGTATGGGCAAAATTCTCAATACAATACGCAAGGAACAATTGATGACGGGCCACTGAATTATTAGAAAATAATGCACACCCAAGGTAATGCAGCACCCAATTGATCGGAGTGAATTATTCCTCTTATACCAGTTACCACAGACATTGTTCTGGTGGTTATATTAAGACATTTGTCAGGTTTACAGAAAAATAATGCGTATCTGTGAAACAATTCTCAACCAATCAGAATAAAGCATTTAACAGCCCCGTGGTATAACCAGTGTTGGGGAAAGTTACTTTTAAAAGTAATACATTACAATATTAAGTTACTCCCCAAAAAAGTAACTAATTGCGTAACTTTCATGGAAAGTAATGCTTACTTTACTTTTAAGTTACTTTTGCGTTACTTTTTCTTACTTTGCAGGCAGTGGCGTAGCAAGTCAGTCCCGGGCCCATATGCAAAAAAAATTACGAGCCCTCTTAAGCCAAAGCCCCCCCAACCTTGCCCGTTGGCACTGTTAACTATGGCGCGCAGGTCTGTTAACAACATATACTTTTAATAAGGTAGTCAAATATTTTACTTTACTTTTTACTTTAAAGGTAGATTTAAATAAAGAAAAACGACTCGTGACTAACTTCTCCGCCTTCTCTTTTCTCTTTATGGCCCCACTTTTATGTTTATATTTGTCCATCCTTAATGTTCATGTAGATAGCCGCTATTGTAACCTCTCACACTATCTTTTCTTTTTTTTTGCGTCATGTAAAAACATGATGGAGTAGTCGTCTACGGCAGCCGCGGAGTGCTAAAAAAATTATAAACGCAAACAAGAAATGTCGGAGAAATTAGACATTACGGAGAAATAAGAAATCACTACACATGATATGCATACAAAAATACATTTATTCGGCCACAAATAAAAAATTAGATTGAAAAAAAAATATTAAAAGCTGGGGCGGGCCCAGGGCCGGGCCCCCTGTTGGCTCAGGCCCATTTGCACGTGCATACCCTGCATGCTCAGATGCTACGCCACTGTTTGTGGGTGTTTTTTAAGACTTAGAAGTTCTGCATTCAGAAATTGCATATTTCCATCGCAAAAATGTCAATCTCTGCTCTGCCATCTCCATTTTTGACTGAAACTGTTCATGCATAGAGTGTGTAATTCTATGTTAATACGTTCAGTTAAATGCAGTACATTGTTTCTTTACATCTAATTAATTAGACTGAAAAGTAACTCGCATTACTTAAAAAAAAAGGAACTCGGATATTAATGTGTACATTTATAAAATAATGTGTTACTTTACTTGTTACTTCAGAAAAGTAATATTATTATGTAATGTGCGTGACTTGTAATGGGTTACCACCAGCACTGGATATAACCAATAATGACAAATAATTCATTAATAAATTTATATATATATATAGCATGTGATCAGCATTGAGTGTTTCATACTGACAAATAGCCACGTGTATTTTGTCTTGTATTTATTATAAATGTTTGAGTGTAACTATGATGATGATGGTTCATTAGAGGG
Organism: Misgurnus anguillicaudatus; assembly: GCF_027580225.2. Taxonomy (NCBI): domain Eukaryota; kingdom Metazoa; phylum Chordata; class Actinopteri; order Cypriniformes; family Cobitidae; genus Misgurnus; species Misgurnus anguillicaudatus. The sequence continues at coordinate 739,605 of NC_073358.2, read as the reverse complement.
CGTGGCCTTCTGTCTAACTAAACATCCCACCCTAATGATTGACAGGTGATTGTGAAAGGCTTTGAAAATGCAAAGAGATGACGTGTTTGAATTGGATTTATTTTACAATTTATGAATTTAAAACAATTTTAATATTCAGTATTCAATACAGTACAGAATGTATAGTCTATAGTTGTGCATAAAGCTGATGTGTAAATACATTCAGTTTCATAACAGCTGAACTTTGTTACAGTATATTTATTACTGACTCTCTGTAGAACTGAGGAAAGTGAAGTGAATAGTGTACAGATGTATTCAGCTCTAACCGCATGCAAATACAGCTATTTACAACATTACTGTAAATGTCACAGAGACGAGAGAGCGAAATTAAACAGGCAATGAAAGATTCATGTGTAGGGAATACTGAAAGATTCGGGGTTAAAAGGGATTATTAGAAGAAGTATGTAAACTTTGGGTTATAAATAAATGAGACTGTAATGCAATGATGTGTTTCTGTAAACATGCCTTACATTTGTGAAATATATAAACGTTGATGGAGTCACACCTCATTCACAACAAATACCAAAAGCAGAAGAGGACCCTGCTGATGCTTCATTTAATGTGCAGGGCCATGAAAATATATAAACATTATAAAGTTAACATAAACTCAAAACACAGCAGACTAACCGTCTAAACCTTTATGATAACTCATCAACGTCTTGTTTCTTATAAAGAGAGCTGACACACATCTACTGTGACCTCACAAGACAATAATGATAAAGCGTCTGAAGAATTCATTCATTAAATGATAGTATAGATGAAAAAGAGCTTTCTTACTCTTTGAATATGTGAAGCGTCTGTAAGCACACTGTGTCTCTGACTGTTGGCACGTCTGTCAAGCGAGCGAGTGTAAACACATCCCTTTTCTCTAGTACTGGTCATGTGACTTGCATGTTAACGCTGTGGTTTTGAAAGACTTGCCCTACTGGTCTCATATAGTTAGAGACAAACAATGAAACAGCAATTCTCTCTAATGAAGATTTTAATGCATTAATGCTCTTGTGTGCTTTAAATTATCACCTCATTACATCCAACCCAAAAACATTTTGAATTAAGCAGGGAAACCATGCACTGTATGCCAAATCAACTCATATTTTATGTTTAGTTATGTTAGTTCAGAAAAACTAATGTTTTAGACGGAGATAATGTATAATGTATATAATGTAAAACGACTTCAGTGTAATTTCACTTTGAATATAAGTATAGCGCATTGTTACTTTTGACAGAAGTAACACAACAGAACAAGATAGATTTTTGTGTTACACTTGTTTTTAGTAAATATACATGACTATTACCTTGTTAATGTGTAACTACAAACATATTTTGTTGTTTATCTTTCGGAAAAAAAAATATTATTACTTTAATTGAAAATTTCTTCAAATGTTTCAAAAGCAAACAAACACAAACTTGATGTTGAGAGTAAAAAAAAGATGTCAACAGTATGAACGCTATAAACATTTTATTAAATTAAAATGATATAAATGTTCAACGTAATGCAACAGTATTAGCAGCGGGACAAAACTAACAAGTGTTCGTACTGACAAGATCTCCTCACATTAAAACCCGATTAACTTTTATTTTGAAAAACTCTGAGAAGTCAAAGTTCAGGATGTGTTAGATCACTAAACGACCTGTAGATAGATCAGTACTGGAACACATGAAACCAGAAACACACGTTATACAGAAAAAAATGTCTGCTTTATTTACTTGTCATGGTTGAAAACAGCTTTCTGGACCTACACACGCAAAACGATGATAAAATTATGCAATATTTGTCAGCTCTGTCAAGGGTTGCATGCTAAAGATGCTGTCATAGTTTGAAATAGTTTTGATAAAAAAGTAAATGCAAAGTAAGAGTAACAAAATAAGAAGCATACAGTTACAAACATCTCTTCATATACTATTTTGCACATGATTTCAAATGACATCATACAAAACAATTTTTTTCCATATTTAAGGGGAAATTTTTCATTACGCCAACGTGTCCATGACTGGATTTGAGTTCTTTGACATGAAAATATTTATAATTAAAACGTCTAAAAAATCAAAAGCTTCAGTGCATTTTATACTATAAACATTTACAGTAAAGAAACATGTGGTATTTGGTGATTATTGGTAAATGAAGAGACTATAATAAGGAATATAAATGTGTCCAAGAAAAATTTTCTCATCCTCCGCAACAATTTTCAATCATTGTTCCCTCAAGGAACTAACATTTAAAAAAAATCAGTTCTTATTTTTTCTCTCCAGATAAAAGTTAAAATTTTGTTTGTCATAGTACCTAGACAACTTTTTAGTTCTCATTACCAAAACACGAGTTTGTAAATGAATATATTTAATGTAATATCATGTTGCGGTAATGATAATTTTTGATGATAATCTAAAAAATGTAAATATTTCTATAGGAAATATTTATTAAATCCTCTTAAAATAATGGTTAAAGTAAGTTCAGATCTTAATCTTATATGTGCAAAAAAAAACTGATGCTGGACACCTTCTATATCTGGATTTTGTGAGAATCACCCAAATGTTGTCAGGGCTCGGAGAAAATCACTTTGTTACTTTTTGTCCCGGTTCTCACTTACTTTAACTTAAAAAATTAAGTTAAACAATTTCAACTTCTTTTTATAAGTTATGTCAACTTGTCATAAGCCAAAATGTAAATAAAGTAGGTTGAATTGACTTGCAAAACCAAGTTGTTTTAACTTCATGCTGCATTGTTTCAACAGTGTGTCACTATTATAATTCTTCTTTATCATTAAAATAATGCACACTAAAACTAATATCACTTGAACTTCAATGCATAGAGAGAGTCCACAGGCACATTTTCAGACGAATAGTCAAACAGAGTTATGTTATATAATAGGGATGGGCATTCGATTAAGTTTTCTTTGTCGATCGTCGGGAGAATTAACGATCGACTATCGATTAATCATTAATATTTTTATAATAAAATTTGTTATTTAACTTTTATACTTAAAAAATGCAATGAATACAAATATACAGCGTGTTTTTCCTCGATGAGACCTTTATTACAAGATCAACTTGTGGCAGACAGTTAAACTATGTTTCAAACATAGGCTATATGTGCGTGCATGTGCGGTGCTCTAAAGCAGCGGAACCTGCAGCTGCCAGCCAGCGTTCTAAAATAGAGACCTCATTATTAGTTCCAAAATAAAAAATTCAGATTCATGTTTAACATTAAATTAAACAAAAAACATAATACTTAGATCTGAAAGGTTTTGTCAAAATGTAACTCAAAATTATTCAAGCCAGAAGAAAGTGCAAGATATTAGCCTTCCTAACATTAGGCTATAACAAATTAAGCTACTTAAAGCCTCGTAAAAAATAACTAACTTTAGAAACTCGCATAAAACTTCTGCACCAGTCTACTGATTTTTTTTGAGAAATAAAAGCATGTTTTGGGGTCAGACGCGACCGCAACCCATGGTGACAGTCAGTCCAGCTGCCGCGGAAAACAGCCGCTCCTAGGAGACTGACCGGGATGCACAGGTACCTCAGCGCTAACTTATTCCGCATACAGAGTATGTGTGAAACAGCGTACGTTTTGTGAGCCCCATTTACCATTGTATAATTATACTAACATAGTCTTTTAGTTTTTATTTGTTGTAAAACAACAGTAGACATTTACTATGGTCTCCAACTCCGCAATATACCATAACCATGGTATTTGTAGTAAAATTGCGGAAATACAAATCGTTTATAATCTGCAAAAAAAAAAAAAAAACATTTTCACAATGATAAAATCATGGCTAATTTTCCTAAGGTAGTAATTACAAAATTATATATGTTTGAAAGACGGAGATGCGCACCTGTCAATCTATTACATAACAGAGCGAGGCCAGAGACAAACGTGCTCATAAACGGGAGTAATATGGAATAATGTGTGCATCTTTGAATAACTGTAATTTTAAATATATTTTTGTCATATAAAGTTTTGAGACATGGCCTAATAATGCTTTTTTTTTACTTTTATTGCTCATTTAGACTTATTGGCCCTCATTTATCAAAAGTGCGTATACACCAAATTTCCAGCGTACACCTTGCGTACACCCAAAACAACGTTGACTTTGAGATTTATCAATATGGACGTTGGCGTACGGCACGCTCAAATCCTACGCCAGCTCAGGAGGTGGTGTACGCACATTTTGAGTTAGTGCAGAAATGCGCAAACACTTCCTAACACCACAAAACGCACTGACAAACTAAAATATATGATATATTATGACCCACTGTAAAAAAAACATAGTAATTATAAACTTCAGTGTTTATTTTTATGCAACAATGTTCAATGTTTAATTTGTGATACTTTACCAAAGCATTTGTTGTTTGATTTGTATGCATATGTATTCCTTCAGTCGAGAGCCTGTGCGCTTTGCCTGACGTTTAACAGCGAGCATGTGAACGGAGCTTAGTGGGAGCGGAGCGATAATATTACCATAAAATTCCGCTCCGTCAGCACCGATCGTTGAACCCAGAACGCCTTTTGATAATTTGCTAGTTCGAGAATCTGTAAAAACGTCTAGCAATAAGTTATGGAATTCAAGCCTAATACATAAATGTAAAGTAAAAATCAAAGTTAAGATTGAGCAGGAAGAAAACATTGAAAGGGACTGCGGAGAGACTGTAAAAGTTTAGTAATCCTGGAATCTGAAGCGGCACATTGCAAGAAAGCACAAGGATGTGCTACGAAAACATGGTAATGCAATAAAAGGTAGTTACATACCATTCGATGATAAATAAATACATATGAGGTAAGGTAAAATGCTTGTGTTGAATGGAGCCGTAAATCCGATCATGATGACATGCGGACAAAATTATGGCCACGAATAATTTTTTATGCTACATTATGGACACTTCTTTTTCTTATTTAGTCTAAAGTATGGCCATAAATTTAGAATTTGTTCCCAATATTCAACAGTTTGCTCCTTGGAATTAATTATTATAATATTTCGTAATTACTATTACAATTATTATTACTTAAAATTATGAATTAGCTTAGTAAAACATGTGGATGTCGTGGAAACAAATTGTTAATTTGAATTATATCCGGAGCTCCGTATCAAACTGGATCTAAGATACAGCTAACAAACAACTGTAAATACAGAACAACACACTACAAAAGTTACTACATCATTTTAAAATATTATTTAAAAAAAAAATTAACTGAACCATTAAGCAGACATAGAATTTAGATGTAGACAACAGTAAATAATAATTGTTCTTCTAAATATCAATTAATAATAAAAATAATAATAAGAATATTACAAATTGTCATCCAATTATTAATGTGTCTTTAATCCCACTCTTTAAACTCCCAAATAAAACAATTTTGTTTGTTTTCACTTCCCCGGATTCTCTTCTTTGCCGTCTTTCGTGTGTCAATGTCGTAAAATGAGGGCGTGGGGGAGGCGGAGACTTGAATTTATATGGGCTTGTTATTCTAATGACGATCGTTTTCAGCCGCGGCATTTATGAAGGGCAGATATTGCGTACACCTGAATATCAACGGTACGCACAGCTTCATAAATCAGGCGGTGAGAGGAGTGTAAGCATAATCTTACGCCAACATATACGCCCGTTTCTACGCAAGAATGATAAATGAGGGCCATTGTGCGGGTAACAGCGGTTTTGACGCATTTACCTCAGAGATTATTTTAGCAATATTGCTTTTTTCCGGTAATAATAATACAATTTATATTTCAATCCTGTTTCATTGTCTGTTTATTCATTTCATTATGCTGTTATGTTAATGTGATGATATTTATTTGCCATATGAAACGTGCCGTTATATGAATACTTTTGTATAATATTCAAATATATGCGGAATAATGTGTGCATCTTTGAATAACTGTAGGAATACAGTTGCTTATTTTTGTCATAAAGTTTTGAGAAATAATAATATTGTGAGGATTTATTTCCATATGAGACGCTTTTTGTCGTTCGAATACTCTCGTTTATTATTTGGAAATCATATACATACATAGTAGGAAATATATAATGTGGAAGGGTAGACTTGCAAAGTTACTCTGCTTATTTTTATTTATGATATATGTGGAGATAAATAAAGCATTGCAAAACTGCTGATTTGATCCATTCAGATCCTGACCACCAGGCTAGAGATTTTAAACATCCTTAATACACACTTATTAGTCTGTCAAATAATATCTAAAATATATTGTTTTGTAAAAAAAAAATGATGCTTTGTTCTATTGTTTATGCGGAAAAGTGTTCACAGAAAGTGTCAATCACATGAATGTTTCATATGCAGAGTAAGCGGTCAGCAGCGCACTGCAACGGGTGCTTGACGGATTCGCCGCACACATACGCAAACGCACTGCATACGGAGTATTTGTGAAACAGGGGTAAAATAAAAAAATGCATTTGATTAATTGATAACAAATTACGAAATCGACGAAATTCTTAACAATCAATTATCGATCGTCGATTAATTATGCCCATCCCTATTATATAAGTCTACTTGTGTTCATCCTGAAATAAATTAACCAGCCCATGCAGCGAATTACATCATGCACTAAAACTTTAAATAGCATATCCACGTGGTACAGTATGTATATGGTACTCGTAAGTACTTCATCATGATGGTATCTATCTCTAAAAATGGATGGGTTATTTTTGACCCATAATGTCAGACAGAACACATTTTGGTTAAAAATGACCCCATACTGGGTTTAATTTGACCCAATGTTGGGTTGTTGTTATGCAACCAACCCAGCAGTTGGGTTAAAACAACCCAGCATTGGGACAATTTTAACCCAGCGGTGTGTTCTGTCCAATATTTACTCATTATGGGTCAAAAATAAGGCAGACATTTTTAGAGTGTGTGCGCTTGATCTTTTCTCTAGTTGCATGTGTTTATTTCTACACCTGTTTAAATGTCACTAAAGGTCTGAATCAGCACTGGGGAGAGACTCTGGCTAAATATGGTGGTTTATTGGCATCTCTGGTTAACAGGACAGTTGTTCATGTGTTTCAACGAGTACTAGTATAGTGAGACAGATTCACTACAGTAAAGTTCATGTGTGTTATGCAAACTCAATACAATAGTCATTGAATTGCTCACATAGTAAACACAGGTGTGGTTCAACATTCAGTCTGAAACTCTTTAGAGAAACACAAATGGTTGTTCACACACTGATATAATGGAGGTGATGATGGATGGTGAATTAGATCAATCATTCTCTCCAAAAAGTATTTAATGACTTATTACTAATTTCTTTTAAATCCTATTGGGCTTGAAATGGGCTTGAAACGGCTCAAATAAATCATATAAAATTACATCAATTATTCTGGTCACACTTTTTAAGGTCTACTTCACACTATTAACTATTAACTACTTTTGACTCAATATACTACCAATAACTGGTTATTAATACTTAGTAAAATAGTTATTAAGTTTTGGTAGGATGTAGACTAAGGTTTTGCAGAATCATGCATTAATATGTGCTTTATACAATATCTCAGTAATATAAATACTAATAACTAACCAGTTAATAGTGAGAATTGTGAACTACACTAGTGTGCAATCATTATTAACTCACCAGAGTATTTAAACATAAAAAACATGCATTTAACCTTAGACTTTAATCCACTATTGTATTATATATCAATGATCTACAATCCATACACAGGATTTACTGTCATTAAATTACTGAGTAATCCCTTACTTTACTTTATCAAGGGAAAAGTCGTTAAATTACAGTAACTAATTACTTAGTAACTAACTATCCAGCACTGATGACTGATATATTAACATACATTATTACTTGAATAAAGTTGCTTTGTGTCTAACAAAAACATAATTTTTCTTCAACTTTCAGCCAATTTGCATGAATTGGATTTTAAATGGCATATTAATTTCTTTAATGTGATTATATTAAATCATTTATATATAATTCATTTTATAGTACATTATTAGTGTCACTACTTCTGTTTAGTTCAACACTCATTTTACATTTAGGACACAAACGTCAAAATGCAGCTTGAGGGGGAGCACAGAGAGCACAGATAATATTTTCTATTAAAAGCTCTGCTACATTTGACCTTTAGTGTGTCAGCAGGCCTTCATTTCAGTCATCAGTTCACATTGCAAATTAAATCTTAATCAGTGTTCATTTAAACATGTTGATTGTCTTTCATGAAATACATAAAAGTTTATTAATAAGCACAAAACAACATTTAGTTTCTAACTATTAACCCTCTACTGACTGATTATTATTTTGTCCTTAATAAGCAGCCCTGTTACTTTCAGCAGCTGACTTCGGCCCAGATCCATCTGCTGTTTGACAATTCTATTTAAATGAAATGATGCATGCTTTTCTTTTTTACATACAATGTTACATGAGGCTGTTATTGTATAGTTTTATTCTGTAAAGATAAAGACTTGTTAATATTTAAAATTTATTTAACTTTGAACAAACTCTTGCCAGTAAATAACATAAATTTACATCTACAGTAAATTACCTGCAACCAGCTGCAACAACACTGTAATTTCTGCGGAATTTTTTTACAGTGTACATGTTAACCAAGTTTCATTAATTTGCAACTACATGTCAACTGTCATTAATTTTCAACTACAGTTCAACTAAGTTAGTATTTGTAGACCGGTTAGGATTAGGGAAGAGGTTAGTGGAATACGTTGACCTGCAAAGATACTTATAGTCAGTTGAATGTCAATTCATTACAATAAAGTGTTAATAGATATTAAGCAGACTACTAATTCTGTAAAGATTAGTAGTTGACAAGCAGTTGCAGAGTTACTTATAACTAGTCAAATGTCTAGTCAAGTGGACTTTTGAAATAAAGTGTTAAAGGACCTCACAGCAGGTCAAGAACTTTCAACAGACAGAAACAGGATTGATTCTTTACTGAACCTGAAGATTACTGAAGAGCTTTTAAGTGTAGATGCCCCAAACCCAGTTACTCAATCTCTAATTACCCAATGTAGATATGAAACAATTGGTTAACCGAGACACATTCATGCAGCTTTACGTAACTGTGACGTGACACTGATATGAAAGAAACCTCAATACTGTCTTGGCATTTTGAATCATGAGTCCAGCGGGTCACAGCGACGCTAAAAAAAGCTAAGGTTCCTTTGCAGCTGTCCACTGACAACAACTCATCTCATTACAGCCATTTATAACCTCAAGCCTTTACAAACCTCCAGATTTCAGCTGTTGCTATAGTAACCAGCCAATAAAGTGTACTGTCGCTTTAAGAGGAAAGCATACATGAGTGCAATGCCTGTCTGTGTTTACAATGGAGAAGTACTCTACTGATAGCATCAATGTGTTTAATCCTGAACCAAACAGATGTCAATCAGTGAAGACCATCAAACATCAAGCATACAGAACTGCAGCGAGATTTCACATCAGCATGACGTCCCTGCAGTGTGTCCGTTTGACATTGCAGCTGTCACAACAGAATCGACCTCATTCACATTCTCATCAAACAAGAAGCGTTTCTCTCTGACCGATCATTAAATACACCAGACAGACACACAACAAGACCTTAAAGAGCTTAACTAACACTGACACACACACACAATAAGTCCAATCTCATTTCCGTGCTGTATTATTTCTCTTCCTCTCTGTACTGACCTGTCTCTCTCTCTCTTTCTCTCTCTCTCTCTCTCTCTCTCTCTCGGGCTGTCTGTGGTTGAAGGCGTCCTGTGAAGGCTGTGCGTGCGTCCGGCTCCCGTCTCTCTGAATGACCGGCTTCACGCCAGTCCTCTCTCTCTCTGTGGCTTTATATAGACTCCTGACAGCTCAGTCTGACGCACTGAATGCTGGGAAGTCGAGGGCTTCAGGATGGGGGGCAGTGGAGGAATTCAAAGCTGAGAGATTTGATGCAATTTCTCACAATAACTTTAGTTTGTATTCTGATGTAGCCTGTATAAGACATAAAATACACATCAAGTGACATCATTCAAAGATTTACTTGTAAAACGATCTGTGACTCACTGCAAACAAGCAACTATAAAGAATGAGATGTTTAATGAATCACTTTATCATATTCATCTCAGATGTCTTTATTGCACTTTCAATAGTTTACTTATATTTTGAAATTCATTTTAGTTTCCACTGTAAATGTTTTTGCTGTAGATTAAAATTTATGTTATTTACTGGGTTTACAGAATAAAACTATAAAATAACAGCCTCATGCAAAGCATTCCAAAACTTTTCATCAACATTTTCCTAATTTTGTTTCCCAGAATGCTTTGCATGAGGATTTTAAAGTTTATTCTGTAAAGATAAAATTGCTGTAATTATGCAGCTGGTTGCCTGTAACTTACTGTAGAAGATAAAGACTGAAAATGTTTAATGTTTATATAACTTTAATCAAACTGTTGTCAGTAAATAACATAAATGTAAATCTACAGTAAGTTGCTGGAAATCAGCTGCCAATAATACTGTAATTTATACAGACATATTTAACAATGTGGAAATGAATTTACTGAAGAATAAACCTGAAGAACTGATAGCAGGAGTTTGTCTTTGTTTTGTAATTTTGAACCTCTTCTGCACAGCCAACATTAATAAAGCTTACTTTACATAAGAAATAAATACTGATCACTGAATAGACATTATTGTGTTCAGGGTGTTTATTCCCTGTTGTGTTTCTCATTGATAAATTTATGAACTTACAGAACTGATTCTTACATGACTGTACTGTACATCTGTATTTATAACATTACTAGATTCATTTAAAGCTTTACTGTTAAATATTTCTGAAATTACAGTTTTACTTTCAGCTGTTTGCCAGTAACTTACTGTAGATTTACATTAATGTTAGTAACACTTTGTTGAAAGTTAAATGAACATTAAACATTAACAAAACTTTATCTTTACAGAATAAAACTAAAATAACAGCCTTATGTAAAGCATTCTGGGAAACAAAACAAGGAAAAGGTTGATGAACAGTTTTGGTTCCCAGAATGCTTTGCATGAGTCTGTTATTTTATAGTTTATTCTGTAAAGATAAAGACTTGTTAATATTTAATATTAATTTCACTTTGAACAAACTGTTCAACATAAATGTAAATCTACAGTAAGTTACTGGCAAACAGCTGCATAATTACAGCAAGATTTTTACAGTGAAATAAAATGAGTGACTAACAGCATTTTCATCAACATTTTATTAAAAGTAAAAGATCCATTCATGCTGATGAATGAAAATAAATACAAAACAGTTAAAAATTAATCTGATTAATTCACATCATCTTACATCAGAAATAAAAATAAGGGAAAAACACAGTTTGATCATTCAAATGAACATATAATGATCTGTATTTGATTTATGTATAAGTTAAAATCAATAAAGTTTAGTATGAAAAGCATTGCGTTTATATATTTTAAAACTTTATTTTATAAAGATGATTATGTTAACACTGATCATTTGTTTACTGATTTGAGTTCATTTCATTGTTAGTTAATTATGGAGTCACTGAAAATAAATTCATCATCATCATGAATTGGTTTTCACCTCTTTATGTAAAATTGAAGGATTATACAGAACCCTCATAACAAATTGTATGGCGTTTGCTTATTTCCACCACAAGGTGGCAGTAAGTTGATAAACCATTTAAAGGGGTCATATTATGAGATTTTACAAAGATGTCAAATAAATCTTTGGGTACCCCAGAGTACACATGTGAAGTTGTAGCTCAAAATACTCTACAGATAATTGATAATAGCATGTTAAAATTGACACTTTGTAGATGTGAGCAAAAATGTGCTGTTTTGGGTGTCCTTTTAAATGCAAATGAGCTGATCACCATAATGGTGGTTAGTTGAAATTGAAACTCAATGCTGCTGTCAATTATTTTCTCCCTCTGCACTAAATGGCAGTGTTGTGGTTGGATAGTGCAGATTAACGGGTGGTATTATTATAATAAGATCCCCTTCTGACATCACAACTACCTATTTTTTCATATGCTTGCAGAGAATGGTTAACCAAAACTAAGTTACTGGGTTGATCTTTTACACATTTTCTAGGTTGCATCCCTATGGAGACCCAATTATAGCACTTAAACATGAAGACAGATTTTCATGGTATGACCCCTTTAAACAAAAAGTTGTTTAATCCTATTTGATATTTTCTACACAAAATGAGTGACATAATTGATGCTGCGCTGTATGTAAATCAGTTTGAGTGACACTGACAGAGACTTCATCAATGTCTTAATGACACAAACCTCATAACATCTCAAACCTCTGTCAAGAGTCACGATTTTGTCAATAAGCTTTAAACTTTTATGATTATCTTTCACAGTCCGTTCACAGCCTTTCTTAACACCTTTAATAAATAGATTTGTGAAATGTGAAAGAGAAACAGAAATGATGAGAAGCAGCCCTCATGTCTTCATTTATTGTACAATGATGTTAGCAGTGATGTTAAAGCACAGAAGTTAGCGGCTCTGGTGATTTTACTGCACTAATACTGTCACTAAACACACAGTAAAACAGAGCAAAACTCCTTCAAGTCCTTATAAAATTCCCAAAATCAACAAATACAATCAGAGTCTGCAGTTAAGGCAGTTAAGAAGTTTAATACGACCGACACGCTTGTGCACAGTAAATTACACTAGCATAGCATTCATCTTATTCACAAACCATCATCATCATCATCATCATCACCCATCTGGAGCAGATTCTGACTTCAATCAGTCGTATTAAAGGTGCTAAAGAAAAGTTTGTGTATGTTTTCTATTGATCGAGAGAAAGAGCTTCAGTCAGCATCACATGACGTGTGATGAGGAATCGTATCGTACCGTACTGTTAGATCAATAGATGATTGGCTTTAATTAAAGCACCAAAGGAGAAACACTGAGATGGCACTTGTGTTTATGTCTCAAGTGTGTCTGCAAAATACTGTATGAAGGATGATTTTCACTCATGTAGTCCACTGCAGTATTTGGCCCGTGTGGATTTATCCCGAATCAGAGGCCGTGGGGTCTCTCTCGTCCTCGTCTGATGGCAAGTGTACACGCTGTTCGTCCATCCTCTTGGCTTGGACTCTTTGGATGAGACTGAAGAAATCTTCATCGGGGACGGTGGGAGCTCGTGGACCTCCTTCAGGTGGAGAACAGCGCTGGTCATCTATCCTGGACGACTGAAGATATAAACAAATGAGATCATCTTGAGCTTGTGAAGGCAGCTAACATCTCTGATGTGTCTGATCTAAAGACTGTGATCATTGGATATCTTTACATGCACAAACTTTTGTCAATCTGACTGAATTTAATCTGATTGCAGGATATGACAGTACAGTTTACATGCAATACTGTAATCTGATTCAAATGTTTGTTTACATGCACATTCTATATAATCTAAACCAAATGTAAGACCAGGGTTGCCAGATTTGCATATCAAAACCATCCCAATGGACATTCACAACTAGCCGAAAAGCATCTCGATAACTATTTACAGCCTAAATACAAATAACTAAAAAAGGAAATCCTTTCGTCTTTAACCGCAAAAAACAACTATTGGAAACAATTTAAACAGTAGCCAAATCTGAAAAAATCAGAGGACTTGGCAACACAGCGCACACATCTCTCGTCAAGTTAACGCTTTGTCTCTGGATAAATGTAGAAAGTTAAGTTGTTCTTAAAAAGTTTTCAGATATAGTCAACAAAAACAATTTTCAAAAGTCACAACGCTCTTTTATTTCTTTATGTAATGTTATGAAAGACATGAACGCTGCAAAATGTACAGCGCGTGATCCCATTACCTTAATAATGCGTGTTGCCATTGCATGTTTCTGTGATAAGAATCATGTGATACGTAAATAAGAGGTAAATATAAGACGTGAAGTTAAGCACAAATCTTCTGCGCACATGCATGAGGTATTTTTGTTTTTGATTGAGAAAATACTACGATTCAAGCGTTTACATGAGTACTTTTCTCCTGATTATTGGATGACAGATTGGACTATGCTATCCCTTTCAATACGATCTAAATTTGCATCTGACCGACCTCAATTCTATTGATTAAAGTGTTAACATGAAGGCTTTTCAATCTGATTAAGCCATCAATACGATTACAAACAGATTATTTGGTTGCATGTAAATGCAGCTAGTGTTAACATCAGGGGATTTCAATTACTGGGAGGAATAAATGTCATGTGAGACGTGTAATGAGGGGTTTACGCCGGTGAATGGTTGCTTTTGTCTGCACTGAGTGCCGAGAGGTGAAAAATGTTCAACTTTGGGTGAAACGCTCAGCTCGTCAATGTCACTTCTCACTCAGTCGTCCAATCACAGTGCAGGAGGGTTGAGACAAAAATCATAACAACCAACCAGCACATGATATCAGCGACTGATAAACAAATCAGAAGTATCATACAAGTCCCTTTCAGCCGTGTTTAAACACTTTTTCACACGCCCCCTAACTCAATCTCATCTTCAGTCACCTGACATTTGATGAGCATATTGAAGAAGTCATCACCGGGCTCCTGAGGATCACCGTCTCCACACAGATGACCCAGATTATTGTGTGTGATTCTGAGTCCAGGCAGATTACCGACGTTCACCCGCTGATCATCCAGACGACGACTCTGAGTACTCGCGATCAAATCAAAGAGTTCCTCAGTCTGAGGAGACGTCAGAAGACTCGTGTCTGAGGGAATCAAACACAACAAATCATTCACTCTCATTATCTACATTTACTACTTTGTGAAAGAAATCCTGTCTGTCATATCAGAAGATAAACTGGAATCATTTATTATGTGTGTGTGTGTGTGTGTGTGTGTTTGTAAAGACTGACCGATGACATCATTCAGAGAGTTTGTATCTGCAGCTCCTGTGTTCTCACCGTTGGGACGATCGTCCAGATTACAGCGCTGGTCGTCCATACGACTGCTCTGAAATTTACTCAACAGGTCAAAGAAACAATCCTCATCTGAATGATCTCGACTCAGCTTCTGCTGGAAACACAACCATCACTCTTAAGTTAGTTCAGTGTGTCAGTCTGATCTCAATGCTCATGTCAACTCACAATCACAATCTCAGAAACACTGTGTGCGCAACACAAAAACACCCACACACACACACACACACACACACACACACACACACACGTTGGCATATGTGGTTTATGTATTTGCTATTGTAAAAACTGTATATTGTATTTCCTTCGCCTACCCCAATCCCTAACCCCAACTATCACAAAAACCTTTAATCTATGAAAAACTACCATTTAGGGCCGGTTTCCCGGACAGGGATTAGACTAGTCCTAGACTAAAATAAATGTAAGAGCTGTCCAAACTGAAAACAACTTGCACTGACTTATCTTAAAATACACCAGTGCCCTTTGTTTTGCTTCAAAATTCACACAAGTCATGTTTTTACTAAGGCATGTTTGTAAAAACTAGTTATATTTCCTAATTAAACTAAGGCCTAGTCCTGGCTTAAGATAATCCCTGTCCAGGAAACCAGCCCTTAGTATGTTTGTTAAGACCTTCAGTCCCCGTAAGCATAATAAACATGTCATTACACACTACTCCCATAAACAACACACACACACACACACACACACACACACACACACACACACACACACACACACACACACACACACACACACACACACACACACACACACACACACACACACACACACACACACACACACACAGAAAAATATATACATACATTATTTAATCAATGTGCTTTTTTCCTGCTTGAATACAAATATCTTCCTTTATGTTTTGCAAAACAAAACCATTTATACAGGTTTGTATTAACAACTTAAGGGTAAGATTTTTCATTATTGGGTGACCTTTAGGTATAAATGCATAAATAAATAAATATTTTTATATTTGTACTGTTTTTGTTATATTACATTTCTACATTTATTCCTGTATTTATTTATCCATGCATCATCTATTTTCTTCATTTATTTATTTCTGTATTTTTGCATTTATATGTGTATTTATTTATTTATTCATTTATATTCAAGTCATTTCTTATCCTCCAAACAAACACACTACAGAAACTATCTGATAAATTTACAGTAAGACCTCAGGAGTGAAACACGTCTAATGCACTGATCTATATAAATGGTCTAATGTCCTGTTAAAAACACAACACGATCACACTTTCATCAGCATTAGACTGAAGTGAAGATCTGTGAGGTGATCATCTGTGTTTGTGATCATTCAGCTGTAAGAGCAGCACACATGATCTGATCAATGATGATCAATACGAGCCTGCGGGCGCTGCTTTACTGTCATATAGATTAACAAACAACAGCTTTATAAACACATTAAACACCAGCGGCATTGTTACAATACACAATCAGACTCATTCATTCATGTAATAATAAAAACTGAAGGAGAGACACATTTCTGCCCATCTGTGACTACTGTTATACAAAACTATTACAATAAGTCCTCAAATATACACTAAACATCACAACAAACACACACACTAAAGTCACATGAGAAATGCATGCAGATATAAATTCTCACATAATTCTGATCGAGTCCCTGAGAATCCGTCCAGATCACCGACACTCACTCACAACACCTTCACTGTCTGATCTCACTGTCTGCTCACATTACACTTACTTCAATAATCCATTTACACCAAAGAGAGAGAGAGAGAGTGAGAGTGAGAGAGAGAGATAGTTGGAGAGAGAGAGACACTACATGAGTGTGTGTGAGAGAGAGAGAGACAGAGAGAGAATGGAAAAGCCATGAAAGGTCTTTGACTAAATTACATCACGGTTTCCATAGAAACCCGACCCAAGTGTTATGGCCTTTGGTCAAACCCTAAAGTGTGTGTGTGTGTGTGCGTGTGTGTGTGTGTGCGTGTGTGTCATCATCTGAAGGTGTGACCTCATTATGGACAAATATCATACCCATAAACCTTTATGTGAATGAGTCTGATCATCAGTACTGTGAGATGTATTGGCTGAATGACTTTAATAAGATCACAGTGACATCATGATGATGATATATTTATACCACGGGTCTGATGAATGCTGCATTCTGATTGGCTGAGAAATGTTCTATGGGTGTTGATTATTTTTCTGTAAACCGCACACCTATCTTTTCAAATGTCTTAAAAATAGACACCAGAGCAATGTTTGTGGTAACCGTGGTATAAGCGGAATAATTGACTCCGGTCCTTTGAATTATTTGAAAATAATGCACACCTGCGGTGTAACGGCACTCCGCTTCGCGTCGTGCCGCATTACCACCTTGGTGTGAATTATTTTCTTATAATTCAATGACCCGTCGTCAATTATTCCTTACTTATTTATCATTATAATATATAACATTACTCTACACTACAGACATTACTAATGAAAATAATGATGCCATGCCAAAATAATTCTGTGTAGTTTCTTCAAGCAAAATTCTGTGAAGTACTCAGTGGTCAGCAGAAGGGGCGGAGCTTAATGACTTAACACAACAACAGTGAAGCAGGAAACAGTGAAGTCTTTTATGAGTGTTCTGTTCAAAATGACCACACTATATATATATATATATACAATATAGTATACTAGATGATCAAGTATACAGTACACAAGTGTAAAGCGTAGAGCTAATCTCTGGATCCATGACACAACTAGCAATTTAGCGTGTTTCTGCGTGTGTGTGTGTGTGTGTGTGTGTGTGTGTGTGTGTGTCTGTGGGTGTCCGTGTGTGTATGCGTGCGTATGTGTGCGTGCGCATGTGTGTGTGTATTGATCAGCAGGAAACACAGAGTGATGCTATCAGGTAAAACCATCATCATTATCAAATACCTGCTTCAAATACTGCTGTCAACACCTCAAAATTTACAGACACAGACAGAAAACAGAGACACAGACAGACAGACAGACAGACAGACAGACAGAAACACAGACAGACCGAGACAGACAGACACATGACAGACAGACCAAAACACAGACAGACAGACAGACATACAGACAAGCAGACTGAGACAGACAGACACAGGACAGACAGAGACAAAGACAGACAGACCGAGACACAGACAGACAGAGAACATACAGACTAAGCCACAGACAAACACATAGACGGACGGACAGACAGACACAGGACAGACAGACAGACACAGGACAGACAGACAGACTAAGCCACAGACAGACAGACACAGGACAGACAGACCAAGACACAAACAGACAGACAGACACAGGACAGACAGACTAAGCCACAGAAACACAGACAGACAGACCAAGATAGACAGACACAGGACAGACAGAGACACAGACAGACAGACAGACAGACCAAGACACAGACAGACAGATGGACAGACAGGCATACCGAGACAGACCAAGGCACAGACACAGGACAGAAAGACACACAGACAGACAGACAGACAAACTAAGCCACAGACAGACCGAGACAGACAGACAAAGGACAGACAGACAGACAGACAGACAGACAGGCAGGCAGACACAGGACAGACAGACCAAGACACATACAGACAGACAGACACAGGACAGACAGACAGACCGAGACAGACAGACACAGGACAGACAGAGACACAGACAGACAGACGGACAGACAGACCAAAGCACAGACAGAGACACAGACAGACAGAGAGACAGACCGAGACAGACAGACACAGGACAGACAGAGACACAGACAGACAGACAGACAGACCAAGACACAGACAGACAGATGGACAGACAGGCATACCGAGACAGACCAAGACACAGGACAGACAAAGACACAGACAGACAGACAGACAGACCAAGACACAGACAGACAGATGGACAGACAGACAGGCAGACAGGCAGGCAGGCAGGCAGGCACAGGACAGACAGACCAAGACACATACAGACAGACAGACACAGGACAGACAGACAGACACAAGACAGACAGAGACACAGACAGACAGACGGACAGACAGACCAAAGCACAGACAGAGACACAGACAGACAGACGGACAAACAGGCAGACCGAGACAGATAGACAAAGGAAAGACAGACCAAGACACAGACAGACAGACAGACAGAGAGACAGAGAGACAGACACAGAGCTGACAGACAGACCAAGACAGACAGACAGACAAAGGACAGACAGACAGACAGACAGGCAGGCAGACACAGGACAGACAGACCAAGACACATACAGACAGACAGACACAGGACAGACAGACAGACACAGGACAGACAGAGACACAGACAGACAGAAAGACAGACAGACAGACAGACACTCACTGGAGGTGTGACATGAACAGTGATGTCATCAGTATCCACAGGTGAATCAAACCACTGTCTCTCGTCTGATGATTGGCTGTCTGTATATTCTCTTCTGTTGGATTCAGACTGATGATTCTTTGACCTTTTCACTGCACCATCAACATCTGGAGCATCTCCATTCTGGAATAAAACACATACGCATCTTTTGATGAAATCTTTTTAATGCATTATTTGTATTTGCTCATGATTCAAGTGATGTGTGGTGTTTGACCTTCCAGAGATCAACACTGTCCATGCTGCTCTTCTTCATGAATTTGGGTCTGGCTCCTGAAAATCAACATTATTTTAAAACACTTCATTTCATTGAAATCTATACCACGAAGACACATGTGTACTGTCAGAAATCTCCTGTCTTACCCTGAACTGTAAACTCAGCATCAGATGGAGAAAGATCAGCGTCCTTTACACCAACCAACTCCATCAGCTCCTCCACGTTCATCCTGGCGGTCAGTTCTCCGTTTCTGTCCCCGATCTGAGAAGAAATGAGTTGAATATGAGTACAGTAAGAGGAGCTTAAAACTACTGAACATATCAAAGCGTTTCTGCTCACCTCTCTGGAGATGTCCAGATGTTTTCTAGCGTAGTGTAAAGCCTGACGGTGGTTTCCTAAAGAAACATAAGCATTACCCAGACTCCAACACGCCCGACCCTCTCCAACCCTACCAGAGACACAGAGGACATCTACAAACCAGAACTATGAACGTACACACAAGTCATCAATAAGTCTTGATTGTTATGAGTAAATCTGGGATGATTTGTATGTTGAGACCTGTCGGCGAGCTCTTGAGCGATGATGAGATGTTTAAGATGATAGTCGATAGCTCGCTCATACTCCTGCAGTAATGTGTACGTGTTTCCCAGACTGTAACACGCCTGAGCTTCCATCACCTGATCCTTCAACTGACGAGAGAGCTGCAAAGTTTTCCTGAATACAGAAGAAGAAAGAAAAACAACACCAGTACTTCATCAGAAAATATATCATGGGTTCTGATTGGTTGCTTGGTAGCTTATTCTTAATATTTACTTCCAATGTAGTTCATCTCTTTATGGGCCTTTTTACTCTTATTTCTAAATGTATACAAACATGTAAATGCATCTTGTTAGATATACAGAAGTGTGCGTTCATGTTTTTTTTATCTAATCTTACACAGATACGTTTTCAGTTTTCCATCATGACATGTACAGTAGTGTGATGATAAAGACAGGAGTGTATACGCAGCGCACGTCAGGTCCTGTAGATGGCGCTGTTGTCATGGTTACCTGTAATACTCGGTGGCTGCATTAAACTGGCCAAGGAAAATGAGAGCGTTGCCTAGGTTACTGTACGCTCGCCGCTCGGCTGCCTTGTCTCCAAATTCTTTGGCGATGGAGAGACGCTGTGAATAACAAGAGGGGCTGTGTGTTACTTTAAAATGCCCGTTAGCATGACGTACACCGCCAAAAACTAAAGGAACAAAGTTCATCATCATCTGGTGATGTGAAGGCCGTACCTCTCTGTGGAACTTGATGGCATCAACAAAATTACCCAGCAGGTAGTGAGTGTTACCAAGGTTACCAAAAGCTCGTCCTTGTGCAGCTCGGTCTCCTAACTCCTTAACCAGAGACAAATTCATTCTGCAACAGAATTCATTTTATTCAAGACTGAATCACATCAACAGACAAACTGAAACTTTTTCACTTTTATAATTTATATGTATCTCCTAGCATACAAAAACATTACCCATAATGCCACAGAGACGCAAGAATTGAACAAAAGATTTAAGAGAAGAATTCCCGGTGACCTTGTCAACTAGGTGAAACAGATGACTATATTTTATTCAAAATAATACAAACGCTGAAATATAAATGAGAAAATAACATAAGAGTTCACACTGTTCTTGCTTTCATGAAATATTTAAGACATATTAGAGGAAGCTGACATTTCCAGTCTCTTGAATTACATCATTCACTATGTCTCACGGGATTCAAGTTCCTTTTCTTATAAAAGACCTTTATGTACAGAGTCTTATTATCTTTGTACATTTGTGATTTATATTCAATAAAAAAAACATTATTAGGGTTCCCACACTTAGTTAACTTCAAATTCAAGGACCTTTCAAGAACTTTCCAGGTCCAACATGCTCTAATTCAAGGACTAATTTTGGGGACACATTTCAAGTGAGAGCAAGATTACATCGTGTTAAGTTTTAAGATACATTGTTACAGTTCCCTTTTGAGGGAACTCGCGCTGCGTCACTGCGGTGACACTTTAGAGACGCCTCCAGGGGTAAGTGCGTCTGAATGTGTATATCAAATTCAACCAGAGGTGAGGCTTAACAACAAAGACAGGAAGTATATTGCTATCTGAAATATTGCCAAAGATGGCGTAACAGGGACGCAGGAAGTATGACAAGAGAGACGCAGCGTCTCGTTCCCTTCTCAGGGAACAACAGTTACATACGTAACCCGAGACGTTTTCATGTGTCACACACAACTATGCAAAAAAGCATTTTGGTATAAATCAACATTCACATACAGAAGATATAAGCATTTAAAGGGAACAGTTTAACACGTGTGCTTAAAAAGTCTAGAATATTTTGGATATTATCCTACACTACACAGGGAATAATATGGATTTTTTTCCAGAAAACTTTTTGCATAAAATAGATTCAAGTACTTTCAATGACCTGTATCTATGTATGTATATTTTCAAAAACTTCCCAGGGCCTTTAATTCCTTATTACTTAGTACTTAAATGTATAATTACAATGTAAGAGTGATGCCGTAAAATAAAGTGTGACCGACTCTTTTTATTGAATCAAAACTCCTCAGCGTACCAATAAACAAACAACTCTCACGAACCGATTCTTTAATGTAATTATTTGTATAAATATACACCAATGATGAAGCCAATGAACAGTCCTGGTGAGAATAGACTTATCTGATATAATCTCATGTCTGTGTTGTGTATTAGTTAAGCAGACGTGAAGCAGTAACCTGATGTGAGAGATTCTTTCTCTACAGATCTTTACAGTTATTATACATCTAATTTTTTCATCCCCTGGAGAGTTTGCTACCTTTGGCTTAACTTACTACTTTACTGTATACGTTACATTATTACTATGCTCGTTTTTCTATATGCTTTTCATACATCTATTAATGTAAAGCTGCTTTGAAACAATTAACTATTGTGAAAAGCGCTATATAAATAAAATGGAATTGAATTGAAGAAATATTGACAATATCTACACATGACAGTTTAATCCAACTTATTTATCTATAAACCAATCTGTCTAAAAACTGCAGCCCTGGTTGTGTTTTGTGTCTCTTGTTGTGTAGATGATTTGTTCTCCTCTTTTAGGATGATCAGATTTTCCGGTTCTTTGTGTTTGACAGTAAACAGAGACACATGAGATTATAACTGTTGATGTTTTATGTCTTCAGTCTGACACGTCGAGTGTCTGGTTTATGTGCCTTCTGATAAGAGTGAGTCGCTCAAACAGGTCTCGTTGGATTCAGATGTCGTGTGTAGAGTAATGTTTAAGTGTGAATGTATATGATGATGTGTACGTCAGACTCACTCATAGAAGGCTGTAGCTCGCTGTAATGTGTCTCGAACATCAGGATGAAGATCTCCTGGATCTTGTGAACAACCCCACAGCTGCTGTTTACCCTTGGCATGAAAGACGTTTCCAATGTTATACAGCGCCCGCGCCTCACCCACCTGACAATGATCAACAAGAAGCAAGAACAGTTTATTGACGTCTACAACTTTCATTTTTACATCATTTCATTTCTAAATGTAACAGAGCTGCTTTAACTAAGACTTAACAGGAAGATATTTCATTTGTTGGAGAGAATCAAAGGTTTAAGAGAATTAAGGTTAAATCAAAAGGTAATAATGTTCCTCTGTTTGACTTTCTGTATTAAGATAGCACGGATTACTGATTGTGTCAGGTTTTTTTATATAATAATGGTTTTATTCATTTGTTTTTGCAGTATTCACACTTACTGTGCGTTTACACCAGATGTGAATGAAGCTAATAAATGATGCTATTAATGTGTAGTTGAACATTTGAGATTTTTAACTCGCTTTATTAGTGCGTGAAATTTGCAGCATTTACATGTGAAATTCAGACGTGAATACGCTCAATTTGCTGTCTTTAGCTAGCTTGTAGTCTCATATATATATATATATATATATATATATATATATATATATATATATATATATATATATATATATATATATATATTAGGGCTGTCAAAATTAACGCGTTAATAACGCGTTAACGCAAATTCATTTTAACGCCACTAATTTTATTAACGGAGATTAACGCAACGCGCAATTTCTGTTTGACCCTTGGTCCAGCCCATAGTTGAATGAACAGAGACGCAGACAAATGTGACTCTCTCTAAATGAGTAAAAGGTTTTCATAGAAATAAGAACATTAAGCAAATTGTCTACCAAATCCAATGCTCTAAATGCTCGTTGGACATCTGATACGATCTTTATTTATACGTCTGAGAGGTGTAACGTTACCGTCCTCCTAATGCTTAATCTAATACAAAGATGCGTCTCAATTCATTTTGGTTTCGCTTTTATGCATGACTTAGAAAATAGACTGCAGGACTTGCTTGATGTTAAAAGAGTCATTAAGAGAGATAAAGTTCGGTACCTGATTAATGTTAAAGAGTTATTAAGAGCGACAAGACTCAAAAGCGATCCCCTCACGCTGACTGACTGATATCTGAAGCGCATGCACACAGACGCGCGAGTGCGCGACCCGGATATATAGACATCTACACAAAATTACAGTTTTACAAATATCTGTTTTGATAAGAATTCACGCAGGTAGGCTCTATAATCTGTTATGTTTTAAGTAAATGTTTGGTTAACTGTTGGGTAAAACTATCTGATGTGTAACATTATATTAGATCACTTAGATTTTAAGCAGTCTGTCTCAATGTCAATCAAACAAAAGGAAAAAAAGTTGAACATACATTGATGATGTTTTTGCTTTGTGTGTGCTAAATCTATTAGTTTTACCAGTGATTTTAAGGTATTGATGTGGTAATATAATGTATGGATGTGGAAATGTTTGTGGTAATTTGACTCTTTCAACTTCAAACACGTGTAGTTCTGTCATATTTTGTTATATTTCAACAAATCATGCATTGTTCTATGTTTTAATAGAGAATGTCAAAATATGAACAACTATTTTTTTTAAATTTGCTAATTCCGACACAACTTGCCAGCACAGGTCACAAATGATGCAGCAGCAAACAAAAATGGAGAAAGAAAAATCTTCTGAAAGGAAAATTCATATACAAAACAATGGCTGGTGATTCTGTTAAAATGTAAACAGGCTGTTGTTAACATACATTTGCATAAAGCATCTATATATGTATATATGATTAGAATATTAAAAACCTGAAAAGTGTTAAATTAGGGTAAATTTAGAATGGATAAAAATGTGCGATTAATTTGCGATTAATCGCAGTTAACTCATGAAATCATGCGATTAATCTAGATTAATTTTTTTAATCTATTGACAGCCCTAATATATATATATATATATATATATATATATATATATATATATATATATATATATATATATATATATATGGCTAAAATTGAGTCAAGAGCGTTTTTACAACTTACCAGATTGTCCGACCTCCTCACTCACTTTCTTTTAAGCAAGATCCTTTTTATTCCTATTTATATTAAAGGGATATTCCACTTTTTTTTAAATATGATCATTTTCCAGCTCTCCGCTAAAGTTAAACATTTGATTTTTACCATTTTGAAATCCATTCAGCTGATCTCCGGGTCTGGCGCAAGCACTTTTAGCTTAGCATAATCCATTGAATCCAATTAGACCATTAGCATCGTGTTAAAAATAACCAAAGAGTTTCGATATTTTTCCTATTTTAAACTTGACTCTTCTGTAGTTACATCCACCGACAGAAAATTAAAAGCTGTGATTTTCTATGCAGATATGTTTAGGAACTATACACTCAAACTGGTGTAATAATCAAGGACTTTGCTGATGTAACACAGCTGCAGGAGTCGCAATGATATTTCGCACTGCCCGAAAATAGTCCCCTTAGTAACTTTCAATGGCAGTGGACTATTTTCAGGCAGTGCGTAATATCACTACGACTCATGCAGCTGTGTTACATCAGCAAAGTCCTTGATTATTTCGCCAGTTTTAGAGTATAGTTCCTAAACATATCTGCAAAGAAAATCACAACTTTTAATTTTACATCCGTCTTAGTACACAATGTAATTACAGAAGAGTCAAGTTTAAAATAGGAAAAATATTGAAACTCTTTGGGTATTTTTTTAGCGTGATGCTAATGGTCTAATCAGATTCAATGAATTATGCTAAGCTATGCTAAAAGTGCTAGCGCCAGACCCAGAGATCAGCTGAATGGATTCCAAAACTGTAAGAATCAAATGTTTAACTCTAGGAGAGCTGGAAAATGAGTATATTTTCAATAAAAGTGGAATATCTGACAAAGTTCCGATTTTCAACTCATCTAAAACGGTCAATTCAAGCCGCCTCATTCTTGCGAATTGCACCGCAGAATGTCTATCGCGTCTTTGCATTGACTAAATATGTAAATCACTCTCGATTAATGATTCATTCACTGGCATAACCTCAGTGACATCACAACCTTTCTGTATAAAGCTCAGGGACATACATCATGACAAACTATATTAATGTTGAACTGCTGTCAGG
Source organism: Misgurnus anguillicaudatus (assembly GCF_027580225.2). Taxonomy (NCBI): domain Eukaryota; kingdom Metazoa; phylum Chordata; class Actinopteri; order Cypriniformes; family Cobitidae; genus Misgurnus; species Misgurnus anguillicaudatus. The sequence continues at coordinate 713,570 of NC_073358.2, read as the reverse complement.
TTTCTATCTATGTAGAAATGAGACATTATAAGTGTAGTTGTTTGACCTTGTCTCCTTGTTCTTGAGAAATGTCCAGATGTCTCTGACAGCAAACAGCCGCTTCATCATATCGGCCCAGAACCTTCAACGTGTTTCCCAGATTCCCGCTGGCTTTTCCCTCCCCGATGCGATCGCCTATCGTTCTGATGACATCACATGCCATGCAACATGATTTTTTTACTGGTGTGTTTGTCAATGAAAGTCAAATATAACTTTATGATGTATTTGGAGTTAATGTTGAGAATGATGTGAGTTACCGAGCGAGCGTCAGGTCATGTCGATGATACTCCAGAGCTTTGCCGTACTCTTTCAGGTAGAAGTAAGCGTTTCCAAGCTGACTGTAAATGGCACTGAGGGTCTTTAAATCTTCTGTTCCCACCTGAACAGCGGCTTCAAAGAAAGCTGTACCACCCTTAAAATCCCCTGCTTTACACAACCGCTCACCCTCCAATGCCAACTCCAAACATGACGCCTCCATTCTGAAAAAAACACAAGAGAGGATTTGACTTTTATATGTTGTGTTGCAGATTCAAAGATAAACTGGTACAATTAAAAAAAAATACTTTAAAGGGGGGGTTCAATGGTATTTCATGCATTTTGACTTATTAACACAGTTATAGAGTTGTTTCCTCGTGCTAAACGTAGGCAAAGTGTCAAAAAAGCAGTTGGGCGTGTTACAGAGTATTTCTGTGCCGAATGCACTTCGTCAGGGTTCGTACAAGTTTCGAAAAGTTTTTTTTCGATTATGGGTCCAGCTGACGTTTCAGGGGTTTTCTATACGTATCACTTTTTGGGCACTTCACCTGGAAAACTCCGCCCACCCGTCAAATCAGCGGGAGACACTAGAACTTAGAAACATTCACATCACGCGACAGCTTTGTTTAATTTCAAAACTCAACAATGGCATGAATGAAGAAGTGTGTTTTTGGATGTAAAGAGAAGAAAGTCAGCCTTATGAAAACAATGGATATAGTTTATTATCTGGGGTAGCAGCTGAGTTTTGCATGTGTGTTTGATGCGCTGGATTTCATTGAAAAGTCCCAACCGGGTCATGACGAGTTGCATGCGGTAAGTAAGACTTCTGTCTTATGTTGGAAATAGGCGCGTGCATATTATATAAATGACACAAACATGTAGTGAATCATAAATTAAAACAGTGTTGTATAGTGTTGCATGACTCGTACTCGCTCCTCCCGCAGCAGTAACTCCTCCTCCTTCATTTTTTTGAACATTATCGGAAAGATTCAGTAAAGCTAAAATTTGATTAAACTTAATACTCTGAGATTATGTAATCTCATTACATTATGACTTATGTCATACTACTCTATGGGTACTCCAGATTAACATCAGAAATGCAGAAACAGCTTGTGTTATGTGAGCTTTAAAACAAAATTCATAACGTAAATTTTCTATAATTTTATGAGAAAATCATACAAATTCAAGCTTAAAGTATTCGTATTATTCATAATAAAAACTACATGAACAAACTCATAGAAAATGGAACTTAAAAATGTCATGTTTCGAGATTTCTCTCATTCAAAGTTCAGGCCAAAGATTTTACATAAAGAGCCACTCACTTGAAATGTAAACCTTCTTTTAATATGTTGATGTCATTTTCACTGAACCATTAAGTTACGGTGGGAGAGTTATTGAGTGACTAACCAAAAGTGTTTAGTTTATCTCACAGCCTGACTTCTGTTGAGGTAAAAGGCAAGAATGTTTATGTAACGTGCAACTTATGTCTCTCAACGTCTGTAATTCTGATCGAATGAAGCACCTCACATCGTCACATGCTGCAACAAAATGACTGTTTTCTCTTTAGTGTCCATTTCATTCATTTAACAGATTTCATATTGGGGGCATCCAAGTTGAAACGCAATAGTTACTTTCCCTGGTAATTAATTACTTTTATAATGATAGATGTAACACAGTTACTAACTCAGTTGATATTTGTAAGAAGTAACTAGTAACTATTCCCAACACTGCTGATGAGAAGCTGAAGAGGATAAAAAACATTGACCCGTATTGGCTGAAGTGAGGGAATGTAAGGGTTAAGTGTTTATATTTTCTAAATGTGAATTTTTATCAATGTTTTTGAGCACACTGGTTTAAGGCGAAACTGAAAAAAACTTCTTTATTGATTTCATGGGAACAAGAAATGAAAATGTGTTATGTTTATGGTTTGCCAACATGCTGGTTGTTTTTCATTACGCTTGAGCGTAAACATCTTAGTTTGAGAGCTGAAAGCGATTAAATGCTGTTCTACTTTGACAGGCAGCTCTGTAAAATATCTTTTTTCCATGAAACAGTGATGCTGTTGTAGTTTATTCAGCAGTTCTGTGGTCAGAGAGGAATTTTGGCTTTAGTTGCAGTCAGAACCACACATTCACCTCTGAAAGAGAAATCAACAAATACATCAGCAATGCCTGATTCTTATAAGACACCAACATCTCACTCGTTCTCCATCTGATCTGCTGACACAACAACTACTAAAGACACACAGTGTTCATACTCACTTCACAAAAACCTAACAATCCTTACTTTCCATTGTCTTACAGTGTTAACACTTGATCTCTCTTAAGCTCATCTCTTCTCTGTTGCTAGGGTACATGGGGTTGTTTGCAACATGGTTGCTAGGGTGTCCTGGAGCTGTTTTAAACACGTTCATATGTGGTTGCTAGGGTGTCCTGGAGATGTTTTAAACACGTTGCTATGTGGTTACTAGGGTGTCCTGGAGATGTTTTTAACATGTTGCCATGTGGTTACTAGGGTGTTACGGAGTTGTTTTAACCATCTTGCTATGTGGTTGCTAGGGTGTCCTTGAGATGTTTTAAACACGTTGCTATATGGTTGCTAGGGTGTCCTGGAGATGTATTAACCATGTTGCCATGTGGTTACTAGGGTGTCCTGGAGTTGTTTTAACCATGTTGCTATGTGGTTGCTAGGGTGTCCTTGAGATGTTTTAAACACGTTGCTATATGGTTGCTAGGGTGTCCTGGAGATGTTTTTAACATGTTGCCATGTGGTTACTAGGGTGTTACGGAGTTGTTTTAACCATCTTGCTAAGGGGTTGCTAGGGTGTCCTGGAGATGTATTAACCATGTTGCCATATGGTTACTAGGGTGTCCTGGAGTTGTTTTTTACCATGTTGCTATGTGGTTGCTAGGGTGTCCTGGAGATGTTTTTAACATGTTGCCATGTGGTTACTAGGGTGTCCTGGAGTTGTTTTAAAGATCTTGCTATGTGGCTGCTAGGGTGTCCTGGAGATGTATTAACCATGTTGCCATGTGGTTACTAGGGTGTCCCGGAGTTGTTTTAACCATGTTGCTATGTGGTTGCTAGGGTGTCCTGGAGATGTATTAACCATGTTGCCATGTGGTTACTAGGGTGTTACGGAGTTGTTTTAACCATGTTGCTATGTGGTTGCTAGGGTGTCCTGGAGATGTATTAACCATGTTGCCATGTGGTTACTAGGGTGTCCCGGAGTTGTTTTAACCATCTTGCTATGTGGTTGCTAGGGTGTCCTGGAGATGTATTAACCATGTTGCCATGTGGTTACTAGGGTGTCCCGGAGTTGTTTTAACCATCTTGCTATGTGGTTACTAGGGTGTCCCGGAGTTGTTTTAAAGATCTTGCTATGTGGCTGCTAGGGTGTCCTGGAGATGTATTAACCATGTTGCCATGTGGTTGCTAGGGTGTCCTGGAGATGTATTAACCATGTTGCCATGTGGTTACTAGGGTGTCCCGGAGTTGTTTTAAAGATCTTGCTATGTGGCTGCTAGGGTGTCCTGGAGATGTATTAACCATGTTGCCATGTGGTTACTAGGGTGTTACGGAGTTGTTTTAACCATCTTGCTATGTGGTTGCTAGGGTGTCCTGGAGATGTATTAACCATGTTGCCATGTGGTTACTAGGGTGTCCTGGAGTTGTTTTAACCATGTTGCTATGTGGTTGCTAGGGTGTCCTGGAGATGTATTAACCATGTTGCCATGTGGTTACTAGGGTGTCCTGGAAATGTTTTAGCCATGTTGCTATGTGGTTGCTAGGGTGTCCTGGAGATGTTTTAACATGTTGCCATGTGGTTACTAGGGTGTTACGGAGTTGTTTTAACCATGTTGCTATGTGGTTGCTAGGGTGTCCTGGAGATGTTTTTAACATGTTGCCATGTGGTTACTAGGGTGTTACAGAGTTGTTTTAACCATGTTGCTATGTAGTTGCTAGGGTGTCCTGGAGTTGTTTTAAAGATCTTGATATCTGGTTGCTAGGGTGTTATGAAGTCGTTTTAATTGCTATGTGGTTACTAGGGTGTCCAGGGGTTGTTTTAAAGATCTTGCTATCTGGTTGCTAGAGTGTCCTGGAGTTGTTTTTACCATGTTGCTATGTGGTTGCTAGGGTGTCCTGGAGATGTTTTTAACATGTTGCCATGTGGTTACTAGGGTGTTACAGAGTTGTTTTAACCATGTTGCTATGTTGTTGCTAGGGTGTCCTGGAGATGTTTTTAACATGTTGCCATGTGGTTACTAGGGTGTTACGGAGTTGTTTTAACCACGTTGCTATCTGGTTCCTAGAGTGTCCAGGAGTTGTTTTAAACACGTTGCTATGTGGTTACTAGGGTGTCCTGGAGTTGTTTTTACCATGTTGCTATCTGGTTGCTAGGGTGTCCTGGAGATGTTTTAAACACATTGCTATCTCGTTGCTAGGATGTTATGGAGTTGTTTTAGTACACAATATGCCAAACAACGTGTTTAATGTAATAATGATCGATTCGATGAGTGTAAAAATACTACATGTTTTATTCTATATAACAGATGTAAATAGTCTGACATTGGTGTCATGAAGTAAAATAATAATATTTACTAACACAAAAAGAATAACTATGAATATTATAAAGTAACATTTAAATATTTGACAGAAGTACTATGACAGAAGTACTATGATTTTTAATGATTTTTAGTTCACAAACACAAACAACCTCTTGAGACAGAGATGTACACTGGTACTAGTAGGGTTGTGATGTCTTAACACTGTCATTAACTAATATAACACACACTACTGCTATCTTATATAACAAATATACATACACTTCTAGTTTGTGTAAGTGCAAATATACAAGCCCATTTGAACAGGATTATAGAAACAGTCATCCATATCTACCTGTATTTTGGTTTGGTGCGAATCATTTCAACATAGACATTAAGTTCCAGGTTCAGGGGTCTCAGGGTGGCCTGTGGTCTCAGGCCGTGATGAAGCAGACGACACACGGCTATCTGAGCATCACTGAGAGAGGACGCTGTAGTCCACATCATTACACAACGTCTCCACAAACACAATATAATCCACACTGAGCAGTAGCAGTCTTCTTCAACTAAACACCAACAAATCTCAAAAAACCTATCTGTTTTAACGGCACAAACCTTCGTGACAAATGCCAGCGTTCATCTGCAGGACAAACAGTGTTGTGAAGCTGCTTTAATTCTCCTGAAGGACACAATAATCCTGAACCTGCTGACCTAAGAGCTCTGCACATAAACATCTCAAACAAACCCTCATCTTGATTCAGTATATTCATCTATTATTAGATGTTCATGTTTTCAGGTTCAAGGCCGTGGACAGGGCCCATGTTCAGATCTGGACAGATGTTTGGCAGAAATTCTAACAGAAACATCTTTTATTCTTTATATTACAGACACTTTACAGTACATCTGCTGGAGAAACTATGATTCAGAGATACAAAAAGAGGTTCATCGTTTAGAAGTTTCGATTCATTTCATTTCATATATACAGTTTGTTATATGGACAGCTTTGTTTAAATGAAATATTTACTTTATCACAGATGTAATACAGACTCTATTAGAGATCAATCTGGCCCACTGGTTTAGACCAAAGGCTGTTTTCATTGAGTTTGACATCATTACACGTGCTGTAGTTCAGGTCAGTCAGTATATGAAGTGAAGTGAATGTCAGCGAGTGTTGACATGAACATCTTTGATCTCAGCATCAATCTGCTGTCACTCCACAGTGAGCCACGAGTGTTAAAGGCCAACATCTGACATGAATATTTAACACCTGACAGCTTCAGCATTTACACTCATGTGTGTACAACATGATAATGCTTTACTGTATATGTTTGTATTTCTTTAATCAAGCTGACACAGATACGACTGCTCTTTCTAATGGAGTTGTGGATTATTCTCCGAGGGGTAATCCAGAATTACACCTAATGAGATTGACAACCAGCCATTACCAATTCGTTCAATTGAGTTAGTTCTGAGATAACAGCGCTCAACTCCTGAATGAACACAGATTATATAACCTGATCAAAAGCCCACGCAGCATTTTTGTCAAATCATCAAATATTTTTATGTTATTTTATTTTAAGTTAAAGAATTTTAAATTAATTTTAGAAGTTATGTCAACTTTTCACAAGCCAAAACTTAAAATAGTAGGTTGAATTGACTTAATCAACGTAATACTGTATTTTCTTTACAGTGTACAGTTTAAAATTAACTAATTGTATGATGTAAATGATTAGTTTGGGTGTAATGACTGTAGATTTAATAGATGTTGATGTCTGTGTTTGTGTAGCTGCTAATGGCTAATAAACAGATGGACTGGTCAGATGCAAAAGAGTTAAACAGGTTATTTCAAAGCCAAGGATTTGAATGCTGGTGTGCTGGCCAAATAAACCACCTCCCCAAAACCACGGCCCAGCGGATCACTGAAACAAAACAAAAGATCTTCATTTCTTCTCCTCAAAGTAACCACAAGTGAACCATACAGCAGAAAGTTCCTGAACGCTAAAGCTTTTCTAACTCAGAAAGAGACGTTGATCCGGTGATAGATCTGAACTGTTTACTACAGAAACTTTACATTCAGAATGATTCTTGAAACGTTGCTTGTTCTGAATGTATGGTGCTGATTTCAGATTATTAACAGAATACTTCAATATAGTATAAATCTTGTAAGGGTGGTTTCCTGGACAGAGATTATCTTAAACCAGGACTAGGCGTTAGTTTAACAACCATGCCTTACTAAAAACATTACTTGTGTGCATTTTAAGGCAAAATAAAGGGCACCAATGTATTTAAAGATATGTCAGTGCAAGTTGTTTTTAGTTTGGACAGCTCTTACATTTATTTTAGTCTAGGACTAGTCTAATCCCTGTCCAGGAAACCTGCCCAATAGTGCATAATGCAAATTATATCTCATTAATACGTATTAGCAATATGTCCTTTAATATGAATTATTCCATACAATAAAATGGGTTTTTTTTTTCAAAGTCATGATTTGACTGTAAATGCATCTTGACTAAAAGTACAAGAAAACTGATTTAAAATCTTGTGGCTGAATGTGATGGTGCCTTTACAAGAGAAACATAATTTCAACCCTGTCATTGTCCTTCCTGGAGTCACAGTCATGTTCCTGTAGCTCAACTAGTAGAACCTTGCATTAGCAGCACAAAAGGTCAAGGGTTTGATCTCAAGGAAAACACACACTGATAAAATGTAGCTTGAATGCACTGTAAGTCACTTTGGATAACAAATGCATAAAAACTTTTGATTGACGAATGCATAAAAACATAAATATAAATCTTTAGAATTCACATATAAATGTATATAATATATTTCAGCATATGGATGAGTCAGACAGACAGATATTCATCTGTAATAAACTCAAGTCAGCAGACACAACACTGGAAATGAATCCCAGCTCAATGAGTACAGACCAATGAGTTTTTTCTTTTTTTCTTTCCCCATCTGTGTTATTTTGTGGTATTGTTTGTTATTTTATTTTATGTTTTAAGTGATGCAGTAGTTGTACCTACTGAAACAAACACCTTTTAGCTGGAGTAGCTGGCTTGTTTCAGAGGGGTTTAGGACACTTTTAGCTAGTCTAAGGCTAGAAGACCGTCAATCACAACACACACTCGGTTACAGGACAACGTACGTCACTGTTAATCACAACATACACTCGGTTGCAGAACACCGTCACAGTCAATCACAACACACACTCGGTTGCAGGATGTCACCGTCAAACACAACACACACTCGGTTGCACAATGGCACCGTAAATCACAACACACACTCGGTTGCAGGATGGCACCGTCAATCACAACACACACTCGGTTGCAGGATGGCACCATCAATTACAACACACTCGGTTGCAGGATGTCACCGTCAATCACAACACACACTCGGATGCAGGACGTCGTCCCCATCAATTACAACACACACTGGGATGCAGGACAACGTCACTGTCAATCACAAAATACACTCGGTTACAGTACAACATCATCGTCAATCACAACACACACTCAGTTACAGTACAATGTCATTGTCAATCACAACACACACTCGGTTACAGTACAACGTCACTGTCAATCACAAAACACACTCAGTTACAGTACAATGTCATCGCCAATCACAACAAACACTCGGTTACAGTACAACATCACCGTCAATCACAACACACACTCGGTTGCAGTACAACATCACTATCAATCACAACACACACTCGGTTGCAGGATGTCACTCTTAATCACAAAACACACTCGGTTACAGGACAACGTCACCGTTAATCACAACACACACACGGTTGCAGGACAACGTCACCGTCAATCACAACACAAACACTCGGTTACAGTACAACATCACTGTCAATCACAACACACACTTGGTTGCAGGACAACTTCACCGTCAATCACAACACACACTCGGTACAGTACAACATCACTGTAAATCAAAATACACAATCGGTTACTGTACAACATCACCGTCAATCACACAACACACAATCGGTTACAGTACAACATCACTGTCAATCACAACACACACTCGGTACAGTACAACATCACTGTAAATCAAAACACACAATCGGTTACTGTACAACATCACCGTCAATCACACAACACACACTCGGTTACAGTACAATGTCACCGTCAATCACAACACACAATCGGTTACAGTACAACATCGGCGTCAATCACAACACACAATCGGTTACAGTACAACATCGCCGTCAATCACAACACACAATCGGTTACAGTACAACCTCACCGCACATCACAACACACAATCGGTTACAGTACAACGTCACCGCACATCACAACACACAATCGGTTAGAGTACAACGTCACTGCCCATCACAACACACAATCGGTTACAGTACATACAACATCGCCGTCAATCACAACACAGAATCGGTTACAGTACAACATCGCCGTCAATCACAACACACAATCGGTTACAGTATAACGTCACAGCCCATCACAACACACAATCGGTTACAGTACAATGTCACCGTCAATCACAACACACAAAGTACAACATCACTTTCAACACTCCTCTGACATTACAGAAGCCTTCAGAAACTTGAAGGCTTCATATGACTGTAGTCTTATGTTTTTACGAGATGAAACCTGTTAAAATACTTTATCATAAGAATTAGGACAATAACATGCATAATCAATTCAGTACGTCATGAGTCAATATAACTGAAATCAGATCAAATAAACAGTTCAAGAATCCAGTTCAGCAGAAATCTGTCTCGTGCAGCATGAATACAGAAAGCTGCTAATGTCTGTCAGAACAGAAAATAAAACAAAACGCTGAATAGTGACGTTATACTGATGTGTGACACAATACTGTCTGTCTGTCTTTAGATTAATCATGTATCTGTCTGTCTCTACAGACCCTGATGACAATCTGACAGTCATCTAAAATCTTGAGACGGCCCGTCTGTTGCCTCATCTACCGGTAGATCCTCTTCTTCATATCTAACAGTTACCACCTCTCCCCAAACCAAATGAGACCCTCACTCCTGTTTCTGGGGGTCATTCTTACCTCGAGTGGAGCCGCTTACTGGCCAGATCAGAGTCCATACATCCTAATGACTGAGCCATGAATGAGACGAACTGAGATCTCAGACAGCTGCCGCTGAACCTCAACACTTTCTTCTTCCTCTGCAGATCTGAGCAGCCGCACTACAGCCGTCAGACTGTTTGCGTGCGCGCGCGCGTGCATGTGAATGTGCGTGCAGCTGGCGAGGAAGTGAAGTATTGTGCAAATAGTCCATATAAGGCAAAGCCCCGCCTCTCTTGTGTGACGTTTAGAAGTAGGAAGCTGATTGTGTGTGATTAGGCGTGTTCGACTTCATGCGGCGCCGCAAAGACCGACAGCCGGGTGACGTCAAAGTTCCGCGAGAGCGATTAAAAAGCAGACTCTTCCGTATGATTTCGCGAATCGCTCTCGCGGTACTTTGACGTCATCCGGCTGTCGATTCTTGCGACGCCGTATGAAGTCGAACAAGCCTATTATGTACGTTAAAGCCTCGTGACCTGCTAGAACGTAATCCAGCGTCGCCGACATATTGGTTGGGTCTCCTCACTCTACGCTGGCACCAGAGTCATTGAAGAGCGAGCAACTATGCTCGTATTTTGTGCAGCTTACGGTTGCAATACCCGGCTCTGTATTGAAGTAAGGTTTGATTGAACAATCATTTTGGTTATTTTACCATTTTATGTCATCATAACCAACGTTACTTACGTGTAACCAAACCGTTAAAATCCGATAAAATTCGGGGAGTTATGATTATTGTAGTTGGGGATACATTTTCCTCAGTCGAAATAAATGCCCGGGGGCGCGTTGGTGACCTATCCAAGATGGCGGCCGCGCTGATACGTAAAAGTAAAAGAAATACACTTTAAAGAAAAAAAGAGAAAAAATAAATAAAAGAATAAAATAAAGAGGGTATACAATACAATTCTTTGAAAATGAGGAATTTAATTTTACTTTAAATTTTATTTGTAATCCTTAAGCTTACAATGTTACATGATGCTTTGATTGTACAATTTTTTATGATAAAAAATAAAGCACAATCATTTAAAAAAAAATGAGACGCTTACGTATATAATGTGTACGCGAAGGAAAATCTGATGGCTCAGTTTCTTTTTCAAACCTTTTAGAGAACTTAAAGAAATAGATGACCCAAAACTAATAAACATTTCCCATCTTGCAATGACAAACTCAAATAACCACTATAAAAATACTGTTAAAGCTTTATGCATGTTGTATCCCAAGTCTTCATTATTTGGTCTTGAATATTGAGATCTTTTGATTGTAGACATTTCTTCTAAATCTCCAGAATGACATGTGAGACACATAAGAGGCAGGACAGACTCTCTTTTTCTTTTAATTCTAGCAGAAGTAAAGTGAGATATGTTGATAAATCCCATTTGTGCTCAGACACACTGCTATGAAAATATACAGTAGATCATATTTACTGTATGTTTCTCTCACACCCTCAAATATAAACTAAACACCATCAAACCCTTATGTTTCTGTGTCAGTTATATGTTTATATTTACATCCATTAACAGCTCAGTGAACATCAAACGTTTGATCTATCAACAGATAAACTAAAGGACAAACAGGTCATTGATCAGATCAGAGATATAAACAGTGAATTTAACAGATCAGACTGGGGTTGATGTCATGTTGTGTGTTGTGTTATAGACAAACAACAGGTTAATATGATGTTTGCTCACATGTATTTCATTTGTAAAGGTTATATTAGGTAGTGAGTTGAATATTTCCACAGACAGAAGTTCAGGATTATATTACTTTCTGTCTGTTTATTTAGAGCTTTGAGCCGGAGACGGTGAACATCTGGTTCTGATTAATATATCACAATGAGAGCCTTAGATATTTTCACATATATTTTAGACGTCCTGTTGTACCTTTGAATGTTTAAAACACTGTATAGTTTATCAGCTTATATTTGATTGTTTAATGTAACTGGAAAGAAGAATGAATAGTCATTAGTCCTTTATTTTATCTTTAGATTTATTTTTATCAATCTATTTTTAGATTCTTGAGATTCTGTTTCCTTTAAAAGGTTGACTTTATAAGTTATTTTTACTCAGGGGAATAATAAATCTTAAATAAGTCTTTGTCTCTATTATAGATTTTGTATGACATGGCTGTGTTTGTTAATGTGAGATCTCTTTACATTTTCCGGCATCATTCAGTCAGCTAGTTTTTAATCTTAAATGACACTTTGATGTGTTGAAAGACTTCTCAATAATACGCAAAACTTGTCTGATTTAAAAGCAGGTCTGTAAAGTGCATGACTGCTGTGCTTTATTGTGTATTTGTGTATATTTATCACTAGATGGCGCTATAGACCGATACAGAAACAATGAGCTCGACTGACTCTGGTGCGACACCATAAGGTCATAGTGAGAATAATAAATAAACACAACAAACAATGTCCCATAAATGTTTTACACATGTAAATAAACATTTAAACCAAAAATAGAAGAGTTTAAATAAAAATATTGCACACAAAGTCAGAATTTCTGCTTCACAAAACAAATTGATGAAATATTCACTTCACCACCATAAGGAAACATATCATTAAATCAAGTGTTTTTGATACATGAGAGACATAAACATTTAAGAAGCTAAGAGGGATTTTTTATGGATTGTAATTATTCTTGTCTTGTAAATTCATATACTGCACTGTTCCAATTACGAAAAGTAACCATGTTTTTTGCGGTAAAAGTGTAGTAACTATTTTTGTTTTATTGATGTGTGGAGTAAAACCATAGTTAATTTGTTTAAGGGTTAACCCTCATTTTGTTTTAACCCAAACTTATTGTAAACTCTGAATACATTACTCAAGTGTTTTATTTTAATGCAGGAATTGCACGATTTCTCTCATTCAACAAGACATTTTTAGTTGAATCAATTTATTTTAGCTTATTTAAAGTTTTTATGAAAAAAAATCATGCATTGCAGTATGCATAAATGAACTGCTACTGTTATATGAGTGTTGTTTTGCTGTTTGTTGTCTTTTTTGTATAAATGCACAATTACATCAGCCTTACATTTTTGTGTTTACCTAAATACTGCTGAAGGGTTTCTCACAGGATCAGACACTGTTTGTCCTATTGTTGTGGTGTGTAGCATCTTATGACACTGAACCTTTGACCATAACCCCTCCTCTTCATCCACCCCTCCCCGATGTCTTTATCCATCCATGAGAATGAAATGATTATTATTATGATAGATTTGTCAATAATCTTCTCTTAAACTCCATCAGTCAGAGTAGATGACAGCACTTTCAGAAACTCTTTTATTTAATTGAATCTCTTCTTTGAACACAGCAGGATTTTGTAAAGACTTGTTCTGTTAATACCATCCATTTAAGAAAATGCAGGGCGAACATTAAATATGTCAGTAGTGAGAGCTTAAGGGATGATTATTTAATGGGACAGCATCATGCTCATTTAATATAGAGTCAAAAGAAGACTTGCTTTTATCTTTTTACAGTGGATTTATTAGAAAGCAGGTGAAATATATTACAGGAATTGATTTAAACACAATGCATTTCATCCGCTTTTTGAACAATAGTTAACAGAGAGTAATATTACTTACAATAAATGTTTTGAAGTTGCTATTAGATTTAGATTTGTAACTTCCATTTGTTTCTCACAGTGCTGTTAATATGTCACACCACAGACACAGAAACATATGATGGACACATACATGATGATGTTTTTAAATCAATTAAACATATATGATAATTTGATGAAATGTGAATGATCATATATGTTGCTGTTCATTTATAAATAAATTGCTTGATTATATTAAGAATAATAATAAGAATGTAAATATATTGTACACCGTAAACAAGTAGGACAAAAAAAATATGTTCACACTTTCTATGAAGCCCATGCTTACAATGAATTATAGCCTGTTTATAATTATTTATAGGCAGTTATTACTATTCTATAAATATATTGATAAACACCTATACCCCATTATAAAAAAACAGTATAGTAACATTTATAATATTTGTATTATTTCTTATAAGTGATGCATTTGCTTTTCAATGTGCATGCTCATAATCCTCTATACACTCAGTCATTCCATGATGGTATTTATAAAGATGCTGCCTGCATTGCTATAATGTCATATTATAGTTAAGACTTACTCATGCAGATTTAGTTCTTTGTCAAATAACTGATTAGATTTTTTTTTTTTTGTTTAACTAGTATGTAAATCATTTCCATTACTTTATTATAGGCATTGTTTTTAAATTTGCAAATAAACTATTGAAAATGGATAATGAATAACATCTTCATTTGGATTATAAAAACTGTATTCTATGCTTTCACTTTACTTAAATCCGCCAATAATGCATTTATAGAAGTTAATAACTGTATATGACTCATAATAAGTAACTCATTACATGGTTATAACAATATAAATCAAATCAGTTATTTGAAATAGGACTAAATCTGTCTTTTGTGTATAAACTTCTATAATCAGCTTATGTTTTATGCATTTGTAATTGCTCAGAGATCATATATTCACACATATATAATGATTTATATGACTATACTCTCACACAGAATCTAAAAATCTCATTTAATTGTCCGACGCTTTTTAAAGATTTGTGTGTCTGAAGAAACATTAAAGAGAGAATCTGATAAACAGACCATCAAGTGTCTGATAATCCACAGCTCAAAACAATTCATCTTAATACAGTTCAGAAGAAAAACCCAAGACAATGAGATTTTATTAAGCTGCTTGGAGCTTTAAAATGGGCAACAGAATATTTGATTTAATTTTTTTAATGTGCCTTTAAAAGCAAAAGCCATCTGTCAATGTTACCTTTCTGTCAATGCTTATAACTGATGTGTCTCATCGTAGTTTAAGTACCATTGTAGGCTATCATTAGAATATACAACAAAAATATATATTGTGTAAATTCTGTAAGCAACACGTCACATTTATTTACAATTTTAGTATGTATTGCATTTAAATTCAATACCCAGATGGATGTGCACATTAGTCCAGATGATGTTGAAACACTTTCTGTGTTATCTAGCATTTTTCAACATTTTCATCAAAACTGAAATTTCTGTAAATGCTTAAAACCTGTAATCACACAAGCATGAAACTGAGAGAAGCGTAAGTATGCCTTACAGAAGTAAGATGTTAAAACACGTCATTAAGTTTATAAATCTCTGTTGTCAACCGTACAAACTAAAACAAGTTCAGCATTGTTGAAGAGTTTTCAAAATCTTAATTTTTTAAAACCCCAAAGCCACAATTGATTTTACATTTAAAGTAAAATTATTGTAAATGTATATCTGACTTTAAACTCCTGTATGTCTGGTGAAGATGAAGAGGCTGAAGAAGATGAAATGAAAGCAAATAATTGAAAAACTTCAGTGTGTTAATGCTGCATGATGTCACTGTAAATATAAAGTCATATTTCAAAGCATTACAATGAAAGCATGCATAGAAAGATAAAAGCTTTACCATAAAAACAGAATGTTTTCTTTTCTTAAAATGAGGTTACAGCATTAAACTGCAATAACATGAAGCAGAAAACTCTTATTGTGTCTGCTGATGCTAACAGTTGAAGAACATGTCAGCCTCTTTTGTCATATGAGTCTTTTGTTGTAAAAGCTAAAGAAAGTGTAAGCCATATATGCATCCAGTGTCACTTGGAAGCCACCAGACCAATTTCCCTAATGAGAACGTATGAGGAAAATCCTCTCTGCAAAGCCCACTGACCACCAAAGCCATGAGAGAGAGAGAGACCAACCATGAGCTGACAAATCCTCTGTATTGTTTTGATTCTTATCTTGTGGAAGAAGACTTTTAACTCTTCTCTAAAACCTTTTAAAATTCCCACCAAGCTTACAATCCTTAGACAATTCCTCGGAGCGGGAGACAAGCTCCTTAGGCTAATGGCCATTTTGCCTTGACTTTCAGTGTGGTTTAGCTTTACACTAATGTGTGTTATGGGTTTCAGAGCGCTGTCGTAAGCTGACTAGAGAAGATATTGAGCCTGGCAGGCCAAAGACTAAATATACTGTATAGTGGACACACAGATAAACATTTCAAATACTGTAACGTGATCTGTGTTGTTTTGACTTTATGAAATTATGATTATGCCTTCTTGTTTTTCTGCTTCTTGTTTTTCTGCTTCTTGTTTTTTTGGACCGCAAAACATGAAATAACGATGTCATATTTCAGTACTGTCACAAGAACAATGCTCATCTAGACCAGGGGTTCACAAACTTTTCATTTTGCGACCCACTTAAATAGGTATAATCTACACTCTCTATGATATATAATCTATGATATATAATCTATGATATATATATATATATATATATATCAACAAAAACATAACATTTTATAATGGAAATATGAAGAAACACACATTATTTTCTCTTTCATAATTAAGTAGTTTTTATTTTCCTTGTAATTTTAATAAATGTGTCGTAGCATGAAAATCTGACTTTCCATGTTTGGGTTTCTAGTGCTTCTATCAACCTAGAAAATGTGAAAAAGATCAACCCAGTAACTTAGTTTTGGTAAACCTCTGCAAACTGCAAACCTCTGTTTCTCTGCAAACATGTGAAAGCATAACTCATTGACATTTGTCTCCACTTGTGATGTCAGAAGGGGATTTTCTTATAATAATACCACCCCTTAATCTGCACTATCCAACCATGTCACTGACATTTAGTGCAGACAAAATATAATTCACAGCACAAGTAAGTTTCAACTTCAACAAACCACTATTATGATGATAAGTGTTTGCATTATCATCAGCTCATTTATATTTTTAACAGCAAAAACAGCCTACACCTGCTTACAAAGTGTCAATTTTAACATGTCATAATAAATGATCTGTGGGGTATTTTGAGCTAAAACCTCACATATGTACTCCATATGGGATACCAAAGACTTATTTTAACATCTTTAAATCATAATATGACCCTTTTAATGAAATGTAAGTTTGATTGCAATATCAAAATACTTTGGTCTGTTGAATACTTTATTTTGATTGACTGAGAAATGTTCCATTGGTGTTGATTTATTGTCTATAAACGCACACCTAAGCTGTTAAATGTCTTAAAAATAATCACCAGAGCAATGTTTGTGGTAACTGTGGTATAAGAGAAATAATTGACTCTGTTACCATTGAATTATTTGGAATTAATGCACACCTGCGATGTAACTCTGCTTCGCATTGCGTTGCATTATAACATTGGGTGTGCATTATTTTCTAATAATTCAACAGCCCGCTGTCAATTATTCCTTATATCATATCAAACCACTGTCATTGCTAGTCAGCAGTTAGACTAAACTCTTTTTGTATCATTCACCCGCTCTAGAAAAGAGACTTTTAGCCACCCACCTTATCCCACCACGGTGCGACCTACAAGTGGGTCCCAACCAACAGTTTGAAAATCCCTGATATTATTCATCTGTAATGATGTCACACTGAAGGACTCAAACATAACTTACAGTACTGTATATATCTCAGTGTGTGTGTGTGTGTGTGTGTGTGTGTGTGTGTGTGTGTGTGCGTGCGTGCGTGCGTGCGTGTGTGTGTGCTAGCTGCTGAGCAGATGCTGAAGAGACGCAGCATCAGGTTACTGTCGTTACCATAGCAACAGTTTCACCATCACATCAGTAACTCAGGTTTCAGCAGATGGAGCCAAATCAACACTGCTCCATCTACACCTGTATTCTTCTGTATGAACGTATCATAGTCTCTCTCTCTCGCTCTCTCTCTACGTCAACCAGAAAGTTTATTGTCATGAGGGTTTAAAGAGACACCTTCAGTGTGTTTGTTGTGTTTGAGGGCTTGAGGTCAGGCGATCTCTTGTGGTTCTTGGCCTACTTTAAGCAGAAGTGGATCAAGGACAGAGGGATTATCTGAGCTCTCGCTCCATCGCCCGCATCCGACTCCTGCAGTCTGTCAGAGATTAAGAGTGAAGATGCTGCAGGAGTTTAGAGATGTCACGCCAATATAAGCTCACACTTTATCTTATACCCATTTCCATAAAGAGGAGCAACGATTATCGTTGTATGTGAATGTGTTGTCTGTGATTATAATTGGGTGTGATCTCTCAGAAATCCATATTTAAGATCAAGTCTAACTATTCTCAATTTAACAAACACTTTAAACAGTATAAAAATCCGAGTTTACCTTTTAGAAATGTAAACTTTTTTCTTCTTTATTATAAAATAAGGACTTCTGTATTTGTGTGAGATACAGAATAAGAGTTCTTATTGAGGTTAATTGAGGTCTCTCATCCCCCCCCCACACGTCTGTTTTGTCTTGAACCCTCCACCCTCTTCTGTGAGCATCAGTCTCTCTCCTCCAGTAAAGTGGGTCATGCTCTGAGACTGTAGGATTATGAGATGTGTAGTGTCTCTTATCCATGATGTCTAAATCCTGACGCCCCTGGAAAGAAATAAACAACATGTACCACTTCACCAAAACCCCCCATCACTTCATTCACACGCTCTGCATGACATCATGTTGAAGACAAAACTCAACTTGTGATGAAAACTCTTTAGAGATATAACTTTCACCTGTGAGCGTTAAATGAATTGTTTTCTAATCTAGAACAGCTCGCTGATAATGACATATAATAATGACAAAGTGATAAATGTGCACTTTTAAACAGCTGACCTCTGAACGCTTCATGACAGCACATTTGTCCACGACACACACACAGACACACACACACAAACACACACACACACAGTGATTAATACACAGTGGATAAATAATAAATACATTCATTTGGCTCTTGATTCATTACATCAATCATATATAAGATGAATCAGAGCAGATTTAAGGAGGACAGATGAAGGTTTTGCTGACATTGATTATTGAATCTCTCTGAAAGTTTAAAGTCATTAGTGATCTGTTGAATATGTTAAATCTTTCATTTGATTAATCTCAATCATTATTTTGTGTATTCGTGAGTTTTTATTATGCTTATATAATACTGGTGTCTGTATTTTTAATATTTCACCTCACAGATGATTTCTGTTACACTGAAAAACAAAATGCAACATTGTTGTCAAATCAACATATATTTACAAATTAAGTTAAACAACTTCAACTTGTTTTTATGCTTTCAAACAAGAAGCTGATGAAGCATTAAGCAGAGGTTATTTGCATGTTAAGTCAATGCAAAGACACTATTAGACATCCTGAGGAGTACACATCTTCATACTTTTATAGAAACAGGAATAAAAAGATCTTTCTTGGAAGAAAGTGAGTGAGGAGGTCAAACAATCTGGTAAGTTTTAAAAAATGCTTTTGACTCAATGTGAGAGAGAGAGAGAGAGAGAGAGAGAGAGAGAGAGAGAGAGAGAGAGACTACAAATTGAGCGTATTCGCATCTGAATTTCTTGCATGAATAACGCAAATTTTACATGCGAATGAAGCGAGTTAACTCAAAATGTTCAAGCTTCAACTAATAGCATGAATTAAACGCTATTCGCGTCTGGTGTGAACGCACAGTAAGTGATGTCAAAACTTTAAAAAGTAGGTTGAATTGACTTGCAAAGTTGTTTTAACTTCATGCTGCATATTTTTCTATAATGTAAAATACAGTTCAGTTAGAATTAACAAACCTCATCTGTAAATCTTAAATCATTTATTTTCCTCATGTTTCTTCCTTTCAGCAGTATTGGTTATCTGTATTATTTCGACTTTAACAAATGAACCTAATAAATAGTTCATCACCAAAGGAAAGTCTCAACACAGCTTTTAATAATTTCTTCCTCAGTTTTGTTCAGCTAATATTTATTCCATCATGTAAGAGAATGGATTCAGTGTTAAATGTTGAGATGTCAGACTGCACGTGTTGAATTAAAGGTCAAGATCAGTCACTGAGTTTAATGCAGTATCAAACATCACAGACCTGAAGAAAATCTAACAAATAAAAACCAGTCTGTGGTCAACTGATGAGAAGCTGAGTTTACAGAATGCCTAAGAAATCTTATTTAGACAATTAAAAAATAGACATGAAGATGTGTTAAAGATCAGACCACCTATGAACACCTATGAAGTGAGAGAATCTAAATTTGTGTGTTAACTTCTCTTAAGGGCTTTGAACTTTGACCTGGAGAAGTGTGTGTCTGACCTGATGCGTGTTGTGTTTGCCGTTTCAGACAAAACAAAAGCGAACCTCTCGAAATAAAGAGGAGGTCATAAAGGTCACTCATATGTGGCAGTTGTGTTGTAAGATAGAAAGAGCATGAGATTCCTCCAGCGTGGACAGTTGTGCATCTCATTGTTTGGAGATAAAAACAGTGACACATGTGGGTTGTAAATATGTCGGTCTGGAGCTGCAGGTCATTGTTCAGACGTCCACTGGAGCACTTAAGTCTTTTGTTACATTGTGTTGTTCATCATTAGCATCTCAATATTCAAAGGTTGATATCAGTAGAGGAACCGTCGCCCTTTGAACTCAAACACAAACCTCCCCTTTACTGCTCAATGACGCTCTCGTGTATCGAGTCGAAATAATATAACAAACACACTGATGGAGGTACATTACATCAGATTTATCCTGCTTCTAAAACATTTACCAGTGTCTTTGTGTGTCTTGTAAAATCATTTCATTGGTTATTTAAGACACCTCCTAATGAATCTAGAAATTCTCTATAAATATAGAGAATAAAAAAGTCAACAA
The DNA here is from genome assembly GCF_027580225.2 of Misgurnus anguillicaudatus. Classification (NCBI taxonomy): domain Eukaryota; kingdom Metazoa; phylum Chordata; class Actinopteri; order Cypriniformes; family Cobitidae; genus Misgurnus; species Misgurnus anguillicaudatus. The sequence goes on along the minus strand of NC_073358.2, from coordinate 692,992 downwards.
CAATTTAAAAGAGACTTTATCATCCAAATATAATATTATGAATGAGGGTGACTGACCATACATGCTATTTTGCAGGATGCATCCTGGTCATTTTTGGGGTAGATCCTCTGGAGGTCGCATTGGTCGACTGCATACATCATTGAGGTTTATTATTTCAGGTTCTATTTGTAAAAATAAAAGCAACCCTTACATCTGAAGGTAAGAATGAAACTATAATAATGATTGTATGTTTTATGCTTATAACTAAAATGTGAGAACATCAATGACGTATGCGAATGACAAATATGACTTCCGGAAGATGCACCTGAAATCCTGGCCAGGATGTGTCCCAGAAAAAATTGCACACATGGTCATCCTGTAAAAATAAAATACATTCAGGGGTTGATTCCTGGACAGGACTATACCTTAGTTTAATTAGTAAATATAACTAGTTTTAACAAACATGTCTTACTAAAACATTACTTGTGTGCATTTTGAAGGAAATCAAAGGGTACTGATGTATTTTAAGATCAGTTCAGATTGGACAGCTCTTGAATTCATTTTAGTTTACTCTAATCCCTGTCCGGGAAACCACCCCTCAAAGATGATTAAACCAAAAATACATATTGAAATTATTTTTTTATAAATAACATTAAAACAGTTTTTCCATTTTAAGTGTCAATGATTCAATTTTACGTGCCTGATCATATACATTAAAAAACGCAGCATTTTTTGTCAAATCAGCATATATTTTTATGTAACTTTAACTTTTAAGTTAAACAATTTCAACTTGATTTTATAAGTGATGTAAACTTAAAATAGATTGAACTGACTTGCGAAATCAAGTTGTTTTAACTTCATGCTGCATTTTTTTTACAGTGTAGCTAATGATATTCAGGATCACTGTGTGTCTGTTGAAATAAAAGAGCTGAATGGTGTCACCCGCGTTGGCCCGATGACCCAGTGAACGGTCAGCAGCACACTCCGGGCGTCTGTTGGGCGGTCACGAACGTACAGAGAAGAGCGACTGGACAGTTTAGCCAGCTGCTCTTACAAGCCATTGGCCAATGAAAGCTGACAGATGGACAATCTCAGAACAATGAGAGTTTTCTGTAGGAGCGGCTAGGCTAACGGCTAGTCAGACATATAACAACACGACGTCTCTGCACCGAGAGCAAAATCACTGCTGTGGGTTTTAACCTTCTTCGTGGTTCTTTAGTGAAAATGTTGATTTAAGACTAACACTTATAAAAACCGATGAGTTTTGAGTTTTGAAAAACAAACATCCATCTTTTGAGATGTGGATATCTTGAAAGCTTTTATGCCGTTTCATATTCTCTTCTAGACAATGTTTCCTGTAGGCATCAACAGGCTAAATGTCTTCTGATCGCCGGCACATCGAGTAACCAAGCCTGTTTAATGAGGCGTGTGATTGGTTCCCTCCCTCCCATCACAACACATCTCATTCAGTCCTGTGATTGATTATGACAAGCACACAATAAAGACCTGGAGTCAAGACCATCCTGCCAAACCCCCGGCCATCAGCAAACTTCAGCATCATCTACATCAGTTGTTTACATACTTCTGAGTACATGTGTACCGTCTTTCTATTGCTCAGATGATATGTAAGCAATCGATCCCAGACTCATATACTGATGTAATGCACTGTAAGTCACTTTAGATCAAAGAGTTTGACAAATTCATAAATATAAATATGAACTGTACATTGCAGTTCTGCTGCAAGCATATAGATGCCATTAGATTTAGCTTGTGTTTAATAAAGTACATCTGAATATTTTTCATTATATATTATCTTTCAATTTTATTTACTAAATAATATATTGGAAATCAAATTTTCAGTTTGGTGAAAGTTAAATAAACATTAACAGTTAACAAGTCTTTATCTTTACAGAATAAAACTAAAATAACAGCCTCATGCGAACCAAAATGTAAAAATGTAATCTACAGTAAGTTACTGGCAAACAGCTGCATAACTACAGCAAACATTTTTTACAGTGAGTGTAGATATTGCAGAAATAAGTTGAATATCCAGAGTTAGAAATAAAGAGATTTATTTGTTTTCTGTACAAAAAAAGTATTATTAAAAAATATGGTGACTTTATTTTACGGTGTCCATGCAGTATACATTTAAGTAGGCAAGGCCAGTTAATTTTTTGTATACACTCAATAATAAAAATAATCCGTAAAAAAACGGATAATGTCCTGGCAGAAAATTACCGGCACTTTTTCCGTTATGTTTACAGACATTTCCGTTTATTCAAAAACTGAACATTCTGTAGATTTAGAACATTCTTATTTGATCATTTCATATTTAAATGTTAGGCAGCATAACATAAAAACAACTAAGCTTATATGACATCATAGACACTTCTCCTTCCTCAAGCAACAAACAAGTTGTAATTGCTACAAGCAAAAACAGAGCAGAGTCAGTTCTGTGAAGGTCAAGGGACAAAAGCCTAACTAAAGGGAACACTAATCACCATAGTGGTGACTTCAAATGAATCTAAAACAAACACAAACTGTAGATTTAATGTGATAAATGTTGTAGTAAATATCCATTTGACTTACACGTCATGTCAGAAAGAAGATTTGTCTACTAAATCACATGTGTGGATGCTGTAATAGTTTAACACTTGTATCTTGTTCTGACAGCATTTGTTTAGAAGTTAAACATCATCCATGAGTTAGAAAATAACTCTGCTAACAAGTTGTAATGTTAGGTTTCAAACAGAGGCAAAAGTGAAAGATTGCAGCAGGAGTTGTTGCACCCATAATGCAACATGTTATTAAAAAAAAAACAGATAAACAACTGTAAAACATAAATACAGAAAATTCCTTCATATTTACACAGTACTTTCTCCGTTTTTTTACGGATTTTTTTTTTTGAGTGTAGCACATCATACACAGAGGTCATTCAAAGTTCTTTACATAGAAATGAGAAAACAATATTTAAAAAATATGTAAAAATAAGAGATATAATTAAAAACAAAGATACATGAGAATTTAAAATAAAAATAAAAATTAAATAAATGCAATTTTAATAAAAAGAGTTTAAAATGTGTTAAAAGGAATAAAACTGGACTGGAGTTAAAGTGAATGCAGAGTAAATGCAGAGTTAAACATGTTTTTAATCTACAGTGTACAAAATAATATGCTGGATTTATTTAAAAATATAGTGCATCATTTTTGCATCCATTTTTTACATGGAATTTTAAGCAATTTATGCAATTGCTTAAAATTTCGAGTAAAACTTACTTTAAAAAGTAAATGCAAAAATGATGCACTATATTTTTAAGCAAATCCAGCATATTATTGTTTGTTTTAAATTAACCCTTCACTTTTTATTTTTGACCCATAATGTAACACATGCTGAGTTACCCCTTGCTAGGTTGATGTTATGCAACCATGGGGTATAATAACTCAGCAGTTGGTTTGGGTCAATTTTAACCCACCATGTGCTCTGTCCAATATTTACCTATTATGGATAAAAAAAAATAACAGCCATTTTTTGAGTGTTGGTATTTCTGACCTGATCCTAATGATCTGAGTAATCTGTGTCATGTCATGTATTTGGGTGAAGTGATTTATAAACGAGTAACAATACTTTAAAATCTATAAATGTAACAGGAAACCAATGTAAGGACCTGAGGACTGGAGTAATGTGCTCAGATTTTTTGGTTCTTGTCAGAATTCTGGCAGTAGTATTCTGTATGAGATGCAGCTGTCTATTGGTCTTTTGGGGGATCCCAGTATAAAGAGTCCATTGCAGTAACCCACCCAGTCCTGTCTTGAGACAAAACATCTGATGCTGGCAATATTTCTGAGATGGTAGTAAGCAAATTTGCTTATCACTTTCACATGACTACTGAATTTAAAAGGGCCATGGCACAAGACTTTTAAAGAAGTCAAATAAATCTTTGGTGTCCTCAGAGCACATATGTGAAGTTTTAGCTCAAAACACCATATAAATAATTTATTATAACATGTTAAAATTGACACTTTGTAGGTGTGTGCAAAAATGTGCCGTTTGGGGTGTGTCCTTTAACATGCAAATGAGCTGATGAAATTCAAACACTGATCACAATGATGGTAGTTTGTTGCAATTAAAACTCAATTGTGCTTTTCTCTGCACTAAATGTCAGTGCTGTGTTTGGATAGTGCAGATTAAGGGGCGATATTATTATAATAAGATCCCCTTCTGACATCACAAGGGGAACCACATTTCAATTAGCGTTTTTCCATGCTTGCAGAGAACTAAGTTACTGGGTTGATCTTTTACACATTTTCTAGGTTTATAGAAGCACCAGGGAGCCAATTATAGCACTTAAACATGAAAAAAGTCAGATTTTTAAGGTCATACTCTAAGATTACACCAAGATTTTTGAATTTTATTTGTGTCTTTAGACCCCTAGAGTCAATGTATGTGTTAAATTAATTTTTACTATAGTAATTACATGTAACAAGTGTAAAGAAGACATTGTAAAATAAAGTGTTGTCAAAATTATGTTTCTTATAATATTGATATCTGTTAAATATTGGAATAATATCAGATGTTTGAAATCATCTGAAATATGAACACACTTCATTGTTATTTGTACAATCATAAAATGCTAACAGTAATATTCAGTGAGCTCTTCTCTAATTCTGTTGATATTTGTCATGGTTTTCATCATTCTGATGTTTACTCTGCTTGTTTGTTTCTCAAGTGTGCTGTAAATTTATAACAACTCTGAAATCAATATCTGAATGCAGTAATGCATCACTTACGTATGCAAAGACTTTCTGCACCTCACGGAGACATTTACAGCGCAACCAAGCTTTTCTCACAGAACACATTCATCTTACGGCACATATACATTAGTGAGGTCATCATATTTCATATTTGCCTTTCAATACTCACAGATCATCGTTACAGATTGTTAAATTGATTTGTGGCCGAGATTCTGGGCATCTGTGGGATGTTTAACGCTCTTTTATTATCAACCCTGACGGCAGTTTCAACAGGGGTCATATTTTCAACATTATATGATGATGTGTTTCAAAACATTTGTGGATATAGCATATATACTGTATATAATAGAAGAATTTAACATTAAGCCAACACACGCTTACAGATGAATGTGTGTGTGGTGGAAACTAACACTGTCTCCAGCTTCTTAATGCAGAAAACTGATCAGTTATTAATGTTGTAAATGTTTTCTCAGTCCAATGCTTCACTAAGTAACAAAATATGTCTTACTTCTCAACCTCATCTGAACACAAACGACACAGACTTAATAATATGACATTCATTTATTCTGAATATGATGCATTCACTTTCATTTGCTTTCTGTTTCACTGACCTGATGCTCTCTTCTCACAGGCGTGCAAGTGCAGGTCATTGATGTTCACAGCTCTTAAATGCACAATCAGTAATATATAGTTTTGATCTGTGGTGGTCTCTGTACGATACAAAGAGTCTCAAGTGTGTCTCAGTTTGTTCAGTGCTGATATATGTTGTAGATCTGCTATGAGGTTTGAAGACCTCACACGAGAGCAAACGCCACTGAGATCTACTCACATCCTGATTGAAATGGCTCTGTAAGTGGGGCACAGGTGCATTAACACTTTAGCAATTTGCTGAAATCAACTGAATGAAAATGACGGTGCACACACAAGAGCTCGAGACACAAGAGTTTTCACAGAGTCCATTGGTAAGCTCTTAAGAGTTTCTGTCTTTCTAAATGGGATGGCGGTTTGTTTGTTTGTGTGTGTGTGCATGTGTGTATATATCAACCCAGTATCACGCTAAAGCGTGTAATAGACACGCTGGTCCACTAGAGGATGCGTGTCAATGTCACGCTTTGCCTCCTCCAGGCGTGAAAATGACACGCATTTATGAGGATGATAACCAATAGGGGGCGATAATTTCTTATTGCCAACAACTTCAACAAGAGAAGCGACGCAGTGATTGCGTTCTCTGGAGCTCCATGGGTAAGGCTTTCTTGGAAATTTGGTGATTCATGTTACTAAAATTGAGTAAATCCTGTGTTTATGTTAAGTCTTTGTTGCAACGTCAGCAATATAATATCACCGCAAAGGCAACAGACAAGTCAGTGCACGCGTTTGGTCAGAATCCAATTGGCTCATATTTAGGACATAATTGTTTGTTCAGGTGCGGTCATTTAAGAAATCCTAAAGTTGGTGCAGCATAACATTTAATTTGCGTGTGTGGACTATGGAGTTATCTATAGTGGTTTTTACGTTACTAAGGTCAGAAACATTATTGGATGACTGTTTGATAATCAGCTAATGTATTAATCACAGAAAGCTGCAGTGACTGCATTATATTATGTTGCTAAACAGTTGTTCTAGCGTTTTTAAACCAGTAGTTTTATTAATTTCGCGCGGAATGCAGTTCGTGAAATAAGCTCTAAATGAAAAAATAACCGATTTAAGTAAATAATTGTGTTCATTGTAAATCTGCTCATCTAAACATACAAGGCGGAACCAATCGATCACAGAGAGCGATCGCTGCTGACAACCGTCAGCAGCACTTACATTCAGATTACAATAATATTTCACATTATTACATTCAGATTACAATAATATTTCACATTATAAGTGTTTTTATATCAAATAAATGCAGCCTTGGTGAGCAGAATAGATTTATTTAATTATTTAATATTATTTATATAATAAGGCTAGTTTGTGCAGTTACATCTATGTCAATTGATCGTTAGAAGGGATTAAAATTGATTGTGTTATGTTCTGTAATTGTTGTTAATAAATCTTTCAGAAGAAAGTGTGTAAAAGTTTGACTACAGTAACCATATCTAACCAAGCTTCAAGTACCAAGATAATTATTTCATTTATTTCTCATCAGATCAACTGTTCATTTATGCAGTTTATGCTTTATTTATAGGTAGCATAACTGTTACCTTTTTTTTTTTACAGTTCTGCATATATAATATGACAAACCTAGGAGACTTTGCTGTAAGAGAATTAATCATGTTTTTGTTTTCTTTTCTCAGGTCCGGTCAGTACCCACCACCCTTCCCTGTTAACATCACCCACAGTTTATACTTTTTCTTAGAAAACCAACGGCTCTTTTAAGAGCCACTTCAATAATCAACTCACTCACTCACTCTCCTCAAGTAAGTATTGCTTTTTAATTTTTTTAATCTTGCCCTGCTTTGTACTTCTCAAAGTCTCTTTCACTCTCTCCCGTTTACTCTTATCTTTATTAGAAATGCCAGGCCAGGGGTCAACAACTAGAAAGTGTGTGGTCTGCCATACACAACTAAATGTAGCTTGCAAAACCTGCAACACATGCAAGGTAGAGCAGCCACATAAGCTTCGGGTAAAAAAGAACTGAAGAAATTTGATCAGAAGCGGGAGAGCTGGGTGCATGATGAAGATATGCTGGTATGAAATTGCGATTATTGTTTTATATACATACATACATACAACATATATATGTTATTTTGCGTGTTTGTTATGTTTTGTATTTGTCAAGGCCTGGAAGAAAACCAAATGCTTGGGGGTCTGAGGTTCTGACACCCCGTTGTCACTTGACTGAGACATCCATTACATGCTTGGAAAGATTAAAGAACCTATTCAAGGTAAGATTATTTTTTTATGTATTAAAAATTACAGGTAAAAATGTGGCGCCTTCTCTCAACTAATGTAGTACTCAGCTTGTGATTGATGCTTTTAGTTTACAACTGACTTTTGACAAATGTGTCACACACACACCACGTGTTGAATGCATGCTCGAAAGTGACCCATGCAATTTAAAGGGATAGTTCACCCAAATAATTAACATTGTCATTATTTTCTCATTCTGACATTGTTCTAAACCAGCATGAATTCCCTTTGTCTATTGAATACAAAAGATATTTTGATAATGTATGATGATGTTGCTCATTGACTTCCATAGTATTTAAAACAAATACTATGAAAGTCACTGAGTACTGTCAACTGCATCCTTGCCATCCTTGCTCATCAAATTATCATCTTTAGCATTCAAAGGACTAAAGATACTCATATAGGTTTAAAATAATGAGTGAGTAAATGATGACAGTGTGAACTATTCTTTTAACCCATCTTAGTGAGTAGTAAACACACACACACACACACTGAACAGTGGGCAGCTATCACTGCAGCTACAACTGCTCTCAAGTGTTGGGAGAGGTTAAAAGCTAGCTAGCTTTATGTAGCTGATCATGTTTAAGTATCAATAAAATAACATTAATAACTCCATCTGCTTGGTTGTCAGTTTAATCTAAAATAAAATTAAATGCACACACCAGATGATCCAGTCCAGACACAGGACGACAGACGATATTAAACTAAGCTTGAACTAAGCTTGAACTCTAATGTGGATTAAAGGGTTGACATTTTATTCTACAAATGCTTGCAAATAGGGCTGCAGGATAAATTGCATGAAATTGTCCTGCACATCTCATCAGTGAAGTCAGTTCTTTGATTAGCAGTAAATCACCATCACCTGTTTTCAGATGGAGCAGCATTTACTACACAAAGCTGTGTTTCTCTGAAAAGCTAGGCAATATCCAGTTCATTGTCACAGGCAATTTGTCAACGATGATAAATGCAATATTGCGTAGCTTGTCAGTGTACTTCGCTTTGTGTGGTAAATGTTGCTCCATCTGAAAGCAGGTGATGGTGATTTACTACTAATCAAGGAACCAGTGTCTGCATCTAGAGACCAAACATTGGCACTGATGTATGTTAAGATATGTCAGTACAAGGTGTTTTTCTAATTAAAACGCTCAAACATGCATTTTACTTTGGGACTAGTATCAACTCTGACCAGGAAACCACCCCTAAAGGTGATAACACTGGTCCTATCAGAGTAACTTTACAATTGCATATATTTTATCATTTGTTTATAACATTAACTATCACATTGAATTGGTAGACACTGTAAATAGTAAATATGAATATTGTAGTTATACAATTTCAGTATACCAGTAGAACAAGTGGCACAATTGGTCAACATCCAGACTATCAAACATCCATCACATTTCTATTTTAAATTATTACTGTTTGGTAGAACAATAAGCACTTTTTACATTTGTAAGGTCTACATCTCTTGTTACTACTGTGGCTGCAATTTATTATGATTATTTTTATTGTCGTTTTTCTCTTAAAATAATTGTTTAGGTGTTTGGTCTATAAAATTGTTAAAACGGTTGATCAGTGTTTTCTAAATAATTCTGTATTTCGAAAATGTAGGCGGGACCTCACAAGGTGTTGCAGAACAAGTCAATAAAACCTCATCAGCCCGAGTTGAATCCAAATGGACCAACCTGATCTCCAGGTACCAGTGGCCCTGCCTCATACCAGAGCAGCTCCAAATGGACCACCAGCAGCCCTTATTGCACCACCAAAGTCCCCAATTTGACAGCCAGTATCCCTTTTAGGACCCTCAGGACACCATGCAACCCCACTGCAACAATCTGGGAAAAGAAACCCATTACCCAGATGGACCCCCAAGAGCCTCCCCAGGTTCTCTTGGAAAAGGTAAGCAAAAAAGGAGCTTTATGAAGTGCATTGAAAATAAATTCTAAGCTTTATAAAAAACCATACTCTTACTTTGTGTAATGTGAAACTGTAATCAAATTAAGAGTCCTGGGATCCCTGCATTCAAAGCATTTGGAATAGGAGTTGCAGAAATTGATATTTATATACAGTGGTGGTCAAAATTATTCGAACACCTGACAGATCTGAAATATTGATTTTTTTTTTGTTTCCAAAACATGATTACTTTTCATAACAATGGTTGCTTTGAGCACAACAAATATCAGATGAGGTGAGTCGTACTGTTTTTATCCACTTTTAACTTTATTATTTGGTATGTTCACCTTTTGCAGCAATTACAGCAGCACATCTCTCTGGCATAGTGTCAATATATTTCCTCAGAACTTTATCGGTAATGTTATCTCATAGCCCATGTGGGTTTAATAATCTGTCAGGTGTTCTAATCATTTTGGCCACCACTTTAAGTAATGAAAACAGCATTTCATGAATTTTGACGAGAGGTACCATCAATCAAATAACAGTTTTGTGTGTGTTTGGCAAATTCCATGAAATGCTGTTGTCATAACTTAAATCATGCCTGTGTTTGCCTATATCTAAGACATCGTTTTGGTGGGCTCCAATTAGGGGTGCAATATATATTGACTCTGTACCTTTATCACAATATTTCATTGCATAATATCATAAAGAAAAACTGCATACTTTCTGTTGACTGTGTGGCTTAGTTGCGTTAGATTTAGAGCCCACTTGGAACTGCTAATGATCATGTTTCATTGGCCAGTTGCCCAGTCACGTGCAAGTGTCCATGCAAGTATAAACTGTCTATTTGAGATTATAAAGCTGTGGAATAATAGGCTATTTTTTGTTGTGATTACTTTACTGTGATGGCGTTATTTCTTACTGACTGTACAAGACCTTTTGCGTCCAGTGCTCACCGTGTGCAGCCTTTATGAAAATAAGTTTTTATTATAAACTGGACTAATTTTCATAATAATTTCTACATTTTAAATGTTTCTCTGTTGTTAACAGATGGTGTGAAAGAAGGCTTTCCAGCTCTGACTACAGTGCGGCCAGACCAAAGGAAAGGTGTGTTGACAACGGACAGTTAAATGACTTTTAAGCTAAATTTGAATTGGTTGATGGGGAAAAAGATCACAATCTAACTAGATGAATCAGCAATGGCCTTTAAATTCAGGAGGGGATATTTATGTAGTAGGATGAATCGCGTGCGATTATTAATGCAATATTTCCCCTCTTGTCAGTGAACTACGGCTCTGTGTAGTAAATGCGCTCCATCTGAAAGCAGCTGATGGCCATTTACTACTAAACAAGGACGAGATTTACTGACGAGATGCGCATTACAATCACATGCGATTAATTGTGCAGCACTAGTATGTAGTGTATTACAGTCTGTTGTGAATTAATGAACAGTACTTATCTGCAGTGTGGAAACTGTTGTACATGGTGGTTCTTGCACTCTATGGGAAAGTACGGATTTGATTTAAGGAGTGTATATAAAAAAATGTCAGACTATTACTCCCATTCCATTTTCTAAAATGTATTATTCAGAAATTCTGAATGCCCACACAATGTGACAGGGAGACAGGATTTTTACCCTGTGAAGAGGGTTGCCAAATCCAGAGTTATTAAGGTTAAATGTAATACAACTCAAACAATACACAGGTTATATAATGTTCCAGTTGAAAAGGGATGATATAGTTTTTTTTTGTTTTGTTATTGATGTAATGGTCTTAAACTTATTGGTAAACACAGTAAATATTTGAAACTAAAAAAGTCCCACTATTTTTTAGGGCCAGAAATTGAAGCAGGTGGAGTGGGAGCCGTGCAAACTTTGGTATGTACAACGTCTCAGTCATGCCAATGAGAAGTGGCATGTTCACTGTTAATTTTAATCTGTTGTCAGTATATCTAATTGCCACTAACACCTACTGTCCCCAATTAACATGCAAAACAATTTAGGCAAATAATGAAATTAAGGTAGTATGCCCAAACTAAATGGCCTGCGTGAAGTCATAGTTCTGAGGATTTGTCAACCCATTAAACTCCTTGTAGAAGATTAGGTCGAGACAAAATGTAAGATTTTGGCATCATTGCAAAATGAGCTTTCCTTGTCTCTAGGTATTTATATAGATTTACCTTGCTCATGTGCTTTTCTTTAAAGTCTCATTCTAGTCAAGAATTGTATCAGTTAAAATGCATCTTTGAACATCATAATAAAAAATAATAATATAATATAATAATATAAAAAAAGTTTTGCTTGTCACATTGTATGCGCAGATCTATGAATATGCTAATCTACTCAGTTGCACAGCTAAAACATCTGTATGTAGCATCTACTTACATGTATATGGTCTAAGACCATTGGTCACCAATCCTGGTCCTGAAGGGACGGTGTCTCTGCAGATTTTAGCTCCAACCCTAATCAAACACACCTGAAGGACCAGGATTGGTGACCACTGTCTAGACGCATAACTGCTGAGCTTAGACTACACACACACACACACACACACACACACACACACACACACACACACACACACACACACACACATACACACACACACTACTGATGCACGCGTTCAACTGTGTTGATGTGATTGGTTATATTATGTTTGTGACGTTGGAAACGCAGGTGATTTTAAACTACGGGGAATTAGACTGCGGAATATTTTCTCCATATAATTAAAGACAAAGTTGTTGAATAATGAATTTGCACATGGCTTGTCTTTAATTGTTAAAAACACCAAATTGAGACATAAACAATGTTAACATTGTGATTCATTTATCACATATGTTGTCTTAAAGTTAAATGTGAACTTCACATTCCTCTCTTTGGAGTTACCAGAACAAAATGCAATAAGTCAAGTAATGCTTTAACACAAAATTGATGTAAAAGAACAATGAAGGCTTTCTTTTGCATTGTTGACTTGCATATCCTACTGTGATTTAATAAAACCCCACCAAAACACAGCTTTAGGAAAACAGCTGAAGTTTTAATGTGTGTCTTAAAGGAAAACACCACCATTTTCAATATTTACTATGTAACTTAGACAAATGAATACATATCTTTTTTCAATGCATGCACTTAATCTTTCAACAGTTCTACGAGAATGCTTTAGCAGTTAGCCTACCGACATTCATTCCGATGGATCCACACCGGGATGAATTTAGAAGCGACCAAACACTTCCATGTTTTCCATATTTAAAGACTCTTACATGAGTAGTTACACGAGTAAGTATGGTGGCACAAAACAAAACATGGAAAGTGTGGAAACCATGGAAGTGTTTGGTGGCTCCTAAATTGAACCCTGTTTGGATCCTAAGGAATGAATGGGGCTAGGCTAAATGCTAACACATTCAAGAAGCGTTGTACAAAGATTAAGTGCACGCGTTGAAAAAAGATATGTATGTATTCATCTAAGTTGAGGTAAGAACATAGTAAATATTGAAAAACTGTGGTGTTCTCCTTTAATGTGTCTACAGTTTATTTGCCCAACCAAACATGTAATTGCATTTTTTCTTTTTGTGTTACAGATAAAAGAAGTGGCCATTGGAGTGGGTGGCGGATGGGGACACTTGTTAGTGCTTCGGCATCTTCTTGGGGACCTGATACAATAAGAAGCACTATTATTTTCTCTGTGTAACTTGTTTTTCTTTTATGTTTTAAACAAACCATTGTTTCCTGGACCCTTTTATTGCTCCTCCTTTCACTTGCTTTTTTGCTCTTTTTTGGATATTAATACTGAATACTGTTAAAACTGTTTTGCAACCAAATTATTGTCAATTTAACTGTTTTAATTGATGTTATATCCTACTGTGATGTAATGATGTTAAGTACAGTGAGTCTATTTACTTTACTTTTTTCAATAAACATTGAGGAATTCATTGGTTTCTTTATTTTCACACACACACTATTTATTAAAAAGTCTACTTGGTGAACATTCAAGACAACATAAAATGTATTTGCTCAGAGAATAAAAAACATCCATAGCTGCTGATCCTTGTATTATTTATAGTAAAACTGTTTAGTTTCTAGAAACAAGATATTTTGTTCTGCCTGTCTTGTGTTGTTAAAAACAAATCAATCATCCATTCTAATTGATCACATATTTTACCTACACATTTTATCTATCAAGCAATGGAAATGATGTGGTTTAGAGCACCTCAATTTTTAATGTTGATAGACAACTCTATACAAAGCTTTTTTTACTTGAAGATTGATGGTGGGAAATAAGTAATTGTTTATACATTTAATAATTTTGCAGATGCTTTTGTCCAAAGCGACTTACAAATGAGGTAGCATTAAGAGCAACACAAGAACAACAATACATAAGTGCACCAGAAATAGTCTCAGTATATAAACCAACAATACATAAGGTGTTGAGTAATCACACCATCATTTAAATGTTGCCAAATGCATTGTGAACTTCTGAGCAATAGAAAAGTTTTAAAACATCAGTGTGTCATATAATAGCTCTTTAAATTAGATGATGATTCTGAAAATAACCACTTACCCATATGTGCACAGCCCAAACAGACAGACATAAGATTAAGAGGATGGACACTGGAGTTCTGCAGTACATTACTTGAAGCTAATTGGGATGTGATCAGCCCCCCTCAACTGTTGCTGCTTTGAGGGCCATCTATAATGACACTGTTATGAGGCCCACAGTAGTGTTTGATTCAAATAAGAAAAAAATTCATTAAGGAATTGAATACTATGTCTGACAAATGCACTGGACCATTTCATGTCTTTGAAATGTGTGATACAAGGGCTGAGTGGGCAGAGTGAAATTGTCATAGGACTAAACCAAATATACAGTTGCTTTGCTTTGATATATTGACCTCTGAACTATAAAAATTATGCATATATGTGAGTCTCATCATTCAGAAAAGGAAAGGGACTACAATGATGAGACCAACTGTTTTACAAAGCCCTTGAACTCTTCCATCATGAGGAGTACTGGTGTGATCACTAGATAGCATCACAAAATGTGATACAAATTAAATTTCACTTTGCTGTCATGTATAATTTTTAATTCTGACAACACTATTGTGCTTCACTTCTGCATAACCCTAAATGCATACTCATGCTGGTATGCTGTTTTTTTCCAGCAGGGAAATGATGTGTTTTGGTGCTGGTTTGCTGATGACCAGCATAATTCCCATGCTGGGTTGGTGCTGGTGGTCATCGCATACCACCACCAATCCCATGCAGGTCATACCAGCAAGAACAGCATGCTATATGTTGTGTTTTGGTGCTGGTATGCTGGTGACCAGCTAAACAAGCACCAAACCAGCATGGGAATTATGCTGGTCTATGCTGTTTTTTCCATTAGGGTTTAATATTCCAGACATGAAAAACACTATACAAATAATTTCCCTGTTGCAGTGTAATATAGACTGTTAAATATGTAGTTCTTAGGTTTGCAAACTAGGGTTGTAAATAGACCATTTCAAAAGATGTAAACAGTGGTCCAGAGGCACTTCCTGTTTCAGTTTTTTAACACTAGATAAATGTTGGGATAAATTACAACCAACAGAACATATAGAACTGAGTCAAAAAGTTAAACAAACATCTTAAAGATAATGATATAGCCTATGTGTAAAATAACAGTCACAAACTGAAACAGGAAGTGCCTCTGGACCAGTAGCCTATATTGTTTACATCTTTTCAAAAGAACTATAGTATAAAGTGACTTTCTAACAGACATGCTATTGCCAAACAATAAAACATATTGTAAGAATTCAAACGAGTTCATGCTAGTTGCTAAGCTAACAGCCTGACCACAGACACATATAGGCCTAAGTAAGGTAAACGTATTGGGGGGAAAAGATACTGATATTGCTAAGAAATCATTTAAAATGTCATTATTTATAATTGTGTTTCAGATTGAAATTTAAGCACTAAATGTTAGGGGCTGGCTATTTATTTCTATCCATCCATTGCTTATCCGTTTGGCTGGGCTACGGGGTGTTTGCTACACCCTCAAGTCGGACTGGTCACCATCACTGATTTACTAATAGAAACAACACTCCAGAGAAATTTTAGGGTCTCCAATTATCCTATTGTATTCATTTTCTTTGGGTTAAGTTTAGTATGTCTAACTTTTAGGTTTTAATACAGAAAACACAGCAAATAATAAAAATAACTTTATTTACAAAGCATTTTCCCGTGCTGACAAGCATTTAATCAAAGACCAAAAGCATTCACACATACTATATGTAAATATATGTATTTATAGTATACATAACTTAAAAGTTAATCATCTTTGAACTGTCTAGTATTAATACCCTACTATTATCTAGAGCAAAGTTATGCAGCAGTGTAATGAAAAACTTGTATTAATTATAACAACTATGCCATAAATAATACAACACAACTGTATATACTAACTAATTAACACGTTTTTATTAATATTTACCCTGTATTAAACTATCATATATTTTTAAGGCATAAATAAATAAAGCAGTTTTACATCTCATTTTCAAAACAGGGAAAAGTAAACAATTTTGCAGGTACATATATGAAACAGTTTAATAATTACCTCAAGAAAATGGCATTGTAAAACATTTCCTTTCATTGAAAAGGTAACAACAGTATTAACTCATGCATCAAATATGGGTAGGTTATTGATCAGTCATTTATGTAAAGTATTTCATCTAATGACATACAGTTAGTTCACTCCAAAAGTATCCACAATCACTGTGAAAAAAACTTGATACAGTATAAAACTATATAACAATAATAGTAACATATGTAACACAGGCAAAATAGATTTGCACTTTTTTCTACAGTAAATGTCATTATGTTGACAAGATGATATGGGCACAGTTTGGTGAAGTAACCACTGCAAGAGGATTGTGGCATTTGCAAGTTGCAGCAACACAGTTGACTGTAGGAGTAGTCTGTGAAACATCGGAGGTGGAGGGGAAACCTAATAGCTAACCTGCTGCTTGTAAACGGAGATATGGATTATCATACAAAAACTTATTTAACAGTAGTTTCCCATCAATCTATGAGGCTAATGTTGCTTACAGACTGCAGGAAACGGTTGTCTAAAATAAAAGCACTGTATCAGACATCCATTACATTTCCAAATAGTTTTATGTTTTCCATGAAACACACCTGCAGTTCAGTGTGACACACAGTCTAAATGCATACACCAGTTCAGAGTTCCAAATCCAAAATGTCATCTGAACTCTCATAATCCAGCTCTTTGTGGTCCTCCAGTATCTCCTCAGGCTCATCCTCCAGCAGAGAAACAGCATTTGGTCCTAAAGCAGTGTTCTCCACTCCCCACCCCGGAGAGCCGGCGTCCCGCAGAGCCCAGCTCCAACCCCAACCAAACACACGTACCTGTGATTTTCTAGAGATCATGAAGACATTGATTAGCTTTCAGATGTGTTTGATTAAGGTTGGAGCCAAAGTCTGCAGGACACCGGCTCCCCGGGGCCGGGAGCGAAGAACACCGTCCCAAAGCCTGGCTGTAACTTGAGCAAACTTGGAACTTCTTCTCTACATCTGCAAGCCTTTTCTGAAGACGACACAGTAGCCAGCGATGACACTCTTCACTTAAACTGCCTAAAAGGAAAAAATTGAAGGGATGCATGAAAATACTTAGAGGTTTTACTTGAGGCTTATTTTGTACATTATGTTAATACTGCTTTCATTATGAAGGTCCAATTATATTCCTAAAGATTTCACATTAGTATTACTAATTACATTATACTATTAGGAAATAAATTTAAATACCTCCATGTACTCCTTTCTAAACTATATACAACAATTGCCATGCTTTCATTGTGTCTTGATTTTCTTTGTTTCTATTCTATGTAAAGAACTACAGATCATTAAGATCCAACCACAAGAAAACTATAACGTAACACTTCAGGATCTAAAAATGAGTGGGGTTTTATTGTCGTATTTGCTATTCAGTGTGTCTAATCATCTAGATTAGCTGTGATTTTTATCACCAAATGACAAAGGAACTTGATTTCAGAATGTGAAACTAACATGTGTCTTGAGACTTTTGTAAACCTTATTTATAGAAACCAATGGCATGTATCATTGCAAGATGGTAATAAAAGTTAACCTCTTACCACTGTTTTTGCCTGAAGACATTTCTGATATCATTTTCCTGATGTTCCTAGCCAGGCTTCTGAGATAGGTGCGGTGCAGTGGTGTCTCATCTCCCTCATCACAATGATCTTTGCTTCTTGAAGGCGCACTTTTGAAATCTTCTTGGTGAGGGTGTTGCTGGATTCTGAAGTCACACAAATAACAACATCTTAAACACAATTTTGACTGGTATATTCTGAAAAGCAAGCAAAACAAAAGCAGTGCATGTACAGCCCATAATCTGGTGCAGGGTGCAAAATATTTGATTCAGAAAGTCGGCTATGAGAGGTTAAAAAGAAACACTCACATAGTAAAGATTGTCTCCCTTTATCTTTATATCTATATAAGAAACATTTATTTGCTGCTTATGAGCCTTTAAATAATTCTCCTTATATCACATGTGGTGTAAGCCTGCTGAAGACCTAGTTTCAACATCACCCTAATGAAAAATAATGGACTAAATCTTCAGAGTAGCAGTAAAATTAAAATGAATATTGTAATTGTGTCACTCAATAATTTAAAAGTACAGACAAAAAATATTATGTTTGTTCTTTATCTGTTGTTTCTCTCAAAAGCACTTTTGGTGCAAAAGCACATTTGGTGCAATGAGGCACGACGCCAACTGGATGCCCCGTGGGTGTGCATTATTTTCAAATAATTCAAAGGACTGGAGTCAATTATTCCTCTTATACCACAGTTACCACAAACATTGCTCTGGGGCCTATTTTTAAGACATTTGACAAGTTAGGTGTGCAGTTATCAGAAATTAATGCATACCCACAGAACATTTCTCAGCCAATCAGAATACAGCATTCAACATACCCCTGGTATAACTGCAATCAACAAAAATGACTAAATGTTTTAGATGAGTTATCAACATACCAGTGTGATTATAAAGGCTGGCTTTTCGATGAAGACTAAGAAACATTTGTTCAATTCATTTCTGAAGGTTGTGTAGGTCATCACATCTGGTACCTACCAAATCCTAAAGCAAAAAAAATAATACAAGTAAATGATTATGATGTCTTTTAGGCTGTACATGTCCCAAATCAAATTAATGTCTCAAAGTTGTTTACAAGGACACAAGTTTATTGCGATTAAAACAGGACATACCTTTACTTAAATACTTATACATGGCAAAGATTCTCAGTTACAAAATTGATTATCACACTGCAATATTGTAAACCAATTTCAATAATGTCCATAAAATACATTACCATCAGTAGCCTTTTGTCTGACATCTTGTACCCACTGATTCACAATGTTCTCAGGACACCCCAGTTCACTGCTCAAATCTTCCCGTCTCTGAGACTCAGCCTTTCTGAAAGAATGCCATAAAAATATGTTTGTCCTTGCAATCTTTAAAAGTGAGAAAAATCTTTGTGTCTATATAACTCAGTCATAATATAAGACCTTGATGTATCTGCTGGATAATGCTGAAGGCCTTCTTGCTTCCGTTGGTTCCACCCAATAGCATGGACAGTTAGCATGTCATTCCTGGCTATTAACAAGACATGTATGTGATGAAGGAAGAAAGGTCCCATTAATGCTTGTCGTATTTCAATTAATCCAGAAACTGACAATTGAGTTTAAAATTTAAGAGAGAACTACATGCCAATTTTTTATGTACTTTGAACAGTTACAGCTTACTCTTATGCAATCCCAAAGTACTAGACAGAAAGAATAAAAAAGTGAAAAAATAAAGACAGGTTTCCTAAAATATTATAAATAGGCATCAATTAGATACTTGGTTGTGAGGCCACAACGAGACAGGTAGCTGTTGACCATTTCGACCTCCTCAACTGCAGTTGTACCAGCACCTTCCTGATTTTTGCCAGATTATCTAACAAATGTGTGACACCTATATTACAACCATAAACAGTTACAGTGTATTAATAAGTAATACAAATACAGTTTCAGATGGTACGATAAAGAATATGCATTACCTGACACTTGGTTGAATGAGCCTTGGCATGCATGACAGAAAGGAAAGGTCTCATCTGCAGTAAAGGTCTGAGTTCCAACATGGAGACTGACGCCTTCTCAAGGTATGGCCAATACTTGCAAGCAATATCTGTTCAAAAGAACTCTCCGTTTGTGGCTGCTTGAAGCTCCTTCTGCAGGTAGGTATAGGTGGATAAGAAAATATTACTCCCCGGCACATTAAGAGCTTTGAGTAGCACTCCGTGTCTGCAAACAACCACCTCAAGGCCCTCTTCATCAAGTTTGCTTACTTTTCTGTTAGTTTCAAATTACATCACACCAACAGGCATCTTTATAATGATTGTAGACAATAAAGGTTTACTTTTAAACTAAGGGTTTTTCAAGATTCATGGAGCATTAAAAAGTTAATCTTCTGCTTTCTCTACTCCAGTCAGGTACACAAACTAGTTGAAAGTCAGGGTGACAAATTGATATGTAATAATGAATGACCAAGCTATTAAACTAGCCACTTTGGGTGCCAGCACACATTCCCATATCCAAATGATTATTTTTGTAAAACGCACACCTAACCTGCCAAATGTCTTAAAATACCCAAAGCAATGTTTGTGGTAACTGTGGTATAAGCAGAATAATTGACTCCAGTCCTTTAAATTATTTGAAAATAATGCACACCTGCTGCGTAGCAGCCCACTGTCAAATATTCCTTACGTATTATATAAGCTCACAACAGCTGGGATACATTAACTATTTAATAAAGCAAAAATTACACATTTCAAATGATGGATTTAAATCAAAAAGTTTATTTTTCCTTAAAACTACAAGAGTAAAAGAACTTACTCTTTTGACTGACGGAATCTGTAGGTTTTTCTGTTGCCATCTGCACAAAGAGCGAGCATTGTTGGGTGTACATGCCGGGCAGGTGAAGTGCTCTACACTGGATGTTTGCATGATCACAAGTGCAGAAATGTGGAGGTCTCACTGTAGACAATAAACAGACTGAAAACAGAAGTTCAATAATTTGTGAGAAAGCATTAACAATGGGCACAGTAATATAGCTTAGAAAAAATGAGGCTGACAAATCACAAATAATCTGGTAGAACATGGATACCTGTAGCTGAAGCTTTGTATCTCTTCACTTCTGCTGCTTTTTAGTAGTGGACCTCCTTCAGCATTTTCTCCACCTATCTGACATTAAATGTACTCCCTTTAATGGCTGTTGCTTTGCCCTTGGGTTCCTCTGCCTTGCATAAAAGAAAGTGTGCCTTGTATGGTAATACTGAAATACAGCCAACTCTTGAGCAGTTCACACAATTATTGCACTCTAAATCGCACACTTTAGAATTATCACAATACTGCAAGAACACAATCTCAACAAATATACTCACCTTGATTTGAGCAAGAAGCATGTCTGCTATGAAAATAACACCCTTTGCTCTCCCTCTGTCTTGCTCAGCAGCCATTTCAACAATACCTCATTGGTCAGACAAAGAGGCATAGGCTAAGTGTTTTGGACAGTGAGAGAGAGAGTAAAATGAATAAAATTACAATACTTACTTGAAAACAGAGAAGCTTGCGAAAGAGTGAGTGAGTGAGTGACCCTTTTACTGTTTGTACACAATGATGACGTGGCAACGTATGCGCACGCAGTTTGGCAACGGAAGCACGGCAAGAATCAGCAGTGAAGCAACACAGACAGAGAAAGTTAGTTTAAAAAGTTGACTTATCTTCTACACAGTTACCAAATCCGTGTACTATAGTGGAGTGGATAGAAGACGTTAGAAGATGGCCAAATACTAAACATATATTATATTAGTGCAACCAAATGCTACAACCAGACGTTTTGATGTGGGGAAATCGTTTTAATAAACTTTCTGAGTTGCTTACACGTTAGAACCACTGGGAAATAACATCACTTCCGTTGCCAAAATGCGCACGCAGGCTATTTGATCACGTGGGCTGTAAAAGGGTCTATTGAAGTGGCTCTTAAAAGAGCCGTTGGTTTTCTAAGAATAAGTATAAAGTGTGGGTGAACAGGGAAGGGTGGTGGGTCCTGACCGGACCTGAGAAAAGAAAACAAAAACATGATTAATTCTCTTACAGCAAAGTCTCCTAGGTTTGTCATATTATATATGCAGAACTGTAAACAAAAAGGTAACAGTTATGCTACCTATAAATAAAGCATAAACTGCATAAATGAACAGTTGATCTGATGAGAAATAATTGAAATAATTATCTTGGTACATGAAGCTTGGTTAGATATGGTTACTGTAGTCAAACTTTTACACACTTTCTTCTGAAAGATTTATTAACAACAATTACAGAACATAACACAATCAATTTTAATCCCTTCTAACGCTCAATTGACATAGATGTAACTGCACAAACTAGCCTTATTATATAAATAATATTAAATAATTAAATAAATCTATTCTGCTCACCAAGGCTGCATTTATTTGATATAAAAACACTTATAATGTGAAATATTATGGTAATCTGAATGTAATAATGTGAAATATTATTGTAATCTGAATGTAAGTGCTGCTGACGGTGTCAGCAGCGATCGCTCTCTGTGATCGATTGGTTCCGCCTTGTATGTTTAGATGAGCAGATTTACAATGAACACAATTATTTACTTAAAACGGTTATTTTTTTCATTTAGAGCTTATTTCATGAACTGTATTCCGCGCGAAATTAATAAAACTACTGGTTTAAAAACGCCAGAACAACTGTTTAGCAACATAATATAATGCAGTCACTGCAGCTTTCTGTGATTAATACATTAGCTGATTATCAAACAGTCATCCAATAATGTTTCTGACCTTAGTAACGTAAAAACCACTATAGATAACTCCATAGTCCACACACGCAAATTAAATGTTATGCTGCACCAACTTTAGGATTTCTTAAATGACCGCACCTGAACAAACAATTATGTCCTAAATATGAGCGAATTGGATTCTGACCAAACGCGTGCACTGACTTGTCTGTTGCCTTAGCGGTGATATTATATTGCTAACGTTGCAACAAAGACTTAACATAAACACAGGATTTACTCAATTTTAGTAACATTAATCACCAAATTTCCAAGAAAGCCTTACCCATGGAGCTCCAGAGAACGCATATCACTGCGTCGCTTCTCTTGTTGAAGTTGTTGGCAATAAGAAATTATCGCCCCCTATTGGTTATCATCCTCATAAATGCGTGTCATTTTCACGCCTTGAGGAGGCAAAGCGTGACATTGACACGCATCCTCTAGTGGACCAGCGTGTCTATTACACGCTTTAGCGTGATACTGGGTTGGTATATATATGTTATATATTTATATTATATGTAATATAATATCAGATATCACCATCAATATATTATATTTTAATTTTTAACATCTTTACTTTGGGAACTTCCCTCAGGTAAACAAAGACTTTTAAGACTATTGTTACAACATTGTCTTGTCTTTGTTGTCTTGTCTCTAGATCATGTAGATAGAAAGAAAAATATAATTTGTGTTTTGAAGTGTATCTGCATTCAGATTAATTTAAATCATTTACCCATCATCACAACCCAATTTAAATGTTTTTTAAACAAAAACTGAAAATATGAAAAACCAAATCACGGGTCACCCCTAAAACTGTAAAAGCACCGTTTTGCCCAACAGAAACTGTAATGTATTAATGTGACAACGCAAAAAGATATTTATTTAAAAAATTCAAGTCTTTAGAATCAAATCAATGTAATTGATATTAAGATTGAATTAAATCTGAATGTACTCAGTTGACTCTTGTCTTTATGAACGCCAATGTGATTTTATTGTCACTTTATTGTGCCAGTTTATGACTAAAGAAACAATAGAAGCACTGGTTTGGTGGATGTCATATGTTCAAGTATCATTTGAGATAAACGGGAGGAACGGTTTTTTTGTGGGGGGGGGGGGGGGGTCGCGCCTCCTTCAGCACCGTGGACAGAGACACAAACACACACGCGCGCACGCACACAGTCACGCGCTCCGCTCCTGCGCTTTTGTGATGCTAAACGTGCAGGTCATGAGGATCCTCCTCCCTCAAAGCTTCAGATCAACACGAGGATTCAAAGCAAACACTGCTGAAAAGTTGCAGACAGAAGAACAAACGAACATTTCTGTGAATATTCTGCGTTCGTCGCGTTTGTTTTAAACGGTCACAAACTCGCTTTTCTATTTCTCTTTATATCTCCTTTACCATGAAATAATTTTCACATGTTGTAAGTTTATTTTCATTTGAGTCACAATGTTGCTGGAACATCCAGGATCAAGCTGTCAAAACGCTGGAAGTTTCTCTAGATACAGCTCGAGTCAAGGTAAGAGATGCTCTGCAGATATTTCAGCAGGTTTCTGTGTTTTGAAATGAGCTGTTTAACATGGAAATGATGTGAAACACTGACAGACTCTCATCAATGAGCCGTGACGTGTCGTGTCTGGTTAAACACAAAAGCGCCATTGAACAGTTAACTACTTAACAAATTAACAGTTAAAGCGTTTGGCGTGCTGTGACCTTCGTTAATATGCGCGAAAGATTACATGTGTGAATTTTAAATTCGTATTGTGTTTGTATCTTTAATTTAATCAACGTAAGAAAGCTAGTAATATTTTTATACATCCTTAATAAAATATTATGAAAAGCAAACAACCTGATGAGACAGCAGAAATCTCACATATCCACATAGAACTGAAAATATGTATTTGCAGAATAACTAATACACTGAAGAACCAATCATGTAAACATGTTTGAGCTTTACAAATATAAATAGGTAAATTTAAAAAATATATATTTTTAATTTAAAACTTCAGTGTTGTTCTGGATACAAGGTTTGAAGTTTCTCGATTTTAAACGACACCAGACGAATTTTTCTTGCTCTTAACATTTGCGTTTCAGAAACGTTATGAATATGTAATGAGCAACATTGTTAGCGCGTGGAACAGATGTTAAGCGCGTGCTGTCATGGACCAAAGCTTCATCCACACGACGTATAGAAATCCACAGATATCAGGTTCCTCTCGACAGGTGCAGCACTGGACCACAGCAGAACTCTTATAAAGAATTAAAGATGTTCGTATAAGAATAAATGAGCAGTGCTTATTTCTGTTGATTCTGAACAAATTTTCTACATTAAGACGGACTGTTAGTACGAAACTTCTAAAGCAGGTTTGATAAATTTTTAATTCCTCCTGATAAGCAGGATATATTGTTGTTGTTATTATTATTATTATTATTATTAATAATAATAATAATAATAATAATAATAATAATAATAATTATTATTATTATTGTTATTATTATTATTATTATTACTGTATTGTACTGTATTTGTGTTACACATATTAAGCTATTTTACTTAACACTGACAACAATCCTAAAACGGCAAAATAATTACAGAGCCAGTATTTATATTTATATTTATTAGTTTATTTATTTGTTTGTTTGTTTTTGCTGTTTATTAACATGTTTATTATCATGTAAATGTACATTAACATTAATTCTTAAGAATAGCCTACAGACTTCAGATTTCAAGCTGCTGTAGAAAGTAACGTGGTTAAAATAGATGTCAAAATGTGAACTTTTCCTACCACTTTCCTTTCAGACACAAATGTAAACAGATCAATATGACATAAAAATTATAAAGTTGCAAGTAAGGACAAATATTGCTGCATCATCCGCCAAAATTCACTTTATAAAGGCGTAAAATCTGTGCAAATGTGTCATTGATTTTGAGTTTATCATGTGACACGCGGCGGTGCCACTAACGCTGATTTCCCAAGGCGCAGCCGATCAGTGTCAATAAAATTCATCTGCTTCTTCATCCCCTCCATCAGCATTTTATTCACATCTATTTTCTTTACTAAAGCAAACTGTTGGCCAAATATATTAAGAGATATTAAATAATCCGTTGAAAGTTCCTGTACGGTTTTATGTGTGGTTTTACAAACATGAATTTAGTTTCTGGATTAACGAAGCAAATGCGTCATCTAAAAAAAAAATATTTAAACGTGAGATCGTGCTATAAGGCTTGTTTGTTTATTTGTTGTTGTTGTTGTTTATGCATCTAAATACAGTGAGCATATTACAGCATTACATTTCTTTCTTCAGAAAAAATATGTTTATTTTACGTTTGCCAAAGACTAAACATTTCAGGAACTGACAGTGTTCGTAAAAATATATAATAGGCCTATTTATGGAATAAGTGGATAAACGTGTATTCTTTTAAATGAGAATGATTGAGCAAATAAAATCACAGACGCAGAAAACAGAAGGTTTAATCCGGTAAACATTTGACTCAAGTTATACGTGGTGAATATTTGTTTTTTAAGCGATGCGCGTGTTTATCGCACATTACTAATGGAAAATAATTTAAAGACTGATAATTTCTAACGTTTGGTTATTTTGTTTCATTTAGGTAGAGTTTTAAAGCACACATATAATTCATAAATGCGTTTTATTCACCTAGGCTTGTGTAAAGACGGTCTTAAGAAACGAATTTTAGTTTTTAGTTTTTTTTGCAAGCTAGGCCTACTTGCTTGCCAATGTCTCTGTATTTTTCATACATAAAATGCTGAAATATAATTTACACATTTATCCCATATATTAGGATGGATGTTTGCGTGCATGTGTCTAGTATTTCAGCAAATGTTGTTCTACAGGAAATATCATGTGAACAGCTGAAGGCATCGGAATGAGAACATGTAACTTTAAACATCGGAAATAACAAATGTGCCTTTGGAGTGTTAAACTTATATTTTTAACTCTAAAGCGCAAAATAAAGTGGTTTAGTACATTTTTGTGGTCGTGTATGACAGAAGATGTGTGATGCTGTGGTGCTTCTCGGGTCCAGGTGACGATCATCTGTTGTATCAGTCACCAGAGAAACTGGGCGGCGTTTCGTTACGCGTCAAAAGCCACACGGATCAGAAACTGAACGCGCGATGCGTCGCGTCTGTCTGTGAGACGCAGTCTCCTTTCCCAAGCTGTGTGCTGCATTTAACTTTAAATAAGTTATTCAGTTAGTTTTATAATTCATTCATGTAATAATGAAAATGGAGCAGAATAAGTCGCCGCCGTCCCATCACACAGAGATGCTATTGACTCTACTTACGCAAAGAGAGGAGTTACGCAAAGGTACACGATACTTCAGAGCATTGATGAAAACAACTTTTGCTTATTATCATGTGCAGTTTTGTGTTTAATATGGATTTATTTAATGCAATGTGTGCTGCTGTTTCACGTTTTAAATTAGACGAAAGCATCCTTATTTGTTAGTTATATATAACTATGCTTAGTTAAATTGAATGAGAAAACCGATAGATTTGATTTATTCGATTGTAAAGGCGTTTCTTTAATATCTTATGTGTGGTTGACAATGTTTATATCGCTGTAACATTGTGTTTTCAGACTGATTGTGACCACTGTGTCAGAATAACAACTGTACATCGTCTTGTTTCGACAAGTAAACAGCAACTTTTATTTTTGTTACTGATTTACATTAAGTCTAAAGCACAAAATTTAAACTCAATTTTGCTATTTAAATATGTTCTGTATTTTATTAAAACGAAAAATATTGTGACTTTTTCAAATATCCCAGAAACAAGTTGTTAAGCTGATGAATGGCTCTAATGAGGACTTAAATAGCAACAATTGAAACGAAATTTGAGTGGGAGATTTATTTTTTAGAGATTTTGAGATTTCTCAAATTTAATTTTTTACATATGCTGGTTTCCTGAATAATTGATACAGTCACTTGTTCATCAATCATTATGTAATTATTGTCTGAAAAAGACAACGTGGCCTTATTTATTTAATGAATACAAAATATGTAGTTTATTGGAAAGATCGAGGTATCTGTAAATATTGATGTAATACTCTAAAGTGATGACAGGTAGACCTGCTGTCTTTTTGACCAGATATAAACTAAAATAAAAACGTATTTGTGGATTTTATTACAGTCAAATATGTATAAGCCAAAAAACTGAGGAAATAAAAATCTTTATTATTTTTTAAAGAATAGCCTACAACAACGGAAATGTATTTATTAATCTATTTATGTTTTTTATTTTTGTGATTCTCATTGGTATCCTGCCAATACCACATAACAATGAATTAACATCAAATATTTAACTAATCCACAATAATGTCTTACGCTAAAATTATTCTCTTTTTCAATTAAAATTTTAAGTGTCGTTTATCAGCAGAAATACATTATAATTTATGGCATAATTTACTTATTTAATTGATCGTTCATTTTAAGCTTTGATTTAGGTGAACCTTCAGGATTAAGCGTAAATGTGTCTAGTCCTAAATACGCTTAAATACAATATACGTATTACAGCACGTATGGTGAAAGCAGATGTCAGTGAGCATGTAATGCAAAATCATAGAAGATGCAATAAAAGCGCGTTTATTTATATGACTATATTGCACATAGAAAAAGGAGAGTCATGTTAATAACGATCAAACACTATTATTTTACACAGAAATGTTTTTTTATAAACGAAACATTTCTCATCCTTCATATGTTCTGTCAAATTGAGTAACATATGCAAACTGTACATGCATTTTATTTTGACATTTTACATTTTTTTTACCCAGAGCGACTTAAAAACGAGAGGTCATATAAACAGTTTTTTTTTTTTTTTTAATAAAAAGGCTTTTGGTTTATGCACCTGTAGATATTCCTGTATGCGCGGGTTGTAACCAGCACATAGTGGATCGGTTCATCCTGAAGGTTCTGGATCGACAGTGGCACACTAAATGTTTGAAGTGCAGCGACTGTCAGTCACAGCTGTCAGATAAATGCTTCAGTCGAGGAGACAGTGTCTACTGCAAAGATGACTTCTTCAAGTGAGTTCATGTCTGTGTTTTACACTCTTCACACTCCTGACTGCATTACACCAACAACTGATTTGTATTTCTGTCTGAAGGAGATTTGGGACAAAGTGTGCGGCGTGTCAACAGGGTATCCCACCCACCCAGGTGGTCCGGAGGGCGCAGGACTTTGTTTATCACCTGCACTGTTTCGCGTGTATCGTGTGTAAGAGACAGCTGGCCACAGGTGACGAATATTACCTGATGGAGGACAGTCGACTCGTGTGTAAGGCCGATTACGAGACTGCAAAACAAAGAGGTAGGCTACATTCACGTCTTCATCACATTGTCACTTTAAAAAAATAATATTCATGACATGTGTGTGTGTAGACTTTTAACTCGTGTTGACATCGCGTTTGCTTCTGGAAAATCAGAAGTTAGATGAAACGTTTGCGCAAGCACAGTTCTGTCAAAGTCTTAATGGTTTTACTTCTTTTATTCAATGACCTCGCATTGATTGGCTGCTTTTAACTCTGAACTTAATCTTGCTGGTCGTGGGCTCGTCCATAAACATTTGACCCAGCTCAGGTAATTGCGCACTCGCCAGCCTCCAAATCGATAAATGCCAACGCCATACATAAGCATTATAGTGAGAGCTGAACAGATGCTGATGTATGAGGCCACACAGATGAATCTGCACTCAGAGCAGTTTTCGAGCAGATTCAGTCTCTTTAATACTGGACAAATGAAGGGACGAAGTGAATGATTTGGGAAAGGGGAAGCGTAAAAGTCATCGAGTGTCTTTCATTGACACATTACACTGCACGACACTGGATAATTACAATCTAAATGTTTAATACATGTATTCAGTTTAGTGCCTTCACTTCGCCGACCTTTCTCATTCAAATGCTTACTGGTGTTTAAATTAGCTTATAGGATTTTTTAATAATGATTCAATTTAAGATATTATTACACTGCACGTCACTGAAGAAATTAAATTCTACTTTTTCTTTGTTTTAATTTAGTTTAGTAGCCTACATCACAGTGTGCTTCCAATAATACAGAATTTTAACGTAAACCACGATGCAGTTTATGTTTATATTGACATATTTTAGGTTATTTTAAGGTTTTTATCATCAGATTGTTTCTTTTTTTCTTATTACAGAGGCTGACTCGACGGCGAAACGACCCCGCACGACAATCACCGCCAAACAATTAGAAACTCTGAAGAACGCGTATAATAACTCCCCGAAACCCGCGCGACACGTGCGCGAGCAGCTGTCGTCAGAGACCGGACTTGACATGCGCGTGGTGCAGGTATAGCCTATTATTCACAGTTAATAAACCTAACAAATGTTTAGTTGGGTTGTTTTTGTCATGTAATTGTTAGGCCTATATAAAGAATGTTGCTAAGGCTATCCAACAAAATATTTTACAGTGTGTCAAAATTGTCAGTATTGTTAATTTGTAAACTACAGTTCTTTACAATTCTTGCAGATAATCGAATTTTACGCCAAATAGGCCTACATTAAAATGAACATAAAACCGCTAATCATAAAATTACAAATGCATCACAATTATTAAAAGAGCAATAATAATCTAGATTCAAACTAAAATAATGTGATACAATAAAAAACTGAATGTTATCTTAAAGTTTGTTCTGTATGTAAACCTGAATTAAGCGCAAACTTACCTGTTAAATATAATCAAGTGTGTGTTTGTTCAAGAGCATAAATGATCAATTAATTTAAAACCATCAAATGAGGTCAGGTGAAGGAAATTAAATTTACGTCAACTGGGGCGTGGCCTCAATTATAAAAAACAACCACATCCCACGTGTTTAACCCGAATACAACCTTGATGACCACGGTAGATGTTATATTAGTTTTAATTTCACCGTTTTGATGTAGGCCTATATGATTTATGAGAGTGTGTTGGAATAAAGGCGCATCCGATCAGGTTAATTCCTGACTCGCTTACCTTTACCTTAACCTGATCAACATCAGTGACCAAAGTCAGACAAAAGTCCTCATTTACTGCATCAAGACTGCCGCCAAACAATCTGCTGGTCAATGAGTCACGTGACAAAACAAACATGGCGGACTTTATGAGCTGCGTTCAGCGGATGACTTCCGGTGATGTAGAAATGGACTGTAACAATAAAAATATAAGATAAAAAATACCATAAATAAAATATTATTGAACTAATCACATCATTAATTTTCAGAGGGACTTACATTCTATCCTTCTGAGTTCATTAAGACAACTTTTTGTGTATGTTTTATGTAATATTTAGGGCTGTTAATCGCGGTTAATCACATACAAAATAAAAGTTTGTTTTTGCATAATATATTTCTGTGTGTGTTGTGTGGAATTATTATGTATATATAAATACACACATACATGTACTGTATACATTTAAGAAAAAAATATGAAGGTATCTTTTATTTATTATAAAATATATCAAAATCCAAATAAATATATATTTATACATGTAACTTAAATACATGCATGTGTTTGTATTTATATAAAATAATTACACAGTGCAAACACATATATTATGCAAAAACTAACTTTTGTTTTGTGTGCGATTAATCGTGATTAATCCTTTGACAGCCCTAGAATTTGTGTATAGAATAGTTAATTCTAGGGATATTTTATGTACAAGACTTGTAGGGAAAAGCTACTGACTTGATTCCTAGTAGAAAAACACACAAAAAATGTAACTGAATCACACGTGAACCTTGAAATAATTTTACCCTTGTAACTATAACATCCTAGATAGCACACAATATACATCTCTGAGACGTTTTCTGACATATGTGATAGACATATAGAATAGAAGATGTCTGTAAGGTGTTTAGAATTTAAAATGTATGTAAAACCTTTTTACTAAGACGTTTATCAGATGTTTCAGCACAGCAGAGATGTAATCAGATCTCCAGATCTTTTGCAGACATCTTACAGATGAACCTGTACTATCTGAGTGTTTGATACCTTTATGTTTGTATACAAAAGCAGTTGGTTATTAGCATGATGTTAAATATGAAATCTTCAGTCATAATAAATAAAATTTAACAAATGGTTTGCAGTTTTTCAAAAAGTGGTATCTTTCTTAATTAAAAAAAAGAAGTGATACAAGATGAAATTTGAATAAATATCACATTATGTTTATTTAGTACTGTATATGATCCGTTTGGTTAGAAAACTAAAACACATTGGAACACAAGATAAGATGAATAAAATATGACATCATATTATTACTGCAAACATACTGATCATGTCAAAGATTCAGTTTCAATACAATGTCAAAATATTTTTGTCAGGGAGCTTTAACACATTTCAAATTCAAAATGATATTTTTTGTTATGATATCTGCTTTTTGTCATGTGGCACTATGGCCGGCACTGTACCCGTCCTGTGTGGCGTATGCTGTTGTTTGAACTGTCTGTCTTGTTGCAGTAGTTCTGTGTTGTTGTTGTTTTCTGCCTTGTGTAGCTTTATAGTGTCTATATGACTCTCTGTTGTTCTGATAGTCCTGGAGAAACGTTGTTCTGTTTCACTGTGTATTGCATCAGCTATAGATGGTTAAATGACAATAAAGCTTCTTGAACCTTTTATAGGATGAACTTATATGTAATATTGAGAGAATGTTATAATGAATTGCATTTTTGCACAGGTCTGGTTTCAAAACAGAAGAGCAAAAGAGAAGCGCTTAAAGAAAGATGCAGGTCGCCAGAGATGGGGTCAGTATTTCAGGAACATGAAGAGGTCACGTGGAGGCTCAAAATCTGATAAAGACAGCACTCAGGAGGATGGGATGGACAGTGACGCAGAAGTGTCCTTTACAGGTACATTTCTCCATAACATATCAACTGCTAATTGTTTAACATGAATGAAGAGCAAATGTTTATCTGTTCAGAGACAGCATATATTAAGAATCTTTTGTTCGTCCATATGCAGATGAGCCGCCCATGTCCGATCTCGGTCACTCCAACGGTCTTTACAGCAGTCTAAGTGAGAGTTCTCCCGCTGTGAGCCGTCAGGGTGGAGGTCGCTCTCAGTTTCCATTGGAACACGGCAGTATGCTTCCCTCTCAGGATCAGTACCATGACATTCAGTCCAACAGTCCATACAGCCTGCCTCAGTCTCCGGGTCCACTGCAGGCTCTTCCCAGACACCAGCCGCTCATCTCCAGCCTGGTCTACCCTGAATCAGGCCTACCTATGGTGGGACAGAGCGGAGGACAGAACGTGACTTCGGGGGTTCGGATGATGAGCAGTGGAAACGGTCCAAGCTCGGATTTGTCCACGGGAAGCAGCGGCGGGTATCCGGACTTCCCGGCGAGCCCGGCATCCTGGTTGGATGAAGTCGACCATGGCCAGTTTTGAAGGCGGACGTTTGGAAAGAGCACGAGAGCAGATGAACGAGGATTATACAGAGGATGATTTTTCCTCTTTTATTCTGATCTTTTTGCATCATTGGCATGGGATATGGACAGCAGAGTAGACATTTGGAAATCGGTTACTGATGGACCCTGAGAGTTCAGTTGAAATGTAACTTGGTTTTGGTTCTACAAGGACAAAACATTAAGAAGAGCTTACAACTCTTCACAAGCGTACGCCTTATGGCAACAGCTATCCAACGCTCTTATAATTTGACAAATTCAACCCTGTCCAGTTACAGTATATCAAGATGCTTGACAGATGACTGTACCACCAAACATCACTTATCATTGCTGTTATTGATGTTTAATGTGATATCACCGGTGAAAGTGTCTGATCGTTGCCAAATGTCTATAAACAGTGCGTTATATAACATTTTATCAATGTGTTGTATTTATTTTTATATGACCACCTTGGACAATATGGGAAACACCGATATGTAAGGACTTTGTATGTGTCACAACAGGTTTAGAGAAGATGTAGTTGTCGTTTCTCTAGTACTTCTATGCATTTGTGTGTTTTCAGATGTACCTTGTGCATTTCATTCTGTTCTGGAAACATATGACCGAAAGACGCCGTGTGGCTCCTGTATGTGTTTGTTTAAATGTTTTATGTCTTATTTATTCTCTATGATGATGCTTCAGTGATATAGGTCTTTAATAAATTTGTCAGTGAAATCCTATACTGTGGCCTTTGCTTCGTGGCACTGATGTTTATAATGTGTTTTTATACCTTCATTTGCTAAAAGCATGCAGATGCCGATCTTTTTATAGCAACTCATTGTTCTGCGCTCTCTAAAGACGGAGGAGCCATTTGATCCCGGCAGGTTTCTCCAGTGGCTCGTTTGGCACAGAGGCGGCGAGATCAGTCTTGGATATTTATTTCTCTTTTTTTCCGAGATTAATCACATTGATCTTATATCGGGGCACAGATAATGGACCCGGATCTGGCTGAGTCGGCAAATTGCCGGTCTGGCTTGTGACCAAAGCTGTATCAAGAGTTCAACGCCTCTTTAGTAGCCTACAGAAATTCGATGCAGACGGCACAGCAACATGTCGATTTGGAGATAAGCTTGCCATGTTTACCTGGATGCCCCAACATGACAGAAATGTTCCCCAATCTTTTAGTCTGTCTGGGATCAGGTCCCATGTGAACATTTCTTCATTATTTTCTTTTCTATGGCATGTTTAGAAAAGATGCCTTAAGATTTTAATTAAACTAAGGCCTAGTGCTGGCTTAGCCTTGTCTGTGAAACCGGGCCAATGTCTTGTATGCTATTTTATCCTAACCTAGCTGCAGTTGCTAACAGAGAGGATGAGTTATGGCGTTTTGTATGTTCAGTGCTATGTTTAGCACAAACATTTGCCAAACGATGTAATAAAATTATGTTTTGTTATGAAGTTATGTAGGAAATTTGAATTGTAGGTCAAATTTTTTTGCTTATCAATGAATGTGTTTATTTTTGGGCTCCACCATGTGAGCATGACGTCATGCCAAATTAGATTTAAAAATTTTGCAAATTCAAATGAAATGTTATAAAGTTGTAAACCTGACTTTAAATAATTTAGGCTAATTAATTTAACTTAAAGCAAATACGTTTCTATTGTTAGTATTATTTGGCTATACTTTGTCTGAAATAAATTCTCAGTATAAATCTAGCCTATGCGCATGCGCACCAGCAACTAGCCCGTTATGGCGCATGGATGCAACTGAATCATACGGCAGATTTTTCGGAAGAACTGAGTAAGTTTTACTGAGATTAATTGTTTGGTTATTGAATTTTATTGAAATGTACAAAGTAAATGATGTTACTTATTATGTTTTTTGTAATTAAAAAACACGGTTAAGCGGACGTTTAATTTATACTTTTTTATTATATTGTTTATTTTTTAGGCTACCTTTGATACATTTATTTCACTGAAATTGTAACTCAATATATAAACAAAACATAGTGTAAGCTAACAATTAACAAATAAGTTTCTAAGTTTATTTTTTCTTTACGTTGTACGTCTAGAATTTTTATATGATACCATCACAAGACAAAAATACACAGATTTGTTAGACAATAATGTCCCTCAATCAACATTTGTGTGCATTACTAATAAAACATTTTTGTGCTTGTAAACAAAAGAAACAGAAATATAAACATTCTTTATTTCTATTATTAATATTTTAAAGCAGCAAACAGTGAAATCTTCTGCACAGTTTTTGAACAAACTCTTTGTGCTTTGTGATTTTTGTCTTTTAAAGATAAAAATTTGTTGCATTAATCTTAATATTTTTTAAACAGAGAATGAAAGTAAACCATCACAGATGTAAAAGCAGAGAGATGTTGATCAGTGTCTGGTGGTCTTTTCTGACTCAAGCTTCTCCTGTGGTTTATCTGCAGATGTAATCCATGTAACTGGATGCGCGTGAGAGTGAATGAAATGTAAAAGCAGAGCTAATCTGAGCGGATCTGATCTCTGGTCAGTTTTCTTCTGTAGCTCAGTGGATTTGTCAGCTTGATTAATCAGACAAATAGGAGTTTTACGACAAAATCCTGATGCTTTAGTGATGGATGTGTGAACACATCTTAAACAAAACACAGATTACACCTGCAGGTGTTTGCCTTGTGAACTCAATTCATTTCAACAGCAGAGAGATTTTCATTTATTTCTATAAGAGACACTTCACTTCCTGCAGTGATTTTATTGTGTGGGAGAACTTTGTGAGAAAGGAAGATTTTAAATTCCTACACCGTAAAATATACGCAGCATTTTGCTAAATCAACAAATATTTTTAATGTTACTTTAATTAAAAAAATTAAGTTAAACAATTTCAACTTGATTTTATAAGTTATGTCAAGTTTTCACAAGTCAAAACCTAAAATAGTAGACTAAACTGACTTGCAAAACTAAGTTGCTGCATTCTTACAGTGTATAAATGCTAAAGAAATAAGTCATTGCAGAAATAAGGATGTATTAAAAACACAAAAGCATAAAATAAGCATGTCTCAGTACTTCTGCACATCTTTATATCCAACCTCAAATGTTATATAGAGTTTAATACTCATGTATTTGCCATATGCATCTCATTAAGTCTATTAAAGGGCTATTTCTGATTAAAAAGAAGTTAAGGTTAAGCAAGACGTATGCAGTATGTGATCCATTTTAATATTGGATTTACAGGTTTTGTGTCAATATAGACATATTTAAGTCTTAATATTTTTATAGCACATGAGACAGATACACAGCTTTAAATGTTGTTATCTAAATCATTAACATAATGAGAAACATAAAACGACTGCAGTTTTCTTCTTATGTTAGCCAAAAGACTTCAGTTAGTTATTAGGTATTTTTTTATTCTTTCAAGCATTAAATGGGAAAAAATGCCAAATTTGAGTCCTATTTTTGCTTCATTCTCCTAAATGCCAAAAATTATTAAATGATTACTCCACTTTCATAAAAAATCCTGATAATTTACTCATCCCCATGTTATCCAAGATGTTTATGTCTTTCTTTGTTCAGTCGAGAAGAAATTACATTTTTTGTTTTGCTATAAGACTCTTATGTCTCAGTTGGGATCGTATGACGCTGCATTGAAACTGCAAACTGTTGAGGTCCATTAAAGTTCACTATTTATGGAGAACAATCTTGAAATGTTTTTCTCAAAAAACTTCATTTCTTTTCCACTGAACAAAGAAAGACATAAACTTGGATAACATGTGGGTGAGTAAATTATCTGGATTTTTTTCTGAAAGTGGAGTAATCCTTTAATGTAAATCTCTGCTAATAGTGCTACATTTGGTCAATGTTCAGTTGTACACGAGCTTCTTTAATACAAACACCTGTGAATTATATATTGTGTTAAACATCATCTGTCGATAGGTATATGACCAAAGCTTTACTGCATATCAAGCCAAGCGGAGTCTGAAAGAGTCCAGTCAGCTGAAGAAAGCTGTATATGTGGTTGGTTTTGGTGTCAGATGGTTGGAGTAAATCAGCGGTGTCAGTAACACTTCCCCGGGGTACAACACGTCACCCGCTGCATTCAGGCCTAAGTGAGTAAGCAGCGGGCGGGCCGATGTCTGCCGGACCCCGGGGACGCGCGAGATTACTCAACAGCTTTCATGAGTAAACAATCAATTAACTGTGTTAATGAGTAATATCCTCTCTGTTGAGTCCTGCAGCAGGAGATCATGACTACACGTGCTTCTGCTGACATCTCTTCTGGTGTTCTTCTGGTGACAAACAGATATTAGGAAGTTCAGAGAGTGATTTTCAGAGATTGGGATCTACTACTGTACTGCACACATCTTAAGCATGCAGTATACAAAAACACCTTCATGAACACTGATAATGGTGCTCATTTATTTTCCAGAGGTGTAATAATCACCAGCTATCTCATTAGACTCTTCTGCGGTTCCCCGGGGTCCCTTTAGGTCTATGAGGTGTTAAAAGCTCCCAGGGGCCGCCGTCTGCCCGCCACAGACCCTCACAGTACACAGATGGTCCTCACAGACGGCACACTTTTCAATTACTGCATGTCGTGAAGAACCCATTGCTCAACAGTGCCAAATGACTCGGTGTGTGTATGTCTGTGTGAAATACCCACATTGTCACAGCCCACGCACACACACAAACACACACACATGCCATTAGAATATCAATCTTTAGTTGTGCGTCTGTATATGGAGGGGTCATTTTTTAGCACAACACAGCTGTAGTGTTTTGAAGTGTACGCGTGCGGCTGGTGCTGATTGATTTTGCTGTTTTGATGTGATGATAAATCACAGTGTGTGTTATGAGGCGGCGGTCCGATCTCTTCCACCCACGTGCGTCTCTCATGAGCTGGACGAGAGTTCACGGAGCGTTGTCAGAACGGTTAAATGCATCAGTTCAATATGAACGATGTGATAATGAATAAAATGCTTGAAAAGTTTCTTCTTCTTTTTTTAAAGAGATTTAGACGTTGTAATTCTAGAAGAACTGTATGTCAAACATCAGTATTACTACTACATTTAGACATTTCTAATAAGCAAGAATACTGTACAAGTGATGCATACAAGAATACAAGTATATTACTGCTTTTGCATCTTTAATGTCTAATATTGTATGCAGGCGTGGACTTAAAACAAGCAAACGTTCATTCTCTTAGATGACTTTGTGCTGTTGTTGTTGTGTGCTTTGTTTTAATATTCGTCTGGTGTCAGTTTAATTCCTGCTTGTGTTGTGCTGGAGTTGACAAGAAATCAATCAGATGTTGGTCGAGAGTTTTCATTACACGCTAACAGACAGCAGGTCATCATTATCATGCTAGATGAGAAGAGTGATAATAACACCAGAACACCTGCACTTACCTTTAGCATTCTGGTGATTCACATAAATAACAACTCTTCTCTACAGGTTTCATTTTTGTACATATGCAGTAAAATACTGTATAGATACTTCATTTATGACACCATGATGTTATCAGCACCTAAAATGTACAGCTAATGCAAATGTTAATGTTAAGAATTAATTATGTCTCCATTAATGCTTGTCCTGTGATCTGATTGGACGAGAAGATGTGTCCTAAGAGTTTAGTCTCATAATTATTCATTTATTTATTGATCAATTATTGATGATGAATTTATTTATTTATTTATTTATTTATTTATTTATTTATCCATGGGTCTGTTGAATGCTTTATTCTGATTGATTGAGAAATGTTCCACGGGTGTTGATTATTTTTCTGACCTGCCAAAGGAATAATTGACGAGAGGCCGTTGAATTATTTAGAAAATAATGCACACCAAAGGTGGAAATGTAGCACGACGCGAAGCAGAGTTACACTGTGGTGTGCATTATTTTCGAATAATTCAACGGCCTCTCGTCAATTATTCCTCTTATACCACGGTTACCACAAACATTGCTCTGGTGGTTATTTTAAGACATTTGAGTAAGAATAAAAAAACACCTGTGGAACTTTTCTCTGCAAGAATAAAGCATTCAACAGACCTGTGGTATATCTTTAATTATAAAACGGGCAGTTCTGGTTCTTCATTCTGAATGGTTGAAACGCCAAGCCGTGATAAAATAACCCGGTAACCCCACGGTTCAGACCGCATTACATAAATATCACTGTGCCACTGTTGCTGCGTACTGAATTATGAAAATAAACACCACAGTCTTTAATCATATTTTTAATTTGTGTACAATTGCACAATTATGGCGATATCCAGATACATGTCAATAAATATTGTTGAGTCATCTCGTCAATAAAGAGAAAACGCTCCCTGAGCAGTTTCTAACTCAAATTCATATTTCCGCTGTCCACTGTGTAGCTCTTACCCAACTTAAACACTGACGCATTCACTCAACACTAAAAACAGCGTGTAACAGGCTCTGAATCTGATCTCTTACAAAAGTTCTTCAAATAAATGGAATTATCTTTTAAAAAATTTGAGAGGTGATAACAAATGAAGTTTTGTTGTTGTTGTTTAAAGTGGATGGTCTCTTCTTTCATTTGATATTTTATGTTTATTTAAAGAAGATAATTTTTCTGTAAGGCATTAAACTAAAACTGGGTGGCAACTTAAAAAAAAACGCTGACGGGGAAAGAGTTAACCAATGCTTCATATTTATTTATATCATCACTTCAACAGTTGCACTACTTTGTTTGGCGGAAGAGTAATATTTGTACTAATATAATTACAACTTATTTGTGTTTTATTTTATAAAATCCTGCTAACGTTATGTATATGAAGTAACCGTTTTATAAAAGCAATAACCCCTGCGAAGCAGTGGGGTTACAGTGCATTTTATAACAGCTAAGCGTTGTGCCTAATAACACCCCTTAGCTGTTATAAAATGCACTGGTAACCCCACTGCTTCTTGGGGCTTATTGCTTTAATAACCACCAGAGCAATGTCTGTGGTAACCAGTGGATATATATATATATATATACACACAGCTGTGCTTGTGTTTCAGTGTTGATTCAAAACTGCATGCATGTGTAAAGCCATCTTTAACTGTCTATGAATGTTTTGCTGTTGGTTAAAATCTGGACCTTGAGTTCTAGTAAAATACAAAACATTTAATATACTGGAGTTTTATTTTTGCATGTTTACTTGTTTAATACGGTAGTCATTTATCTCAAACTCTCGCTGTGGTTTAAATCCTCTCCAGTGCAGGACACAGATTCTGAATCAATCTAGGTCAGAATATTTGTTTATAATATCATTGTTTTTTCATAATTCATGTCAGTAAGATGGTCTTATCTAGGAAATGATGGGGGGCACACACTAATCCTCAGGTCAAGATGTATTTATTAAAGATTAATAATAGAACATCAATCTCATCACACTGTCTATGATTTTTTTTCTGGACAGACGGCTACAGACAGAGACGACATTGTGTATTTTTTATCCTGCTACTACTATACGCAGATTCATCATTGGTTTTCTTTCTGTGCTCTGTGTTTTTCTCAAAGGCCATAAAATGTTCAAGATAGAGAGATAGAGAGAGAGAGAGAGAGAGAGGGAGAGAGAGAGAAAGAGAGAGAGAGAGAGAGAGAGAGAGAGAGAGAGAGAGAGAGAGAGAGAGAGAGAGAGAGAGAGAGAGAGAGAGAGAGAGAGAGAGAGAGAGAGAGAGAGAGAGAGAGAGAGAGAGAGGGAGAGAGAGGGAGAGAGAGGTTTTCTCACTGTACTGTATGTGGACT
The DNA here is from genome assembly GCF_027580225.2 of Misgurnus anguillicaudatus. Taxonomy (NCBI): domain Eukaryota; kingdom Metazoa; phylum Chordata; class Actinopteri; order Cypriniformes; family Cobitidae; genus Misgurnus; species Misgurnus anguillicaudatus. The sequence goes on along the minus strand of NC_073358.2, from coordinate 652,409 downwards.
GAGATGCATATGCAGAGTGGTTGAATCCATCTCATTGTCCTAATGGAAGTATGAAACGCACGGACAGAAGACTGAAGCCGTGACAGATAGAGATAAATTTCTCAAGGGTAACAGTTCAGGGTTCAGAGTTCACTTCTGATCCAAATTATTTATATCCCTAATAAGTGAGTGGATGGAATAGATTGCTCGTCTCTGACCTTGCTGTTCATTGAAACCTCATCCCGTTGTGTTTCACTCAGCAGGCGGGAAAATCCTCTCCTCTATCTCACAGGAAGAGAAGAACGAGTGTTGATGATCCATGGAAGTGTGTGTGGAGCGAGCGAGTGAGAGAGAGAAAGAAAGAGGAGGCGGGGCTACAGAGGAGAATTTGTTTGCATTCCATATGGAAATGAGCAGGAACACAAGGGTACATGAAGGACGACCAGAAGAACAGCACACAACTCACCCTTTATAGAAATGATTTCACAGAGAATATAACTGCATTAAAATAATACAAGAGAAGAGTACAACTGGAATCTTATTCTGTAAGAGTTTGTCATGGCTGAGATTAAAACTTGTTGATGTTTGTAGATGATATTGTGTAGTGAAGCTGGTAAACGTATCATTCACATAATAACTGTAGATTCATTACATCTGTTGACCAATCAGCATCCAGAGAATGTCTCTAATCTGTGCTGTGTGTGTGTGTGTGTGTGTGTGTGTGTGTGTGTGTGTGTGTGTGTGTGTGTGTGTGTGTGTGTGTGTGTGTGTGTGTGTGTGTTTGTGTTTGTGTGTTTATAGTGGATGAACACACACAGGTTGCTTGTGAGCTGTGATATTGATCAAATAGACACGAGCCGATCTTTGACCTTTAGATGGCAATACAATCTCAATTCAATAGACTGAAGTGGCTTACACACACACACACACACACAAACACACTGAACACACACACACTGAACACACACACACACACACACACTCCACAGCTCTTGGCCGATCAATAGCACGCAACATGATTTCCACATTACAGATGGGCAGTCTCCACATTAGTAGAATTGTGTGCAACTATATGCGTGTGTGTGTGTGTGTGTGTGTGTGTGTGTGTGTGTGTGTGTGTGTGTGTGTGTGTGTGTGTGTGTGTGTGTGTGTGTGTGTGTGTGTGTGTGTGTGTGTGTGTGTGTGTGTGTGTGTGTGTGTGTGTGTTGTGACTGATCTCTAATGTTTGCTATAGTGTGTCTGTGCATAATTATTTACTGTGTCACATTTGATGTAATTATCAAATATTAGAAGAGCTGATTTCACTTAAAAAAGAACTCGCATGCTGCACTCAAAATTTTAATTAATTTTAAGTTAAATCTACTTCAGTGAACTTAAAACGTCTCGTTCCAGCAATATATTAGATTAACTAAACATTTCCTGTTCAAACAAATGGTCAGTTAAAGGTGCAGTGTGTAACCTTTAGAAGGTCTCTTGACAAAAAATGCTTACATAATACATAATAATATAATACATAACTATATAATCAGTGGTGTATAAAGACCTTTTTATAATGCACCGTTATGTTTTTATTACCTTAGAATGAGACGTTTTTATCTACATACACCGAGGGTCCCCTTACGTGGAAGTCACCATTTTGTGCCGCCATGTTTCTACAAAGGCACTTAACGAATTGTTTCCGACGATAACATGTTTTTCCGGTGGCGGCTACTGTAGCTTCTCTATGCGTTTCAAAAGTGAGAGGTGAGCAGTGGACTGAGCCATTCGCTACCTCACCACTAGATGCTGCTCAAATTGACACACTGCACCTTTAACAATATGAGAAACTTTATTTCACACATCTTATTTTTATAAAACTTGTAATGCTATAAGAGAACCCTGCAATCCTTGCCTCTCAAAAGAGGACACCTTGCAAAGTGAAGATACAGTACATCAAGTAAAGCAAAGGTTTCAACTTCACACAGAGACCTCTCACACAAATCTCAATAATGATGACAATAATTAAATCTCATGATGAGCTCTTAACTTCACCACAAAAATAATAAACATCATTTATAACAAAATACAACTGCAGTAGTGTAAACAGTAGCAGTTTATGTGTGTATGCTGCAATGCATGATGTGTTAAATGCTCAAATCCAAAAACTTAAATAAGCTCAAATAAATTGATTTGACTCCAAATGTCTTTGTTGAATGAGAGAAATCATGCATTAAACTAAACACTTGCATAATGGAGGAAATGTTTCAGGGTTTAGGTTAAGTGTATTTATTAAAACAAAATGAGCTGTATGAACAAATGTGTATTTGTATAAATGAGAATTTAGATAATTAAATGTAGATTAGAGTTATTATACTTTCATAATAAAGAGAAGATATATTTCTATTAAAAAAAACAACACTTTAAAAAATAAATGTAAAGATTAACATTCACATATTCAATGCAATTTCAATTCAATTTTATTTATATAGCGCTTTTCACAATTGGTAATTGTTTCAAAGCAGCCTTATATTAATATGAACAGTTTATGATACGATTTAACTTTACACAGATATATTATTTGAAGATATATGATTTTATCACTTTTTTTATTATTTTAACCATCATGAGAATGAACCAATGAGAGAGAGGTTCAAAGAAGAGAAATAAATGTGCTTGTTGATCTTCAGTTAATAGTGTTTTACTCTTGAAGACACAAAGAGCTCAACGTTCAAATTCAACCACACAACTAACTAAATAAATGAATCAATGATGGGTCTTTGTAATTCAGGACAGCTTTAGGGAAGCAGATGATATTGAATCTCTGTGTGTTTTGATGTGTCAGTTCAAAGGTTCAGACACTTGAGTCTCATGTTCACTGAATCACATCAAACAACACAACACAACACAACCACACAATTCAAAACTCATTTACTAATAGAGTAAAAACTGATCCCAGCACTGCACACAACATTCAGATAGAAACAACAGTGTCTGAAACACAATATAGTGCACTAGATAGTAGATAGGGACCGGTTTCAGACACGGTATGTGTGGCGTTATTAAGGCTGATTGGAGATCAGATGAAAAGTTAACATTAACCTTTGTGGATTGGTTGGCTAAGTTATTATAATTTTGTAGATGGTTCAATCTCATAAGCAGTGCATGTTAATCTGGATTATACTAATGTTTGTAAGAGCCATTTTGTTTATTTAATGTCCCGCGTGCGCTCATCTAGACGTCTCCTTCAAAGACACGGAGCTAATAAGACGCCTCCTCCCCAACACATACACAACCTCTTTATGTAATGAAATCACTAGGACTTGTATGTGGCATCGTGTCCTTTATAGAGTTATGGGAACGTTTTACATAAAATTCATATTGGACCATGTGTGCATAAGCATTTACATGTAGTGCTGTATTAAAGAAATGAGCTTATGGGCTGTGAAACTAAAGAAAGAAAGCTGTATATTAAAATGAGACACATAAATGTTTGGTTTAATGGGCAGATGCTCGCAGATCCATAAAACATTGAAGAAACTCTCAGACTGTCTGAAAAATATATATATATCATATGAAAAAAACACAAATTGAGAAACAGAAGATAGTTGACCTGCTGACTGTAATTCAATCACATTATTAAACTAAAACAGATTCTTTTATTGACAATATCAGCAGCACTTCTATCTACTGTATACAAGTCATCAAATACTATTCAACAAATAATAATGTCTCTGAATGTAAACCTATACAATATAAAGATGGAAGGCATAGTTAAAAACATGCTTAATTCATTCATTCAATACATTATGCACATTACATCTGTTTTACCAAACAAAAACAAACACTTTTGGCTGATAGAAAAATACTCTATAATTATAAAATAAAACATTCAAAAACTATTTAGAAATCGTGTCCATCAAATTAATCTCACACAGAATAATTTCATTAAACAAATCATTTAATTATCAAATAGCATTTAATATAAAAACATTTATTTATTTATTTATTTATTTATTTGCTGTTTTTCTGAATTGCTAAAACACATTTGTCAAAGTCATCACTCAATTTCTCAAAACCTTAAACACAAATCCAAATTGTCAAACTAAATTCACAGAATCCCTGACTCTTAAAAATCGAACAATTCCTTCAAACTATATTAAACTAAACCTTCAAATCATAAACACACACATAAGTCTATAATGTAAAACACTAGAGAGCATTCATTAGACACTGCATTTAAAAAAAATGGAAACACAACATTGCCGTGTGAAATGTGTGTTTTAGTGAGAAGTTTGTGTTTAGAGTGTAGACCACTATGAATGTAGTTCATTGTTTAGGGTTTTTAGTCTTTAAGCAATTCAGAAAAACTGTCATTCTTTATGTAAAAAAAATCTGAGAAATGAATAATGTTATCACAAGCTTTATAAAACTATCATTTGTTGTATGATGGTATATAATTATATCAATTCTGATGGAAGCGTCTCATTGGCTAATGTTCAGTGTCAGATTCTCTTTGTTGTTTGTGAACTCAGCAGATTGGAGAGGTCAAAGGTCAGTGTTATGCTGTTGGTCTTTGACCTCTTCTTACGGTCACACAACAAGTTCCTGTTGGATTTCAGTGGATTATTCATTTCTTTTATTAATGTCGAGCTGTGCCAGAAGCGGAGCCGGATTACGAGGAAGCTTCGGGAGTTATAATAAAATATCAAGATGAGTTAGAATTATGAAGCTAAAAATAATCAAATGTTGTTGAAGAAGGTGATCTGTTAAAGAGATTCAGGCACTTTGTATCATGTAGTCATAGATCAGTTTTTGTGTGCAGAAGACATGATGTGATATATATATAAGTGTTTGTAAGAGTTATGATTCTCTCTCTATAGTTCTGGTTCATCTGTGATATTATTTAATCAGTTTTTATCAACTGCAATGAGACTCTCTCTGCAAATCTCTCCTCAATCTGCCACATGATTCAGGTGTTATTCATACAAACCTCTCGGACTATTTGTGTTATAAAGTTATTACTGCATTATTATGAATGAATAAAACTTTATTGTCCCTTCGATTCAAACAGACTCTTCATTTAATTTTTAAGTAGATTAAAGGCAAAAATAGCTCAGTAAGGATCTGCAGGGCTAAAATGACCTTGCATTGAAACAACAAGAGTCGCCTTAATGTGCCGCATTACACACACATCGTGTTATAAAACATTTTTATGATCCGGCAGTAAATGCAGAGCTGAAGAAGCACACATGTGAATCTGTAAAGAGGTCAAGAAGCACTGATATACAGGTCACTCAATCTGATCTCATAGTTTGGCTTCACCTTGGGCTCTTAAAGCAATGTTAAACATCACAACACCAACTCTCTAACTGTATGTCACCCAGTTGAAAATGCTTTGGCAATAAAACTTTAGAGTTTTGGCAGTAAAGCACACGAAAATTCAACCAATGATGAGAGAGTAGAGAAATAATATACACTGAAAAAAAATGATTCATTCAATTTACTCAATTTTTTTAAGGTAAGTGGTTGCAATCAATTTATTTAAGCTACATTTAAACAAAAAAAATAGAAAGGCAAAACAAAACAAAAAACTTTTATTTAAATGTAGCTTAAATAAATTGATTGCAACCACTTACCTTAAAAAAATTGAGTAAATTGAATGAACAATTTTTTGCAGTGTAGAAAAAACATAAAGAAAACAGGATCATCATGAAATATATAAAATACATGCTATTGTTGTAAGTCTCATCAGATGTATTTCATTTAAAATGGTTGCTCGGGTGTTGTGAATGAGTACTAGAGAATTGTGTGTGGTTGTTAGGGTGTTATGGATGCTTGCTAGGGTCATATGAGGGCTTGCAGAAGTGTTATGGATGGTTGCTAAAAATTTGTGTGTGGTTGCTACAGTGTTATTAGTGGTTGCTAGGGTCATAAAAAGTGGTTGCTAGGGTGTTGTAAGTGATGGCTAGGATTTTGAAAATGGTTCCTGCTGTTACTGTATTTAAAGTTTCACTGTCTAGTTTTTAGCCATTAAATGGTGTTTAATAAAACAATGGTGTGTTATTAGTTTAGTGAGATTGTGTTTGTGCAAACATTGTATGACTTCAGACTCTCTTTTTTTTTTACATGCAATCTCATAATCAGACTCAGAAAACATCATCAGTCATAATATTAGTCAAGAGAGTTTTCTGAATATGACCTTGTCTTGTTCATTTTCTCATCTGTTGTATGTTTTACATCAGTCTTCATTCATCCTGGTTTTCTACTTCATCTTTCTCTCTTCATGTCTGGACTGTTCTCACACATATACTGTTCTCCTCGTGGACTCTGACAGCGCTCCAGCCTCCTTGTTTCACACTATGGATGTTAGGCCGGGACTTATTGATCACATCATAAATTACCCATGAGTCAGTGCGCTGCCAGGCCTTGTGCAGGAGTCTGGAGAAGCAGAAAAATAAGAGAGTTTCTATAGGGCTCCTTCAAATTGTTAATTAAATTCAAATCAATCGGCCACCATCTATCAGCTCCGCCGGGGCCGTTCACCAAAACAAAAATCAATGTGATGGAGTTTAGGACCTAACTTATACTCCTGTTGAAGAATAGAAGTCTTTCATTATATTATATTACATTATTTGTGAATGAATGATGCGTTTTAATGTAGTTTAAGTGAATCTGATATTCAAGAGAGCTTTAAAAACAGTGATTTTGCAGAAACTCATTTACGTGTGATTTATGAATCTAATCGGCCCCGGCGGGCCGGCACAGCAAATCAACACAATAATTATAAGAGTCGTTGCCCTTCCAAACACACTGACCAAACTCCATAAATCCTCCTGGATTGAATCTAATACTGAATCTTAAATTAAAAGCAGAGGATAAAAGTCCTGGATGGCATCATTTGGTTCATGTTTCTTATGTAATTTAGTCGTATAATTTCATTAAGTTTATATTTGAAGCAGTGCCAGTGACTGTATATTGGGCTCTTTACATTAACACTGCATGAATGCTTGTTTCTTTCAAATCATTCACAACTTTCACTTACAGTAAACTGAACTACAGCTCGCACTGACACTGAAGAACAAGAGACGACTAGCGTGAATTTGGTCTTATCCAATAGATTTGGCAGAAAACACAATCATATCCTTACTGTAATGATGCCACAAATACATTGTGTCCTCCAGAAAAATCAACTGAGAATGAAGAATGAAACATACAGATTCCCATTTGAAAGGAACGGTGACAGAGTCAAGAACCTTTAACATAAATTTGTTGCTGTGTGCATACAACACTTTCTTCAAGAAAATAGTTTTTAGACCAAAAATATCAAATTTAAGTGATTTTGTGCATAAAAGAAAGCAAAAAAATCTGCCAATGGGGTAAGCAAATTTTTCTTGAATTTAGTGTTTAAGAAAAATGTTCAAGATTTTTTTGCTTACCCCATCAGCAGATTTGTTTGCTTGTTTAATGCACAAAATCACTTAAATGTGATATTTTTTGTGGTCTAAAAACTAGACTTATTTTCTTGGGTCATTTTGCTCATCAAAAAAAGCATCTTAATTTAAGAATTGTTAGATATTTTTACTGAAAACAAGATAAAAATACTAAGATTTGTTTTTTCTTGAAAATCATTTTTTGCAGTGCAGACCAAATCAGGCTATTATCAGTTTATATACTGATCTATATATTCTACAAATTCAATCTTGCTTTAATCTGCATTTTCTCAACATCTCTCAGAAATGTGCATAGAAATGAGCTTTAGGTTTTGAATAACTGTGTGTATATGACACATCCAACAATCACAGTAAAACAATTGGCTGTAATTATGCAGCTGGTTGCCAGTAACTTACTGTAGAAGATAACGGCTGAAAAAGTTTCATGTTCATTTATCTTTGAACAAACTGTTGCCAGTAAATAACATAAATGTAAAATCTACAGTAAGTTACTGGCAGTTAGTTGCCAGTAATACCCAGTAATACTGTAATTACTACAGAAATTTACAGGTGTATGCAATGTAAGACAAAGGTTTTTTGAGATGTGTTTGTGTGCAGTGCTTCATTTTTCAAGAGATGTGAGGCATTTTCCATGTGCAATTCTTGGATTTATGTGTAAAGTTTAAAAATGTGTGCAAAGAGTTGTAAAAAATGTAAACTAACTATTACTCAAACCTGTTGAAATTATTGAATTAAAATTAATAAGATGTTGCAGAAATATGAATTTTGTTCTGCTAAAAAATGAAGAATAGTGTAAATTTTCATGAGAATGAGTAATTTTTCGATTGATTACTGTGTGGGACATTATGTAACTCATTGAAAGCATTAGTTGTTTTTTGTTTGTGTATTTTTTTCTAGATGAAATGGGTTTTAGCAAAAGAGGGCAAACTGGGTTCCTCTTTACTCAGTTTTGCTTACAATTACAAATCGAACGTTGCAGGTCTCTGCTCACGATTGATGTCACGTTCTGGCCAATGTTTCTCTCTGAACGCACACATTTGACACGCGATGGAGAAGGCCACAGCCGTAACCTGTTGTCGTGGATACGGTGAAATTTATCAGGTGAGAAATGGTTTTGAGGAAAGTGTTGGGATCTCTCATCCGGCTGGAGCATTAGAGGGTGGATGAGATTGCAGAAGGGAATTGCTTTCCTTTGATTCAGCGCTTGTGGGGGCTAAAAGAAGATGAGAGACAGAAGAAGAAGGAGAAGGGGGGCGTCCGTGAGCCGCTGTAGTGATGAGAGTCTCTGCTGCACCATTTTTCACAGCAGACAAAAACATTTGCCTGGATATCAATTTAGAGGCAGACTCGGCGTTCCCCTCCTGCCCTGTCATCCATCATCTTTACCTTCCTCCCCCTCGCACCACCTACACCTCCTCACCTACGGCCTGTCGCTGTACTGAGCCGCACCGGAGGTTAAGGCGGGGCGAGATCTTCTGAGGGCCGGTCTTCTCGCATTATGCTGTCGTCCAAGACCCCGCCCTTCACTGAGCCCTTATTGGCAGCTTCGCCAACAGCCCATCAGTCATTGCAGGAGCGTCATCCATCAAACATGGCGATCAATAGCTGGCCATGCATTCATCACGCTGAGGTGCTTATGGTCATGCGGTGTGTGTAAGTGTGTGTGTGTATGTATGTGCGCATGTGTGTGTGTGTGTGTTTTCCATGTGAATCTTAAACACGCTAGTTTTCAGGTTTGTGTTCTCCTCTAGATGAATAACATGAGTGAGATCTGACTTACTGCGGTTTACTGACAGCTCAAGTCTTATCATTCACACTTCAATCTGATTCAAACAGCAGCTATAACTCACATACTGTGTTAATGTGCAGTGTTTAGTTCACACAAATAAATATAGTTGTTGTATTTTAATATGAACAGAAGCAGCTACTCCACCAGCAATATATCTATCCAGCAGAAATACACGTGCTAAAACTGAATATTATAACAATATTAACACATCAAGCTCAGCACGGCCACTATAGTGAAAGAAGCCCCGCCCTCCAGTAGAAAGAGCCAATCACTGATGATTACAGACTGATGATTGTCACGGGGAGAAGTTCTGTGCTGAGTTTTGTGTATTTGCTAGCCTGTGTGTTTTTAATGTAATTTTATTTTTAAAATCATGTCATGATGTGAGGTTTAATACATTGAGGTATGATTTTCTATTTAATCCTGCAGAATTAAACATTACACATTACACTAGACATTTTGAGCAAATAACGTAACTCATTTATTTATTTTATGATATAAAACACAGTATACAAACTGACTGCATTTTTTTTAAACAAGTATTTCAAGTGTAGTGAGGTCAAACAATTGATTTATATGAGGAAAAGACACAAAAGCTGTAAATCTCAGATCTGCGGTGTACACTCGTTCAAAAACTGTCTCCAGAAGAAGCGATACGTCATCTTTGATTGTGAAGTATCATTGGCTCACATGTGACTCGTGACAGATTGCATCATTACGTCAGCTTGGAACGTGAAAAGCTATTGGCTCTCGACCGACTGCTTCACTAGAAGTGTTTGGGTTTCGAGAAGCGGTGGGGTTAGATGCTTAAAACATCTTTTAAAACCAAAAATGTTTATGAAACTATTTTAAAAATGCAGAAAATGAAATGCTTCTAATCTGACACCTAATGAAAACATAAAAAGACGGGTTGTTGCTGGCCAATAGAGGGCGCTTGTCTCTAAAACGTAACTGTATGTCAGTAGAGGTTGATGTATATTTGTTGGCCAACCCTGTAAGTTAGCGGGACACTGCTGGGTCTCTCACTAAAAAGTCGATGAATACAACTTTTATAAATTTTAAAGTCTAAATGCGTTTAATAAAACACATACAAATAAATTGTGTTCATCTGTGAAGATTACCTTGTTGGAGAGCTTATTTTTGTGATAATCCAAAAGTCTATGGTGAAAATGAAAGGGTTTTGTTTGTGAGGGAACCAGTGTCGGCCTACAAATATACGTCATCCATTTGGCACTCAATAAGCTGCTTGCACAAACGGCCTATATGGGGTCGATATTTTCGGAAGACAGCATCACTTTGTGTCGTTACAGTAATGTACTGTAAACCTCAGTAACACAACAGCATCTGTAAAGGCAGAAACAGAAGACAGCAGGTGGAAGAGCGTGTTTAACCTCGGCTCTGTTCACAGATGGAGACGGTGGGGTTAAAGGTCGAGCGAGGAGCTCCACGACCACACCTGGGTCAGCTGATCTACAGGTCAGTGTTGGGTCAGGTGTCACTCTCTCATTTCACCAGAGTCCCATCTGCCTGTGGCCTGGATAATTCACGAGCAGCAAACTCACACTTTGTCATTACCTGACTAGAACAAAACTACCTGCTAGTTAACCAACACTAAGATAACAAGAAGACAACACATCTCACACTCTTATCCTAAACAACACATTTCTTAAAGAGAAACACAAAGATAAAGTGAATGCATATTGATGTTTTAACTTAAAAACCCAATAATGCTGTTTTGTTAGATATAGTAAATTTGACAGTAATGTAGATTTAATCGAGCATTAAAGAACTATTGTGTCAGCTTAGATTTGTGGTATTTATTTGTATTTTCTGTGAATTTGATATAAAACAGATGTGGATGTATTTGTGCTCTTTGACCTTTAACACCTCACAACCTGCTTCTATACAACACTAAATATTTTATAGCACACCTGTCCGTACTCCAGGACTCCAACACAAACGTTCAGGCTTCATGGGATGGACTGAATGTAAGAGGAGCTCATAGGAGATAATGGTGCGACACTATTAATAATAGACACATCAATGTAATCTCAAACCAGAGACGCTCAGCCTGACACACGAGAACATGCATTGACAGATGAACAGAAACGCTCTCTGTGTGTGTGTGCGTGCGTGCGTGTATTTAATTTAGATCTTCTGTAAATCTAATGAAGAACTGCTTGATTAAAGATTTTAGATCACTTATGAAGGTGTTTCCTTGCTAATGGGCTGTCAAGTACTGATACCCAGCATGCATTGCGGCATGAAGCTTTTTTATTTGTTTGTCACCATTGTTGAGTTTCTTAAGGTGATTATCCCAATATAATTCGAAGGACCGGAGTCAATTATTCCTCTTATACCACGGTTACCACAAACATTGCTCTGGTGCCTATTTTTAAGACATTTGACAAGTTAGGTGTGCGGTTATCAGAAATTAATGCATACCCACGGAACATTTCTCAGCCAATCAGAATACAGCATTCAACAGACCCGTGGTATAACTTAAATAACTATCAGAGCAATGTCTGTGGTAACTGTGGTATAAGAGGAATAATTGACTTCGGGCCATTGAATTATTTGAAAATAATGCAGTGCTTCACATTGTGCCGTATTACCACCTTGGGTGTGCATTATTTTCTAATAATTCAAAGGCCCGTCGTCAATTATTCCTTACTTATTCAGTAACTTTTGCCATACAACATTTAAGAGTCCCATTTTTCCTGTGTTTCTGAAGCTTTGATTGTGTTTACGGTGTGCAATATAACATGTGTTCATGTTTCACATGTAAAAAAATGCTGTATTTTTCACACAGTTTACTTCTCTCTATACCACTGTGTCCTAAAAACGGGCTGACGTTCTTATATTGACATCATATATCCAGAAAGTAGAGGGCTGTAGTCCAAACCAGATGTTCGCTGTAGTCCTTGAAAAACAAATTCTGAAAATATATAACTTGGCATTGAACTTTGAGCTTTATTACTTTGCAGACATTATTTATGCTCTAACAACAACATTACACACTAACTATAGTTTGAAAAATGGGAACACAAAAAATGTCCGCTTTAAATTTTTAAAGGGGACATTTCACTTTCTTAAGATGTCAAATAAATCTTTGGTGTCCCCAGAGCACATATGTGAAGTTTTAGCTCAAAATACCCCATAGGTAATTTATTATAGGATGTTAAAATTTACACTTTGTAGGTGTGGAAAAAAATGTGCTGTTTATGGGTGTGTCCTTTAAAATGCAAATGAGCTGATGTAATGCAAACATTGATCACCATAATGGTGATTTGTTGAAATTGAAACTCAATTGTGCTGTCAATTATTTTCTCTCTCTCTGCACTAAATGGCAGTGTTGTGATTGGATAGTGCAGATTAAGGCGTGGGATTATTAAAATAAGATCCCCTTCTGACATATCAAGGGGAGACAAACTTTTAATGAGCTATTTTCACATGCTTGCAAAGGTGGAAGTTACTGGGTTGATCTTTTTCATATTATCTAGGTTGATAGAAGCACTGGGGACCCAATTATAGCATTTAAACATGGAAAAAGTATGATTTTCATAATATGGCCAGGATATAAACCTAAATGCACAATAAACTCAACACTTTATGTTGACATAACTTAAATCTTTCAAGCAACTATAACTTGATTCAAGTTGAATCAACAAATTGGTGTTTACTAAATCAAAAGTAAATAATGAAAGTACTCTCTGGAGTTTTTACTTAAATAAACTCTTGTGTAAGTGTGTGATAAGCTTTTTTTAGTACAACATACTATTTTTATTTTACTTTACTTGTTGATTTAAGGCAATCAGTGTTTTAACTTAATGGATTTTACAGATACTAAAAATCATATTGTACTGTTTTAAATGAGAGAAAAGATTTAAGAACATAAGTCAAAAACAGTAATTGTGATCACTGCAAAAAATGACTTATTATTGGTATTATTTGAAAAATCTTGAAGTGTTTAAGAAAAAAAGTCAACTTATTTCAAGATTTTCTTATCCCATTGGCAGATCTTTTTTGCTTGTTTTATGCACACATTCACTTAAATTTTATTTTTTGTGTGTTAAAACTAGACTTATTTTCTTAGATCATTTTGCTCATAAAGAAAATATATTTTGATTTAAGAATCATTAGATATTAGTACTGAAAACAAGACAGAAATATTAAGTAAGAAAGTCATTTTTTGTGGCAATGAACAACATAAGGGTTAACCATCTAAACTATGGTAAGCGGTTTTAACAGAGACACAGAGAGTCTTTAAACATCAGTGCTATATAACTAAAGACTCTTACACTGATTCTGAATCAGTATTGATTCATGCTCGCTTTCTTGTTTGAATTAAGAACAGAAAGAAGAAGTGACGTCACGATCTCTCTCCTCCCCGCTTGACCCTTTAATAGGAGGCCAGGTATTAAGTGAATTTCGGGAATCCCATAAACACAAATTGCCGTCTGTAATCTGCTGCCAGGAGCGGTGAAATATTTCAGTAGAAGACCATCAATCAAACGCTTAAAGCCCTTCACCGCCGGCCGGCCTCAGACATAATGCACCACAGCCATAAAACTACACAACATACACACTTTACTGTAAATGAAACGCTAGTTTACCGTTGACAGAAAATACTTCTTTAGTTAAAAAGTTTCACGTGTGAGAGATTTAAACGCATTTTAATGCTACAATAAAGCTAATGAATGATGCTTTAGCTCTTGTTTATAAGGAGCTGTGGATTAAATGTCTGAAATGATTTCATGTGGGTTACATGTGTGAAGTTTATTTGTTATTCCTGCAGGTGTAAGTTAATGCTGAGCTCTTGTAACCAGCATCATCTTAACCAATGACCGGCGGTGAGAGCTGTTGATGTAATAGGTGAGGTCACAGGCTTGCACTCCTTAACCCCTGACCCTTGAGTTCAGGAATCACACAGGTATTTCTTTCACGGTGACATTGGAGATGTGTTTTGGACAGGTTAAAGGAAGAGTGGTAAGCAAGCTGGGATCCGTTTGTACCCGCTGTAACTTTAATGGGTCCTGATAAAGATGGATCCCGTGGCTTTGTGATGGATTAAGTCACCGAGAACCAGCTCGGAGGAAACTGATGCTTTTATCTCAGTTTATTTAGGCCAAGTTGTGGTTCACCACACATTTAGGTTCTTGACATTAACATTAATGAATGACTACTACAGCACTTTCTATCAGCTGACCAACTCTCATTTTAACTCAACATTATTATGATTTTCTCTGGAATATAGCTCACATTTTATGACTCGTCTCGTGCTATAATTATTGAGCGCAATGCTGGTACAAAATAGTTTTATGTGTAGCCTACTGCATTAAAAACTGGACTTGTAAAATGTTTTTATAGACTCTCGAGGCTTTCAGAATAAAATCTATTCATTGTTCCCGTAAAGGTATTGATATTCTCCATATCCAAATACTGTGAATGAATACTCACATAAATCTGCATGTGTTTCAGACTCGCATGGTGTTTATGTAAAAGTCCCACAGGCTCAGCGTCTGTAAATCAACAGAAGTGAAATGATAGATTTTCCAGTAGGAATGCAGTCGAATGCACATAACTCCAGCTCGACCCCGGTCTCATGCCGATAGGGTGGGTCGGAGAATCGACGCGCCAATTGACCCTTGTTGACCCCTGCGGCCAATAAGGCTAATGGTGACACGGGGGCAAAGCCACAACGGTGAGGTTCTAACCCGGCTCACAGCGCTCATTAGATCTGACCTGTATCTGTTAAACTGAACTAAACCCTGCAGAATCAAACAGTGCACAGTTCATTACTAAATTAACCAGCACCACTCCATAAAACATTTTCACAGTATTTAGGAAAAAAATCCTATTGACTTACAGTACATTGATGGAGGGACGCAGAACATCGTTGATCTTAGGGGTTGACTGGTAGCAACATCCCCAAAAAATCCACTCCATAACCACTTACTGTAAAGTTACTGTACTTCCTATGAGAAAAACATCAAAACAATTTTACTCTGTGGCTCATCATGTCTAAATACTGTATGAGTTCAGTGCATCATGGGAATGTATGTGCATCGTGTGTCGTGTCAAAATACGTGACTTCTGCATATGCATCAAAAGGGTTCATGATAAAAGACACGCAAGACACTAACTTAAAACTAAACTCTGATTACACATGAAATTAGACGAGAATCTGACAAACGTCAGCGTCTCTTTTATCATAAACCCTTATGAAGCGTCTGTAACAGGCACGTATTTTGACATGACGATCCACAAACATGATGATGTTTTGACGAGTTTCACATTTGTGCCTCCCCGATAAAGAAGTTATGAGCCACCACTGGATTAACACAGACAGATCGTACAACAAATGAAAAGTTGTTATTTCCGTGTTATAGTTTCGGAATATTTTGCTCATTTATCCGGGTCATTGTCACGGATCTCTGCATTTGTTTGTGTCCGTTCTTTCTTTTCCATGTCAGTTACACGTATTGGTTACACAATAGTTTTTCAGATTTTCTTACCATTTTCGCATGGGTTTGGGGTTAGAACAACTTTATGTAACATAAAATGACATCCTAACCCAAACCCAACTCTAACCCTAACGTCAGATGACAACTGTTTAAAATTCTGGAAGAAAAATAGTATAAACCAATAGTTAAAGTGACATCTTAACCCAAAACCCAAATCTAACCCCAAGCCCACGTGAAAATGGTAAAAAAATTGGAAAAACAAATGAGTAACCAATACGTGGAACTGACACGGAAAAGAAAGTCTGTGGTACAGACATGGAAAAATGATCCGTGACAATGACTCAAACAAATGAGCAAAATATTCCGTCACTATACCATGTAACTTTGTGAGATCATGTTGTTGTTAAAACATGAATAACTTATGAAATCACATTCATTTCAGCGCCTCTTTCACAAAAAAGTCTTTAAAACTTCATGTGTGTGACATTTCTGTATGTGAATGTAAATATAAGAATCTGATGAAGTAAAGCCTGAAGATGGAGACTGCTAGTTTTGCTGAATACAGAGTTCTGCTGATCTACAGATTTCACACAGATACACACACACACACACACACACACACACACACACACGCAGATTCACACAGACAATAGTTGACATGCAGTAAGAGCTATAAAATAATAAAGAGATGTACAGCAGCAAGCTTTCTTTCTCTGAGGAGAAACGTTGACATTAAAAGTCTGAGTCTGAAGACGAGACACATGAGATTACTGTGATAGTTCAGGTAAAGTCTTGTGCTGTCTATGAGTAATGCTGATGTTTGCTTGATCTGGTCTTCTTTAGATTTGTCATGTGTGTTTTTCTGATGGGCTGTATTAATATCACAGAGACAAACTCTTCATCTGTGAAGAAACCACTGATCTCTGTTCAGTAATGTCATCAGATTGTGCTGATGTGAGCAAACACATCTCTATACCACAGTCACATGTGTGTCCTCTTCTCTTTAGTCTTCACTAAATCTTCACTTCATGGATATTTATGCAGAGATCTTCATATGCACTGAAACTCAACACATACACATTTGTGGTTATTTGTTGTTGTTTGTTGTGTAGATGTTTTATCTCTTGTGAGGAATAAAAGTACTTCACAATGTAGGTTTTGGCTGAATGGCTCCATAAAGTAAATTAAATTAACACATTTTTAAGGTGACCAATGACGTTTGTTTGCCCGACCAATGAAAGATGAATGTGTAAATGTGTGTTATGTTGTGATACAGACACACACTGAATCTATTCTGCATGTGAACTGTGAGGTTTGGCAGTGACGCTGTGATGTTGTGTGAAGTTTAGAGACTGAAAAGACTTATCTGCTAAAGCCTCCTTATGCAGATTTTAATCCAAAACAAACCCTTATGTTACAGATTAACACACTAACCAATCTTGCTGTCAAAACTAAAAACATCTTGCAATGAACATATCTTAAAATACTTCAGTGCCCTTTCTTTAGCCCCAAAATGCACACAAGTTATGTTTTTAGTAATGCATGTTTATATTTCCTAAGTAAACTAAGACCTACTCCTGTTTTAAACTAATCCATGTCCAGGAAACCACCTCTATGTGTTTAATATGTTCTGCATTGTGTGTTCGTTCATGCATGTAAAGATGAAATGAATCGTCCTGTTTTTGTTTATTTCTATATAATGTTTTCAGATTAATAACGCTTCTGAAACTGTGAAGTTCTTTAATGAAACTTTTTTTAATTAAAGTTCTTCTCTTGTTCTCTGGTAATTGATTTCATTCATCTCTCCACATCTGTTGCTCCTGACCTCTACTTAGTTAATGAATTAATTGATCAAGCTTCAGTGTATTTGGGGCTGGTAAGAGGATTTTGACATTTAACTGCTTTAATCTTGGATGTTGGGTGGAAATGTAAAGATGTTACACCAGACTAAATGTGAATGTGAATCATGATTTAAGGACTTTCCAGAACCTTCAGTATAGCTCTGTGATCTGCTCGTGCTTTATTCAGAAACAAATGTTTAATTATTAATGTTCTGTTTATTTTTATTGTTCACATTTAATGTAACTCACAAAAAACTCACTCTGCCTTTATTAGGTTTAAATATCTCAGTGCAGTTAAAAGGGAACTAAAGGTGTATTTTAAATAGCAAGATAATCAGATGAGCAGATCTTTCAGATAATGAAGATATTCAGAGATCTTTTCTGAGTTCCTTAAACATTAAATTAAACCCCACATCTAATGATGGATGAGGAGGAAGACTATGAGGAAGAGGTGATGGATGAGGAGGAAGACTATGAAGAAGATGTGATGGATGAGGAGGAAGACTATGAGGAAGAGGTGACGGACAAGGAGGAAGACTATGAGGAAGAGGTGACGGAGGAGGAGGAAGACTATGAGGAAGAGGTGGCGGAAGAGGAGGAAGACTATGAAGAAGAGGTGTAAGAAGAGGAGGAAGACTATGAGGAAGAGGTGATGGATGAGGAGGAAGACTATGAGGATGAGGTGATGGATGAGGAGGAAGACTATGAAGAAGAGGTGGCAGAAGAGGAGGAAGACTAGGAGGAAGAGTTGATAGATGAGGAGGAAGACTATGAAGAAGAGGTGATGGATGAGGAGGAAGACTATGAAGAAGAGGTGGCAGATGAGGAGGAAGACTATGAGGATGAGGTGGCGGATGAGGAGGAAGACTATGAGGAAGAGGTGCCGGACGAGGAGGAAGACTATGAGGAAGAGGTGACGGGCGAGGAGGAAGACTATGAGGAAAAGGTGGCAGACGAGGAGGAAGACTATGAGGAAGAGGTGATGGATGAGGAGGAAGACTATGAGGAAGAGGTGGCGGATAAGGGGGAAGACTATGAGGAAGAGGTGACAGATGAGGAGGAAGACTATGAGGAAGAGGTGATGGATGAGGAGGAAGACTATGAGAAAGAGGTGATGAATGAGGAGGAAGACTATGAAGAAGAGGTGATGGATGAGGAGGAAGACTATGAAGAAGAGGTGATGAATGAGGAGGAAGACTATGAGGAAGAGGTGATGGATGAGGAGGAAGACTATGAGGAAGAGGTAGCAGATGAGGAAGAG
Organism: Misgurnus anguillicaudatus; assembly: GCF_027580225.2. Classification (NCBI taxonomy): domain Eukaryota; kingdom Metazoa; phylum Chordata; class Actinopteri; order Cypriniformes; family Cobitidae; genus Misgurnus; species Misgurnus anguillicaudatus. The sequence goes on along the minus strand of NC_073358.2, from coordinate 633,642 downwards.
CAGGAGCAGAGGAAAAGCAGTTGTCCTGATGTGAAGAGGGTTTCTTCTCTGTTTTGTTTGTCTGTGATGTGAATGTGGTGCTCAGAGCAGCATGAAGACTCTTGAGACGCTGAGACAGAATGAATTTTTCATTGATTTTGGTTTTGCAGTTGCACATTTGTGGAGTACTGTCCATTATGAAAATGAATCATGGTTTTATTGTGGTAGTAATCATGGTTATGGTTGTGGTTACCATGTTTTTTTACTATAGTAAAACCATGGTTAATTTTCATTTAGAGTTTTCTTTCGTTTTATAGCTGGATTTGGATTTTGCCAGAGATTCTGTGAATCTAGTCTAAAGATTAGGTTTAGTGTTTAAGGTTTTGAGAAAATTGGCAGTAGTTTCAAGAACTGTGTTTTAGCAGATTGTAGTATGAAGATACCTCCCTCTAGTGGAAACAAGTAGAACAATCATCCTGCTGAAACTCAATGTGACAGTATTTATAAGTACAGCACTTCAGCAGATCATTATGTTCTCATTTTTTCATCAGTTCTGATATATTCATTTTTAACACATTTTATCCTTTTATACATGAAAAACTACAAAGAAAATCACACACAAAACACACAAAACACACAAAAGAAACTATATGTTGTTGACCATTTTTTGTTTGTGTGTGTGTGTGTGTGTGTGTGTGTGTGTGTGTGTGTGTGTGTGTGTGTGTGTGTGTGTGTGTGTGTGTGTGTGTGTGTGCGTGCGTGCATGCGTGCGTGCGTGCGTCTGTGGTAAACCAGTGGTTCTGACACTTTTTCGGTGTCCCCCCCCCTTGTGTATGGTGCATCTCTTTGTGCCCCCTCAAAAGAAAATGTATGACATAATACTTAAAATTTGATTTAAAGAGCACCTGTTAAGTTGCTAAAACATTATTGTTGCACCTCTATGCCCTGCCTTCCTGAAGCGCATTGATTTTGTACAAAGCTCATCATTCTGAAGCGCTGTGTCCTCTGATTGGCCAACTAATCTGTATGTTGTGATTAGATCAGCCGTTTACGAGTGGATCTGTAGTGCGAGCGAAGTCTCATCAATAATGTTGAAAGAGGTTTGTGTGTGTGGTGGCGCTGTTTATGGTTTTACATTGAATTGTAGTAGGACTCAACTGATCCGGGTTAATGACACTAGAGACTCGCAACTCATGAGTTAATTTAAAGATTCGGGTGAAAGATCCGAGTGAGTCACGACTCAAACAGGTCTAGTTGCGATTGGCCTAAATACCTCTGACATCAGCCGGAAATGTGACGCTCCTTACCATGTTTGAAAGATTTGGTTGCAATGCAATACAGTGCAATGCAAGGAGTAAATATCATCTTTACTGAGCCGAATCTGATCCAGAAAATGCAGATGACCAAACTGATCGATTAACATTTATTTTTCAAAACCCGTCTTTGAATCATGGTATAGTCGGTAGTAAATTCTTTAAATATAAAAACATCGACTACTTACAGGCTGTGAGTCAGAAGCGGGCGGGATTATGATAATTACCGTCGTGTTCACGTCAACAATCCCAGGAAGTAATCTGTGTGTTTGTTGTAGTCCAAGAAAAGAGATTTACATTGGAAACAATAACTCGCGTTATCGTTTACTTTGGGGTTTTTACCTTTTGCATATCGTTAACATGTTACTAATACACACTTACACACCAAAGCAAATGTAAAATCGTGAAACGGATAATAGGTGCTCTTTAACCAAAACATACTAAATGGTACAATGTAGTGCTGTTGTTGGTTAATAGTCTTATTACTCTATGTTTAATTACACAGAACTTGCTGATAAATGAATGTGTTTTATTAAATGTCAGAAGGTTGAGAAGCACTGTGAGACTTTTATTTGTTTATCATTGAATCCTCTTTGTATAGACCCTACAATAAAGAGCAAACTGCTGGAAACTGAAGTTTTATATTACGGCCTTTAGACCTCTGAGTTTCAAAAATCTGCAGAGTCTAAAAAGAGATTATGAAAGAGAGAGAGAGAGGTACTGTACTCACCTAAATCATCCCCAAATCTCCTCTATATCCACCATCAAATCTGACTGCTGCTGAAATTATTACACTGTTGATTAAATTAGTAAAAGCAATCACAATCTTAAAGCAAGCTAAATGGGAGAATTTATTTAGCCCCGCTGACGGCTTTATGCATGTTTGATTAAGTATTATAAGGTTTGTTTTTCAGATTTTGCATAATATGTCTTTAAATCTTGCAGAAAGTGATCGTGCGCCCCATTAACGATCATAATAAACTCTTTTTAAAGCAGCATGTTTTATGATTTATCTCCAGTGAGCTCTGATGCTCTTTACACATCTGGCTGCTTGACAAATAAGCAGCATGCAGTCTTACAGCCGACTCATAAATCTGTGTGATGATCACAGCTATGAAAATAGAACTCAGCAGCACACATACAGACTAAAGTACAAATCTCTCAGACTGATCTCAGTTCAGTGCATTAAGAGTATAGATCCATTGCTGAGGAAAGGAACTTTTACTTTTACTCAAGAATATACTAGTCAACAAAAGTTTTAACAGATTAATGTTACAGTATCATCGAGCTCTGACGTCAGAGAGGCGTACAGCGAGCTGCCTGTAGGTGGCTCGGCTGTTGTTGTCATGGCAACCAGGCCTTGTGTTTTACGACAGGTCGTGTTCCGCGCTATACGCAGCAGAAGCAGCGGTGCTCGACAGATGGATGCGCTGTTAAAACATGTGAGTTTAACATATTTAATCATAAATCATGTTTATATCATGTATTATATTTAGGTTCGCGATGAGAGGTGAGTGATTGTGCGCTCCGTGTTTTTTGCTAGTGTTTTACACGAGGCCTCATACAACACAAAGATTTCTGCATAATTGAGGTTAAAATATAATTTACTTACGTTTAAAATCTAAACATACAGTGCTACTAACATATTCATAATCTGTTATGGTAATAATACTGTGTTTGTTATTTATTATTGTGGACTTTTGGTGTACCTGTATAAATAGGGTCATTTATGAATATAGCAATAATATATTAACGTTATACATTCTTTTTATAAAATAATTATGTATAATCATTTATTTATTTAATAGTCAGATACTCTTATTAACACTTATTTGCATTTATCATGTATATGTTTAAAGTGTAAATGACAAAGAATGTGTGTCTGGTGCATTCCACATTTATTAATCTGCTGTCTGAAATGTGATTTTATTTCATAATATTATTTCTGTCATATTTAATATTTATATGGCTATGAGACCTCTAGACCTGTATCTGTTCTTATTGTTATCATAACTTCATATTGATTTAATTTAATAATTCATTTCAGTCATTCAGTTGCCCCCTACTGAAAAATCCAGCATAAGCTGGTAGCTGGTTTAAGGTGCCAATAGCTGGTTAAAGATGATCCTCGCGGCTTGCCAAAGATAGTCAAGCTGGTGTGTCAGCTGGTTTTCCAACTAGACCAGCTTAAAAAGTGACCAAAACACAGCCAGACCAGTTGCTACATCAGCAAAACCTGCTAAAACCAAGCTGGTAGACCAGATAAAACCAGCTCACCATCTGGATTTTTTAGTAGGGCATGAGCTGAAATTAAAAGCAAACATATGATGTGTACCTACGCAGTCCGATTGACGATTTTCATAAAGATTATATTAACTATGCTAGTATTCTTTTTGTATCACTTTTCAATGAAATGTATATTTAAAGTATCAAGCAAAATTTGAAATGCACTTTGTGTATTCCACCCCAACGTTGATTATTCTTTATTCTTGATGATGTTTTTCCCAGAGCTTCACCGTCGTGGAGGTTTATCAGTCACCGGTCATGGGAACATCACATTTACATCTGCCTGCTTGTTAGTTAAGAACACACTGTGTAATGCAACATGCAGTCCTGCAGTTACCGGAAGAGTCCTGCCACCGGACCTTCCTGAACCCGGCGGTCCGTCAAACCCACCGATGCCCGTCATCCCCATTCCACGGAGGGTTCGTTCCTTCCATGGCCCTCACACCACCTGCATGCACTCGGCCTGCGGGCCGGCTCGCACCGCCCAGCTCGTACGCACCAAGTACAACAACTTTGACCTCTACCTGAAGTCCCGATGGATGTATAGTTTCGTCAGATTTCTTCTTTATTTCAGCTGCAGCCTTTTCACCTCCCTCCTGTGGGTGGCGCTCTCCGCCCTCTTCTGTCTGCAGTACGTCAGCGTACGAATTTTTCTCCGACTGCAGTACAAGCTGTCTGTTATTCTCCTGCTGTTGGGTCACCGTCGGCTTGACTTCGGCATCCTCAATGATCTCTTCATCTACAGCATGCACATCACCATGTTTCTGATCGGAGGGCTGGGATGGTGTTTCATGGTGTTTGTAGATATGTAAAGTTTGGAATGAATGACTTCTTCGGTCTTATTAGTAAACCGTCCTTGATCTGCTGTTTGACAATGAAACTAGATTGTGACATATGAAGCGTATGTGTGGTGTGACACTCAACATGTCCATGGTTTCACCCCTTTGTGTGCATGCATGTGATATGTTTTCAGAAGTATATTTGTTGTATTAATGCTGCTCATTAGAAATATAATTTACCTTTTATTGTCAAAAAAAAAAACATGTTATCGTACGTTTTTGCATGTGATTAAAGAAAAAACTCATTCATATGCTTTGGGTTTGAGATGACAGAAATCCTTGGCTAATGGTCTGTTTCGGCTTACTCGTGGCTATCGGACCAGATTATTTGTATGGTGCCAACCACAGTCTGATGGCTCTGTGTTGTATTGGTGTGGTGTTAGTGGCTCCAGCCTGGCATGAAACTGGAGTGAGTTAGTACAATCTGCTATTGTTTGAGGATCAAGACATCATACGCCTCACACTTGGCCAAGCACGGCCTTTTGTTCTGAAACTAAACGGACACCACACAGACGTCATTGTAAAAGTCCACCCGCTGTAGACATTGACCTGATAAACTGATTCATCATGTACAGTGACTGAATGATCGGACCGTCCCGTGTGTCTAATGTGCCGTCTCTTAGAGAGATGTGTAGATGTATTTCTGCTGGTGTGTGTTTAGATGGTTGTGTGTGTGGCATAGCACTGATCAATAGTCTCTCAGGAACAGCATCATAACACTATGAATAAAAATACTGTAAATATTACATGTCTGTGATTATTATTTAGGATTCTTTTGTTATTTTCACGTGTGCTACAGAATAGTGTCAGTATTTGTTGCAGAGGGGTGAAGCACTGAAATATTGCATTGTTTAGTAATGTCTTATATCAGCAGATATTTTTAATAGTTTAACCATATCAAATTTTCTTTTTCTACAAATTGTAATCGGCTGACTCGCCTGTCAGTGCAATGACACCCACCTATCATATCTGCAAATAAAGGCTAAATATAAATTACCTTGTTAATATAAACATACTAAATGGGGGATTAAGTAGTGGTGTTGTTAAAACAATGTTCATTAATGGTGGCTACTTATGCTGGATGTGTAAATATGCAAGACTTTAAATTGGTCATCTTATGAGACTGTTTTAAGATGTGAAATCAATCTTTTGTTTTCCCAGAGTACACATGTAAAGTTTTAGGTCAAAGTACCCCACAGGTAATTTATTATAACATGTTAAAATTGTCACTTTGTAGGTGCCGTTTGGGTGTGTCCTTTAAATATGCAAATGAGCTGATGAAATGCAAACACTGATCACCATTATGGTGGTTTGTTAAAACTCAATTGTGCTGTCAATTATTTTCTCTCTCTACACTAAATGGCAATGCTGTGATTGGATCAGATTAAGGGGTGGTATTATTATAATAAGATCCCCTTCTGACATCACAAGGGGGGACAAATTTCAATGAGCTATTTTTTTCACATGCCTGTTTACCAAAACTAAGTTATTCTCTAGGTTGTTGGAAGCACTGGATACCCAATTATAGCACTTAAATGTGAAAAAAGTCAGATTTTCACACTATGACTCCTTTAATAACAAGACAAGGAGGCACACAATGTAACTGTTTTGCAGCTGCAAAATTCAGTCATCTCTTCACCATGTTTAAAGTTTATGACTGCATAACTCGGATACTTCTATCAAACTTGTAAACCAATAAATTGTAAATCCAACTTGTATTTACAATTAATCATACAGCACATGAAGGCTGTGTTAAATCTCATTGGTTCTTGAGTGTCTCCTGATGTGATACAGGAGACACTTGAGCCAGTAAAATTTGAAGTTACCAATGTGTTATTTGAATTTAGCACTTGGGTTGTTCTGGTGTCAGTTTAGCTAAATAAACAGAAAATATTCATGTTTTTCTCACACACACTTTGCATTTTGCTTTAGTAAACATCTATGATGCCTTCTTCCCTACTGAAAAGCCCAGCCTGGTTTTATCTGGTGTAGCAGGCTGGTTTTAGTGTCCTCGTTAAAACCCTCTAAAACCATCTGCTGCACCAGCTTACCCAGTTAAACCAGCCAACTGGTTTGGTTTTAGCTGGTCTTTCTTAGTAGGCCGTATGTGCTTTTTGTAGATGCAACACTTTGAAACCTATACTATACAAAGTGACTAACATTTTTATTTACAAAATTGTTTTTGTTTACCTAAAGAAAGCCGCATAGATCAGGGATGGCATGAAGGTGCCCGGCAAAAAATATATATTTTCAAATATTATTTTATATATTTTCCAAAATATACAAAAAATGGCCCAAAAATATACATAATATTTGTTTATGTTGTGGCTCAGTGGGTAGCACTGTTGCCTCACAGCAAGAAGATCTCCAGTTAAAGGCCCAGCTCAGGTGGCCTTTCTGTGTGGAGTTTGCATGTTCTCCTTTTGTCAGTGTGGGTTTTACTCTGGTTTCCTCACACAGGCCAAAAACATGCAAGTTAGGCAAATTGGAGATGCCAAATTTTCCCTTCCCCAACCTGTGTCTGGATTAACTTGTCTGAATAAAACTTGTGTATGAATTAACTGATTCTCACCATAACTACTGTACCCAGGTAAAAAAGTACTTTAGTGTATTAGAAATATGATTGAAGTACATGAAGTATATAACAAGTATGCTTCTGCTTGTTGTGCTTTATTTAAAGAGTATTTAATATGTACTTTTTAAAAGTATACTTTTAGTGTATGCACAAAATGTACTTAAACACAACTATAATTTGTGCTGCAATGTCTTTTTAATTGTATTGCCATTTTACTGTAAATGTGGTTAATTTTTATTTATTTATTTATTTGGACACTTGAAGTGTAGTCAAATAGATGTTAAGTTGAAGTTAATGCATAATTGAATACACTTAACTATACTTGGATTTGACGAAAATAGTACAACATGTAGAAAATATAGTACACTTTTAAAAGTATATTTTTAATAGAATTATTTTTCACCTGGGCCATAGATGCTGGAATGGTGTAAAGAATAAATAAAGAAAAAAATAATAAAGAATAAAAGGTTTACAATTTTTTTTTATTGCATATTTTAAAATACATTTTTAAAATAAATATATTTTAAAGCATTTATATTCATGTCACATTGGAAGAAAAACCTTGTATGTTACAAACCTGTAAAAAAAAGGTTTAAAAAGATTAAAATTAAATATATTTTCAAATGCAAACATATACTTTTTTATAATTTTATATTTTATACATACTTTTAGGCTACATTTTATGTAAAAAAATTATTAATGTTAATATATAAAGGTTAAAACTAAATATATTTTCAAATTCAATAATAATTTAATTAAGCTTTACTTTCTACAAAATGTATTTACCATATATTTAAAAAAAATTGCCCAAAAGAAATTATTTTTTTAGCCGTATGGTTGTGTAATTCTGAGACTATGGTGTTGAAGAACTATTAACTTTATGTCCCGCTACCTTCTTCCATGCATTTAAAAGTTGCAATGTATTATCAAAGTCAATAGAAGCTACTAGTAATGATGCTAATGAATGTTAAACCAGCTCGTTCTGATGTATGATAAAGTTAGATGAGTACGGGACGGCCTGACTGTGTCTTTAAAAACTCATGAGAGCGTTTGAGAATGATGTCACACTGAAGGCGAAATCACTTCCTGAACTGAGAGAGAGAGAGAGAGAGAGAGAGAGAGAGAGAGAGAGAGAGAGAGAGAGAGAGAGAGAGAGTCGATGTGAGGAGGGTTTGGTGGTGGAAACTTTACAGTATCTACAGTAGAGATCAACTGTAAGCGCTTCATCTCGCGGTCGGGCTGTATATGGAGGAGACAGACAGCGGGTAAATATCCTCATCAATCCCTTTATAGTTCAGTCTTTATGGCGGGACTGTACGTGTGACGCATATGGGCCAGACTTGATTTCCTACTAAACAATATTTACATTAGTAAAAGTCCTGCGCGTTCGCACTGATGCAGATGAAACTCGTGGTTTAATTGGTTATATGTTATAATGATACGTAACTTATTCCCGATAATACCGTAGTGCTGGACAGTGAAGGAATGTCAGTTTATTCTGCGCGTGCACGTGTGCTTGTCTGTAACATATATTGTATAATGATCATGAATACGATATGAGATTTATTAGTAAGATTAGCTTGGACAAAGCATCGTGTACACACAAAAGTATAAGAAACAACCAGCACGGTTTTTACTATATTAATACTATGGTATTCTTTGAAGTACTGTGGATGTACAGTAAGATAATGCTAAATGATTAATTCATTCTTTTTTTATTTGGTTTGATTTGTTCATTAAAAGAATCTTAAGTGTCCCAATAACTGATTAGCTTGTTCAACTACTTAATCTGTACTATTATACTGTAATAGCAACTATGTTTATTGTCAACATTTGTAATTTTTTTGTCTAAATCGAGATGAATTTTGAGCAGTTTGATTTGTTCAATGACACCGGATGTCATTTTTACTCCTAATTGCAGATACTGATCTGTCTGCTTATCATTGAATAGTTTGATCTGTTGGGTTTTATTCATGTGATGGCTGAAGTGAAGAAAGGAAGTTTGGTCAGATGAGAGAGAGTTTATTTGCCACATTAGCTGTTTCTCAATAGAAAGGCTGCAGCCTGTGAAAGTCCCTTACATTTATATGATTGCCTTATTTATTTAAAGGTGCAGTAGAATATAAAACTGTATTTATGTAAGCATAGATAAACAGAGTTGTGTTACATAGTAATGACATATCATGAGCCTTAAACATGATTGTTTCCTCATTATTATGTAAACCTCGTGCATGCAAAAGATCTCAACACCAACTGTGACGTTACAGTCGAGATGTATTAAATTAATTACAATGTTGTTACAATGATAAAAACAAAGTTGTGGCTGCTGAGTTAGCACTATATGCTAGTTAGCGATATATGCTAGTTAATGCTATATGCTGGTTAGCGATATATGCTAGTTAATGCTATATGCTAGTTAGCGCTATATGCTAGTTAATGCTATATGCTAGCATTTAGCCTAAAGTTCTACTATTGACGTTAGTTACGATTTGCAGGTCCATACAGAAAAAAAACACAAACTTATCACTCAGAAACGTTCATTAACAATCTACAAACAATTAATTATTCCTCAAAATCTGATACAGACTCAAACATAAGATCTGTTTACACACACACACAGAGCTACTGAAGGAGAAACAGCCAATCAGAGCAGAGCTCAACATTATTATTCATGACCCTTTCAAATAAAGTAATAATATTCTAAAGACAAATCCTTGGGTTGTAAATGGACATGAAAAACTGACTCTGGATCATTTAATAAAGCCACAAACCTTCTGTGTAAATATCAGAGAACAATTTAACATACTGTATGAATGCATTCTTTGGTGTGTTTGTGTGTGCGTTGACTTTTGCGTCCTGCTGTTTGGTTTCCAAGACATGTGACTGTGCAGCGTGCATCTTTTCCTATGAAGCTAACATGTGCAGATTTCATTGATATGTCTGTTGCGTGTTTCTTCTGTATTTGATTGAAACAGACCCTTCACTCTTCTATGTATTTGTTTATAGCACTGCAGCTATGCCACATGTGCCTGCTTCATTTTCTAGTCTTTTTCTCGGTGTGCCTGAAGGTTTGAGGTTTGTTTCTTCACTACTGTTGTTTATATATGGAGTTGTGCAGAAACACACAGGCCGTCCTCGGCTGTCAAATCTACACCAGCTGTTACTGCACACATCTACACAAATATGAATTCAACAAACTGATCGTTTCTCAAAGTCCGATTCTTCTCCCAGTTTAAATGTTATGCAGAAGATGAACAGTTATTTATCATTACTAACACTTAGATGAACTCAAAAGAAGTTTATTCTGTATGTTTGGAATTGGTCTGGTTGTCTGGTTTAGTTTCCATGTAAAAGTGATGTCTATTTTTAACCGCCTGATCTCTAGTGAGAGTGTGTGTTACAGCTGTGCCTTACAGAAAACTTACTTGAATTACACATGTTATAAAAAACACACGTGGTCACATGTCAAACCTGCCTTTCAAACATTTTCATGTGAAATTTATTTGGTTGAAACGATCATGTGATACATTGGTTGAGAAGTCAATGCTTGTGGTTAATTTGTAGTACCACTTTTTAAGCTGGTCAGGCTGGGAGAGCACGCTAAAACCAACTGACCCAACAGGAGCTTTGCCAGGCTGGGAGGACCAGTTTAAACCAGCCAACCAGCTTAGCCAAGCTTCCAGCTTCACCAGCTAAGACCAGCTAAAAAGTCCCAAACCCCTCTAAATCCAGCCTGCCACACCAGTTTACCCAACTAAAACCAGGCTGTGTGGATATTTACAGCTTTTGCTTTAGGGTTTGTTTCTCTTTTCTGACTAGATGTCTTTGTTTATGGTGTGTTTGAGCGTGTGGACATCACTTTTGTATTTGTCTATAACTATACTGGCTGGTAACTAACAGGTGAATTTATGGTAAAATACAGTTTGAGCAGACACAATCTTTTGATTGTTGAAAGTTGACAGATGTTTTTATTTGACTATCCTATGAGCTTTGACCGGTTAGTTGCCGCAGTAGTTTATCACAGCTGTCTAGTATTTCACACATGTAGTTGTATTTGAAGGGTTAATTTAATGCGTGCATTCTCTCTCACAGTACATACAGAGCTCATGTCCGTGATACATGTCTTTGCTTTGGCACGCTGCCGTGTCTCTGATGACGCTGAACAGCTGTATTTTTGCACCGTGTCCTGATTTGCCTTCCTGAGGCCTTCGCTCTATCAAACATTCCACATGAGACTGAAGAGAGAGGAGCTTTATACTGTATGATGACTGAACTCAACCCTGACTCGGGCCTCACTCCTTTAATCGGACTAAGATCAATCTTTACTGTACTGTATCAGTGTGTGATAATAATGTGTATCTTTCTAATAGATATTATCAGCTGATGTATTGGATGATATTTAGCAGTTGCATGCTTTCCTGCATTGGTTGTTTGGTCTGATCAAACAGCAGTGTAGTTATAGTCCTTTTCACACAGACATTACACAAAATGCGTCCGGGATCGTTTGATTTTTGGTATATTCGATGATTTTCCGGAATCTGTGTGTGCATAAAGATCCCATAAAGATACGTGATGTAAAGTCCTGCATGTGGTGGATGTGACTTAAGCACATGTAAATGGTTACTCCTCATGATATTATGTTAATTATGGAGTTAATATGACATAATAAAATACAAATATAGAGAAATTTGAACGCATGTTGTCTCAGCTTTCATTTTGGATGTCATTTTGAGTCAACAGCATCTTTACTAAAGGTTACAGAAGCAGCACACGTATCTGAGATTAAGCCAGATTTGTGATTGTTAATGAGATCAAATGTTTCAGTTTTGTTTGAATTGGTAAACTTTCGTCATGATAAGCCACAGATTATAATCCCAGAAATAATCCATGCTTCTAGCAAACCCCTTATAGTGAAAATGTTTCTTGAACATTATAGGGTTAAAGATCACAGCTGAAAGAAAGAAGAAAAAACGTGAACAAAAGAAAGAAACAATGAATGAAAGAAAGGAAGAAAAAATGAATGAAAGGAAGAAAGAAAGAAAGAAAGAAAGAAAGAAAGAATAAATTACTGAAAGACAAAAAGATAGAATGAAAGAAAGAAAGAAAAAAACAATAAACAAAAGACAGAAAAATGAATGAATGAATGAATGAATGAATGAGAGATAGAATAAAAGAAAGAATGAATGAAAGAAAGAAAGAAACAGTGAACAAAAGAAAGAATTAATGAATGTATGACAGATAGAATAAAAGAAACAGGGTTCCCACGGGTCCTTAAAATCCTTGAAAGGTTGTGAATTTGAGGGGGAAAATTCAAGGTTCTGGGAAGTTTTTGAAAATATACATACATAGATGCAGGTCATTGAAAGTGCTTGAATCTACTTTTTTTTTATTGGAAAAAATCCATATTATTTCCTGTTACACTACATATATAATATGTGTATACATATAATATCATAAAAATTCTAGACTTTTTAAGCACACGTGTTAAACCGTTCACTTTAAATGCTTATATCTTCTGTATGTGAATGTTGATTCATACCAAAATGCTTTTTTGTAGGGATGCACCGATATGGAAATTTTGGCCGATACCGATAACTCTTTAAATTTGGGGGCCGATAAATATTCATATTATTTTCACAATGAAAAACTCCCAGACCGCGGATATCTTGTCTTTGCGCTAGACTAGCATACTCTTCTTAAGCCCGCAACACGTGTCATCTTCGTGCTATGTCACAGAAAGCACCAATCAAAACTCCACATGGCCAGCAATGAGCAAGTTAAGTGGTTCAACAAACCAAAATAATCCATAATTTATCGGCTTTCATTTATCGGCCTAATTTTGCTATCAGACCTATAACCGATAATATTAAAAATAAGCAGTTATCGGCCGATATATCGTGCATCCCTACTTTTTTGCATAGTTGTGTTTGACACATGAAAACGTCTGGGGTTACGTATGTAACTGTTGTTCTCTGAGAAGGGAACGAGACGCTGCGTCCCTGTAACGCCGTCTTTGGCAATATTTCAGATAGTGATATACTTCCTGACTCCCACGTCACCCTGTCTTTGTCATTAAGCCTCATCATTGGTTGAATTTGATATACACATTCAGACGCTCTTACCCCTGGAGGCGTCCCCAAAGTGTCAATGCAGTGACGCAGCGCGAGTTCCCTCCAAAGGGAACTGTAACAATGTATCTTAAAAGGTAACACGATGTAACCTTGCTCTCACTTAAAATGTGTCCCCACATTTAGTCCTTGAATTTGAGGGTATTGCACCTGGAAAGTCCTTGAAAGGTCCTTGAATTTGAAGTTAACTAAGTTGTGGGAACCCTGAAGAAAGAATAAATAAAAGAAACAATAAAAGAATGAAAGAAAGAAAAAGGATAAAAGATAGAATGAAAGAACGTATGGAAAGTTTGTGGTATTTAGGTTCAGCACATGTTGTTTACTGTGATTTGGCTTGTAACTATATGCACCTGTCAGTGTTGCTCCTGTGATATTAAATATCAGATCAAACTCTATTGAGTCAGATTTAAAGGGGAACATATTGTGCCCATTTTTATGACATGTAATATAAGTCTCATGTGTGTCTGTAAAGTTTCAGCTCGAAATACCCCACAGATCATTTATTATAGCGTGACCAAAATGACTCTATTTGGGTGTAAACAAAAAACACGCTGTTTACGTGTCTACCTTTAAATGCAAATGAGATACAGCTCCTCACACGCTTACCAAAAGAGACAGTAGCTGCGTTTCCATTACAGATTTGCGCAAAACTTTAGCGTTATTTTCTAAATGTTGACGAAAAACTTTTGTGAAATGACGTAGTTTCCGATGAAGTGTGACTGTAACTTATTTTTTCCTCTTGCAATAATGGCGAGTTCAGACTGCACGATTTTCAAAGTAGTCATGTCACAGATCTTTTCACACTGCGTGACTATTTGAGGTAGCGTTCAGTCGCTGCTGTGTTGACACTGCATGATGGATTAGCGACAGGGGGTTTCACACGGCACGACTTTACCATACACAAAAAAAATGAGTCTAAAATTTACTTAATTTTTTAAGGTAAGTGGTTGCAATCAATTTATTTACACTACATTTAAACAAAAGTTTTTTGTTTTGATTGTTTTTCTAATTTTTTTGTTTAAATGTAGCTTACATAAATTGATTGCGACCACTTACCTTAAAAAATTTAGTAAATTGGATGAATCATTTTTTTTTCAGTTTAGGAAAAATCGTAAACAACTTTATTCTGGTCCGCAAACTGTATCTCATAAACAAACGCATGCGAGATGTAATGAGGAAACAATGTGAGGTCACGTGTGCAAGACCAGAGGTCTTACGTGAGACATATACAGCGATATATAGGAATTTTTGTGAAATTTACGTGTTTCCATTGGCCTTTTTTTTATTTTGCGCAGTTTGAAGGGTAAAGGAAATGCAACTAGTAAGCGTTTCAGTTAAAATCTGATTCCTGTGAAAACAGTCTGAGACAATATCTCACTATACAACTCACTAAGAAACTATGGTAATGCAGGACTGTCAGTCAGGCTGTGGGCGGGGCTTTATCAGAGTGACATCACATTAACAAGAAAATCAAAAAGGCGTGTCTAATGGTTTAATGGGGATTAATAAAGGAGGTATCGGTGGATTTTGTCATTGTTGGGTTGCCAATACACATTTACGTCCAAACAGCTGTAAAAGTGGATTTAGCATCATATGGGCTCTTTAATTATACTGTATATTGACTTAAGAAAGAAATGAGCTTGTTTTAGTGCTGTTGTGTAAACGTTTTCTTATCTCTTCATGTAGTGTTCACAGAAAACAGTTGAGATGTGATTGTGCTGCTGATATAAGGTGAACATTAAACACACTGTTATAAAATGTATTAAAATATCAGCCTGTGTGTATGACAGTAAGACAATGAATGTGTGTCATTTAATGCAGAACTTTGGATTTGTTAAGGGTTTCTCTCATCTTCCCCTCCCCCTGTTTCTCTTTGTGAGATTTCTGGTAAGTGACATGGCCGGCCTTTGGCATCACGCCTGGCATGATCACATGGTATGGATGTCACGCCAGTGTGTGTGTGTTTGTTTAATGTACAGGGACTGTAAACACTTCAGAGCTGCGATGATTTTCCTCTTTATGGGCCGTGTGTTGTGTGTTCAGAAAGATTTGCAGCTGTACACATACATGTTAAAACACGCATACGCTGTGCTAGTAAAGTCGTCTCAACATGCACAACTAACAATGCTTTTATTATCTTGGTCATTTGTTTATTTCATTCACTCGTCACTGTTGATATGTGAACATTTCAAACAATCTAAACAGTGAAAAGACCTTTTAGTGCTGTTTACTCAAGTCAACGTCACTGGATTTCTAGCGAATAAACTTTGGTGTGTATCTCATGTTGTGCCAGATCAGATTATTATTCAGTCGTCTTGGTTGTGGGCTCTGTTTTTACTTATATTTGTTTTTAAACCATCTAACATTCATACCCCAGAGCAGTAAAAGTCCAGCATAACAGCACAAGAATCTTAAATTGTTATGCTTGTCTTTGTATAGTGACTCTATAAACAAGAAGTTCTGGTGCTTGATGCTGATTGGTCAGTATGTGTGGTTTATTCGTGATTAATCACAGCTGTGAGCTCTTCTTCTTATATTATCATTAATATTATTTATGTCACATATTCCTACATTCAGTATATCTTCTAATGGCAATTATTTTTTTTGATATATTGTATTTATTATCTGCTATTCCTACAGAATCAATAAGGTACTTCAGGCTGTGCTGTATTGTGAATAAGACACGGATAAAGGCGTTGTCAGAAGTCAAGAAAACCCATTTATACACGAGTTTCATGTTACAGCACAACCTTGAGAACTTTATTGCATTTATAAAACGTTTAAACGATTAAAGTAAATAAATACGTATAGCCCCGTTAGTGTGTGCCGACATATAGGACCAGTGTGCTCATGGCAACCTGAGATTGATTGTTTTCTCTGAGGTCCTTTGCTGATCTCGCTATACTGTCTAAATAAATGCACAAAAGCCCAAAAAACATCACTTTAAAGGGACATTCCACTTTTTTTGAAAATGGGCTGATTTTCCTGCTCCACTAGAGTTAAACATTTGATTGTTACCGTTTTGGAATCCATTCAGCTGATCTTCTGGTCTGGCGGTAGCACTTTTAGCATAGCTTAGCATAATCCATTGAATCTGATTAGACCATTAGCATTGCACTAAAAAATAACCAAAGAGTTTCGATATTCTTCCTATTTAAAACTTGACTCTTCTGTAGTTACATATCTCTTCTGTGTACTAATTAAATACTAATACTAAAATTGTTTAGGGTGCTGTGCAGTCATACAGAGTCATTAAGTAGCGGTCATAAATGTGCTTTATCATTAATAAACCACAGCTACTGACCAATCAGAATCAAACTGGTGAAATATTTTGATTGAATGTTTTTTAGTATTTATATGATGAGTGTGTAGCAGTACTCTCTCTCTCTCTCTCTCTCTCTCTCTCTCTCTCTCTCTCTCTCTCTCTGTATGATCTCTATAATGAACCCGCTCAAGGTACTAAAGGAACGACCTCACATCGACTCCCATGATGTGTTCCTTGTGCTTACTTCCACATGTGACGTTTATCTTTTTACATGCTTCAAATACATGCGCATATGAACAAAACTACAAGAAAGCCAATGAAGGTGTTTACATGCAACGAGAAATCAGGGTAATGAGCAAAAAACGACCTGTGCCGATCGATTGCGTTCCTTGATAAAAGAAAAGTGTTTTATGCATTTACATTATCAGTTTATTAAGCATAATCAGCTAAAGACTGTGCATGCAAACACACTTAATAACATGATAATAATCACCAATAATGTGCTTTTAATCAGATAAGAGTTAGATCTTAAAAACTATCATGTTTAGTTCAGTATACAGTAGATGTGTGTGTAATTCTTACTCTGTTTTTATATTTATTACGTGATTTTAGGTTATATTTTTGTCTTTACTGTGCAGATGTTTCAGTGAATCACACACATTAAACAATGAGGTTTGTTTCTGTCACAGTGACATTAAAATGACACATCTTGAGTAAAATACATTTGTGACATTATGATAATGCAGCTGATACATTTCGTGGTTGAGTTGTGTTAAATCTTGTGGGTTATGTCGGTCAGATAGTTTTAATTTAAATGGACCTGCTGCAGATTTCATACTGGTGAAATATCTCCTGCTGTATCACAGATCAGTCAGTAATATGATGGTGTTTTTATCTAGTAGTCACTGACTCACGCTTTACTCAACAGTTTAACTTTAGTGTTTTACCCAAACATTCTTCATCATTGACTCACTTTGAGTGTCAGGTTTAGTTAAACATCATCACTGCTTCATTTTTACATTCAGTGCTTCATTGAGTGTCTACCGATTAACACTGTGGAGAGTTTAGGGTTAGTTAGAAGATGTTAGATGTCTGACCTCAGTGTTCAGACTCATGACAGAAGATCATTGTGTTTCTGTGCTTCTTCTCTATTAGCAGATTTATCATGATTACAGTAAATGATCTTTGATGACCTCTGACCTGCTGTACTGTATGTATTTGAAAAGAGCGTTGCTGTCTGAATGAAGACATCATAAGGGGGCGTGCACACTGCACACCAAGGTGTTTATGCTGGCAAATGTTTTCAATTGTTTCCAAAAAACACCATCACCTGGCGGATTTTGTCTGCGCGAGAGTTGAACATTTTTTAACTTTGGGTGAAACGTTCAGCTCGTCAATGTCACTTTTCACTCTGCCGGCCAATCACAGTGCAGAAGGGGCGGGACAAATATCACCAGCGTATCGTTCAACGACTGATAAACGAAGCAGAAGTATCACAGCAACCAAAGCACTCGGCTGAAAAAAGCTGGCAAGCGCCTACAGTCGGCGTCTGGCTAGCGTTTTCAGCCGCGTTTAAAGTCAGCCCTATGTTTCAAGGGCCGTGTACATTAAGTGTTTAAACGTGGCTGAAAAAAGAGAGCGCAGTCCTTAAAGCTGCATTTCTGAGAGATGTGTTCACTCGTTGTAGTAGTGCCTGGGTGATTACTGGGGTTATTTCAACATGGATGAAATGTTTATAACCTGGTGGCCGATGGACCAGGTTGTGGTTTTCCTTTTGTTTGACCGTTAGATTAATCGTGAACACAAATGTTTTCCATTTGGCCGATTATTGGAACATGCCATGAGATGTTTACAATCTGGTAAGTGACAGCGGTGGATGTTTGACCGGGTTATTTCAACGTGAAATGCGTTGTTTACAACCGGCTTTATCTCCAGTGCAATGCAAAATTAATTGCAAAACCAGGAGTTTACCGCCTGCGCGTTTGATTCGACGGCACCAGCGCGTGTACCTTTCTGACCTGCGACAGTTTGTCACGGGGCCTCCAGACTTAAGTGCCATCCAGGAATGCAGACTTAATTAGAAACATGCACCAACACTCGCACATGCATGTTTTTAAAGGAAAACACCACATGTTTGTCAATATTTTACTATATTCTTACCTCAACCTAGATGAATTAATACATACCTCTCTTTGTTCAATGCGTTTTATTTTGTGCCACCATACTTACTAATGTAACTACTCATGTAACAGTCTTTAAATAGGGAAAACATGGAAGTGTTTGGTGGCTTTTCAATTTATCCCTGTTTGGAGCCACCAGGAATGAATGGGGTTAGGCTAAATGCTGCTAACACATTCACGACACGCTGTACAAAGATTAAAAGTGCACGCATTGAAAAAAGATATCATTCCTGTATTCATTCATCTAAGTTGAGGTAAGAATATAGTAAAATATTGAAAAACAGTGGTGTTATCCTTTAACGGTTTGAACTCATAAAAAAGCATGTCCTCCTGTGATACCGGGACTATGGGGCGGTTTCCAGACAGGGATTAGACTAGTCCTAGACTAAAATACATGTAAGAGCTGTCCAAACTGAAAACAACTTGCACTGACATATCTTAAAATACATCAATGGCCTTTGTTTTGCCTCAAAATGCACACAACAAGTAATGTTTTTGGTAAGGCATGTTTGTTAAAACTAGTTATATTTCCAGGGCTCAACATAAAGGACTGCCCGGTTGCCCGGGGCAAGTGTGAGAGACGTTCGGGCCAGTAAAAAGGCTTGTCAGTTGCCCGATCGGGCCAGTGCTTCATCCTCAAGTCACTAAAATATATTTTCATCAATGTGTATTATTAGGGGCCAAGCCCGCAGGGCGGCAGGCCACTATTGCGTTTGATGGTTTTCTTATTAGGGGTCAAGCACCGAAGGTGCTGTGACACCTATTGGAATTGTTAGTATTATTATTATTATTATTCTGCTTCCTCTTCTTAGCCATTGGTGTCTATGGCAGCCCTATGAATCGTACATAGGAAAATGATGAAATTTGGCACAGTTGTAGAGGTGGTCCTGAAAAGTCAAGTGACCAAAAATGGGGTTTCTAGCATTAACTCTATAGCGCCACCATCAGCTCAAAAATTCAATGTTCAAATGGTTATAACTGCTGATCCGCTTGATCTATGAAAATTCTACTTAGTACACGTGATTGCTCTCCTCATGCTTGTTGTTTTTAATACCTTACAGTAAAACTCCACCCATTACAATAGCAGCCATTTTGAAATGTACAGTATTCCGTTTATTCGCTACTCCTCCTTCAAATGTGGTTCAATTCTTATGAGATTTGGCACAGATGATCTTTGTAGTGAGCCGCATAGAAATGACCGAACAGAATTTTGATTTTTATCTTTGTTCAAAAGTAATAAATGTGCAAACTTAACGAGGTTGACGTAAAAATGGTTCTGAAGCTGTAGCTCAGTCATTCTTTGATCAATTGAAATGAAATTTGGTACACTTTATGTGTACCATGAACTTGGGGTCCATGCCAAATTTGGTGACAGCGCCACCTATGGGTCATGAGATAATAAAATAGGCTATTTTTGCCCATAACTTCTGATCTGTTTGTCAGAAAATTATGATCTTGATGTCTATGGATTGCTTACCTCATGCCGCATCTGTCGATGTGTATTATGCCGGGTTTGACCGAACCGTCTGTCCGCCATTTTGAAATTTCACATAATTTGTTATATTTTTTTAACTATTGGACATATCCGCGCAAAAATTAGTAAGGAGCTTCGACATGATGTCCTGAAGGTACCTGGGAAGTCAGAGTACAGCGCCACCTAGGGGTTATAAACTATAACAGTTCTCATGGAACTGCTTATAACTTCTGAATATTTTGTCTGATATTATATTTTTGCCATCTTTACTGTTGTTGCTCCGCACTGCAGTGATTCTGCTCTGCATTTGCTTTGCTTCGGGTTCGGGCTCTGTATTGCGCGCTTTCTGCGCTTTGCGCATTTGCTGCGTCGTGTGGATTTTGCTGTGTTTGGGTGCTCATTGCGCTGAAGGTGCTTGACCCCGTATCGCTGCTTGCAGCTATATTTATTATTAGGGGCCAAGCACCGAAGGTGCTGAGGCACCTATTGGAACTGTCAGTATTATTATTAGGGGTCAAGCACCGAAGGTGCTGAGACACCTATTGGAATTGTACTTTTTTCTTCTTCTTAGCCATTGGTGTCTATGGCAGCCCTATGAACCGTATGTAGGAAAATGATGAAATTTGGCACAGTTGTAGTGGAGGTCATAAATAGTCAGGTGGTCAAAAATGGGGTCTCTAGTGGTAACTCTATAGCGCCACCAGCAGTGCAAAAATTCAATGTTCAAATGGTTATAACTGCAGATCCGTTTGATCTATGAAAATTCTACTTAGTACACGTGATTGCTCTCCTCATGCTTATTGTTTTTAATACCTTACAGTAAGACTCCACCCATTACAGTAGCAGCCATTTTGAAATGTACAGTATTTAGTTTTTTCGCTACTCCTCCTTCAAATTTGGGGCAATTGTTATGAAATTTGTCACAGGTGATCTTTGTAGTGAGCCGCACAGAAATGACCGAACAGAATTTTGATATTTAACTTTTTTCAAAAGTAATAAATGCGCAAACTTAACGAGGTTGACGCAAAAATGGTTCTGAAGCTGTACCTCGGTCATTCTTTGATCAATTAAAATGAATTTTGGTACACTTAATGTGGACCATGAACTTGGGGTTCATGCCAAATTTGGTGACAGCGCCACCTATAGGTCATGAGATATGAAAATAGGCTATTTTTGCCCATAACTTCTGAACTGTTTGTCAGAAAATTATGATCTTAAAGTCTATGGATTGCTTACATCATGCCGCATCTGTCGATGTGTATTATGCCGGGTTTGACCGAACCGCCTGTCCGCCATTTTGAAATTTCACATAATTTGTTATATTTTTTTAACTATTAGACATATCCGCACAAAAATTAGTAAGGAGCTTCGACATGATGTCCTGAAGGTACCTGGGAAGTCAGAGTACAGCGCCACCTAGGGGTTATAAACTATAACAGTTCTTATGGAACTGCTTATAACTTCTGAATACTTTGTCTGATATTAATTTTCTTTGTGAAATTAAATTCACTGGTTTATGCCGATTGCAACGATACCTCATTTGTCATTTTCCAACATTCTATTCATGTGTTATTGTAAGGCATATGGTAAATGATCTTTTCGCTACTCCTTTTACAAATTTTGTTTATTTTATGCCAGGTTCTGCTGGTATAATGTTTGGAGCAATCCGCACAGGAATGACTGAACAGATTTTTCTGGCACCTAGGCAGTTTTTTGAGAAATTCCTCTGTAAAGTTGATTGTGCCTGTGATGTTGTCTATTTGTCATAGTTAATTACTGTATATTACATTTTATAGCGTTGCTCTACAGAATGTTTTTCTTGTCTTCAATCTCACTTGACCTTTTTGATTCTTATAAACATTGTATTTCTGTTATTTCTGCTCTGTGGTGTCATTTCTACATCTTTGGTAATTGGCATATATCAATCCTGCATCTCTGTAATCTCTTTTCTGCTGTCCTTTGAACTGTGTCAACTGAGTGGCGTGGCGAGTAAGGCAACCGCATAGAGATTCTGAGTTCTTGGGTTCGAATCCCACCTGAGTCATGATGTTTTGTTCTTCCTCATCAATTCTTCTCAACCTGTCTGTAGTTCACATGTGTTCTATTTTCCATGTTTGCTGTTGTTGCTCTGCATTGTGGTGCTTCTGCTGTGTCTTTCCTGCATCTGTGGTGATTGACATATGTTAATCCTTTCAGCTCTCTAATCTCTTGTCTGCTGCCTCATGAACTGTGTCAACTGAGTGGCGCATCTAGTTAACCAGATCCATTGAGATTCTGAGTTCCTGGGTTCGAATCCCACCTGAGTCATGACGTTTTGTTCTTCCTCATCAATTCTTCTCAACCTGTCTGTAGTTCACATGTGTTCTATTTTTCCATGTCTGCTGTTGTTGCTCTGCATTGTGGTGGTTCTTGCTGTGCTTTGTGTGCTTGCTGTGCTTTGTGTGCTTGCTGTGCTTTGGGAGTTTGCTGTGCTTTGTGTGCTGGTTGTGCTTTGTGAGCTTGCTGTGCTTTGTGAGCTTGCTGTGCTTTGTGTGCCTGCTGTGATTTGTGTGCTTGCTGTGCTTTGTGTGCTTGCTGTGCTTTTTGTGCTTGCTGTGCATTGTGAGCTTGCTGTGCTTTGTGTGCTTGCTGTGCTTTGTGTGCATTGCGCCGAAGGTGCTTGACCCCGTGTTGCTGCTTGCAGCTATATTCTTATGATTGTATTTGTGTTTAAAAGTGTAAGTGTTTAAATCATTCATATATATTAAGACAGTTATTGGTTAAAAATAACAGATAATTGGATTAAACTGTCTTATTGGATATTGTAAAGGTAATACAGAAAATCTTGATTTAAGAAAATACTTTAAAGCCTAAATGTAAATAAGGTTTACAAAACTTGTATTTTACTTTCATACATTTTATTTTATTGGTGAATATATATCCTGTTTAAAAACAAAAAAAAGAAACAATTGAATATCCTATATTTTGTTTATCTTAAGTGTTTTTTTCAATACATTTATATTTGATACAATTTCTTCATTGTTTCTTGTCTACAGTAATTTCAAATAATTTACACTAACTGTTGAGGGAACCTAAAGAGTACCCAGGAACCCCTCCCGTGTTATACTAGTTTAATTCTAATTTTAGATAATATAGGAGGTAGGGGTTACATAAAATGGAGGCACCGCTGGGATCCAATTTCCCTAAATTACAATAGTTTACCCAGTTAAAGAATACATTGAAGCACATAAAATAGCTATGGCTGGCAAAGCAAGTTCCACCCTTGTCCTTGAGCTTCGTAATTGGTGCAGAGGAGAAGGAATTGATTCCGCCAAGGCTATTCTGTTAACCAGAGTGCCAGAAGAAGCAGAGGTAGCATTCATTGAAGAAACTCTGCAGCAGATCAAATCACTCGGCCGAGTGCGAGTGAGAGGAAAAATGTTCAAATCTGATCAAAACTACATGGCTGTGTTATGTGAATGCCGTGAAACAATAGATGCAGCCACCCTCCCTCCTGATGTTATGCCCTTGGGTGGAGGGGATACGTGGATCATAACAACTGCAGGTGATGAGAGCCATGGTACAGAGAGTTTCGCAGAGAAATTGTCTAGATTATTAAGAGATGAGGGTAAGACAATGGAAGATGCTCAAGCTCTCTTATCTCCTAACTTGGGTTCAGGTAATAGCCCTGAGTCTATAATTAGAGCTGTAGGGGATCTCTTAGAAAAAACAACCAAATCTACCTCGGAAAGCAGTGTTTACCGCCGCCTTAGAACTTTTTCGGGAGTAAGCCCTACTCCTGCTGGAGAAGAAAATCTAGAGAGTTGGAGTGAACAAGCAAGACTAATGGTAGAGGAATGTGACTGTCCTGTCAAAGAAAAGAAGAGGAGAATTGTTGAGAGTTTAAAAGGCCCCGCGCTAGATATCATTCAAGCCGTGAGACTTACCAACTCAAGTGCAAGTCCTATGGAATACATTGAGGCATTGGAAAGTGCATTCGGTACGTCCGAGTCTGGTGAAGACCTGTATTTTGCATTTAGGTTACTGAGACAAAAGCCAGGTGAGCTGTTATCTGCTTTTATCAGAAGAATAGAGAAATCGCTAATTAAACTTGTACAGAAAGGAGGTCTAGAGCGTGAATTAACGGATAGAGCTAGAGTAGAACAGCTTATTCGTGGTGCAACAGAGTCTGATTTAATGCTGCTGCAGCTGAGATTAAGAGAAAGGAAAAGTAGTCCTCCCAATTTTTTGCAGCTTTTGGGGGAAATTAGAGAAGAGGAGGAACACGAAGCAGCAAGGCATAAATTATCAGCACGACGATCACATGTCAAAACAGTGCAAGTGGATACCACCACAGGCGATGAACCATCTGAAATATCCAGACTACAGGCCGAATTAAAGGAGGTGAAGTTAATGGTGGCTCATTTAACTTCTGCAGAGCTCTCTTCACCCACTGCTTTAGTTAATAGTGCTAGAGTGGCAAAGAAATCATCCAAAGCAGAACCAAACAGTGAAGTGGAGGCTTTACGGAAACAGGTTCAAGATTTAAAGATTCAGCTAAATGCTGTGTTGGTAAAACAACCTAATACACGAGAAGTGTCTCAGACAACATCTAAAGAAGTTTCAAGTACTTCCTCCAAAACAGTAAGACGTTCATCTTCTCAAGAGACTGATACTTTTTTCTGCTACCGATGCGGCGAAGATGGGCATATTGCCACTAAATGCACATCTCCTGAGAATTCTAACAAAGTAATTCAGAAATTACTACAAGCTTTGCGGAGAGCTAAAGAAGCAAGAAAAGTATCACCTCAGAGTAATGTTACAGAACACTGCAATGTAAGAACAAGCACTGTTGAACCAGAGAAACCAAATTTGCATATTCCAAAAGGGTTGGTGGGCCCTTCGTCTACTATAGATGTTAAAGTATGCGGCCATTCTTGCAAAGCCTTATTGGATACTGGCTCACAGGTCACAATAATATTTGAAAGTTGGCACTCAAAATACCTGTCAAATGTTCCCATTCAACCTGTTACTGGTCTTGCGATATGGGGTTTGAGTGAAGCAAGCTATCCATACAAAGGATACATCGTAGTTGACCTTGAATTCTCAGAGAAATTGGGTGTTTCTGGATCTCTGTCTGTTCTTGCCTTGGTATGTCCAGAGCCTCGTAGCTCTAACCACGTTCCGATTATAATTGGAACCAATGCCAATCTGTTCAAACGCCTAGCTGACCTTTGTACCACACAACCAAGTGATGCCTCAGTGTCGTCCCTTCGGATACAGCCACTGATCTTACAGGCCCAACAGCAGAAACAAAAGGCTGAAATGATCAAATGGACAGATGAATCCATAGGACAAGTGAAATGGTTGGGTCCAGGTTCATTAAATATTGATCCCAGAAAGGAATGCTTAGTTTCCTGTAAAGTAGAGCAACAACGTTCACTCTCCAGAGAAATTTTGTTAGTTGAAACACCTACTTCTCTTACTCTTCCAGCTGGAGTATTGTTACCGTCGTTTGTGGTACCTGCCTCACAGATGGATGTAAATGAGCTTCCTGTTCTGTTGCAAAATGACACCTTAAAACCCGTCTCACTTCCTGAGGGCACCGTTCTTGCACATATCTATGCAACTGATATTGTGACTGTTGTCCAGCATTCTGATACTAAACCTGATGCTCTAGATCCCAGTCTCTTTAGCTTTGGTGAGTCACCCATGTCAGAAAGCTAGAAGAAAAGACTGAGTCAAAAGCTTGCTGAGAAGCGCAATGTTTTCTCTCTTAATGAGTGGGATGTAGGTTTAGCTAAGGGAGTAGAACACCATATCCGACTCAGTGACCCTCGTCCATTCAGAGAGCGATCACGCCGCTTGGCACCAGCTGACATCGATGATGTCCGTCGGCATCTCCAAGAATTACTAGCAGCTGGTATAATCAAAGAGTCACGCAGTCCATATGCCTCTCCTATTGTCATCGCAAGGAAGAAAAATGGCAGTGTCAGAATGTGTGTTGATTATCGCACTCTTAACAACCGCACAATACCTGACCAGTACACCATGCCACGCATAGACGATGCGTTGGACTGCTTATCAGGAAGCAAATGGTTTTCTGTCCTTGACCTTCGAAGCGGATACTACCAGATAGAAATGGCTGAAGAAGACAAGGAAAAGACAGCTTTCATATGTCCCCTTGGATTTTTCCAATTCCAACGAATGCCACAGGGAATTACTGGGGCCCCTGCGACATTTCAACGTCTTATGGAGAAAACTGTGGGGGATATGAATCTTCTTCAAGTCGTGGTCTATCTGGATGACATCATCGTATTCGGGAAAACCTTGGAAGAACATGAAGAACGCCTTTTAAAGGTGCTGGATAGGCTAGAGGAGGTTGGTTTGAAGATATCCATCGATAAATGTCAGTTCTGCCAACCCAAAGTAACGTACGTTGGGCACATTGTGTCAGAAGCGGGCATAGCCACAGATCCTAAGAAAGTGGAAGTAGTGAAACAGTGGAAACAGCCCACTGATCTTAAAGCATTAAGATCCTTTCTTGGATTTTGTGGATATTATCGCAGATTCATTGCCAATTATTCCTCAATAGTACGACCTTTAACTGAGCTTACTAAAGGTTATCTTCCTACTCAAAGTAAAAGGAAACAGGCCAACAAAGGGTCTGATGGCTACTTTAAAGAGAAGGAACCTTTTGGAGAAAGGTGGGATCAGAGCTGCACAGAGGCCTTTAACAAAATTCTAAACTGTCTTACAAATGCCCCAGTTCTTGCTTTTGCAGACCCCACAAAACCATATATACTCCATGTAGATGCAAGCATGAATGGTTTGGGGGCTGTGTTAAATCAGGAGTACCCAGAGGGTCTGAGACCTGTGGGTTTTGCTAGTCGTAAACTCAGTGCATCTGAACAGCGTTATCCGGTCCATCAGTTGGAATTCTTGGCTTTAAAATGGGCCATAGTGGATAAGTTCCACGACTATTTGTATGGAGCCAGATTCACAATCAGAACGGATAATAATCCTTTGACCTATGTGCTTACGACGGCCAAGCTTAATGCCACAGGACATCGTTTGCTTGCAGCCCTTGCCACCTATAATTTCAACATTCAATACCGACCTGGAAAACACAACATTGACGCTGATCTTCTGTCTCGAAATTGTTCTACAGACTCCTCGAACGAGTGGGAAGAGATTCCATTGACGGGCATTAAAGCAATTTGCTCTCAAGCCTCTTTGTCAGAGTTGACGGACATGCCCACTAGACTAGTAGATCAACTAGGAGCTTCTGCTGCTATTATTCCAGATGCGTACGCATTTCCTACTTGTGTAGAGCAGAGTTCCTTAAAACCTTTGACACCCCAACAGTTGAGACAGGATCAAGAAAATGATCATGTCATTAGTGTTGTGAAAAAGGGAATTGAGACTGGCAGAGTGATGACTTCAAATAAAGGAGATAGTCCTGCAATATCACTCCTTCAACGTGAAAGTGCAAAATTGGTGATACTAAATGGATTACTTCACAGAGTAACCCAGAGACCCTCTGGTAAGGAGATCAAGCAATTAGTGTTACCTGAGAAATACAGACGTCTGGTGTTAAGGTCTCTTCATGATGAATCAGGGCATCTTGGCGTGGAGAGAACTACTGAACTAATTAAGGACAGGTTCTTTTGGCCCAAAATGAATTCAGAAATTGAAACCTACATCAAACATTGTGGACGATGTATTTCTAGGAAGTCATTACCTCAAAAGGCAGCTCCACTTCACCAAATCACAAGTGATGGCCCCTTAGACCTTGTATGCATAGACTTCCTGTCATTAGAATCAGATTCTAGAGGGATCTCTAACATACTTGTCATAACTGATCATTTCGCGCGGTACGCCCAAGCGTTCCCAACAAAAGACCAAAAAGCCCTTACTGTAGCCAAGGTATTGTGTGAAAGATACTTTGTACATTATGGCTTACCAGCCAGAATACACTCGGACCAGGGAACTGATTTCGAGAGTAAATTGATCAAAGAGCTTCTGTCCATGTTGGGGATAAGAAAGTCAAGAACAACTCCCTATCATCCCCAGGGAGATCCCCAACCTGAACGCTTTAATCGTACTCTCTTATCAATGCTTGGAACTCTTGACTCTGCAAAGAAACAGAAATGGAGTCAATACATTTGTCATTTAGTGCATGCATATAACTGCACGAAAAATGACGCTACTGGATACTCACCTTACTATTTAATGTTTGGTAGAGAGGCTCGGTTGCCAGTAGATGTTTGCTTCAGTACATCCTCTGATGGTGAAAATGAGGTCCATTACCAGCAATACATCTCTAAAATGAGAGAACAATTGAGAAAAGCATACCAACTGGCTTCAGATGCAGCAAACAAGAGTCATCTTAAAAACAAAGCCCGGTATGATCATAGGGTCCGCAACCAACCTTTGGAAGAAGGTGACAGAGTACTTCTACGGAATGTTGGACTTACTGGACGACACAAACTCCAAGATCGATGGAAACCTGTACCTTACAAAATTCTTGAAAAACTGCCCAACTTACCCGTATATCGTGTAAAGCCTGAGAGAGGTGTCGGTATAGTAAAAACAGTACATCGAAATCTCCTGTTGCCAATTGGGTATTTGGTTAGAATGTCTGACTCCCTTGAGAATGAAAGATTATATGAGCGACCAGTCACAAGAGCTCAAGCTACAGAAAATCTTAGACAAAAGAAACCTGATAAGCCTGAATTTCAGCAAAGTCAAATGCACACAGAAAGTTCAGAGTCTGAGGATGAATATCTTGCCCCTCCACATCAGTTCAGTAGAGAAGAACTCGTGAAACAAATAAAAGACATGTCAAATCCCTCTGAGAGCATTGTAAATGATGATGAAGTGATCATTGAAGGAGAGGAACATCTTAATACTCAGACCAATGATGAGTTGGAAAAAACAAGTCCCATGGAGGATCCTGAGGTTGAAGTTCCAGATCAAATCCCTGATACTGTGGTGGACACAGATTTAGAAGGGGGAGACGTCCCTACTTCTGATATATCTCTGGGAGATGATGAAGCTTTAAGTTCACGTCCTTCCAAAAGACAAGTGAGACCAGTCATTCGTCTGAGTTATGATGAACCTGGCAGACCTTCAAATAGGCCATTCACTATCATTCATAGAGGAATAATGATTCAATTCAGTGATTATTCTGGCAACACCTCAATGTTAGGTTAACTCTAAACATGGCCTTTAAGATATTTTGTTTTATTTTGTTTTGAAAGTTCACATCCCTTCTAGTAATACATTTAGAATTCTAGCATAAAGCAGTAGTCAGATGGGGACATCATGACCTTTAGAAGGGGGAGGGTGTAGCCCAGACTAAATAATTGAGTTAATTTGTGCAAAAGTCCATTTTATGATTTAAAATGTTACAGAAGGTAAAGGGTTAAGAGAAATAATGTTTGGTTGAAATGTGCTTTGTTTTGGATGTGTTATGTGCACTCAAGTTTGTTAATGCTTTGCTTTGACCCCTTTTGATTGGTTATTTACCTGGCAGTCATTGAAAGTCTGTGTAAAGGGGCGGGGCTTATTGGAAGTGCGCAGTTTTTGCAAGGTTGATGAGCGAGAGACCCTCGGGACAGTGAACGGGAGCTCATATAAAATATGCCAGACTTTTGGGACAACTTACCGTTGTGCTACGTTTGGAACTTGATGTACCAAGTAAAAAGGTATTAAATAGAGTTTTTGAAGTGTTGAGAATGAGATTGCTGTGTTAAATCAATACAGTATGTAATGATGAAGGCTATGCTAATCGCGATTAGCCTGTTAGCTTATTTATGCATGTGTGGTTGTAACATATTGTATGTAAGCTTTAACCCTGTATATTAGATGCAATTTATTAGATGTTTTAGTAATTATTGCGTCCTACATAGGAAAAACGGACCGCTTTTCTCAGTGAAGAAGGCCTGATCAGGATAATCTTTCTGATCAATAGGACCAATATCTCATCATCCCATCTGCTGCGTGAGTTTCTTTAAGCTACGAGTTTCTAACTACCTCCGACCAGATTTGTGACCACCCTGTGGATTTGCCAGTCATTATTTTACACATCCAGCACGGTTATTTCATCTCCACCATTGCCTCATCGCTGTGTGTGAGTACAATACCCGCACGTGCATTGATTATTTAGTTTTTTCTGTTTGCTTTATAAGTGAAGCGGCCAGTTAAGTTTTGTTTTCTCGGCCACACCGTACTCAAGCATCGAACACAGGCCTGCAACGTTGGGGTTATTACAAACTGTGTACGAGTGTGTGTGTGATTGGGCCCTTTTCTTATGATTGTATTTGTGTTTAAAAGTGTAAGTGTTTAAATCATTCATATATATTAAGACAGTTATTGGTTAAAAATAACAGATAATTGGATTAAACTGTCTTATTGGATATTGTAAAGGTAATACAGAAAATCTTGATTTAAGAAAATACTTTAAAGCCTAAATGTAAATAAGGTTTACAAAACTTGTATTTTACTTTCATACATTTTATTTTATTGGTGAATATATATCCTGTTTAAAAACAAAAAAAGAAACAATTGAATATCTTATATTTTGTTTATCTTAAGTGTTTTTTCAATACATTTATATTTGATACAATTTCTTCATTGTTTCTTGTCTACAGTAATTTCAAATAATTTACACTAACTGTTGAGGGAACCTAAAGAGTACCCAGGAACCCCTCCCGTGTTATACTAGTTTAATTCTAATTTTAGATAATATAGGAGGTAGGGGTTACATGTACTTTGGGGTTGGACCTTGCTTGCGTTTCTTGGGTCCGATTTCAAAGCCCCCAAACCCTTTCAGCGGTGAGGGTGCACGCAGCGACCCAGCTAGAAATTAAAAGTTCTAAGAACGTTCTCTGAAAGTTCCCAATGTTCCCAAAAACATTCTGCCAACGTTAAAAGTGACTAGTTTTTTTTAAGTTCTAAAAACGTTTCTGTGTTGTCTGAACGTTAGAGGAATGTTACATTTTACCATTTTTAAACGTTATGACAATGTCATGTTCTAATGTTCACACAATGTTTAAAACAACAATTGTTTATTATATTGACTTGTTTGACTGTTATGTAAATGATAGAGAAACACTGCACCTCATTATCTTATAAAACATTATTTCTGAATGTTCAGCAAATACACTGCTGTAGAAAACACAATTCACTTCAGGTTTAGATGTTGATGTTTTGTTTCATTTTAAGTCACCCTTATTGTGATTAGTGTTTGTTTTAGTTGGACTCTTGACACTTGACTT
This sequence comes from Misgurnus anguillicaudatus, assembly GCF_027580225.2. Lineage (NCBI taxonomy): Eukaryota > Metazoa > Chordata > Actinopteri > Cypriniformes > Cobitidae > Misgurnus > Misgurnus anguillicaudatus. The sequence continues at coordinate 602,339 of NC_073358.2, read as the reverse complement.
GTTGCTTGCTAATTTTTTCCCTGGTTGTGTTAACTTTGTGCCAATGCACCACATTTGTTATGAACATGCAAAGTTAATAGTGTATTTCTGTGGTAGTTGGCATAATTTAAAGATCCTCACCCAATCAATTCACAGATCAAAAGTTTATTTTCTGCCAACAATGTATATAGATCCAGCTCTTTCACAGCAGTCCGTCACCAAGGAGTTCCAGAAACCCTGCACAAAAAATATCCACTGCAAAATTGGGATGCACAAACATCAAGAACCAGACCATGAATCCCAACCACGGCGACAAACAAAATTGTAAAAAAAAATCCTTATTTATCCATGCTGCAGTGCATGCTGGGAGTCCTGAATGAGATTTGTAATTTGTTAATACCCAGCATGCATTGCAGCATGAAGTTTTTTATTTAATTGTCACCATGGTTGAGACTCACACTCTGATTCTTGATGTTTGTGCATCCCAATTATCCAGCAGATATTTTTTGTCAAAAGTTTCTAAAACTCCTTAATGACAAACTGCTGTGAAAGTGCTGGATCTCATTTACATTTTTGACAAAAAATAAACTTTTGATTAGTAAATTAATTAGGTGATGATCTCCACCATTATGTACCAAGCACCACAGAATTACACTATTAACTTTTCATAACAAATGTGGTGCTTTTACACAAAGTTAACACAACCAGGAAAAAAACTAGCAAGCAAAAAGTCAAGTGTCAAGTGTCCAACTAAAACAAACACTAATCACAATAAGTGTGACTTTAAATTAAACAAAACATCAACATCTAAACCTAGTTACTGAATTGAGTTTTCTACAGCAATATATTTACTGAACATTCAGAAATAATGTTTTATTAAATAATAAAATGTTTCTATATCATTTACATAACAGTCAAACAAGTCAATAATAAACAGTTGTTGTTTTAAACATTGTGTGAACATTAAAACATGACATTGTCATAACGTTTAAAAATGGTAAAATGTAACATTCCTCTAATGTTCAGACAACACAGAAACGTTCTTAGAACTTTAAAAAAAACTAGTCACTTTTAACGTTGGCAGAATGTTTTTGGGAACATTGGGAACTTTCAGAGAACGTTCTTAGAACTTTTAATTAGGGGTCAAGCACCGAAGGTGCTGTGACACCTATTGGAATTGTTAGTATTATTAGGGTCCAAGCACCGAAGGTGCTGAGGCACCTATTGGAACTGTCAGTATTATTATTCTTCATCTTCTTCCCCAATGGGAGTCTATGGCAGCCCTATGAACCGTACGTAGGAAAATGATGAAATTTGGCACAGTTGTAGTGGTGGTCTTAAAAAGTCATGTGACAAAAAATGGGGTCTCTAGTCCTAGCTCTATAGCGCCACCAGCAGTGCAAAAATTCAATGTTCAAATGGTTATAACCGCTGATCCGCTTGATCTATGAAAATTCTACTTAGTACACGTGATTGTTCTCCTCATGCTTGTTGTTTTTAATACCTTACAGTAAAACTCCACCCATTTCAGTAGTGGCCATTTTGAAATGTACAGTATTTTGTTTATTCGCTACTCCTCCTTCAAATTTGGTTCAATTGTTATGAAATTTGGCACAGGTGAACTTTGGAGTGAGCCGCACAGAAATGACCCAACAGAATTTTGATATTTATCTTTGTTCAAAAGTAATAAATGCGCAAACTTAACGAGGTTGACGCAAAAATGGTTCTGAAGCTATAGCCAGGTCATTCTTTGATCAATTGAAATGAAATTTGGTACACTTCATGTGGACCATGAACTTGGGGTTCAAGCCAAATTTGGTGACAGCGCCACCTATGGGTCATGAGATATGAAAATAGGCTATTTTTGCCCATAACTTCTGAACTGTTTGTCAGAAAATTATGATCTTGATGTCTATGGATTGCCTACCTCATGCCGCATCTGTCGATGTGTATTATGCCGGGTTTGACCGAACCGCCTGTCCGCCATTTTGAAATTTCACATAATTTGTTATATTTTTTGAACTATTGGACATATTCGCGCAAAAATTAGTAAGGAGCTTCGACATGATGTCCTGAAGGTACCTGGGAAGTCAGAGTACAGTGCCACCTAGGGGTTATAAACTATAACAGTTCTTATGGAACTGCTTATAACTTCTGAATACTTTGTCTGATATTAATTTCTTTGTGAAATTGTATTCACTGGTTTATGCCGATTGCAATGATACCTCGTTTGTCATTTTCCAACATTCTGTTCATGGGTTATTGTAAAGCATATGGTAGATGATTTTTTCGCTACTCCTTTTACAAATTTTGTTTATTTTATGGCAGGTACTGCTCGTATAATGTTTGGAGCAATCCGCACAGAAATGACTGAACAGATTTTGATATTCTGTTCTCTTTCTTAGAAATACCACTCCAAAGTTGACCGTGCCTGTGACATGGTCTTTTTGTCATAGTAAATTAATGTGACTGTATATTACATTGTATAGAATTACTATACAGAATGATGTTCTTGTCTTCAATCTCATTTGAGCTTTTTGATTCTCATATACATTGTATTTCTGATAGTTCTGCTCTGCACTGTCAGTTCTGCATCTGTGTTGATTGGCACATGTCAATCCTTGAAGCACCTAAGCTGTTTTTTTGCTGCCCCTTGAGATGTGTTTACTGAGTTGCGCATCTGGTTAATCACATGCCATGAGATTCTGAGGTCATGGGTTCGAATCCCATGTGCAGTGGTATTTTGTTTTGTGATTCTCATACTATACATTGTATTTCAGTTATATGTGCTCTCTGTTGTCATTTCTACACTTTTGGTAATTGCTGGATATCAATGTTTATAGCTGTAAAGCTGTATTCTATACCTTGGACACACCAACTCAGTGGTTTAATTGTTTACTCAGTGGCGCATGCGGTTAGTGCTGTGCTTTGGGAACCTGAGGTCATGGGTTCGAATCCCAGCTCTTACTTTCACTTATTGAGATTTCCTTTTGTGTTCCCTTTAACACATTCTTCTTGACCTGTCTGGTTTTCCACACGTGTTATATTTTTGCCATCTTTTCTGTTGTTGCTCCGCACTGCAGTGGTTCTGCTCTGCATTTGCGTTGCTTCATGTTCGGGCTCTGTATTGCGTGCTTTCTGTGCTTTGCGCATTTGCTGCGTCGTGTGAATTTTGCTGTGCTTTGGGTCCTCATTGCGCTGAAGGTGCTTGACCCCGCAATTGCTGCTTGCAGCTATATTTCTTCATCTTCTTCCCCAATGGGAGTCTATGGCAGCCCTATGAACCGTACGTAGGAAAATGATGAAATTTGGCACAGTTGTAGTGGTGGTCTTAAAAAGTCATGTGACCAAAAATGGGGTCTCTAGCACTAACTCTATAGCGCCACCAGCAGTGCAAAAAGTCAATGTTCAAATGGTTATAACTGCTGATCCGCTTGATCTATGAACATTCTACTTAGTACACGTGATTGCTCTCCTCATGCTTGTTGTTTTTAATACCTTACAGTAAAACTCCACCCATTACAGTAGTGGCCATTTTGAAATGTACAGTATTACGTTTATTCGCTACTCCTCCTTCAAATTTGGTTCAATTGTTATGAAATTTGGCACAGGTGAACTTTGGAGTGAGCCGCACAGAAATGACCGAACAGATTTTTGATATTTATCTTTGTTCAAAAGTAATAAATGCGCAAACTTAACGAGGTTGACGCAAAAATGGTTCTGAAGCTGTAGCTCGGTCATGCTTTGATCAATTGAAATGAAATTTGGTACACTTCATGTGGACCATGAACTTGGGGTTCATGCCAAATTTGGTGACAGCGCCACCTATGGGTCATGATATTTGAAAATAGGCTATTTTTGCCAATAACTTCTGAACTGTTTGTCACAAAATTATGATCTTAAAGTCTATGGATTGCTTACCTCATGCCGCATCTGTCGATGTGTATTATGCCGGGTTTGACCGAACCGCCTGTCCGCCATTTTGAAAATTCACATAATTTGTTTTATTTTTTAAACTGTTGGATATATCCGCGCAAAAATTAGTAAGGAGTTTCGACATGATGTCCTGAAGTTACCTGGGAAGTCAGAGTACAGCGCCACCTAGGGATTATAAACTATAACAGTTCTTATGGAACTGCTTATAACTTCTGAATACTTTGTCTGATATTAATTTCTTTGTGAAATTGTATTCACTGGTTTATGCCGATTGCAACGATACCTCGTTTGTCATTTTCCAACATTCTGTTTATGTGTTATTGTAAAGCATATGGTAGATAATTTTTTCACTACTCTTTTTACAAATTTTGTTTATTTTATGCCAGGTACTGCTCGTATAATGTTTGGAGCAATCCGCACAGAAATGACTGAACAGATTTTTGACATTCTGTTCTCTTTCTTAGAAATACCACTCCAAAGTTGACCGTGCCTGTGACGTTGTCTATTTGTCATAGTAAATGAATGTGACTGTATATTACATTGTATAGCATTACTATACAGAATGATCTTCTTGTCTTCAATCTCACTTGAGCTTTTTGATTCTCATATACATTGTATTTCTGTTAGTTATGCTCTGCACTCTCAGTTCTACATCTGTGTTGATTGGCATATGTCAATCCTTGCAGCACCTAAGCTGTTTTTTTGCTGCCCCTTGAGCTGTGTTAACTGAGTTGCGCATCTGGTTAATCAAATGCCATGAGATTCTGAGGACAAGGGTTTGAATCCCATGTGTAGTGATATTTTGTCTTAACTTTTTTTCTCACTTAAGTTTTGTGATTTTCATACTGTATATTGTATTTCAGTTATTTGTGCTCTCTGTTGTCATTTCTACACTTTTGGTAATTGCTGGATATCAATGTTTACAGCTCTAAATCTCTATTCTATAGATTGGACACACCAACTCAGTGGAATAATCGTTTACTCAGTGGCGCATACGGTAACTGCTGTGCTTTGGGAACCTGAGGTCATGGGTTCGAATCCCAGCTCTTACTTTCACTTATTGAGATTTCCTTTTGTGTTCTCTTTAACACGTTCTTCTCAACCTGTCTGGTTTTCCACACGTTATATTTTTGCCATCTTTACTGTTGTTGCTCCGCACTGCAGTGGTTCTGCTCTGCATTTGCTTTGCTTCGGGTTCGGCCTCTGTATTGCGCGCTTTCTGCGCTTTGCACATTTGCTGCGTCGTGTGGTTTTTGCTGTGCTTTGGGTGCTCATTGCGCTGAAGGTGCTTGGCCCCGCAATTGCTGCTTGCAGCTATATTTATTATTATTATTATTATTATATTTCTTCTTCCCCAATGGGAGTCTATGGCAGCCCTATGAACCGTACATAGGAAAATGAAACAAATTTGGCACACTTGTAGTGGTGGTCCTAAATAGTCATGTGACCAACTATGGGGTCTCTAGCATTAACTCTATAGCGCCACCAACACTTCAAAAATTCAATATTCAAATGGTTATAACTGTAGAATCATTTGATCAACAAAAACTCTACCTATTACATCTGATTCCTCTCCTCACGCTCTTTACAATGACCACCTTACATTAAGACTCCACCCATTACAGTAGCGGCCATTTTGAAAAGTACAGTATTTTGCTTTTTCGCTACTACTTTTGCAGCGTTCATTGCATTGTTACGCAATTTGGCACAGAGAATCTTTGGACCGAGCCGCAGAGAAATGACCGAACAGAATTTTGATTTTTATCTTTGTTCAAAAGTAATAACTGCATACATTTATCGATGTCGACCCAAAATTCGTTCTGAGTCATTATCTCGGTCATTCTTTGATCAATTGAAATGAAACTTGGTACCCTTCATAAGGACCATGAACTGGGGTACCATGCCAAATTTGAGGACAGCACCACCTATGGGTCATGAGATATGAAAAATGGCTATTTTTGCCCATAACTCTTGAAATGTTTGATAGAAAATTATGATCTTAGTGTCTATGGATTCCTTGGCTCATGACCAATCTGTCGATATATATTATGCCGGAAATGACCAAACCGCCTGTCCACTATTTTGAATTTGGTTTTAAATTGGGATAACTATTATTCTATATAATGTATCGGCACAAAAATCGGTAGGAAGCATCGGTATGATGTCCTGAAGGTACCTGGAAAATCTGAAGACAGCGCCACCTAGGGTTCATAAACTATATAAAACAGCCCATAACTTCTGAAAACTTTGTCTGATATTCATTTTCTTTGTGAATTTTTATTCACTGGTTTATGTCGATTGCAACGATATCTCATTTGTCAGTTTTCAACATTCTGTTCATATCTTATTTCATAGCATATGTGCAGTCGTTTTTTCGCTACTACTTTTGCAAATTAAGTCTTTTTTATGCCAGGCTCTGCTCACATAAACTTTGAAGCAATCCACACAGAAATGACCAAACACATTTTTGATATTCTCTGCCATTCCCGAGAAATACCTGTCCAAAGTTGACTGTCCCTGTGACATTGTCTCTTCGTCATATTAAATTATTATGACTGTATTGTAACATGTTGTGCATTCCTATACAACATGTTTTTCTTGACTTAAACTTTAACTCTTCTCACTTAAACTATCTGATTCTCATATAAATTGTAATTTTGTTATTTCTGCTCTGCAATGTCATGTCTGCACCTTCTTTCCTCCATTTGAATGCTTGCAGCTCTGAAAACCTTGGCTAGCTACACTGCCTGTGTAGCTCAGTCTATTAAATCGCATGCATCAAAACTCAGAGGTTAAGGGTTTGAATCCCATCTGATGCATGTGTTATGTTTTTCTATTAATATTTGTTTTGAGTTTATTCTCACCTATTATTCTCAACCAGTCTGTTTTCCATGTTCTGCACGGCCTGCAATTTGGTGGCCAAGCATCATCACCAGTTCAAAAATGCAGTAGCGGCCATTTTGAAAAGTAGAGTATTCAGTTTTTTTGCTACTACTTTTGCAGTGTTTGTTTAATTGTTACACAATTTGGCTCAGATTATCTTTGGACCGAGCCACATAGAAATGACCAAACAGAATTTTGATATTTATCTTTGTTCAAAAGTAATTCATTTGTCAACAGGAATAACTTTTAAACCATTTAATCAACTAAACTTCTATGGAGAATATTTGATGGGGTAATCTATGCCTTCCCAGTAGCTCAACCAAATGCGTGATGGGCATGAAATCCAGAGGTTGCGGGTTCAAATCCAGCGTAGGGCAACAATTAAAATGGTTGACAAATTTATGTCATGTAGAGTCAAATGTTCGAACAGGTTTGACTACCTACAGGGGATTTAAAAAAATATTCTGTTCTTTGATAAAAATCTCTCCAAACTTGAACATACACATTGTCACTACAGCAATCTAGCTTAAGCAGCTGTCTGTATGTATGTGGTCTCCCCTGTAGCTCAACCAGATGAATGACAGGTGTGAAACCTGGAGATCATGGGTTCAAATCCTGGCTAGGGCAGCAATTGAAGTCTCTTACTTTAGAGTCAAAAGCTTTAATTCATGATTTGTATTTTACTTTATTAGTTTTACAGGTTTTATTTCATTTGTGCTCTTTTGGTTTAAGTCTCATGTGTAACATGTATGATGCTTTGGTGGTTCAATTGTTTTCTAGGTCAGCATTGGACTAATTTTTATTTTTTCATTATGTTCATTCTCATCTGAGTCCTGTGTGCTGATAGTTCCCATACATATCTGCTACATTGCATTCTTCAATTGCATGTCCTTTCAGCTTCGTTGCGTGTTGCAGGACCATTGTTGCTTGGCCCCGTATCGCTGTCTACAGCTATATTTTAACATCTTGGAAGCAGACATTTACTTGAGTATATATTTTGCACAGTTTGCTGTCAGTTTACAGGTAAAGCAGAAAAGTTGGGAGCCTTTTTTCATTGGAACATGTCTGTTGTATATGTATTCAATTATATTTGACATTGACAGATTTTTATTGGGGCCAGTGAAAATTTTGGCAGGGCAAGTGAAATCCTGAACCACTGGCCCGACCGGGCCAGTATAAATTTTTTTTTTTGCGTTGAGCCCTGATTTCCTAATTAAACTAAGGCCTTAGTCCTGGCTTAAGAAAATCCCTGTCCAGGAAACCAGCCCTATATGTTTACACAAGTGGACAGCATTAACACAGCACACGTTACTTTCATCATATTAATAAGTACAGCATCAGTAAAGACAAATACAAAACACTATGTTTGGTCAAATGATTTTTGTTAATTTGCCTGCCAAGTGGCCATAGCGTTTTTCATGCACTGCTAACACATAGGTCAGCTTCAACAATCACACTAGTTAGCACAAAAACATAGATAAGCTAATTAAGTCAAGTAAAGATCTTTATCTACAATATAGAAACCTTTCTTTTATAGCATGTTTTTGATTTGAAATAGATTTAGTATTTAAATGAAGTCAGGTTTGTCGTATACCTGCATGTTGGAGAGAGTATTGCTGATTATTTCATTTAATCATTTAGCAGGAGCAACACTTACAATCAAATCAACAAAAGAGCAAACGAGCTGTTGCATCTGTGTTATTTCATTTGTGCTTTTTTAGTAAATAACCTTACAGATATATAACCACTCCCATCTGTGTGTTTTTGGATTTGTGCTCTCACGCTGATTTAGCCTGTTTAGTAAATCTGGCCCCTAATATGTTTTGATGTTTTTGTTTAAAATCATGCAGAATGAATCAGGGGGTTGCCACGTTCCTCTCCAGTCATGTGAACTCACTGCTGCTTGGGAGAGTTTTTAGAGAAGAAATGAACTTTATCTTCTCCATTGAATTGTGAAAACTAATCTCAAGCACACACACACACGCGCACACAGATGAGACTTTGGTGTTTAGTGTTGTACAGATGTTGTTGTTTTTTGTTACTCTTGTGTGTTGTTTATATTTCAGGTCAAACATGTCTTGTGTCCTCTCTAGACCATCAGATTTAATCTTTCTTTAAAGGATTTTATCATCATGTCGTTTCAGACTTATATAAGTGATGAGAAACTGATGTGACTTCAATGCTAATATATTTTAACCCTTTAAAGTTCCAGTGTATCGTGGGAGGGACACTGCATTATTTGACAGAAAACTTCTTTAAATACAACAACTCAAAAACAAAAACCTAAACTTGTAACATATTTTTAAAAAAGCTTTTGATTCCAATAATGCAAATCATTTGAAGAAACAATCAACAAAGCGGGTACAATTTGGGTCCTTTTAGGCGTTTTTTTCCTTTTTCGGGAATGCTAAGGGGTTTAAATCAGAAACTAGTTTTAATTTAATTTGACAGCTTACTACAAGTTTTACAGACTACTGTAGTTAGTTATTATTTGACTCACTCTATGAACTGCTATTGAGAAACTATGAATTGAGAAATCTTTCATCTTTTGACATATAAGACGTCACTGTATTATAAAAACACCCTGTCAATTTCACAACTGAAATCTTAATAGTCCAAAAACTGTTTTTAATAAAACCAAACTACCAAAAGCCTTCATCTCATGTAGTATTGAGTAGTTAAAAATGTTTTAACCAAATTGACCCAGTTGTTTTCAGAGTAGGGGTGAGCGGGGCACAAACTAACGCGGGGTTAATTGTAACACGGCTACTTTACATATTTCTACAGGGCTGATCAATCTGTGCTTTTGGTCTTTTTCTCTTACTATTATGATTCTTTTCTTACATTTATTTCTATTTATTGCTGCATAATAGATGGATGGTTAGATGAAGGATGATGGATGGATGAATATGTGGATATCTATCTATTATAGTCAGATATATAAACAATATCCACCTTTAGTATATAGACAGAATTTGATTGAATTATTTGTGTTTAAACTCAATTTTCTATCAGGTGTAACAACAAGCCCTCTGAACCCCACCTATAGGGTAACATTTACACTCCTCTCACTTTCGGTGTAATTGTACGATAACTGTAGATCACACAAACAAACTTTGTAGCAGAGATGTGTGTGTTGTTTCTGTAATAAAATGATTCATCTAACTTAAATATTATAGAGCCAAAGCTAAAAAGCGTTAGGTTGTGCCCCACTCTCTCTCTCTCCCCTACATCACAGCAGTGTTTTAATGTGAACAACTATTACAAGTCTTATCAAATCACAAAAGTGTCTTTCAAAGATGGAGTTCAAAATGATAAAGAGTTTTATAGTAATCTCATGTGACTATACTGTAAGTAAGTTAACTTTAGAGAGCATTATATGATATTAAATAAGATGCACTCCTTTAATTTGATCTCTAAGTGTGATAGCTGCATGTTAACAATAGAAAGATGTGAGACGATACCTTGACTAAATATAACAGATCTCTAGAGCAAACTTCTGAAACTCAATCCATTATTTAAAGACTTCATGTTGAAAGCGAAAGCAGAATTCCAGATTAGATTCAAGTCTGTAAAGTATATCTATGATGCAGGGATCATACGTGATGAGTGTTATAATAAATCTCAGGTCATATGAGGACATCATGATATTTCTGTGTTCATCACCCCAACAGCTCTTCATCTATATTAAGAAACACAGTGACCATCAGTAAGACGACAGATCTTTAGTGCTTACAGCCGGAGTTCAGACAGCTGGGAATCATTTGACTGAGAGAAATGTGCAAGCAAATTCATTGCGTTTGCATATACGATACATTTCTACTGTTGTGTGCTGTGGGAGAAAACTAGGACAGGCAGTTATTAAAGACAAATGACAATTACAGACGGACAATAATATATGTACAAAATACTGATCAGCTCAGTAGAAACACCAGACAAGGGAATAAGACGACAGAAGACACGTGAACGTGTATTAAACTCTCACACGCACATCTGTTTATAAAGTGCAGCATCAGTTCAATCTCTGATTCAGGTTTACTGAAGCTCTCATCTTATATTATTATTATTCTGTACATCCCAGAATGCTCTTCAGACAGAGGATCTGATTGGCAGATCTGTTGCCAGGGAGTGAATGTGTGGATCTGTCTGCATTTACACATGAGAGACCAACTGCAGTGCTTGAATATTTATGATGCAGATATATAACATCAGCGAGGACATATATATATACTCTACTGTATGTATTCATATTATTCTTGATGAGGATTTAACATCACAGAGTTTAAGAGTTGCTGTAATGCATCATGGTCACAGAGAGATGTTGTTCATGTTTATCACAAAAGACTTTATTAAGCATGCACACGTCTCTGCATTATTATTGCAGTACATGTGTGTGTGTGTGCGTGTGTGTGTGTGTGTGTGTGTGTTTGTGTGTGTGCGTGTGTGTGAGCGGGCACTGCATTGCAGCTCTGTGCATTAACTGGCAGAAGGAGCGTGCACGTGTTCGGCTGGCACAGATCTGCGCTAATGCTGCAGCGGTTCGTGGCTGACGTGCATGTGATCGGATCTGTGATATCACATTCCCGAAACTCAAGGGTGTTCATGAGCACTTCGTGGAATTGATAAAACAGTGAAGTGATTTAGTGTGTGCTTCATTCATCTTTATGTGTGCATTCTGTATTGATATAAACATAAATGTATTTATTGAGCATTAGTCAGTGTGTTGGGATGTCTGAAGCATGTTTTGATTGACATTAAAGTGTTCTCAGTGTCACTCACATCTGTGTAAATAAATGCAAATGTTTATGGCAGACTGACTTTTGTTTTTCCTCTCTATATGGTAAAAACTCTTGTCGCTTCTGTGTACTTTGATTTGCATTCACTGAACACACAAAACCTGTCAAGAACATGTCCTTAAATCACCCCAGAACAAATGAAATATAATCATAGGATATTATATTTTAAAAAATGAAAATGATGCCAGTTTTAGTTTATATTATGACATTATTTTCCTGTAAATGAAGCACATTAACCCATTAAAGTCTCATTATTTTACAGTAATGAGATCGTGGGGGTTAAATGAGGTTAATTGTCATGAAAATGTTGCAATGCAAAAACTATTAAAATAAGCTCTGTATCCTCTAAGCAAATGCATGTTTGAGATTTGTGTGTTTGGCTCTGTGAGCTGATCTCTGACCGTCTGTCTGTTCATTTTGCCTTTAAATCTTATAGCAGACGTATTTTGTGTATGAGGCCTGAAGTCTGATGTCTCCGTGTTATAGGCTGGATTTACACAGATCTTGATGCCCAATTCTGATTTGTTGACTATAGCTGATTTTTTGACGACCCTCTTACATCATCTTTTAAAAGAGACTCGTATCTCATATATCAGCCTTTACACTAAATACTTTGCAAAACTTAAATAAGTAAAACATTGTGATGTGCAGTCATGTGATCATGTGTTGTGTCCACCTGAATTGACGTCATTTGCCAGCATCACATTTTCAATGACGCATTTTCATGTTTTGACATGAGAATATCCAATCTGTCCGCATGCAAGTGCATGTACCTGATTTATTTCCACATGAAGCCTGAAACTGATCACAGAATATCAGAATCTATGCGCTTACACGTCCATGGGTCATATCTGATCTGTGCCACATGAGGGGAAAATTAGCACCGAGTCACTTCAAACATGAATGCGGCCATAGAGTTGTATGAATGTACAAGTTTAGCTTTGTCAGAGATTAAGACTGAAGCTGGACTACACTTCCAATATCAACATCAAAAGTGGATCGCACACCGGACACGCAGCTCAGTGCCGTTCTAAAAAAAAAATGAAACACATTGTTTTCTATGAGTATACGCACACCGACAAGTATATATCGCTGCAGCCCGGAGACTGCAGGTGGGAGGACCTTATGCCGCAAGTGGGAGGAGCTTATGCCTCAAGTAGGAGGGATTTCAGAAATGTGCAAGTAGGAGGAGTTTACACTTCAAATGGGACGGTGGTGAATCCTCTGGAAGTTTGTACAGCCCACTTGCGGCTAAAGCTCCACCCACTTGCTGCTAACCCACCCATTTGCAGCTGGCTCCGACCTCCGTTTATACCTGTTTCCACACCGACGCCGCCAGGTGCCGCCTGTCCGCACCGCCCAGCTTTGACTCAGGAAGTTGCTCAAATCCCTGTCGCGCCACTCACATAGTTTAACATTAAATAACATCAGATTTGTCCCAAATCATTTACGATTAATATTGGTTGCTAACGTATATTTTGCATTTTGAAGTAGACGCTATTTGACGAAGCTCGCGCTATTTAATGTTTACGATACCTACGAGTTGTCCTAGACGCGACGTGTGCGACCCCCTTAAGTATCAGGTTTCTTCCAAATTTGCATTCATGTCTACTTATGACCAAACTAAATGTTTATTTATGTTTGTATATGATATATATATATATATATAGTTTATGTAAATTTCCAGATAATTTCCATAAATTTCCGTTAAGTTTCCAAATTTGGAATATTTCCTAAATTCCTCAGATTAAGTTCCCATGGAAAGTTTCCAGAAATGTACCGGACCCCCCTTGCAACCCTCAAAATGTGACCACTGTATTTAACCCATCGAATTACCTTATGAACACACACACCCGGAGCAGTGGACAGCTATCACTGAGACTCGAACCGGAGACCTTTGGGTTACAAGCCCGACTCTCCATTAGGCCACAACTCTCTCTCTCTTTTAGTTTCTGCTGTATTCTTGTAAATGTGTTGCCGTATGTCTCAGGAGTGAAAGAAACTTTTGTGTGTGTGTGACAGGGTTTGTGTATTTCTCATCCGCTCAAGTGAATGTGTGATGTTGTTGTGTATTATGAAGAAGAGTGTTTGTGTCTGATGAACATGTTGTGTTCAGATGTGTTGATCAGTTTCTCGTCTGTTGTTTAGCTGATAAGAGTTTCTCAACGGCTGCTCTCCAGAACTCAATAACCGTTGATCACCAGCTGGTCAATGTTAACTAATGCAAGCTAATACTTAAACTTAAATTAGAAGCATAAAAGAGTAACGGTTAGGTTTGGAAGGAGGTGAAGGATCAGACATCACTCTTTTGTCAGGTCAGATCTGTGACTATTCAGTGATGATATTCTTCAGTATGACAGCACAATTGAGTTTATAAACCACCATTATGGTGATCAGTGTTTGCATTTCATCAGCTCATTTGCATTTTAAAGGACACACCCAAAAACCGCACATTTATGCTCAAGTGCTTTAACTAGGGGTGCACCGATATATCGGCCGATGATGCTTGCTATGCTTCTCAATGAAGTTCGGTGAAATGCACCCCTAGCTTTAACATGTTATAATAAAGTATCTGTGAGATATCTTGAACTAAAAGTTCACATATGAACTTTGTGATTTATTTCACATCTGAAAAAGTCTTGTGAAATGTCCCCTTTAAGAACATAAAGTGATGCTCTCTTTGCCTCTCTCTCTCTCTTTCTGTGCAGATGATCCAGCTTGTGTTTCTGAAAGTGGGCCGTCATGTCCCAGATGCTACACATGGAGATCCCAAACTTCGGCAGTACGGTGTTGGGCTCGCTGAACGAGCAGCGTTTGAACGGGCAGTACTGCGACGTCTCCATCCTGGTGAAGGGTCAGACCTTCAAAGCCCACCGGGCCGTGCTGGCGGCCAGCAGTCTGTATTTTCGTGACCTGTTTAACGGCAGCACCAAAGTCCAGTTCGAGCTCCCCTCGTCCGTCACGCCCGCCTGTTTCCAGCAGATTCTCACTTTTTGCTACACGGGCAAACTGACCATGGCGGCCAGCGAGCAGCTGGTGATCATGTACACCGCCGGTTATCTTCAGATTCAGCACATTGTAGAGCGGGGCATGGACCTCATGTTTAAAGCCAACTCGCCCCACTGCGACTCGGCCACGGCTGCCATGGACGATCCGGGCTCGGAACCCCAGAGTCCCGGGAACAACCCCGCGTCCGTGCTGGGGCCGTTGGGCTGGTCTCCAGCGCTGTCTCGCAGAATCAAGCTGGAGGGTTCGGAGCCGCAGCAGAATCTCCTCGGGTCTAAAAGATCCATCAACGGCGACGGTGGCCGCTCGGCACGGGGCGGTCCGGTGTTTTACTCTGGAGCGACGGGCGTATTTACACCGGCGTATCCCGGAGAGCGTTCCAGTCCGGGAGCGTCCAGCCTTCCGACCACTGACAGTCCGACGTCGTACCAGAATGAAGATGATGACTTTGAGGAAGAGTCGTTTGATACAGAGGAGACCTACAGTCAGATGTGTGCCCGCTCCAATAACTCATACAGCGGTAAATACACTTGTGTCTAATGAGACGGCTTTTTGGGATTTCAAAAAACAGAGGTTGGATTGTTTTCACTGTAGGGTGGTTGTGTTCACACACATCATGGATTTTTTAAGTTCTGCTGAGGTTCTGCTGAATCTTTTTATCTGCAGGTACAGAGAAATCAGACATGGGTATGATGCCGCTGCAGCTGGAGAACCGTTCCTGTGTTCTGATTCGTCGGGATCTGGTGGCTCTTCCCGCCAGTCTCATCAGTCAGATCGGCTACAGATGTCATCCTAAACTCTACACAGAAGGCGACCCCGGAGAGAAACTAGAACTGGTGGGAGGTTAGTGAAGTTAACCGAACTTAAATGCTATACATACACACCAAACCTGAAGCATGGCGTTACTCGCTCTAGATTACTCACATTTTTTTTTTACTTGTATGAGGCGTTTGAGGTGAATAGCACATGTTATGGCGGCAATCACGCCGCCCAATTAGTGTCATTCGCATCGCCCCGCACAAGTCTGTTCTCGTCTTTACATTGACTTTGTATGTAATCTACTTGCAAACATCTTTGAATTCGCGTTTATTCCTGGTTATATATAAGTATTGAAGACTGTGACGTGTTTTGTGTGTGTTAGGTACTGGTGTGCTCATGACAAGAGGACAGTTGATGAATTGTCATCTGTGTGCTGGAATCAAACACAAAGTTCTCCTCAGGCGACTCCTCGCAACATTTTTCGACAGGTTTGTGTCATCAGGTGAAACACACACCAAATAATCTTTTGATTTATTCTGCTGTATATGTTGTTTGGTATTGCCTGTAATTCCTCGTGTAAGTCTTGACTGAGGTCAGATTATTCCTCTGTGTTTTTTCTCATCTACAGAAACACATTAGCAAACAGTTGTGGGACGGGGATTCGATCTTCAACCAGTGACCCCAGCAGGAAACCTCTGGACAGTCGAGTCCTCAATGCTGTCAAACGTATGTTATTATTCATATGTTCATATTTAACATGTGAGGGATTTTCATGTAAAAAGGTAACAGGCTTGAATGTTTTAGTTTTATAATTGTACTTTTATTATTTGAGCAATGCTGTATTTGCCAGTAGAGGATAGTGCAGATATCTTTTAATGCAGTTCTGATA
Source organism: Misgurnus anguillicaudatus (assembly GCF_027580225.2). Classification (NCBI taxonomy): domain Eukaryota; kingdom Metazoa; phylum Chordata; class Actinopteri; order Cypriniformes; family Cobitidae; genus Misgurnus; species Misgurnus anguillicaudatus. Next base: position 586,091 of record NC_073358.2, on the reverse strand, counting down.
AATATTGTGTAAAATAATTGTTTTGATTTGTTCAACATTTTTGATCACTGAATTATTTTCATAATACTTTTTTATTCTATGTGTTAATTTTTAGTTAAATGACTTGGCTGCTAAATCACTATTAATACTGAATGAATATTGTATCATTCAGTCATTTCTTCTTGTTATTTCATTATATATCAGCCACGCTGCTCTTGTTATCAGTGATTTGTGTTTAGTGACCATTAAAGGTGCCATTGAATGTAAAACTGTATTTATGTAGGCATAGATATCATGATTGTTTCCTCCTTTTTATGTAAACCCCATGCATGCAAAAGACCGCTTGAAATAGGGGTGTCACGATTCTCCAAATCCTCAATTCGATTACATTTTTCGATTCTAAGGTCGCGGTTCGATTCGATTCTTGATTTTTACTTTCTTTTTTTTGAAAGATAAAAATGCTATGCATTTATTATTTATTATTATTATAGTGTCACATTAACATGCACATTGTGTGCTTTTCCTCGCATGGGGGATTGTGGGATTTACTTTACGCAAGAAAGCTTGTAGGATTCCTTCTTGCACGCATATGGACTTAATGCACACGTCGTGGACTCCTAACATCTGAAATAATCCAGCGAGTCATAAGCGCTTCTCTCTGTCTCACGTGCACGCGCTCTCGCATCTGATTCTGTCCTAAACATCAAATAAAGTAGTATTCCTTACGTATTTGTTCATTTTTATGCGTTTCATGCGAGCTGAGGCAAACTATTCCTTTTGTTTAAAATATAACCTGCTGCATCTTGGCGGCTCTCTTACTCTTGCGCACGTGCAGAGAGCTGCGTTCTGTCCGAAGTCAGATCACTAGGTAGTAATCCTGTTTATGATATTGGAGTTGTTGCAATACATCCCTCATGTTTAAAATATAAATCTCTGAGAGATTTTTTTCCCCGCTTGGCAAGCCGAGTGGACATGACATGGGGGCGTGGCAGCATCGACGATCCCATTTTTTAATTCGAAGTTCGAGGGTGTGACTTAATTTCAATCGATTTTGATTTAAAATCAAAATTGTGACACCCTTAGCTGGAAAACAAACTGTGACCTTAAGGGGGTCGCAGACCGGACAAAAAGCAGGTCTAGGATGTATTGAACACCTGACATGCACATTGACTAGCGCGAGCTTAGTCAGATAGCGTCTATTTCAAAATGCAAAATATGCGTTAGCAGCCAATATTAATCGCTAATGATTTGGGAAAATATGATGTTATTTAATGTTAAACTATGTGAGTGGCGTGTCAGGCACCGCTGGTGTGCGTACAATCACAGAAAAATATTGTGTTCTGTTTTTAGATTCATGGTGCTACACGGCCCCTTTATCGACATTAAATTACACATTAAAATAATTACAATGTTGTTACAATGCTAAGTACAAATTTGTGACTGCTGAGTAAGCGCTATGTGCTAGTTAATGCTATATGCTAGTTAATGCTATATGCTAGCGTTTAGGCTGAAGTTGACGTTACAGTTACGTTTTGCAGGTCCATACTGAAAAAAACACAAGCTTATCACTCAGAAACGTCCATTAACAATCTCCAAACTATTGATTATTACTCAAAATCTGATACAGACTCAAACATAAGATCTGTTTACATACACACAGAGCTACTGAAGGAGAAACAGCCAATCAGAGCAGAGCTCAACATTATTATTCATGACCCTTTTAAATAAGGTAATAATAGACCATTTCATTATAAGTGTTGTAAATGGAGATGTAAAACTGACTCTGAATCATTTTTGCACTTAATAAAGCCACAAACATTCTGTGTAGATATCAGAGAACAATTTAACAGATTATTACAATGCATTCTTTGGCACCTTTAAAAATGCACATCAGGGTGATGACATCATTCAATCTCTCTGTTGTCTCTCTTCTCAAACATTCTGTTTTATTTTTGTGTTCAGTTTACTGTCAGAACTTTGCACCCAACTTTAAGGAGAGCGAGATGAACGTCATCGCAGCCGACATGTGTACGAACGCTCGGCGTGTACGGAAACGCTGGCTTCCCAAGATCAAGTCCATGCTGCCTGATGGGATGGAAGTGTATCATGGCTCATCTGTGCCGGCGGGTGTGGCTTTGCCCATCGGCGTTCAGGTGCCCTATGAGTCTGACTTTAAGAACCTGCTGCCGTCAGCGCTGACTCTGGAGCAGCGGATCTACGCCGAGCGCAAAGATCAAATGAGAACTCACTCGCTGCTGGACGCTGCTGAGGAGACCCTGATGAGTCCTCAGACCAAAGATGAGCCGGAGGAGGACGAGGAGGAGATCAACGGCACAGAGGGGACTTTAGGAGCACCTCTTGACCTGCCCAGAGTCGAGGGCGGAGTCTGTGTGACCACACCCCCTGTGGGGCACCAGCAGGAGGAGGAGTTTGTGGAGGGTTTGAGAATAAACGGGCAGTGAGTGGCCGGTTTCTCTCGGTAAATATCTGCCATGTGAATACTTACTGAAGGGAATTCTGGGAAATGATCAGTGTATTTGGAGAGACAAACAAACATCGCTTAAGAGAATAATGCACTAATGCATGTGCTATTACCTGTCAAACTAATGTTTCAACTAAACAACAGAAATAATGGAGAAATGATCTGAAGAACAGAAGTCTTGTGATGAGACGGCACAGCGGGTGACCTTCATGATGAAACTCTTCATGTTTCTGTTCTGTTCTCGATATCACTTTGGCACAAATATAGCACCAGAACGAATCTGATGAAAACATGTCCAGGTCCAAGTGGCATGTCCTATTCAAACAATTGTGCTTTTCATGGTAAAGACAGATGTATGACATCAACACGTGTATGACATCAGATCAGACTGTGTGATATTTCACCAATCCCTCTCATGCTGAAACTGTAACTGCTGGACTGAGCGAGCGCTCGCTCACTTTAACCGCCTGCAGGTAAAAATACACAAACATATAGCTGTAATAAAATCCACATCCTTCCTCTGCCAAATAAAATGCAAACCTTCTACTGTTCGTGATAATAAATAACTGTGATTGGCTGTGTTGAGACAGATGCTCATTGTGATGCTTTTAGTATGTACTGTAGCATCTGAGGCGTTTCCTCTTTCTGATTGGTTGATTCTGATGATGATGACAAACAGCATCACTGAGTAATGTTGAGTTATGTTGATCCCTTTGGAGGGAACTCGCACTGCGTCGCCATAGTGACACTTTGGGAACGCCTCTAGGCGGGGGGGGGGAGCTTTGCGTGGGAGCCAGGAAATATAAAAGGCTACCTGAAAAATGCCATCTCTATCTCAAATATTGCCGTAGACAGCGTAAAAGGGATGCAGGAAGTATGGCAAGGGAGACGCAGCGTCTCGTTCCCTTCTCAAGGAAAAATGGTTACATACGTACAACACGAGATGTTTTTTTCACATACTTTACTCTGTGATTTCTGTTTCTTCACTTACACAAATGTGTAAATTTCCCATTGTTATATTGATCTGCTCTCTTAAAGCTTTAAAGGAACAGTATGTAGGATTGTGGCCAAAACTGGTATTACAATCACAAAACTTGTGGCTAAAACTGGTACTGCAATCACACAACTGGTTGCCAATACACAACATGACAACATAAACATCAGTTGAGGGCTGCAAATCCACTTTTTAAATGACAATATCCTGGCCAGACCACTGTTGTCAGTGATATAAGTATTTGAAATGAAAATGATTTCTTAATGTGACATATCAGGGCCATTTTATGATTCATTGATATAAATTTCTTACATACTGTTCCTTTAAATAAGTGTCCTACCATACCATTAAAGGTGCAGTGTGTAACTTTTAGAAGGATCTCTTGACAGAAACTATATTATCAGCGGTGTATAAAGACCTTACATAATGAACTGTATTTTTTTATTACCTTAGCCGTTTTTATCTTCATACACCTCGGGTCCCCTTACTGGAAGTTGTCGTTTCTACAGTAGCCCTGAAAATACAAACTGCTCTACAGAGCGTGTTTAGTCCCTACATTGACTCAGATGACAATGTGTTTGTCCTGTGGCAGCTACCGTATGCGTTTTGAAATTGAGGGGTGAGCTGTATGTTGCATTTCACAATCTCACCACTAGATGTCGCTAAAATTTACACACACCACCTTTAAACTACAGTGTAACTTCACATGAATCTCACAAAAACATGTTTCAAGAGTTTTTACCGTGACTTTGAGTTTCTTATGTACTAAAAGAGAAAACATCAATAATAATCATCTATACAACAAACACTATGACTTATATTTCACAGTGATAATATTGAACATTAGGTGATGACAAATGACAAAATAACAAAAATAATATATGAGAATGAATTTGTTGATATTAAATGAGTAAATGTCAGGTTTACTGTAGTAATACAGAGTCCAAATCTTCAGAAAGATTGGGTCAAAGTCTAACAGTGTTTTACAGAAGTTACATTTCATTGATGATATGATATGAATGATATTTATTTGCACTATTGTTCCCTTTATGTCATGTGTTTGTGATATTATTATTATTAGAGTTGGATTTGATCAAATGGAGGTTATTGTGTTGCACTAGGACAAGTTTGTCAGTGTTATGAATATTTACTTTAACACTTCAATTCTTGACAAAACTTAACATGATAAAACAACTACAAAACAACACTAGACGACACAAAAATGAATGTTTTCGGCTTCAAAAAGAATTTTTAAGGACCTAATATGTCCCTTCAGAAATCCCCAGTAATATACACGACTGTCTGTTTTTATATTAAACCCTAAAACCCAATCAGAAGTTCATCTCAAATGTGTTTTCAGCCAAATACAGTGATGGGAAATATTACAGAAGAGAATAGATTCATGTCAAATACGATTATTCGTATTTGAGGTTGAAAATGTATTGTGCCTTATTGTGAAGAGTGGATTACTGTAATCACTACAGATTATGAGAAAAACTTGATTATGGATCATTTGTGCAGACGGTGTAAGAAATTATGCAAAATGTTTTATGCAGTTTGCTTTCTGTTTTAGTTCAACTGTTTGTTTTTTGTAAACATCATGATGAGAACAAAAAGTTTAAAGGGGACATATCATGAAAATCTGACTTTTTCTATGTTTAAGTGCTATAATTGGGTCCCCAGTGCTTCTATCAACCTAGAAAATGTGAAAAAGATCAACCCAGTAACTTCGTTTTGGTAAAGCATTCTCTGCACGCATGTGAAAAAATAGCTCATTGAAATGTGGCTCCCCTTGTGATGTCAGAAGGGGATCTTATTATAATAATACCGCCCCTTAATCTGCATTATCCAACCACGGCACTGACATTTAATGCAGAGAGAGAAAATAATTGACAGCACAAATGAGTTTCAATTTCCACAAACCACCATAATGGTGATCAGTGTTTGCATTTTCAGCAACTTATTTGCATTTTAAAGGACACACCCATAAACAGCACTTTTTTGCTCACACCTACAAAGTGTCAATTTTATCATGCTATAATAAATTAAATGTGAGGTATTTTGAGGTAAAACTTCACACATGTATTCTGGGGACACCAAAGATTTATTTGACATTTTAAAGTCTGGTGAAATGTCCCATTTAAAGAAGTCTTTGTATGATTCATGTTGTTTTATTTAACATTTATTTCGAGCAATAGTAATAAAGTAGACTGTTATAAATAATCAGTCAGTAACACCCAGATCAGTTTTAACTGGCATCATTACCCAGAATCCTCTGTTTTCTTTATGTTTGAAACTGAATTCTTACTGAATGTTGCACTATACTGTAGATATACTGAGGATCTCAGAGACCTGTCGAGTCCAAAGCTGTTTATTACAGCAGAAATATCTAACCTGTTAACTTGTACAGTAGATTGATGTGTTTATTATAGATGTTAAGGCCTTGTGTTATGCAAATAACAGAACATTGCTTTTGCACAATGGTGAAATATTGCGTCTGTAAAAGAGAGAGAGAGAGAGAGAGACGAATATGTTTTTTGTCAGGCCCTGGCTGATCTGGGGTCTGTTTATGTATCTTTAAGAAAACCAAATTCTGTATCTAAATATCAAATGCAAACCTCTGTCAACCTGACGTATTAATAACTCATCATTTCCATTACTGATCACACTAATGATCATTGAATGTCTTGTCAAGAAATCACAACGACTACATGTTCATAGGCTGAACCTCATGAAGAAGGTCAAAGGTCATATTTTACTGCAAATTCCTAAACAATTATAATTTAGAAAAATTAAGCCTATTTGCTCCATTAAAATAATTAAATTTACAGTATTAGAATTGACAATACAAGAAAAAAATGTATTGGTCTTCTTTCTTTTTTTATTTTTTGCAGTAAAATGTGATCTGGCTGAGGTTTATGAGACATCCAGCACAATATATCTATTAAAGCTTGACATTGTAGTGTAATTTCATATTCTTCAGATGCTGTGCAACCAAACCATGATTGAGATTATTCTGCACACGCCTGTAACTGCATGCTGACTTCTCTATAACACGTGCGATTCAATGAACAACTCCTGTAGGGAAGATGAACTCGTGTGCACTACGTTCATGTGATGTTTCTTGTATATAATAGCAGCACTTTAAAGGCCTCACAGTTTGTGTGCAGGTTGCTTTATTAAGAGTCTTTAAAGCCACGAGCTCAGCACAGACAATCAGACGTAAGGCATGTTTTCAAACGCTCGCCGTATTGCAGCTTGGCTTTCTCTCTGTCGCCTGAGCTATAAAGTGTTTTATTGTTTTATCATTAATATCTGACTGAATTCATGTGGAGGCCACGACTCTAACACGTGACTGATATTTTATTCAAGCTTTGGTCTGCTTTTTTATAACACAACACACATAACTGAACTCTTTATATGCTTCTCTATGATTGAAATCAAATCTCATCAATGTCATTGTTAGAAATCAAATTTTTCTCATTCTGGGTTTATTTCAGTTCTTGCACTGACATTGTGTTTGTGTGTAAAGCTGATTTCTTTTGAAATGTCTGCTTTTTAATAAAATTCAAAATTTCACATGATCAGTTCTTCTAGTGTATTATTATAAACAGTAACAGTTTAACATTCAAGGTTCTTTATTTATTTCTCACAAACATGTGATGTATTAATGTAGTGAAATGATTTTTCTTAGTGCCTCGTTCCACACTGCAATACAGAAACAGAATATAATAGAGACATATAAGACGTTAAAGAATATGTGAGTTAATAATAAACGTTATATATATGAATGTGTAAGTGTTTAACAGCCTGGAAAGGAATTTGTAGCAGCATTGAGTATGTAGTGTGCAAAGATGCAAGTTTGTTTTCATTATTTTTTAAACACACAGTTGTTGGTACCCATTGACTTCCATAGTAGGAGAAACAAATCATATGGAAGTCAATGGGTACCAACGACTGTGTGCTTACCATCATTTATCAGAATATCTGTTTTGTGTTCAACCGAGTAAAGAAACTCATACAGGTTTAGTAAATGAAGACTTACATTTTTGGGTGAACTTTGCCATTAAAGCTGCTGTATAATGTAAAACTTTGCGGCATAGATGAACAGTGGGAGTTGTGTTCATGGTAAGGACATATTATGATCCTCAAACACAATTGTTTCCTCCTTCTTATGTTAACCTCGTGCATGCAAAGGATCGCTGGAAAACATCAACTGTGACGTTACAGTACAGAGGTATGCACACAACATTAAATTAAGTACAATGTTGTTACAATGATAAAAAACAAAGTTGTGACTGCTGAGTTAGCGTTATATGCTAGTTAATGCTATATGCTAGTGTTTAGTTCCATTATTGACATTTGAGTTACGTTTTGCAGGTACATACTGAAAACAGAAACTTACCACTCAGAAACGTTCATTAAAGGGACACTTCACGCATTTGCATAAAGCTTTGTAAAGTTAGAACCCCAGTCATGTTTTTGAATGGTCATGCATAATTTTCTCAGTTGCTGCTGAGACAGGAGAAATACAGATTTCAGTGTTGCACCTCCTTCTTTCAATGATGTAAAAATCATCATTTTGCATCATTGAAAGAAGGAAGTACAATATCTTTGTTGAGGGAGTGAGACTACAAACACCCCTTTTCTCTGTCAAATAGGCACCAATTTCTATATGTATGGTACATTTCGACTACAAATATGACACACTTTAAATAAAGATTAATGTTTCTACGGGTGAAATGCTCCTTTAACAATCTCCAAACAATTGATTATTCCTCAAAATCTGATACAGACTCAAACATAAAATCTGTTTACATACACACAGAGCTACTGAAGGAGAAACAGCCAATCAGAGCAGAGCTCAACTTTATTATTCATGAGCCTTTCAAATATGGTAATAATAGACCATTTCATTCTGAGGCAAATCCTAGGGTTGTAAATGAACATGTAAAACTGTCTCTAGATAATTTTTGCAGTTAATAAAGCCACAAACCTTCTATGTAGATATCAGAAAAGAATTTAACAGATTATTACAATGCATTCTTTGGCACCTTTAAGATAAATGTGATTTTCTATTGGTCTGTTTTAGAGGATCTGTAACATTTACTTATATATTTACATGTACTTTAATTAGAAAAATACAGAAAAGAATGTTCCTTTTTAAAAAGTGTATAATGCAGTTTAATAGTAAAAAATGCTATTTTTACCAGTGATATAACTTTAATAGATTTACATTATAATACAGAGATTGTTTTAATATGAACATTATTAGGACTATTGATCTCAAATATTATGTTTACATTTACTATCAATAGTATAATTATATTGTATTCATATTTAACTCTTTAAGTGAACCCTGTCACTGTAAAAGAAAACCTCATACATATAAAGAGTTCATACATTTACATGACGTCACACAGATGTCACGAGACAACATGAAACGGGTTGATAGAATAAACACATGAATTTCACATGTGATCACGTGGGACTTTACATGAAATTCACATGAAGGTACATAGGCTATCATACGTGTTTCAGCACATGTACAATGTATGCGGTTTTACTTTTATAACTTTCCTAAATCCTGCAGATCAGATTGCTTTATGGTGATATCAAGTATGTAAACAATCAAAGTTTGTCAAGTCAGTGTCATTTACTTTCAGTTGTACTGTGTACAAACAGAATAGCAAAAAATATACGTATGTACAAAAATATACAAAAAATTAATAATTAGTAACTAGACATAAGTTGTGTTGATCTTATCGTGTTATGAAAACAGGTGCTGTCTTTGTCCTGTAGAGGGCGCAGGGTCAAACGATGATGACGTGTTTCCGCTGCGACACCGCAGAAGTTCAGCGCGGGTTCTTGCTAACATGAAGCCAGTTTGTGATTAACCAAATAAACTCTTTAAATCGTGATTATTCTCTATTTTGAGTTGATATCGAGTCAGTAGTGTTGTGTGAAAATGGCGGACGATCAGGATTCCGTTCCTGAGAGAGAAATGAAGGTCAGTCAACATCCAACTAATGTCAACATCAACTGTACTATTAACATTATTATTGTTGTTATTTAACTAACACTGCGGAGGACTAGTGTTTGTTAATTCATGTGTGTGTCTGTGTTAAATTTAAATTGTGTTATTATTGAATTACGTAACAGTCACGACAGCTTTAGAAATATCACTGCATTTGATGGACATTTATAACATTATCTTTATAAATCTCATGAAGAATTTGTGTATTTCATATATGGGGTATAAAACATGGATGAATTAATTGAATTATGATTCTCAAATATTGTCTATGTTATGATTTATTTATTAATTTGACCTCAGACAGAAACAACATTATCCTTATTCATGAACTTCTACAACTATCATTAAACACATTGAGTTTTCTGCAGAAGATCAAGTAATGTTGTATTATAAAGATTGTATAACTGAGTGTGATCTGTGTGAAATATTAAAGTGTGACTTTATCATCATGAATGTTCTGATCATTACAGCATTTGTTTGATTAGAAATGAAAATGATAGTAATCTGTCAGATTGAATTAAAGTCTGATGTGTTTTCATCATCTGATGTTCTTTGCTCTTCAGGATTTTCAGTTTCGTCATCTGAAGAAGATTCGTGTGTTTGATTCACCTGATGATTTACCTAAAGAACGCTCCAATCTTCTCACTGTCTCTAATAAATACGGTCTGACGTTTGCTGGCCAAGACCGAATGCTCAAAGTCTACCGGACCAGAGACATCCTAGCGGTTGGGCACGTGGAAGGAAACCCTAATGAGATCGGTGAGAGATGATGAAGTATAGACCATTGATATGATGATGATGCTGCAGTGATGTAATGATGTTGTGTCTCATCAGTGGAAGATGTAAACGCTGTCACGGTGTCTCTACGTGTGTCCGTGCATCATCTGGCTTTGAGTAGCGATGAGCTCACGCTGTCTGTGTGCGGCACACAAGACTCCACCAAACTCACGCTAGATTTCTATGACATCCGCACCTTCTTCAACGTGGTAATTGACTTTTTTACATTACAACTTGTTTTAGTTTTATATAAAAATCATAAATGCTTTGGTTTGTGTTCCTCCACAGTCCCGACAGGAGAAACATCCCTTCACCTCCTTCAGTCCGTCAGTCGGGTCAAATGTGGTGCTTCAGGATCTGAAGTGGAGTCCGGTGGATGCGAGCTGTCTGGCTCTGTGTCTGTCTGATGGCTGTATGATGGTGTTAGATGTTCAGGACTCTGTGAATGTGACCGCTCAGCTGCCTGCGTCTGTGGGCGTCACCTGCGGTCAGTAACCCGCTGGACTGCTGGTTCACATTTAATGACGTTTGAAAGTTGAATTCACTATTTAAGAGCCCCTTTAGTGTTTATGTTGTTTATTAGACTTAAAGGTTTTAAATATGAGCTCTCTTTGACTTCATTCTTTTTCTCATTGTGCAGTTTGCTGGAGTCCTAAAGGAAAGCAGGTGTCTGCTGGAAAACAAAATGCTACAGTAGTTCAGTTCACACCTGTGAGTCTGCAGATGATTGTTGTTACACCCACCCAAATAATCGGTTTGTAATCGTATTGAGGGCTCAATCAGACTGTAAACACCTTAATCAATACGATTGACATATTTCGATCGTATTGAAAAGGGTGGTGTAGTCTGATCTGATTATCAGTAGAAAAGCACACATGTATGAATCATAGTATTTTCTCAATCGTTTGCAAAAATACCTCATGCGCAGAAGATTTGTGCTTAAGTTGACATATTATATTTACCGCTTATTTATGTATCACATGATTCTCATCACAGCAACATGCAATAGCAATGCAAAGGCAACACACATTTTTAAGGTACTGGGGTCACGCGCTGTACATTCTGCTGCGTTCATGTCTTTCATTACATTACATAAAGAAATAAAATTGGGTCGTGCCTTTAGAAAAGTATGTTTTCTTTGCCTATGTCCGAAAACTTCCTAAGAACAGCTTTCTCCAACTCAACTTTGACTTTGTACATTTATTCAGAGATAAAGCATGAACTCGATGAGAGATGCTGTGTTGCCAAGTCCTCTGCTTTTTTGGGTTTCATTTTTGGGCTACTGTTTAAACTGTATCCACAAGTAGTTATTTTTCTGCGGATTAAAGATGAAAATATTTAGTTCATTAGTTATTGGTATTTGGGTTGTGAATAGTCATTGGGGTGGTTTTGATACGCATATCTGGCAACCCTGACTGTGTGCTTGCGCAGACGTTTGGTTGGGATTATATAGAATGTTCATATAAACAGTACTGATTGACAAAGTTTGTGTATGTAATCATTATCAGTGTGTGTTATCTCATGTTTAACACTGTGGTATTGTGTGACAGACCTTACAGGCCAAGAAAGTGATTCCCTGTCCCAACTTCTATAATCATGAGAGTCCTGCTAAAGGTATCCGAGATCACCTTCATTCCTGATGTAGAGCAGAGCGTTCTGTGTTAATTCACTCTTGTGTGTTTGTGCTCTTCAGTGTTGGACGTGTTGTGGTTGAGCACATACAGTTTTGCTGTGGTGTACGCTGCAGCTGACGGCTCTCTGGAGACTCCACCTGATCTGGTGATGGTGTCGCTTCCAGTGAGTTCCTCTTATACATCAAACACATTACTGAAGAGCTGTCATATACTGCAACATAATACTGACAGTCTAATGCTGTGTGTGTGTGTGTGTGTGTGTGTGTCAGAAAAAAGACGATAAGAGAAAGGAGCTCTACATGAACTTTAATGACCTGGTGTATGGATCCTGTACTGAGAGACAACACCATTACTACCTGTGTCACATCGAGGACTGGTAACTCATCTACACTCACTGTCTGTCTATGTGTGTGTGTGTGCGTGTGCGTGTGATGAACTGATGTGATTCTGGTTTCTCTCTGTTTAGGGATCTCGTGTTTGCTGCATCAGCTGCTTCTATTGAGGTCAGCATCATCGCCAAACAACAGGACAAGGTAACAACACACAGACACACACGTTTGCACACATAGCGTGATTGTTAAGATATGACATCATGTGTGTGTCTGTGTACAGGTGAACTGGGAACTGTGGTTACTGGAGGACGCCAGCAGAGCCGAGCTGCCCGTCACAGAGAACAGTGATGACACACTTCCTGTGGGTGTGGCCATAGATTACACCAGTCAGGAGGAGATACACCTGTGTAAGATTCACTGGAGAACTGTGATTGGATGTTTGTAAATTGTGATTTTATCACTGCATGTGTTTGTTCTTGTCATATATGTTTACCTTGAAGAACAAGAAGCATGTGCATGTTTATATTTATGCAGTTAGTGTGACCATTTAGACAAGGGCTCTCCAATCTTTTGTGAGAAAATCTTCACATAATAAACAAAAAAAAAAAATGTATTGTTTTTTTCAATACTGGAAGATAAAGTCTCTGTGAGAACCAGAAGTGTCTGTTTTGTGTTAAATAATGTGTGTGTTATTTTCAGCTGATGAGAAGAAGATTCCTCCAGTCCCTACACTGATGTTACTGTCTACAGATGGAGTTTTGTGTCCTTTCTCTTTACTCAACCTGAACCCGGGCGTCAAACCTCTGACTGTGACCGCCAACCCGCTGCCTGTGGACGGAGAAAGAGCGCCATCCTCCAGTAAGACACCAGTACAATCCTCTGTCTAACATTTGCCACTTCTCTAAATTATTGTAAGCTACTTTTAAAAACTTTCAAGATGTCAGTTCAAAATGTAGACTCATTGCTAGTTAGCTAGTCTTAACTTGCCAGCTTTGTTTATTGATGTTGTTACAGAAAGTCATTCGCTGCATGTTTTCGTTGTTTCAGAGTCTCTCTCCACTCCTGCTGTGTCTGCAGCCACCTCCGCATTCCCATCTTTCCCAGTATCCTCCAGCACAAACCCGCCCTCTGCAACCTTATCCTTCTCAGCCCCGCCCCCAGCTTATCACTCCTCCCTAGCTCCGCCTTCAGGCGCCACAGCCCCACCTCTGTCTTTTGGCTCCACTGTAGCCCCGCCCCCAGGCACCACAGCCCCGCCCCTGGCTTTTAGCTCCACTGCAGCGCCGCCCTCCACCGGTTTTTCCTTCTCTCGTCCTGGTCTGGGCTCCGCCGCCCCCTCTGTCTTCTCCCCATCAAATTTCTCCTTCAGCGCTCCCAAGTCCTCCTCTGATGCTCCTGCAGCACCTGCCTTCTCTTTAAGCTCTCTGAAGGAGGTCAGCAGTGCTCAGGCATCCACTCCACAGCGTATCCCCACAGCTTCTCCCATCATCAGTGCTCCCAAAACACCAGCTGAGCCCAGCACACCGGTGGTCAGAACGAACCTCACTGACAGGTAAGATCGATCACAGGTCATCCATGTGTCTGTCAGTCATTCTTCACTCCTGTGATGTTTTGAGGAACAAATGAAAATGCAGACCTTATACATACACTTAATCATGACAAAGAGAGATAAAGACCTTCAGTCTGAGTTCTACAGGAACTTATGACAATAAAACATATTTACAGACTGACAGACGTGTATGTTAGTGATGTAAGCAGATCAACAACAGGTGGTTTCTGTGTGAAGCTCGAGGCGAAACTAAATTATGACTGTTTTTATGCAGATGCAACCTTCAGTATGAATGTGATCTAGAGGGAGGAATATGCTAAGCTTAAAATATGACACAAAGTGGGTTGTTTAATAGTGTGTCTGTGTGTTGTTTACAGGTTTTTGGCAGTGGAGACTCCAGCATCGACAGGGCAGCCATTTTCTCTGACCTCCACCCCTAAACCACCTGCATCAGACTCCAACAGTCAGACAGCATCAGTGGTCAACATCAGCAGAGCTCCTGCAGGTCCTTCCTCACATCCTCCCTCACTCCTCTACCTCCTCTCCTTTCTACCTCCTCCCTCGCCACTTGACCTCCTCTTTCACCTCACCCTCACTTCTCTGCCTCCTCCCTCACCACTCAACTCCCTCCCTCATCTCTTCACCCCATCCCTTTCACCCCTCTACCGCCTCCCCACAACACTACCGCCTTTCAGACCAGTCAACCTCCTCCCTCTCCTCTTCACCTCCCCCCTCACTCTTCTACCTCCTCCCTTGCCACTCAACCTTTTCCCTCTCCTCTTCACCTCTTCCCTCTCCTCTTCACCTCACCCCTCACTCCTCTACCTCCTCCCTCACCCCTTCACCTCATCCCTCACCTCTTCACCTCACCTCTCTACCTCCTCCCCACTCCTCTTCCTCCTTCCTCACCACTCAACCTGTTACCCTATCTCTTCACCTCCTCCCTTTCACTTCTCTACCTTCTCCCTCTCCTCTTCACCTTCTCCCTTACCTCTTCACCTCACTCCTCTACATCCTCCCTTACTACTCGATCTCCTCCTTCTCCTCTTCAACTCACTCCTCTACCTCCTCCCTCACTACTCAATCTCCTCCCTCTCCTCTTCACCTCACTCCTCTACCTCCTCCCTTACTACTCGATCTCCTCAAACTCCTCCCTCTCCACTTCACCTCACTCCTCTACCTCCTCCCTTACTACTCGATCTCCTCCCTCTACTCTTCACCTCACTCCTCTACATCCTCCCTTACTACTCTCAATCTCCTCCCTCTCCTCTTCACCTCACTCCTCTACATCCTCCCTTACTACTCGATCTCCTCCCTCTCCTCTTCACCTCACTTCTCTACATCATCCCTTACTACTCGATCTCCTCTCTCTCCTCTTCACCTCACTCCTCTACCTCCTCCCTCACTACTCGATCTCCTCCCTCTCCTCTTCACCTCCTCCCTTACCTTTTCACCTCCACCCTGACTTCTCTACCTTCTCTCTTACCACTCTACCTCCTCCTTTACCTTTGCTGCAACTTTTATTCACTTTAGTCAGAGACCGTATAAATAGTCATGTGTGTGTTCTTGTGTTTGTAGTTGTGTCACAGGCCGCTCACAGCAGAGCACCTCCATCCGCTGTCCAGAAAACACCTGCGGCCGCCCCTCCTGCATACAGTGCTGCGTCTGCGCAGGTGTGTCACTTGTATACAGGCTGAAAGACACGGAGCACATGAGATGTGTAGTGCTGGGTGATATGTAGTATTTTCCTCGTGACTGTAAAAATGTTTCTGATTATACCACATTAAACGACAGTGTAGAAGACTATAGGTTACTCTACAGGTTTAATTTACTTAATATTACTGAATAATCTTTATTTTTGATTTGTGGCCATTAACTACCAAATGACAAAACCACACAGTTATTTAAAGTATCTGTAATTTTATGATTAAATGGCAAGTTGATTGTTATTATAAACTTCATTAATTCTAATCATACTGCCCACTCTTATATACACATTGTGTGTGTGCGTGCTTCTGTCTCACAGTCCGTATCTGTGAAAGCTCTGGAGAAACATCTACAGCAGAAGAAAGATTCAGATCCGGTCATGGCAGGAATCCTGGAGGAGGTACAAAGCGCTGACATAAGTCTTTGTTTGTAAGATTGTGAAGTGTCTGACTCTTGCGTCGTTTGTGCAGATCGAACACTTTCAGAAAGAGTTGGATGAGCTGAAGACTCGCTCTAGAGGCTCAGACTTTAAAGTTGGCAGTACAGATGAGATGAAAGAGCTCAGGAGAGAATCTGAGAACTTAAACTCCTTCACACTGGAGATCAGAGACACCACTGAGGTACACTTTACACACATTACCATAAACTACCATGATTTGTGGACGTACCGTGGTAAATCCTTTGGTTTTGTTACACTTCTGGTGTACAATACTTTTGAGTTGTCCTAGACGCGACACGGTGCATCTTGTCCAGTGTGCGACCAATGCCCCCCCCCCCACTGCCTTAAAAATTTGACTTTGTGAAACCTGCAGAAACTCTTCCTTTACTACGCTCATTGGGCTATCGTATAAATACTGCAGTATATGAGTTTATTTAGTCTCATCTAATAATAATTGTGTTCCTAAGTTCACAACCCTATCTCTATCATTACTGTAACTCATAATGATGTCATTGTAGTTGTGTAGTAATGAGTGTGTTTAACCTTCAGTCTGTACATGGAGACATTAGTCTGTTGAAGACCAGTCTGCTGGAGGGGTTTGCTGGAGCAGAAGAAGCCAAAGCTCAGAGTGAACTCAACAGAGATAAAGATTATCTACATCTGCTTTATAAGAAACCACTGGACCCTCGACGAGAGGAACAGCTCAAGGTTTGATCTGTTTGTGATAAAGCTCACTGTCTGTGTGTTTAGTAAAGCGTTCTTCATATTAATGAGAGATGAACGTTTGGTGTGTTCACAGGAGATCCGTCGCTTGTATCAGTATGTGAAGTTTGCCATGGAGGACGTGAATGATGTTTTAGACCTGGAGTGGGAGAAACACTTGGAGAAGAGAAAGAAGCAGAGGTGAACATCTTTCTCTCATCTCGGTCTCCTTTCTGTCTCGTATTGATCATCACTATGTGTTTGTCCTGCAGACATCTGATCGTACCAGAGAGAGAAGCTCTGTTTACGGCTCTGGTGAACCATCTAGACATCATCAACCAACAGAAACATCGTCTAGATCAGCTGATCAATGATCTGCACAAACTGAGACTCTACAGACGGACATCGGTGTGGAGTTACCCCAGTCAGACCTCATCCACACCTTCAGAAGAGAGGTGAGACCTTCAAAGACAATCATCACTGGAAACTTTCTGATGATTTATAAACGGGGTTCCCACACGTCCTTGAAATCCTTTAAAATTTGTGAATCTGGGAGAAAAAATTCAAGGCCCTGGGAAGTTTTTGAAAATAAACACATAGATACAGGTAATTAAAAATGCTTGAATCAATTTTATGCAAGAAGTTTCCATATTAAAGAAATCCATATTATTCCCTGTGTAGTGTAGGATAATACCATAAAAATTCTATACTTTTAAAGCACACGTGCTAAACTGTTCATTTAATGCTTATATCTTCTGTATGTGAATGTTGATTCATACCAAAATGCTTTTTTTGCATAGTTGTGTTTGACACATAAAAACGTCTCTGGTTACGTATGTAACTGTTGTTCCCTGAGAAGGGAACGAGACGCTGCGTCTCTCTTGACATACTTCCTGCGTCCCTGTAATGCCGTCTTTGGCAATATTTCAGATAGTGATATACTTCCTGGCTCATGCATCACCCTGTCTTTGTCATTAAGCCTCACCATTGGTTGAATTTGATATACACATTCAGACGCACTTCCCAAAGTGTCACTGCAGTGACGCAGCGCAAGTTCCCTCGAAAGGGAATTGTAACAATGTATCTTAAAAGGTAACACGATGTAAACTTGATCTTGACCTTGAAAATGTGTCCACATTTAGTCCTTGAATTTAAGGTTATTGCACCTGGAAAGACCTTGAAAGGTCCTTGAATTTGAAGTTAACTAAGGTGTGGGAACCTTGTATAAAGATGTCCATTCATTATATCCTAGTTCAGTGTTACCCAATTTTGGTCCTCGAGTACCCGCTTTCAGAATGTTTTAGATGTCTCCTTGTTTAAAACACTTGATTTAGGGAGACATGTTAACCATTTTAGAAGTAGGCTAATGACCTGAATCCGGTGTTTCAAATAAGTAGACATCTAAAACGTTCTCGAGGACCAGAATTGGGAAGCACTGTCCTATTTAAATTGTTTTGGTCTGTCTCATACATCTTTAAGAGAGACCTGCAGTGAGGTCTTCTTGTAAATGGATGAATAATCAAGTTTAGATGTTTGGAGAATCACACCAGAAGAATCAGATGATGTTTTTATGTTGTGACTGAGATGTGTTTTTGTTTTATAGTTTGGACAGTGAGCTGGAAAGTTTGAAAGACGCTCTTCTGAAGGCCAGTCTGGATATGACACCCAATACCTCGGCTAAATCACCATGTAAGATCATTCAGTAATCACTCAGCGTCTGATCTGTAAACGTGAAGATCTGGTTTCTGTTCGTTTGTGATGATGTGTGCTTGAATCTTTTCATGGGAATAAACTGGAATTTGAAAAAAATGCAGAGTTGCCTATAACAGTGAAACTAAATGTAATTTTGCAGCATAATTTTGTTTAAAGCCCTACACATTTTTCAGTCACATGCACACAACACACTGCTTACTGAAGGGCCATTAAGGCCACACCCCCTCCATGTACTTGGATTAATCCATAACATGCACAGATCTTTTTTTAAAGCCAGTAAATCAGATATCTTAATGTAAGCTAGCACTGTTTTATTGAACATTTATGAGGCTATTATGTAGCTCGAGTTGTGATGCTCTTTTATCTACATTCTGCTTGACAGTTTTCTGTTATCATACAAAATTAGCGTTCCACCCAAAAAGTTTGAACACATTACTGTTTTAAATATTTTTTAAAAAGTCTCTTAGCCTGCATTTATTTAATCAAATATATCCACGGCTTGATGCGTGTAAGTATCAGGATGTTTTCAAAATCTGTATTATCTTGCATGCATGTTTGCTTATGACCAAACAAAATGATATAGTTTATATACATTTCCAAATAAAATTCCCATTTTTTACTATTTGGAATATTTCCAAAATTCCCCTGATTATCTCTTGTCAATTAAGAGAAAAGCTTTCCCTGCCAATGACAAATTTTTTTGTCAGTTTGTATTTCCGCTTTTCTCCACCTGGAAGTATCCCTTAGAGCAAACAGTTCAAACTCGGTGTATGTTTTGATCATCACTCTGAATCTGATCTCTAACAAAAGTCATTCACAAAAATGCTATCAGCTCAGCTTTTTGCTCAAAATTTTGTATTTTTGAAGAAACCCACCCATATTTAAGAGGTTATCAAAAGAGAACATATGAAGATAGAATTAAATGTGTTTTTTTTTTTTTTGAAAGCAGAGGGTCTGTTTGATATATTGTATGTTTATATATTTAAAGAAGAACATTTTCTGGAACGCATTCAACTTTTGTGAAAATCATTAAAAATGCTTGTGCTGGCTGGCAACTTTTTTAAACGCTGGCAGGGACAGAGTTAAGTTCCCATGGAAGTTAACCAGAAACTTTCCACCCCTTTGCAACCCTAGTTGTGTTATCTATCTAGTAGCTGTGAGTCTGATGGTTAAGGTTATTAATAGAAGTTCTGTCTGATGTTTGTGCAGCTAAAATGACTCCAGCGAAGCAGACGCAGCTGAGGAACTTCCTGTCTAAGAGACAGATGCCACCGGTGCGCTCCACAGCTCCTGGTACATCATCTCATCTGTGTGTTCCCTTAAGTCTTCATGTCTCTCATATGTGACAGTAAATAAAGATCTCTCTTCATTTCTGTGTCTCAGCGAATCTGTCTCGCTCGGCGTTCCTGTTCCCTCAGTATTTGGAGGAGTTGGATGAGGTGAGCTCCAGTTCTTCACTGTCTCAACCCTTCGAGCCCGAAGAGTCGCTGGCTGTGGCAGAGGAAGAGGAGGAACGGGGGCCCGTCCCGATCATGGCTCCCTCAGTCGCGCGGCACCCCGCTGTGGTCCGAACTCCCTCCGTACAGCCTGGCTTTGGTATGCAGTCTGCTGCGTTCAGCCGGCTCCAGACCGGTCCAGTGCCCATCATTAACCCCGGTGAGGCTCTCAAATACATGCCGAGTATTGAAGTCAATCTTTCATGATACACATTTTATATTGTAGACCAGGGGTCTCCAACCTTTCTGTGAGCAAGGGCTACCTCAATGGATAAAACAATCTGGAGGGCTCTTTTTTTATATAGTCTGCTCAAAAGTTTTTGATTTTATTTTATTTAGTTGTTGATATGTTTTTTAGTATTGTTTAAAATGTTAACAGATGTAAACCAAGCCAATCTACTATAAAAAAATAAGTAAATATTACAAAATCCCGCAGGCCCCACATTGGAGACCCCTGTTGTAAGACAGTTTATCACACTTTATCCAGTCAAATCCTTGTCAGGTGACGCAGTCAGAGATATAGAAAATATTATTTTGGCTCCTCAAATGATGATAATTGATTGATTGATTGATTAATGTTTCATGAATGTGTTTTAGGTCCTAAAATAAATAAGGACAGTGCAGACAGCACAGCATTAGCCACAAAAACAGTAAAACACGGAGCTCCGCCCACAGAGAAGACCACACCCACTACTCTCCCCGCCCCTCTGGCTGCAGGAAAAGCTGCTCTCACCAGACACTTGACCAGTCTGAAAACAGGTACTAATACACACTTCATATGAAGTTTGTCATGTCATATACAGTATGAATGTTGTGTCTTCTGAAGTGTAGTCTATCATCTGAACTCAAGGTGGCGACAGAGTCTTCATCATGTCTCTTTACACAGAGATGTTTTGTGCTTTTATTTGGAGATTGAATGGCCTTTGGCTAGGAACATTTGTGTTGTGCATGTAAGCTTAATGCATCTGGAAATTCAAATGTAAGATCAATAAAAATAAACCTTAATTACAACCTTTTTTCAGTCAGTCTAATATAACTTATTAAATATTTAATGATATTTGTGTCTGTGTATAAAGTTAATTTAAACCCATAAAAAACAGTACAATATACAATACATCAAATGTCTTTCCTTGACCTAGTACTGACTGAAAATCGATTGCCCAATCATCATCCAGGATTGAAAGTGTTATGTGACTAGTAGTGTAGTGTAGTGTTGTTAGTAAGTGTTGTGTATTTTTGTTGTTGTGTATTAGGAGCTCCTCTGACCGAGTCGACTCTGAAGGTCGTTCCTCAGGTGGTGAACGTTCAGGAGCTGAGAGATGAAGGTCCATCTGTACCCGTCTCTACTGTCATCAGGTAAGAGATGTTCACAGTATTAAAGTCTGGCTTATTCAAGATCTTGTATATTTGTTGTGATGTGTGAACTGTACTCACATACTGAGACAGAGAAACATGATTCACAACATCTGAGTTTATTACTCACACACATGAAGAATGACATCACGCGTGTACAGTCTCACCGCTGAACATCACAAACATGTGTACACGTGTCTCTGTAGATCAGATCAGGTCAACGCACACACACACAAACACACACAAACACACACACGGTTCATTGGCTTGATTTGTACCTAAAGTGACAATGATCACATGACCAACATCTGTCCATGAGATCACACAGCACTAGTAATAATAAACCAGAGCTTCACTTATAATCTTAATGCATTAAACCGCTAGTTAATCTGTTTTAGTCAGCAATAGTTGTATTATGATATGTTTTGTTGTGTCATAACTTACATTAATGTTAGGCTATAGGTAGATTTTTGTTGCACTGCTCAGATGAATATCATTCGTTGATTCTGTGTAAGTTTTATGTTCATTAAATCTTTATTCAGTCATTTCATTCAGTTATGTTGAGTTAGTGAGTATCTTCATGATTATTGTAATGCGTTGTGTTATCTCAGCCGTGAATGAGGTCATTTAAAAGCATTGCATCTCTTGTGAAGCTCCAGTTAAATGTGTTCATGTATTTTAGAGGAGGTGTAGCCTCAGGGAGAGAGAAAGAATGAGGACGTGATCGTCTTTCTCTTATTTATCATTTTAAAGCTAGCTTGCTTTGGCTAACTTCTATGAAAGCATCTATTAACCGTCAGTTATTTGTGTGTCTGTGTATTAACACGTGACAATATGTGTGCACTTCTGACATCATCAGTAGTGTAGTGTTGTGTTACAGTAGATGTGATCAGCAGTGTGTTGTCTATGAATGAATGAAGAGTGTTTCCCTGTAACTTTAACTCAGACTCGTACATTATTAACAGTCACACATACACTTGTGTTATATTACTAGACTCTTTCTTATGTTGCTGCTGTTTTCTGTGCATAATAAAATACCTGAATGCTTTATACTCTATCCCACAATACAATGCGCTTTACTTAACTTTCCTTTATTCTCTTGTGTAACATCAGTGGTGTAGTGCAGGGTATATACGGCGCAGGTATATGGATTATAGGTACATCTTTATTAGATGGCATGAGGTATGCCCGCATCTAAATTAGAAGTCAAGCAGTAGTTAAGTGACAATGCTGGGCTTTTGGTGTGAACTAAATATGCAAGATTTGACATGTCACTGTTTATAACACAGGCCATTTAACCTTAGTTGGGCCACTTTAAAAAAAAAATTGGGGCATAAATTAAGAGTATACCTTACACATTTCTCCAGACACCACTGTGTAACATCAACTGTGATCTAATCAAATAACACAAGTAATAATATTTGACACAAATAATGAAAAATCTGTCATCATTTTCTCTTCCTCGTGTTGTTCCAGGCCGGTATGAATTTCTGTTTTCTGATGAACACAAAAGCAGATATTTTGATAAATGTAACCCGTGCTGACAAATGAGTCTAAATGAGCTCTGTATAATTTTGGGCTACAGGCGAGAGAAAGTATAAATGTTGATTTTGGTCTAAATTGAGGTTTTCATAAAAATAAGAACATTTAAGATCTCATCTAGCAATCTTAATGCTCTAAATAGTCATTGAACATCTAAACTGATCTTTATTTGTATGTTTTCTGAGAGGTGCACCATCCTAAATGCTTAATCTAATACAAAGATGATTGTAACCATTGACTTTCATACTAGGAAAACAAATATTTTGGAAGTGTTTTGATAAATGATGGTAAACACACAGCTGATTGGGACCATTGAATTCTATCATATTTGTTTTTCCTACTATGGAAGTCAGTGGTTACAATCAGCTGTGTGCTTATCATCATTTATTAAAATATCTTTATCATTCTTCTTTTGTGTTCATCAGAAGAAAATATATTCATTTTAAAGGGACTCCTTTTCAAGCTCCCCTTGAGTTAAACTTTTGATTTGTGCCGTTTTGGAATTCATTCAGCTGATCTCCGATTCTGGCGGTACCACTTTTTAAGCGTAGCTTAGCATAATCCATTGAATCTGATTAGACCATTAGCATTGTGCTCAAAAAATGACCAAAGAGTTGATATAGAGCAATGATATTACATAGTGACCGAAAATAGTCCCCAGCTATTGAAAGTTACCAAGGGGACTATTTTCGGGACTGCGTAATATCATTTCTCTTACTGCATCTTACAGGCATGTTACAGCTCCAAAGTCCTTGATTATTACGCCAGAATGAAAGTATAGTCCCTAGCCATATCTGACTAGAAAATCACACGTCTTAGTACACGATGAAGTCAAGTTTTAAATAAAAAAATATCAAAACTCTTTGGTTATTTTTTAGCACAATGCTAATGGTCTAATCAGATTCAATGGATTATGCTAAGCTATGCTAAAAGTGTTACCGTCAGACCCGGAGATCAGCTAAATGGAGTCCAAAACAGTAAAAATCATCAAATGTTTAACTCTAGGAGAGCTGGAAAATGAGCATATTTTCAAAAAAAGTGGAATGTCCCTTTAATAATATATTGTGAGGAGGTATACTGAATGTAGACAGATAGATGCTTCTGTATGTTCCCGTTAACTCATGACACATACTTAACACGTCTGTCTCTCGGTCTTTGTGTGTCTGTGTGTGTGTGTGTGTGTGTGTGTGTCTCCACACAGCTCATCTGTTCCAGCACCAGCGGCTCAGGTGGTCCAGCAGGTTTTGGCTACAGTCGAGGCGAGTAAAGTAAGTTGAGCATCTCTCTTTGTCTGTACTGTTGAACATCAGGCTCTCATTGATCTCCTCTCATGAATCTGTTTGGTTTTCATTTGCAGAATTCATTTCAAGGAGGATTAAAGGTCCCATCAGCGTCTCTGTCAGGAGCTCCTCAGACCACATCAGCAGGTTTTGTGTTTGGTGAGTGTTCAGTGAACTCTGATCTTTCACGTCAATCTCTGTTGTCTCTCTGAACTAAACAGTACTGGTTTACCCATGTGTTTTTATTGCCTAGTACTGATATAAAGAAAGTAATGTCGCTGATATAACACAGGAGGAATAACAGAAAATTGATGAAACAAAATTTGTTATGCATCATTTTTATAAATATAGATTTTTAAGCACTTTTTAACTCTGTGTAAATTCCGTCTCAGTATTAACCACCCAGACCAATTTGAATGATTAAAAAAATGCACAATAAATAAAATAAGTTTTTAAACTCTTATAAAGCAGGCAGGATTCTCTGTTCTCAAACGCTGGGGGGGGTGTGTCCACTAAAACTACTGTAGGACATCGTTTCAAAATTATCAATTTTGATTTCAAATTTGATTCTGATTCCTAAAAATGTTTGGTTTTGATTTCTAATGGGTGAAAAGCAATAATATTCAAACCTTTATAGATCACAAATATTTCTTTTGTGCCATTACTTACAGCTATCACGACATTAATAAAGATCACTCGGCAGAGTCGACACTCAGGATGCACAACACATCAAACGTGGTGCTTTCTTTAAATTCAATACAATGAATCAACCGCAGATGTTTTACAATATGGCTTGTGACATCTTGCAGCATAATAGTTTGTCACAATAATAACACTGCACTTTGCAAAATCAGAAAAAGACACACTTTAGAGCCACGGTTCATCGTGCTAACTGAGCTGAAGGTCCTGTGCACACATGATTTAATGAAGAAACTCCTCTGTTATTAATTTACAGCAGTTATACACATACACGAGTCTGAATAGATCGACAGTAAACCCTCTGGATACTTCATTTGAACACCACTAGTAGAGATTTAGGGGCGGATCACTCAGAAAGTGTTTATGGTGGTGCCAGGCGCCTTTTTTAAAGGGTTTTCTTTGGGCAGTGAGCGTTATGCATGGGGAACGCCTCGTGTTTTGGCCACCTTTCACATCATACATTTTTGCAGGAGCACTCTGAGCGGAAAAGCAACAATGTTTTTTCCATTGTCCAATCGAATGAGAGGAGAGGCGGGCCTTCTGTTGCTTTGAATAACCGGAGACTAGTGTCACTCGTTGTCTCATGTGTATTTGTGCACTTCACCCTGCATCAAGATCAGAGCAAGCATCCTCTTTTTAAAGTTTCTGATAATATTAACACGCTTTAATATTTGATTGACAGGACTGCAGCCTCAGTGGTTGCTTAGCAACATAAAAAACTGCAGTGCACTGCGCTTTTCTGAAATCAATGAAATAAATGCAGTGCTGTCTGCTTCACGATTAAAAACAAGCTCTGTGTGATCGACTGCTTACTCATTTTAATTTTAACTATTATTTAGGATAAATAGTTTGTGAATTAGGATTTGTTTGTTTTTAAAATATTCAGCAGTTTGTTGTTGTTTTTTCTCTGGCTGTTAAACCTCAGAAGTCTGCAAATCATGATGATTAATTGTGTTAATAAAGTGACGTGTTATTAGACTGATGTAAGTTCAGATCATTGTCTGTATTTATAAATGAATGTGAGAGATAAAGTAATGTTTACTACGTTAACTCTTCTGCTGTTATTTAACTCTTGTTGTTGTTGTTGTTGTTTTTACAGGTGGAGCAGCTAAACCTGACGCAGTTGTGACTTCATCATCTGTCACTGACAGAAACACAAAAACTCCTTCAAACTTCCCATTCTCTGCAGCGTGAGTCTTATATATCATCTCCTCTGATCAATATAACATCAGTATTCATAATCCTCGTCATCTATACAAAAACAAACACTTTCTTCTGTTCATTTATCAGAATTTTTTAGATTATTATAATTTACTGCATTATAAAATTAATTTTTGTCTTTCATCTAATTGAAAGTTACATTTTTTTTAAAAATCATTTTAGACCAAATACATATATATGAATACATATATATTTATATACATGTGTGTTAGGGTTATGCTATGTACACACCAAACGTGGGGCATCGTGTTACTCGCAGGAATTTAACTTTGTGTCATACGAATTTTTCCCTTGAGTTGAATATTTTCAACTTGGGCAAAGACGCGTTTGGGGCAAATACTGCGTGTTTTGGCGTCAAACGCATCGCCCCACGTGAGGATGCGTCTGATCACGTCTTTGCATTGACTTTGTATGTAATCTACTCGCATAAATCGCTGAACTCGTGTTTGGTGTGTATGCCCGATTAGGGTCATTATTTATTTATTTATTTATTTTTTCCTGTGCATCACTCTCTAATGTTAACAGCAGAAAAAGATAAAGACATTAAACTTAAGATTCTTTCACAGATCTGGGTTCAGTTTTATGAGTACCTCTCAATCACAGGACAACAACAACACTCAAGGTATTGTATATATGTGTCTGCTCTTATTTACAAGTAATGTGAAGTGTTTCAGGTATGGTTAAGTTTTAACTCTGAGGGATTTCTGTTTTTCTCCAAAGCTAAGAGTTCTGGTTCTCCAGCCAAGTTCTCCTTTACCAGCACTACTGCACCCAAGATGTCATTCGGCCCAGCCGGATCCGAGGACTCATTTTCCTTTGCTCCCAAACTGGCATCTCCTGCACAGAGTTTAAGTTCCTCCACGCCGCCTCCAGGTGCGTCTGAGCCAAATAAACTCTCACAGGCTCCCAAATCCCAGGGCGGTCCCGGAGAGACCCTCGGCTGTTTCTCTGGTTTACGAGTGGGTCACGGTGAAGAAGTAAAGGACGCCCCCAAAACAACCATTGGTTTTAGCTTTGGACCACCCGGTAACGGACCTACAGGATTCACGTTTGGCTCTCCTCAGGTTAAGCCAGCGGACGGTGGAGATTCACTTAATTCAGCAGGTGCCACAGCGGAAGTTCCTAAGACGACTACATCACAAGCGCTCGGCTTACCTGCGTTCTCCTTTAAACCACAAGAGGGAACGACTCTCTTAACAAAACCAACTTTCACAACAGTTCCGACGACATCGTCTCTTCCTCCAGCGCCCACCTCTTTCAGCAGTCTTCTGCGAGCACCTCTGTCCGAGACCACCAATGTTTCAGCAAAATCTCAACAGCCCGACTCTTCTTCATCAACTGAGTTACCTCCTCCTGCTGTTTCTGAAGATAAAGAACCCCCAGCAGAACCCAGTCTTGATCCCCCAAACTTCAGTAGCCCAACAACCACATCTGCCAATGAAGGGGCAACTCCTTCCCAACCTACTAGTACCCATACCACTGTTACACCTACTGACAAGCCCCCGGTGTCTTCCACCCCTGCCCCTGAGGTCACGACCACATCTACTCCTATTGTTACCCCACCAGTCGAGGTGACGCCTGTTGCCAAACCCCCTGCAGAACCCATCTCTACTCCTGCCCCTGAGGTCACCACCGTTCCCACAACTACTCCTGCACCTCCAGAACCCCCAGCGCAAGTCACATCTTCAGACAAACCAGGCTCAATTTTTGCCCCACCGTCGGGTGGCACAGATGGTCTAACATCATTAGGAGCCATCAGTCTCACCCCAGCCGTCAGTACGTCGGCTCCATCTGCTCCTCAGAATTCATCGGTGACCAGCACCTCGAGCGTAGCTCCTACCCCAGTATTCGGTCAGCCTCCTTCCTCCGCTCCCACTTCAGCGTTCGGATCCACGGCCTTTGGCAGTTCCAGCACCTCTGGCTTTGGCAAGCCTGCGTTCGGACAGACTCCCGCTGCTGGTTTTGGCCAGCCCGCTACTTCTGGTTCTGCTAGCGGCTTCTCTTTTAACCAGTCGTCGTTCAGTGCCGGTTCTGGTTTTGGGCAGCCGGCCTCACCTGCGACCGCTACGCCGGCGTCCGGCAGTGGAGGAGGATTGTTTGGATCATCTACTCCCAACAGTTCCTTCTCTTTTGGAGCTGCGGCCACCAATCCTGCCACCAGTACAGGCGGAGGGCTCTTCGGTCAGACCAGTACTCCCGCGTTCGGACAGCCCAGCGCAGGTTTCGGACAGGGCTCTATGTTCGGCAGTAACACGACTACAGCGTCCTCTACTGGATTCGGCTTCGGACAACCATCAGGTGAGTTCAGTCTTTATTATTTATTTTCATAAGTGTTTACAGAATAGTTCATTTTGACATGAAAGAGCTGGATGTAAATAAAATAAAACACACAAGTATATATAGAATATATAAAAATATAAGTAAATATATATATATACATGTTCAATACATACATGAATGTATGTGTGTGTGTTTATATATACATAACAATTACACACAGCACACACTTGTATATTTTGCTAAAAATCACTTTTATATGTATGCGTTTCATCGCGATTAATCTTTACCCAGCACTAAAAGGTGTAGTATCAGTCATTGGTTGAGCTGCATTTGTATTTGACAGCGTTTATTGCTTGACTATAGATTGATGTATAATAACATCTGTGAGTATGCACAACTACGTGCAGTCATGTTTATAATAGCTAACCTACCTCAGATCTAAACACTACATATAATAGTTATGTTTCAGATGATTTTTTATTTGTGTGGCTATTTTCTGTTTGTGGACATGCCGGCTCGTTTACGTTTATTTCCTCTCCTTCTGTCTCATTCACGTCTTGAGTATTTATCTGAGGAATAGCTCAAGACAGTGCTTTCTTTTCACCTGTCACTTGATAAATTAATAATCCTATTTATCAGCACATTGTAGCACTAATGTGGCTAAAGATATTATTATTGTATTAATCAGATCTATGTGAAGTGAAAGGGGGTTCTTGTGGACCAATCACAGCGCTTGCGGTTCGCGTAGATCTGATGCGCTGTTCAAATTTTTGCGAGGTGCACGTCAGGCTACAGATAACCTATAACGTAGAGCTTACGCATGACTATAAATTGGGCTTTAGATTACATCTGATAAAAATGGGCACAATATGTGACCTTTACCTTTGTATTAAAGTGTCTAACAAAGAAGTAAATATAAATGTGGTGATATGGGGTGGTATTTGTTTAATATTAAAGGGTACAAGATTCATCTAAAGAGTATTATTTTCTCAGAAGAGATTCCCAAATGTTTTTATTTGATTGTGTTTATTTGTAATCTATACGAGATGAGTAATGTGTATTAAAGTAAATGCGTTATGTGAGTGTGTGTGTCAGCAGGTGTTGTGTTATTTTCTGATGTGTATCAGTGGGTGTGTGTCAGGATTTTTCTCATCTCAGTGAATTCTTGTAGTTCCTTTAAGTGGACAGCATTATAAACAGCTGAAGTCTAGTTTAACTCTTCACACTTGTTGACTTTATTTAAAGGACACCGATTACTGAAGAATGTCTGGATTGAAATGATAGGAATGTAAGGTCAGGTTCATCTCTGTCTGTCATGATGAATAATTCATGACATTTATCATCTGATCACTGATTTCATTACAATCTTAAATATAAAACACAGAGCTCAGAGCTGGTTTATATCATTTATTACAGATATTACTACTGCAGTTTATGTACAATAATATACTTTAATGTAGGGCTGCATAACAACTATTCATAACTAATCCTTTGCAGAATAAAAGTTTTGGTTTACATCATATATGTAGTTTAAAAATCTAACATTAAACAACTTTGTGTTTCTAGTTTAATTCAACCTAATATTTTAAGTTGACCTGTGATGAGTTGACATAACTTAGAAAAACAAGTTGAAATGGTTTAACTTAATTTGTTAAGTTACAGTAACACATATAATATAATATGTGTTGATTTGACAAAAATGCTGCATTTTTACACCATGTATAATAATTATTTATATATAAATACACACACATGTATAATTTAAAGGGAAAAAGTTTATAAATTAAGTATTTATATATAATATGAATGATATATAAATATATATAATATTATATAACATATTTATAAATACATAATTATTATGCACAGTACACACACAAACAAACTTTTATTCTGCAAACGATTATTTGCGATTAGTTGTTAATGCGCCAAAACTAAAAAAGATTAAAGTCAAGTTAACTCCTATTAGATGATGTTTCTTCATACAGAGAAAACTGCTCGCAATTGATGAATAAACACACACTATATGAGGTGTTATTTAGTTCTCTCTCTCTCTCTCTCTCACACTATCTTTCTTTGTCTCTCTCTCTTTTTTTCTCAGTGTTTGGCAGTAGTACAGCAGCTCCATCATCGGTGTTTGGTCAGCAGTCCAGTGGTTCTGGTGTTTTCGGTCAGGTATGTTTTATTTTTTTATTGATCATCATGTCTGTTAAAACTTTATATCACTGATATGATGTAGAAGTGATGTTTGATCAGATGATTTTAAATCAATAATCTAGTGAAGATCTCTCTTAATTCACTTTAACCAGTGTTCCAACGGGTCATGGAATTTTAAAAGGTCTTTTCCAGACATTGAAAGTCAGGGAATTTTATATGATATATTTTTGACCAAATCATGGAATCTCGTGGATTTTTGTTAGTTGCTTTAAATGGTAGTTTCTATTTATTAAATTATAATCTGCTTGTTAAATTGTGACGTAAGAAATACAGTTTCTGAGTCCAAGCCCCCCCGACTACAATTTAAACAGCTGTTTATTGGCTCCCAGGATTTTTATAACCCACGGTGTACACTGTATTATCCAGGCTCACGCCATCCCAGACAGGTCATGGAAATGTAGCTTTTTAGTCAGGAAAAGTCAGGGAAAACTGGTTGATTTCAAGTGTGATAAATGTTTCTTGATCTATCAGACTCAGTCTGGTGGAGGTTTGTTCGGTTCAGCTGGAGGAAACGCATCATCTGGTTCTGGATTCTTCAGCGGTCTCGGTGGCAAACCCAGTGAAGACGCCGCCAACAAAAACCCATTTGGGTCAACAAATACTGGAGGCTTTGGTCAGGCTGTCAATACAGGTGTGTGAATCTACAACTGTAATAAATGATGAATGTGTGTCTGATCTTCAGGAAGATCTCACGTCATGTCTCTCGTTCAGGTTCTGCCGGTCTGTTTGGGAGCAATAAAGGTTTCGGTGTGAGCAGCAGTTCATTTGGTGAACAGAAACCCAGTGGAGCGTTCAGTACCGGTGCCGGATCTGTGGCCCAACAGGGCTTTGGCTCATTCTCAACACCTACAAAACAAGGTCAGACATTTAGGTGATCAGATGAAGACAAAGTCTTGAAGTAAAGTCACCGCAGCACACAGTGACAGTGTTTGCTTTATCTCTATTAGAGCAGGGCTCTCCAACCTTTTATTGAGCGAGCGCTAACCCTGTGGATAAAACAATCAGGAGCGCTACTTTTTTCATGTAGTCTTCTCATCTTTATTGTTTTACTTGTTGATATGTTTTATCATTGTTTAAATGGCTAACATGCATAAAAAGCCAAGCCAGAAACACTGTACAGAGTCATCGTTCTTTAATGATTGGTTCTTTTTACCTGATTATTTACATTATATGCTTGAATTTTTTTCCATTTTTAAAGGCTGTAGTATAAAAACACATTGTGAGATAATGGGCTATATGCTAGAATATCATGGAACTTTTAAAGGTCTAATCCAGACATTGAAAGACAGGGAATTTTATATTTTTTGTCCAAGTCATGGAATATCAGGGATTTTGTTTGTCATTTTAAATTGTAGTTAGCATGTATCTAAATGTAATCTGCTTGTTAGGTTTTAACGTAAGGAATGGTGTTTCCAGGTCCAAGCCTCCATTGATTTCAAGAATACAATTGAAACGGCTGCTTATTGGCCTTTTTTTATTCATTTCACACATTTTAGCAAAAAAAAATGTATAAACTCCCATTGTACACTTCATTATCAGTGGCTCGCAGCATCTCGGACATAGGTCATGAAAATTCAGCTTTTTTGTCAGTGAAAGTCAGGAAAATAAAGTGGAAATGTATGAATACCTTTTACATTAAAGTGAAGATGATGATGATGGCCGTTGTTCCCTGTCATCATATCTACTGCTGTGAAACATCTGAGTTGATGTTAGTTATTCTGAAAGTGTCCTTTAGTTACGTGAAGTCAATGAATTATTAACGTCATCAGTCTGCTGTAATTTCACTCTTGTGTGTTTTCTCTTCTGATCTTTAACACACATGATGGTCCTGCCCACACGTCTGGTGTGTTTCTCAGAAGGTTTTGGAAGTGCTCCCGTGTTCGGCAGTCCTCCTACCTTCGGCGGCTCACCGGCATTTGGAGGTCCGTCCAGTTTTGGCTCCGCCCCTTCTTTCAGCAGTCCATTAGGCTCCACCTCTTCAGGAAAAGTCTTTGGAGAGGGCACAGCAGCTGCGAATATGGGCGGGTTCGGGTGAGCTTCTTTAAGATATCTATCACTGGATCATTAAATCATTTATTGTGGTTTTAACAGACACTGCTCAACTGGTTTTCTGAAGCGTAAAGGGATAATTCAGCCAAAAATGATATTAAACCCACGATTTACTCACCCCGAAGTGGTCCGAGATGCATATGTCCATCATTTTTCAGACAATGACATTTGCAGTTATTTTAGAAAATGTTTTAGATCTTTCAGTTAATCAAATGTGAAGTTACGGGGTCCACGACCTTCAAGTCCAAAAAGTGTGAATCCATCCATCACAAAATAAATCCAAACGGCTCCAGGATGATAAATGTGTATTGTGTTTGGTGTGTATTGACCATTATCCTGCATACACACCAAACGCAAAGCATCACATCTCTTGCTTTATGTTACTTAATGCAAATTTTATCTTGAGTTGAATATTGAATTGAATACTTGTGTAAAACACACATTTATAGCAAATAGTGCATGTTTGTGGCAATCACGCTGCTCAAATCACGTCATTCGTATCGCCCTGCACAAGTTTGTGTCTATTTATGTCTTTGCATTGACTTTGTGTAATTTACTTGGGCAAATAGTTCAATTCACTTTGTTTACACCCCATTAGATATATATATATATATATAATTAGTTTACAATATTTTATAATAATAAGTATGATTATATCATAGATCCATAAAGAAAACATATTTATTAAAAACACATGTCTGTGTAAATGAGTGATACTAACACTATAAACAATTGTAATCAAATAGCAAATATGCAAATCAGATGTTAATAAGATGTATATTGGTGAAAGTAACTGTAATCAATAAGGATAAATGTTGAGATTGTGACAAACATACTAAATTATGGGATTGTGTGTCTCATGACATCATTTCTATTGTGTCATTGATGTTGTAAATGTGATATACATCATTAAAAGAATCCAGAGGTGATGATGTTATGATTGAGTTAATCTGATGATTTACTCAAATCTCATGTTGATGATCACAGCTGTACTGAGATCAGTGCAGTCAGTGTTTTATTCATCAGATCTTGAGTGATGTGTGGACAGATGTGAGATTAAATCAAATGTCGGATTATTTTGATTTTCATATCGAGCTGTAAATCACGTGAGAGTTTGATGTGCTGCTGGAGATTCTAGATTATACACAGATTATCTCACGGGGTGGGTTGTGTGTGATGAACACGCACACATGTATACACACACAGAGTATGTGTAGTTGTGTAGTAGAGCAGCATGATTTTGCCTGGAGCTAGTAGTTGATTTTTTTAAGTGGCCGACATATTAGTGGACTCGTGGAAAATATTGTCTTGGATTTATGTTAAGTACTGTTCTGATAAAACATGTTGATGTTTTTCTCCTAGTATTGCATATTTATTTTCACTGAATTTATCTTCAGCACACATGTTTGTGATATTTAAAGAAAAATGAACATTTACAGTGGAGCGTTTTTTCCAAGGAGCCAACACGGAGTGAGAGAGAGGAGTGGGAAACCCGGAGTAGAGCTGGAGTGGAGCGATTATGTAATGCTGTGAGCGCGGAGGGGAAATTCTTGCCACCGCACTCCATTCACATACAAAAATACATTACTTTTAATGTAGAATATTGAGATAAAATAATTAAATTACAATCATCAATACAAATATTTGCTTCTCTGAACTGAAATATCTCTAAACTTCAGATTCTGAAATATGAACTGAAGTCACAGATGATAAAATGTCATTTGATATTGAGGGTATAGCACAGGATTCCTCAATTAGTTTTCACCATGAGACACATTTTGCTAACAATACAAAGCCTATAGAGGGCCACTAACCACAGTCTTTGCTCTGCTTTTCTTGTTGTTTTTGATGTGGGAAATATCATGATATACATGCAAGCCAACTCTTCCTGCTCTTCTTCACACTGGATATACTCACTGTTTTAATATTGCTTTCAATGGGTCATAAAACTCACAGTTTGGATTATATGTTTTTCCACTTACAGATTGGATTGTTTTTAGATCAGAAAAAAGTGTCTGTTGTTGATGGATTTTGTTCACTTCAAGACATAAATAATAGTTTTGTATTAGAGTACATGCTGAGAGTTTTGTGTGTCCGGTAAAGACGAGAGAGAAAACGTGTGCGGGTCAAAAATGCAACTTTCTGTATGTGAGTTTGTGAAATGAATGTGTGTTTCTGTACGTAGTTTGTGAGTAACTGTACGTAGTTTGTGAGTAACTGTTATGGAGTCTATATCATATTTAAACTTGCTGTGGGAGACTTCACTGCATACATGATGATAGTAATGACTGACAAGACAACGTTGAAGGACCGTGTGTGCCCAACAGATCCAGAGCATCAATAACAAATCAGTAATACGAGTTCCCTGAACAGTTTGAGCGATCGTGAATGGAAAGTGACAATAAACGAAATGTAATTTCAATACCAAAAATTACCAACTAAATCTCTGAGACAATGCAAAAGCATTCAAATATATTTTTCCTCCCTAAGAGGCTGGTGATTTTGCAAGCATTGTTGGTTTGTGTGTGTGTAGGTCAGGTTATTTTTGTGTTAGGTACAGGGATTCAGTTGTCTTCTGTAATGTAATCCTGTTCTTAATGTTAATGCTGTGCATGCGCGTGTGTGTGTTCAGGGGTGT
Organism: Misgurnus anguillicaudatus; assembly: GCF_027580225.2. Taxonomy (NCBI): domain Eukaryota; kingdom Metazoa; phylum Chordata; class Actinopteri; order Cypriniformes; family Cobitidae; genus Misgurnus; species Misgurnus anguillicaudatus. Next base: position 550,971 of record NC_073358.2, on the reverse strand, counting down.
CTACAGACACCTGTGCTCAGTCTGCATACCTCACTAAAATAAACTGTGTGTCATTGAGTCTGTCATACAGTAGACGTCTCTTTTGTTTTGTTTTTGTATTAATAGAAACATTAATATTCATGCACACATTGTTTGTTTGTTTGTTTGTTTTCTGTGCAGGTTCGCCTCTCCTCCTAGTGCGTCCTCATTCGGCAGTCTAGCCAATCAGAGTTCTGCTCCATCATTTGGGAGTTTGGCGCAGCAGCAACAACAGCAGCAGCAGCAGGCACCATCAGGGTTTGGTGCTCCTCCGGCCTCTGGATTCTCTGCTTTCGGCTCATCTGCAGGTGAGATTACAGTACAGAGTAGATGATATATATGTGACTGTGTCTCATACGCACCGTTCAATGAATCTCAGGATAGCCTTAGGCCAGAGGTGGGCAATTCCTGGTCCTGAGGGTCACGGCCCTGCAGAGTTTGGCTCCAGCCCTAATCAAACACAGCTGAAAAATCTAATTGAAGTCTTCAGGACTGTTTGGAAATGCCATTCGGGTGTGTTCGATTAGGGTTGAAGCTAGACTCTGCAGGACTGTGTCCCTCGATGCCCACCCCTGCCTTAGGCTGTGAAGGAACCATTCCATAGAGGAATCAGGATGCGTTTTAAGCAGCCTTCAAACTGGGACGGCCTTACTGACCTTTAGTCGTGCCGTTATGATGCAATCGCTCTTAGAATACGTCCTTCAAATTGGGACACAGCTATAAGTTGATTTTTAGGCTAACTTTAGGCTGTTAATGGATGCTAGGCAGTAATACATAATGCATGTTGTTAACAATCATTTGTTGTTAACTTTATCTAATCAGAATTCAGCATCTTCAGGGTTCACTCTAAACTTTAAGATGAGTTTATGAATATTCATTTGACTCAAATCTTTTCTTTCTGATTTGTGATGGCAGGTTTTGGAGGTTTCGGGAACACAAACACAAACCAGTAAGTGACATCAATCATCCTGCTCTGTTGTGTTGATATGAAGTTGATAGCAGTGAGCACAGCAGGTGTATTATCATTTAGAAATAAATCAAAAAGGATTGTTGTTAAGTGAAATAGAAATAATGTGAGTTTGAAAACTAAACGGCAACATTAATGTGCACCTGAAGCCTAAATCATTCATGTCGTGTTAAAGGAAGAAGAAAGAAGATGTTTGTAAAGATCTTAAACTCCTTTGATTTGAGTTTTGATTTATCACACAGAAACACATGATGTTGCTGAATGAAAGCAGTGGCAGACTAATGGTGAGGTTCATAGGCAGGAAAACCGAGACCAGTTCTGCTAAAACTCAATGAATGTTAAACAGCAGCCATTATTAAACCCTTAGACTTTAACAAAGCAGAAGATTTGAATAAGTCATGAATGATTTCTCTGATGGTTAACAGATGACATCTTATCTTAGCTCTCCTCTTCTGTTCTGCTGGGTTGTTTTATAAATAAAGAATATTTCTCTTTGATGTCCTGATGTTGGGATGTTTGTCTTTCTGAGTTACAGACATCTGATCTGATCTGCATGCCCTTACTACACAAACTAATACAGAAAGTGAATGATATTTTCATCAGGATGTGTTGTCTGTACTGATATCTTTGCTCTGATTGTTTTCTGTTTTGCAGGTCTCCAGCTCAGACGTTCAACAGTTGGAGAAGTTAATGATTTTTCCCAGTGCCATTTTACCCAGAGAGACATTGAAAATGATTGATTTTATTTTGTATTTCCAGGTTTTTGTTGAAATATTACTCAGAGGTTTTGACATCTTTTATGTTTTCCGACTCTGTTCTGTTCTGTTTTAATCTGCAAGATTGAAAATAAACTCAAACGCTGTTGACAGTCATGAGAAAGTTGTCCTGTGTTGTGTTATAATGAAATGCTGATGTGATTATGTTCATCTGTTTAATTGATCTGCTTTGATTCTGTATGATCACAAACATCTGAACACTTATATGCTTTATACTCAATATAAACCAAGTGCTTAAATTCCCAAACCTGATCAGATTGTTTAGTGGGGGAGATTTTTTGTTTTTGTCTCTATCATTAAAAAATATTTAAATTAGATGAATAATTTTTTGCACAATCAACACACACATCTCTGTTACAAATGAACACTTAAAGTTTGTTTGTGTGATCTATCGTTATCTTACAATTACACCGAAAGTGAGAGGAGTGCAAACGTTACCCCATAGGTGAGGTTCATTGTAATAAACAGAGAGTTTGTTGTTACACCTGATAGAAAATGTAGTTTAAACACAAATAATTCAATCAAATTCTGTCTATATGCTAAAGGTGGATATTGTTTATATATCTGCCTATAATAGATAGATATCCACACATTCATCCATCCATTATTTTTCATCTAATCATCAAAGCATAGAAATAAATTTTATTGAAAGGACAAAAAATTATAAACGCGAGTTATTTCCCCTGATATTGTATTAAAGGATTAGTCCATTTTCTTAAAAGAAAAATCCAGATAATTTACTCACCACCATGTCATCCAAAATGTTGATGTCTTTCTTTGTTCAGTCGAGAAGAAATTATGTTTTTTGAAGAAAACATTGCAGAATTTTTCTAATTTTAATGGACTTTAATAGACACCAACATTTAATACTTAACTCAACATGTAACAGTTTTTTTCAAAGGAGTTTCAAAGGTCTATACACAATCCCAAACGAGGCATAAGGGTCTTATCTAGTGAAACGATTGTCATTTTTGACAATATAAATAACAAATATACACTTTTAAACCACAACTTCTCGTCGTGTAGATCCGGTCGTGATGCGCCAGCTGACCCCACTACGTCACCGCAATACGTCATGACGTCAAGAGGTCACAGAGGACGAACGCGAAACTCCACCCCAGTGTTTACAAGTGTGTTGAAAGAGGACCGTTCCGACGTGGTTGTATGTCAACTGATACTAATTAATGTCTTTGTGTCAGTTTATTGTTTAAAATGGTCCGCAAATGTGCGTTTTATTTATGTAACACGTGACCTCCCTACGTCACTACGCATTTACGTTAGGTCGCGCTGGACCGGACCTTGACGAAAAGTTGTGCTTTAAAAGAGCATATTTTTTATTTTTCTTGTCAAAAATGACAATCATTTCGGTAGATTAGACCCTTATGCCTCATTTGGGATCGTTTATATTCCTTTGAAACTCCGTTGAAAAAAACTGTTATGTGTTGAGTTAAGTATTAAATGTTGGTGTCTATTAAAGTCCATTAAAATTAGAAAAGTCCTGCAGTGTTTTCCTCAAAAAACGTGGTTTCTTCTGGACTGAACAAGGAGGGACATCGGCATTTTGGATGACGTGGTGGTGAGTAAATTATCTGGATTTTTTTTTAAGAAAATGGAATATTCCTTTAACATTCATTTTGATGAATAGTATTTATATTGTTTTCATTTCATTATCATTGTATACCTGAGGCTTCATTATAACACTGTGTGTCAACTTCATTTTAAATAATATAAGGTTGGATTTGGTGACACACACACACAACTCAGGAAAAAAAACGTAAGATGAAGACTTTGTGTTCAACATTTTAACCAAAACACATCAAAACTTTTCACAAATTCACAGAACTTTTGACAGTAAGAGAAAAACACCAAAAGCACAGATTGATCGGCTCTGTAGATATATGTAAAATCATGTTGCCGTTAACCCCACATTAGTTTGTGTCCCGCTCACCCCTATTGAGTATCTGTGATATCAGACTGACTCTTGTTTCCCGTCACCATCACTCGAGCTCTTATCAGACGTCACAGGAATGTTCACATATCTCTAACACACTCAGACATTTCAACACATATAATGCCCACTGATGCTCAAACTGGAAACCGGCCTATAGCTTCACAGCATCACATTCAGACTTTAGTTTGATTTTTATTCTTGTTTCTTATATTTTTAATGCTTGATAATGTTGTGTTTATCTTAAGCATCAGAAATGTGCTGAGAAGTTCATTGACCTTTGACACTAAAGTTCATGACGGTTACTGCGGTAAATTACTGTGATGTACATCAGATCATCTTTCTCTTTCCACATAAGGACACTTGAAAGACGCTCGAAGAAGTGCTTACTATAAACCTTGTTTATATAGTAAACAACTACATACCAACACTGAAAACCACATTATCACAGCAAAACTCCAGGATTATTGCAGGCAAAGATGATGTGGAGATTCAGATATAAACTGGATGACATATTTAAACAACATAAATATTGTTTGAATTTTCTGTCTGAAAGCAGCAGCTCATTTTTTCATTATGGCACTGAATGGATGAACGCTGTTAATCCATGAGCTTGATTCTCTTGACTGATTTATTTAAATCCTCTTCTTCATCCAGACTCACGGGGATAAAAAACTCCATTATTAAATGCATTTAAATCCACTTCAGTTTGTTGGAGAAAACAGGTGCAGTACATCAAACTCTCCAGAAAGATTTGTCTAAAAGCGGTCATATCATAAAAATCTAACTTTATGTTTAAGTTGCTCCAATTGGGTCCACAGTGCCCCCATCAACCCAGAAAATGTGATAAAGATCAACTCAGTAACTTAGTTTTGGTAAACTGTTCTCTGCAAGCATGTGGTAAAATAGCTCATTGAAAATTGGCTCCCCTTGTGATGTAAGAAGGGGATCTTATTATAATAATACCGCCTCTTAATCTGCACGTTCATGGCACTGACATTAAGTGCAGAGAGAGAAAAAATTATTGAGTTTCAATTTCATCAAACCACCATTATGGTGATCAGTGTTTGCATTTCTTCAGCTCATTTGCATTTTAAAGGACACACACAAAAACAACACATTTTTGCTCAGACCTACAAAGTGTCAATTTTAACATGTTATAATAAATTATCTGTGGTGTATTTTGAGCTATAACTTCACATATGTACACTGGGGACAGCAAATATTTATTTGACATCTGAAAGTCTGGTGAAATGTCCTCTTTACTGTTCTGCTGATTTTTCCAGACATTCACAGAAACTGAACACATGATGGATGACGGTGAAGTGAATAAATGCACATAACATTACACACAAACTCACCGGCCGTTTATAATGAGATTTAACAAACACTCCACATTATTGAACAAATGAAAGATTTCAAAAACACAAACATATTCGGCTTTAATCAACAACAGAACACTCGAAGAATTTCACAGTTTTATTTCTTCATGAAAAAATCATTTCACAGTTTAAAGTGTTATACACTAATTCAAGTATTATTGTCAAGGATGAAGCTACTAAAGAAAGCAAAATAAACATCATAATCATTTATAATAGCCCCTTTTCTGAATGTAAAGAGTTTCACACATAAACACTGACTGTAAGTTTCATGTTATGAGCTGAATTTATAATTATATATCTTTATATAGTTTTATCAAAACTTTTGATATAGAAAAGGTCATATATTTCATGTTGCCTGCAGCATGAAAACGGCTGTAAAATACTTTTAGGCCAAATGGTCAAACTGGCACTTTATCAAGCAGGAGTTCAGGTGCTTTATCATTTCTTACATTTTCAAGTGAATTGATGTTTTGATGATGGACTGAAGATCAAATACAGGAATACTACAAACGTCAGCTGTTATTATATCTGTGGTCTCTCACACAAATATTCCTGCACACTTGACATCAGAATTGCATATGAACTAAAGTAATAAATAAAGCTCATTAAACAGTGCTGCTGTATGTTCTCGCTCGACTCAGTGCATGTTGTCTTTACAATATATTTGGCACGCTGTATGTGAATCTGAAGTTTAATGACAAATAGACTGCAGATTGTGTTACACATCACAACATTCAACACTTCCCAGCAAGCAATAACCGAGAGGCTAACTATAGACCCAATATAATCCAGTCATGAGTGACCCACTTCTACAATAAATAACCTTCAATTTGGTTACATGCTGTTTCTACCTAAAAAAATGTGAGATTTCATCATGTATGCAAAGTCAACAGATGTTCAAGCTTTCATTTTCTTTTACATGTGCTAATATGCATCATCTATTCTTGGTTATGGTTAAATGTTTATTAGACTTGTTTTAGGCAAAATTGCTTGCTGGGTTCAGTCTTACTGCTCATATCTGCATACAAACCAACAAAATGCAACTTCTGCGCAAGTTTAATATTATTTAGGATTGTGCCCTTGTGTTGAATGTTGTTATATGATATAAATGTCACAATGCTAAAGGTCCCGTGTGAAATATGAGATTCATCCACATCAATCTACAAATCACTGAAATATTTGAGGAAACTCAGTGTTGTGTTTCTGATGTTTTACTCGGTGTGTGAGAAAGTCAAACAGATAATGACATCATTCATTCATAATTGCATTCATTTCAACAAACATTAAACAAATCAAACACAGAAAATATATTCTTTCAGTGTTTGAATCTTGTAAAATACATCACACGGCCATCAATGGCTGCTTGACAAACAAATATCTTTTCGCAACTAAAACACATGAAGCTTTTGCTTAAAATACTGTATGCATAATAACAATTCAGTCACAAACCATCAGTCAGACGCTGAGGAGAATCAGAAACGATTGGAACACAAATCTCAGCTCTCGATTGGTCGGATGTGTGAGGTTTACTTCATCGCACTTTAAGGCTAAACGTTTGCGGTGGAAAGCAATGTAAACTTAAGGCAGTGGGGATCAAACGTCTCACAGGTCCAGAAAGTGACATTTTCCTATTTAATATAAATATGACTCGCTTTGAAAAGCGCGCACGTATATTCCAGTAACACTAAGTGGCTCAGAAGCAATTTTCTTAAAAGCTAAAGAAGAAAAAAAGCATCGACATCTCTCTTTGTGCAGAGATGCGATTTAGCACAGTGATTTGCAGGTAGAGCGGTTTGTTTTGATCTGTCATCAAGTGGATCAGTGTTTGGGAGGGATGACCACCACGGCCTCACCCGTCCTGGGACGCCACATCAGGACCTGAGCGTCGTTGGCGTTGGGTTTGACCAAAGCGTCGGGCGGGATGGGTTCGTTCTTGCCCAGGATCTGCGGCTGCTCCTGGGCTACGGGCTCACGCAGCTTAGCCCTCCGGCCCAGCGGTTTGTCCGGATCGACCTCGATGTGCAAACGCATGCGCCAGCGCACCGTCTGCAGCACCAGGATCTCGCCGGACGCCCGATTCATGGCCACCAGCCACGTGGTGAAGCTCTGGTCCCTCCAGATGCTGCTCAGCATGGGCACGTTACCGTCGCTCACGGGGACGCCCCACGTCACGCTGGGGTAGAAGTTATCGTTCATGCTGACGGTGAACTTGGTGTCCTTCTTGGTAGGGCCCACCACCGTGCAGGTCTCCGTCGTGTTGCCGTACCACGGGTAGTTGACGCCGTCCGAGTCGCTGATGGCTCGAATCGTTCCGTCTCGCAGACCCGGGAGTTCCCAGCTGGACCTGCGGGAGACGTGAGAGTGCATGAGAATCAATCCTGACGGAACGTGATAAGCTGAAGATAAAAAGGGAACGGCAGATGCCAAAGGCAAGAGATGCTCTACAGCAGAGTTTAAACATAGCGCAGACGATCTGTTTACGGCCTCCGGATGGAAAATGAAAAGCAGCCTTTTATAAAGATGAAGCTCGGTCACGTATAACAACAACAAGCCCATCATCTGACCGCTGCTTTATTACTGAACGACTCTTTCTGGCCATACCGTCCCTTCAAGCTCTCAAAAACCTGACAATGACCTTCATGACACAGTAGACCAACAGCGAGTGTTTATTTATCGATTTTCTGATAGTAGGAAAACCCTGACCTTTCTCCCAGAACTCACACGTCAGCATCATGGGTAACCGCTTGTGTTAATGGTCATGATGCTGCAGGACAGTCAATTATTTAACAGATGATTATTACAATGCATTCTTTGGCACCTTCACTTCTGCATAAAACTCAACTCTCAAATCAGATTCATCTGTGAATGTGTGAGACACAAACATCAAGTATGTTTACTCGTAAACCAAACGCTCTCAAACCACCAAAGACAAAACTTCATTTTTACTATCAACGGAAATGATCGGCATTAAGTGACATGATGCGGTTAAACGCTCACATCACTGTCAGAAAAACAGGAAATGATTCAGACTTTGAATTCTAGAAAAAGAGAATAAAGTCGAAATAACAGCATGAGATACTGGGAGTGACGTTCACAACATATTAGAGATGTTTTTTTTTCTTCCTGCTTGTGTGAATATCTGCTTATCAGACCACAACAGAGTCATAGCACTGAAACCTCACACATCACTCAAACCAGAGCTAAACAATCAATATTAAACTAATAGCTTTATGAGGCTGTCTAACTAATATTTCAATAAATGACTTAAAAAGACAAACAGGAATTGCACAAGTGTAAAAATACATTTGTCTTGGTTAAAAAGTGGAAGTAATGATAATAAAGGAAGTGAAAACTAACGAGCTGTCAGATGACGAGTGATGAGAACACATTAAACATCAGTAAACTATTATTTCTGTGCTTTTATGTCATATTTTGCAGGATTAAGTTGCAGGTTTAGTGTGGTTTTATATCTCACCTGCAGTCTGTAGATAACACACATTTCAGTATCGCTTTTAACAATTGTTCATCGTACCAAACCAGCTTCATATAAAATAGAAACCACAGAAAAACAAAAAACAACTGAAGCGTAGCAATTTTTAAATATAGTCTGGATGGATGGAGTAGTCTTATTTAAAGGTGACATAGAATGATTGAACGGAGTATTTATCCTTGTTCTGTGATGTGATATATAGACAAAAAAAAATTTGTTTGGTTCTGTAATGCCTTAGAAGCTTCCTAAAAACCTCTCTCAGATAGCTCTATTAGGGTGGGGGATTTTAAACAAGTGGTTTTGCACCTATTTGGCTCCCTCTACTGGCTTAACTTGCAATCTCATTACTGATTGGCTGACTTTGCTGCCACTCAAAAAATGTAGCCAATTGTTTTAAAGTGGATGGGCAGTTAGATGCCTGTGATGTCATAAGCATCAGTTTTTCAGATTGGGCTGTTTTCTGGCTGACATTTCTAAAAGAGGAATTTCTATGAGACTGAGATGTTTAGCATGTTTAGCACTTTTTGTATGTTTGTGAATGCGGGTAGACTACCATTATTCAACAAAGACAAGGTAAAAATGGTTTTTCATTCTCTGTCCCCTTTAAATAATGCAATAAATAGCACTCCATTACAAACTATATATACTAGTATTGAAGGTGCCAAAGAATGCATTGTAGTTATCTGATATCTACATAGAAGTGCAAAGATGATCCAGAGTCAGTTTTTCATGTCCATTTACAACCCTATTATTTGCCTTTAGAATGAAATGGTCTATTATTACCTTATTTGAAAGGGTCATGAATAATAATGTGTTGAGCTCTGCTCTGATTGGCTGTTTCTCCTTCAGTAGCTCTTTGTGTATGTAAACAGATCTTATGTTTGAGTCTGTATCAGATTTTGAGGAATAATTAATTGTTTGGAGATTGTTAATGGACGTTTCTGAGTGATAAGTTTGTGTTTTTTTTCTGTATGGACCTGCAAATCGTAATTGTAACGTCAATAGTAGAACTTCAGACTAAACGCTAGCATATAGCATTAACTAGCATATTGCATTAACTAACATGATATAGCATTAAATAGCAAATAATGCTAACTCCGCAGTCACAACATTGTTTTTAGCATTGTAACAACATTATAATTAATTTTATATTGTGGGTGTTCATCTGGACTGTAATGTCACAATCAGTGTTATGTTGTGATTGGTCTGTTTCCAGCGGTCGGTCTTTTGCATGCATGAGGTTTACATAAGAAGGAAACCATCGTGTTTGAGGATCATGATATGTTATCAACATGTACAAGACTCTTATTATTCATCTACACTCAGATACAGTTTTATATTCTACTACAGCACCTTTAACATACTTTACTGAAGGAAGTTAAGCTAATATCAGCAGTCTCTTAGTAAGAAAGCCAACACAGCGACAGCAGTCAAGAGGTGAAAAAGGAGAAAAACTCTGTGAGAGAACCAGGTTAAGCGGGGAGGATCACTTCTCATCTTACACCGCTGCATTACGTGACATACGTCATCATAACAAGTTTGTCATTTACTGAAATTACGTTAAACAAGCACAATTTAAACACAAGGGACAGCTGTTTATTATTTGTTTTTACAATAGAGCCACATTACCACTTTTGGACATTTTTTAATAAAAGAACGCAATCTCCTCCTTCATTATTGGTTAACTCCTCTCCTGGGGATCACAGGATAGCAAGACAAGTGTCTATCAAACTAACACTTTAGGATCTTGATGGAAGTAGTACATGTCATCCGGGTACTTTTCCCTTACTGTTTTTGGAATACCATGAATTCAGAGATACTACTTGGTCCGCCTACTGCTTTTCGCCTACTATATAGTATAGAAGTAGGCAGTTTCAGACACAGCCACAGTGTTACCAATTGCAGCTATTACAACATAACATTGTCTGTTACAGTAATATATTACAGAATGTAGTATATAGACCAGGGGTCACCAACGTGGTGCCCGCGGGCACCAGGTAGCCCGCACAGAGTCTGTGAGGTGCCCGCCAAAGCACATTCTATTAATAGTCTCAACTGTAATATTTATTCATTACATATTTTTTTATATTAGCTTGGCTTGGTTTACGTATGTTAAAATTTTAAACAATACTAAAACATATAAACAAGTCAAAAAATAAAAAAGAAACAAGTAAAACAAAAAAGTTTTAAGTAGACTATATCAAAAAGTAGCCCTCCAGATTGTTTTATCCATTGTGGTAGCCCTTGCTCATAAAAAGGTTGGAGACCCCTGATAAATGAATATTATAGAAGTGAAGACTGCTGTAATGCACAAGGAAGTGGTGAGCTGTCAGTCATCAATTTAGCAGCATGAACATTTTTGCAACCCAACGCTTTATTCACGCAGGAAGTATGACAAAGTTTAGTTTCTTCAACAGGAAGTAAGACAACTGAAACCTGCTAGTAGACTAACTGTTTATATATCATATCACTACATGTTCAACAACCACAGCACAGACATGAAAGTCAATCCTCATATGAGTCTCAACCTTTAAACTGCTGTATATGAGGACAAAACACCAAATATATCAACAAAATAAGAACAAAATCTACTTATAACATCAGAGATGTACAATATTAAAGCAATACAGATGAAAACGAACAACCCTAAACTGTCTAAAAAATTTCCAAAACTGTACAAATCTATCCAAACCTGTAGAAAACACCAAACTTTCCTAGTCTAAAACTTAAAAACTGTCCAAAACTGACCATAACCCTGTAGAAATCTCATACATTATGACATATAAAATGTGTCTTGTGTAATGTGAATATTGTCCAGCAGAGAGTTACACTTACATTCCTTTGGTTCCGTATTTGTTGTAAAACTCCATGTGATTGCACGCCTGAATCCAGCCGACAGTCCAGCTCTCTTTACCGGCCACCGGCGGCACCAAGACCCGAGCCGACGCGCGGAAATGCGGCGTCCGGTAGCGCAGCACCACGCTCGAGGACTCATCGATACTGGTGGGGTTCGAGTCGATGGAGGAGTTCACCTCCAGAACCGTGATACTGTCCCGAAAACTCTTGGGTTTACACCTGATACTCTGGATGCAGCCCATCACCAGCAACACCAGCGAGCAGCAGAACATTAACCCTCAAAATAACACACACTCACCCTAAAAATAACACACACTAGACACTGTCCCTCAAAATAACACACACTAGATACTGTCCCTCACTGAACACTGCAACTTAGCGTACACCAAGTTTAACAATAAAAGAAAAGCAAAGAAATTAAAATGCTGTTTGTCAACTTGTCGTCATTTATAACACGCGCGTGTTCGTGTCGTCACACATTCATGTTCTGACATCACGCGAGCCATTTCATATTGCGGAATAAAGTTGAGTTTATATTAAATACATTTAAATTAGAAAGGTTACTTCTGTCAGCTCACAGTGACATTGTCATGCATAGATCTTGTATATTGTGCGCTAAACCTCTACTAATTAATTTATACAAAATGATTGTTTGCCTTGGCATAAAAATAACGCCATCCGCTGAAGGAATAAGATGATATTTTAAATGCTCATCGGTTTGCGTCTTCTTTAAGTTTGTCCGGTAGGTTTCAGTGTCACTTTGAGTCGCCGCAGCATCCAGGTCAACTTCATCACCTTGACTGAGTCACACATCAAACATGAATAAAACACACGCGCGCTCATCAACATGGATGTTCCGATGAAGAGTTCATCATTCCGGCGTCTGTCTTCATCATAGCGACACTTCAGCAGATAAAATCCATCCTCATCCTCACTGCGGTGCCGCGCTCAGCCTCCGTCCCGCAGCGCTCTGAGCGGCGCACCAGCACGCGCGGCAGCTCGCCTTCAACTGCGCCCTGATGTCATTTCCGCGTGTGTGTGTGTGTGTGTGTGTGTGTGTGTGTGTGTGTGTGTGTGTGTGTGTGTGTGTGTGTGTGTGTGTGTGTGTGTGCGTGTGTGCGTGTGTGTGTGTGTGTGCGCGCGCGCCCGCGTATGTGTGTATTTGCAAAGGAATTCAAACGCTAAGACAGAACTTGTGACTCAAAAAGAAAATAAAATGGGCTAGGGGGGGACCGTTGTTTTTAAAAACACAATATTCAAAGTATTATATTCCAAAACAAATTAAACGCTCGTTTAAGCACCTTGGAGAACGCCTTGAGCGATCATTTTGCCAAATTACGAATCCTACTAAAGTTAAGGCTGAGCTCATTAATATTCATTGTATATTGTGACGTTCCTCGTAGTCTTTCCTGAAGCGTCCAATCACGGCACCTGATTCGGCCTAGCAACGTCTGCCTTTCAGCCAATCATTGAGGCCAACTGGGCGAACGTCCCCTTACGCAATTAATATTTATGAACCAAGCCTTCACAATAATCCGAAGCACATCATCAAGAACGCTAAAGCGCAAGCTGCAAATATAATGAAAGTGTTTTCTTAAACAAAAGCTTTTAAAAACGTTTCTGTTTGCCTGTTTGTATTTCACTCAATATTTGGAAAATCTTCTGACAGCAGCGATTGTGAAACGGTTGAAAAAATCCAATGGATTGAGGTGGGCCTTCGGTATATTTTATGTCTGATTTATGAAATAATGAAGATGATGATATACTGTACGATTTGGTTGTATTTTGTGGAGTTAATTTTACGTAATTTTAAAGACATGAACTAAACCAGTCAGCTTTAAGGTAAATCACAGTACAAACAAACTTTGATTGATCAAGCCAGAATTAGAATTGATAAACTATATGATTTTCATGTATTTATATGAAATAAATAGATTATAAGCAAATCATAATCTTAGTAAAACTACTGATTTAAAGTTGCTGATTATGAATACCAAAACCATGTGTTTTATTATGCAGGTTTATTTTGGGTTCCCCGGGGTATTCATATTTTGCGACAGTCAGATTCAGTTTACGGCATGAGTTTATTATTATTATGTATATTTTAATGATATCTGCAAACGTTACTTACTGTCATGTAGTGTGTCAGTGATGTTTGGGCCATTATATGATTGACTTATAAGGTTTATATATGTACTCTTGTGAATCTGTTTTTACTCAAGACAAGCCACTGATGTGTGAATTTATCTAATAAATCCATTAACTGTTCTGACAATACTGAACCCAACCATCATTTGAACGTTGATTCAATGATGAATTACCTTTTAATTTTTCAAATTGAATCAACGTTGATGTCGCAACGTCTCATTTTTAACATGGGTGAAATAAGGTCTTTGCGTCAATGACAAAACGTTAAAACATACATTGATTTTGCAAATTGAATCAACATTGATATCACTTTTAGCATTAACCGTTGATTCAACGTCATTTCATCGTTGAACAAACAACTGACATTATTTCAACCAAATTTCAACGTTGAAGGTTGGTCGTGTGCCAGCTGGGAACAACCAAACCACATGATGCCTCTTAACCCGAGCCTGTCCAGATCAAAAGATCGAAGCGGCAGCGTTCTGGGCCGACCTGAATTCTTATCGCTGAACCAGCCGCTGCGTCACGGCAGGCCATCGAGAAGGACCAGCCAGTGGAAGACTCATCAGAACCATCAGCCCGAGAACCCGCCGGAGCCCGAGAACACGAGGGAACGCAGAGAAGCGCCAAAGCTGCCAGATGAAGACTGCATGCTCCTGAACCCCTCTTTCAAAGGAATCGCTATAAACTCGCTCTTGGCCATTGACATTTGCCTCTCCAAACGTCTGGGCATTTGCGTCCACAGCTCGTCTTCATGGGGCAGCGTTCGATCTGTGGTCGTTCTTCTGGCTCTGACGGGTCACGGCATGACGTGGATCTGTGGAACACTGGTGTGTCTCATGCAGAGTAATACGCTGGCTGGCCAGGAGCTTCTGATCAATCTGCTGATAGGTGAGTTCAACATCTCATGCGAATTGGGCCAAATGTGTGTGAAAACTCATTCGTTTCACGTTCTTCACTTCCAGCTCTGGTTCTTGACGTCTTAACTGTGGCAGGAGTGCAGAAACTGGTCAGACGAAAAGGACCGTGGGACATAAGTCCAGGTGTTTTAGACTGGGTTGTCCTGGACTCGTATTCATTTCCGGCGGCTCATGCCAGCAGAGCAGCCATGGTCTCAAAGTTTCTCCTGTCTCACCTGGTGCTGGCCGTCCCACTGCGTGTCCTGCTGGTTCTGTGGGCCTTCCTGGTGGGACTGTCCCGGGTTCTGCTGGGTCAACACCACCTGACGGACATAGCGTGTGGTTTCGCTCTGGGATTTCTTCACTTTAGACTCATGGAGTCGGTGTGGCTGTCATCCAGCGCCTGTCAAACTCTGATCTCAATGGGAACGTTCAACTGGGGCTCCACACGTTAAAAATGCAGAAGTCAAATGCACATCTGTAGATACATTCATTGAGGTCTAGGGTTGAAAAAATCTGGGAATTTTCAAGGCTGCGAACTTTTAATGGGAATTAACTGGGAAAAAATCACAGAGTTGCCTATAACAGGGAACTTAATTTAGTTAAAAAAATCTTGCAGCACAATTTAGTTTAAAACAACAAGATTTAATGCAATTTCAGTTGAATTTCTACCCTGCACATTCTTCAGTCAGTACACAGCATACTGAAGTGTTGAAATGTGTTTATACAGTAGCTAGTAAATCAGATAGCACTACTATAATAACTGTTTAATGACCTTTTAAAGAATATGATGGAGCTAATTTATTTGATATTTCTTCAGTAAAGATGTTTGGGCCTTTTTTATGCATGTTACAGTAAAAAATCCATACAGTAATTCATACAAAACCCACAATTGCACAACTTTCCAAACTTTTATTTGAAACAAAAAAGAGATTTGTGGGATTTGTTTATAGATATCACAGTGACCGTCAGTATGATCCATTTGGACATTTCATCACACACTTCAGGTTTCTCTTCTTTTATGTCCCAGTTTTACTTCTTTAATTCAGCTGAACTTTCAGTTTTGAAAGTGTTGTTGTCTACATAACGTAAAGCTATCAGCAGCTTTATCTTGTTTTCTAAATGTTGTTTATTTTGTTGTAAAATAAAATGCTGCGAACGTTCCCTTGACCTGGAGCTTTTGATGACTGTATGTAAGTTTTTCAGATGAAAATCTGGATGCACGGTGTCCAATACAGTCAACAGATCTTTCAAAGCCATTCGCTGTTCATCACCCTACGAATGATAACCTTTGACCTTTTATTTTACACTTATTCTATGAGACTGACCTGGTTGAATGTCACTGTGTATTTATGACAACTTAAATTTACTAATGTGATGCACAAGTACCTCTGGAATATTCTCAAATATTATTCTGTATGTGAAACATGATTTTTTTTTCCTTTGTGATTTAAGTAATGATGCATTTAATTGAAGCATGATATTTTACTTAAGGAATAATTGAGGATGGGTCATTGAATTATGTGAAAGTAGTGCCTACCCAAGGTGGTAATGTGGCTCAACAAAAAGCTGAGTTACACCGCGGGTGTGCATTATTTTCAAATAATTCAAAGAAACTGAGTCAATTATTCCTCTTATACCACAGACATTGCTCTGGTGCTTATTTTTTCACATTTGACAGCTTGTGTGTGTTTGCTGAAAGATAATCAACACCTGTGAAACATTTCTCAACCAATCAAAATAAAGCATTCAACAGACCTGTGGTATAAATGTCAAATGTGTGTGTGTATGGATTAATTTTATTTAGATGTGTGTGTATATAGATATGTATTGCCTTGTGCCAGTACACACATCACAAGACTGTACTCGTAATATTTGTGTCTATAGAGATAAAGACTATCAGCAGAAGACATACGCTTCTACAGAACTTGACTGCTTTAATCTTCACACCACTGCTTCATGGGTGGAAACCAGACAGATCGTACGTCTTACAAAGTCTTCTTCCCAAAATAGTGATGTTATCCCAGAAACCAAACCCTTAGTTACAGTCTTTCACAACTTTTTTAATTTCAATATTAAATGAAACTACTTTCTAAAGTGGCAGACAATTGGATGTTCATGTTGTTTGTTGACCACTTTATTTAGACAGAGTAGTTTAGGTTTGGTTTGGTACTGTGAATGACGATGACTATGAGTAATAAAAAATAAGGTCAAGCCTGCATTGCTCTTGATTAAGGAAGTCTGCTGATTTCCGCTAAGAAAGGAATTGAGCAAACTCTCGGTCTAACTGATCAACTTTTGCAGAAATGAAAGATTGTGTTTCAAGAAATACTTCTGTTAAACTGTCCTCAGTTGTACTATTTACTTTACCATTGCTCAAAGCCTTACAAAGACCATTACACATCATGAAGACATTTACAGCACTGAGCTGAGAATGAAATCCTACTGATCTCAGATCTGTGATGAACTGCTGTTTGTGATGGGTCTGAAGAGAGGGTTCACACACGCTGGGCTCTGATAATAAAATCAGTCAGGTGCTCATACAGGGAATGAATGTTTGTGACAGTCTCATTCAGTCCAAACAGACAGCGGTCCAGATGAAACTGATACACACTCCATTGCTTACTGTGAGGAAAACAACCACAATAAAATACAAAGCCAAAGTTTAAACTGTGCCAGGAATAATCTGAGGTTTCAGGAGTGTCTTCACGGGTCATGTTAGAGACATTTTCCAGTGCTATGAACAAAAATAACATGTGCCACAGATTAAAGGCTCAGCACAAACAGTGAAATGATTACTGTGGATAAGAGCGACCTCTAGTGTTGAACTCGAATGAACACACACACACACACACACACAAACAGATGTATGTGAAGTTTTTGCCTAAAATATCATATAGCCTAGATAATTTATTATTGCATGTTAAAATTGTCACTTTGTAGGTATGAGCAAAAAATGTGCCATTTTAAATGCAAATGAGCTGATCTCTGCACTAAATTGGTGGTTGGATAGTGCAGATTAAGGGGCAGGATCCCCTTCTGACATCACAGGGGGAGCCAAATTTCAATGAGTTTTTTTTCCACATGCTTGCAGAGAATGGTTACTGTGTTGATCTTTTTAACATTTTCTAGGTTGATTGAAGCACTGGGGACCCAATTATAGCACTTAAACATGCACTGTAAAAAAATCTGTAGAAATTACAGTGTCATTGCAACTGGTTGCCGGCATTTTACCGTAGATTTAAATGTATGTTATTTACTGGCAACATTTTGTTCAAAGTTAAATGAACATTAAACATTTACAAGTATTTGTCTTTACAGAGTAAAAAATTAACAGCATCAAGCAAAGCATTCTGGGAAATAAAACCTGAAGCAAAAAACAGAAAAAGGTTGATGATGATTTCTGGTTCCCAGAATGCTTTGCATGAGGCTGTTATTGTATAGTTTTATTCTGTAAAGATAAAGACTTGTTAATATTTAACATTTATTTAACTTTGAACAAACTCTTGCCGTAAATAACATACATTTAAATCTACGGTAAATAACAAGTAACTCTGTAATTTCTACTGAATAGTTTTACAGTGTACGTATGTAAAGTTTTAGCTTCAAATATCATATACATCATTTATTATAGCATTGTTAAAAATGTCACTTTTGTAGGTGTGAGCAAAAATGTGCCCTTTTAAATGCAAATGAGCAAATCTCTGCACTAAATTGGTGGTTGGATAGTGCAGAATAAGGGGCGGTATTATTATAATGAGATCCCCTTCTGACATCACAAGTGGAGCCAAATTTCAATTAGCTTTTTTACATGCTTGCAGAGAATGCTTTACCAAAACTCAGTTACTGTGTTGATCTTTTTCACATTTTCTAGGTTTATAGAAGCACTGGGGACCCAACAATGGCACTTAAACATGGAACATTTTTCATGATATGACCCCTTTAATATGGTGGTTTAGGGTACAAACAGGCCCCCACAACAATTTAGAGCAAAAAAACTAAAGCAAAAGCTGTAAAAGTTTATCAAACATTATTAAAGTTTAACTTCCAAGTGTTTATATTGTGTTTATTTCTCCTTTCTTGCAGCATACATTTCAGAATTGTTTATATTTAGTTTGTCTTTTATCTTCTCAGTCGCTTTGGAGCATTTCTCAGATCAGATATAAATTTGTCAAAACACTGTTCAACCTCCTCCACATCATCAAGTCAACATTTAAGCAAATTCTTGTTGTCTTTGACAAATTGATACAATCATACAGATGATTATGTTTGTCTGCTGTTTGCTACATTTTCAATTGCTTATGAAGTTATCATCAAAATACATTATATTGGTTGACCTTTGTGTCATAATCTGCAGACGTTTGTAAATGTGAACTGAATTGATAAGTTGCTGAAGGGAAATGAATGTGTTAGATCAGTGGTTCTCAAACTGGGGTCCGGGGCCCCCAGGGGGGCCGCGAGATGGTTCCAGGGGGGCCCCAGTTTTATGACATTTTACAAAATACATAAATTTATCATGAATTCTGTGTAATTAAACCTTAAAAAAAATAAGGCTACTAACCAACAGCACTACTTTGTATCATTACAGTGCATTGAAAATGCGCTGTACTGTTGTTACTGGGCTTTTTATTATTAGTGGTGCTTGCATTTATGCAAGGCATCACTATTACTATTCGTCATACTTATTATTAGTGGTGCTTGCATTTATGCAAAGCATCACTATTATTATTGCTCAGGGATATTATTAGTGGTGCTTGCATTTATGCAAGGCATCACTATTACTATTCCTCAGGGATATTATTATTATTATTATTATTAGTGGTGCTTGCATTTATGCAAGGCATCACTATTACTATTCGTCATACTTATTATTAGTGGTGCTTGCATTTATGCAAGGCATCACTATTACTATTCCTCAGGGATATTATTATTATTATTATTATTAGTGGTGCTTGCATTTATGCAAGGCATCACTATTACTATTCGTCATACTTATTATTAGTGGTGCTTGCATTTATGCAAAGCATCACTATTATTATTGCTCAGGGATATTATTAGTGGTGCTTGCATTTATGCAAGGCATCACTATTACTATTCCTCAGGGATATTATTATTATTATTATTATTAGTGGTGCTTGCATTTATGCAAGGCATCACTATTACTATTCGTCATACTTATTATTAGTGGTGCTTGCATTTATGCAAAGCATCACTATTATTATTGCTCAGGGATATTATTAGTGGTGCTTGCATTTATGCAAGGCATCACTATTACTATTCCTCAGGGATATTATTATTATTATTATTATTAGTGGTGCTTGCATTTATGCAAGGCATCACTATTACTATTCGTCATACTTATTATTAGTGGTGCTTGCATTTATGCAAAGCATCACTATTACTATTGCTCAGGGATATTATTATTATTATTATTATTAGTGGTGCTTGCATTTATGCAAGGCATCACTATTATTATTGCTCATACTTATTATAATAATTATGTTGGCTTTGAAAAAGCCAACATACTGTTATTGCTTTTAAACTTATTATTATGTTGGCTTTGAAAAAGCCAATATATTGTTATTGCTATTAAACTTATATCTTATTATTATTATTCCGCTTTCTTCTGAGACTAAATTTTAAACACTAACTCGTCCTAGAGCTTTCAAGCTACATGCACCAAATTTTCCACGGACCTCCAGACTGGTCTGACTTAGTGTGCTATATCTTTTCTAACTGATAGGACCTTCCGAATTCCTAAACGGGGGGCTCGAACACCCCAAAATTTCCATTGACTTAACATGGAGACAAACTTTGACGGGTCATAGCTGCGAGTGAGAAACTTGTAGAAACTTGTGGCTTACCACATTTAAGGAGGCTGACAGGCTGTGTAAGAACATACATCACAATGGGGTGTAAGCTGTACCCCTGGGGTGTAAGAGGCCCCCAAAATTTCCCATTGACTTATAATGGGGCAGGAAACATGCCCATATAAGGGAATAAAAGCGTCCCAGATGGAATATCTTCACTTTAGAGTGTCGTAGAGACATGGGGGTGGGCTCATTTTACTCAGTCATCCAATAGGTCTCTTAGGATTGCACTAGAGCTATTAAGCCACGCCCCTAGCAACAATTTTGGGTACCCTAGCAACATCTCCCATAGACTACCATTATAAAAAGCCCAGATGGATATCTTTAGACCAGAGTGTCATAGAGACATAGGGGTGGGCTCATTTTACTCAGGCATCCAATCAGTCTTAATAGGATTCTTATTGAGGTGTTAAGCCACGCCCCTAGCAACCAAATAAGAGCACCCTAGCAACATAATAAACAAAGCCTTATATCTTTGGATCTGAACATCATAGAGACATGGGGGTTGGGTCTTTGGGTCATGTTAGCTTCCTGCTAGCTTCATGCTAAGTCATACTAGCATCATGCTAGTTTCATGCTAGCTTTATGCTAATTTCATAATATATCTTGTTAACTTCATGTTAAATCTTGTTAGCTTCATGCTAACATCATGTTTACTTCATGCTAATCATGCTAGCATCATGCTAATCATGCTAACTTCACGTTAAATCATGCTAGCTTCATGCTAACCTCATGTTTGCTTCATGCTAATCATGCTAGCTTCATGCTAGCTTCATGCTAATCATGCTAGCATCATACTAGCTTCATGCTAATCATGCTAGCATCATGCTAGCTTCATGCTAATCATGCTAACTTCATGTTAGCTTCATGCTAATCATGCTAGCATCATGCTAGCTTCATGCTAATAATGCTAACTTCATGTTAGCTTCATGCTTATCCTGTTAGCTTCATGCTAGCTTCATGCTAATCATGCTAGCATCATGCTAATCATGCTAGCTTCATGCTAATCATGCTAGCATCATGCTAGATTCATTCTAATCATGCTAGCAGCATGATGCTAGCTTAATGTTAATCATGCTAACATCATGCTAGCTTAATGCTAATCATGCTAGCATCATGCTAGCTTCATGCTAATCATGCTAGCATCATGCTAGCTTCATGCTAATCATGCTAGCATCATGCTAGCTTCATGCTAATCATGCTAGCATCATGCTAGCTTCATGCTAATCATGCTAGCATCATGCTAGCTTCATGCTAATCATGCTAGCATCATGCTAACTTCATGCTAATCATGCTAACATCATGCTAGCTTCATGCTAATCATGCTAGCATCATGCTAGCTTCATGCTAATCATGCTGGCTTCATGCTGGCTTCATGCTAATCATGCTAGCATCATGCTGGCCTCATGCTAATCATGTTAGCATCATGCTAGCTTCATGCTAATCATGCGAGCATCGTGCTAGCTTCGTGCTGATCATGCTTGCATCATGCTGGCTTCATGCTAATCATGCTAGCATCATGCTAGCTTCATGCTTATCATGCTAGCATCATGCCAGCTTCATGTTTATCATGTTAGCATCATGCTAAATCATGCTACCTTCATACTTAAACATACTAACAGCCAGATAGCCTACTAAACTAAACTTCTGTCAAACCGTTTTAAACGTTCAAGCTACGCTTTTTCAAGCCAACATAAAGTTTGTCTTCAAACTTTAATATCTAGTTATTATTATTCTTTCTTATCCCCCCAAAATTTCTGACACTAACTCGTCCTAGGGCTTTCAAGCTACATGCACCAAATTTTCCACAGACCTTCAGACTGGTCTGACTTAGTGTGCTATATCTTTTCTAACTGATAGGACCTTCCGAATTCCTAAACGGGGGGCTCGAACACCCCAAAATTTCCATTGACTTAACATGGAGACAAACTTTGACGGGTCATAGCTGCGAGTGAGAAACTTGTAGAAACTTGTGGCTTACCACATTTAAGGAGGCTGACAGGCTGTGTAAGAACATACCTCACAATGGGGTGTAAGCTGTACCCCTGGGGTGTAAGAGGCCCCCAAAATTTCCCATTGACTTCTAATGGGGCAGGAAACATGCCCATAAAAGGGAATAAAAACGTCCCAGATGGAATATCTTCACTTTAGAGTGTCGTAGAGACATGGGGGTGGGCTCATTTTACTCAGGCAACCAATCAGTCTCTTAGGATCACCACAGAGCTATTAAGCCACTCCCCTAGCAACCATTTTTGGGTACCCGAGCAACATCTCCCTTAGACTACCATTATAAAAAGCCCTGATGGATATCTTTGCACCAGTGTGTCATAGAGACATAGGGGTTGGCTCATTTTACTCAGGCATCCAATCAGTCTCTTAGGATTCTTATTGAGGTATTAAGCCACGCCCCTAGCAACCAAATATGAACACCCTAGCAACATAATAAACGAAGCCTTATATCTCTGGATCTGAACATCATAGAGACATGGGGGTTGGGTCTTTGGGTCATGTTAGCGTCATGCTAGCTCCATGCTAAGTCATATTAGCTTCATGCTAGTTTCATGCTAGCTTTATGCTAATTTCATAATAAATCTTGCTAACTTCATGCTAAATCATGCTAACTTCATGTTAAATCTTGTTAGCTTCACATTAAATAGTGCTAGCTTCATGCTAATCATGCTAACATCATGCTAATCATGCTAACTTCACATTAAATCATGTTAGCTTCATGCTAATCATGCTAACCTTATGCTTACTTCATGTTAATTATGCTAGCCTCATGCTAGCTTCATGTTAATCATGCTAACATCATGCTAGCTTCATGCTAATCATGCTAACATCATGCTAGCTTCGTGCTAATCATGCTAGCTTCATGCTAATCATGTTAGCTTCATGCTAGCTTCATGCTAATCATGCTAGCTTCATGCTAATCATGCTAGCATCATGCTAGCTTCATGCTAATCATGCTAGCATCATGCTAGCTTCATGCTAATCATGCTAGCTTCATGCTAGCTTCATGCTAATCATGTTAGCTCCATGCTAATCATGTTAGCTTCATGCTAGCTTCATGCTAATCATGCTAGCTTCATGCTAATCATGTTAGCTTCATGCTAATCATACTTGCATCATGCTAACTTCATGCTAATCATGCTAGCTTCATGCTAGCTTCATGCTAATCATGCTAGCATCATGCTAGCTTAATGCTAAACATGCTAGCTTTATGCTAATCATGTTAGCTTCATGCTAGCTTCATGCTAATCATGCTAGCTTCATGCTAACTTCATGCTAATCATGCTAGCTTCATGCTAATCATGGTAGCTTCATGCTAGCTTCACGTTAATCATGCTTGCATCATGCTAGCTTCATGCTAATCATGCTAGCTTCATGCTAATCATGCTAACATCATGCTAGCTTAATGTTAAACATGCTAGCTTCAGGCTAATAATGTTAGCTTCATGCTAGCTTCATGCTAACTTCATGCTAATCATGCTAGCTTCATGCTAGCTTCATGCTTATCATGCTAGCTTCATGCTAATCATGCTAGCTTCATGCTAGCTTCATGCTAATCATGCTAGCTTCATGACAGCTTCATGCTAATCATGCTAGCATCATGCTAATCATGCTAGCATCATGCTAATCATGTTAGCTTCATGCTAATCATGTTAGCTTCATGCTTTTTATGTTAACATCATGCTAAATCATGCTACCTTCATACTTAAACTAACAGCCAGATACTAAACTTCTGTCAAACGTTTTAAATGTTCAGGCTACGCTTTTTCAAGCCAACATAAAGTTTGTCTTCAAACTTTAATATCTAGTTATTAGTGGTGCTTGCATTTATGCAAGGCATCACTATTACTATTGCTCATACTTATTATTTATATCTTTATTTATTCTTATATCTGGACACTTTTTCGGCGCGTAACTCGTCCCACACGGTTTGTCGTAGACCAATGAAACAGGGCTCAAAATGACCGGCTTATTAAGGACACGTCTGCTATGACTTTTATAAGGGATCGGGTGCAGGATTTTCGAAAGGGGGGCGAAAAACCACCCGAAAAATCCCATTGACTTAACATTGCGCCCAACTTTGACGGGTCATAGCTCCACTCGAGGATTTTGTAGAAACATGTGGGTTACAACATTTGAAGAGGGTGGTAGACTCTGTAAGAACATAGATCACAATGGGGTGTAAGTTGTACCCCTGGGGTGTAAGAGGCACCCGAAAATTCCCATTGACTTTTAATGGGGCAGGAAACATGCCCATATAAGGGAATAAAACAGTTCCAGATGGGATATCTTTGCTTTACAGTGTCGTAGAGATAAGTGGGTGGGCTCATTTTACTCGGGCATCCAATCAGTCTCTCAGGATCATCCCAGAGCTATTAAGCCACGCCCCTAGCAACAATTTTGGGCACCCTAGCAACATCTCCCATAGACTGCCATTATAAAATGCCCAGATGGATATCTTTGCACCACAGTGTCATAGAGACATGGGGGTGGGCTCATTTTACTCAGGCATCCAATCAGTCTCTCAGGATACTTACATAGGTATAAGCCACGCCCCTAGCAACCACTTTTGAGCACCCTAGCAACATAAAATTCAAACAGTTATATCTCGGCATCCGAACATCGTAGAGACACGGGGGTTGGACCGTTTGACTCGTGACTCGGAGTGTAATCATTATGGGATGCCATTTTTTTCCCTAGCAACCAAATACAGTACCCTAGCAACAAAGTAAACAAAGCCTTATATCTCCGCATCAGAACATCGTAGAGACACGGGGGTTGGACCGTTTGATTCGTGACTCGGAGTGTAATCATTATGGGATGCCAATTTTTTCCCTAGCAACCAAATACAGTACCCTAGCAACAGAGTAAACAAAGCCTTATATCTCCGCATCAGAAAATCGTAGAGACACGGGGGTTGGACCGTTTGACTCGTGACTCGGAGTGTAATCATTATGGGATGCCAATTTTTTCCCTAGCAACCAAATACAGTACCCTAGCAACAGAGTAAACAAAGCCTTATATCTCCGCATCAGAACATCGTAGAGACACGGGGGTTGGACCATTTGACTCGTGACTCAGAGTGTAATCATTATGGGATACCAATTTTTTCCCTAGCAACCAAATACAGTACCCTAGCAACAGAGTAAAAAAAGCCTTATATCTCCGCATCAGAACATTGTACAGACACGGGGGTTGGACCGTTTGACTCGTGACTCGGAGGGTAATCATTAGTAGATGGCAATTTTTTCCCTAGCAACCAAATACAGTACCCTAGCAACCGGATAAACATAGCCTTATATCTCCGCATCAGAACATCGTAGAGACACGGGAGTTGGATTGTTTTACTTTTGGCTTGGAGTATAATCATATATGTTACCCAGACTTTTGCCACGGCAAGCACCACTTCACATTTTCTTCAGGAAATGTACCTATCTAGTTATATTTTATTCTTACATCTGCACGTTTTTTCGGCACCTAACTCGTCCCGCACGGTTTGTCGTAGACCCATGAAAGAGGGCTCAAATCGACCGGCTTATTGAGGAGAGGTGTGCTATGACTTTTATAAGCGATCGGGTGCAGGATTTCTGAAAGGGGGGCGAAAAACCACCCGAAAAATCCCATTGACTTAACATTGCGCCCAACTTTGACGAGTCATAGCTCCGCTCGAGGATTTTGTAGAAACATGTGGGTTACAACATTTGAAGAGGGTGGTAGGCTCTGTAAGAACATACATCACATTGGGGTGTAAGTTGTACCCCTGGGGTGTAAGAGGCGCCCAAAAGTGCCCCAATGAAAAGTCAATGGGGGAAAATCCCATAGACTTAACATTGCAAAAACTTTGACGGGTCATAGGTACGAGCGAGATTTTTGTAGAAACATGTGGGTTACTAAATTTAAAAAGGGTGGTAGGCTATTTAAGAACATACATCACATTGGGGTGTAAGTTGTACCCCTGGGGTGTAAGAGTCACCCGAAATTTCCCTTTCAAAGTCAATGGGCGAAAATCCCATAGACTTAACATTGCGAAAAACTTTGACGGGTCATAGGTCCGAGCGAGGATTTCGTAGAACCATGTGGGTCACAACATTTGAAGAGGGTGCTAGACTTTTTCAGGACGTCCCCCACAATGGGGTGTAAGGTTACCCTAGCAACCATTTTGGGCACCCTAGCAACCTATCCCATAGACTGCCATTATAAAATGCCCAGATGGATATCTTTGCACCACAGTGTCATAGAGACATGGGGGTGGGCTCATTTTACTCAGGCATCCAATCAGTCTCTCAGGATCCTTAAAGACTTACTAAGCCACGCCCCTAGCAACCACTTTTGAGCACCCTAGCAACATAAAATTCAAATAGTTATATCTCGGCATCAGAACATCGTAGAGACACGGGGGTTGGACCGGTTTACTTGTGACTAGGGGTGTAACAATTGGGCACATAATTGGCCACTCCCAAGCCACGCCCCTAGCAACCAGATTTGAGCACCCTAGCAACCGAATAAACTAAGCCTTATATCTCCGCATCAGAACATCGTAGAGACACGGGGGTTGGACCGTTTGACTCATGACTTGGAGGGTAATCAGTAGTGGATGCCAATTTTTTCCCTAGCAACCAAATGCAGTACCCTAGCAACAGAGTAAACAAAGCCTTATATCGCCGCATCAGAACATCGTAGAGACACGGGGGTTGGACCGTTTGACTTGTGACTCGGCGGGTAATCACTAGTGGATGCCATTTTTTTCCCTAGCAACCAAATGCAGTACCCTAGCAACAGAGTAAACAAAGCCTTATATCTCCGCATCAGAACATCATAGAGACACGGGGGTTGGACCGTTTGACTCGTGACTCGGAGGGTAATCACTAGTGGATGCCATTTTTTCCCCTAGCAACCAAATACAGTACCCTAGCAACAGAGTAAACAAAGCCTTATATATCCGCATCAGAACATCGTAAAGACACGGGGGTTGGACCGTTTGACTTGTGACTCGGCGGGTAATCACTAGTGGATGCAATTTTTTTCCCTAGCAACCAAATACAGTACCCTAGCAACAGAGTAAACAAAGCCTTATATCTTCGCATCAGAACATCGTAGAGACACGGGGATTGGACCGTTTGACTTGTGACTCGGCGGGTAATCACTAATGGATGCCAATTTTTTCCCTAGCAACCAAATACAGTACCCTAGCAACAGAGTAAACAAAGCCTTATATCTCCGCATCAGAACATCGTAGAGACACGGGGGTTGGACCGTTTGACTCGTGACTCGGAGGGTAATAACTAGTGGATCCCAATTTTTTCCCTAGCAACCAAATACAGTACCCTAGCAACAGAGTAAACAAAGCCTTATATCTCTGCATCAGAACATCGTAGAGACACGGGGGTTGGACCGTTTGACTCGTGACTCGGAGGGTAGTCAGTTGTGGATGCCATTTTTCCCCCTAGCAACCAAATACAGTACCCTAGCAACAGAGTAAACAAAGCCTTACATCTCCGCATCAGAACATCGTAGAGACACGGGGGTTGGACCGTTTGACTCGTGACTCGGAGGGTAATCACTAGTGGATGCCATTTTTTCCCTAGCAGCCAAATGCAGTACCCTAGCAACAGAGTAAACAAAGCCTTATATCTCCGTATCAGAACATTGTAGAGACACGGGGGTTGGACCGTTTGACTCGTGACTCGGCGGGTAATCACTAGTGTATGCCATTTCTTTCCCTAGCAACCAAATACAGTACCCTAGCAACAGAGTAAACAAAGCCTTATATCTCCGCATCAGAACATCGTAGAGACATGGGGGTTGGACCGTTTGACTCGTGACTCGGAGGGTAATCACTAGTGGATGGCAATTTTTTCCCTAGCAACCAAATACAGTACCCTAGCAACCGGAAAAACACAGCCTTATATCTCCGCATCAGAACATCGTAGAGACACGGGGGTTGGATCGTTTTACTTTTGGCTTGGAGTATAATCATATATGGTCCCCAGAATTTTGCCACGGCAAGCACCACTCACATTTTCTTCAGGAAATGTACCTATCTAGTTATTATTAGTGGTGCTAGCATTTATGCAAGGCATCACTATTACTATTGCTCATACTTATTATAATTTATTTATTCTTATATCTGGACACTTTTTCGGCGCGTAACTCGTCCCGCACGGTTTGTTGTAGACCAATGAAACAGGGCTCAAAACGACCGGCTTATTGAGGACACGTCTGCTATGACTTTTATAAGCGATCGGGTGCAAGATTTTCGAAAGGGGGGCGAAAAACCACCCAAAAAATCCCATTGACTTAACATTGCGCCCAACTTTGATGAGTCATAGCTCCGCTCAAGGATTTTGTAGAAACATGTGGGTTACAACATTTGAAGAGGGTGGTAGGCTCTGTAAGAACATATATCACAATGGGGTGTAAGTTGTACCCCTGGGGTGTAAGAGGCACCCGAAAATTCCCATTGACTTATAATGGGGCAGGAAACATGCCCATATAAGGGAATAAAACAGTTCCAGATGGGATATCTTTGCTTTACAGTGTCGTAGAGATAAGTGGGTGGGCTCATTTCACTCGGGCATCCAATCAGTCCCTCAGGATCATCCCAGAGCTATTAAGCCACACCCCTAGCAACAATTTTGGGCACCCTAGCAACATCTCCCATAGACTGCCATTATAAAATGCCCAGATGGATATCTTTGCACCACAGTGTCATAGAGACATGGGGGTGGGCTCATTTTACTCAGGCATCCAATCAGTCTCTCAGAATCCTTACATAGGTATTAAGCCACGCCCCTAGCAACCACTTTTGAACACCCTAGCAACATAAAATTCAAACAGTTATATCTCCGCATCCGAACATCGTAGAGACACGGGGGTTGGACCGTTTGACTCGTGACTCGGAGGGTAATCACTATGGGATGTCAAATTTTTCCCTAGCAACCAAATACAGTACCCTAGCAACAGAGTAAACAAAGCCTTATATCTCCGCATCAGAACATCGTAGAGACACGGGAGTTGGACCGTTTGACTCGTGACTCGGAGTGTAATCATTATGGGATGCCAATTTTTTTCCCTAGCAACCAAATACAGTACCATAGCAACAGAGTAAACAAAGCCTTATATCTCCGCATCAGAACATCGTAGAGATACGGGGGTTGGACCGTTTGACTCGTGACTCTGAGTGTAATCATTATGGGATGCCAATTTTTTCCCTAGCAACCAAATACAGTACCCTAGCAACAGAGTAAACAAAGCCTTATATCTCCGCATCAGAACATCGTAGAGACACGGGGGTTGGACCGTTTGACTCGTGACTCGGCGGGTAATCATTATGGGATGTCAATTTTTTCCCTAGCAACCAAATACAGTACCCTAGCAACAGAGTAAACAAAGCCTTATATCTCCGCATCAGAACATCGTAGAGACACGGGGGTTGGACCGTATGACTCGTGACTCAGAGTGTAATCACTATGGGATGCCAATTTTTCCCCTAGCAACCAAATACAGTACCCTAGCAACAGAGTAAACAAAGCCTTATATCTCCGCATCAGAACATCGTAGAGACACGGAGGTTGGACCGTATGACTCGTGACTCGGAGTGTAATCATTATGGGATGCCAATTTTTTCCCTAGCAACCAAATACAGTACCCTAGCAACAGAGTAAACAAAGCCTTATATCTCCGCATCAGAACATCGTAGAGACACGGGGGTTGGACCGTTTGACTCGTGACTCGGCGGGTAATCACTATGGGATGTCAAATTTTTCCTCAGCAACCAAATACAGTACCCTAGCAACAGAGTAAACAAAGCCTTATATCTCTGCATCAGAACATCGTAGAGACACGGGGGTTGGACCGTATGACTCGTGACTCAGAGTGTAATCATTATGGGATGCCACATTTTTCCCTAGCAACCAAATACAGTACCCTAGCAACCGGATAAACACAGCCTTATATCTCCACATCAGAACATCGTACAGACACGGGGGTTGGACCGTTTTACTTTTGGCTTGGAGTATAATCATATATGGTCCCCAGAATTTTGCCACGGCAAGCACCACTCACATTTTCTTCAGGAAATGTACCTATCTAGTTATATCTTATTATTCTTATGTCTGCACACTTTTTCGGCGCGTAACTCGTCCCGCACGGTTTGTCATAGACACACGAATGAGGGCTCAAATTGACCGGTTTATTGAGGAGAGGTGTGCTATGACTTTTATAAGGGATCGGGTGCAGGATTTCCGAAAGGGGGGCGAAAAACCACCCGAAAAAATCCCATTGACTTAACATTGGGCCGAACTTTGATGGGTCATACCTCCGCTCAAGGATTTTGTAAAAACATGTGGGTTACATTATTTGAAGAGGGTGGTAGACTCTGTAAGAACATGGATCACAATGGGGTGTAAGTTGTACCCCTGGGGTGTAAGAGGCACCCCAAATTTCCTATTGACTTATAATGGGGCAGGAAACATGCCCATATAGGGGAATAAAAAAGTTCCAGATGGGATATCTTTGCTTTACAATGTTGTAGAGACAAGGGGGTGGGCTCATTTTACTCAGACATCCAATCAGTCTATCAGTATAGTCCCAAAGCTTTTAAGCCACGCCCCTAGCAACCACTTTTGAGCACCCTAGCAACATAAAATTCAAA
Organism: Misgurnus anguillicaudatus; assembly: GCF_027580225.2. NCBI lineage: Eukaryota > Metazoa > Chordata > Actinopteri > Cypriniformes > Cobitidae > Misgurnus > Misgurnus anguillicaudatus. Next base: position 519,954 of record NC_073358.2, on the reverse strand, counting down.
CAGTTATATCTCTGCATCAGAACATCATAGAGACACGGGGATTGTACCGGTTTACTTGTGACTTGGAGTGTAATCATTATGGGATGCCAATTTTTTCCCTAGCAACCAAATACAGTACCCTAGCAACAGAATAAACAAAGCTTTATATCTCCGCATCAGAACATCGTAGAGACACGGGGGCTGGACCGTTTGACTCGTGAGTCAGAGTGTAATCATTATGGGATGCCAATTTTTTCCCTAGCAACCAAATACAGTACCCTAGCAACAGAGTAAACAAAGCCTTATATCTCCGCATCAGAACATCGTAGAGACACGGGGGTTGGACCGTTTGATTCGTGACTCAGCGTGTAATCATTATGGGATGCCAATTTTTTCCCTAGCAACCAAATACAGTACCCTAGCAACAGAGTAAACAAAGCCTTATATCTCCGCATCAGAACATCGTAGAGACACGGGGGTTGGACCGTTTGATTCTTGACTCAGCGTGTAATCATTATGGGATGCCGATTTTTTCCCTAGCAACCAAATACAGTACCCTAGCAACAGAGTAAACAAAGCCTTATATCTCCGCATCAGAACATCGTAGAGACACAGGGGCTGGACCGTTTGACTCGTGACTCGGAGTGTAATCATTATGGGATGCCAATGTTTTCCCTAGCAACCAAATACAGTACCCTAGCAACAGAGTAAACAAAGCCTTATATCTCCGCCTCAGAACATCGTAGAGACATGGGGGTTGGACCGTTTGACTCGTGACTCAGAGTGTAATCATTATGGGATGCCAATTTTTTCCCTAGCAACCAAATACAGTACCCTAGCAACGGAGTAAACAAAGCCTTATATCTCCGCATCAGAACATCGTAGAGACATGGGGATTGGACCGTTTGACTCATGACCCGGAGTGTAATCACTATTGGATGTCAAATTTTTCCCTAGCAACCAAATACAGTACCCTAGCAACCAAATAAACAAAGCCTTATATCTCCCCATCAGAACATCGTAGAGACATGGGGGTTTGACCATTTGACTCATGACCCGGAGTGTAATCACTACTGGATGGCAATTTTCTCCCTAGCAACCAAATACACTACCCTAGCAACCGAATAAACAAAGCCTTATATCTCCGCATCAGAACATCGTAGAGACATGGGGTTTGGACCGTTTGACTCGTGACCCGGAGTGTAATCACTATTGGATGTCAAATTTTTCCCTAGCAACCAAATACAGTACCCTAGCAACCAAATAAACAAAGCCTTATATCTCCCCATCAGAACATCGTAGAGACATGGGGGTTTGACCATTTGACTCATGACCCGGAGTGTAATCACTACTGGATGGCAATTTTCTCCCTAGCAACCAAATACACTACCCTAGCAACCGAATAAACAAAGCCTTATATCTCCGCATCAGAACATCGTAGAGACATGGGGTTTGGACCGTTTGACTCGTGACCCGGAGTGTAATCACTATTGGATGTCACATTTTTCCCTAGCAACCAAATATAGTACCCTAGCAACCGAATAAACAAAGCCTTATATCTGCGCATCAGAACATCGTAGAGACACGGGGTTTGGATCGTTTTACTCGTGACTGGAAGTATAATCATATACTGACCCCAGAAATTTGCCACGGCAAGCACCACTTCACATTTTCTTCAGGAAATGTACCTATCTAGTTATTATTCTTCTTTTTCTGGACACTTTTTTCGGCGCGTAACTCGTCCCGCACGCTTTGTCGTAGACCCATGAAATAGGGCTCAAATCGACCGGCTTATTGAGGAGAGGTGTGCTATGACTTTTATAAGCGATCGGGTGCAGGATTTCCGAAAGGGGGGCGAAAAACCACCCGAAAAATCCCATTGACTTAACATTGCGCCCAACTTTGACGAGTCATAGCTCCACTCGAGAATTTTGTAGAAACATGTGGGTTACAACATTTGAAGAGGGTGTTAGGCTCTGTAAGAACATGGATCACAATGGGGTGTAAGTTGTACCCCTGGGGTGTAAGAGGTGCCCAAAAGTGCCCCATTGACTTATAATGGGGCAGGAAACACGCCCATATAAGGGAATAAAACCGTTCCAGATGGGATATCTTTGCTTTACAGTGTCGTAGAGATAAGTGGGTGGGCTCATTTTACTCGGGCATCCAATCAGTCTCTCAGAATCATCCCAGAGCTATTAAGCCACGCCCCTAGCAACAATTTTTGGCACCCTAGCAACATCTCCCATAGACTGCCATTATAAAATGCCAGGATGGATATCTTTGCAGCACAGTGTCATAGAGCCTTGGGGGTGGGCTCATTTTACCCAGACATCCAATCAGTCTCTCAGGATCCTTATTGAGGTATTAAGCCACGCCCCTAGCAACCACTTTTGAGCACCCTAGCAACATAACATTTAAACAGTTATATCTCGACATCAGAACATCGTAGAGACACGGGGGTTGGACCGTTTTACTTGTGACTCGGAGTGTAATAACTGGCCACATCATTGGCCACTCCCAAGCCACGCCCCTAGCAACCAAATATGAGCACCCTAGCAACCGAATAAACAAAGCCTTATATCTCTGGATCCGAACATCATAGAGACATGGGGGTTGGGTCTTTGGGTCATGTTAGCTTCATGCTAGCTTAATGCTAAGTCATAATAGCTTCATGCTAGCTTCATGCTAGCTTCATGCTAATCATGTTAGCTTCATGCTAGCTTCATGCTAATCATGCTAGCTTCATGCTAATCATGTTAGCTTCATGCTAGCTTCATGCTAACTTCATGCTAACATAATGCTAATCATGTTAGCTTCATGCTAGCTTCATGCTAGCTTCATGCTAATCATGTTAGCTTCATGCTAGCTTCATGCTAATCATGCTAGCTTCATGCTAATCATGTTAGCTTCATGCTAGCTTCATGCTAACTTCATGCTAACATAATGCTAATCATGCTAACATCATGCTAATCATGCTAGCTTCATGCTTATCATGTTAGCTTCATGCTAATCATGTTAGCTTCATGCTAGCTTCATGCTAGCTTCATGCTAGCTTCATGTTAACTTCATGCTAACTTCATGCTAACTTCATGCTAACTTCATGCTAACTTCATGCTAACTTCATGCTAACTTCATGCTAATCATGCTAACATCATGCCAACTTCCTGATAATCATGCTAACATCATGCTAACTTCATGCTAATCATATTAACATCATGTTAGCTTCATGCTAATGATGTTCGCTTTATGCTAGCTTCATGCTAATCATGTTAACATCATGCTACCTTCACGTTAATTATGCTAACATCATGCTAGCTTCATGGTAATCATACTACCTTCAATAAACAAAGCCTTATATCTCCACAATAGAACATCGTAGAGACACGGGGGTTGGACCGTTTGACTCGTGACTCTGAGTATAATCATACATTGCCCCCAGAAATTTGCCACGGCAAGCACCACTTCACATTTTCTTCAGGAAATGTACCTATCTAGTTATTTATAATTAGTGGTGCTTGCATTTATGCAAAGCATCACTATTAGTATTGCTCAGGGATATTATTAGTGGTGCTTGCATTTATGCAAAGCATCACTATTGTTATTGCTTTCGGTTATTATTATTCTTCTTATATCTGGACACTTTTTCGGCACCTAACTCGTCCCGCACGGTTTGCCGTAGTCCCATGAATGAGGGCTCAAATTGACCAGTTTATTGAGGAGAGGTGTGCTATGACTTTTATAAGCGATCGGGTGCAGGATTTCCGAAAGGGGGGCGAAAAACCACCCGAAAAATCCCATTGACTTAACATTGCGCCCAACTTTGACGAGTCATAGCTCCGCTCGAGAATTTTGTAGAAACATGTGGGTTACAACATTTGAAGAGGGTGTTAGGCTCTGTAAGAACATGGATCACAATGGGGTGTAAGTTGTACCCCTGGGGTGTAAGAGGTGCCCAAAAGTGCCCCATTGACTTATAATGGGGCAGGAAACACGCCCATATAAGGGAATAAAACCGTTCCAGATGGGATATCTTTGCTTTACAGTGTCGTAGAGATACGTGGGTGGGCTCATTTTACTCGGGCATCCAATCAGTCTCTCAGAATCATCCCAGAGCTATTAAGCCACGCCCCTAGCAACAATTTTGGGCACCCTAGCAACATCTCCCATAGACTGCCATTATAAAATGCCAGGATGGATATCTTTGCAGCACAGTGTCATAGAGCCTTGGGGGTGGGCTCATTTTACCCAGACATCCAATCAGTCTCTCAGGATCCTTATTGAGGTATTAAGCCACGCCCCTAGCAACCACTTTTGAGCACCCTAGCAACATAACATTTAAACAGTTATATCTCGACATCAGAACATCGTAGAGACACGGGGGTTGGACCGTTTTACTTGTGACTCGGAGTGTAATAACTGGCCACATCATTGGCCACGCCCAAGCCACGCCCCTAGCAACCAAATATGAGCACCCTAGCAACCGAATAAACAAAGCCTTATATCTCTGCATCAGAACATCGTAGAGACACGGGGGTTGGACCATTTTACTTGTGACTCAGAGTGTAGTAACTGGCCACATTGTTGGCCACTCCCAAGCCACACCCCTAACAACCAAATATGAGCACCTTAGCAACATAATAAACAAAGCGTCATATCTCTGGATCCGAACATCATAGAGACATGGGGGTTGGGTCTTTGAGTCATGTTAGCTTCATGCTAGCTTAATGCTAAGTCATACTAGCTTCATGCTAGCTTAATGCTAATTTCATAATAAACCTTGCTAACTTCACGTTAAATCATGCTAGCTTCATGCTAACTTCATGTTAACTTCTTGCTAATCATGTTAACATCATGCTAGCTTCATGCTAATCATGCTAACATCATGCTATCTTTATGCTAATCATTCTAACATCATGCTAACTTCATGCTAATCATGCTAACATCATGCTAATCATGCTAACATCAGGCTAACTTCATGCTAATCATGCTAACATAATGCTAATCATGATAACATCATGCTTATCATGCTAACATCATGCTAACTTCATGCTAACTTCATGCTAACATCATGCTAACATCATGCTAGCTTCATGCTATCATCATGCTAATCATGTTAGCTTCATGCTAACATCATGCTAGCTTCATGCTAATCATGCTAGCTTCATGCTAATCATGTTAGCTTCATGCTAATCATGCTAACATCATGCTAACATCATGCTAGCTTGATGCTAATCATGCTAGCTTCATGCTAATCATGCTAGCTTCATGCTAATCATGTTAGCTTTATGCTAGCTTCATGCTAATCATGCTAGCTTCATGTTAGCTTCATGCTAGCTTCATGCTAGCTTCATGCTAATCATGCTAACATCATGCTAGCTTCATGCTAATCATGCTAGCTTCATGCTAATCATGCTAGCTTCATGCTAATCATGCTAGCTTCATGCTAATCATGTTAGCTTCATGCTAGCTTCATGCTAATCATGCTAGCTTCATGCTAGCTTCATGCTAACTTCATGCTAATCATGCTAACATCATGCTAATCATGCTAGCTTCATGCTAATCATGCTAGCTTAATGCTAGCTTCATGCTTACTTCATACTAATCATGTTAGCTTCATGCTAATCATGTTAACATCATGCTAGCTTCATGCTAATCATGCTAACATCATGCCAACTTCCTGATAATCATGCTAACATCATGCTAACTTCATGCTAATCATATTAACATCATGTTAGCTTCATGCTAATGATGTTCGCTTTATGCTAGCTTCATGCTAATCATGTTAACATCATACTACCTTCACGTTATTTATGCTAACATCATGCTAGCTTCATGGTAATCATACTACCTTCAATAAACAAAGCCTTATATCTCCACATCAGAACATCGTAGAGACACAGGGGTTGGACCGTTTGATTCGTGACTCGGATTATAATCATACATTGCCCCCAGAATTTTGCCACGGCAAGCACCACTTCACATTTTCTTCAGGAAATGTACCTATCTAGTTAGTGGTGCTTGCATTTATGCAAAGCATCACTATTGTTATTGCTTTCGGTTATTATTATTCTTCTTATATCTGGACACTTTTTCGGCACCTAACTCGTCCCGCACGGTTTGCCGTAGTCCCATGAATGAGGGCTCAAATTGACCAGTTTATTGAGGAGAGGTGTGCTATGACTTTTATAAGCGATCGGGTGCAGGATTTCCGAAAGGGGGGCGAAAAACCACCCGAAAAATCCCATTGACTTAACATTGCGCCCAACTTTGACGAGTCATAGCTCCGCTCGAGAATTTTGTAGAAACATGTGGGTTACAACATTTGAAGAGGGTGTTAGGCTCTGTAAGAACATGGATCACAATGGGGTGTAAGTTGTACCCCTGGGGTGTAAGAGGTGCCCAAAAGTGCCCCATTGACTTATAATGGGGCAGGAAACACGCCCATATAAGGGAATAAAACCGTTCCAGATGGGATATCTTTGCTTTACAGTGTCGTAGAGATACGTGGGTGGGCTCATTTTACTCGGGCATCCAATCAGTCTCTCAGAATCATCCCAGAGCTATTAAGCCACGCCCCTAGCAACAATTTTGGGCACCCTAGCAACATCTCCCATAGACTGCCATTATAAAATGCCAGGATGGATATCTTTGCAGCACAGTGTCATAGAGCCTTGGGGGTGGGCTCATTTTACCCAGACATCCAATCAGTCTCTCAGGATCCTTATTGAGGTATTAAGCCACGCCCCTAGCAACCACTTTTGAGCACCCTAGCAACATAACATTTAAACAGTTATATCTCGACATCAGAACATCGTAGAGACACGGGGGTTGGACCGTTTTACTTGTGACTCGGAGTGTACTAACTGGCCCCATCATTGGCCACGCCCAAGCCACGCCCCTAGCAACCAAATATGAGCACCATAGCAACCGAATAAACAAAGCCATATCTCTGCATCAGAACATCGTAGAGACACGGGGGTTGGACCATTTTACTTGTGACTCTGAGTGTAGTAACTGGCCACATTGTTGGCCACTCCCAAGCCACGCCCCTAACAACCAAATATGAGCACCTTAGCAACATAATAAACAAAGCCTCATATCTCTGGATCCGAACATCATAGAGACATGGGGGTTGGGTCTTTGAGTCATGTTAGCTTCATGCTAGCTTAATGCTAAGTCATACTAGCTTCATGCTAGCTTAATGCTAATTTCATAATAAACCTTGCTAACTTCACGTTAAATCATGCTAGCTTCATGCTAACTTCATGTTAACTTCTTGCTAATCATGTTAACATCATGCTAGCTTCATGCTAATCATGCTAACATCATGCTATCTTTATGCTAATCATTCTAACATCATGCTAACTTCATGCTAATCATGCTAACATCATGCTAATCATGCTAACATCAGGCTAACTTCATGCTAATCATGCTAACATAATGCTAATCATGATAACATCATGCTTATCATGCTAACATCATGCTAACTTCATGCTAACTTCATGCTAACATCATGCTAACATCATGCTAGCTTCATGCTATCATCATGCTAATCATGTTAGCTTCATGCTAACATCATGCTAGCTTCATGCTAATCATGCTAGCTTCATGCTAATCATGTTAGCTTCATGCTAATCATGCTAACATCATGCTAACATCATGCTAGCTTGATGCTAATCATGCTAGCTTCATGCTAATCATGCTAGCTTCATGCTAATCATGTTAGCTTTATGCTAGCTTCATGCTAATCATGCTAGCTTCATGTTAGCTTCATGCTAGCTTCATGCTAGCTTCATGCTAATCATGCTAACATCATGCTAGCTTCATGCTAATCATGCTAGCTTCATGCTAATCATGCTAGCTTCATGCTAATCATGCTAGCTTCATGCTAATCATGTTAGCTTCATGCTAGCTTCATGCTAATCATGCTAGCTTCATGCTAGCTTCATGCTAACTTCATGCTAATCATGCTAACATCATGCTAATCATGCTAGCTTCATGCTAATCATGCTAGCTTAATGCTAGCTTCATGCTTACTTCATACTAATCATGTTAGCTTCATGCTAATCATGTTAACATCATGCTAGCTTCATGCTAATCATGCTAACATCATGCCAACTTCCTGATAATCATGCTAACATCATGCTAACTTCATGCTAATCATATTAACATCATGTTAGCTTCATGCTAATGATGTTCGCTTTATGCTAGCTTCATGCTAATCATGTTAACATCATACTACCTTCACGTTATTTATGCTAACATCATGCTAGCTTCATGGTAATCATACTACCTTCAATAAACAAAGCCTTATATCTCCACATCAGAACATCGTAGAGACACAGGGGTTGGACCGTTTGATTCGTGACTCGGATTATAATCATACATTGCCCCCAGAATTTTGCCACGGCAAGCACCACTTCACATTTTCTTCAGGAAATGTACCTATCTAGTTAGTGGTGCTTGCATTTATGCAAAGCATCACTATTGTTATTGCTTTCGGTTATTATTATTCTTCTTATATCTGGACACTTTTTCGGCACCTAACTCGTCCCGCACGGTTTGCCGTAGTCCCATGAATGAGGGCTCAAATTGACCAGTTTATTGAGGAGAGGTGTGCTATGACTTTTATAAGCGATCGGGTGCAGGATTTCCGAAAGGGGGGCGAAAAACCACCCGAAAAATCCCATTGACTTAACATTGCGCCCAACTTTGACGAGTCATAGCTCCGCTCGAGAATTTTGTAGAAACATGTGGGTTACAACATTTGAAGAGGGTGTTAGGCTCTGTAAGAACATGGATCACAATGGGGTGTAAGTTGTACCCCTGGGGTGTAAGAGGTGCCCAAAAGTGCCCCATTGACTTATAATGGGGCAGGAAACACGCCCATATAAGGGAATAAAACCGTTCCAGATGGGATATCTTTGCTTTACAGTGTCGTAGAGATACGTGGGTGGGCTCATTTTACTCGGGCATCCAATCAGTCTCTCAGAATCATCCCAGAGCTATTAAGCCACGCCCCTAGCAACAATTTTGGGCACCCTAGCAACATCTCCCATAGACTGCCATTATAAAATGCCAGGATGGATATCTTTGCAGCACAGTGTCATAGAGCCTTGGGGGTGGGCTCATTTTACCCAGACATCCAATCAGTCTCTCAGGATCCTTATTGAGGTATTAAGCCACGCCCCTAGCAACCACTTTTGAGCACCCTAGCAACATAACATTTAAACAGTTATATCTCGACATCAGAACATCGTAGAGACACGGGGGTTGGACCGTTTTACTTGTGACTCGGAGTGTAATAACTGGCCACATCATTGGCCACGCCCAAGCCACGCCCCTAGCAACCAAATATGAGCACCCTAGCAACCGAATAAACAAAGCCTTATATCTCTGCATCAGAACATCGTAGAGACACGGGGGTTGGACCATTTTACTTGTGACTCAGAGTGTAGTAACTGGCCACATTGTTGGCCACTCCCAAGCCACGCCCCTAACAACCAAATATGAGCACCTTAGCAACATAATAAACAAAGCCTCATATCTCTGGATCCGAACATCATAGAGACATGGGGGTTGGGTCTTTGAGTCATGTTAGCTTCATGCTAGCTTAATGCTAAGTCATACTAGCTTCATGCTAGCTTAATGCTAATTTCATAATAAACCTTGCTAACTTCACGTTAAATCATGCTAGCTTCATGCTAACTTCATGTTAACTTCTTGCTAATCATGTTAACATCATGCTAGCTTCATGCTAATCATGCTAACATCATGCTATCTTTATGCTAATCATTCTAACATCATGCTAACTTCATGCTAATCATGCTAACATCATGCTAATCATGCTAACATCAGGCTAACTTCATGCTAATCATGCTAACATAATGCTAATCATGATAACATCATGCTTATCATGCTAACATCATGCTAACTTCATGCTAACTTCATGCTAACATCATGCTAACATCATGCTAGCTTCATGCTATCATCATGCTAATCATGTTAGCTTCATGCTAACATCATGCTAGCTTCATGCTAATCATGCTAGCTTCATGCTAATCATGTTAGCTTCATGCTAATCATGCTAACATCATGCTAACATCATGCTAGCTTGATGCTAATCATGCTAGCTTCATGCTAATCATGCTAGCTTCATGCTAATCATGTTAGCTTTATGCTAGCTTCATGCTAATCATGCTAGCTTCATGTTAGCTTCATGCTAGCTTCATGCTAGCTTCATGCTAATCATGCTAACATCATGCTAGCTTCATGCTAATCATGCTAGCTTCATGCTAATCATGCTAGCTTCATGCTAATCATGCTAGCTTCATGCTAATCATGTTAGCTTCATGCTAGCTTCATGCTAATCATGCTAGCTTCATGCTAGCTTCATGCTAACTTCATGCTAATCATGCTAACATCATGCTAATCATGCTAGCTTCATGCTAATCATGCTAGCTTAATGCTAGCTTCATGCTTACTTCATACTAATCATGTTAGCTTCATGCTAATCATGTTAACATCATGCTAGCTTCATGCTAATCATGCTAACATCATGCCAACTTCCTGATAATCATGCTAACATCATGCTAACTTCATGCTAATCATATTAACATCATGTTAGCTTCATGCTAATGATGTTCGCTTTATGCTAGCTTCATGCTAATCATGTTAACATCATACTACCTTCACGTTATTTATGCTAACATCATGCTAGCTTCATGGTAATCATACTACCTTCAATAAACAAAGCCTTATATCTCCACATCAGAACATCGTAGAGACACAGGGGTTGGACCGTTTGACTCGTGACTCGGAGTATAATCATACATTGCCCCCAGAATTTTGCCACGGCAAGCACCACTTCACATTTTCTTCAGGAAATGTACCTATCTAGTTATTATTATATTTTATTCTTATGTCTGCACGTTTTTTCGGCGCGTAACTCGTCCCGCACGGTTTGGCATAGTCCCATGAAAGCGGGCTCAAATCGACCGGTTTATTGAGGAGAGGTGTGCTATGACTTTTATAAGGGATCGGGTGCAGGATTTCCGAAAGGGGGGCGAAAAACCACCCGAAAAATCCCATTGACTTAACATTGCGCCCAACTTTGACGGGTCATAGCTCCGCTCGAGAATTTTGTAGAAACATGTGGGTTACAACATTTGAAGAGGGTGGTAGGCTCTGTAAGAACATGGATCACAATGGGGTGTAAGTTGTACCCCTGGGGTGTAAGAGGTGCCCAAAAGTGCCCCATTGACTTATAATGGGGCAGGAAACACGCCCATATAAGGGAATAAAACAGTTCCAGATGGGATATCTTTGCTTTACAGTGTCGTAGAGATACGTGGGTGGGCTCATTTTACTTGGGCATCCAATCAGTCTCTCAGGATCCTCCCAGAGTTATTAAGCCACGCCCCTAGCAACAATTTTGGGCACCCTAGCAACATCTCCCATAGACTGCCATTATAAAATGCCAGGATGGATATCTTTGCAGCACAGTGTCATAGAGACTTGGGGGTGGGCTCATTTTACCCAGACATCCAATCAGTCTCTCAGGATCCTTATTGAGGTATTAAGCCACGCCCCTAGCAACCACTTTTGAGCACCCTAGCAACATAACATTGAAACAGTTATATCTCGGCATCAGAACATCGTAGAGACACGGGGGTTGGACCGTTTTACTTGTGACTCGGAATGTAATCACTGGCCACATCATTGGCCACTCCCAAGCCACGCCCCTAGCAACCAAATATGAGCACCCTAGCAACCCAATAAACAAAGCCTTATATCTTCGCATCAGAACATCGTAGAGACACGGGGGTTGGACCATTTTACTTGTGACTCAGAGTGTAATAACTGGCCACATTATTGGCCACTCCCAAGCCACGCCCCTAACAACCAAATAAGAGCACCCTAGCAACATAATAAACAAAGCCTTATATCTCTGGATCCGAACATCATAGAGACATGGGGGTTGGGTCTTTGGGTCATGTTAGCTTCATGCTAGCTTAATGCTAAGTCATACTAGCTTCATGCTAGTTTCATGCTAGCTTAATGCTAATTTCATAATAAATCTTGCTAACTTCACGTTAAATCATGCTAGCTTCATGCTAACTTCATGTTAACTTCTTGCTAATCATGCTAACATCATGCTAGCTTCATGCTAATCATGCTAACATCATGCTATCTTTATGCTAATCATTCTAACATCATGCTAACTTCATGCTAATCATGCTAACATCATGCTAGCTTGATGCTAATCATGCTAGCCTCATGCTAATCATGTTAGCTTCATGCTAATCATGCTAGCTTCATGCTAACATCATGTTAATCATGCTAACATCATGCTAACATCATGCTAGCTTCATGCTAATCATGCTAACTTCATGCTAATCATGTTAGCTTCATGCTAATCATGCTAGCTTCATGCTAGCTTCATGCTAGCTTCATGCTAATTATGCTAACATCATGCTAATCATGCTAACATCATGCTAATCATGCTAACATCATGCTAATCATGCTAGCTTCATGCTAATCATGCTAGCTTCATGCTAGCTTCATGCTAATCATGCTAGCTTAATGCTAGCTTCATGCTAACTTCATGGTAATCATGTTAGCTTCATGCTAATCATGTTAACATCATGCTAGCTTCATGCTAACTTCATGCTAATCATGCTAACATCATGCCAACTTCCTGATAATCATGCTAACATCATGCTAACTTCATGCTAATCATGTTAGCTTCATGCTAGCTTCATGCTAATCATGCTAGCCTCATGCTAGCTTCATGCTAACTTCATGCTAATCATGCTAACATCATGCTAACATCATGCTAATCATGCTAACTTTATGCTAATCATGTTAGCTTCATGCTAGCTTCATGCTAATCATGTTAACATCATGCTAGCTTCATGCTAACTTCATGCTAATCATGCTAACATCATGCTAATCATGCTAATCATGCTAACATCATGCTAATCATGCTAGCTTCATGCTAATCATGCTAGCTTCATGCTAATCATGCTAGCTTAATGCTAGCTTCATGCTAACTTCATGCTAATCATGTTAGCTTCATGCTAGCTTCATGCTACTCATGTTAACATCATGCTAGCTTCATGCTAACTTCATGCTAATCATGCTATCATCATGCCAACTTCCTGATAATCATGCTAACATCATGCTAACTTCATGCTAATCATATTAACATCATGTTAGCTTCATGCTAATGATGTTCGCTTTATGCTAGCTTCATGCTAATCATGTTAACATCATACTACCTTCACGTTAATTATGCTAACATCATGCTAATCATACTACCTTCAATAAACAAAGCCTTATATCTCCACATCAGAACATCGTAGAGACACGGGGGTTGGACCGTTTGACTCGTGACTCGGAGTATAATCATACATTGCCCCCAGAATTTTGCCACGGCAAGCACCACTTCACATTTTCTTCAGGAAATGTACCTATCTAGTTAGTGGTGCTTGCATTTATGCAAGGCATCACTATTACTATTGCTCATACTTATTATTTATATCTTTATTTATTTATTCTTATATCTGGACACTTTTTCGGCGCGTAACTCGTCCCACACGGTTTGTCGTAGACCAATGAAACAGGGCTCAAAATGACCGGCTTATTGAGGACACGTCTGCTATGACTTTTATAAGGGATCGGGTGCAGGATTTCCGAAAGGGGGGCGAAAAACCACCCGAAAAATCCTATTGACTTAACATTGGGCCCAACTTTGACGGGTCATAGCTCCGCTCAAGGATTTTGTAGAAACATGTGGGTTATAACATTTGAAGAGGGTGGTAGGCTCTGTAAGAACATACATCACAATGGGGTGTAAGTTGTATCCCTGGGGTGTAAGAGGCCCCCGAAATTTCCCATTGACTTATAATGGGGCAGGGAACACGCCCATATAAGGGAATAAAACCGTTCCAGATGGGATATCTTTGCTTTACAGTGTCATAGAGATAAGTGGGTGGGCCCATTTTACTCGGGCATCCAATCAGTCTCTCAGGATCATTTCAGAGCTATTAAGCCACGCCCCTAGCAACCACTTTTGAGCACCCTAGCAACATCTCCCATAGACTGCCATTATAAAATGCCCAGACGGGATATCTTCGCTTTACAATGTCATCGAGACATGGGGGTGGGCTCATTTTACTCAGACATCCAATCAATTTATCAGGGTAGTCCCAGAGCTATTAAGCCACGCCCCTAGCAACCACTTTTAAGCACCCTAGCAACATAAAATTCAAACAGTTATACCTCGGCATCAGAACATCGTAGAGACATGGGGGTTGGACCGTTTTACTTGTGACTCGGAGTGTAACAACTGGTCACATCATTGGCCACTCCCAAGCCCCGCCCCTAGCAACCAAATAAGAGCACCCTAGCAACCGAATAAAAAAAAGCCTTATATCTCCGCATCAGAACATCGTAGAGACACGGGGGTTGGACCGTTTGACTCGTGACTCAGAGTGGAATCACTATGGGATGTCATTTTTTTCCCTAGCAACCAAATACAGTACCCTAGCAACAGAGTAAACAAAGCCTTATATCTCCGCATCAGAACATCGTAGAGACACAGGGGTTGGACCGTTTGACTCGTGACTCAGAGTGGAATCACTATGGGATGCCAAATTTTTTCCTAGCAACCAAATACAGTACCCTAGCAACGGAATAAACAAAGCATTATATCTCCGCATCGGAACATCGTAGAGACAGGGGGTTGGACTGTTTGACTCGTGACTCAGAGTGTAATCACTATGGGATGTCATTTTTTTCCCTAGAAACCAAATACAGTACCCTAGCAACGGAATAAACAAAGCCTTATATCTCAGCATCGGAACATCGTAGAGACACAGGGGTTGGACCGTTTGACTCGTGACTCAGAGTGGAATCACTATGGGATGCCAAATTTTTCCCTAGCAACCAAATACAGTACCCTAGCAACAGTGTAAACAAAGCCTTATATCTCCGCATCACAACATCGTAGAGACACGGGGGTTGGACCGTTTTACTCGTGACTCGGCATGTAATCACTAGTGGATGCCAATTTTTTCCCTAGCAACCAAATACAGTACCCTAGCAACAGTGTAAACAAAGCCTTATATCTCCACATCAGAACATCGTAGAGACACAGGGGTTGGACCGTTTTACTCGTGACTCGGCATGTAATCACTAGTGGATGACAATATTTTCCCTAGCAACCAAATACAGTACCCTAGCAACAGAGTAAACAAAGCCTTATATCTCCGCATCAGAACATTGTACAGACACGGGGGTTGGACCGTTTGACTCGTGACTCGGAGGGTAATCACTAGTGGATGGCAATTTTTCCCTAGCAACCAAATACAGTACCCTAGCAACAGAGTAAACACAGCCTTATATCTCCGCATCAGAACATCGTAGAGACACGGGAGTTGGATCGTTTTACTTTTGGCTTGGAGTATAATCATATATGTTGCCCAGAATTTTGCCACGGCAAGCACCACTCACATTTTCTTCAGGAAATGTACCTATCTAGTTATTATGTTGGCTTTGAAAAAGCCAACATACTGTTGTTGTATCTAAACTTATTATTATTATTCTTATGCTCCCCCACTTTTTCTGACTGTAACTCCTCCTAGAGCTTTCAAGCTACACCCACAAAACTTTACAAAACTTTTAAGACTGGTCCGTAGATTTATGCTATGACTTTTCTAACTGATGGGACCTACCGAATTCCTAAACGGGGCGCTCAAACACCCCAAAATTTCCATTGACTTAACATTACGACCAACTTTGACGGGTCATAGCTGCGAACGTGAAATTTGTAGAAACTTGTGGCTTATCACAGTTGAAGAGGCTGGCAGGCTCTGTAAGAACATACATCACATTGGGGTGTAAGCTGTACCCCTGGGGTGTAAGAGGCCCCCAAATTTCCCCATTGACTTATAATGGGGCAGGAAACACGCCCATATAAGGGAATAAAAACGTCCCAGAAGGAATATCTTCATTCTAGAGTGTCGTAGAGACATGGGGGTGGGCTCATTTTACTCAGGCATCCAATCAGTCTTTCATGATCTCTCCAAAGCTATTAAGCTACTCCCCTAGCAACCATTATGGGCACCTTAGAAACATCTACCATGGACTCCCATTATAAAATGCCCAGATGGATATCTTTGCATCACACTGTCATAGAGACATGGGGGTGGGCTCATTTTACTCAGGCATCCAATCAGTCTCTCAGGATTCTTACAGAGTTATTAAGCCACGCCCCTAGCAACCAAATATGAGCACCCTAGCAACAGAACAAACAAAGCCTTATATCTCCGCTTCAGAACATCATAGAGACACGGGGGTTGGACCGTTTTACTTGTGGCTTGAAGTGTGATCATTATGGGATGCCAATTTTCTCCCTAGCAACCAAACTTAGTACCCTAGCAACGGAATAAACAAAGCCTTATATCTCCGCTTCAGAACATCATAGAGACACGGGGGTTGGGCTGTTTTACTTGTGGCTTGAAGTGTGATCATTATGGGATGCCAATTTTCTCCCTAGCAACCAAACTTAGTACCATAGCAACGGAATAAACAAAGCCTTATATCTCCGCTTCAGAACATCTTAGAGACACGGGGGTTGGACCGTTTTACTTGTGGCTTGAAGGGGGATCATTATGGGATGCCAATTTTCTCCCTAGCAACCAAACTTAGTACCCTAGCAACGGAATAAACAAAGCCTTATATCTCCGCTTCAGAACATCATAGAGACATGGGGGTTGGACCGTTTTACTTGTGGCTTGAAGTGTGATCATTATGGGATGCCAATTTTCTCCCTAGCAACCAAACTTAGTACCCTAGCAACGGAATAAACAAAGCCTTATATCTCCGCTTCAGAACATCTTAGAGACACGGGGGTTGGACCGTTTTACTTGTGGCTTGAAGGTTGATCATTATGGGATGCCAATTTTCTCCCTAGCAACCAAACTTAGTACCCTAGCAACGGAATAAACAAAGCCTTATATCTCCGCTTCAGAACATCATAGAGACACGGGGGTTGGACCGTTTTACTTGTGGCTTGAAGGTTGATCATTATGGGATGCCAATTTTCTCCCTAGCAACCAAACTTAGTACCCTAGCAACGGAATAAACAAAGCCTTATATCTCCCCTTCAGAACATCATAGAGACACGGGGGTTGGACCGTTTTACTTGTGGCTTGAAGGTTGATCATTATGGGATGCCAATTTTCTCCCTAGCAACCAAACTTAGTACCCTAGCAACGGAATAAACAAAGCCTTATATCTCCGCTTCAGAACATCATAGAGACACGGGGGTTGGACCGTTTTACTTGTGGCTTGAAGGTTGATCATTATGGGATGCCAATTTTCTCCCTAGCAACCAAACTTAGTACCCTAGCAACGGAATAAACAAAGCCTTATATCTCCGCTTCAGAACATCATAGAGACCCGGGGGTTGGACCGTTTTACTTGTGGCTTGAAGGTTGATCATTATGGGATGCCAATTTTCTCCCTAGCAACCAAACTTAGTACCCTAGCAACGGAATAAACAATGCATTATATCTCCCCTTCAGAACATCATAGAGACACGGGGGTTGGACAGTTTTACTTGTGGCTTGAAGGGTGATCATTATGGGATGCCAATTTTCTCCTTAGCAACCAAACTTAGTACCCTAGCAACGAAACAAACAAAGCCTTATATCTCTGCTTCAGAACATCATAGAGACACGGGGTGGGACTGTTTTACTTTGTGGCTTGAAGGGTGATCATTATGGGATACCAATTTTCTCCTTAGCAACCAAACTTAGTACCCTAGCAACGGAATAAACAAAGCCTTATATCTCTGCTTCAGAACATCATAGAGACACGGGGGTTGGACCGTTTTACTTGTGGCTTGAAGGGTGATCATTATGGGATGCCAATTTTCTCCCTAGCAACCAAACTTAGTACCCTAGCAACGGAAGAAACAAAGCCTTATATCTCCGCTTCAGAACATCTTAGAGACCCGGGGGTTGGACCGTTTTACTTGTGGCTTGAAGGTTGATCATTATGGGATGCCAATTTTCTCCCTAGCAACCAAACTTAGTACCCTAGCAACGGAATAAACAAAGCCTTATATCTCTGCTTCAGAACATCATAGAGACACGGGGGTTGGACCGTTTTACTTGTGGCTTGAAGGGTGATCATTATGGGATGCCAATTTTCTCCTTAGCAACCAAACTTAGTACCCTAGCAGCAGAATAAATGTAAGCTTCATGCTAATCATGTTAGCTTCATGCTAGCTTTGTGCTAATCATGCTAGCATCATGCTAATCATGCTAGCATCATGCTAGCTTCATGCTAATCATGCTTACATCATGTTAGCTTCATGCTAATCATGCTAGCATCATACTTAAACATACTAACAGCCAGATAGCCTACTAAACTAAACTTCTGTCAAACCGTTTTAAACGTTCAGGCTACGCTTTTTCAAGCCAACATAAAGTTTGTCCTCAAACTTTAATATCTAGTTATTATTATTCTTATGTCTGCACGTTTTTTCGGCGCGTAACTCGTCCCGCACGGTTTGCCGTAGTCCCATGAAAGAGGGCTCAAATCGACCGGTTTTTTGAAGAGATGGTGGCTATGACTTTTATAAGCGATCGGGTGCAGGATTTCCGAAAGGGGGGCGAAAAACCACCCGAAAAATCCCATTGACTTAACATTGCGCCCAACTTTGAAGGGTCATAGCTCTGCTCGAGGATTTTGTAGAAACATGTGGGTTACAACATTTGAAGAGTGTGGTAGGCTCTTTAAGAACATACATCACCATGGGGTATACCTTGTACCCCTGGGGTGTAAGAGGCACCTAAAAATGCCCAATGATAAGTCAATGGGCGAAAATCCCATAGACTTAACATTGCGAAAAATTTTGACGGGTCATAGGTCCGAGCAAGGATTTCGTAGAACCATGTGGGTCACAACATTTGAAGAGGGTGCTAGACTCTTTCAGGACGTCCCCCACAATGGGGTGTAAGGTTACCCTAGCAACCATTTTGGGCACCCTAGCAACCTATCCCATAGACTGCCATTATAAAATGCCCAGATGGATATCTTTGCACCACAGTGTCATAGAGACATGGGGGTGGGCTCATTTTACTCAGGCATCCAATCAGTCTCTCAGGATCCTTAAAGACTTACTAAGCCACGCCCCTAGCAACCACTTTTGAGCACCCTAGCAACATAAAATTCAAACAGTTATATCTCGGCATCAGAACATCGTAGAGACACGGGGATTGGACCGTTTTACTTGTGACTAGGGGTGTAACAATTGGGCACATAATTGGCCACTCCCAAGCCACGCCCCTAGCAACCAAATTTGACCACCCTAGCAACCGAATAAACAAAGCCTTATATCTCCGCATCAGAACATCGTAGAGACACGGGGGTTGGACCGTTTGACTCGTGACTCGGAGGGTAATCAGTAGTGGATGCCAATTTTTTCCCTAGCAACCAAATACAGTACCCTAGCAACAGAGTAAACAAAGCCCTATATCTCCGCATCAGAACATCGTAGAGACATGGGGTTTGGACCGTTTGACTCGTGACTCGGAGGGCAATCACTAGTGGATGCCAATTTTTTCCCTAGCAACCAAATACAGTACCCTAGCAACAGAGTAAACAAAGCCTTATATCTCCGCATCAGAACATCGTAGAGACACGGGGGTTGGACCGTTTGACTCGTGAATCGGAGGGTAATCACTAGTGGATGCCATTTTTCCCCTAGCAACCAAATACAGTACCCTAGCAACAGAGTAAACAAAGCCTTATATCTTTGCATCAGAACATCGTAGAGACACGGGGGTTGGACCGTTTGACTCGTGACTCGGAGGGTAATCACTAGTGGATGCCATTTTTTCCCCTAGCAACCAAATACAGTACCCTAGCAACAGAGTAAACAAAGCCTTATATCTCCGCATCAGAACATCGTAGAGACACGGGGGTTGGACCGTTTGACTTGTGACTTGGAGTGTAATCACCAGTGGATGCCCTTTTTTTCCCCTAGCAACCAAATACAGTACCCTAGCAACAGAGTAAACAAAGCCTTATATCTCCGCATCAGAACATCATAGAGACACAGGGGTTGGACCGTTTTACTTTTGGCTTGGAGTATAATCATATATGGTCCCCAGAATTTTGCCACGGCAAGCACCACTCACATTTTCTTCAGGAAATGTACCTATCTAGTTATTATTATTATTCTTCCAACCAAATTTCCGCAATTAATACGGCTCGAACCGCTTAACTTAGAAACTTCATTCCAACTCTCAAACGTGCGGACTATTCGGGAATAGTGTGCTATGACTTTTATAAGCGGTCGGAGGTACGGTCTTCGCCCCAGGGGCGAAAAAGCAGCCGAAAAATCCCATTGACTTAACATGGAGACAAACTTTGACGAGTCGTAGCTCAGACCTAGAATTTCACAGAAACTTGTGACTTGTCACATTTGAAGAGGCTGGCAGGCTCTGTAATAACATACCTCACAATGGCGTGTAAGTTGTACCCCTGGGGTGTAAGAGGCCCCCAAATTTCCCCATAGACTTATAATGGGGCAGGAATCATGCCCATATAAGGAAATAAAAACGTCCCAGATGGGATATCTTTGCAGCGCAGTGTCATAGAGACTTGGGGGTGGGCTCATTTTACTCAGGCATCCAATCAGTCCCTTAGGATCCTTATTGAGCTATTAAGCCACGCCCCTAGCAACCATTTTGGGCACCCTAGCAACATTTCCCATAGACTGCCATTATAAAATGCCCAAATGGATATCTTTGCAGCACAGTGTCATAGAGACATGGGGGTGGGCTCATTTTACTCAGGCATCCAATCAGTCTCTCACCATCCTTATTGAGGTATTAAGCCACGCCCCTAGCAACCAAATATGAGTACCCTAGCAACATAATAAACAAAGCCTTATATCTCTGGATCCGAACATCATAGAGACATGGGGGTTGGGTCTTTGGGTCATATTAGCTTCATGCTAGCTTCATGCTAAGTCATACTAGCTTCGTGCTAGTTTCATGCTAGCTTTATGCTAATTTTATAATAAATCTTGCTAACTTAATGTTAAATCATGTTAGCTTAATGTTAAATCTTGTTAGCTTCATGCTAAATCATGCTAGCTTCATGTTAATCATATTAGCATCATGCTAGCTTCATGCTAGTCATGCCACCATCATGCTAACTTCATGCTAGTCATGCTAGCATCATGCTAGCTTCATGCTAATCATGCTAACATCATGCTAACTTCATGCTAACTTCATGCTAACTTCATGCTAATCATGCTAGCATCATGCTAATCATGCTAGCATCATGTTAGCTCATGCTAACTTCATGCTAATCATGTTAGCATCATGCTAGCTTCAATGCTAATCATGCTAGCTTCATGCTAATCATGCTAGCATAATGCTAGCTTAATGTTAATCATGCTAGCATCATGCTAATCATGCTAGCATCATGCTAACTTCATGCTAATCATGTTAGCATCATGCTAGCTTCATGCTAATCATGCTAGCATCATGTTAGCTTCATGCTAATCATGCTAGCATCATGCTAGCTTCAATGTTAATCATGCTAACATCATGCTAACTTCATGCTAATCATGCTAGCATCATGCTAATCATGCTAACATCATGCTAACTTCATGCTAATCAAGCTAGCATCATGCTAATCATGCTAACATCATGTTACCTTCATGCTAATCATGCTAGCTTCATGGTAATCATGCTAGCTTCAATGCTAATCATGTTAACATCATGTTAGCTTCAATGCTAATCATGCTAGATTCATGCTAATCATGCTAGCATGCTAGCTTCATGTTAATCATGCTAACATCATGCTAAATCATGCTAACAACATGCTAGCTTCATGCTAAATCATGCTAGCTTCATGCTAAATCATGCTAGTGTCATGTTAGCTTCATGCTAAATCATGTTAGCTTCATGTTAAATCATGTTTGCTTCATGCTAAATCATGATAATGTCATGATAAATCATGATAATGTCATGATAAATCATGTTAGCTTCATGATAAATCATGTTATCTTCATGTTAAATCATGCTAGCAAAACATGTCAACAGCCAGGTAAACTACTAGACTAAATTTCTTTTACATTTCTGTCAATCAACTTTTTTGCATTTTCATGCACTGGTAATTCCTTGGGAATTGCATTTCTAGTTTAATATGTTTTGTTTAATTAAGATGTTACCTTTTAGAACAAATTTGTCATAAATTTTCTTTGGGGGGGCCGCGAAGGAATGCACTGTAAACAAGGGGGGCCGCACACTGAAAAAGTTTGAGAACCACTGTGTTAGATGACTGCATAAGACATTCTGAGTGATTATTTGCTGTGTGATGTGGATGAGAATCTGCCTGACAGCTCGAGTATTTGTCTGTCGTCATGCAGTTCCTAAAGCTGCCTGCATGCGCTCTCTGTGGCGCTGTGCTGACGTCATATCCGGTCTAGGCGGCAGCAGCAGCTTTTATTCTCAGGCCGGGAAACTGACAACAAGCGAAGAGAGAAAAACAGAGAAATTGGCCGTAGAATCTTCATCCATCCTTCCTTGTTTCTCTATCCGGTGGAAATATATCGATCTGTGTGATCTGAAGTGACAGTTACACGTTCAACTGGTGAGTTATGAAGGCGATTTGTGCGGATATTTGTGTGATTTTGCGCGGTTTGTCGCTGGATGTCTCTGTGTTTCTGTCGATTTGTTCTGGAACAGCAGCCATTTTTAATCACTTCACACATCAATAAATGCACACCGAACCCTCACAAATACACAATTTATGAATTATACTGACGGGTATGTAACCGACATCAGGCCCTTTGTGAGTTTTGTTCAGATTTAAACTCGTTTCTCGGTTTTGTGTAGATCAGTCCTGGTTAACGGCTAATGTCAATAGCATTGCTAACTACTGAAGAGAAATATGTGAAAATATCTGGTGTTATTATAACTCTGCGTTATGTATTAGTGTTCATTCAGGTGTTATTAATGTAAGATGAGTGTTAGTGTTACTGTATTATGTATTTAATGTAATTTGTGTTACATTACGAGTCTGTGTTTACATCTTGTGCTAACTGATCTTAAACACACAGTTTTCTTTAAAGAGCTCATATAATATATAAATGTGTTCTGTTGTCAATATCTTACAAATAAAATCACATGTATGTATTTAAAGTAGGGTCTGATATAACAGCTCGTTTTGTTTTGATATGTGTAGACACTTTGATTTATTTCTCTTGAGATGAGTCTGATGTTGTGTGTTTTAAATCTGATGATGGTTATGATGTTAAAGAGGCACGAGGTGTTTTATAATATGTGTAGTTTTTCACAACTATTATATATTTATATTTGCTGATAATCTTTGTGTGGGTTTTGTATGTTCATGTATTCACTTGCAGTCCCTTGATGATTTGGTTTGTTTGTGATTATTGTAGGAATGAATGCAGTTATATTTCAGTGAGACACACACATATTGATGTCTGATATCAGTTTCAGGTTTAGTCAGAAATCTCAGCCTTTTAAAAACATGACTTTGCTGACATATTTCAACAGAATTCACACAAACTTCATCTCCAACATGACAGGAAACCAAACATGTAAAGCATAAAATACACAATGATGTCCTGTCATTTATATGTAGTGATAATGTTGTATGTGGAGCTGGTTGTTATTGCAGAAATAATCCCTGACAGTGTGATCAGGGGGGTCTTGTATCAAGGAGTTTATTTCATGATAACAACCTGCTGACTGTACATCATCCTGCTTATTACACGGCTATTTCCCTCACAAGTTAAGGAACATTAAGTGTTTTATTTGCTCATTTTTAACGAGTGCAGAGGAAAATACATTCACTTTAGTTTTAAGATAAGACGAGACATTTAAATGTCGCAAACAAACTATTTGTTTTGTCATATATGTTATTAAAGGGGCCATGGCATGAAAATCTGACTATTTCCATGTTTAAGTGCTATAATTGGGTCTCCAGTGCTTTTATCAACCTAGAAAATGTGAAAAAGATCAACACATTAACTTAGTTTTGGTAAACCATTCTCTACAAGCACATGAGAAAATAGGTCGTTGAAATTTGGCTCTCCTTATGATGTCATAAGAAGGTCTTATTAGAATAATACCGCCCCTTAATCTGCACTATCCAATCACAACACTGCCATTCAGTGCAGAGGAAAGGAGAGAGAGAAAATAATTCACAGCACAATTGAGTTTCAATTGCAACAAACTATTTTCTGTGTGGTATTTTGAGCTAAAACTTCACATACGTGCTCTGGGGACACCAAAGATTTATTTGACATCTTAAAAAAGTCTTGTGCCATGGCCCCTTTAAAGGTGCTGTAGAATATAAAACTGTATTTATCTCAACATAAATGAATAATAAGAGCTCATGGTAATGACACATTGTGAGCCTCAAACACGATTGTTTCCTCCTTATGTAAACCGCGTGCACGCAAAAGACCGCTGGAAAACTCAACACCAACTGGGATGTTACAGTCTAGATGTACGCCCCCAAAATTAAAATATCGAAAGTAATTTCAGTGTTCGGCCGATCGAGTGAAGAGGCAGAACAAATTTTACTGAACAGTGAGGACTTTAATGACTTGATTAAAGAGCAACCAGCGCAGAATGAGAGACGCGCAAATACAGCAAACATTAGTGCTGCCTCACGATTAGTCGCGACTAATCGTTTGCAGAATAAAAGTTTTTGTTTACATAATATATGTGTGTGTACTGTGTATAATAATTATGTATAAATGCACACAAACACGCACGCATGTATATAATTAAGAAACATTTGCATGCATATATACACGTTTATATTTATTTATAATTTATATATAGATATAAATATTTATTATATAAATATTTTTTTCTTAAAATTATACATGTAAACAAAAACGTTTATTCTGCAAGCGATTAGTCGCGACTAATCGTGAGGCAGCACTAGCAAACATGTTGGTGAAAGAATTTTATGCTGATTCCCAGTACTATTCTTAATTTTTGTGATCTCCTGTCAATCTTGCCGTCGTCTCTGTCTTTTTGCTCCTGCTTGACTGTGCACGCATCCGCTGCTCAACATACAGTACAGTCAAATATAATCGTTGTTTCTTAAGGCAGAATAATGAATGTTATTAGCATTTTGTAGAAGACGGGATTAATATCAGTGGCCAAGACTCATTTATGTGGTGGAATGTAAATGAAATGGTTTTAACAAGTCAGATATCTGTCTGATCAGAGAAGTGACCAGGTGTAAAAAGGTCCTATAAAAAAAAATTGTTAAATAAAGTGAAATAAATATAGTAAAAAAGAACATTCTGAAAATGTAACTTGTGCAATGGTGAGAAAATTGGCAAAATATTTAGGAAAAAAAATGTGGTTCTATTCTGGCTATATTCTGCCTTCAGCTGAGTTTTCATTTTTTTTGGCTTTGGCAAAGAATTTTCCTTTCGTTGCATCCCTAGTTTCAGGGCGTTGTTATCTGGGAATAACGTACCTTGGAATGTCACGACTGACCAATCAGATTCAAGCATTTCAGAGAGCTGTGCAATAATATTTGTTATGACACAGAGTCTGATATAAGAGACCTCTGTTGTTGTTGTTTGGTATTTGTGGGTTTTTATAACTCATTCATTGCAACAGTGGTGGTGTGGGGCTGTGCACCTGCCTCTACTGTGTCTGTACTATTACTTTAACAGTGCCAAGGTCATGAGTTCACTTCCCAGAAATACACATACATACTCATCTGATGTATAGCTGAAACATGTCTTTATGAAAACACTTTGAAAGCGCTGAATTCTCTTCAAACACTTGTTCATGGCGCTCATCTAATAGATTATATGAGGAGCTCAGATGCAAACACTGCTAAACACCACTTCCATCAAAAATGAGATAATGATATTAACTGATATTATACATTAATCAAATAATTTCCCTTCCAATCTACATAATCCAGGCTTCATGTCATTCAGAAATACTGTTTTATTGGCAGAATCCATTAAGCGTCTGATAAAAGATGCTCATGTACAAGAAAACATGTCAGATGCACTTAGAGGATTTTGCAACTGAGCTCTTTATATATAGTTATTCTAGGAATTGCATGAACGGGTTTAAAATGTAAATTGGGATCTTCATTCCACAACTTGATGAGATCTTAATTGTGGGTTTCCAGTCGTTTCAGCTGTGTTTAAGTGATTTGATGAATTTTATTTCTATCTCATGGAAGTTATTGGTGATCTGGATTGTTTTTTTCTGCTTCAGTATTTATTGTTGACTGTTTGCAGTCCTTGAGATGTACAGACTGTTCCTGTTCTTTCCTTGTTGTGCTTCCATATTTTGGAGAGATTTAACAAATTTAGTATTAAAGTGAAGGGTGTTGAAGCATCGTTTAACATTCTGTGTTGCTGTTATGTGTGTGTGTGTGTGTGTGTGTGTGTGTGTGTATACAGAAACAGACGGTACTGAGGACGAGGTGCAAAGACAAATTTCCATACTCGATGACATTACATCGCAATGTCCGATCGTTTGGGGCAAATAACCAAGTCCAAGGATGGGAAAAGCAAGTATTCCTCGCTCAGCCTATTTGACAAGTACAAAGTAAAGTCAATAGAAACCCAGAAAACCACAGGTGAGAAGTTACCTCAATACTGCTTTTCTTACATCCTCATATATTACACGCTAAAGAACTTTCTGCTTTATTATGTACGTATTATTTATTATATATTAAAATAAAGGGTTTACCCAAACCTATCCAGTTTAATTCTCCTCAAATCCTTCTGAACCCATTGGGGTCCTCACTGGATCTTCTGATCTTGATTTTAAAGGTGCCATAGAATGTAAAACTGTTTTATGTAGGCATAGATGAATAATAAGAGTTGTGTACATGGTATTGACATTTGTGAGTAAACTTGTGCATGCAAAAGACCGCTGGAAAACAGACCAATCTCAACATAACACCAACTGTGACGTTACAGTCCAGATGTACGCCCCAACATTTAATTAAATACAGTGTTGTTAGCGCTATATGCTAGTTAATGGTATATGCTAGTTAATGTTATATGCTAGTTAATGATATATGCTAGCGTTTAGGCTGAAGTTCTTCTATTGATGTTACAGTTACGTTTAGCAGGTTCTGAAAAAAACAAACTTATCACTTAGAAACGTCCATTAACAATCTCCAAACAATTGATTATTCCTCAAAATCTGATACAGACTCAAACATAAGATCTGTTTACATACACACAGAGCTACTGAAGGAGAAACAGCCAATCAGAGCAGAGCTCAAAATTATTATTCATGACCCTTTTAAATAAGGTCATAATAGACCATTTCATTATAAAGGCAAATCCTAGGACATGAAAAACTGACTCTGGATCATTTTTTAACTTAATAAAGCCACAAACCTTCTGTGTAGATATAATGCAAATTTTGGCACCTTTAATGATTCCAAACACCATTGTTTGTAATGTGTCAAGTTTGGCTGAACTTTCTTTTAATTCTGCCGTCTCTCTTTGTGCCCTACAGTTGTTGCTCGTCATGGCTTACAGAGTCTTGGTAAAGTGGCCGCTGCCCGGCGCATGCCTCCTCCCGCTCACCTACCGAGTCTGAAGTCTGAGAATAAAGGAAACGATCCCAACGTGATTATTGTGCCCAAAGACGGAACAGGATGGGCAAACAAGCAGGATCAACCCGAGCAAAAGAGGTCAGATGATTTTGTCAATCACACACTTTTTGATGTGAATGAGGCTAATGCAGAATGAAGCGTTTGATGTGAATGAGATTCGAAGAGCAGATAAAGTCAGACTATATTGTACCTGTATGTAAAGCACATACCTTACTCGCTGGAACCAAAAAATCTGGTACCCATATTTTTAGTACTGGCTTGGTACCAAAGATCTGGTTCTTTTGACAGCCCTACTTGTGGCAGTGATGCAGGGGTATTTCCTTGCTTTATTCAGGAGCAATATTTTTGCATTGTCACTCTCACTGTCGCCACCAGGATTTTCTGCAATGACACTCATTTATTTATTTTTGTGTGAAAAATGCAGTTTCAACTCTACCAAGTAAATTGACTGTGTGGGTTGTGACTAGAAGGGATACAGATATGGCAAAATCTCGTGAAATCTTATCGGATGAGCTCTGTAGCCAGAACCGCTGTTTTTCATCCTAATCCCTAAACCCAATATCTTGTGAGATTTGGCTGTAGCTGAATCCTCTTTAGCCAGATCCACATGTCAGTATGCAGCTGTATTAGTTTATGAATGAGTGCAGGTTTCATGTCTTTGGTCTGATATTGATGTGATTGTTTTCTCCTTCAGTTCTGTTGCATCATCAGCTCAGCTGCCGGAGTGGCAGCCGCCGCAGGCTTCACAGAAATCTGTCTCCAATCTTCTTCAGAAGCCCACACCCATAACCATACAGGAGGTGCCGCTACAAGACCTTCTCCATCACATTTCATTTATAGTTGTCTTTAAACTCTTAAACTCAAATGCTTTTGTGCTGTTTGTTTGTATGTTTGGTTTCTTCAGAGCACAAGTTCAGGTGGACCAAAGCAATGGGCACAGCTCAATGGAAAGACAGCAGATACAGATGGTAATTGTTGTCTTCGGTGTCTTATTCTGCATTTTATCAAAACAAACTCTTGCGGTGTCACCTACTGCTGTGTCATTTAATAAGAGTATAATTTAGTTTGCATCTGTTGAAGGTTTAAGGGCCTCAAGCCGACTGCAGCCCTTCTCTCACGAGGAATTTCCGACGCTGAAAGCTGCAGGAGAACAGGACAAGGTTGGCAAGGAAAGAAGCGTCTACGATCCGTCGTATGGGCCCGGACCAAGCCTCCGCCCGCAGAATGTGTCCCGTCCAGTGGGGGTCTACATTTGACTTATTCTTTTGACTCAAGTGCTGTGAAGGAAGGCTGTTCATGGTTTTAATATCTCTCTCTCTTTCTCTCTCAGATGTGTCAAGTTGGAGGGAGGGTGGTGGGAGGAACCTGCAGCCCTCGGGTCTGTCAGCTGCCCTCTCCTGCGACACAGAGAACAAAAGCAGCAGCTCAGCCGAGACCAGCGCTCCTCTTCCTCCCCCTTCTTCCTCCACCACCACCTCCACTCAGCCCCCTGATCTGAAGGAGCCGTCTCTTCGGCCCGCTCAGCCCCCTCAGCCCGTACGCAGAGCCCCGTCAGCCCTTCAGTACCAGCATCACACCACGACCACCTACCACGATATGCTGCCTGCCTTTATGAGTCTTTCAGTGCTGTGTTGGGTTCAAATCTGAAGAAAAAATTTTGCACTAAGCAAATAAAGACTTTTTTAACCATAATACTATTAGCTAGTGAATCGGCCTGTATTTTTTTTTTATACTGCCCTTTCATTTTTTTCTGATTTGGTCTGGTTAATTTTTAGGAAAATATCACCATGTGTAAAAGCAGGCTTCATTTGTCACAAATCAGGGGTGTCAAACTGTAGTTATTTCATTTTAAAAGCCTTCATTAAGTCCTCCAAGACTTTTAAAACACATTTAAAGGTGCAGCACCCTATGTATGCATGCATGTTTTTTTTTATTAATTCCCTGTTTGCAACATTTCAGTGCATCACTGGAGTTTTTCAAAGATTGATTGTTTTTGTTTGCCTGTCAGATGTGCCCTAAAGAGACCCGTGAGACCCTGGGCTCCTCTGATCACGGCCCGCCCGCTGTGGTTGCCCCTGTGCACTTTGAATCGCGCTTGAACTTCAGATCTGCGTTTCCTGCACCAGAGCCCGTCAAGTAAGTGTTGCATTAATCCATCACGCACCATGTCGTCGACTCTCACGCAACCATTGAATTATTTAATTGATTTTGTTTGCAGCGGTGATGTAAGGAGAGAGAACCGATTCCCCCGCGCGCCCCCTCGACCCACCACTCGACCGATCCGCCGCCAAGGAGATCGAGCCCCCCGTCCTGCCATTATCAACCCTGATGACCTGAAGGACCTGGATGAACTGGACAATGACTGTGAAGATGGCTGGGCAGGCAAGTGCTCGCTGTTTTGCTGCAACATCAGTTCATGTGATTTGTGTTTGTAAATGCGTTTTATTGGTTGCAAATGTGCTGCTCTTCAGGTCTCCATGAAGAAGTGGATTACAGTGAGAAGCTCAAATTCAGTGATGATGAGGAAGATCACTCGCCACGTCTGAAGAATAAGATCTGGTGAGTCCTCCTGTGTGCTGTAGAGCCGCATGTGGTAGAAAGACTTTGGACCGAAATGAGATGTTTGGTTTGTGTTTTCTCAGGGACGATTGGGACAACGGTCACCAGGAACAACATTCATCTCAGAGCTCTGGAGAAGCGGTGTACCCACATGATGCTGAGGAGGAACCATACTCACGCCACCCAGAGCCCCTGCCTTCCAGAAAAACCAATGGACGAATCTCTTCTGCCGAATCTCAGGTAGCAGAGATGAGCTTAAGAGAGATGTTTAATCATTTGGTTATCCATCCTCATATTGTTTAAAATAAAGAGTATTATCTTTTGCCTGCTTTGTGTATCATTGTTCGGGGGAATAATGCGTTTAATCAGATGTGTTGTGATGGTCTCTGTTGTTAATGGTTTTCAGCCTCAGCAGAAGATTAATGTAAGCAGTGAGTCTGCAGAGGAGCCAGAGGAACCTCAGCGTCAGGCACCTTCTCGTGGGAAGTTCATCTCTGCTGATGTCTCTGAAGCGGTGGAGAGGGCCCGCAGACGGCGCGAGGAGGAGGAGAGGAGAGCTCGTGAGGAGAGACTGGCTGCCTGTGCGGAAAAACTCAAAAAACTGGATGAGAAATTTGGCAAGACTGAGAAACCTGCACGTTCCCTAGAACCTCAGAGAGAGGACAAGGAGCTGACGCAGTCTCCAGGCAGGAAGACGTCTAAAGTGCACCAGGACAGCTGGCAGTATGTTACTAAAGGTGATGATGCATGGCAACAGTTTCAGCTCTTTATTTCTATTTGCAGTTTACACTTTTGCAAAGCCACTTTATAGAAGACATCAGGTTATTATGCATAAAAACTGTCCAATCAAAGTTTTAAACGTCATAACGTCAAGTATCTGTGCATCAGAGTCAGATAACTGTTCTGCAGCTCGGTGAAGGCTGATCAAGGCTGTTTTTGTGACATGCGAGATGAGATTGTTGTCTATTATAACGCTCATGTCTTTAACTGGGCTGATGTGACGGTATATCTGTCTCATTGCAAGCTGTGTTTCATAATACTCTGCTTATAAGTCTAAGTAGTTTTCTCTTTCTTATCCAAATTGAGTTACTAGCCATCCAATGTTTTCTTTGTCCTGAATGCACTTTCCTAAAACAAATCCATATTGTGCTCCATAATTAACTGGTGCGAGTTTTGATGTTTCTCCATTTAAATAAACAAAATATTAAAGGGGACAGGGAATGAAAAAACATTTTTACCTTGTCTTTGTTGAATAATGGTAGTCTACCCACATTCACGAACATACAAAAAGTGCTAGACATGTAAACATCTCAGTCTTATAGAAATTCCTCTTTTAGAAATGTCAGCCAGAAAACGTCCCAATCTGAAAAACTGATGCTTATGACATCACAGGCATCTCACTGCCCCTCCACTGCAAAATAATTGGCTACATTTTTTGAGTGGCAGCAAAGTCAGACAATCAGTAATGAGATTGCAAGTTAAGCCAGTAGGGGGAGACAAATAGGTGCAAAACCACTTGTTTAAAATCCCCCACCCTAATAGAGCTATCTGAGAGAGGTTTTTAGGAAGCTTCTAAGGCATTACAGACCCAAACAAAAAAATGTTTGTCTACATGTCACGTCACAGAACAAGGATAAATACCCCGTTCAATCATTCTATGTCACCTTTAAAGGTCAGACAGGTTTGATCTAGGGCAGGGGTTCCCAAACTTTGCTCGACCCATCTTATCCCACTGTGCGACCCATAGTTTCATGATAAGGTACCCGAATGCGGCTTGAGACCATTTTTATACAGTGCTAGAGTTTTTAGAACCAGTGGCTTGTGCAAATTTGTCTTGCAGCGATATCACTAAAATCAAGTGTAATAGGCAGACCGTAAGCGATGTGATTGGTCTGCTATACCCCTCCCATAAGGTCAAAAAAATCTGTTGTGTTTTCTCATAAAGGTTATAATTAACTTAAGCTGCCACAAAAACGCTATCTATTTACCTCCATCACTGCTGATGTTTCTCTCAAACTCTCTTTGGCTTTTCCTTGATACTGCGTATACACCATGACATGCCCGATATGGACAATTGCCTAATAGCGATCCGCATGTGTAAGTGCAAGTCATATGCAACATCTCCAGTGTTTCCGCTATATACATTCTACCGTGGCGGTCCGCCACGCCTAAAACATCCCCGCCACGCCTACAGTTGTGGATAGAAGGGATACAGCAAACGAAATCTCGCTGGATGACCACTGTTTTAACCCAAACCCAACTCTAAACACAAAATTTCACACGATTGTAGGATGTATTTGTATCTCATTTAGCCAGAGCCGCTGTTTTCATCTTAATAATCCTACCTCCAAATCTAATCCTTAACTTTTAGGCATTTTTCTGCTTTTTGCTGTATCCCTTCTAGACAAAACCCACGGCGGCAGCTCGCAAAAAAGCTACAGAAATGTCCGCCCTGCCAGACTAGCCAGTAGAATATAGGCTACAGAAATAAAATATAATATAGTCTTAGAAATAAATTCCTTTCTGGATTCGCGTTGTTCACTCATTTATAAATAAATCTCCTAAAGTATCATAATTTCTTCCATGGGTTTAGTTTAATGAACAAATAGATTTAAATCAACAGAGGATGATTAGGCTACGTCTCTATTTTGAGAAATAATAATAAAATAAATAAGCCTATACGAAATATGTTACACTTAAATAATAATTAAATTGACAAAACGAATAAAAAGTATTTGAGTTTCTGTTTTTTTGTGACGCGCTGTAAAACCAAAGCAGCAGAAGGCACGTCATGTTTTTAATGATTTTAAATAAGCACAAAGTTTTCTCCTTATTGTGAGTTTACACAAATAAAAATACATAATTTGAAGTTTCGAATGTTGTTTTACTTTTATCTTTATGACTATACATTTAGGGTAATTTAAGGTGCAAGGTCATCACGCAGTTGATGTTCACCGGCGCATATACACGGACGCAGCGCAGGGCTGCGAGAAAAGACATTATTAAACTTTCGATTTAACATATTACGAGTTTTTTGGACATTCATTTGGAATCACTGTCCTCATATTATCAACTTATCTGGCTAGTTATTCAGAATATAGGCTATAAGCGCAGTAGCGCGCTGCTGACCGCTCAGCTGTCAATCAATCTTCTGTCCTTTAGATCGACACTCACAAAGTTTCACATTAAATGATGAGATATTCCAAAAACAAAAGGCTGAATACTACTTATATGCGACTGCAAGACATTAATAGTCGAATCTGTTTGTAAGGAAACTTACATTATTCCCGTGGAAGAGAAGAACGTTGGTAATAGAAACTTGAGGCAGACGGTGAGACTGTTTTATCTGTTTTCAGACGAAACAACAGGGTGGGGTGAACCGCATAATATTTGATTTGATGTTTTGGTGTAATAATAGGCTGGGAACATCCAAGACCAAAATTCGACTCGTTTTTAAATGGCCCCATGCTTATTTTTGTTTAAGATCTGTCTGAAGACCGTTAAAGGTTTCTATTCAACTGCGCGATTTGCGGTGTGACCGGCTCGGGGTCTTTATGTCAAATGGTCCGGGTGTGAATTGAAATAAAATTGCTGCTGATGGATGTTCGGTCAATCACAGCGGTGCGGATTATCAAATAGGACTGTGCATGACTTTGCAACAGCTCTGTAACGCTAAACACGAGCACAACTTGCAATGCACACTACATTAAAACTACAATGAAATATCCGAACTACGTACGTAGCTATGTAACGTTTTTTAAGAAAATACATTTTAGATCAAACATAGAAAAGCAATATGCTATAAATATAAGGAAAAGTAAATGACAGCATGAAAATGATAAAAAAATACGTGTTAGTTTACTGTAGCCTATATTCTACTTAAAAAAAATGTACATTTATAATCATCATTGCGCCCCCTGCCGCCACAGCTGAAAAAAATCCTAGAGGAAACACTGATCTCTATTGCGGACAATGCTGCTTCATGCCGAAAGTTTATTATTTGCATGTGTTTTAAAGTTTCTACTTTAATTTACATGCAGATGTTTGAGAAATGTGTGTGTGCCTCCAGGAACAGAGTTGAGAAATACTGTTCTAGACAGATACAAAAGGTTTGAAATGGGTCTATAATTTTCTAGTTCACTAAGGTCTAAGTGTGCTTTCTTAATAAGAGGCTTAATAACAGGCAGCTTTAAAGCCCTTGGGTCGTGACCTAGAATAAGTGAAGAGTTAATGTTTGCCTTACTCTCTTATCACTGTTTTACAGAAGCGTCGGATACACCCGCCGAGTCATCCAGTCAGGACTACAAGGATGAAGGTTGTGATTATCACAATGATGATGATGATGATAGCCTTGAGGCCACCTCCCCTGTCCCAGAATACAGCCGTCACCAGAAGCCGCTTCCACCCCGATTCCAAAAACAACATCAGCAGGTGAGTGGTTCACATCTGATCAACATCTAAGATGAGAGGCATCAGCTTTCCCCATGAAGTATTTGGACCACTTGAGAGAGATACATGTCATTGCATCGTTATTATTGCAATTTATTAATCCGTTCAAATGTCATTTTGTTTGAAAGATGTTTTCCTGTAGCTTAGCATTTGCGAGCATTGACTATAGTTAATGTAATGAACTACATCTGTGTGAATAGTTGGCTTCATGCATCCACAGAAATATTTGCTCTGAAAAACGCCAGCAGATAGAAAATCTCTTACGAGTTGTTTGCAGATGCTGTATATTGTGGTGTTTCTGCCTATGCAGTGATATTAAGACCTCATTGAGTCACATAGTCTCATTTCAGGTTTGAATTAAAATTGTATGTGCACTTTTTTTTAGGAGCAGATGTATAAGATGCCATCATGGCAACAGTCGAGTCACCCCTCCCAATCCAGCTCGGCTCACTCTTCTCAGAGAGGTTTTTACCCCACTCAAGTTTTGGGCTTTGACCCACGGTGGATGATGATGCCTCCCTACATGGGTTGCTCTGTGGATTACTATCCTTCTGGGGTTCACACATCTGGTGAGTAACACTATTAAAGTTGGCTGTGGTTGCTAAGTCAAGCATCATGGTTACTAAATGAAAAAATGTACTTCTCTTCTCATCAGGCATAAATGATAGCTCACATTGTTTGGGAATGATTAGACCAAAAAGCAGGAATATAATCTAATGGTCCGAGACTGGGGTCTGACTTCACCCCTGCAAACTAACACCCTAAACACCTCCTAGAAAACTGTAGTGATATGCTATTAATTAGTAAAAATTGCTTAAAAAGTGATTCCTTTGTCAACGTTTTTTTCTACAAGGATTGGTGAAACCTGTCATTCAACAAGAGCGCCTCAATAGCCCCAGTTCTGCCTCAGACGAAGGCTGCCATCCCAGCATGCATCAGGAGAGGAGGACGCCATCCGCTGAACCTTACCAAGTGTGGAGCCAAGATGGCTACCCATCTGCCCGTAGTTTTACCCCACCGTACCAGAGACAACACGAGAACAGCGACAGGAGTCAGACAGACAACAGGAGTGACAGGTCATGCTCTAGACATGATTCTTATGAGGAGCGAGGTCACGATCGCGTAGACAGTCCTGCGGAGGAACCGACTCATCAAGGGTTCCGTCAAGGCCGAAGTGCAGACGTTTCGCTCGGGTCACAGCGAGACGTTTCCCACGAAGTACTGAGCAGGAATCATCCTGGAGATGGTGACTTCTCTAAATCTGACCACAGGGACGTCTCGTCTAGTAGACATCAGAAAGACGCCTCTGAATCCCGTGATGATGGATTCGATTGCAAGGACAACAGCTATGATTCGGACTTCTGGAGGAAGGACTCCGGTCTGAAGAAAGATGCTGGTGGTCAGTGGCCAAGCAGCGGTAGCGTTAGCCAAACGTCTGATTCCAGTAGTAGGACTTTCAGAAGGACCGGACCCATCAAGAAACCAGTGCTAAAACCCTTAAAGGTCGAAGACAAGGAAAACGAAAAGCCCAAATCGGAACCTGAGGAGAAGCCTGTCCCCTATAGGCTGGAGAAAGAAGTGGTCACCAATGTCTATGACCTGAAGAGAGATGCCCCACCTCTGTCTAACAGACACTCTGCCCCATCACATGTTGCCCTTAGCGAAGATAAACAGGTTGAACCTCCTAAAGTTGAGAAAACGAGCAAACCACTCGAAGGGTCACACAAAGAGAACTGCTGGGATGTTGTGAAGTCTCAGTCTATAGACAGCTCAGACAGCAGAGAGCCACCAGTGCCACGACGCACCAACTGGATATTCATTGATGAAGAGCAGGCATTTGCCGGTGCCAGGGGAGCGGGCAGAGGACGTGGACGGAGCTTCAGAGACTTTAATTCTCGCGGTGGAGCTCGCGGAGGAGGACGTAATGACAATAACAGAGGAGCCTACAACAACACCGTCTCCCAGAGAGCCGCTCGGGGCCGTGGAGGTCGGGAGTTTAGAAACGAGGACCCACAGAGAGGGAAACCCCGCAGACGCAATGCCAGCGAAACGCATAGCGAGACCTCCGAATACGAGGAGCAGCCCAAACGCCCGCGTCAGAAGGGTGCAGAGAATGGAGAGGCGTTGTACCCGCCGTCTGCGGACGTGAAACGGGCAGACAGAGAATCCTGGCGATCAAACCGTGTCTACACTGACGATCAGAGCGCCAACAACGATTCCAGGGACAGGACGAAATCCTCGAGAGCTTTCGGAAGGTCCCTACCCCCTCGTTTCAATGCCGGATACAACCGTGGGTTTGGATCGAGGGACATTTCTACTTGGAGAGGAAGAGGAACTCAATTCGGAAGCAACTCGACGCAAGAGAACGGATACAACTTCAGCACAGAGTCCTATTCGAGGCGCTCATCGGAGCGCGAGGCATTAAAATACCCCCCAAAATTTACCGGATCCTTTGTAGAGAATGGCGTGGAAGACCGCGAAGCTGGCTACTATCTAGATGGCGATAATCCTGACAACCGGCCGTTGAGAAGGCGACGTCCCCCCCGTCAGGATAAACCTCCACGTTTCAGGCGACTGCGTCAGGAACGTGAAGTAGGAGGTCAGTGGAATAATGAGGATTATGTTAACGGTGACATTGCCAATCCGTGGCCGGGTCGTTCTAAGGGTGTGGAGGAGCACTGGCCCAACAACTACTCTGAAGGAAAGTCAAAAGAGGTCACGGGTCAGGGTGAGGATTGGGAGACGGGCTCAGAGAACAGCGATTTCAATGAATGGAGAGAGAAACGAGGAGGAGGGCAGCACGTTGATGCGCTGACAGACGTGAGCCACGGTGAAGAGAAGAGAGAGCTTTCCAAACGAAGTTTCTCTAGCCAGCGTCCGGTTGCTGATCGACAGAACCGGAAGAGTGACGTGTCCATCGAGAACAAGTTATCTCGCTCTGCAGACATCACATCGTCTACAGGTTCCTTGAGTAAAAGTGAGACCTGGCAGAACGGCGTCTCTTCCAACACCAAACGGTATGTTTATCAAACCATGAGGTGGGACACATTACTCATAAGATCACATTTGACTCGTGTCATTTATACTAAATGACTTATTTACCCAACAGTGTTCCAGATGAATCGGTTCAGAGCTTGAGCTCCGGCTCCGTGTATAGTGTTGAACAAAATGAGGACAATCTTTCCGTCAGCACGAATGAAGCCACAGGAAAGATCACAGAGAAAGATCTGAAACCCAGAAGTTTAAAGGGGGACATGACCGAAGCGTTGTGTCAATATGACAGAAACACTTATGCGGGTAAGACACAAACATGCTTTTTTAAAGATTATACCTCGGGTCTGTTGAATGCTTTATTCTGATTGGTTAAGAAATGTTCCATGGGTGTGGATTATTTTTCGATAACCGCACACCTAACTTGTAAAATGTCATAAAAATAGCCACCAGAGCAACGTTTTTGGTAACTGTGGTGTAAGCGGAATAATTGACTCTGGTCCTTTAAATTATTTGAAATTAATGCAACGGCCCATCGTCAATTATTCCTTACGTAACCGATGACAGACAGAACTGAAGTATAGCTCGCTTTTTTTTGGTGTTTTCAAAGTTATTTCTATTTGCTCACAGTTGAGAGCGACTCTGGAGTGTCTGTACCGAGTCCGGAAGTTTTCCAGGACAGCCTTTCCAAAAAACAACGCCGTCCGTTGGAAGACGACCGCAGACGTAAAGAGCAGAGCGCTCCAGTAAGTAAACATTAACTGATTATTCTGTGCTTCATTTCATTTAAAAGCTGCTAAACGCCACCTCTGTCAAAAATGAGATGTTGATTTACTGAATGGTCTCTGCACGTATTATACGTACTTCAAAGTACGCCCGAGCTTCAAATCTGCTTAATCTGGCCCTCAGGTCATTCAGAATGTGCTTTGCTGAACAATCGTTTTGGTGTTTAATAGATTCTGTCAAAAAAGTCCTCTAAGCTTTTATCTGGTTAAATGAGAAGAGATTAGGAAAATTACCACATTTTTGAGCCTTTTAATTTTTTTAGAAGGACAGTGAAGGAAAATGAGCGGGAACTTGATTTAGTGTCCTTTTTTGGCGGTATGACAAGTTGCCGCTCCTTTGATGAACGTAAGGTTCTGGATGGGGTGGAGGAACGCAGGAAAGTGTTAAAGTATGCCGGTGCAATACCAGTGAAAGTTCTGTAAGTGAGCACTAGTGAATTATACCTGACACGTGCCTCAATGGAGGTGGTGTTTCTTCATCCAAGCCGAGATAAGCAGGTTGTAATGCGTGCTGCTATGGTGGGATCATCTGGGTGAAATGAGAAGATCTGTGTATCGTCATTATAGCAGTGGTAGGAGAAGCCATGTGTCTGTGTGATAGGTCCTTAGAACGTTGTGTAGTTGCAGAAATGTAGTGGACCAAGCACTGATCCCTGGGGTACCCCAGTGACCATCTGATAAGATGTGGACAGTGTGCCCCTCCATTACTGACTAATAACCTATTCATTGCTGTTAAAGTGAAATGACTGAACCTAAACATTAAGAGCCATGATAAAAAAAATGCTAATTTTCAAGAAAACATGGCAGACTCGCTTCGTGGGTTTTGCCATCAGAGCTATTTATTTTACTATAAACCCATTAGACGATTCATCAGTAACATTATTATAAATACTCAAGTAATATTTCTGTAGTACGTTTCACAGTGTGCATTGTGCTCAAATGTTGTTGTTTTTGTAAATCTATTTTGCAACAGTAGTAGTATTTGATTGCTTTTGTTTGTAACCTACACGTGATTTGTGCACCTGTAGGTTTCGGTAAAGAACCGAACAATCGCTTCAAAAATACCTCCACGATTCGCCAAGAAGCAGGGCAGTATGTCCCTGGATCAGCCTGAAGAGACTCTGTCTGCCAGCAGCTTAGGAACGGAAATCTGGGAGTCGAACAGCACAGGTACACTCCATAACCATAAGCTGTTATTAAAGTTAAGAAATCTCAGTCAGTATATCATATTGATGAATTTTTTTTGTTTCATCAGGTGGGGATTCATGGACTAAACAGGTTTCTTACACAGCGAGTGAACCTAATTCAGAGGTAATGATCATACTTGCATTAGTAGGGTTGTAAAAGTCTGTCTGTGTGGGATTCGGTCTAGTTTTATTAAAGTATGGTCAACGTTACATTGGGAATGTGAAACTGCCTTCACTTTAACACATAATTTTTGTTAAAAACAGGAAAGAAATTTAGTAGAGATGCATTGATCAACCGGCCACGGACCAGAATTGGCTGATTTTATGCGATCGATCGGACCGCTAACCAGCTGGTCAGACTCACGACATTCTGATTCAGAGTCGTTCCTTTTTTTTGCCAGTTGCACAAACAATAACGTCACAGCCATGATTCTTTTTTGAAAAAGGTCGTGACCCATACCTTCTGTGCCGTCCGCCCGTGCCTATGTTGATTACGTTTTTGTTTGTAGCCTATATGTTGTCAATTATAATTCTTAGAAAGAAAATCTGTATCGGCAGGTGACACCTACAAAAACAATCAGAAATTGGTACCGCACAAGGAAATTACAATCGGTGCGTCTCTAAAATTCAGTAACCCAATGAATATTTTAAAAAGCCCTAGTTTTAATCCTATAAACAAATTGAATTGCTTTTGTTTGCATGTCATTTGCTGTGATGATGTTTTTGGTCCGCCCGCTGTCCTAGTACTTTGAGAAACATCTGTTGTAAACATTTCATGCCGATCACTTTCTCACACTCACTTTTTCTGCCTCATAATACTGAATATCATTGATCCTCATCAACTTTAGCCAATACAATTATTCAAATTTATTTATGAAGCACTGAATAAAACAAAAACATTGACCATAGTGCTGTACAGACAATAGCACAATAAAAACAAATATTAAGAAATCTTCACATTTAAAGGACAAGTTCATATTTTACACTTAAAGCCCGGTTTTCAGATTGTTTCGTAAGGATCTAGTTGGCTTTTGTTCCTGAAATAGATCCGCAATATAAAATGAAGCTATTCCACGTCAAGATTTAGATAAAAATAATACAATTTATTTTCCTTAAAGAAACGGGCAATGATTTTAACACCGTGGTAATATGATTGAACTTACCATGTTATATGTTCATCAGCAGCACTCTTCATATTCCAGCATGTTGGTACTCATGTTGTGTTGTTTGTATCAGATGGTGTGTGAGTGGACTGTGGGTTTACCGTCAGAGACTGGCACTAACATGAAGCACTCTCCGGTGTGCCAGGATTCAGATCCGGGGCCCGAGCAGAATAAAGAGCACAAGCCCGGCCCTATCGGGAACGAGCGCTCGCTTAAGAACCGCAAAGGCTCCGAGGGAATGGAGCGTCTGGAGGGTCCCATCACACCGGTCAATGGAGTGGACATTCACGTAGATAACG
The DNA here is from genome assembly GCF_027580225.2 of Misgurnus anguillicaudatus. Lineage (NCBI taxonomy): Eukaryota > Metazoa > Chordata > Actinopteri > Cypriniformes > Cobitidae > Misgurnus > Misgurnus anguillicaudatus. Next base: position 478,843 of record NC_073358.2, on the reverse strand, counting down.
TCATTCCCGTCCCACCCATTGAGTTTGGTGTCAGTGCGAAGGATTCAGACTTCAGCCTTCCTCCAGGGTCCACACCGGTGCCCGTATCTAACCCCGTCACCAAACTTCAGGACGCGCTCGCCGGGAACGTACGTATTTAAATGAATGCTGAATATCGCCCTTGACCCTGATGTTTGCGGCAGCTTTAATACTGTTATTAATGTTTGCACAGGCGAGTCTGACGCAGGCCATCCCGATGCTCCGCAGAGATCATCTTCAGCCCGCTATTAACCTCAATCCCATCAGTTTCCCCACTGCAGACCTCACGCTAAAGGTAATGTCTCTCGTTCTCATGTGTTTTATCTTCATTAACATGACTCTGTTGTTCTCTGTTAAGAACATGACTTCTGTTTCGTCCTCAGATGGAGTCGGCACGTAAAGCGTGGGAGAACTCTCAGGCTCTTCCTGAACAGGGCTCTCCAGGGGCCGCCGGCTCCGGTGCCCAGCCGGCCTGCAGCGTGGGTTCCTCCAGCGGTGTCAGTTACAGCTCGTTCGGGGGAGTGTCTATGCCTCCCATGCCTGTGGCGTCTGTCGCACCCTCCGTCTCCATGCAAGGTCTGCCGTCTCATCTCGTTCTGCTTTATTTGTGCGTTTGAAACATGAGAAGTGACCGTCTGTCTGTGTGTATATAGGCAGTCACATCCCTCCTCTGTATCTGGATGGTCACGTGTTTTCCAGTCAGCCTCGACTCGTTTCTCCGTTGACTCAACAGCCAAACTACCAGCAGGTACATGTTCACGCTGTAGTGTTTCCTTTGACTGTCCATCACATATATAGATTTACTTTTGCGCATTTATATATGAAACACTGAGTGTGTGTTTGCGTTCAGGCCGGCCCTCAGCAGATCCCCATCTCTCTCCATACGTCTCTTCAGGCTCAGGCTCAGATGGGTTTACGAGGAGCTCTTCCTGTATCTCAGTCTCAAGAGATGTTCAGCTCTATGCCTCCATTCAGGTGATTACTGCAGAGACATTTAGTCAAAACAACACATGGCTAGAGATTGAAATGTGAAAATTTTAGCCCATTATATCTTTTGTTTATCTCATTCATTTCTCCTGCAGGTCTCAGGTGTACATGCACCCAAACCTGTCTCAGCCCAGTCCCATGGTGCTCTCCGGAGGAGGTCCTCTCAAAGGACCTTACTCTGCTTTTCCCGGCATGCAGCCATCAGAGATGGTGAAACAGCAGACGGGCTCACATTACCAGCCTATGAACGGCAGCCAACCGCTGGTTTATGATGGGTCTATGAATCAAGCTGGCATGGCCACCTCACAGCTCATGGACTCACAGCTCATACAGGTGACAACTAGGGCTGTGAATAATAACCTTTATTTTAACCAGGAAATAAAAACTCACTGAGATTAAAATCTATTTTGCCGGAGTGTCCTGGCCAAGATTTTAGTTTCAACTTACAAAGTTACAAATAACAAACATACAACAAACACAATTACATTAATATGAAATAAAACATTAAAAACATTTACACTCCATTAATTTGCTCAGATATTTGTTTGATAAGTATTTAAATTGGCCATATGATATTAGGTTAGTTAATTTCATCTCAGTCTGAAGAAAGTTCCAATCCGAGGCCACGGCATGTTTAAACTAGGTTTTACCCGTCTCTGTTCTGGCATAAGGCATACACAAACTGTAGGTCATTTCAGAGCGCAATAACTAAAGATAACCCAATATAGCTTTGTAAATTAAAAGATACCAGTGCTTTTTCCTTCTAACATTCAACGATGACCATTCTGTATAACTCGCACCCTCTTTTCTCCTGGTCTCTCTAGACGCTTTGGATCACGGTGCTTTAAGATTTATAACTAGCTGTAGATTTTCAACATACCATTGCGTGTTGGTACACTACATCCCCATAGTCAAGAACAGGCAAAAAAGTAGCAGATACTAGTTTCTTCCTCGCATTAAATGAAAAACATGATTTTTTTTCTAAAATAAAATCCTAATCTTTAAAAGTTAATCAACTTTTTTGCCTCAGATATTTGATATGTGAACCAAAGCATTATGTGTTATCGACAATAACACTGAGATATTTGTACTCCGATACTGTTGTAATCGGACTACCTTGGAAAGTCTGAAGAGAAATTTTATTTTCAGTAGAGATTTTAGTGTTTGAGAACAACATGCATTTAGTTTTTTTCTCATTTAAAACCAATTTCAAGGCAAAAAACGATTTTGGATTATATCAAAAGCAGATTGTAAATCAGCTATAGACTGTTGTTAAGAGGAAGCTGGACAATATATAATAGTGTCATCAGCATAAAAATTCTAATTTCAACAATGATTTATAGTTTGTAGTGATGGATTCAAATTTACATCAACAATATTCAGGACGGCGACGCTTAATAGTTTAAAAGTGCAATAAATGTTTGATCATTTTGAGATGTGAGATCCGAGTATTTAGTTTTTATGGGTTTAAATCAGATTTAAATCAGATTTGTTTTTCATGGCTTTGTGTTGCTTTCAGGTGACAATGTCCATGCCTGGATCTCAGCTGCGATACGGTTCGGCCCAGCAGCATCTCATTCTGCCCCAATCCATTCAGCTCCAGCAGAACCAGAATCTGTCTGTTGGTGCTCCGCGGCGAATGATTCCTCCCGGTTCTCAGCCGCCCGTCCTGACCAGCAGCAGAGAGGTGAGTTGTGTTCCTGTGATGAGTTGTTTTGTCGGGTTACAGCGTTTATCTGATGTGTTTTCACTGTCATACAGCACTCGCAGATGGATGTGAAAGGATTTCAGTTCTCGGATAAACCCACACATTCACCTGGAATACCCAGCAGCTCCTACAGGTCAGCATGAAAACACACAATGACTCTTCGTGACAGTAAACTTTTTGTGTAGTTGCTTTAAAAGTCTTAAACACACACACAGCCAAACAGTAAATGTTGTATCTTAACGCTGTGTGTTTCTGTGTCAGGCCCGGTTCTGCTAGTCCCAGTGGAAAACCGGGCGCTCCTCCAGCTATGGCGTCTCTTCAGGGCCATTACACACAGCAGGTATCAGTGTTCAGTTCAGGCTGCTTTATTTCTGTGATTTATTGAACGCCTGAATGTTTCATGCGGGTTTCTGCTCCTCAGGGCAGTATGGTCATGCACATGAGACCACCCACCAGCGGCCCGTTTCCCAATCCCATCCAGCGGCCTATCATGCAGGTCAACAAGACCGTCATCATTCGCTCTCCGCCGTACCCCAGCCAAGGGCGCGAGCCGTCCCGCTCGACGCCCCCATCCAACCCCGAGTCTGCCATTAAAAGCCCTGAGGACGGTATGAAGGTGAGCCATCCACTGTGAGCATATAGGTAATGTCATTTAATCTCACTCTTTTCTTATTTTCTTTATATTGTGTTGTGATGTTAAAGACAGTAAATGCAGTCATGTTTATGCTAATGTGCTTTACTCTGCGTGATATTTCAGAGGTTCACTAGAAACAAAAGCTAAACTTGTGTCATAATGTACAATAAAAAATTTATGAACGTTTTATTTGTTTTTTTAAGAAATAAACTAATGATGTAAAGGTTCACGCGTCTTTTTGTCATTACAGTAATGATTGATTTTATATAAAATAATTGAGTGAATATTAAACCCCTTAACTGTCAACCCTTCTGTTTACGGGTTGCCTGAGTTTACTTCAATTTTTTGGATGTAATTTTTTATCAAATGACAAACTATATATTGTTGGAAAGCTCTAACCGTGGGTTCACACCAGACGCGTTTGAGGCATCGAATTCACGTCTAGTTTGCCGCTTGAAGATTTTGAGTTTACTCGCTTCATTGGCGCATGAAATTCTAGTCATTGAGACTTTCACGTGGAAATTCGCGTCATGGGATGGGCTTCTGCGACTCCGCTCGCATCCTGTAATCACGTCACCACTAGAGCAAGCTCCTGATTGGATAACACGGTGCGGATTTCTGCCAATGTTCAAATTTTTCAACTCGCGTGTTTGGCCATTCGTGCAAACGAGTCAGAATTGCATCTAACGCGCCGCGAGACCTCCAGACGCCCCTCAACGCATCTTAACATTGACATCACTCATTCTTTGACGCCTCTACCGCGGCTGGTGTAAACGCAGCATTAGAGTGTAGTTTTTATTTGTCATCATTTTGGGAAAAGATTGACGTAGTGCTAGTCTCTGGCCGGCCCACGTTGTTTTTATGTATTTATTACACTAATACCCTTTTGTAAAGCTAAACATCATGACAAAATATAAAAACTACATTGAGAGCTATCCAGTGATATATATGTCAAGGTCATCTGTTTATAGAAATGATGACAGTTTTTTGTTACATGACCCCGTTCACCATAGGAGTGCATATTAATTATTTTTTATTCATAACACTATATCTTATTATATATCTGCAGAAATGTTGACTATGAAACTATGTATTATTGTAAAGCTTTTCATATTTCAAAACCTTTTAGCATAAATAATAATGCAGTGACAGTAGTTTATAAATTAGTGACAAGAGTATACAGCAAACCAATGACATCTAGTGGCCTTTGTTGGTAAAACCACTAAAAAAGTGAGACAAACCAAATATATATATATTTTTTTAACTTGGATCACGACTACTTGAGACTTGTGGCTTAATGTTTATAGCATTTTTGTTGCATTATTGTTAATGTAAACTGCTATAACAATTTTTCTTTTTAATATTTTCACCCCCAGACACTTTAGTGAGAAACCTTTAGTCAGTGAAGATTAGTCTGCTTGACCAAAAATTGCCATAGTTATATTCATTTGAAAGTGTATCGATTTTTTACACACTCAAGAAGTGGAGATGACCGTTAAGGGTTAATAAATCATTTAAGTTTACAGTCAGTGATTGATATGAGATGTTATTCTTCACAGGTGTGTATGTGCGTTTATTTCAGCCGTGTGTTGTGTTTGTACAGGTGAAGTCTCTGCGTGATGTCAAAAGCTCATCTGTCATTCCCAGTAAAATCCAGGATCAGCTGCCGTCAGCACAAATCCAATCTGTTCGAACCGGAGCCATTAAACCACAGTCAGTCAAAGTGGAGGAAGGCAAAGCCTAAACTTATGGACCTCATGATCACATGACCCGGCTGTGTTTCTGTATGTGTCCAGGACTGATGCACAGGATCACAAACTAAAACACCCTTACATAGAGAGAGATGAATATCTGTATAGTAAATCTATATAAAGATACGTAGACACACATGGACTTTTCATCATCAGCTTTATTTATTTACATTTTATCTTACGTTTCAAGTGAAGAATAACGGTTTAAATGATACAGAAACACACAGTAGTGCATCTCTGATGGGACGTTCATGTCATCTGAAGCTCTAGCGCTGCAGTTTTTACTGGCTACCGTTGAGTTTTAATTTGTTTTTTAAATATATATATAAATATAGTAATCATGCCTATTTGCTTATTATCTAAGAACAACTTTTATTCAATAAAAAAACCTTCAAAACTAAATTTGAGGACATTGTTCAATCTAGACACGGAGACTATGACATCACAGCGTGAGCTCATCATGAATGATTGTGTTGTTTTGATCATCTTGTGTTGTGTAAATGCAAAGCATCATTTGAGTGACAGCTGAATAAACCTTCAAATCTGCACCACAGATGACGGCGTTTTCTCTCTTTTTGAGTTTTGATGTCATCAGATGAGATGTCACAGTGTGCTTTATTGTGGAGGATCTTTCAGATGTGTAAGAGTGCCACAAGCAATAAGAGCCTTACTGTTAAATCTTCATTTCCATAATGTCAGCCCATCTAAAGGAATTGTGTTTTTTTTTTATTGTAATTGTTGCCGTATCTTTGGACTTTCTGAAGAGTTTCTGAGCTGAAGATGTGGTCCTTTATGTTGTACAGATCTCAAATCATTTAAGAATCCAAACCCGCCGTCCTTTTCTCTTTATGTGAACTGCTGAATGTCTTTATAAATCATTTCTGCTGTGATGATGATGATTTGCATTCTGATCTTTGAATATCTGTACAGACGCATTACTGCTCTTTTCTCTTTTATTAGTCGTGTATTTAAAAGGCCAGAAATGAATTAACTTTGCTTTTCTTTCAGCTTTTTTAAGGGATTTTATTGGCTGCAGATATTTATCATCCAGTGTTGTTCATCCTCTTAAATGTGTGTTGACACTTGATATTTCATCACAAGAGAAATAAAGCTTCTGTTTTCCCCTAAAAAAAAAACACAAATTTATATTCTTTATTTACATTTTATTTTGGCTGCTTGTCTTAGAAGTGAAATGCTGGATATAAATGATGTAAATAAATGAAGAACTCACAACAGCTGACATTTCCTCTCATGATCTTCAAAACTGATGTGAAAAATAAAATACTTTGTAAAAATGAGTTGTGTAATCTCATCATTTAACCTGACAGATGAAGAGAGAGAGAGTCTCGTATTCATCCTGCGGTGTCTGAAGTGAGAGTTTAGTGTTTATACTCAAGACTCAGTACTGTACTTGTGTTGTTGTGTTTGTGTTGTGTAGACTCAGAGATTGCTGTCAGGTTTTGGAGTTGTTTCTTAAAGTTTTTTTAAGTAAAATTTTCGACTGGGACACACTGCGTTCTTTCAGATAAATAATTATAAAACCAATTTATACTCATTTTACTAAAACCTAAGCAGCTGAGTCTGTTCAACAAAATGATGTGATCTACAGAATCAAAAGCTTTAGAGAGATCAACAAACAAAGCCGGACAGTGATTTTTATTCTACAAAGATAATATAATTTGTGACGAGTGTTGCCGCTGACTTAAAACCTGATTGAAACTCATTTAAAATATTATTTTCTGTTAAAAACTGCTTAATCTGATCATTTACAAGGGACTCAAAAACTTTTGCCATAACTGATAACCTTGTAATAGGACTATAGTTATCTAAGTCATAGGCCCCCCCCCCCCCCCTTTTAACAATGGAAGAACCATGGCTGATTTCCATGCATACGGAATTACATTTGAATTTAAACTTAAACTTAAAATTTAAACTTAAAATTAAAAATAGAAGTGATTTAAAAAGTGCAATTTAAAAAAAAAAATAAGGCTCTATATTATCAGGCCCTGTTGCCTTTTTACAATCTAAATTTTGTAGGGCTTTATGAACTTGTGGTAATAAAATAGTATTAAATGTAAAAAGCTGAGTGGAGTGACATGTTTCAGCTTCAACATTCTCTTTTCTTATACCGTTCGTTACATGAGGGTTCGGGGCTAAATCCGCAGCAATGAAATAATTATTAAAAACCGCAACAATATTTTCTTTCCCTTTTATAATTTTTATAATTAAATAAAAATGAAAGCGTGACAGGACCCTTCTGAGAATCCAGAATAATGATGAGATGATCTTAGTCAATATTAAAGATATCAAAGATTTTATTTTTACTAAATGTTCTTTATATAGAAATAAACACAAAAGACTTTAGCTGAGTTTTCACAAATGTTAAATCTGAAGATTCAGAGCGACTGCATGATAAACATCTACAGCGTGTCTGTGCACGTCTCTCTCTATGCTTGTGTGTGTGTGTGTGTGAGAGAGAGAGAGAGAGAAAGAGAGAGAGAGAGAGAGAGAGAGAGGAAGAGAGAGAGAGAGAGAAAGAGAGAGAAAGAGAGAGAGAAAGAGAGAGAGAGAAAGAGAGAGAGAGAGAGAGAGAGAGAGAGAGAGAGAGAGAGAGAGAGAGAGAGAGAGAGAGAGAGAGAGGATGATGATGATGATGATGACGTGGCTCTGAGTGAATTCCGATCATTTTTTTTCTCTTCGTTTTCTTCTCGGTGAAAGAATCTCATCATAACGCGTGAGTATCATAAAAACAACGAACACGAATAAACTTTCAGGTTTCCATTGTAATTGTGTTTGTTTGTTTGTGTGTGTTGTGTTGTGCGTGTGTATCTCGTGTGTTTGTGATACTGCACGAATCCTCAGATGAAGTTCCAGACGGACGACACAAACATTTCATTTAGCGGTGCAGCCTAAAAAACACATCTGATAGAAAACTCGTTTTTATTGAAAATGTTAATCCATTTCTTGTGGTTTTCGTTTTTTATATTTACAGAGCGTCTGTGAGGAAATAAGAGATTCTTAATGATTGTTTATCGGTCATATTTTTCATCTGAAACCGTCATTCATAAAACAAACGTGTTTAAATGCGACACAAACCAATCATCAACCATGCAGCGATATTATTGCACTGTAACGATCCATTGATTTATTATTTTTCTTGTTTAAACGTTTAAGGTTCTCTAGTGAATCTTTCATTCATTCAGATACAAACTTAATTCAGAGTTCTGACACTAAATATGTTGAAAGAAAACATCGCGGGGCATGTTGTCACACTGTATACATCAGGGATGGGCAACTTCGGTCCTGGAGGGTCGGTGTTGCCTCAGCACACCTGCCTAAAAGTTTCTAGTATGCCTAGTAAGAACTTAATTGGCTGCTTCAGGTGTGTTTATTTATGGTTGGAGCTAAAGTCTGCAGGACACCAGCCATCCAGAACCGAAGTTGCCCATCCCTGATGTATACAATGACTTTTACGTTGTCAAGTTGCTGTTTATTGCCACTGATTTGAAGAAGAAACCGAAAAATTGCTGTCAATTAAAAGAAAACAATTCAATACAAAACATAAAAACAGATGTGACAACATGCTCCAGCGTGATGTTAATGGATAAACAGGGTTATTCAGAGAGCAGAGTTTGAGATGAGGTCTTTAAAGGTGCAGTGTGTAATTTTTAGAAGGATCTCTTGATAGAAATGCAAAATAATATTCAAAACTATATGATCAGTGGTGTATAAAGACCTTTCATAATGAACCGTTATGTGTTTATTACCTCAGAATGAGACCTTTTTATCTACATACACCGAGGGTCCCCTTACATGGAAGCCGTCATTTTATGCAGCCATGTTTCTACAGAAGCCCTTAACGGACAAACTTTTTTACTAAGTTGTCTCCAACGATGACGTTTGTCCGGTGGTTGCTACGGTAGCTTCTCTATGTGTTTCAAAAGCGAGGGGTGAGCAGTGGACTGAACCGATGGTTGCAATTCACCACCTCACCACTAGATGCCGCTAAAATTTACACACTGCACCTTTAAGTCTCTGTCAGTGTATGACGTCACGTGTCTGTGTTTGTTTGTTTGTTTGTTTATTTGTGTGTTGTGTCAGAAGAATGACGTGTAGAGATGAAGGTCTGTTGATGATTGAAGAGATGGAGGATAAACTGAAAGAGCACATGGATAAACTCCAGCACATACGTCTGAACATCACAAACCTCAAAGACTCTTCATCTGGGGATCATCATCGTCTTCATCATTACTTTATATTAGTGTTGTGTGTGTGTAGATGTTGTGTGTCATGTGTTGTCTGTGTCACAGGATCATGATGATATGAAGCAGTTTATCTCTGAACACATGGAGTGGCTGCAGCAGTTAAATGATCGCATGGAGACTCTCCAGATGAACACATCCGTCTTTCTTCAGGTCACTTTACTTTCAGATATATCAATCTGTTTATTAAATGATATAAAGTACAACATTATTGCTCATAAGGTCATTTCATGTCACACAACCCCTCTGTTTTTCATTAAATGCATTGATTCATTTAAACTTTCCTGCAGATGAATGTGAAGCCTCGCAGCTTCAGAGGAAAACAACAAGACCTCAGAAACGCCGCACGCTGGGGGCGGAGACATCTGACCGATGATGCCCAATCAGAATACGGCTGGTCTCCGGTCCGAACCCGACGCAATAGTGACGCTGCCTCAGAGATGTCCTGCGCATGGTGATGTGAAATAAAACAATGAACTAACATCACAAATCTGATGAAAAATCAAAGCAATTGATTTTATATATAAAAAAAACAATCATTTGAGCATCAAACATCATTCAATTTACATATGAAAAGTTTCGTTGCAAAACGAGATAACCACCGTTTTGTTAATTGTTCAGAAATCGCGTTTTTTGGTTGTGCATTCCAATTCATTTCAATGCAACTGCAGTTGGTTTGTTTTGATTTAAACCTTCATAACTTAAAAAATACAGCTAAGTAGCACAATAAAACAAAATAATAACATGATAACATAATAATAAACATGTTTTGACAAAAATGTTAAAAAATGGATTTATCTCATTTTGCAACGAAACTCTTCATATTTTGTGTATTGTAGCTAGACAAATAATGATGCTCATCACTGAATAATATGATATTAGTTTTATGGTGTGGCCCATATTATGCAAAATCCACTTTAACAAGGTGTTTGATAGCAGTGTGTGAACACAACCAAACTACAATAAAAAAAATACACCAGTTCCTTCTTTAATCCACATTAAACCAAAGCCGTCTCATTAGACATGCTGTTTTGATTCTCCTGTTAATGTGATGTCACTCTGTTAAAGCCCCGCCCACAGCCACTGACTGACAGTCCTGCATTATCAATAGTTTTTTAGTGAGTTGTACGCTTTCTGCCCATCTTAATAGTGAGATATTATTGTCTCAAGACTGTATTAATCAGATCTATTTGAACTAAAAGCGCTCATTGTCTCTTTTGATAAGGGAGTGAGGAGCTGGAGCTCATTTGCATTTAAAGGTACAGACATGAAAACAGCACGTTTTTACTTGCACCAAAGTGGGTATAATAAATCATCAGTGGGGAATTTTGAGCTGAAACTTCACAGACACATGAGACTTATATTCCATCTTGTAAAAATAGGCACAATATGTGCACTTTACCCTGTAAATGTAACATGAATTCTACAAAATGAAAGTAAAATGTGAGTGTGCATCTACAAGTAAGTGCAGGAACCCAAAGCAAACAAAACAACAAACATACAATAAAGTCTGTTACATTTTATGATGTAATTTAAACATTTCATAGTTGTAATTGGTATTAGATTTTTATTATTTTTAATGGTGATGCATTGATACAGTTCTGCGTGTTTCATATAAATGAAATAAACATCTGGTGATATTTCTGTATTACATGTGTGTGTCAGCTGATGATTGACTCCACCAGTACAGTTACATGAGAATCTGTGTAACGCTCACGGCTATGGTCACTCATGAAAATGTGTATCAAACCTTTATGTAAACTCTCCAACCAAACAAAAAAGAAACAAGAACATTTATTCTCATACACAGGACTTAAAGTGAGCACATAATAACATGAGAAAACAGATAGATGTGATTGTAACTCTGGAGTATTGCGCTGATGAAGTATTATTATTAAATAAGTATCTGAGTTGAGTTTATTTGGTGTAGTTCATGTGAAGCTCTGCAGGCGTTCATCAAACAGTTGCTCTGAATGCTGCAGTGAATGAGTCTAATGGCCTGTAACTGTTGCTGCATTTAGACTCAATCTCTCTTTATTATTGAGATAATGACACTAACATACAGAACTGTGTAGAAGTCTAAAAAACCTGCATGTAAACACACAAGCATGAATCAAAACTTCTGCAGAAGATCCAAATCATTTAATATGTCACACCGTATTAAAATCAGATCAACTCACAGTTTACACACAAAGAAAAATACAAAACCAGCAGTAACCCGACAAAACCTCAAGAAGACCACAGGGAAACATCTGAAACCCACACTGATAATCATCTGACAAACATCCAGCATTCAAGTGCTTCATATGGTGTGATCATGACATCATCATCTTCCATCAGCCAATGAAAACTCAGACCAAACAAAACTTTACATTTCAATAAAGAGTTCATGTCATTACTAATAAATCCATTATTATTATTATTATTATTATTTACAAAGAATTGAAACCAAATAAAAACCAGTGTAGTGTTTCTGCATATGGATTCCCACACAATATATAAATATATCTTTATTATATGGCTCCAGTTGAAGAAAGAGATCTAATAGAGACAGAGAAGACATCTGGCTCGTGTTAGATTGATAGTCATTTACACACAGTGCTCTTCACAGAAGACATTCAGTCACTGTATAACACACTGCGACTCATCTGGAGTCTCTTCATTGCTTTTGTCCTGAGGCTTTGTGTCCTGTTCATCTGGAGGAAATAAACTCTGTCTGAGCTCCATCAGTATCCCTCGACCATCACTGGCTGGAAGGTTTTCTAGATAGTACTGAGGTGCCAACTCCACCAACCTACACAATCAAAACAGATCATGGGTTTATAAAAAAAACAACTCGAGGTCCACCAGGTAAGAATCTTCAGTCAGACTTACATCTGTGGGTGAATCTCAGATATAACACAGATACAGTTGTCATGTGAGATGGTGAAGTCGTGGTAAAGGACCCAGGCGGGAGGGTCCAGCTGCGGCCGGCGACACAGATACGATGAGAACGGATGCAGGTGAGCTACGTGACGATGAGTGAGGAGAAGATAATTTCCTAAACCATCAACGTCGTGAGCAACCTGAAAGAGAAGAAAAAAATATACAGTTGTCTTCTGTCTCATTATTAAAGTAAATCATTTATTTCCAGCCCTGATCAATGACAGACTACTGATTGAGAAGATGTTTGTTGACCTTCAGGAAGAAGCCAGATATCAGAGCTCTCTTTATATTGGTGCTGTTGTCCTGGATACCGAACGCAGGCGGAGATACTGGCAACTCGATTCGCTGCATCACCTCCAGTAACTCCGCCCTTATTGTCACAGCCAATCGCAGAGCAGAAGCGTTCAGGAAGTTGGTCCTGCACCAAACCTCATCTTCATTATCTGAGGAGACACAACATCATCAAACTTTAATGAGTAGGTTTATGGGTAGGACATTGATCCAGGACTGGCTGTATATGTATACTCACGCGCCAGATAAGCATTATAGATGTTGATAAGGGTCATGTGATCTCCCTCCGTGTGCAGCAGGGGGCGTCTGTGCGTGGCGGCTGCTTCCTCTTTATTTAGAGGAGGTGTTAGAAAACATGACGGGGCTACAGAGAGACAAACCACACACATCACGCTCATATGAGTACAGGGTTTCTGCTGGTTTACCAAGTCAAATTTAAAGGGGACATATAATAAAAATCTGACTCTTTTTCCATGTTTAAGTGCTATAGTTGGGACCCCAGTGATCTATCAATCTAGACAATGTGACCTTTTAAGACCATTATGAATGAAATTTAAGACCCATATCACCATAATGAAATCCAATTTTATAATCCAGTGTGCATGCATCCATGTGTTTTTTAAGACCTTTTATCTTTCATGACTAAAACAACATGTATTCACTAGGGGTGTGACGAGACACGATTTTTACACTTTCCTGATAGTATGAGACTTTAGGACGAAGTTTTAAGAAATCCCCAATAATAAAAAAAAACACTGCAAAACACTGACTTTCTTACTTAATATTTTTGTCTTGTTTTCAGTAGAAATATCAAAAGTCAAGATGTATTTTCTTGATAAGCAAAAAGACCTAAGAAAATAAATGGTATATATACAATATAAGTGAAATTTTGCTTAAATCAAGCAAACTAAATCAGCTTCTTTTAGGCAAAATTCAATTCGATTTTTAGTCTAAAAACTAGACTTATTTTCTTAAAATGCATATTGATTTTACTTTTTTTTAAATATTTGTACTGAAATAAAAGGCAAAATACTGCGTAAGAAAATAATTTTGTAGTGTATATAAATAGAAAATATCATTTTATTTAACTGAAATCACAACATTTGGAAATTTTTTAACCAATGTACAATTATTTTGGTAATTGATGACGATCAATAAATCGGATATTTTTAGTAATAAAAAGTGGGCAAAAGCATTTAAAATGACAATAATGATGAGAAAATAATAATTGTTCAAATAAAGTATTAAAATCAGATAAACTCATGGTTTTATTAAACAATAATGTTAAATATATAGGGGTGGTTTTTCCAGAGAGGGTTTAGATTAATCCCGGACTAGAGGTCTTATTTATATTAGGATGTTAAATGAGTTTCTTAGAAACAAACCTTACAAAATGCATTACTGCTGTGCATCTTCAGATAAATCTATGCCAGTGATATATATTTATGGCAAAAACTGAAATAATTAAATTGAGGAAACATTGGCGCGTCTAACAGGATACACCAGCAGTGGGATTTCATGCATACCAATAAACCACACAAATAAACTCTTATATAACATATAATTCTTAAGATATTTACAAAGCAAGAGTAAAAAAGCTTCGTTTAATTCAGTTTTAATCGAGAAATGTTAAAATTAATCAGCAAGTGATTAACTTTTGTGCATATGGGAAAGGCTTCATTTAGTTAATGCGTAGGATTGTGTTTGATTGGTCTGGTGCACTGGCAAACGTGTAAGAGGAGGGTAACTCTTATTTATCATCTATCAGCTGGCAGTAAGCTTATAATCATATTAAAGTGAATGGTGTCTCAACTATCACTGCAGTTAAACATGTACACCGCAGTGAGCAAAAGAAATAATACAAGAAAAAACCTTGCACTGCGGGATCATTTCAATCAGTATTAGAAGTAGCGTTACATGGACGTAGGAAAATTAAGCCCTGTTTAAAATTATTTAAGACCTAGAACAGTGAATTAAAGACTTTTTAAGACCACATGGAAACCCTGGAGTAAAACATGCAGACACGCACACACATCTGTGTATGTATTTGGCTGTAGGTGTGCCGTACCGGTGAGCATGGCGGCGATGGTGAGCAGCTCACTGACGCAGTCAAACTCACAGGAGGCGATGAGAGCTTTGGCTAAGAGAGGCTCAAGAGGAAGTTCAGACATAATGATCCCAACCTCAGAGAGATTCCCATCATCATCAAGAGCTGCCAGATAATCCAGATCCTCTAAAGCCTGCATCAGTGCTTCAGGAGCTGCACACACACACACACACACACACACACACACACACATGATCAGAAACTGCTGATTTATTTATGGAGTGAAGTATAAGCGTGTGTGAGGTTAAACTTCACCTGGTCGATCCAGAAACTTGCACTGGCCCATATCAGCGATGTCCAGTCTCTTCAGCAGCAGCACTAAATGACTGAGGTTTGTCTCCATCACAGCTGGACGACGACATTCAGACATTTCCTCCTGATACATGGAGTGAGAGTACAGACGCACACACACACCTACAACAGAGGACATATATGACACACGTTCAATCTCACGGGACGTTACATTCAAGCGTGTGATTTACTCACCTGGCAGTTTGCCGCTCACCCGCTGAGACCGAGCGTCCGCCTGCTGTTTGCTGATTGGCTGCTGAAGCTGAGAATCGGCTCTGATTTGTGGGTTGTAGATCTGTGGAGGTGCATAAGGAGTCAAAGGTGAGAACGTTGAGATATTCATGAGATCTTTGTGTGGTGCGGACAGAGACTCACAGTCCTCAGCTGAAGTCCCGTGTCAATGACGTATCGGATGTTGTCGAGGGAGAACGAGGCCTCTCCTAAAACATCTGTGAGGATAACCCTGCGTCTCAAAGAAGTGTCCTGATGTTTCTCCTCGGGTTCATAGATGTGCTGTGGTGGAGCTGTGAGGTCGGTGTGGAGTATCATCACACGTATCACGTCCAGATGAGCGCTCAGAGAAACACACTCCTTCTCCAATACAACACAACACTCACTGATCACCTGACCAGAGACGACACAACAACAACAAATCTCTTTACATTCGGACTCACTTACAGTGAGGAAAATAAGTATTTGAACACCCTGATATTTTGCAATTTCTCCCACTTAGAAATCATGGAGGGGTCTGAAATTGTCATCGTAGGTGCATGTCCACTGTGAGAGACATAATCTAAAAAAATCCAGAAATGACAATATATGATTTTTTTAACTATTTATTTGTATGATACAGCTGCAAATAAGTATTTGAACACCTGAGAAAGTCAATGTTAATATTTGGTACAGTAGCCTTTGTTTGAAGTCAAAGGTTTCCTGTAGTTTTTCATCAGGTTTGCACACACTGCAGGAGGGAATTTGGCCCACTCCTCCACACAGATCTTCTCTAGATCAGTCAGGTTTCTGGCCTGTCGCTGAGAAACACAGAGTTTGAGCTCCCTCCAAAGATTCTTTATTGGGTTTAGGTCTGGAAACTGGCTAAGCCACGCTCCAAACACGTTTAGTGGAATTATGACCAAAAAGTTATATTTTGGTCTCATCTGACCACATGACTTTCTCCCATGACTCCTCTGGATCATCCTAATAGTCATTGGCAAACTTAAGACGGGCCTGGACATGTGCTGATTTAAGCAGGGGAACCTTCCGTGCCATGCATGATTTCAAACCATGACGTCTTAGTGTATTACTAACAGTAGCCTTGGAAACGACGGTCCCAGCTCTTTTCCGGTCATTGACCAGCTCTCCCCGTGTAGTTCTGGGCTGATTTCTCACCTTTCTTAGGATCATTGAGACCCCACGAGGTGAGATCTTGCATGGAGTCCCAGTCTGAGGGAGATTGACAGTCATGTTTAGCTTCTTCCATTTTCTAATGATTACTCCAGCAGTTGACCTTTTTCACCAAGCTGCTTGGCAATTTCCCTGTAACCCTGTCCAGCCTTGTGGAGGTGTACACAATTTTGTCTCTAGTGTCTTTGGACAGCTCTTTGGTCTTGGCCATGTTAGTAGTTGGATTCTTACTAAATGTGTGTTGTGGACAGGTGTCTTTATGCAGCTAACGACCTCAAACAGGTGCATCTAATTTAGGATAATAAATGAAATAGAGGTGGACATTTTAAAGGCAGACTAACAGGTCTTTGAGGGTCAGAATTGTAGCTGATAGACAGGTGTTCAAATAGTAATTTGCAGCTGTATCATACAAATAAATAGTTTAAAAAAATCATACATTGTGATTTCTGGCTTTTTTAATTATGTCTCTCACAGTGGACATGCACCTACGATGACAATTTCAGACCCCTCCATGATTTCTAAGTGGGTAAAACTAGGGGTTAGGGTTCAAATACCCACTTTCCTCACTGTATATAACGTTTGCTCATTTTACTGTCTGTCAGACTTTGGCTTTACATTCAAGTGTAAATATTTATTATTATTAGATAAAAAAACTGATGGGCCACTGTAATATATTTGTCATCACTGCAGCGTCTCTTTCTGTATAATCAGTGTTGTTCTGACCTGAATGAATGTCTTGTAGAGAAATGAGGTCAGTTTACTCAAGACATTAAAGAGGTGTGACACTATTGACAAAAGGAAAGTCTGTGTGTATGTTTTCAAAAACAAACCTTTGGGGACATTTGGGTCTCCATTTGCAAAAAAAAAGACTTTAGGGCTATAAGGAGAAGTGAATAATATTTTGATATGTACGTGACACCCTGTGGTGTACGTGATGACAGAGAGAGGGTTAACATCTCTATAAAGCTGAATAGAGACAGGATCGTATTAACTGGGCACAATACAGGTGTAGTGTACTTCAGTAAAATGAGACGCATACCTGCACACTAGGGAGGAAGACTAGTATGTCACCCTCCTCACCCCTGCGGTGAAGATCCAGTATCATGTGACAGGACGATGCGATCAGGTCACGTCCCGGATCTCGGTACAGAATCTCCACAGGGTTTGTTTGTGGAGGGGAGGGAACGCTGATGTGAGGAACGCTTTCACCTAAGAAGCTGATGAAGGTCTGAGCGACGGCAGGTGCAGCGAGGACCACGACCCTGAGGTCAGAGCGCTGACGACAGACGTCACGCAGCAAACCCAGGAGCACGTCGCTCGCCACCGTACGCTCCTGAACCTCATCGATCACCAAAACCCCATACTGACGTAACAGAGGGTCTGACATCATTTCCTCCAGCAGAAGACTGTCCGTCACAAACCTGCAGGAGAAACACGCGTGAGAACGCTCTTCTTTGTTAGGTGGTTGCTGAAGTGAATGAGGTGATTTACCGTAGTATAGTGTCAGGAGTGCAGGCGTCTTCATGTGGGATCCTGTAGCCCACCTCTAATCCAAGACTCAAGTCCATTTCATCAGCGACCCTGAGAGCCAAACTGCAAGCGGCGGCGGCGTACGGCTGAGAACAACACACCAGACCCTGAGAGAACTCATGAGAGAGAGCGTACTCAACACACCACTGAGGAACCTGGAAACACACAACACACACAAAACTGTTATGCGACATACACACCAAACACCGGGGCATCGTGTTACTCGCTCTAGATTATTCTCATGATTTAACTTCCTGTCATGTAAATTTTTCGTTCGAGTTGAATATTTTCAACTTGGGCGAAGACGCGTTTGAGGCGAATAGCATGTGTTTTTACGGCAAACACGACGCCCATATCACGTCATTCGCATCAACCAACGCGAGGACGTATCTGATCGTGTCTTTGCATTGACTTTGTATGTAATCTACTCGCGGAAATTGTTGAACTCATTTCTGGTGTGAACCCACAATTGGACATCACACCAAGCACTCAACTTATATGACAGATCAGAAGGAGGTCACACAATACGTTGGTCTGTAAAATTGTCAGAGAGGCTTCTGTGTGAACACAAACACATCCTGTAAATGTTCTGGGATCTCTCCCGTAAAGAGGACCTACAGTAGTAACATTGCTGAAACGTTCACAGAAAGGATTGAAACAATGCTGTAAGGGGTGTGGCGTCGTAACCAGAAGTTATGTTTCAGCTCTTTGACACTGGGTTTTTCACAACGAGAAATGTCTGCAAACTGGAGTGAATCAGAGGGGCGGTTTACACTTGGTATTAAGATGTGTTTTCATCGATCGGATCACAAGTGGACGAGAGAGACACATGACGTTTACACCTGGTATTTAAATCCGTCTCTTTTGTCTACTTTCGACCGCTTCTGTGCTGAATACTATGAGGGGGTGGTCTGTGAGACGGTGGGCGAGTCTCTCTGCTGTCATTCAAACCCGAGCGGGAGTAATTATGAGTTTATATGGACGCAAACTAATATAATGTCGGAGTGCACTGCTTGTTTAGCAAGTAAACATACTGCACAGTGTTTTGTACATGAGTATGTAAGAGCTTTCTTTGAATTTTCAGCGCAATTGATGAAATAGGATCGCGCAACTTTCAGACGCTTTCAAAACGAAACTACTGAGATCAGCTGCTTAGTTTTTATCAATGAAAGGCTAAAAATAGCGCTGTTCACCGAATGTTCACGGCAGAAGTCAAAAAAGACGTGAAACTTGTGTTTAATACCTCAGATTAGATAAAAGGGCGGAGAGAAGGCGGTCGCGTGTGGCTGTTCGAACGCATTCAACCACATGTGCGTTCCGCAGCTCCAAAGCGATCCGATCGAAAGTGGTTTCGACCACCTCTGGATGTGGTTGAAAGTGGTCGAAAGTGGACGAGCTCAAAACGTTTTGAACACCGTTTACACCTGGCATTAACGTCGTCCACTTGTGATCCGATCGACGAAAACACATGTTAATGCCAAGTGTAAACAGCCTCAGAGATCAGGGAGCTCGTCAATATCAACGCTGAAGCTGAGATTATTCACCAGCATGACAGAACAGAGCATCACACGCTCCTTATCATCTTATTAAAACAAAAATGCTCAAGAGAGAAATCACAAATAATAAACTTCAGATGCTGTGGAAAAAACCTACCAAGTTCAGGACTTTAAATACATCACATGTCTTTAGGGGATCTTTACGGTATGTGTGGGAGAACACAGAAAATCAATGGCAGTGTGAATGAACTTAAAATCAAATGATCCTGGATGCATTTTTTTGTGTTTTTCTGTAATTTCTGTGAAAAGGGCTTGAAAAACAATAGCAGTGATCATAGAGGTTTCAAAGTCATTTGAGTGAAAAGACAAGAATGTGTGGAGTTTTAAGAGAATAATGCCCTTCATATTTTTTAAAAATCCCTAGAAAGTCTTAGGCTGCGTCTAAATCTGCCTACTTCCATACTATATAGTAGGCAAAAAGCAGTAGGTGAGGCGAGTACTTAGTATATCCAAATTCATAGTATTACAAAAACACTAGGCGAAAACTATCCAGATGACCTACTACTTTCGACAAGATCCCGAAGTGTTCGATGGACCCTTTGCTATCCCGTGAGCCACAGAGAGAGGAGTTATCCAACGAAGAAGAAAAGATGCCTTGTTTTATTCAAAAATGTCCAAAAGCGGTAAAGGGTCTCTGTTCAAATGTAAACACATTTATTACATATGACAGCTGTCCCTGGTGGTTAAATTGTGCTAGTTTAACTTCATTCCAGTTAACTTGTTGTTATGACAACATATGTCACGTGATGTATCAACATGGTTGATGTAGTACGTCTGAATTCATTCATAATATCTATATTCATACTATAGTAGCTACTGTATTAACTGTCTGAGTACATACTTTATCTAATTCAGCACCTACTATCACAGAGATTTTAGACGCAGCCTTTTTCAATCACTTAGAAGGTCAAATTTCTACATCCTTAATATTTAATGTAGCACAAAGTCATAGTTAATAATAATAATAATTTGGGCTTTATTTATGATCAGTGGCCGGTTGCATAAACATAGCCGTGACGTTAAGACTGCGTCTTAAAAATTATTCGGACTAACTAGACATACTAGTCTTATTAATTGGATTTAAATTAGACCAATCTACCTTTCTATGTAACATACTTAAAACAGTTATCATCAGTCATGAAGAAAAAAATTCATGACTAACTTTTAAGACTAGTCTTAAAGTTTTATGCAACCAGCCACAGATGTAGAGATGTTTGGTCTCCATCTTCACATTCATGTCATTCCATTCATTTCTTTAAATCTGATAACATAACACCACAACATTCACAACATATCACAAACAACATCATTCATTCATTACACACTTCAGAAAGGATTTCAGTTCTTTATATATCAATATTCTAACATAAATGTGTTGTTATGATGTTTAAAACTACAATTTACAATTTAAACTACATTAAAGAATTAGAATCAGAATACAATCCATCATGTACACTGTGATCACAAAATTCTGACCACTTAAGTATCTCTAGAATATCAAAAGTGTCTAAAGGTGGTAGATCCTTTTCCTACTTAGCCCCTAAGCTCTGGAATGATTTACCAAATAATGTTCGAGTATCAGACACATTCGATCAATTTAAAGCTAAACTTAAGACATTCTTCTTTAACAAACATTCACATAAAATGTCCAGTAAATGTACTTATCCCGCATTAGTTAGCTTATCTAGAACAAAGCATTCACATAACTCATCTGGGTAATATATTTATGCCGCAATAGTTAGCCTGTCTGGAACCGAGCTGATTTAAACCACTATAATGTATGACACTTGCATTACATGCGAACGGCCCCTACGCTAATAGGATTCTGTTTTTGTCTCCCTGTCTCGTCCTCAACCACGAAGACAATGAGACATACAGACCCAGTTCCTGCAGCTGTGAAGGTCATCACACCACTGATCTACTGACCGTCCTTCAATGTGATGCCCAGCTGATGCCTGACCAGCGACCACCGGCGGAACCAGTTTAATTTGTTAATCGTTCGTTCACATACCCGATAGTATATATATATATATATATATATATGTATCTCTCTCATGGGTTTTTCTCCTTCTAGGAGTTTTCCCCCTGGACTAGCAAGGAGGGTTTTTCTCCTAGGGGGTTTTTCATCCCCTGGAGAGTCCGCCACCATTGGCTTAACTTACTACTTTACTGTATACGTTACATTATTACTACGCTTGCTTTTCCTACATCTATTAATGTAAAGCTGCTTTGAAACAATTAACTATTGTGGAAAGCGCTATATAAATAACATTGAATTAAATTGATTTGTAGTTTTTGGTCAACAGTGTAAATTCATCATGAAAAACAGTTTGATATTCCTGATTGAAATGATAGTAGTGTTTAGTTTTATACGCTGTCAGACAATGAGTGAATGTTTGTTATTAACCTGTGTGCTTTTTCCAGTTCCTCCATCTGAGCTGAGTATCATCATACTGTGTGTCTCCATCTCTTCTAACAGATTTAACCTCACGCTCCACACGGCCAGCTGTTTCCTCTCCTCTAACAGACTGTAGTACCGCGACGAATACGGCAACCCATCGTACGGATTCACTTCCAGATCCACCACATCACCATTATCGGCTCTCTCCTCCTCCTCCTCCTCCTCTTCATCCTCCTCCAGTTCTCCAGATAGTAAAGATGATACGGAGAGATTGTCCAGCGCCGAGAGGACAGGTGAGGGTTTAGGAACGGCAGTAGATGACATGATGACTCCAGATGAGCGGAAAGACCTGAAGATCTCCAAAAACAAAACTGCCTGAATTACCTGAAGAGAGAAAATCCACACAAACATACAACAACATTAAATACAAACATTATAACTCATTAATCATTAGTAGGGTTGCAAAGGGCCAGAACGTTTCTGGAAACTTTCCACAGCAACTTAATATTACAAATTGGAAACTTTTGGGAATTTACATGAATTTATGGGAATTATTTGGAAATTAAACAAAAGCATTAACGACAATTATTATAGTTATTATAATAGTGCTAGCTCACATTTAGATTTGTCAGCTAGTTAGCTACTGTATAAACACATTTAGGTATTGGCTAGTTAAACTGTTCAAATGCAGCAGGTGTGGCTTCTGTGGTAGTCAAGGCAAATCCCCTCTTAAGTGATATATGGAGGATTTTTTTATTTCAGGGGGAGTGTGTGTGTGTGGGGGGGGTCATGTGTAGACACTACATTTTTAATAATCTCACCTAAATGTTTTCTCAGTCAGTGTATTTGTCTTTACAATGCTATAATGTTGTTGCACACTAGCTTACACACAGCACAAAAAAGTTTTAAACACATTTATGTAATTTATGTGAATACATACAAAGATGGACATTATGACATTATTTAGTGTGCAGGATTGAAGAAATGATTTGTGCATGTTATGAATGAATGTAAGTACACGCAGGGGTGTGGCTGTGTGACTGAAGAACGTGCAGGGGAAAAAATCAACTGAAACTGCATAAATCTTCTTGTTTTAAACTAAATTATACTGCAAGATTTTTTAAACCTACATTTATTATAGGCAACTCTGCATTTTTTTCAAATTCCCATTTTATTCCGCTTAATTCCTATATATTCCCATTAATTCCCATATATTCCTGTTTCTTCCCATGGAAAGTTTCCAGCCTTGAAAATTTCTGGAATTTTTCAACCCTAATCATTAGTCAACCCTTTAGTTTTGTTTTGTATTATAATGTGTGTAATATGTGTTGTGTGTGTTGTGTCATTGCTGGATTCCTGAGATAACACAGAGATCTTCAGCTGCTCTTCACTATCACACACACACACAGACACACACACACCTGTCGTTGTTTATTTCTATAGTTATTTGATATCATATTTCATTAAATATCTCACAGTACAGATCACACACAGATTTAAAACTCTTCAGTATGATCTTCAGCATCTTGAAAATAAACAGATGTTCATTTGTTTAATTCAACACAAACAAAACAGATGAATGACGTGTTAGGGTGAAGTCTGTAGAAAAACATTATATTACCTCCAGTAACACAACTACACAACTACACTATTGTAAAGTACCTGCTGTTGTTTTTGTTTCAGTCATTAAAATAACGTTAAGAGTTTATATACAGTGAGCACATACACATTAAACTCTTAATAATCTTTACATTAACTCCATCCTGATGTCCATTAGTTCACATACAGTCAACAAAAACTGCATTAAATCTGAAAGATGCTCAAATTGCATTAAATCTTGTTGATTTAACTACATTTAAGTTCGCTGTCATAGGCAACTCTGGAATTAATTCCCATATATTCCCTTTAATTCCCATGGAAAGATTTGAATTGAATTTTGCAACCCTAGTGCTGATGTTTGTGTTCTGCTCTATGTGTGTTTGTTAGTAATGTTCATGTGTCTTATAATCACACACAACATTAGTATTATTATCAGATCATTGTGTGATCTCATCTGTACAACACAACACACACCCAACAACATCACCTCACATTACACACCTCACTCATTTACATAAGGTTAGGATTAAACACACTGACAAACAGATGATTTGTGTTGTTGATTTGAAGCATTACAACCGAATAATAAATAGTAACTTAATTTCTTATATGATTGTGTTTTCATTTTAAAATGAGACGCGTGTCCTTTAAGACTATCAGCTGACTGTCAGAGATCACACAACATCTGATCAACATAAAAACAAACAAAACTGACTGAAAATAACAACACAATCACATTTACCTGACACACATGATAGATCCGTCAAACAATCCGGATGAGAAATCACATTACAACAAACCGCGACTGTGTAAATCTATTTTAAAAACGCGCTCAGTGACGTGAAATATAACGCGATTCCTTCTGAAAATCAACACGTATAACAATACAATCTTTAATATCCAGCAGACGCTTATGTTTATTATTGTATTATAAAATAATGACGGTATTTTACAGAGAGCGAAACTCGGCCGCCATGATGAAGTGTCACCTCACGAGCTGCGTGTCACAAAACCTACCGAGCTCCCTACATAAACACCTCCCTACATAGACAGCAGTGCGACCACAGAGACACGCGCGCGCACACACACTACATAATAATGTTGTCTATGTAGGGCACTCAAGGGTATTGAGACACCGCTCGTCGCGCGCAGGTGGAGCTCAAACCTAAACAGATGCAAAATAACCTACAAACTACACAAATAAATTAAGAAACGGAGAACAGTGAAATAAACAGGTGAATTAATAAATTAATGGATTAAAAGTCACGCGAAGAAGATAAAAATGATCATGAACAATAGATAATTTGTAAACTCGTGATAGGTGTTCTTCACATTCAGTATATCTAAAATAACTTTATTTTATTCACCTTTGTTCATTATAATCTTTTTGAATATTCCGACGATGATTTACAATGACTTACCTTTATAATTAACTCTGCACATTAAAATAAGGTTTGAAACAATTAACTTATTACAGATGACGTCATAGATATAAAAACTTCAAAGAAGAGCACGTGCGTGATCTTCAAGTCCTTTATAAAAACGAAGCAATAACTAAATCTTCTGCATTTGGTCAAAGTGTCCTGTGACCTTTCATTATCATTTCTGTGAAAAGTCGTCGATGTTCACCTGAAGTAATAATTCAATAATTATATTAAATCCATGATATAATTATATTACATATAAACCTTATTATGAGCTATTAGAGATAAATGAATAAAATCAGAGAGAGTGTGTTGAATTTGTCAATGTCTTAGTTAGTGAGTGACTCTACAGATAAACCAGCTGTCATTCATTCAGAGTATAAAACATAAACAAATGGTGTTCAGATTACATTATTATTGTGTCAGAGAAACAGAATAAAGTACAGAACACTTCACTTACATATTTTTGGCCCTTTTTTGTTTATTTTGAAATATATTTTTTAAATAAATATAATTTAAAGCATTTATATTCACAGCATGAAGAAAAACTTTGTTACAAACCAGTAAACATAAAAGGTTTGAAAATATTAAAATGAAATATATTTTCAACTGCAAAAATGCATTATAAAAATTTCATATTTTCATAACTTACATAGCCTACTTTACAAACTTTTATATTTTGGCCAGGAAAAATATATCTTTTGTCATATGCTGCATTCTGATTGGCTGAGAAATATTCTATGGGTGTTGATTATTTTTCTGTAAACCGCACACCTATCTTTTCAAATGTCTTAAAACTAAATATATATATATATATATATATATATATATATATATATATATATATATATATATATATATATATATATTTTTTTTTTAAATATTAATTAATGATAATTAAACTTTACTTTCTACAAAATGTATTTAGGATATATTTAAAACATATTTTTTGGGCCAGAGAAATTTATTTTTTGTCGTATGGGAAGATCAACACAGTAACTCCAAATCAGACACAACACGTTTACTGTAAATATAGATCGTATTTTATAAAACACAGATACAGTAATATACAGTAAAGAGGGGCCCCAGTGATTTTTCATTTCAAAGCTATATGTTAAATTGTGGAATATTAATCTTAACCCTAGATGTTAAACAAGTTTTAAAAAGATGATTTTAATGCTTTACAATCAGAGCTATAAATTGGATGCAGAGGGTGAATATTCACTTGATAATATAAAGGATTTCCAACTTTCATCCAGCCTCCAAACGCTATACACATTTCATAAATTTAGTGAGATTTTCTGTGCCCAACTAAAGTTTCTCTGTTAATCTCAACCATTTCCACCACTGCATGAAAGAGAAAATTCCTCTGGTTATAAAATCAGTCATCATCATAATCTCTGTGAATTCACATCAGTCACTCAATCAATCATCTGATAGTTATTTAAAGTTATGCCTGATCACAGACCTGCTGTAATAAGAGACTGAATGATGTAGTGACCACATGCATTCATTTCATCAGGTCACATCATTATCATTGAACTCATTACAGGTGTTTGATTGAAGTTAACAGGTAATAATCTGAGAATATCATGCAGTGAAGAGAGCAAAGCCATATAAAAGACCCTCACTGTGACATAGACGTCAACATTGTTTCTTAAAGGCTTGAATGGCTCTGTTATCTCTCAGTAAGTTCTGCATGATGTTTTATGTTTAATATTAAAGGACTCATCATTGAGTTTCTCTCTCTATCACAGGTATGTCTGCAGGTCTGTTATCAGTCTTCTGTCTGCTGTCACTCAGCTCAGCCTGTTACATCTCTAACTGCCCCATCGGTGGGAAACGGGCCATACAGGATCTGCCCCCTCGACAGTGTATGTCCTGTGGTCCTGATGATCGCGGTCGCTGCTTTGGTCCCAGTATTTGCTGTGGTGATGGGATTGGCTGTCTGATGGGCTCTCCAGAGACTCTTCACTGTCTAGAAGAAGATTTCTTGCCTTCTCCGTGTGAGACCGGAGGAAAAGTGTGCGGTTATGAAGGACGCTGCGCTGCTCCGGGTGTCTGCTGTGACTCTGGTCAGTTATTTTACATACAAATAAGAGGTTTCATTAGAACACATACTGATAAATATATCTGTAGAAATTACTGTATCACTGTCTATTTACCAGTAACTTACTGTAGATTTAAATTGATATTATTTACTGATAACAGTTTGCTAAAAATTAAATGAACATTTTTATCTTTACAGAATAAAACAATAAAATAACAGCCTCATGCAAAGCATTCTGGGAACCCAAAATCTGAAGGAAAAACAAAAAAAGGTTGATAAGGATTTCTGGTTCCCAGAATGCTTTGCATGAAGATCTCATTTTTATAGTTTATTCTGTAAAGATAAAGATTTGTTAATGTTCATTTAACTTTAAACAAACTGTTGTCAGTAAATAACATCAATTTAAATCTACAGTAAGTTACTGGCAAACAACTGAATACAGCAACATTTGTACAGTGCAGGGATGAGAAGTAAGTTTAAGTCATTTGTCAGTACCGGTCTGATTTAGTTGTCATAATGTTACTTATTGTATATTTTAGGTATTGGTTGTCAGATGTCTGATTTATCAGAATCAGCTTTATTGCAAAGTAGTACTGTTGGTTTGTGTACAAGGAATGTCAATGTCTTAGTGTTTGGTCTTAAAAGGAATATTCATCAAACTGTGAACTTAAATATATATCACAATTTATACAAACATAAATGAGACATTAACTACATTAATGCAGGATGTGCAAAAGTAAGCTTCGAAACTTTAAAACTTGATATTGAACATCCTTTTCTCAAAGACTGAGTTCAAGACAAAAATATTTTAACATTTAAAACAATTAAAGTTATCCGCCTTGTGTTAAATGAAGCATTGCTGATGACAAAATGATTAAAAATATTATATTTCTACACAAGCAAAATTCTTATACCCAAAAAACACAGAACATTCTTTTTAACCATAAAATAACATCTCCATGACGTTGCAGGGTGGTTATTTTTAAATAACCTAAAAATAACATTCCTAAATGGTTATTTTAATGGTTTTATTTTGCAGTCTATGGTTAAACTAAATATTGAGTTGTGTTGATCATGACTTCTGTGTTTTATCATTTCATCAGACGGCTGTAGCATTGATCAGTCATGTGTCTACAGTGATGGTGACAGTACGACCGTCAATCATTCAGATCTCTTACTGAAGCTCCTACACCTGTCAAACCACGCCCATCCCTACAGACTCCACCAATGATATATTTGTACAGAAATGACATCATCTCAGGAGGACCAACCAGAACGATTCTTGAAGACCATTGACCTTTCGTAAAATAAACTTTGTATTGCCAATAGATGATGTATTTGGCTATAACACATACGAGCAGATACGATCAGTAATATATTCATGACTGACTGTAAATCTCTGCAGATATTAAAAGTCTGACTGGATTTCTCTGTATTGATGCGTTTCATAACAACAACAACAGATATGAGCAATGCTATAAAACACCCTAGATTTTATATTTCTTGAAGAAAGTGTGAGATATCATAGATGATAATAATAATAATGGATCAGGAGAGATTATAGTCTGTTGCTCTGCATATGGAGCTCACCTGAACCAAAGTCCAAACTTCACTAAACTTCATACCACAATAAAACCTAGTAAAGTTTTGCCTTCATGGACACACACATACAGTTAAACGTACTTATAGTTTATTCACAATTTAAAATAACTCTGAATTGTTCAAGTATAAAAACATTTTAAAAGTTTAATTGAAACACTTCAAAGTCATCCCTTCATGATTGTCAATCTTTTGTCTATTTTGGGTAAAATGTTTCTCCACGGTCTCTCACTGAGCCGATGAGCTCTATGTGTTGTCTCAGTTTGGTCTCCCAGTCGTCAGATTTTTCCAGAGGTTTATATCGAGTCTTCATTGTCTCTAATGCAAGCACCTCTTCAGGGAGGTCAAGGGTCAAACCGGCCCGATGCACCGCCTCCTGAAACTTGGCTGGTGATGCTGTCGCTATGCAACATCTGAAAAAAGATTAAAAGATTTATTTTCATTTTAAAGCAAGAATGTGCTTCAACAACACTTCATCACATCAGCTATGAGGGTGGATTTTACTTCAGCACATACAATGACAGGATTCATGAATATTAGACACAATCACTGGTATAAAGAAAAAGTAAAATGGGTAGTTTAGAGCGTCTGTGTGATGTTTTGTAGATGGACTATATCCGTAAATACACTGAAGTATACAGTATGATGTGTTATATATGATATGTGTTTATTGTGCAGTGATAGTACTCTAGATTCATGTATATGAAGGATTTGATATGTATGTGCCGACATTGTGTTTAACTAGATGTCTGTAAGGACCAAAAAACCTTATGTGATGGTTTCTGTAATAAAGCCGAATGAGGTTTAGTTGGACGAGCGACAGACATGATCATCTAGTATATAATCAACAGTAAATAATTTGCGTAATTGTTTCTAACCTGTTAACTCCTGCCGTGACGGCTCGATTATAATGATACCAAACAGCCACAGCGGTGTGAGGACAGATGAGATAGTGATTCTCCTGCCAACATCTCCTCATGCTGTAAAGAATTCCTTCATCAGACACAGAACCTGATGACAACACTTCACACACCTGAATCAAACACATACACATCATCAAAACCTTCATATCAAACCTACTGACCTCCCGACATAGACAACAGCATACCAGTTACTGAGATTATCAGTCAAGCAACGACATTTAAACACACAGGAACTTCCAGTGGATGTTATAAACCTGTTAAACGTGCACATGAAGCTAACTCATCTCGACAGGCAGACACTTATGGTTTAGGTCACACCTGCTTATGAAGTGTCAGAGGAAGAGCGACTCTATGGATCTTCTGAAACTCCTCCATTACACATCGAACCATCTCAGTATCTCCAGCAGACAGAAGCCAGAAGACTCTCTCCATGTTATAAGGGTCCTGTGAACATGACACTCTTATTTACACATGATGAACACTTTAATAACAAGTTTAATAAAGGTGAGAGGAACACAGCAGCACCTGAATGTCAATGGCAGGAGCGAGAGTTTGCTTAACATCACTCGCCATAGAGAAATCTCCACTCTGGACCGTACGGTGAAGGATATCATTGGAGTTTACCATGGCAACGAGTCGAAGAGGAACGCCCATCTTCTTCAAGATACATCCAGCTACAAGAGAGAGAGAGAAAGAAATGGTACAGAGAGATTGTCATAATGACACAATGACTTATAACATAACAATAAAAAACCCAAATCATTTAATTTCTTGATTCTGGTGACCTGGATATGTTCTTGACATTAATGTTTTTACATCAGCCCACATACACATGATGATGATGATGATGACCTGTAATATTTCCAGCTCCTCCAGTGGGCACCAGGACCTCCAGCTCAGGCAGTGTGTCTGCGTCCGGCTGCAGAGTGCAGAGCTGCAGGTATGCAAACAGGAAATGAGGTAACTGCAGCAGAATCCGGGCCCAGTTCACAGAGTTGAGACTCATAAGACCGTAACGCTTCACTAAATCTGGATCCGCAAAGAGTTTCCTCAGTGGAACGTCAATGTCATCAGACGTCCCGTCCGCTGTGAAACAATCACGAGACACTGCTGTTACAAGGGTTCCCACACCTTAGTTAACTTCAAATTCAAGGACCTTTCAAGGACTTTTCAGGTCCAATACTCTCAAATTCAAGGACTAAATGTGGGGACACATTTCAATTGAGATCAAGGTTACATCGTGTTATCTTTAAAGATACATTGTTACAGTTCCCTTTTGAGGGAACTTGTGCTGCGTCGCTGCAGTGACACTTTGGGGACGCCTCCAGGGGTAAGTGCGTCTGAATGTGTATATCAAATTCAACCAATGATGAGGCTTAACGACAAAGACAGGGTGATGCGAGAGACAGGAAGTATATCGCTATCTGAAATATTGTCAAAGACGGTGTTACAGGGACGCAGTAAGTATGTCAAGAGAGACGCAGCGTCTCATTCCCTTCTCAGGGAACAACAGTTACATACGTAACCAAAGACGCTTTCATGTGTCAAACACAACTATGCAAAAAAGCATTTTGGTATGAATCAACATTCACATAAAGAAGATATGAACATTTAAAGCGAAGAGTTTAGCACGTGTGCTTAAAAAGTCTAGAATTTTTATGATATTATCCTACACTAAACAGGGAATAATATGGATTTTTTTCCAGAAAACTTCTTGCATAAAATAGATTCAAGTACTTTCAATGACCTGAATCTATGTATGTATATTTTCAAAAACTTCCCAGGGCCTTGAATTTTTCCGCCAGATTCAAAAACTTTCAAGGATTTCAAGGACCCGTGGGAACTCTGTGTTACATCTTTATTCAGTTTTTTATGAAATACTGGAGTTTCATTTAAGCTTTACCTGCAAACACATGAATATTATCTGCGATGCTGGTTGTCATCTGTCTCTCCTGAACTCTGGTGATGCGTCCACGAGGAAACACCACCACGATGTCCACATCACTGAAACCAAAGATGCTTCTGATGGCCGAGCCGCCCGTATCGCCGGACGTACCTGAGAGACGAGAGAGCTGGAGTTAACCGCTTACTCGGATGTAATCCGTCAGTTCAGATGGGAGGCGTCTCATTTCGTACCTACAAGTATCGTTGCCCGCTTCTTCTCTTTGTGCAGGAAATATTTAAGGAACTGTGCGGTACAGGACATGGCCAGGTCTTTGAATGCCAGAGTTTCTCCATGAAATAACTCCAGGATGGACAGAGAGTCTTTCAGTGAAACTATCCGTACTGTTTCTGCTATAGAGAACTTACACAGCGCCTGTGAAATCAGATCTGTACAGACAAACAGTCAGAGAGATATCAGATTTTTGTAGACAGGAAGCCTCTTAAACACAAAAGTCTCACCCTTCAGATGATGTGATGGGATTTCATGTTGAGGTATGAAGAGGGAGCAGATCTCACACATGAGCTGCTGATAGGACAGATGTCTCCAGGATCTCAGCGTTTCAGGAGACAATAACGGGATCGTCTCTGGCATGAACATTCCTCCATCTGGAGCGTATCCAGAGAAGAGCACATCTCTAAAACTCCAACCCTGAACACCTCCACGTGTGCTGCAGTAAAGCATCACTTCACACCTAAACACAACATCAGGACACCCAAAATAACACAACTCATTATTTACTATTCTATTTGACTTTCCTCGTTTCAACACAAAGCAAACATTGATATTAAAATGCTGTCATGTAATCTTTTGTATGAAGGTAAAAACCTCCAATAAGCAATTATTCACATTCATGCATTACTAAAGAAATGATATTAGATGTTCTTGTATGTAAATGATAGACCTGCTGCTGTATTTCAATAGTAAATGACTTTAGAAGATGAACGAATATAAATACCTGTGACCGATGTTTCTGTAGAAAGTCTCTTAGGACTTTGAACTGAACGGTGACGTCACGAACAGCTATGAATTCCGATCATGATCCAAATGAATCGAATCCACTTCACATCAGCACACGAGCGGAAGCGGAAATGTGTCTTTATTTCTGGGAAATGTAGTTTTATTTTTATTTCCGCATTCAGAGCACTGTGCCAGACTTTTATTGCACTCACGCTGTGTTACGTTCCCGCCGGCCGGGCGGGGTAGATGCACTTCTGAAAGACACTTTAACGAGTCTTTCCCCAATACTTTAGCCACTTCACAGATACGACTTTTCGTTCGCAAAAAGGGTTCACCAAAGGGAATCGACGTCATCACGCCGCGTACGAGACGGAGTCGGAGGTGGGATTTTAAAAGTCCTACCTCCAGTTTAAAAGTCCTACCTCTATTCCGGTCAATCACACGTCGTCACGCTATATTTAATAGGGCAAAACGTTGTATATTGTTTGAATTTAGTAACAAAACTTACTGAAAATAATTATATCATTTTGTGCTGTTGAAGTGCTTAAAAGTTTGTCTTTACCTTTCAAATAAGTTTGCTCCGCGCAACTCTCACTGGAATCAAGTTGTCTTTCTGAGGTCGGAATTGATCGATCTGTTCTGAGTTTGAAGTTGGATGTCCAACTACGAGCGCCATCCCAGAAGTTTCTCCGAGTTAGAGGTGGGAAAATCTAAATTCCGAGTTGTCTCGTGCAGCATTATTTCATGATGGTACTGGACACAGAACTTTTTTAAGTAACGTTAATGTTATATAAATGTATTGATCATTTCATCCTACAGGTGTCTTGTGCTGATGAATACCAGCCGGATTCATTCAACAGGATTATTAATAGCTTGATATAATAATGTAACTACTGCACTTTTTTTGTAAAAAAAAAACACAGTAGGCTAATATTTTTTCTCAAAGAGGAGAGATACAGTAATATGAAAGCACAGTGACTGTTGAAAAATAGTAAAGCCGGAAAGCAGACAAACCATTAGGACTTTTTGTTACACAGTTGACTAAAAAGGAAGAATGTTTCTGTGTCAACAGTGAGTCTATAATGTGTTTCGTCTCTTATAAAGGATTGAAGAACTTTAATGAGACTATAATCTTGTGTCTGTATTAATGATCATTTCATTCATTCTTAAGGCATCATTATGAATGAGACATTTGCTATTTCTCTATCAGTCAGTCATACCGTAACTCATAGAAGAGATAAAACTGTGTTATTATAAAATCATCTTTACCAATAGTACTCATATCTGGAACATTTCTTCATGATGTTGATGAAACTGACTCAGAGTTTATGACAGATCTGTTAACATAAAGCTTTGTTTTGTTTTGAAAATAAAAGACAGAATGTAAATGTATATTTACAAACTCAACGGGGTTCAGTCAAAACATGACAATGTGATTTGGTTAAAATGCCTTTATTATGAAGAGTCAAATCAGGCAGATTGAAGCGTTATGTCTCTGTTAGATTCATGATGATGATGATGATGATGATGATGTTTAATCTCCAGCGAGTGTCATTGACTCAACACAGCTTCTCTCATGTTATGATAAACCTCTTCATTCTGTTTGAACAAACGCAGCTCCATCTCTGTCTGCACACGCATTGTCTGAAAAACACAAATTACATCAGCTTCTTTATTATCTTTAAACTCATAAAGGTCCTGTCAAGCTCAATATGTTACTCTGGTGGACTGATGAAAATGAGTTTTGTAAAATGGTCAACTAAAAACAAATAAGGTTAAAAACTATTTTATCTGTATACATACACCCTTAGATCTAAATGTTAATTTGTGTGTATGTGATGATGTTCATGCTACTGAATCATGTTACTGAATCACATTACTAAATTACGGTATTGAATAATTGAATTATGAGATTGAATCATGTTAGTGAATCATGTTACTGATTTATGAGAATCACTTTTTGAATCATGTTATTAAATTACATCACTGAATTACGTTACTGAATCACTGATCATGTTACTGAATCATGTATTTAATGTTATTGAATCATGTATTGAATCAGGTAGGGAGTGCGGCTGGTGCTTCACCTCCAGGTCTTGTGTGATTGGATGGTGTGGTCCATGTGTGATTATCAGGATACCAAACGCTCTACAGATCAGCTCATGACCGACCTCTATCAAACCTGCACGCCAGTGTGTGACTCCTGACCTCATGATCGCTATTCCCAGCTGGGCATTGTTGGGATGATAGAGTTTACTAAGAATGGAAAAATAAGGAATTAAAGAGGATGTATTTTTGACTTTATGAACTATATTTCTATAATCCTCCACAGACTGACCCGTATCCCTTCACCATCCTGAGAGCGTATCCTGATGCCTCCTGAAACTGCTGGAGAAAGCTGAGAACTTCACTGACTTTACTGAGGATACGCAGCACATGAAGATTTGTGTCTTCAAACACAGGATCCTGCTTCTCCAAACACTCATGACAGAGTTTAACCACCTTCAGCAGAACATCACATCATCAATAAATCATCAATGAATGGTCCTTGTCATCCATGTTCATCAATATTCTGCCCTTCTCAAATATGAATAGACCGCCACAGACAAGACTGAAGACCAGACGCAAGAAATACAGACATACTGAAACATCAAGACTAAACCATCTCAGAGCTCACTGTCTGGTTCTGTCTTGAAAGAGTTATCATTAATCATCTATAAAGAAACAAACAGGACTGATGATTGGGTTTTATATCAGTCGAATAAATCCACTTCCAGAGACTCACATAAGTGTTTGATATATCGTTGAGTTTGTGTTTGATTTGAGCAGATGTTTTACCTCACGGAAGTTGCCCTCAGTTTGAGCTTCTTCAATCTTCTTCAGAGTCTGGATACTAAAATCTGTCACCTGCTTCACAGCATCAGATGATACCTAAAGACAAACAACTTGAATAAATAATGAAACCATCTCACATAAAGGATTCATTCATGATCCAAAAATCACTACTTCTCACAGTATACTCGTTCATTATCTAATGAAGATTTATCAAGAAATGAACTTTCTGTGTTTTGAATGATATGTTGATGATGACTGATCTAAACCTTTTCTTTGACAGCCGTCATGAGATCGTCTTTATCTCCATGAGCGCAGTGATCACAACTGCAGTCAAAGTAATACTGCTGCTTCAACAAACGCTGACGATCTTTAGACACGTTCAGAAAATCCACATAACTGACAGTCAACTCTTCTCCTGTTGAGATGTTCCCAAGAGCTCGCAGTTCAATCCTGACATCAGATGAGAAATAACAAGAGACACGGACTGATAATGAGTTCATTATCAAGACTGAAGTGTATAGAAATTAAAGAAAGACATTCACCCTCTCCAATATACTGTTGGACAACAAACTGTTTTAACCAGATTAACATCAGCTGCTATTCGGTTCAACTGGTAATGATGGTCTGGATTAATTCTTTTTTAAGGTTTTTGGGCACCACAAGCTTAAATCTAGCTTGTCAAACAACCTAAAAACTTTAAGACCAGCTAAACCTTGAGTTTCTGGCAGGGAAGTTAACACTGATGTACTGCTGGGGATGTTTTTTATCCACTATGAGTCTTAATTTGGCCACAACTTTCTCTGTGTTTCAGCAAATGGAATAATTTATGGTGACAAATCTTATGTTGACAGATATTTTGGGAAAATGCTTCGAAATATTAGAAAAACTCAACAGTACACCGTGGGCAAATTCACTACCGTTTCATTATGTTCAGGATGAAAACATCCACTAAATTAAACTGCTGTAAAAATGTATCAGATTATTATTTTTTTGCATAAATCTGTTAATCAACCTCGATTTGCAATAAAAATAGGTTGTTATAATTAAAGGCAATGAGGCAAAAACTGTAAATGAGGGAGAAAAATTAAACTCTGATGCTGCACAAAAACAATGTTTTTACTAATCTTTGACATGCCCAAGACCGTGATAAAAGGTAAAAAAAAAATCATTTGTTTTGACAGATTCATTCGTAGGTAGAAATATAGAACATTTTAGGCCTGATAAATGAGGTCCCTGGAATTTCAGTAGTCTTTATGAGTACTGAGGTTGATCAATAGATTTATGCAAAAAATGTGATTTTTTTTAAAAGTAATTTCTGAATGAATACAAGCTCAAAAAAATGTATTGAATTGTATAATGAAAGAGAATGATTATTTCATTCAGATGAAATGAAGCCCTGTGGTGTGTTATTTGATGTGTTATATTACAAGAATACAAAGAGCAACATTCAAGATCTCTAATCTTCTATAGAATCTTCAGAGCAGAATCTGATGGATGTTGAAATATTCATGCTTACAACACAACTTAGGAATTACGAACGATTGAATACACACACAACAAATTAAAAAATGCATCAGTTAAGATTGAATTATTCATGAAGTTGTGCTGTTTTACACAACATCAAATAAAGGTTTTCTTAATGTTTGTGTATTATAGCGTCAACATGACACAGATGTGATGTTGTTGAGAGAGACTCACCTTCTGTCCGAGTGAAACGCGGTATCCAGAGCTGTTTGACTGTAAGACAAAAACACACACGCTGGATATTTAAAGACACACGCCTTTATCAAGGACAATACATTCATTCAGAAGTCCTTTTAACACTCACTTGCCGTGATTCAGGACGACGGTGCAGTTTGGCCAACAGTTGTGATTTACCAGACAGAGGTTTGGAAAGAGACCGACCCCAACGGCCTGAAGACCTCTCTGATCGTTCAGTGTAAAACCATTACACTTAATCTGAAGAAGACAGAAACCTCTTACTCACCTCAATTAGACATCTGCAGTTTGAATCCTGTCAATAAAACGACACCTACCACACCAAAGATATGAGCCACGTAATCCTCTCCCACCGGCTTGCTTTTCTTAGGCCAGTAATGAAGAAAGCTTTGCACGTCCACTTTGAGCTCCTTCAGGTCCTCAGGAGACATATCAGACAAATGATCCTCCAGCAGGTCCAGAGTGGTGAGCTGATTGTCTGAGATGACGCCCGTGTCCTTCTGCATACGCCACATGATACGAGCGGCCAGACTGAAACAGACACAATTCACAGATTTTAGCAGACAAATAAAAGAAATGATCCAATGATCTCTGGAAATCATATAGTATGAGAGATTGTCTCTCTCACCTGTGATTTTACTCACCGCACATTTTCATTGGGTTTCTTTCCCATCTTTCTAATGGCAGAACACTCTTGTTTGTGCTCGTCCCAGGCGGCGCGCTGGCACGTGCGGTCGCAGTAGTGGGCAAACTGACACTGGGCACAGCGATGAGGGTTCAACTGACGCCGAAAACAAGCGTGACAAACCTGCATAGAGAGACTGTCAGCACATGAACAGGTGTCAACATTACACACACAACTGTCTTATTATCATTTTATTTAACAAACACAACACATTTTACAGATGTTCCTTTACAGGTCAAACCATTCAATCTAAAGTCCATCTACTTTATGAAATCTAGCAGGTTAAGCCTATAAAACCTCAATCCACTGTCTAGTAAATCCTAGATTAATAACTTCAGTGCGAACAAAACAGAAAATGTTCACAGGATGAGTTTCTTACAGATCATTTCTGTATGTAGGCTATATTATTTGCGGTGCGTTTTCATAAATCTGACCCTGATGTTAAGATCTGTCAGAAAGACTTAAACCCATAGACGGAAATCCCAAGGGGGTCAGTGGGACATGTCCCCCCCTGCCCAAAATGACAATTATAAAACGGCTCGTTCTGGTTCCCGGTAACCCCACGGTTCAGACCGCATTACATAAGTATCACTGCGCCACTGTTGGTGCTTACTGATTTATGAAAACACACACCACAGTCTTTAATCATATTTTTAATTTGTCTACAATTGAACAATTATGGCGATATCCAGATAAATGTCAATAAATATTGTTGAGTGAGGATGACACTTTTTTTTAAAAGCGGAGCGTTAATGTTTATTTAAAGAAGATAATTTTTCTAGAAGCCAAAACTGGGTGGCAACTTGACAGGGAAAGAGTTAAGCATTCTTCCACACTTGATTCTGAGGAACTACTTTGTTTGGCGGAAGAGTAATATTTGTACTAATATAATTACCAATTATTTGTGTTTTATTTTATTAAACCCTGTTATGCATATGAAGTAACTGTTTTATAAAAGCAATAAGCCCCACGAAGCAGTGGTGTTACAGTGCATTTTATAACAGCTAAGGGTGTTTTACTCTGCTTTGCGTCGTGCCTAACAACGCCCCTAAGCTGTTATAAAATTCACTGGTTGTCAGGATCCTGCCAGATCCTTGTTTATATTTAGATCTAGTCATCATGGCAGGGTTCTGACAGTACAATGTTCTATGTGGGAGATGCGTGGTTTTAGTATTGGTTTATTCTGACCATGCATTTCCCGGGTCTTGTCACTTTTTCTGATTTCCAGGTGTATGTAATTTATTTGGTCCCTGTTTAAGAGTCCTTGTGTTTGTTGCCTTTTACGGGTTCGTCATTGTGTGTGATTTGTAGTATTCCACTGAGATGTTCATCTTCATGTTCATGCTTAGTGTAGTCTCGTGCGAGTAGTGTTTTCCCTGTTCTGTTTACCCCCTCATGGGTTTTGTTTTTGTATTTAATAAATCATTATCGTTTTTGTATCTGTGTCTGCATTTGGGTTCTCTCCGTGTCCAAGTCCTGACACTGGTAACCCACTGCTTCTTGGGGCTTATTGCTTTATTAAACACCACACAAGCAACTCCAGTAAGTCGGCTGTTTTATTCCCTTTTAACATTAGATGAAGTGATTCTTTTCCCTTTATTAAATTAATCATGACAAACAATCATGATATTGAAGTATTTTTCCATGAGGCCGCTATATTAGAGATTTAGCTGTTAGGTGACAGTCATGTTTAAAATTTAATTCAAAAACATTGCAATAAATAAATGATTTAGATATTTCTAGTAAATGCATTTACACTTTGAAATTCATACATTTTTTATTCATTTGTAAAATTTAACTTGGACAAAACGTGTAAATGTCATAAACTTTTGTTAAACACTGAGCTTCTTTTTTGCAATAATCCAAAATTTTATGGGAAAAATTAATGGGCTTTTTTGTGAGAGAACCAGCGTCCCCCCCGGCGGCACTCTATAGATGCTGGAATGCTGTTGAGAATTAAAAATTAATAAATTAATAATACAAGTATAGAAGTGTGTGATGACCTCACAAGCATGGTGTGAATGACATCATCATCTATAATAAGATGACACAACAGCAGATGATGTCACTGAGAGTACACATCTCTCTCAGGTTAAAGCCAGCTGTTGTTGTTCAGACTTTAATAATTGTGTTAAGATGAACTGAAGGTGTGGAGTTTGGCTGCTTTCTGCCCTGCGGCTGCAGACGACTGCAGAGTCTCTTGACTTTTTATGGAGTTGAAACTGTGATCTGTCACATGAGATCTACATCTATACATTACAGACAAACATCTGAAATATCTCAAACTTTCCTTCTACTCGAGTCACTTCTTCAGCCAACAAACATCTACAGACACATGAATGTTTTACTGGACAGAATGAATTTCACCTATTTAACCTTTAAACACAACATCTTGATTACAAAGCCCCAACCAACTTACACAATAATACAGCACTAAAACAAACAGAACACATTCACAAACATAAGTGTTGATGATGTAATCTACTGTATTTCATCATGTATGACATCATCATCTGTACAGTACAGATTCATCATCATCACATTGGAAATACTTTGAATGTGTTTACTCTGAAGGGTTACTGTATATTGGGTTGTTAATCATGGGCATTTCTGACAAAACCAAGCAATTCATTCATGCAAATAAATCCAGATGTGTAAATCTGCCACCACATTCATGCCCAAAAGCAGAGTGCTTCATTCTTAAAACTAAAGCTTCATTGTCAGGCTTCTGTATTCTTTCATAAAGAAATGTTGTGTTGTACAAAAGGTCCATTTAGTGGAAAAAAGATATCGCTCCTTTTAAAAAACCTTTGACTGAATGTTTCTTAGGAAAAGCAAAAGTGGTTCTTCTGGCACTGCTGCAAAGAAGCGTTTTGGCACCTTCAGTTAAAAAGAGCTGCTGTGGTATCAGGCACGACATAGATTTACTGTTACTCAATGAAAGCAGGTGACCTTTCTCAGTTACCAAACTATCAGAAGTCATTTCATGTGTCAGCTATGAGACACTGATGACATCATCACCAGGTGTTATTTCACCCGTATGTGCACCGGATTACCTGTCAAACACAACAGCAGCGAAGCTGGCCTCAGAAAACACAACTTCTCCTGTCGAAATGTCTTTGGTAGCACGAAGGCCACGGCCCTTTTCTCCGGCCGAAAACACTTCCACCGGATCCATTTTTCCTACGGTCATCCTGACACGAGCTGCTGTCTGCTCCGGCTGCTGGAGGATCTGTTCACAGCGTTACCACAGATTACCTTCACGTTCCCCTGCCCAACCTCCCTGACATAACCAAAAATAGACTTCATGTTCATGTGCCTGGCGCTGCTATCTGTCCTGGAAAACTGAAGAGAAGCATGAAGGAAGCTCAGAGATGTTTGTCATCTGTGCCTGCTGGAGCTATTTGTGTCCGTCAGCTGCGTCTGCTCATCACGAGGTGACATTAAACTGAGTTCAAGATCTACTGCTGCTCCTTTTGGTACATTTACATGAAGTGATAACTGATGAAGAGAGATCAAAAGAATAAATAATGAAGATTATAAAGACAGCTGATGTGAGTTTATACGTGCAGAAGAATACAGAGATCAGACTGTGATTAATATGTGGAAAAAGTTTCATCTCTCCAAACACTTGCGTAATGTTTCTCTTCAAACTGTTTACAGCAGACGTGGAGAGAAGAAACCAGCAGACGTCTACACAGATCCTGCAGTCAATCAACAGGAGCAAATCCTGCAGACGCCGCAGATCTGCGCAGACACAAGATCTATCATTTCTCTACCAGCAGTGTCAATGAACAGAACTGCAAACATTTCAAATGAGTTCTTAAATATGTTGTCCTCATCTGCCATTGGTCAGCCCCGCCCTGAATTCACGTCATTGGTTGGAGCAACAGTGCTGTGGGTGTGGCCAGGATCCGATGATCAGCGTCACAACTACTTTAACCTATATGTTTTTTGCAGAACTCCTATACGCCTGAAATAAACATTTGTTGTGGCATGGTTGTTGGTGCCAGACGGGCCGGTCTGAGTATTTGCTCAGTTACTGGGTTACTTATTTCTAGGGTTTACAAAGAATGGTGTGAAAAAGGGAAAAACATCCAGTATGCGGCAGTCCTGTGGGTGTAAATGCCTTGTTGATGCTAGAGGTCAGAGGAGAATCGTCCGACTTATTCAAGCTGATAGAAGACCAACTTCGACTGAAATAACCGAGTT
The DNA here is from genome assembly GCF_027580225.2 of Misgurnus anguillicaudatus. Lineage (NCBI taxonomy): Eukaryota > Metazoa > Chordata > Actinopteri > Cypriniformes > Cobitidae > Misgurnus > Misgurnus anguillicaudatus. Next base: position 437,030 of record NC_073358.2, on the reverse strand, counting down.
ACAACCGAGGTATGCAGCAAAGCATTTGTGAAGCAACAACACGCACAACCTTGAGGCGGATGGGCTACAACAGCAGAAGACCCCACCGTGTACCATTCATCTCTACCACAAATAGGAAAAAGAGGCTACAATTTGCACGAGCTCACCAAAATTGGACAGTTGAAGACTGGAAAAATGTTGCCTGGTCTGATGAGTCTCGATTTCTGTTGAGATATTCAGATGGTAGGGTTAGTCAGAATTTGGCGTAAACAGAATGAGAACATGGATCCATCATGCCTTGTTACCACTGTACAGGCTGGTGGTGGTGGTGTAATGGTGTGTCTAACCTGAGCATTGTTTCTGACCATGTTCATTCCTTTATTTTTTTATTTATTTTTTTGTTCTTTTATTTATCAATGATTTATTGTTTTTTTTCTTGTGAACATGAGTACCATCGTTTACAATAAAAGTTTGTAAATTTTGTCCAAAGTAAATACTGGAACTAATAATGATACAAAATGTATAGAAGACGGTAAGAAATACAGTAAAATAGAGATGAAAGAAAAAAAGGGATAACATGCACATACATAACATACATGCATAAACATACATAAAGTAAGAACTATATACAAGTTGTCAGAGATGAGTGACATACAAGAAGACAGTGTCTATGCAGTGAGACATATGAAACAACAACAACAAGAAGGCAATTTAAGTCTTTGTGAGATTCTTCTGTCCAATTCCTAAGCATCAGTCAGGTTCTATTAATAGAAGTGAGGCTATCATGGGTTTGGCTCCAGTGCACAATAGTTGAGATTTTTGAATTATTTATTATAGATGTGGATCCCTCCAGACGAACAATATCTGCGAAATAACACAACCATTTTTGTTTTGACAGAGAGTTAGGAGGAAACCAGGAACTAATGATTGTTTTCTTTGCAGCTGTTAGTCCTGAGAAAAGAGTGCGTTTTTGGTTCAGAGTCACTAGCCGTTTCTCAATGTCAAGGATACTTCCTTGGCAGGACTAGTCCTTACAAGTCACTTCCTTCAGAGGCTAGGCGAGGCTCCTTTTAAGCATTCGGAGAACACGTTAAATGGAACAGGCTAGCAAGTGCACGTCATTTCGTCATTACGTGATTGAAAGGTGTGCTTTCGGTGCTGCGCGCAGAGGATTGTGGGTGATTTCAGCGCGTGAAGAGCGCGAAGGATACAAATTTGCATCCTTTCCTGTATTTTGGATATTTCTCGAACGAAGGACTCAGTCCTTGGCTGAAATTCTAGCTTCCGAGGATCCTTCCTTGACATTGAGAAACGGCTAATGTTACTGAGGAGTCCTCATCAAGAAGAAAAAAAGAAGGTTCAGGGTCCAAAGTTATTTCCAAAAATTGTGATAAAACAGTTGAGACATTTACCCAGAAATTATAGACTGGGTGGCATTCCCAGAAGATATGTAAAAAACTGCCCACAGCATCAAGATTACAGTTGTTACACACAGGGGAGAAATAAGTTCATCCTAAAGCATTTTAGGGGTGTATAATAGGTTCTGTTAACTACATTGTAGTTTATCAGCTGGTGGGGAGGATTTTAAGAAGAAGCTGATATGTTTTGCCATATTATTTCCCAGTTAAGGTTGTGATCTTGAATTACAATCTCTCTGTCCCAACCTCGAGTAATACCCAGATTACCACACTTCTTCATAGCGAGGTTGCCATAGATAGAGGAGACATTGCTGGTTGCAAACCAACGAGTCATGGAGTGAGATGTTAAGGGTCTGTCCCAAGGGACCCCATAAGCCTTATGTGAAGACCTCATTTGTAAATACAAAAGCCATGAAAACCCCGGCAAATTATAATTTGACCGTAGATCATGACATGTCCTTGTTCATCCCTTTATGACCACCATGTACTCATCCTCTGATGGCTACTTCCAGCAGGATAATGCACCATGTCACAAAGCTCAAATCATTTCAAATTGGTTTCTTGAACATGACAATGAGTTCACTGTACTAAAATGGCCCCCACAGTCACCAGATCTCAACCCAATAGAGCATCTTTGGGATGTGGTGGAACGGGAGCTTCATGCCCTGGATGTGCATCCCACAAATCTCCATCAACTACAAGATGCTATCCTATCAATATGGGACAACATTTCTAAAGAATGCTTTCAGCACCTTGTTGAATCAATGCCACGTAGAATTAACAAGTTCTGAAGGCGAAAGGGGGTCAAACACAGTATTAGTATGGTGTTCCTAATAATCCTTTAGGTGAGTGTATATCAGATTTGAGTTGTTAACTTGAGAAACACTGTGACCAGAGCAGACTGGATTCATGCATAAATTGTTTGTTAAATTGATTCAACATCTTTTTCATTATCAAATGTCAGTTTGGACAGCTCATACATTTATTTTTGTCTAGGAATAAATCCCTGTCCGGGAAACTGCCCATATGTTCATGTTTTTTTACAGTCTATGGTCCTAACCAACAGACAGTGAGTGTTTTCAGTTAAAATAGATCTGATTAATACAGTCTGAGACAATAGTATCTGGTGGACAGAGTACAACTCACTAAGTGTGGAAACTATGGTAATGCAGGACTGTAAGTGGGCGGGGCTTTATCAAAGTGACCTCACATTGATAAGGGAATCAAAACAGCATATCTAATGAGACTGCTTTGGTTTAATGGGGATTAAAAAAACAAGGAGTGGGATTTTTTCATTGTAGTGTGGTTGTGATCACACACTGCCAACACACATTTATGTCCAAACACCTTGTAAAAATGGATTTTGTATAATAGGTGCCCTTTAAACTCCAGTTCTTTAATATATTCTTCCATCTGCAGACAAACAAACAAACAAACACATCAACGTTTGTAAAGCTCCACAGCTGCCTAATGATCAACAGAACACAGAAAATGACTCTTAAGAAAAACTGTGTTAAGAATATATATATATATATGAAGGATTATTATAAAAACATTTAAAAAAACAGCACAGCTGATGTGTCTTAGTGTCTTGAATACTGGCTTGGATCTTCTGACGTAAAAAAATATATAACGGGAATTAGAGGAAAATATTTGATAAGACATTTCTGATAACATTACTGGTCCCTAAGTATCAAAAAATAAAACTAAATTAAAGTCAAGGCAAGGCACAGTTGTCAATCAAATGATTTAGATGTGTTAGAAGAATCAAAGGCTGTCTGTAATGTCATAAACCCTATACATCATAAAAGTCCAGATGAGCTCCAGACGTGAAGTTCCCCTCCAGCAGAACCTTCATGAGTTTATTGACAGACACTTCACATGTAAGCAGTTGACCCTGAACATGCAGGTTGTTGCATTCGCTCCTTATGCCGCTGTCTGCACTGATGGTCCTCGCCTGCAGCTGCATGTCTGTGTCCAGAGGACCTGCAGTGAAAAATAACATCACAACATCAAGACTTAGAGAACTCACAAACTAAAGACAAAAATGACAAAAGAATGGATGCAGATGTTTGATATGCAGAATTAATTATATGTGCTATTGTCACTTCACATTAAATCAAATCTATGTAAAAAAAAATAAGTAGAAGAGTAAAATTGATTACACTAATATTTAAAGGGGTCATATCATGAAAATCTGTCTTCATGTTTAAGTGCTATAATTGGGTCCCCAGTGCTTCTATCAACCTAAAAAAATTGAAAAAGATCAACCCAGTAACTTAGTTTTGGTAAACCATTCTCTGCAAGCATGTGAAAAAATAGCTCATTGAAATTTGGCTCCCCTTGTCATGTCAGAAGGGGATCTTCTGCACTATCCAACCACAACACTGCCATTTAGTGCACAGAGAGAGAGAGAGAGAAAAATTGACAGTACAATTGAGTTTAGTTCTGGTTGTTATGTTGTGTACCGGGTGCGTAGCTGAGGACTCGAAGATCCGCTTCTTCTTCAGCCAGCACGCGGAACATCATCTCACGAGCCGCTTTACCGGTGCAGTACAGAACCCACGAGGCAAACGGTTTGATCGCACACAGAGAGCTGATGTTAACGATGACGCGCGTCAAACCGGCGCGCCGCGGAACTGTGTTCAGAACTCCAGCGGTAAAACAGAGCGCAGAACTGACGTTAAAGGAGAGAAACGAGTCCACTTCATCCACATCCGTGAAATCACGACAATAACGGGACACATCGCCCAGAGACCCTGCGTGCACAAAATACAATCACACATTATAAAACATGACAATGTGTTGTGCACGTGTACAGGTGTTACACAACATTATAATGCTTTTCAATACCATTATTAAAAATCTGCTGTTAAAGGGATAGTTCACCTAAAAATTTAAATTCTGTCATAATTTTCTCATCTTAGGTTGTTTTAAACCTGTATGAGTTTTTTTTCTGATAACACAAAAGAAAATATTTAAATAAATGATTGTAAAAGATTAAAATTTTACTACAGACAGAAAACTCAGACACTTTATCAGTTTGTTACGATCCCAGCTTTAAAGAACGTAACATGGTGAATGTTTGTAAGACTCAGTTAAACAAATTAATTACTCTTAATGACCTGCATTATTGAAGAGCAGCAGATGATCAATATCCGCGCGTTGCGTCTCCTTGACCTCAGTAAGAACGCGCTCTATATCTTCTTTACGCGCTAAATCCGCAGCCACACAGCGCACCGTCACTTGTGACGCGTCGCGGGACAGATGCGTCTGTAGCTCCTGCAGTCGGTCCTCTGATCGGGCCGCCAGAATCAGAACCGAACCGGCATCCACACGACCCGCGATCTCCAGTGCCAGAGCCCGACCGAAACCTCGTGACGCGCCAGTAATGATGACAAGCGCTTTACCGAAACCTTTAACAGCGTTCATTATACACGCAGATCCGATTATACCCGATGGTTTGGTTTCTGCAAATTGTAATGCTACACTGATGAACAAATATCGATTAGTCACGCCCCCCGGAAACAGACCTGTGACCACGTCCACACACTAATATTATAATTAATCCCACATTACCTTCATTCATTCAGTAAAGGCTAAAATATATCTTCAAATGCATACAGACATAAGGAAAAACAATGAATGATTATTGTATATTATGTCCATTAGGGTACTGTAAAATTAACTAGGCTTGTAGTCAAACTATAACTATTTTAGCAATGTACGACACGATTTTATTAATAACTGTCTGTAAGTTTATGATCTTTTATATAGGGTGACTGAATTGATGACAACTACAATACATTTAATTCAATTCAATTCAAAAGAAGGAAGAACATCAGAAATAGCTGTCATTTCATTCAAAGGCTCGTACTTGATTCAGTGCTTCACGAGAAGACCCCATAATGAAAAAAATGCAATGACTCCCCCTGCTGGACGTTAAGTCTCTTACCTATAGATTACAAAACAAAAGCGCACATATTCGTGTCTCTACATTAAACCGTTTATTTAAATAACACCATGAATGAAATTTCATAAATAATTTAGCTTGACATTTGGACGCAAGCGTTTCTTGGATTCCTTTCATGGCTTTTATTTTGAAAGACTGAACGGTTTCCGCCATTTTGGATCGGTGTGGCGTGAAAGCATGGCGGCAGAGATGAGATTACCAGCAGTTCATAAACACATTTCATTACCAGCATCACAGTTACAGGACGATAAACGACTGGTGGTACCTGGTGAAGTCATCACATCTGACACCGGGTTCATGAGGTAAAACATCAGTGAGGAACTTCATTTGCTGAATGAAGTTTGATGCTGATGAATGTTCATCACTATCAAAGTGTTTCATTCTGAACTAAATGAAGGCAGTGATTCAAACCTAATGTAAAAGTAATGCATCGTTGAGTAAATATTACATTTGGTGAGTGCTTGTCTACAGGAAAACTTTGGAACACTGTTTGGGTGGGATGATATATTTTGCATGTAATTGTTGTCTAAGGAAGTAACTTAATATGCAGCCTACATGTAAAAGCACGTACTGTATGATGATGATGATGATGTTTATTTTTCAGAGGTCATGGCACATACATGGATGAAGACAGACTGACAGCATCAGTTGCTGGAGAAGTCGAGCGGGTTAATAAACTCATCTGTGTGAAGCCACTCAAGACCAGGTAAATATAAAACTAAACCTTCATGAAGTCTGTGAATCTGTTTTACACTGTTTAATGTTCTCGCTGTTGTTGTTTTTTAGATATAACGGTGAAGTTGGTGATGTGATTGTTGGCAGAATTACAGAGGTCTGTGATGTTTACTGATATCTCTGATGGATGTTATTGTTGTTGTTTGTGAAGCTCTTCTGATGTTTTTTCTTTCATCATTCAGGTGCAGCAGAAACGATGGAAAGTGGAAACAAACTCTCGACTGGATTCTGTATTACTGCTGTCTTCAGTCAATCTACCTGGAGGAGAACTGGTGAGAAACATTTCACATGAATAGTCAGTTATAATGTACAGACACACAGTCAGCAAGTCTTTAAGTCGTGTTGTTTCACATTTACCTGCCAAAGAAAGAAATAGATGTGAAATATTGTTGTGAGTTTAAAGGATTTCTAATTGCTGTTAGTAAAGTGCTCATTCATAATGACTTTATATCTAATAATTATGACTTCTGTCACTTCATATATTTTTACCAAAGCACTTACTGTATAAATGGTCCTCTGTATAAATTAGTTTTATTTATTTATGTTATGTTTTGTTTTGTCAGAGACGTCGATCAGCTGAGGATGAATTGGCCATGAGAGATTATCTTCAGGAGGGAGATCTCATCAGTGTATCTAGAGATTTATATTTTATATATTACATGTAGATATTAATGTCAAAATGAGCCAGTTTACTTTCTTCAATCTTTTCCTGGTTATGTTGTGTACAAATAATTAGTGCATGTTATTGCAAAGAAACAAATGCAATAATTGAACTTTATATTGGCTGACCTCACAAAACCCTCTACATTTTTCAATCACCATCATATACAAACCATCTTTCATTTTCCATTTAATTACTAAATGAATACCCTAATATATATATCTCTAATATATGTGTGTATATATATGAGTCATATGTATATATTTTATATTTAAAGGCGACATTTCACAAGAATTTTTTAAATCTTTAGTGTCTCGTGTCTAGTGCAGTATTATTATTATAATATAAGTTCCCTTTCTGACATCACAAGGGAGCCAAATTTGTTAAAAGCACTGGGGACCTCATTATAGCACTTCAACATGAAAAAAGTCAGATTTTCATGATATGTCCCCTTTAAGACTGTGTCAGACTGTAAACAAAGTTTAGATATTTGATTATTATAATTTCCAGCTGATTTCTTTAATTTCTTTTAAAGGCAGAGGTTCAGTCCATATTTTCTGATGGTGCTCTTTCTCTGCACACTCGCAGTTTGAAGTATGGAAAGGTAAGAAAGCCGATTCTTACGTCTGCACTATAAGTCATTATGCGTGCATATATATAAGTCACGATGAGTGTGTACGTGTTGTGTTTTATCAGCTGGGTCAAGGTGTGCTTGTGCTGGTATCACCATCTCTAGTGAAGAGACAGAAAACTCATTTCCACAATCTACCGTGCGGCGCCTCCATCATACTGGGAAACAATGGTTATGTGTGGCTGTATCCTACACCAGGTCAGCTGGACGAGGAGGCTGGAGGATATTTCACCAACATGGAGGTGAGACTCGTGATAACATTATTGGACTGTATATTCACGTAAATACGTAATAATCATTTCTCTTTGCTCTGTTAGCCCGTGTCCCTGTCGGATCGGGAGGTGATTTCTAGGTTAAGGAATTGTTTGTTGGCTCTGGGAGCTCATAAGGTTTTGCTTTACGACACAAGTGTGCTTTACTGCTATGAGTCTTCTCTTTCACATCAGGTAAAGTTGCTTTGTGTCTCTCATCAAACATGTTGTTGACCGCTGCTGGTCCCATTCAAATGTTCGTCTCTTTGTAGATTAAAGATATCCTGAAACCAGAAGTGATGGAGGAGATTATTCTGGAGACACGACAGCGTCTAGTTGAGCATGAAGGCTGAAGTATTTGTTTGTTTTTGTGCTCTAAATGTAAAATACCACAGATTTTCTTTCTAATAAATACACTTTTCATAATTCAGATGCCTTGTTGTTGCTATTACAAACAAAACTCAGTGTCCACCTTGTTTTAAATGTGTTAATAGATGTAAAGTTGCTCATGTATATGCGAGTCAAAACTAATACAGACATTGTTGAATGTACATACATGTAGCCTACAGAATCTGATTACTAGGCCTGTAACATAAATGCTATCATTTTAGTTATCGTGTAGGCAAGACTGACATGTGCTAAATAAATAGTCAAAATATATTTCGAGTTCATTTTCATTTCTCAAACACAAACGACTCTCAGTGGGTCTCATTCACTAAGCATACATAAGCAGGAATTTGTACAGATGTTTTAATAAACAAATCATGATTCAACAAAAATGTTGATGCTAAAGTTTCTTCTAAATGTATGCAAAAATATAAGAACAACTTAGACCACACGTACGCAATAGTGATGAACAAGGAAAAATATATATATAAAATACCTTTGTTCTAATTTATTACATTTTTGCGTACATTTAGAAGAAAGTTTAGTATGAAAGTTTTTGTTGAATCATGATGTAAATGAGACCCACTGGGATTTGTGCGCTGTTACTGTTGATCCGATAGATGGCAGTGATGTAAACATCAGATATCACACATCTCAAAACACTACAACTGATAACAACGATTGCACATTATTTTATCATTTACTTGTAAAAGTTATGACTTTGGATCTAGAAACTAGACAAAGTGTCGTTTAAACAGAAAAGCTAGATTTACCACCAGGACGAGTAAAGAGCTAAGATGAACATAACCTAAAACCAAATCTGTATTTCAATTTTGAATAATCATTTGTTAACTTGGTTTTTAATCGATATCGACCTGAGGAACTCGACCGAGTTTTTTGATGTCATAGAAAGTATACCCATTTTTACATATGTGCAATACAGTATTGATAAAAGTTAATTAATTATAATATTATGTGCAAAATATCATTTTAAAAATCGTATAAAATAGGCGATAAGGAACAAAGGATTAATAAACTTGAGTATCAAATAAAAATACTGTAAAGCTGAAACTCAACCGAGTGTTGGCGGAAGAGCGCGGCGTGTGACGTCACCAGCGCAGCTCGCGTGCGCGAACATGGCGGTTCCTGCGAAGACGAACGACTTCAAGAAAAGTGCAAATAAGTGTGAAATAAAACGAAGACATGAGAGGAACTAATGTAATAAAACCTGCGACCGAACCTAGCGAGTGATCGGCGAGGAAAAGACATCGAGAGGGAAGAAATAAAAGCGGGAAAAGAGCATTTAAATCCTGAGGAGAAAGAGCGAGCTGCACGCGGAAGTGACGAGAGACTTTTAATAACTCAAACAGACTTTAACTAAAGTTACACAAACTGAAAGATCGAACTGGATAAAAGTGTCTGGATGAGGGTTTGTTTGAGTGATTTCACTTTATTTTGATTCAGAGTCGATTCGTGAAATGAACTCTCATCTGAATGTGTTTCTTTTAGAAGAATGGCTTTATTTTACTGCAGAATAACATGCTTGTACCTGATATAGATGTTTAATAACTACTAATCGTTAAAGACCCGACTGATATTGACTGACAGAAATCTGATCTATAAGTGACAACCAAAGCCTTCAGATGTTAGTTTAGGTTATTTTCAGGTTTTGCATTTGTTTTACATCAAAATGGGCGAACTGTATTGTCCAGTGAATAATAATGACAAACACTAAACTCATGCACATCGGACTTCATATCTGCTGTGACGTCACTGTGAATCAGACACATTCAGAGCAGGTCTACGTTGATTGATGTTTTTAGTATTGTAACAGCTTATCATGAAATCATTATCATCAAACTCATGTATGAATCCAGACACTGACTCATCTGTGTAAACACAGCTCTGACATGTATGTGAAATAAGCTATAATGTGTCAAATGTATGCATTTCCTGACATTATTCTGTAGTGCTTTGAAAATCCTGCTACTTTTCATTTTTATGCAGTTTTAAGTGTGAAATCTGTCCCTGCATAGTGACATTCAGTATCAGAATTGACAGAAATGCCAACCTGTTGAGCACAGAGACGTTCACGACTGGACTTCAGTCTGGATGGATTTAGTCGTATCTAAAGAAAACGTGGTTTACTGAGGCGTCACAGAGGTTCTGTCATCAAGACTTCTTCCTCTCCAGCACCTGGACCGTGATCCACACCTGCCGTCCGTCCGGCCGCGGCCTGGCATCCTGCCCTTATGGGGCAGCAGCCAGGGAAGTTTGTTGGGGACCAAAGGAGACCGAGTCTGCCAGCGCTGCCCTTCATCAAGGGTACGGGCAAGAGAGAGACCTCACGGCAGGGAGTTCAACACTGCAATGTCTTTACTGTCCACGGTGAGTTCACCTGCTTTATTCAAACTAAAAATGTGGCTCTGATGAATGTTTTGCTGCTTCATTTTCTCTGTAGGTTTTGTTTCAATAACATGAGGATTACCATGACAGGTTGACGGTCGTGTTCACACAACTTTTTATTCCTCGGTGGCTAGTGTCTGTAAGGATAGTCACTTATTGGGAAGTGTGACTGGAGCAACATAAATCTATTAGCTGTTGAATGTTGTTGTGGATGAGAGAGAGAGAGAGAGAGAGAGAGAGAGAGAGAGTGTATAGTTAGTATGACTGTAACGTGTTGAGGCGATGCAGACGAGTGTAGACCTGTCTCTCTCTCTCTCTCTCTCTCTCTTTCTCTCTCTCTCTCTTCTCTGTAAGTTTATTACAATGCTCTGGATTCAACTATTATCATTTTGTTACAGTTTCTGGTGTACACGTGATGGGTTAACTGCAGATGTTATTTCATCAGAGCAGCTTGAGTTTCAGATTCACTGCAATAATTTAAAATATCATCTGGGTTGAACATAAAATCTAAAACTCCCTAACCTGCCTACCGGTTTATACAAATCTAAGGCTCTGGTTGCTGTAACACAGTCCTAAGATTGTTGTGTTTGCCTTATTGATTTTTTATTGTTATGAACGGATTCTGATTTTTGCACTGTTCTAAGTTAAACCAACCTAATACCGTTTAAGTAAGGAATAATTAATAACGGGCCATTGAATTCTAAGAAAATAATGCACACCCAAGATTACACCGCGGGTGTGCATTATTTTCGAATAATTCAAAGGACCGGAGTCAATTATTCCTCTTATACCACGGTTACCGCAGACATTGCTCTGTTGCCTATTTTTAAGACTTTTGACAAGTTAGGTGTGCGGTTATCAGAAATTAATGCATACCCACGTTTTCTCAGCCAATCAGAATACAGCATTCAACAGACCCGTGGTATAAAATCACTTAATTATGTTATTTAAAGTTGTAACAAAGTTAGTGACGTGGGCTTCTAACATGTTCACAATAAAAGAAAGTTTGAAAACGGCACAAATTGCTGTTTATACATTCAAAACATGTAGATGAACCAGAATACAGACGGTTTAGGTGCATTTTAAAATCAGATCTATAAATTTGATGCACACAGATCTTAAAACAATCAAAATAATTGGTAGCCGTATATTATCACTTACATGTTAACATCAGTCATTGCGTTCCTGCTTTGTGCTGTAAGAAAGAGAAGAAGAAATATTCAGATGTGATTGTGTCTTATTGTGATATTGTGTCATTGTGAACATTTGCTAGATATCCTGAGCAACACGGATCTTTACTGAGGGGTCACTGCCCAATGTATCCGTGTCCACCACAGATTTATTCATCACACTTGTACTTACAGTTAAATAGAGCTGCATACCAATTAATCGCAACTAATCGTTTGCAGAATAAAAGTTATATATATATATATATATATATATATATATATATATATATATATATATATATTAGGGATGCACCGATCCGATATTCTGGATCGGTATCGGGGCCGATCCGGCCTTTTTTGCTGGATCGGATATCGGACTAACAGGACCGATCCATTTCCGATACTGCGCGTTACGCATGGTTGTCACTGACAAGCGATTAAAACGACAAAGTATTATAAAAGCACCATAAACATTTTTATGTACTATAATCAAAGTCATCTTACACTCAATAGCTTCATGTGAAAGAACAAACGCACATTTAAAGATATTAATGTTCACAGAAACACTGTAACTTACATGCAAACTGAGTTAATCCACTGATGAGAAGCGGATGGATGAAAATTCAACACACGCACACACACAATAATTGTAACGTTAGGCTTTATAAAGTCTCAGTAAGCTGTTGGATGGATGCAATTCACTATGTGTTGATTAATTCACAGGTGAAGCGAACGGATGAAACGCGTCATTCAACACACGAACACTCAATAACTACAGGCTGTTTTAAAGATCTGATTTTATAAAGTCTCAGTAAGCTGTTAGATGGATGCAATTCAGTATGTGCTGAGCACACGATGCCTCTAATCTCTTTGTTTTAATAGTTATGAATGTAACTTTCCATTGCGGTGCGAGGATTCCCATGTGAGTGTGAGGACGCTTCTAGAGCATCAATGCTGCACCCAGGAAGCACAGTATTGCGCAAAATGCGCACTCAATATGATTTAGGCGCATCAATTCTGCACCCGAAATGTGCATAAAAGGTCCAGTTAAGTGCATAATTCCCAAAATAACCATCTGCACACTAAAGCTTTTTTACTGTGACTTTTTGCGCAATTAAGGAAAATATATTTAGCATACTTATTTGATCAAACGTGCCTATTTTATTTTCTCCTAAACACTGCCATGGTTAATAATTACTAATGTTCTTGTAACTTGTAAATCATTTTAAATTATTGGTTTTTAATTTAAAAGTATAATTATATATAATATAATTATATTATGATAGATTTAGACATTTATATAGTGTATGTCTGTGTGTGTGTGTGTGTCTGTGTGTGTGTGTGTGTGTGTGTGTGTGTGTGTGTCTGTGTGTGTGTCTGTGTGTAATTTAAATTGCTCAAGAAAAATACAGTAGTATCGGATCGGCAGGTATCGGAATCGGCCGATTCTCAGAATTCGGGTATCGGAATCGGATCGGAGATGGAAAAAGTGGTATCGGTGCATCCCTAATATATATATATATACATTATTATACACAGTACAACCATATGATGTAAACAAAAACTTATATTTTGCAAACAATTAGTTGTTATGCAGCCTTACAGTTAATTGTATAAGATTGTAAGACATGCAGTGATGTACTGAATAGTATTAGCAAAGCTGTGATTCAGACAGATTCAATTCAATGCTGAAGAAAATCTCTGAAACACACAGTCCATCTGAACTCAACAGCACTGCTGCTGGTGCTAATGTAAACAGCCACGCATCTCTCAACATTAGACTAGTCGACATTCCCTCATTGTGATGTGCTGTGTTTCTGTAAAACTGTGTGTAATGTTGTGTGTTTGTGTCAGATTAGAGGATGATGTCAGTCTTATTCTGATCTGCCAGAGGTTCACGCACTTGGAACATGTATCCATTCCTGGGCTAATGCTAAACCTTTGCAGAAAGTGTTTTACGTTAAAAGAAAAGACTGTGTAGTTATTTAGTCATTACGTCATTCTGTCTTCACATGTGCTGTAGAAGTCGCGTTCTGAATGAAGTGTGCGCTGCTGTGAGGAGAGGATTATATAAATGATTCTCGATGAGCTCATCTCTGAGAAATGCGCTTCATGTTTCTACATCTTTCACAAAACCAACACTCACTTTCGTCCCAGTAAACCAGAAAACTGTTAAAACAATCTATTATAAAACATCATAACTGCGTACAATTTAGTATAATGAATAAGCAAATTTTAATATCTTGATTTTGTGTCTAAATGTAGGACTTTTTTTTTACATCCAAGGCATCCACTCAGTGCTTAAGATCGCTTCATATAGACTACAGCTAATCTCAGTTTTTTTCTTCATGGACTGTAGTAAATTTGATAACTAAATATGTAATAACTCAAATTTCTTTGATTAACATACTCTTATGTTGTTACAAAATATTTCATTTTTTTGTCTGTAGAACACAAAAGACAAAAATTCAACAAATATTTATTCAATTGGATTGTTATAAGCCAAAAGTCTGTCAGGACACATAATGCTTGGTAATGCATCGAAAGGATCAGGTGTGTGTTGATAATGCAACAGAGTTGCAGGGGCGCGTTGATAAGGCAACGGAGATGCACGGGCGCATTGATAAGGCAACGGAGATGCAGGGGCTCGTTGATTAGGGAACGGAGATGCAGGGGCGTGTTGAAAGGCAACGGAGATGCACGGGCGCATTGATACGGCAACGGAGATGCAGGGGCGGATTAATAAGGCAACGGAGATGCAGGGGCGCGTTGAAAGGCAACGGAGATGCACAGGCGCGTTGATACGGCAACGGAGATGCAGGGGCGGATTGGTAAGGCAACGGAGATGCATGGGTGCGTTGAAAGGTAACGGAGATGCACGGGCGCGTTGAAAGGCAACGGAAATGCACGGGCGCGTTGAAAGGCAACGGAGATGCAGGGGCGGATTGGTAAGGCAACGGAGATGCATGGGTGCGTTGAAAGGCAACGGAAATGCACGGGCGCGTTGAAAGGCAACGGAAATGCACGGGCGCGTTGAAAGGCAACGGAGATGCACGGGCGCGTTGAAGATGCACGGGCGCGTTGAAAGGCAACGGAAATGCACGGGCGCGTTGAACGGCAACGGAGATGCAGGTGTGCATTGATGTCTGAATGGAATACAACTTTTCGGACCTCTGCTGAATTTTTATCTTCATGTGACTGTACAGGCACAATAATATCGGCATCATATTTTCTCATTCCTATGACTGGAAATTTCAGCAAGTATTTCATTTAAGCTGGCTGACACCCATGTGGACTCCAGAGCAGTTCAGATTCCTGCCTGTCTGGAGATGCCATTGGACCAGATCAGAGACACGTAATGCCCGTTTTCCACACGTTTTCTCTGTAAGTCTGCTATTAAAAATAAGTAACAGCATTTACAGCAGTGCTCAGATATGGACGTTTTTAATATTTGCACGTCTATTCTCGTTTAAACACAATTTTCTGTCCAGCTCAGATTTTTGTTGTTATTCTGCTCTGTATAAAGGTTCATTATTTTATCTTAAGATTGAAGTAATAGTGTAGTAATAGGACCCTAGAGTAATACAGTACACATCTGAATATGTTCCTAACAGTAAGTTAAATCATAACCAGCTGAGTAATGTTGATGATGGTAATGGTGTTTCCCTTAAACTACATTGAAGAAGAAAGACAGATCAACAGATATAGACAGAAACTATATCTCTCATTCAGTTTCTGAATGAGAGAAACTGAAAGACAAAGGCAGATTCCAGTGACACACACACACACACATGGCAGATGATGTTTGTGTGTGAGGTGGGCGGGTCCTGTGCGCTGATGTCATCGGGTCTAGCGGTCTGATCCTGAAAGGGCCTCTTTGTTGGCAGAGCTCAACACGAGCTTTTTGCTTTCTTGTGGATCGACAGTCGGGCGACAGCGCGGCACAATGGCATGATAAACACAACACTCGTGTCAATTTTCGTTCAGGCTTTCTGAAGGATTTATCTATTCCAATGGCTAATCTTTCAACTCTAAAAGAAGAAACTCGGTAAAACTGGACCGGGAAAAAATGGAGTCTTTTGTTGGGAAAACTCGGTAGAATATTTGTCCGGCGGACACGACCATGGGTTTAACATATGGATTTCAACGTTTTTTTGAAGAAATACAAGTTTTTGACTTTTTAAATGATGTAAACAACTATTGAAAACTTTTTCAAACTTTTTCAAGTTTTTTTTTCTCTGTGGTAATTTTTTTTAAGAACAACAGAGGTGTTCAAAAAGAGGTGGATTAATTCTTTTAGCTGGACTTGTTGAAATCAAATGAAAATGTTGGAGATTTGTTTAAAATTGGTGGGCTGTAAATCCAAAAAAGGTCTTTCCTCGTCCTCCAGCTGTTACTTTGAAGGTAAGCGTTTGTGACGGTCAGTGTCCGTGTGTCAGTCAGTCGTAATGTATCGAGTCCATACAGATGTGAGGTCTGGTGAAAATCACAGGCCTCCTCTCTCCGTTCTTCATCTGTCTGTTTGGAAAGTGGAGGAGGGGAAGAACGAGAGAGAGACGCCAGACATAATGGCTCACAGTAAAAGAAAGAGAGGAAAAAAGGAGGGAGGGGAGAATGCTGGGAAATCTAATTCCTGCCTGGATAGATCCGTTTAGAGAGCTGTGTTTATAGGTTGAACACATCTGTGAACCCATTATTGGACGATACTAGAGCTCATATTCTGGATGTATGTTAGTTTTCAGATCAGACTAGTAGATTTTATTTGTGCAATTTTGTTAACTTTCAAAGTTTATTGAAAAAGGGTTATTGAAAAAACAAAACTAGCAAGAACCCAATAGAAGACTGAAGTAATGTGACACAAACTCTTTCCATTCACACTGTGTTGTAGTTGATAAAGAATCTGTTGTTGCTGAAGGTCTTTGTTGTTTCTGAATATAGCTGATATGATTTAAAAAGTGTCTCCTGATGTTCTCATTGTTCCCTTGATGGGTTTTCTGTTCATTGACAGATGTGTATCTCATTTCTGCT
Organism: Misgurnus anguillicaudatus; assembly: GCF_027580225.2. NCBI lineage: Eukaryota > Metazoa > Chordata > Actinopteri > Cypriniformes > Cobitidae > Misgurnus > Misgurnus anguillicaudatus. The sequence continues at coordinate 420,392 of NC_073358.2, read as the reverse complement.
GTCTTTCTTATTCTCACCACATGGCCTAGCATCGGTAAAAATGGCTGACGTTAGTTTGGCAAGGTTTTTGTTGGGTGAGATCATAACTCGTGTGGTGTGAGACATTTCAAGCATTCCATCCTGATGCAGTAAAGCATTGTGTTAGCGACGCAGAGGTCATGGGTTTGAATCCTGGGGAACACATACTGACAATAACACTGTATAGATTAAATGTGCACCATTCACTTTGAATTATGGATTTGTGAAACACACACAGGAACAAAACCAGACAAATTAAGAATTAAGAATATATTCGTGCCACGTTTGACTTTTCTCACGTTTGTTTGCAGAAGCTCTTCAGCGGCCGGATTTCGAGCCGTCTGGTCTGTCTGAAGCGGCCCGCTGGAACTCTAAAGAGAATCTGCTGGCGGGACCCAGTGAAAATGATCCCAACCTGTTTGTAGCGCTGTATGACTTTGTGGCGAGCGGTGACAACACACTCAGCATCACCAAAGGAGAGACAGCTCTGTTTTCATGTCGAGTATGATACTGTATTCATATATGTGAATATTCGCGTGTCCTGCCCTCTTCACATGTATATTCAACATGCATTCATTATTGGAGAGAAGTGTGAGGTCATACATGTGCCTGGAAATCAACATATTTACTTTATCAAATAACATTGGTGTGTAACTATTGTTCAGATGTCCATTAAAATGATGTAATATTCACATGAGAGAACAATTCACCTGGAAAAGTTAGTTATAACCTATTAATGTATTTTATGTTTCAAATGTCTTACTTTTTACTAATATTACTGCTCCTACTGATCGCAACAAACCCCAATTTATTGCATGTTAAGCTTTAAAGGGGACATTTCACCGGATTTTTTTAAGATGTAAAATTAATCTCTGTTGTGCCAGAGTACATTTGTGTTCTAGCACTACATACCATATAGATCATTTATTATAAGATGTTAAAATTGCCAATTTGTAAGTGCAAGCAAAAATTTGCTGTTTTTGGGTGTGTCCTTTAAAATGCAAATGAGCTGATGAAATGCAAACAAGGATCACCATAATTGTGGTTTCTTGAAATTGAAACTTAATTGTGCTGTCAATTATTTTCTCTCTCTGCACTAAATGACAGTGCCGTGATTGGATAGTGCAGATTAAGGGGCGATGTTATTATAATAAGATCCCCTTCTGACATCATCACAAGGGGAGCCAAATTTCAATGGCCTATTTTTGTCACATGCTTGCAGAGAATGGTTTACTAAAACTAAGTTACTGGGTTGATCTTTTTCACATTTCAGATTTTCATGATATGTCCCCTTTAAATACACGAAGAGACTCAAATGATGCAACAAAAGACAATAATAACACAATTAGTTAACTGTCAGGAATTTGTCCCAGTTATTTTATTAGGGTATCATATCTTAATTCCATATTTTGTATTCAGTTATTTATCCCTGGAGAACCCAAGAACCCTTCTCTTAGCATCAATTAGCATTGGCCAAATTTGGCCCGTGGGTTCCCCAGGGTAAAATACCATGCGTAGGAGCATAAAAATTTCATTATCAAAAAATGTAAACCCTTTAGGTTTGTACGAGCTGTTTTAAAAATTTTTTTATAATATCTGTTGTGTACTGCAGTAAACACTTCAATGTAGTGTATTGCGAAAGCACTGTTAGAAAACACACCTGCAATGATTTGTGTGACCTCAGGAGAGAAGCTGAGGGTTCTGGGATACAATCACAATGGCGAGTGGTGTGAAGCTCAGACCAAGAACGGCCAGGGCTGGGTGCCCAGTAACTACATCACACCCGTCAACAGCTTGGAGAAGCACAGCTGGTACCATGGACCGGTGTCCCGCAACGCTGCCGAATACCTGCTGAGCAGCGGGATCAACGGAAGCTTCCTGGTGCGAGAGAGCGAGAGCAGCCCCGGACAGCGATCCATCTCACTGCGCTACGAGGGTCGAGTCTACCACTACCGCATCAACACGGCTTCTGACGGCAAGGTGAGATATTAACAGACTGTTGGGACTTTAAACGAAATGTTTGGTTTGACGTGTGTTGGCATGGTACAAATTATCAATATTAGGTGAATATCAAGAACCATTGTTGAGTCATCATTTAACAGTGCCAAAGAATGCATTCATACAATATGTTACATTTGTAGATAACCGCATACTGTACAGTACATATCGAATGAGATGAAGTACCTACTGTTTTAACATTCATTAAGTAGGTACTTCATCTCATTCAGTATGAGAATAGTATGAATCCTTGTAGTATGAATGCGATTCGGACGTACTACATCCGCCATGTTGATACATCAAGTGACATACGTCGTCATCACATACCAGCACGAAAACAGCCGCATCGCTGATGACGCCACCTCTTCTTCATTGGATAACTCTTCTCCTGGGGCATTGTGGGATAGTGAAGTGTCCGTCGTATGCATACTTTAAAATTTAACCGGAAGTAGTAGGTCATCTCGGTACTTTTCGCATACTGTTTTTGAAATACTATGTACTCGCCTCATCTACTGCTTTTTGCTTAACATATAGTATGGAAGTCTGTGGTTTCAGACACAGCACGTTTTTTATGCTGCTGATGAATGCTGAAGTAATACCTGATGTTCCTCAAACACCTCACAGTCTCTGAATGAGACACTGTGAGACATCAGAAATAAATCTGAGTCTTTACTATAAATACCACAATCTGCTTCATGGTGAAGCTGATGCTCTGGGCTCCTGTCATGATTTGGTCTTTCATGATGTCATCATTAGTGATATTTACCCGGACTTAAACCGTAATGTGTGCTGTGTGCGACTGGGGGTCGTGAGGTGGACTCTGCGGACATTAACTCTCACATGTAACGTGTGTATATTATTTATACCACTTTGTCTTTGGCAAGCTGTACGTTTCTTCAGAGAGCCGATTCAACACTTTGGCTGAGTTGGTTCATCATCATTCCACCGTGGCCGACGGTCTCATCACAACACTTCATTATCCAGCACCTAAACGCAACAAGCCCACCATCTATGGCGTTTCGCCCAACTACGACAAGTGGGAGATGGAGCGCACAGATATTACCATGAAGCACAAGCTGGGCGGAGGGCAGTACGGAGAGGTGTATGAGGGGGTCTGGAAGAAATACAACCTGACCGTGGCTGTAAAAACACTAAAGGTAAGTAAATGCTTCTCAATCATCTGTTGTTAGTGCTGTTAGTAAAGACCCAACTCAATTACATCTCCATAACTTGACATTTACTTTTACGTGCATTTGGCACAAGCTTTCTTTCAAAGAGACTTGCTGTGCAATACATGATTTGATCAGTATGTGTGTATTGATCTAGGCATTGAACTACAGACGTTTGCATTGCTAAAACAAAGCTCTAGTGGTTAAGCTAAAGAAACGTTCTCTTACTGTATCCTCAATCATATTTCATTTTATTTAGCGTAGTCATTTAAAATGTTAAATGAGTTTGTGCTAAATGACAGTTTTTCTTCTGTTGTGCAGGAGGACACAATGGAAGTGGAAGAGTTTTTAAAGGAAGCTGCAGTCATGAAAGAAATTAAACACCCTAACCTGGTTCAGCTGTTAGGTGAGTTTAGATGCTGATATACAGTATGTAAGAGAGAGCAGGACACAAACTAACACTTTTTGGCTTCGGCTCTATCATTTAAAAAATAATTAAGTTAGATGAATCATTTTTTTACCCAATCAACACACACATCTGTGCTACAAATGAACACTTAAAGTTTGTTTGTGTGATGTACAGTTATCGTACAATTACACCGAAAGTGAGAGGAGTGCAAACTTTACCCCATAGGTGGACTTCATTGTAACAAACAGAGAGTTTGTTGTTACACCTGCTAGAAAATTAAGTTTCAACACAAATAATTCAATCAAATTCTGTCTATGTACTGAAGGTGGATATTGTTTCTATATCTGCCTATAATAGATAGATATCCACACATTCAAGGTGAAGGTCTGACATCTCTTGCATATATTACATGTCTGTCTGGTAGACATGATCCTAAAGTAGACTAGTTCAACAGAACTGCTTTAGATGACCAGCTACTAGTATTTATTTGAATACATCAATCCTCGTTCATACATTAAAATGATTTCTTTAAAGCCAACAAGCATGTTCTTGTTCATCGTAACCTCTTCACGTTTTGTGTTTGTCTCATGTCAGGCGTCTGTACCCGGGAACCTCCATTTTATATCATCACAGAATTCATGACTCATGGAAATCTACTGGATTATCTGCGTGAGTGTAATCGTGAGGAGGTGAACGCTGTGGTGCTCCTTCATATGGCCACACAGATCTCCTCAGCTATGGAATATCTGGAGAAGAAGAACTTCATCCACAGGTCAGCAGAAACATCTGGGATCACAACTTCAGTTTATCTGTTGGCTCGATTAGGCCAGCAGTTTATATTTTTACTTGCCCTTTACTTTCAGAGGTTTTTCAGGCTTTGGTTTAACAGTAAACAGGTTATGTCTGTAAAGATTGGTGAAACTTTATAAGCTGAAGTAACTTTGTATAGCACTTCTCCAATTATTGCTTCCCTATGATGAATCACTTTGATGTTTTCCTCACTTTTGCTTTAAAACCAGCTCTATTTGGCTTACAAGACCGCCTCTCTAACCATTAGACCACGACTTCCCTTTACATATTTTTGCGTATTAAAATGCTTATCTTTTTTTTTAAATACAGTATATTAATGTAAACCTATTCCGAAATTGCCAGTCAAGTGACTTGAGTAAATCTGATCATACGTCTGTAGCACGCTGGTAACAAAACAAGCTAAAGTTATCCTGTGTGCATAAATGCTCCGTGTGGCACGTTTTACATAAATCAACCAGAACAATTTGTGTTTTACAGTATAACAATCATATCAGTGACATTAACACACAACAACAACAGAAAATAAAATCAAGTTTAGTTATACCCAAATATTTCATAGCCAAGGGCGAAAGACACACTGATAGGACAAAGTCAAAAGTTAATTTTACAGCAAAGTATCACATTTTAAATCCAGTCATAAATCACGTGTCTGCTTATCAATAAATCATCACTGATACAAAAGGGGGAAATTATTCTTTATCATTCAACAGTCAAATTTTGTAACTGAGACGAGATGATTTCCCTTAATGACTAAAAGCAGGATTACCTTTCTTGTATTGTGTGTATGAAGTGTATTATTTACTGCAATGTGAGCCACAAATTAAAGCTTGTTGAGCCACGCAATGAGTAACACAGCTCTAATACAAGAACTGATTACCATAATCCACCACAAGTGTTTATCAAATTTACATTCAGAATCTGGATTTAAAGGGGGCATAGTGTGAAAATCTGACTTTTTTCATGTTTAAGTGCTATAATTGGGTCCATGGTGCTTTTATCAACCTAGAAAATGTAAAATCCAGTAACTTAGTTTTGGTAAACCATTCTCTGCAAGCATGTGAAAAAATTATTGAAATTTGACTCCCCTTATGATGTCAAAAGGAGATCTTATTATGATAATACTGTCCCTTATTCTGCACTATCCAACCACAGCACTGCCATTTAGTGCAGAGAGAGAAAATAATTTACCGCAAAATTGAATTTCAATTGCAACAAACCACCATTATGGTGATCAGTGTTTGCATTTAAAGGACACACACTCAAAACAGCATATTTTTGCTCACACCTACAAAGTGTCAATTTTAACAAGTTATAATAAATGATCTGTGGGGTATTTTGAGATAAAACTTTACATACGTACTCTGGGGACACCAGTGATTTATTTGACATCTTAAAAAAATCTCATAATATGACTCCTTTAAGTTTGATATTTATTTGATGTTACAGGGATCTAGCTGCCCGTAACTGCTTAGTTGGGGAAAATCACTTGGTTAAAGTGGCAGATTTTGGACTGAGTCGTCTGATGACAGAAGACACGTACAAGGCCCGTGCAGGAGCCAAATTTCCCATAAAATGGACGGCACCAGAAAGTCTGGCCTATAACATATTTTCTATAAAGTCAGATGTGTGGGGTAAGGAAAAATTCTTTATATGAATAAATGCTTGTAGTTGATATTCGTAGGTATTGTGACATTTCTAAGCTCAACTTACCTTTTCAGGTTGAAATGTACAACAAAATAACACGTTTTCCTAAACTCTTTAGCATTTGGAGTCCTGCTTTGGGAGATTGCCACCTATGGGATGTCTCCATATCCTGGAATTGACTTGTCCCAAGTGTACGAGCTTCTAGAGAAAGATTACCGCATGGATAGACCTGAGGGATGCCCAGAGAAAGTCTATGAGCTCATGAGGGCCTGTAAGCAAATTATATTATATTTTATTATTAAAAAACATACAGATCACAGTTTAGTTTAAACAATTGCCTGAACTTTGAATAAGTGTAGCTACATTATTTCTGTGACTTTTATTCTGAGTTTCTCTTTAATGTCTTAAGGTTGGAGGTGGAACCCTGCAGAGCGGCCATCTTTTGCTGAAACCCACCAGGCGTTTGAGACCATGTTTCAAGAATCCAGCATCTCTGATGGTACATTTTTATGGCTAAATATTTGAAGAACTTGGGATTTAACTTTTTATCGGATTCATGGCTTATTTTAATGCTTAATGGTTTGCAGAGGTGGAGAAAGAATTGGGGAAAAAAGGTAAAAAGCCAACATTGGGTCCCATACAGCAGGCGCCAGAACTTCCCACTAAGACCAGGACACTACGGAGACATATGGACAGTAAGGATGGGGACAGTCCTGGTAAGTTTTGCTTTCTCTCTGTGTTCATTATTATTTCTTTGTTTGTCAGATGGATGAGGTGTTTTCTGCAGAATAATGGTGTCCATTGGATTTATTATCAGATGCAGCAGAAGCTGAGGTGGCCGGACCCCTGACGATCTCAAGGGCTCTCCTTGATAGCAACCTGAACGAAGATGACCGCATTCTAGCTAAAGATAAAGACAAGTTCAGAATGAATCCCTTCAGCCTCATCAAGAAAAAGAAGAGAACGGCCCCCGCACCTCCGAAACGCAGCAGCTCTTTTGGTAAGATGGATGGGCATCTGGATCGTAGAGGATTGGGTCCTGACTGCAGAGATGAATTTAATAGTGATGCTTTTCACAGCCTCGACTCCTCAAAATCGGTCAGTTCTAATAGTACCACAGCTGTCGGCGTCACTAACGGAGCCCCCCTATATCCCGGTCAGCTCTTTCCTTCTCATTCACGCAAAAAAGGGACACCTACGACATCAGGTGGTGGAGGGAAACCTGCCACCACTTCACCAACAGAGGAAGACCCTATTTCTAACTCCAAGCGCTTCCTGAGGTCTTCCTCAGCTTCTAGCATGCCCCCAGGATCCGACCGTTCCGAGTGGAAGTCGGTCACCTTGCCCCGTGACATGCAGTCGTCTCACTTCAACTCGGGCACCTATGAAAGAAAGCCGGCTCTGCCCCGCAAAAAAACAGATAGCATGCAACGTGGCGGTACCCTTACCCCACCACCCCGCCTTCCTAGGAAAAGCGAGGACGTGTCAGACGAGGTTTTCAAGGATACAGAATCGAGTCCCGGATCAAGTCCTTCGACCCTGACCCCTAAGTTAGGCCGTCGACTGCAGACGCAGACCGAAAGCTCCAAAACGAGTGCTCTGCAAGCCGAGCTGCTCAAACCCGGTGTGATTTCAGCACTGGGAGCATCCGGAGAAGAATGCAGATCTCGTAGACACAAACACCCTTCTGATGTCCCCACACAAAGAGAGAGGGAGAAAGGAAAATTTGCGAAACCGAAACCCGCTCCTCCTCCACCTCCCGTCTCTAGTGCCAAATCTGGAAAGAATTCAAGAAGTCCAGCTCTCGACGTTTCTTCGGTAACCAAAGCCAAAGGCTCCTCCGACTCGAGTCCTCCGAGTCCCGGCTCCACAGACCAAGCCAAGGGTAGTCTATCCCAGGAAAATGCCAAAAAAATACCAAAAAACTGCTCAAAAGTGCAGCCTCCCAAGACCTCGTCTACATCCCCGACCGGACAGCTACCGGGAATGGGAGCGGGTTCAGCGGTCGGGGATTCGGGATCAAACTTCATTCCCCTCATGACGACTCGTCGCTCGCTAAGGAAAACTCGTCAGCCGTCCGAGAGGCTGTCCAACTCCGCCATTACGCGTGAGATGGTCTTGGAGAGCACCGAACTTCTGCGAGCCGCTATCGGCAGACATTCGGAGCAGACCGGCAGCCACAGCGCAGTTTTGGAGGCTGGCAAGAACCTGTCCAAGTATTGCGCCAGTTACGTCGAGTCCATCCAGCGGATGTGGAACAAGTTCGCTTTCCGTGAAGCCATCAATAAGTTGGAGAGCAGTTTGCGAGAGCTACAGATCTGCCCCTCTGCCACCGGGGGAGCCAACGCACCACAAGACTTTTCAAAGCTGCTTTCTTCCGTCAAAGAGATCAGTGACATTGTTCAGAGGTAGCGGAGAAAAATCTGCCATCTTCAACGGATGAAACGTTCATTTGTGGGCTTTTCTGGTCGTCAGGTACACTTCTACTAAACGGATTCACCGTAGCCTTTCTCTTGCCAAAGTCTCATCTTATTGTGTACAAAATTAAAGGAACCGACGTCGTTCCTCGCGTCAGTTTGGCCCAGGTCCGAGTCTTGATGTTCATGAGCTGTCTCAGTCTTGGCTTTCCTCTATATTTTCACACAGTATTTGTTCAATCAGCATTATCCCAGCAGTGTCTTGAGATCAAAATCTATATTTTTGATTACGTTCACATTGACAAATAGTATTTGTTTTCTTCACGTGGCTGCAGAAAGAGCTGTGATGTGAGGAACTATGGTTTCATTTTGTGAAACGAGTATTGTATGCATGCAACACTATGTGGTGAATGACATCTCGCTCGTGTGCGGTTGAATTTCTTCAGCACAATCACTACAGAAATGCCATAAACACCCAGAAGCCTTTAATAAACTTCCTGAGTGAATATCAGGTGATTGTATTTCTCAAGAAGATAAAACACTATTCTCAGGAAGTTTGGGAACGTCTTGGAAGTGAAACCGTGGGACTACAGTATATATATATATATCTACATGTTTTTATAAAGATTTTCACTTTACCACTCGATGTCATTTTAAAGTATTTCTTACACCACTGAGTCATAAAAGTGTCTGATGGACGGAGCGGCGTCTCAATCGTTCTTCTTCAACACATCACAGTCAGACAAGTTGTTGTGTAACAGAAAGAATGCGTGCGTCTCTGTTTTCAGTATTAGTTTGTCTTTTTCAACACTTTGCCCTCTGACTGCGACGCCAACCACAAGCTGCCTTCAGATCAACATGGTATTACCGATGTTGACGTTAAGTTTTTATGTTTCTTAAATCATGCCACTACTTTTGTATTCAAGCGTCACACTTTTGAACACTAATTGCTCAGTTTTTGTAAATACACATGACTTGTTTTCTCAATTTCTGTTGAATTTTCCTGTAACCGTGGTGCAATTTTTGTTGCATAAAATACAAAGCAGTTTTGCTACTTGAACAATGATCAGTTTGTTTCTGTCCTGTCTGATGTGCAGTTAAAGGTTCAACCAAACACACAAACATTATTTTGTAATATAAATATATAAAGGAAAAATTAACAACAGTCCGCTGAATTATTTGAAAATAAATAATGCACACCCAAGGTGGTAATGCCACACGGCAGGTGCTCATTATCTTCAAATAATTCAGTGGACTGTCGTTAATTATTCCTCTTATACCACAGTCATTGCTCTGGTGGTTATTTTAAGACATTTGTCAGGTCAGGTGTGCATTTACAGAAAAATAATCAACACCCATGAAACATTTCTCAACCAATCAGAATAAAGCATTCAACAGACCCGTGGTATAATAATAAATGTTAATAAATGACCTCTAATGCAAAACAATATTTTTAACTTGAAGCAATCTTGACACTTAAACATAACTGAATGTTAAATTAACATGGGAACACATCAATAAGTTGAAGTTATAACACAAAAAAATGAAGTTAAAACAACTTACTTTATTTAGATTTTGGCTTATGAAAAGTTGACATCACGTATAAAATCAATTTAAAATCGTTTAACTTAATTTGTTAAGTTAAAGTAAACATATGTTGATTTGAAGGTTTTGAGTATTTGGGTGAACTGTTTCTAAACGTTAATGAAGTTTTCTGTGATGATAATCAGATCTTATGAACCAAAGTTTATCCCAAAGTCTCCACTTTAAACTTGACACCTAACACTGGGTGAAATGCTGTTTGGTTTTATTTCTAGAGCATTTTTATCTTCATTAAGATCAAAATGTCAACAGATTTCAAAATCATAACCGGACGAGAACAGAAATGTCAGCTCCTTTAAAATATATACATATGGAGTTTAGAGGTCAGTCAGATAATGAAGAGATGCTGTCGTCTCATCTCTCCAAACAAAACTCTTAATTGATGAAATGTTCTGTGGAAATCTTAAAGGGTTCATATGATGGGACTTTAGGTCTTTTAAAACCTGTTTATGCATATAGAGGATCTGTAAACCCCCACAGATACCCACACCCACTAAATGTTTGATTCAAACACACCCCCACAGATCTGCATAACGCCTCCCAGATGTGTAACTTTTATTCTCGCTGTAGTAAGGGCCGTAACATTTCTGTCACGTGCTTGAGGTATTCATCCAATCACAACGCAATGGATAGCTGGCCAATCAGAGCACACGGCGCTTTTCAAAACAATGCGCTTTGTAAAAATCAACGCATTATAGAAAGAAGGAGCATAGAAGAGCAACAATAATGTGTAAACCCTTGCATTACACCAAGTACACAAAATAACCTTGTTTTTAGCAACGTCACATGAACCATTTAAAGCATCTCAGTGTCAAATCATCAGCAGCTGAATCAGTGTGATGTCACATGATATATAATGTACACTGGATTAATATACAGACGCTGTTATTATATAAGCTGACATCACAGCAGACTCCAGTCAGATTTCTCAAATTAAACCCCAAAACAACAACAATAATAATATAAACATGAATCATAATATTATTAAAGACAGACAAACATTTATTGACGGGTGAAACAGTCCGGATCATAATTCACCCTAAAGTCAAAGGACAAAATCATTTTGCACAAAGAAAGTAACGACGTGTTTTGCATTGTGATTATTTTGAGTTAAAAAATGAATTGTATAAGAATCATTAAGAATGAAAAATACAAATAAAGCAATGATTGGGTGGGAAATGCACTTGATTGTTATGAAGATTTTCACAATGCAAAAACCATCTTACCGCTGTCTAAATAATTTCTGTTTCCTGGTGAATGTGACCCGTGAGTGTTTATGAGATCCACCCTGATGTACACACGAGACCAAAAGAATCGTTTATAAAGGATGAAGAAGATCACCTTACAAAAGCCACCAAACCAGCTAATAAAACGCACAAGTGTGTATATTTGTGCATGTGTGTGTGTACATAAGTGCATTTAAAAAAGCGCCTGCAGTCCGCTGTACAAACCTGACATCTAAACTACTGGAATCAATGTGACATCATTCTGTCTCTTCAGCTTTATGAGCTCACGTGATGATCAGTCAGTTTAGAACACACCTGTGCTGAAATCACAGCCGTAGTCACTGTCAGACGCTTCTAGTGTGAGTCACATTTCTCACAATGTTACAAAGAAATGAATGTGAATCAATGAAAATAACCTGACGATCAGCTGACTCACAGATGCTTCTGTCCTAAAGCGATCATGAGCAATGTTTAGTGCAGTCAGAGCGTGAAAAACCCCACAGAGACCAAAAGATCAAGAAAGTGAAGATGAAAAGACACACGATTTCTCCCCCTGTGGGCGGGTGGGGTTCTTGTGACAGGTGCAATTGTGCGACGATGAAGATGCTGTAGAAAAGAGGAGGAAGAGGATGATGGTGGTTAACAGCTGCATCCTTCTCTCTGTGGCTGGGGTTCACTTGTGAGACGACCGCCCTGAGGCACAGATGGTTTATGTTGGACGCCTGACTCGGCCGCGTTCAGATCCAGACTGCCGTCCTGAATGTTCTGGTAGATTTTCTTAGTTGTTTCCAGGAAAGCGTCCTCCACGTTGTCGCCTCTGTGACACAGGACATAAAAATGTATGATATCTAGAGCAAAGTCTTAATCAGACCGCTGATATCTGAAGTTAGTTTCTGCTCATGTGATTATTAACTCACGTTTTTGCGCTGGCCTCCAGAAACAGAAGACCTGCGAACGACCACAACACATTAGTGACCATCAGCATTTGAAGGCACCAGACGGCTCATGATGTTTGTGTGGACTCACCGTTCTCTTCAGCAAACTGCTTGGCTTCCTCATACGTCACATCTCTCTGGGCTTCAAGATCTGCTTTGTTTCCTATCAGTATAATTACCTGCAAACACACTTCACTCATCACAACAACAAATTAAACTTCAAATCCACATTTTTAACTCTTTGAATATCTGCTCGAGTTCAGACTGAACATTTAACCTAGAAATCATGAAGTGAAATGAGACTGCAGTGGTGACCCTCACATATCTGCTCATGATTACAGCGAGGGTCTCATGTCATCTGTTTGTACTTACAGTATTTGGGTTGGTGAGGTTTCTGGCCTCAGTGAGCCAGCTGCTGAGATGGTTATACGTGCTTCTCCTGCAACACACAGACACATCTGGTTCATCATATCAAGTGTGAAGCTTCATCAGAACTCATTCCTGCTGTAGAGGAACCTATGATGATGCTCTCACAACATTTCTATCTCCTCATACTTCAGCTGCAGTGTGATGTCATTCGTACCTGGTGATGTCATACACCATAAACGCTCCGGCGGCTCCTCTGTAGTAGCTGCGTGTTACCGCTCTGAATCGTTCCTGTCCGGCTGTGTCCCAGATCTGCAGTTTGATCTTCTGGCCGCTCACTTCGATTATTCTGGTGCCAAACTCCACGCCGATGGTGTGCGGACAGTCTGCCATGACTGAGAGCGACAGATGTCTATCAGTGCATTTTCATTGGATGTTCTGCGCGTGACGACTCAAAACAACTTGATTTTGGTCACATGACTCACAATAATTAACCAGGACAACATAAACAACTCACAGAGACTTAGTCAAACCTCTTACAAACCTCTCAACATTTACATTAACTCTCTCTCTCTCGTACATGTGCACCACTCAGTCAGTACTTACATTTCTTTTCTGTAAACTGATGAAGCAAGCATGACTTTCCTACACCCATATCACCTGTAGAGAGAGAGAGAGAGAGAGAGACAGAGAGAGAGAGAGACAGAGAGAGAGAGAGAGAGAGAGAGAGAGACAGAGAGAGAGAGATGAATACAGGGGACACATATGTTCAATACAATGACAGTAGGAGGAGTCTCAGATTGTGACTGATTGTGTCTTACCAATGATGATGTATTTAAAGATGTACGAGTAGTTGTAAGGTGCTGTGGCCATCGCCGCTCTGAAACACACTGAGAGAGAGAGAGAGACTTTAAATAAAGAGGCTGATATTTATTCTGATATTATTTATTGATTTAATGAATGAAATGATCTAGTAAACATAGTGAATGAAGAGAAGCTGCCCCCTTTGCACACTGCTGCAGGCACTTCACCAACCCAGAAGTCCTTGCGAAAGAGCAATCAAACGACGGATGGGAGGAGTTAGCACTGATTTTTTTTATAAAGAAATGTACATTTATGGCATGTATACTCATCATTACACAGTAAAAAAAATAAAAAAATAAAAGCCAGGTGCACAAATATTAGAAAAGAAATGCTATAAATAAAAGGAAATAAAGAGTAACACAAACGGGTCAATCATCGTTTATATTAAAGTCTCTTATCAGTCCAACAAATTTACACGTCTGTTTGCTTTTCATATAATTTAAAAAAGGAACGTAGCTACCAAGATTCTTTTTTTTTTAAATATTAAGACTAGGGTTTGATTTTAGTGCATTTACATTTGTGAATAAAGAATTGACCTAAAATGAACATTATATTAACAAAACATTCAGCTCTACTAAAGTGGCGGCTCATGACTTCTCATCCGAGGGGCGTAATTCGTAAATTAAAAATATGTGTTTGGGGTGTCATGTAAACCAGGTGCATCATGTGTTTTGTCAAGGTGAGTGCCTGCTGCACACGCGTCAAAACCGTTTATGATAAAAGAGACGCTCACGTTCACAAAATACACGCAAGGGACTCCCTTAACATTAATCTCTGATTACGCATGAGATTATGCGAGTATCTGGCAAACACGAGCATCTCTTTTATAATAATAAACCTTTTAGACACGTCTGCAGCAGGCATTTATTTTGACAAGACACGTGACGCCCTCGAAAAAATAAGTCACGGGCCGCCACTACTCTATTGTAATTGAACAATATTCCCAATAATAAATAAATACACAGCAGTACTTGATGTGATCTACAATAATAAAAAATTGCGAAATCAGTGTGAAATCTTTCCTTCTTTTCCTTTAAACACCATCACTGTGACAAAACAATGACAATAATCAAATAAGTTTTTTACACATATTTTCACATATCTTTATCTTCTTTACTACACTTTTCTGTACAGACTCAGCAGATTCAGGACTTTTAGTTAATGTGGACTCCTGCTAATATTGTTGTAGTCAGAAATCAGTTATATATGCAGTAAACTTGTTTAGGCACTTGCAGGTAGTTTCTCTAAAGGAGTGTCATCTGAGATGATTTCTTTACTGTCGTCGTGTGCATTGCTCAGAAACACTTTATAATCTTTTGATGTAGAATAACATTTATATTCCCTTACTCGCCCTTCATACTTCATTTAACACATGATTGAGAACTGCTGAAAGTGTTGGTGTATTATCTACAACTGCATAAAAGAGAGGAAAACACAATCTTAAAATAAACTACAATTCTTAGTTGATTTATCAGTACTAAACGTGTTGCATTGGCTGTGGGTTTAAAAAATGATGATCTGTATTCTGTACAGTTCAGTTTACGTTAGAGACATCACACCTGGCAGCACATCACATGAAAAAGCAAGACCACAACCTGTTTATTATTCTGCTTTTTTAGGTGTTTCAAACAGACAAAAACTGTTTTTAAAAGAGACTTAAAGTACTTAAGGAGCATCAACGTGTGATTACAATCATTCATTTTCAATTAAATCTTTCACATGAATATTAAAGATATCAAGATTATATTTACACAGAATATTTACATTATGTGTAGGGTGATTTTATGTACAAAAATATCTGGGTTTACAAATTTAGCGTCATAAAAACTTCCAATAACTTCCATCAATCGCTCGCGCACTGCAGGGGTTAAAAATGGGCGTGTTCATGTACGTTATATCAACCAGCCAATCACAGCGATGCTGATCAGTGTTTCTACTGTATTTCATTTTCATGACATGCAGTGCACGCAAGACACTATTGAACACGAGCGCACACCAATCTCAGATCATTCAATCCTGTCATACTAATCATCAACAGCAGAGGGGTGTTTAAAGAACCAAATCAGTGAGAACTAAACATTTCGGACCACAGGTACCAACTTTGTTCTGAAGGGTGCATTCGAGGGACACTTTTCTATCCCATGAGGCCATGCGAGGAGATTTGTGAACGGAGATGACTCTTATATGAAGTGTCTAATGTCACATTACTGTACAACACTCCTGACTGACTGACTGCTAAAACACACACCACTAAATCTCTCTTGTCAACAACACAACAAATGTGTGCAGCAGATCAGACTAACGTTACAGTAGAGACACACAACACTAAGGGCTGATCTTCATCATCATCATCATCATCTCATGATATTATTCCCCATAACTACACAAACACACACATGACTGCAGATTCTCACTCTCTTTATTCATCTGTGATTTGTGCTGCTAGCAGATGATGATTAGCATCAGACTACCGACCGGTAACCGGGGGATGATGAACTTTACCGGGGAACGGGCGCGCGCATCCGCATGACCAGCTGCTGTGAACGCGGTGTGTGTGTGTTTGTGCTCGTTGTGGATCATCTCACCTGTGCTCGTGTGTGTTTGCTGTCAATCTGATAATGATGATGATCTGGATTTTGCTCAAGATGGCGGCGGCACAAAGACTGATGCGCTGCGGAGACTCGCCGCCCGGCGGCGCTCGTGACACCACTGGAAACTAAACGTAAAAACACGCGTGGGTCACGAGAGACAGATGCATACAGCCTCGTGATCTGCGCGGAACCGGTACACAGGCGATTTCAAACGTTGTTTTTGCGCCCTTGGGGATTGGGAAAGACTCAGAGCACTTTAAGATGAGTTTCTCTTTGGCGCTGCGCAGACTCGGCCTATGACATCAAAGTACCGCGAGAGCGTCCCAAGAGCACAGCTTTCTTTTAATTCTACGCAAAAAACAATATATATTGTTGATGTGTGAGTTTGGCTCTAAATCTTTTTTTTTTAATGACGTTTTTTAATTGTGCATTTCAGTTAATATCAATCAAACTGCAGTTGATTTGTTTGGATTTAAGAGCAAAAAAAGTATATTATTTATATTAACAATAAAAAATAAAAAATGATAACACGATAATAAACATGTTATCTGGTTAGAGTATATAATGTCTTTCTGTACATGTTTTTATTTGGTTTGTTTGTTAAAATTATGCTAAAAAGTTATGGTTTACAATCGTTTATTGTATACACAGTACACACATTTTACTAATGCTATTAATGTATTTGTTTGTTTGTCTTAATCATCGGAAATCTATAAAATCTGAATTCACCAACTAGTTGTTTGTAATAAAATAAAGTTCAATACAAACATAAGCAGATGTAAGAAATATTAAAACACTTTTTGTTCGTATAATATAATATAACATTTAACATGTTGCTCAGTGTCATAATCACAGATGTAAATAACAAAGTAGGTTAATTGACTGAAACAGTTTTTATATTTACACACAGTTTTTGAAACTGTCACATTTTTTGTGTGTTTTTTATCAAAAGTCGGTGTCCACAGCAGCAAAAACCATAATTTTTTTTATAAAGATACATATTTCTTACTTGATATCATATATATATATATATATACACTTTAAAGTTGTACTTTATTGCATTAGTTAAGACTCCTCGTTTAGTGTTTGCATCATAAACACATCCAGATAATAAAAGTGAGCGGAACAGTGATGTGAGTCCGCCAGCGGGTGGCGCTGTTACACAGATCTGAGTCACAGCAGTGGATTCGAACCCCGGGCAGCTCGTGCTGCTGACAGTGACGTGATGTGGCGCAGCCGCTGGTGAGGACGATACCCAGAGCAGCTGCACACAGAGAGAGAAAGATGCACATCATACACAAATTAGAGAAACATTTTTCACCCAATTTACAAACCAACACAAAGACTTTAATTCATCAACATACTGGGAGAAAACTCAATAAACTCAAACCTGGCTGTGAGGTACATCAGGTCATGACAGGTCAAAAGACATGAGACTCAGAGAGTCATTTTTGATCTTCTCTGGACACTGCTGGTGTCTCATACCATCATCATTCATTAACATCATCATTAACCTCAGTAACTGCACTGTGTCACTTTCATTTATTTAACACACAGCACCCAACATCTGCACATTAGTTAATGTTTAAGGTTAAACTTACATATGTCTGTCTAGCTTTATTATTATATAACTGTATTTGTATTGCCAAAGGGTTGTGTACATGTAATGGAAAAATAAAGAGAGATAAAGTCTATGTGTTATTTAAGGGTCCATGTTTGACTCTGTGAGAGTTACACAACACTTCACAGCTGAGATGAAAGCACACACACAGCTCTGAATGATCAAACCTATAAGACATAACTGAAAGAAACTGTCCTTCAATCTTATTCAACACATGCAGCTCATCAGCAGTCTTTGACCTCTTTATTCTCCTGAGCCGGTAAAAAGAAATGCCAACACTGCCGTTTCTTCACACATCCAAACCTTCAGATGTCCAGAAGATTGACACTTGGTCTCATGTTGACATCAGCACCTTCATTATCCACTCAGACTTTTGTGTCTTGAGATCATTCTCATTTATGTATCCAGACCAGCAGATTAGTGAAGAGTTTCTGTTTAGATGCAGGATGTGTGTGTAATAAAAGATGGTGATGATTTTAGTTTTCTGAACACAATGGCATTATCAAAGTGTCCATGATCTGTATGTCTTGTGTAGTGTTTAAAGATATATGCTCACATTTCCTCTATGCCTGAATGTCTTAAATCAACAGAAGAAGATTAAGAGCTTTATAATCTTTGCTCAGTGACGTTTCATCTTTATAAATACTGACACACATCAAACATAAACTCTTGTAAGAAACACTTGAGGTGCTTTTGAATGTAAAGGACAAAGTGTTTTTTTTGAGTAAAAGTGTGTAATGAGAGTGACTTACTGCTTTCAGTCTTAATGCAGAAGCGATGTTTGAAGCCCTTGTGTGAAAGTGTACATGTGATGATCTCAGGACTGACACAGCCCACATCCACATACTTCTGTCCATGAAAAACATTACAGCCGTAACACTGCAGTCCAGCAACTTCAAAGAGAAAACACACCATTGAGTTATTATCATCATCATATAGATGTGTGTTTGATATCAAGACTTTGAAGTTTATTCTGTGTATTTCTACTCTAATATTTATTGAATAATCATACAGGCATGAATTTGTATACAGCATTTTTAAGTGCTTCTGGTCTTTATATCATGAGAATAAACTCTCACTGCATTCAAGTTTTGTTCTTTTCTGACCACACACAGTATAGACAAAAATTCATCCGTTTGTTTCAACATTATACACATTATGATGCTGATTATGTTATTTGCTCTGATTCACTTCATTTCTTCTGAATTCTGTAAATAAACAGATTTATATCTAATCTCTCAAGAAGATTTGTTTTTTTACTCTTTCAAACAATGTTGTGCAGTGTGTGATTGTTGTGCTATTCATCAAACAGAAATCATTTCTTTAATAACAATGACATCTTTTAACTCATTACAGTAAAATGAAGATGAACCTCACAGCTCAATAATCTTTCTGTACTAGATGACAGATCTCTTGCTCTCGGTTAAATAGCCAAAACAAACGCTTTCAGATGACAAATAATCCCATTTAATACTCTTATTAAAATCACCTAAATAAAAATGAACTCAAACCAGTTCATTAATATCCTGCTGAATTATGTGATGTTGAGTTACTTTCACTCATTTTCTATAAACATTTATAATGACAAACCTCTTAGTTTATATTATATTTATGAATGTTCTCATTACTCACCCTGTGTGTAAATCAATACTGACGGCAGAATGAATGCGAGTCCGTATAACAGCAGAGTTTGTGAAGTCATGGAGGCAAAGAGCTGCTGTGCTGGTTTCAGGTCTGATCTGGAGATTCACTCCAACTTCTCTTGATCTTCTCATCAGATGAGACTCAAAGCTCTGCTGCAGATGTCTGATGATGATGATGATGAGAACTCCTGCTGCTGATGATGCTGTGTGTGTGCGTGTGGACGTGTGTGTGTGTGTGTGTGTGTGTGTTTGTGTACGTGCCTGTGTGTTCCTGTATCATTCTTCTGTCATTTTCGAGACATTAATCCAGAATAAATCCTTTCTTTCAGTCTGTAATGTTGTGTATAAGCCTGTAGTCCAGCACAACATATGGTCTCTCTCTCTCTTATTTTCAGAAATCATATCTTATGACATATTTCACCAGCACAATCTCTCTCTGTGTGTGTTTTTTGACAATTTATTAACAATTGTATTCACTATCAAACAACAATATTATGAAACAATATTTGGTTATTACAGTCAAATGTATAGATATATAGAAGTGATTTGGAGTTGAGAGTAGTGAACAGATTGAGGATTGTCAGATTTAAAGCTTCTGATGAAGGATTTTCCAGCATATGCCTGTAAATAAAGATGAAATATATTCCTGTATTTAAATGTTTAATCATTGTTTCTGTGACTCCTGACTCATCGTGTTGATTTAGTTGAATTATAACTAACAACAGCGTCCACGCCACTTCTCAGCGTTTATTCTCATATAAAGTCCTGCTGATGACAGACACATTTACATGAAGTTTAGAAACTGATCTCTTTGTTAGTGATGTGTGTGTGTGTCTCTCTCTCTCCATCAGTCCTGTATTATGTAAATGATATACTGCTGTTTATTAGATACGTGTCTGATTTTCATCATGTTAATTGGATGGTCTGATTTAATGTTAGTTAGTACCATCGGGCTGAGCTTTTAAGAGCTGAAGATTAATTATTAATCTGACACAGATATGACACGATCATCACAGTTCTCTCTATATCTCCTGTTTAAACACAGCACAGAAATAATGAAAGATCTCACATGTATGTTCTTCACATGTATGAGTATTTATCTTGTAGCGCATGTTACACTTCATCACCTCTATCCTCTATAACACGATGGGGCAGATGGGTTAATCCAGGACTAGGCTTTAGTTATACTAGGACATTTAAGTGTTTTTTACAAACAAACCTTACATAAAACAACACTTGGGTGTATCTTAAGACAAAACAATGACACTAATAAATGTTAAGATATCAGTACAAGGTGTTTTTAAATTCATGCAAATCATGCACTTAAACATGCATTTAGTCTGGGACCCTGATTATAATTCATGAACGCGATGAGCGAGATGTTTACAGACTCTTCAAAGTGAATACATGAGTTTATATCATCTGTGAAAGGAGGTCAGAACCCAGAAGACATCAATCACTTTACAGGAGTTATTATAAACAAGTAGCCTATTAGTGTATTTGACAGACATCATTTAACATTAAGACATCTGAACTTTTAATCAAACATTTGAATCCCAAAAACTCAGATGTTTCAGATGTAATAGAAATGAAATAGATTTGTTGATGCGTGAGGTCAATGGGATCAACACACTTTAAACACACTATAAGGTCATTTCAGGATGTGAGATCAAAACTATTTCATAATGTTTTTCACATTTAATTCAACATAGGACTGCATACTGAGAACTGACCCTTACGAAAATTAACCATGGTTTTACTACACTAACTATGGTTTAACTATTTTTTTTGTCAAAACCACGGTTATTTTGTAGTTACTATGGTTTTTACTACAGTGACCATGTTTTTTTGGTTTTAACTGTAGTAAAACCATGGTTCGTAAGGGGAATACTTCATCACATACACCAACTGTTTGTATACAAACTAATTATTCATCATACAAAAACAATATATTTGCATTGTAAAATGTGTATTGTTTGTGGTTAAGTGAATATTAGTCGGATCATGATGTTTATTAATCTGTGCTGGCTCTGATGTTCCTTCAGTTCTACATTTTTAACTGGTATTAATTTTTTCGTTTGTTAGTTTTTGTTTAAGAAAAGAAGTTGCATAATATTTCATTTTTTAGTTCTCTGTCGTGTTTTTGCTGCCACTGTGTGCACGCGCCCTGACCTGCAGCTAGTACGCGCTCTCTGACGTCATCGCGGAGCGACGAAACCTCACACGTGTTCGCGTGTCTCTCGTGTTTTGTTCTTATGGAACAGATTGATTTCTTTTATTAAATAATTTAAATTCTCCAACACTGAAGACACAGAGAGCCGCGGCTGTGTGTGAATTAATAATGGCGCAGAGGAAGAAGAAGATGACGAAGAAGAAGAGAAACTCGCACGCGCACAGAGATCAGATTGATTCCGATGACGGAGAGTTTGAAGTAATTGCTGGAATTAAAGATGATGATCACGACACAGTGAGTGAATGAACACTAATGTAAACTTAACTTACATGACATCTTATAAAAGTGTTGCAGTGGATTACATGACAAACACTGTTGTGTTTACTTTTCTCTTTATTAATCTGTAATGTCGCGCGTAAAAAAGTACACTTAGTTACAATTTTAAGGAGTTTGCTTTAGTTTTAGTCGACATGTTGTATGGTCTTGTAATGTGTTACCTGTAGTCCCCCAAGTAATAATGAACTCGATTAAAGTCGCCGTAGTGACGTCATATCTTCCTTTAATACAATCAATAATTGAAAACATTAAAGATTATATAAGACCTTTGTAGTTTGTGTTTGGATACAGAGTTAGTTTATTTTGTAATATCTTGTGATAGTGGAGTAATTCAGTGTTTGTGTTGACTGTTTGTTTTCATTGGTCAATAACTTCACAAGTGTTGATGTGTTGTGTCCTTCAGTCCGGCCGGAGGCTTCCTCGCTTCCCGACCTCATCTGAATGTGTTTCTGACGTGGAGCCCGACACCAGAGAGATGATCAGAGCCCAAAACAAGAAGAAGAAAAAGTCTGGTGGATTTCAGTCGATGGGTGAGTGAGACGTTTCTTCATGACGCCCTGTCTGTCAGCAGTCGTTCTTCATTTGTTTGTTATTTGTTTTGGTTTAGGTCTCAGTTACCCCGTCTTTAAAGGCGTCATAAAGAAGGGCTACAAGGTTCCTACACCTATCCAGAGAAAGGTGAGTGACGAATGAATGTTTTCAGCTTCAGTACTTCAGTCATTAAAGGAGAAGAAACTTCAGTGTGTTGGATTTCTCTCGGCCGCAGACGGTTCCGGTTATCCTGGATGGGAAGGACGTTGTGGCCATGGCTCGGACGGGCAGCGGGAAAACCGCAGCTTTCCTGATTCCCATGTTTGAGAAGCTGAAGGCTCCACAGGCTCAGACGGGAGCACGAGCTCTGATTCTCACCCCTACCAGAGAGCTCGCCCTGCAAACCATGAAGTTCACCAAAGAGGTCTCGTGTTTTTCCTCATTGCCTTCATGTTTTCCTGCTGTGCTCATACGCTGATGCTTTGGTCTGTGTGTTTTTTATTCCAGCTGGGGAAGTTTACCGGTCTTAAAACAGCTCTCATTCTGGGTGGAGACAGGTGTGTGTTTATAAGTTTATGAGGCGGTTTCCCGGACAGGGTTTGGATGAATCCAGGATTAGGCCTTATTTATATTAGGTCATTTAAGAGGTTTTTACAAACATACCTTACAAAAAACACTACATGTGTGCATCTTAAGACAAAACAATGTCACTGATATATTTTAAAATTAGCAAGAACAAGGTGTTTTTAACCTAAAGCTGCTCAAACATGCATGTTAGTCCAGGACTAGTATAAGCTCTGTCCGGGAAACCACCCCTATATGTTTAGATGTTTACTCACGTGAACTCTGACCTTCTGTGTGTGTCCTGTTGTGTTTCAGCATGGATGATCAGTTTGCGGCTCTTCATGAAAACCCTGACATGTAAGGTCACAGGCATCCCTTCAGAGATGGTCCACAGGGTTGGTAAAGGCTGGTTTAGTGCATCGTGTTGATATGAATTAAACATTTGTGTTCACACCTGCAGTATTATTGGTACACCTGGTCGTCTGATGCACGTTGTTATGGAGATGAACCTGAAGCTTCAGGCTGTGGAGTATGTTGTGTTTGATGAAGCTGACAGGTAAGACAGAGATGATCCTCAAACAAACAGCATGAATTTTAAAATACTCATCTCACACACGTCTGCTCAGTTTACATCAAACTCCACCCACATTAATGACATCATCACTCTAGAAAACTAGCCCCACCTCCATATGATGAGTTATGGCACTTTATAGCTCATGCAGGCATGTTAATCCAGTAGCAAACACATAACCACAAACTGTGGCCACTAAACTGATCCTGGACCATTGATGTGTTCGTGTTTTGTTGTCCAGGCTGTTTGAAATGGGTTTTGCTGATCAGCTGCAGGAAATCATCAGACGTCTTCCAGATACTCGACAGACGCTGCTGTTCTCTGCCACGCTGCCCAAACTGCTGGTTGAGTTCGCCAGAGCGGGTAACACGAGTCTTCTCTTACACTGAGATCTCACGCTGGTGTTTTCAGATGGATTTAATCTTGAGTTTCTGTTTCAGGCCTTACAGAACCAGTTCTCATTCGTCTGGATGTGGACACCAAACTGAGCGATCAGCTGAAGGTGAGGTGATGATTTACTCTTGAAGATACTGAGATGTTTTAATAGTGAGAGATAATGTTGTCTTCTCTCCACCAGCTTTCATTCTTTCACCTGCGGTTAGATGATAAACCGGCTCTTCTCCTCCACCTGCTGAGAAACGTGGTGAAGCCTCAGGAACAGACCATCGTGTTTGTAGCTACCAAACATCACGTGGAGTATCTCAGAGAGGTATACATGTATCATTTATTCATTTAATGTCGGTACACATTTACTGTATAATATGTTGAATGCTTCAGTCACTGCTCGTGACAGTCGTAAAGGCCTCTTTAGATCTGAGGTAATAACATGTCTTTGATTTTATTTGTGTTTGTTCTCTGCTAGCTCCTGACGGTGGAGGGCATCGACTGTGCTTACATCTACAGCGCTCTGGATCAGACGGCTCGCAAGATCAACATCGGTCGCTTCGTTCATCGGAAGGCAATGGTGCTGCTGGTCACAGACGTGGCGGCTCGTGGTATCGACATCCCCTTGTTAGACAACGTCATCAACTACAACTTCCCGTCTAAAGCCAAACTCTTCCTGCACAGAGTCGGTGTGTAGCGAGATCTCAGATATTTGTGATTTCTAAACGACATCGATTGACGCCGTCGCTCTGCTCTGGGCTTTCAGGTCGTGTGGCGCGTGCCGGTCGGGGTGGTACGGCTTTCAGTCTCGTGTGTCCAGATGAAGTCCCGTATGTCTATGATCTTCATCTCTTCTTGGGTCGACCCATACAGCTGGCGGTCCCCGTGCACACGCAGGGTATTCACAATCAGTTTATCTAGGATTCTGATTCATTCAGTGCTGTGTAAACAATAAACAACCTCATAATTGTGAAATGAATATGAATTTGTATATTTTTTTTAGATAGCGACGGCGTGTTCGGTCGAGTCCCTCAGTGCATTCTGGACGATGAAGAATCGCAGCTTCTCACTGCTCACGAGAGCTCTCTGGACCTTCAGACCCTCAGACGGATCTCTGAGAACGCTTACAAACAGTACCTGAAGTCTCGACCCAACCCCTCGCCCGAGTCTTTCAAGCGAGTGAAGAACACAGATTTTTCCTCCATGGCCGTTCATCCTCTGTTGGGTGAGTGATGTTTCTCTGAACGTCTCATCAGGCGTACCGCTGAAGTTCTGAGCTCATGATTTTGTGTCCTTCAGGTGCTGGACTGGAGCAGAAAGAGCTGGACAGACTCACTATGGTCGACTGCATTAAAGGATACAAGGCAAAATCTGTACGTCAACATCAGATCATGGAACTGACTGTACAACTACATTGTTGCTTAAATCAAATCAATTCATAATATTAAATATATAATGGACATCAGATGAACAGCAAAGTTCATGAAGTGTGTCCTCTTTCTGCTGTAAACTAAAGTTAATCGTTTGTTTTCTGTGAAACTGCTAACCAACATGTGTTTTACATCACATCTCTTACTTAAAGTCGCCATGAAACTGAAGTTGCTATTGCCTAATTTTCCCTCGTGGTGATGTATATCCGAGTGAAACTGTGTCTAAAATGAAATAAGGCAGGGCTGGATTTGAGTTGGTCCATCAAGATTTGATCGTTTGAATTGTATTGGTAATTCCTAACCGCTACGATCTTCTCCTGGACCCCGCTCACCTGCCATACCATATGACCGGAAGTAAAGAGATCATTTTGAGGAGGGAAAATATTTGCGTTTTTGATGAAAGATTATGAGGGCACATGAATGTTTAAAAAATAAAGCAGTCATTGGTAAAGAAATACTACAATATTACAAAACAAATTACAGTTTTTCATTTTAATTTCATGGCGACTTTAATGTATTGTGTACATGAGCACGACTGCAATGCTGTATAGACCAAACAGCATTCATATCTGATTTATTCAAGATTTCTACTGTATATTTGTTTCCTCAGACGATATTTGAAATCAACTCCAATAACAAAACAAACGCCAGCGAGGTGATGCGAGCCAAGCGATCACGAGACAGTCGATTGGTCGACAAATATTCAAAAGCACGAGCGCAGTTGACGGCAGAATCGGCTGCTCACACGGCAACCAGAACAGAACCCAAACGCTATGATGATGAAGATGAGGAGTGTGAAGATCTTCAGGTGAAATGAGGAATAGTTTTCTTTCTTATTAAAGCAAGAGTTCATTTATTCTTATATGTTTTTCTGCACGTATATATGGTGTGAAAATCCTCCATAAATCTTTATGTACAGTGATAGTTTACTTTTATTCTTGTATATCAGATTATTTGATTTTTGTTCTTCTTTATTTCTTGCTCTTCAGAATGTCTTCTCAGAGGTTCTGGGAGGAAAAAGGCGAAATCAAGATATTGAAACGTACAGACCAAAGAGTAAAAAGAGCAGGAGATCAGGGAAAGATGAAGAATTTTACATCCCGTACAGACCTAAAGACTTTAACTCAGAGAGAGGGTACGTCCAGATCATGTCACATGATTATTCATTCACATCACATCACCGTCGATCAGTAATGATGATGATGATGTTGTTGTGTGTGTTCAGATTGAGTCTCGCAGGTGATGCCAGCACTTTTGACCAGCAGGCGTCTTCTGCAGTCCTGGATCTGATGGGAGATGAGAACAACTCAATGGACAAACACAAGAGCATGATGAAATGGTGTCTATATGAATGCACTTTCAACACAGCATTTATTATATAGATAATATGACCTGTATGTGTGAGCGCTAAAACATCTCTCTTCACCGCAGGGATCGCAAAAGAAAACGATTTGTTCGTGAAACCGGCAAGGAGGATAAAAACAAAAAGATCCGAACGGAGAGCGGACAGATTGTGACCAGCAAACGGAAAAAGAAGAACTTGTATCCTTTCTGATATTTAATACCAACCAACCACACCGCTATTGTGTGATGTTGCAGACAGACCAGCAGGTGTCACTATAAGCAGTCAAAGTCATAACAACTGATGAGAGTCAAAATCATTACCTGAGGAGAGAATCAGGTTTCCTGACCGTGGGTCATGAATTTCTGGAATATCATGACATTTTTTAAAAGGTTATTCCATATTTTTTGTCCAAGTCATGGAATATCAGGGATTTTTTGCATTTATCAAAATGTAATCCGCTTGATAAGTTGTGACGTAAGGAATTTTGTTTCCGGGTCCAAGCCTCCACTCATTTTAAGTGAGACTTTAATCTAAACAGCTGTTTGTTGGCATTGTTTATTCATTTCACACATTTAAACTAAATTTTGTATAAACTCACAGTGTACACTACATTTTCTAGGCTCACGGCATCTCAGACATGGGTCATAAAAAACTTTTTTAGTCAGTGAAAGTTAGGGAATTTGGAGAAAGAGTGAGAACTAGTCAACCAGATGTACTTGCTTTTTGTGTTTTAGCTAAACTAATCCTCTTGGTTTCTGACAGTATTCACTCGTTGAACTCCTTGATTCAAGTTTAGTTATGAAGAGTGGAAGAAGAAGAACAAGATCGATGATGGAGCGTCAGACTCGGACGGAGGGACCGCTGGAGGGGACAGAGGGAGGAGATTTAAGGGTAAAATTATTTAAGGGTCCTGTTGCAGTTAAGTGTCAGTGTCCTGTGTGTTCACTGGACTCAGCTGTGTTTTTCTGGTGTACCTTCAGGTCGTCGAGGGGGTCAGCGAGGAGGACCTTCGTCCCAGCCAGGCGGGCAGAGGAGCGACTCGCGTGTGAAATCCGAGCTGAAGAGCCGGGAGCAGATCCTAAAGCAACGCAAGCGTCAAGCCAAGCAGCAGTTCCTACAGGCCGGCGGGATGAAGAAACTTCGTTCTAAAGGAAAACAACGTCTACAGGAAGTGATGAAGTCTGGCTTTGGCCGCGGCGGCTACAAGAAAGGAAAGATGAAGAAGAAACTTTGAGTCAAATAATAAAAACGTTAAATCTCACAATAACCCTTTGATTTGAGCTGTACAAAACTGAATGGACAACATTATGTGTGTATATTATATACAAAACATGTGTTTATATGTGTGGACGACATTAAAAAACTCTTATTGAAATACTGAATCAAATTATTTGAAATATTATGTGACCAATACAGACGGAATGATCAGTTTGGCTTTTCTAAAACTCTTGTCTTAGATGAACACAAATTAATCCAGTGTATAGACACAGAAAACAATAATGATATAGTCCTCAGTGAAGAAAATTAATTCTGTCACGTTAAATTTCTGAATTTTTTTTTGTAGCACGATCAATTGACGAATCACATTCAAACGCCAATAAACTGTGACGTTATATCAGACTATTATACAAACCCAACAATTACATTTAAAACTAATGTCAGAGACAAACCGGGAATCATATGAAAGTAGAAAATATTTTTCCCGATGAATTTGAATTTTACGCTCTCTTACCGCCGTCAACGTTTTCAATCCCACAATCCACCTGGAGAGCGTGATGACGCTCGTCTGCTGTAGCGTTTCTTCGTAACAACACCACAGACAGTTTATTCTTTTGAAAATGTGTCTATACCGTGCGATGATTGTGTTGGCATAACGTTGATCAGCGTGGATGGGTTGTAAATCGGTAAGTACTCAGTTTGATTTAGTACTCAGTATTACTAATGTTTCACCTGCTGATGTGATTGTGAACACGCGCTCAGTATTATAAAATGCTTAACATTATATCTTAAAACTACTACACCCTTCAGCTGGAAGCAGTTTACACTACGATATAAAATAATATTTCAGAAGATGTGTGACAGTCATTGCCATCATAGTTGTGTGTGTTTGTTGTGGAGTTAATTGATATTACGTCACTACACAATGTCGGAACGAAACATCTCGGCTTTAAACCCTTAAATGTTATGGCAAAATTCTATTTCACAAACAAAGGTTTCTTAAGAAAATACTTCAGTTACGTGAAGTAAAACATTTAATCAAATTAAGAATTATCAATAATAAAAAGTGTAATTCTTTTTTGGGAAATATGAGATCTTTAATTCATGACATACATTAATATAACCTTTATTTATATCTTTGTCTCTTTCCTTTCTGTTGCTTATTTCTTATTTCTTAATCGAAGATGGGCGCAGATATGTTACGCAAAAACTTCAGTTTGGAGCCAGAGCATGCGCAGAAGGAATCGTCCGTGAAGCCCGGAGGCGGAGCCGCAGTGTCAAGCTTCCGCCCAAATGCTCGTGCGCCCAATTAAACCACGCCTCTTGAGCGTCTCATTTGACTGGCTTGCTAAAATAAGGTAATAATACTATTCATTTTGTCTGTGTGAAATAACACAGAAATCGAAAATTAATATTAATTTATATCTTCAGTCTTCCCTTGAAACTCTGACAGTCTACTCAGAGAAGCTGTCAATCACAAATGTCAATTCTTACACACAACAAATTACTAGCTAAATGAAACTTCTCTCAAAAATGAATAATTGAACATACGGTAAATCGGCATAATAACAACTACCTTAACTAAAGGACCAAAACCATATTTTGAAAAATTTTATTGGAAGTGTAATTTTTTATTTTTTATTTTGACTAATTCGTTTGCATGGTCAGGGTTGGGTTTATGACTTGTACTAGTGATGGGAGAAACGAAGCTTTTCGAAGCTTCGAATCAATTGAACCAATTGCTTCGAAAATTGATTCAGTTTTTCGAATCAGTTCGAAACCCACACACGCTGGCGACACCTGCTGGTCAAAATAGTTTAAAAGCAGATGTGGCCAAACATTGTACACTTTTTTTTTACAAAATAATAGCAAGATTTTTATTAAAATATGTTTACAAAATTATTTAACTTAATTAAGACATAGTTAAAAGTGTATTATGTGTTTGTAGTTTTATTTAGGGCAAACAAATGATTAAAACTAACTACCCTTTTATTTATGCACATCTTTGTCATTAAATCTGTCTATAAAAAAAAGTAGACAAAGTGGCAGTGTTATTAGTCCGAAGGATAAATGTTTTGATGAACTTGCATACTAAAACTGACCCGAGTTCACCTAAACATATTAGACACTTGTCATTTGTGATCAACTCCCCCTAGTGGTGAAAAATCGGATTTTCGAAAGGTTTCGAAACAGTTGTGACGTAATGAAGCCTCGTTTGCTTAAATCACGAGACTTGGGCCAGTTTGAAACAAGCTCCGAACCACTGATTTGAAACAAAAGATTTGTAAATGTTTCGAAGCCTCATGAAGCAGTGCTTCGAAATCGACCATCACTAACTTGTACTGCATCCAGCCACCAGGGGGCGATCAAAGAGTCATCAGCTTCACTTTTCAAGATGAGCATAGACTGTAAAAAAAGATGGACGACGCCACGTCCCTTTCTTCCATTGTAATGAATGAAGCCAAAAATGTTCAACCATGGGCGCTTGCCATGTTACGTAAAAAACGTCAGTTTGGAGTCAGGGCATGCGCAAAAGGAATCGTTTGGGATCTGGTATCAATACTATGCCGGTTATTGCAACCGTAAGCTGCAAAATACGGGCATAGTTGATGGCTCTCCATTGACTTCGATTGACTCTGGTGCCAGCGTAGAGTGAGGAGACCCAACCGATATGGCGGCGATGCTGAATTACATTCCAGCACGTCATGAGCATAGACCAGTGGTCACCAATCCTGGTCCTGGAGGGCCGGTGTCTCTGCAGAGTTTTAGCTCCAAACCTAATCAAACACACATGAAGCACCTTAATTAGCTGGACCAGGATTGGTGACCACTGGCATAGACTGTAAAAAAAAGATGGACGTAGTGTCCGTGACGTCACCCATTGGTTTCTGAAGATCGTATTTGAAGCTTAAAGTAGGCGGTGCCTTCCGTCACCATCTTGGCCGCGCATCACTCGCGAATGTCCGAAAATGGGTAAAAAGGCGGGACGTGGGTGAAGCTGAGGTGACTGGTTGCTGAAGCAACGCCCGCCTAGTTCGACTCTAGTGACAGCAGTGGCCGTTCAACCGTCACTCAAGTGGCCACGCCCTTAATTATGTAGAACTTCAAGGCTTAATATCATTTAAACCGAGGAGTTCAACCCCTCACAGTTGTCATGAAGGGCAAAATTAGCTACACAGACCAAAAACTATTTTTGTACCAGGCTGTAAACATATTATTTTCTACTGTAAAGTTGGGCATTTTAAACATGGGGGTCTATGGGAATTGACTCCCTTTTGGAGCCTCCAGCAGCCAGTTGATGAATTGCAGTTTAAATCACTTCTGTATTATCTTCATCATCATGAGGCGTTTTAGTGTTTTGTAGAATGTGCATCTCATCTTCAGTGTTTTGTTGTGTAGTATGCATGCGTGCAGCTATGACAACGATGAGGACAGATGAGAAGAAACCTTGTTGTGTTGTGTGAGCAACATGGTGATTCAGGTATTTTTTTCAATCCTGTAGTGTGAGCTCGCACCATCATGAAGAATGAGTCGTGTAATGTGAATCAAGATTAAGGCTAAAGTCTCTGTGCAACTCTATACAGGAATTCAATGTCTTTCAACTGCTCGTGTTTGCAGTATTATGATAGTGTTTTGTTTTGTTCTTCTGCCAGTCGTTTTTTTTTTAGATCTGCTAGGACTGTGATGTGATCAGAATCAGATTCACAAACGATTCATTTGTTCATCAATCAGACATCACTATTACCCATTTCTTAACTTCTAAAATATGTTGGGTAACTTTTCAGGAGGTTTTTATGTAGTTTTCTATAATAGAGTAAAAATAAGTTTCTTTTGAGGTTAAAGTTGGTTGTGGTTGATCTCCAGTGGAATGTTTCTCAGCATGTGAAGTATGAAAACGTCTCCGATAGGAGCTAATCCTGGAGAGGGAAGCACTTTCACAGCGGATTCCCACTTCTGCTCTGAAGTGAAGAGGATTGACCATCTCTTATCTGCTTTCCCAGGCCTGACACAGCGTCCTCTTGAGATAGACTGAGAAGGCCACAGTCCTAAACCACTGAACTCCTTATCAAGAAGAGCCCTATGTAGTGTAGCCATTATTAGACTGTCAATCATGGTTTGAGGTCGTAGAGGATTCGGCCGAACGGCACGTGATCTCTAAGAATGGTGGCTGGTTGGAATGGTTTTTTGGGGGAACTTGAGAAGGTCAGGAGAAAGTGCCGTTCATCCTCTAATGGTGTGACTCGCCAACGTGATCTCATGAGAAAATCTGTGTATTTTTACATAAAGTTTGGTTTTACTTTCCCAGTTCTCAGCAGAGACTGTAAACGTCAAATCTCGTTATTAATTCAAATATTGCGCCTCAAGAAGCTTTTCGACACATTGCTTTACGGCAGTGATATCAAACGCTCATTGGCTCTTGCGTGATACGTCACAGATTTGCGACATTGCCGTCGTCCAGTCGATGTTTATTTTAAATTTGAAATGCGCGCCTTGACAGAGAGAAGCTGGATTAACGCTCTTGTGGATTAATAACTTTAATATCTCTGTACTTCATAAACTCCAGAGAGGACCTTGGAGAGACATCATACCTATGTATGCTTCAGCGTATATAATAGTGTTTTCTTTAAAGTTACATATTAATACTACAGATCACGCTGGACTCACTGAGGTGCCTGGAAGACGTGACAGAAGTTATAAAAGTTTAGAGATCTCTGTAACTTTGGTGCAGTCCAAGTAATAATTCCAGATTATGCCTAAAGCAATTTACAAATCAGAAAACATTACGGGTCAGTTACATATCAGTTAATGTTGTGCACAATGCTACATTTCTAGATTACACAAACTAGATTAGGAGTGAAAGTGAAGTTTTGTGTTGTAAAGAAACGTCCAGCTGTCGCTTGGTAGAAAAATGATGTGAGAGAACAAATACACCTGATCCAGTGACACTCCTGAAGCCTTGAATTTCATACGAATGGATGAAACTGACAGGTAGCCACTGTTAGCCGTTGTGATGGAAAATGACTGATTATTAAATGAGGTGATCGATTGAGGATAAGAGACTTTCTGAAGTTGAAATGAGTAAAATTGGTTGGTTTACATTTTATTGGTTCAGTTGATTGTCCCAGATGATATCTCAAGGCATTAGTTTTTAACATCACTTTATGTGTGTTATTATAATTGTGTGTGATGCTTAAAGGCACACAGCTGACTTCCATAGTGCGAAAAACAAACATGATGGAATTAAATGGATACCATCAATTGTGTGCTTGCCATCATTTACAAAAATATTTTCTCTTGTATTCATCAGAAAAAAGAAATTCATACAGGCTTACAACAACATGAGGATAAGAAAATGATGACAGAATTTTCATTTTTGGGTGAACTTTTCCTTTAAACACGGATTGCTATGAGCTCTGCTTAATGTGGCCACAAGATGGCAGTGTTGAGTAATGAAGAGATTTGTATAATAAGGTGTAGTAAGGGTTTCCTGTTTGCTTGAGATTTTTTTTTTTAGGGAAGTTATTTTTACTTTTTAAATCTGTTTTCCTGTACTATCTGTCACACATGGATCCTTTGTGCCAAGTCATATAATGATGTGATGATGATCTCAAATGTTAAAAGCAGCACACATTAATGCCACTCTTAAGAGTCTGAATCAGGTGGTTAAACAGATTGATGCATTTATAACAAATATCACTTTACTAAACGTCCTGATCTGATCTGTATGGATGTGAAGTGTGACACGTGTTCTCATTTGGGAATAAACAAAAAGCAAAAAATTCCTTAAACACATTCCAAAGCGTTTTCCCTAAATATGAACTCAAATGTTCTTCCCGACTTCTCTCGTTCTCCTTTGTATGGCTCTGATGAAGTGATTATAGTATTCCATACACACTGAAATCCCATCTATCCTAATAACCCAGGAGGAATTAAACTTCATCCCTTTGCTCTGCTACCACCTGTCAGTGGCACATGAATCATTAGTGAAACCTGCCGAAGATCTGCTCCAGTCCTTTGTCCCACTGCGATAAATCCCCATACACCCTATTAGACACAAGAAGTGAATTTGAAGGCCAGGCATTTAGTTACAGCATGTGCCGGAAGAATGTGCTACGTCTGCTCGCCGTGGAGCTCTTGGCACGCGAGGGACAAACCTTTCTTCATCCTCGTGGTGCTCAGGTTTTCTAAGCAGTGTCTGTGATGGGTTATAGGTTGGAGTTAGCTGTGATGTGGGTCTTCTTATAGAGATCAAACATGAAATGACTAAGTATGGTTGCCCAGACCGCTGTGTGCATGTGAGAATTAATCCATGCAGCGTTGTATACTGAAGATGGGTTATTAGGAGTGATGCTTGTAGTTATCTGTCATCAGTAATGTTGTTACACACACACACACACACACACACACGGCTTAATGCGTGTCATTCTGTTCGCTTTGATGAGGTTATATTTGACATAGTAACTCGCTGTGGTCGACAACACGGTGCGATTTTGTGTCTGTGGTCTTCTGAGATGTAATGGGTTAAAGAAAATGAAGTTATGAGTGTAACTCATTTGCATGTAGTCAACACCTCCATCCAGTCCAGCCAGCCATCCACCTCTGGCTCTTTGGGTTCTCCACACACATGAGGGCCTGGAAATGAGCTCGGGCTCCATGTGGTTTATATTATTGTGTAGAAATCAAGGGCCCCAGTGTGTGTTGCAGTTTCCATGGCAGTGTTGAGCGCTGCTGTTGTTAATGGGATCTTAGTGTTTCCTTTTCTTCAGTCTCCCATTTCTGCTGAGATTTTCTCCTTTTTCATGGAGAATCTCTGCTGCTTGTTCACATATTTAATAAAACCATTATTTTGAAAAAGAAGGAAATGTATGCACATTAATGATTTTTTTTAATTCTATGCATTCTTGCATTAAATAATTGCATTATGATATAAAACACTTTATAACATATCATAATGGATATAAAGGATTATGTCCTTTCACAGGTATAGTTACTGTGATATAAGGGAAGCAATCTTTATGATTGATCGCTTTCAAATAAAAGCCTCTGCTAAATGCCTAAATGTAAATTGCACAGATTTATTTTTTCTAGGTATATTTCTGATATTTAATAGGGTCCTGAGGAACATTACAAAGCTGTCTGGTCAATTGTTGAGTATTTCTGTGTTTGTAAATGTAGTTCTTGTGTCTTTAGAGATTTTTTTATGTTTTCTTAATATTATTCGATCTTAGTTATTTTCTCAAACACACAGATGTCTCGTGCATTTCATGAGGGAAATTTGATGAAATGTAAATAATCGTTAAATAGCGTTTCTTATTATAATTGTTGGATTTTAATAATTGAATTTGATCGGAAAATAGGCTAATAGATTTATTCATCCCAAAGTCGCATCAAATGTAGAGTTATATTTTTATCTTTCTTTGTTTTCGTTGATATTTAATACCTTTTAAAATGTAAGGTTATTTAACAGACATAAAGGCGGTAATTCTGTCGGTTCTGGAGAGTTTTGTTGGTTCTGCTGACCGGGTCCGGAATCGGTTCAGTTCCGTTGCGAATGCGATCTTGTTTTATTTTTATCCTCAATGTGGTTTTCTTCTTAATGTTTTTTAGCGGGTTTATAACGTTTTTAAAAAAATATATTTTCCTGTTTACCCGTTTATTTTTAAAACCAGCTTTTAATTTTGTAAGGTTGTGCTTTATAATTGTTAAATTTGTTTCGATTGTTTTCGTGTTTCATAAAATTATTTAAGTCTGATTTTGCGTTTCTTCTTTATTATTATAATTTATTTAAAATATATATAATTGTTTTTTTTTTAAGTCAAACACATTAACTACTACGAACTACTAATCCTTCATATAAAGGCGTATTTATTTATTTCATAATTTGATAAAGTTCTTTAAATATTTACGCTTTCATTTTTAATTACCTACTTATATTATATATTACATTTCATTACATTATATTATAAATAAGAAAATGCATATTTACTTTTATACTTTAAGATTAGATTTTATTTTAGACGTATCGCGGGTCATGTTAAATATTAACAAGCAGTAAGTTAGTCAATGGGTTAAAAAGTATAGCAGACGCTTCCGATTTGTTAGTAGTTTTATATATAAAACGTGTCAAGTTTTAGATGTAAGATCGTATTTTCCTCAGGTTTTGTATGGTGATGAACGTGATTATCTGCCCCACCACAGGGTGGCAGTGTTATCATTGCCTCCAGCCCTGCACGTGACCCCTCA
The DNA here is from genome assembly GCF_027580225.2 of Misgurnus anguillicaudatus. Classification (NCBI taxonomy): domain Eukaryota; kingdom Metazoa; phylum Chordata; class Actinopteri; order Cypriniformes; family Cobitidae; genus Misgurnus; species Misgurnus anguillicaudatus. The sequence continues at coordinate 384,283 of NC_073358.2, read as the reverse complement.
CCTTTCTGGTGGTCAAACTTCAGTTCATCAGGCTTTATTATTTATTCATAGTCATAGTGAAATTTGAATAAAAAATCAAACCCTATCTTCAGTGGGGTTGTTATATTGGCACAATTATCATCATTACAGTAAATCTGATTTTAGGTGATGAAACTAAATCTTAATTTAACCGTCATGATCACCATTTTTCCTATAGTTGGCATCATAAACTGCAGTTGTGATCCGACAGCAGCAGTCTGAGCACCGGCACTGCCCGGCTCGGGTTAGAGGGGGCTGGGCAGAGACCTGGACATGTTCTGGAAGTGTGTAGTGGACAGGGGGCAGACAGGACGTGACCCGTAAGAGGAAGTCTTGAGCCCAGTAGGTGGAGGACACATTCATCAAGCCAGAACTGCTCCAGTGATCAAACCTAAATGAGCAGCATATGGATCAACTGATTTACACGCCGTACATCACAAGATGAGTCCCACGTTGCCTGCATGTGGTCATTATCTTAAATATTACCCCGACTGCTCCTCTTTTATTCTCTTAGTTTACTCATCTCATTTAAATGCTGTTGTGTGAGATAATCGGTGGGTTCAGCATTGATCTGTGGATCATAAGGGTTGCAGCTGGGTGTCACTATCATCCGTTTTGATGCTAATTTACTGAACCTCCTCATTACCTCTGTGTCCAGGGCCAACACATCAAAGAGCAGGTCATTTCTCCAGCCTGTGTGGGAGCTGCGCTGACCACTGGACAAATCGCCAAAAGGTCATGAATTCAATTCTGTGGTTTAAATAAAGGAACGCCAACCGAGTCTGCTTCATTCAGACAGAAAGTCAATCTGTTGAAAATGGCATCAGAGTTGGAAAACTTTCTCAGTGTGTCGTGTACCTCTAAGCAGACAGACCGCTAGATTTTACAGCTATTTAGAGGAGATCTGAAGTGTAGTTTTAGCTTATATGTTGTAAGAAGTTCCTCAATCAAATTATTGCTGTTTGTAAATGAAAGGACGTTATTCTCTCCTCTCTCTTACAGACAGAAGTACAATGAGAGTTTATGGTTTAAAGTTGAATTACAGTCATTTCATGCAGTGTTTAAATGTTCAACAAAAGTTTATCATCTCTCACTCTTTTATTATTCATTTCTATGTTAAAGAAGTTCATGTTAAAATGAATAAACACTATATCATTGAAGTAAACTAATGCTAACAAATAAAAACTTACCGTAAAGTGTTAATATTAACACACATGAGTTTTATGATCTATTGTAAACCAGTTGCAGTTTCATCCTGAGATGATTTTTTGAGTTTAGAAACTGTCTATTCAGGCCTCTTATTGGCTCATTTGTTACTTTTTAGTACCATTTAAAAATATATATCTTTGTAATAAAACAAATTATAATCGTGGCACAATTCTATATATTTTTCTGTAAGATTATTTTCAGACGTGTTCAGTTTTTTGCATTTGAGAGAAATTACTTTTGACCTGTTCTGTAGATCAGAGATCAAACCTTCTTATGATTCTTGATATGAGGGATTGTTACACTTTTGGCGATGTCATGCTAAATACTAACAGGTCTGTCATCCAATATTGACTGTATTAAATATCACACTGAAAGGCATTAGTCTACATCATTATAAACTGAAAACTTAATCTAAATGATCTCTAATGATTATATGACCCGTCTTCCTCACTGTGCTCGTAGTTCGGCTTTCAGAAGACCTAGAGCTGTAAAAGTGTCCAACCAGTGCATTTACACTTAATCCTCTTACATATTTAAATATGTTTCTGAGTGTGTACAGAGTCATGAATCCACATCTATGTGCCTGGCAGTAATACATCTGATCACACCCACAGAAACATGACGCAGCCAGGACTCCTGCTCTCCTTCTGCACTCCTCTTGAACTCTTTTTGTGTTTCATCTGCACTCCTGATCTACACCTATGTTTCTCCTGCATTCCTCCAGATCTCCTCCTGATCTCCTCCTGTGCTCTTTCTGTACTCCTCCTGTGTTTCTCTGGCACTCCTCCTTAACTCCTTTTGCATTACACTCACACTCCTCCTGATCTCCTCATGTTCTTCTTTTGTGCTCCTCCTATGCTCCGTTTGTTCTCCTCCTGTGTTTCTTCTGTGCTCCTCCTCAACTTCTTTTGCATTTCACCCATACTCCTCCTGATCTCCTCATGTGCTCCTTTTGTACTCCTCCTGTGTTTCTTTTGTGCTCCTCCTCAACTTCTTTTGCATTTCACCCACACTCCTCCTGATCTCCTCATGTGCTCCTTTTGTGCTCCTCCTATGCTCCGTTTGTATTCCTCCTGTGTTTCTTCTGTGCTCCTCCTCAATTTCTTTAGCATTTCACCCATACTCCTCCTGATCTCCTCATGTGCTTCTTTTGTGCTCCTCCTATGCTCTGTTTGTACTCCTCCTGTGTTTCTTCTGTGCTCCTCCTCAACTTTTTACATTTCACCCATGCTCCTCCTGATCTCCTCATGTGCTTCTTTTGTGCTCCTCCTATGCTCTGTTTGTACTCCTCCTGTGTTTCTTCCGTGCTCCTCCTCAACTTCTTTTGCATTTCACCCATACTCCTCCTGATCTCCTCATGTGCTCCTTTTGTACTTCTCCTGTGTTTCTTCTGTGCTCCTCCTCAACTTTTTGCATTGCACCCACACTCTTTCTGATCTCCTCATGTGCTTCTTTTGTGCTCCTCCTGTGCTCCGTCTGTACTCCTCCTGTGTTTCTCCTGTGCTCCTCCTCAACTCCTTTTGCATTACACCTGCACTTCTCCCGTGTTCCTCCTGTGTTTCTTCTGCATTCCTCCTTAACTCCTTTTACATTAAACCTGCACTCCCCCCGATCTCCTCCCGTGCTTCTCCTGTGCTCCAATCGTACTCAACATGTGTTTCTCCTGCGCTCTTCCTAAACTTATTTTGCATTACATCCACACTCCTCCTGTGCTCCTTCTGTACTCCTCCTCAACTCCTTTTACATTTCACCCATACTCCTCCTGATCTCCTCATGTGCTCTTCTGTACTCCTCCTATGCTCCTTTTGTATTCCTCCTGTGTTTCTTCTGTGCTCCTCCCCAACTTCTTTTGCATTACACCTGCACTTCTCCTGTGCTCCTCCTGTGTTCCTTCTGTACTCCTCCTGTGTTTCTCCTGTACTCCTCCTGTGTTTCTTCTGTGCTCCTCCTCAACTTTTTGCATTGCACCCACACTCTTTCTGATCTCCTCATGTGCTTCTTTTGTGCTCCTCCTGTGCTCCGTCTGTACTCCTCCTGTGTTTCTCCTGTGCTCCTCCTCAACTCCTTTTGCATTACACCTGCACTTCTCCTGTGCTCCTCCTGTGTTTCTCCTGTGCTTCAGTTGTACTCAACTTGTGTTTCTCCTGCGCTCTTCCTCAACTTATTTTGCATTACATCCACACTCCTGTGCTCCTTCTGTACTCCTTCTCAACTCCTTTTGCATTACAATCACACTCCTCCTGATCTCCTTCTGTACACCTCCTGTGCTTCTCAACCCATTTTGCATTCCCCCTCACTCCCCCTGATCTCCTCCTGTGCTTCACCTGTGCTCTTCTGTACTCCTCCTCTGTTTCTCCTGCGTTCCTTCTGATCCCCTCCAGTGCTCCTTCTTTACTCCTCCTGTGTTTCTCTTGCGCTCCTCATTTAACTCCTTTTGCATTACACCTGCACTCCTCCTGATCTCCTCTTGTGCTTCTCCTGTGCTCTTCTGTACTCCTGTGTTTCTCCTGCTTTGCTCCTGTTCTCCTCCTTTGCTCCTTCTGTACTCCTCCTGTGTTTCTCCTGCGCTTCTCTTTTAGCTCCTTTTGCATTACACCTGCACTCCTCCTGATCTACTCCAGTGCTCCTCTTGCTCCTGCTGCACTCCTCTTGTGCTTCTCATGCACTTTTCCTGTTCCTCAATGTCCCAGCATGCCTTAATCACCTCAGCTAACCGGAACCTTTACCCGATCGATTTGCAGTAATCATAAGTTAAGCATTAAAATGGAGAGGCATGTGGTGGGTCTGAGGGTCATTGAGATGTCCAGCACATGTGTTATATCAGAGCTTCGGTCTTATACCAATGCAAATATGGCATCATACAAAGCAATTCTGAAAGTCCTCAGACATCAAACACCGTCAGAAGTTGAAATATTGCCCTCCAGATCTCCAACGCAGGACGAACCTGCTGTAGCTCCTAAAGCTGAAATCTGTAGCGAGTTACTCGGCACTCGTGTGGCGTGCGTTAGCGAGACTCTGGGTAGAAAAGATGTGCGGTGAGGAGATGATGGGAGACAAAGAACAGGCGTCCTCTGCGGACGGCTCTCTCATGACAGGACCCAAACTCTGGGCCGCTGTGTAATGGATGAGAATCTTTCTCCAACCACTTCAAAGACTCTAATGGGTTACTGATAACACTGTTCTACAGCATTTTTGGGGTTCGCATCGAGCAGACACTTAAACTGAAGTGCAGGCTGTTGGCACCGTGCCAGCATACTGTAATGCTTTCTTAAACATTCACTCGTACAGACCGCTCATGTGATGGAAATGCCCAAAAAACATGCACGTGTGTGGCTAGATGTTGTGTAAAGTTGGCGTGAAATAACCGTCACAAATCTAATAATAACCGTTTAATCTAAAAATGTGATGTTATTCAGAGGGAAACAGGACATGTAATTCCAATGAAATGCATAACCAATTATCACAATAAAAATGTGCGTGGCTATATAAACAGTTTTTCTTATGTATCTACAGTTCTGCAGTGTATTTATGCTGTAATATGCTTTTGTGCTTTAGAAATAAGTTTGAATTGAAGAAGGTAATTTTAGTGTTTTTGTATTTTGATAAAAGACATTTTACCTTGTAATTCTTTGCACAATAATACCAAGACTGACTTGTTTCAGCAGGTTCAGGTTTAGTCTGTGCAGAGATGGACTCTTCTGATGATTTCTCTCATGCATTTTGTATGCAGGGTTAAGTTATGGCAGTTGAATTCATGCTAATGCATTTGTGATGTAGTGGTATGAAAGCTTTCTCCTGGAGGAGTGTGAAGGCTGTGAAGACGACATCCTCACACCCTTGTTCACATCCGACAGACATCTTTTAAACAGATTACATGCAGACTGCTTCATTTTTAATTGTAGTTGCATTTAAACACTCAGACAGGAAAAGATGTCGCAGGATTTTCATCATTCCAATAAACCAAAAAATGTGTCCCGATTCATTGTCATCCGTCACGCTGCTGTCATTTCACTTCTTTATAGAAATCATAAATCTCTTTGTTTATTATTTCAAGCTTTTGCTACACAAATAGTCACTTTTACCTGGAACTAAACCACATTTAATCTAAAATAATAAGAGTTAAATTGATACGCCATAAAATATCTTCAAGTAACATCCAACTGTGTTCAATTCTGATTGGTTGAGAAATGTGACACGTGCATGCATTACCTTTCTATAATCGCACCTCTGACCTGTCAAATGTCTTAAAATAACCACCAAAGCAATGTCTGTGGTAATTAACTTCGGTCCTTAAATTGTTTGAAAATAATGCAGACCTGCGCTGCGGTGTAATGCCACTTTGCGTCGTGCTATATAAAACATATCAACAAGTCAAATAAAATAAAAAAGTTTTGAATAGACTATATAATAAAGTTATACTAAAGTTTTGCCTGTTTGTATATAAATAAGGCATTCAGCTGAGATGGTGAGCTAGTTTTCCACTAACAGGAGTCCGGTCTAAAGTTTTAGCGGCAGTGAGACTCTGCTGATTGTAAACAGGTCTGTTAGTTTGGTGTATTTTATGATGTTTCTGCTGCTGTTAATATGGACACAGAGCTATATGGGCCTTTAGCAGTGCTGTTTAATTGGGGCTGGGTTCAGTCCGTCTATGAACATGCCTTTGTTTGCAGGATCTTTGGCTGTTTTCCAGAGCGGCTGTGTCAATACGAGCTGCTGAAATCTCACTCGCTCTTACACTGGATCCTGTGTTGATCTCTGTTGACCCTTTCTCTTATTCAGCTCCATATGAATATTAGATCATTATATTCATCACATGTAACATAATAAGAATAACGTAAGTTATTTAAAAGATAAACTGCATTATGAAGTTTTGCTGAGTAGAAGACTTTTAAAGAACAGTTCACACCAAAATTAAAATTCGCTTATAATTTATTCACCCTTGTGAATTCCCGTATATGACTTCCTTTCTTTGGGTGACCACAAAGCAAATTGACATATTTTTATTAAAACGCTTTGTCAATGTATAGCGCTTGAAAGTGATTATACGACAAGCTTTGAACAAAATCTGCAGCGTCTCCGTTTTTTTGTGTCTTACAGCCATAATAATATTTAGTCACAAAAGAAAGTCATATAGATGTGAGGTTGCATAAGGGTATAAGTAATAAAATTTTTAACTTCTGGGTGAACTATTCTTTTTGTACAAAGTACAATTCCATGTTCGATTAAAACTGTAAAGATGAGGTTCAAACTGACGTTTGACCGAATGGCCACTGGAGGGAGTTTGGTCATTGACGTGCCCTCGTGTTCGACTGTGGATCTGATCTGAATCTGCCCTTTGTGTCGTTGGGGGGGCTTTTGAAGAGAATTCTTGTCCAAACATTCTGCACGAGGGTTTGTATTCATTGCACCCTGCTGCTATTGATATCATTACGCGGGGCTCTCCAGCTGAGAGGAGGGGCTCCGGACGGGCGGATGGGAGCTGGTGGAGATGGAGGCCCTAATGAGATGTGACACTGGCTCCAGGTCGACCGAGCATCCACCGGAATTCTATGGGAGCCGCACTTTCCCAGTCAGCGCATTAGATCAAAGATCATTACCTGCTAATCAAAACACATGAGCATGAGGCTCCGCTCGTCTGATGGCCGCGATGGCGATGGTCAGAGCTGCTCGACCCGCAGAGAAGAATTACACCCGTTCACTTCACACACAAATGCGAAATGAAGCTTTCAGAGATTTTTGATTCGTTGGAAACAGGTTGTATTTAATTTGTCGTGTTTGTTTTTTGCACATACTGGGATAATTTAAAATCGCTACCATTTGGAAGATAAAAAACTACAAGATTTGTCTTCTCTGATCGGTCAATGAACGAAACTCAAGCTATGACATCACATGCAGTGAGAGCCGTCGAGCCGTAATGTTGTGTGATATAATTCGAGATGGGCAAGGAATCTCTCTATAGTGATGATGTGTGGTGCAGTTTGTTCGGACCCGCCCTCAAATGCTGACCCGAGGTCATTCGCTCCACTCCTCCAGGTCTGAACTGATCTCAGATCTGCTTTTGGGACTGACGTTCTTAAAGGGAACCTCCAGCCTGTTAGGGGTTCAGCTGCGGCCTAATAATCTGGACTCTAATCCTATTTCGCTTGTGCCACTGTTGCTTCATTAGGGTCAAATCTGAGTGCAGCAAAGCGACGTTGAGATCTTGAGGGATTTGTGAGTCTCAGTGTCAGAATACAGACAGTCGCTCCTTTCATCCTAAACCCCAGTGCAGAAGACGGCAGTCTGATGTTATTTCTCATGTGATGGCATTCAGAAAACATTGTCCTCGTGTCCGAGTTGAATGGATGTTATTTTAAAACGGGTCCTACATATAACGCATCTACAAGTCTTTCAGTGTATGGATATTGCTTGCTTGACAGGACACGTATAGACTTTAAACAAGCTGAATTTCAATGCATTAGCTACTGATATGTCATTCCTGTGGGATGTACGATAATGTGCTCTTTCAGAAGTGGGCGGAGCTTATGTCTAGTGGAGGAGGAGGGGCTCTGAGAGAGAGAGAGAGAGAGAGAGCGGAGGGTCTATTGCTCACTAATCGTTTGAGTTTCTGCTCCGCTGAACAGTGTTATGTCTCCATTAGCAGGGCTTTGTTTCATGAGCTCTTACACATTCACTGCTGTCTGGTGCCATACAGACTCTCTGATCAGAGACTGATGAAGAATACAACTCATGATAAGACACAAATCATGACATAAAATGAAGAAGACTGTCATTATGAAATGTACAACTTGTGACATGGAGAATTTAAAATTGAAATGTGAATATGCAGAGAAATGACACAAGGCCAAAAATTTGATCAAATAATGTATTATATTAATTTTCTTTACTTTCACCACACCCATTGGTTTGTCCTCAGGACATTTAAAATATATTGCATGTGGAGATATCCTTTTGAAACTTGAGAAGAGGCTTCCATTGTAATCAGAAAACCTTTTATTAAAAACTTGGTTCAGAAGATCACAGAAAGCGAATGGTGTTTTGAACAACATGAGTGTAAATAATGACAAATGAAAAAAAAATAGTTTTTTAAAGATGTCTGTTGCCTTATGTGGACGATACTGATGCCCTCTTAGAATTTTAAAGCTGATGCTCCTGTTTCAAGTGATCATCCCGCTTATGTTGTGTCAGTCTCGGTGTTAACAACATCATATGGACGTCTCTTCTGCTGCTCTAAATTTCAATGACATCTAACTGTCTTACAGGCTCTTACAAGAGATTGCAGTTACTGTCTCTAAGTTTTTATGCCTATTTAATTAATTATCTCAATGACATGGACTGCACACTTTGGCAGATATATCTGCTGTAAATGAACCTGTACTTGTATGATTACACTACAGGATCTCTGCAAAAGTTAGATGGACATTGAATAACACCAGAGGATGAGCTCAAGTGGATCTTTATGTGTCAACATGCTGCCATGGTGTGAAGGAAAGCTCTCTTGTATATTGATTTTAAGATATGCTGATGGCTTCTCTGAATTTTCCGGATCTATACCTGAGGTCTTGGGAATGGATCTGGTCAAGCAGGACTCACAGCTTTCAATTTACTCCAGGTTGTGTGATAGTTGTCCTGCGACAAGAATCAATCCATCCTGGACTATTGTCTCAGTTTAATAACACATCACCCGCTTGGCTGTCTCTTCATTCTCCGGAGCTTCCCTTGTTGGGGTCACAGTCACTTTTATACCCCAGTGGGGCAGGTAAAGTACCATCAACCCCTCTGAGACCCCCAAAGAATCAATAATCCACTAGAGCGGAACAATCAGCCACTGTAAAGCTCCATTTTCCACCTTGTCATTTTGAAACACAGCTAATGTTTTTTTATGCTTCACACTCTGGATTGATATCTGTTGCTTTAAAGCGCTCGCACCTGTCAGGATCCAGCAACCGGGTGCTTTTAGTTTGGACTTCTTTGCCGTTGGAACTTTGTGTCTTTCCTCTGTTGTTTTTTACAGAAACTGTTCCCATTTCATTTGAAAATGTAATCATATTTATCTGACCGATTCCAATTTAGTTGTAAATTTGAAGAGGTGTCAAACCTATCACAAGTACTGTATGGAGTGCCGCAGAGCTTAGTGCTTGGACCTCTGCTTTTTTACCACTGGGGAGCTATAATTTAGAGACATGGAGTTGCTGCTTCTTTGATAATACTCAGCTGTATATTTCTTCTTCAGACAAAATGCAGAATGCATAGCTGATATCAAACAATGGATGACTAGCAACTTTCTGCTAGTAAATTCTTAATTGTCAGACCAAAAACTTCCAAATGTAAAAATCCAGAATACTGTGTAAAGTCTTGATGGATTTCCCTCATTATCACATTTGACAGCAGTCTATCACATTACAAATCTTTGTAAAGAACTTTTTCATCTTAAAAATAGATCAAAACTATGAAACAAGCTCTCTGTTAAATACTGAAAAGTTAATAACTAAAAGTAACTAAAGAAACATCTTGTTAATCTGTTAGTTCAACACTGAAGTTACGATTTCATGACTCAAAGCTAAGAGCTGAAAGTGTTTGTATGTACTGTATTATGTTAACAATAATCCAATATCACACACATTGATTTTTTTCTGTTCTGGTAATAATGCAGAAATCAGGCGTCTTCATGCACTCGCTGATGAGTGGTTGAAACAGACCTGAGACCCTAATAGTGTGAATGTGGAATGTAAATGAATGACACTTAAGGAAAACACACACACAGACACGGAAAGATGGATAGAAATAAGAACATTAGTTTAGAAAAATGTAAAGAAAATTCCTGTTAAAAGTGCCGCCTGTTCAGTGGATTTGAGAAGCGATGCGGTTTCTTCTTGATCCTGGTCTTATCTGTGATGTGTAAACAGCTCAAGCTTATCTCATGCTGAGATTGATGAAGGAACAGGTGTCTGATCCATACACATGTTTGAAAACTCTTTATGTTAGTTTAGTCTGTGTATGTGGATCAGCAACGTAATGAACTTTCATGTATTGTAGAGACGTAGCGATAGTTATTGTTAGATAAGGTGACGCTTTGTTGCCATTGGTAGGGTATATTTCTTCAAGCACATTTGTTTACAGCGCACATTCTTTATCGAGTTCAATTTAATGAAAAGTTCCAAATTCCCTTCTGCCGTACACACCCAACGTGAAGCAACACCTTCCTCGCTCTAAATTACTTGCAGGATTTAACTTTGTGTCATATTTTTAACTTGCACGAAGAGGCGAATACTGCATGTTTTCATGTCAATTGCGCCGCCCCAATTCATGGCATTTGTGTTGCCCCATGCAGGTTCAAGTCTATTTGTGTCTGTTTGCGTCTTTGCGTTGACTAGCATGCAATCTACTTGCGCGAATCGGTGAATTTGCGTTTGGTGTGTAAGCCCCATTACTGTCACAGTGGCAAATTATGTGCCAACCCTTCTGAATAAAAAACATCATCTATTCAACAGGATGAAGATCTTCATCTCATAACACTTCAGAGAAATCTCTGTAGCAAGATGATGGCCAATGGAGATCATCAGAACATCCAGTTAGTCAACACGTATGGGACCTCTTGTGAGGATGGCAGCGTATCAGAGCGCTGAAGTGGTGAATAATCTCATCTCTTCTGGTCATACAGAGATCTTCAGGGTAAAGCTTCTTCATGAGCGCTTTGTGCTCTGATGAACGTACGAGAGCCTGAATGACCACCGGCCGCTCTCGAACCGTCATCTTTATCAAGCTGCACGGACAGCAAGTAGATCCTCGGGTAAAAATAACAACATGTGCGTTCTGTCAGGCTTATCTTGACCCTAAGAGTTCATTTGTTGAGTCCTCTCAATCTGTCCAGCACTATTTTAGTCTTGTGCTGCACTGCCGCTTTCATAGATAAATGTGATCGGTGGGCGATCGTCTGAAGTCTAAACGTCACCTGGCTGTTTAATGGTTATTCGTGTGACCAAAGTTTCATTCCCCTATCACAGTGTGCCATCTGACTTCAATATTTCCAACATTCATTATTTTGAGTCATTTGGTTTACTGTAATGATAAATGTATGTGCTTTTTGGAGCTTCACTATGTAGTAGACCTCCTTATAATAAGATAACCAGATGGAATTTTAATATAAAGTCAACAGGAGAAATGAAGTCATATACTTCTGGAATTAATATGAGAGAATTCTTATTTTTGGGTGAACGATTCTGAAGAAAAGCTAAGCACAGGTGTGTGTGTGTTTATGCATGTGTGTATGTGTTTATGTATGCATGTCTGCGTGTGTGCGTATGCGTGCATGCATGGAAATCATGCATGCAAAAGTGCTTATCAAGATACTGAAGTGTCTCTGTAAACTGTGTAGATGATCTGGATTCAGTCAGATTTGCAGAATAGAAGGTGTTTGTGTGAAAAGTCAGAGAGACAGACATCTTCTTTTAAATGGTGCATGAGTAGTTCACTCTTTGATGTTGCTTCACAAAAGTCTATAATATTGCAAAATGAGAGCATAAGTTAATTTTCACAGGAGTGAAATCCCATCAGTGATGTGTTTCTCTCTCTCTCTCTCATTGATATTACAGCCTGGTGAATATATCTTTACATTACAGTGACGTTCTGCCCTCCGGGGGTTAAGAGAGAAAGCAGCTCTTAAAGAGACACTGCTTAACCTCGACCCGTGTGTATGTGTGTGCCGGAGCACTTCACACAGTGTTTACATTCTAGCCGAAGGTTTTTATCTTCCCGAGCCTGGGATCCCTCGCCGCAGACGTACACGATCTCCTCGTGCTGTCACAGTCTCATCTGTCTTCACCAGAACTTCAGCACACACCGGCTGTATGGAGGTTCGTCTATATAGTCTCTCTAAATATTCCTACAGTTGAATTTACTTCAAAATGATTTTCCCGTTCACATATCTGAAATTTATGCTTAAATACATTACAATGTAAAGAATGCACAAAAGTAACACACATGGACTGAAAAAGTTTCCCTGTAGTCAAGAATTCATAGATATAAATATGTGAAATAGTCCCCACATCCACTCTTCTCTTCTGCAGCACCTTGTTCCATAGAGATAAATGTACATTTTTTACATTTATGTTTTAGACACATAACTGCTAAGTTTGGTTTTACACAATGCATACGTAATCTGAGCATTTGCAGCAGTATAATCTTTAAGTGCTGATGTTATCAGATTACAGCTTTGACCCTGCACATATATGCAGCATTGAAGCAGAGCTGAAGCAGCAGTGCTATGATCGTTTCATTACAAAGTCTATGAGACATTCATACATAATATCTATAACTTCTGTTCCATGCATTCAACTGTGATTATGTGATTGGTTACATGTTTGTGACAATGGAAACCAGGGATGTGATTTTTCATATAAATACGGCTTTCCGTATTTTCTGACCTTGGCGTAGAAAATCACGAATTGTCATTGAATTGTCTAAATCACGTAACTCCAATGAATTTTATTTTTGTGATGGTGGGGGGGTATGCACGTTTTGTTTGTAGACGCGCACTTCGTCGTCATCAACATGTATCTCAGCATGTATCTTTGCCGTTTTGTTGTTTACATTTTACATATTTATAGTGAGAATGGTGAAGAACACTGACAGGCAGGTGACAAGTACCACGAGAATGATTCAAGAAATCATAAGGAAGTCTGCCTTCCAATCACTCTCGTGCTACTTTGATGTCATCCACCTTTTCGGTGTTCTTCACCGTTCTCACTGTAAATATATACATGTAAACATGTTAAAACTGCTAAATATTGCATGAAATACTGTTAATACAAATTGGTTAATGCTTGACAGACTGAATGGTTCATGCAGTCAGAAAATACTATTTTTTTTGTGGGAAAGCAGAAAAATCACACATACATGAAACTAATTGCTTCAGTAATAATTAGTCAAGAGTCAAGTAATTTGCATGTGTTTATAAGCCTCATAGTTCCTTCTTTTTTTGTCCTTGGCCAATTACATGCCTGGGAAACAAAGATGATGGACTGTCTCTAATTTTATGGAGAAAATATTCCGCAATGATGTTGAATGATAAATTTGCTCATTAATTGTCTTAAAGCATATAAAAAACACATAGAATTTCCTCAAAGTGGGACTGTTACAAAATTAATACAGTAATTTAAATACAGTAAATACTTTTAAAAGTAAATACAGTAATGCATTTGAGACAATATTAATAAGAAATCTTTACACATATTTTGTAACAAGTAAAACCTTTTTAAACATGTCAAACCTTTTAAAGTGACTGCAAGTAAACATGACATAGAATAAATGTTCTAGCTGAACTTAAAATTTATAAATATGTTTAAAAAACAAATTGCCAAACCAACTACCATGAATATTATGTTGATATTACAAAGATGTTTTACAGAAGCAAAGTTCAGAACAGAATATGCAGCACATAAGTACACAGATTCTTTATGAATGTTCAAAGTATTTATTATGTTTTGAATACAAAGCAATACATTTCCTCAAGTACCAAGTGAGTTGCAAATTTATATAACACATACCAACATGACATAACGCAAAGTAATACAATATAACGCGCAGCATCAGTATAATAATATTTCGGGTGACTGCTGACGTAGTGCATTCAGGTGTCTTTTAGTGTAAATGCGAGTCGATTCTGAGGTCTGGCCGAGCATTCGCTCCAGCTTCAGCGCAGACAAAGAGCCAACCCTAGTCAAAAAGATGAATGTGAATCCACTCCTTCTGAAATGCTCTGATTGGTCAAGCAGGTCCAGTCTGCTGTGATTGGTCGTTTGCTCAGGGGGGGACAGAAATGTCACACCCTTTACCATACTTGATTTACCCAAAAGCATGTGCTGTAGCTTTAACTTCTTACATGTAAACAGTGATATCAGTCCAACACACAGAACGACATTCACACAGATTTACCAGAGGTGGTTTCATCCAGTTTTGCCTTCAGTTTAATGCGTGTCAAACTCAACACCTGACAGATCTGAAAATATTGACCTTTTTACCTGGAAACCATGATTTTTTTTCATAATGATGGTTGCTTTGAGCAAAACAAATATCAGATAAAGTGAGTTGTTGTGTTTTTATCTTGTGGTATTTCCACCTTTTGGAGCAAAGAAAACAGCACATCTCTCTGGTGTAGTGTCAATATATGTCCTCAGATCAGTTATGTTATCTCCTGATGATGACTCTATTCAGAGTATGATGATGACTTTGTAGATACAATGGTGGCCATCATTAGGAGATTTAGGTCATTAACCTCATCTAGCAAATTTGAATCTTTGAGTTTTGTATTTTATATTCAAACATCAACGTTACACTAACTGAAGTTGTAAAAGCATAATATGACTCCTTTAAAGAATGATCATCTGAGGATTATCATTTAAACAAGTGACAGAGCTCATGCTAAAACATCATTAAAGGTTCTCTAAGCGAATCTGTGTGTTGATTTTTGAAATGTGTTTTCAAACAAACTGAGCGTAGTTAACTCCTCCCCCTCCCTTCCATGCTTCCTTGAACGTGCCCAAACCCAACCCCCAAATCCTTCTTGGCGTTTATTGGTTAGAACACTTTGTTATGGTTTCTGGTGTAGGTTTGGCCAGTTTGTTTTTATTGCAGTTTGTGGAGGCTGGGCTGTCTACAGAGATCGCGTTTTTTTACAGTTTGATCAGCAGACAGGAAGCAAGCAGATAGTGAGGAGATGTTTGCTGTATGTAACAAAAAAATTTTTATGGTCTAAAACGCGTGAATTCGCTTAGAGAACCTTTAAGTACTAACCTTTTTCTGCTAAATGGGTAAAAGGGAAAACTTTACAATAAGGTTGTACTAGTAAACTAAACAAACATAATATAGTTTTTCAATGTATTAATTATTGCTAATGTTAGGTAATGTCAACACCAGTTATTCATGTTAGTTCATGGTGCATTCATATCCATGGGTATTGATTATTTTTCACTAAACGCCCATCTGACCTGTCAAATGTCTTAAAATAACCACCAGAGCAATGTGGTAACCATGGTATATAATAATTGACCCCGCTCCTTTAAATTATGTAAGGAATAATTGACGACGGGCCATTGAATTATAAGAAAATAATGCACACCAAGGTGGTAACCGTTACACCGCAGGTGTGCATTATTTTCAAATAATTCAAAGGACCGGAGTCAATTATTCCTCTTATACCACGGTTACCACAAACATTGCTCTTGTGCCTATTTTTAAGACATTTGAAAAGTTAGGTGTGCGGTTTACAGAAAAATAATCAACACCCATAGAACATTTCTCAGCCAATCAGAATACAGTATTCAACAGACCCGTGGTATAATTGAAAATAATGCATACTACTTCGCGTTGTGCCACATTACCACCTTGGGTGCGCGTTATTTTATAATAATTCAACAGCCGTCGTCAATTATTCCTTACATAATAGTTATGATGCTTGATTTTATAAATGTAGTAAACGCAGAAATTAAGATGAATAAATGCTGTAGAAGTATTGCTAATTTTTACTTCATGTTATCTAATACAACCTTATTGTAAAGTGCCATCTATAGGTCAGTAAAGTGATTTGTTTTGAAACATTAACATTTTTATTTGGCCAGAACAAATGTGAAAGATATATTACTTGTTTACATTGACATTTTTTCACATATTTAGTTTTCGTGTTTTATGACGTACTTCATACGTTTTCATACGCAGTGCTGAAGCACAACATAAAGAAAACTACAGATTAATGAATTTAACTTCTCTGAATTGATGATGTTAATGTGTCTGTCTTTGTGAATTGCATTGGTTAACACTTGGTTGCCCAGTTTGTTTGAAATAAAATTTCAGGAATAAAATTCAGGTTTAATTGTATTGTTGCAAAGCATTGTTACCAAAAATAGACAGTAAAGAACAAACTAAAAATAATAATGACTCTAATATGAAAATACACTGTTATCTGTAGGTTTGTAAATGGGCCGTTGTATTTATAGTGTTGTTAAGAAGTGTGTGTGTGTGTGTGTGTGTGTGTCAAATGTTTAGGTAAAATGTATAAAATTATTTTTGGTCTTGAAATGTAATAATGTGGAAATATTATTTAATGAAATGACTTCAAACCACTACATAAAAACACTGTATACAGAAACCTCTGAATTTTACCATCACTTAATCATCAATTTGTTATGTGAATGTGTTAATGTTTCATTCATTAGACAACATCTGTCAGCACCTTAACAGGCTTGTCTCTCAAAATAAATGAAAGACAAACTAACAAACAGATATTTAACAAATAAACTGACAGAATAACTCCATCATATAAAATACAGATGAGTGCAGCGAGTGTCATTCACAAATGAAGTGTTCACAGGTTTTCTTTATATTCTTTTGGTGTTCATGCCAGCGTACAGCGTCTGCAGTCCAGAGGGCACAAACTGACATCACAAAGACATTAAGCTTTATGGATGGAGAGGGCAAAGACCACCGGTGAGATATCGAGTGTTGAGCTCTCTGCTGCGAAGAGACACGACTCCAGTCTATAGAGAGAGACGCTTTTATTGATATCATCAAGTCACACGTTGGCCTCTTCTGAGCTTCCTTGCTGTCTTTCCCGTTGTGTTTAGACCGCAGCGCTTGTGTTTTGAGCCCAGAGACTGTTATCTTCACCAGAAGAAGATGCTTCAAGACTCACTACATTTAGGAAGATCGATCGCTCAGTCTCAAAGAGGCCTGTATTGATTCCAGACTGCTGTGAGCAGAAAGTCTTGTTTAGCACCCTGAATCTTTCATTTTGGACTGAAACCTTTGCCTTTTGTTTTGCGGTAACGTTTTACTTAATTAAGAGAACTCAATGAAACCTCGTGTAAATGCTCAGCAACAGATTCTCAGTGAAACGTCAGATCCTGTTAGTTAACATGAGCCTGAACCCGCCGGTCTACAGGGTGTGTGGGGTGATGACATTGATTTTGTGAATGACTGCAATGTGATCAGACATGACCCAATGGCCTCATATTATACATTTCAATAAATATATATATATATATGAAGAGTTCAGATGCAAAACCCTCTAAGTGCATCTGACATATTTTCTTTTAAATGAGCATTTTTATGAGGCTCTTATGATTAGGTTCAGTAATATGACTTTAATGGCCATGTAAAGGTTATTAGTCACTCATTTAAATGTCATCTTTTCACAAATGTTGCTTAACCTCTTCAACCCTAGGACCCTGTCCCGGGTCCAAAATTTCTCATTTTGACTTAATATAAAATATTCTTTTAATTGTTAATGGTCTGTCATGGACCCCAGTAACACATATGATATACTGTTTGAAAGCTTAGAGTCTCTACTTTCTGCAGATATGCATCACTTTGAGAAATCTTTTACTGTAAGAAAGTTATTTACACTTAATTTACACTATCACCCCCCCCATAATTTTGTATATGATTTAATATTCACATATTTCATATTTTTAAAATATGACAAACATGGGCAAGTCTTATATCAAATGAAAGCTCTCATTCTCAGGAATAAGGCTACAGTGTTATTTTTGTTCTATTATTAACACATATCCAACAATAGTTGAATTAATAATAAGGTAAAAAATCGTCTTTTGTAAACGTAAGTGAAACTTGAGCATGAACTGCCTCAGATAGCACATATAGCCACAAATGATACACCATCTTTTCTCTTAGGTCCTACTCTAAAAAACGAGTCCATTCACAGCATTTTCTTTGGTTGTGTGCATAATTAATCCCTTGCTATTTATTATAGGTGCAAAACAAAAATTTTATATTTATATGAAAAATGTATTTTCGCACACTTTAGTAAAATAAGAATAACTTTTGAATTCGACATGCTAAATAGATTATTCTTTTTTTTGGGTGTTTACTGTCTGCTAACAGCCAGAACTGTCTGCAGTCTGCTAGAGCACCCAGAACCAGAGTTATACACTATCAGAGACAGTATTCACAACATAAAAAAAGAAAATTTGGTGTTTCATCGTATGAAAAACAACATAAATAACAATATTTTTCACAAACAGCAGCTTTTTATGTAACTTCAAAGTGTTTTCTTTAAAATGATATAAAGCAATTGCATTTATTCCACTGTATGTGGTTATGAGAGCACTTCAAATATTTTTAGGTGGAAATTAAATACAAAAAGGGTATTATTCCTCCCTTCAGTTGGAGTAAAATAACTTTTGTATAGATTATGATAGAGAAAAAAATCCTTTTTCCTCTGTAAGCTGGCAAAACAAAACTGTCTGCAGGGAGCTGAGGCACCCAGGGCTAGAGTTATACACTTTTAAATAAAAACTTTAGAAAAAACCCATCAAAAAGCGCCTATTTATTTTTGTGTTTATTAGAGGACTGACAACACATACAACCATGTTTAGCACTTTCAACAGTGTTTTATGTAATTTCAAAGGGTTTCCTGTAAAATGATACCAAACATTTGTATGTAAACCTCTGCATGTGGGTATGGGAAGCTTTTGAAATTGGGTAGGCCAAGTCCAGGCGAAAATCCCCAAAATAGCTTCAGGGTGGAAGAAGTTCATTTCATTGGTATTTAACACATTTGACTGTCGCTGCAAAACCCTCTTAGTGCATGCAAGCATTTTTGGCAAAAACTTCAAAATAAAAATCCACTTGTTTGGACAATACACAGTAAACTATTGCAAAATCAATAATGATGCAAATAGAAGCATTGCAAATAATAGCTCAGTGGTATAGCATTGTGTTTGGAACGCAAAAGGTCATGGGTTTGAACCCAGGGAACTCAAGTACTGATAAAAATGTATAGCATGTAATGTGTACTGCAAGTGGCTTTGGATAAAAGTGTCTGCCAAATGCATAAATAATAATAATGAAAGTCAAAGTGTAAAAATGAAGAAACTGAAGCACACAATAGATGGTGCTGTGGTCCATGTACTGGTTGTATTCAGATCCAAGTACTCACAGGGGAGAAAAATTTCAATATGATCCACGGTCGTTTTGCACTTCGTCATCTAATTTATCTTTCGTGCACTTACAGGACAAGCTGATTCTGTCAACAAATCAACGTGGCGTTTCGAGGATTCTGACAACAACGCAGTATTTCTGAATGGCACGTGGCCTGGATCAAGCACATTTGAAGCAAAAGTATTTGATAACACATAATACGTGCCGAGAACATTCGGATAATATCAGTATCTCGTTTTTGACAGAGGTGGCGTTTAGTGGCTTTTGCATCTGAGCTCTTCATACACATATATGTAAATATATAATGTACATAAATTTACTTTCTTGAATTTTTTCCCCATTTTGTTCTGATTGCGTTGAGGCACACTCATAGAACGAATGTGTTAAAAACAACACGTTAGTGTTGATTCTGGGACAACACACTAAATGCGTTGTCCCAGAATCCACCCATCTCTGTGTTATTATCGAAACAACACATTTTGTGTTACTTTAACACAAAATCAATACAAAATGACACATAATGTGTTAACAGCTTAACGTACAAAGATGTGTAAAAAAATCAACACATCCTTTCTAAGAGTGCAGAGGCTTTTTTTGAAAATTGCAGTAAAGTCTTCACATTACAATGACTTTTAATTTTAAAAGATGCATGAAAATCTAATTCCCCGTGAAATGTTATTTTATTTTTTTTTGCCAGACTTTATTTATAAAGCATGTGTATGCACAAAACGGGGCTGGAAACGTGCGTATGCCAGTTCCCACGCAAAGGTTGTGATCTATAAAAAACTAATTTGACAGTAGAATGGGCTTGCAGGGTGGGATCTTCATGTACGCACAGTAGCAGATGATCTGTGAGTTATAAAGGGAACATTACTTTGTTTTAGAAGTCTTAATATTTTTTGGCATATGCCATTTTTGGCTTTTGTGTGTACGTAGAATTTTAGGAAGGATCCTTTTTAGTTCCTTATAACTTTTTAGTTTTATAAATGAGACCTGTGGTCATTGTTAATTAACCAAGGGCCAAAAAGAACACAAAGCATTCTGGGTAATGTTAAAAGTTGTCACGCCCTAGGTCCCATCTACATACTATTCATCCTAACTAGTATTTGAAATTAGAATTATGTCCCAAATCATAGTATGTTCAAATGAGTATCAATAAAGTTCCTAGATGGTCTACTGTGTAGAGTAAACATTCGAAGTGTAGATCCATGGACACTCAAACGTCTGTTATCACACACAACTCACCGTGAAAGGGTATAGTTGTGCTACACAGAATTAACAAATTAAATAAATGATGCATCACTAAAACAATTAATCAAACTACGGAGTAAAAATTACATGACAAGTAATAAATGAAGAAAGCTTAAATGTAAAGATGAGTTGTATTCAGAATGTGTGCATACTCTTTCGTTCTGCACTTAAAAGTAGGGCATAGTATGAGTAAGCGTATTGGGGCGCAGCTAAGTTTAGCGTTTAATAGGGGTGTCACCGTGAGGCAGAAAGTGCAATACATTTTCCAAAATGTGCACCAACAAGCTTTGCACCCTTGGTGTGCCAATACCATAATCATAAACACACAGGAACACCGCAGGGCTGCGTACTGAGCCCTATACACATTCTTCATCCACAACTGTGTAGCCTCCCAGAACAACAGAAGCTCCATTACATTTGCTGTCTTTGGACTGATAATGGGACGTGATGAATCGGCATATAGGAGAGAAGTGGCTGATGTGGTGTCAGAATAACAATTTCTCCCTAAAGGTCAAGAAAACTAAAGAAATGATTATTGATCTGAGGAGGAGGAAGGCACAGCACTCAGCACAAAGAAGCAGCAGTTTCAAATTTCTAGGTGTTTATATCACTGAGGATTTTACCTGGTCTGGCAGTATTACAGAGCAAAAAAGTCACATCAGCGTCTGCACACCTTAAAAAGGCTAAAGAAATGTGTCATGCGAGGACAAATCCTCAACAACATCTATACGTGTGCGATGGAGCGGTTGAGGATGCTTTCTATCGCGGTCTGATTTGGCTGCTGCACAGTACAGGATAGGCAGCAGATAGTAACATACTTTATATGTATGCATATGTACACTATATGCTGTTTCTCATCATGTTTATATCTACTGTATTTGCTGTATGTTTGCATGTCTGTGTGAAGAATTTCATTGTATAGTGCAACAGTTGATTGCAATCAAATCTAAAGGGATTCCAGTCAGTTTCTGTAAATATTTTTAGCTGGACCAAAAAGTTTAGAAAAACGCAAAGACGAGTGACAGAGAACGATGCCGTCAACGACAAATAACGAGGAAGACAGATGCAGGCCCTCGCCACGAGACTGGAGAATATTTTCCATCTGGAGGAGGAATGCAGGTGACGGCAGAGGGACTCTCGTACCTTTTCCCACAGCCGATGCTGTAATACTGTAGATGGAGGGAATCGGGTGCCTTATCGGTCCTAATGATTAGACAGCTGGAAGTTATTTGGCAGTCCTGCTTTCAGATTAGCCTGCGAAACCCCCGCCGGACCATCCAGCCCTCCCTTGACAAGGACTGATGGAGGCGTTCTGACATGCAGTACAATCTGATACGAGTGCATTTTACATCAATGCCACGGTTTTACCCTCGGTTATCTCTGGACCTGTGATTTTAACCATGCCGTGGCTGTTCGTCTGTCTCCCGGGCCTGCCTAATAAATCATTTGACCTGCTGAGAGCATCCAGGATTGAAATAATGCTTCTCACTTTCTTCCCTATATCAGGAATGATAACTGAGGTGGTGTTGTGTATTAAAGCATTGAGCAGTGCTTACAGTGGCTCTGTACCTGTTTGATTTACCTTCAGACCCTCTAGCGTCTGTTTTGGCCTGGCTTTGACGCGTCTTCGGGTCCAGACCGGGTGCTGAAAGACTCCAGACTGCAAATCTAGAGCTCCACACAGATGCTGTACGTCAGCGGCCTGATGCATGTCTCTGTTGATACCCCAGACACTTTTACAAGAACCAGAAAATGTGCTGTCTGATGGAGGCTTTTCCCTATTTGTGACCCATTTTTTGGCTTCGATGTCATCACGGCTTGTTACGGTGTGAAATGCAGAAATAGCCGAACGCATTTGCGATGGATGTGTTGTCTTGTTCTTGTAGGGTGCGGCCGGTGGAACGATGTTTCGATGACCGTTCGACTCGGAGCGGCAGCTGTGTTCGACTCCTGCGCCCGCTACGCTTTACTCTTGGCTTCGTCCTTTTTGAACCGCTCATCCGTCACGAGTCCATCTTAATGAAGTAATCCCCCTCTCGTTTTTCTCTCCTCTGGAATGCTCTTGTTCTTTTTGTTCCTCCTGCTCATTCGGGGCAGCGACAGTCATTTATTTTGTGGATTCTGCGTGGAGTAGAGCCACAGTTCATCATTACTTCAGCTTCCCTATAGATCTGTCTGTAAATCTGTGGCCTGTAACTCTTTATTTTCTTCTTCCACTGGAAGATGCAATATCTGTCATTGTTTGGCACATATGTTTATAATAATATAACATGTATAGACTTATACGAATAATTAAGGGATTGGCATTCAAATACATTGAAATGTGCATATTGTTTCCACACTGACTTTATTCACATTGCACAATAATTTGGTTTTTGAATATTTTAGTGACTTTGATTGTGTGAAGTGTTCATTCCCATATTGGACAAATACCAGCTCAGATTAGTCAATATATCAATCTGTTTCTAATGTAACACACAAACACACACGCACACACACACACACACGCGGCAAGATATGGATTTGTTTTGTGGGATTATTAAAGTGTACAAAAGCAGATGATGTAATTAATGATGGTAACCCTTTCCACTTAAACCTTCAAGGCCTTTGAAAAACAGATCTGGTCTTCGAACATTTTTCAGAAACCCATGATATCATTCATCTTGAGTCACACATGCATGTTTGGCTGATCGGAAGATGCGTGGGGCGGCACGCTCATAAATCAGTCTTTAAGCAGTAGGGACGAGTCGGGAGGCTACAGGGTTAATGAATCTCTCCGGCTGGTCGGGGATCAGACTGTGAATGTGTAGGAGCAGGTTGTGTCCAACAGCCCCATCACTCAGATCAAAGGTGTCTGCTGGGAAGGTCACTGGTTTTGGTTGAAGACCTGTCCTGAGAAAGCGAGCGAGCGAGCAAATACAAAGGTCACTAACTGTCATTGCTTGTCTTATATATAATGCATTCACAATATTGTGACTTAACACAATTATGCCAATAATTGAAAGTTAGAAATAGAAAGCGAGAGCAGGTAAACGTGTATGTTTTCACTGCAGACAGTAATTCTGCTGATGTTATCATGTTTCACAATCATAATGAGAGAATCTTTTCATTAAACAAAATGTACAGAATGTCCTGGTTCAACAGAATAAACTAATGTTTCTATGTGGCAAAGATTAAAAAAAATACAGCATGTTTTGCATATCAATACGTTTTATTTCTCTTCTCCTCCTAAAATAATAACATTGATGAAATGTTTGTTGTTTCCATTGACACTAAACTCTGTGTTTCCATTTGTCATGAATGTAACAGCGAGCAGCCGTTAAACTGTCACCATTAAACTTCATCTGATGTAGTGATGCATTGACTGACACTACAGGTCAACAGATGAACTCTATTTTAACTCTGTTTTCTCAGACGTGACACCTTTGAGATTTAGAGACGCTCGGCACAATGACTTTAATTGTTTGTTAAACCTCCTCCGTTAATCCACTGGACTTTCCTACACAACTCAAAATCATCGTCAAGATTTTCCAGAACCTAAAATAATACTCCTCATGTCGACCATATAAAGATCATTATAATGAAGCGAGACTTGCGTTGACCTATAGGATAAAGATGGTTTAGATCTGATAGTGGAGTTGCAATGATGTTAATTATTAAAATCACTCCAGCTGGTGACCCGCGAGTCACTGAAGAGTCATAATTCATATCCGTCAAAGCAATTCACAGAGTTGAGCTTTATTACACAACGGTACCACGGCACAGATCCAGAAAATCTCTGCAGAAGTCAAGGAAGAATCTCTTACATTAATTCTGACTTCTATGTACATTTTGCGTTTATGCACAAATAATTCACAACTGTTGTTTCTGACAGTTTGTCGTAAGAATAAACCAAAAGTTTTAAATCAGAAAAAAACAGTTGTCTACCTAAACTCAAGTAAGGAAAGAAATGAAAAGAAAATATAAAACAAAGGCATTTAAAGTAAAATAACAAAAGATTTTATAATACAAGAAAAATAAATACTATTAACAGATGAACTCTGACTATGAATGTTGAAAAATAAACATTTCCATATAAGCTTTATGTTCAGATAGATTCATCACAAACTGTACTGTATGTGTAAAGCATCTGATGTGTGACTGAGCTCTTTATGACCAATCACAGTTGAGCTTAGACTGATGACAGGTGTCTGAGACAAACTTTTCATGAATGAAATGAAGGATCAGATCATGTGGCCTTTAAGTCCACGATAACTAAAGTCCGCTTATAAAGTAAGAAACTATCTACAGTCTAATAAATGGATCTGATCTTCTTGTACTCTTTCAAATTTCCTGCTCATGTTTTTGCAAAAGTGCCTATTTGTTACATTTCACTGACATTTGTTGCTGCTAATGCATGTAGAGATTGAGAAAAAAACCTTGCATTGTTTCCCTGAATGAAAACGTCTAAGTGCATTCATGGACATTAAGCAGGAGAAATGCCTCTGCTGTGGTTTGTGAGAGAAACGCTGGTGCTCACTGACTACAAGAAAGTTTCATAATTTCATTCCCAAAATAAAGAACTATAAATGTTTAAAATCAAACTTAAGAGCACTGTAACACAGATCACCTGCCATTACAAAACATTATTAAACAGTCTTTGTTCCCGTGATTACTTCACCTTCTTGTTGTATTGTTTTCTGTCGTAATCCGTATTTACTTTTACATTGATGTAAAGTTGCATGTGAATGTCCCCCTCAGTCTGCCTCATACAGTGACCGTGGACAACATCTGAGACCTCACAGGCCTCTAACCCTGATGTTCGTGACACAAAAGTCTTGCATATTGGTGTCACGTTCACACGGCGGTCGAGATATAAACAGACAGGATAGTCTGTCCTGTCCTGTCCTGTCCCGTTTCTGCCTACGAGACTCCAGTTAACTTCCATCGTTCCAGTCGGGCATTATGCTGACGCTATGTACGGCGTGATACTGGTGCGGGGACAGGGTGCGAGGAATGCCGTGAGCGTACAGGTACTCGTTCCCCTGCAGGCCGGCGCTCGGAGACTGAATCCCAGCGCTCGGGCTGCACTGACGCCCCAGGGGCTGATGGGGAATGGGACCCTGGTACATGGCGTGAGTGTCGCCCAGCTGGGGCGAGGCGTGGCCCGCGACACCGCTCAATCTGGAGACGAGGGGTCCCGAGTTGAAATGAGCCGAGAAGTGCTGATAGGGCAGTCGGTCCATCTGCTGCACGGCCGACACGGAGCAGCTGCCGTACGGCGAGACTCCCGCCCAGCTGTTGCAACCGATGTCTTCCAGGCTCGGTGGCGGCTCGGCAGGCTGAGAAGCGCTGGCGTACATGCACGCCTGCCGCTGGCCAGACTCGGTCCTGTAGGGGGCGCCGGCGAGACCCAGAGGCTGAGGGAAGCTCACTGAACGATAATAGTGGTCGTCCTCGCTGGATGAACTTTCCACGTAACTTTTCTTGTATGAGTGATCTCCTGCGTGACAGTCATCCTCAACTGTGATTGGACAGAGCAAGAGAGAGAAATGAATTCAGAAACGTATAGAAATATAGAAATCAAGAGACTGCATCACGAGAGATTGGACAGACCTTTTCTCTTGACGCAGTGAAAGTCTTGTCCGTGTTCGTGGGGCAGCGGATAGGAACTGGACTGAGGCAGAAGGTCCTGAGATGCGCCTGTAACGCCGTTCTCACAGCCGTACTGAGACGTCATGCCGCCCGGCGCCGAAAGAGCCTGTACTTCACCACCGAACGGGCTCTGACTGCTGCCGACCCGCTGACGGACGGTACTGCGAGGGACCACTGGATACTCCTTGGTGCTTTTGGGAAGAAAGAGGGATTTTCTTGACATACATTTACATGTGCCGTCTCTCACTCTGGGATCTTGACATGTCTTTCAGTGGTAACCCACCACATCTACCAGAATAAGATGTTAACTGTCTGACAGGAGCAGGAGCTTTTTCACGCCAATTAAACCTAACAGGCACTTCAGATTGCCTTGTTGAAGCTGGTTTGAGCTTCAGTTTAACTTAAACCAGAGCTCATCTTAGCCCGGAGCTTCTATATGCATAAACCTTCTCTTTTTCATGGTTTATCTCCAGCGTGTAAAAACCGTATCGCTTCAGCCAAATATGAATCTTAATTAGGTATTTAGGTTTCAATTCACACAACCTGTAGGTCATGAATAGGATCTTTCTTACTCTTAAGTTATCTTGGACAAACATGTCTGTTAAATTAATACTCATGAATATAGTCTGCCAAACGTTAATAAAGGATTCAGTAGAAGAACCGAGCTTGATAAATGTCATGCAGGCTTTAGTTAGATCTTAAAAAGTCTTGGGGTCATTATATCTGGAAACTCAATCGAATGTTGATCCCGAGAGGCTCTTACGAGAGACATTAGTCAATTCCTCTTCTGCTGGTTTGAAAGTAACAACAGAGAGAGTTGAACGACAGCATGGAAAGTGCCTTGCCATTTTTTCCTAATCTATCATGAGCTCTGTCATTTCGGAGTGGACGACGCCTGTGCTGGCTGCTGAGGGCCCACATTTTCTGCTTTGAAAATGTGTTTTTCCACACTCTAAAGAAGCACATTATACGGCAGTCATCTGGAGAAAATAAGGGCAAAAACCATGTGCTCTCAACTATAACCGTAACCGTACACAAACGTTTTGGCTCTTTGAATAGAGACTGGAACGCTTTCAGAGCCGCACCGGTTTAGCCGTAGTCTTCGGTTAGTTCAGTGTTGTGTGACAGCAGACACCTCTGGTTTGTATCTGTGAGTGTTTGTTCATTGATTAACTCTCTTTAGTGATAGTTAGAGAGCTTATCTGACCACTGACCAGGGCTCCTGTCAGTCATGTGACCACATTTATCTTTAAGATAGCAGAATGCTACTAACCAATGCACTGTAAAGATATGTTGAGTCTGTACTGTAATCATATTTACCTTTGCATTCTTGACATGCGATGTAACTCCATGTCATCACTTCCACGGAAGCCCTTTGCAAACGGATTGTTCTCGATCTTGAGTTGAGTAATCTGTGAAACGGCACAAATGCAGTCTGGTCACTTGTTTTAGCCAAAGGATTTAAACTTTAAAACTTAGATTTGCACTAATGTGTTCATGGACTTTCTTGGAATGGAAGTTGTGTTGTGTTCTGAACTCGCAGAAACGTCAAGTCTTGTAATGTTGTGCAAAAACATCAATCATTCAATCGTTTCAGACTTGTTTCCAGAAATGAATATGAAGAAACACAATGAGCTGCTCTTTGTGTAAATTGACAGATTATCAGAAGATGATGGTGAGATAAAGTCCTGATGTTTTCGCTGTGTTTGATGTTGGTCTAATGTGATGCACCATCAACATCATCATATACTCAATGACAGTGCCAACTGCAGGTATGGTGACCACATCTTTGATTATTCACAAATGTTTGTAAATACAATATCTTTTAAACTGCATTGATCATCAAATTAATTTGTATATGACAATAATACCCAAGTGCAACTATTAAACTCTTAAATTATTATGAGCACATGGCAGTGTCTTTTCTTACCTAGTCATTGGTATATGAATTTATTCAGGGATGTCTCTTTAAGACCTCTGTATTTCTTTAACTCTCTCTCTCTATTTTTTTGGCTGTTGTGGTGTGTTTTCTTGAGAGATTAACAGAATTTGATCTTTGATTCTGATGTTACTCTCACCAGTAGTTTTGTTTGTGTCATTTAAAAATAATATTTTAGTAATTAATTTAATATTTGTAAAACTTGGCCTGATCGTTCTTTCACGTGCTCAACAGTATTTTTGAGTCGCTTTAGTGCATGTGATTTATTCAAATGTCACTTCTTTACATGAATCATTTTCTTCTAAATTAGACTTTAAATAAAGATTCACCTCACATCGAATCAAACAAATTTCATGTTACTTTCCTTTCCGTACAGTTTCTATAGTTCTTGTTATGTAATTAACAGCAGTGCCAGGTATAATGTTATATAATGTTCTCACACACAAAAAATGCATTTGTTGTATCA
Source organism: Misgurnus anguillicaudatus (assembly GCF_027580225.2). NCBI lineage: Eukaryota > Metazoa > Chordata > Actinopteri > Cypriniformes > Cobitidae > Misgurnus > Misgurnus anguillicaudatus. The sequence continues at coordinate 355,811 of NC_073358.2, read as the reverse complement.
TTGTTATTCCGATTGAAATATAGATGCACGTAATTATTTTTGTTTGTAAAGTCGGTTAGTTTAACTGCAGTTCAAAGATCCGTTCCGGTATTAACATGCCCTTTATTTATTAAATACAATATTTAGTACAATTATTTCTTGAAATGAATGAAGAATAAACCAACAACCTACAATGCTTGTATATTGAGTGAATGAGAAAACGTTTTAGTTAAGCAATGTGAAAAGAAACAAATCCGAGTTGGTTCGGATTCTTCAAATACTTCATTTTTTCTTAAATACATCTTTCTCTATGAAACACATGCAGAGCAGACATGATAAAGTAAACGATTCAGCTCCAGCTTTCTTTAGAAATCATTAATATCCACCAAACCTTCAAATAAACTTAAGACACTGCAGCTCTTATAAATGCAGTGGGTGCAAGTGAAAAACCTGTTCTTTTTTCCTCACATCGGTCAATTTCAAATATCATACAAACATCTAGACGAGTTTCACATCAAATTCCTTTACAGCATGCCTCCATGAATGAATGAAAAGCTTGGCTCAATGTGCACAAACTTTAAAGATTTTGCTTTAAAGTTAAATTCATGGTTAACTTTGAGATTTAAAAGTCACAGACAGACGTTTCAAATGTAATCATAATTATTACATCGCTATCGTTTTTCTTGGTATTGCACGCTCTTATTACCGTATTTCGTTGTAGATTTAAATTAATTTAGTTTTTAAATCTAGGTCTACGCATTTTCATGGAAACGTGTTTTCATGTCCTTGTGATGTTTGAATGCAAACTAACAACATAAATAAAATTGAAGACCTGAAACTATTCCTTATAGAAATAGCCTACTTGACGTGCCGGTAAGAAATTAATCTCGTTCTCAAAAGTTTTTTAAAATGTTAGTCCACATAGACATATTTCGTTGAAGAAATTTTCCCCCAATGCGAGTCTAATTAATATGTAAAATAAAAGCACGCGTATCAGTAATACTGTATGAACCAAAAGATTCATTATTTATATTTAGCAAGATTTCCTCTTTCCGAGAATTCTGAGATTTTCTTGTCAAATTAAGTATCACATACACATGAATCTGGTTTTATTAACCGACTTATGAATTTTATCAATACCTGAATTCAGTATGAAAAAATAGTTTTTAATGCAACAATACTTTGGTTGTAAACGAAGTCTTTAATTGTTTACGTACATATAAGGCTTATTACATATTCAGCCTAACACAATTAATAGGTTAATATAGGCTATTCTATATTTAGTTAAAAATTGAAAAAGTAACCGCATACAGTTTGACAAAAAATATGCCTAAAATAATTTCCAAAAACTGAATCTTTTGTGCAAAAACATCGAAATTTGGCCATTTAACATGCGTACGGAAAATTGAGTCTAAATTAACATCTAATAATTTAAAAATAACACTCGGTGCCTTTCTGCGCTTTTTCTTTAAATCTGATAGATTAAAAAAAGTTTTGTACAATAATTAGCTGTCAAAATAAGCAATGCTTTGCCATACGTCAAATCTTTTCATTATATAACTGTTCATTTTTCATCTGTCACACGACTGTTGTGAAACGGTTCAGTTTCATTAATTTAATGTGTATATGTCGGCTGCCTGGAACAGATTAACCTAAGACAATCCTAAACTTTAATCTTCATACCTGAAATACAACAGTCACTTCCCTCTTTAACTGTGCAAATTTTAGCAAGTTTACTTCAGTACACAAATAACTTTATTTCAATAAACACACTTGAACACGCAAAGGCACAACATTTACATTTTATGAAATGTAACTTACCTTATGATTTTGGTAAGACGTGACTGCAATAAACGCAGTTTCTGGGAACACGTGCGTGCAAAAAGCCGTGTTTTTAGATCCAAACCCGTTATTTTCATCCGCCTTTACGATATGAATCCTCGGCTGATATTTGTGCATCGAATTCAGAATAATCTGGAAGAGAACAGAGCTAAAATGTAAACCCTTAAATTAATATACCTTTAAACTTTTCTCTATTGTACAGATGGACAAATAAATTGTGCAATTTTGGATGGTGCTCACAAACATGTAGATCTGTCATAGTGCAAAAGTTTTATATACATCTTGAAGAGTTTGTAAATCCTGTAATGAAGTGTGTATCATGAAATTTCTTCTATAAACATCTCGTTTATCCAGCCCTTCTTTTAAAATCAGTAATTGCAGCAATTGAGGCTCTGTTGTCTGCACACATTTAAAGGGCAGTTTCCAGGACAGGATTTAGATGAATCCAGGACTAGGCAGAATATTAAAGTTCATACCTTACAAAAAAACAATACTGTTGTGCATCTTGAGAATGGCACTGATATATGTTAAGATATGTCCCTGCAAGATGTATTTAAATGAAGGAACTTGGGACTAGGATAAGCCCTGTCCGGGGAACTGCGTTTAGAAAACAAATGCATATGCTGAACCATTTTGTAAATCTTTAAAACATTTAATAAATAAAATAAAAATCAGTCAGGACTTTCATATGAGAAATTTTCTCTATGCATGTAGTCGATTTACTACGACAAAAGTCTGTAAAAACGAAATGACTTAAATGTTTTAGAGCACTTCAGGTCAAATGTGCCATAATGTACAGTACATGAAAAGGATTTTGTTTAAACTTGTCTAAACAGAGTACTGCCAGATGTTTTCGTACACAAAGTCTCATTTTCATTCATTTTATTTCTCACATGCATCTCCAAACAACAGCACAGAGTTTCTGCTTTGATCAGGGAGTGCACTTTTGACACGTGGTCACTTCTGCCCACTGCTGTCAGCAGGGAATATACTCCAGATATAGTTATGATATGCATTTATATGCTGGATTATGATATAATATGAAACCATGATTATGCTATAATTGGTGGTTTTATATATGCACGCACTATTCTAAGATAAAATGTGAACTTGAACCACAAGGTGGATTGTTGTATTATGAATATTTCAGTAAGGAGACAGGACAGTGTTTTCCAGCGTTAGGACCACCCAGCAGGAGTTCAGCTTTCGTCTGCTCTGGGTGCCTGTTGCTCCATTTCTCTATGATAGTGTTTAATGATAGCGAGAGATCACTGAATGCTGCCCTCTCTTTCATGTTCCCGACATCAGAGATTCTGAAACGCTGCAGATTAACAGCCTTTGTTCACCTTTGTCCATCACTCATCTCACACCGTCATTAAACATAAACACTTTGAAGCAGAGTTATCCAAACTCCGCCATTTTGACTCAAATATTTCTGCAAGAAGCAAAGAATGTGAATGTCTATATAGAGCACTTGATTAATGAGAGTCAAACTGATCAAAGCCCACGCCTCGGTTTGCTTAAAATATCCCAAAATGTTTTTAACTTGGGAAAACCTACGGTTTGCTTTTTCCTTACTCTCTGCCTTTTACTTCGTGCATGCACACTTTTTATAAGTTAGCAAAATCTCTGCGAGTCTCCTACACAGACATCTTTGTCTCGTGATTTCAGGCTAATTAAAATTCTGAATTCTGAAATATTGGCTTGCCTGATTTACTTCTTAACAGGTTTCAGTTTATTGCATGTTCAGCTCTTTATTTTGAGCCTATAGTAATTATAAATAAGTCTGAAATTATTTCAACCACCTGGAACAACAAGCCAAAGGATTGTTATTTTGGTAGAGAAGCTGTACTTCATTTCTAAATCCCAGGGTGCTCTTTCAGCACAAAAAGGGGGCACGCCAAGAACCACTGCAACCAATCAAAAAAGCATTTTGGACAGAAATTTACAACAGGCTCACATTCCAGCTGGGCTCCAGTTTCATTCTGCCAGCAGAGGTTTGGCAGGAAAATCAGCCCGATCAATTTAAACCTTGCGTTCAGATCTAAACACTAACTGAATGTTTGCCAAACGCTTGCAGTCACAGTTTCAAAGCATTAAAATATAAATGTGAGATTAATCTGCTGTGCTTCAGGTTCTGTCGGCTTTCCGGGAAATCATTGGAGATACTAAAAGCTTGTGCAGGTATCAGAAATTGAAAAAATGCTTCTCTTCTTTATTAAAATCTAAAAGCTGAACAAAACTTAGACTCATCTTCACAACAATCACATTGTGCAGATCTGCAATGACTTTAATTAAACTTCTACATTCTAAAATCTGAATAAGATGACTTCAGTTTGTTTATGATCTGAGTTTACAAAGGTTCATTTAAGCTGTGAGTTTGTTATTATGCTGTTCGGTTCAAACCCCAACACAAGTTTGTGTTAATTCTTGATCTAAAGTTTTAAATTACAAATAAGATGTTTCTAATACTTTGTAGTATGATTTTAGTAAGTGCTGTTTGCAGTATTTGTTTTTTTAAACAGAATATTTCAATATGTCAGACAGTCGTTCACTTACATGTCCGAAGGGATCGAGGTGGTTGTTGGTCAGTTTGAGCTTTTGGAAAGACACAAGTTGTCTCATCCAGTGGGCGCCGGTGGCCGGAGAGTCCGGATGGACGTACAATCGTCCCGGCATCGCTGGCTCTGCTTTACCTGTAACAGACCTGAGTCCAAAATACACAGTTTTAAACACACACTCACCTCATGTTTCTTTTATTCAAACAGCCTTTTGAATGAATTTAATATGAAAGTTATATTGCTGTCTTGTGTTTTTCACAGGTATTTATTGTATTTTAAAAGAGACCCCTTCATCATTTTTTCAACATTTGAAATAAAGAGTTGTTTAAATGTCAGGCACATTGTCTTTAACCCATCAGTTTATTTTGGTAATTGCTAAATGAATTGTTGATCAAGAGAACAGTTACAGATCACACACTGAATGCATTATTATCAGTGATCTTGACTTTTTGGACAAACTTTTTTTGTTTTAAACTTAAGCTAGGAGAACCTCTCGAACTTCCAGCCTGTTTCCTTAGCATTTCTTTAGCCTTTTAAATGTATATATATTTTAAATAAGAATCATCTTATATTTCTTTGTCAGTTGTTTTTAGAGGATGTTCCAGGATTTAGGGTCAAATGAATTATAATGAAAAGTTTAATTGTTTTAAAAAATATAAGGAGCAGTTTGCTTAAAATAAGTTTTAGAAAGTCTAATCTTTTTATCTTATGTTCATTTATTTCTATAGGTTGGACAGAATATAACTAAAAACTTAACATTAAGTTAGCCTGTAAACTAAACTTTTGGCAAGTAAATGTTAAAATTGTTGTGCAGTGTAGCTGTTCTCTTTGTGAAATGTTATATACAAAAGCATAAAAATTAACTTTAACAGTCATATTTAACTTAAAAATATTAACAAAGAAGTCTATATAACTTTGTAACCAATTATTGTGTTTTGTAGAGTGACTTGTGACATCTGTTCCTGAATGGATAAACCTTTGAATCCTTGAAAATGTTTTGCATCTGGACCCCAAAAGAAGGTAAATAAAATGTAATAGATTGGGCTGCCTCCTATAATACAATGCTTTGTATTTAGTCCTGCTGCAAGACTCATATAAAAAAACATTATTAATAAGAATAAGGCGATTTATACATGTACATTTTTAAACATGAAAAAAGACCTACAATGTGACTTATGCTAAATTCAAATATAACACATGTAAAAATGTTATAAAAATGTCAAGTAACAAGTTACAGGTCCAATACAGCAGTGTTAATCTAAAAGGTTACGGATTAAAACATCATCAGGTGGTTCTTTGGCAAACTGACCAAAACATTTGTAGATTAAAAATTCAAAGATATTTAAATTATAACAGTTGAATTATTTTGAGATAATAACGTAATTTCCAGATATTAATAATCAATTTTAATATTCAATCAAAAGAAAAAATTATATTTCTAAAACTTCTTATTTCTCCTTCCGCACTTAAAACAGTCAGAAAACATTTGGTAAAAGGTCCTAAATTCAAACATCTTCAAAGACCTATTTACCTCGGTGAAAATAATCTGAGACACGAATTAAATGACAAGAAAATAATAACCTGAATTAAAAACGTTCACCATTAATGAGGTCTTACGAACCATTTGTTATCGGCGAATTTATAGCGGTGGTCGTCGGCGGGCACGACATCCATCAGCAGAATGTATTTGGTTTTGGGATTCAACCCGGTGACCTTCACTTTGAAGCTCGGAAACATCCGTCTGTGTAGAAAATGGGAAAATATTACAACTCCAACCTGTGTTTATAATTTATATGTGAGTTTAAAAAATTAATAAATACATAAAGTCTGATAGCCTACTTTTTGTGTAAAAGAATCCACATTTCCATCCACTACCCATGAGACATTAACTCTCTATGACTACAAATGAACTTATTTTAATATTTCTTAACGAAGGTAAACTTAAAGCACAAAATTAAAAAAGAATATCCAGAGAGGTTTAACACAAAAACTTAAATGTGAGAAGGCGGTGAAAGTCAATTTGTTGTCAGAGCAGAACTACGCACGCGCCAATGTTAATACACACGGTAACAGCAGTGAAACGAGCGGATTGTAGATTTTCTACTAAACTAAAGATTGAAGCTCGAGTCTGCCAGAAGAAAGCGTCGTGTTTTTCAAAGGCTTCATGCTACAACGTGAAAATAATTATAAATAACCAAATCCAATGACTGCAGGTCACACGCGGACTAAATGAGACATCCATGCAGTTCAAATGAACCAAATTTTGCATAGATTTAATTTCTTAGCAATTGATTTCTCACAAAGGCTCGCATACAATTTTTATAATGAAACACGATGAGTTGTTTTAATTTTGAGGCACATTTTAGACTGTTTAGACTGTTTTAGCAATCATTTTAACAAAAAATAATTATTTTAGCATTCGGATGTGAAAGCAAATACAACACAACTATCTTAAAAAATGAAATTAGTAGACTATACAATTAAATAGGCCTACAAGTTCAGTTAAAAGGCAACACATGCAACATAAATGTCTCAATGCGATTTACATTAACGAAGAAAAGTTGATAAATATTTTCAATTTAATGCTACGACAGAGAAAACCCTACAACTGAAACTTATCGAGTAATAAAACAAATAAATATTAAACAATTACACAACTACCAAAAATAGCTTTGGCTACATAGCTGCTAAAATACTTTAATCTTTAAGAAATATTTTACTTTTTTTTTTTTTAAACGTGTTATCACTAGAAATGAGAAAATACATTTTGAAATTAAATTTAAAGTAATAAAAAACGTAAAATTTTAAAATCGTGTAAATTTGTTAAAGCTTGTTTAACAACAATTTTTTTTAATGAATAAATATGTGGTATTTGGAAGTATTTTATGTCAATTAAGATATCTTTCTGTGAATTCTGTGGAACAAAACATAGATGACATGAAAATTAAAACCCTTGTCTTACCTGCCTGCTTTAGTTATGATCATTTCTGTCCCAACTTCATGAAACTTTGTCCACAACTCTCGCTCGTGCAAGTAAACTTTTATCCCCTCCATTCCCTTTAGAAACACACACATTTTCAAAGACATTAAAATGAACGCAAAGTTACATCTGTTTAAACCATTAAACATCATATTCTGAAAATAACATCGGCAGTAAAACTTAGAATTAATAAACCCTATGTTTCCTGTGCGATTATACTGGCATAGACTGTAGATGCTCTTTTAGGTCAGAGGAGAATGTTTCATATTTATGTAAGGGTAAAATTAAACTAAACAGGAACTAAAACGGGTTCTTATGTATTCTTATTTTTTCCATGATTTGATTTTGTTAGTTTTGATTGTAGTTTGTCAATGCACTGGTTATGAATATACGTATGAACCTAAAGTATATATTATATTATGATTCGCCTGTGACATCTGTCGTGTATGTAATCTTAATTGTTTGCCTGATGGCTTTCAGAATAACATTGAATGAATGCATGCATGCATGCTTTGAGTTATCAGCTGTGTTATATGTCAGAGTCTGTACAATAATTGTGTCTCAGATCACACACACACACACACACACACACACACACACACACACACGCGCGCGCGCGCGCGCACTATGGCGTAGTTAAGACATCAGTTGTGACCTGTTGAATGTATGTTGTCTGTGAGGATGGAGATTTGCTGGAGGCTCCATTGTGCTTTTCTGATTTTCCATCGTTTTGTAGATCTTTTGAATCCGTGTCATTGGGAGAATTTTGGAGACGAAAGGTGTCTTCGCTGTCCGCCATATCAGAGATGAACTACAAAAATCATAATCATAATTCTTGTCTTCAACAAACATATACGCAAACATTTCTGTCAACTTGTTTTCATTACGTATTTCATTGTTTTCAAAAAGGCCTATAGTAATACTGTATATTTATTAAGTAAAATACCTTTCACATAACTTACCCATAAAAGAACACACACCCACATAAACACACAGAAACACGTAAGCTACACATTAATATGTACATGGACACATGCTGTTATTTACAAAAAAAACAACAACACAGTTTAATTGCTTCATATAATTGTTGTTTTATCGGGTCTTTGTAAAATAATTCTAGAGATCTGAAAAACAATTGTCTGTAACGCACTACACAACATCGTTCACAGTGAAAAGGCACATTACACATTTGCAGTTTTCAAGTCACAAGTAGGCCTATATATTTTACACACATTTGTGTTTTACGCGTGTATTTTACACATCTATATTCTACGTAAATGTAGTTTCATCTGTATGTCCGTGTGTCGATGCTGGACAAAATCAACTCGCGTGGCCTAAAGCAGCGGATTAACAATTTCATGAATCAGACTGAAACGACAGTAAAACATTTGGAAATTGACACTACCTTTGATACTGATGCGACACAGAGACTTTGGCAAATCTGTGAGCTCTTCCAAGTGCTGTTGTCTTTTCCAACTATTGACGGGTTAATAGCGGTTTCAGTGTGAAATATATTCCAAGCATGTAGCTGGCGGAATGCAGCTTTGCGAAGCCATTGGTTTCTTCTGCAGACTCACAATCTTCATCCAGCACGCGTCCACGCGAGGATATCGATTAAACATGAGAATTCTGCTTCCTGTGGCAAAGATGGACTCGCACCAATGTCAGTTCACAAACATTCACAGTACAGCAGACGTTATTCGTCCTTTTACAAGTCTAATATTCCTCGAGGAAAACGACACGATTATCTCCACCCTCTCTCTCTCTCTCTGATGCACTAATGGTCTCTCTCTCTCTCTCTCTCTCTCTCTCTCTCTGTCTGATACACTACTGGTCAAACTCTGTTAGGCTAGAAAACGGAAGCATGTCTGTAGTTTGTGCCGTTTGTGGACAAGCAGTGCGTGACAATATCGGTCCACCCATAACATAACTGCCCTCTGTATCTACCCCCCCCACCCTAAGATCTGAAAACACAAATTAACTTCTGATTACGTCTTGCATGGAATTAAAGGAATATGAAATATATAATGATGTAAGAAATGTGTTTATTTCTGCAGGTTTGCACCCAGTTACCAGATTATTGGTTACATATTTGTCAATCCCGAAGAGTGTCAAATGATTATACAGGAATATTGAGAAACGTTTATAAAGGCCTGCATAAAGTTTTGAGTGAGCAATTAATCGACAAATAGCAGGTAAATCACACTTATAGAAATGACAAATATATTCAGTTCTCTCTTTTAAATTTTTAAGCTTGAAACGTTACTTGTGCGCCAGAGAAACGTGTGACTTTGTGTTTGTCCTATGTTAACCCTAAACAGAGCTGCTTATACAACGAAATGAAGAATCACAAATAATCTGTATGATAGTGAAATTCGTTTTCTCAGCTACAATGCAAATCCAAAAGTTAAACAGTGATCCGGTAATTTATAGAAAATTACGCAATGGTGCGTGTACCTAAACTTGTTTTGCTCTATTCTTCAGAGCGACACGTTTTCTACATTTGTAACAAGACATTAGATCAGTCATGGACGCCTTGTCTTTTCAGATGATAATAGACGGGACATTGTCTTTCCAGCTATAATGAAGAAACTCTGAACCTGGAACTAAATATAGCAGCTTTATAGAGACCCGCGTGCCAACCCGCGTGTTGTCAGAGTCATCACTAATAGCGTGGCAGGATTTCTCTTTATAACTCTGTTTTGCGATTCTCCCACAGCCCACGTGTCAATGCTCCTGTAATTGTTTTTAAATTGGCTATTAAATAAAACTTCAGCTAAAAACAACAGATTTTATTCATAACGACATGCAAGAATCTAATTTATTTTAAATGATTTACTAAATCAAATGATTTGAAATAGAGACGGGGGCTCTTGGCCTCTATAAATACTTTGCAGAAGTTCTTGACATCTCAGATTAGTTGTTTACATGACGATAAACTAGAGATATCTTAGTCGGTATTAGTCAAAGAAAAATATTAATATTTTAAAAGGAGGCTTTGCAAAAAAGTGTGTTACATTAAATTAAAGTATTAATAATAAATATTGTTAGTTTTATAAAAATATCTACAAGTGATAATAAATATAATAATAGTGTAGCTTTAATTTTGAACTGACTAATTGTAATTATGCAGATGAATTAGAATCTTAAAGATACTTAAGTTGGTAAGTTTGTTGCAGTTTTTCCCACATATCAATTTTATCCTTAAATTATTATTATACAACACTGAAGCTAATGAAGCTACAACATATGAAAAATGTTGTTTCTTCTGAATATTGAAATGTCATTCTCTTTTCGAAGAAATGGTAACACTGTACACCCGCAAGGTTTTAACTTTAAAAAAGCAAAACTTTCACTTCAGTTACACTTCAAATTAAATGGTAAGAATTTGTTAATGTTTCTGTTAGTCTAAAATGACTACTACTACCCCTACTACTATAATTATTATTACTATTAATATAATTATTCTGTCCAAAGTGATGCCAAAACAAGATCAATAGTTATGGACTTTATTCGTAATCTGTTTGTAAATCCTCAGCGTGTTCAGAACTGTTGCATTGCGCGCTCCCAGTACACTGATATCATGAAATTAAATGTTTAGTTGTGTGATACTTTTGCATGACATCAAGAAAGTCATATTTTATGTGTTTTTTTAAGTTTATTTTGTGTAGCACAAGTATCATTTAGATTTTAATGCTCACTATAGACCTAATACGTGACGAGACGAACTAAACGGTGTTTATTTCAAGTATTTGTTCATGTTTTTAATGCTTTAATTATGAGCTTTAGAAAGATACCGATCAAATAATTAATAAAGAGTTTCATCTCAACCGCAAAGAGAGATAAACAGTTTTGATAAACAGTCGACAATAGCTGAAAAAGGTTAAATGACATGAACCCGTGATGCTCCTATATTTAACATCAAGAGTCTGTCATTATTTTTTTAACACAAGTTGCCACAATTCAGATGCAAAACACTTAGTCATCTATACAAATGACATCTGAAGAAGTTGTGTGGTTCATTATACACTAGTAGACAATTTATAAAAACGAGATTAATGTTAAAACAAGACCTGATAAAGTAATGTAAAGTAATGTTATATACAGACCTGATAAAGAAAATCACAAGAAACACTTTCATTACATCAGAGCAATTATTGTTAACTGCAGACGTCTGTGATTTTTATAAACATGTGAATGCATAAATAAACGACGTGTGTGTGTGTGTGTGTGTGTGTGTGTGTGTGTGTGTGTGATTGTGTGTAATAAGTTTGATCAAAACTGTAGATCTACACGTGCAGGTAAATCTGTTTGATCTGTGAAAGTGGGACTGTAGACTCATCCTTTATTATTTTAAATGACTTTAGGGAGGCAAACAGCAGAGGTGAAAACAGAAACGAAAGGTTTCTGATATAATATTGCAGCATTGTGCTCAAACATAAAGGAAATGTCCTCCCGTACACACACACACAAACACAACAGTGCTAGAGACTTTAAGAGCACTGATATAGGCCTACAGTTGTTTCTGTAGAGAAAAAGTTGTGTTGGTGTGTCATTCCCTTCATTGTCTTTGAATTCGGCACGACCACACATGTCAGCATGCCGAGTGAGCCCACCTCCTCTGACTGGATACTGGTTTCTCTATAGGGTGATAAGATATCTCCTCTCTTTAGAAAAGAACTGAGTAGCGTCGTCCCCCAACACCTCTCGCCTCCCTCACAACTCCACAGCCTGCCGGGCTCTGGGTGCTGGGCTGAAGCTGACACATTTCTGCTAACAATCACATCACACACTGGACGCACATTCCGTCTTCCTGGTCCCCTTGGCTTTTTTTCCATTCACTTCCACAACAACCTCCGACCGATGGGCCCAGGCCTCCCCCACCGCGCGTATGTGTTCAGAGGTCATAGTCATTAAAAACACTGTTTGCTATCACAGTCTGAAAAACTTCATACCATTTAAAAAATGAAAGTGGGTTATTTTAATCACTGAATGATATTTGCCACTTTTAAAAGTTCACTAATGTCAAAATCTGGGGACAACGGATAAGTTCTTTAAAAACTTGTGGATTGTGGGAATGCCCTTACGAAAATTAACCATGTTTTTTGTGTATTGATTACTATCAGCAAAGCATGGTTTTACTACGGTAAACATGGTTAATGTTCGTGAGTGTGAGATGAAACACAATATTTTAATGTAAATAACAGATTCTAGTCAAATACTACATGAAAACACTACAAGAAGCGTCTTCACAAAACTTTCCTTGAGTTTGATGGTCATGTCAGTAAAATGTTTTTTGAATAGCACATCAAATTGTGTTCAGATTTTTTTATTTAATGCCATGGATTTGCTTTGTTGTATGCGTCATCATCACCATTATTATGATAAGTTTAATGTAACAACAGTGTTGATTATGGTCATAGATGTATGTTGTCATTTGCTGCCCTCTATTGGCTATTACTGTGTGTTGCGTTTCCAAAAAAGCATCTGAAGCCCTGAGGCTCGGCCAGAAAGCTGGTTGTGTGACAGGTATGTTTGAAATTGAAAATGTATTCCCTGTGTGTGCGCATTACCTGTAGGAGGTTGACTGAACTAACTCTTTTCATGGTCCGTAGGTATAAAGTCGCTCAGAGTAAAATTTTAGTTTTAAGTTTCTCAAAATTCCAAGAATGACGTCATTTTACTCTTATTACTAGAATAAATCAATTAAGAGCGCTGGAGAGGTCTCCTAACCTAGTTAAGAGTAACAAGAGGGCAACAGAGAGGCAGAGATCATGCATGCAGATTGGTAATGCCTAAAAATTCGATGTTTTTTCTCAGTTTAAGTGAAATAATTATATAATTAGTAGATTTCAATAAAACTACTGAGGTTTCCAGAAAGCGGGGTTAAGCTACCATCAGTAAAACCCTGAACTTTTGGTTGATTAACCCAAAACCTGCTTACCCTGATCATGTCTTTTTCCTAAACGCCTGGGCCCATGTATAAAACATCTCAGAAATGCTCTTAAGAATAGTTTTAAACTATGACTTAAGTGTCAATAAAGTGTCCGTATTCTTAGGACCAGTCTGAGAGTGGACGTTTATGAAGCTAAAAGCAACCTTCAGTAAAGTGTAAGATTCATTCTTAAGTACAATCATTTCAACATAAAATGGCCGCCCTTAACCTCTGAATCAGCCAATAGCAAACCTGCAATGGTATACAGTCACAGCAGCATGTGATACCATGAATCATGAAGACATTACAATTATATTAGTATTTAAATATTTTAATTTAAATTTGCTTCACGAAATGTTAAGTTAATGAAATACACAAACATAATATTTAAAAAAATTAAGGTGATGAATCACATCATTTTAATTTCACTCACAAGCTGTTTATAAAGAAAAGACTAAAGTTTGCAAACACTTAGATAAAAAATACTTTGATCAAGCCTGAATGATCAAGATGATCAAGTTAAATAGGATTTCTCATAAATTATTTACTCCACATAAACACTATTGTAATTTTTGCCATCTGTCACTTGCTCACTGATAACATTGCTACTGTAACATTATGTTTTGGGGTCAGGGTTTTATAATATCACTTTTCATGTAATGTTGCGATTGCAATCTTGTACTCCCCCTTACAATATATGGTATTTTATTGACCTGTCATAAACTGTAAACGTATACTTAAAAAACTTACTTCAATTGGTAAAACCTAATATTAAAACATTTTTAACTTATTTCACTAAAACGGAGAAAATTTAAGTTAAAAAAACATTAATAGGCGTTACCAATTTTTTTTAAGTTAATCCAACTTTAACTTTTTACAGTGTATATGTATGCTGTCTTGATACATTGTGTGTCCATAAAAAAAATCTTTGTACTGTTCAAGCCCTTGAATAAGTTTCGCTCATATATATCTTTATGCTGTAATAATTTTATCATGTTATATTGTGTAATTATAATATACATTGTATAAAAACCCTATACTTTTTTTATAATGTTATATTAATTCCTATCTACTGTCTAACATGTATTTACTGTACATGTATGTAAAACTTAAGACTAAGATTTTACCATAAAGCAGGTTATGTGACTTACCCAGGTAAGTTTAGAAGTAAGATAACCTCTGCTTTCGGTTATCTAAAAACAAAGGTAACTTTCGGGTTATGTAAGTAACCATAGCAACTGACTATCTGAGGATAACCTAACCCGGAGCAGATTATGTTGCAGGGTTAGTTCATTTTAGTTAATGACACAAAGCTTTGGAGGATGTCTGCGCATGCGTGCACTTATGATGAGCGTGCAGCGGACGTAAAAGCATATAATTTGCAAAATATTATGTAAAACATGGGTCTTCAACCAGGAGTCCGCCAAATTTTATTTAATCACTAAAATTTTTTTTTTTTGCTAAAAACATATGTAGCTACAAGAGTTGGGTTAAAGGCGCGCATTCAGTGCAAGTTTATCCAGCGGACCAAAATAAAATATCTGAAGATTATAAATATCCACACAGGAAGCAGCAGTAGCAACAGAAGAAACATCATAAAACTAAATCATATCCCATTCTCACCAAGATGCGTACAAATGACACGCAGTGTGTGATTATCGTGCAATAGATACGCCAAATTCCGCTTTTGCGTGCATAAGATACGCCAGTCCTTCCAATTCACTTATATAGCGAATCATTTCGTGTCGTTTTATTTATTGTTTTCTCATTAGTTTTTTGTTTTTTAAACCAATTCGCTTGGGTTTAGGTTTTGATTTCAGATTTGTTTAAGCAGGTTATTTAATATACAGGTTTCTCTGTTTTTGTGTATATTTAAGCCATGGTCGCTTAGAGTTGGGTTTGGGTTAGGATGTCATTTTTATTTAACAAAAAGTTGTTCTAACCCTAAACCCAAGCGACAATGGTAAAAAAACAGAAAACAAATGAGAAAACAATAAATAAAACGACACGAAATGATTCGCCATATAAGTGAATGGGAAGGACTGGCGTATCATATGCACACAAAAGCGGAATTTGGCGTATCTATTGCACGATAATCACACTGCGTGTTATTTGTACGCTTTTTGGTGAGAATGGGTTCATCATATGGACACGCGTGTCTCTCTTTCAGAATGTTATCAGTGCGACATACTATCTTATACTATTTCTGAACTTGGGTGGCTGTTTCACGCTGTTTAGATTTGTAATTGCTAAAGCGGTAAATGAAATCAACAGGCAAATGACACCACAGCGCGTCTGCATAATACACGTGACAAAAATATCGCTCGCATTTAAAAATCAAGGAAACGCGCGACGTGATGTTGCTTTGTGCAAGATTCATAGTCGGGTTAAAATCCGCCTTTCAAGAAGTTGCCCCAAAGAGATGCGCGCGGACTCGATGCATGTTGTTCTCATGAGTCTGATATGAAGCTATGCAGAAAATAAACCTGCATGCGTTACTCAAACACATGACAATGGACCTCAGAATTTAAGTAGCACAACCTCTATCCCCACCAGAATAGACAATCTTTTGTGCCATTCACCATGATCATTCATCTTTATAGGTTCAGGTAAATGGGTAATTGTCCATTTCACAGTAAAATCAAAATGTATTACACTGCAAATACCTTAAAACAATAATTTAACAAAAATACACACAGAAAATCATGCATGTACAACAACAGCATAAAAGTGCTAATTTACTGTCTTAATATAGTATGGGTGTGTGACAATATAGTTTGTTTCTATTTATAAAACAGTTCCAGTCCTTGATTCTGATTGGTCAATAGTTGTACTTTACTCCACTTTGCGTTGTGCATAATACGAAAAGGCAGCCTCTCGTACCATATTGCTTATTTAAATACCTTTTTAAAAATAAAAAATACTTTTATAATAAGATGGATTGAAATTTGTGATTGGACTAAGTACTATACATTTAATTATGTTCGTTAATATATCTTCAAATTTCAGTGGATTTATAAAACACAATTCCTTCAGTTATTTAATGTTAAGCGAAGCACAGGCATGATTTAACCTGACCCGCACAACGACACAGGCGAAGCACATGCATGATTTAACCTGACCCACACAATGACACAGGCGAAGCACAGGCATGATTGAACCTGACCCGCACAACGACGCGGGTGAAGCACAGGCATGATTTAACCTGACCCGCACAACGACACAATTGAAGCACAGGCATGATTTAACCTGACCCGCACAACAACACAATTGAAGCACAGGCATAATTGAACCCGACCCGCACAACGACACGGGTGAAGCACAGGCATGATTTAACCTAATCCGCACAACGACACAATTGAAGCACAGGCATGATTTAACCTAATCCGCACAACGACACAATTGAAGCACAGGCATGATTTAACCCGACCCGCACAACGACACGGGTGAAGCACAGGCATGATTTAACCTAATCGGCACAACGACACAATTGAAGCACAGGCATGATTTAACCTAATCCACACAACGACACAATTGAAGCACAGGCATGATTGAACCCGACCCGCACAACGACACGGGTGAAGCACAGGCATGATTTAACCTAATCCGCACAACGACACAATTGAAGCACAGGCATGATTTAACCTGACCAGCACAACGACACAGGCGAAGCACAGGCATGATTTAACCTGACCCGCACAATGACACAGGCGAAGCACAGGCATGATTTAACCTGACCCGCACAACGACACGGGTGAAGCACAGGCATGATTTAACCTAATCCGCACAACGACACAATTGAAGCACAGGCATGATTTAACCTAATCCACACAACGACACAATTGAAGCACAGGCATGATTGAACCCGACCCGCACAACGACACGGGTGAAGCACAGGCATGATTTAACCTGACCCACACAACGACACAATTGAAGCACAGGCATGATTTAACCTGACCCGCACAACGACACAATAGAAGCACAGGCATGATTTAACCTAACCCACACAAAGACACAAGAGAAGCACAGGCATGATTTAACCTGACCCGCACAATGCCACAGGTGAAGCACAGGCATGATTTAACCTGACCTGCACAATGCCACAGGCGAAGCACAGGCATGATTTAACCTAACCCGCACAATGCCACAGGCGAAGCACAGGCATGATTTAACCTGACCCACACAACGACACAATTGAAGCACAGGCATGATTTAACCTGACCCGCACAACGACACAATTGAAGCACAGGCATGATTTAACCTGACCCACACAACGACACAATTGAAGCACAGGCATGATTTAACCTGACCCGCACAACGACACAGGTGAAGCACAGGCATGATTTAACCTGACCCACACAACGGCACAGGTGAAGCACAGGCATGATTTAACCTGACCAGCACAACGACACAGGCGAAGCACAGGCATGATTTAACCTGACCCGCACAACGACACAATTGAAGCACAGGCATGATTTAACCTGACCCGCACAACGACACAGGTGAAGCACAGGCATGATTTAACCTGACCCACACAACGGCACAGGTGAAGCACAGGCATGATTTAACCTGACCCGCACAACGACACAGGCGAAGCACAGGCATGATTTAACCTGACCCGCACAACGACACAATTGAAGCACAGGCATGATTTAACCTGACCCGCACAACGACACAGGTGTAGCACCGGCATGATATAACCTGACCCACACAACGGCACAGGCGATGCACAGAATTCATTAGGTGACACCCATTGGAACACAGACATGACATAGTGGTCAGATATTTCCTATTACCAGTTAGAATCAGGTTCATAATGAAATGAAATTATAAATATATTTTTCATAGTATAATTTTAATTTTTAAGCCTAAGATCCTTAGCCTCGTCTCTACATTTGATCTATAGTTGATCTTTCTCTAAATTACCTTTTTGCAGCTACTTTCCTGAGCTATCATTTTTAAACCAAAATGCTTCAAAGAGTCTGTGAGTTGCCTGCAAAAGCACATTCTATTAATAGCCTTAATTTTAATATTTATGTATTACATATTTTTTATTAGCTTGGCTTATTTTATGTATGTTTACAATTTAAACAAAATCTAGGCACTAATGTAACATTTCCATTCTTCACTTCTCAGCAGATCCTAATCGTCCAATGCAAATGAATGATCACTCCTAATGAAAAGCATTACACAAAATTATTGAAAATTTGTAAGGACTGTAAGGATTCTTTACAATACATTAATATGACGATCAGCAAATGTTGTAAATGAAGATGATACAGTGTCATACAATGGAAAGTTAAAAAATTAAACGGGGTCACCGGCTGTAGGATTTTTAGAAACATACAAAAAAGTAGCAGAAGTAAGATAATATAGTGATGATCATAGTGCATTTTATGCTCACACAATACAATGACACTTAAGAACTGTATATAAGCCTTATGACAAATCTACACTTTATGTGCCACAAAAGGGATTCATAATAGACATTTAAAATCATATATAAAATCTATGATTATTTTTTACAGGCTATTAAAGATGTTTAGTGCGGACAAAGCATTTGACAAATGTAATATAAATATTGGGCTTGATTAAATGGGTTTTCTAAATGGATTAATCAATGTAATCTGTTTTGTAATCACACACTTTTAAGTTGATCCGAAAACATACATTTTGCCAGAAATCATTGGTTTATAAAGTTCTTTCTCATTTAAAAACTTTCTGCCACTTCCATCTGTAATTCATTGACAATGCCTTTATGTTGTTACTGTGAGCGTGCGTTAACTCTGGGTTACTTGTTACGGGTTGACTGAACTCTTAACTGTGTTTTGGAACCGACTTACCCAGAGTAGGGTTAATCAATCCAGAGTTCAATAAACCCCCGGATGCTGGAATGGTGTTAAATAAATAAACAAACAAACATCTGACACACATGATTCAACTCATCAGTTCATTAATAGAGACGTTGTGTCAGATGAGGGAGAAAAGGTGCTACGGCTTTCCTCAGGACAGTTTTAAGAAACGGTTCAGGCTCGCTCATAAAATCATTGGCGTCACCTACTGGTGTAATGATGTGAAACATGCAACAAAAAACTGAATGAATCATATAACACTTAAAGAGTTCACACTTACAAATAAGTCAGATAGAATTAATGATATGCGTATTTGGCGTGCTGTCCGAGGAGAGGGCTCTGAGCTCGGTATTTGGCCCGAGCCCGAAGCACTCCCCCACAAGGAGAGGGCTCCGGGGTCTGTATTAGGCCCGAACCCAGAACACCCCCCCGTATTCAGGTTAGGAAGTAACCAAGTAAGTGTGAGGAGACGGGGTGGTGGAGGGATGCTAAGAAATATCGAAGAACGTAGGTGAGTTGGCTGCATGTTTATATATGCTTCCACTGATGCCGATCAGGTGGATGCCTGATAGCTGATTGTTGACAGCTGGTCGTAATTACTAGATCGATTGGCAGATTATTTGAACGTGCTCCTCTCTAACTTTGTTAATAAAACATCATATATCCTATAAATTCAAGCAACATTAGAAATTGGAGAGAAACAGACCAAAGTAGGGAGGCCATGTTAGATATCTACGTTTGTAATGATCAAAATTCTGTGTAAAAAAAATTATTTTATTGATTAATTTGTTTTTTAATACCATAATATTTATAATATTATTATTATATTCATTATTATCAGGTAACGTTTGATCTCCCTGCTGATAGTGGGCGCTGCTTGTTATAGAGATCCATACCTACCTGTATTATGTGGTTTAACATGAAGATTATTGAAAAATAAAGTGAAACATAATTGAGATAACGATCCACCATAATTACAATCAACAGCACACATTCACATAATAACACTGCAAAAACTCGTGTCTTGCTGTGAGGCAACAGTGCCACCTTCAATAATGAAGTATAGCCGCTACTCGTTCACTGACGTTCAACACTGCAGCGCAAAATGTTTTTAAAGTGTCTGAATCCACTCACTTGTTTTCATTTACTTCTTTAAGTAAACTATAGTAGTGGACTAATGTAGGGAAATGTGAATGAGGGTTTATTTCACACACAGTGTTGCACTTTAAAAACTGCCTTTAAAGGTTTCTGTTTCCTGGACCCCAAAACACCACGAACAGACAAACCGCATTAAAACTTTACTGTTGACTGCTGAAATTGTTGTTGTGTAAATGGCTCCCAGTTACTTATTAACTTTAAAGTTTTTTACCTAATGGGTAGATCATTTTAGGTAGTCAAGTAAAATGAGGAATTTGTAAAGAGTTTCAATGCAGGATGTAAATCAACATGTCACTTTACCCCCCCCCCCCTTCTCTAGTAAACCTTATTACCTTTACACTAGTGTCCTCTAGTGGCTCTAACACAAAACACCACATCTCTCACTGAAACACGTTTACTACAGTAAGTACATCATCATTCTCTCTCTTACTACAGAAACATCATGACTTTTTATAACTTACAGTAATAATAATAAAATGTAAATAAGCAGGAAAAATGTGCAGGACATGGACATGCAATGAAGGACAAGAGGTGGAGGTGGAGAAGATATGCTGGATGAAGGTAGGTGGATGTTTATTTACTTGAATTAATGATTGACAGATCAAGTTCAGGTGTGTTCGTAAATCAACCAACCAATCAATCAATGTTTATTTATAGAAGAACACATTTAAAACTAAAGCAACCAATGTTGACCAAAGTGTTTTACAAAGCATCAAAATAAATAAAACAAGAAGGAAATAAAAAACAATAAATAACCAACAGTACATAAAGGAAACCCATGATTAGATTCCAAGTGGAAAAGAGAGATGCATGCCTGTCCACACCTGCTGTTTTAATCTTTCATGTGTCTGTATCTGTCCTGATTAACTATAGGGCTTATTCGCAAACACCGGAAGTAGCTAACCGCGGCCATCTTGTTGACATGACATCTGTCCTGCCCCTAGCCGCACGTAGATTTGAGTTGAGGGGAACAGTAGCCGTAACTTATCCGGATATTTATAACTATATCGTTCATAAAGTATCCGCATACTACATACAAGCACTGAAGGGCCGTTCACATTATAACGATTACTATAAAGATAACTATATTAGGGTCCACATCACCAAACAATACGTTTATGCTAATTCGCTCACGGCACTCGCGCAAATCACTTGCCTTGCTTGTAATAAAAACTTTTGCAGATGTCCTCAACACGCTGCGTTTCGTGTAACTCTAAACAGTGAATCTAATAGTTTGTGTAATCTCTTACCTTTTGGCATAACAGTTAGTTAATGTAATAGATTAAAAAGCATTATGTAGTCAATTTTCACAGCAACTGGAGGTAATCTAATGTTATAGAGCTCAGCAATGAGCTTCACTGTCATTTTAAGTGCTCGTGCACTTGAAGTTCAAATAGATTTTAATGCTATCAATGGTTTATCCTTTATCAGGTGGGAAAAATCGCTCAGAAAGTGATCCCAATGATGTCGTTCATTGTATCTGTATCGTTATAGTTTTGGTGTGAGCTCCGCTATTTTCTTTAATAGAAAACGATTTTCAAAACTATATTTTTTATAGTTATCGTTATAATGTGAACGGCCCTTAATTCCTTACCTATCAATGCCAGACCTTTTATCTTCATATAGTTATTAATACTAATTTAATAACTGTCTCAATTGAAAAGCCGTGTATTACACCAAACACCATCACACGGTTGAAAAAAAATACATGGATAATACCATGGAAAATACCCACGCTGCCTCGCTTGTCAATTGACAGACTGACAGTTCTATGTCAACAACATGGCCGCCGCGAACATTGATGACGTAGATCGAATAACTCCTATAGCCTATACTTATTTAAAATAGTGGTACGGTACGGTTCGCTATTTTGGTACTACTTACAATGGAAACAGACAGAACTTCATACTGTACCGTACTGTACCGGCTGGTGGAAACGAGGCATTTGAGGGGATGGTCTATGAAAGTAAATCAGTAGCAAAACTTTAGAGCTTGTACATTTTTATTTGAGAAATTGCTAAATAAATATTTGTACACTTGTACATTAATATTTATACTCGCTGTCCCAATGTGAAAACTCGCAAAATCTGAAGTTGAATGTTGAGATTTGCACTCGTGTACAGTTATCACAAACTTGTGTTGTGATTTTAAAGTTGCAGACAAAATGTCACAAATGTGTAAACTAGCACTCACAAAAACAATTAAGCTGTACAAACACAAATAGGCAAATACAACCTCTCAAATCTGTCACTGAACTTTCAAACCTTAGCTTTTTGACTTTTGCTACTCTTTTTGCGATATTCCCGTTTCAAAACCAACTTGTAAACTCAAAGTGTAAAAGAGTGGTCGGGGTTTGATGACGTCACTCAAAAGAAAAGAAGAGATCCGAGTCGAGATCTGTTTGTACTTTAAGCTGCTTTCAAATAGGATGCGCACATTATAGCACACTGAGTTTTATTATGAGTAAGGGAGCCATAAGATTAATGTACAAACACTGCTTTCCTTTTATGCAGTCTAACAGTGACTGTAATGAATGTTTATTGTTGTGCTTTAAGAGAAGATACATTTAAATCATTAAGTTCAGATTATCTATCAGCTTTATTGTATTTTTAATATCACAGTAAATTTCCTGAATCTCAATCAGTATTGAAGCTCAATTAGTTTAGATAGATCAGTGTTTCCTGTACCCCCTCCCAAAATGTTTTAGAAGTCTCCTCTATATTAAATTCATCAGCTTGTTAATTAAAAAAAAACATTTCAAACATTTCGAGTTGAATCAGGTGTTTTATTTAGGGAGACATGTTAAACGCTGGGGACTGAAGTTGAGAAACACTGAGATAGAGGATTTGTTTCTCTACTCAGCTCTTTGTATTTCAGGGCTTTATAATATGAGTGAGGCTTACTGAGGTTTAGATGTTTCTAGAATTTGATTGCCTGTTTTTATACTTTTATTATTAGTGGATATTTTCCTAACTTGGCTCTTCATGCATTATTTGTTGTGTGCCCTGTGCACTTGAAGTATGTTTTTACAAAGATCTGTCTGCAGGATCTTAACCGGATGTTTTTCCCAAATCTTGTTTTGGATTTGTTATTGGACCCCACACCTCACTGCCATACACTCTAAAAACAAACGGTGTTATATAGCACCAAAAGTGGTTCTTTGCTTGTAATCATAGAACCGTTTTAAGTGCCATATAGCACCGGTGTAGCACCTGTGTAGAACCATAGCACCGCATATGGTTCTACATAGCACTATTTGGTTCTACACAGGTGCTTCACTGGTGCTTCACCGGTGCTATATGGCACTTAAAACGGTTCTTCTATGATTATGAGCAAAGAACCACTTTTGGTGCTATATAACACCGTTTGTTGTTAGAGTGTAGAGGACAATTGCTTCAATCACTGATTCTAAGATTTTAAGCCAAATTCTGACAGGGATCTCTATTGGACATTGATGCTTTATGGCATAAAACATCCTACGTCTTTATCTCTCAGATAAGGCATGGGTTAAAGTTTCCTGTAGGTGTGATTTTTAAACCTATATAGGTAATTGTAGATCATAATTTGATTTTGTTCAGGTTGACTGTCAGTGTTTAGTGTTTTTAAAAGTAGAGCGTAAATGAAGAGCATCAAAACAGGCTCAATGATTATCACTTTTTATACACCAGTTCTTTCTGGTTCTCAAATCTGATTGGCTAAGAGGCGTGCAATATTCTACTGATAACGGCACAGTAACCGCTTCACCTTACGTATCATTCCGCCACCTAGTGAATGGAGGTCCTCTAAACAGGCTCATCTCTGAATGAAAAAAAAACACCCACACACGGACACACACAAACGCGCTGGTTTGAATCACTCTCCGTGTGTCTCATTAGTTCACTAGCTCATAAATCAGTCTGTGAATCCCCAATCGGAAGTTATTATTCCGTCAAAGATCAGCGCTCTTGGATGTTACGTTAAACTTAATGGGATTAATGTCTTGTCACATCGTGTGGACACTTGGAAAGAGGATTGTAAACACTATATGTCTTATCAGAACACGAAAACACCGTGGAACTGCAGGTAAGCACCGCAGCTTTTAAATGTGGACATTGATCATTTATTTTATCGTGACGTGACTATTAAAACATGTTATGAGATATCACCACTGGTATATTTATAAGCAGCATGCAAAAACATCTCTCTGACACTTATAAAAAACAGTTTTATATAGTACTGACAAGAACGAAGTCTAATAATAATCGAGTGCTCGTATTGCGTTAGATGAAATGGTAAACCAATAGTAACATTATAGAAGTATCGTTTTATTAACTTTTACCTCGCGCCAAAACAATAACAACACAAAAGACACTAAATATGAATAAGAAAACAAGTAATAGTTTCATCATGACACCAAATACTGCTGATTTGATCTATTTTTTGCCATCAGGCCAACATGAGAGCCAGGGTATCTCTGTCAGAGATGTAGCCCAGAGAGGGCGGTGGTCAGTGGGGCGAGTGAACACTGACGTCCGCTCATGCTTTGGTTCTCATGCGTACCGAATCTCACTAAGCAAACGTTCAAACAAGCGCTATCTTTACTAATCGACTCTAGATTTAAATATAATACATATACATTCTCAACTGAACTAATCTTAAAACTACACTTTGTGACCAAGAAACGGTAATATAAAGAAACGGCTTTTCCGTCCATTGAGTTGTTATGAGCTTCAAAGCAGCCGAAAGTGTTTCCTGTCATTCTGGCCGCCCTCAAATCCGTGACGGAAGAAGTAGTTCTCAAACAAAGAGGCTTTTAAAATAACTCCGTTGTTGTTTTCTAGTTTTCGTTTTTCAAACGTGTGCCGTCGAACTGTTGTATAAAAGCAATATCGCTCTCAGAGTCGTGTGATATAGCTCAATATCATCACGGCTGTGATTGCCTCCGGCACTCGTGCCTCTGGCCTAATCACAGCCGTGATGATATAGAGCTATATCACACTCCTACTCGAGCGATATTGCTTAAATAACACACGTCTACTGACCTGTCTGTCATATAGAGGAGAGCAAGGCACAAAGTAACGCATTTTGTCTTTGGCTATCATTCAAACATATTTAAGTTAGATGAATCATTATTTTACACAATCACCACACACATCTGTGCTAGAAATGAACACTTAAAGTTTGTCTGTGTAATCTACAGTTATCGTACAATTAGACTGAAAGTGAGAGGAGTGCAAACGATACCCCATAGGTGCGGTTCATTGTAACAAACAGACGGTTTGTTGTTACACCTGATAGAAAATTTAGTTTAAACACAAATAATTCAATCAAATTCTGTCTATATACTAAAGGTGGATATTGTTTATATATCTGACTATAATAGATAGATATCCACACATTCATCCATCCATCATCCTTCATCTAATCATCCTTGTATTATGTATCAATGCATAAAAAATCATAATATTGAGTTATTTTCCCGTGATATTGTATTAACAGTTATCATTTTGATGAATATTATTTACATTGTTTTCATTTCACTATCATTGTATACCTGAGGCTTCATTATAACACTGTGTGACAACTAACCCCGCTGTGTAAAAATTTTTTCGATCCCAGCTCAGTCAGTAGGAGTTGATGACATGTTTCTAAATGCTGTTGAGACAGTGATTAAAATAATATAAGGTTGGATTTGGAGACTTACACACGCAACTCAGAAATAAAAAACATAAGATGAAGAAATTTACTTTCATGTCTCCAAAACACTCTTTGTTCAATATCTTCACCAAAACACATTAAAACTTTATACAAATTCACAGGAGATCTTCTGACAGTAAGAGAAAAAGCAAAGATTGATCAGCCCTGTATGTTAAGTAGCCGTGTTACAATTAACCCCGTATTCGTTTGTGTCCTGCTTACCCCTATTGATGTTTCCTTTTTATGATTCCTATTATTAAAACATAATAATGTATGTCTTTAATTTATACACACTTTAAACTGCTCGTTTAAGTATGATGAGCACTGACTTTAGTAGTTTCTAAACTAGTTTGAGTAAAGAGAAATTCTTCATGCAAACAGAAGGGGGAACTAGTTAACCAAAACAAAGAACATTGCTGACTGATGATCATACAACAGATACTTCAGCTGGTGGGGGTGGGTTGTTTATTTAGTATGGCCTCTACTAAGTAAATCCTTAATTTAGGTTTGCAGCATCGTTATCGATTATGTTGTTGTTTATATTATTTATTTAGGTTTAGATCTTCGTCTAATATTTATTGCTAGAAAATAAGTTAATTGAACAGATAAGGTTTTTACACTTTACTTGGTAAGAAATAGCGACAGAATATCTTTAGTAAAGCTGCAACCCTCATAAAAGAAGAATATGATATAAAAGTTTATTTACTACATGTGGCCTCATGAGATCAACGTGTGAAGCTTAAGCATCAGTGTTGAGGTCTTGTCTTTGTAAATGAAAGCAGCAGTTGTAGTTTTCGTCTGTGACAGTTCTGTGTCTTTGATCAGATGAGAGAAATACACGTTTGAGCTTTAAGGAGTTTAGCCGTGAGCAGAGGCGGAGATGATGTCACGTGTTTCTCTCGTGACGAGTGATATGAAGGTGAGTCGCTCTGTATGTGAACTTATGTAACAACTCAATGTTAATCACTTGCTATGGCTATTGAACGTAAAGTGTGTGTTTGTGCGGTTTAGCAGCCATTTATAGAGCAGCTATTACCTGTTCCCACATCTGGGTGTAGTCTGAATGGCAAAAAAACACCCACATCATGCGCAAGTGCACATAAACAAAATCATTATTGTGTAACAAGTTAATTATGGTGCAAACTTGATTTATTGGATTTAGCATACTTTTGTATACTTATCAATTATTAAAAAAAGAAATGTAGAGCTAATAACAAAGCACTAATGTGCATATATTTTGTTTTTATTTGAAACTTCTGTTACAAATATGTTTCGCTGGGATAGCAAGAAACATAACTTAATTACTTCTTTCTTTAGATTGATGCATATTTTAAATCAAGAATACAATGTAAAAGCGCGTTTTAGATGATGTGTTTTGGGATTAACCACTGGGTGGCGCTATAATACTACTGAACAGCTCACGATTGTGCGTGTGCGCGTGCGTGTACATGTTTATAAATCCCAGCGGGGACTTCAACCTGAATGCACACCAACCTATGGGGAATAAACTGAGGTCCTCACGTGTAAACGAGCTTATAAATCGTACAGAATGATATTAAAACTCGGTAACTCCTAGTGTAGTGCATCATATCCCCTAAGATAATTAACCATGATTTTTGGGGTTATTTTTTTTTGGTGTATTGATGACTATTAGCAAAACCATGGTTTTACTAGAGTAACCATTTTAGTGGTAAGGATGGTTTTAGGTTTATGTTTATAGGGGTTGGGTCAGAGGAAAAGGCTACAGTGTCCAATATTAAAACCATTGCATCTATAAAATTTCCCTATGGTGATAAGACGACGTGCGTGCGTGTGTGTGTGTGTGAGTGAATTTATCATAATTCATTATTTCCCCTCACAAATTAGCGTAACAGTCATTTCAATAAAAAAAAATCATTTTGATTTTATATTTTAGCATCTACAGACAATCATTGCTAGAATTTGCAAAATTATTCTTGGTATGTTATTAACTGCTTGAAGCTTAAGGTCTCACCCAGAGATCCTGTATCGTTTAAAGACATTTCCCATCTATTCTTGCCTCTTATTGCCCGTTTTTGAAAAGCGTTTTGTTAAATACTAGTTTAGATTCGTTGCTTGAATTTCAGAAAATGCTTTTGAAATGCACAATATGCTGGCATTTTTGTCTGTACAACGTTTCTCAACATTTAAACAAACCGATTTCAGAAGTTTTTACAATCTTGAGAAACATTTCAGTCAAGTGACCCCAAACTTTTGATCGGTAATGTGCATATGGTGCAATACTTTATCAATATTGTTTGCTGTAAATGGTAAACAACATTTGCATAGACCACTTACGTAACATTGGTTAGAAGTTTTGATTATGTGTTGTTAGTATGATTTTAAGTGACACTTTGCACTTTGACGTGTACTTTGCCTGTGACCGCTGGGTGGCGACATGTTTGACTTTATCATAGATCTCATGACGCCCCTTCGCCGCCGGGTAATAAACTCGACTCTGATAAAGAAGGCGCCAGGTGAGCAATAGAAAGACCGATTGTGATAGTTTGCGTGGTGTTTACCACCGTTCTCCAGCGCCAATGTCGTTACTTATTAACCGTACTTTATACAAATAAAGATAATACTCCTGATAAACTCTGACTCGAGGCGCAATAGAGTGGCAATCAAGTTATTTTACATTCTTGCAGGTTCAAATCGGTCCACAGGAAAATGTATGACGAGCCTCGTTAACGCTTCTCAAGGCCCATATGATTAGGAAAGGTTTCCAGCTGGCAAGTCTTGATTTGCTAATATACTTTCACTTTCGAAGTCTTATAAAGTTCTTGAACATTTAAAAAGTATTTTATAATGACAAGGAAAATAGAGTTACTTCAGCTATTACGACACAATGGGTTAAATCAATAGGTTAAAAATATGAAACACTTGATTTAAATCTTACATTCGTTAACGCAAAAAAAGTAATAAATATAATACATTTTAAGAAATGCAATGAACTAAAACTTAAATGCAGTCAACAGCGTGAGGACATAAACGGCAAAGTCTTTATTTTGAGACGCTTTTGGGGCGTTTTTTATTTTTGGCAGTTTAGGCTCATGGGTCACAAAAAATGTAAATTGAAACACACACTTTGAATAAAGCATTTTAATTGCTGTGAAAGAAAATTGTCATTATATTTAGGCCATTGGTGCCTTTAATGTGCTGGATTAAAACACACAAGAGTTAACGAAAGATGGCACATGATGACAGAGTCCGCTAGAAAATCCAGCACTGTGTGGGTGTTACGGGTGCAATCCAGAGACAAGAGGACATTAATGAAAATGTAATAAACAAGGACAATAGCTCACAACGCGCACACGCACACGCACACGCACACGCACACACACACACACACACACACACACACACACACACACACACACACACACACACACACACAGTATATCCACAATAAATTAAGTTTAGCTCCCTCAAACACACAACCAAAGAAACTTATTTATATTTACAAGCAATATTCCTATGAAATATTTACATAAATATGTTATTTATATTTATTTATGTCATTATTTACATTTCTGTTAACTATGACCCATTTATTCATGTGATCCCTTTCCTAATTGTCTCAAATAAATCTCTTAAGGTGATAATTTTCGTACCGCGCCTGGTTCCCTATAATCAAATGATTAATCCACTAATTAATTCACTATTGCGGGCAACTTGGAACGGAGATCAAGATGTTTGCATTTTGCAATTTATAAAACTATATCAACTACTCTGCGTTTCGAGGTGAAAGGAATCATCTAGGCAACTCAAATGTAAAAAAAAAAACTCGGTCACATTTAATGTTGCCTACAGTTTACTGGCTGATTAAGCGGTTTGAATAACTCGGCCTTAAAGAGTAAACCAGCCGTAATGCTCTAGTCTGATCTTGGTCATGCATAGGCCTAGACGCTTCCAGTTAATTTAATTTCTTAATATTAATTTTAAACACTTCGGCGTTTCTCGATAAAGACATAACAAATCACCATTGAAAGCATATGAAGTTAAATCAGTTACCCTTGGGCATAGGCTAATATAAAGGAGCGCAGCAGCCTTAATCAGTATCTGACATCCTTGCCAAACTGTTCAATACTTCTATGGTATTCAAAGATTTGGAAAATATTCAAAGATACTCTTTTCATTTAACAGAAGAGAAACATACATGTTGTGTTTATTTTTGTATTTCCAAAGTGCATTTAAGACTAAACTCTTTTTTTCGATGTAGGTCCGTACTGTAAACTTTATTCTTCGTACGCAATCTGTATTAATGTCTTCATCATTCGCTCACTTCACGGAGACACGCTGCGTGGCCTGTCCTGTGTGGCCTCGAGTCCACTGACCAGGCGCTGGATGCTCTGTAACTCGCTGCTGGAGTCTTTCTCAATGCAGGTTTTCGGTGACAGTGATACCGAACCCGACGAGCGGCTGGTGACCTCACAGTCAAGGACAGCGGAACCGGGACTCGCGGCCGTTCTGTCTCCCTTCAAATCGACGGCACCGGTCGCCATGGGTGGGATCGCCGTTGTGAGCAAAGTGCTGTCCGGGATGTTCGGTAAAGTGTACGGGCTGTACCTTAACCGAGGCCGCACCGCGTTTAGAAAAGGATGGCGGTGGACTGAAGAGGAGGCGGCGGCGGCGGAGGAAGCAGCTGCCGCGGCGGCCATATATGTATAAGGATAAGAGAAGAGACCTCCGAACGGAGACACAGCCAAACCCTAGAGAGAGAAAGAGAGTTTTTCAAAACCATATCAAAGCCTTCCTGTGGTTTTATTTACAAGCATATGTTTAATAATATTATATCCGAATAACTGAAACAGATTGACAGTTTTTATCTGCTTAAACCGAATTTTATTATTAAGAAAACGTGCAAAATGGAATCAATTAACACTTAAATTAATATGCCAATGGCATTAGGAATAAGTTAAATTACATAGCCTAAAAAATATGCAATCGTAATGTACACACTATAGTCACGTTCCTTTATTCAAATGAGTAAATTGTCTCCTTTGTTATTTTCCCGTTGAAACAAGAGATTATTTAAGCGATCAAATTAGCCTGTATAATATCTTTCACTACGTCATTGATTTTTTTTCTGCAGAAATTAATTGACTGCCTGTTACTGTGGACACACATCAATCAAGTTTTATTGCTCCTAATCAAGCGAGAGTTGTTTAGAGTTATATATTTGCTGACAGCGAATTTATAGACTGCAAAACGCTGCAAAATATAATGACACACCTTCATTTTATTTAATTGTTACTCCAGCATTACAGTGTCCAAAAAGAACATACAAGCGCAGGGCTTAATATACTCTCGAGGTCAAGGCGTTCGCTAGTAATTATGAAAAAAGGCTTTACCTGCGACGCCAGCACGTGTTGCTGCAGATGAAACGGCAGCGGCGGCCCGCTCAGGTTTTGTGTCGGTGATGCCATGCTGCTTGTGTCCAGTGAATTGACCCCACCGGAGGAAACGGCTGCCAGTATAGGGCCCATCCCAGCGGCCATGTTTGAGAAAGCGCCTCCCATATTGAACTGACTCGGGTGTAAGAGGAAAGGATGGGCACCACCCAAGTGATTGAAGAACTGTTGCCCGGCCATACCCGGAGGAAATCCGAAATTGTGTAAGTGGCTGTGATTTAAGTGCGTGGTGCCATCTGTTTGGACAGTCAATGGCATGTAATTTTCTTTGCTCACTGTCCGGCAGTCGTCTGTTTTAGCCTGGCCCCGGCCTGGACTTTTGAGCTCCTCACCAGACCGGGTGGTGCTGGATATGAGCGTTATAGGACTTGGGGCCCGAGATTTTTCAGCTCTGCGACCGATAGTCTCACTTTCCACAAATAGACTTTTGCTTAAACTCACATCAGGGTCCTTTGAGTCTTCGGTTGTGGTTGAAATTTTACTAGAATCCGGCCCGTCTTTCAAATTTCCGTCCTTTTCTTCGTCTTCACTGTCTTCATCACTGTCACAAAAATCTGCAAAAAGAAACAGCAAACAAACTGTTTTCAATAAAGTAGGCTACCGACACAATATATTAGCCTATTCAAATATTATTCAAACATTTTTTGTAAATTATTGTTAAAAACATTGCCAAATAAAACATTTGCTAAAATTATCGTAGATTTGAAAATGTGTTTAAAAGTCATATACAGTTTTGTTTAGCATTGTAATAATTTCCTGATGCACGTTGCACCTGATTAATTTGCATTCAATAGTTTAAGACGCATGTACAAAAACCGATTGATCTTCGAAAAATTAATGGACTATTCGATTGTTATGCTGTTACAAATATATAATAGACCATTCGATTGTAATGCTGTTACAAATATATAATAGACTATTCGATATGCAGTTACAAATATATAATTTAATATATTACTGAATATTAATATATGTGGCAAAACACAATATTGTGATCAGTGTAAAGAACATGAAACAAGTATTACTTAATGAATATGGCACTTATTCAAAAAGAAATTCTTAACTCTGACAACTCATACCTTTTAAATTGTTCTGGCCAGCAGTTGATACTGCAGGAGATGAAGCCTGTCGAAAACATTTAAAAGAAGCCTGTTCGCCAGACGAGTCGTCTGACGTCCCATGATCTTTTTTCTGCTGCTCGTCGTATGAACGCATGGACTGCAGGGCCAGTTGTTTCCTGATTTTAAAACGGATTTAAAATATAAATTACTGAGACATTCGAGAAAAATGTGTTTGCTAACAGGACAGCGTTTTCCGCAGTTTTTAATCTATATTTGTTTGGTTTTAATTTCAAAGCGTTGTTTAGCCTATAGGGTTGGAGCTACAGAGTAAAACGACAGTTTGTTTAGTTTTACCTTTTCTCACGCCTCCCATTTCCAGTGTCACGGAATCCTTTTGCAAATGGATTGTGATCAATTTTCAATTGTGTTATCTGTAAAAAGCAATTTTATATTTAAGCATGACATAAATCAGGGCTGTATGAATTATACCCCAAAATTTGAATACTGCTTCAAGGAATAATTGTTTACTAACCTAATGAAATATCTTCCAACCTATTTCTCGCCCCCCCCCCACACACACAATTGTTGAAACTTTTTTCATCTTCAGTACCTCCTCTAAAGCCCCCTCCCTCTTTTCATTCTTTCATAAACACACACACACACACATTTATAATTCCGTGCATACAATTTTTCAAATTGGCAGAATTGTTGGATCCTTTGATTAAATGTAAAGCAGATGTAAGTGAGAGAAATCAAAAGCGAATAATGTTTACATTAATTTTTTGATATACTTGTGTGTATGTTGCAGGCTTCATGATGATCTGTGATATATCTAAATCAATGGCAAATAATAATACTAAATAGAATTCTGATTCTTATAATAGCACTTAACGTTAATCTTCATTTCCTGTTAAAGTTTATGTAGACTAAAACCAGTGCAAGTATTTATAAAACAGTTGAGTCATTTTTCAACGCACAAAACTCGATAAGACCTACCTTGTCGTTCTGGTAGGCAGTGACAGCAATGAAATCTGTTTCAGGAAACACGTAGGTCCTGAACGTGCTATAGGGGAGTTTCAGAATGTCGTTGGCTCGCACAATGTGAAATCTTGGCTGGTATTTGTGCATGGAGTTTAGGATCGTCTGAAATACAATTAAGACTAACATTTAAAAAAAATATTCTCGACTTTCACAAAGGGTAAAATTATCCGTGTTTATGCGATACACTTTCTGCATATCTTTCTCTACTAACAAGTCGAGGCCTGTAACTTCGTTCTGTACCACTGAAGAAATTCAAATGATCGATCATCAACTCCATTTTAAGTATATAAACAATCGTGTTAGTTAAATTTTAGAACAATAGCGACTACAACTACCAGCAAAATTATGAATTATTATAATTTGAAGAAAAAAAAATCACAATTGACACTTACAAAACCATGCTTATCGGAGATGTTATTTGTCAGCTTAAGTTTGTGAAAGTTGACGACTTTAGACATCCATTGCTCGCCAGTGGCCGGACTGTCGGGGTGAATGTACATCCGTTTTGGCATTTCGGGGTCAGCCTTCCCTGCCACCATCCAGCGAGAGTTGTGAAATTTATACCTACAGTCGTCAGCCGCAACTATATCCATCAACAGAATATATTTGGCTTTCTTGTCCAAGCCCGTGCATCTGACTTTAAACGGAGGGAACATTCGTCTGCAAAAATTAACAGAGATAAATGAGCAGTTATATTTTACGTTTCACTACACAGTATATATACAAATTTAAGCTAAATTCTGTTCATTCTTTTAATGGATGTGTGGATTTTGCTCTATAGGGAAACAATAATTGCAGAATATAAAAAGTCATTGCATGCGGCCCAGTCTTACCCTAACTTATGCGGCCCAGTCTTACCCAAACTTGTGAAAATACTTAAAAACTAAACGCAGCACAATCATTTGAGAAAAAGTTCGCTTAATATAAAGCAGTGAAAATTATGGACATGTGTCCTTAACTACGGCGCTTTAATTTTGCACAATTAAATGTATTTTTTTCCACTAATAATGATGACTGATGCAAGTGTTATTAAACTTTATTAAAAATTAGCATATATTATAAACAAAATGACTCTTGGATATTTATTAATGACTATGTATTTATGTCACTAAGTATAGTACTTTAAATAAAATATTAACGTAGAGCTTTCAAATGTTTGCAAGACTAGTCGCCAACAGTGGATTTTTAAAGTTGGGTTACATTATGCGTGTTGTAAAAAATACATCAACATGCCAAGTGCCCAAATAAAGATAAAACATGCAATAAAAAGCAAGACGCGGGTTAGGCTGGATATCTCTGATAAGTCCCACATGAGCTTGTCTAAAGAAAACCGTGAGTCACTCAAATCAATAAATCAATCAATGAGTCAGATGTAACAGTTGATCACGAAGCTTCTAAAATGTCGTTTTTTTGTTTGACTTTGACTAAAATGACTCACGGCATTTAAATTCAGCAATTGCAGAATCATTTTACAGTTTACCTTCCTGATTTTGTGATGACCATTTCTGTGCCACGCTTGTGAAAAAGCTCCCATAGTTCCTTGGCTTCCAGGTGAACTTTCGGGTCGTCTTCAACTTCCTCCTCGGGCTCAAGTGTCTTCAGAGGCCGAAGATGCGCACTGGCGGCTTGGTGTCCCAGTGATGAAAAGTGAAGGCCGGTTTCTGCTGCGCCCATCAGCTGCTCCATTATTGGCTTACCCAGCGCTCCGGGCAGAGACAGGGAGCCGTTATGTGGCAATGCCAGTGCCGGGAAAAAAGGCGGCTGGTGACCCAGCATTGCACTCATTGCAAATTCTGGACCCCGGTGAGGTAAAAACGGATGATATGCCATACTGGATCCTTGAATAACTGGATCTCTCATCGGGAAGCTCATTCAAGTCCAGATAGCAGATGTGGTGGTGCGACTGAAGACGAGCGTCTGAATCAGCTAAATACTTGCACGGGTGAAAGCTTTCACAAAATCCAGCTTTGCTTTTCTCCAGTGTAAAAGCATCCGACGCCTCGACGTGTGAGTACCTCGATTCTTCTCTAACTGTATTCCAACAAATTATCTAAAAGAGAAAGGTTGAACCGGCTATCCATTTATCTTCGCTGCTGCAGTTTGCCCGTTGTGTCACGGCGCAAAGAAATTAAGAAAAAATGTAATATGAAAGTCGACCGAGTGTACTGTCTGCTTGCGGCGCTTTCTTTAGCTTTTTCTAAAAACATAGACATTCCAGTAAATGCGATCGCCCCGAGTCCTGCGAAATAAGATGTGTTGAAATATTTCGCTGGCTCAGAATAATTCCTCTGTCTTTACTTGTTGGAGGTATACACCTTCACGCGATCACTCGCACGCATGCACGCACACTTTCACGCGCACACACATCAGGACAGCAGGTCCAGCACAGAGAAATTCCCAGTGCTTCTGAACTCCATCGGCTTCAGCTCCGTGGATGTGTTACATGTTTCGAGCTCTAGGTCTCTGTTGATTGGCTCTTTGACGCTTTCGGACCAATTGTGTTGCTTTGTAGGCGTGGTTTTAACAGGTCGGGTGGAGGGGAAAGACTTCAGACTTATAAAAAGGTGTTTGAGAGCTCGATTGCTGCCGCGAAACGGCGCTGCGTTGCTCGCTGTTGTGTGAATATGTCAACATCATTAGGACGCGCAAATGTCGGGCTATGGGACCCAGAGAAGGCGAACCTGCACGTCTCGTGCGCACAGCGTCACTCTTGGCCTCTCTTCAATTCATACATAGAAGATCATATATCGTATATTTACCTGCCAAGGGAAATTATTATTTTTTAAACATTAACGGGTCGAAATAGTTGATGAAACGATGAAAGTCTTATTATTGCAAACGACAGATCTCTTGCAATGTCTATACTATAAAATATAAAAATGCTCCGGTCTGCCACGTGCTGTTCCAGGATTATAACATTGAATTTCAAAATTTTTAGAGTTTGGTGATTTCATGCTAAACATTAATAATAATAATAACGAATGAATTAAAATGACAACACATTGCAATTAAAACATCGGCTATTCAATGCGAAAATCTCTCTCTCTCTCTCTCTCTCTCTCTCTCTCTTTCTCTCGACATGAAATTGCTTATGACACTTAAACAGACATTACAAATTATTTTTCAGTGAAATTTTGTACTGAATGTGTGGTTATTGATCAAGACACCAAGACAATATCGAATAACGAGAATGGTGAAAGTATGTTTTTTTAACACTCGATTAAACTTTGTCGCGACAGGTTGGACAACACATCTGGAAATCTGTAGATTGTGTTTTTGCTTATTTCTTAATGTCTTGTGAAATTGTGTGGCGATAACTAAGCTCAACACAATGATCGTCGTATTTGTCCAAATAGCCCTAAATTAATTCACACGTAAACAACAGGGAGTCGTGCAAAGCAATTTATGTTATATTGTGATTAAATACTGACTTAATTATGACTTGATCTCTATTTGTCTATCTATCTATCTATCTATCTAATATGTATGTATGTATGTATATATGTATATGTATGTATATATATATATATATATATATATATATATATATATATATATATATATATATATATATATATATATATATATATATATATATATATATGAACAATATAGCAAACAATGCAGATAGTCATTAATTCTCGTTGTCTAAAGCAACGGGAAATAGATCCCGTAATGCAGTAAAATCACTAAATTAATGTTGGGTTTTAGTGGTTTAAATAAAAAAAGAAGATTGCACGAGGAGTGATAAATGTTTCGTTGTATGGTACTACTGCACAATGACAAATAAAATCTATCTATCTATCTATCTATCTATCTATCTATCTATCTATCTATCTATCTATCTATCTATCTATCTATCTATCTATCTATCTATCTATCTATCTATCTATCTATCTATCTAGTTACAGACGGGTCTGCTGGGCAGATTTGTAGGCCTACTAATAATTACGATTGGATTTTAAATGTTATAGTTAATTTGATGTTTGAGAGCAATTTGAGGCTCATAAGCGAAATTAGGATAATCAATGAATGTATATATATTTTCTTTGGCCTTATTAAGTACAGATGTTCTGTTGTAAGTTCTAGTATTTAACCGGACAATCGGCTCCGTGTAAATCGCTGATCCTCCGACTGTACTAGTTGTGTAGCAGTAAAATGTTTTGTTAACTAACCTAAAATGTTGTTTTTTATTAACATCTAAATGAATGTTTTTTTCCTGGCTACTATTATTTTTATTCGACATAATTAACCTGACGTGTGACCTGCAAATGTCATGTGTGTTAAATAAAGTAGAAATCAAAACAGGTAGAGTTGTTATTATTATTATTATGATTTAATATTTAAAGCGTTT
Organism: Misgurnus anguillicaudatus; assembly: GCF_027580225.2. Classification (NCBI taxonomy): domain Eukaryota; kingdom Metazoa; phylum Chordata; class Actinopteri; order Cypriniformes; family Cobitidae; genus Misgurnus; species Misgurnus anguillicaudatus. The sequence continues at coordinate 317,940 of NC_073358.2, read as the reverse complement.
TTTTATTTGGAGTGTGACATTATCTTCTCATTTTCTAGTTTTTTTTCTGTGTTTTTAAATTTTCCCTGATATTTGCTTCACAGTTCAGTTTAGCAGAAGGCGTCACAAAAGAAAGTAATCGTATTTATACATCTCAAACTTAGTAGCGGCCTCTGCACACATACAGTTTTTCAGGATTAGCACTGTCATGGTTCAGAGATGACCAACACATTTGACTAATTATCTAAAATTAATTATACTGTCTGTTATTCAGTAAGAGAGGATTCCAGTAAAGAATCACAGCTCATACTGTCAGTGTGTGTAAAAACACTGCATGTGTTCAGTCAGCAGATCCATTGCTTCATTCTCATGGCTGCTCAGACATTTTGAGAATGATGAGGTCTTGCCATGTTTTCTGTTTAGAGCAGTAATTAGAGATCAAATGTCATTAATAGAGTTCATTTAAACTGCCATTGGTTCATTGGAAATTTTTGCAGGTGAATAATGTTTATAAATAATGCAATTTGTGCAAAACTTGTTACAGGTATTGACAAAAACAATTTTAGTTAATTAGGGGGGGCACTCATTGATTTGTGACAAGATTTGCTGAGGCCTGAGTGAAAGTTTTCATGATCAACAGACTGGGATCAATTAAACTGAATGCAATATATAATGCCTAAACCTTACAGCAATGCACATGTGGAATTACACCATTTAGTAGATCGCAGGCAAGCAAAAGCATTGTAATTTTTTATGTTATTTAGATGCGGTAGGTTATTGTTCTAATGCAATGCAGAAGCTTTTGTTTTGAATTGAATCATGATGCAGGGCAACAAACCGTGTTCAGACAGATGTATGTATGTTTCATGCTACTGTTGATCCTGTGAGATTTCCCTCCAGTGTACAGTGGTATACTGTACAAAAAATACTGTATACATCATACCCTGGTCATTCAGAAAAGCTACGCAATCAATCATGCCATCTGTTGAGGTGGATTATAATAACTTTATGTTTGGCACCATCATATAGAATCCTATCACATTAAACAGATCTATGTTTAAAAACTAGTGTATTTTACATACACTTGAAGATCTTAAGCACTCTTATTAAACTTGTAATCATCTGAGATGTTAAGATAAGGGGATTCCCTTATGAGTCAATGGGAGGCGGCTCCCCTCTTGCTGCAGATATGTGTTGTAAGCTTGAATTGCAGTGATTTGGTATTTACATAGTGGCAAAACCTGATGACGCGCAGTACTGCAGGGCTAATAAGCCTGAATTTCTTTCCACCAATTGCCCACTTATTTCATCAACGCTACTGTCCCACGCACTGCCGAGTGCGGTCTTTTAGAGGATACACCTATAATTTTCATCTGCATTCACAACAACAAAGTTACTCACTGTAACCATGATCATATGAATTTTAAATTGTAATGTTCATGTTTCTTACATTCTTATGGCCCCAATCGGGAAGAGAAGTTGATTACAGCAACACTAAACACATAATTCTTATAGATTCACTTCAACAAAGATTCAAAATGCAGACCTCTTTGTCTGGGCAACTAAATAATACATTTCATTAAATAGAATAAATAATCCTTTCAAAGAATAATGTTCTCCTCTCTAATACTATCTCTGACACCTGATTAATAAAGAAAAGAATGGAACTAGGACTACTGGACTATTGGGTTCATTGAACTGATAAACTGATTCATGGGTAGCAGGATTAAAACAGATCAGTGTCCTTCAGATTAAAGCCTCTTGTGCTGATCCTTCATTATCATTCTTTTTTGTTGTTATAGTTTTGGTGTTTCTGCTCCGATCTTACTGACCAGTCATTCAGTCTGTGAGTCTGATGAACATAGAGCTAAAGTTAAACTGCAGTGCCACAACTTTTCATCCATCCATACTTCATGTCATTAATGGCCATACACTATTAAAAACACAGATTTCATACAACAAAGCTGTGTTCTCATATGTTCTAACCCTATCTAACCCTATGTTCAATGTAACTTGTAGTGCCATGTAGTGACGGATCCTCTAACTTATGTTCAACCTATGTTCTAACCACGTTAAATTAAATGACATTTTAAGGTCCTCATGATTAAAGTTATTGATGGAATTCGCAATCACTCATAGCAGATGAACAAACTCAGCTCATGATAGCTTTGCAGTCTATCGAATGAACGAGGCGCCTGCCATCAGTTTAAAAAAAACAAGAAAACATTTTTTGGTAATGTCACTTTAGATGGGACTTCTAAGAACCATGACAAAATATCCTCTCTTGTAATAAATGCAACTTTTCTTTCTGTGCTAGAATGTATAAGGTTTTGTTAAATAATATGAATAAATCTGTAAGTGCTGTTACTTATTTAAACCGAGGTGCATAAAGCTTAGAATCTTAATAACATTTAGTTTCAAATGTGTTTTTATCAATTTATAAACGTTTTATGTTTTAACAATTTTAAAATCTGCTTGTCACTCTAGGCTTCAAAAGTGGCCGTTTTGTGAAAGTCCTTAGTCATGAGAATAGTTATAATGCCGACTTCTGATCTATGAATAGTGACTGTCAGGTATAAGCTCTGTTTGAAAATAATATCAAACACTGATTCTGTTAGGCGGTATTTTTAGAAATGATGAATATGTTTATGTATCTCTCTACCAGCGACAAGCTGAGGTAAAGTGACTTTCTCAAAACAAGAGGAAGTCGAATGCGGTTTTGAGCTTTCATGTTTTTCAGTTCCCACACATGTTTTGCATGAACGAGGGAGGGGAGGGACCGGATTGGATCAGAAAGAGAAAGATGAACGTGAACTTGTCAAAGAAGGAGTTTTGCCTACCTTAACATTTAATACAAACTGTTGAGTCGGTGCTGTGAAGACTTCTCGTTTTTCACCGACACGCTAAGGTATCGTTTACCCATTTTTCAACAATTACACGCCAAACAGATGCAGCTCTGATGCACTTTTGTCCTCTAAGATTTTATATTTCAGGTTCTAATCCACCCACAATTCCGTCTGATTATTTAAGATATTTTAAAATATTTTTGCCAGCTTTATTAGGATATTTTTAATGTCCGCGCTGTACGGTTCGTGTATGAAGCACTTTAATTGTGTTTAACTATACACTCCAATCAAAACAAATTCAGACTTTCTCTGATTACTCCGTGCACACACCCATTCAAAACATCAAATCCAGCACTTAACAAAGTAATTAAAATCCGATTTGAAAACATTTTGGTTTTCCGACCAAGCTGGCAACGAAGAGCCCCGTAACCTCTAAACGCCGGGATCATCTAATAAGATCCATGGCCCTCAAAGAAGCTGTTGAGCTTCACCGATGCCCTTGACGACCGACAGTGACCTTTGGACCTTTGACATATAAAAAAAAGAAATTAATTTGATCACTGTATTAAAAAGGAAGACGAGATTCTAGTTAATTAGTCGCGATTGAATAAAAGTGAACATTATATGATTTGTCCACAGCCCTTAGTTTGTTATTGCGAATCAGCTTTTGTGTGTGTTAAATGAGAAGTGAGTGCCGACTGCCTGTGTACAGTGTGGGTTTGTGAACTGGCGACAGCTTTTGTCTATGGGAAAAAAACTTAACCACAGGACCTCATTAACTCATTTCTCTCGCCGTTTTTAGGAAGCGAGCCGTAATCGGGCATGGCACAAAATTCCTTTATTCCCCTGTCTCCCAGTCTCTCAGCTACTCCTCCTTTACATCATTTAACACCACAATTTAGGACGAGAAAATAAACGAGTAAACAAGAGACGATTTAAATAGTGAGAATCGGTTTTCTATCAAACTTATGAAAGACATTAAAATGTAGGGTAATTGCGTGCTGTAAAATATAATAAATGACAAGCTGGTGTTAAAACAGAATTCAACTTAATTTAAAACTTTGCTTTACTGGTGGCTTGTTGGTCGTTATCTAATTTTGTTTCGTGCTTACACATTATTACGAGTAGGTGATGTTCACATTAAGAAATTAAAACATTTTAGTTTTTTGTGAATTTTAGTGAATGCACAATATGTATTTCATTTTGAAAAATCTAACACATTTAATTTAGTTACGTGATAGCTAAATATTTCACCGCTTCGCTCTCACCAGAACGTAATTTTGTGACACGCAGCTGGCAAACAACCAACATATTGTATAGCCTAATAAACTGCAAACAGGCAAGAAATGTGGCGAAAATATTTTAATGATCTGTAGTTTTATTCCCTACCCCGCAGATATGGCTCCTGAAATCAAACAGTAAAGATTGTCAAAGAGATTTACACCTGTCTCGTTGCCCAAACAGGCAGCCTCTCAGCCCATAGATTAGACTACTGGAGCCAGGTTGTCTGGAACCCGTGAGCTACTTCACTCTAAATCCGGATTAAACATGATGAAATGATCAGCAAAACGCCACTCTTACATGCACGATAAAGTCGAAGCACAGGAACACGAACCAAATAACGAAATTATATAGCGTCATCGTTGTTCAATACAGTTGCCGGTCCAGTGCGACTCTGAGCCGATCGACGCGCTCTGCTCGCGCACGAAAGTGTTTTATGTCATGAGATTATGAGACTAGAGCCCGATGCGGGTCACTGGACTCAAGACACTCCCGGTTAGAGAGAGTATTTTCTCAACAAGCCTTTTAAGTTAGAATGCGAGGGTGTATTATGACAAAAGTTCTACTCTGAGTAACCAGACTGCTAATGCTGAAGTTAAAGGAAACAGCTGTGATTTCAGACATCCCTAAGTACATTAAAATATCCTGATTTAGCACGAACAACGGGCAGATGCCAATTTCTTCTTTGATAATAATGTCAATTATAATCTAGGCTAGTTTTCAATTATTTTAAATCTATCTTGAGGTTGAGTAGGCTACAGTCAATCGTTCTGCATTGCTGCCAGGTAGGACTCTGAGAATATGATATAGTAGCTACTACTGGATTATTATTTGTACATATTTTTTCTTTTAACTTTAGCAGTTACCAGTGCACTACTGCTCATAATTGTCATATTCTCGTGTTGACTGTGATATGCAAGAAGACGGTTGCTAAGTTTAAGATCTTATGATTGTGAAAAAAAATAACTGTGATGAATATGTGATAATGTTTGATGCTGAATTTACAGTCATGTATGTTGTTGGATCTAAAGTGCAAGGGGTTAGGGTTAGGTCAAACGCAAAATCCTTCAGTTCAGTGAAAACAATTAACAAGATTAAAATAGACACGTCTCTGTTCGATCCGTTCCTAACAACAAGTACAAAAATACTTGGACAGGTTGGTTGTCTGTATAAATGCATGTGGCAAAACGACTCTAATAATAACTATTGATTATCCATTGATCATTTTTGTTGAGGAATCTCGCAGAAAAAATGATATTTTAATTTACTGAAAGTCGTTCAATTATTTTAATAAATCATTTTTTATATTAATTACTGAACTTCTTACATTCGTGTTTCTTTGAGGAGCTTTAAATCCAAATCCAAATCCTAAGTACAGCAAACTGCCTTTTGTGCTAAAAAACCCCTCTTAGGATATTTCAGGGGTATTAATTTAAAATCGTGCAGTAACCGAACATCTGAATTCATGTTTATTAAACAGGCACAAAAGAAGAAATGAGTGCGAGCGCTCATTTTTATTTTTAAAGCAAAGATTAAATGTAACATTTTACAAAAAATCCAAAGTTGTAATGTAACAAAAATAAATACATGAAATTAATTTGACTACTTATCCTCAAATGAGCAATAACAAGGTGTTTAACAAGTTTTAGTTTTATGAACGCCTCGAGTGTAGGATATGTTTGTAAAGTGACATTTATGTTGGCAGTGTGTTCTGCCAACAGATAACACAAATGTGAGGATTTATTTACCTAATTAGAAAATCAGATGGTTTAGTTTATTGCATAGGTCTATTAGCCTATATGATCTCTAAAAAAATCGTGTCAAAATAAAGGGCTGAAGGCTTTATTTAATGACCCATTTATTTATTTAATAACTATTCTACACTTTAGACAACACAATCCCACCCATGCATCACCAATGTTTTTGGCCGTATAGTTTAAATACACATATCAGGTAGGCTACCCGATATAAAACATCATTGCAGCTAACGCAGGAGCCCCAGAATGTTTTAGAATATGATGAAACCATTTTTAAGCTGATACATAAAAGTAGAAAGTTTGTAGTCAAATATAAATGGAGAGCAATACTAAACATTTTTTACGCTCGTAAAGTATCAATAATAATCTTTATTTTACTATTAGTAACATTAATATTTTTTAATCTTCGACTTTTAGTTTCTTAAATAAATTACCACGTACAAATTCCTTATCGTTTGTAAGATTAATGTTTAATCTGATTTTTTCTAGAGTACATTTTATACACATTCATAGTAAATGTGGCCAAATAATAGAAAAGGTCAGTCCTTGGCCTAAAGCAGGATCATTCACTACAGTGCTTTGCAGGATTGGGGGGGGGGGTATATAATTTGTGGATATTTGTGAACGTTCTATGACGGCTCGTATTGTCACGCGATTTTTCCTATCATAGGTAAAACACATTTTATTTTATTATATTCATTAAAGGTAAAGACATTTTTTTATGTGTGCTGATGGAAGTAAATATAGTGTGTAATCGACCAAAATGTGCCAGTTTGCAATTTTCACTTTTCTGATTATTTTTTGTACAATCAAACATTTCACTCTTTTGAAATCTTTACATTTGTTCTAAGACATCAGTCCTCTATACTTTCCCAAATACTGCGTTTTTTTAATTACTCTGAAATCTTGAGTAAAATAAGAATCGCATATGTGAATTTACGGTTTCTGTACTCGGCCGCTTCTCGTTGCCACGAGGTTACGTAAAGCACATGGTCGGTGTGACCAGAAACATGAGCCAGACATCATTCTTGAAGCTTGTCCCTTTGGGTGAAGGGAGGGGTGTGAGTTATGGACATGTAGCTTTTCCATTTCAATAGCCCATCTGGGTTTCTACAGTAAGACTTGCTGCATGAAATATTCAGGGTTCAGTGAAAGCTGATCTGTTGATCTGAAGTGCAGTTTCTTTCCCATCCATGTACTGCTGATCTGTGTATCTCACCCTACAGCATCACACAAGCCAGTGTCTTTGAGTATTATTATTATTATTTTTTATTCATGTCACTGAATAATACCGATGTACTCACATTCAAGTAAACATCTATTTATCGGATGAAAACTTTGTGTCTGCATGATGTCTGCTCACAAGCAAGAAAGAAATTTGTATTATTTTTATATATCATACCAGTTGTAATGTAATGGTAATCTCAAATATAAAAAGAACATGACAACCAATTCAAACCCCAGTCCATTGGCCTCAGTTGTACTTGAATGAAACCAGGTTGAAACATTGCACCCAAATTTTAGAAGCACTAACAACCTGAATTGGACACACCCACCAACCCCTATCCCCCCCACACACACACTTTAACAGCTTGTACACCAATCATCCGCACGCAATTGTTCTTCTACCCACGGTATGAAACCGTTACGTGCTCCCCAAAATGTCAGCAGTCTTCTGTCTTACCTTCAGAGTGCGAGCAGCACTGCGCCTGTACCAAAGGCAAACAATCTGAGGAAACTGGGAACAATCATAGACAGACTCCAGCAGGTTGACACAAAAAAGCCGACTGCTCCTCACCTCCATTCCGTTCTATGACCTGATGAAAGATCAATGACCAGACTGGGCTGCCAGTGCACCCTCCAGTGCAGCATGGAACAGACCAATAAAAACGAGACATCAGGGCCTCTTACTTTTCCCCGACAAGATCTGATTCAGTGTGTATTGCACTGCATTGAAAGTTGCGTCTACCCGTAACATTTTGTTACCTTGTGATTTGTTTGTCTAGATTTTAAGAAGCAACAGGCGTACACATGCAGCAGATGGGTTAACATGCCCTGTAGAGGATTTGGGTGAAGAACAGCCCCAGTAGCTCGGCCTCTCAAGAGGAGGGGTGAATGGGATTTTTCCCAGGGAGGAGCGGCTCTGTGTGGCCCTGGCACGCTCACTCTTGAGCTGGATCTCAACTCTGCTCCTGCTGGAGGGAATGCAAAAACATTTAACTACTGGAGGCCTTAATTCATCTGAAAATCAATTTCCTAAATGTTTTAGCATTATTATTATTATAAATGATATATCAGCTTCATGTTTGGAATATTGGCACATCTAAAATTATTATTGCATGTATCACCACTTGAAGCAAATCGGCCAAGCGGTTTAAAAATCAAATTGGTATTGTTCACTTATACATTTCTATAATACACAGTCTTGATTTGGGCAAAATAAGTTTATGGATATGTTATTTATCAATTATCAATTAAGGTAATATTTAACATAACTAGACAGATACTCTCCATCCATAATACTGTTTAATACACAGACTGATGTTCATGCGTAACTCATCTGTGATATTCCTGTTGTTTGGTTGCACAATCATTTGTAAAAGCTTTGTATATGTTCAAGTGCTTCATGATAATATGGGGGCTTATTATCATATAGTTTTACACAGTCTTTACATTTATGTCCCAGTTTTTTCCAACTTTCTGTGTCCACGTTCTGAAATATGTATCTGCAGAATATCATACAGATTTTCTCTATTACAGATACATAGGGAAAAAAAAACATAAAAACGGATCGTTATTTGATATCATTGACTGATCTTCAAAATAATGTCAGTAATTGATTCTATTGATGATGAAGGATATAAAAAAGCAACACATTTTTTTTAATTAACTTTCACCCAAATTGTACGAAAAAGATTTAGTTTTGTCTGTGCTGTCGTTGTAAATGAACTAAGTGTGATACATTTCATTAGTCAGTGTTACTGTAATTTGTTGTAAAAACATTTTTCCTGAAAGCCATTTATGTAAACTGATGGAATTAAAGTTCATAATACATTAAAAAGGTTTCAATCGTCATCAAATGTAATTACTTGAAAATGAAGAAAGAAAGTGAAAGCTCAGTTTTGACATCAGTTTTGTAAAATGGCTAATTGTGTTGATTTTTGTCGTGAACAAATGTTTCATCTTCTTATATAATAATGCCAGCTGACTCTCTTAGCCTTTCTTCAGCATGAACGTAACTACAATTATGATAATGATGATTCAACTCGTTGTTTTGAATAAACACATGAAGATTCACAGGCTGTCTCTTCTGTACGACTCGTGTCTCTGATCTTATTTCTTTAGCTAAATGACCAGACACATCATTATACATCTGTGTACAGGAAAATAATCACTCACACATTTATTTTGCCAAATAATGTTTAATTGCAAATATAATTCATTTAAAAACCTTTCAATTAATTCTTCATTGTTCATTTTTATTTGTGTTATATATTATATATGCATGGACGGGATTTTATAAAGTATTTACTATAAAAATTCCTTTACAAATTACAGTATTACTGTCAGCTGTTTGCCAGTGAATTGCTGTAGATTTAAGTTTATGTTATTTATTGGCAACAGTTTGTTGAATAAAAGTTAAATGAACATTAAACATTAACAAGTCTTTATCTTTAAAGAATACAGCTATAAAATAAGAGCCTCATGCAAAGCATTCTGGGAACCAAAATCTAAAGGGAAAAATGAAAAAGGTTGATGAGGATTTCTGGTTCCCAGAATGCTTTGCATGATGTTGTTATTTTATGGTTTTATTCTGTAAATATAAATACTTGTTAATGTTAATTTCACTTTGAACAAACTGTTGCCAGTAAATAACATAAATGTAAATCTACAGTAAGTTACTGGCAACCAGCTGGATAATTACAGCAAACTTTTTACACTAGAAATTATATTAACACCCTCACTTAGTAACTTTCCATTTAGCTTATTAATATAAAAACAGAAAAGGCTATCCTCCTTCAGATCAGATATATTTCTTAAGAAATAAACATTGTGATCTAGCAGATTTTAAGATAACTTCTACGGCAGAATATGTTGGAGTCGGTCTGATTGAGGTGGACGGATGGTATCGTGTACAGATGTGAATGTACAACACATGTTTTCTATCACGTGAACTTTCAGCTTCATTAATGCACGAGCACAAACTCTGCGTCTCAGGACAGCGGGACCAGAAGCAAACATCTGCTGCTCTTCAGCAGGTCATGATCATTGTTTCAGGACGGACACGTGCAGGCTTCAAGTCAACTTTCAAAGAAATAGTTTGGTTTAAACATTTTGTGAACAAGGGATGATTCTGTCCCTTACGAGGGTCACTTGATGAAGATAAGAAGATGTGGTCAGTAAACATCTGACCTACTGAATTCTACAGGTTAATATACAGTACACCAGTAACCAATACAAAACTGAAATGAAGCATTGACAATGATTTCACTGCTGTTCTCAATATTTATGTGTTTGACTATGAGCTTTTGTCAGAAATGATGTTGACCAGGAGCTTTTAGTTTTGTCATTTCTGTCAAACTGTTAGTTAGTTTGGTGAACCGCAGAGACCAGCATAATTTCAAGACCTTAGCAGGCACTCACAGAAGCAAAATGGATCTCTATTCCATTTATAAATAGACAAGAATGAAAAAGGTTTCTTTGCAATTGATGTCGCCCTCAGCTGTCCAAAAGCAATACCTCTAAGAGTCGCACGGTCTTCTGATTCAGCAAACCCAGTACTAACAAGATAAATGTGTCAACAACAAAGAAAAATGGGCCTGTCTGCAGTAAATCCGTAAGGCAAGACATCTTTACAATATATACTAAAGCTGAATGGCAGTGATGTGCACCGGCTAGTTCTGCTGAGGGCTTTTCTGACTTTAAGGATTATTGAATAACTGATTCATTTGTAAGGTCTTAAGCAAAGGGAAAGTGGCAGCCTGTCGTAGCACAGCTGAACTAAAGGCTTTTTATAATGATTGCATTTGTTGTGATTAGTGCTCTTAAATGATCAGGCCAAAAATATTGACCCCGTGCTTGTCTCTTTCTCTCACGACGTCCACATTCAGTCAAGGTGAGTAAACCACTTTAAATATTCACAGTTGACATCCATCTAATTGCTGAGTTGGAATCAATCTAATAAAGTTATTCACAGAAAGACAGTGAGAGTTGTTGTCATTGGCTGAACAGCAAACGTTGCACCGCAGGACGCACCTCACCGCTCTCTCTGATTGGGTTTTCATTTCTGTGCATCTGGAAATGAAAAAGCCGTGAGATTCAGAAGTTGTGCATTATTTCCGAGACGCTTCATTTAAACGCCTGATAGCGATTGTATTGTGTCCAGGAATTGATGACATGAACGCATCTCTATTTGCTCTCAAATGATTTTCAGCCCATATGATCTCATTTATAAGCAAAAAATCACCTTCTCTACACAATATGTAAAGAGATTCGTGCAGCTGTTGTTGTAAATGTATTTGTCATGTTATCACGTAAAGCCTCTGCAAGAGAAGATCTACGGCCGCCGGCTGGAGACACTGAGACTATTGGCTTCCTAAATACATTTGTTCATTAATTCATTTTCTGCTCACTTCAGCGGACTTTGACCTTTCATCGGATGCCAAGAGAGCGAGCGCAGCGTTCTCCATCCTGCGGCCCCTCCCGCACCAGGCCTAATAGAGTTAATGTCGTCCCGCTGGCCATCAGAAAACTGAATTGAGACCAAGATGTTTTTTTTCCAAGCCCACCGCGCACACAGCCCTATACCGAGCACCAAACATAAAGCACAGCCGGGTCTCCGCCGCTACAGCAGACAATCTAATTGGTATTGACATCCTTGTCTCGGAGGAAATTTGACATCTAAGGGCAAACAATTCTATTTAGTTGCCTGAATACTTTCAATGGGGGAGCGGTGCGATTCGACAGCGTGCCGGTCGGCTGGCCACATGCTCTTGTGCGGCAATCGATCCTAATCCGATTCTGGACAAGGAGCAGAAAAATGAAAATAAAATCAAAAGCACCGTTAGGGCAAAATATTAACAAGGGAGAACAATGGCGGTGGTGGACACGGCTTCTCCAGCTGTATTGTTAATGCACGCTCCTCCGTAAAGGTGCGTGCGTCTGAAAGAAATGTGCTGGTGAAGCTAAAAGCGCAGCCTCATTCTGCCCGCTGGCCTGATTTCATTACACTCACTCCCTGGAGAACACATCTTATTTTTTGTGAGAGTGGACCATTCGGGAGGACGAGGGGATACAATGAAGAGAGTGCATGTGTGATAGATAGATAGAAAATTGAAGTGGTTGTCGTGCGTGCGTGCGTGTGTGTTTATAAAGTTTACCGTTGGTTTCGAGTCATGTTGGTGTAGGAGGACCTAACACATTTTCTCTTGTTCTTGTCTGGTGAAACGCAAGTTAAAAATGGTACATGTCGTGCTACTTTTTGATGCAGGACTTTTAAGCGAAAGCTCTTTGTAATCTTTGGCTTTACAGTTGTGTTAATGAGGCGTTTCACCTGTAGTGAAAGTAAAAGCAGATCCAATTCAGATCTTTTCAATGTATTGCATTGAAGAGGATAACATACAGTAGACCGGTGAATCCAGCATGACAACCGGAATGAGATTTCCACTGTGTAGTGGAGGTACGGTGTCTTTAAAAGCATTTCTCCTGCGCTGCTGCTTGCGAGATCTTAATCGTTGTACCTGATGGAGGCCTGAGGTCATGTTGTGTGCCACTGATAGAGCCTGATTTACACAGGTTGAAATGCAGGGCTAGTGTCTCCCCGGCTGGGAATAAACAGGTCGGCCGGTCTCGTGTTGATCGGTCGTGCAGATAGACGTCCATAAACGTCTGTCTTGTGGCCCGTGGCTGTGTCTGTTAGGAGACTGATGTTATCATAGACCAGAGATGAGGAGACATTCCTCCTGTTGGCTATTGACTGAATGAGGGGTCTGGTTCTGCTACTCGCTCTTTAACATTTTAATTGGACGTCTGGTCAGTGCACGGAGACAGCGGCCCAAAACCGGAGGAGCGTAATGAATTTAAGTTCAGTGGACAAGACGGTTGGGGCGTGTTGAATAGAAATCAGCGTAACTGAAGGGTTTTTTCGGACTCCAATATTTAGCGTAATGCTCGTGCAAAATGTACTTTTGTGGCTAACAAGTAGATTCATGTGTGGCTCACACAAAACACTTAAGATCCTAGCTCGTGGGAATCAACAGTGAATCATCTGTTCCTCTTGTTCTCTGTCCTGCGCACGAGGCGTGTTTATAAACATCATGCGATGGTTTGTGATGAACCAAACTGTTGATAGATGAGAAATGCCCAGAGGAGCGTAATAAATAATCTATCTCAGAGTCAAGAATGAACTTTCTTTCCATCTTTATTGTTTTTTTTTAAATATTCACACAAAACAAACCTCAGAACACAACAAACTGAGTAAAAGTTATTTTCAAATGACTCTGGGCTGAAGTCTGTGACTAAAGGGTGCATATTGGTACCACAAAGGTATATTTTTATACCTCAAAGGTACACTTCATGGTAAATGTTAGAAAATACTTTAAAGGTACTTTTGTACCATTTCTCTGACAGACAACATGATTTTAATGTGCATCCTCTTATATTTCATCAGAATGTTGTTTTAGTTCTTTATTTCCATAGCTTTTCAAGAAAATGTTTTACATTACACTTCACTGAGACTATTCCCATTAAAAAACGCCAAATACAGAACATTAAAATAAACCGTACGGATAGAAATGATCTGATTATTTCATCATGAATTGACATAATACACGGCAAATGTAAAACAGGTCTAAAGGTTTGGTGACTCATTATTGAGTCTTGTGAAGTGACTCATAAAATCTTTTGGGTTAATGGACAAATCTCTTGGGATCCTTGAAACCGTTTCCCCAGGAGGACATAAATAAGCTTTTACTTTTAAGAAGGGATAGAGATTTACATCTTAATGTTAGTTAACTTTTCATGCAATGTCTCATAGGTAGCATACTGTAATATTTGTCATGCTGCTTTGAGGTTTTGAAATGATTTAAGTAACTAAGTAAACATATATGTAAATAAGTAAATAAGCCAGACTGACTGCTAAGTGAATATTTCCCAGAGACATCTAAAATAAGAAAAGAAATAAATGATGCGTGAAATTTACAGTTTAATATGATTTATCACTTCATTATTCAACTCATGTCCACCTTCAATTAAACTTTATTTTATGGATTTTTTATATGTTAAATAACATTTATGTTTATATAATATATAAAAAATCAGACTGCAGACTGAAGTTTGTGAGGGATCCAAGCTTGCTTTATTCTGAGAGTATGAACGTTTTAAACTCTATTACCTGACAATTTTCAATGTGTATATGTTATTATTCAATTTAATTCTTAATTTATTTATATATCCCTTTTCACAATTGTTTAATTGTTTCAAAGCAACTTTACATTAATAAAAGCCGGAAAAAACTAAGAAAAAGTAGGATAGTGCAGCGTAAGATTAAACCGTACTAGTGAGCAGAGTAATAATGTAACGTATAGAAGAGAGATCTAAGTTAAGTTAATATCAGCTGACTCCTTGGGTTAAAAAAAACTTCTAGGAAAAAAATTGGCATTTGTTATCTCAATCTCAAAATTAAATACTGGGATTTCTTTTGTAAATAAAAATTCTAGCAAATATTAGCAGTGTGTTTATTTTCAATGACTTGATTTAGCAGCACACAAGCAGCAAATTTCACTCGGATTCTTTTAATAACAGATTTTTGGATAAACTTCAGATCTTTTGTGTAATGGAGATCACAGATGTCAACATATGCATTAAATCTCTAACATGCGCTTACATGCCTCTCAAAGTGTCATTCATTTTATTTATAAAGCGTACGACTAAAGGCGGAAAAAAGTTGTCTCTAAATCCCTAACATTCAATTTGATTTGGTGTCTCAAGATAATCACTTAAGAAAATGCTTTTGTAACATTATATCTCCTTTTGGACTAGTTAGTTACAACCCCAAAGTCACATGATGGTCCTTTTTGAAATATGATGTCTTAAAAATGAATCAAATATGCTCTATGGCAATTTTCTTTCCCAAGGTGCTTAACACAGCTGTCTTCAGATCGCTCAGCCATCTGGTTGCTGTGTCCATTGAGATGATGATAATGCACTTCATGACGAGAAGAGGATGAAACCTTTGACCTTCAAGGCCCTTTGACCTCTCTGGGCAATATTCACTGGTGTTCCTATAACTAGCATATGCCTGCTAGTCCGATATGTTAAAAGAAATTTATAACCAGAGCTCTGTCGATAAGGCCTTGAACATCTTTCTTCTTGTCCCAGTAGAATACAAAAGCTTGGGTTACTTTACTCACAGATTGTGAAGACATATTTCATCCTTTACCCCCAATTAATAGCAACTTTTCAGTGAGCTGTAGTTGTTTTTGGTAAGGATTAAGTCAAATATTTTGCCAGAGAGCAAACAGTAATAGCCACAGCTAAAAGTGACCTGTAGCTTCACATGGTTTAGCATACATCAGGTTGAATTTTGGAGTGCAAGCTTTGGTTCCCTCCTGAATCGCTACAATGTTGATTAGATTGGAAAACCTTTTCATAACGATGTCTGGTCTTTGATTCTGTATAGTGTCATTTGTCCAGCTCTTCCAGTCCTGCCCTCCGTGTCCCTCTCTTTGTGTCCTACTCTCCGTGTCCTGTTCTCCGTCTCCTGCACGCCGTGTCCCCCCTTCGTATCCTGCTCGCTGTGTCCTGCTTACTGTGTCCCGCTTGCCATGCACTGCCCTCCGTGTCTCTCTGTGCCCCGCTCTCTGTGTCTCTCTGTGCCCTACTCTCCGTGTCTCTCCGTGCCCCGCTCTCCATGTCCCGCTCTCCGTGTACTGTTTATGTGTCCTGCTCTTTGTGCCCCACTCTCCGTGCCCTGTTTCTGTGTCTCCTTTCATGCCTCGCTCTCTGTGTCTCTCTATGTCCCACCCTTTGTGTTCTGTTTATGTTTCCCCCTCTCTGTGCCCGCTGTCTGTGTCCTGTTTTTGTGCCCCCCTCTCCATGTCCCGCTCTTTGTGTCCCGCTCTCTGTGTCTCTTTGTGCCCTGCCCTCAAAGTCTTGTTTCTGAGTCCCCCACTCCATGCCCCGCTCTCTGTGCCCTGTTTCTTTGTCCCCTCTCTGTGTCCCGCTCTATGTTGCCCTACTCTCTGTGTCTCTACGTGCCTGCTCTTGGTGTACTGTTTATGTGTCCCGCTCTTTGTGCTCTGCTCTCTGTGTCCTGTTTCCGTGTCCTCTTTCATGTCCACTCTCCGTGTCTTGCATGTTGTGTCCCCCCTCTGTGTCCTGCTCGTCGGGTCCTGCTCACCCTGTTCCACTCTCCATGTCCCACTCTCTGTGTCGTGTTTACGTGTACCCCTCTCTGTGTCCCCCTCTCCGGGTCCTGCTCGTTGTTTCCCCATATCCTTGTCCTGCTTGCCGTTTCCCCCTTTCTGTGTCCTGCTCTACGTGCCCTGCTTTCCATGTCTCTCCATGCCCCACTCTCTGTGTACTGTTTATGTGTCCTGCTCTTTGTGCCCCACTCTCCGTGTCCCGCTCTCTGTGTCCCGCTCTCTGTGTCCCGCTCTCTGTGTCCCGCTCTCTGTGTCCTGCTCTCTGTGTCTCTCTGTGCCCTGCACTCAGTGTCTTGTTTCTGTGTCCCACTCTCCTGTTTCCATGTCCCCCTCTTTGTGCCCTCCTCTCCGTGTCCGGTTTCCGCTCTTCGTGTCTCTCCATGTCCCGCTCACCGTGTTCTGTTTCTGTGTCCCCATCTCCATGCCCCGCTCTCCGTGTCCTGCTTTTCGTGCCCTGCTCTCTGCTTCTGTACTACCTACACTAACTAGTGGCGACATATATATGTGTAAATGTATATATAAACCTATACATACAAACACACACACATAAACATAATCAAATAAATGACACATATTACCAAGTACAATTTCTGCAGCACCAGTATTTGCAACCGCAAAAATAATTTGCCATCGAGGTTTCCTAAACATGTCTTTCATTCCTCCCCCAAATCCTGCTATTAGCTGATGTAGTACATTAGGAAGACTTAGATGTTTGAAGACTTTTATATGTCATCTGTGTACTTCAGTGGCCTAGGGACCTTGGATTCGTGACCTTTGCCCTCTGATACTGACCTTTTCACTTGGCCTCTTAATTCTGGGTCCTGCATTACCAGTGACTACCTGTCAGGCACCTGCTTTGAGAAATGAAACAGTAGGGAATGTGTCTCTGGGGACCTCTTCAGACTCGCAGACAACAGGCTGGCATAGTTCCTGTATCTGAATGGGTCTTGAGTGGGCCTGGTAAACCAATCTCCCTAATTACCTATTGAAAGAACATTCTTTTTCCTTTCAGAATCATTACCCCCGGTTCAATTGCTGAAAAGTAACATACAGGAGCAAAATAGCAGCGAGGGAAAAACACTCAAAGGTAGTGCTCCTGGTTTCAACCAAGGTTAATTGCTTGGGAGGGACCAGATGTGAAATATAGATTGGAATAAAGGTGAAGGGGACACAGGCATTGAGAACAAATTACAAATAAATGCAAGATCTTAGATGGCACTCGTTTCCCATGCGTTTGAAAGGAACGGATGATGCATCTGTCCAGCTTCTCTAATGAAAAAGACAGCAGCAGCACAAGACTCAGATCTTCTTTGAGATTCACTGGGTTTGTGCTTTGAACGTTTAGTGGTGCACAATTCTGACAATTTGAAATGATTGCAGGCATTAATGCTGCTAGTGTTTGATATGTGAACTGTTCTCCGTCTCTGTGGGTAATGAACTTCTGTTGTTCTTCTCTGAAGGTTCTTCAGGTCCATGCTGAGGTCAATCAAGATGAGCAGAGCATCAAGTGGAAGTGAAAGCAGAACATGCAAAACATTTTCACACTTGTCTGTCAGGTGTGTGTGTGTGTGTACCTGGTAATTATCACGTTGTGGAGGAATACCAGTGTTTTTGTGACCTTGTGGGGACATTTTGAGGTCCCCATGAGGAAACAAGCTTATAAATGTTTCTTGAAAATGTGAAGTATCACAATGTTTTCTATAATGGTTGGGGTTAGGGAATGGGGTAGGTTAGGGGGAATCGAATATGCAGTTTATACAGTATAAACTGCATTATGTCTATGGACTGTCCCCACAAAACATGGAAACCAGAATGTGTGTGTGTGTGTGTGTGTGTTGGATGACACTGATAAAAATACTGATGAAAAGCTGTCGATTATGAACCAAAGAAGATTGTATTGCGGTGGGTTTTGTAGACATGTTGCTGTCCTATTTTAACTATGAAGAGAAGAGTGTTACATCATATGATAAAGACATTTTCTTGCCATACCTAAGGGTCCGTATGTAAAATATTCAGGGTCACAGATCTTATTGAACTGTTAAAAACCAGCAACACATCTGTCTGGTTGTTTTCAAGAGCAGTGAGATTTGTCACTGCCTCAGTGTGAAGTCTGTCACTATTAATAAACTTTGGCTGCTGGACAAAGGCTGTGTTTCTGAGAACGCATGCAGCCAAACCCGGCTCTCTTCCTGACAGTGATAGTTGAAGTCCAGAGCACAAAGACTTATTGCCAAAGGCGCTGCTGGATCTGTGATGCTTTATGTCAGTAAACTCACAGCCCTCTTAACCCCTCGTGGGCTTGGTGTTCACTTCCACTTGCCTATGAGCATTGCACCAACAGCTTTTACCTCATATTGCAAAGCATTGTTGAATGCTGATGAACATATTGAACAATAGTAAATAAAAATAACTCACTTTCATGTTTGTTTAACATCTTCAAGTACAATCAAGTATATTTATGTGGCAGAAATCAGATCTATGCATGACATCTGCGCAATGGTGAATTAAGTACCTAAAAGCAACACTTAAGAAAAGATATCTTACCAGAAAATGACTTGAGTAGAAGTTAAAGTCGACTTTTATAACATTTCTTGAATAAAGTATTTAGTATTATATTGTACCTAAGTATCAGCTGCCTTCAGTGGAAAGCTGAGGCCGGTTTAAAAATGCCTTAAAGTCTCTCTTAATTCCATGTCAAATAAAGCTGTTCTCATTTACATATTTATTGTATTCAATGGAAAGAGAACAGAACCAGTAGGAAATATTGACTGAATGCAGCCCAATAAAACTGTTAACCAGCAGGCTCAGGCATCATCTGACAAACTCATCAAGACAACGGTTGTGCTGTGATATATTTACATATGAAGTGATCCTTCAGAAAGTAAGAAGTGACAGAATGTTTCTTCTTTAATTTAAGGCTGAGTAACAAAATACTATACACTCACCGGCCACTTTATTAGGTACACCTTACTGGTACGGGGTTGGACCCCCTTTTGCCTTTAGAACTGCCTTTATCCTTCATGACATACATTCAACAAGGTACTGGAAACATTCCTCAGATATTTTGGTCCATATTGACATGATAACGTCACGCAGTTGCTGCAGATTTGTGGGATGCACATCCAGGGCACGAAGCTCCCGTTCCACCACATACCAAAGACGCTCCATTGGGTTGAGATCTGGTGACTGTGGAGGCAATTTGAGTACAGTGAACTCATTGTCATGTTCAAGAAACCAGTCTAAGATGATGTGCGCTTTATGACATGGCACGTTGTCCTACTGGAAGTAGCCATCAGAGGATGGGAACATGGTGGTCATAAAGGGATGGACATGGTCAGCAACAATACACAATACACAATGCTCCATTGGTACTAATGGGCCCAAAGCGCGCCAAGAAAACATCCCCCACACCACCCCACCACCACCAGCAGCCCGAACCACCGACACAAGGCAGGATGGATCCATGCCTTCATGTTGTTGACGCCAAATTCTGACTCTACCATCTGAATGTTGCAGCAGAAATCGAGACTCATCAGACCAGGCAACGTTTTTCCAACTTCTACTCTCCAATTTTGGTGAGCTTGTGCGAATTGTAGCCTCAGTTTCCTGTTCTTAGCTGTCAGGAGTGGCACCCAGTGTGGTCTTCTGCTTTTGTAGCCCTTCCGCCTCAAGGTTCGACGTGTTGTGCATTCAGAGATGCTCTTCTGCATACCTCGGTTGTAACGAGTGGTTATTTGAGTTACTGTTGCCTTTCTATCAGCTCAAACCAGTTTGGCCATTCTTCTCTGACCTCTGGCATCAACAAGGCATTTGCGCCCATAGAACTGATGCTCATTGGATATTTTCTCTTTTTCTGACCATTCTTTGTAAACCCTTGAGATGGTTGTGTGTGAAAATCCCAGTAGATCAGCAGTTTCTGAAATACTCAGACCAGCCCGTTTAGCACCAACAACCATGCCATGTTCAGAATCTCTTAAAACACCTTTCTTTTCCATTCTGACGCTCGGTTTAAATTTTAGCAGATCGTCTTGACCATGTCTGCATTGAGTTGCTGCCATGTGATTGGCTGATTAAAAATTTGCATTAACACGCAGTTGGACAGGTATACCTATTAAAGTGGCTGGTGAGTGTATGTCCACTGTCATCTATTGAAAGAAATCATCTAAACATTTAACCGTGGTGTTAATAGCACTTGTTTGCACATGTGCCTTAGGATTTAATCAATGATGTAACATCCAACCAATGATTCGTCAAATCTATTAGCTTGCAGGCTGTGATCTTCAGATTTTATTTTGTAGTAATGAAGATGCATAAATAGGAGTACAATTATATATTTTATTTAGAAGATTTAAGGTTAGCAGAAAAGAAAATGGAAGTACAGATTTTCTCAAAAATAAAACTTAAGTAGAGTAGCAAAGTATTAATAGTTGTTATTGTAGGTTACAGCACTGTTAACATGTTAAACTTTCAATAGGGAAAAAGTCAACCAGCAGCTCAGGCTTACATTTGGCTTTTTTCCAAAAGCAATGCATTTTTAGCAGTATGTCAGTGTGTTACCTTGGGATCAAACCCATGACCTTTTACACGGCTAACACAATACTTTACAATTGAGCTACAGGAACACCTCTGTCCCAGATCTTAATGTTATAAAGATCATTAAGATCTGGGACAGATCTTATAATATATATATTATAGTTTTTCTAAATCTCAGCTGGGGAACATAATAACTGTTTACATAGAAATCAATCCTAGACTTTTTCTGTAGTCGTATCAAGAATCATAAATGTAGTAATACAAGACAAATCATTTTAGCTCATTTCTTCCTGTGGTAAATGCATTACAGGACATTACAAAAACACACAAGAGGGATTTCCTCATGCTAAGCTTATCCCTGGAGTAATTTCTGTTTATTTTGGAGTAATTTCGATCATTTACGGAAGAATAACATTGTAGTGAAATGAGAGCTAAGAAGCACTGTGATTGAGGCTGGAGTGTAATTTGTTTGAACTGGCTGAGGAAATAAGCAGTGAGTTTTTCCCCTGGCAGCAGTAAATCCAGATCTCTGCTATAGACACCGTCTGTAACTGTTCCCGGCTCAGAGACTTCCTACGGCTTACACCTCCCGCGTGTGCCTCTGGCCAAAGGAATCTAGCGTTCTGTTCCTCTATATGACTTCTGCATCCTGACCCCATTTCAGCTGTCTGCTGCATCTACCTCCACACGGCCAGACAACATAAACACGCTACAGAGACATAATAGCCAATACAATCCTCTCATCTTTGAACAATAATGTCATTTAATCTGGCGGACACGACACCGTAACTATGGTGATATGGCAGAGCGCGTAAAGCGTGTCGTTCTTGGGTCAAGTGATTGTGTATTGGCTGATCTCCTTTATTGTCTGATCTAATGCAGGTCCATCAGTCCACGCAAACACAAACTATCACACCGACCGAAAGCAAAGCAATAAAGGAAAGGGAAGAGGCACTGAGATTTCTCTTTTGACACCTTGGGTTCAGGGCCGTGGTCTCGACTCTCCCTGTGGGAGCTCTGGGTTAAAGCCGCATTAGAGATCTCAGCAGGGGCTCGTCGGCCACGGGTCAACACACACATTTACTCTGGCGGGAGACGGCGTTAATGCTTGCGGCTTTAAAGAAGTACAAGATCATGTCTTTACTTACCACTAACAGGCACCTGAGGGTTAAAGCATGGGTGTGTGACTCTTAACCAAAACATTCCTCTATTGTTCTTCAGACAAGCTGTGTTGTTGTCTTAATAATTACACTCGTGATGTTTGTCATGTTTGATGTGATATTAGCTGTGATGTTTATTGTGATGTTTATTGTAACCCAAATTGTAATCAATCCACCAAAAATGCTTACTACACTTTTATTATAATAAAGCCATGGTTAAATTTCCCAAGGGTTTCCATGTAAACGTACACAGAATTAGAATGTGAATCAAACTGTGAATTAGTCGTGTCAGTCACGTGTCAATTTGCTCACAGCTGATGTACATGAATAAAAGTATCAGTACAAATATTACATTATATAAGTCTATATTTTATGATAACATGTGGACATTGTTAAGCAAACGGGTGGGGGTGGGGGGGTTATGCTGTCCTTAATCCACTTACACTATTCTAACCTAACCCTAACCCAACAGACAGTGCTGCTTCCTGCAGGAGACACTAATCTTGTTTGCCCTTAATGCACTATTGTCCTGTTTAGCATTAGATCGGTCATTTAAACAGAATTGTTTGTTTTCTGAAATATTCTTCATATCAGTTATGAAGGTATTAAATAATGATAAACATACAAAGTCCTGCAAAGGATTTGTATTCATGAATGAATGACAATCTCAGAAGCAATAGAGAAGAGATATAAAGGGAAGTAATGAAAACAAATGGAGGGTCTTATTCCCCGTGGAAGGGGGAGGAACTTAAGTCATCAAGCTAATTTTATTCTTGTCTCCATTTCCTTTGGCTGTTTGGCCAAATGATGAATCTGGTGCCTGATGTCCGGATGGCCGATGCTGAACGTGTAACTCAAGCCCAAATACTGACGGATGTTAACAAGTGAGTTCATCGCCAGTTCTGACTAATTTCAGCTTGGTTAAAGATTTGACTATAACTACACATGATCAGAGACTGTTTGAGGAAGAGAAGGAGGTTGCATTAATGTCAGGGCATCAGTAGGTTATATGTAAGACCGGACAAATGGGCCTGAGGTGTATTTTTAGCCAAATGTAATTGAAGATTTTTAGGCTCAAACGTTAAATGAAAAAAGCTAAGCCAAGATGGCAGTAGAAGAAACTGAAATGTTTTAAAAGAACTTTAAAGTTGAAAAGACGTGTAATTCAAAAATCTGACATCTGAGACATAATATTGCATTTTAGATTCTTGTTTTTACTTGAAATTTAATGTATGATGTTTTGACCACAATTCCTTAAAATTACGGTTTCACAACTTGCACTTTTGAAACTGTTTGAATGTAACGCAATGAGATTTTCCATTAGATAAAAGACTTAGTGAATGAAAAATTGATCTCAATCCCATAAAATTCAAATTTCATGCCAAGTCGTTCAAGTTGGCACAGTAAGAAGAGATGTTGAAATGTCTTTCGCGGCATGTCAGATGTGTTCAAAATGTTCCCGAAAGGTTTACCAAGTATTGTTTTTTTTTGCATACTTTTCGTCCTTCTCAGTCGTCGTCTGGAGTGAGTCCACATGGGACAAAGCTTCCGGCTCCGTCCCTCTGAGCAGCGTCGCCTTATTCTCTGCCTCACGATCCCAGTAATGGTTTATTCAGTGAGACCCTTTTAACTTTACTCTTCACCCAAACCCAAGAACGCTTAAGCCAGCATTACTGTTGAGTTGTTTGTACACAACTGCATTTGAAACAAGAGAAAAACATTAAAAAGCAATTAATACACCAAGTCTCTGTCGGAAATGAGGTCTCTTCAGGGAACAAGATGGCCACAAACACAGAGCAGAGAAGTGTTTTTTCAGAGAGTCGCACCCGTCCCAGCAGACGGTCTGAGTGACAGCGAGGCGAGGCCAAACAAAGACAGTTTACCATCAGCATAATCAATGTGACATTAGTGCATATAATGGGCGAGAGTGGGAGCGGACGGTCGAGTCGTGTCATGTGTAAGCTTAATAAAATTTCAACTTTTCTGAAGCTTTTAGAAAGCTTTCATCTTCACCCTTATTCCACCGCAAAATTGCCTTAACGTGTTCTCTGTAACGCCCTCCTTAAAAATCATCTGCATGAAGAATGTACATTTTCTGCCGACAGTCTTGATCCTCATTCACAATGAATCAGAATACGATGACGCTGACGTCCAGATTAAAGCATCACACACCTCACTTAAAATCAAGAGATAGAAAATAAAGTGAACCTCAGATGTTTTTATTATAATTGTTTGTTTCTCCAAGGTTCTTTCACATCTCTACCAATATCTCGTGAGGCTCATGAGCCAGACCGTGACCTACGCTGACACTACAACGCTGTTCTTTCAGTGTATTGTTCATCCATCAAATCTCCAGTTTATTGTCTTCAACATCTCGCTAGAGTTTTTCTTTTGTCACTCACACTGGATGAAAATGGATCTCATTAGTGTTCAAAAATGAAGGATAGTGTATAAATATAGATTTGTAAGAATGATTAATTAATCCTTTATTTCATAAAGACTTTGTTAGAGACACGGAAACTGTCCTTCAAATTCCCTCCTTTCAAGGGTCAACTGTTGGATTTGTAAAGGTTTGATTGTGTCTAAATCAGTTGTGTGAGTCTGTCCCTTTTACAGCAGCTCAAGGTAAAACACAAATTCTCCCTTCATTTCCTTCAACAATAACAGTCTGCTGTGGCGTTCACAAAGACCTGTGGCAACCTTGGGATGAGAAGCGCAGAAAGCGAGAAGAGGTTGAAGAAAAGGCAGCCGGTCGAGAGGAAAACCTCTGAATGTGTTTTATTCTTCATTATTTCAGGTGTGGCACTGAAATCCAGTTGGAAAACAGACATGCAGATGTGATGCTCCTTTCACAGCCTTAATGTGAATTATTGATCATGTTTTATCTTTATATTCTATCACTGTTTTCATCATTGCCTGTGTCACCCAGAAACAATACGATACAGACTTCTGTATTAATTCACAATCTATCATCTGCCTGCTCGCCTCCACTTTCTCAGTTAAATTCTACACAACAATATAACGGCAGTGTGAGGTTATAGCTGCAGTCCGTAACATTATGTCTCTTTCACCGTCTTTCTTTAAAATGTTCCTTAATCCCATGACATTTGCTTCAAAACTGACTTTTAATCCAAAATATAACTAGCAACTATATGCCTTTTATATTCAAGCAAAAATATTTGCGATATCTGTTTGTCTTTTACTTACATCTGCCACAAAATCAGACCCCACAGTTTTGAATCTTAAATGAATAATCTCTATTATAAGCCTCCATTTCATCTGCAGAGCAAAGTCTGGTTTCTCACAAGGTTTCTTCTCCACAAGTGGAGTTTTGGTTGGCTTGCTTACTGTGAGACAGCTGACATGAGATTATCTTAATAAAGTTTTCATTGTAATGAAATAGTCTGTCTTAAGACGGGTTAAAGGTGTGTGGTGCCCCTCATGATGTTGATATCATTTCTCTGTGCTTTTAACATTACTGTTCATGGTATTATTGTAAATTCTTTATGTAATGTCAAACCCCACCTGCATTTTTGTCAATTCAACATATTTTATGCTACTGTAACTTAAAAATTAACTTAAACAATTTCAACTTGTTTTTAAGTTATGTTCACGGGTCAAAACTTAAAAAAGTAGGTTGAATTGATTGTTTTATGCTGCACTTTTTTTACAGTGTGCTCCAATATAATTTTTTACTTCTTTTAAGGACCATGTCAGATGGAAAGGCATGTCTGGTTTAATACAACACCTGTTATTTATCATATTAATTGACTAAAGAAAACTTATATACCATTTTATTAGTTTATAATCTATGAGGACTATAACATTTGCAAATAATTCTACATCCTGTTTATTTAATAATTTTCTGTGTTTTCTTTTCTTTGTCTCTCATGTAAAGCTGCTTTGGTAAATAAAAGCAGTATATACTTGACTTGACTATATTGGTTTATTTATAAAAAACCCGAAAACTCCAAATATTCTTTTTAACCCTAAATATGGCATAAATGATGTTTAAATGAGAAGAGATGTGAGAGTCAGTTGGGTGACAGACCTGAGCAGAGACCTGGAGAAGGAGCTTTCATCATTTGGGCGCTAAGCAACAAACCAGAGCTGTGTCACATGTATGTGATGTTTTTACATTATGGATTCAGATTATTCATCATGAGATTTATATTTACACTGCCTCTGTGATCAGCAGATGAAGTTTAGCAGATGTTTATTGGTGAAATGATCCAGAAGCAGTCCCTGTTTCATGTCTGATATCAGATCATACCATTCAGCAGAGGTCAGGGAGAGGTCACAGCGCTCAACCATCGCTCAGCAGTCATGAATCAATTCAGACACATTAAATCAAGAATTCATGAACTCTGAAGTGACTAATACTGGCTAAGTCTCTCTCTCTCTCTCTCTCTCTCTCTCTCTTTCTTCAGTCAGGGTTTGTGGTTTCAATGAGGGATGTGTCTCCCCATGAATGACAGATCTAATCCTAAGAGTTTGGCTTAATCTTCAGCACTCAGACCAGAATCACACTTCAACTTTCAGCTTGCGAATTAATAAAAACCCATAGTTGTGTCTGAGAGACTGCAATATCACTGGAGTTCAACTGGAGATGTAACCCGGGGCCTCATTTATAAAGCGTGCGTACGCACATATTAGATCGTAAAGTGTGCGTACGCAATAATCCAAGGCAAAGTCCATATTTATAAAAACTGTCTTTAACGTGGAAAAGTGCTTAGCGCCACGTCAGGGTCTGAGCAGATGTACGCACTTTTGCTTGTCTGATTGCTGCAGTTTTCTGAAATATAAGCCATTCTTGTTGTTTGAAATTGGGTTTAAACATTGACAAGTGCTCTTTAATTTCTATGACATTAATTAGGCATCGTTTAAAGGCGGAGATCTGAAACGGCCCGGCTGCACGCACAAGTTCAATTTCATTTGCGATTTATAGATTTGAAAGGGGTACGCGCGTTTTCTGCGCGTATGTTCGGTTTATCACACGTACGCATTCTTGTTAAAGAACGATTATTCAACAGTTTCAATAAGTGAAACGATTTAAACACCCAGTATTAGCATATAGCCCGGTAGCATTAGCAAACGAGGAAACGCTGCTCCGTGCATTGGAGCTCCGTCGAGTTCATAATCTAAATCCTATTTTCTTACTATCTCGTTCCTATCTATATAATATAACGTACTAGTTTATCTTAGGAATACTTTACCGTGACGATTTTTTGAACAGTATTAATAAGTAAAACGATCTATCACTAGTAAACACCTAGTGCTAGCATATAGCCCACTAGCATAAACAAACGTGCCGGTTGAAGTTAGCACTTGCTCACTGTCTGTTTACTGTAAATCTGCCTTTTTCGATCTAATGGCGGACTCATCCGATGTATGTTTTTCAGACCTTTCCTCACCAGAGCGGGAAGCTGTGGAGGAGTTGTGTCCCGGCATTAGCACCAGGCGGTACAGCATGCCTCACATCACCCTGGCTCCAGGCACCCGGAGACGACCGAGGCACGCAACGAGCGAGCACCCATCTCGATGCAGCTTCACGGACCGCTGTCTGGCGAACGGAGACGCCATCGCCCAGCATGAAAACGGTAAGACTCCGCTTGTCATTGTAACCTGCCAGTCGGAGATCACCAAAGATACTATTAAAGAGGTGTGTGAAATTGCAAAAACAATGTCAGACAATGTAATTTGCTCTGGTCCCCTCCCCGCCTACCGGGGGGATGAAACTTACAGTAGATTAGTGTCTCTTCATGGCTGGATGTCAAAGTGGTGCCCTCAGCATAACGTAGGGTTTATAGACAATTGGAAGCATTTCCGGGGAAGACCTGACCTGCTAAAGAGAGATGGCCTCCATCCGTCTCCGGAAGGAAATGCTATACTCTCTAGAAATCTGACCAATAGTCTTACTTTTGATATTGTCTGACTATCCAGGGCCCAGGTCAGGAAACAGACAGATCGGCTTACCCATCAGTCTGTTAGCTGCCTTGACATGTCAAGATCACATATATCCCAGCACATAGAGCCTTTTTTAACAGAGTACCAACACATCTCGACTGTGTCTGTTCCTCGAACAAATAAATACAGAGCACCGTTTACCTCGTCTCGCACAAATCTTATTAACATAAAACTAGAACATAATACATTAACAGATGAAACTCAAATGTTAAAATTCGGCCTTCTTAACATTAGATCACTTACCAACAAAGAACCAATTATCAATGAAATAATTACTGACCAAAACTTAGATGCACTCTGTTTAACAGAAACCTGGCTTAAAGCAGACGATTACACCAGTTTAAACGAATCCACCCCACAAGACTATTATTATAAACATGTTCCTCGTCTAATAGGGAGAGGGGGGTGGTGTAGCTACAATATACAATAAAATATTCAAAGTAAACCATAAATCCAACCTAAAATTTAATTCGTTTGAAATAATACTGTTAAATATGGAAATAACTGATCGCAACAACAAACGACTTTCGTTCATTTTAGCTACCATATATAGGCCTCCAGGCCACCACACAGATTTTCTTAAAGAAATAGCAGACTTCCTATCTGAGCTTACAGTCATTGTAGATAAAGCTCTTATCGTTGGTGATTTTAATATCCATGTGGATAATCCAAAAGATGCATTAGGACGTGCGTTTATGGATGTTCTAAATTCTCTCGGCATTAAACAAAATGTGTCAGGGCCCACGCATACTCGTAATCACACACTAGACTTAATTCTGTCACTCGGACTCAATATTAATGACATCGAAATATCACCCCAGAGCGATGCCGTTTCAGACCATTGCCTTGTGTCATGCACAATACTTCTAGATAGGACCGCTCAGTCTACAACATGCTACAGATTAGCCAGAACAATAATTTCCACCACTAAAGATAGCTTTATTAGCACTCTTCCAGACCTGTCCCAAATGAAACATGTAGCAGATAATCGTGAAGATCTAGATATTATAATAGAAAACCTGAACAACGTCTGCTCTAGCACGTTGGATGCCGTTGCTCCCATTCGAAAAAAGAGAATCAAAGAAAAACCGCCAGCTCCATGGTATGACCATCATACTGCAGCCCTTAAAAAAGTAGCTAGAAAAATGGAAAGAAACTACCGAAGCACAAAGTTAGAGGTATGGCGTTCAGCATGGAAAGAGAGTGTTAAACAATACAGACAGGCTATTAAAACTGCCAGATCTACCTATCTCAGTACGCTTATTAAAGAAAATCATAACAACCCTCGTTTCCTATTTAGCACAGTTGCGAAACTGACTAGAAACAAAGAACAAACAGAAACCAATAGTAAACTCCAACACAATAGTGACGACTTCATGAACTTCTTTACTAACAAAATTATGTTTATTAGGGAAAACATAGAAACTATGCAAGCAGCCATCACTCTACCCAATAGTACATTTTCCACTAGATTACCAAACGAACATCTTGAGTCATTTAATCCTACTACAATAGAAGAGCTCTCTAAACTAGTAACGTCATCCAAATCATCGTCCTGTATACTAGACCCCGTTCCCACAAAATTACTAAAAGAGGTATTTCATGTAGTGGCAGACACTGTACTTAATATCTTTAACTCATCTCTAGAATTAGGATACGTTCCAACAGCTTTCAAACTAGCAGTTATTAGACCGCTCATTAAAAAGCAAAACCTTGACCAGGGAGATCTTAATAACTTTAGACCAATCTCAAATCTACCTTTTCTTTCTAAAATATTAGAAAAAGTAGTGGCAAGCCAGCTACGCACATTCGTAGAAAATAATAATACATATGAAAAGTTCCAATCAGGATTCAGGCCCCACCATAGCACAGAGACAGCGCTGCTTAGAGTTACAAATGACCTCCTATTAACATCCGATCGTGGTGAAATCTCAATCCTTATATTACTAGACCTTAGTGCAGCCTTTGACACAATAGATCACACAATCTTACTCAATAGACTAGAAAACTATGTTGGCATCAGTGGTCAGGCGTTAGCCTGGTTCAGATCGTATCTAACCAATCGATATCACTTTGTTTATGTAAATGAGGAAGAGTCATATCACTCCCCCGTTAAATACGGCATACCTCAGGGATCAGTTTTAGGCCCTATCCTATTCTCGTTATATATGTTACCTCTAGGAGACATTATCAGGAAACATAACATAAGTTTTCACTGCTATGCGGATGATACCCAGCTTTACATCTCGTCGCATCCTAGCGAAACCCACCAGTTTTCTAAGCTAACAGACTGCATTAGTGATATTAGGGACTGGATGGCACAAAACTTTCTTATGCTAAACTCCAATAAAACAGAGATACTTATTATTGAACCGAATCGCTACAAACATAATATGTCAGATTACAAGTTGCCCATAGATGGCTGCACGGTGGTGCCATCTTCCACGGTTAAGAATTTAGGCGTAATGTTCGACAGCAATCTATCTTTTAATAGTCATATCGCCAACATCTGCCGCACAGCATTCTTCCATCTTAGAAATATCTCAAAAATACGCCATATGCTGTCTGCATCAGACGCAGAAAAGCTTATACATGCTTTTATGACCTCTAGAATAGACTATTGTAACTCGTTACTCGGGGGATGCCATGCAAATCAGGTAAACAAGCTACAGCTGGTTCAAAACGCCGCCGCAAGAGTGCTTACTCGATCTAAAAAGTATGAACACATCAGTCCAATTCTGGCATCTTTACACTGGCTACAAGTTAAATATCGTATACAATTTAAAATATTACTAATCACCTACAAAGCCTTAAATGACCTAGCGCCTTCGTATATTAAAGAACTACTATCAGAATACAATCCATCACGTAAACTGCGCTCACAAAATTCTGTTCACTTAATTATCCCTAGAATATCAAAAGTGTCTAAAGGTGGTAGATCCTTTTCCTACTTAGCCCCTAAGCTCTGGAATGATTTACCAAACAATGTTCGAGTATCAGACACAGTCGATCAATTTAAATCTAAACTTAAGACATTCTTCTTTAACAAAGCATTCACATAAAATGTCCAGTAAATGTACATTTCCCGCAGTAGTTAGTTTGTCCAGAACAAAGCACTCACATACCTCATATGGGTAATATACTTATGCCGCAATAGTTAGCCTGTCTGGAACCGAGCCGACTTGAACCACTATAATGTTTGACACTTGCATTGCATGTGAACGGCCCCTACGCTAATAGAATTCTGTTTTTCTCTCCCTGTCTCGTCCTCAACCACGAGGACCATGAGACAAACAGACCCAGTTCCGGTTGCTGTGAAGATCATTGCATCACTGATCCACTGGCTGTCCTTCAACGTGATGACCAGCCGATGCCCGACCAACGACCACCGGCTAAACCAGTTTAATTCGCTTACCCGCCTCCTATCCCTACCGTTTCTATATATATATATATATATATATATATATATATATATAAATATATATTAATTCCTCCCAAGGGTTTTTGTCCTTCTAGGACTTTTTCCCATTGGGTTTTTTTTCCTAGAGGGTTTTTAATCCCAGGGAGAGTCAGCCAACTTTGGCTTAATTTAGCACTTTACAGTATACGTTACTTTATTAATATGCTCGCTTGTACGGTTTAACCGCTTTCTCTACTTCTTATATTATCTATTGATTTTCTGTGTTCTCCTCTACATCTTCTCATGTAAAGCTGCTTTGCAACAATTAACACTTGTGAAAAGCGCTATATAAATAAAATTGAATTGAATTGAATTGAATTGAAATGATGGTAAGATCAAATGTAGGATGGTTTTTACACAGCATTTTATAAATGAGGCCCCTTTGTGATTAAAGATCTGTCAACATTATCTCTTAACATGGAGCCATGCATGGATTGTGAGCGATGTCCATCATGGAGAAGAATTTCCATTGATGTTGGTTCTGATTAACACTCCCTATTCCAATTTTATTGTACTAACATTTTATTTATTTTAGTTTTTTTAATCATGCACAAATTACCGTACTGTCACCATAGTATTATTAAAACGACCATAGTAAAACTATCGTATTGTCACCATAGAACTTTTCTAAACCATCTGAAGCGTGCGTCTCTTTGCAGTGCTTCTGTTTAAAATCTTTCCCATCGCTACTCCGTCATTTCGCTAAGTCTTGCCACAAACACATCGCAGCCACTTGATATGTTTGCACGGGGATTTAGAGATGAACATTATGTTTTTTTCAGAGAACATCTGGTGGGGGTAAAAGGTTACAGTAGAGATCTCAGGCCTTTACTGAATTCCTTCCGTCAGATAAATCATCAACAAGTCTCTGTGAATGGGGTGTTGGGGTGGGGGGGTAACGTTAACTCAATCCTGTCTGAGGGTTGTGAACCCGCGTCCTCCCTCAAACCGCCTCTTCAAACAGAGCAGGCTATTAAACAGAGCGCCGTAATGCCAGCGATATCTGTCTTGAGCTTGGTTTTGGATAGCGTTTGGGTCGGGGAGTATTGTGACCTCCGGTTCAAGAGATCCCTGCAGTACAGATGCAGAACACTAATGTGTATGAACACATGTCATCAGGACACCGAGAGAAGATGTTCATCGAGTAGCGACAGCAGCATGAGGCACGCGTGAGTCAGACAGACGTCAGGACTTCACATGATGAAGTTGTACGCTGTCACGGCCTTGAAATGCACGCCGGCTCTTCTGTCATCTTTCCCTTTGACGTTGATGTTTCTTCCGAGGAAAGAGGCTTTAGCTTTATGTTTTCTGTTATAATACTCCTATAATTGGCATCACAGCACACGTGGCATCAAACAAAGGAAGTATTTGACAGCTAAAGTGTAAAGTTGTCTTCCGCTTGCGTGGGATTTTCTGCTGCGTTTCCCTTCATTCTCATTACAACTGTAAACGTTCCCCAAACACTTCCTCTCTCGGTTACGTCCTTCATTTCCCATTGGCAGCGTTCACAGGGTGACTGGATTACTGTATATCGCTCATGCACAAGAGAAGAGAGGTGATGTCATCAGATGTTGCTCTTGTTTAAATGGAGAACAAGGGTCAGAAATGTAGTTTATTCAGTTAATCTTATTTAGCATCATGGCGTTGCAATCACGGCTGAATGTTGGCCGGTGATAAATTGTCCTGTAGATGTTGACAGGCGCAGACGTGATGTTGCTCTCAGTGATGTGCAGCCATTGGAGAGTTTGTGTAAAATATTTATTACACTTTTAACAACATATCAATGTTGGAAAAGGAATCCTTTAACCAGAATCTGCTATTGTAAAGGTTTTAAGCACCAAGAGAAACATTTCTGTCAACAAGTGATTTTTTGACTTTTGCAAACAGCAGATTGATTGACTGCTGGCTCTGACAGATCTCTGTTGATGTCTACAGGAGTTGTGTTTAACCTGCTGTGCTAATGATATTCGGCACATCTGATACTCTGTAGGACTGAAATCTTAAGCCTGTCACGCTTGTGGACCCCTCTGAATCTTTAAAATGACTACAGCCAGCTCTTCTATTTCTTCTCCTGCATGTTGACTAATGACCTCTCCTCTTCTGCAATAGAAAGTATCTTGAGCTGGCAGTCCGGTCCAGAGATGCTTGTTGATGGGAACATTTTTTCTTTGGATGCCATGCGTGTCGCGGACTGACGGATGGCGTTCAGTAATCTGTTTGAGATGGCTGAGACCAGAGGCCGGGGTCGGAAGGGGACGGAAACGCCCTAACAGATGGAAGTGGTCTGACAAATTACCCCCATTCCCCGCTATCCACTGGGACCTCAGGGCTTAATCCGTGGACTTTCTCTGAGCCGAGGCATTAATTTGGGCATCACTGGTCATCAGTCAGCTGATTTCTCTTGAGGTCGGAAGGTTGCTGTTTAAAACATGCGAGGGTGCAAAGTTTCAGAGTGTAGAGGGGATTATCGGTCTGGAAAAGAAGACGCTCTCGACCCTGACGTGACCCGCTAAAGATGGGCTTTCTGTTTGGCTGGCCGGATGTTTGGCATGTCAATTTGCAGTGTGGTGTGACTTCATCTCGCAACAGAGCCGAAGCCAGTTCACCTTTGTGTGTGTGTAGCCCTTTTCACACAAAGATTATGGAAAATGCATCCGGGATTTGTCTGGGATCGTTTAATTTTGAGTTCATTTACAAGGCCAATGATTTTCCAGAATCTGTGAGTGCATTCACACACATACCATAAAGATCCCGTAAAGACACGTGACGTATTTAAAGTCCTGCGCTTGGTAGGTTGTTTTAGTTTATTATGAGATGATTTGTGTCACGAGCTGAACCATAACTTTTTGTTGCGATGACACGCACGTCCTCACGTACAGCATTGTTTCTGGGTCTTGTTCACACAGAATGCTTTCCGTGAATATTACAGCAATGTTACTACTGTAGGTCCTCTTTACTTGATCCCAGAACATTTACAGGATGTGTTTGTGTTCACACAAAAGCCTCTCTGACAATTTTACGGAAATTTTCTGGGACCAAAGTGCTGTGTGAATGGGGTACAAAATTAGTCACTGGTACTGGACCATTTAAAAAAAGTCCTAATATGCACCTTTTGTGATATATACCTTTGAGGTACAAGTATGTACAGTAAAATACACCAATTTGGTACAAATCTGTACTTTTCTAAAGGGTTCCAAAGGTATAGTGACAGCTTTTGTATCTCTGTGTGTGTGTGTGTGTGATCTCTCTGACTGATGTCTTGTGTGTCCTGAAAGTTTTCGTCCTCACCTGTGTCACACTTGTCCAGCGGCGTCATCAAACAGCAGGCGTGTGTAAGCGTGACATCTCCTCACCTGTTGATGTGTTCCTGATGACAGCTGTCACTCACCTGTCACCTCTCTCATCAGCTGTACGTCTCTGCCCTCGCAGAAGCTCAGATGCATCCGAGCGCACCCAACACGACTATCTGCGTGTGTGACGCCGGTGAGATTTCTCAGTAACATCACACATAGGTGTCTCTGATTAGCTGTAGTTTAAATCCAACCTCTGAACATGTACAGTAATCAGACATGAGTACATTAAATTTGATTAAATTCATCAAAGATTCCTACTTAACTTTGCTTCTTCGTAGCTTTTGAGCTTCTACATTTAATCTTATTGCTTTATCCATAGACTGAGATATTTAAGTGATTGTATTAATCTTTTCTTTTGGCTGTTTTTAATTTCATACGTTTTGAAAATGTGATTAAAAGTAGATAAACACACGATCACTGAAATCAAAATAGGAGCAGAATTGTATTATAGCGTCCCTGCTTTGATATTTTATGTGCTTTAAAGCCCAATGAAATTCTAGAAAAAAGAAAGATGCACAGTGGCGACATGGCAGGCGTGACTGTGTGACCTGCTCCACTGACTGCAGATAAACTCACATATATCACATAACTGTGTAAAATTTAAGGAGACAAAAAGCGAAGCTCAGACCTTCACGAAAGGCCTGCGGGCGCAGCCGGCCCCTACGTGGATCAGCTTAACTTTATTGCCATCCGGCATATGTTCAGAGACAAACTGTCAGCCGAGGTCCGTTTGTGCCAGCGCCTGACAGAGCGGAGGCACGTTTACGTGATGTGTGGAGAGCGTCGGGGCAGAAGGGTCCGCCGGAGGACGACCGGGGCAGACGGGCCAATGCGTTGCTGCGGGGGACAGCCCAGCCAACGGTCGCCCGATGTGGCAAATTGATCGAATTGTAGGATGTAAGACTTCTTGCCAATTATGTGGGTCATGTCAGTGTCTCTCTGGTCTTTGTTGGTTAGTAGACACACATGCCCTGTGTGTTTGTGTGTGTGTGTGTGTGTGTGTCTGTGTGTGTTCAGTGTGCATGTTTAATGGATTGTGTGTTGTGCAAACATCCACTCACAGCAAACTGATGCCCGTCTGGCCTGATGGTGCTAATAAACACACGATACCCTACAATCACACTTCAGACAGTAAGGGTCAGTTTCTCAGACAGGGTTTAGATTAGTCCAGGACTAGGCCTTCGATATATAAGGATATAGTTTTTACAAACAAACCTTAATGATGTGCATCTTGAGACACTGATATACGTAAGAGATGTTAGTGTAAGATGTTTTAAATTAACATGCATTTTAGTCTGGGACTAGCATAAGCCATGTACAGGAAACTGCCCCTTAATGTTTTGAATGATTTTAAAGGGTTTTATTGACATCATTCATCGTTGTTCGTCTGTAAACTGTGAGGGGATTTTTGACCTTTCTAAAGTTTTCTGTTGTATGGTGAATGTATGAATACATGCAAATCGTTTATTAGGTTTAGCGTTGTTCTGGTTGACCTGATGGAGATGGAGCCTTTATGGTTCTCGTATAAACTCGACGTGTGTGGGCCGTGTCAGTGTCGGGTCAGATAGATCAAACGACAGCAGCACGTCAGCCGCAGAAAACATAAGACCGTCAACAGATCACAGAATATAAAGCGTCTACAGATGTATGACGTGTTTTCGTGTACGCTCAGAAATATCGTCGTGTTTATTAGCTGGAGAAAAATGTTTCGTTAACCCATTTGAAAGAACCCAGATCTGATAATGAATCCCAGCAGGTGTACATCAGGTGCGGATGCACTGCAGTAATGCGATCGACCCTGCGGGCACTGCATTACCATGGATCTGTTGTATCATCTCACTCTCAGAGAAACAACATTGATTTAATAAAGATGCACTAAATGAATTCCAGTACTCTTCTGACTTCAGTCTGGAGACTTTATACATCTTCAATGTGATGTGAGCACAGTATGGAGAGAGATGCATAACCAAATAATTGACTTCTAAAGTCCCTCTGTATATATGTTGTAGGCAGCTTTAAAATGTAAAAGAGTCTTTAGCTATACCTTAAAGACACGCCGGTTCACTCAGCACCTACTGTATAATGTTGGAAATGCTCTCAGGAAGCTTTATCCTGTCTCAGTGAATGTGGAAAACTATCTATTGGTCAAGATTACTTTCCATGAATCGGTAAAAAATCCATCATCTGGTCGAGTCTGCACTTCCTAGTCTGTAACTAACACATGTTATTTGTGTAAACACAGGTGCAAATATCTGCTTGAAAATGGCAATCATATTTATAAGGAGTCCCATGATTTAACTGTATAATGTGAAGCTGTTGTTAAACTTCTTATTTGTTTGTTATTAAACATATTTTTTGGTTTGTGTCTGTCAAGTATGATTTGAAAATGTAAACATGATGGTTAGGATGATGAGCAGGTGCGAAAGTACCATTTTACAGAAAACGTAATTTTAAGCCAATGTTTTAGACAGAGTTATATGTTAGCTGTGGTCAATAACTCACAAGTGTGGTCGATCAATACCAGGTGGAATTTTCATCAAATGTAAAACGACTTCAGAATAATTTCACTGTAAACATAAGTAGCGCATTGTTAATTTTGACCCTGACAGCTGGGACGAAAGTAACACACAGGTGGATCAGAAGTAACACAACAAGAACGATTTTTGTGTTACACTTGTTTTTAGTAAATATACACATTACTATGACCTTGTTAATATGTAACTGTAAACATATTTTGTTATATATCTGCAATTTTTTTATTTCAGTTTCATCAAATGACATACAACAGTACAAACTTGAATATGTTGTGAATAAATTTTTTCAACAGTAGGAACACTATAAAATGTAATCAAATTAGCATAATATAAACGGTTAGCGTAATGCAACAGTATAGAGGGTATGCATTGATGTCACTTTTCCACGTGACCACACTGGAATTTGCCCCGTTGAGTGGCAAAACGTGCAGCAAAATGACTATTTTTCATAGTGGCTGCAACGAAAATGCCAGTAAAACTGACTATTATCAGCTTAAATTAAATTTAGGTGGACTTGATAGCAGAGGTGGACAATACTTAGTTACATTAGTAACATTTTCCAAGCATCTGTAGTTCATTAGGTTGTTTGTATTGGGAAAAACATTACTTCACTACATTCTAAAGCATAAAATCATACTGTGTATTCTTTAATATTGCATATTAACATTTATTTAATACCTAATTACATTAATATTGTGAACTTTTACTTGAGTAAAAGTGTGTTAATGTACTTAAATATTAAATGTAAAACAAAAACGTAAAATTATGATAATATGCTTTGGAATGTGTTTTCCAAAGAAAAACACGGACAAAATACAAATACTTGAAAAATACTTTTAAGTAGAAAGTAAAACCTCTGCTTGACCCTAGCAACTTATCAACCCACCTGCGGTCTGTGGACATTGGCATGAATGATCTATTTACTTCTCCTTTTGGTGTTTTTTGGCAGTCTGTAAAACCATAGCTCCGAATTCTTGTTAATCTGTTAGTACAGTCTATCGCACAACAGCTTTTTTCCATTTCGACGCGTTTTCACCGTGTTTTCGCCGATGTCACTGTACTCAAACACTGCTGCCCCTCTTTTGCCACTCAGTGGGCGTAACCGCAGTCCCTCTCGCCGACGGTGACGTCATGTGCATACCCTCTATTAGCAGCAGGACAAAAGTACAAAGTGTTTGTCCTGACAGGAACTCCTGACATTTAAACCTAACTTTTATTTCGAAGAACTTTGAGAAGTCAAACTTCAGAATGTGTAAGAGCACTAAATAACCTGAAGATTGATTGATACAGTTACCAGAAACACAAAGAAAAAAATGACCGCTTTAAGAATTTACTTATCATGGTTGAAAACAGCTTTCTGGACCTACACGTGTGAAACGATGACAAAACAATACGATTTTTGTCAGCTCTGTCAAGGAATGCATGCTAAAGATGCTGTCATAGTTTGAAATATAAATGTTATTAGGGCTCAGAGGAAATCACTTTATTACTTTTGTCCCGTCTTAGTTTCGCCCCAGTTCTACCTTATTTTAACACTGTGAGCATCTTCTCCATCTGCTGTCATCAAGTTTAACATTTCTGACCCCTCTCTAACCTCATCTGTTACACTGATTGTAATTGCTTTGCCAATTGTTTAACTTTGACCATCCATTCTGTGAATGTTATCGGAGAATTAGTAGTATTGAGAAAGTCGTGTTAAGGTCGGTGTTGGTTCTGAGCAGCATGGAGAGGTCCTGGTGTGATAAAGTTAACTGACCTTCCTCTGTTGTTCTTGTGTGGCCCGGAGCGCAGTGTGTCGTGTGCTGTGATGTTATGAGCCGCACACTGTGTTACCTGCACCGACACCTCGTCAACTTCCAGAGAGCCGTCTGGATAAAGGAAACTCACAGTCCCTGACCTGACAGCTACACCATGTAAAGCACTTTACGTGCTGCTGATTTATCGCCCCGCTCGGCCGAAACCAGCCGAACCGCCGTCTGAACCGGTAAGTGGGACGTTTGTGATGAGCCGACTCGCATCCCATTCTTGATAAACCCCACCCGCGGCTCTCCTTCTGAAACTCTTTAAGAGCACAATTATCTTTTATGATCTGACAGGGAACTGTGAGGGTGGCCAGAGCCTCTTATGTGTGCAGACCTGGCAGCGCCGCACCTCTCAGCTCTCGTACAATGGTGTTTCTTTTCGCCGTAGTTGACCGGTTCTAAATCGGACGTAAAGCAAGTGGTCGTGACCGGCCGTTCGCTTCTGAAGTCGCTTGTGGGAGGTCTCGTCTTTGAGCCGAGGGGTGGACAGAAGTCTACCGGTAAATCTGAAATGTCAATAAAATGGAGAAATCTTTGCTAACGGTTGTTTCGGGGCAGGAACGGGAGGGTCTGGATAGAAATGTGGAGATCAATTCTTCAAGACAGCCTTGCTCGACTCATTCCATTAGAATAGATTCATCGTTCACGCCGAAGCAAAGAGCCGAGAGCCATCAGGAAGATTAGATGATCAAACGCTCCTATGATTGTGAGGGAAGATGGATTTACACTTCTTGCAATGTCTGCAAATAAATTCATTTAAAGAGCAAAATCAGGACCGTGAGCTCACGGCAAACTCATGCAATTTCTGCACCACACAAAAAATGATGAGCAGCAGTACATTCACGCCTCTCGTGCTCGACTGCAATATCAGTTTTCATCAGGGCAATGCTCAGATTCAGCTGGTCTGACAGGCCGCAGCGGAGGCTGGTCCTGTGAGCCGGTCCCGCAGCAAACCCGTCAGTCAGCCTGCAAAAACCGGTTTCTGTTCCTGTACCCCGTGGCTCACTGATTTCGTCTGCAGACGTCTACCGAGAAAGCCCGAACACGCTTTGAGTGCAAGAATATGGAATCTGACAGAAATAAATGCGGGCTTGGGGAAATAGCAGCAGGAATATGTTGAGAGAAAGTCACAGCCCCCGCTGCGGCCCACTGAAGTGATCGCGCTGGCATGGTGGCCGGAGGCCGTTCGAGGTTTAAGTTCTGTACCTCGACACCGCCGATCTTCTTGACGCGTGGTGAACGGACCACAGGGTCCTCGTGCGCCTGCTGGCCACAACTGTTTACTATGAACGCGGTGGGATTGGACAGTAGGAGCTGTCAATCATCATCATGGCAGATGAGCATCTTCAATGACCATAATATATGTTTAACAATGAGTTACAGGACGTTGGGCGTGTTTTTTATTGTGCGAACCTGGACAGATGTAGTAAGAGATCTGGATCAGATTCACTTCATTTCAACTGAGCTAACACACAGAATCTGGCACTCAGTCATTTTTATCACCCAGTTGATTTTAATAATAAATGTATAAATAATTAGGGTTAGTGGATTTAAGTTTAATACAAACACACACATGAGCAAGTCCACACTGTTAAATATTTCTGGATAAATTACAGTATTGCTGTCAGCTGGTTCTGTAGATTTACAATGATGTTATTTACTGTCAACAGTTTGTTCAAAGTTAAATTAACATTAAACATTAACAAGTCTTTATCTTTACAAAAAAGCCTTATGCAAAGCATTCTGGGAAACAAAATCTGAAGGAAAAAACAGAAAATGGTTGATTATGATTTCTGGTTCTCAGAATGCTTTGCATGAGGCTGTTATTTTATAGTTTTATTCTATAAATATAAAGACTTGTTAATATTTATTTAACTTTGAACAGACTGTTGACAGTAAATAACATAAATGTAAATCTACAGTAAGTTACTGGCAAACAACTGCAGAACTACAGCATTTTTTTACAGTGCATGCTAAGCTCATCCTGTCCATAAAAACAGAAATGTTCACTTAGGTCTGTACTTTATTGTACATTGTAGCCACTCATTTCCACTTTTATAGACATTTACTGTTTTATTGCATCATATACAAGGTGTCACATCCAAACCGTTGTTTTTTCCTCTTAATATACATAAAAAATTATATATATTGCAAACATTGATTTTTTTCTGTTATACATTAGTCTCTGACAGTATATACTGACATTTCTGTCATTTATTGTCACTTTCATAACACGACTATTTGTCTTTATGGGTGGATGCTTGAATATTATTTTAGAAAAACATATTTCACCTTTCATTTCTTCAGAATGGATGCTCTAAGAATGACCAATTTAAATATTGTAAGAAAAGTTTACACCCATAACTCTGGAATTTCCAACATGCAGTCGCCCAATGATTTTCTAATCGGTTGTAGGAAAACTGCATTTAGTGTTTATTGGAGCATTTAACAAATAACATGTAATGACTTGTTACTTCAGAACTGTGATGGACTAAAATTGATGGCGTGTGAGTGTTGATATTTCACAAAATGCAATTTAGGATATTACACATTTTAGTTCAGTTTCTTGTGGGTGTGGCTCCAATTCCTTATATCTGAATTTGACTGAAATAGAGCCTCTCTTGAAATCTTGTGCATTTTTACATGATATCTTAAGGTATCTCTGTGTTTTCTTCATCAGGGCAGGAATGTGAGAACAGAGGACCGAGCAGGAGGATGAGATCCGGACTCTGAGTGTTTACGCCTTCTTGGTTCAGAGGAGCGCCTTAAAATCACGGAGGGCTGCCTCGGCCACCAGGACGCAGAAAACCGCCTCTGATCTCTGCCTGAAGACATCAGCGTCACCGATCTCAGTCTGTCAGTGCGAGAGAGCATCAAAGCCTGCGCTCGAGAAGGACTGTCACAAACGGTAATGGATATCATTTCAAATATGCAGTTCCTCTTCTGTCTGAGAGTCCACCACAGTAAACCTTCACCCCGGTGTCCCTGATCGAATAGCTGAAACTGTGAGGTTAAGTCCTCTAACCGAGGTCTCCAGTATGCATCGTGATAGAAATTCATTCAACTATTTTTTGCGGTGCTTAAAGAAATCCGGTCTACTTAAGAATTGACATGAATCCATTAAGTGTGAGATTTTTTCTGTTTTATTGTAAAGCATTATGTTGTCCACCTGATCAGTCAAGGTGAGGTCTAAAAGTCTTTTTGAGGCTTCAGTTTTCAATGAAAGCCCACAGGCTGATGTGATAATTTTGACATCCACACTGTCAGCTCACATTAGCCACGAGTGTTTGTCTCCGCCTCAAGTCTGCTGTCACCTCTGTGTGATTTCTACAAAGCCTCTGTGTTTCCTCTGGGTTTTTAAATCTGGGCAAAAATCAAAGCTGGTAACCTCTAACTAATTATAGTGTCAGACTCACGCATAACCTTAAAGCATGCATACTATAGGGTTAGTTTGATACGCTTTAAATGTGAGACCGTTGGGTGTGTATTTCAAACTCGTGTGCAGAGTAGATGACGGGTCACTGAACGGGACCAGCAGCTATTGTGCTCTTGCTGTGAATGTGAAACATGTCATCAATATCTGGAACAGTATGAAGTCAAGGCCTGATGTGGTGTTATTCCTGCAGAGAATGTCTTCTGATGGTCTCCTGATGAATCCGACATCAGCACATGGTGATAATGACCCGCTACATACACCCATCATCACATTACTGCACTAAAACCCTGTAGTAAGACACACGTCT
Source organism: Misgurnus anguillicaudatus (assembly GCF_027580225.2). Taxonomy (NCBI): domain Eukaryota; kingdom Metazoa; phylum Chordata; class Actinopteri; order Cypriniformes; family Cobitidae; genus Misgurnus; species Misgurnus anguillicaudatus. The sequence continues at coordinate 275,101 of NC_073358.2, read as the reverse complement.
CAGAGATGAGCACCAGCATCACGTGACACGCTGGGTCTCCATGACGACTACATCATAGTGAACACAACAACTGATAATGTAAACTCTGACGGTATTAATGTCTGTGTGTACCGAGAGCACTTTGTTGCTATATGTTGCTATAAAACTGCATTGAAATGTAAATGGAGTTTTTCAGTGAACGGTTAATCAAGAACCGTTCCTCTCTCTTCATCATCAACATTAATTGATTTACGTTGACAAGCTTTGTTGTATCTCTTGCTTTGATATACCGTATATATGCATTTTGTTTCTGTACAGCTATTAGCACTGGACCGTGACTCCCAGTGCTTTAATAACAAGAGATTTAGCTAAAAATATCTTTGACATCTATTTGCGGTCCTTTCAGAAAGCGAGCGTCATGACCTAAGGCTTTAGTCAATAAAGGATTCGTACCTCAGACAAAGACGACTCAAAAGAGGTCAGGGGGACAGAAAAACGCTTACGACGCACTGCTACGTTTCTCCTCCTGGCCGCTGTTGTTTCTCTCTCAAGCTCTTGTCAGCTAATTATCCAGAATTAGTATCTTCTTTCACACCAGCGGTGTCATTGTGCCTTAGCTTTGATTCGTCCGCTCTCGTGCTCGGGTGCTAAACTTGCGACAACTGACGAGCTGGAAGCAGGCAGATATTAATTGCAAGTGAAAAGCTGACAGGTCTGACATGGCATAAAATGAAACAGCCTACAGTCCGCTGTGATACCACTGTGACGGGGTTTCGGGAAAATGGGCGGCTCCGGGGACTCGAGAGTCTGGAGTTGAACTACACGTGTCGACTGCCTCGACCTCTTTGACATTATTCTGAGGAAGTCTCTATACTGTAAATAACCTTGTTAATAGTTGACCCGCTTGTGGAAAATACTGTATATGTGGAAACAAGTCAGAGTCCCATTACAAATGCTTCAGTCTTCAAAGTCCAAGAAGTTTAATGTCATCGTCTGCAATCTGTGAAGTGAGTATAAATGTAACTTTCCTGTATGCATTTCTCTATGGATGACATAAACATACAGTACAACACAAACACACATTAAAGGCCAGAGTATATTTTTTATGTGTACATGAACATACGTACACGGTTGAACTCACAGCCTAGCAAAGCTTTGTTTATTTGACTCATGTGTACACAGACATTCGCCTCCACACAGAAAGACGCAAACAAAATACTCGCAGTTACAAAAATCCGGCGGTGCACGTACATACTATTCTGATGATTAAATTTGCATCATGCGCACTGTATGCGGACCCTCGCAGATGCATAAAAACTGAACTATACTTCTAGCTTAACACTCAATGGGGTGGTTTCCTGGACAGAGACTTACTTAAGCCAGGACTAGGCCTTAGTTTTATTATGAAATTTAACTAGTTTTAACAAACATGCCTAACTAAAAACATTACTTGTGTGCATTTTGTGGCAAAACAAAGGACACTGATGTATTTTAAGATATGTCAGTGCAAGATGTTTTTTAGATTTAAGTCTAGGACTAGTCTAATCCCTGTCCGGGAAACCGCCCCTATGTGTGACACGTGTGTGTTGATTGTTTCTGGCATCTTTTTAAGGTGTCTTAGCTCTCTATAGAATATAGTGGAGGCCGAAGTTCACGATTCTGAGCTCTTGCATCATTAACGCTCGTTACGCCAGGACTAAAAAAAACCTTTCGCCGTATGAGGGTGGAGACGAAATGAAAGACGAGTCCAACGGCCAGGCTTCCTCTATTCTTCTTTTCAACAGGACTTGGATGAAAACAAGGGAGCTTTACACAGCGTGTCCTTCACCTCCCTTCCGGCCTCCAGCCACTTGTCTGTGGAAAGCCAATGTTTGAAAAACTCACTGGAGTGGCTGTTTTATCAACAAGCAGCTCATTGGTTCCGATTGGCTCGAGGAGGAGAGAACGGCAAAACAAAACAAGAAGGAGGAAACTGTAAGAAAGGAAGGAATGGTAAGGAGGAATAGAAAGAGGTTGAAGAGACAGCTGTTGGGGAGGTGAGTTGGAGATTTCCAGCCATTAACTTCAGACTAAGATGCCTCTCCCACTTGAGGGAAACAAGGGCAAGAGAAGGAACAGCCCTCCGACATGAAAAGAAACAGGGCCGGCCTGATCCAGCGTGCCAAATGTTGAAAAGTGGGGCAACAATGATATGGAAAGAAGTGGCAGGCAGAAGAGGACTTTACCGGGTGGTGGGGGCGTAGAGGACCCAAGGGCTGATGGGGCGTGGGGGTCTCTCTCTCTCTCTCTTTCAAAGGCAGGATAAACAAGGAAATGAGTCAGTAATCATTTCCAGAAATTGCTTTCCTTCTTCCTTCGGTCGTCGGCAGACTCTCAGCCTCCATTCATTAGGGCTTCTGGCCTGATTAAAGCCTTTTGCCATCAGAGGTTTCTGGACCGGCCCAGACGCCACTGCGGGGATACGAGGGCAGTGGAGGGTGTTTGGAGATGTGGTCCCGCCTCCCACTTTACTCCAGAAACTGAGGACTGAGCTGTGAGGTTCTCGGTTCTGCCCATGTCTCCAAATCCTCTGGATCATCAACCCTTGATGGCCTTGTCTTTATTACTTTAACGTGATTCCCAGCCCATGTCTGCCCAGCGACCGCTTCCCATTTAATCTAATAAATGTGTATATATTTAAATGTTTTAATTTCCATATAGAATCAGCTTTGTCTGGCTATCTCTCAAGGGTTTTTTCTTCTAGTAGTTTTTTCAACCCCTACGGAGTCATCTGACGTTGGCTTAATTTAGATCTCTCGTCTATACGTTACATTATTACTACGCTCGCTAGTTAATAAAATTGAATTGAATTTATTTACCTAACATGATGTAAAATCTCATTCTGTGACTACTGTATATTTTTTGTCACTTTTTTCTTTGTTCCCTGTGAGCCATATTCATTGTGTTTTAGCTTCTAGACTGTAGTGACTTTCAGTTTCTGTCTTTAGTGAAATGAAATGTCATTCATCAGTGCGTGTGTGTGTGTACAGGGGAAATGTTTGGTGGGTCTGTGGTGTTACAGCAGAGACCCTCATTTCCTCTCTATGAGCTCATTGGGGGTTCTGCCGGTTCACTTGATGTCATCCTTCCTGTTTCACAGAGCTGTGTTCAATCTCAATCATGTGTTGATAGAGCAGCAACAGACCACGCTTACACTCCATCTCTACATCCCATTCATCAGATCATCACATTTAAAAAATAAACAGTGTTAAACTGTATCTAATTGTAGGACACATACAGTATATGCTGTAGTCAATAAATTGCTGGTATGTGTGTGGATGTGATACTGAGATAAACTCTAGCTCGTCCCATTGGATGATAAACAGCTTTAGACAGCGTATATTATGGGATATCCATCTCTGAACCAGTTTTTGTGTAATAAATATCCTACAGTACATGCTAACTATATACAGTACTGTATACAACACAAAAACTACAGCATGCAGGGTTTCATTTCATCTGTCCTCAGGTCAGTTAATGAATGATTTGATTTTATAGTTAAATACATGCAGTATTTCAGTCTGACCTGGGCTATTCTACGGCATTGAAATGTGTCAGTTATCAAAGCGAGGAAATGTTTGTCTTTTATTGGTTTCGTGTTACACGACAGGCACCTTTTAAGATGTTGTAGTTGAGATGGTAAAAGAGACGCCTGCCCTCTTGAACATGAAGTGCTTCTGTGATCTTGTGTATATTTATAGGTCCTGTCTTGTGTCACATGGCTTCCATTTCTTCACTTGTTGCCCCCTGTAGATGTTTTTACAAGCAGACGAGCGCCGGGGTCACGGGGTCTCTGCCCCTCACATGAGCTTCATTCACCCACCTTTAACACTCATGCATTCATCTTCATCAAAGAAAAAAATGATGATTTGAAAAGAAATTCAAGATGAATTTAACGCTCTGTGGTTTGTGTTTTGTCTGCACATTCAGAGATAGAAAAGATCAAAGTGATACACTTATGAATAATAAAGTCCACCTTTTATCATTGTTTTGATAAGTTTCAGTCTTACTTCAATTAAATTCAATTTTATTTATATAGCGCTTTTCACAATAGTTAATTGTTTCAAAGCAGCTTTACATTAATAGAAGCAGTGAAAAGCACAGAAAAACGACAGATAGCACAACATAATGCACGATAGCATAAGCAGTCAAATTTGCTGCGGCTATGACTCACATTATAAGCGAGCGTATTACTAATGTAACGTCTAGAAGAGGAAGCTAAATTAAGCCCAAGAAGGCTGCCTCCCCGGGGTAAAAAAAACCCTAGGAGAAAAAACCCCCTGGGATTTTTAGTCAAGGAAATAAAAAAAAGTCCTAGGAGGGAAAAACCCTTAACCCTAACCCATACATATATACATATATACACACATATAAACGGATCAGGAGATTAAGCGGAGATTAAGCGTTTCTGCCGGTGATCGTTGGTCAGACATCAGCTGGGCATCACGTTGAAGGACGGCCAGTAGATCAGAGGTGTGCCGACTTTCACATCTACCGGAACTGGGTCTGTATGTCTCATTGTCCTCGGGGTCGAGGACGAGACAGGGAGAGAAAAACAAAATCATATTAGCGTAGGGGCCGTTCACATGTAATGCAAGTGTCACACAGTGATGTGGTTTAAATCAGCTTAGTTCCAGACAGACTAACTATTGCGGCATAATTATATTATTCACAGTTGAGGATTTTGCTAATTGGGGGCCCAATGCGAAAGTATATATGGAAACTAATGGTCACCTTCAAAAATGAATTATCAGTGGACGTTATTCTGACAAATAAAATCATCGTTCTTCATTCGAAATAAAGTGTTGAAAGAATTGCGTACCGATTCCTGCGTGTGAGAAATGAATGTCAAAGCCTCTCGTCTCTGTGGGTCTGAAGTTTTACTGGGACTATAAAGACTTTGTTAAACACCAGTTTTAAAGTTCCTGAAAGCATTTTTGCTTTCAGGGTTGTGCGATCGGGTTTCATGTGCGACGCAACTGCAGCTGGTCAGATTCGCCTTCGTCGCTTGTAAAAGCAGATTTACGTCTTTCATTAGGACACGAGGTGTCTGTTTGACCTGAAGAGGAACCGGGTCATGTTTTACAATCTCTTCACATTTTGACAGTCACGTGATGCTGTATGTACTGTATGCAGTCTTACATTAAGATTAGATGTTTGTGTTGAATTCTTCACTTTGAGTCCCATCACATTGAGCTGAAGGTAAACTGATGTTGGTGTTGTATGCTGTGCAGTATTTTAAATACCTTTAGTTTAATTATCTCATAAAAATGATTTTTATTAGCACTCTTTGCCTTTAATAGTCCTATTTCAGAGTTCAAAGAAGGTTTGAGGTTAAATAAAAAAAAATGTCTTCTGTGGAAACAGTCTGAAGAAGATGAGCGCCACCGTTTTTGATGAGAGGAGGAACTGTACAGTATAGCGTTTGTCTATTTATATTCTGGTTAACTCCAGAGATCTTGTGAGTAGTTGATGATTTTATCCGTTTAAACTCATCATAACAGCATATGTAAAAGATTTTCCCATGACAGTAATTTCTTCATGCTTTAAAAAAGCTTGAATGTAACTTTATTTGCTTCATTTAGTATAGATGGTTTCAGCAGCAGCAACAACAACATAAACACATGGCTTTTGTGGACTAAATGCAACTTCAGGTATAGACCTCCACATGGAATCAATAACAACAGAGATATTTTACAGTAGTTTATTTCTGATAACAAAGGAAATAAATGACAAGTAAATTAACTCCGTTCATATCATATCTAATGCGTTTGAACTATTACACTGAGCTAATGTTACTGTGTAAAATAAATGTATACAATGTTTACTACAGGTCCTTGAATTCTTGCCTGGCTGCCAAACCTCTCCTCACAGTTATGATCCATGCTCGTCTTCTCTCGTCATCTTTAGCAAACCAAAAAAAATTTTGCCACAAGGTATTTGTTTCAGAGATTTAGACACTAGCCAGACCCATTAATAAATACAGACCGAAAGTTCACTTTGGTTCAGGTACATAACTGCAACAACGTGCTTGCGTCTATACGCATATCTATGAATATGCAACTTAGTCCACGCCTCCACTCTATCTCACCACTGTGGACCATAGATATAAATGTAAATAGATGCTACAGTTTCAGACACATAACTGCAATTTTACACAATGCATATGTGTTTGGAGCACTAATCTGTAAGCGCTGATGTTAACATCACAACAGCAGATCTGAAGCAGCAGTGCTGTAATCATTTCAGCGCCGGGTCTATGTGACATCCATACATTATATATATATATATATATATATATATATATATATATATATATATATATATATATATATATATATATATATATATATATATATATGACTCCATCTACTTATCCATGCATTCAACTGTGATTGGGTACATGTTTGTGATGGAGGAGAAACCGTGACAGTTTTAAACAGCGGGAATGAGTCTTTGTAAAACATGTCTTTTTCATGTTACCCCAAAGTTTTAGATATTTACAGAATTCAACTTTATGACATATAGAGATATATAAATATCCTGCTGTAATTTTAGTCTGTTGTGATGATATATGAAGATGTGAAGTCTGTTGTACATGAGGTCAGATTTTCTGGCTTCCATTAAAGAACACAAAAGATGCACAAGGGCACAAATACCCGGCCGGGCCTCATTTATAAAGTGTACGCACAGATTTGATTGTAAAGTGTGCGTAGGCAAAAATCCACTGCAAAGTCCATATTTATGTCTTTGACGTGGAAAAGTGCTTAGCGCCACGTCAGGGTCTGAGCAGACGTACGCACTTTTGCTTGTCAGACTGCTGCAGATTTTTGACAATATAAGCCATTCTTGCTGCTCGAAATAGTGTTTAACATTGACAAGCATTCTTTTATATGTCTATGACATTGATTAGGCATCATTTAAAGGCGGAGGTCTGAAATTGCTCAGCAACAAGTTCAAGTTCATTAGCGATTCATAAATTTTTACATCCGAAAGAAAGGGCTAAGCACATTTTCTGTGTGTAAGTTCAGTTTATGAATCACACGTACGCATTTTTGATATCGTAAGATCAAATGTAGGATGGTTTCTGAGCAGCATTTTATAAATGAGGCCCCAGGAGTCCCATGTTGATATTTTAATAAGTTGTGATGCTGATCAAATGTATTTATTTATTTATTGAATGAGATTAAAATGCAAAATCAAAGTCTTTTTATGTGCTTTTATGCCATATATCAGTGAAAATAAGAAAATATTCATGAGAGGATTTCCAAAATAAAACCAGATGATTGATTGAACAAATAAATTCAAATAAATCCTTCATTTAGTGACCAAAAGATTACAAAATGCCACATCTACTGCTTGTATGAGAAAGAAAAAGAGATTACGTTCGATAATGTGACTCTATAGTACACGGCCGAATGTTTCTCAAACATGACAAATCCAAGATTCAAGTCCAGCAGATGTGGATTACATGAACGCCGCTGCGATTGTTTAGGAACGCTGTACAAACAAAGGGATCTGTTAGATGTAAATCAATCAATGCTTCAGTAAATCCAATCAGGCCTATGAGATATCAGACTGTTTATTTGTTTATGCTCGGTTGATTCTGATAGTTTAAGCCTCTGGAAAAAAGCCACATCTGGAAGAGTATAGTGATGAGATTTCTGAACATCAGTCCCATCTAATCATGTCATGTCCTTTATCTGCTCATCTGTAAGCATTTTGTAAAAGAGCTTTGAAATCTCTGTTCCTGTTCTGTGTTAACCTGATTTATACTTCAACAAAAAGGAGTTGTTAATTTGTTTATGGTCAAATACTGAAGCACATCAGCAACATTTCTTACAGTAATTCAGGATTCAATCTCAATAAACAAGCACTGAAGGTTGCGTTCTCATTTCCAATATCACAGCATCTCAGACTGTTGTGTGTGCGTTTGTGTGTATGTGTGATTTTTTTACCAAATATTTAGTATTAAGTATAGAGCTATGCAGTTCTATTGAGACTTTTTGATGGTTTCTCTGGTACAAAACTGAGCCATTGTTGAGATCTTATGTGAGATTTCTACAATGCACAGATAAAGAAGTCTTTATTTGGCCCAATTTAGTATAATAATAATCAGACGAACTGCGCGGCTCATCATTTGCACACTTTGGTTTGGCTCTCAGCCTTCAGATAATGATGTAATAGCCTGGACACAGACATCTCGCCGATTGGCTCTCTTAACTCCGTCCGGCTCGTTGAAATGAAATGTGTGGCCTGCTGAATTAAAATGGCAGAGACGTCTCACGTATCCTGCAGTTCAACCCTTTGAATCAATTTGCTTCTCAGCTATCAATCCATATCCTGACTCTACTGGCTTACATCAGTAAATAATCTCAGCGCTGACTCGCATCCACACGAGCTGCTTCTTTGTTTGATCTCATTAATGCAGGTGGTTTTATTACTACTGTATAAGTCTTCTGGCCAAATCTCTTGCTGTAACCTTGTTTTTTCGCTCAGTTTACCGTGTAGCCCGTGAAGGAAATGCAGGCGGGTTTTCCTTCGGCCAGTGAGAGCAGTTGATTTCACCCTCATGGTGGGAAGTGTAATTACGCTTCCAGCTCCGAACGAAGACTTTCACCGGAAGCTTCTGGCTCTGACACGAGCACAAAAGAGGGTCACTCTTTAATAATGAACAGGTTCAGCTCTGTTGTAATGGATACATGCACCTGCTTTGTGCATCAGTCAATTATCTAATTAGAGGTCTCCCTGAGGAGAAAGTTAATACTCGCTCATAGAGTCACAGAGGAAACAAACAGCTACCTTTGACAGGAAGACTGCTGAGATCAACCTGCATCACATGCTAAAGAAAACTGGTAGACATCTTTCAGAGGGTTATCATAAAGTTAAGCACCTTTGGGAAAACAATAGTTTGAGATGCTCAAATGTTAACACATTAAAACCTACAAGAAACTGAAGCTCTGTTGAACTCAATGGTGTTTTATACTTCTGTAAAGTAATTCACTTTTGTAGACAATGTGAGAATACGACAGGATGATGGATTTATATCAGACAGTAATTCAGTAGATTCTGTATTTGATTCTTTGAGTTTCATGCTCACCATTTAAACGTATAAATGTAGCCGACAGGATCATAGTAGCAGTAATGTCAATGGATTTCAAAATGTCCCACTATGTTGATATGTCCACACATGCTACATCATCATAGAAACGTAAACATTGCCCATCACTGTCCATTGTACAGACATACAGTGAATGAACAACACATCAACTCAATTTATCCCGAAATAACATCTGTCAGTATTATTGTTGACACACAGTTTGACTCAGTGGTTTTCAAATCTGTTCCTCTGGACTCATTGTATGTCTCCCTTATCTAAAACACTGATCATTAACTCATTAGGTGTGTTGGATAACATAAGTGTGTCACCAGCTGGGTGTCCATCACACTGAGTTTATCTGCATTTTGAAGTATTGCATAAGAAACGAGTGATGGAAATGGACATTTTCAAATAAAAATCCCTTAATTCACAAAAACATTTTTACGCTCCCTTGAGCTGGTTTTTGACTTAAAGAGTAAAGGAAATAAAAACGCATTTGCAAAATAAATTCTGATGTAGTGAACATTAAACCCATGTGACTGATTGTATAGCTGTGTCGTTGTCTTTATCATAGATGTGGCTTGATGTCGTCGTAATGCCCTTGCTGTTGGCGCCTGCATTTCATGTGCACAGCATTCATTACAAGCTGCAATGATAGTAAATTTATAACTTACCCCATCGTGACTACATGCAGTCCGTCATTTTCTAAGTGTGTCTTGTTTTATTTACTGTTGGCTTCTAACTTACCAATACCACCGTCATTCGCTCGAATAACTTGATTGAAATACACATAATTTGCATTTAGTTTGTTTAATATGAAATATGAAAATGAGATTGACAGCATTGAGAATTGCAAAAAAAGTTTATATATATCAAATATTTCCAAAATCACATTCAAGTTTACATTGAAGTCACCCACACAAAGACTCTACTGGGGTCTTGGCTTGGACGTCCTTCAATAAAAAAACATACCTGGCATCAGATATCAGTGGGACTCAACCCCGAACGTTCCCAGGCAATGACTCTTAAAGCTATCATAAAGAGCTCAGCAGCGATTAAGCCGCTCACTTTTCCTCTCTCGGGACAGAAGAAGGATTGGCCTGTTGAGCGGGGCTGGGCTGACCTCACTTTCAAAGTCTTCATCTCCACCCCCCTCCAGAGCGACCACGACGCCCCTGTCGTACGTCACAGAAAGATCAATGGCAGCTTATCGATAAAGACCTGGCATAAATCAAAGACCAGGAAAAATGAGAAATATAAAAATTGAATAGTAGGTCAAGGTTCGCGTGTTCCTAAAAATCAATTTTCACACATTAGAACTATGAGCTTATTGAGATGTAGATGACAGATTGCCAGGCGGAGATACTCACGAGAAACGTTCAACTCGTATCGGCTCGTAGATGCCGGTGAAGACCTCATCGTGTTGTTTTCACAGAGAAATCGAGACGGATGGAGGAGACGGCCTCCGCGCCCCGCCGTGGCTGGGTTTGCCCGACGTGAGAGCTGAAAGTGCTTCCAGAGTTGGAGCTGCTAATAAACTTAATGCAGTAATCTGAAGGAGAGCTATTAATGAGACCGCTTTCAAACTGACATCTCAGACACCCTAATGTTGGTGAAGCGTCTCCCCGACTGTGGCTTAATCCATCACGGCCCACGCTAACCTGATTAGGACCTGACACTTTACTTTTTTGTTCTGCACTTTGGTGCCGGCCCAGGAAAACAAAGAGCGGCAGAGCGTTGTCGAGCCGCTGAAGGTTGTGCTACAGACCAACTTGCTTGAAAAGATCAGTTTTGCCGTTTGTTTAACCTCTCTACACTATAAGTGGTTAAATGCCTTCGTACATGGAGAGATGTGCGGTTCTGTGCTTCTGAGCTTCGGTGATTTTGGCTGAAACTCTGTAACTTTTCCCCCGTATTTAAAGAGCTGTAACCCATGAAGATAGCGTAACTACTATATGGCATCGCAATGCACAACTCAGCAAATCCCTGCGGCGAAACTGCAGCCAGAGCCGGTCGTGCTAGAATCCCTCTCGTTGCATTTTTCATGAGAGAGAACAGACCTTCTGCATGCAGTATTCATGACGGGCTTTTACATCCTCTGCAACAATGCTTGACATATCACTGGATATGCCACGGTGACACAACGCCCTGTCAGTGTGGTAAAGTTGGGTGATGACCTGTTAACCCCTGTACCATTCCTGTACTGTAACTCGTCCCTCCACAACTGTGTGTGCATCGCTCTTCATTTCATCCTTAAAGAGTTAGTTACAGTTCTAGTTAAAATGTTAGCTTAAAATGTTAAACGTTCCCCGAATGGATAAATGAGTCTGCTAAATGTAAACGTAATGGTTACACTGCTGGGCATCATGTCAGGATCAGATCTCAAATGGGATTTTGTCTCCACAGATATGGAGCATATAAATGCATCATAAGAATCACAGAATTAATGATAGAAAATTGTTAAAATTGACTCAGAATAAATATATATAAGTATTCCTGTCGTTCCATCTGTTTGGCCATACTTAATCTACAGCGACAGAGAAAGAGTGACTGGTTATCTATGATGTGTGTGAGAGTTAAGATGAAGACAGATTACTGACATGATGTTCGTCCCGTCACCCCGTGACTATCACACACCGAGAACAGATCAGAAACTCCATGACATGAAACGCTCTCAAGTGCTATAAGGGCCAGGAGTCGTCTTACAACAAACCCTTATCGCGTTTAGTATTGAGCATGATGTTATAAAAAATTCATAATAGGATTGTGTTGTTTGCATTGTGTTCAATGTGTGTGTGTGACTGAAAACAGAGAAAGCTAAAGCTGGATGAAGTCAGTAAATGCCTTCGTTCCTAAATAACGGTATATCACCTCCGATTGGCCCTCGATGAATCAATGCCAGAGTCCGAGCGGCTGTATTGGGAATCGTTGAGGGGAACTCAGACTGATTCCCTTCTGCTTTATAAACGTATCGACTGTAGTATTGGCAAAGCAATAGTATTAAAATACAGCCGAAAGTGCAGTAACATGCAGAACAATACTGCAAAAAGCCAAAAGCACTCTGACCACAACAACGTGCGGCATGCCATAATATTTATGTCCGCTTAAAACATTGCTCTGTTTCAAGTTTCTTCTTTATATTTCCATCTTATCGACTCAAACATTTCTGTCAGATTTTGCGTCTGACATTGATATCACTGACATGACACTTGTTTAAATGTTTACCTATAGAAATGAGGATATACTGCTACTGTTTTCATTTACAGACAATTTTAAAGCAAATCCCAATCTATTTCATTGAATCATTGAATTGATATGAGAATGAAGAGTTATTGGTTATCTCAAAACACTTGAACCGGTTTTAATTCTGTGATGTTTCCAATTGAGAGAAAGTCTATCATGAGATTCTCTTCATCACAGAGCAACTGAATCGAATAGATGTACAGCTGCATGAACTGAAAGATTATGAAGACAAACAGTTGTTGATTAATGTCATTCATTGAACACATTTAGAAAATCTGTTTTTATATAAGTACAGGTGGTCAGTATCAGTCAAACCCATCGAGTATACTGCTGTCTGTCTGTCTGTCTGTCTGACACACAGCTGACAGCATCATGCGCTAACAGACTCGGACACCGGCCGTGTCAATGTCACAGCATCAGTTCACATGTCTTCTGTCAATCACACATCACCGCTCCGCTCCAGCCGTCTGTAATTAAAAGCCTTCAGAAAGTTTAACACAACACCAGCATGTGTGAATCGCCTGCTCCAGTTTCATCATCTTCTAGTTTTATATGACTTCTGCTTGCTTCAAAACCAAAACTGACTGACTTCTGTAACTTACACACAATATAAGTCAATGGTGTTCTATAAAAATACATTTTGTAATAATTCTTTAGCAAAATGTTTATTATTTGAGCTGTAAATATGTGGTGGTTGATGTAATGATGTCATTCCTGAGTCAGCTCATCTGCTTTATGTCAGTGGTGCCAGAGGGGCCCCAGTTTTAACATTTTTAATAAAACATTACACAGAACTTAAGCTTAGATAAATGAGGCTACTAACCAACAGCACTACATTGTATCATTTAATGTTTTCATTTCTTCAAATTCTAAGTCTGAGATGTTTTTATGTCATGAACTTTCTTTGGGGGGCCGTGAAGGGACGCACAGGGTCTTTAAATATCTCATGTTTAATATTAAATTCTTGCATTTATTCTGTATGTTTATTTATTTCTTGTAGGCGTGACACATTATACTTCTCAGCTGAATGTCAGATCCTCATCAGAGAGAGAAAGTTGAGATCTCTTGGCCGGGAGCTTTTTAAACATTTCACGCCCTGATTGTGTCAAGGGTTTGTGGGTGAACATCCTTCATGTCACATCACCATGTAATCAAATGAGAGAAGTTGAGAAGATCTTGATTGTTTGTTTATAGCAATTCTGAGAAGTTATAGTTCATCTATCAGATCTTTACAAAAAGACATGAAGAAATCTCCTATTGCTGAAACCACACTGCACAGTTAAGTCAAACAAACTCCATCCATGCTTCTCCAGAAGTAGAAAAGCAGCATTTGAGCTATAATAGCTTTAGCGAACGTGTTTTCTGTCGTTGGTCTCTCGAGTGGCCGTCGTAAGCTGATGTACTCTGAGAGGATGTTGTGTCCGTCGAGGGCAATCGCACGTACACGTTGTCCTCCGAGACCCTCAAAGAGGCACGAATCCACTCGCGCTCGCTTTCTCATCCAGCCATCATTTATTTATTCGTAACACGGCGGCACATTGATTTACCTCACGTGTGAAAATTCAAGACAGATCCGAATCATCAAACCTGAAAGCGAACGGACCGGATTTACATTCGTACGCAGACTCACGGGCCGTTTGTGTGTTCAATGGGAATGAAAGTGAAAGTTCTGTCATGTGTCATTTATAATAGTTTGATGATGAGTTTTTTTGTCCGGTCTGAGCTTGACTCGTGTGATGTAAATGTAGGTCACGCTGATGTCAGAGATGCTGCAGGCTGCCGTTCTCCACCTCATCCGTCTCTCCTGACAGCTCCTTCATGACCGCTAATGAGGGTCCGTCACCTCCCCGCCTTAATTCTCCTCACAGCGGGAGCCGTCAACAACACGACAGACCACACAACGCTTCGGCCTTTCTGAATGTGTGTCGACAGGCACCCAGACCACAAGCGTGATGGGTAATGTGTCAGCAAAAACATTAGCACTATATGCAGTATGGGTTTAATCGGCGATGCTCAACAAATCTTCTGTAGCTTCAACATATGCCTTCAAAACCCAAATCCTTTATTACATTTTAATCCATTTTAATTGCTAGAAATTCACAGAAACTTGTGGTGTGAAACCCAAAGTTTAGCATGATATAATAAACACTAGATAAAATTTTTTTACTGACTGTAGATCACTCACATTTGTATCTTTGCCTCCTTCACCTTTAAATGAAACTCAAATCAGAATGATAAACTGATTATTTGACTGAGCTGCGGTACACACCAAACATAAAATCAACGTTTTTCGCGAGTAGATTACATACAAAGTCAGTGGAAAGACACAAATAGACGGAAACTCGTGTGGGGGGATGCAAATGATGCAAATTGGGAAAACACACGCTATTCCTCTCAAACACATCTTTACACAAGTTAAAAATAAGTAAAAAATTCTTATGACACAAAATTAAATCCTGTGACTAATCTAGAGCGAGGAACGCGATGCTTCATGTTTGGTGCGTACGCAGCATAAAAGGCTGATCACCAAAGATGTCATTTAATATCCTGAGCAATAAAATTTTCCTCAGATTTCCTGACCTTGCAGTGTCTTTGTCATTTCATTGTTTATCATTTGTTTGGGTATAAGATGTGTGAAGAGAGGTTTAAGACAGACAGAGGTGAAGAGGGCGCACGGCCAAGCATATGTTGAGAGGAACGCAGACAGAAACCACCAGACTTGATCCTTTTCACACACAATGACCTTTGTGCGCTCCGTCCGCTGCCGATGTTCTTTTGTAAGCCAGCCGCCTCGGGTCCAGCGGAGACCGGCGCTCTCAGTGTTTATCTAAATCTCTCTTGACTTGACTAAATGTCAGGATTACACATTTTGGAAACTTTCATTAACATGAATTAATTTTTGTGTTGTTGTACGGCAAAGATTTCTTCATTCACATATCAGCAGGAACATATCGAGGTGTTAATGACCGCAGAGAGATGAAGATGCACATTCTAGTGTCGGTTTAGATTTTAGTGCTGTCGTCTCGCCTGCGAGCTGGCGGTCGACCAGTACGACGTGAACGCTCGGCTGGTTCTGGACTGGTCTCTTCACTCCGGGGTCGCCCGCATCCGCTCTAATTAAAGCAAGCGTCGGGGCGAGGGCATAAAGAGCTGATGAATAATTAGAATTTGAGGAAAATTGTGCAGCCGGGGTGGCAAATCCGGAGGGACAAGTACTGAAAACAAGGCGTGCAGCATTAAGACTACAGTCACTCAAATCTGTGAAGTGGGCCGCGGGCGTTAACACGCAGCTTGTGTGAAAAGAAAAAACGCCATACTGGTGGCGAGGTTGAGACCTCACAGCTCCCGACGCTGCAGAAATACATCACACCACCATCAGTGATAAACAAGCAGGAATGATCGACCATTAACAGATTTACAAGACGAGAATCTGTGATTTCTGATGTTCCCATTGTTACTTCGTTCTGAGTAAATTCTTGATAAAGACCAGAGGGTAAATCTCAGGCCAGACAAACAGCTCAGAGCTGAATGTAGTTTCATTAGTGACGGCCTTCACGAGTCTGCAAGGTTCTTCAGCTCCTGCGGTGATTTAACACTGATGCTCTTTTCTGTGCCAGCTGCGCGTGACACGAGAGATCGGCACTGTTTGTTTGCTCTCATCACTTTTTGAATGAACAAACAAAGAAGCGATACATGATGCTTCTTGTGAGTTTGTTTTAATTTAATTTAGTCGTTTTACTTTCCTCCTCACTAAATGCTACAGTACGTGTTTGAGTCAGAAACTAGTCAGTAAAAACAGTCATGTTGAATACACGGCACAGATGCGCTACTAACTCTTAATGTTTCAGACAGTTCTTCTCCTAGATAAGCGCCGTCTGTTCTTGTTCGCTCCATTTCGTTTTCTCTCAGATGTTATCATGTGCACGGAAATGTCGCTTTGTAAAATAATAGGCCATCATTGTGCGATATAAAACAGGAGCAAACTATAAACGTCTCTTTCCATTTCATTTGAGCTGCATCACTGACATACGGAGCTTTCGCTCATTAAATCTCCTGCAGTTCCTAATGAAGATGCGCTTAAGAGCCGAACGGCTTTGTGTGTTTGAGTTTCTGTGGCGTTACGAGCTTCACGTCTTACTCCGCTGAGGGCATTCGGTGGGTTAAAGTGAAGCCGCGGGCCGTCGCCGGACACTCCCACTTGGCATTTATGTTGATTAGTTCTGATCCCAGACTCCAGTCATTAAACTAATAAGACCGTATTCAAATTAGCCAGGCTGCCTTTTCTCTTCATACACAAACACATGAGCGCATTTTTACTCAGAAGTCTTTCGCTTTATTTTGTGAACAACCAAACTAATTAAATGAGACCTCCTTCCTAATGAATAATTATTTGTACTCTTCCGAGCGGAAAAATCTGATCCTCACGCATGTTTTTTGAAAACCTTTTTGCTCAAATGACTTGTATCACATGTACCGTATCTTCACATTGGTTAAATATGGATTTTATGTTGTGGAGCGGAGAGAGAGAGAGAGAGAGAGAGAGAGAGAGAGAGAGAGAGAGAGAGAGAGAGAGAGAGAGAGAGATAGAGAGAGATCTGCAGGGTGATTGTTAGTCCGATCTTAATTATTCTTTTTAATTGAAAGCTCTTTTTTCGTAGTTATTTTGTCATGAAAATGCTGCCCTATTTACCCCAGCTTGCATGTTTTATTTTCTTTCTTTATTTCTCAAACGAATATATTTATTTTCTGTTGATTAACCAGCTGCAATAATACATGCTGTACTGGTAAAGTTTTCTTTGTTATTGTGATGAGAGTTTATTTGTAGGTTGTAGAGATGGACGGTCCATGTGCTCTTTCTCTAGAAACAGTGATTATGGCAGACGTGACCGCGAGGGCCGAGGATCGTGTAAATGTTAGAGTCTCGTAGCTTTAGCGTGGAGTTGATCCGGTAAGTATTGCGTTGTAGCTCAGGGGACCGCGGTCGCACCCGGGGCTCGGATGTGATTTCGTGGGTTGACATTAAACCTGCCGGCTCGAAGCCGGACGTCAGCGATGGGGGAAGTTTAGGCCTGCCGATCGCACGCCCCCGCCCCTCTCGCCCACCGGGTGCATGTGGAAGGCGGGTCGTGACCCTTACGGAGCACAGCGACTCTGAACGCTAACGCACCCTGACTAGGGGTTATTGAAAACATATTCTTGAGGCCGTCGCCATTTACTGCCTCTGTGGGGTGAGCACAGACAGAGAGGAGGTGACCTTCTCAGACTGACTCTAGATCAGTGTTTATCTGCCTGAGGAGGAAGAGATTGTGAAACACACAACTGAAAACACACTGTTTATCCCATCCCTGTGTGTGTGTGTGTGTGTGTGTGTGTGTGTGTGTGTGTGTGTGTGTGTGTGTGTGTGTGTGTGTGTGTGTGTCTGTCTGTCTAAAACTATAATGTTTCTAAATGACAAGAAAAAAGAATAATAAAAATGAACAATATTAATATTAGTTATGAATATTTATATTGTACAAAACAAAAATATATTTAAAGATTGTTTTTAATATGCAAAAGCTGACAGTAAGTGTCCAAAATAGATGTGAACTCCTCTGTTTATTTACCACTGATGATAAAAAAATAATACAGTTAAGATTCAAATTTAATTAGACCCAACATAACATCACGTAATTACATTTGAGTTTACTGATACAAAATATATAAAATATATAAATAAGTGAAGAGTAGTGTATGTTTTACTTAGGTGCTGTTTTAAATATTGACACCGTGTACGTCTATCTCGTGTGATTTAAGGCGTAGTTGACCTCTGTATGCTTCATTCATTTAAACAGAAGGTCCTGTCATATATTACTGTGCTTAGATTCACAAGATAGCTTCGGTTGTTGTTTGTAGATATTATCTGTATGTACAGTAGGTCTGAACTTTTGTTCATTCAAAACTCCAGTTTGATTTTAAGTGTTAGTTAACTCATCAGAACTCAGAGAATGAACGAAGAGACGTAAGAAATTGTTTCTAGAATGAACATTATTCTTTCATGTGTAGTCCTGCAGTGTAAATGTACTGAAGGCATATTGGGCGATCAGGCGGCTTAACTCGCATGTGTTTTATGGAAAGAAATCAGACTCAATATTATTAACAAATACATGCACAGTTATCTGTGAACTGGATGCATGTTACAAATGTATTTACTATCCACGAACAAATGTCTTTAGATTTGAATATGTGAAATTCAGAATTTGAATGAACGTGTATCGATTTGTACAAATGTACAAATACACATGTTTTATTGTGTATTCAAATATCATAATTCGCGCGTGCAAAAAGGGAGATGTGCATTTGTGGATCAGGTGACACGCGTGCATTAATCCCGTTCTGTTCATTTGTATATTGAGACTTTCATTTCGCTGTTTAAAGCATTTTATGAGCCAAATACAAACAACTATCAATGAATGAACTAAAACATGTCTTTGATTTTGTGTCTGCGAATTTTAATATTTACGTGAATGTGCATCGATTTGTACAAACAGAGACATATTTGTGAATTCAGTTGGCATATTTCGTATCATTATTTCACAATTTGTGCACGCAAAAAAGAGGATGCGCATTTGTGGATCAGGCGACGCGCGTGCATTAATCCTGTTCTGTTCATACGAGTTTTGAGACTTAAGTTGCGTGGTTTGCATTGAAAGATCCACGAGCACAGATGTGCTATGAAAAGAGTCAACACTAGGTGTCAGTCTAACGGAGTTTCACACATGGCGGTGAATTCTGTTTTCTGTGTTTCCCTTTAGTCTGGTGTTTTTATAGCATTACGTTTATTATCTATATATATTAAATGTTTTAATGGCTTGGCTACTGAGATGTGTTTGTGTGCATGTATGTAATGTATCTTTATTGTCCTTTAATGGTAAGTCAATTATTTTTACAATTTAAAACATTTTAAAAAGTAATACTTTCATGTATTAAACTATACCATTTATTAAAATATTTCATAATTTACCTATTTTCTATTATTTCTTTTCACCTTATATATATAGCCTACGAGTTTGTTCTACAATTATTTTGTTACATGCATACAAATTAATATGCCCCAGCCTGTTTATATATAAATAACACATGGGTTTGTGCTATATTTATGTATTTATTAAGAATGTCCACATAATAATTATTGAAACAATTTTATTAAAGCAGGTTATAAAAATACCACAACAGAAAACTGGGGAAGGTGTGAAGTATTTGATGAACTGTATTATAGAATACATTAAATTATTGGTTTTTTTTTTGGTATAAACCATTCAAATCTTTGGTCTTTGTAGATATATGGAAACATACCGTGATGGGGACGCTGCACTGGGGGGAGGGGAACGGACTTTGGCAGAACACCTGAAATCAGTTGCTTTGGACCTACTAATTAACGCAATCCTGTATTACCGCACTGACAAGCCAACCGCATGAATGCAACCACGGCGCTTTTTACATTGAATTAATGAAACTAGCTATGACCTTCTTGTTTTTCACATCATACATGTATAATGAAGGCCAAATAAATTGGTAAGAGGTCATTTCGTTAAATCACAGGCTACAGCCAGGGCTGGATTTTCAATATTGGGCGAGTGCCCCAGGCAATAGGGGGTCACCAAGGTCTCCAGACTGCGGCCAAAACGTTTTTACAAGTACTCGAGCATGTGCGGGCACTACGGAATGCACGATTGGGTTTTAACCGCTCAACTGCATGACGCGTAATCGCGTATATCGTTTTATGTCACCATGCGCTCGGTTGATTTTACCGATGGATCTACGCAGCCCTGGTAAAGTTAACACATCGCACTCAGAACCGCGCCGGTTAAACATTACAGCGATGAGAGATAAAGAGAGCCGGACAACTTTTAGCCTACATTAACACTAAAAACATTATAGACGAGAATAAAGGTCTACATCAGTGCCCAAGGAAAACTAGATAAAAGATGAGAAACGTGTAAAGGATACAAGCATGTAAACTGCTGCCCTGCCACTCATCTCATTAAAGTATGCTATCTAGATATAACTTATTGTAGCCTATAGACCCCTTCACGGTTCCCGTCACAGGCTGTTCCCACCGCGCATGTCGGGGTCAGAAAAGTCATTACAGCTGATTGAGGTGCGTATTATTCGGTATCGTCAAAAATGCCTACTTACGTCGTGCGCTGTGAAAATCGCACCAGGTCTTCCGTTAAGTTTTCGCGATTCATGCAGAATCTCAAAAACAAAAAAGTACAACATCTGCGTCTGCAAGCAATTAACGTGCAGACTGGGACAATGCAAAGATCAAAGAGGCTTGTGTTTGTAGTGCTCACTTCATTTGAGGTAAGTCATCATTTTTCAGCCCTGTTAGATTAAATTATAAAGCCTAAATGGTATGAACAGTTCGACCCCGTGCTGCGCGCGCATCCGATAATCATTCAATGTTTACAAACCTTGAAGGGGTCTATATGTAGCCTATCTTATGCCTAGTTAAGGGGGTTGTATGAATCTTTGATTCATAACTTCCTATTCTGAAAGTTTCATTAATTGTGCATAATGATGACATGTGCAGCAACTGCATAGTTAAGTCTATTTAGTATTTTTCAGTAATGCAGTTATTTTGGGAAAATGTCAAAATATTGCATTGTAGGCTTATTTAAGGTGTGCCCTAAATTTTCTGCTAGCGCTCCTAAAATTTTCAGTCGGGGACTACATTGCTCCTAATAACAAAAACGTTAGTCTGGAGCCCTGAATGACTAGTTTAAAATAATAAATAAATAAATAAAATATATTGGGGGGGCACTTCACTGTGTTAATCCGGGCCTGGCTACAGTGAATGCGTGAGAAAGTGAAACTGAGATAATAGAATGATAGCGTCGTCTGCAGATTGTCTGCAGATGCAGTATTAAAGATTAAAATAACTTTAACTGATCAACACAAATATAAAATGCCATAATATAATTGACGTTTTTTTACCAGCATTTAAACCTTTATAGTTTTTTCTTTGTGTATCTGCAACATCCGCCCGTGGATGAGGAAGCTGCAGCCAATGTCGTTGGCTTTTTTCTTTATAGTGAACTGACTGAACACTTGACTCTTACCTGGGCATTTAGATATTCAAGTTTTCATTATTAATTTCTGGGTGAAACATTTTAAGCATGATGATCATCTGTCGACTCGACAGTTTCAGCACGTCCTTGCGGAGAGACTTTAACGTCTTTTTGTTCACTCCCCATGAGCTGAACGATTTTATTTTGTACTTTTTTATATATATTTTCAACATATATTCAAGAAACACACATGATATAATGTAAGTTGTTATAGATAGAATAAGCTTGTTCTGAAATGATGACAAAATCTAAATGACTGAAAATGATCTTGAAATGATCCATCTTAATTTAGCCAAAATACTGATTCATTCGTTTTCATACTTTATAGATAAACATTAATTTATCTAATCAACCTATTATCATCAAATGCGTATGAATAGCAATCAGTGTGATTATCGTGCAATACATAGCCTACGCCAAATTCCATTTTGCGTGCATATGCTAGTCCTTCCCGTTCACTTAAATGGCGCATCGTTTGGTGTCGTTGTTTTTTTGTCTGTTTTTTAAACCATTGCCGATTGGGTTTGGATATTATTTTATTTTACAAAAACTTACTCTAACCCCAAACCCAAGAGACAATGGTAAAAAACAAATGAGAAACCAATTATTAAAAAACACGAATAGATGAGCCATAAGGGAACAGGAAGGACTTGCGTAACATATTCACTCAAAATTGTAATTTTATGTAGCCTATGTATTGCACGATAATCAAACTGCGTGTTATTTGTACGCATTTCACGAGAATACTAATATATTATTGAAAATGGCCTAATTTAATATACAGTGCTTGTGTATTGCATTAGTTTTGTACATTTACAGCGCAGTGTTCTGTATACCGATGCTCTGAAAATTTGCACTTAACAAGTTCTTTAATTTATTAACCATGTTCTTTAATTTATTTATGTATTTTTGTTTAAATGTAGCTGTAGTAGCTTGTGTTGATGATGGTTCTTCTCATAAGGGTTAAGGCATAGCACCCAACTTCTAGTGTACCTCGTTGTTCTGGATTTAAATTATATTTTTAGTAAATAAAGGCCGTAAAATTGCATACAGCGCCACGCAAAATCACCGCAAGGGAAAGTCCGACACCGCTACAAAACTAGTTCAGTGACATTATTTGTAATTTAATCAGTAATTTGATTTAGGAGCTTAATAAAAAAACGTTACCGTGTGTGTAATGTACTGTCACTCAGATCAGGATCCTTACTGCCTTTCCTGATCTGGGTGACAGTACATTACATTTTTATTAGATTATACTAATCCAATAAACAGTCGGGATATATAAATCCAAGTAAAGATAGGCAAAGAAACGCTCAGCAACGTATGGCAAAGCAAGACTTCGCACCGAACAGGTTTGGTGAGATCTAAATGAAGATCTAAATGAAATAAATAAAGTCCACCAAATGAAGAACAGGCGATGCGCGCAATCAGTCTCAGGTACGGGCAGATGGGAAATTTAGTAAATGTTAATATTCGGGCGAGTAATCCCTCTGACGACCCAAAGACGAAGCCTGAGGAGCGCTTTTAACAACAGGCAACAGACTTTTTACAATTTATATCATACTAATTATGTACGTTTATAAATCATGTTTTCGTTCATAATTTATGAACCGATCAGCAGTTCAGCACTTCAAAGTGTGTATAAGTAGGCTACTTTGTTAATACAATATTCTATAAGTGCTTAAATATAGGCTATTATTCACATAACCTTAAATAACGTATAATCTGATTTAGGATCTTAATTAAATTTAGACTCCTATATCAGATTATACATTGTTTGGCGTTGGGGTCCTAAGCAAAGCAACTGATTTCTGGTGTTCTGTCGGGGTCTGTTCCCTTCCCTTTGGTGTGGCGTTTTTATCACGGTGTGTTTTTGTGTGTTTATGAAGACTGGGGATTTGAATGGTTTATACAAAAAGAAGAATGATTTGACGTGTTATATAGTGCAGTTTGTTAAATATTTCATACTTTCCCCAGTTTTCTATTTTGGTATTGTTTGTAGCCTGTTTTGGTGGAATTGTTTTGATAATTATTATGTGGACATTCTTAATAAATATAGCACAAACCCATGATGTGAAGTGTTATTTATATATAAACAGGCTGGGGCATATTGGTTTGTGTGCATGTAACACAATAATTGTAGAACAAACACGTAGGCTATATATATAAGGTAAAAAGAAATAATAGAAAATAGGAAAATTATGAAATATTTAATAAATGGTATAGTTTAATACATGAAAGTATTACTTTTTAAAATGAAGTGAATTATACTGTAAAAATAATTGACTTACCATTAAAGGACAATAAAGATACATTACATACATGCACACACAAACACATCTCAGTAGCCAAGCCATTAAAACATTTAATATATATAGATAATAAACGTAATGTTATAAAAACACCAGACTAAAGGGAAACACAGAAAACAGAATTCACCGCCATGTGTGAAACCCTGTTAGACTGACACCTAGTGGTGACTGTTTTCATAGCACATCTGTGCTCGTGGATCTTTCAATGCAAACCACGCAACTTAAGTCTCAAAACTCGTATGAACAGAACAGGATTAATGCACGCGCGTCGCCTGATCCACAAATGCGCATCCTCTTTTTTTCGTGCACAAATTGTGAAATAATGATACGAAATATGCCAACTGAATTCACAAATATGTCTCTGTTTGTACAAATCGATGCACATTCACGTAAATATTAAAATTCGCAGACACAAAATCAAAGACATATTTTAGTTCATTCATTGATAGTTGTTTGTATTTGGCTCATAAAATGCTTTAAACAGCGAAATGAAAGTCTCAATATACAAATGAACAGAACGGGATTAATGCACGCGTGTCACCTGATCCACAAATGCACATCTCCCTTTTTGCACGCGCGAATTATGATATTTGAATACACAATAAAACATGTGTATTTGTACATTTGTACAAATCGATACACGTTCATTCAAATTCTGAATTTCACATATTCAAATCTAAAGACATTTGTTCGTGGATAGTAAATACATTTGTAACATGCATCCAGTTCACAGATAACTGTGCATGTATTTGTTAATAATATTGAGTCTGATTTCTTTCCATAGTGTTTTACCCGCAGTCAGATGCGCTCAAATGCTTACAGATGCTTCCTGCGTGCGCAATATTTCACTAACAAACTGCAGACACGTGCTGCTTTTAGTAAAGACAGCGGTCATTCTCAATTTGTGTCTCAGGAGATTCGCATGCATTAAAACAACACGTGTCATTCAACCTTCATTTGGTTAGAATCCAGTATTGGATATAAATCAGAAAACCCATACGACTTTCTTTCATAAAACTCAAAATGCAGAATATTTACATTTGACAATGACACGCGTGAAAACCAAACATTAGATTTAAACATGTGCGTGTTAGCTAAACATCTCCATCGAAGAAAGTCCTTATAGGTTTGTTTCAAGCAGTTATCACAACAGTTCTGTTTAATCCTGCCAACTCGAAAACTATATACCACACTTACAATTTAGATGATTTTATGGTGTTTCCAGACATAAAGACTCAAAGTGTGGTGAATGTGTGACTGTCTTTCTGAGCTCAGTCATCTTCTGTCAGTGTTGATTCTGATGAAAGCAGAGAGCAAATCACAGCAATTCTTCTAATAATATCCTCAAGCACATTTTGCCAAAAGTTTGACGATCTAAAATCAGAATTTGAGCTTTGATGGAAACTTTTATGAACTTCCTGACAATCTGTCAATATTCTCAACATTTACCTCTGGCTTGTCTTTTTTTCTACTTTTGGCGGTTTTGCGTGATTGTGTGCATCTATTGATTGACAGCTGGCTCCAGAGCCTCTCAGGCCTCTTAAAATACCAGAGTCAAGCTTCAGGTTTCCCCCACAGGCCCCGGGCCCCCTATTGTCTGTCTGACTGTGGCTCCTTTGCTGCGGCCCCGCCTTCCCATTCACCGTTGACTCATTGTGCTGGGATCGGCCCCAGCGAGCCGCGCTCTGACAACGACACCTGAAACATCTCACGTTTGCCATGTTTGCTATTTAAAGTTACTTTCATCACTGTGAAGGCTTGATCACGTGATCATACGTGGAGGTTTCTGGATTCGCGTGATGCACGCATGCTGCCGTACACTTGTTACAGTGCTTTTGAACGTAAACATTGTTTCTACTGCTCGAGTTAGGGTTAATAACAATATTTTAATCTTTTTTTTAAATTAACATTACACACATGACATCATATGGGATATTTTTATTTCATTTTTTAATCAATATTATTATTAGCTAACCAAACATTTGCATTGTATATACGTACAGTACTGGCCAAAGGTGTCACTTTTAATGTATTAAACTTTTTCCCACATTGTACAATAACAGTAAGAACATATTGAAAAATATTAAATACAATGTTGTCACTAAGACAATCCAAAATAAATCCAACCTTATTTTTTTATCAATTTAAATGAAGTCACCTTTTGTCTAAAATTTACAGAAATGTTCTCTTGTCATTTTCACCCTGAGATGAGTTTTAAACAATTGTCCTAATTAAATACTTTAGAAATGAATGTATTCTGAATAAATTATCTGAAAACAATAAGATGTGGTGGTACTGTAAAGTAAAAGTACTTTTAAAGGCAGTGTTTAAAAATTATTTAATTTCTTTAAGTGTCCACTGAACTTAAATGATTGAAGTGATTGGTGAATAAATGTAGCAATTAAAAAATAAACAGGGATATATTTCATTAAATTTCCATTTCAACCATCCGTCTTTAACTCAAATTTGAACTTACATTGTCAGCTTCCTAACACTTACAATCTACAATATTTTTTCTTCTTTTTTAAGACTTCCTTCTCATTGCGTTTCATCTACAGAAAGCCAGTAATAAAATCGAGTTCAATCACAAACATCAGACCAAGGGTTAGAGGTTAACTCGAGCACAGGGTCAGCCGTGTAACCCGTCTCGTTCAGAATTGAAAGGGAAAGCCCACTTTTGTCATACTAACCCCAAAAGGTCAAGGGGGTCACGAGGTCAGTGTCGCCGGGACGGCCCAGATCGCTCGAGTGTTATAAATTATGTAGCAAATCAGAGCCAGAGAAAAATTAGCGTCTCTTCCTGAGCGGGGGTCACCTGCGAGGGCACGGTGACATTATTCTGTGACCTTAATCGAAAGTAAAGGAAGTATTCGGTCGTGTACGCGCACCTCTGGGGTCAAAGGACACAATAGACACCTGTGAGTGAGTGCACAAACCAAAATATGTGTAACTGGCACAAAGTCATACAGAAGATGTACTCCAAGTAGATTTTTGACCAATTACAGTCTTAGGTGCTCTTTTCTCACAACACTTTTAGAGTAAACGAGTAATTCAGTGAATGTTGGAGAGCAGAAGGTCATGTGTGTTATGAAAACGCTTTCTGGGATTAGAACATAATCAGGAAAACATCCAAACAAATCCATGTTTCTGGACCTAAAACAACAATCCAAGTTTTACCTCAATTCCAAAATCATAATCCTGGAGAGAAAAGTGGAGAGAGTGTGGTACTAAACTGTAACATTAGCACAAACCTTCAAATCTGATTGGCTGTCAGGAACACATTGTTTTCCTCTTCAGTTTTTCCGGCCGAGATGCTCATACAGGTAAGGTGACGGCAGATAAACGATAAATCTTCAGAAATCAGTAAGAGAGCTTGTATGAGTTTATCAAAGGTCTTATTAAGCTAAATGTCACGTAAGCAAATGTTTGTTGTAATGTCTTAGCTCCAGGCTGACTGTCTTCTCTTTATGTGTTTGTTGTGCAGGAACTGCATCGCTGCACGCGTTTGTATGACGGTCGGTCGAGAGGGAGGTGTGTGAGCTGTCGGAGACGCCTTATCTGCGAGACGCCCGCCGCTTCCTCACGCAACAGAGACGTGGCCGCTTACCTGTGTGCTGCTCTTCCTGTTCTCAGATCGTGTTCGGTGTGTAAATGTTTAGAGACGCGGCCTCGCCACCCTGCCGTCTGTGTTTTGCTCTTATGATGATGAAAAGGTAATCGGTTGTAAAGTGTTTCTGTGTTCCTGAAAAGCACAGGAGAAGCAGGAAGGGCCGTAGACTCGGCAGATGTCGTCTGAACCGATGAGCGTCTGTTTGTGTACTGAACGTTTATGGGCAGATTAGAGCTTCTGACCAGAGAGAAAATCTATATACTGCATTGGAAGCATTTGTGTAGCATTGAAGGGTTAGGACCGTCGGCTCCGGCCTGTCTGCCTCTCTCTCTCTCTTTCTCTCTCTTCTGCAGAGAGAGCTGAATTATTTTTATCACACCACTTCGTCACAAATGAAGGATGGAAGATGTGAAAACAATGAGTCCTGATCATGTTCTGCTATCCGCTGAGGTCACATGACTTTTATCCTTCAGTCAGTGTAAAACTCACTGTTGTTTTTATAAGAAAGGAATAGTTGACGACGAGCCGTTAAATTAGTAAGGAATAATTGACGACGGGCCATTGAATTATAAGAAAATAATGCACACCAAGGTGGTAATGCGGCACGACGCGAAGTGGAGGTCATTATTTTAAATAATTCAAAGGACCGGAGTCAATTATTCCGCTTATACCACGGTTACCACAAAAATTGCTCTGGTGCCTATTTTTAAGACATTTAACAAGTTAGGTGTGCGGTTTACAGAAAAATAATCAACACCCATAGAACATTTCTCAGCCAATCAGAATGCAGCATTCAACAGACCCGTGGTATAATTTGAAAAGAATGCACACGCAAGGTGAAAATGCGGCACGAAGCAAAGTGGTGGTCATTATTTTAAATAATTCAAAGGACTGGAGTCAATTTTTCCTCTTATACAACAATTACCACAAACATTGCTCTGGTGTTAAAACATTTGACAGGTCAGGTGTGCGGTTATAGAAAAATAATCAACACCCATGAAACATTTCTCAACCAATCAGAATAAAGCATTTAACAGACCCCTGGTATAAAAGAGATTTAAACATTTAAGCCTGATGAATGTAAACACAGTGGGAAAAACCAAAGCAAAATTGTGTGGTCAGAAAATTGATGGCACTCATTTAAATATGACCTCAAAAAGATAAAAGCCTTAAATGACACAGAAAGACAAGAAAACAAAACATTTTGGGCAAAATGAGTAAAATCAGGACATTTGCATCTCATTATATTTAAAATGAAAAACAAACATTTAGGAATAAAGAGGTTTTATTTTACAAGCTTATTGTTTTGACTGATATGAAAGGAAGAAAACCTCTAATACAGTGAACAGATACTTCAGACATGACAGATGAACAAGTGATTACTGAGGAAAGGTTGTGGTTTGTCTGGTAAAGTTAACACCTGTAATGGTGAAGTGAAACTATCTTGTGGTTTTTATTTGTCTGTTTGATCAGAGCGGCTGTGTGAGGTGTACAGTGAGATGCAGGCGTTTATATGAAACCCAAAACCTCAAACTATACAGCAGCTCACAGTCATGACATTTCATTTAATAAAAAACATTAATAATCACTAACTAGTCAATCAGTATTAGCTGAAATAAGCTATTTACACACTTTGTACAAATAACATTACAGTAGGCTTTTATTTATTTGCTATATGTTTTTTTGTGAAGGGTTTGTCAGACCAGCTCGGCTAGCTTATAAATGACTGTTTCAGCACTTTGTCACGCTCTGATCTACAGTCTTTATCTTCTTTAGGTGGAAAGTGAGATATTTTTAGTATATGCACAATCAGCAATTCTTGTGAGAAATTTCTGTCGGCAGGTCTTCTCATTGTAGTTTTCTCACAGACTGAAGATGAGGTGGATTTGACCCAGAGAGAGGCAGCGATGACCGACCCCCTGGATTCTGCCGGGTAATGTGCTGCTGCTTCCGGGTCTGAATAAACGCTGCTCAGACCCACATCTATTTATAGATACCTGACAGCCATGAGACAATGACAGGAAACAACCAGAGAGAGAGAGAGACAGAGAATGAAAGAGAGAGAGATTATGCTGAATTATCTTGTGAATCATCCATAACCAAAATATTGTAATGAGTTTTTAACAAGAGGGCATTCACCTCAAATTAATGTACAGGGAGCAAAAAGTGCAGATTAGATTTGGAGGTGAAGCCTGCGCTCATGAATACGTCCTTTACGTGAAGAGCTGAGAGCAAAATATACTCACAAACCCCACAGCTGTGCCACTTTACCATTAATATTCAGCATATCAATCACGCTTTGGCCCGTCGTCAATAGAAGCTGATTCAAAAGATCACGTCTGTCATGTTTGGGTCCAGGTGGTGAACCTTGATGAAGGAGGATCTTCACCTGACCCAACAACAAGCGATCACAGCCCACATTCCAGCAGCCATCCATTCAAGAACAATAAAGAAACGTTTTCCTCTAATTATTATTATTGTTATTGCTATTACAGCACAGCTCAGTAAGTTTGGCTCAGATGGATCTTTAACAATCCTCGCGGGTCTTCTTGGTGCTGCAGGTCATTTGGATGGAGCTCACATCTCTGTCTGTTTAACAATGACTGGCCACGCAGAGGTCAAAACACTGCACCCACACAGACTGTGCGAGCTGCGGGTCACGGCACCACGTTTCAAAGCCACTGACAATGTAATTAGTCTGGTCAGGGGTGACGAGGGACCCCGGCGCTGCACGTCTACCCCACCTCCTCACTAATGGCTCCATTCTACATTGTTGTCAGCTGACCTCAGACGCGAGCGGTCGGGAGGTTCGTCTGAGCGATGGGCGGTTTTGGGTGAGAAAGCGAGCGCGCGATAGCATCGGTTATCACCCGGAGTGGTCGGCCATTAACGGTCATGAAACATTAGCTTTGACTATCACATGAATATCAAGAGGAGATGTTTGTAAAGTGCATCATTAACCTTCTGCTCTAGCGTGAGTGACCGGATACGATGAAGTACACAAATACACTACTCAAGCGATTAATAGCTCGTCTCTATAGTGCTTTATAACATCAGATTGACTGCAAGCTTTACATACGTCTACTAGATCTGAAGGAGGCTCGACGGGACATCTTTAACACTATTTCTTTATAGATTGTGAAAGGAGCTTTTAAACACTGCTGACATTCAACACAGTGCCAGAAAGTATTTAGATTTAAGTTAAAAGAAAATAGTTTCAGAGAAGACACAGAAACTAAGCCCTTACATTAGCACAAACCTTTAAGAGGTTAGTGAGGACATCTCAATGGTAATGATCTATTTACCAGTCCATACACTGAACCTAATCCTTACACAAACCTGCTCACATTGCTGGATTACAATTAAGACTAAAGTTGGCCTGGATAAAGTTCTCACTTTATTAGTAAAAAATATTTCACTGTAAATGAAGCCTTCATGAACCTTAAGCAACCTCCATTTTTTAATATAAAGTTAATTCTGAAATATTTTTAGTGAGGAAAATTGACAACGAGTCATTGAATTATTAGAAAATAATGCACATAAAAGGTGGTAATGCAGCACAACGTATTTTCAAATAATTCAATGTCAATTATTCCTCTTACACCACAGATACTACAAACATTTACTCTGATAGTTATTTTAAGACATTTGACAGGTTTTCAGAAAAATAATCAACACCTGTATAAAATTTCTCAACCAATCAGAATAAAGCATTAAACAGACTGTGGTATAAATAATGTTAATTATAACCTGGCAAGAAATAAAACATCACCTAGTTTATTGCTGAATATAGTTTCTGGCACACACTCACAGTTTTCAGCCTGATCAAGTGACATTGTTAACAATCATTAGATGGACTTTGAGAAGTGAAGTATATTGTCCGACCCAGATCAGATTTTCCTGACATCAGTGACAGATCTGGATTGTGTGAGTCAGACGAGCTGTAGGTTAGGAAATAAATCATAATAATACTTACACTACACACTTCAGTGGATGCTGGGATGCTGCATTACATTTAACGCGACAGACAGTATTTTTATACATTTTTACATGCAGTCCATTATATCAACATTTTTGTTGTTCAGTTTCTATAAAATCATTTTTACCTCACATTCACTAAAAAATCTTTATTG
The DNA here is from genome assembly GCF_027580225.2 of Misgurnus anguillicaudatus. Lineage (NCBI taxonomy): Eukaryota > Metazoa > Chordata > Actinopteri > Cypriniformes > Cobitidae > Misgurnus > Misgurnus anguillicaudatus. The sequence continues at coordinate 243,575 of NC_073358.2, read as the reverse complement.
GAAACACACTTTACTGGACTATTGGTATTTTTCCCAGCAGGTTTTAGGTGTCTTATTTTTTGATGGGATATAAAATCAATTTGATATCATAATCACTTATCAAATATTTAAAACTTTATGCTCAGTATAGTGCGGTGAGGATGAATATTTCATGAACTGCGTTATTTACACGTTTGTCACGGGTGATCTGTGTTTTCTGTGTCCGCGGTCGAGTCTCACGCTGAAGGTGAAACACAGAAATCCTGTCAGACCTCAGAAAACTGACACCAAATCACTGACAGGAGTCACAAACACTGCATCATTGTGTGTGTGTGTGTGTGTGTGTGTGTGTGTGTGTGTGTGTGTGTGCGTGTGTGTGTGTGTGTGTGTTGTAAAATGATAAGTATGTGAGACAGTGACACCTGCTGCTGGGAATCATCAGAATCATCTTCTCCTGATCTTTATGTTACTGTATGAAGATTCATTCATCTGATGCTTATTTTCATCAGTTCAAACAATATATTTTGCAGATATTTTGCATCCAAATAATCTTTGTAGGGCCCCCAGTAAAGCCACCATGGACCCCAAGGGTATATATCAGTATCTTTAATAGAAAATGCCGGAATTGTGTATTGTAGTATTACAGTTTGCTAAACGACAGTGAGCACAACTGGAGTCAAATGTGCAAAACTCTAACTACACTCTGCACAGCAGCAGTTCGTGTGAACCAAACTCTAGTTCGTTTTTCATTGCTTGAACACAGTTTTCAAAACTCTACACACTTATCCCATGACTTTAAACACAACCTGCACAACACTGTGGATTTACAACACTTTGTTCAAATGCTAACACACTGCTGTCAAAACTGTGAACCACACATTCAAAACAGAATTGATTTCAGCCTTGTGCCTTTCAAACACTGCTGATTACAATTTCATATAAATATATAAATATAATTATATATATAGGTAGAGCTCAGAAAGACTAATTTTGGAAATGGAACAAGGAAGACGGGTTTGTGGAGGGAGAAGGGTGGCATGTAGTGGCCTGATGCTATAGAGAGGCAGGATTAGCCCCTCATTTATTTGTTTGAATTACAGTATGTACTTTTAGTTTCTACCTTTTTTCTCATTACTGTAATTCCGTAAATTACTACAGACTACTGAAGCAAACTGCTAATTTTCATTTACCTTAAATAATTATGATAAATCATGTGATAAATCAATTAATAAATAAATAATTCTTTGAAGAAAACATTACTTTGTATGAAGTCACTGAAATTGTTGAAACTGTAAAGATAAAAAGTTAGTATTTTGTGTATTGGTGTTTGATGTTAGTGTTTTTCCTCTCAGTGTGTTGTGAGTGACAGTGTGTGTTATCTCAGTGAGGGTTGTGTTTAGTGTTTGGCTGCACTGAGCTGTTTTGAGTCATGTGTTAAGAGTTGTGCTCACGTGACTTTTGGTAGTGCAGACTGTAGTTAGAATTTTGCACATGTAGCTCAATTTGTGCTCACTGTCGTTTAGCAATCGAAAAAAAACTGTAATATTTTCGTTTGTAGTGGTTTCATTTCTTTAACTCTTGTGAGGTCATGATAACATTAAGTACCTGCATGTTTATGTCTTATCACGCTCACTAATCCCTTAAGACGCTTCTGTGTGTAATCCATCGCATCAAAAACACCAAATCCTTCCTTTAATATCAGATCTTAACACAGGATGAACTCCTTGTTATCCAGGTCACACAGATTTCCTCACAAGATTACAGATTTAGAACAGAAAACTAAAGACTTTAGGGCCTTGTTTATAAAATGCTGCCTAAAACTGTCATAAATTTGTTCTTATGATCATTTTTCAAAAACTCCTCACTTTCAGATGTGAAAACATTTCACTGAGAAGGGAATGAGACGCTGCATCGCCGTAGTGATGCTTTGGGAATGCTTACAGCATGACGGCATCTGAGTATGTATATCAAATTACATACACTGGTTGGGCGTGATGTCATAAGCGGAAGCCAGAGAGCATAAATAAGGCGGAAAGCAATGCCCACTTTATCTAGCATATGCCAAAGCGGATGTACGGGCACGCCGGAAGTATGGCAAGGGAGACCTAACGTCTCGTTCCCTTCTCAGGGAATAAGGGTTACATACATAACCCGAGATGTTCCCTTTTAAGGGAACTCGCATTGCATCACCGTAGTGACGCTTTGGGAATGCTATACCCAATCTGCCAGACTATAAGTGCCTGTCTGTGTGTAGAAAGCACAACTTAGTCCTAAGCACACGATCCCCAGGAGTGGAGTTGAGATCCAACTCAAGAGTGTACAAATGTGAGCAGTGAGGACCTGCCTTCCGCATCACAAACATCCTGGATCGAGGCCCGTGCCCACAGTGCCCTAGATGCTGCCATACCTCGAGTTGAATGCGCTCTAATGGTTAAAAGAGAGGGCCGTCCAGAGGCTTTGTAAGCACAAGGGATTGCCTCGACTATCCAGATGCTTAAAGGGACACTTCACCCATTTGCATTTAGCTTTGTATAGTTAGAACCCCAGTCATGTTTTTGAATGATCATGCATCATTTTCTCAGTTGTCGCCGAGACAGGAGAAATACAGACTTCAGTGTCGCACTTCCTTCTTTCAATGATGTAAAAATCATCATTTTGCATCATTGAAAGAAGGAAGTGCAATATCTTTGGTGAGGGAGTGAGACTACAAACATCCCTTTTCTCGGTCAAATAGGCACCAAATTCTAAATGTATGTTACATTTCGACTACAAATATGACACACTTTTAATAAAGATTAATGTTTCTACGGGTGAAATGCTCCTTTAAAGTCTGCTTGGTGGCTGGGAACCCATTCCAAGCCGAACCCAAGCATGTAAATAAGTGCTCTGTTTACCTGAACTGGGCTGTTCTATACACATACATGTCCAGTGCACGCACTGGGCATAACAAATTATGCACCCTCTGGCTAAAATCCTTGAAAGGTGGAGGGCTGAAAGCCTGCAATATTATGAGGCATGGAATATTATTCAAACCTTAGGCATGTAACTCGGCCTCAGGTTTAAAAAACCTTCACTGAAACTGAGAGAGCCACTCAATCTCCTACCATCTTAAGGGAGGTAATAGCTAGCAGAAATATAGTTTTTAGAGTAAGAAACTTTCTGAAGTGGTATCCAATGGCTCAAATGGTGCCCCTGATAAGCCCTCCAGGACCACAGATAGATCCCATGCTGGGATCCTAGAATTACTCGCCTCCGAGTGCCACACAGGAAACGCATGAATAGTTGGTCTCTACCTAAGGAGGGACCGATCACTAAGGTATGGAATGCAGATATAGCTGTCACATAAACCTTCATGGTCAAAGGGACAGCCTTGCTGCGAACCGCTTCTATAAAAACTAAAGAACTGTCTTCTGCAGAGGCCAGACCAACTCATTTGCTCTAGGCTGGTGCTCTAGGCTCTAGTGCCCCTCACCTTAGACTACAGATCCCTCTAGATCGGCACCTGAAATGGGAAGCCATCTAGAAAGGAGTCCAGGTTCCAAAACCATACTCGGGTCAGCCAACACAGAACTACAAGCAACATCTGCGCCTGTGCTGCTGGACCCGCTCCAGAACTCCCGCGAATAGAGCGATTGGGGAGAAACACACCGGAGGCCCTCAGGCCCTTCCTGTGTCATGGTGTCACAGGGTGACGATCGCTTAGGGGCGGAACTGAAAGTTGGAGAGTTTTGTTCCGCCCGGAAGCGTTTCTGTTGAGACGGAAGATCGCGAACACCGGAACTTCCGGTAAACCCCGCAAGCGCAAAATCAGCAAATCGGTCGCAGGTGCGGCGGATTAACCGCAGCGGTTGCTGATTGGGGGAAACAACGGATCCGGGGAGTATAAAGTTATCATCTAAAAATGCAGTGGGAGTCGATTGTTGGAGTCTTTGTTGGCGTGTGTTGGCGTTGCTGCTGTGTTGTGCATTCTCTTCAGGCTGGGCTGGCGTGGCCTTATTGGGACGAAGGAAAGCATATTGCTGGAAACCTGGAACGAAATAACGAGAGAAATCGGCGTTAGAGTGAGTAACAAACCATTTGAAGGAAACAAGAGTTACTGACCTTATTGGTGTAAACATTGTGTTGTATGTGTACACGCTAACTTGTCTGCGGCTGTGGATGTGAACTTGTGTGGGAGGAAAGACTGCCAACGGAGCATACCGTGCGGTGCTTGTGAGTACAAATAACTACCTTTAGACATTTGCTGTTAACCTGTTGTGTGACAAACTGTTAGTGGGAAAAAGGACGGCCCTACCGCGGAGCAGTGTGGTGGGAGTGCCGGAGGAAAACCAGCTCGGGTGACTATAGCCTCTAGTAACGTAGACTGAGTCGTATAAACAACGCCATACCGAATTCCAGGGAAGAAGGAGAAGACAGGGTTTTCCAGTGCTCACTTTTAGCGTGGTGTGGTGAGTCTATATTGTGTGGAAGGTGAGAGAAACCCCCAGTGTGTACTAACTATACTGTGTGTCCCAGTCCGCAGCCTGTGAAGAAAGAGAGAGAAAGAGAGATCGTACCTACCATACTTACTGTATGCTGTGTCCGCTGGAGAGGTGAGAGAAACCCCCAGTGTGTACTAACTATTCTGTGTGTCCCAGCCAGCAGCCTGTGAAGAAAGAGAGAGAAAGAGAGATCATACTTACCATACTTATTGTGTGCCGTGTCCGCTGGAGAGGTGAGAGAAACCCCCAGTGTGTACTAACTATTCTGTGTGTCCCAGCCAGCAGCCTGTGAAGAAGGGAGAGAAAGAGAGATCTTACCTACCATACTTAGTGTATGCCGTGTCCGCTGGAGAGGTGAGAGAGAAACCCCCAGTGTGTACTAACTATACTGTGTGTCCCAGTCAGCAGCCTGTGCAGAAAGAGAGAGAAAGAGAGATCATACCTACCATACTTACTGTATGCCGTGTCCGCTGGAGAGGTGAGAGAAAACCCCCAGTGTGTACTAACCATTCTGTGCGTTCCAGACAGCAGCCTGTGTGAAGGAGGAGAGAGAAGGAAAGATTATACCTACCATACCTACTGTGTGTCGTGTCCGCTGGAGAGGTGAGAGAGAGAACCCCAGCCGTGTGACACAACCCCTCTGTGTGTTTGACCAGCCACCTGTGCAGAAAGAGAGATATACCCGTGACTAGGGGTACGGTCCGGACACCCACACGCGCCGCTGTTCCAACATTCATTTTATTTCTGTTTCTGCCTCCAGGAAGAAGAGGAGGGCGCCATGGGAAATACGAGCCAGGCGGAGAAGGCCTGAGGTACACACCCCTCCCCTCTTCCATTGCTCTGGACCACAACCCACCTGGAGAACAGAGCGAGAGATTTAGTTTTAAACTTTCCCCTTCCCCTGCCCTTCTTAAAGTCATTTTAATTAAATTAAATAAAAGATAATTTTTTATACTTATCTGCACTTGTGTTGTCTGGTCATTGGGTTGGCTTTGGGGACCTCCTCGAGGTGGAAGTTAACAGGGGCGTGGCCTAGTTACATTTGTGGCCACCCCCGGCTTGTGACAATGGCATCCAGCCCGAGCTGGACTGGGTGAGTGAGAGAAAACCAAAGAGGATAATATGAGTTCTCCTGAGTTGCAAACAGGTCAGCTTTCGCTTGGCCGAACCTTAGCCAGATCTGCTCGGTGAAGTCTTCATTCCCTATGGTTATAGGATGGATTCTATACTGACAGAAGGCAACTGAGCCTGCAGTCATTGAAATCCATACTACGCCCAGAAAAAAGGTCCTCTGTGCTGGAGAAGCACACTTTTCCTGCCGTTTAGCTGATGGGTCATTTTTGCCCCTTTTGGCCTTCAATAAATGATCCTCAGCCTAAAAGCAGCCATTTTGCATGTTACCCTGAACATAAAAAAGAGTTGCTGCTCTGAAAAATCCATGTTTTTATGCCATCACTTGGTGTGCGATTCACCTAGCTTCATCTCATTCACTTCTGTGAAAAATGGACGTGAAACGAGCAGGAGACAATCATGCCTGCATCGTTGTCAAGTTCCATATTATCCCCAAAATGTGATCACCTGTGTTGGGACTAACATACTTTTCTTGGTGTTCAGTCTCAACCCTAAGTGTCTTAGATGTGCAAGCACAACATCTCCATGCTGGAGTGACCGTCAGCATCATGAACCATAATTTTCTGATGGTTCTGTATAGCTTTTGAGCAAAAGGGATTTCACTTCCTGCTCTAAATTAGGGATGTAGCCGAAATGTATTGTGCGTACTGTAACACCCATTGAGATATGTTTGGAATATTTTACCATCCTATCATAACTTTTACCAATGGAACCTGATTCACTGAGCTCTGTACTACGAGAGGCGGAGTTTTTTACAGTTAATACAGGAGGGCACTGAGAGGTGTGGGAACCCTTAAATGGCATAGAAATCCTGCACTCCCTAGGAGGGCATTCCCTCGATAGCCCTGCACCACTCGTCAGGGCATCTTTTCTTTTTTTTGTTGGCAATGTTGGGGGCTTTAGGAAAGCCAAAAACATTCTCTAAATATAGCCTATTATATTTAAAAGCTAGCTTGTGTAAACATGGTCAGAGAATGGTATTTTTGTGGTGTTGAGATTGCACTCATTTTGTGAGAAATCTCTCATCTAACTTGCTGGATGATATAGCTTCTTACTTATTTGCTGGTACTATAAGTATTAAATCTAGCAGTGTCATATTTACAACCATTATCAACTCCTCATTCAACAGACCAGTTGAGACAGGTCTCGAACCAAGAGGCACGTGAACATTGTCTGACTCGTCAAACAACTGTCACAAGGTGACGATCTTTAGGGGCGGAACCAAAAGTTGGGAATTTTGGTTCCACCCGTAAGTGTTCCACCGGACCGGAAAGGGAGAACACCAGAACTTCCGGTAGCGCCGCGAGGAGGAAAATCGGCAAATTGAGTACAGCTGTGTCTAGTTAAGAACAGCGGTCGGCGATTGGAGGATACGCCGAACCAAACGGTATTTAAGATCAACTTTAATCACAGTTGGTGTGCTTTTTGTGACTTTTGGCCGTTGTGACTGTTGGCATTGTGGAGGTTCACTCGACGCGCTACTGGCGGCGGTCGGATTCTCTCTCTCAAGTAGAAACAGACTTTAGAAGTAAGTGCAAACCTTAAAGGTTGAAAGACGAACGTAAACAACGCAATTGAAGACACATTAAGAGGAGAAGAAACGGAGTTGTGTGAGTACTAACTGTGGAAAAGTTATAGAAGTGTTTGGAAGAGACGTACTGTTGCAGTATTGATGTTGCTGGTCGAAGGGAACGGAGAAAAAGGGGAGAGAAACACTCTGAATTGACGAGTGAGTAACCTTATTGCTGTACAGCCACTGTGTATTTACTAACCTGTCTTCTAGTAAACCCCTCCGGGAAAACCAAGGAGAGCGGCCCTACCCCTAGGGAAGCGTGGTGGGTGAGCCGAGGAGATTCTTTGGTCGAAGCCAGCCACAGTGACGAGACCACCACTAAGGCCGCGAGATTCATCGCCAATCGGACTCGGGCAAAGTGGGGGAAGACGGGCGTCCTTTGTGTGTACACGATTGAGGTGGGTGAGTCTTTGTGCTGTGGAAACTTTCACTATAGCGTGGTGCTGTGTATTCTGCTGTGTATTGCTGTGTGTGTCTTGTCAGACAAACCCCCGCCTTCATACACTTTATCTGGGAGAACGAAGAGGCTGTCGGCCCTGGTGGAACACTATTATACTGTACGTGTGATTGTGCTTCTAGCTACGAGCGACGGAGTGGTGCCCTGAAACGAGTCCTGTCGAGACATTTGGGGGTCGCGAAGAGCGGCGGCGAAGAGCTGGGAAACTAGTGGATACGTGAGTACAACTAGGGAATGCTATTGTGGATATTTTGATTCTACGAAATACTTACTGTTGCAGAGAACGTGGTGTAGAAAATCTCGCCCGTCCCGAGGTCCCTACAAAAGGGCGCCCCTGTCCGGTGGAAGATCGCCTAACGGTGACGTGAGAGGGCAGCGCTCGGCCTTGGTGTGACGGTGCGACGAGTACACCCCTCTGTGACCAACACGCTCGTCGAGAGGGTCTGCCCCTGACGTTACATGGAAAACTGCATATCCCACCTGACCCAACTGCAAGTATCGTAAGTCCGCCGTGCTTACCTTATGCAACTAAATAACCCCCAGGTCTGTGATCTAAATTTGAACAGGAGGGCACCGCATCCAGCTGCTGTCTGTGGAGAGAGAAAGAGAGAAAGCGAACGCCAGAGAAACGAACCGACCAAACCTCATACTTACCGTAGGCTGTATGCAGCGAAGAGGTGAGAAAGCCAAGTTGAATTAACTGTGTCTTGTGTCCCAGCTGCTGTCTGTGGAGAGAGAGAAAGTGAACGCCAGGAAAACGAACGGAGCAAACCTCATACTTACCGTAGGCTGTATGCAGCGAAGAGGTGAGAGAGCCAAGTTGAACTAACTGTGCTTTGTGTCCCAGCTGCTGTCTGTGGAGAGAGAAAGAGAGGAAGTGAACACCAGAGGAAACAAACGGAGAAAGGTACGCAAGCAGTGAGGAGTCCAGTCACCAGTCATACAAATATTTATTCTGCCTCCAGGAAGAAGAAGGAGGGCGCCACGGCTAGCAGGGACCAGGTCGGAGCCTGACGTTCCCTTCCCCCGGTTTACGGGGGTTTACATCTCCGCTGCCCCTTGCCCCTGCCTGGCCACGCACTGCAGACCCCCTGGAGGGAAGAGTCAGAGGAACATTTAGTTTTAAATTGCCCTTTCCCCAATCCCCCATTCTTTTTAAATATTTAATAAATAAAGATTGTTTTAAATTTTACCTGCTCTCGTTGTTGTCTGGTCATTGGGTTGGCTTTGGGGACCTCCTCGAGGTGGAAGTTCAGAAGGGGCGTGGCTTTAGTCAAAGCACAGCCAGCCCCTGGGCGTGACACAACCACGCATGGGCAACCGATCAGGGCTGGAGAAACTCCATGCAGGCTCCCAAATCCCTCCCGGCAGCAAGGATTGTGCACATGTATCAGCTTAGTGGATGCGTATCTTGAACCGGAGACACACGATCATTGCCTGACTCTTCAAACAATGATGCACATGCAACTGGTCGGTGAAGAAAAGTGCTGTGCTTACAACTTCTATGACCTCAATTAAATTATCATATGCAGGGGGGGAGCTGTGCATCCTCACTCTCCCCTGCCTCAATATTCAAAACATCAACCTCCTCAGAGGAAGATAGCACGAGACTGCATCCCTCCCGCTGAGGGGAAGTAACTGCAGCGCAGGCTTCCACACCCAAAGAGGAACAGCGGGAACCCGAGAGGGAGGGAGAGATAGGGCAGAGCCCTCTCAGCCTCCTTGAAGAGATCCATCTGCGAACCCCAAGACACTGAGAAACTGAGATACACTCTCCCTATTGGAGAGCGACCAGTGTTAGCGGAGCACTTTGAAAGGTAAATTATCACAATGAACACACGCTGCTCCCTCAAGAGCAGCATTAGTGTGATCCACTCCTAAACATGCAAAACACATGTCAGACGAATCCTCTCATGATTAAGTGGGTACAAGGAGGAACGCATCGTCTAAAGCTTTTGGCTTTCTTAGTTGCTTTCACTATCAGCCATACAGTTAACCTCCTAAGACCTGAGCTTTGGTTTGGCTTGCATTTTAGATTTCTTCCAGCTATTTGGGGTTGTATGTGGCAACATCAGGTCTTAGGAGGTTAAACTATTCAGTCTCAGTCTCTGATACACACACATAAAGATAAGTGGGTGTTCCTTTCCGCCTTATTTATGCCGTCTGGCTTCCGCCTATGACGTCATGCCCAGTGGTCGAATTTGATATACATCGAGTTTCTTCAAAAAGGGAACAAAAAAATCGCAAATGATCTTAAACTTGAGATCAGATCTCCACCTTTAAATGATACCCAATTAATGTCATTGACATATAAAAAGCACCTGTCAATGTTTAAATCCTTTTCGAGCAGCAAGAATGGCTTATATTTTCAAAAATCTGCATTCAGACCCTGACATGGTGCTAAGCACTTTTCCACTTCTTTTAGTTTTTATAAATGTGAACCTTGCCTAAATTTTTGCGTACGCACACTTTACAGTCACATCTTTGCATGCTTTATAAATGAGGCCCCTAGTGTCATATCAGAACAGACAAGAAAAAGTTTTCACATAAAGTTGAGAATGTTGCACGGTAGTTTCAAAATGATGTTTAATGAGCCTGCAGATACTTTACAGTAAATCACATCTGACTGCAGTTTAGTGTGAACTGCAAATATTTCAACTGAATTGTATTTTAATTTTACTATTATTCAAACAAATTAGCGTCGCACACCTGAAGTCAATGGATAGGTGCGTAGGATAAGATGACAAAAAGTCTTGTAACATACACAAAAAGCACATAAAATAATCTGTTTTCAATGTAAGACATGTAAAAATGTAAGACAATTTTATGATAATAGTTGCGTTGCAACGTTTCGATCAACTGATCTTCCCGGAGGAAGATCAGTTGATCGAAACGTTGCAACGCAACTTTCATTAAATTTTTCAGCAAGCAGGTAGTGTGCGGGAATTGCTTTTTGTGAATTTTACTATTATTGAAAACAGATTATTTTATGTTCAATATAAGGATATTGTTTCAAACAACTTCAGGCTTTTGTGTGGAAATTGTCTTACATTTTTTATAAACACTTTCTGCTGTTATAAAATAAAACCTGAATAAACTTTTATTTTTATAAGCAGAAATAAAACTGCTTTTATTTATGAATAATAGTTACCAGACAAATCTTTCACCTGTACTTTGTTATTCTAAAGGGCGATTTATAGTCGTGCGTAAGTTCTACGCCGTAGCTACGGCATAGGCTATCCGTAGCAAAAAACTTTCAACCCTGGTGTTTCATTTAGACAAAATGTCTATCCAATCTATTCTGAATCTGAAGCTACTGATCAAACAAACACGCTGCAGCTTAGTTTGCGGTTCTTGTGTGTGTTTGAATAATGAGATCAATCCAGGATACAGCAGCGATTGTGAGAGACCACAGAGGTGAACGGTTTGGGGTGAATTCATTAGTGTGTAGACAGGTGGCTAGAGTTTCAGCACGGCCGTGTCCGAGACCCTGCGCTGTAAACTATACTGCAGGATGACATTTCCTCCGGGCCAACAGGGAACCGATTAGAAAATGGTCTGTGATGAAACAACGAGGCTGTGATCTTTATCAGACTTGAACATCCTCTCTCTCTCTCTCTCTCTCTCTCTCTCTCTCTCTCTCTCTCTCTCTTTCTTTCTCTCTCTCTCTCTCTCTGACGGATAGTATATGTCTCATGGGAGTTGCCTGTAAGTACTCCATCAAGCCAACTGCATTAGTGTAATTTCGTCCCAGGAAATTAGCAGAGCCAAGCGGCGCCAATTAGAAGTCAATAGCTGCTTTATTAATCGAGCAGCCATCACACTTGATTACATTAAGCAGCTGTGTGTGTTTGTCTGTGTCGCTCTGTGTGTGTGTGTGTCTCTCTCTGTGTGTGTGTGTGTGTGTGTGTCTCTTTGTGTGTGTGCATGTTTGTTAAATGTGTTTTGTTGCTTCTTTCTGCAGGTCAGTTGAAGTCTGTAAGCTGAAGTTGATCACTGAGAATAAAAGCAGTCCTGACAGACGACAAATCTAAATCATCAAGTCAGCTTTGATTAAAATCATCAATGATTAACAATATTATGTTATATCATATTTTTAAAGTGGTTTCTGATGTCTAACCACTATCATGCTTTATAAATGTAATATGAGGTTCATTATCATTTGTGTGGGATTATAATATGCGTGATGGTTTCCGGTATAATCTCACAACTCTATTACAATCCTCAGAATTGTATTTCTAATCCGTCTTTGAGACTGATCTGTGTTTCAGAAGAACGAGACGCATGACAACATTGATCCATCTGTTTCTACAATCTGTGTCTTCTGTCTGCGTGACACACATGAGAGTTATAAGAGTTTTATTAGTAGGGTTGAAAATAAATCTTCAGGAAAATGCTGCCCCAAATGTTTCTTACATGACATTAAACTGGATTATATCAAATCTGTGCTTTCTCCCATGCACTGATCAAAATTATTTAGCTGTTTTTCCCTAGTGTGATCCGTGACTTTATTTACTCAATAAAAATAAAGTCGTTTTAGGGGTTGTGTACACCAAAGCGTTTAAACCCTACCCAGTCTCATGTAGATGACTATAAATAGCACGAAGTGTGAAAATCGTGCAATACATGTACGCCAAATTCCAATTTGGCGTGCATATGATACGTCAGTCCTTCCCATTCACTTAAACAGTGCATCTTTTTTGTCGTTTTATTTATTGGTTTCTAAAATTCTTTTCTTTTTTATTATTTTCGCTTGGGTTTAGGGTTAGATTTGAGATTTGCTTAAGGAGGTTGTTTAGGTTATCTTCTAAATGACTAAATGTAAGTGTAAATGTTATTTAATATACAGGTTTCTCCATGTTTTTGTCTATTTTTGTCTATAAGTCGGGTTTGGGTTAGAATGTCATTTTTATGTAACAAAAAGTTGTTCTAACCCTAAACCCAAGCGACAATGGTAAAAAAATTGCAAAAAAAAGAGAAACCAATAGATAAAACAACAAAAAAAGATGCACAGTTTAAGTGACTGGGAAGGACTGGTGTATCATATGCACGCCAAATTCAAATTTTCCGTATGTATTGCACAATTTTCACACTTCATGCTATTTATACGCAACTCTGTGACACTGGGTTGCTTAAACGCGGCTGAAAATGCCAGACGGACGAAAACTGTAGGAGCTTGCCAGCATTTCTTCAACTGAGCACTTTTGTTGTTTTGTTTATCAGTTGTTGTACAATGTGCCGGTTAGTTGTTGTGATATTTGTCCCGCCCTCTCCACTGTGATTGGATAGCTGAGTAGCGGCTCGTGACTGCTCATCCGAGGGGCACAAATTCCAAATAAGTGTTCGGAGTGTCGTGTGTTGCTTGTGTTTTCAAAATATGTGTTCGCAATGGTAAGAAATTTGGGTGTGTATTTTGACAATGCTTTTAAGTTCGACAAGCAAATAAATGCTGTCGTAAAATCTTGTTTTTTCCATCTGAGACTCCTAGCAAAGGCCAAATCCTTCTTGTCTTCTAGAGATCTTGAGAAAACTATTTCTCGGCTAGAGTACTGTAATTCACTTTATAGTATAATTCACTTTTTTTAAATCAAGTAACGCAATTACAATTACTGAAATTTAAATGAGTTTGTTACTCCCGTTACTCTATTTTGTAAAAAAAGAACACTTACAGACAAGACATTTCTGATTTAACGTCGCAGGACCGTGGTGGGCGGGCTGACAGTGCATATAGAATGAACATGAAAAATCTAAACGGGACAACATAGCTTTGTTTAAAAATTGTGCGCAAGTCATAATCCATCCGGTCTCATGTTTGTAAATTATCTTTGCCAAGCAATCCCAGTATGACATTAACTTGCATTTGTACTCCACAAAAGCAATAAATCGGAGAAATGTTAATATATTTTTAGATGTTTACATCGGCCTTCATGGAAGAGAACGATCCGCGATGGTTGTTTCCAGAAAAATATTCACACTGCGCTGTACAACTGTTAAAACTCCATAGTATGTGTGAGTGTGTAAACCGTTTTTAGTTTCAGTTTCACTCGCTCCGTATCCGACAAAACAATCCACTCGCTCTGTGTCCGTCGGACAAAACAATCCGCGTACTCCGTATTCTGATTAAATATCTTCATTTAATCCTGTGTATCATTTAAATTTAACAGAAAACATATACAAACCAAAGACCAAATATGACCAATATGACCAAAGAGCGCACTACCGCCAGAAGCTTCACAAGCTGTGTCCCAATTCCATGGCCGCGCCCTACTAAGCATGCAACCTAAAAAGGTGAGCGGCACTTGGTCTTTGAAGGTGGAAGCCTCAGAAGTTTGCGAAGAGAACTGAAATGAGACGGTCTAATCTTCGGAGGACCCATAATTTGCATCAGCTGCTGCACGCGCACACCGCGCCTGTCAGCAGGACACATCAGAGACGTTTCTGACTTATTAAAATAAATATGGAATCAGAAAAATTATAATTTATTTTAGAAAATATGACACGTCTCCAAATTCTTAAAGAGACAATACACAATTTTAACACACTATATATGTTCAATGTAAACACACAGAATATTTGCCTAAATGGTCTAAATGATATACATAAATAAACTAAGCTTACATATTAAGATAATTTCTAACAATTCAACGGCTGAATCTAAAGCAACTGTTCAGTCCTGTTCATATTTACATTTAAAAAGCAGACACAACTTAAAAGTTACTTTCCCTAGTAACTAATTACTTTTGATATACAGTAACTGGTAAAAGAAGTTACTAGTAACTGTAACTAATTACAAATTTTCAGTGACTTGCCCAACACTGTATATACATACTGCATATCTGATAGCGCCAATAATTCAGGTAAGTAATGTTCATCTATATGCATCTATCAACAGTCATACAATTCCTGTATAGCAGAAGAGAAGCAATTACATTGAAAGGCATCACAAAAACCTTTTTTTTTGGGGGGGGGGTACTTATAATGTTAGTTTAATGATAGATTTTGACCTAAATATATACCTACTGTTTCCCAGCCTGTCTGTGGTCCTCTATAAATCTCATTTTAAGATTGACAGTTAAGAAAAAGATTTAGCAGAGCAATAACAAGAAATCTTCTTTGAGAACATGGAAAGAGTTTAAAGTTGGGTCCAGCATTTTCCATTTGTCATGTCATCCATTTATTATTATTCTTTATCTTGTGCCACACATAAGTTTATGTAAATTAAATGTTTTAGGGTTTCATAAAGAAGACATTAAACATTTAATCATGCTTACAGTTGACTAGCAAAAACATTGAGATGTCACCCCGTGTACTCCTGCGTCTGTCTGCAGGGGTTAAAACTCATTACAAATATTTGTTGAGTAGCTGGTGATCAGCATGACCTCTAACCCGTGCCCTGAGGTCTCTTATCCAGCAGTAATACCCTGAGCTTGGCTCGGCGGTTGTGTAACTTTGGTTAAGCGGTTTCCCGTCGTGATTTTTGATCGATGACTTATACGGCAGTGAAAATGATGTCACAAGGAATCCTTGTTTCTATTCGCAGGCATAAATCACAGCACAAGATGAGTATGCCGTGAGTTCTGTGACAGTGATGAAATGAACGCTGACATAAACCACAGAGCTCAGATAAGACCAGAGCATTTCAAAACACAAGTTCACAGTGTTCAACATTTCTCTAGAAATCTTCAAAAAGGGCCAATAAGAAGATAAATGTGTGAACTCTTTTGCATTATGGGGACAGCGTGTCTTTATGAAATAAGAAGCAGCTGCTTTCAGGTTTGGGTCTAAAATAATATTTCATGTACTCGAACGTGAATTACCGTGGGTATATTAACCATTCATGCAGGTTCTCTTTTACACAACAACACAAATGAAGTGTCGCTCTTTGACGGTGCCTGGAGGACCAGCAGACCTGTGATTGGTTGATCAGTCGTTCAGGGCTCTTCTGATTTTGCCAAGTGGTTGATGTCCTCAGGGCAACATTATGTTGACCCTGGGACAACATTTCAATCAACCAATCAGATTTCGGAAATAAGTTTACAGTTTGTTTTAAGTTTAAGCTTACAACAAGGATAAGCTGTTTCAAGACCATTGTTTTTCACTTATTGGTTTGGTTATGGTTAGGTGAAGGCAAAAGGTTAGTTTTATAAAAGAAAGATTAAATAATCATTTTTTGACACTGGCACATACTCTGTTTTTTTTTTAGATCTCTCAGAGACTACAGAGAGAGACACAAAGGCACCAACACACATTCAGTCACAAGCAGGCCTGCCCACCTCGCGTAACCCCAAGGTGGTACTTCAGTCTTAATTGGCCTTCACCACTGATGGTATACCCTACTGAAAAATCCAGCTAAGACCAGCATAAGCTGGTGAGCTGGTTTTAGCTGGTTTTGCTGGTGTAGGAAGCTGGTTTCGCTGGTGTAGCAAGGTGGTCTGGCTGTGTTTTGGTCACATTTTAAGCTGGTCTAGCTGGACTTAGCTGGTCATGCTGGAATACCAGCTGGCCCACCAGCATGACCAGCTTTGTCAGGCTGGGAGGACCAGCGTAAACCACCTTAAACCAGCTTAAACCAGCTAAAGCTGGATTTTTCAGTAGGGTAGACCCACCTGTGAACAGTTCAGCACCCAATGTCCCTCCCAGCCTCATCGATACTTCTACCCAAAAAATATTTTTTTCTTTTTTGTCCATTTTTTGCACACTTTAAATAAAAAATCAAATAAAATTATAAAAAGAAGACCTCATCATGAACTTTACGAAAGAGCTTAATTTGTATGAGTTTTCAAGTTGATCCCATATGCAGTTTACACACATGGTATATTAAGTTTTTAACCAATCAGATTTCAGAAATTAGTTTACAGTTTGTTTTAAGTTTAAGCTTACAACAAGGATTAACTGTTTCTAGACCATTGTTTTTCACTTATCATGTCCCTCTGATTTTAGGGTTTGGTTAGGGTTAGGGTTTGGATTTGGGGTAGGTTTAGGTTTTATTCAGAAAAATGTTGTCCTTGGGTCAACACAATAGCCTTTTCTCAATATGCGTTCTTGTCTGTACTTGCGTTCTTGTGGACTTGTGAAACGTCATCAGTCGCGGCCCAAGTACTGTTCCAATTCAAAGTTCACATCAAGCGCAAGTTCACATAAAATCCCCGGATGTGTTCTTGATCCGCCCATTTTATCGAGGATGCATCAGAGGAGACTTGTGTGGACTTATGACAGCGAAGTTTCCCAGAATGCATTTCGCGTCAGGAGTTCGTTCTTCCGAGTCTGAACTTGCAAGTTCAAACTACAAAGGACACAAGTCCGAGTTTGGCGTACTTGGTATTGAGAAACGGCTAATATGTTGCCCTGAGGACATCAACCACTTGGCAAAATCAGTTCGATCAGTGGTTCAGCAGTGACCCAATAAAACAGGGTCTTGATTGTTATGAGTTTTTTATTCATGCATTTCTTGTAAGAAGTTCTCATGAGAACGAACAGTTTCAAATCGCCTTTTGTTATGTGTTTACTGGTTTCAAAGACAGCATTAAAATCCTGTTGTTTAGAAGGCCAGGACGAGCTGCTTACGGAACATTTAACACTTTCTGTCATTGGTTAAACATGGCGGGACAACAGATCAGTTTGAATGAGGTTAAATGAGGTTATTGTCTATTCTGCTGTGAGATGATAGAAATCAAAATTTCAAAGCTTGTGAGGAACACATGGAGCTGAACCGTGATACAGGAGACTGTAACAGCTCATATCTGAGACTCCTGAATTAAATCAGAAACAAGAGAAGACATTTTATACAGTCCAGCAGTCTTCCACTTCCCTATAAGCTTTATCCAGGATTGGATTCATTCAGACCTCATTTCTATTTAACGTAATGTATATTTCTAACATCTTTCTGTTCTTGGCAAAACTCCTGTGCTTTCCCACATGCAAGCCATTTCAAATAAGCATTTGTTTAAGTCTTCTTCCTGGTTCAATCGTCGTCTTTGTTGGTGACTGGAAAGTTTAATGATAGCTGTGGGGCTTGTGCATTTGTATCTGTCATACAAAGACATTATAGACATTCCTCTCCAACACAAACTTCTCTCAATTAGGAGTTGAAGATGCGGTCAATAATCTCCCTCCCTCCTTCCTAACATAACCACAACCTTAGTCCATTGCCCACCCCTTTCATACTACAGTACATCTCTAACCTTTCCCCAACCCCTGTCTCCGCTATTATAACACGTACAGTGATGAATTTACTATTTTGATGAATATTGACTCATCATTGGTAAAGACTGATGCCACACACACACACACACACACACACACAAAAACAAACAAACAGAAGGTGTAACCTGACAAAGGTGTCTGACTTCACTGCCACTGCAATTATCTCTTTATAGATCTGCTTCTGAAGGTAAGTGCCCAGCTAAAAGCATTTCTACATAAACATCTGACTCGAGACATTTATCTGATATTGAGTCATGACTTTGACAGGCGCTGTAAATGCTCTCAAAAACATGCCTATGATGACAGCAGGCAAAACACATCATTATTTTTACCACATTTCACTTTTTCAACACTCGTGTAAAATTTAAAATGACCTTTAAAGGAAATCGCCACCGTTTTCAATATTTTATTATGTTCTTACCTCAACTTAGACAAATTAATACATACCTATCTTTTATCAATGCGTGCACTTAATCTTTGTACAGCACGTTGTGAATGTGTTAGCATTTAGCCTAGCTCCATTTATTCCTTAGGATCCAAACAGGAATGAATTTAAAAGCCACCAAATACTTCCATGTTTTCCCTGTTTAAAGACTGTTACATGAGTAGTTACACCAGTAAGTATGGTGACACAAAATAAAACGTCGATTTTTTTAAACAGATAAATTGTCTTTTTATCCGCTTAAAAAATCGGCACTTTTTCTTTTGTGCCACCATACTTACCCATGTAACTACTCAGCATTTAGCCTAGCCCCATTCATTCCTTAGGATACAAAAAATAACACATTCACAACGCACTGTACAAAGATTAAGTGCAGGCATTGAAAAAAGATATGTATGTATTAATTAAGTTGACGTAAGAACATAGTAAAATATTGAAAAACTGCAGTGTTCCTGTAGCTCAACAAGTTGTGTTAACAGCACAAAGGTCATGGGTTTGAGTCCCAGGGAACACACATATTGTACTGATTAGATTGCTATAGATCATGGGTCTTCAACCGGGGGGAACTGCAGGGGGTCCGCCAAATGATGTTTGACCACAAGCTATTTTTTGCTAAAAACGTAAAATATATGTAAAAAAAAACGTTACGTGTCCCCTTTAAGCTATGCACGTGCGTGGCCGCGAAGGCGCGCGTTCAGTTTAGCAAGCGGACCAAAATAAAATATCTGAAGATTATAAATGTACACAGAAAAGGCATCATAAAACAGGTAAATCTTATAGGCATGTGTGTCTTTCTTTCAGAGTTATTTTAGAATCAGTGCGACATTGTCTCATCTAAGTTATATTTCTGAACTTGGACGGCTGTTTCACGCGGTTCAGATTTAAAGCGCTAACTCAACAGGCAAATGACACCACACCGCGTCTGCTTTATAAACTTTGACAAAACTATCGCTCGCATTTAAAAATGAATGAACACGCATGACGTGTTGGTGCTTTGTGCAAGATTCATAGTCGGGTTGAAATCCGCCTCTCAAAAAGTTGCCCCAAAGAGATGCGCGCCCACTCAATGCATGTTTTCTCCTGAGTCTGATATGAAGCTATGCAGAAAATAAACCTGCTTTACTCAAACTCGTGACAATGATGATACACGATAAAGGCAACAAACCTCTGAATTATAAAGTAGCACAACCTCTATCCCCACCAGAATAGAGTCTTTGTGCCATTCACCATGATCAGTCATCTTTATAAACTGAAAGCCCAGGTTCAGGTAAATTCACAATAAAATAAAAAATCTATTACACTGCAAATACCTTAAAATAATATTATATGATTATTATTATATTCAAATTATTATTATTATTATATTCATATAAAAACTAAATCTACTTTAACAAAAAATGATGCATGTACAACAACGGCATAATAGTGCCAATGTACTGTCTTAATATAGTATGGCTGTGCGACACTATGGTTTGTTTTTTAATTTATAAAACAGTTCCAGTCCTTGATTCTGATTGGTCAATAGTTGTACTTTACTCCACTTTGCGTTGTGCCTGTGTACTGATTACTCAAATATCAGTTTTACACATTTAGTATCAGCGGGTCCCTGTTCCACTCACAGCTGGTGCAGCAGCACAGATTCAGAAATATCCTAAAGCATGAAGCGGGGTAACCTGAGCTAGTGTGAATGTACTCATTGTTTGGTTGGTCATAATCAGGCGTGACAGTTGAGGCGTGAACAGATTCCCATCATTACAGCCCTAAAAAGCCCATTAGAATCGATGGCACGCTCCGGTCAGACTCACTGTCTGCTAGATTTAGGCTGAGCTGGCGACCGCTGGATTGCATTACATGAGTACTTCACTAACACCTGCGTAATGGACTGAAGGAGTGTTGCAGTCTTACACACAGGCAAAACTGCAGCTTACGCTGGCAACAATGCAGCTCAAACAGGCATAACACTTAGTCATTTACCAGACGCTTTTATTCAAAGCGACTTACAAATAAGGTAAACAATAGAAGCAATCACATCAACAAAAGGGCAGCAGTGCATAACTGCATTGCTGCACTTCATGCGAGTTCAGAGCCGATCCTTCCTATACGCAGGGTACACAAGCTGCGTAGGGCCCCGAACCCTTATGGGGCCCCTTTGCTCTTAACTTCATGCAGCGCCGCACAGACCAGCTGACGAGTGACATCATTGTACCGCGAGAACCATTGGAAAGCATAACAAGCAGTCTGATCTCACGCTACTTTAATTCCAGTTGTCAACCAGTTTGTGCAGCTCCTCATGCAGTTGACATGCCTATTGACATACGTCTTGATATGTGGATATGATTTAAAGCTATCCGTCTGGAGCGGAAAAGACAAAAACGCCATGAAGCTGAAGTAAAAAGATTAAGAACACAATGTTTTAAATTCCTTTTTAGTCTTGACTAACCAAGCAATGGATTTGTTTCACTCAGTCCAAATCCCCAGATTCAATATTAGTCAAGTGTGTTTTGTTAGAAATGCTTGTATGCATCAATAATCAAAATCTTTTATATGTCACGTGTTAAAGAAATAAACATTCATTCATGCAAGCTGTCGTGTAACTCCTGTTAGCCTTTAAAACAATACACAGTACATCCAAAGTTTGCATATTTAGAGAATTACAAACCGTGAGTACAGTTTGCAAAACCATGGGGATGGATTGTGAAAGCGTGTGCACGGTTTGTAAATTTGTGGGTACAGATTGCAAAAACAAAGGGTATGGTTTATAAATCGGAGAGCACGGATTGTTAACTCATGTGTAAGGTTTATTAATCCATGCGCATGATTTATAAAACTGACAAAACAGTTTAATAAACTGTGAGTATGGTTTATAAACTGAGGCTACGCATTACAAAACCGTGGTAAGGGATTTGCGGGTCTTGTTTTCTTTTCTTCAAGGGTTGACCTGCCGGGATCCGTAGATTTCTTTGCACTCACAGTACAGATTACTTCATTAAACTGAATACTGCTTTTGGATCTGCTTGTCTGACTGCCTGTCTGCCCTTTGTTAAATATACACTGCAAAATGCTGGGATGTTTCAACTCATGGTTCGGTAAAATATGGATCGCCCAACTGTTGAGTTAAATTCACCAAGAAAATGTCCATATTTTACCCAACCATGTTTTCAAACAACCCAGGACTTTTTTCAGGTGTCATCTTATTCAGGTAAAAGTTTTAGTTAATTTCATTAATGGCAATAAGACTGTGGGCCCTATTTTAACAATCTGAAACGCAAGTGCAAAGCGCAAAGCGCAAGTGACTTTGTGGGCGGATCTTGGGCACTGTTGCTATTTTCCCGGCGGGAGAAATAAGTCTTGCGCCAGGCGCAAATCAATAAGGGGTTGGTCTGAAGTAGGTTCATTATTCATAGGTGTGGTTTGGGCGTAACGTCAAATAAACCAATCAGAACGCTATCCAACATTCCCTTTAAACGCAAGGGCGCAAGTTCCATGGGTTGCTATTATTATGACGGATTTACCAGGCGCACGCCAGGAGCGGTTCACAGCCGAGGAGACCCACGTTCTTGTAAGAGCAGTCAAAGACAGAGAAGTTGTTTTGTATGGGGATGGGAGAAACCCGCCCAAATCAGCGTCGGTTAAACAGACGTGAGAGGAAATAGCCGCAATTGTCTCATCAGCTGGCATCCCCATCGTTGCGCCAAGTGCTACAATGATGTCAGGAGACGAGGGAATCCCAAGCTTGCCAGCATAAATCGGGCACGCCGTGTAACGGGAGGTGGATCTGTCTCTACACATGACCTGACGCCAGCGGAGGACATCCCTGCGTCCACCCTCACCGCTGAAAGCCAAGAAACGCAAGCAGTCCAACCCCAAAGTACACTTACAAATCAAGTTCAGATACATTAAGGTTTCTTATGAAAACATTTTAATTATTATTTACATAAAATAAACGTAATACCGCCACACAACAAACTTAATATTTTAATCTTTATTTGCATGATAATTTTTTAACGCAGGCACACAATAAATAAAAACTATCACCACAATGCTCACCACTATGATTTCCCTTATCTCATGTGTTAATATTTTTTATTGTAACAATTTGTGATTTGCAAAAACTACTGTTGCATCTGTGTAGATTAGATAAGCAAAGTGTGTCTGTGTTGTGCACGCTATACATTATGGTCAAGCATGCACCCTTAAAATAGCATAATGAACAACGCGCACTGACTTTAAACTAGTTTTTTTCTGGTCAGTGGTGCAATTGTTTTTTGAAACTGCAAAATAGCATCAGGGATGGTTTGCGCCGAAACACGCCTCTTTTTTGCACGGAACCGCCCAGGGAGCGCAAGTTCATCCCCTAGTTTGCCGACGTGCGTCTGTGGAGGGAAAAACTCGCTGTTCGCCGGTGCAAAACACGAATGATACATGCGTCACTGACAAAGTCAATTGCGCTGGGTGCAAGATAGTGCCCTGTAAGTCACATATGATGTAGTACGATAACCCGCTTCTATGAAATGACATGATCCAGAATAAGTCAGATACACACGGCACAAACCCATATTGTACATCCTCTTTATCTCTGTGTCTCTGGCTCAATTCATTCTGTTTGTGTTAACAGTTTCAGTGGAGAAAGAAGTGTGGACGAGCTCTCTCTCTGGGAGATGAATGAATGAACTGTTACACAGTTGAGGAAAGGTGAAGATAAGATGATGCAGGGAGGGGGAAAGATATTATAAGTGAAGAAGAGAGAGCCTCCATCACTCTGGATATCACCACTGGTGAAAAAGATAAAGGCTCCCTTAATATTTCATGTGTTTGATTGACAGGTGCTCAGGGTCCAGGGAGAGATGTGCAGCCACTTTAAAGCCTAGAGGAAACACACACGCATACATGCATACACACGCAAACACACACGCGCACACAAACACACACACACACACGTGCACGCAAACACAGTTTTCTGCCTGATCAAATGACATTGTTAACAATCATTAAATTGACTGTGGGAAGTGAAGTATTGTCCGACCCAAATTAGATTTTCCTGACATCGGTGACAGATCTGGATTGTGTGAGTCAGACGCAGCGTTCACACGAGCTGTAGGTTAGGAAATAAACAGACATGTAATAATTATAATAATAATTACACTACACACTTCAGTGGTTGCTGGGATGCTACTTTTGGGATTTGCTTTTCAGTTATTGGTCAGCAGTACACATTAGTTCCTAAGATGAAGTTTTACGATGTCTCGATCACATTTGCAAGAATGTCAGATTTTTTTCCAAATTGTTCTTTAAACTAACCGTGTTGTCCTCATATACTGGGTTCCTTTCCAGCATCAGTCAATTGAAAAGGCCTGATTATCATGAGCCCAATGCTCTTACGGTCCGACAGATGATATTTGCTAAACTCTTTCTTGTTCAGTGGCTTCAAGAAGAGCTTTCACAGAGATGAAGGAAAACGCTGATAATTGTCCCGGGCATCCTGATGAGCTCACATCGGCCACAGATTGCTTCCCCGTGAGCCTCTCTGAGGGACGAAGGCTCCGGCGGCGGCTCGTATAATCAGGTCTGACGCGGAGGCCGTGCACCCGTCAGAACCGACGGGTCAACGACAGGGAGAAAATGGCTTCCAGAGCCACGACAGAAGATCCCTCACATGTTGAGCGCATTCAAGGGGTCAGGTGAAATTGGAAAGACTGAGATTAAGCGGAGATGATGAGGGGTTGAAGGTCTGGCCTAAACAAACACAGGCGCCTGGACACGTGTGGAGACTCAAGAGCTTTTAGCTGTGGAATCAAATAACTCTCTGGCTGTTTTCTGAATGAAGATGTTGACCGGCGGTACCTAAAGTTCCCATACCCAGTTTAATTTCATGCAAATTGTTACTTCAGTAGAAAATTACTCCAATACCTGACATGGCTTTTTTAATATAGATTTTCTGTTAAGATGGAGTATATTTGGGTGCAGACATTTAGGGAAGAGAAATTACAAATGCCATCTCTTTTTATATTATAATCACTTAGTAGCATATCATTTAATATTTAATTAATTTTTTAAGATTTCTATTATTTCTATTTTATGTAAAGTTGCTTTGAAACAATGTAAAACATGCTTCAGATAGTTCATCTATACTAGAAAATGGTTGTTGTTGTCAAAGTGAATCAAGCAGTTAAAGAAGTTAAAGGCCATTAAATTTGACCAAACAACATGCACAGAAATGGTGGCGGTGACTTGAAAAAGTGTGGGGGACAGAATCATCTTTTTTGGGGGGGTATGTCCCCTGCACATTCTACGCCTATGAAAATAGAAATATAGCTTAAATAAAAAAGCTTAAATCAAATACTGTATGAGGGGTAAATACATCAAAGTTTTTGACACTGGTTGGGAGCAAATGTAACTTTCAGCTCAAATATATTCATAACACAAGATTCACAGTGCTTTGAAGAAGGAGTGTCAAGTGTTTCTATATTAGTCCCTGAACTTTAACTTTTAATTGTTTAAAAAACAAAAATCTAAATCACAGATGAGAGCCAATCAGAACTCTTGAAATGAAGCACACGTCTTCTGGATGAAGCTGATAGAGATTGATGTGTTGTTTGTTTTAGTTTAAGGCGAGAACATATTTTACACTGAAGAGGTGACAGGTCTGTGTGAGTTATGTTCTTTGAAGGTAGAAAAGTGAGAAGTTTTTAAGTGAATCTCTCGCTGGTTTACAGGACTGGACTTGCTCTAAAATACACACTGATGCCACGGGTGTCCAAAAGCAAGTTTTAGTCTGTATGTATGCCATGTGCTCTCGGTTTTATCCGTCACACAGATATATATACACCATATTTGACGTGTTAACCAAACAAAAGACAACACTGACACAATTAAGAAAGGGTTTTGTCTTAGATCCCGCTATAGACGTAAAGCTCATGAAAACATGCAAAGTAAACAGACATGGATCCAGCGGTGGGGTTTTTAGGATACAATCAGTGGAAGCACTGTGCTCTCAGAAACATTAGTTTAGCAGCGAGGAAGAGTTTGTTCTTCGACACAATCGGACGGTTCAGCTCTCTGCCTCATGAGACCGACTTGAGGATCTTGTGGAGGGTTTGGACGACGTCCATGGAGCTATCAGCTGAGTATGGGGTCATAAGAGACTTTGCAGAGACTTCTAGTAAAGACAGAAAATCCAATGTGCTTTCTTAAAACAGTACAGCATATAACACACATGTGAAACTTTTCACTGTACTGTAATAGATACTTCAGGGACAACATTTCATTTCAAACCACTGAGTGAAAGATTTAAGCAAAAAGATAAAAATGTATGAAAACCTTCTTTCAAAAACCATTTGCTGAAAAGACTTTGACTTTCATGCATATCTTCTAAGCTGTTTGTGTAAAGCGCCAGACGTGTCCTCGCCCTCTCATTCCAGTTGTTGCTCTTCAGAAGCGTAATGAAGACAAATCTTCTGAAAGAGGTTTCACGTGAGAAGCCATACGAGCCGACTGCGGCATTCGTCTGTTCTCTGTCTGACTTCACCTCATCAGAGACAGAACTGCAGTTTTGACCCGATGGACCGAATCTTTAGTAGCTGGAGGTGTTTGGCGTGAAGACAAACGTGAGATGTAGCTTCTCGAGTGCTTCTTGGCTTTGATCTCTTCTCTGGCTCGTCTCGGTTTTATTTCTGTACTCTCTTGCACTTTGGGCTTTTGTTTTTTGGGGGGAGGGTCCCAGTTTCCTCTTTTAATCATGACATCATCTTGCCAGAATAGGTTAAAGATGTAGGGTCAGGATATTCAGAGCTTCCGCATTCAGTTAGACCTCCCAAATTAGACTGAATCCTCCACGGCTCGCTCCGATAATCTGCTCCACTGCAGGTAATGATAACCCTGACGGCAACAATACTTCATTCATTTCATGACATAGCTGTGAGTAATTAGTTTTACCGTCCATTTCGTGCACAAATTCTGCAGCCGTGTCCCCTGTGCATTCGAAAGCGAGCGTCACCGCGTCGGCCAGCGTGAAAGATCCAGCGAGCGACTCGGATATGAGGTAATCTAATAGTGTCGGGTGAGTTTACCGTGACGTGATTAAAGGCTTGTTCTGATTACTGCGGACGACTCCATGTGATCTTCTGCTCCTGTCAATAGCGCTTAGATTCACTTAAATCAGCTCCGAACTTGAATAACACTTCAGAATGTGTTTCTTTAGATCACTGGGTAAAACTCTGCGTTAGCAGCTCAAATGTTGTGGGTTCAATTCCCAGGGAACACACACAAATGAAATGCGACTGGAAGTGGTTTTGGATGAAAGCATCTGATGTGTAAACGTAGACAAACAGAAACAGACAACAGAGAAAATTCACAGTAAGTTCTCCATGACAACAGTTTCAAAGTTGAGTTGTAAGAACATTTATGCTCAACAGAATCATGGATTTAATCAAAGAGACACAGAAGACAATCGAAGGCAACATGATGAAAGTCACAACTAAAACTGATCTGCTGCCACTAAGAAATCTCTGCCGGTTCGGCCTGTCGCCCTGCTTTCTTTTATAAATGTGTTTCCTAATCATAACAGATTGTGTCTGGGCATCAAGAACAACCCTAGATAATAATGTCATTATGACACATGTACATCCATGGTGGACTTTATTGTACAAGCACACATTTCCCATCAGATGAATCTTTTAAAGACTTCTTTTACAATATCTTTATTAACCTCACTACAGACAACTGTATTCCTGCGACAGAAACTTCTTTTCATATTTGATTTGTTCTCTGATCATAGTGTTTTACTACTTTATCTTTATCAATGACCTGCAGGGAAATTTTACTCACGGTTAAATGAAAACATTTAGTACATGGGAAGAAGAAATGTTGCTGTTATATACCTGTGAAATGTTTTCAAAAAGTCATTAAATCCATGCAGCGGGCATCTGTTGGGCATCAGAGAATCTCACAGGAGGAACGGTGAGGAGGAATGTAATTCTTTACAGCCGCTCTTCACAGTTTGTGTCGTGTAGACAGCTGGGCGCCCGCTACAGTTTAGATCAGAGGCCTTGATAACCTGACTCTTGATTTATGGACAACGTGGCTCTTTGCAATCACCTAATGAGGTGAACTGGATTGTTTACATGTTTATTAAATACCCAGAAGCAGCTGCGAGGGGTTCAGGTGGCGGCCATTTGTCATCGGAGCTCTTGTCAGAGTTTCTATAACGCTCAATGCCATCGCCCAACAGTTTGCATGCGTGTGAGAAATCCGGTTATGAGTGTTTTCTCTAAACCCAAATATAACACAACGTTTATGATACTACATTTAAAAGTTTCTTTTACATTTGTGTGAGTTTGCTTTCTAACTCTGGGTTGTCATCTCACATTGTAATTTTGCCATTTACATCATCGGAATTACGAAACAACAGACAAATATATTATGCCGTTTTTTCTCTCAGCAATGTAATTTTTCGTCATTACGGGAGTTACTGTTGACAGTAGGGACGGGGGGCAGACTGAATGTCACATGTTCCTGCACTTACAGCGGATCCTTTGGCTTCAGTTACCACAATTTAAACGCTTAACAGCTCTCGGTCGACCAACATAAACAAGCTACATGTGAGCTCAGCCCCTTTTTGTGTTTCAGAAGCAAGGAGCTCTGGGGAAATTAGATCTTGTAATCCCTGCTATTCAAGATCTCTTAAAAGTGCAAAGAGGGACAAGTGGGGGTTTGCTTTTTACTGGTTCTCATTCCTGAATCTCTGTATCTGATAAGAACCCTACGGTTATCAAATCCTTTTCCCAGTCCAGCTTCTGGAAGACCTCCACACCTGGGAAATATTCCCCCAAAAAGAGAACGGTAATGTGCAACAGATCACTTTTTTAAAGCTTGGCCTTGTAAAACCTTTGTGCACCAATTCCTCTTTCCATCTGTGCGGATGCTCGAATGCTCTCTGTGCTACTGCTGACTGACAAACCTGAGTGCTACTATTCATTTAAAAAATGTGATTTTCCCATTATATTGGAATTAAGTTCCCATGGTATTCTTGGTTATTCACAGTGTCATTTTACTGAATGTCTAAAAACTGCACGAGAGGAAACATTTATCATTGTGACTGAGATAAGAAGTTTAAGTCAAACTCTGGTGTATCGGTTATCACACACACACACACACACACAAACAAACAAACACACACACACACACACACACACACACACACACACACACACACACACACACACACACACACACACACACACACACGTTCTGGTTTCCATGTTTTGTGGGGACATTCCATAGACGTAATGCATTTTATACCATACAAACTGTATATTCTTTTCCCCTAACCTACCCCATTCCCTTAACCCCAACCATCACAGAAACACTTCTCCTACTTCATATTTTCAAGAAACATCAAAATGTCCCCACAAGGTCACAAAAACACTGGTATTCCTATCTTTGTGGGGACAATTGGTCCCCACAACGTGATAATTACCAGGTACACACACACACACACAAACAAACAAACACACACACACACACACACACACACACACACACACACACACACACACACACACACACACACACACACACTGTGTTATCAACATGGGTTGATCAAATATTCAAGACTACACAACTGTAAAGCAGTTCCAGGTTTGTTTGATTGTCGCTTCACCACATTCCACACATGGCTTGGTGGTTACCAATATTACACACAAGAGCATTTGAGGGATTTTGAAAAAATATCCTGAGATGTGCACATGGTTCTCAAACTATACGCAGAAGAATCTAGGTAATATTGAATACTCACTTTGCAGCGCCAACTCTCTGCGGTACAGTAAATTAATTCTTAATAATTCAAGGTCTTTTCCTGACAATAGATCTGTGGAGAATGTGACCTTTGAGACAAACGTTTGCCCCGTCACCTCCCCTTTAGCGCGCCATGGAAGGCCGCCCGCCACTTCTGACACGTCTGTGCGCCGGCAAATCACTCATTTTCATACAATCAGTCCCTCTCCCCTTCCTGCGCAAGGCAGGGCGCGAGCGTCGCCCGTCTGCCTTCTATTGTGTACTAATTTTAGGGTCCATTATTTGCTGTAATGAATGTGCACAGGGTAGAGTCACTTTCACATTAATACTTTACGCCCCAGAGGAAAGTTTCCTTCAGCGATGGATCAAAGGTCCCGTCTATTGTAAGTCACTTCCTCTTTTCCCCTTTTAGCTCCTGAGGTTTGTTGTTATTTCTCGCCCCGCGCGCTTCTCCCTCTCTCTCTCGGCTGGACGAGGTGACGGGCCGGCGTGAGAAGATGACCTTTCAACTCTCGGCAAAAGACAGCTACTGTACTCCTGTAGGAACTCAATGGTGCCGATCATCCGACTACAATGACAATACTATAGATGTGATAATAACAGCCTTCTGCAAAAGCAAAGTTAGGTCTTATAAGAGCACGTAAATCTATGACATCACTGCACTGAGAGCGTCCTTAAAAAATCCCGATAATTTACTAATTTACTCAGACAGACGTTTAACCAGCCCAAAAATACACTGTGCGTATACGTTTAACACATGTAAAAGAAATGAAAGCAAACACCTTAAACACCTGTTGACTTTGCTTCGTTATGTATTATATTCATTCTCCAAATTATTTAGGCAAAAATGGCATGTTACCAAATTGAAGCTTATTTAGGGTAGAAGTGGGTCACTCATAGCTGGACTATATTGGGTCTAAAGTTAGCCGTCATTTCTTGGTTTTTGCTTGCTGGGTTCCACCCTTCAAAACGCTGCATGTTTCTTTTTGTCTTACAATTTGCACAACCGAATAAAGGGTTTTTCTCATATTTTGTCCCTGAATCTGAACACATTTAATAAGGCTAAATTAGACTGTTGTGTCTCAAATGTATTGGTCTAATAAGCAATGTAGTATAATAGCAGGAGAAACATCATGATGTGTTTAGCGTTGCCCTTTCAAGTTTTCTCTCATTTAGGCTTTTGTTCAGCAACAACAGAATATAAACACAGAAACATGAGTGATGATGTCATAAAGTCATATACAAAAAAACAGCCTGTTTCTCATATGAGCATGCACAAGATTAGTTTCATGAAATAAACTGACCTAAATGAGTGAAGTTCAATAGGTTTTTCTTTAGGGTTTGAGGAAAACTGTAAGTGTGTGTCATCTCACCAAGGGTGGACAGGGTTTCTCTCGTCAGCTACTAACCTCGAGCTGAGTGGCTACAGAAGAACAAATACCACTGCCATTCATAACAACTAACCTTATACCGAAGATTCACATAAACCCTGTGCACCTTCTGGCCCTTGAAAAAAATTCTTTCCATTTATGCCAAAATCCCAGAAATGTGCAAAGCAAGGTGTAGCGAACAGAACGCCTCCTCATTTCTAAGTCGCTAAAAGCGTTTGCTAAATGAATAAATGTAAATGCAATATGTGTTGAGTTGGATGAGTTACGCACGACGCATGTGGAAATATGGCCGAGTTCTTTTAAGTGTGCCTTTTAATGAGCTTAAAACTTTGGATGGACGACGTTTCTATGTGAGGACATTGGGTGTTTTGTGTGGGGGACGGTGGGTCAGTACGCCATAGGCCGTGCAGTTCGCCAGGCACCGGAGGGCCGAGCGGGCCGAAGAGCTAATTGGTAGTTTGGAGGTTGACGCTGAATGAACGTGGCAGTCTGAGCGCGGAGAGCCAGTGAGATCCTGCTACATATTCACTCTGTCCAAGACCATCGCTGCATCTGTCAGCGATGCTCCAGCTACACGACTTTGGGGGAAAGAGGAAAGCAGAATCGTTGCTTTGGGGTAAAAGCGTTCGGCGGCGGACACTGACACGAGGCAAAGAGAGCCACATCGGATTTACAACTCAATTACAGCCACCTCGCCGCCGAGGCCGTCCGCAGGAGCATGAGAGGATTCTGTTGGTCACCGCGCAGCTGTTTTGAGAGGAAAAGCTTTATCTTTGTCAGTTTGGTTTGTTGCGCCGTCAAAAGACGACTGCGTTTCCTGCAGCGACCCCCGTGTGATTCGAATGATGGTGTATGCGTGAATTTCCATGATCCTTCACTCTCCTCACGTACAGACCGGCTCATACACGTGCCTGCTAATAACAGCCCAAAGTCATTGTTCTTACCATTGCATGCAGGTCAGAATCAGTCACATCAAGGTTAGACTGGCCCACTTGTTCTTACTTTCATTGCCGTAAAAATAACACCTCATAAAAATCTGCTTGACCCCTGCGCTCTCACTCCTCAGTGTGTGTGGCCTCATTTGTTTGGATCGGCCCTTTAAATTCACAACAAACCCAGATGTATAGCTCAGATTCTTGTGCGGACCATACCCTTTACCACAGTAATCATTGATTTTTCTACGTAATGTCACTACAATAGCTGAGTGTTAATGTTTGGCTCAAGAGAAATCAGATTTTCACTCCACAAACAATCCCAAACCAAAAATGTCACGAAAATTAGGTCAAACATCAATCTGGTAACCACTATAAAGTGGCCACTCGTAAACTACGTCTTTAAAGTTAAAACGGCAGACCAGCAGACCAGCTAGCATTCAGAACAATGGATAAACAAATATTGGATGAGGTCAGACAAAAAGGTTTCAAAAGTTTGTGTAAAAAAGTTGCAGCTACAAGTGTGCCCTCACAAGTGTGCACATGCAGTTATAGCTTCTTAGGGTCGTGTTTGTCATCAAGGTGAGATGGCAAGGAACTCAAGCATGGGATAGGAACCAAAACAGTTCATATTGTTTTAGAGTATATTTACTCAGCTGTAGTGGACTCATTACGAAAGCCTATTTTCCCCTCTCTGTGCCTCCATTTTCTCTTTCGTCCGCTGCTTGGGTTGGACGCGGAGAACAATAGGTGCACAATTATCAGGAGCGGGGCCAGGAGGCGAGCGTTTGATGTGGCTCTGGAGTGGCCGTGGAGCAGTAAGAGAGAGACGGCTTCCACTCCGCTGTTTTTCTGAAGCGTTATTAGCTCCCAGAGCACAAAAGCCAGGCCATAAATAAGCGACCGGCAGTCACAATATGCTAGAAATAATGTTTACCTTGCATGCGGAGCCTGTAGCCCTCATTAGGTCTCTAAGAGCTGCCGTCAGAAAGCCACTTTGTCCCGCCGTCCAACTCTTCTTCTTTCTCCTCTACGGCAGGTACGGTACATCACGGTTGTGGTCATCACTGTAGTCACTGGTCAAGGTGCCGCTTAATATTTCTTTCAATGTTTTCGAAGAAAACTCATATCTAAAGCAAAAGTCATGTTCTTCAATCTCAGGAATATTGTCCCTCATAGGGTTTGCTGTTTTCTGTACAGTACAGCGAATCTGAATGAATGATATGTGCTGCCATATAACTGCAGTAAGACCACTATACAATCTTACTGTAAGTCTAATGGTCATATGACAGCTTTGTGCAAGTCTTTATGTACTTGAAATTCACTTTTAAAAACTTCTATCGGTGGTGACAAACGCTGTTGTATGTCGTGAGAGAAATTCACATTTGTTCATTTAGCATTTACCAAAAGCCACTTACAAATGAGGAAATGACATAAGATTCATGCATGAGCAAAAGATAAAGTAAAGAGAAAATACAGTAAGTCTGTGTACAGTGAACTGTCCTCATAAACTAACAGCCTGAACAGCTTAAATTCATCTTCATTCACAATCTGTGCAACTATGGTATTCCCGACTACAGACCACAATCTAGAGCTAAATGCACCACATGATATTTACTTACAATCCGGAGACTTGATCTTCATCTTCTGACATGCTTGATTAGAGCTGTAGGGAATGAGGTTATCTTCATTCTTTGGGTCCATTGATCACTGGTCTCAACCTGACTTTTCTATAACATTCCTAATCTTTCCTGCAGACAAATTCATTCTTGGAGTACAAATCAAATAGGCTTGTCCAAAATCCCAACGGTTAAGGGCAAAACTAGAAAAGATGAGCAATTGTATCCTCCATGACCCTTACACTTATCACGCATTGTCTCAACAGTAGTATGGTTTCACTTCTTAATGTCAGTTTATTCTTCATGTTTGAGTATTCTCTTCTCTCCTCTCTTTTTTCTCTTCTCTGTGGTCAGTTAGGGTTTTTATGACTCATGCAATATATTCTGTAAAACCTCTTTCATGTTTTATAGAACTTGTGCTGTATTATGACTTATGCTATGTTGTACATGACTGATGCTATATTCTGTATAAGTCGTTCAATATTCCATGTGATATTATATTCTACAAAACTATTATCATATCAGTTTCTTAACTGGGGGTACGCAGACCCCTAGTGGCTTGTGATGTAATTGCAGTTGGTCTGCGAGTATATAATTTCACAAAGTTTAAGTCTAGTCACAGACAAAGATGCATGTTTAAGCTGCCTTAACTAAAAATAACTTGCCTTGACATAACTGGCTATAAGTTATAAATCAGTATAAATCAGTTACAATCAATCAGTTATCAACAACTAATAATATATAAGTATCATTGTTTGCACACCAATAATGTTTATATTTTCTTATAAAAGTTGCTTACAGTTTTTTTTAGCTTACAGACTAAAATGATAAATAACACAAAGTTAGTAAAACTTGACACTCAAGAAGCAAAACCTCTGTGCAGAGCTGCACAACTACAAGCACATTCTCACATTTTACCCCTCCTGCTGTTTCATCTCACCCTCGTGCTGTTACATCTCACCCATCCCTCTGCTACATCTCACCCATCCCTCTGTTACATCTCACCCCATCCCTCTGTTACATCTCACCCATCCCTCTGTTACATCTTACACATCCCTCTGTTACATCTTACATATCCCTCTGTTACATCTCACCCATTTTAGCTTACAGACTAAAATGATAAATAACACACAGTTAGTAAAACTTGACACTCAAGAAGCAAAACCTCAGTGCAGAGCTGCACAACTACAAGCACATTCTCACATTTCACCCCTCCTGCTGGTTCATCTCACCCTCGTGCTGTTACATCTCACCCATCCCTCTGTTACATCTTACACATCCCTCTGTTACATCTTACACATCCCTCTGTTACATCTCACCCCATCCCTCTGTTACATCTCATACTCTCGTTGCTGGGTAAGTTAGCTTTAGCTCGTAATAAGGTAAGTATCGTCCTTTCTATTCAGGTTTTCTAGGGCTGTGGGTCGTTGCTGGGTAAATTAGCTTTAGGTCATGGTCAGGTAAGTATCTTCCTTTCTACTCAGGTTTTCTCGGGCTGTGGGTCGTTGCTGGACAAGTTAGCTTTAGCTCGTGTTGAGGTAAGTATCTTCTCGACTAGGCACGGGAGTGAGATCAAAACTGAAACCCATACATGCCCGTAACCATCCTATGCAGCAATAGGCGAGGGGCTTTGTCAGGCTCACGGCCGGGGCTAACACAATAACGTCCTGCTGAATAAATTCCCAAACGGCCAATGACCGCACGTCCTCTTCCCTAGACAGGCGAAGATCTAGACGAAAAACAGGAGTTGACACACATTAGGTTTCACCCACAACGTATATATCAAGGTTTCCTTGATCCCCCTCAACTACCCCTCTGCTGCTCGGCGGCTGATGTAGCTACAGCACTCCCCACAGTACCTTACTCGATGTTTCCGTTGAGCTCCCGCTGGACACAGTTACAGGGCTTAATTTGTTTGGCTGGACACGCACCGTCGTAGCGGCTCCTGATGGCATCCACAGGGGTTCAATCCCTCCTGAGGTGAGTACAAACAATAAGGACACAGCACAACACTTCAAAAGCTTTGTGTACTCACGTCAAATAAATCACTCACTCGCTGCACAGCACACACTCCAGTGAATAGGTTAGGGTCCGTACTCCTCTCCTGGCGGGACTATGCCTGAATGGAGGGGTAGAATCGTACTAGCTACGTCGTGCAGTGCCTCGACCGGTAGCAAAACTCTCACTGTCCAGTGTCAACTCAATACACATCCCTCGGCTCACCCACCTACCACACACATCTGGCGGGCCGCTTAGAAACAGATTACACTCTCCTTTAAAATGTAAACATTCAACATTTATCACTGGTTTGCTGTTACTCACGGTTGACGAGCCTCTAATGTGGTAGATCCTTTTCCCACTTAGCCCCTAAGCTCTGGAATGATTTACCAAATAATGTTCGAGTATCAGACACAGTCGATCAATTTAAATCTAAACTTAAGACATTCTTCTTTAACAAAGCATTCACATAAAATGTCCAGTAAATGTACATTTCCCGCAGTAGTTAGTTTGTCTAGAACAAAGCACTCACATACCTCATATGGGTAATATACTTATGCCGCAATAGTTAGCCTGTCTGGAACCAAGCCGACTTGAACCACTATAATGTTTGACACTTGCATTGCATGCGAACGGCCCCCACGCTAATAGAATTCTGTTTTTCTCTCCCTGTCTCGTCCTCGACCACGAGGACCATGAGACAAACTGACCCAGTTCCGGTTGCTGTGAAGATCATTGCATCACTGATCCACTGGCTGTCCTTCAACGTGATGACCAGCCGATGCCCGACCAACGACCACCGGCTAAACCAGTTTAATTCGCTTACCCGCCTCCTATCCCTACCGTTTCTATATATATATATATATAAATATATATTAATTCCTCCCAAGGGTTTTTGTCCTTCTAGGACTTTTTCCCATTGGGTTTTTTTTCCTAGAGGGTTTTTAGTCCCAGGGAGAGTCAGCCAACTTAGCACTTTACTGTATACGTTACATTATTAATATGCTCGCTTGTACGGTTTAACCGCTTTCTCTACTTCTTATATTATCTATTGATTTTCTGTGTTCTCCTCTACATCTTCTCATGTAAAGCTGCTTTGCAACAATTAACACTTGTGAAAAGCGCTATATAAATAAAATTGAATCTTGAATCTAATCAATCTCTCTCTTCTTATTTCCTCCTTTCTCATGACATCCACCGTCTTCAATATAGAGCACCCAGTCCTTCGTGCAGACAACAACAACAAAAAGGTGTCGATGTGTTGTTTCACTGCAAAAACACACTCTTACTTGGCTTTGAGCTGTGTTTTCTCTCTCTTCACAGATCCCAGTCGTATCACAGCAACGTACTCCAGCATCAAAACGACTCACAACCCAGCAGGTATCCTCTGTTACATCTCACCCCATCCCTCTGTTACATCTCATACTCTCGTTGCTGGGTAAGTTAGCTTTAGCTCGTAATAAGGTAAGTATCATCCTTTCTATTCAGGTTTTCTAGGGCTGTGGGACGTTGCTGGGTAAATTAGCTTTAGGTCATGGTCAGGTAAGTATCTTCCTTTCTACTCAGGTTTTCTCGGGCTGTGGGTCGTTGCTGGACAAGTTAGCTTTAGCTCGTGTTGAGGTAAGTATTTTCTCGACTAGGCACGGGAGTGAGATCAAAACTGAAACCTATACATCACCGTAACCATTCTATGCAGCAAGAGGCGAGGGGCTTTGTCAGGCTCATGGCCGGGGCTAACACAATAACGTCCTGCTGAATAAATTCCCAAACGGCCAATGACCGCACGTCCTCTTCCCTAGACAGGCGAAGATCTAGACGAAAAACAGGAGTTGACACACATTAGGTTTCACCCACAACGTATATATGGACGCCCAGGTTTCCTTGATCCCCCTCAACTACCCCTCTGCTGCTCGGCGGCTGATGTAGCTACAGCACTCCCCACAGTACCTTACTCGATGTTTCCGTTGAGCTCCCGCTGGACACAGTTACAGGGCTTAATTTGTTTGGCTGGACACGCACCGTCGTAGCGGCTCCTGATGGCATCCACAGGGGTTCAATCCCTCCTGAGGTGAGTACAAACAACAAGGGCACAGCACAACACTTCAAAAGCTTTGTGTACTCACGTCAAATAAATCACTCACTCGTTGCACAGCACACACTCCAGTGAATAGGTTAGGGTCCGTACTCCTCTCCTGGCGGGCCTATGCCTGAATGGAGGGGTAGAATCGTACTAGCTACGTCGTGCAGTGCCTCGACCGGTAGCAAAACTCTCACTGTCCAGTGTCAACTCAATACACATCCCTCGGCTCACCCACCTACCACACACATCTGGCAGGGCCGCTTAGAAACAGATTACACTCTCCTTTAAAATGTAAACATTCAACATTTATCACTGGTTTGCTGTTACTCACGGTTGACGAGCCTCTAATCAATCTCTCTCTTCTTATTTCCTCCTTTCTCAGGACATCCGCCGTCTTCAATATAGAGCACCCAGTCCTTCGTGCAGACAACAACAACAAAAAGGTGTCGATGTGTTGTTTCACTGCAAAAACACACTCTTACTTGGCTTTGAGCTGTGTTTTCTCTCTCTTCACAGATCCCAGTCGTATCACAGCAACGTACTCCAGCATCAAAACGACTCACAACCCAGCAGGTATCCACAGCGTACATCCAACGTGATCAAACCCCTCTCTAAAGTAACTTCTACTCTCTCCTTTTATATCCCTCTCTTTAGCGTGGCACGCCCAATCCTCGTTCGCCACGTCGCTCACGCAGCTGTACCTTATTACGGTGATTGCGGGGGATTCTCGGGAAACCCGAAAGTGCCGGTGTCTGTGCAAACCGGTCAGGGCGGAACCTCTTCACTCCACTTTTGGTTCTGCCCTGTCTGCAGAGCTGCACAACTACAAGCACATTCTCACATTTCACCCCTCCTGCTGTTACATCTCACCCATCCTGCTATTACATATCACCCTTGTGCTGTTACACCTCACCCATGATTTAGATGGAATTTAAAGGTAATGGTTCAATTAAAGGACTGTGTTAAAAGTATGTGCTGTAACATTTAATTAACAAACTATTAATAAACCTACCATATGTTGCCAATGCATAAGATTTATATATTAATATTTAATTAGGAGATTAGCTATAATTTGGCAAATGGCTTAAATACATTGTATACACAAAACTATATCACATCTGGCGGTAGCATCCTTTGTCCCGTGTGTCAGAGCGAGAAAGTTGGCAACCCTAATCTCACACTAGTGTTGTAGTTCTTGAGACTGGTCACTTTTTAAAGGTCTTGGTCTCGTCTTGGAATCCACCGCATTTTTACTCTGTCTAGTCTTGGTCTCAGACAAAGAGGACTCTGAATTTTTCCCAAGACCGGTCAAGACCACAACTTATGGCACTAACAAATAAATTTTTATCATTAATTTTATGCAGTTTATTCAGGTTTGGCATATGATGTTGGAATTGTTTAAGGGGGGGGGGGGGGTATTTCAAGCATTCTGACTTATTAACACAGTTATAGAGTTGTTTCCTCATGCTAAACGTAGGCAAAGTGTCAAAACAGCAGTTGGACGTGTTAAAGAGTATTTCTGTGCCGAATGCACTTCGCCAGGGTTCGTACAAGTTTCGGCAAGTTTTTTTCGATTACAGTTCTAACTGACGTTTCAGGGGTTTTCGATACATATCACTTCTTTATATGGGCTTCCCCCGGAAAACTTCCCCTGGAAAACCCCGCCCACCCGTCAATCAGCAGGAGACGCTAGAGCTGCTAACAGCTTATCATGACACTCAGCTTTGTTTAATTTCAAAAGTCAACAATTGCACGAAAGAAGAAGTGTGTTTTTGGATGTAAGGAGAAGACATCCAGCCTTATGGAAACAGTGGATATAGTTTATCCGGGGTAGCAGCGGAGTTTTGCGTGTGTGTTTGATGCAGTGGATTTTCCCAACCGGGTCATGACGAGTTGCACGCGGTAAGTAAGACTTCTGTCTTATGTTGGAAATAGTCGCGTGCATATTATATAAATGACACGAACCTGTAGTGAATCATAAGTTAAAACAGTGTTGTATAGTGTTGTTGCATGACTCGTACTGCCTCCTCCTGCGGTATAACTCCTCCTTCTTCATTTTTTTGTACGTTATCGGAAAGATTCTGTAAAGCTAATCTTTCTTTTATAAATCTGATTAAACTAAAGACTCTTCAGAGATATAAAGGATGTCATACTACTCTATAGGTACTCCAGATTAACATCAAAATGTCCCCACAAGCAGGGACGTCACTAGGATTGGAAGACAGGGGGGGCTCAGCCCACAGAGTATTTGTAACTTGTGTTTGCAAAATTTTTGCACTCACATCTAGGTCTAGGTCTGTTTGCTCCTCTCTCCCTGGATCAGTTTGGTCTCCCTCTCTCTCTATTTCCATTTGGTCAAGCTCCTCTGTCTCTGCACCCTCTTGCTCATCCTGCCTCAAGCAGCTTGCCTGTTGACCCTTTTCCTCCTCAGCCTCTCCTTCTGTTTTATCCTTTATTTAAGATAAAAAAAACCCTGATGCTAATTTCATGACTTTAGAAATGCAAATTGGTCACATGAAACATCCAAAATGTCCATAAACAGAGGTCAGACAGCTAAAAAGTTGGTAAGTTAAACAAATGAGAAAAAGCAGTACAAGAAATAGAAAAAAATTGGCATCACTGCATACTTTACCAGGTAAGCTATTGATACGGATCCTTTTTAAAGTGGCTACTGTATAAATACAATAACCTGATGACGGAAGGAATAAAAGATTTGGAGTAATGATTACTGTATAATATGTACTGTATGACTGCTTTCATTTTTGTTTCACATGTGTATCTGTGGAGAGTGTGGGCATTTACTCATCTTTAGCCTACTTTTAGGTAACATCTACGTATTTACATTATATGATTAAAATAGTCTCAGGCCTAGTTAGAATCTAGCTAGCATATTAAATATAATGAAAAAAAATGTAGTGTATGCTATGCATAGTGCCTATACCTGCCAACAAATGCTTATTGTTATAAGAAATTCAAGAAAAGAAAAACAATCCTTAGACCTATAGACCATTACTGATCTCAATCACACCGGGTCCGGCTCCCTCAGAATCAACTGGCCTGCCAATCTCCTGCAGCTGCTTCTCTTTCTCTCTCCTAAAATATTTTCTAATATCCATCTCATCTGCTCAATGAATTGAAGGATACAACAGTATTGCATTAACAGGGACCCTATGATGACATTTAGTTTTCAGTGACAACAACATTGTATGGGGATTGATACTGTTGAATATGCCTCTTTTAAAGATATTTTATTTAAGAGATATTTTATTTTAAAGATTATTAGGCCTATATTGTTGGCAAAGAATAAAGAGTTGTGATTAGATTGCTAAGTTAACAATTTCTTGTATTTTGCTTGTGCAAGACTAAAGTTTTTCATGACATAGCAAACCAAAATATTCCCATTCCTTTACCTCAAGAAAACGTAGCTAAAGGTAAGCAGCCAGCAGGTAATTAAAAACAACTTACAATTTCACTCCTCCGTATCACGACACTTACAATCACAATCTTTATTTCACCATTAGCGTGCGTACTAGCGCGTGTATCAGTTTGTGTGTGTGTGTGTGTGTGTGTGTGTGTAATAACAAGATTCTTCTTCTTCTGGTGTTTAATGGCGGTTGGCAAAACTAAAGGTGCATTTTCCGCCACCTACTGGATTGGAGTATGGAGCACAATTTGTAATAACAAGCTACAATTGCACATACAGGCAACCGGAAGCGATCGCCGTTTTCCGGTTTGGTCACTTGACGTTCGACATCTAGCGTATTCTGTCTGACTTGTCAGATGTTTTTTTGTAGCTGGATATATAACATTTGTTGAGTCTAAATATTAATGAGGATACGGTTTTTGATAAATCAAATTTTATTGTTGTTCTTATAATCATTTAGGGGGGCTTAGGAACATTTTGGGGTAGCTTCAGCCCCCCTAAAATAGGCTTAACGACGTCCCTTCCCACAAGGTCACAAAAACACTGGTATTCCTAACGTGATAATTACCAGGTACACACACACACACACACACACACACACACACACACACACACACAGAGAGACAAGAAGTGCCTAATCATATGCTCCACATTTTATCATAAGTGTTTTAATGCAGTGACATGCAATGGTCTTGGTCTTGTCTCAGTCTCGGCCTGTCTTGGTCATGACTTGGTCTCAGTTTAGGTGGTGATCTCACACATCCCAATGTCTCACTGCTATATGGTTGCCTATTGGGGCTGGGTTATAATTCAACGTTAACGTACAAAACTATAATAAAAACAACTAAAGTGAGATTTGACTATAAAACTGAGGGGTGATTTCCCGGACAGGGTTTAGAATAATCTAGGACTAGGCTTTAGTTATATTAGGACATTTAAGAAGTTTTAACAAACAAACCTTACAATAAACATTACTGGCATGCATTTTGAGACAAAACAAAGGGCACTGATGTATTTTAATATATGTCAGTGGAAGTTGTTTTCAGTTTGGAAAGTGCTTACATTTGTTTTAGTCTAAGAATAGTCTAATCCCTGTCCGAAACCACCCCAATGTGTGTATTTATGCTGTCATGTCTGTCTTCCTCACTAAATGAAGTTTCTCACTTTTCTCCACTAATTGATTTCAATCATTTATCTTCAGAACATCAAGACGGTCACTACGGCACTTCCGCTCTTTTCTGGAATTAAAGCCGCCCGCATGCACAGGTACACAATCTCCGGCCTCCGGTGGTGTCTGTGTGTTTGTTTTACATTTCCCACTAACTTTATGCACTCTTTGATCTGTAAGAGAGAGGGGTTGTGATTCTGTGAGGCGCTGGGATATTTGGTTTTGCAGACAGCAGGGATTCATATAGAATCCAGCACATGAAAGAGGATCCATGATAAGACTGAGTTACTGAAGTGTGCGGTGATGTGCGTGTTTCGGACACAATAAAAGCTAAAGGTGAAGCGTGAATTTGTGCACCACTAGCCAAAAACTGTCACAGCTTCAAAAACTTTTTAATGCAGATTTCCTGAATTTCACCCATTGGTTGAGTCAGTGAAAGCGTCAGTGTAACGACCAATAGATGACTGCAATGTATTTTAGTAACCACTAAATCTCCACAGAGATTGTGTCAGTCAGTGAGCGTTGAAATTCATTCGGGTGAGATGCAGGGAATCATTTAGTTTTCCCCCCTTAAATCTTTCCATCATCTCATCACTTGAACCGTTTTCAAACATTTCTCTGGTTGGGTTTCCTGACATTAACTGGCGGCTGGATAGATCTGTGTCTGTTGGGTTTGATTATTGGTGAACTCAAGTGCAGGACTGCAGATTGTATTGAACTTTTTTTGATCGTATTGCCAACTGACAAAAGAACAAAGGTTTTGTGTTGTTGTTAGGATCTTACGCTAAAAAGATTTGACTGTATTTCTTTGGAAAGTTTTGTTGGGAAATCTTGAACCCAGCGCCTGTAGAGACCACTGAAGTGATTGACAAACTAAGGGCAGAAGTTGAACTACATGGCTGTTTCTGAAGACTTAGAATAGAAGCTCAGAAGAAAGTAAAGGGGATATGATTGTAACTACTGTACAGATACAATATAGTTCTGGATAGAAACTGCACACAGACACACACAGACACACGTATATTACTGGATGCATATTAATGTGAAAGTAAAAACACAAAACAACAAAAAATCAACCTGTGATAAGACCTGTCATTAGAAAGGCTCATCAATCAACCAAAGTATGTTTGCTTTAATAATGCTGAAAGGTTTGTGTGAGAGTTTGATTAAAGGGATTGAAGTTTCTGCATGTGTGTGTGTGTGTGTGTGTGTGTGTGTGTGTGTGTGTGTGTGTGTGTGTGTGTGTGTGTGTGTGTGTGTGCGTGTGCGTGTGTGTGTGTGTAACCATCAGATTCTTGATTTATGTAAATGGCCACTTTGATGTTAAAATGAAAGCTAAAGTAATGCTGCTGCTTTTGGACGATTTTCTGCTAATATGGTTTGGAATGTAAAGTTAAAGAGGCTGTTTGAAGAAATCGTTTCACTTTAGTTCAGTTCACTCTAAATTCTGCCGGGTTATTTTAAGCCAAT
Source organism: Misgurnus anguillicaudatus (assembly GCF_027580225.2). Classification (NCBI taxonomy): domain Eukaryota; kingdom Metazoa; phylum Chordata; class Actinopteri; order Cypriniformes; family Cobitidae; genus Misgurnus; species Misgurnus anguillicaudatus. The sequence goes on along the minus strand of NC_073358.2, from coordinate 200,436 downwards.
GCCGTGTAAATATTGGACAGAAGAATTAAGATCATTGAAAGTACATTTGTATATTTACTTTTTTTTTAAATTAATTTCTCGAAAAGGATGCTAACCAATAATGGCATGACCGTATAAAAGAAAGACATACAGTGAATAAATGATGTTGTTACAGTAAATGAATGTGTTACAGTAGTTATGGGTTTGATGCATGTGGATGTGTTTAAGGGTTGAAGCAAAAGCAACACAAAAACATCTGCACATAAAAGACAGACAGAAGCCGGAAATAATCCAGCTATAGAGAAACTGCTGTAATGAGTGTGTCACTGTCTGTCTGTCATGATATTAAACTAAAACCAGTCTTTATGATATGCTCAAATATTAAATGTTTTCTTATTTGTATGTCACTCTTTGATCTTCTGAATGAATACATGTAAATATTTAATACTTATCATCTCAGGTCTATGAGTTCATGTTAAGTTGCTTTGTGTGTGTGTGCGTGCATGCATATGTGGGTGTGTGTGTGTGTGTGTGTGTGTGTGTGTTTGTGCGTGCGTTTGTGCATGCGCAATCTATGATTGTCAATATAGTTTTACAAGTCAGCGATCAGAACTTGAATGTTAAAAATGAATCAGGTACTTTTACATACAAGTGTTTGAAAGCAAAAAAAAAAAAAATTCATTCCTGTCAGCGAGCCTCTTTGCTTTATTCTAACTGATGAAGCTGAACTGTGATTCACTAGATGTCATTTTAATACTTCATTCTTATAAGATATCAGATGCTTATTGTTGTCACACACATATGATGTGGGTTTGTAAATGAAAGATCAGGGTGAATATTTGCTCTGTTTCACATCTGAATCAATGTCTCACCCTTGTGGAGGCTCGCTGCACTACAGAAGAGGATCAGGGCCAAGCAAAAATGAAAACATCTCAAGACATAAATAACATTACAAAATTAAAGTCATAATATTTTAAGAACAAGCTGATTTGGGAAGCAGAAGACCACTTTAGATATTTTTTTAACTGTAAGTAACTTTGCAATGTCTTGTCAATGATCAGTTAGAGTATGTTAATATTGTCACAGATCTCCCCGAGGACTTGATCGGTAACCAGGACTCTCACTCACCCGAGTATTAATCTATGACCTCCTTTTCTCATAAGACTTTGCATAGCCTGATGATCTGTGTTAACTGGGACTATTTAATGCTCTTACGCAGTTATTGCAAAGTTTTGTTTTGCCCCGGCTGACATGTTATTCCTGTGATATCTTGTTTTCTTGTGTTTACCTTGCCTGACCATTGCCTGTGTTCCCGTCTATTATTGTTTGTTACCTGCCTCATGACTGTACATCACTGAGTCTGATCTAAACTGTTTGTACATATTCTGTGTTATTATTAACTGCACTGCACATGGATCCCTGACTGTCTGTCACGAATATTTACTAACACGTTAGTATGATGATCTCTCAAAAGATTTTTACAACTTTAGTTTACAACTACATGTCAACTTATTCTACTAACTCCTTCCCTAATCATTTACTAATACTCTAATGAAATTTAGTTGATGTGTAGTTGCAGTTATTTATTGTTACTAGAATGTCAAAAGTAGACTCTCGAAATAAAGTACAATTCCTGACACACAAGACACTTTTTAACCACTCATTTTATGTTTGAGTTTTAATAGGTTTTGTTTTATGTGTGTGCATGTCTTTAAATGAGTAGTCACTTTATTTAAACATTTTGATTCTTAAATGTATTCTTGCTCACTATTCTATACACATTTTAGGACTTAATCTCATACTTGTGTGAGTTTATTGTTGTAATCTTGATTCTTAAAATATGACAGACTTTTTCTTGAAAAATTGAGTTAAATCTCACATTATAATGACTAAGCTAGAGATGTTTTAATTTTGACATTTTTGTTCTTGGCCTTTTCCAAAGAAACATGGATGTGTGATGCCAGTAAAAAAGAGAAACATTTCTAAAATGAATTGTCATCTATGCAACTGTTTTGTCAAACCACACAATCTGCCCAGATTTGTAAAGACCAACTATAATCCATTCACATGGCTTCATGTGAAACACAATGGGACGGTTTCCCAGACAGGGAATAAACTAGTCCTAGACTAAAATAAATGTAAGAGCTGTTAAAACTGAAAACAACTTGCACTGACATATCTTAAAATACACCAAGGTATGTTTTAATAAGGCATGTTTGTTACTAGTTAAAAGTTTTATTTCCTAATGAAACTAAGGCCTATTCCTGGTTTGCCAAACACACTTAAGTGAGTCAGTCTTTTAAATAATTTGACTTACAATTAAAAAAAATCTGTAAACTTCACAAAGAGGTTATATTTGTAAACATGATTTAGTTTGTAACATGAACTACCAATAAACCACCCAGCATATATTTTAAGATTGGTTTAATTATTACTAATACATTTTTACTGTTAATTAAAGCACTATAAAAGAGCACAAATAATCGTATTGGCATTAACCGGTATTAACTAACATTAATTGAGGATCATCTATTGCAGTTCCTATAATGTTAACAAATGCACCCCTATTGTAAAGTGTTATAATTAAATTGAAAGGTTTTTTTTAATTAGGAAAACAGAAATATTTTCTTATTAATGAAGAGAAAGCAGGAACATAGGCACACAAGGTCATTTAGTAAAGAACTTGAGGTGAATGAAGTCTGAATGGTCTAATCGTCCACCTGTATGTGCTAAACAATTGGCCCATGCAGACTTTCATTCATTAGTGCCATTAGCAGGCACTGAACTCTTAAAGTCACTCATCAGGCACTTCAGTGACCTCTCTGTCTCGTTCTGCCTTTTATTATATGTCTATACTTGCAGCAAGGTCCAATATTATTGAAATTCCAGGGTTGCTGTTAAGTGGCTCGCTTCAGCTAACCCTGATCTCCAAATGGCCACTCATGGGTCTCTGCTGTAAGAGGTGCGTTTATGTTCTGATGTGACCGAGTGCATCTGTCTCTGCGTTCGGTTTCAAAAACAGACATTTACTCTATAGATCAGCTCACTGTGTGTATTGATGCACTTCATTGAGGTCAAGCCCATCAGACGGAGTTCAAATCACTGCTGTTTAGGACACACATTTACTCTGTGGGTCACAATAAGGCTCACATGTCAAGATCTTTGTAGCTGTGCGCGCTGCCGAACGGAGAGAAGAGAATCTCAAGAAATCTCAGAACTCAACTTTTAATGGAAATGTGAGCATGAACTCAGACGCTGATCTCTTGTCCTTTGGCTGAGCTAATAACAGACTTAAAAAAGTCCTAATCCTCTATATAATCTTTCAAAGCAACACTTAAACACTTGAGCAGTTTTAGCTCTTCTTCTCCCAATTTGCAGGCAGCGTGACGCTCTTAGATATTTGGTTTATAAATAACACAGAGCTGAAACAACAGGGACAACATGAATACTGAATGTGTATGTTGAAACAAGTATATAATGTTGCAAATGCCTTAAGATTATTTGTGCTTCGCCACTTAAACATGCATGTATGGACATTTCATCAACATACATTTATGCCTGTTCATTTCTTTATTAAAATGTTTACAATGTTTACTTTTGCTCTTAAGGTTGGAGTGAGATGACATCTGTCAGGAGAGGAGCCAGAAATTATAACTTATAGTTAGTACTTGGTAAAGTCTGATATAAAGACAGACTAATTCATCCAAATAAAACATGTTTGGTCCCAAACGACCCAACTGAACGGCGATGTTGAATGTACATACTGTACACATACATAAGAGTGCTGTGTGTGTGCGCGCGCGCCCGTGAGAGAGAGAGAGAGAGAAAGATGAGAGATTTCAACTTATAAATGGTGCTTGGTGCTTTGATGATAGGGTAATAATAATGAAAAACGCATAAACCTCTATACTTTCCTCAGTTCAGGTCTGATAAAGCTCCTGATTACAAACTGCAAGTTGGAGAATTTTTGACTGAATCAATAATAATTTAGTTCAAATTTGGCTATACCCCCCCCCCCCCCAGGCGTCCAGGAATCATAAAATTAAAATGCTTAAAAAGATAAAGAGGTTAGTTATCTACCGTATTCATCGAATCTTGCTCATATCCAACTTCGTTCGCGCGCTACAGATCCTTGTGGCTTGTAACACACGTGCGTGCAGCGTGATGACGTATTTTAACCAGACAACTATTTTAATCATTTTAATTTCTGTAACTTACCACTGGCATTTATTTATTTAATTATTTTAAATGTTATGTGTATTTGGTTTCCACTTGTTGCGAGTTGCATATTTATCTATAACTCATAATTTTCGCCTTTCTGAAAAAAAAAAATGCTCATTTCTGATTGCCTGATAGGTGACATTTATCTCTGCCTGGCTGCTCTATAGAGGATAAAACCTGCAAAAATAATAAAAAAAAAATAATAAATGTAACTATACATATGTCTATAATACATAATACATACGTAATTAAATGTTATATGCAAACGAGAATTAATATTTATGACCCTAAAATAAAAAAGTAATGTTTTATTTATAAATTATAATATTGTAATATAATATGAAGGTATAATATTACGCAGCAGTTAGTTGCTAGTTACTTACATATCCTTGAACTTACATTCGGTTTTGGAACCGAAAGCAGAGTTTATTCGCTCCTCACACCTGCTTTCTGTAATAATAACCTCAGGCAGACAGTCGGCACAACAGCTGAGTTGATGGGTAACCAGCTAGTTAATCCAGACGCCGGAGCAGAAGGTGGCGGTAATGCAGCAACGAGCTGGATACCAACCGCCATAAAACACAAAAAGAAGTTGCACAACAACATAAGACCAGGAGGCTTATTTTATTAAAGATATATGTTTATTCTTTTGAATCAAATCAAAGTTGTGCTAGGATATTTAAGTTATATTAGTATTAGTTACATTAGAACGAGTTATGCAAACAGCGTGCAGCTATGAAATGAAGATCATTGAGATTTATTTACGAAACCAGAAATTTACCACAAAATAAAAGTGACTTAAGGTAAAAACGCATGCGTTGTACTGCATACCATGGAGTTAACTATTTATTTGTAGTGGGTAGTAATGGTATGTTTAAACCTTTATGATTATGACTAAAAGCAGAATGCAGTGTGTGAAGGTGAAGGTGGAGATTAATGTGCTGCTCGTGGCAGTGACTGCTCTTGCGCTCTTCACGAGACTTTATGACATTCAGTTTCCTAAAGCTGTAGTGTAAGTTAAGTCTCTCTTTACTTATATTATTTACTGTTGTGAGGGTTTTCTTTACACATCTATTGATGGTTTTAGGTTTGATGAAGTCTTTTATGGGCAGTTCTTATCTCTATACATGAAACGAGTGCATTTTATTGACGAAAGTGCTCCACCTTTTGGCCACATGATATTAGCTTTAGGAGGTGAGAAACATACTTTATGAAACATTATTGCACTTATTGATCGGTAGATTGCCTAATGTGTGTGTGTGTGTGTGTGTGTTTGTCTGGATTAGGTTATTTAGGAGGATTTGATGGCAACTTTGTTTGGAATAGAATTGGAGCAGGTGATGTTTATATGTCTACATAATGTTATTGAACAATTAAATCTATGTTTTTTGTATTATATAAGTCAGCTTTTATAATAGCATGAATCTTTACTGATGCTATTATTCAGAATACAGCAGTAATGTTCCTGTTTGGAGCCTACGGATTATTCCTGCCATTGCAGGCTCGTTGTGTTTACCACTGAGTTATCTTCTGGTGCTGGAGCTGAGATATAAACATCTCACAGCATTAGGAGCCTCGGTGCTCCTCCTCACGGGTAACTTATCTCTCTTACTGTCTCTGATATATATGTGTGATATATGTGTTATTTTTATTAAGTACGCTTTTATTTTTTACAGAAAATTCCCTGATTGTGCAGTCACGTTTCATGTTGCTGGATTCTGTTTTGATCTTTTTTTTGCTGCTAGCTGTGCTGTCATACCTCCGCTTTTACAAAGCACACGAGTAAGATTTACACGCTTTGTCAGTCTGAGATCTGTTTTGTCATGTAATGGTTATGTTAATGTCGTCTTGTGTTTTCAAGTTCATGGTTCAGGTGGTTTTGGCTGGTGATATCTGGGGTCAGTTGTGCATGTGCAGTCGGGTACGTACAGTCAGAACAAAGGTTTATTTTGTCCAGATGCTTACTTTAATGTGCATGTATTTGTTTTTACAGCATTAAGAACTTGACCTGTCAATTAAGAAAATTGAGAAATCTGTTATTTAGTAATGTATTAAAATATAATAATAAATATGTTTATGCCTTCAGAGTAAAGTACATGGGTATGTTCACATACTTTCTACTGCTCGCTCTAGCAGTTGTACACATCTGGCAACTTCTTGGAGATCGAACATTAAGCAATGTGAGTACTGGTTATAACATTTCAGGGGATTTAGAAATGTTTCGTTTTTCTGTTAGTAAGTGTTTTACTGCGTTTCTGAGACAAGGCCAAAGTAGCAGCTGAGGTGTTGGTTCGTTTCCTTGCCCTTGTGGTTTTACCCGTCGTCGTGTACCTCGGCTTTTTCTACGTTCATCTAACCCTGCTTTACCGCAGTGGACCGCACGATCAGATGATGAGCAGTGCTTTTCAAGCAAGCCTGGAGGTATTGTTCTTCCTGTTTATATTGTGTTTGATGTATGTTACTTACAGTATTTGTTATAATTAGTAGATGTAAATCGTCTGTCTGGTTTATGATGATTAAGGGTGGTCTGGCCAGGATCACTCATGGGCAGCCTTTGGAGATAGCATTCGGTTCCCAGGTTACTCTCCGCACTTTGTCCAGCAAACCCGTACCATGTTGGCTTCATTCCCACAAGGCTAACTATCCGGTTAGGTGAGTCTTCATCAGTCTGCAGCCGTTTTCCTTTTATGATCTTAACTGTTTATCTGTGATTAAAGGTATGAAAATGGACGCGGCAGCTCGCACCAACAGCAAGTGACCTGCTATCCTTTCAAAGATGTAAACAACTGGTGGATTATTAAGGACCCTGGCCGGTAAGTTTGTTTGGTAATTGTAACATTATCGTATTTTCTCTAACGATCAATACTTGATAACAAATATGTTTTTATTTTATTGGAAATCTCAGCCACAGTCTGGTGGTAAACAGCCCTCCCAAACCGGTCAGACACGGCGATGTTATTCAGTTGGTACACGGGATGACATCTCGCTACCTCAACACGTAATACAGTCCTCCAGTATCAGATTCGTCCGAGTTGAATTTATTAGTAGTCGAAGCAATAAACCGATGCTTTGTTTTCAGACATGATGTTGCTGCACCCATGAGCCCTCACCTACAGGAAGTGTCTGCTTATATTGATTTTAATGTGTCTATGCTGGCTCAGAATCTATGGAGAGTGGTAAGACTTTTATCATTTCATTACCTTTTGAAATTCACTTTTCATATTTGACTTCATTAATCATTCTGCTCTTTAGGACATCACCAACAGAGAGTCGGATAGAGAAATCTGGAAGACGATTTTATCAGAGGTGCGATTTGTTCATGTCAACACTTCAGCTGTTCTCAAGGTTTGTGCTATAACAGATAATACTCTGTGTGTGTGTGTGTGTGTGTGTGTGTGTGTGTGTGTGTGTGTGTGTGTGTGTGTGTGTGTGTGTGTATATGACCCAGAAACAGTAATATTTAGAAACGGTTATTATGTCTATTAGGGTTATGACATTCACACAAATGTCTGAAAGGGTTTCCTGTCATTTTGAGCTTGGAATCCATGGCAGAAGGAAGAAATTCCTCACAAAAGAGGCTTTTAAAGACCCTTCATTATTATTTTTTAATGGACTTGGGCTGTCAAACTGTTGTATAAACACAGCCAAGGTGGTACTGCGGCACGACGCAAAGCGAAGGTACACTAATTGCATAATTTTAAAATAATTGAAAGGACCGTGGTGGTTATTTTAAGATATTTCACAGGTCAGGTGTGTGTTTTACAAACATTTCTCAACCAATCAGAATAAAGCATTTAATAGCGCCGTGCTATAAATATCAATAGTTGTTATTATTAATTATTAAAATGAATTGTCTACAGTAATTTGTTAAGTGCTTCAGTAATGTTTTCCAGCTCAGTGGCGTCTCTCTGCCCGAGTGGGGTTTCAAACAGCTGGAGGTGGTCGGAGATAAGATTAATAAAGCCTACCAGCAGACGGGCGTCTGGAACGTGGAGGAGCATCGCTATGGAAGAAGTTGGGAAATACGCGATGGACTATTTTACATAAGAAATGTGTCATCTTTTCTTTTCCTTTATTTGTTTATTCAATTTCTCCACAGGTCAGGAACAGATGGAGAGGGAGTTGGAGCTGAAATCACCTACTCACAGTGACATCACAAAAAACCTCACTTTCATGGCCAAATTTCTTGAGCTGCAGGTGAAAAATATGAACTATAGACATATATGTCAGTCATTTACAGTAAACACAACATCTGTTCATTTTTACACACATGCTTTTAATGGCTTTTCTATGTTTGATTGACAGTGGAAGATGCTGACAGTGAAGAATGAAGAGTCTGAGCACAAGTACAGCTCATCACCTCTTGAATGGATTACCTTGGATACAAACATTGCATACTGGCTTCATCCTTCAACTAATGTAGGTTTATATATTTTTGTCTTTGATTGTAGGGCTGTCCATTTCTTTTTAGGGGGGTATAGAAAAATCCCAAATGATCTAGGAACCCTTTATGTGTGATTAATCATAATTAACCGCATGCCTATTGTGAAAAAGTTAGTTAAAGGGGACATTTCACAAGACTTTTTAACATGTCAAATAAATATTTGGTGTCCCCAGAGTACACATGTGAAGTTTTAGGTAGAGCCCGACCGATAAAGGATTTTCAAGGCTGATACCGATACAAATGTTTGTTAAAATCCTATATATCGGCCGATATTTATTTATTTATTTATTTCAGAAATGCACAACAAAACATTAACAGATTTCCCTAACATTAGTTATTTGTAGTTAGTTATGAGTTTTAACTAAAATAATATGATAATGTATTTTAAAAAGAAACTTGTTTCTTTTATTGTCTCGTGACCAACTCACCATGAAATCACTTAACCGTTGTTCTCTCTGCCCGACTCTGGCTGGATCAGCAGGTTGCAGGATATGTGTCGCGTTATACACGAGTGTTGCCAACAGGGAGGTTGTAGAGTGCCCTCTGTTGGACAAACTATACAATGGCAGCACTCATGACACGGCCTGCCGATATATCGGTCGGGTTCTAGTTTTAGGTAAAAATACCCCACAGATAATTTATTATAGCTAAAATGTTAAAATTGTGCCATTTATGGGTGTGTCCTTTAAAATGTAAATGAGCTGATGTTAATGCAAACACTGATCACCCTAATGATGAAATTGAAACTCAGTTGTGCTGTCAATTATTTTCTCTCTCTCTGCACTAAATGTCAGTGTTGTGGTTGGATAGTGCAGATTAAAGGTGGAGTGCACAATGTTTGAAAAACCAAAACGCACTTGTAGCCAATCAGCAGTAAGGGGCGTGTCTATTAACCCACATCCTTGCCGGGGTTGTGTATGTGTGGGGCGGGTCTATCAAAAGAAGGTCCAGATTCTGTTGGGGTAGGGGCGTGTATGTTTAGGTGATTTCAAATGTCAACATTGGCTATCAAACATTGTGCACTCCGCCTTTAAGGGGCGGTATTATTATAATAAGATCCCCTTCTAATATTACAAGGGGAGACAAATTTCAATGAGCTATATTTTCACATGCTTGCAGAGAATGGTTTACCAAAACTAAGTTACTGGGTTGATCTTTTTCACATTTTCTAGGTTGATAGAAGCACGGAAGACCCAATTATAGCACTTAAACATGGAAAAAGTTTGACCCCTTTAAAGTTTTTCTTCATCATTTACTGTATTGTATGCCATGCCACAATGTACACCATCAGACTGAACTTATTCTGTCACTTTGTGCATTTAAAGATGAAAGCCTAAATACATGAATGTGGTGGATTTTGAGAGGAGGATTTTTATGTTCTTGTAAACAGTTTTGTGCTCTTTTAATAAAATCTTTGGTTGCATATGAAGAGCTCAGATGCAAAACCCTCTTAGTGCGTCTGTCATGTTTTCATGTCATCTTTTATCAGACTGTTATTTCTGTATGACCTGAGGCCGGGGAAGTAGGCTATTTGATGAAGGTATAATACGTGCAGAGAGCATTCAGTTAATATCATCATCTTGTTTTGATGGAGGTGGCATTTAGCAGCTTTTGCATCTGAGCTCCTCATATATGAATGGTGAATATAAGGAGAGTTCACCAAAACATGCTTATTGTTTATGGAATGATTAGTAAAAGCATTTAATACAGATTTATTATTGATTACTAAACTCCAAACCAACCTTTGCACACTGAATTTGAAGTGAATACCCGTTCACGGTGTTGGTGGGATTGTTGCTGTTATTAAGTGTAATGAATTGATTCTATTAAATTATTAATGTTAAATGAATGAATCACTTGACCAGTAGTAACCAACCCTTTTCTTTTTGTTTAATTCAGGCACAAATTCAGTTGATCGGTAATCTTGTTACTTGGACCACAGGAAACATTGCACTGGCAGTTTACTCTCTTTTGCTCTTAATCTACTTATTGAGGCGACGAAGAAAAGTCCTGGACATTTCTGAAGGTTTGTACTGTTTAAAAGTCAAGTTAAAGGTTAAAGTGCAGTAAGTTGGAGCATTTTGTGGTTGCTAGGGCATTATGAGTGACAGTTGCTAGGGAGTTTCTTATAATAATGTTTATTAATGATCTGTGCTTTTTAACTTCTGTAAATGTAGACTCATGGGAGCAGCTGGTTTTGGCGGGTGTAGTGACTATCGGAGGCTGGTCGGTTAATTACGTGCCGTTCTTTCTAATGGAGAAGACATTGTTTCTGTACCACTATCTTCCAGCCCTTACCTTCAAGGTCTTGCAGATACCTATAGTTGTCGAGCATCTGTACACTCACGTATTGAGGTAAAGACACAAAGAGTCAGACTTTTAAAACATATATGTTACTTTAAAAATATACAAATTTTAGTTTTCAATCAGTTCAACTAAACTCTTTACATTTATGTTGTTTCACAGATCCTCGGCTCAACAGAAGTCATTTGTTGGTGTTATTCTGGCAGTTCTTACTTCAATATTTGTGTGCCACCGCAACTTGAGTCCTCTTACTTACGGTCAGCCTGCACTGACCTCAGATCAGCTGACTGCACTATGTTGGAAAGAGAGCTGGGATCTTCTTCTTCGCAGACGCTGAAACTTCCCTCATTTCCAAAAGAATAGGACCTTCAGTCTTTGTTACAAAATTCGGGTCTTTTAGGGTCTTGTTACCCCAAACATAAAAATGTAAAGAACTTCTCTACAATGAAAACTCTGCTGCTGCTCAGTATTAAATCAACTATTTTTGTAAAATCACATGTGGGATTTTATAATGTATAGTAACGTCACCTGCTGCCATTATGTGACACATTCATATTGATGCTTCATTGTGGTTTCTTCAGAATCCATTCTGGGAAACTTGGCTGTCCACACAAGTCACCTTTGTTTATCTTTATGATACAGTTTGCCATCTCTGAGCTGCTCAAACAAACAACTCTTTGTTTACGTCATATGTCTGCCTGTCCTTCATCTCTGTTTTGTAGTTTGTCAAGTTGTAGTCCTGCGTCTGTGGCCCCGCCCTTATTGTGTTCACCTGTTTTGTTTCACTAATGAGTATCACTACGTTTCTTGTGTAACAGATGTCTCCTTTGGGGCTCCTCCGTTACGGTTATATTAAAAACTTTTTTGCTTATGATGACATTTGTGTGAAAGTCAAACTACAAATAGACTATTGACCATTGAGCCTCAAGTAAAATATAAGAAGTAAACCTTTTCTTACTTTATTCAGTGCTAAAAATCAACGTGATCTCTTCGGTGTTTACCCTTCAGATTTGCAGCAGATTGCTGTGATTATAAAAGACTATCACACATTTAATAATGAGGAGACGCCTTTCTAAACCTCATATACTGAACCTCACAACTGTAGATGTAAAGTGTCACAAACTACATCGAAATGCTTGATTGGTCCCTGTGTTCAGATCATTTAGTTTTTATGTATTTCATCTAATATGGACCCAAACCTAAATTTAAGTTGTTTACACAAACATATGTGTGACCCAGTCCTTTAATATATGTACAGTAAGTATAACTCCACATAAAAGTAAACATTATTTGTTTTACATCCTGTATGGGCTGTTTTGTTGAATTGTTGCATGTTATGGTTGAGTTTTGCTCACTCTTGCTGAAACATATGAGAATCAGTTTCACCATCTGCTGGTGACATCACAACACACACATGCTCAGTTTAAGGGGACATATCACAAAAAATCTGACTTTTTGGGTCTTCCGTGCTTCCATCAACCCAGTAACTTAGTTTTGGTAAACCATTTTCTGAAAGCATGTGAAAAAATAGCTCATTGAAAGTTGGCTCCCCTTGTGATGTCAGAACGGGATCTATAATAATAATACCGACCCTTCATCTGCAACCACTGCACTGCCATTTAGTGCAGAGATCAGCTCATTTGCATTGTAAAGGACACACCCAAAAACTGCACATTTTTGCTCACACCTACAAAGTGTAAATTTTAACATGTTGTTATAAACACTCTGTGGGGTATTTTGAGCTATTATACATCATAGGGGTATGGGGGTGGGATTGTTTTATTTTAAGAGGCTTTAAGAATACTTCTGATTTATGGTTTGAGAAATCTCAATGAAAGCAGAAGTAAAATTTAATTCATTTGAAATGTTGTTAAATATGGAACTAACTGATCATAACAACAGACAGCTTTCTTTTGTCCTAACTACTATCTATAGTGGTAAAACTCAAATGTTTAACTCTAGGGGCGCTGGAAAATATTTTCAAAAAAAAGAGTGGAGTGTCCGTTTAAAAGCTCCTTTGTAAGATCAGCAGTCTCTCTGATGGCAATCAATTTCATTCACAGGGTCGGTGCTCAAGAGCCTCTGCTGGACAACATCAGCAATGACAAGATCAAGATTATTCCCTACTACAATTGAGAAAACAGCACATGAAAAAAATGGCAATTCTCATGCAACGTTTATTGAAAAACAATTCAGCATCAATATTTCGTCAGCAGATCTCTGCTCGGCCTGTAGCCCATACGTCCTCCTCTCCAGAAACACAGATAGTAGCTCACAGCAATGGCTACCATTACAGTAACCAGCACAGCTGCGACTGACACGATCACCAGCCAAACTGGAGATTTACTTAAACCTGGAAAAAAAAGATCAGCTCAACTCATCATACAGAGCCATGACAATAAACTTGAATAGATGTCCACATCACAGACCGTGTTCCGTAATATTGGTGTTCAGCGATACATTTCGCTCGGATTCATCCTCCACTATTATAAAAGGTCCCAAAACCTTGCGTGCAGATCGGCCTTGAGGAAGAAACCAGGCTGTGTGGATTTATAATCCAGATGAGGTCTGGCTAGAGGTGAGAGCTCATACCCTTCAGCGTGTCTATCCTCCATTTACAGGTGGACTCACAGCAGGAACACAAGTAACTTTGGAGAGGATTATCAAGGAGTTCCCATCTACAACAAAACAGCTTCAGAATAAAAGCTTACAAACACCATTAGGGTTAGGGTGACTATTAGTCCTCAACTAATCTTTGCAGAGATGGAGGATCTGACCTGTGGCGTTCCTTCACGTAGTGACATGCTTTCCCATCAACCTTTGAGCTGCGGATGTCCCATGCTGTCAGGTCACAGTAAAGAAAAATCTGCAGATCAAGTATAAAACCGAGAAGGTTGTTAACCAATAAAACCGTAACTCTAGCGGTTAACGCAAACCAGCAGCTCTCACATTCTCTCCAAGAGCAAATTTGAAGGCCTCGATGTAAAGACGTATTTCACCGGGCTTCCGTCTTGGCAGAAATGTGGAGTTTCCTTCTTTACTTTCCATCAGACACCTGCGAGAGCAAAAGTATGGCCAGTCCTCATGCACTACAGTTAAAGATTCATGAAAAACATTTACTTACCCTGAATTAGAAACGATGGGGTGCACCTTACTATTAAATCTGATGTCAGACCCTGTGGCCATCACACATCTGTCCAGAAAAATCCACAGAGGTCCAGGACTCTGAACTTCAGCTCTGATGGGAATACTGGAGCCCAGCATAAAACTCAACGATGATGCAGGGCCACTAAAGTCATCTGTGGATATAATGTGCAGTCAGTACACATACACACTGTGAGCATCTCTAAATGTCCAAATTCAAAATTGTTTGCCAACACGCCTTTATTCTCCAAGGTGACTCTTTCTGAAAGAATAAATGTTCAAGAAAAAGGTCTAGCAGGAGTTCATCCATAAGGAACTGACTGGATACTATAACGCATCTGTCTAAACAGGGTTTGAAGTGTCATTTTAAGTAATTTAGCTGGTATAACATGGTGTTAGGAAACCTAAAAGTGAGTTTCACTGACTGTTCATGAGCTCCATGCTGAAGACCACCTCCTCTGCTCCATTCACCTCCCCTTCTGCTCCATTCACCTCCCCTTCTGCTCCATTCACCTCCCCTTCTGCTCCATTCACCTCCCCTTCTGCTCCATTCACCTCCTCTTCTGCTCCATTCACTTCACTTACAGGTCTGGAGGGAGGGCAGGTCAACAGCTCAGTTTACAGCAAAAACCAATTTAGTAATTCTGAGTAGATGAACAATCACCCACAAGTCATGGACACATTGGACCGTTTGTGATATGAAGGGGAGTCCAGGTCCTCTGTCATAGAGCAATTCAGTGGAGTATCTCACCCACTTCACACTGACCTTAGACAGCAACGTAAAAGATGATTAATAGATTATTAAAAGTCTTCAAGATGATAACTCTAAGCATCAGTTTCATCACATCGATAACCACGTACCTGCTTATTAAAGCCACAATCACTTAATGAAACATAGAAATGCAGTGAATCATCTGAACCCAAGAAACTTGGAGGACAGTTGCCCAGTAGAGCTCTGGATGAATCCAGTTTCTCTGATAGATCCAGTCTGGGCTTCCAGCTTATACTGACTGTATCACGTCTACAGTCTATTAATAAATCTGAAAACAACACCAACTTAAGTTTAACAAAAAGAAACTTTACACATCAAACCAAAACGACAACTCATCAAACCAAAATAACAAGTCATCTACCTTTCTGTGCCATTGCAGGAACCACCAAAAACAAGATCAAACTAAACCAATTCATTCTTCAGCCAAAAAGGGAACAGATGTGTTTTGTGCTTTTGTGAGATCTCATGATAATCAAGTTAACAGCTGTCAGCTGACGGTTAACTTGATCAACCAGCCACTCGCTGACAATCAACAGCTGATCAACTAGTTAAAACAATCATCGAGCACAAACCAGCAGCTTTCAGGAGTGTATTCCAGGCTATGTTTACACGTGGGCGGCTATTTTCATAAACGGACAGTTCAACCTCTCCGGTTTCAAAAATAATATCGTGCAAACATGTCAGTTATCAGTGTTTAATTACACGTACCCGTTCATATATGCCGTCAAGAGAAGCTCAAGCCCACAAAAGCCAATCACCGGTAGCGCTGGTGGTGACACGAACTGGTTCATGTTGGAGCGAGGAGTTGTTGCAGTAAGTGATCGATGACGTCAAAGTACCGCGAGAGCGAGTTGAGGAATCACACGTAAAGGACTGATTTCGAATCGCTCTCGCGATACTTTGACATCATCCGTTTGTCGGTTCTTGTAGCGCTGCATGAAGTGAAACCACGCGTAAAAATGCTGACCTCCGAGCACTCGTCTCTGCTCCTCGACATAATGGAGCAGCTGTTTTTGCAAATACAAATACACGAAACGAGTTTGCACGAACTTAAATGTGAACTTAGAACCGTTCAGAGTAGCAATCGCATGTAAACATAGGTCGCACTTTTGACGTAGGTGCGAGCTCTGGCGCATACTCTGTGACGTTGCCTGCTTAAACATCCGTTTGTCTCAGTTTACATGCAACCGAAGATTTTAAAGATCTTCACTCTGGCCGGAGTTTTTAGAAACAATTGGTTTCAGAGGCGAGTTCTCCGTTTGCGTGTAAACGAGGGGCACAAACAAAGGTAAATCTCTCAGTTTTTAAAAGTAACAATGTCGTGTAAACCGAGCCTTTAGTGTTTGTTTTTAACTTGGGATCAAACCCATAACACATTTTTTAATTTTTATAATCCTGCCATTATTGTTCATCTTAGATAAACTGAACTGATGCTGGTCACATTTAACTGAATAACAAGAACATGCATCTTTTTAAAATTCTTAACTTTAACAATTTGTTTAAAAACAACACAATCTTTTAATGACTTACTGCTGAAATAAGATGAAGAAAGCACTGAACATTTCCTTAAACATCTTTTATTATTAATGGCACATTTTCTCTTCCTGTGAAACATTCAGAACTTGCATAGAGTTTAATGGCTTAAATACTGACGTCATCATCATCTGTAGTCCACACCATACACTTTACATAAAAAAACAACAATTACAACTGATTATACAATAAAATATAGAGAATTAAACATTTTAACAATGTCTCTTTTAATTACACTTATTAAAATAAAATGAGGCTGAGCTTCACGTATACCATCATCAGGTAGATTCACTTTAAAGACCTGAAATTCACTCCCATGCATTAAACAAGAGGAAAGTAAACATTTGAAAATACATACAGATAAAAATCTCACAAAACTATGAACTCAGAAATGTCTGAGAGGCACAATTCATTTAAAAACTCTAGAAATAAAGTGAACATGAGCAGCATTTCAATCTTAAAGCCCTGCTGATCACTGGAGTTTGTGTTAAGATGATCACATTAGAGGTCAGAGGTCACGTCCCTCACGCTCATTCATGTTTTTTACCTCCACCATAGAGTTTCCTCAGACTCGAATCCAACAGAAAATCCACAGACCTGCACACAGACAGCAGACAGTGAGTGTGTCAGCCAATACATCTCTACACAACACTGTTCAGAGACACACACACACACAACAAAAAGACTAACCTGTCAATAGGAGTTATGATGAAGGGGATTGTCGACAGGCCAACAGCGGTGGTCGTCCACTTACGCACAGGTAACGGCCAGCGTGTTGTTTTGCCCAGCAGGTAAAGAGAAGCAGCACACACACGGTTAATAGTAAATCCAGGAATGGCAACTGAAGCTAAAGCCTGCCACACAAACGTGTCGATCACAGCCGCGGACACCTGCGCCGTCTTTCCTGGATTCTCTCCGTGAGCCTTAAAAAACAATCAGTACAGCTTCAGTCTCATAAACCAGCTCATATTAAACATCCGGCTCAACACGTCCGGCTCGTATTTTTATCCAAACTCTAAAGAAGGAGGTTATTTTTATTTTTGCCATTCCAATCTCGGTCGCACAGCTTTCAGCTTTAATTTATATGCAAACAATTCTATCATGATGTACAAATACTTGAATAATAATAATTGAAATAATAAATAAACTAGAGGTGTGATAAGATCTTTTCTCAGCAAACTAAAAAGCTTTCTGGTGATATCAGAATAAAATCTTTTACTGTCCATCATGCATTATATTATTCTGTGTGTGCTTTACTTGTTTGGGTTTCCAATAATGTTGGTTTGAGAACTCTGTTTTAATATATTCAGTATTTATATTGTTGTTCAATGAAACCATGTGTTTATCTGATACTTCATTTGAACTAATTATTATTGCCTCATCATTATTATATCAGTACTGTGCAAAAGGCCACCAAAACTACTTAAAGAGGTATTCCCTGTAGTGTCAACCCCGTTCTAAATATCTTTAACTCATCATTAGAAATAGGATACGTTCCAACAGCTTTCAAACTAGCAGTTATTAAACCGCTGATTAAAAAAACCACAGCTTGATCAGGGAGAGCTTAATAACTTTAGACCAATCTCAAATCTCCCTTTTCTTTCGAAAATATTAGAAAAAGGTAGTGGCAAGCCAGTTACGCACATTCTTGACAAATAATAGTACATATGAAAAGTTCCAATCAGGATTCAGGCCCCACCATAGCACAGAGACAGCGTTGCTTAGAGTTACAAATGACCTCCTATTAACATCCGATCGTGGTGAAATCTCAATTCTTATAATACTAGACCTTAGTGCAGCCTTTGACACAATAGATCATACAATCTTACTCAATAGACTAGAAAACTATGTTGGTATCAGTGGTCAGGCGCTAGCCTGGTTTAGGTCGTATCTAACCAATCGCTATCACTTTGTTTATGTAAACGAGGAAGAGTCATATCACTCCCTGTGGCAAACGGGTTGACACGTATGGTCAGGTTGCGATGTTGGCGTTTTCTCGTGGTCTTGTAAATAGTATGCAATATAGACCCGTTTGCCACTGAACCTGCATTAACGACGACAGTGGGGTTACAGGCCTTAGTCAAACGGGTCGACGGGTTTCATTTTCTCTTAAAGATCGGAAGGTGACCCTTAGTTACCATATATACCGTCGCAGTGGGCCCCCAATTTGCAAAATCCTCAACTGTGGATAATATAATTATGCCACAACAGTTAGTCTGTCTGAAACTAAGCTGATTAAACCACATCACTGTGTGACACTTGCATTACATGTGAACGGCCCCTTCGCTAATATGATTTTGTTTTTCTCTCCCTGTCTCGTCTTTGTCCCCGAGGACAATGAGACAAACAGACCCAGTTCTGGTGGATGTGAAAGTCGGCACACCTCTGATCTACTGGTCGTCCTTCAACGTGATGCCCAGCTGATGCCTGACCAACGATCACCGGCAGAACCCGCCTAATCTCCTTATCCATTTATATGTGTAAATACATATATATCTCTCAAGGGTTTTTCCCTCCTAGGACTTTTTTTTATTTCCTCGGCTAAACAGCCCGGGGTTTTTTTATCCTAGGGGTTTTTTACCCCGGGGAAGCAGCCTTCTTGGGCTTAACTTAGCTTCCTCTTCTAGACGTTACATTAGTATACGCTCGCTTATAATGTCGAGTCATAGCCGCAGCAAATTTGACTGCTTATGCTATCGTGTATTATGTTGTGCTATATGTTGTTTTTCTGTGCTTTTACTGCTTCTATTAATGTAAAGCTGCTTTGAAACAATTAACTATTGTGAAAAGCGCTATATAAATACAATTGAATTGAATTAGATTTGTTGTTTTTGCAATGGTATAGTCAGAGTGCCATTTATATATAAACAATGGCCTTATATTGATTATTCAGGGTATTAAGCTATTTCTTGTAACTGTTATATGTATCAAAATGTAAGCAGTCCTACTCGCACCTGCCCTGAGCGAGATTTAAACCACTCCGTTCTGGCATGAGAGTCAGACGCTATAACAAGGAGGCAAAAGGCCGTGAGCTTTAATATCTAGTGTTTACTTTTACTGCACAGCTCTCACTGACACGATGATGTTTGGCTACATTTGGAAAACCGGTCATGGATTAAAAAATAATTATGACATAACCTAGACATGCTGTCATCTATTGTCACAGGAGCAGAAGCACTGACAGTAATACTCCATTCATGATTTGCTCTATTGCGTGATAGCATTTTAACATATATTATCTTAATTTTAGGTCGTTTATATGGCTGTATAATGACCATTAATCATGGGGGGATATAAAGACCAAGGGGGGATAATCACTGCCACCCTCCCAGCAAATCGCACCCTGTGTATAGTGATTATATTCAATTATGAACCCAATCTCGTGTCTCGTCTCACCTCTAGTATAAACAAATTAATTTTGTAATTCTCCACTAATGAAGAGTTAAGGGGAACATTTGGTCACTTTTTACTTACCGCTGCAGCTTTCTTGCCTTTGTCCAGCGCATCAGCGGAGACGTATGCCGTAGCAACAGCGTAACTGACCCAAACCACACTGACGGGCACAAGCGCTCTGAATGCCTCACCCACCTCATTAGCATAACCTGTGACACACATGAAGTAAAATGATCAAAGCATGTCCGAAATCTAATGTTAGGTTTACTTCCTGTCTCCTGAGACACCTTCATCTGATTAGACAGGTGTATCCTTCACTGCCTTCAGTGTCTCATAATGATATGCATGTGCGTGAGTAAGTGAGAAAGGTGACAGGTCGAGCAGGATAAAAATAAATCAGCTGAGAAACCGGTTGGAGCACAGTTTCGTATACATTTTAGTTTCATTTTCTATAACTTTTGATTGCATGTCTTGGACGAAATCAGTGTTGTATTTTTTAAATATGGGATTGGTTATTGTAAAGACGCTCTCCGTTTGTAATTCTGTTACACTGCATATGAAGATTGTCCCAATCCGTTTCTAAGAGCTGTCTTCGTCATTGCCTGATTGGGCAGCAAAGCAACAAGTCAGACGCAGTCGTAAACAAACAAACGACAGCTACAGATTCCAATATGGCGGCACGTAAAAAACGTGAAATCTCATTGGTTCTCATGTGTCATGTGAGTGCATGTTTGTAACTACTCATGAGACATAATGCATTCAGAAGACATTTATTAACCCACTAGAGATAAAAGTAAAGTTAACAGGCAATTATTAGTCTTTAATTTAAAGTATATGGCCATTATTTTTTAACAACAATCTTTTAATTATACAAAATACAATTTGTAAAGTCTCAAAAGGTACATGCAAATTTATGTGGTGGCCCATTTCACCCAAAGGGTGGCAGATAAAACTGTTATCTACTGTTAAAATGAACCAGTGTGACTTCTGATGCAATAACTTACAGCTTATCTTGCTAACAATTACATTTACAAAAGACAGCAAAAACTATACATGCACCACCTCAAATACATCTTACACTGCCCTGTACTGCGATGCTATTCACACAATAATTATACAGACAAGTCAAATTCAACATATCAGTTTAGGAAGCAAAAATATTCATTGTCCAAGTATGCATTTGACCTGCTAATTGTATTATAGTTGTCTTTCATGACACACTGTGTTTACTTTATAAATAATAATAGTACAGACCTCAAAGACGCACTGTTCCCTTTAATAATATTGTGTACATGTCATGAACTTTAAAACATCACATTAGTGAGGTCTCCACATTAAGAAAATAAGCCAAATGAATGCTTGACCAGTTTTCTCAATTTTTTAACTTATGTCCATTATTTTTAAGTCTATCTGTCGAGATTATGAATAACGTTAACTGATTCTGTTCATCTGATTGTGATGAAATCGATAAAGTTAAACATACAAATAAGTTAATTAGAGGTCACGCGTGTGTTTTTACTCACCTAGATATCGCACCCATGTGTCCCGATAAATATCCACTTTGCTCGGTTTCTCATGACTGTCCTCCTCCATAACGAGTCCGGTAAGCCGCGTAATTTAGATCAGATTCAATATCAGATCTCGTCAAACTCGTCGACTTCTACACACACGGTGAAGTGTCGCGCGCCATAGTGGATCCGAGGGACCGTCTGCAAATGACACTCTTTCATACTGTATAAAAGTATGATGACTGATGGATTTTATTTATGAAACAAGAGCACAACTTATGCTTGTAAATGGTTAGTTACACTTTACTTTTTACTCCATGAAGTTCATTAATACACAAAACTCATAATTTTACCATTTTGATGCGTATGAACAATTACCTGGTTGACTCTGACTTCCACTGCAAACTCCACTGAAATCAGATCAAAATCTGAACCTGATAGCTGAATATCTGATGCTTGTGATTCGCCCAGTCCCAGATGTTACACTGTGGCTTAGTGGACTGAATACACACTTGGTAAGGTCAGGTAGTGCAGATGCAGACCTATGAGGTACAGCGCGAGTCCATGAGGGCACATAAGAGTGCATTTTGCGACAGACTTGATGAATTCATGCTGGAAAGAGGAAGACGCTGTTGATTGACATCATCTTGTGCTCAGAAGTGGTAGAAGACAATTTTGTTTGTCAAAAACAAGGCTTTTGTGAAACATGTCCTGTAAACGTGGCAAAGAATAATAACAACAAGTCCTTTTAGAGTAGCTTATTTCTTATAACAAGCAAAATAAACAACAAGTAGATTACCTTCATTTAAATCATAGCTAAAGCGTATCAAAAACTACACTGAACTATCGTTACTGTGTAAAATGTGTACTATATAATCTATACAATCTTAATTAAAGATCGGCTGCCAAACCTCCCATCAAAAAACGCTGATCCATAACCGCCGTCTCCCCTCGTCTATAGTTTAGCCACTAATCAGACCATTAAACAGAGACCGGAAGTTCCGCTCAGACGCGTAATTGCGACAAGCACGTGCGTCCGATGAAACCGTCTATATATTCATACAAAGAGCAAGGGGTCAGGAAATTAAATTCATAGATTTAAAAAAAAAAATTTTTGAACATTAATCACAGTAATTATATAGAAACAAAACTTACACTTGAAAATCCTCTCTGCCATGTTGTCAAACAGCCACAAAACTCCTCCCATCCGTTATCTGATTGATCTTTTGCAAGAATTCATGGGTAGGTGACCTGTATGGAGCCTGCAGCGGTGCTTGACAAAGACCACATCAAGGGTCCAAATGAGCACTTATTTGCACACTTCTGAATACTTAAATGACGAATGGGGCACTGCGAACTGGTAGACTTGAAAAGCACGCACAATTCAAAGCCATGAGACTGCAAGTCAACATTAATTGCACCATTTGGGACAGGCTCATTGTTGTCCGGTTTATTTTACGACACTCCCTAAGCAGAGTTCCGCACTTTCCGGAAGTAGACTGCACAGACGATAAATCTAGAACTCATTTATTTATTGATTGATTTGTTTCAGTATTTGATGCCAGAATAGTAAAAAGATTGCTTGCCATTTTTTGTGTGTGTATTTTGTTTATTTTTAACAATATTTATCTTTGTTTAATTTTACAAATATTCGTCTTAATTTCGTTTCTCTAAATTTTCACCATACAAAAAAAGATCATCTGAATTCCATGGCCTACAGACGTTAGGACACGTTTAATGTGTTACGTGTGTATATTGTGTTTTTAACTATTTAATTCTTTATTCTGAGTCCCATTCGCGCATTTGTGGGCGGACCATGGTCTGATTGACAGGCGAGGAAGCAAATAAGCCAGAGCGGTGTAACGGCAGCAGCCCGTAGAGTGACGACAGGGCGTAACGCGAGAAGGGATGGCCGCGATGTGCATTCATCGGACGCGTTTGAAACACTCGGGGTTTAAAATCATGATTTTTTGGTCATCGCTGATTTTATTTGCGGCGTTAAGCGTCAGTTTATGTGATGACGGTCATGAAATGGAGGAGTTTTTAAAGAGAGAGTATTCACTGTCAAAGCCGTACCAGAGTAAGTGACCGCAGACATCCTAACCCCCATTTATCTCTTAAAAACACCTCACGTAACGTTCAGTCATGCAATGAGCAGAGCTGATGAATGCGAGGCACTACACATTTGTTTCATTACATATCTCTCTATTGTGCGTGCGTGCATGTGTTGTTGTTACTAGTTATATTTTGTTATGTGTTTGTGTGTTTAATGGTGTAAGGTATTGGTGTCTCGGGTTCGTCTCACTGGGAGCTGATGGGAGATGCGGTGGTCACCACTGATCACGTGCGTCTCACTTTAGACCAGCAGAGCAAACAAGGAGCCATATGGAGCCGGATTGTGAGTAAAGAAACACTCGAAAAGTCTTTTTATACAGTTATATTTTACACACATTATACACCTATATCAGTGGTAGAACATTGCGTTAACAGCGCAAAAGATCATGGGTTCGAACCCTAACCCATACTGATATAAATGTACGACCTTGTCATTCACTGTCAGACACTTTTACTTTGGATTAAAGCTTCTGTCAAACGCATAAATGTGTGTGTAGCCGTGTCATCTGAAGGACTGGGAACTGCAGGTTCATTTTAAGATTCACGGTCAAGGCAAAAAGAATCTGAATGGTGACGGTTTGGCCGTGTGGTACACAAAGGAGCGAATGCAGAACGGTCAGAACATTTCTTTCATTCAGTTAAAGGTTCAGGTAAACGGACATGATGTTTATAATGATGCGTTGATGCTCACAGGTCCTGTGTTTGGAAACAGAGACTTCTTCACAGGACTCGGTGTATTCGTGGACACTTACCCTAACGAAGAGAAACTTTTGGAGGTACAGCCATCGAGGACATTCGTGTCAAATCATTCATTGACGTATAATGAACGAGTCTGTTGGGGGTTTATTTCATTCACTTGAATTTGTGTTTTTAGGTCCAACAGAAGAGATACACGCCCCGCACACAGGTAACAGCACACGCCAGCTTGGTCTAGACAACACAGCATATTACATACATGTTCATACATCATGCTGCTTATTCTCATGATATGATGTTGATCAGTCCAGCTCCACTTTCCTGCAGTGACCGATCTGCTTATTTGTCTGCATGTTTCTTCTCCATTCGTTTAATTGTCCCACCTCTTGTTCGATCGTTCCTGGACGTCAGAGGATATTTCCCTACGTGTTGGCCATGGTGGGCAACGGCACGATCAGCTACGATCACGATCGAGACGGTCGGCCCACAGAACTGGGCGGCTGTAATGCGATGGTGCGCAACCTGAAGCACGACACCTTCATCTTCATCAGATACGTTCGTCGCAGGCTTACGGTGAGAGACCAAACACAAAAGGGATTAGAGATGATAACATGATATATTTACAAAACACTATTCCCACACAACGTACAATGTTTTACATGTACAAATTCATTGTTAATTGATTGTAAATTTTCCTAAATTTAAGACTTTCCTTCTCAGTGGAGAATCGCATTGTTTGTGAAGTTAAAGGATTATTCCACTTTCATAAAAATAAAATCCCCATATTTACCCCCATGTCATCCAAGATATTTATGTCTTTATTTTAGTCGAGATGATTTTTTTTTTTTGAAGAAAACATTCCAGGATTTTCCAGACTGCATTGGACCCCAATAGTTTCATTGCAGCTTCAAAGGGCTCTAAACAATCCCAAATGAGGCATGAGGGTCTTATCTAGCAAAACGATTGTCATGTTTGGCAAGAAAAATACAAAATAAACACTTTTAAACCACAAATTCTCGTCTTGCACTAGCCGTGTGACGTGCCAGCGCAATGTTGCGCATTACATAATCACGTGGGTCACGCGTTAGACAAGTGAAATGTACACTTGTACACCATTTTAAACAATAAACTGAGACAGAGACATTAATTATTATCATTCAGATACAACAACGTCTGAACGCTCCTCTTTCTCCACACTGTAAACACTGGAGCGCTAGTTTCACATACATCATGCGTGACCTTTCAACGTGATTCACACTGGTGCGTCACACGGCTAGTGCAAGACAATGTTAAAGTTTAAAAGTCCATATTTTTTACTTTTGTTGGCAAAAATTCGCTAGATTAAAGGACAAGTTTGGTATTTTACACTTAAAGCCCTGTTTTCAGATTGTTTATGATGAAATAGAACGGTTTTGACTGAAATTTCGACATATGCGGCTGGCCCGAGAATTTGCAGGTGTTTCTTGTATCACCTCCCACTTCTACGATGGCTGTGTAGGTGCACTGGAACAATCCTTCCTAAAACGCATTAAACTTTCGTTTACAAAGACGTGAAACTCACCGAGTGTTCAGGGGTGTTCACTGATATGCTCACACAAAAATCGCTGCATCACATTTCAAGCTTGTTTTCAAATGTTATTCTATCCAAACTCAAACAACATAGAGAAATAAGAAGAGTTTGATGGAGTTTATGTGGTTTTGTGTAGATCATGCTTGATATTGACGGTCAGCATGAATGGAGAGATTGCCTGGACATGCCGGGCGTGCGACTGCCTTTGGGTTTCTACTTTGGAGCTTCAGCCGTCACTGGAGATTTGTCAGGTAAAGACCCTGACGTAAAAAATCAGACGGCTTTATTTTTTCACAGATTCTCCCACTGACATACTGTTTGTTTTTCGCTAGATAATCACGATCTGATCTCCATGAAGCTTTACCAGCTGACCGTCCTGCGCAGTAAACAGGAAGAGGAGCAGGAAGAAGAAATCTTAATACCCAGCGTGGACAACATCGACTTATACAGACGTAAAGCTTTAGCATTGTGACAATATTGACATCTTACTCTTAAATGTATATTCATGTAATGCAAAGCGTCTAATATACGCAAAAGATTTTCAGTTGTAAAGCATTTTTAGGTCACCAGTAATTTTTTTTGTGCAGTCCTTATGGAAATAGTTCTCATCTAAATGCCTTCATGCAAACTCAAATTTCCTTATTTCTCTTAAAATCTGTCCAATGTATTTGTGTTTCAGCATACACAGATGTGGAGAGCATGAGCAGCGTTGCCATCTTCTTCACCGTACTCTTCTCCATGTTGGGTTTGTTTCTGCTGGTGGTGGTGGGACTCGTCGTTTACGGACACTGGAATGAAAACAGACGAAAACGCTTCTACTGACAGAACGCAGACGATCACGATATATGCATCTTGAAGTTTTATTATTTATTTATTATTTATGTTTTTACACTGTACTGTATTCATAGTAATATTCCTTCATCCTTTCTAAACACAAGCTGAAATCTGTCACCGGGATCAATTCAGCGGTGCCGCTCAAGCTCGGGCTTCAGTGTTTTGTGCTAAAGATTGTACGGAATCAGCTCTGTGTCTCTGTTGACATTGCTGTAGCCTTAACGTCCAATAGTGGATGCCGTTTTTATAGAGACTTTTAAAATGCCTTGAAATCAACTGAAGGAAAACTCAAACCTCTTTAGCAGCACAAGTCACACTTTTTGATTTGAAGTATTTCATCTTTTGGCTCGTCACTCTGCAGCGCCACCTGAGAGATTTCTAAAATAAGTCTCCTGTTTGTTTTTAAAGGGTCTGCGCAGCAGTTGTGATGTCAGATGTAAAGGTCAGAGGTCAATTAAACTGCTCGTGTTTGGAAAAAGCTGGTCCCAGAAGTTAATCTTTAACCTTTGATATTACGTATTTGTCTTAGGAGAACTACATGAGGAGTTTACTACAAAACACAGCTGGTTTATAAGTTCATGACAATTTAGTGAAAGATTACATTCATTGTATGACAGAAGGTTTGTATGTAATTAAAATAATACTAATAATCTGTTCTTTCAGTACATGCAAGTTAATGGTCATTTACAGAAACTTAAGATAAAATGTCATAAAGGAATTGGTTTGTAGTTAATTTATATAACGTTGAATTTACATGTAAGTATCAAGAAAGTCATACAGACAGAAAGGTTAAGGTATCAGTGCAGCTGAACATAGCACAGGTAAACAGTTAAATCATACAAGCAAACCATAAATCAATATTATGTCTGATCATCTTGGAAAATCAGATAAATTCATGGATAGTTGATTTAGGGGAAAAGATGAAAATCTGTGTAAACAAAGAAGTTCTTCTAGACAGGTGGCGTTTTAATTATGATGTTATTGTTCTGAGCAATTTACACACCAAATTAAAATTCCAGTTTAATGTTTGACACACACACAAAACTTTACCCTTATTCTCATGTCACCATTTACTCGATCTGTGATCTTTTTGAACTCAACACAAACACAAAATGATTCTGATTATTTGAGAATAAAAGTCATTCTGTGTCACTGTGTAGAAATGATGTTTTCATTCACTGTCTCAACTAAAAGTGTTGCCTAATGTTAGTTTAACCCCATACGGTGTAAAATCAAGTCAGATAGCCAAGTGGAGTGCAAAAGCAAGTTTATTTTTATTATAAAAATAAAATACAAATGACTATATCATAACCACAGCAGACAGTAGAAACACATCGACAGGGAGTCAGAACCTCCTGACGACAGAAATGAAACATCGTCTCCCTTCATTCAAGCGACACAGGTCTTATTTTGGCAAAAACAAAAATCACCCCATAAGAAATCAAGCACATCATCGCTATCAATGACATAAATCTACTGTCAAATGTTTAATCAAACACAAGTTACAGGTTTTAGGCGAGCACTTCTCTCTGTGTTGCTCAATGTCAAAGGCTTCAGATTTCAGAGCACCAGCGTAACCTGACAGACATCATAGTGCCATTACTGAAACCCAACGTTATGTGCAATGAGTATAAAAATCACGGTTATTCAGATTTAAACGAGTTACAATCCCATTAAAAACACCTGGACAAACGACACGCTTACAAAAAGAGACAAACCGTCATGATGCACGTGCACAAGCGTAGTTAAACGTTTTAGCTCTTGAATGAGACGAAAAGGAATCGAGATGGTGAAAACTGTATTGCTCGTACAGACCACAGCACACAACGCGTGCTGCTGGTTATTTCTTTTTTTGCATAGCCTAGTTGCTAAGTCTAGTAAAGTCTGGTTATCACAGAGAAAGGCACAGAATTTGTAAACTTCGAAGATGATGTGGATTGAAGAGAAACACGAGGAGAAAAGCGTCAAAGCTCAACACGATGTCTGCGCATGCGCTGGGTGCAATCAGTGCAACAGAAACAAATGAGGCTTTGTGAGATCACAGCATGAAGACAAAACCCTCAAACGAATAAAAATCACATCACTGAGACACAAACAGCATTAAATGTTTCTCAATCTATATATTGATTCTAGCCCTTAATCCACATTGGTCTGCTATCTGAAGTCAGTCCCTCATTTAAAGATTAAAAATGAAATAAACTCGTTCAACTATGAACCGATACAGCGTCTACACCTCCAGACGGTCTCTGCATGAACTATAAAGTATATTTGTACTTTAAGCCCCGGTTTCAAAGACAAGGCTTTAGGCTAGTCCAAGACTAAAACCCACGTTTGAGGTGTCTCAACTGAAAATAACTTTCACTGACAGATCTGAAAATAAGCCAGCGCCACTGATTTGACTCAAGACAAACCACTAAGGCATGTTTATAAAAGATACTTAAACATCTGAATTTAAGTCTTGTCTGTGAAACCAGGTCATAGTCATCAGATACTCTGATGAGCCAGTAGTGAATATCCTGTCTGGAAAACACACAAACGTGTCCTTGTTGAGGGATCTGCCGTCAGCCGCAAGTTTTAACCATTTCATTCACACTAGAAGAAGATTAATGACACCTTGATGTCTCTAACAAACATCACATCCTGCTTACACACACAAGCTCATGTCACGGCTACTGAAAATCCTGTAGACAGCAGCACAGGGACAACAGAAAAATAAAGATGTTTATCTGCTCTATCAGTGCTGATCGTACATCACCAGACGAATAACATGTCAGTAGATTACATGTACACGATTACCTGACACTGTTGAGAGGATCTTTGCATCATGCTGCTGAAGTGTGTTTGTGTTTTGTTGTTCTGGGACGTGTGGCAGTCACTCTGGGATTGATGTCATGGTGCAGCTGTGTGCAAAACAAACAACCGTCTGCTGTCCAGAACCTTCTGTGTGTGTGTGTCAAGAGTCAAGCCAAGGAGAAAGACAGAAATAAACAGACTTAAAGCTGTTATCATGATCGCTATCAAATCAAAGACATTACTCTGTCATGAGATGCGAGCTCAAAATTCCTCGTCATCATCAGACGAGTCGCTCGGCGGCGATGGTGGGTTCAGGCGTCACGCCCTTGTCGCCGTCGGCCTGAGGTTCGGAGCAGCACCCGCCGGCCGTCCCCCGGCACAGCCGGCCCTCCTCCTCCGGCCCCGAACCCTCGTCCGTGTCCAGCTGGCATACGCACACCTCGATACCAGAATCGCCCGTCACGTGCCTGCGCCGGGTGTTCGGCTCGTCCTGATCAGACTCGTCGCACTCCGGTCTCTCAGACTCCGCCGACTCGGAGGGTTCTAGGACCACGGCGGCCTCCGATTGGCTGCTAGGGGGCTGGACAATTGGGGGCCCCTCCGAATAAGGTGGAGGGGGCGTTGGGGGATGACCGACGACCTCTTCGTAGTCGGGCAGCTTGCAATCGGTCCAGAACCCTTAAAGTTATTCAGAGAGAAATCAGTCAGCAAACACCTTAATGAGTGTTAATAAGAAAAACTGGGCAGGTGCTGCTGCATTCATATAAAGAGACACTACTGCTAGCATTAGTAAACATCTCTGGGTTAAACGTCTTTTACTTTCTTTTTTTCAATTTCTTGCTATAGAAGTGCCATGTTTTCAGAAAATGCTGGCAACTGGTGAGCTGAAAATTTTTTAACTTTGGGTGAAACACTGAGCTCGGCAAATGCCACTTTGTACTCCACATTGAGCCGTCCAATCGCAGTGGACGAGGGGTTGTATGACAGAGAAGCATAGCAACCAAAGCTCCCCCTTAAAATAATAGCTTTAACCTCCGAAGACCTGAGCTTTGGTTTGTCTTTATTTCACATTTCTTCCAGCTATTTGGGGCTAGGAATCAATAAATATAATAACCAAATATTTTTCTTTGAGGTTTGAACATGAAGCAGTGCAATTGTCCATGTTTGTTTAAAACAGGTTCCAGTTACACAGAATTTAGTATTATGGTGCAAACAACAAAAAATGTGCTATCCACGTATGTGGACATCCAGGTCTTAGGAGGTCAAGGGCATTTTCACATCTGTAGTTCGGTTCATTTGCTCGGGGCCAAAAATAATACATTGTAGCTTTTTTAAAAGTTTTGGTTCCTTTTCACACCACACTGATCGCTCTGGTCCATACCAGTTGAAACTAACCAAAATTCAGTGATGTGATAACATCCACATCACTCATTGGCCACATGTCTTTGAACGCATTTCCTAAACTGCTTCTCGACTGGTCAAAATCAATGTGCGGGAAATTCCAACAGAATACCGGAAGTCAGAGGTGGGGACAAGTGACACATGGTCAAGTCCAAGCAAGTCTCAAGTCTTAACCATCAAGTCTCGAGTCAAGTCTCGAGTCAAGTCTCAAGTTACGGCTCAGATAAATCAAACAAGTCAAGTCAAGGGTTCACCCTAAGCAAGTCAAGTCGAGTCCTGATAAGTTTCAAGTCCAGTCACAGTACTAAAATTAATAGGGGTACATTTTTTTTGATAGGTCTAAAATTAGCATTAGGTACAGAAATCAAATCAAATGAATAATAACACTTATAAAAGTTTTATAAGTCTTTATTGTACGAATGAAGTATAATTATATTTTTAGAGCTACAGAATTGATGTTCTCTTTGTCTTGGTTTTCTGCCTCTAATCTTTATATAAACAAATGTTTTTATTAGAAAAAGAATACTGTGGAGATCATTTTGTTTGTATGTGCCCTGTTAAGAACAGAAAGATTTTATGTTTGCTTGTTTTTTGAAACGTGTCGAATTTCAAACAGCACAGCATAAAAACTTTGTTGTTTTTCAGTGCTCTGTTCGCCAAATGTATTTTAATGAACTACATCGTGAGAGACAGTAGCGCAACTCTCTCTCTAGTCTACACATCAAGCGTTCTGATCTAGGGATGATCACGAGCTGGACCAGACACATTCAACCGCACGTGCGTTTGCGCTTAGTTACAGACAACTGCTCACTTTAGCGCCTTTTTGTGGTTAAATTGTTAAAAATTACTTGAATATTAACATTTGCATACATATTAGTAGGGATAATGGTCACATTTCTAATAAGAAAAAACATAATACGCAACCAAGGCCAAATTATGACAAACAGGAAAGATTAATTTATTACATTAGTAATCGTTATAGAGTGAAACTGACTATAGAGATGACTTTCTTACCTTTCCTTATTGGTCTTTGACGTTGTGGTTGTCCTGTCGGATATTCTCGCTTTGCATATTTTGCATCTGGCAGATCTTTTTTTTTGCACGGTCCAGTTCAAAGTCTTTATAGCCAAACGAGACTCGAATAACGTTACTGTCTGCCATGTTCGTCGCGGTTTGAGTTGTGCAGCATTAAAGGCACATACGCTGATTAGTGGGGCTGATGTCACAATAATAACTTTTTATTTAAATTAATTTTATTGCTATTTGTTTATTTTAAGTTCAATTCATTGTCGAGTCTTCCCCTTCAAGTCAAGTCTCAAGAAACTTGTTCTCAAGTCAAAGTCAAGTCATTTTCATACTTTAATCAAGCAAGTTGCAAGTCCTGAAAATTGTGACTTGAGTCAAGTCATGTGACTCAAGTCCCCCACATCTGCTCGAAGTAAACAAAAAGGAAGTAAATACAGCAGACAACATGGACAGAGGACTGCGCGCTGTAATTATGCCCGTTGTTGTTATATATAGTTTGTATACAGCACTCTAGACAAACTCTTCATTTCAAGAAAAAAGCGTAGATGCAGCTTGAAAACAACGTTTTAATGCTCTGCAAACGGGGAAGACACCAAATTTCTGAGGCTCCGCACCTCCTCGCAATTCCAGGTATGTCCACGATCTGACATTGTGGCAATATTACTAATAGAAACTGTCAACAAACACGTCCTCATCCCATAATGCACTGC
This sequence comes from Misgurnus anguillicaudatus, assembly GCF_027580225.2. Classification (NCBI taxonomy): domain Eukaryota; kingdom Metazoa; phylum Chordata; class Actinopteri; order Cypriniformes; family Cobitidae; genus Misgurnus; species Misgurnus anguillicaudatus. The sequence continues at coordinate 167,993 of NC_073358.2, read as the reverse complement.
GCAGCTGACTACAGCAGCTGGTTTAGTAAAAAAAAAGTGCAGTTAGTTCAGTTAAATCTCGGATCGTGTTCTCACCACTCCAACCTTCATTTGAAAGTGTACCGAGACTAACTCTTCATAGTCCGTCTTGGTCTGCTTGTTTGGTCTGTTTTTGGTGCGCACCAGAGTTCGATTGCTGCATTCTCACCTCACCTTTGGGAACAAACTTCTCAGGATGAGCTTCTAAAATGCTCTGAGAGTATTGTGATGTCAAACACTGATCAGGGCCACATAAACACAGCCCTGGGTATGCACAGATTTGATCATAGGGTCTGCATATGCAAACATCCACAACAACGTTCATATTTATAAAGACGGTCGTGGACTGTTTGACATGGAAAAGTGCTTAGGCTCACGTCAGGGTCTGTGTACGCACTTTTCTTATCCGATTTCTGCAGGTTTTTAAAAATATAAGCCATAGAAAGATAATTTAAAATGTATAGATTTCACATCTGAAAGTGAGGCGTACACGTTTTTTTTGTGCGTACATTTATTCTATGAATCACACATACACGCTTTTGAGAATTGAGTGTACGGTAAAATTTAGGAAGGTATTTTATAAATGAGGCACTGGTCTTTACTTTGAACCACATGTGCTTGTAACGTTAACCTGTTAGACCTTAAAATATAATAATAATAATAATAAATAATAAACTTTATTTTCTATAGCGCCTTTAAATGTAAATCTCAAAGCGCTGAACAACAACAATATACAAATAAAACACACATATATAAAACAATGCAACAACAAGTAAAACCATAAATAAAGAAATAAAACACAAATGTTCAATTAAAAGCTAACCTAAAAAAACGGCCAAAAAACGAAACTGAATTATTTTACAAACTTTAAAATGTTAACTTTTCTCTGTATATTTGGATTAAGGCTGCATGATAAATTGCACGTGATTGTCACTCGCATCTCGTCAGTTAAGCCAGTTCCTTGATTAGTAATAGCTGCTTTCGGATGGAGCGGGGAAATATCGCATTTATACTCGCAGATGAATCGCCTGCGATATTTTCCCGCTTTTCAGTGAACTACGGCTCTGTGTAGTAAAAGTCGCTCCATTTGAAAGCAGCTGATGGTGATTTATTAAACAAAGTAAATGAGAACAAGACCAAATAATTGAGAAAGGAGCCTGATTTAAAGTGACTTTGGGTCATTTCAAAGAGAGCATGTGTTCGACAACACAGAAAACACTCACACTTATCAGAAGGCCGGTATTATTTATAGCTTAATTTGGAGCCGTGCTCAATTGTACACGTGACACTGGAAACATTAGTTCATGATTCACGTTGGAGACATAAAGGAAAGGGATCATCAGCAGAAGGTGAAAGACGCGAGTACTTACGAAGATTAAGAGGAGGTGGAGAAACGAAAGAGCTGGAGGCGCCCTGATATGCCATGAGGCTGATCTCTCTCTGTCTCTGCTCCTGCTGTAAACGCATCTTCACACGTCGATGTCTGTACGCACAACAACAGCTCAACATGATGATGAGAGTCCACACCAACCAGAACCCTGCAGACACAAACACATCTCGATTGAACACATCAGGCCGTGGGATCACGTGTTGAATAATGGACGCATCGTCAGTTAAACAATGCCAAAAAAAATCCTCTGTGAGGCCAGTTTTCAGGTACAGCAGTATTTCCTAACTTTAATCCTCGTGTCCCGCAACCCACAATGTTTTTGATTTTTCAATAGATTTAAAATGGGGGGCATGAGGACTGGAATTCAGAAACACTGAGGTACACAGCTTTCTTACAACCTAGGCAATATTACCCATCTACAATATAATTAACCAATGTGATACTGAGACAAAAGGTTATCTGAATTAATGTCAATAGAAAATGCTGAACTATCACAGGAGTCAAAACCTGCCATTCATAAGATCTCTGGCCTCGGCCAATGGTTAGGCAGGGTGTTCACCAAAGTGTTTTCTCCTGAGGCCACAATATATTTTTTTTCAATTGTTTGCAATAGGAGTGTCATGTTTTTTTAAAACCAACAGCAGCTGCTTTAAGCACTGAGTGTTTATTTAATGCCAAGTGCTCTGTGTTTTCCCATAACATTTGGGTTGGGAGTTGTCGATCATTGTGTGTTTTACAATAAGAGCATCACCTCAGCTTCAGTAGCAGACCCATGGCAGCGGTCTATGAGATGATCAGTGTCTATGGCAGGTCTAGTTAACTCTGATCCCAGAGAGGGTTAGCTGCTCCCACCCTAACCATCTAATCGAAGTCTAAAGGATTACTTTGTAATGAAATACAGGTGTGTTAAATTAGTGTTGTAACGAAACTCGGCCAAACAGTGCCCATCCAGGACCAGGAATGCCCACCCCTGATCTACAGTAGACATTTTGGCAAAGCTAAATATTGAATGGATCTGTAAGTCTTACTGAATAAAAGCATTGAATGAATGAAAATGAATGAATGAATGAAAATTGAAATGATTTAGTGCACAAACATCAAAAGTCTACATTCAAGTCAAAATCTGATTCAGAGTTCAGATCTCTGGATTTAAACCCATTGAAATAATACATCTGCTTTTTACTGTGTGAGATCGAATTGAAAAATCAAATAGCTTTATTGGCATGGCCAAAAAGTGTCCTTACAGTACCAAAATATGCAAATATACACATTTAACATATGATATACATATAATAACATACATGTAAGTGCGTTGTAAATGTGTACGGACACTTAACTTACACCAGAGCTCGTAATAATAAGTGCAGCATTCAGTTTCTCCACAACAGTAACCCATCTCACATCTGTACTGCTCATTATTCACACCAAAACAATAATCTTTACCCTGTTAAAACACAAACATAACAAACACATCAATGAAACATTGTACCGTTCATTTACAACACACCCCGAGATGCGAATAATACAGAAAATCTTTCACATTAAAGTCAAATATTACAAACTCAAATCTCTTCTCAATCTCTTCTGTAACTCTACATGTCATATAATAAAGTTTTTAATCGTGAGAAGCGTCTGTTGTTTTATTGTTTTGTAAGTAGCTCATCGAGGCCGCGCGAATCCTCGAGCTCGAGTTACAGCCTCACCTGAACCAAGCGCGTCCCCGCGCACAGCAGCACCGCGAGCGAGCTCAAAATCCGTCGCTGCATCTCTCTAACCGTTTCTTTCTAATTTGACGACAATGATAAAGATTGAGTTCAACAGACGCGACGAACGCCCGCGATATACACCAGCGACATGTTTGCGCTCGCCAGTGTGTTTTCACGTGACCTCTAGAGAGCCGTTGCGTCACAGGTCGCGCGCGCGACACAAACACCGATGAGAGCGCGCTGTTCTTTAGTGGTTTCTTAAAAACAGAATTGTAATGTTTGAAAATTAATATTTTGCATGAGCTTTGAAATAAAAACATGCGAGGAGTTTAACCAGACCTGACCGCAGAACTCCTCGAGAATTACTTTTCTGCTCGTATTTTATTCTGCATTGTTAAAAAAAGAAACGTCTTGCTAGTAGTTAACAACAGAGCGAGACGTTGATTGATAGGTCAACTGCATGTACAATATTAAACTAGAAACATTGTTAACTTGTAAGATTTTTAATTGATTTATTTGGAGATTCTTCTTCCAGTAACTAAACTGTAATAACGCTGTCAAGGTAAGCTGTATGGTACACTACACTACAGTAAACTAAAGTACACTACACTACACAGCACACTACACTACACTACAGTACACTACACTTCACTACACTACAGTAAACTAAAGTACACTACACTACACAGCACAATACAATACACTACAGTACACTACACTACAGTAAACTAAAGTACACTACACTACACAGCACACTACACTACACTAAAGTAAACTACACTTCACTACACTACACTACAGTAAACTAAAGTACACTACACTACACAGCACACTACACTACACTACAGTACACTACACAGCACACTACACTACACACACAGCCCAGTGTTCTGTTCACACACTCTATAGTTGAATAAAGTACTGTATAATACAGAGGAGTGATGATGATGATGAAGATGTCATGTGCTTTGATGAGATGGTGAGGAGGATGTTGTTGAGCCTTTCTTTGCTTGTTTAGAAATATCTTCTCCAATAATAACCCTTAAGAACTCAATATAATGTATACAGCATTCACCGTCTGTATAAGCGTCAGTGATTGGACAGATAGTACAGATGTTATGTTAAAGGGATAGTTCACCTTAAAATGAATAATCATCTCGGTTACGTATGTAACCCACGTTCCCTGAAGCAAGGGAACGGAGACGTCACGTCGTGCCCGACGAATTGGGAACTCGCTTAGAGAGACCAATCTGCTTCGTATACTACTAAAACACCAATGAACTTGGCATTGAGATATTTGCATAATGCTGGCGCCGCCCCACCAGGTGCGTATATAAGCCACAGGTGCAAATATGGAAATTAGCTTTGTTTCGCTGAGAAAGCCGGAAAGTGTGACCGGCCGAAAAACAACAGGGAGCAGCCCTGTAGCGACGGGATGTCTCCGTTCCCTTCCTTCAGGGAACATGGGTTACATACGTAACCGAGACATTCCCTTTCAGTCGGTCACTACGACGTCACGTCGTGACCGACAAATTGGGAATCCCTACCAAAACGCCACTAAGGGCTGACCTCTTCCAGTGTCTGCGTAAAGCCCTCCGGTTCCACTTAAGGAAAAGGAGAATTAGGTTTTAAGGCGGAAGGCCGGGCACTAGATGTTCCTTTAAGCCCACAGTAGTGTCAGCGACTGGGAAGCGCCCTATCTGAGCGAGATGGGAATGCTGCGGAAGCCACCGCCCGTTAAGGGCTGATGGTGGGTGAAAGTCAACCGTAGTTGAGGTAAAAAGACAGCCATGGCTGTGTAAGCAAAGCAGTGCTCTGCTGAGGGAAACGTGGGCTAGTAAGATTAACCCCACGGAAAAAAACTTCTAGTAGAGTGAGCTCTCAATTTAAATGGACAAGGAATGCCCTGCAGATTATAAGCAAGGGCGATAGTATCAACTATCCAATGAGACATCCTCTGCTTAATGACAGCTTTCCCTCTCTGCTGACCACCGTAACAGACAAAGAGCTGATCTGAGGTCCTGAGGCTTTGTGTTCGATCCACATAGAGGCACAGCGCATGTACGGGACACAACAATGCCATGGTTGGGTCTGCCTCTTCCGGGGGCAGCGCTTGCAAGCTCACCACCTGATCTCTGAAGTGAGTGGTGGGAACTTTTGGCACGTAGCCAGGTCTGGGTCTGAGTGTTATGCTCGAGACAGCAGGACCAAACTGAAGGCACGAATCGTCGATGGAGAATGCATGAAGGTCACCTACCCTCTTAACAGAGGCCAATGCGAGCAGGGTCAGAGTTTTCATTGATAAAAACTTCAGACTAACAGACTGCAAAGGCTCGAACGGGGGTCCCTGCAGGGCTTTCAGCAACATGGACAGGTCCCAAGGAGGAATAGAGGATGTAGCTTTCGTGTGCCTCTTAGAAATCTAATAATTAAATCGTGCTGGCCAACCGATCTGCCGTTTATTAAAGAGTGATGTGCAGATATAGCGGTGACGTCAACTTTAATGGTGGAGGGGGACAGCCTACCATCTAACCGGTGTTGAAGGTATGTAAGCACGACATTAATAGTGCATTCTCGGGGGTCCTCGCGTTGTGAAGAGCACCAACCGAAGAAAAGGTTCCATTTAAGCGCGTACGCGCGTCTAGTAGACGGTGCTCGCGCTGCGGCGATGGTGTTAGATACCGCTTGCGATAAATCACCTAAACCTTGTGCGCGCTCCACGACCATACATGGAGATCCCACAGGTCGGGGCGCGGGTGCCATAATGTGCCCCCTCCTGGAGAAAGAAGGTCCTTCCTCAGGGGAATCGCCAGGGAGGGGCTGTCGCGAGGAGCATCAGTTCTGGAAACCAATTCCTGGTCATCCAGTAAGGCGCGACCAGTAGAAGGCTCTCCTCGTCCTGCCTGACCTTGCACAGTGTCTGTGCGATTAAGCTCACTGGTGGGAATGCGTATTTGCGCATCCGCCGCGGCCAACTGTGTGCCAACGCATCCACGCCGAGGCTGCCCTCGGTTTAAATAGGTGACAATGGGTATCGTCCGGTGACGCAAACGGATCTATCTGCGCACGACCGAACTTCTTCCAAATTAGCTGAACCGTCTGGGGGTGGAGTCGCCATTCGCCGGGGCGCGCAGCTCGGGAAAGCGCGTCTGCCGCTGTATTGAGCGAACCCGGAATGTGAATGGCACGAAGGGACCTCAGATGCTTCTGACTCCAAAGGAGGAGATGACGGGCGAGATGCGACATGACCCGTCCAGTTCCATGCCGAGAAAAGAGATCCTCTGCGTGGGTCAAACGGGCGAGATGCCGAAGCGTTAAGTCTCTGTGCTCGCAAAGCGTCCGCCGAGAATGAGCTATTATAAGCCAATCGTTGAGGTAAGCCAATATGCGAACACCGCTCTCTCTCAGGGGTTTTAACGCCGCTTCCACTACTTTCGTGAATACACGGGGAGAGAGAGACAGCCCGAATGGTAGTACTTTGTATTGGTATGCCCGCCCCTCGAACACAAAGCGAAGAAACGGTCTGTGGCAAGGGAGAATGAACACATGAAAGTACACGTCTTTCAGATCTATTGCTGCAAACCAATCTTGGGGGCGTATTGACTGAAATATCAGTTTCGGAGTTAACATACTGAAGGATCGCTTTTGGAGAGTCCGGTTCAGAACGCGCAAATCCAAGATCGGTCATAACCCACCGCCCTTCTTTGGAACTATGAAATACGGGCTGTAAAAGCCTGAGCTCATCTCGGCTGGAGGGACCGGCTCGATCGCGTCCTTCGCCAGGAGGACATCGAGTTCTGCACGCAGTACATGTGCACTGTAGTGAAACGAATGCCCGAGAATTTGGGTGTGTGCCGGTTGAATTGAACTTCGTAGCCGAGGCGAATCGTGCGTAATAACCAACGGGACAGGCTGGTAAGCTGAAGCCAAGCTTCCAGAGACTGTGCGAGGGGAATTAACGGCACTACCGGAGATCTCGCAGTGGGTCAGCCGAGCAGAACAGGTGTGACTGCCGGTGCGCGCACCGTAGGAGCGCACGCAACTACAGTGTGTGTGTGTTGTGACACTGACCTGAGTCCGCTGAGGGTGACGGTCATCTGGTCTCCTGCGTGGGGAGCACAGACTTTGATAAGCACCCGCTGGTGATGGAGGAGAGGGAGGATGAGCAGATGAATGCCCGTCCATGGCTCTCTCGATCCTCTGAATACCTGGGGAAGGAATAGGAATGTACTCTTTTTGTGGTTTTGTGGGTGCCGGCTGAGAAGTCGGCGGAACAGAAACAAAACGAAACCAAAGATTCTCCACCCGACCCTCGCCGAATAGGCCGTTCTGTGACACTGGAGCGTCCAGGAACTTGTTCTTGTCCGCTTCCGTCATGTCAGCCAGACACAACCAAAGGTGGCGTTCTTGGACCACGAGTGTAGACATCACTTTAGTTGCGTGGAGAGCCAAATCAGTGGCAGCCCGGAGCTCCGAGAAGACGGGTGAGTCGTGTCCTCCCTCATGCAGATCCCGTAAGGCCTTCGCTTGGTGGACCTGCAGCAAAGCAATTGCATGCAGAGCCGAAGCCACCTCTCCACAAGCCTGGTGGGCAGCGGACGACTGTCTGCAAGCCCGAGAGGGAAGGGTTGGGCGGTCCTTCCAGGAGGCAGCGGTGGCCGGACAGAGCTGCATTGCGACCCCCCGCTCCACAGGAGGGATCCCCGTGTAACCCTTAGCGGCTCCGTTGGTGAGGGAGGTGAGGGGGGAGGGCTGAATCGGCCGTAACCGGGTAGAGTACGGCGACTTCCAAGTCCGTGACAGCTCCTTGTGCACCTCGGGGAAGAAAAGTACTGGTGGAGAGGGCTGTGAAGCCCGGGCAGCTCCGAAGAACCAATCATCCAGGCGGGATGATTCGGGCTGAGGGGGGTTAACCCACTCTAACCCTACGGTCTCTGCCGCTCGAGCGAGCACGGCCACCATCTCTGGGTCAAACTCCGGCCTCACGCCCCGACCAGAGGGAGGAAGAATGTCGGAGTCAGCTTCGGAAAGAGGGGGCCCACCCTCGGCTGTTGTGGTCGAAGCGGATCCAGAGGGAGGTGCAACGGATTCTACAGCCATCGTAGAACACAACGCTGCAGTCTCCATAGGCACCTCTACCGGCTGAGGACGGGAAGGCGGAGAGCCAGAGGACGAATCCCCCGACCGGCTCAGCACAGTTAGACGCTGATCGTCCTTAGAGAGCTTCGTGGCCACTCCTCAGAAAAAAGAAATTCATACATGAGGATGAGTAAATGATAACAGAGTTTTCATTTTAAGGTGAACTATCCCTGTAATACAGTTTAAGCTACATGTTTATTTCCTATTTACATAAAGTATCCATTTATCCGAATTGAAATCAGTCTGACAGGACTCACAAATGACATTCATGGATGGCATAAGGAAATAAAGTTTCATTATCACTGTCACATAATAACAACTAAGGTAAACCATCTGTAGTCCCATAGTTATATAGTTGCAGTACAACGTCACAAAGAAGCAGCTAAATTCACACACGAGCAAAACGTTGTTGTTGTTCTAGCAGCAGCTGTTGTTTCCCAACTCATCAGCCCTCCTTCAGAACACTTTAGACATCTATATAATAGTCACATCGCAGAATATGCAGAGCAGTTTTCTTTTCTAAATAAAACACTATTTTGGACCTTGATATAAAAAAGGTTTCAGATAGCAAAAGGAAATCACAAATGTCTCTGTGAGAAATCTAGACAAAAAATGCAAGGCAGAAGTGAATTCATCTTAAACTGAGCTTTTATAAGACATCCAGTATTTCAAAGGACTTTCAAGCACACTCTGGTGTACTTTTCTGTATTTAATTTTAACAGTAATCGCGGACAATCACAAATCTCTTGACCACAAAACAATCGGTCATTGCTACAATCACATCTGCTTTTGTTTTGCACTCGTGCACCTTTCATGCATTTACAATGAATCAAAAACCACAAGCCCACGATATGCAATTTTCAGAGTTCTCACCTTGTTCACTATGACGCACCGCTGTAGTTGCTGGTGTTCTCCGTCAGCCCCGGGCCCAGCGCTCTGCTCTTAAAGGACATTTACATATGACTCTCTTTCCTAGACCTCTAATAGAATTTGCATTTATATAGCACACTTCATAGAAACATGATTTGAATGTTTTGAAATGATGAAACACTGTGGCTAGCCTTGACTTTGCAGGCTGGTGGATACCTGAACACTCAACTGAAGCTCAAGAGAGGTGAATCAAGAGTCGGTGTTCAGTGAGTGTGAAGACAGAGTCGCTGAATGGACACAACAGGTCAGCGAATGGAAGATGAAAGAGCAAATATAAAGTCAAGCGCAGCAGTGCCATAAACATTTGACTGAATATAGCATTTATACATAAGCACTTATATGTGTGTACATAATAGCTTAAATGTGGGGTGAGCTACAGATATAAAGTTTCATCTTAGCATGCAGAAATATTTCCAGCGTAAGATCCTTGCTGATGTTCTGCTATGAAATGCATTATTGAAATGCACTTGGATTGTTTAGTTTATATAAATGTATGAAAGCTCTAAAAAAAACCCTCTTAAATAATAGAAACTCTGCGCGAGCAGTGTACAGATCATGATTAAATGTCACGTGGCATTTTAAACAAGTCAAGATATTTTGCTAACCCATACCCAAAATTTTGATATTTCAATGAATTACCAAGAAAAATAAAATCTAATCGATTATTAAAAAGGATAAATGTGTTTTTCCATTTTAAAATATATTGATGGGTCCCGGAATGGGTCGCAAAATGTCCAGCAGGTGGCACTGTCCTCTCACTGCTCAGACGTCCTTAGTGCACACACACACACACACACACACACACACACACACACACACACACACACACACACACACACACACACACGGCCTGGTTAACAGTTTTTCTTTAACATACCAGCACAGAACTTTACAAGGTTGTAAAATCTTTTTGCAGTATTGACGGTGTTAGTATGGTGTCCTGAATCATTTTTGGAACAAAGATATTTTTTCTTTAGGCTACTCATGAGCAGTGGCTTAGTAGTGGTTAGAGAGATGCACTTGTAACCTGAAAGTCATCATCAGGAAGGGACTAAAAGGTTACCCCAGTAACTTTTCCTCATTGGTTCCTTTGTGCTGCTGCAGTTAATGACTGACACCACTGCTTCGGGTCAGACTCAGATGTCTTTTGTCAACCTGCTTCAGAAGAAAGACCAGTAAGGTAATGTTTCTTCCATTAACATAAAACATATATCACACGTTTTTCTCCCCTAGAATTGAACAGATATGTGCCAATAAAAATGTCACGTGTCACATCAGTTCTAACAATTTGAAGCAAATTAATTCCTCAAAGAAACCCCTGCAGTGCTCAGTATATAACAAATACATCATTAATTTTGTTTAGTATTTTATGCCTCAAAAATCCAGAGAAATGTAGACAAGGTTTTTGGTATCTATTTTGTTGATTTACACATTACACATAGATAAGAATGGTTTCACTAAAGTCCTGTAATATACATTTAGATTTTACTGTTAGAGACAAAATCATCACGGTCAAAATCCCTCACACTGGTGAACCAGGGGCCTTTTTGGCATCTTTTAGTGTCTTAACAGCTCCACCGAGAGTCTCTAACATCATCCACTGATTACACGACAGCATGCTGTTATGATAAAAGCAAACACACGTGCTGATGTGTCGCCTTTGCAAGAGTCTTTACAGCCCCGCAGAGTGATGAGGAGCAATCAGAGGACAGATCATAAACACTCGCAGGGGAGGACAGACACAAAAATAGGTTCACACCTCAGCATGGGTCAGAATTAGGGCTCTCGGGAGGGTCCGTAGGGCCTGGTAGGGGGCCATCGTTCCGTTTGAAGGTGTGGAGATAGTGACCGAGATGAGTTAGATTTGTGGGTGTGATACAGGATTGTTTCTAGAAGATTTCACGTAGAGCTTTGTGAGTTTTAGACATATTCAACTCAGTTTTTTATATAAAGTAGAGCCTTATCCCAACACACATCAGTTCATAGCACTTTTACAGAAGACATTTCATTTGTTACTATTAAGCTGTTCCATTTCATGAAAATTATTCCTTAATAATGCTTTATATATATTTATTTTATTTTTAACTAGTCAACATTTAAAGTGGATCAAAACCTTTCATAAAAGTGGTCTTTTAAATTTTAATACCCAAAACTCGTTCTTGTCTTAGGACAACTTTGATGAACCTTTTTGATCCACCTTAATAGTTGACATCTGAAGACATTAAAAACAAACAATTTCAATGAATGAAAAGAAGATGTTGCATAGAACCAGGCATGACAGAACAATATATACACTTGCAGAATAAAATGTTTTAAATGTTTCGAAAAACATTTTTAGTATTAAACTCGAAGATTAAATGATACAACATTTTTCGTAATTTTGATGTAAAAAAAGTACAAAATGTAAAAATGCTACAGTAAAACATGTTAATTGGGTAACTCCAAAAACACCTTGACATATACATTTATGGTATTTTATGTAAAAAATCAAATGGATTATACATTATTACAGTAAAATATAATTTCCACAATACCTGACTCTTCAAATTTGATAATATTTCATTTAAATAAGTATGTTCCCTCTTGTATTTTTACCAGTTAAATACATTAGGGGGGTTTACTGGTGTACAGAGGTGGAAAAAGTAATAAAATATTGTACTTAAGTAAAAGTAAAGTTACTTTAATAATATTTTACTTAAGTAAAAGTAAAGTTACTTGTCTAAAAATCTACTCAAGTAAAAGTAAAAAGTAAGTCATTTTAACTTTACTCAGAGTAAAAGTTACTTTTTTACAGCGGGAAGAGGTGGAGGATTCTAGTATAGTTCAAAAACGACAAGGGTATACATCTCAAACTAGTTGTTTTTAATTGTAGGAACATCTTTACAATTAAAGTGCAATAACAAAAAGTTAATAAAATAAAAAGCTTTTTTAAAGTAAGAAACATTTATGGAATTGTTTAATGATTTTTACATGTGAGTTATGCACTTTTGAAGGTGGTCAGCAGCTTGTAAATACAATCACTATAGTAAGGTTGTAATTGATGTATTGCTGGTAACATACATTATTTTATTAAACTATATATAGTTTAAATGAGCATATAATGAGATGAGTGCCATGTCTATATACATTTGACACGTTTATTATCTTCTTACTTCTCTGACCTGGGGACCTGATGACCTTTATTCTTCTCTCTCTCTCTCTCTCTCTCTCTCTCTCTCTCTCTCTCTCTCTCTCTTTCTCTCTCTTTCTCTCTCTCTCTCTCTCTCGTTCTCTCTCTCTCTGCAATGTCTAATGACCTGCACATTCTCGAGGACGTTTTGAAGTTGTGTTTGACTTGACGCGAAGCTGCTAGACCTCGGAAGATAATGCGCATGGTATTAAAAACGTGTCGTGCAATTTCGTACTTAAGAGCATGAATCCTACCTTTCATAGAAATGAAACACTCGCTTCGCGTCAGTGGATAGTGGTCACTTAAATATGACCAGGGGTTTCTTTCATAAGATATGAACTGAGGCGGGTCTGCATTAGCGCGCGCCTGTGCGTCCGTCTCCATGGTTCTTTTTGCGCGTTCCCCCGGGCCCCGCCCATTTACATCCGTTGCGCGTCTTTATCACCTTGCTTTTTAAAATATTTTTTTACTCCGTAACGGATATGATTTAAAATGTAGCGAAGTACAATACTTTAAATAAAACATACTAACTTAAGTAAAAGTAAAAGTACAGATTTTAAAAACTACTCAAAAAAGTAAAAATACACAAAAAACTACTCAATTACAGTAACGTGAGTAAATGTAATTTGTTACTTTCCACCTCTGCTGGTGTAAATGCCACCATATGTTTGTTGTTTACATGGTTTCCTGTATTTCTTAAGGTGGGTTTCTGGTAGTTCCCTTTCAGTCGGTCACTACGACGTCACGTCGTGACGACGAATCGGGAACTCGCTTAGAGGGACCAATCTGCTTCGTATACTACTAAAACGCCAACGAACTTGGCATTGAGATATTTGCATAATGCCGGCGCTGCCCCGCCAGGTGCGTATATAAGCAGCAGGTGCAAATAGGGAAATTAGCTTTTTCGCTTCCAAATGGCAATATCTGCTACTGAGAAACTACTTTCTGCTCTTCTGGGAACGGTTTGACAAGCAGTACTACCACAGCGGACGCCGCAGTTCCACTGCTCTTCTTTATTATTTTGAGTTTCAATGTGTGCGTTGCCTCTCCCTGTGCGCATCACCAGCTGAGCACCTATAGAGTGATTTCCCTGAAAGAGTGATACGTGAGAGCTCTGTGTCTTTTTAAAGACAGCCACTCTCTCGTATATTTGGAGATCAGCGTCCTTTTCAGGATAGCTTTTCCTCCGTGCTATCTTGGATGCAGAAGTACAAGGATTCCAGAGATGGTCTTCGTGCTTGGGCATCGGGCACTTCGAGGATGCGTTCGTGGAGAGTTTTTGTTCTCTCTGTGAGAGCATAACCCTCTTGGATTGCGGAGATGACTGTCGTTTCTACGGGAACGACGTCCACGCCTTTGCAGTGCTGAACGGCGCCGTGGTCGCAGGTCGCTCTTCGCATCACTATGCTGAGCCGGTCGGGGGATGCGTCCTCCACCTCCCAGCCTTCTCGTCCTCAGCCGGTTGAGGCTCCGATGGAGACCACAGAGTCGTGTTCTACGATTTCTGCCGAATCCATTGACCTCCTTCTGGTCCCTTCACTTCAGCAGCATCAGAGGGGAGCCCCCTTTGTCCTCCGAGGCGGAATCATCCCGGAGATAGCGGCCTTGCCCGCTCGAGTGGCGGAAGCGGTAGAGTTGGAGGGGTTAATCCCCCCTCTGCCCGAACCGTCCCGCATGCATGATTGGTACTTCGGAGTTGCTCGGGCCTCTCGGTCCTCACCTCCGGTGCCTTTCCCGTGGGCACGCTCTTTGGCGAGTCCAGAAGTCGTTTAGCTCCACGACGCAGACTGAGGCGATATCCTAAGTCGTGCCCTGGCGGAAGAGAGCTGCCCTGGTCCACCAACGCCGGCTCCTCAGTCTGCCTCTCGCCGAGGGCGTCCTGCGGCGGCCACCTCTGTTCCCCCTCCTCGGACCCCATTTCGGCAGCGCAGGGGAACCGGTCATCAGCAGCTCGCCCCGCCCGCTCAGCCTGCTAACGGTATCCACATAACCACACATAAGAGTGCATTCTCTTCCCTCTCCAAGTCTCCTGAGGATTGAGAGAGCCGTGAGCGGGCACACACCAGCTCACCTTCCTCCTCCTCTATCGCCAGCGGATGTTTTCCGGAATCTCAGCTCTCCGCGCAGGAGACCAGACGACCGTCACCCTCAGCGGACTCAGGTCAGTGTCACACACACACACTGTAGTTGCGTGTGCTCCCACGGCGCGCGCACCGGCAGTCGCACCTGTTCTGCTCGGCTGCCCCACCGCGGGTACTTCGGTAGTGCCGTAATTCCCCTCGTACGGTCCCTGGTTGCTTGGCTTCAGCTCTCCAGCCCGTCTCGTTGGGTTTTACGCGCGATCCGCCTCGGTTACGAAATACAATTCTACCGGAATACCCCCAAATTCTCTGGCATTCGTTTCACTACAGTGAAAACGTCCGATGCACATGTACAGCGTGCAGAAGTCGATGTCCTGCTGGCGAAGGACGTATCGAGCCGGTCCCTCTTACCGAGATGATAATAGGGTTTTTCCAGCCTCTATCTCATAGTACCCAAATTACGCGGTGGATTTAGACCGATTTGATTTACGCTCCGCCTCTCCAAATGAGACCTTTCAGGATGTTAACGCAGAGGCACGTATTTCAATGTTCAGATCGGATTGCAGCCTTAGACCTATAGACGTGTACTTCATGTGTCCAACTCCCCTCGCCTCAGGCCGTTTCTTCGCTCTGCGTTCGTGGGAAGGGCATATCAATACAAAGTACCACCTTTCGAGTTGTCTCTCTCTCGCTATGTCTCCATGAAAGTGTTAGAGACGGCATTAAAGCCCGAGAGAGACCGGTGTTCGCATTCTGCTTATATTTAAGTCGGCTTATAATAGCTCGTTCTCAGCAGACGCTGCGCGAACACAGAGACTTAATGCTTCGGCATCTCGCTTGTTTAAGAAGAAAGAAGTCTTAGGTCAACTGGGAAAAGAGCAAACTTTGCCCCGTGCAGAGGATCTTTTTTCTCGGTGTGGAAGTAGACTCGATCGATTTATCGGCGTGTTTAACAGAAGCACGCATCCAGTCTATTCTGACTTGCCTCGGTTCATTCGAGGGAAGAATGCGGTCCCTCTGAAACAATTTCAGAAGCTCCTGGGCCATATGGCAGCAGCTGCGGCTGTGAATGGCGACTCCACCCCCAGACGGTTCAGCTAATTTTGCAGAAGTTCGGTCGTGCGCAGATAGATCTATTCGCGTCACTGGACGATACCCACTGTCGCCTGTTTTATTCACTAACCGAGGGCAGCCTCGGCGTGGATGCGTTGGCACACAGTCTTTGATTGGTTGGAAAAAAACGGATTTCCAGGAGACGCGAGTGTCGCGATTAGTTTCAGTCCCTGGAAAACAAAGCTCTGACGTTCCATTGAGGAAGAGAATCAGTCGTGTTCACGTGGATAATAATGAGCAGTTATCATGATCAGCTAAACATTGGATTCTCAAAAATATGCATAGTTCGCGGCATCGACTCTCTAAAAGACGTCTAAGAGTTTTCTTTAAGGCAGTTAGTGGAGTTTAAAAGTTTGGTTCTCCTGAATTGCTTGTATGTGTTAAAAAGTGGAGAGATATGCTTCAAACAGACGTTTAATAGGATCGTCTCATTGGTGTGGCTGTTGATGAAGTGCTCAACGTTGTCCTATGGTGAGTAATGTTGTTTATTTAGATACTATTTGGTTGCGGCTGGTTATTTCAATAACTGACTTGTTGCCAGCCGGCTCGTAATTGTGGGGAGTCCGAAACGTGACGCTGGATGAAACAAACTGTGATTGGTTGTTTGACATGTCGGTCAAACAGCTCGTGGGCGGGCTTTGTCCAGAAAAAGCAGCGAAAAACACCAGACCTTCAGTATTGAAGGTCTGGCTACGCGAGACTAAGGCAGACCCAACCATGGCTTTATTATGTCCCGTACGTGCTCTGCGCCTCTACGTGGATCGCACACAAAGCCTCAGGACCTCAGATCACCTCTTTGTTTGTTACGGTGGTCAGCAGAGAGGGAAAGCTGTCACTAAGCAGAGGATGTCTCATTGGATAGTTGATACTATCGCCCTTGCTTATAATCTGCAGGGCATTCCTTGTCCATTTAATTTGAGAGCTCACTCTACTAGAAGTGTTGCCTCATCTTGGGTACTCGCTCATGGCTCCTCGCTAACAGACATCTGCAGAGCTGCTGGTTGGACGACACCTAATACGTTCATTAGATTTTACAGTGTTCTTGCCGAGCCTGTCTCCTCGCAGGTCGGCTTGCAGCCTTCGACTGGTGCTCCAAATTGAGTACCAATATGGAAGGCCATCTAGGCAAAAATGCATAATGGTTTGATTTGTCTTCCTTTGTTGCGGAGCATCCGCTGCCAGCCTCTCACTAGCAGCATCCTCGCGAACCTATGTGTTTGGCTCGGGCATCCACATTGCGTCCCACCGGGTTCCTTTGTGAGTATTTTTCCGTGGGGTTAATCCTACTAGCCCACGTTTCCCTCAGCAGAGCACTGCTTTGCTTACACAGCCACGGCTGTCATTTATACCTCAACTATGGTTGACTTTCGCCCACCAATAGCCCTTAACGGGCTGGTGGCTTCCGCAGCGTTCCTATACCGCTCAGATAGGGCGCTTCCCAGTCGCTGGCACTACTGTGGGGTTAAAGGAACATCCAGTGCCCGGCCTTCTGCCTTAAAACCTAATTCTCCTTCTCCTTAAGTGGAACCGGAGGGCTTTACGCCGACACTGGAAGAGGTCAGCCCTTAGTGGCGTTTTGGTAGAGATTCCCAATTTGTCGGTCACGACGTGACGTCGTAGTGACCGACTGAAAGGGAATGTCTCGGTTACGTATGTAACCCACGTTCCCTGAAGTAAGGGAACGGAGACGTCACGTCCCGTTGCCACAGGGCTGCTCCCTGTTTATCGGCCGGTCACACTTTCCGGCTTTCTCAGCGAAATGAAGCTAATTCCCCTATTTGCACCTGCTGCTTATATACGCACCTGGCGGGGCGGCGCCAGCATTATGCAAATATCTCAATGCCAAGTTCATTGGCGTTTTAGTAGTATACAAAGCAGATTGGTCCCTCTAAGCGAGTTCCCGATTCGTCGGTCACGACGTGACGTCTCCGTTTCCTTCCTTCAGTTACCGAGACGTTCTTTACTGTAAAAACCACAGTTTATTTTTACTGTGTACCCTTTGAAAAAGGTCCTGAAAGAGACGTACAGATACTGTATGTATACATTTGTAAGCAATATACCTTTAAATGTACTAATATGCCCTCTTCATGTACAAAGGCGTACTTTTTGAAAGGGAACCAGTCCACCCTTTCTGTGAGTGTAACCGTGAAAAGAAAATGAGTTAATAAAGGTAAAAAAACTATTTTATCTTGTCACGTGAAGAGCAACCAACAGCGATCAGACATGTTTGCATATCAGTTCATGATCAGACTGTTTGCTGTATTACGGAAGGTCATGTAAAACCATTTACATGTCTGAAAGGATTGTTAATGATGTACAAATTGTGATAGCTCAATATCATAATTACTAATTGTAGGAGTGTCTTGTGTCTTTCAGCTAGACTCATAGATGGGTTGCTCGGCGACGTCATTAACTGTTTGGGACCGAGAGGCAGAAAGAAGAGACGTGCCTTGTGTTGTAGGCTAGTAGCGGTGTCTGTAAGTCAAAATGCCAAGGAGTTATTGCATGGATAATAGTACCAACAGAGTCAGTGTTCGGTGCCTGATGTTAACATACCAGCAGTGCTGGGCAAGTTACTTGGAAAATGTAGTGAGCTAAGCTACCAGTTACTTCACATTAAAGGGACACAAGGCAAGTCTGAGTATTATTTCTCTACTAGCTCCCCCTAGTGTCTGGGAGTAAATGCTTTCTATATGTGAGACTTGACGAGACTGAAGGACACCGGGTCGGATACAGCGAACTTGCAAGTGGGGTATTCTTCCTACAGACGGTAGGGGCGGGCGAGAGAGTCTTCATTCGTCATGTAATGAGTCATTTAACCATATACAGACTTACGAAGATGATTTATTAACATAAAAATGCTGCCTTGTGTCTCTTTAAATGAAGCTTCACTACACTGAAGCTACCCCCCTGGGAAATGTAGCAAGCTAAGCTACATCAATAGTAGCTTGCTACATCCAAGCTACTTATTTATTTTTAACCAGTTTTATTATGTAATTATTTATTCAGTTTCAATTTATCATTTGGTAATTATAGGCAATACAAGCATAATGTAGGCCTAGGTACTTCACATTTTGGGGCTGTTTGCTGGACTTATCCTACTCCCAGAATTAAATGAATGTTTGAGCTGCCTTTATTCAAAAACACCTTGCCCTGAAGGGTCTCCAACGTGGGCCCGCAGGCAGCAGGTAGCCTGCACAGTCTGTGAGGTGCCCGCCAAAGCACATTCTATTAATAGTTTCAATTGAAATATTTATTACATGTTTTTATATTAGCTTGGTGACATAATCCAGTCAGAGGTAGAGCACGAGTCTTCACAGAATGCGAGTGGTAATGTTTTGTATGAATGAAGGCTGCACAACTCGAAAATACGGAACAAACGACGTCCTGTGTCGATTGAAATGACGCGCTTATTCTCAAATTCAGGACGACTTCAGAAATGTTTGGAAAATTGTAGCTTGTGTGGAAGCTACCCCACTACTTGGTCAAAAAAAGAGCTTAGCTACTGAAAAGCTATTTGATTTAGAAAGCAGCTAAGCTACCGCCAAGCTACTGAAAAATGTAGTTAAACTACTAGCTTCGCTACTTGTAGTGAAGCTACTGCCCAGCACTGCATACCAGTAGATGCAGCTATTTTGTTACTAGCCTTACATTATAATTCATAAATGTATCACAGTAACACTGCAAAAATAAAGACAGAAAAACAGATCCAACTACAATCAAGTTTTATTTATATTCAAACAATAAAAAACGCTTCAATAATTAAGGTTGTTGCAGTAGCGGACCAGCTCACAAATCGGGCTTTCTGCCTCCTGGATGCGCGCTCACCCTGTAATGTTTGTAAACCTGCAACCTGTCTTGTTTTTTACTAATATGATACCTGTTATATTTCATGGTAATTGGCCATATGTCTTTGAATAAGTATATACTGTTTTTAAAAGGCTATCGATTTTTTAATAGTACCACTGATCCAATTACAGTATTACGTACAATTATTTATTACAGTATCACTAATATACAGCTTATGAAAATCTGATATGCATATTTGCTTAATAGTAATTGCATTATAAAAATTTGAATAAGCATATTTTCTCAATTGCACATATTTTTCTTAATATGAAATGAACTCTCAGATTACAATCCTACTGTCATGAATCTCCCAGAGTGCTTGACCAGTCACCAGGACTCTCACACTCACTCGAGTATTAATCTATGAACTCCATTTCTCATAAGACTTTGCACAGCCTGATGATCTGTGAATCGTAGTTTTATTCTTATCTTAAAATGTAACGGTTGCTTTTTTGTAATAATAATAATAATCCTCTATGACGTATGCGGTCGACAAATACGACTTCCGGGAGACGAACACAAAATCGTGGACGGGATGCCTGTATTCCCGTCTATTATTGTTTGTTGCCTGCCTCATGACTGTGCATCACTGTGAGTCTGATTTAACCTGCTTGTACATATTCTGTGTTATTAATAAACTGCACTGCACATGGATCCCTTTCATCCTGAATCTCTGTCACAGAAGACTTCACCAACACCGGATCCAGCAGTGCTGTCACAGCTAGCCAACGAGCTCACAGCAGAAGCCAATATGTTAGCAGGCCACCAACAACAGCTATCTCGAATCAATGCATTAACCGACAATCTCTTACGGCCTGTACAATTTGCACTCACCCAGTCCAGATCTTCAAGGCGCCATTAGCTTCTCACCAATAGTCCTGCTTTTGAGGAGCGTATGAGATGCCTGGGTGTGTATACAGTTAAAAGTGCAGACAGATACTGGGGGGCAAGACCATGCAGTGCCTTGTATGTAAGCATGAGGACTTTAAAATCTACTCTGAACCTGACCGGAAGCCACTTCTTGAGAGGACTTGAGAATTGTTGCAATAGTCAATGCGAGAGAACACAAAATTTTTAATAAGCCTTTCAGTCACAGAACAGGATAGCATAGGGCAAAGTCTAGCAATATTTCTGAGATGAAAAAATTTGTTCTTTACAGTATAACGACTCGAATCAAAGATTACTCCTAGATTTTTAAATTTGGTTTGTACTTCCAGAACAGAGCCGTCTACGTTCAGAGATAATGAACCAGCTTTGCAAAGCTGGTGAGGGGTGCCAATAAGCAAGACCTCTGTCTTATCACTTTGGAGGCACAAAAAGTTTTGAGACATCCATGTTTTTATCTCAGCAATACAGTGTGTTAAAAAAGAAAGGTCCAAATATATAGGCTTAGAGTAAATATAAATATGAGTGTTGTCCGCATAAAAGTGATAATTAAGCCCAAGTGATCTTAAAAGCAGTCCAAGTGGAAATATGTAAATGCTAAAAAGTTAGGGGCCTAAGATGGAACTTTGAGGAACAACTGTACAGACAAAACCAGTCACAGACCAGAATCCACTCATAAATACAAACTGTTGACGATCAGAAAAGTGTTCTCTGCTTACAGGCAATGCGCTTGAATGGGCAACTGCTGTTTTGTCCAACAATGGCTTTAACTAATGCTCTTTTCTTGAGTTTCAGCAACACTTGCGAGAGGTATTCGAGCATCCTGAGGGTGGTCGCTCAGCAGGTAAAAAGTTACTCTCACTTTGTCAGGAAGAAAACCCAGCGGTTGAATACACTCTCAACTTTCGCACTCTGGCCGCACAGACCATGTGGGTTGATGACACGCTCAAACTCTTGTTCTGACAGGGTTTAAACCCAGACGTACAGTCTGAATTGGCATGCAGAGACGAGGGAAGGAACCTGAATTAATTAATCGAACTGGCTATTCGCACTGACAATTTAATTTGTTCCAGACATCTCAATCAAGGCATTCATTTCCCATGTCATATAACTTATGAAGAATCTGAACTCATGCAGGTGGGCCGTATACAACTTTCAATAGAGGAGAGAATTTGCAGATTTTGTGAGAACCTTGTATTCTGGTAAGGCTGTATATCAGCGTCTCAGCTCCTCTAAACGCCTGACTCAGAATCGTCACTTTAGTTTGAGTTCCATCATATCACCTCATCAGTCATGTCTCAATTTCTGAGACTGTGCTCAGTCATCTAATTATACATCAACTTTATGGCAAAGCATAAAGCATTTGAGTTTCACCACACCTCTGTGTCATTCTTGAGATATGTCATTAGTCCTAAAGGAGTCACCATGGATGACAAAAAGTACAGGCAAGGCTGAAATGGCCCAAACCAAGTACTGTGAAGGAATTACAATGCTTCCTCGGATTTGCTAACTTCTATAGAAGATTTATCCGTAACTACAGCACAGTTGCAGCTACTCTTACCACCATGACAAGAGGCACACATCCTAAACTCACCTGGAATCTCGAATCCGAACAGGCTTTCGAAGATCTAAAAAAGCATTCACATTAGCACATATTTTCTGTCTCCCGAATCCCGATCTGGCAGTGTAATGCATTTTAGGAAGGATTGTTCCAGTGCACCATTAAACCCATTGTAAAGGTAGGAGCTGAAACACAAACACCCAAAAATTCTCTGGGCAGCCGCATATGTCGAAATTTCAGTCAAAACCGTTCTATTTCATCATAAACAATCTGAAAACAGGGCTTTAAGTGTAAAATACCGAACTTGTCCTTTAACTAATCATTGCAATTTGGAATAATTGTGTCACGGAGTGACTTTACACAAGTGGAATGAAAGTGGTGGAAATAGTTTCGCCCGGACCGATTTCAATGCAACACCTGGCCAGTTCCGGTCTACTGTGTGAAGAGGATGTGGCGATCGATGATTGGGTCATTGAGAAGAGGGAATACCTATAAAAAGGGCATTGAAGAAACAGGAAGCGTGAAGTTTGTTCCGAGTGTTCGCTGGGAGTGAGACGGAAGCAACTGGTGTGGTGGAGAAAAGGTGGTTTGGACTTACAGGCTGTGGTGGAAGGAGGAAGGAGATTTATGCTTGAAACACGGAGGAGATAAGTGCTAAGCCCTTTGTTTATGTTGTGCTTTCATGATTGTGTGGTGTGTTTTGAAGGAACACTGGATGTTTGGAGGACACAAAGAACGGATTGAATTAGAGAAACCCTAGAAAAAGGAGAGCGAAGCTAATCCGGTGGGTTAATGCTTTTGAACATTTGACATGTTTTATGAGAAGCAAAGTGTGGAAAGTTAAAGGAACAGTCTGACACTTTTGGAAATTTCCCTTCTTGTATATTAACACCAGTATTGGAGTTGACTTCTTACCAAAAACCCATATCCTCATATACAACGAAGGTATTTCCTTGTGTTTTTGTTAACGGAGGTGAGGACGACTACTGTTGGTGGTGTGTTGATGCCTTTCCTTTGTTGCCAATCTGATTAACAGTGTTTGCTCATCACCCAGTCTGTTTGTACTCATGTTTTCTTGCTGGAGGTAGCAAGAGAGGAGGAAGGAATCCCTGGTTCATGGCCTCAGTACCCCCTGTGTCTGTCCCACGCCTAAACCTGCACAATTAGCCAGGACTCGGAGCCCTGGCTGGAAACGTCCCACTTGCCTTATATCACCATGAGTGTGTGGAGTGCGGTGGGTGATTTCTTTTGAGTGTGTGCACAAGGAAAATTGCAGTGCAGTGCTTTTGTCAGTGTCTGTCATTGATCGTGTTCTAGGCCGAGGAGAGAGCCCTGCCTGGGGAGAGTCGAGTGCTGGTGTTGGACAGCCTTTCGACATATGTCCATAACGGGGGGACTGTTCGACCTTCCTCATTGTCTGGTGGTGGCGCTGTGGCTGTGGAAGTTAGAGCTGGCCTTGATTACTGTGTCTGGTGTCAAGAAAGGGAGTGTATGTATCTACCTACTGCTGCTGGGATGTTCTCTGGGTTACCTTCACGAATAACCATTCTATTGTTGAGTGTTTCCAGATGCCAGTTCATGCTATGATGCCCCACTCAGCTGTTTAAGGAGAAGGAGATTGGATGTTACTGACCTATCTCCACCAGTGAGCTAAAAAGTAAAAAGCCTCCATCTTGACCTGCATATTGCCGTGTCCCCTTTCGTTGCTACCAGCCCCTGGTCTGTATGTTTGCTTGTAAGCTGAAGAGCCACAGCCTTGTGTTCTAGCCCTGCCGTATGTGAAGTGTTAAAGTGCTGAATCTCCCATTGTATGCCCATCTGAGTTAATACTAGTGTGTTCACTTGTGTGTCTTCTGCCACCAGCCTGCATGTTAAAGAGCTAAAGCTCTGTACCGTCGCCTGACTGCTCTTCAGAACGTTGAAAGGCCAAAGCCCTGAGTGCTTGCTGTACGTGTACCTGTGAGTGAAAAGCTAAAATCCTTGTCTTCTTGCCTGTACGTCCTCTCCAGCCACCTGAACACCAAAGAGCTAAAAGCTCTGTGTACTCCCCACACGTCTACCTGTAAGTCGAACTCACCTGTATACTTCCCTGTATGCCCAACAGCTAAAGCCCTGTGTACCCCCTGTATACTTCCTTGAATGCCCTAGAGCTAAAGCCCTGTGTACTCAACTGTATACTTGCCTGTACGCCCAAAAGTTAAAGTCCTGTGTACTCTCTTGTATACTTACCTGTACGGCCAAAAGCTAAAGCCCTGTGTACTCACCTGTATACTCACCTGTATGCCACCAGTTAAAGCCCCGTGTACCCACCTGTATACATACCTGCACGCCCAACAGCCAAAGCCCTGTGTATTTACCTGTATACTTCCCTGTACGCCAAACAGCCAAAGCCCTGTGTACTCACCTATATGCCCACTGGTAAGCCCAGAAGCTAGAGCCCTGTACATTTACCTGTATACCCGCTGCATACTTTGTTTGTACGCCCAGAAGCTGAAGCGCTGTGTGCACACTTGTACTCCCACCTGCCTGCCTAAGGATTGAAGCCCCTGTACTGGCCCGCATATTGACCTGCAAATCTTGGAGTTTAAGTCCTGTACTTACCTGTATGCCCATCTGTGAGTCGAAGAGACCAAGTTCAGAGCACCTACCTGCACACCCACCTGTGAGTCAAAGAGACCAAGTCTAGAGTACCTAACTGTATGTCCACATGTGGGTTGAAGAGAGAGCAAGCCCTGAGCATTTACCTGTACCTCCCACCTGTACGGCCAGAAGTTGACGCCGTTGTCTCGAGCCGCTTGCTACACCCTCCAGCCACAGAAGTTTTTATTAGTTATCCCTCTCCCTTTCCCCTTTTAATTTAAAATAAAGTCTTGTTATAATTTTATCTCTTCGTCTGTCTGTTCATTGGGGCATTTTGGGAACTCCTCGGGGTAAACATAGAGGGAGGAGCGTGACCCAAAGTATTGATGGTCCGCTCCGACCTGTGACACTTGCACTCAGTCAAACGGTTAAACCCATGCCAAGCCTCTGTTATTCACACGCTTTAACTTCTCCATTACTTACAGACCAGGCAGATGCTTTATCCAGACAATTTGGCTACACACCTCTCACAACTCAAACGGAACCCATCATCCCTCCCACCTGATCATTGCATCAGTACAATGAGAGGTCATGAATGAAATCAACAAGGCAAATGTTCATCAACCTCCACCCACAAACTGCCCACCCAACCGAACTTGCGTACTTCCAGCATTCAGGGAAAAGATTATTCAGTGAACGCATACATCCTGATCACAGATCACCCAGGTATCAATAGCATGGTTCAATTATTCAGAAATCAGTTCTGGTGGGAATCCCTATACAAAGGCACTGCTACAGCCCTTTAGAATTGTACTACATGTGCCTCTGTCAAAACGTCTAATTTAGCCCAAGCAGGTCTGCTTCAGCCACTACCATTGCCTCAAGGACCCTGGTCTCACATAGCACTGGACTTAACATCAGTTTAACTTCTGGTTATCATCCACAGTCTAATGGGCAGGTGAAATGTCTGTTGACAAAGTTTGTTTTGTCAACAGAATCAAACTGACTGTTGTCGCTTTCTGCCATGGGCTAAGTATGCTCAGAACTTGTTGAAAAAAAGCATCGACTGGACTAACTCCCTTTCAGTGTCTATTAGGGTTCCAACCTCCCATGTTCCCATGGTCTAATCAGCCATCGGAAGTACTAGAAGTTGACAGTTGGCTCCAGAGAAGTAAACAAGCCACAGCCATTGCAACCCCAAACCCCACAGCCACTGCCACCCCCTATAGCCACTGCCACCACATACCCCCACAGCCACTGACACCCCCGTATTGCCACTGCCACCCCATACCCCCACAGCCACTGCCACCCCATACCCCCACAGCCACTGACACCCCATACCCCCACAGCCACTGCCACCCCATTCCCCCCACAGCCACTGACATCTTATACCCCCACAGCCACTGCCACCCCCGTATTGCCACTGCCACCCCATATCCCCACAGCCACTGCCACCCCATATCCCCACAGCCACTGACACCCCATACCAATGCCACCCCATACCCCCCAGCCAGTGCCACTCTGTTTAACCACTGCCACCCCATATCCAAACAGCCACTGCCACCCCATACCCCCACAGCCACTAACACTCATATCCCCACTGCCACCCCATACCCCCACAGCCACTGCAACCCCATACTCCCACAGCCACTGTCATCCCATACCCCCACAGCCACTGCCACCCTGTATAGCCACTGACACCCCATTGTCCCACAGCCACTGACACCCCATACTCCCACAGGTACTGACACCCCATACCGCCACTGACACCCCATACCAATGCCACCCCATACCCCCCAGCCACTGCCACTCTGTTTAGCCACTGCCACCCCATTTCCAAACAGCCACTGCCACCCTATACCCCCACAGCCACTGACACTCATATCCCCACTGCCACCCCATACTCCCACAGTCACTGCAACCCCATACTCCCACAGACACTGACACCCCATACTCCCACAGGCACTGACACCCCATACCACCAATCTCTTTTGCGGGAGTGTCCTGGCCAAGATAGGCAACTCAGTTTACACAGACAGTTTCAGCTTCAACTTGTGAAGTTACAAATAACAAACATACAACCAACACCATTACATACATATGAAATAAAACATTCAAAACATTTACACTCCATTAATTTGCTCAGATATTTGTTTAATAAGTATTTAGATTGGCCATATGATATTAGGTTAGTTAATTTCATCTCAGTCTGAAGAAAGTTCCAATCCGAGACCACGGCATGTTTAAACTAGGTTTTACCCGTCTCTGTTCTGGCATAAGGCATACACAAACTGTAGGTCATTTCAGAGCGCAATAACTAACGACAGTGCGATTTCTGTTTAATAAGACAGCAAAGATAAGAGGGCAAATAACCCAATATAGCTTTGTAAATTAAAAGATACCATCCGACCATTTTGTATAACTCGCAGTGGTGTGTTGAAAGTCTACAGCTAGTTATAAATCTTAAAGCACCGTGATACAAAGCATCTAGAGAGACAAGAAGATGAGAGGATGCGTGTTGGTACACTTCATCCCCATAGTCAAGAACAGGCAAGAAAGTAGCAGACACTAGTTTCTTTCTCGCATTAAATGAAAAACTGTTTCTAAAATAAAATCCTAATCTTTTCTTAAGTTTCTGCTTCAGACATTTGATATGTGAACCAAAGTGTAATGTGTTATCGACAATAACACAGAGATATTTATACTCCGTTACTGATGTAACCGGACTACCTTGGAAAGTCTGAAGAGAAATTGTGTTTTCAGTAGAGATTTTAGTGTTTGAGAACAGCATGCATTTAGTTTTTTCTAATTTAAAACCAATTTCAAGGCACAAAAACGATTTTGGATTATATCAAAAGCAGATTGTAAATAAGCTACAGACTGTTGTTTAGAGGAAGCTGGACAATATATAATAGTGTCATCAGCATAAAAACGAAACTTTGTGTTTTCAATATTAAAATCTAAGCAGTTTATATATAACTATCCACTATATCATTTAAAACTTTTAAGATTGCTATAGACGTACAGTATCTTTTTCGGAATCCGGATTGGTTAGTAGACATGATGTTATGAGTTTTTAAAAACTGCTTCAATTGCATGCTAACCAATTTTTCCAATACTTTCGAGATAACACAGAGTTTAGATATAGGTCTATAATTGTCCAATGAAGAGTGATCACCCCCAACCCTAACCCTTTGAACAATGGAACAACGAATGCTGACTTTCAGATTTGTGGAATTTTATTTGTTATTAAAGATAGATTAAACAAATATGTAATTGGAGGAGAGATAATATTAGCTGCTATTTTTAAAAACAACGGTGTTCAACACATGATGTTCCTTGAGTAGTCGCTTTGATCTGCCCTGACTTAAAAGTTGGACCTTGAGAATTCTTATTCTTTGTGGATTTATTAGACTCCTGAGAATGTTGCTCAGAACATTTAAGGATACACAAACACTGAGATTTTTGTATGGCTCAGCTGCTGCAGTTTATGATCTTGACTCCCTTCTTACCATTGTCTTGGAACTAGACTCATAGAGACAACCGTTATCACACGCAAAATGAAATAAAAAAACAAAAATTATCGTTGCTGACCAATCGGCCTAATTTTCGAAAGAGTCCTATTATATTTCCAACAGCATCTGCAGGTCTGTCGGCACCTGTCTGCCTGTCTGTCTGGAGTTTGACTTTTTATCACCTCTCACTGCGAGAGAGAACCGCCATCATCCGTCATTAAGGCACACGATGACAGCTCCTCACGCATGCATGAAAGAAATAGATTTTTACATTTGGCCAAATCCGGGGAGTTACTTTAGTGTAACCGATTCGATATTCTCCAAACGAGTCGGGTGATATACGAACATGCAAGACAGATGTGATGATATATAGCTGCCTCTTAATGGATTCTGTCAACTTTAGAGAAAAGACAGGACTTCCACTTTTAGAGAGAAAAAGACATAATGTGTGCAATAAAAACATAATTATTCAATTGATTAGGCCTGTAATTTATTCAAGTCACATTTTCTGCATTCAGTCTACACAAGACGGCAAGTCAAATGTAGTTGAAGTATGAAATAAAGTCCTGCCACCACAGGGCATCAGTGTATACATAAAGGCTGATCTCAGGACAGCGCTAATCGCCAACAGATCAGTGTGTGTGTAAAGCACAGGTTGGTTTGTCTCCAGTCCAGAGATTCATTTTAGCTGTAAGCTCATTACTGTAATTATTATTATTTATTAAGTCAGGTAAAGAACGCTTAATTGACTTCATTGACCTACACATTTCAAGAAAAATACAAATACAATGCTTGTTAGGATCATTTCAAGCAAAAACAAACACCCAAAACTACAAAAGTGTAAAAGTGTATAAGTACTACAAAATTCAGCACTAATAAGAGCATTTAAAGTGACAGCTGACTTATTGTAACAGATTATAAACAATATATATCAAGTTGTGTTTAACAATATCCTAATGGAAACTCACGCCAGGGGCTTGGTTATGAATCACAATACAAACGACTGAAAGGAATAAAACAATTATAACACTGTGACTGAATACATGCACAAGAGGCAAACTATTATTAGAGGAAAAATCTCTTTTACACTTAAAAAAGTTGGGTTGTTTCAACCCATAGTTGGGCAACAACAACCCAGCATAGTGTTATTTATAAACCAACAGTTGGGTATGTCCATATTTGACCCAACTATGGGTTAAAACAACTGAGCAGTTAAAAGTGCATAATTGGGATGTTACTGTATGGGAATGAGAGAGAGAGAGAGAGAGAGAGAGAGAGAGAGAGAGAGAGAGAGAGAGAGAGAGAGAGCATCTTTCTGTTTGGTTAAATATTCTTTGCTTTTAATGGTGTGTATTGTGAATTTTTGCGACCATCTGTGACGTAGAGCGAGGGAAAGCAAAAAGAAGAGAGAGAGAGAGTATTCTCAATTTCCCTCTAAAAAGAAAATTCATTTGCGCTTGCTAATGTAATGTCATCGTTGTGTTTACTGAGCGTGGATGATGTATAGGGGGATGTTGCATTGAGTGAGACTGTTTAATGATGCATAGAATTAAGTCTGCAGCTCTCAGCTGAGCTCCCCCTCACCGCTGCGCTGCTCGCACCCCATTCCTGCTCGCCCTCATACACACACACACACACACACACACACACACACACACACACACACACACACACACACACACACACACGCTTGTACAGCTATCTTTGTGAGGACATTCAGTGACACAATACAATCTTTAGTCCCTAACCCTAAACCAGTTTTAACCCTCAAACAGCCTTTAAATGAATGTTAGAACGTGTGGAGCAGTCAAAGTGTCCTCCCTTTACTCACCTTGTCCTCTGACTCGGATGGTCTGAAACTCAAACTGGTCCTCACAAAGATATCTGTACAAGTGTACACACACATACAATGTTTTGGAGCGGCAGACACACGGCAGCTCTCTGTGCTCCAATGCTTCACGTCATCAATCACTACAGAGAGATGGAGAGGTGCAGATTAAAAGAGAGATTGTTAAAAAAGCCAAAGCACCACACAACAAACAATCAGGATGAAATTGTTACACAGAAACACACAAACAAAGCTGCAAATCGCTGCGATGCCGACTCAAATGGACACAAGCCACCAAAACTGCTGGATTGGTGTTTAACTAAAGCCACTGAATGGATGTATTTTGGAATGAGATTGCGTGATTATATCTGTTATTATGATGATAATGATTATGGTTATGATGATGATGTCATATTCTCTGTTATAATAATGTGTGTTAGCAGGATAAACGATTCAGTGTTTGTTTAGTCAAAAATTAAACAGGCTGCAGCCACACAAAAAATACCACAAGATTTTATAATCTTTCAGTTCTTTTCTGATTAATTGTATATGATGCTCTGGATTACTGACATTATTAAACTACAAAACTCAATAACCTTTGATTATTTCCTCTTGTTTTTAGCTCTGTGCTCTCTCTCTCTCTCTCTCTCTCTCTCTCTCTCGCTCTATCCATCATCCCACCACATTTCTAGTGCAGTTTCTTTGATACGTTACTGGTTGAAAACAAATCCATTTAGCTGAGAGAGTCACCCTACATGACTCAGAAATGACATGTCAACTGTATGCAGAAGATCACCACTGAACACAGCTTAGGCTGGCCACACACATGAAGATTTTAAGTCCAATTTTCACCGTCTGCGATCGAAAGGGGGGCGTGACCGGTTTAGGGTTAAACTGCAGCCAATTTTTTGTCCAAAATAGCCACCGTTGTGGGGTGTCATTGCAATAATTTTGATGCTCTGATACCAAATCATAAATATCAAACATGTTTTGATCGGACTGCCTCACATGACTGCTGCAATAGCCAATGAGAGCGTCCAAGCTTCAGGCGGATGTCGCATGCTTTAGCTGAAACAAGACACCCACAAACAAGACTTGAAAGAGGAGTTTGGAGTCCAGAAAACATCATTGCGCATTGCATTTTGGGATTTTTGACTTGGCAACAGTACAAGTGCTTTATATTGTGTCATGCAAGAACTACCACAACGTTTGATTTCGCATCACTTTGAAAACATTACTACAGTCATCATGTGTGTCGTCACAGTCTAGTTGAATTATCCAGTGTGTGCGTTCTGAGGATTATGTTGTTTAAAATTGCTTCAAATTCTCCTTAAGACTGTGGTCGCCCATGGATTTAAATTTCTTTATATTTAAAAATTGTCCAGTGTGTCCCAGGCCTTATAGCAGAACCTGAACCTGCTAGAATAATACTATCAGACCTGGGCCCTGACTGTCAACCTTAATCAAACTCAAATTATCACCTTCAAGAAAAGATCCAGATCTCAGGGAACACAACACAACTACCTGGGTTTAAAAATCACATCTACAG
Source organism: Misgurnus anguillicaudatus (assembly GCF_027580225.2). Classification (NCBI taxonomy): domain Eukaryota; kingdom Metazoa; phylum Chordata; class Actinopteri; order Cypriniformes; family Cobitidae; genus Misgurnus; species Misgurnus anguillicaudatus. Next base: position 136,680 of record NC_073358.2, on the reverse strand, counting down.
GAAACTTTAACACCGCAGTGAATGAACTGAGAGATAAAGACGTACACTGTAAAAAATTCCGTAGAAATTGCAGCTGGGTTGCCGGTAATTTACCGTAGATTTACATTTATGTTATTTACTGGCAACATATTGTTTAAAGTTAAATTAAACATTAAACATTTACAAGTCTTTGTCTTTACAGAGTAAAACTAAAAAAACAGCATCAAGCAAAACATTCTGGGAAACAAAATCTGAAGCAAAAAACAGAAAAAGGTTGATGATGATTTCTGGTTCCCAGAATGCTTTGCATGAGGCTGTTATTGTATAGTTTTATTCTGTAGAGATAAAGACTCGTTAATATTTAAAATTTATTTAACTTTGAACAAACTCTTGCCAGTAAATAACATAAATTTAAATCTACGGTAAATTACTGGCAACTCAGCTGCAATAACATTGTAATTTCTACAGATTTTTTTACAGTGTAGGGCCTTTTATGTAATAAAGCATCAATGTCCAATAGAGATCCCTGTCAGAATTAAAAATCTTAGAATCAGTGATTGAAGCAATTGTCCTCTATGGCAGTGAGGTGTGGGGTCCAAAAACAAATCCAAAACAAGATTTCACCAAGTGGGAAAAACATCCAGTTGAGATCCTGCAGACAGATCTTTGTAAAAACATCCTTCAAGTGCACAGGGCACACAACAAATAATGCATGAAGAGCTGAGTTAGGAAAATATCCACTAATAATAAAAGTATAAAAACAGGCAATCAAATTCTAAAAACATCTAAACCTCAGTAAGCGCCACTCATATCATTATAAAGCCACACAGATTGTGTGATTCTACAAAATGTAAATAATTTAAATAAGATTTTAAGAAATGATAGTTTATTTTTAATGTAGTACCGCTCTGATCAAGAATATAACAGATGTTTACATGTAATCCGCAGAACAGGATAATAAACGATTTTACAAAAATCAACCTGTTTAAAAGTTTACAAACACCTGATTTATAATACTGTATTATGTCACCTGGACTATCATTGACTTTATAATGTTGTGTGATGGATGTTTATAAAGGTCTTGTAAACTGTCCATTGGTCTTTTAAAAAATTCTGCAGGTAATTCACAATCTTTGCTTTTCAGCATCTTCTGCATATTTGCAGAAGTGACTGTATGATGTTTGGGTTTATCTGTTTACACTGAAGAGACTCACACACAACTATTACAAAAGATACAAATATTCACAAATCCTGTAGAAGACAAAACCATACAAGAGACAGAGCTACAGTATGTGAAGTTTGTCAGCTGGGAAACATTTAAATATCCTTTAGCTTCTAAAGCGCAATACTACTACAGATCTTTAGACAACAAACAAACAAACAAAAAAAAAGATACAATTTACACAGATCATCATTGAATGATGATGACTGTTAAGGTGAATATAAAAGAATAATATGAATGAAACTAACAACAGATAATAGAGAATTTACACACACACACACACACACACACACACACACACACACACACACACACACACACACACACACACACACACACACACACACACACACACACACACACACACACACATTCTCTCTCTCTCTCTCTCTCTCTCTCTCTCTCTCTGAACGTCAGTGATAATTTATCACTTATTCTAGCTCAACTGACAAACTATTTGCAGGAAAATGAGTTTTTCCGCTATGGATTTGTCCTCTGGGAATGGAAAGGAGAGCAGTTGTGTTTTTATCCTCTTTCACACACACACACACACACACACACACACACACACACACACACACACACACACACACACACACACACACACACGCACACACATTTGTGAGCATTTAAAGAGAGTGTATCTCACACTGTAGACACTGTGAGTATGTGGGGGTTTAAGATAAATGAGGTAAATTAATAGAGTTAGTGAAGGAAAAGATTCAGCCGTCACTTACATCCGCTACAGACACTGAGGAGATGCTTTCTCCAAACACACACACACATGCACACACACACACACACACACACACACACACACACACATGCACACACACACACACAAACACACACGCGCGCACACACACACACACACACACACACACACACACACACACACACACACACACACACACACACAGGCACGTCTGTGTATATGATAAATCTGATGAGGTCATTCACTATAAGAGTTCAAAAGAATGTGTGATATCAAACTTTTTGTAGTGTCTCTGTCAAGTTATACAATTAACGTGTGTAATATCTCCTGACAGGTGAAAGATGTTTGAACATTATTATGTATAAATGATCACAGCAGGTCCCTCAGTTAACGCGAATCTAGATAAAACATTTGAAAACCATTGACATTACCATTGACAGGTCAGTGATTTCTCTCTTTCCCTCAATAAACAACATACTGACACACATTTGATGGAGAGTTAGGGTGTTATAAAAATGTACTTACTGTTTGTAAAGCTTAGTTTATTTCTTCACAGGGTTTCCTGCAGTAAATCTTCTCAGAAACTCGTGATGTCATGGGCCAGAACTTCCCCGTTATAACATATCAACTCCAAAGTTATTTTCTTCTAATGCACAGCTCCAAAACACTCTTTGTGTCATATATTCATGTAAGGTGAATAATATAATACTCAATAACTTAATAAGAAAAGGAGCAGATTGTTTCAGTTTTAGGTTTATTCTTCAGTATATTATAAAAGGTGATCATTCACATTTTTATTTTATTAATTTGCTGATAATTACAGTTTTTTTATGATCGCTTAAGCACAATTTTGAAATTCAGGCTCATTTTGTCAAAACACTAATGTCCACACCCACAAGTAGCAGAACACCTCAGATCTTTCGCAAATCAAAACACTTTATGCAAAACATCACAAATATTTATATAAAACACAATTTTAGCAGCGTATGTGGCACACACACACGATTCCTAAAAATCACATTGTGTTTGAAGCACCAACACACTGGGTTAGATTTTCTTTTATTGATATTGTAAAGGTAAGTTTTCTACTCTCAAAAAGTTAGAGATACAGTGGGGAAAAAAAGTATTTAGTCAGCTACCAATTGTTCAAGTTCTCACACTTAAAAAGATGAGAGAGGCCTGTAATTTTTGTCAAAGGTACACGTCAACTATGAGAGACAAAATGAGAAAAAAAATCCAGAAAATCACATTGTCTGATTTTTTAAAGAATTTATTTGTAAATTATGGTGAAAAATAAGTATTTGGTCAATAACAAAAGTTTATGTCAATACTTTGTTATATACCCTTTGTTGGCAATGACAGAGATCAAACGTTTTCTGTAAGTCTCCACAAGGTTTTTACACACTGTTGCTGGTAGTTTGGTCCATTCCTCCATGCAGATCTCCTCTAGAGCAGTGATGTTTTAGGGCTGTCGCTGTGCAACTCAGATTTTCAACTCCCTCCAAAGATTTTGTCTGGGGTTGAGCTCTGGAGACTGGCTCGGCCACTCCAGGACCTTGAAATTATTCTTACGAAACCACTCCTTCTTTGCCCGGGCGGTATGTTTGGGATCACTGCCACACTGAAAGATCCAGCCACGTTTCATCTTCAATGCCCTTGCTGACGAAAGGAGGTTTTGAGTCAAAATCTCACGATTCATGGCCCCATTCATTCTTTCCTTAACTCGGATCAGTTGTCCTGGTCCCTTTGCAAAAAAAACAGACCCAAAGCATGAGGTTTCCACCCCCATGCTTCACAGTAGGTATGGTGTTCTTTGAATGCAACTCAGCATCTTTCTCCTCCAAACACAAGAAGTTGAGTTTCTACCTAAAAGTTATGTTTTGGTTTCATCTGACCATATGACATTCTCCCACTCTTCTTCTGGATCATCCAAATGCTCTCTAGCAAACTTCAGACGGGTCCGAACATGTACTGGCTTAAGCAGGTGGACACATCTGGCACTGCAGGAATTGAGTCCCTGGCTGCATAGTGTGTTACTGATGGTAGCCTTTGTTACTTTGGTCCCAGCTCTCTGCAGGTCATTCACTAGGTTCCCCCGTGTGGTTCTGGGATTTTTGCTCACCATTCTGGTGATAATTTTTACCCTACGGGATGAGATCTTGCGTGGAGCCCCAGATCGAGGGACATTATCAGTGTACTTGTATGTCTTTCATTTTCTAATAATTGCTCTCACAATTGATTTCTTCACACCAAGCTGCTTACCTATTACAGATTCAGTCTTCCCAGCCTGGTGCAGGTCTACAATTTTGTTTCTGGTGTCCTTTGACAGCTCTTTGGTCTTGGCCATAGTTGAGTTTGCATTCTGACTGTTTTAGGTTGTGGACAGGTGTCTTTTATACTGCTAACAAGTTCAAACAGGTGCCATTAATACAGGTAACAAGTGGAGGACAGAGAATCCTCTTAAAGAAAAAGTTACAGGTCTGTGAGAGAAAGAAATCTTGCTTTTTTGTTATTGACCAAATACTTATTTTCCACCATAAATTGCAAATAAATTCTTAAAAAATCAGACAATGTGATTTTCTGGATTTTTTTTCCTCATTTTGTCTCTCATGGTTGAGGTGTGCCTGTGATGAAGGTTGCAGGCCCCTCTCATCTTTTTAGGTGGGAGAGCTTGCACAGTTGGTGGTTGACTAGGTGCTTTTTTGCCCCACTGTATTCGACTTTCATGACTTTTTTTATAAAAAAAGACAAAAAATTCATGCTACATTGATATTGTTTACATGTAATATAATTCATGTTAGGTGTATTGTGAAATTTCACCTGAAAGTCGAATAAATATAACTTTTTGTGAGTAGTGTATGTAAATATGTTGACCAATCACAAAACCAATACTGAATATTTATTTCTCTCCACTTGATAAAAATTACTCAATACATCCATGCATTTCCAAAATATGCACTTTGAACTGAAAATCAGACACTAAATATGATGTAGAATATAAACATTTGCGGAGACTAAAACAAGACATGAGGGGGAAAACACAAAGCTTACAGTAAGCATCATCCCTTCACCTGTGTTTGATCAGTTAGTTCATAAATGGTGTTGTATTTTGGAAAGCAGTGCCTTGAAATGGCAAAGAAGTGAATTCATGTTAGATTTGTGTTTAAAGTAGAGAAGTGTGTAAAATGTTTTGCAAAAGGTGTAAGAATGAAAATGTGCTTGTAATTGTGCAGATCTGCGCTGAGGTTTTGCTTCTTGATTGTCAAGTTTTATTAAGTGTGTGTTATTTATCATTTCAGTCTGTAAGCAATCATAACTCTAAGAATCAAAAAACTGTAAGTTAGACACCTGCTGCCCTCCAGTTTCTAGAGCTACTCCATTCATTTCGAGACAATTAAGTATCCATTGCAAACGTGTTTAACAGTTTAAATGTTATGACTTCAAACCACTATGGTTACCAAAATGCCATCAAAGTTGTTTTTTATCATTGTGTGAACAGCGGCTGTTTATCTGTCGGGTGGCACTCAGATCTCTCTCCTACTAACACCTCTGATATTGTGGCAAATACAATGGCAGGCATGCTGGGGTTTTGTCGTGGGTTTGTCTTAACAGTTATTACATCCCAAACTTTAGGGGCGAGCAATCAATAAAGGAAGGAGCGGGTTTAGGAAAAGGGGTGCGATCAGAACAGGGTTTAGGGTCAGAGGTCACGGGTGGAAACTGGAGGCAGAGAATGAACAATGCCGAGGGTTGAACCGACACACAAAATGGAGGAGGGCAACGGTGCACAAAAACCAGGAAGATGAGGAGAGCAAAAGAAAAGAGGAGGTAAAAACAGATGGTTTCAGAAGAGAAAGAGTGAAAGATATTAAGAAGAGCCAAGGAGATAAAGCCATGATTTGTGTGAAATAAACAAGCTATTCTGTAAACTTAACTGGTCTCAAAAAGACCAACACTATATACATTTTTACATTATTGAAAGAGTAGAAATAATGGGGGTATTGGAACATGTTGAGCTCTAGAGGTATCTGTCAGAAGATGAAAAATGTTGTAGTTTAGTTAATGTATGTTTAGCTAATGGAATCATCAATATTGAGGTGTTTCCTCTGCTAGGATGTGTAATTATGATGAACTAATTCAGTCTTTATTTCTCAACGGCAGTGCCGCACTGGACGTTTGCTCACACATTTGATTGATATTATCAGCTTATGATCAGAGTGAACTGGGGCACTTGAATAAGACGCTCATACTGTACATGTGCAGTCCTGTCCAGATTAATAAATCTCTGATCTAATAAAATCACAGATTAATAACTACACACATTATTTCTATAACAAAACCTTCGGTTCTTCTTGCAGTTAAAGGTCATTTTCATCCATTTCTTAGCAGTGAAATATTTGAAATGATCCAAAATGCTTTTGAAATGATTTTCTGTTTCACATAGTAAACATCAAAACTAAATAATTTTTGACATCAAAAAAATAAAATAAAAAATGCAACAATATAAAAAAATAATGCAGATTAACAAGACCAGATTTAATTAAGTCTGTGGTTAGTTGTCACAGGGACTATATATCATATTGACCTTAAGACTTTGAGTCAAAAGCCACAAAATATATATTTTTATTATATTAATTATCAACTTTGCAACCTATGTGTAACCCTGACTTACTTTAATTGTTTGCCATTTTATTCATTTTGTTATGTTTCATTGATTGTTTTTTCTATTTCCCTTTTAATATAAGACGTCTATTATAGGCTGATTAAGGTGATTTAATGTTAATGGTTCTATTGTGACCCTGCGGGGCATGTTGTCACAAAAGATCAAGCTGTATTCATTGAAATGTCTCTATAGTTTCCTCTACACCTTTTCGCAAAACATCACAAGATGGATTTTTTAACAGGTGAACATGTAAAATTCACATGCATTCCTAAACAATTACAGTGTCGTGGGGCATAAACAGCATCATCACAACAACAGCATTGTGTCAGCTCGTCTCTGATTTCCATACGGACACACCCGAAGCTCTTCAACTTTATCTTGATCGCGCGAGGAAACTGAACCTTTAGATGAACGTTTCAATTCAATTCATCTTTTATTTTCATTGTAAAGAAACATACAACGAAATGATTAACTTTGCAACGTATATAGTAAAAAAGTGCTAATGTTATTGCACATGTGATAAATATAAAGTGCAGAGATGTTACTGTCATTGAATGTCAAGAATGTGTTGTAATGTGTTTTTTTTTTTCAGAACTCAGTAGGGTAACAGCTTTGGATAAAAACTGAATCTTGTGGTGCGTGTTTCCCCTCAGCAACATTTCTTAAAACTAAAATCAAACAAAATTCTGCTGAAGAGGTCATCACTCACATCATCTTATTGAATACTGTCTCGTGTGCACATCAGACTTTTTGAATGGTCAAGATTTGCAAGCTAATTCGGAACAGCTTTTTGAGCTTAAACCTTCGATTTCATCAATTTACTTTGTCGATTTTCTTAAGATTATTGTGTTGAAAATGTGTTTCACAGAAACCTTTTCTCAGTAAACCATAAACTGACCTTGACAAGGTTTTAAGTTATCTTTTAACAAGTATTGAAGATGGTATCTTAACTTAGGACTTGGGACTGTCCATTAAAATTAAAAACAATGAATCATAAAGTGGAATTTATGAGATGTAAAATCAAGGGAATGAGTGGCATTGGGTTCCTGTCTTTCCATTTAAACTGAAATGAAAATTCGTAACAAAATAAAAACCAATGGATTGACTTACAGTATTTTGTCTGTTCTGTACCTCCTTAATCTTGATGTGTATGTTATTGTCAGTTGTAAATGAACATTTATCCAGTTTTAAGTCTCTTATAAGCATATCGAGAAGCAGTGAGTGAATTTTAAAAGTCAACCTTTCTTTAATGTCACACACATAAAACACGTGCACTATGTAGTTGTGCGCTCGCCAGTTTAGCAGGTCAGTTTGCTTTTATTAAAGAAATAACTTACCACTTTCACGAAGTTAATAAATGTAACTCATTTATTTAGGACAAACAAATTTTCCATTATTAAAACTTAGATAAGTATCGCTGAGGTTTAATCCCTTGTTAAACTTTCTGTAACCTCTCCATCTTTTCTCCTCGGGCGTTTGCTCTTCTTGAGTCGTAAGAAAGGCATTTTTCTTCCATTTGCTCTGTGATTCGCTTTAGTCTCATTCAGAGGTTGTATTTATCTGAAAACACAGACACTTTGTTCTGCTCAGAGTGTATTTACAGGACATGAATATGAATGCATGAAACGAAAGAGCCGTTGGAGGAATTACAAGATATAATACCTTTGACCTGTATTAGCCTACTTACTGAATTATTGATTTTATTTTGAACATTTAACCATTTAGTTTGGTTTACGAATCTACAAACTTTATAGTTAACGCTGGAAGGAAAGCACAGTAGAAACATTCGTCCATGTTTATCTCATTTTATTAATGTCATTTTTAATGTAGCCTATACCGCAAAATGTGCTAATGTGATGATATTCGCTCCATTCAGCACTGCCACGCGCCATATGGCAGAGAGCAAAACAACAGGGTGTCATAAATGAGACATTGAGGTTCTTCTGAGGTTTGTTTTAGAGTTGTGAGAACAACATAAACTGTGTGAAGATGTCTGGGATCCAACTGTGAGTTTGTTTATTCATGGGGAGCAGGACAGTGTCAAAATACCCGAATTAAATGTCCCCAAAACTTCGTCGTATTGTGATTACAGTGCAATTAGGTACAGAACACACACGAGCAATTAGAAAAGTCATAGACTACAGGCTTCTGACTGTACATGCCATTAAAAATACTACTACTAATAAATAATACCAATAACAATCATAATAATAAATACTAACCAATATTAATATTAATACTTTCTATTATTACATTAAATATATATTAAAACCATAATCTTTCATCAACAAAGGTCTTGGAAATGCCGTTTAAAAGCGCTAGCATCCATCAGGTGGGGAATCAGATAAATATAAAAACAGATTACAACAAATCAAGAGTCCAATTGTGTGTGAAAGATGAGCGCGTTCACGTCGCCCCAGGAGGCGCGTCACATCTTACATCTAATCACGGAGGGGGTGAATGAAAACAAGCCGGATCCTTCACAAATATTTCCGTAAACGTTGACGTATCGCTTGATGTTCTGTCGGTCTTCCGAACGCGGTAGAAATCTCCGAATCATTCATCCATACAGCTGGATCTGGGTGACACCCCACTCGACCACCCCCCAAATCCATCAGCCAATGATGAAGCGCGTCCTGCGCGCCGTGAGATAAAACCTGCGCAGCTCCACTTTACTCTACACAAACTCTCAATTATCCCTCTGAAAAATATGTCCCGTTATCATTGACACTATCACTGTGGATAAAGGCCGTCGGATATTTACAAACGTTTCTTCTGCACAAGGTAAAATGCTTTACATGTATTAAACTTCATTGGCTTGCTGTAAATATAAGATGTAGGTGGCATAGACACATTCGTGTAATTCTCCACACAACGTCATATAAATATAACGTCTGTGTTTCATAATCTACACATAACATAGTCAAACCAAATCTTTAAATCAGCTTGACGTTAATAACTCTTCAACTAAACTCTTCAACTATCCATAGACATTTAATAAAAAATAACAATAGCCATAAATATCAGGTTCACCATAAAATGTCCTTTTGCAGGGATTAAAACGCAGGAATATTTTCACTCAAGACTTCAAATGGACTAAAACGGCAAATTAAATGAGAGTGGAACTTGGACATAAAACCAGGACTTCAAGAAAACCAAGACTTCTCTGAGCAATGTCCAACACAACCGGTCGAGGTAAAGATAACCATTAGTTATTTTAAAATATGCAGATCAGGGTAAATGTCTAAAAAGCAATACATTTAAGCGAGCATATATAATGTTCGTATTGTAGCTACAAAAAAATACATTTAGTTCGACCAATTATTTAACTTATAAATACGTGTGGATTTCAGGCAAAGATTCACTTTCTTTCTTTCTTTCTTTCAAATAGCTACAGAATTTAAGTTTTATTAAAACGCAAATGTAAATGTTAACATACTGACAGCTGTACGTCAATAAACATTTATCAAAGTTATATAGTTTTATTTATTAAGTTATCAAAAAACTTTCCAGCGGTGCGTGTCTAACTGATCTCACACTATTTAAAATAAATAACTGCTGATATACTGTAGCTATAATAACACATAACAAAATAAGATTTTTGCTAGACATGTGAATAATTTATATTTTTGAAATAATATTTTGAAAAAGTCAAAGCAAATCTGAAGGTATAACCATATTCATAATTAATATTTTAAAAAAAATTAGATTTTCATTCAAAATAAAACAAATTAGTGCAATTGCCCACCATGAATTGATCTTATTTAAAAAATATATCTTACAATGCGAGTGGCAAAAAATTTAAATATGAAGCAGGTTTAATAAAGATGTCTATTATTTTCGGATCGGTTAGAGGGTTTCTGGATTAAATCATACATTTATTGTTAAACAACAAGACGCGTTCAGGAAGTTTAAAATTAATGAGCTCTCTTTCACTTTTTCAGACAAATTCAGTCGAAAGTTTTAGTTAGGGTTATTTAGACACCGATGGTTGATGTCAAACAATCAGTTCGTCAATAATTTCCTGTTTGCGTGCTGTGATGTTTCCAGGTTTAAATTTAATGTGATTTCTTAAATAAAAGTCATGAAATTCAACTATCACTATTTGAAAAGCATTTTGAAAGATGTAGCCTAATTAAAATCCATGAGAGTAACACAAGGATAAAGTGTACATTTTGGTTCATGGTTTTATTTTCAGTTTTTTTTACAATGTGTATTGCAGTAAAGGTATTTACACGATCATTTCTTTATCAAAGTTTTTATGCTAAATTTGTTATAATTAACGCGCTCATGTGAATTCTCTTTCTGTTTAATCTTTGGATATTTGTAATCGATCAAGTGTCAAGTCAAAATCCCAAATAGATTTTGATTTCTGAATAAAAGGTTTAATTTAAAGGTTTACAGTGATGAGTGTATTATAGATTATAATTATAGAATTTAATTGAATTCTTTAAAAAAACTGTTTAATAAATTTGTAAACAATTAAGAATAAAAATCAAAAGCAATAACAATAACAATAACAATAACAATGTAAAACTGTGTGTGTGTGTGTGTGTGTGTGTACCTGGTAATTATCACGTTGTGGGGACCAATTGTCCCCACAAAGATAGGAATACCGGTGTTTTTGTGACCTTGTGGGGACATTTTGATGTCCCCATGAGGAAACAAGCTTATAAATCAAACAGAAAGATGTTTCTTGAAAATGTGAAGTAGTAGAAGGGTTTCTGTGATGGTTGGGGTTAGGGAATGGGGTAGGTTAGGGGAATAGAATATACAGTTTGTGCAGTATAAAATGCATTACGTCTATGGAATGTCCCCACAAAACATGGACACCAGAGAGTGTGTGTGTGTGTGTGTGTGTGTAAGAGAGAGAGAGAGAGAGAGAGAGAGAGAGAGAGAGAGAGAGAGAAAGAAAGAGTGACAGTGAGACAGACTGTGTGTGTGTGTGTGTGTGTGTGTGTGTGTGTGTGTGTGTGTGTGTGTGTGTTCCCCTGGGGTTGCTCTGCTTTAATATCCTGCCGGTTGCTGATGCTTGGCGAGGAGAGTTTGACACAGTCCGCTAACACCGTTAATAGCGCTGTTTGATGTGGAAATGAAAGAGCAAAAGGGGAGAAGTGAGTGAATGGGTTAAATTAAAAGTGAGAGTCACTGATGCAGACCAGCATGACAAACCAGAGCCACAAAGAGGAGAAAAACAGTCAAATTTCTTACATTTACTATCAAAGACAATGTGAAGCTTTAGTAAGTTATTATGGTAAATAGGAAAATAAATGTTTTTTAATTTATATTTAATACACATATTACATTCTTAATTTATAAATGATTTTACTACTTAAACTCTAAAAAAAAAAACACTTGAAATTTGTGTTTTAAAGTGAGCATAATGAAAATGGGTTGTTTCGATGCAAACATTCAATTGTCTAACTTTTACAAGTGTCATAGTCATTAGTTAACTGACACACAAACAAAATATAATAATGTTGAAAAAGGCCGCATACAGCAGTTGATTCATACAGTATATTATCAGGACTGCTATATTTCAGTTAATGTAGGTCTCATAGGATCCTAAGAAACAGATTCCTTCTGTATGAGCTCAGGGTACACATATCACAAAGCGCTTGTGATGTTTAGGTGTGTTTATGTCCTCTCACCCCCAGGTCATGGGGGTCTTAATCAACTAGGTGGCATGTTTGTAAACGGACGACCGCTTCCGGAAGTCATCCGGCAGAGGATTGTGGACATGGCACACCAGGGCGTGCGACCCTGCGACATCTCTCGCCAACTCAGGGTCAGTCACGGCTGCGTCAGCAAGATCCTGGGCAGGTAAGTCCTCCAGACAAAACATAACACAAGCACGATTATACAGGTTAATTGAGAGCAGTGTGTGTTTGTTTTAATGAAGATTTCTTGGGCAGGTACTACGAGACCGGCAGCATTAAACCAGGAGTCATTGGGGGCTCAAAGCCGAAAGTTGCAACTCCTAAAGTAGTAGAGAAGATAGCGGAGTACAAGCGTCAGAACCCCACGATGTTTGCGTGGGAAATCAGAGACCGGCTGCTGTCGGAGGGCGTTTGTGATGGCGACACCGTGCCGAGCGTCAGCTCCATCAACAGGTATAACCTCAAAGGTGAAAGGTCAATGTACAGACTCACAAATCTGACTCTAATGCAGAAAGAATCCTACAGAAGAAAAGATGTATTTCATTAATTTTATGGTTTACTTGAACTAACCGTTCCCCTCATGTTCTCCTCTTTACAGAATCATTCGCACAAAAGTTCAGCAGCCTTTTAATCTTCCTCTGGACACTAAAGGACTAAGTCCTGGACACACACTGAGTAAGAAGAACTGCCTTACATTTCAATCAAAATGTATTTAATACGGTTAAATCAATAAAGTTATAATGCTGTCTGTTTCATTTTGAAAAGTACCCAGCTCAGCCGTCACCCCTCCAGAATCTCCCCAGTCGGATTCTCTGGGCTCCACCTACTCCATCAGCGGCCTGCTGGGAATCCCGCAGACCAACGGCGATGGCAAGAGAAGCCATGATGACAGTGAGTAGTAAAACTGTTGCATCACAGGAAATGGCATTATTAAAGTCGTGGCCAAATGGTTAGAGTCGGGCTTGTAACCAGAGAGTTGCTGGTTTAAGCTTGAGTAAGGCACCTTAACTCCAGTTGCTTCCCGGGCCCTGCAGTTATAGCTGTTCACTACTCATTGGGATGGGTTAAATGCAGAGGTCACATTTCAAGTATGGGTTACCATACATTGGTCACTACGTCACTCACATGGCTGACACATTTCTTATTAGGACAATCTTTGTTGAGTCAATTATTGATAAATTAAGAATGCATTGCAAATTGTCCCGTCTTTCAGGCGATCAGGAGAGCTGTCGGCACAGCGTGGACTCTCAGGGCAGCAGCGGTGCACCAAGGAAACAGTTAAGAACCGACCACTTTCCCTCTCAACACCTGGATTGCGGCTTTGAGCGTCACTACAGCTCAGATACATACGGCCCGAATGCGTCCGGGAAAGCAGAACAGGTATTAAATTTATGCCTAATGGTAAGATGCTTTAATCCAAAGCTGTACATCCGTTATCAGTACGCTGTTCTCTGGGATCAAACCTGAGACCTTTGCGATGCTAACGCAATGCTGTTCCAGTTGAGATGTATATGAACTCAGATTAAATCCTGAATGAAAACCATAATCCAATAAATAGATGAGGATATGCTTTTGATATTTGGACCTGTCTGTGCAGACGCTGTACCCTCTTACGCTCATCAGTGCGGGTTTGGATGATGGTAAAAGTCGAAATCTGACAGCACATCAAGGCTACACGGTGGTTTCAGGTAACAATAATTGTCTGTGCCTATATCCTGCTGCACTTTAGTTCACCCAAAAATGAAACTTCTGTCATCATTTACTCACCCTAAGGTTGCTCCAAACCTGTATGAATTGCTTTGTTTTGTTGAATACATATTTTGAGGATTGTTTGTAGACAAACCATTTTTGAGCACCATTGACTTCCATAGTATTTTTATGGAAGTCAATGGTGCTTCCATTTCCTGCTTGACTACAAATATCCTGCTTTGTGTGCAGCAGGTCAAAGAAATTTATGGAGGTTTGTAGCAACTTGTTGGTCAGTGAATGATGACAGAATTTTCAAAATCCCTCAGAAAATATTTCCCCACTTTATTTTTCCTGTCATTACATTTTATATTACTGAGAATCAAGACACATTTACTGTACATTCATAGATACTTCCAAGCTGCCACGTCATTGTCGTTCTTGCCATTCAGCGCATGCGCTCATATTGTCTGTAATGTATTGTAACCAGATCCGTTTAACATCAAGTAACTTTCATAACTGATTCTTCCACCTGTCTGTCAAACCCATTGCTCCACCTCAGAACCCCCACAGCCCCTCCCACTCTGTCTGAAACAGGAAATGTCACCTGAGTTGAACAGTTCAAGCCCCTCCCCTAACATCATGGCTCATTCAGCTTTCCTGGAGCTCACTTCTATTTCCGCTCCCTCGTCAGTGTCCATCGGTACCAGCTGCAGTAGCTCTGTTCATTTATCACATGGCTTCAACTCATTTTCTCATCACGCTCCAGTGCACGGGCAGTTCGGCAGCCCGCCACTCATCACAGGTAAACTTCATCCCTCGCTCATTCGTCAGCATCATGTGCCGTTCGTCAGCGTTAGACCTGGTTGTCCGATGTTACACGAAAGGTTCGGTTCTCTGATATCTAATGAGTGTTTCCACTAACCGTTGTAGGGCGAGATGTGACCAGCTCAATGCTGCCCGGTTACCCTCCACACATCCCCTCCGCTGCTCAGACGGGTTTCTCGGCGTCCACCATCACAGGGATGGTAGCAGGTGAGAAAATTCGAAATAAATTAGATTACTGTATACAACCAGTAAAACCACAACGGTCAAAGAGCTCTTTTGCTGTTAACTGTCCTACTAGCAGAAACTTTAAAAAGAAGACGCTTGCTCTAACCTTGATCTAGGGTGAGAGGTGCACAAACACACACGAGACAGTGACTGACTCGAAACAACTGTAAACTTCTGTAACCTCAACGGAAGGCCCTTCCTCTCCCCCCCATTCCAATGGAAAAACGTGAATGACAGAAAACAATTCAAAAAAGCGCCTGCCACCACCATAAATGCATTCTGTGTGATCTGCCCCTTAATGAGGTTCTGTTCCAAAACCGAGCTGGTGCATTCACATGAAGAAGAAAATTTATGAGGCAAACCGTCAAACCATAATATATATCAGAAACAGAAGAAACCATCTAGCGACCACACATAACAACCTTGTTTCCACCTAGCAATACACCAGCAGCTACTCAGAATACCCAGCAGTCACATAGCAAGACACTGGCAGCTACATGCAAACCCGATGGGCGGTTTACCGGACAGGGCATAAAGGGTTAGTTCACCCCAAAATGACAATTTTATTATAAATCACTTCCCCATGTGTCGTTCTGAACCACCAAGTCCTTTGGTTGGACACATTTTTTTGATATTTTTGATGAAAACCCAGAGGCTTGTGACTGTCCCATAGACTGCAGTTTGATTTGTAATCCTTTTCCTAGAAAAGAATGAAAGACATCGCCATAAAGGTCCATAGTAGTTCAATAATAATATTATGAAACGACGAAAGCACTTTTCTGTGCAAAAAAACCCTAAACAAAACAAACGATATTATTCAACTATTTGTTTTCCTTCTTGGTTGTTCAGTGCATGTTCACGAGCAGACTGTGGTGCATGCTGCTGACGTCATCTGCTGAAGTAGTTGCCAGCATACAGAAACCGAAGTAATTGACGTTTGTCATTCATTATTTTCTGGGCTTGATTGTGAAAATTCAACTTCAGTCTATTCACGGGTTGCCTGTTTACAAACATTTCAGGGTGCGCATGCATCCAGGAGGCAGAAAGACAGATTGGTGAGCTGGTCCGCTACTGCAACAACCTTAAGTATTGAAGCTTTCTTGATTGTTTGTAACTTGACTTTAGTTGGATCTGTTTTTCTGTATTTCATTTTGCAGTGTTACTGCTTTACATGTATATGAATTATAATGTAAGGCTAGTAACAGAATAGCTGCATCTACTGGTATGTTAACATCAGCACCCAGCACTGGCTCTGTTGGTACTATTAACCACCCAACAACTCCTTGGCATCTTGACTTACAGACACCGTTACTAGCCTACAACCCAAGGCACGTCTCTTCTTTCTACCTCTCGGTTGCGTGCGCAAGTAGTGGGACGTCGCCGAGAAATCCATGTATGGGACAGACACAAGCCTCACGATTTTTATAAAAAATACCTATAAATGTGTTTTGGTGAAGATGATCAAAGAATTTGGTGGTTCAGAATGATGCAGGGGTACTGTAAGTGATTTATGATAAAATTGCACTGATCTATATAAATGACTGGATTGCGCATAGAACGCTTAACGTAACAGCGTGAGGTGAAGCCAGCGCAGAGTTCGAGCCGCCATCTTGGTATACCCAACCGGCATACGGCGTCATTGACTTCCATTCAAAATCATGTTTTAAATTCACCCGCTTTACAGTGTATCAGTCACGCAAGATTATTTTTAGGATATGTGTACGTAAATTAACTCTTAATTCTGGTGTTATTTGCAATGTTTATGTTTTAATCGGGCAGGAAAATGGATTTATAAAAATCGTTAAGGTGAGTGTGTCTGCTGCGTTCTGTTAATGACACGGGTATAAATAAAGTTTTTTTTGACATTCAGCTACACGGTCAGCGTTATTTCTCTAAATAAGTTGAGGTAACTCATAAGTTTAGATAACATAAAACCAGCAAATTATTGCATGCACATACGGTACAAAGTATGATTATTTATTTAGATTTCAGAATGAGCACGTTTGTCATTAATACTAAATATGCTGCGGTCTGTCTGCTGATCTGAAACTGTAATGAAGATGAATGTATAATAACTGATGTAATAACTAAAATGTACAACTTTCAGTAAATAACTATGTACATGATTGGGACGTTTGTGTTGTAATAATGTACAGGATAACTTCAGATATAAAAACGAAGACTAGTAAAGTGATGTTTTATCATTAAAATCTGATTGCGTCCATTGATTTAATAGAATGTTTGAATATACCAACATGGCGGCGCGGTGGCTTCACAGTTGTGACGTCATGCGCAATCCAGCCATTTATATAGATCAGTGTAAAATTGTCATTTTGGGGTGAATTAACCCTTTGATAGCAGTTAATGTGTTAACATATATCAGTGCTATTGTTTTGTGTCAAGATACACAGCATTGATGTTTTTTTGTTTGGTATGCTTACATTTCCTAATATTACTGAGGCCTAGTCCTGGCTTAATCTAAACCCTGTCCGAGAAACCGCTCCTATGAGTTTTAAGTCTTGCAAAGAATTTAGAATACAAAAATCGTTAATATTAGCATCCTCATGAATGTAGTTGCTCTGCAAACAGTGTGAATTTGAGTGGCCTGCCGGTTTAGAGATTAACAGAAAGATGGCCGGGTTAATCAGTAGCTTGTTTGCTTTGGTGAGCGATGTGTCGTGGCAGAGGAGGTCTGAGGGAACCGAGCAAGAGTTCTGCCCTGCTGCTTGCACCCTCGGCCGCCCCCGACCACACAATGCCACAGGAACTACAGGGCCCCACAGAGAGGGGACAACGATCTTAGAGTAGAGAAAGAAGCAAGAAAAACAGGTTTGGAGAAGAAATAAAACATGTTGAATGACTCAATAAGGAATAAACGAGTCTATATATGGGCTATATATGCATTATAGAAAAGAAAGTGTGTGGAATAGGAGAGAGACGGAGCCGCGGAGGGTCTGACGCGCTTTTCTTTTTCCATATGAAATCTGCCCTGCCAAGCGCGAAATGAGAGGCTGTGATTTATTTATTTTTTTTCTGGTGGCCTCACTCAGAGGAAACATTCATACACAATTACTCACCGAACGGGGGGAGGATTCAATCCGGCTCCCGTAATTACCAATTAGATATTGGAATGTTAAAAAAAAAGAACGGCAAAGCGAGGCCGTGAGAGGAAGTGAGAGGGATGTAGGACGCTGAAGGAGTCTGACTGTACGCACCAGTGAACAGCCGCTGGATTAATGGTTTACAAACGGCTCTAACCGTCGGGTGAATGATGTGCTAGAACCCAAGCAGCCAAAAGCACAAACACATCCCCTAAACCAGGCGTACATTCACCACTTTATAAAACCTTTCTAATGTGAATAAAGTTCAAACAGTCAGACTATTTTTTCATCCGGGCAAAACCAATCGGAATTTATTTTCGGTGCAAAGTTTCTGCTGGAGTAGGCAACAGTCACGGGAAACATACAAACTAAATAAATGTAGAGATGTTCAAGTCTTGAGGACTTCTGTGTAAATCTATTTGTAGATCTTAACAATTTAATTGGTCAGTGTATTTCTAGAGAGCGTAGCACATGTTAACGTGGTTTCTTGAATTTTTTCAAACAGGTCCAGAGTACGCAGGCCAGGGCTACAGTCACCCAACATACACCTCCTACAGCGACGCCTGGAGATTCACCAATTCCAGTATATTAGGTAAGACAAGCAGTCCAGAACTTGAGATATATTTTGTTTAAAGATGGTGTTTACAGGCTATTTACTAAAATACTTGATGAAATGAAAAAAATCAATGTGAAAAGAGACTGCCATGACCTTTACCTATTGCATAAAGTCACTCACACACACACACACACACGTACGCACGCACGCACACACACACACACACACACACACACACCTTGTACTGTATCTTAAGGCTACTAAGCCTTTCTGTGGAAACAAATAGTTCCAGTCACAAGACAGCTATTAACCCTTGACCCCGAGATTTCAAAGAAGTTTGACAGACCTTTGCGTAAATGCTGCCGCGTTTTAACAATGCAAAATAAAACCTCTTTATAATTTAACCCATTTCTATACTGCATTCATTCCTCAGGGTTCTAGTAATATCATTGACTCACTCTCGCCCCCTGCAGGTTCTCCATATTACTACAGCACCGCCTCGAGAGCTGCACAGCCGTCAACTGCTGCATATGATCACCTGTAACAGCAAACAACAACTTTACATTGTACAGCAACACAAAAGACGGACAGATGTCGTTTTTTACAATGAATGGAAGAGACACAGAAACATAAGGCGTGTGAAGAAGAATTCACGGATGATACTTTTATCTGGAAATATCTGGAAAATATTTATTTCATGCATTCAAAGTCGGTTTAAAGACACTGTTTATTTTACAAAACATAAAAGTTTACATTTCAGTCGAGTAGGCCTAGGCCTAACCCATCAGTCTGACCATTTGTTGGTGTTTATAGTCGAATTTACCCAAAGACAGTCTTTAGCAAACTGTTTTCAGATGAGCTACATTTCATCACATTTAGTTTAAGGATATAAGCAGAAACATTCATACCAAACCTGAACGAATAAACACATTAATTATTGATAGCCTAAATAGTTATTTAAAACACGAGAAACATCTGAATCATTTGTTTATTCCCTGCTAAGTAAAAGATATTTATATCCATCAAACAGACTTTTGTTTTGAGATGAACGAGGAACTGAGCACTTTCTTAAGTCGTGAAAACATCCGATAATGAAATTAAATATAAAGCACATTGTTTTTATCTTCAATTTACCCATCAAACGAATTTAAGGACTATTATAACATATTTAAAAGTTTCTTTCATATTTAAAACAGATGTTTAATAGTTTGGGTGAAAGGGTAAAGAATGTAGAAAAGGCAAAGTCCCATTAAACTAAATTCAACACAAAGCCTTTAATGTTTAAAGCTGGACGCTGTTGCATTTATGTTTTAAAATGTTTCTATCTTTTATCCTGAATAGACTACTTTCTTTTTTCAGTGTCATGCTTATATGTCTGTGATTAAGCGAGAGATTTACAGTTGAACAGTTTATTATCAATTATATTATTCAATCATTTCTACAGAATTATTTTAATTAAATAAAGCATGACAGAGTCCGCTCCCTTGTCTCCCTCATGTATCTGTCTTTTTGCCAAAACATGAAACCTATAATATTTTGTCAGAGTTTACAAAAAATGATGTTGATTTTTGAGAGAGCTTTGCGATTTCTCTTCAAATAAATTGTGTCACTCTTCACTAAAAGTCGCAGGTCACGCGGTGTTTTCCTCTTGAGAAATGTATTATGATGCAGATTTCTCGTAAGTCAGCAGTTTAACACTATACACGAAAGGGACAAAAGCAATGATCCTGAAAACATGCGCATCTGTTTAATTTCCTTTTTGATTTTCTGCACCGCGTACTTTTATTTGCAATTATTTCTCTGTGGTCTGATTATTACGAGCGCGCGGCCCACCTGCATCCACAGCGCGTGATGAATGAGAGGAAACCTAAAAACTGTCCAAAACCATTCACTCGTTAACTCCTTTACTATTAACCTAACTATTGCGAGTGACCACAATATCGCCAAGTCAAGAAGAAGTGAAGAAATCTGATTGAGCGATTCATGCGTCAGTGTCACGGACATCTGATAGTTAGTTTAACACTTTAATGGGTTAGTTTATCACATTAATGGGTTAGTTTAACACGTTAATGGGTTAGTTCCTACTTTATTTAACATCTATGTGGCTTTGTGAAATTGTAAAGTTCATCTCCTCAAAATTTGTTACATTTGTTGTATTCGCTAATAGGCCTAATAATAATAGATTAAGAGAACAAATAAAATTGCTTGTCATGATTATTTACTAAATATTTATAATATTAAATAAACATGTTTATTATATTTAAAATAATACTACTGTTTATCACATTCACTTAATCTGTGTATAAAGTCGAAAATACCTGATTTGAGTTTAAATATTGTAACTTTAAAACCAAATTTTACTTTACTACTTTCTATAGCATATTCCACTACATTTCATTTCATTAAATTAAATGTGAAACATAATATCATATGGAAAATCTAGTGTATTTTTCCTTTTAAAAGTAAGAAAGTACTATATTTTTAAAATATAAAACAACAACTTGTATTTATAAAATATAATTGAGTAAAAATGTAGTGAAATATGCTTTGCAAAGAAAAACACTGATAAATTACAAATTCTTGAAAAATGTAGAAAGTAAAAATACTGCACTCCACTGTCCAGCTGTTTGAGATGATTAATTATTATACATATATAATTATATTTTTACACACCAACACTCCCATTTTTGCACTGAAAAAAAAATTCATTCAATTTATTCAAATTGTTTAGGGTAAATAGTTGCAATCAATTTATTTAAGCTACATTAAAAAAAGAAAAAGAAAATAAAACACTTTTGTTCAAATGTAGCTTTAGCATTTTCTCAGTGTGCTATAAATGAACGTTTAAAAGTTTATTTCTAGAATCAAGAGTTGTTATCATCATACAATTACACTAATAGTGACAGAAGTGCAAATGTTAAAGCTTACTTCATTGTAACACAAGACAGAAGCTTTGTTGTAACATAATTCAATACTATCCTACAGTGGGGGTGGATATTGTTTGTACATCTGTCTATATGGACAGATATTTTTGAAAGGCACACATTTAAGACAAAAGTCATAATTGTCAAATTTGCAAGGAGATCATCTTTTGACAGTATAAGAGAAAAAGACCAAAAGCACAGATTGCTCTGCCCTGTCTAAAATAGCTGTGTTACAATTAACCCCGCATTTGTTTGTGCCCCTACACTCAAAAATAGACTGCGTTGTGGGTTAAATAAAATACTTCATACTTAAAAGAGGTGTTAAAGAGGCAAACACATAATATTGTGCACATCTGTAAAAGACAGGGAATTGTTTTATACACATTTAATAATATACTTGTATATGTAAATGTATTTTGGAAAAACAATTCATTCTCCCAGCTTTAAGTTTATCAGATAAAAATATATACATTTTAATAAAAAATGTTATAAGCTATTGTACACAATATAGGATTATTAAAAATAATCGGCGGCCTGCGCATGCGTGTATACGACGATCCAACGTTAATGCGACATACAATAAGGTTTAGGGCTTTAGGCATACTTTGAAAAAATTTATTATAATTAACTAATGGCAATAGCTTACAAATTCTTAATAATATCAGGAAAACACTTAATAACAAACCAAAATAATATCAGTCCATCTATGTAGTGTTCACTACATAGGTGGACAGTAGTGAAGTATTTTTAACTTTCTACTTAAGTACACATTCAAGTATCCATATTTTATTAGTGTTTTCTTTGGAAAACATACTTCACTACATTTCAAAGCACCTTTTACTCCATTTCATAGATAAAAGTTGCTGTTTTACATTTAATACTTAAGTGAGAAAGTGCTAGATTATTAATGTACAAAGTTAAGCGCTTGTTTATTTTACTCAAGTACAGAAGTTTAATTTAATTAGGTATTAAAAATAATTTCATGAAATGTAGTAGAATAAAACAGTGTGATAGTATGCTTGTTCTATGCAATGTAGTGGAGTAACAGTTTTCAAAAAAAAAAAAAAAAAGCTTAGGGTTTATGGATAAACTATATGAATATCTATAAAGTTCCCGGTAGATCCCAGCACACTGATATTATTAACTGATTGTGAGAGAGCAGAGTTTAGTTGTGCTACACAAAATTAACAAATGAAATAAATGATGCGTAACTGAATCAATAAATCAAACTGTAAACATTACATGACAATAATGAACGAAGAAATGCTTGCAAAAATGCAAAAATTAGTTTATGTTTCGAAATGATCACAGTGTCATCCTATTGTCACTTCTGTTTCATGTTAGTTTGTCCCAGTGTGTGTGTACTCTTTTACTCTGCGCTCAAAAGTATATACGTTCCCAACACAGAAACAGTATACTTATATTAGGGCATAGTATAAGTAGGTGAATTGGGACACTGCCGTTTCTGTCAGTTACTTTTCTGAACGAACACATACTTTTCTTTATCCAATCAATTCAAAAACACAAACCACGTCCACTATTTTCACTAGAAGAAATACCTCACAACACGGAAGTTGATCGCAAATTCCTGTTCACTGGGACTTATAAGGCCCTGTCCCAAATGGCACACTCTGGACTTGTGGACTTCCTCAGAGTCCACACTGATGACATCATGTAGTGCAGACCTTAGGGACCCTTGACGCGAGTTCAAGCAGGTGCACAGGAGTCGTATTTTGGGACAGACTCGAGCATCACGTCGGAAATAGGAAGATAAGTTCCCCATCAGCGTAAATTCTTCTCATCCATCGTTTGATTTGTTTGATTGCTCTTTCACAAGGACTTCTGGGTTGATAAAGTGTGTGGAGCCTGCAGCAGTGCGCATCAAGGATGCAAAGGGGGCGCTGATGAGCACACTTCGGAGTATAAAAATAACAGATGGGACACCCTATGGACTCGTAGACTAAGCGAGCATGCACAATTTAAGGCCACTAGACAGAAAGTCCACATGAACTGCGTCATTTGGGACAGGCCCTAAGAGAGACTCAAGCTTTCTTCTCTGTGCATGATGGCACTTACAAGTAGGCCAGATGTTGCCTATAGGGTTAGAGAGTCGAGCAAAAATTCGAGGAGGGGCACCTTTCCCCCAAGTGCCTTCTGGACACTGCATTGATATCTGCCCACTGCTGAGTGTGTTCACTATTCACTGGGATTGGTACGCACACAATGGACACACATTCACTGTACACAAAACAAAATTAATAATGTGAGGAAGTAAAACTATAATAATGATAAAATAATTAAGATATGTTTACAACAGTACTAATACAGTATACACTATAATACAAATACACATAGATGCTATTTTCTACAGAGTAATAATGGAAATCAGTGGTTGGTTTTCAGTTCAAATACATTTACAGCTGTGTGTGTGTGCGTGTGTGTGTGTCTTTCATTGAGGCAAAATTGACACAAAATCCTCAAAAAGTCATCAGCCACAACAATAGATGCCTACAATGCAGACCAGCCTCAACCAACCACATAACGATCAAAGCTCAATGCTTTGCTAAAATCCAAAGAGAAAGAGGGATGTGTGGCTATAAAGGTAATGATAACACGTCCTGTCTCTTTTAACAACCCCTTTTTGCCTCATTCACACCGTTACCCCTCCCTCCACCTCGCGCCCAGGGCGACTGAAGCCATATTAGCATGACGGCTGTCGCTTGGCCAGTAATGAGTTCTGCAGGACAATACGGGCACCGGGCCGTAACAGCTGAGAAAGGACAAAGTGCCTCAGAATGGGGCTGGCACGGAGCGACACAGGAGTGTGTGGCCGTGTGTTACTGTCAACACAAGAGCTAAAAAGGAAGCTGGGGCCCTTTCTAAAAGTTCCAAGCAAAACAACAGTTTACTGTTTGGTTAATAATGCTTCACGTGTGTGCTTCACAGACGGACCAAACATTTTTGCTGTTCTGTGTCCTGGCCAAGACTACGTGAGATAATCGTCAACAACAAACTCAACGTCTCCCTTGTCAAGCAGATAATACTTGTCTGCCAAAATAAATGAGAAGGTAGTTTCAGCTGAGGTCAAGGATGTAATAAGGGATGTTGTGGCTTCAACAAAAGCACCTAACCTAGACTGGGTGAATGAATGAGTAGCACAAAGCTCTATAAGAAATAAACCTCTTTCACATATAGGTTGGCACCCTTTTCATTGATGATTAATCTGCGATCTTTTCGAGTGCACTGAAAATTTTTGACCGAACAGCATTCATTTAATGAATGAGAACAGATTTATAATTCAAACATATCATCAAAGTCATGCTGCTGATCATTGTTATTTTATAGGTTAAGCTTGACAGTTTTCTCATGTGGATAAAGAGATATATCACAAAACTAACTGTAAATCACTTCACTTGGTGAGATATTCACAATAGCACCTGCAATATCATTTATTTTTTATATTTACCACGTATCAATTATATTTTTACCAGACAATGTTAACATAAAACTTTGGTAATCAAAAAGAAAAAAAAAAAACGTAAAAAGGTCAACTGTCAATTCACAAACACAATGCAAAAAGCCAGAAAACACATCACTTTGGTGAGATACTGTGAGGTATCAAATGAAGCCCCTCAGGAAATGTAGTTTGAACTTTTGACTCTAGGGTTTAAAGACAAACTTACTAAGAGTTCTCAGCTTTAGTTGGTAATGTTAGTTTTAAAGAAAATGAATAACACTAGTGTATAAAATACAAACTGCCTGTCCACCTGGAGTAGCTTCTCGTTTCTTTAACATTCAGGAAGACAAATCCTATGGTTGTGGAAAAGATGTTAATCTGTTTCAGAAGGGTCAAATTGTTGGCATGCATCAAGCAAAATCATCCAAGGACATTGTTGAAACTAAACTTGATTCAAGAACTGTCCAACGCAGCATTATTAAAAGCCAGAAGGATATGGAGAACCGTCTTCTTCCAGGAAGAGATGTGGTCAGAAAAACCTTTTGAATGATTGTGATGGGCAATCACTTAAACATTTGGTGAATCAAATTGTAAAAAACAACCGTGAACTCATGTTTAAAAGCGAAAGTATCGAAAATGACCAGGTTACTCCATTAATGGCTTGTTTTTTCCTGATGGCACGGGCATATTTCAAGATGACAATGTCAGGATTCATCCCAGGATTAATATACAGATCAAATTGTTAAAGAGTGGTTTAGGAGCACGAGATATCATGATTGACCGCCACAGAGGACAGACCTGAACCCTATTGAGAATCTTTGGGATGTGCTTGAGAAGACTTTCTGACTCTCCCATACTCAATACAAGATCTTGGTAAAAATGAATGCAACTCTTGATATAAATAAATGTTCTGACATTGAAAAAGCTTATCAAAACAATGCCACGGCGAATGCAGTGCTAACAGAAAATTGATGCTACGATTGAAATTATGATACAATTCTCTTACTGTCTTTATGAGCTTATTTCCTGAGAATATTGCCCATATCCGCATCTCTGTTGAAAGGCTAACCCTAACCCTAATATTTGTAGTGATTTATACAAACAATGTGTATATTGTCAAGATGGAACAAGAATGATGTGTGTTTATATTAAAAACAAATAACTATTGGTACAAAGCTTGAGGATTTGGGGACCCAGATAAAGCCAACATTTGCCAAACACCAATCTAAACATTGTTTATGATACTTTAAGACTCTTGATGTGTGAAAACAAGATTTCTCGGAGGTGTAAAAATACCATTTTAAAATAAAATAATTAAACTATAAAAATTTCATCAGTAGCAGAGGAGCACAAATGTGTCCAGGCTTCATCTCATGGCTGTGAAGGATGAAGAATGCAATGCAGCAGGATGTTTTTTTCTTAATCTCTTCAGGCAATGTTGTGAGTGACCGAGCTCAAGAGTGAGGGCAAACTCAGGTCACACAATAGAGACGGACGAACACTTTAGCTTCGGCCTCAGAGAGACAAACCAATTCAACAAGACAATATGACAAACGGTTGAAAACTAGTAATGTTGATCTGCAGAGTTACGAAGCTCAAAGCTCCACTCCAAAGGATATTCTTGAACAGAAAACACTTCTGAACTACACTGAACAGCTACAACACACTTCATCTGTATATTCTCACATTATAATATCACTCCACATTAAATAATCCAACCCAATGCATGAGAGGCCTGGTTTAGTTGTTTGTTGTCACCATGTGCCACCAGAAGTTCTGTGTAATACATAGATGTGTGTGTGTGTGTGTTTATAACATTGCTTCTGAAATGTATGAGATTATTACAAAATAAATCATCCCTATGTGAAATGTTCTGGTCAAGTCGTGCTTGTGTTACTGGAGAGAGAGAGGTTTAAACCGGTGAACCGTCCGTCCGATATGGTAGACAATGTACAGCTTTCAAACAAATGTCTGTTCTCCGAAGCCGCTGTAATCATTTACACTCAAGAAGCTAAAGCTCACAACTCTTTTATTATTTTATCTTATAAGCCATTTTGTTGGTTCAGAAAGAATGCAAGGTAGTTGCTCTTAGACTTTTCTCATTTGGTCTATGTGGTGTAATGCAAAACCAGACCAAATGGCCAAAACGACACCAATGATCTTATGATTGACACCTGATGATTTAACCAAGCAGAGGCAATGCAATGATTGGAAGAACATTTGTTGGTACTGTGACTTCCACAGAAGATTTTGGGTGCGTTTACATAAACATATTTAGATCACGTTTAGAAGAGATTTTTAACCACCATAACAAAAAAATCACCTAACCCCTGCCTTTAACAGCCATATCTCCCCAAAGTCACCATACCCAAGTAAATATAAGGGTCTGGAGCAGAATAAAAAGAAAGGTGAGAAGCCAAAAAAAAAAAAAAAAACAAGAGCTTTGCCTTTAACCGATGTAAACTGCCCGACTGTTCATTTCTGTCTCATGTCAAAAAAGTCAAATATGATGAATGAGTAGAAAGGGCACTTGTATGTAAACACACAGTGGTAGTTGATGAAGACCAACGACAAAATGACCTGTGATGTGTCATATCTCTCATATCTGGTAAAACCTTAAACAAGATACAAAAGAAACGCTGCTGGACAACAGGATCAGCATAACTCTTGTGTCTAAATTAAAATAAATACGACAGGAGCAGCAAGAGGACTCATGTCAGGAGAGACGGCGCTACAGGAATGGTGGAGAAAAATCTTTGTGTGCTGCAAAAGGCCTTTAATGAAGAAATCTCACCGCTTGCCTTTTTAATTACTTAACCAGGCCTGAAAGGCGACCGCAAAACCCTTCAGACGTGCTGGAGACTCAAGATCACTTCACAGACGTCATGCTCCACAGATTGTGTGCTAAGGTTTGGTCATGAGACAGACGGCACTGAAACATCCTCTCAGGCAAACGCTCAAGAAAACATGGTCCCAAACAAACAGGTCAGGGTTTCGTTAGTAACATGCACCATATAATCCCTGCTAGTATACATTGTGACTGCCGTTAATACTTTGATTGTTTTTATTTTAACAAAATAAAAATACTAAATATATTTCTTTATATAACAGAAGTTTCAATTTCAGG
Organism: Misgurnus anguillicaudatus; assembly: GCF_027580225.2. Lineage (NCBI taxonomy): Eukaryota > Metazoa > Chordata > Actinopteri > Cypriniformes > Cobitidae > Misgurnus > Misgurnus anguillicaudatus. Next base: position 108,537 of record NC_073358.2, on the reverse strand, counting down.
ATTATCAGCAGCTACTACAGACTTTCTTGGTCTTAATAATAAGTTTTTACCACACAGGTCACTTAATTATCATAACATTTACTTTGTCCAAAACTAATAATACTAAAAAACAGTACATTGTAATTGTAGGAGAACATCTGTACTTAAGCTGGGGGTTTGGGTTAAGAGTAGATTTAGCAGGCATTCAGTCATTTTCTGACTCACTGAAACTTTGATTGTTTCCTCTCAATCTGTTTATATATCAACAGCATTTATCTGATATCTTTATCAAGCAGACTCATCCTGAGAAACAGCAGCGCCCGAGGGCCCAATCCATCAAACATCCTCAGCATCTGAATGACTTGAGCTGTTTCTTAAATGAAAGGATATTCAGGAGATACTCACAAAGACACATAAGAGCCATTAACTTTATCAATAAAATATAACATTTCTAAATGATCTTAAACAAAAGGTTAGGAGGAACATAACAGACTTAAGTGTTGTATTCAATGTCAGGGGATGGTTTTTTTAACACAAACTTATCCAAATGATCAGATAACATTTCTTCATCATAGGAGTAATAATACTGTTTACAGTCGGCAGGTTTCTGTTGACGAAACCCAAACTAAACTCTCATTAATGTGCCATGGTCAGAACGGAATAACTACAGTAGTAACCTGCCTGTGGACGTTACCGACTTTGTGCAAAAATGGAAAAACATTCTTTCATGAGAAAAGTAGACATTGTGAATTTTTTTAACCTTCATAATAAAAGACTTCATATGAAAACAAGAATATTAAATGATGACATAAACCTTCAAGAGATTCAAGTGCTAGTACCATATTTATCATCCTACATTTCTTATAGTTGTGCCTTTCCTTGCCTCAAAGTTCTTTGTTACGACGTTGAATTACGATCTTTCGGTAGGTACGTCTCTCAGAGATGTTACGTCTGACCTTCACGACCGGCTGAGGAGGTGCTTCTAACTCCAGAGACGGACTGGAAAGAGATCTCTTCATCACCCCGTCAGCTTCCACCGTCTCTCCTCTCCACAATCCCTCATCAAACATGTTCAGTCTATCTCCCATCGATGTCTTGTCTCCGTCCGATGTCGGAGACGTCTCTAGGGTCTGCCAGGCCTCTAGCATTTTTAGGTAAACTTCATAACGAGACTTCTGTCAAGAGCCAAATAAAAAACAGAAAACATTAACAGCGCACAGCTCCATTACAGTGAGACCACAAAAAGTAATTTTAAAGTTACATCATGAAATTTGATCATCATGGGCCTCGTATGTCAAGCTTTGTGAAGAAACGGACAGAAAATGTGCATCTCACTTGTGTCAGTACATGAACTGTATGAGCAACACCCAACATCTTCTGATCGTAATTTACATATAACACTGTTAGAATAACACAGATCATCTAAACAGTGCCTATAGGATAGATATTAAACACTTTCATAATAACCTTTATTTTGTATTTAACATTAATTTACATGTTTCCGGCCATCATACGTTTTGCAGTGTGCTAATGTAGATCATAAACCCACCTCGTATTGTAAATACTCCTCTCTCTGTCTGAGCTCCTCTGAGTCTCGGGCTTTAGTCTTACGGCCGTCTGGCGGCCCCTGCTGGAGAGCGCTCAGGTCCCGCTCAAAGCTTTCTAACATGGCAGCGTGTGATTGTAGCTGTTTGTCCTAATAAAAGAAAAACATCACAATGACATCACAAAAATGACACTGGAACACACGCACACGGTGATGAAAATACACTGATTGACAGTGCAAGGCCCACTGTGTCTCCTGTCAAAGTCAAAGATTAATAATAAAGTTTCTTGTTGCAATTGCTTAATGTTGAGCTCATCAGTGTCTCAGTCCTGTCGAGTGTTAAATGACTTCCGGTCCATGTCATCTGTAGGCACACAGGTGGGTGGTACTAATAAAAGTGAACACAAATGCCATCCTAAAGCGTTCAGCTGGCACACGGCCTAGGATTGCATAAAGATTAAACTAAACAGAATTTATCTTGGCTTTGTTCATCAGGTTTTAAAGTAAATACAGTAGTACTCATGTCTCTCTTCCTATTGTTTTTAATTTCTGCACCCCCCATTGACATAACCAAAACTTCTGCTCTCTGCATTTAGTTTTAAACCTTTAACCTAAACATTTTAAAGCGAATGTGTATTTTGGAGAAACTGCTGGTTTGTCTGTATCAGATTTGACTAGATCAACTAAAATCCCAACATAAGGACTAAAGAATGCAGACGGATACCAGTGTGAGATTCGAATGCGAGGCCGGAAGGATGGGTCGACAGAACTTCTTCTGAGATCCCACAGCAGCAGGAAACGGAGGAGAGGAATATAAAGCAGACACCAGATTTATCCGCCCGATCCAGGAGTTCATCAGCTCTGTGGAACTATAGGACACATGATGATGATGATGATGATAATGTAAATATAAACAGGTTAAAGTCATAAGAGCGTCCACTTACTTGGCCTCGAAGAGAAAAACCCTCCAGTCAGCTGTCTGCAGACGAAACACGTGAGGTCGTTTGGTGTAATTCTGCGCTCGCTCGGCTAACGCGTGATGAACGCTAACCACCTCCTCCGAGCTCTGCCAGTCCATCTGGTACTCATCCTGGACAGACACACAGATCATCTTTAATGTTCCTGTTTCTTTCTTCTGGCAATAACAGAAATTAATCAACAGCTTCGGTCCTCCACTGCACTCATTACCAATTCTTAATATTCAAAAGACAAAGAGAAACAAGGACAGATGTGTAATTTAATTGTCTCCTCAGCTGTTTTTGTGTCGGTGTCTCATTTTAAAATTAGAGTTTCTATCCAATAGTTTTTCACAACTAGACATTTAGATCTAGATCCTCTTCAAACCAACCAAAATCACGAAAGCGACTGTTTCTTGGTGTCTTTTAAAGCATCTTGCGGGTCACAGACAGTAAAAATCTACTTAATGGTATAATGAAAGTATAATGATGTTTAACAGAACATGAGTTCATCTTCACTATTTTTTATTTATTTATTTATTTTTATTATATAATGCAAACACAGAAAGTGACTCTATTTACATGTGCTGAATAACAAAGGAAAAACAAAACAAAACAAAACAAAAACAAGTAAAACAAACAAACAAACGAACATATTCGCTGCCCATACAAATTCAAACATAAAAGCTGCTGTATATTTGCATGAAAGTTGTATACAGGTTAACAATGGATAAATCAATTCAATAATAAGATTAAAGCAGATTCATTAGGTTGAGAAAAAAAAAAGGGTAGAGGTATAGGATGAGAGAGATGACCATGAGTAGTTGTATTGTAGTAGGAGAATTGCGTATGTGCATGTTGAGAGGTTGTAAGGGAGTTTCTTTTTTTTTTTTTTTTCCTCTTATTTTTTGGAGGGGGGGCAGATGGGGCACCCCATGACCCCGCAGGATAATTCCTGCCCCAGACCACCGCTCTCACGCCAACCCTGATATATTGCTTTTGGATGGTGTCAAACAAGAATATCTAGTGTGTATTGCATTAAAATAGTGGACGTGCAGTAGAGAACCAGACCTGGGTAGTGGTCAGGTCAACACACACGACACACTTACCCTGTGGTATATTTTTATATTTATCAGTTGATAATGTATGAATATGTCATGGATCTGCTAGTGTTTGATGCATTAAAAAAATGTGATGTGTAGTGCAGAGCCAGGCCAAAGCAAAGGCCTTGTCAACATACACGCCACACTTGCCCTATTTTATACTTTGTTTGAATGTGCCTATGTCTGATTATTTAAAGTGTAGTGCCTGAAATAATAGTGATAATAATAATAATAATAATAATAATAAAAAGGGTGTAAGGCATGACAGAGGGAATAGGAGAAAAATAAACATATTTCTGTGTTTATTCAAAATAATGATTATTAAAAAAAAAAGAATGTCAATCTCTCATCCTGTAAATGTGGGTGGGGGAGTATTATTTTGGCTGGTCTCAGACATAGAAGATAAGCTGAATTGTGACTGTTGTAAGGTAATAAGAGATGTCCAAGAGGGATGTGGCTCTAGTGTGTTATTATTAATAGAGTTGGACAGGTAATGCATTGAGATGTAGTCTATTAGCAGGTTTTTCCATGATGCAATATGAATTTTTTTTCTTGTTTTCCAGTTCATGAGGATTGTTTTCTTTGCGATGGTTAGCGCCACCAAAAGTAACTGACTATTTGTATTGTTAAAGTTTGTTGCTGATAAGTCTCCGAGTAGACAAAGGGATGGATCCATTGGGATGTGACATCCCAAAATGACGGATAATGATTTAGTGACACTTTCCCAGAACTGATTAATTGGAGTGCAATACCAAAGTGCGTGAACATATGTGTCTGGGGTATTTTGTGTGCAATATGTGCAGGTTTCTGAGGTGAAACCCATTTTGAACAATTTCCATCCAGTTAGGTGAGATCTATGGAGTACTTTATACTGTATGAGTTGCAGGTTGGCATTTTTTGTCATCCGGTAAATATTTTTGCATATTTGAGTCCAGAAATCGGGATCAGGAGTAATGGATAAATCTGATTCCCATCTAGTTTTAGGTAAGTTTAATGTATTGTCTGATTTTGATATTATTTTGTATATTTTGGAGAGTAATTTTTTAGGGACAGATATATTAATTAATTCTGCAGTTAATGGAGAGAGATCTGGAGTAATGTCCTGAATATTAATTTTGGACTGAATAGATGACTTGATTTGTAAGTATTCTAAAAAACAATTACTCCTGATGCCATATTTCTGGACCAAGTGGGAAAACGAGGCAAAGTTATTATTTAGTAAGATGTGCTGTAGTTGTGTGATGCCCTTTTCTGCCCATGTGTTAAAGTTAAGTGGCTTCTTGTTAATAGTGAAATCTGGGTTATCTGGGTCCAAATGGGAGTGTATTTAGATGGTGCAAGACAGGAATTTGTGATTTGATGAAATTTCCACCAGGCTGTCAGAGCTGCTGCTATTGTTGGTGCTCTAAAGCATGGATGTTTTTTGATTGCTTGACTATAGAACGGTAAATTTGAGATTTGGATATCAGTACAGATTGTTTGTTCAATATCTAGCCATATGTTTTCTAATGGGTTAGGATGAATCCATTTATATATGTTTTGAAGCTGGTTGGCCAGAGAATAGTGGAAGAAATTAGGGGCTTCTAATCCTCCTTGTATTTTGGATTTCTGTAAGGTGGTCAATTTGATTCTTGGTGTCTTGTTTTTCCAGTAAAATTTGGTGATGAGTGAGTCTAATGATTTAAACCAGGCAGAGGTGGGTTGTACTGGAATCATTGAAAATATATAATTTAATCTAGGGAGTATTGTCATTTTTATTAATGATATTCTGCCCATAATTGATAATGGTAGGTTCATCCAACGTTGAAGGTCGTCATTTATTGTTTTGAGTAATGGGGTAAAATTAAGACCAAACAGCTCTGACAACCTGGGGGAAACCTTTATACCCAAATATGTGACGTGGCCAGTGCATAGAGGGATAGGTAGTGTCTGGGATGTCACATCCAGGCTGTTGGGGTGTAGTGGTAGAATTGAAGATTTGCACCAGTTGATTGAATACTCTGAAATGTTTGAAAATGAATCAATGAGTTTGATTGTTTCTTGTAATGATACATTTGGATCTTGTAGATATATTAATAAATCATCAGCATAGAGACTGATTTTGTGATGCATATTCATAGATTGGATTCCTTTAATATGGGTGTTTTGGCGGATGGCTGCTGCTAATGGTTCAATAAAAATGGTGAATAGTAAGGGAGAGAGAGGGCATCCTTGTCTAGTTCCTCGGTGTAATGTGAAGCTACGTGATGTTAGTCCGTTAGTGATAACAGTGGCTGAAGGTGATGTATACAAGATTTGGATCCAGTTAATGAATGACTCCCCGAAACCAAACCTCTCTAATGTGGAGAACAGGAATTTCCAGTTGACCCTATCAAAGGCTTTTTCTGCGTCCAAAGTAACTATGATGGTATTAACTTTTTTATGGTAGAATAATATATTAAATTGAAGAGTCTGCGTGTATTGGCACTTGCTTGTCTTCCTTTAATGAAACCGGTTTGATCGGGATGTATAATGGATGGTATAACTTTGTCTAACCTACGGGCGAGTGCTTTGGCAATAATTTTAATGTCTACATTAATCAGTGAGATTGGACGATAACTTGATGGTAATGTTGGATCTTTACTGGGTTTAAGCAGAAGTGAGATTGTAGCTGCGTTCATGTTACCTGGGAATTTAGATTTTTGTTTAGCTTCACTTATCATTTGGATAAAGAGTGGTGATAAAATGGACCAAAATTGTTTGTAAAACTCAGCAGGGAATCCATCGGGGCCTGGTGCTTTATTATTTGGCATAAGTTGTAGAGCTTTATGGAGTTCATGTTGTGTTATGGGTGATTCAAGGCTATTTTTTTGGTATTCACTGAGTTGAGGTAAATTTATATTCTTAAAAAATAAACTTATGTCACTCTGATTCGGGTTTTTTTCTGATGAGTATAATTTACTGTAAAAATTTTGAAAGATTTGGTTTATTTGTTCATGTGAGTTGTTGGGTTTCCCTGTTGAGTCTTTAATAACTGAGATTGTCGATTTTTCTTTATTTTGTTTTATTTGACTAGCCAAATATTTACCAGATTTATTGCTATGGTGAAAATGTTCTTGTCTTAGCCTGTTAATCATAAATTGAGTGTGTTTATTGATTATTTTATTTAATTCGAGTTTATACTGCCTTAATTTATTCTGTATATCTTCTGTTGGGTTATTTATGTTAATGTTTTCAAGTTGTTTGATTTTTTGTTCCAATTCCTCTTCTTGTTGCTTATCTTTCTTTTTTTTATAAACGGAGTATGAAATGATTTTCCCTCTTAGTACTGCTTTGCCTGCTTCCCACAAAAGAGATGGGGAGGATTCCGGGGTGTCATTCATTTCTAGAAAGAATGCCCATTCTCTTTTAAAATAACTGTCAAAATCAGGATCTTTTAAAAGAGATGTATTAAATCTCCATCTGGTATTGGGTTTATGAGGCTTACTTCTATTCCATTTTAATGTTACTGGTGCATGGTCACTAATTGTTATTGGATGTATTTTTGATTCTGAAATATTTGTTACAATAGAATTACTAGTAAGAAAAAAATCAATGCGGGAATATGAGTGGTGGACTGGTGAGAAGAAAGTGTATTCTTTAGCGTTAGGGTGCTGTAGTCGCCAACCATCGCCAAGACCAAAATCACTCATGAACTGCTTTATGGTTTCTGTGGATTGCCAATGGCGTTTGTTGGTTGTACTATTTGATTTGTCTATTGTTGGATCAATAACTGTATTGAAATCACCTGCTATTATAACAGGACAATTAGACAAATTTGCAATGAAGGAAAAAAAGGATTGAAAAAAAGAAGGGTCATCTGTATTTGGGCCATAAAGATTACCAATTGTGACTGGATTGTTATCTATTGATATGTTTATGATAATAAAACGACCTTCTGGATCAGTAATGGTGGTATTATGAACAAAAGAAATGTTTTTACTTATTAAGATACAAACTCCTCTTTGTTTTGTGTTGTAGTGAGCTGAGAACAAATTATTATATTTTGATGATTTAATTTTATTGTGATCTGATTCTGATAAATGTGTTTCTTGTAAAAGGCATATGTCAGCTTGTAATTTATTTAATTGATTTAAAACTTTGAGCTTCTTTGTCTGAGAGCCAAGTCCACGAACATTCCAGGTTAAAAAAGTGAGTGTTGATAACATGTTAAAGAACCAAAATATATATTAATGTGTTTATATACATATATGTTTATGTATGAATGTATATATAATATGCGTTATTGAATAAGTTAACGTGATAATGAAAGTGTGCAAAAATGCATGCATAACACAGTATTTTTTTTTTTGGCAGACTAACATTACACAAAATATACTTAAACGTAACACACATAACAGGATAACAACAGAACTACAAAAGCCATTAAGCATGGTTTAACAGTTTTTTGGGGGGGCTAAAGATGGGTGCAATTTAGAAATGGTAAAAGAGAGATGTTGGCTAGGAAGATGTGATATGTTTATAATGTTGGCAAATATTAAATCATTGATTGAATTGACAGATTCAGAATAGCCAGGGAGTAATGTCCTTGTCACGATATAATTGTCCATTGATGTATAATTTATCCACTGTAATTACCGCCTTTTTTCCTTCAGTCATCATCTGCTTTCGGATTGGAAAGAGCTGTTTCCGACGATCGATAATGACCTTGGGGTATTGCTCGCTGAGTCCGTAGTTTGTATCTTTGAGTTGTTTGCCTTGCCTTTGGACCAGAACTTTTTGCTTATAGTGTTCGAATTTTGCGATAATCGGTCGTGGTCTATTGCCATGGTTTTGTGATCGGATACGGTGCACGCGGTGAAAGGTGATGTTTTGTACGGTTTCTGTTGGTAGTTTGAGTTTATTTATCATAAATTCCTTGACAGATTTTTCGGGGTCTTCTGAAGTTTGTTCCGGGATGCCTGTGAAAACTAAATTGTCTCTCATACTACGCGTTTGTAAATCCAGAATAGTTTCTTTCATTGCTTTGTTTTCTGTGGCCATGGATGAGAATTTGTTGGTGAGTGTATGAACGGAATCCTTTAAAAAGTTATTTTCTTTAGTGAGAGTGTCTATTTGTTCTTGGCTGAATTCCAAACTGTGACGGAGTTCTTGAAATTCCTTGTGTATTATTTCAATAAGAGCAATCCTGGTGTCAAGTCCGGAAAGTTTATTTTCGATAGAAAGCAGGATGTCGCTTACCTCTGTGCAGCACGACATTTTAGGTGATACTGATGGAGTTGAGCCCGGACTAGAAAGTGAATCGGGACGTGGCCTTTTGTTGTTTAAAGTAGGTTTACCTTTACTCTTGTTGTCGTTTAGTTTATCCTTGTTCATGGTGTAGCAGTGTTCGTTGTAGTGCGCGTCGATAAAGTCCTCGAGATGATCCAGGGTTTCTGACGTTGTAACTTAACCGGTTTGAAGACAGGAAACGCGCAAAAAAGTAAAGACAAAAAAAGCACACGAAGAAGATAGAAAACGGGGAAAAAACTGACGTTTATCTGAAAATTCTCACGTTGTACAGTATTTACAGTATTTACAGTGTAGCCGTCTAGCAGCCAGTCGCCGCCATCTTGAATCACGCACCGCAGCAGGTCACGTTAGCGTCTCGCGTTACTCAGCCACCTCTCCCCTCTTCATCTTCACTATGATCAATGTATCTGTTTTTTTATTTGACATTGCTCTGACCATGTACATCAGGGGTGGGGAACGCCGGGTCCCGGAGGGCCACCGTCCCGCACAGTTCATTTCCAACCACAACCCCGAAAATCCAATCAAAGTCTTCAGGATTACTTGGAAATGAAATGCAGGTGTGTTTGATTGGGGTTAGAAATAACATGTGCAGGCCAGCGGCCCTCCAGGACCCAGGGTTCCCCACCCCTGATGTACACTAATGATGTTTAAAAAAAAATATTGTGTTGAAAATGTATGAAAATGAATTGTGTGTGTGTACACAGATGCGTTTTTGATTTTGTGCCTTTTCTTTTCATTAATCACTGCCAAAAGCAGCAGAGATTCAAAGAGTTTTGTCTTTGATCATTTTTTTTATTATCAAATCGTTATAACTTTTCCTGTAAACATCACAACCACACAGATCTATATACTGATGGATGTGATGGTTTGCATAAATTTTGTTTTTTATTGGTTGTATTAATAGATGCAGGAAAACACAGAAAATTCATAAACATAAGCAGCAGAATACAGCCGCTAAGATTAACCGTACTAGCGAGCGTAGTAATAATGTAACGTATATAAGAGGGCGTTAAGTTAAGCCAATGTCAGCAGACTCATTACACTATTGGCATCGTGTGAAGTAAACAAACCTTCTGTAGGTAAAGCACCATTCCTTTCAGCACAGCATAAAACGCCTTCCAGCTTCGTTTTCCCCAAGGAGCTGTAAATCAGTTGAGCTGATGATCATATGTTCAGTACGCTTACACTTATCTGATATTCTGTCACATTATCCACACCGCAACTCACTGCGTTTGCCGTCGATGTCCGCGTGCGCTTTACGTTTTAAGAAGCCTTTCTGGAACACGGTGGCTTTCTTGTTGTGAGGAAGATCCTGGAACGGGTTACTCTTTGAACGCAGAGGTCCGTCCTGCTCTGAATCCTGATCGAGCGTCATGGATTTGGCCAGAACATCATCTTCTCTAGAATGAGAGAAACATCAGGTTCACGTGAGATCAGAGCTTCGGTTTAAATGGTTGCGTTAATTGTTTCGTTTTTTTCTTACATGGCCCACCGCAGCGGATCACTCTTGATGGAGTTGTACAGACTCTGAAAATGAACAAGACAAATTATTACCAAACGTAACATGTGACACACAAGGCTGTTCACACTCAGCATGAAGATAATTCAATGTTCACACCTTTAGACAATCTTTGTTGAAATTTTCTCCTGCGTTCATTCCTTCCAGATTTGAGACAAATTCAGCAAGAGACATCGGCTTGCCAACATTCTGATCAGACAGGTCCAAACACAGACTACAATTAAACTTCATCTAAACAATTCATTCAAAACCATCAGGTGAATTTCACAAAACCCTGTCCAGATCATTGTCCACACCACAACAATGTATAATAATGAGAATAATCACAATTTTTCACAGTCAAAACGACTGTAATTTGCTGTTTTTTAATCTAAATGTCCCCAGCCGATCACAGAGATTAGTATCAGGGTCCATCGAGGAGTTTCTAAACTGACTGGGATCGGCTTTACATATCGGCTTAACCGATCCTTTATTTACGTCAGCTGTCACACAGGTCTTATAACAAAGACACAAGTTGTGACTGAATACATGGTTGAAACGTCTGCGGTTGTCAAGCATATACAATGGGTTAACTTCAATAACCTTAACGTACTTGAAGTGTGCACCTAGCCAAGCAACAGAAAAGCACATGTATCGGACAGGGACACAGTACAAAATGAAATGACTCGGATCCGACCTGGGGCGCAAAAACGTCATCGGGACATCCCTAATTTACACTATCATTTATCATTCTTTTGATTTTGAGGTGAAATATGATCTGCTTTCACTGTTATTACTCTTTGAACATTGGACTGACTTGTCCGTGCAGGTCTGAGTTAAGGAGCATCACGGCACACGTGAGCGTAAGGACGGCTCCGGCCGAAGAGAACGCGCCAGGATTGCACTGCTGGAAACGAGAGGAGAAATGCTGCAAGACTCGTTCTCGCTCCTGAGTTTCACCAATCAAAACCACTTCCTTCAGAAACGACCTACAATAATAGTCAAAAAGAAAACAAGTTTTGCAAAGTTCTCAATGTGTACACTGGAAAAAATGATGAAATAAGACGTTACCGTAAAGCTTGCTCCAGACTTTGATCGTTGAAGTCAAAGTATTTGAGGTACTCTTCCCCAACAGCCCTGCTGAACTCGTTGCTATAAGACATGGCAAACGTTAGGGCTTTATGCTTACACGAAACTTTGTCAGAGTCACGGATAAAGACTTACTCTTTGTCCAGATGTCTGACCACGTCTGTATGTTTAAAACCATCCAATCTGTAAAGGCTCTCAGCCAATCGTTGAGCCTCGGCCCGATCCAGCACCTTAACGCTGCCGTTTCTCTGGAGAGCAGACTCCTGTAGCGGTGAGCCGTTCTGGACACCCAGATGTCCCGTTTCATCTGAACGCTGTGTTTCTTCTGTCGGGTCCAGCAATTTAATCTCTAACGGCTCGGGTTTCTCCTCATCTGAACATTTCATTTGCTCGGAGGACTCTTTCTTATCTGGACACGTGATCTGATCTGGCTCGTCTGACAGATGTTTTTCAGATCTACTGATTTTCTCTGGGGCTTCAGTCTCTGCCGTCTCAGATGGTTTTGTCGACCTGTTTTCGGTTTCTTGTATTCCTTCAGGAAGTTGTGTCTCAACTGAACTTACAGGTTCTTCTGCATATTTTGTTTGGTCTGAGCACTGAGCCCCTTCAGTATCTTCTGCGTGTTTCAAAGCATCGTTTAGCTTCATCTCGATCACTGTAACACATGCTTTGATGGCTTCCATTGGCTCAAGTTCAGCTGAATGGCATGGCACTTGATTCGTTGGGTCTGTAACGATGGCTTCCTGTGACTGATCCGATTGGTGGAGGTCTGTAAGGACATCTGTCTCCTCCTGTTCTACAGGTTCATCAGGTGTTTTCATCTGATCAATTAAAGTTATTTCCTCCTGAACACCGATTCCTGCCTGTGGTTCTCCATTGGATTCAGCTGTACTTTTCTCAGTCCATTCTTCTGTTTTCATCTCTGCACTTGAATTTGAGCTATCCTGGTGGGTTAAGGTCAGATTGGGAACATCTGAGATGTGTGGTGGGTTCAACTCTTCTGGTGACTGTAACCTCTCCTGACCCAAACTAATCTCTTTTAGATCGCTTGACTCTTGTGTGTCCATAAAGACCTGAGCGCTATCAGACGACACAGAATTCTCAGCAGATGCCGAAGAAGTCACACTCGCCCCACAATCTAATAAAAAACAGCACAGATTAATACGGTCACATCAGAATTATCCGGGATGTTAGTAAAAACAGTTCAACTTTTCTTTGAAGTGGCTTTTTATTCATTAAGAAGAAGATCAATAACTAAAAAATAAATTTACTAATCTCACTACAGTAGGATTGTAATGTCTGAGGAGTAATTGAAGTGCACTTGGTAATTTTTTTAGACCACCCATTATGCCTTTTCTGATTGTACATTTCCTTTAGTGTGTACTGTATGTGCTTGTACATGTAGACAATCTTACAAAGTTACAAATTCCAAAGCCAACACAGAAATCACCCTTCTAGGACTACAGTGACCAGCTGGGTTGTAGTCAGTACTTCAGATGTAGACATGAAACACATTTACATAACGCCACCAACCCAATATACAATGCACAACTCCAGATGGGGGGGGCATTTCCAATATATTCACTAAGTGAGTGACGACAGACAGGGCCAGCTTGACAAATCAGAGCGTTTCAGAAGCAGGAGGGTTTTATAGATCCACGCAATTTACATAGCATTTGAGAAGAGAAGTGCAACAATAATGCAAAATATATGAAAAAGAATGTGTTTCTTGAAAACAACCACGAAAACCTATCCTAATACACTTCAAAAACAATATCAAGACATCATAAAAGAGTGTAATAGGTTCTCTTTAAAGTTTAGACAAGAACAAGACCTACAGAAGACATAAAGAGGAAGCAAAAAGGACGGAGTCAGCGAACAGCGCAGTGAAACCCTCACAGCTGATGAACACATGGTTATTTCACAATCTTCACACCGCCCATTAAAACATCAAATAATATGATTTAAAGCACTTTTACTGTCTTATTAACAGTTTTTGGATTAAAAGTATTAAGAAATTATACAATGACACATTACCTTCAACTGTCATTTCAACTGAAGATCTCATGTGGGTTTGTACATCTAATTCCTGTAAAGAGGCATTAAAACAGATCTGTCATTGATCTCATACAAATAATTCAGACCAGACTAATATTGTTATGCATTCCAACAAACTAACTCAAGATTTCAAATGTATTACGATGACAAAGTATTCAGACATAACTGATCATCTGAATGTGTTTTCAGTTTGAAAGGTGTTGAATTTGATTTGTTTCTTAATTAACAACAACAAGCAGCACATAAACATACAAGAGGTTAAAAAAAGTAGGGCACCAGTCACTGATACAAGCACGCACATCAAACCACAAGGCTCGTCCGGTTTAAGTCACATACCTGGGAAGAGACAAATGTATTTAGTAAAGTGACGTCTGGCTGTTGCTCTGCCTCGGGTAAGAAGTCAACGATGGATTCCTGATACGGACTATCCGTGGACGATAGATTAAACGTCCAGTCGAACTCTGATCCGGCACTGAAGTCTACATCCTTCACAGATCCAGCCGACGGAGGATCTACTGGCGTCTCTGGGATGTCCCACTGCACAGTAGCGTAAGATAGGGGAGCACAAGGCACTGTGACGGGGTACACGGTTAAAGAGAAACTGTGTTCTGCCAGATCACATGGATCATTGCTCCTCTGGATATGGACTTCATCATTTTCCTCTTTTAACCTTTCCATGTACTGCTTGGCCTCAAGGTAAGGTTCAGATTCCTCATAGTCTACAATACTCTCCATTGTCTTCTCATTAAGATTAAGACGTTCAATTCAGTCTTTAACCTCTGTTCTGAGCAGGGCGTCCATTTTGAGATCAACGTTAAGAAACAGTTTCCTCCCACGCCAACATGACTGTGATGTCAGAAAAAAAACATGAACACTTCATGGGTTTCTTATTTACATCATTAATCTATAGATGGTCAAACATTCAACAAAGACAACAAGAACATAAACAATCACGAGACAAATGTAAAACATTAACACATAAACATTAAGTAGAAGGTGATATTGATAAACATTAAACATTTATTTATCCTCATACTTTTGATTCACACCATCAGAATCATAATGTACGTTAAGCGTTTCAAATATTGTTCAAATAACCCACAGACATCAGCAGGTATTCATATTATTTCTATCATAAAGTCCTCCACGTCTCATTTGAATAAACACTTTTTGCTTTTCCCCTTTAGTAAATTTTGAAACCCACCAATAACTGAATAACTTCACGTATCTCTTAATATCTAATGTGATGATGGTTATGAAGCTCACCTCAGCTGCGTCCTTCAGTGAACATCTCTGTACTCATATGGGCGGATGTGCATTGCAAAGACTTTTACTGAACTGAGACACTTCCTGACCACAAACAACCTCCACCGAAAGAGAGTGAGAGAGAGAGAGAGAGAGAGAGAGAGAGAGAGAGAGAGAGAGAGAGAGAGAGAGAGAGAGAGAGAGAGAGAGAGAGATATGTAAATGCTTTAGCATTAGAAATGTAAAACAAATGTCTCCTTATTAAAGCACACTTAAACTGAAATGATACAACAATCTTTTGAGACTCACTGATATAAACTTAATTTTGACTCTCGAGCAGTTAAAATATCTGAGTAAGATGAAGTCACATCAGTTTCTTTTGCTGAACTTCCGGTTGTTCACCTCACACTTCCTGTGTGGCAGAGGCGTCCAGCAACGACAATACAAGAGAAATCCTCATCGAAATGTCCACACAAACCTCAGAAGATTATTTTCACACTTTAGTGATATTTTACACTACAGCTTCTAATATATCAAAATTATTTACAACAACTGAACTGAACTGAACTGAACTAGATTCCTGTAAGAATTGGACATGAAACTTGAAATGAGTTTTTAAATGTTTTATTACTTCAAGCAGCTAAATGAACCTGGCAATAATAAAACTGTGCACTGAGTTATCATCACGGTCATCATGAACACAGACCTGCAGTAACTCATATCGCATGCATGCAGTCATTCAAATGAATAAAAGCAAACAAATCCAACAACATTTCTCACGTTAACATCACAGCAGGTCAATGCTGCACGCTTTTGTTCAACTTTTGACATTAATTTCACTTACCTGATCATTTCCCCAGTTGATCAACGTTTGTATTTGTTGTGAATTAAAAACCGATGCGTGACTAAAGGGAAGCGACGATCTGATTGGCTGATGGCTAAACCGAGATACCTGAGCCCCGCCCACCTGACGTCGTTCAAAGTTGAGAAAACTTCCCGTTTGATGCATTACCAAAATATTTTCCTTATTGGTTTGATTATACTGTAAAAGCATCAATACACGCACGGTGACAAATTAAATAATAAAAAAGATTATAATGACAGGTCACTAAAACAATATACAGCAACTAAAATACGTTTCATCCGAAACTAATATTGGACAAAAACACATTTATTTTAATAGATAATGAAGAAAGCAGTGATGACCGAGATCAGGGTATTTGGTTGGGTAAACTCACGACATCTGCACTCGGATTGGATTGTCCAAGTTTAAGTTCAAGAAGTTTTATTGTCATTTCGACCACATACAGCTGAATTAAACAAAAACAAGGTTTCTGTGATGCAACACAGAACAACACGGCTACAAAAACTGCTAGAAGACAGACAGTAAAAACAACAATATACGCCACAGGACAGATAATACTATATTGAGCCGATCGTGGCATTGCGGCATTTCCTTTGGTTATGACATAAACTAAAGTCCACTGCCTGTTTTTAGAAACTGAGTTTGTAAAGCCTAAACTTCATTCTAGAAGAAATATTTTGGGGTAAAATCATTTTCTACCTTTTGACGTTACTGCCATCTGCTGGTCGTGAAGTGCCGTAGCATCTCTTTTAAGTGGCATGTTCAAATAAATCATTCGTGTTAAACTCACGTGAGCTTACTAAAGAAATTACAAATATAGTCATTAAAAAAATAAGTAAACATATGAGAGGTAGTAACTGATTTTGACAACGTGTTGAATGAGACATATGGTAATTGACTTGCAGAGTAAACTAGAATCATAAAATAGAAAAAGGCGATTGTCATATAACATGCTTAAATAAATCAACAATTTTGTTTTGAACTGAATAAAAAGATAAAACAACTGTATAACAATAAAACATTAAGGCAGAAGTTGTGCTCCGGGTCACAGGGGGCGGCAGCGCGCCCGGCGCGTGTCGCTTCTGTTTCCGTCTCTGACTGCGGCTTTGTGTTTTGGTTAAAATGGCGAAATTTGGTGAATTAAAATCGTTCCTTGAATCTTCTTTAAATGAAATCTTCCGTGCGACTGTCAGCGATATTCTGGATTCAGTGGATAAAACTCTGACAGAATATCAGCGCAAAATGCAGCGAATTGAGTCTGAAAACGAAGATTTGAGAAATCAGCTGTGTGCAAAAGAGAAAATGATAAAGCAGATCAAAACAGGTGCGTGAAATGCAGAAAATAACCATTAAATGTGCAACAGATTATAGCATTGTACAGTGTTATTGAGTTGTGATATAACTGCTGTTGCTCATTCCTAAGTCATTTAATTCAAGCATCTGATAGATAAGTAAATAAATAACGTCCAGGATGCAATTAAATTATTCCCAGTAAGAATAATATTTAGGTTTAAGTTTGGAACTGTAAATCTGTGGAAGTTTTCATTCAGGATTAAAGTGTTGGGTTTGAAGTTTTTCTCATGATTTTAATGTTTGTAATGCGTTTTTCCTCTTTTAGAGGATGAAGACCGTGTTGTTGCTCGGCTTGACTTGTCAAGAAATGCTTTGACAGAAGATCTGTTTCCATCCTCTCATATGAGTAAATACAGAGATCATAGTAAGATCACTGGAGATTTACTGACCAACTGCCGAAAATTACGAATCCCACAGAGGCTAAACAAAGACTGTTCAACAAATACATTGTCACGTGCAAGTCTAAAGCCTGAACATGATGATGATGATGATGATGATGAGGGTTGTGCCGTTGACCTCTCAATGTCTCACGCTTCTCCCAAATACACTTATAAAGAAATCAACAGTAAGCAGTGTACAGCAGAGAAGTGTGATTCAGAACGTTGCATCGAATTTAAACACCCTCACGGGATGTCAAATGACTTCGACAGTAACGTTCAAGTAACCGTAGTGTCAGATAATCCATATTGTGAGGACGAGGACCACAGAGATGCTAATTCGGTGGATGAAGCTCAGGAGTTATACGAGACAGAACCCCAAAGTCCGGACAGATTTTCAGAGGAAGGGTTTTCTGGAATATTCCAGATGACGGAACCTCCACCAAACCCACAAGGATTCGCAGTGAATGCGAATTACAGCTGCAATCAGTGCAATAAGAGCTTCAAGCACGAAGCGTCACTCAACATTCACTTGAGATCGCACAGCAACGATAGGCCGCTCATCTGCGGCCAGTGCGGAAAGTGTTTCGACCGAGCCGATCTCTTGAGAAACCATCTGCGCACGCACACCGGAGAAAGACCCTTCGCCTGCGACCTGTGCGGAAAGAGCTACGGCCATCAGAGCCAGCTGCGAATACACAAGAGGATCCACACGGGCGAGAGGCCGTACTGTTGTTCGCACTGCGGCAAACGATTCAACGAACACAACCAGCTCAAAGTCCATTTGCGAACGCACACGGGCGAAAGGCCTTACAGCTGCTCCGTGTGCGCCAAAACCTTCTCCAATGCCGGCAATCTGAAGAGCCATCAAAGGGTCCACACCGGAGAGAAGCCGTACAGCTGCGGCCAGTGCGGCAAGAGCTTCAACGGAATGGGAGACCTTAAAACTCACTTCAGGATCCACACGGGCGAGAAGCCGTACCAGTGCGAACTGTGCACGAAGACGTTCAGCCAGGCCGGACATCTGACCATCCACAAGCGCATGCACACCGGTGAGAGACCGTACGGCTGCGGCGAGTGCGGCAAGCGCTTCACTGTGGCCAGCAGCCTGAAACTGCACCAGTTGACGCACACTGGAGAAAAACTGCACAACTGCTCGCATTGCGACAAGAGCTTCAGCAGAGCGTGTCACCTGAAGAGACATGAGCTGGTCCACACTAAAGAGAAGCTGTACTGCTGTTCACACTGTGGCAGGAGATACAGCGACCAGTCATCACTGAAGAAACACCAGAAACAACATACAGCAGATAGCGCAGAAACACCCAAGTCTGAAGACCATGACGACGCTGATCAAATCTTAATGGAATAGACACCGAAAGTGTCAGTTCTACATTTTACACCGTCGTCCATAATTGACCGTAATTGTAAAATTTGAAAACATGAAATATGTGATTGCACATAGACTTTACCGTTAACCCTTGCTGTGAAGCTTTGAGAATTACAGATTATCCAGTAAAGCAACAAAGGAGTTTCAGGTGGTGATCAGAACGGCGAATCTTACTGTAACTTTCTTTCCATTAATATTTCTATCAAAATGACCAAATCAATCTCCTGTAACAGAATGTATCTAAGCCATCATGGATGATGTTTTTAACGTGTGCATGTTACACAAAGCAATCTGCTAAATGTATTCCTAAAAGACTTTCTTCTATCAGTCAGTAAATGAGACTGAACACTTATGCTACATTCCTCCTCTCAACAGGATGAAGACCAAACGGCTTACAAGTCGGTGTGATGATGATGATGACGATAGCATACCACACTTTAGTCTTCATCCATTAACCCTATTTCATTATAATCAATATATTCTCTTTAGGCTGCACAGATCTTGTGTGTGTACTGTACATCTTGTTGATTATAACTGTCGTGATATAGCCATGTATCATGTGGCTTAAATGGTACACCAGGGTACTTCAGGAAATACCATGGTATTACTGTAGTGTTGCAACTTTTTTTGGTTAATGGGAGAAGTGAACACTCAAACACACACACACACACACACACTCAAAATGTTGTTTTTACTTTCAAATGTGGACAACACCATCTGTTGTGTTGAAATTAGTGTTGAACAATGGGTTTCGAGTGCACTGTGTTGACATGATATTGTAAATAAGCTCAGATTTTTTTGCAGGCACTTTCTTTGAATTATGTAAAATGCTAAATGTTAGAAAATATGTAAGAAATTATCTGCTAAGAATTGGTTGTATATTGTTTTGAATTTTTGTAAATGAACTATAACCCAGTGTAAATGTAAATCTTGCAATACCCTAGAATAAAGCTTTTTAAGCCTATAGGCCAGCATGTTGTTTAAATGTTTGTTTAAATAAAAAAAATAAACGGGTTAAAAATCAAGAACCTACAGACAGATAGAATACAAGTTTATTAAGCCAGTTGTAAAAATAGCAACGTTTGCACAGAAAATCTGCGACTTTAGTGGATTTAATTACTATAAAAAACTTCGTTATTTCAGTAACTCAAGTGCATAATTGATGATTTGGATAGTGCTTGTCTTTTTTTAAATACTCTAGCGGTTCCCAAATGTGATTTTGTTACTTCTGTTGCTCTTTTGATTTTTCTGTGATCGTATCTTAGCCTAAGAGCTTCTTAAGTAAGCACACTAATACTTGTATATAGTTTGGGGTTGGAGTATGTTATGCTGCACTATTCTAGTCAATACCTTCATCTTAACCCATATTTATAATGTAGCCTGGAATGGAGTACCTACATTACTTAATGAGAAATGACTCCATGTAGCGCCAAATATTTCACTATATTCAAAAACTGTCACGCTTTTGTTGTTTTTGCTCTTCTCTTTTTTCTTTGTTTTATTTCATGTGAAGTGCTTTATAAATAAAATTTTATTGAAATGCACAAACTCTGGAGTTACAAACATTTGAGTAGTTTAAACTAAATTTCACTTATAAACCTCTGTCAGTGTAAAAAACATTAGGGTTGTTAGTGCAGTGAACAGCCAAAGGTGTAAAATGTGGCTGTATCTTTTCTCTCTCAATGTATTTCTGAGATAAAAAAATGGATGACTGGTAATTTTTTGTACCTGAACAGTGAAAAGACGGAGGTAATGCTTATTGGCTCACCCTACCAGTTACGTAAAGCTGGGTCTCTAACATTAGATGTGGATGGCTCTTCACTGGACTTTAAAACAAAACTGAAAAATTTTACCCAAAAAAATTTTTTAGGGGTGATCTTTGATGCTCATTTAACATTTGTTCCACATGTTCAGAACACTGTTAAGACATCTTTTTTTCATCTTAAAAGTATTGCTAAATTGCGCCCAATGCTGTCACTCCCGGTTGCTGAAAAACTGATCAATATCTTTGTGTTTTCCCGCATTGATTATTGCAATGCTTTATTGGTGGGGGTCCCAAACGCTACCCTAAATAAACTACAGCTGGTCCAAAATTCAGCCACCAGAATACTGACTGGAGCCAAGATGAGGGATCACATCACTCCAGTCTTGAAGTCTTCACATTGGCTCCCTGTCAGATTTCGGGTAGACTTCAAAGTTCTTATGCTTACATATAAGGCTTTAAATAATTTGGCTCCTCACTATCTCCCTGAGCTTTTAGTTTCCTACACCCCTGTGCGTGGTTTGCGCTCCTCTGAAACTGGCCTTTTACAAGTTCCAAATACCCGTTTAAAATCTATGGGTGATAGGGCATTTTCAGCTGTCGCTCCTAGGCTTTGGAATTCCTTGCCTGCTCCAATTAGGCAAGCAGAATCCCTTAGTGTTTTTAAATCCTCCCTTAAAGCTTATTTCTTTAGGGTAGCTTTTACTTAAAATTGAACTCTCTTTTAACTCACCAACGTTCTTATCTTGTGTGCTTTTATATTTGACTTGTTTTATGTATTGCTTGTATAATTGCTTGTTTCTTTTCCCTTGTGCAGCGCTTTGAGATGCTACTTTAAAGGCGCTATAGAAAATAAAGTTTATTATTATTATTATTATTATTATAAACTAAAGAGTCAGAGGTGGCTTTACTCTGGCATTAAAAATCAAATGATCATTATGACAAACATGAAGACAACAAAGCTGCTGCCGTGAAAAGAACAGCTGAAAATGAATATGTTTAGGACGTATGAAGGTAAAGTTGATTTACCATTTAAATACTGATACGGTCTAAGTTACTAGGATTAACTTGGTTGGTATCAGTTGTATCGTTTTATTTTTGTGATCTTTTAAAGTTGCTGTCTGGTAAAAACACAGTTGACGGTACCCACTGATAGTATTTGTTTTTCCTACTATGGAAGTCAATGGGTACTATCAATCATTTATCCAAATATCTTCTTTGTGTTCAACACAAGAAAGAAATTCATGCATGTAGATGAGTAAACAAATGATATTATTTAGATTTTTGGGTGAATGTCACAGACAGCAGCAAGTATATTGAGCTGCTGTCATTTTTTGACCGACTGAATGCACAGATCTTAGATTGAATACAATTGTACACATCTGGTTTCATCCCACATTTAGTTAAGAAATAACCAATTGTTTACACCAATACTGCTATTTTGAATTGCTTTGTTATGGTATATTTTTACATATGCACTAAATTTTATAATATTTTGAATGTACCTATTTGTACTATGCATTTTATTTCCTACTATGGCAGTCAATGGGTGCTGTGAACTGTGTGGCTACCATCATCTATCAAAATATCTGTTTTTGTATCCAATAGAAGAAACTCATACAGGTTTAAAACAATGTCAGGGTGAAAAAAACAACATAATTTTTATTTCTGGGTGAACTAACCCTTTAAATTGAATAGCAAACAGGCTGATTAATGTGCATGTATCAATGTTATGAAACTCTCCAGGTCATACTAACTGTACCACAAAGTTAAGTGAAGATTAAAACACTATTTTTTTACAAGAACGCAAAGCGTTTGATTGGAATGTTCTTAGTTTTGCATTGTGATGAAATGTGATAGGGAACTCAATGGCAATAAAATATGCATATACAATCAAACAGATGCACATTTTCAAAATATTTATCACATCAGTTTGTCATGAAATAATGCAGACATTTTTACCTTTTTCTGAGGAAATCTGTGGCTATGATAATTTTGTGCGATTGCATTGAAGAGACACAAGACATTGAATTCAATTGAATTTATTTATTTTCTATAGCACTTTTACAATTTTGTGAACATTAACAACAAACAAATGAAACAAACAGAAAAGAAAACAAACAAACAGTAGAGTACTTACACAAGTCTTCAAGAACAAGCAGCTGCTAAAGCAAATGTTCATTTCAGAGGGTTAAAGAGCAGATGATCATATCTTACTAAAACCTGACAGTTTGTTGTGTGGAAAATGTACTAACGTTAAAAATTGACCTTAATGAGAAAACTTAGATATGCTATGGTACATACAGTATAGGTCTCTCTATCAAATGGTTAAATCAAAGAGTCCAATGTCAATAATATCAAGTGCTTAAGTGTTTTTCATCAGACGGGTGGAGTACCATCTGCATTCGGATGCCCAGTTTTCTTCTCCACGCAGCTACAGCAGCACACCGGAGCCGTGGGGAGTTTCTCCCGGGACAGATACAAAACTGGCTGGATGCTGCTGCTGATGTCCATGAAACCAAAGGCAATATAGTGAATGTAGCAGCGGAAGACATCTGGAGAGAAATACTCCTGGAATGGGAAGAGAGCCACAGGTGGGAAGTAGTTAACTACGATGATTGCCAGAATGATGAGCACCATCTTAAAGGCCTTTTTCTTGACAGGGTGTCTCTCGTCTCGTCCCATAGCCGACCGTCTGAGCGCCCAGAGGATGGAGATGTTACAGAACACCATGAAGGCGAACGCGGCGAGGATCATGATGTTGAAAGCTTTCTCGAAATTCTGAATTTTTCCTACACACTTGGCCGCAGTGTAGACCAAAGTGATGAGCCAAACGATGCAGGCGCAAACAGAGCGATGCCATTTGTCCTTTAACTTGGTGAAGGTGATAGGGTGCAGGACGGCCATATATCTGTCCAGACAGATACACGACAAGAAGAGAGGTGACGAGTCTTTGATGCCATAGAAGAAGCGCAGGACATACCAGGTGCTGTTGGTGGTTAGATAGACAATGTTTGCGAATTCCAGAGGAGGAATGAGACAGAAGAACGTGTCCAGCACGGCCAATTGGCCAATGAAGATGTCTGATGTGGACGAGTCGCCCTTATTATTACGAATGAGCCACAGAACCATGATGTTGGCCGGGATGCCCAGGAAAATGTTAATAAACTGCAGCACCAGGTAGAAGAAGATGGCCGCGGGCATGTCTGCACAGGTGGCATACACGGTCTGATCGGCCTGGGAGGCGTTCAGAGGACGATGACTGATGAGAAGTGAAGAGTTGATGTATCTAAACATTTCCATTATCACCTTTGCCAGTGAGCTCATACACTACAGCTGAAAAATACAAACGTGCAGTATTCAGATGTTAGGACACACCCTATTCAATTTTCTAAATTCAAAATATTCACCAATAATATGAAATAACAAACAGAATTTTTCTAGAGGTCAAGAAATATTAAGCAATTCAAAAGAAAAAGAATTTGACCAACTTGCAATCTCTTGACCAACGTTGTGTTAGAAACAGCAATGTTAAAAAACTCAACACTTTTCCATCATTATCTGTTTCAATTTACTCATTTAAATTTACTCTCATCTGAATAAATCTTTGTAAAGTTGTAACTGTAGTTAAATAAAGAAATTTATGCACAGGCACATTATATATGTATGGTGAAAAATCATTTAAAGCAGCAGATCTGTTTATTGAGTGATACCTTTGTAAACGTTTTGCTTCTTTTAGACAGTAATTGTTTTATGTACCAATTGTAATTTTGCCACTTTGTAAGATTTCTAATATAAAACATCCAGAAATTTCTATGAAAAATCTAGTCCACATTTATGGTGTAATATTCAAAAGGCTTTTAAAATAGGCATATAAAAGAAACAAAGTTGCAGCTGGACAAAATAAACATTTTGAATCAAATGACAAGTCTCTCTTAAGTGCTTTAAAATAATTGTAAATAGTAAAAAATACTTCACTGGCACTCAGTGCGAAACCCAAAGAGAACTTTTAGTTGTATCTCTTACCTTGAGTCTCTAGTTGATGGGTTGAAGTAGTCCTCCTTAAAAGTCTTCAACTGGTTTGGATGAAGGTTGGTGTGAGACTGAAATGTGCAGATTTTAAACTAAAGATATAGTTGACAGATTCACTTTCATGATTCAACACCACGGGGAGCTTTAACAGCCAATCAAAGCAAAGTGTTCTTGAGTTTAAAGGCCAATATAGAAAAGATCATCAGCATAAAACAACTATTTTTCTGTTATTGAGCTCACAGACTATATCAATATATTTAGATGTATTTCTGATAAACTGATGTTTGGATGGTGAGTTAGTTTGATTTCAGCAGGTGACCTTCGTTTAAAGAACATGTAGTGACAAGTCTTCATTATTACCAGCGATTGGCAATGATGCAACTCGCCATTGGCTCCTGACGGAAATTTGGTGGTAAACAACTGATGCAACCCTAACATTAGTATACTTCTGAAATTCATTGTAACAAAGTGATGTTTGTTACGTGAATGAGGTCTGGATGGGAGATTCAGACAACACTCAAATTATCATCATCTAATATTTTTTCTTTCTTTTTCTTTTAAATGCCATGCCAGCTTCTAATGATATATATTCCTAGCGAGAATAAAATCTAATTATATAAAGTAAGACTAGAAAAGGTGTTTAAAAATTAATTTAAAATCTAAATTTTTTCTAAAATTTAATCTAAAAATCTTAGAGCTTTGTTTGAATGTATCCCCTTCTAATACTTTTTGACCTTTCCTGAATTTTATTTGTTGCATGACATAACGACTTTGGTTCGTTTTACCTTATCAATTTAAACATGTTTAAGAAGAGATTTTAATTTAGTTTCATCATCCTGCTTTGTGTAACATTAAACAGAGCTCTATCTATGAATGTTTCAATTTTAGATGATTCACATCGACAGCATTAAATATTCAAATAAGACTTATGTGTCTTATTGACCTACAATCAACTAGATTGCTATTTTCTAGCAAGGGTGCCATAAGCACATGCATATATATGTATATATTTCTACCAAAGAATCACTTTCAATGTAATATGACATTGCATGACTTAAAATATGACTTTAATGTATCTTTGGTGTTGAATTGACAACATTACAGTGTTTCCTATGGCTATAGTAATTCTCAAGAAGCTTCTATGTCATCAGACTTTATAGAAAAAGCTATTTGCACTTCTTGTCTAAAAATGAATGATGATGTGATGGGAGGTGTGCGCATGGACTGTTAACACCCAACTTTCTTAATTATATTACCTAAATATACCTACAGTATTGTTCCAAATAATAGCAGTACAATGTGACTAACCAGAATAATCAAGGTTTTTAGTATATTTTTTATTGCTACGTGGCAAACAAGTTACCAGTAGGTTCAGTTGATTCTCAGAAAACAAACAAGACCCAGCATTCATGATATGCACGCTCTTAAGGCTGTGCAATTGGGCAATTAGTTGAAAGGGGTGTGTTCAAAAAAATAGCAGTGTCTACCTTTGACTGTACAAACTCAAAACTATTTTGTACAAACATTTTTTTTCTGGGATTTAGCAATCCTGTGAATCACTAAACTAATATTTAGTTGTATGACCACAGTTTTTTAAAACTGCTTGACATCTGTGTGGCATGGAGTCAACCAACTTGTGGCACCTCTCAGCTGTTATTCCACTCCATGATTCTTTAACAACATTCCACAATTCATTCACATTTCTTGGTTTTGCTTCAGAAACAGCATTTTTGATATCACCCCACAAGTTCTCAATTGGATTAGGGTCTGGAGATTGGGCTGGCCACTCCATAACATTAATTTTGTTGGTTTGGAACCAAGACTCTGCCCGTTTACTGGTGTTTTGGGTCATTGTCTTGTTGAAACAACCATTTCAAGGGCATGTCTTCTTCAGCATAGGGTAACATGACCTCTTCAAGTATTTTAACATATGCAAACTGATCCATGATCCCTGGTATGCGATAAATAGGCCCAACACCATAGTAGGAGAAACATGCCCATATCATGCTCCATGCTTCACTGTCTTCAATGTGTACTGTGGCTTGAATTCAGAGTTTGGGGGTCGTCTCACAAACTGCCTGTGGCCCTTGGACCCAAAAAGAACAATTTTACTCTCATCAGTCCACAAAATGTTCCTCCATTTCTCTTTAGGCCAGTTGATGTGTTCTTTGGCAAATTGTAACCTCTTCTGCACATGCCTTTTTTTTAACAGAGGGACTTTGCGGGGGATTCTTGAAAATAGATTAGCTTCACACAGACGTCTTCTAACTGTCACAGTACTTACAGGTAACTCCAGACTGTCTTTGATCATCCTGGAGGTGATCATTGGCTGAGCCTTTGCCATTCTGGTTATTCTTCTATCCATTTTGATGGTTGTCTTCCGTTTTCTTCCACGTCTCTCTGGTTTTGCTCTCCATTTTAAGGCATTGGAGATCATTTTAGCTGAACAGCCTATCATTTTTTGCACCTCTTTATAGGTTTTCCCCTCTCCAATCAACTTTTTAATCAAAGTACGCTGTTCTTCTGAACAATGTCTTGAACGACCCATTTTCCTCAGCTTTCAAATGCATGTTCAACAAGTGTTGGCTTCATCCTTAAATAGGGGCCACCTGATTCACACCTGTTTCTTCACAAAATTGATGACCTCAGTGATTGAATGCCACACCCCTTTCAACTAATTCAACTAATTGCCCAATTGCACAGCCTTAAGAGCGTGCATATCATGAATGCTGGGTCTCATTTGTTTTCTGAGAATCTACTGAACCTACTGGTAACTTGTTTGCCACGTAGCAATAAAAAAAATATACTAAAAACCTTGATTATTCTGGTTAGTCACATTGTACTGCTATTATTTTGAACAATACTGTATATACAAATCTTATATCAGCATAACCACCAAGCACTTGTACTCATATAAAATACCAAACAACAACGCACAATGAACAAGCAACTCGTTTTTTAATAAAGAAAAAGCACAAAGATCTATTTGGATTACATTTTCAAAAGAAACAAGTGAATTGTTCCCAAAGGTCCATTGGTAACACAAGTCATGAGTTTGAACCATAATGAAACATGCTGACATAAAATACAGACTAAATGCACTGGAAGTCCCCTTGGAAAAAAGACAACTAAAAACATTCAGAAGATCAACAGCATGTTAAGTGATATTACAATAGGTACATTGACATACAACCAAATAATCAGTTTGTTATCATATTGATGGCTCAATCGGAGCAATAGTGTTTTTCTTATTTAATAAGCACATTAGTAATATGCGCCTATAAATGGGAAGACAACGTGCATTTGCTTATTATACAAGTAATGCTTTTCAAAACACTCACAACGCTCTCCGAATGCTGAAAGGTTTCAGCTTTCCATACATCTGTACATTTTTTATCTCTTGTTTTGTTACAAAAAAAGTATTTTTAGAGTACAAACCTTTTCTTCCATATTTATAAATTATTCTTTGAGATTACACTGATGACAGCAATTAAAAGCCTGCCAATCTTACTTACATGACTGAAAGAAAACAACCTTTGAAGGTTTTAATAAAAAAAACCCCAATTTGAATACAAATGAAAACAACACATTTTTTCAACATCAATCTTAAACTGATGGTCTTCTTCCTCCATTTAGTTTTCAGTTTACAAATTCCACCATCTAAATGAGGAATCAGCATGACGCCAGCGCAACTGGTTTTTAAAGAGAATGAGAGCTGAGACTCTCATTGGTTTATGGCACGTGACGTCCAAAACACACCCATTACTCATTACCAAAATAGGAACAACCCTTCCAAACGCTGTCGGTGCATAAACCATTTTCCCATTGTTAAATTAGCAAAATTGGATTTTTCCACGCACTTTTAGACTGTGTGCTGTGCGCTTTAGACAATGCGCTTGGACTGTTAAAATCAACTGTTTCCACGAGTTGTTTATTTTTCTGCATGTTAAAGATCAAATGATTTCATTTATTAGTTATTGGTATATGGGCTGTAAATAGTCATTAGGATGCTTTTGAATGTGCATTAAGCTTGCTCTGTGCAGAAGTTTACTTCTGATTATATACATAGAATGTACATGTAAACAAATATTTTTGTCAGCCTGCAATGTTCAGGGTAAATGTAAACTCTACTGTAAATGTGTTCACCGTGAACATTTGTGTTCTGCCTAGTTACACGCCAACAGCTTCTCTTATTCCATTAATGATAATCATGTGGGAATGTAGGTAGATCAGGTCAGATTAATACTAAACTCAAGAACACTTTGCTTTGATTGGCTGTTAAAGCTCCCCGTGGTGTTGAATCATGGAAGTGAATCTAATACTACGGTGCACAGGTTAGAAAAGGGGAAAACGTGCAAAAGATGTAGTTATTTTACTCCTTATAAATATAATATGTATATTCTGAAATATCAAATCTTTCACTTTATGTTGCTTAACCTACTACACAATTCCATATTTTTTGTATAAACATTTTAATGTGTATAGGCTGCAAAAAAAAAAACAACAACAACCACACTACTCCAATCTGGTTGTAGTTAATGGATTAGAAAAACTGTTGATATGATTAACTTTCAAAGTATGATACATTGTGCATGCAGACATATGCATTTGGATAGAGAGATAACTAAACCAAAAACCACAACTGTATTTATTAGGATTGTGTTAGAATGTATTTAATGCACCTCTACAGGCTTTTAACAAGAACACCTCTGTGGCCCTGCTATCATAATAAATCCTGGGCAGATGTAATTGATAACTCTAACCCAAAACAATGTAAGACAGACATGGTTTAAATATTTAGAATACTTTGAAACAATTTATGTTGTGAGCTTTTGTTTAGAGGTGCTTGTTGGTATGAATGAATTATTAACTGGTGGTGGGGTTGGGGGACACTGAATAGGGGGTTCGACCAGGGTGGCACGCAAGCTTGAAACTAAGAGACAAATATCCAATATATCAGTGGAAAAAAAAACATTCACAGTGTTCAGAATAACCAGAAATATCACGTGCAGATGTTAATACAGAAGATTACTGAAAAACATTTAAGAAATCTTATTTTACAAGATAGAATAGTTAATAAACTTTAAGTCCTCAGCTCAATAACGTAACATGACATTAATGTGTTGGAGTGATCATTACATATGTAAACGAAGCATGTGCAGCTCTTCAGATCCATTCAGAAAAAAACACTGGATCTCCACCCGAAAGAGTTTTTACTGAAAGTGCCTCCAGAAGTTCTTCAGGTGTGTAATAGAGAAGTGTGTTGGTGATCAGATGAAGGTGGAGTCGAGTGCGCTGCTATCATGAGCATTGCGAGCACGAGCCTCAAACAACTGTTTGATGAGAGCAGATTTCTCCTGCTCCAGCTGTGCAATGCGATCGCTCTTCTCGCTTACTTCCTGCGGGTAAGAACATTTGACAAGCAGCTGATAAAAAAACTTGTCGAATTTAAAATAACAACAACAAAATAACAATATTTTGCATTTATGTCATATAGTTAAATATTGATTAATTCTGTTAACACTTTAACCTTTAACATCCATTAACAGAAATACATTTCCTTGTGCTCGGTACTGTTTGAACCAGCAACAGCAATGTGTTCAGGATCGTATTCACTGTACTGCTGTTATCTGTGTGGTTTGAAACATGATATTTTCAGGATGACGGGCCTGTGGTTGACGTTTGTCTTCATTAGAATAAGCAGGAGTTTAAAACATGTTTTTGTTTCATGCCTTTAGTACTTTGAAATGTTTCTCTTTAAAAACAAAATGCTGATACTTTGAAAATCTTCTGTTACAATAATCTGTTACTCATGTTTGCATACAAAGAGCCACTTGTGTAACATTCTACACTGAAAAAACAAACTTTGTTAGATTACCTCTCATAATTTCTACATAATAATATTAACATTTATTGAGAACTAGATTTTCCTAAGTAAAATGATGATAAATACACAATTAATTCATGTAGAAAATAAACTGTGTGGGAATAGTAAGTTGTATTAGATATTTTCTTGTACTATTTAACTGTTTTATAGTCACTGCACATAGTCCTAAAATAATTAAGTAAATTTTATTCAAAATCTTTAGCAGATTCAAGTAAAAAAATAATAGTTAATTTTACTTAAGAAAAACTATAAAGTTTTATTTAAATATTGGTGTCAAGTCTAAAAAGATTGAAAGGTTTTCTCATGTTGAAGAAGATCTGACCTGTGTAAGGAGGCGGTTCTGCTCCTTCAGGATGTGGATTGCTTGAGGAGGTGCTGGAATGGGGGCTGAAGGAGCAACGCTGGTGGACGTCAAGGTTCCAGAAGGGGACGTCTGGATAACAACAGAGAAACACAATTTTTTTTTACTGATTATCAATGAAATATTGTTTGTTGCTCATTTATGGCTATTCTCAGTTTTGTACAAATGGGAAAAAACTGCTAGAAATGTTCATCTTTCATGTAAAATGAAAACCTAGCATTTACATTCATGCATTTAACTGACACAAATAATCAATTAAAAGAAAGCTCAATTACTATCATGTATCTTTACCAATCATCACATTGTTTTATACCAACCGTTGCTGAAAATGAAATTAAATCACTGAGGCAGCGAGTGACGTCTTGAAGTTTGGGAAGAAGAATGTTTAACCGACTCTGACAAGATCCATTCAAAGATGCCTGATGACAGAACACGGCAAAAAACAAACAAACATGTTAAAAGCCTTTTGCAGTTCAATAATGACAGTTTTATTTTGTTCAATTGTGTTAATCTTATTTGTCTGTACGCGTGTGCGCTGGCTGTGGTTTTACAGCTGATTCAGGATCAGTCTCTGGATATACTGGAGTTAGGATCAGTTGATGCTTATT
Organism: Misgurnus anguillicaudatus; assembly: GCF_027580225.2. Classification (NCBI taxonomy): domain Eukaryota; kingdom Metazoa; phylum Chordata; class Actinopteri; order Cypriniformes; family Cobitidae; genus Misgurnus; species Misgurnus anguillicaudatus. The sequence continues at coordinate 77,160 of NC_073358.2, read as the reverse complement.
TCCTATATACCTAACAGTGTTAAAGGTGTAGTTCACTTAAATATAAAAATTCACTCAGATAACGTACCCAACCTCAAGACTTTCTTGAGTTGAACACAAATAAATTTATATTTATAACATCTTATCTTCTTTTAAGTCTATTAACATGTTAAAGCCCCAGAAATCACATATGTCTGTCATTAAAGGTATAGCGGAAGATTTTCCCAAATTTTTGAATAGAAACACCCCTCCACTTTAAAAAAAAAGCACATGCGCATCACTCTACCTGCTCTCAAGAGGGAACGCCTATTAAATGTGTGCACGAGAGAGAGCATGCACGAGCCTCTTCTCTTAGTTTAGAAGTTGCTGCTGGCATTAGCAGTGATTTTAAATTGAGTTCTCCAAATAGCATGACAAACCTTACCTGTTGAGTAGAAACTTCGCGATTGAGGCATAAGTGGGAAGCCCAACCTGTGCTTTTAGTGAAATATTTTCCCAAACGCACTCTGGTCTTGTTTTTTTCTTCAGAGGCCTTTCTCTTCTTGTCATACAATTCATAGTGACCCCTAGACATTTTGAAAAAACACGGTGATAACGCGAGCTTCAATGAATGGTTGAAACCGTAGCCCACCAAAAATATACACCTGAAAGTGCACATGTGCAGAAAGCGAACCTAGAGACGAGCACGTACGACGGCCTTACGTAAACATATCACCAAAATGATTGACAACTGGGATGACCAATAGTCTTGATGATCCACCCGGAAAAATATATTTAAAAATATATATATAAATAATTGCAGGTATATGCAGGAATCATAGAGATGAATTTACTACCATTTAGTACCTTTTTTACCGCCCTACAAAATATTTTATAGCAGCAGCCCGTTTTTAAGGTGTGTGGGAGGTGTACTATAAGGTATAAGTGTCACGTCATACATATTAGTTACACTAATGTTTAATTGTGATAATTAAGTATTGTCGTTGTCAATTGTTTTTTTTGTAGTGTCGAGTTGAGTTTCAGTTGTCTTTATCTTAACCTAGCCCTTGAGTTAACCATAGCTCTCAGCCCAGGGGTGCAAACTCACCAGGGGTGAAAAAGTCTTATTAAAGGTAAAAAAGTGATTTAGTTAAGAGCAGTTAGAGATTTTCTCTCAATGCTGTTTGATTACATGAGTGACAGACAGGAGCAAAATTAGGTAACTTCCCCTTTAAAGCGTCATGAAACACCGGTGTTTCAGCTCCTGTCTACCTCGCTATCATTTTGAAAAATGTTACTTAAATGGGCGTGGACGCTGTGAGAAGAACGGCGATGAGTGGGCGGGGCAACTGATATAAGCTAAGCTTTACTAAGATTAGCAGTATTACAGAAATAATTAAACAAATATAATATTTAATTTAAACAAAGGTCAAGTAAAACTGTTATAGTTGAAATAATAATGTGTTTGAAGATAAGGAAAAGTCCTCAGGACATGATGGTACCTCAGAACAGATCAAAGTCCACCTGCCAGTCCATCAGTTGATGGTGAGTCTCGTCCTGACAGCATCGTGGGGAAAATCATCCAACATATTTACAGATTGTGTGTGTAATGGCGCAGTCACATTTACTTTAATTTTGACGCATGTGTGTATTTAAGGCTAATACAGCGGCAAAAATACTTACAAGCTCAATGAGAAGCAGATGCGCGACTTGCACGCTCCTTTCAAACAAAAACAGCAGGCCCACAAGCACTGTTGTTTGTGTTTCAATGGCTTAAAATTACTTAATTTAAACTGCGGTGCTTAAATACGTGAACAAATGATAAGTTTTTGTCACCACGCGCGCAGCAACATGACATGGGCGCATAACCTTGAATGAGAAAATACTATGAGTGAAGTAAGGGTGTCACGATTTCGATTTTAAATCGAAATCGATCGAAATTAAGTCACAGCTCCGAACTTCGAAATAAAAAATGGGATTGTCGATGCTGCCACGCCCCCATTTCACGTCTGGTCGGCTTGGCAAGCGAGGAAAAAAAACTCTCAGAGATGCCTTTAAAAACATCTGTCCAGCAGAAAGCGATCATATTTTAAACACGAGGGATGTAAGTTATTGCTACAACTCCTTGAAATGCATATCATAAACAGGATTACGTGATCTGACTTTGGACAGAGCGCAGCTCTCTGCACGTGCGCGATAGTGAGGGAGGCGCAAAGATGCAGCGGGTTATATTTTAAACAAAAGGATAGTTTGCCTCAGCTTGCATGAAACGCATAAAACTGAACAAATACATAAGGATTACTACTTTAGTTTATGTTCAGACTTCGGACAGATGCGAGAGCGCATGCACACGTGAGACAGAGAGAAGGGCAGCTGCTTATGATGCTGGATTTATTTCAGATGCTATGAGTCCAAGACACGCGCATTAAGTCCATGTGCATTAAGTCCATGTTAGAGATGCGCGGATGGACTATTATTTCATCCGCAACCGCATCACAAAACTCATCATCCGTCCACCATCCATGCGCATCAACGTTTCTGATCAGTTTTCAAAACCGCACCCGCCCGCCATCCGCTGACCGGGCGATGCAAGACGCTGCTGATGACAGCCGCGAGACTAGAAAGCTCTAGAATATCAGCAGTGAACTCCGTCTCCGATCGGCGCACATGGGACAAAAACAAATAAATAAATAGCCTAAATTAAAGGCGGAGTCCACGATGTTTGAAAAACGTGTTGGAAAAGGAGACGGGCCGACTACCAAAACACACTTATAGCCAATCAAATCAAATGCCGGTTTGCGTATGTGTGGGGCGGGTCTATCAACAGAAGGTCCAGATTCTGTTGGGGTAGGGGCGTGTTTGTTTAGGTGATTTCAAATATCAACATTTACTTTCAAACATCATGGACTCCGCCTTTAAACGCACAAATTACATAGCCTGCACTGGTGCCATCCTGATTTAACACTTTGTAAAACTTATTCCAGGCAACCCTTTCTGACATTCTATTTCCTTTGTTTTTAATTCTCATTTTTTGAGTTTGCCACGTTTCTCCTTCGCTGGCGTTGATAAGAGCTGTGTCAAAATGCATCCTCAACGAATGTATCCTTAACAGCCGAGGATATCCCAAACAATTAAAAGCTTTATTAAATAAAAGTGTGTATTGATTAGAAAACTTTTTCTTGTCACCGTTTTAGTATTATAAGTTATGTTTTGTGTTAATATTATTCTGTTTATGTTGCGTATATTTCTAGGTTGATTATTTGATATGCTGTTGAATAGATTAATCTACATCAATGTGTCATATGTTCTAAAATAAATTAATATTTTTCTGATTACATATTTATTTTAATAAGTCAGAAATGTCTCCGCTGTTTTCTGCTGACAGGCGCGGTGGGCGCTACTGGGGGCGTGTGCAGCAGGTAACGCAAATTGTGGGTCCTCAGAAGGCTAGACCGTCTCATTTCAGTTCTCTTCTTGAACTTCTGTGGCTGCCACTATGAAAGGCAGAGAGGTCGCATGCTTAGAAGGACACAGCTAATAACAAGCAGTCGACCGAATTTAATAAAAAAAAAAAATTTTGTCACGTCATCCGCCCGATCTGCGTGTGCAAGAAACAATCCTCTCTCTACAAGCTCTCGCGTTAAGTGAAGCCCACAAACCCCCATGCGAGTTGTGCAATGTGCATGTTAATGTTAAAGTATTATAATAATAATAATAATAAATAATGGAATATAATTTTTGTCTAAATTATATGCCATATAAAAAATATGTAAAAATCGAGAATCGGATCGAATCGTGTCCTTAGAATCGAAAATGTAATCGAATCGAGGATTTGGAGAATCGTGACACCCCTAGAGTGAAGTGTGTGCGCTCAATCTGCACAGACTGCTTAAACTTCGGCAGAAAATAAGGTGATTATATTTGCCATCTACTCCGACTCACTCAGGTCCTGTTAGCAATGTATATATTTTTAATCTATGCTAGATGAAGTTAAAACATGGAGACACACATATTAAGCAAAAAAAATACTACCAAGTAAAATTGCGTTTGTTACCTTTTACTAGGGCTGCAGCTATCGATTCTTTTTGTAATCGATTAATCTAGCACTAAATCGATCGATTAATCGAGTAATCGGATAAAAATTGTGTGTGTGTTTTTAAACAACCAAAACAAATAATGCATAACGAAAATGGCGTGGCTGTAAAATATTCAAGCATTTGGCTTTCATTTCTAAAAAATAACGGGTATTTGGCTCCAAAAAATAAGCCTATTTATTTCAATTTTTACCCATTTAGTGTTTATAAGTGCCAGTGCCAACAATTAAACACTTTAATTTATTAATATGCACAACAGGTTTCATGCTGTAATCTAGCCCTGACATCAAAGTAAATATCTGGTTTATGTACATTTCTACACCTGCAGCATTTACCATAAGGCTACCAAAATCATTTCTGGGGTGAGCCTATTTGCTATGGTAACAACCTGTGTGTATGCGCGCACGTGCACTTGTGTTTGTGCGTGTGCACGCGTTCTGTGCGTGAGGAAGAGTGACACCCCAGTCAGACGTTCAGTTGCTTCATTGCATTTTGGTACTGCAGAAATACATACATTCATTTTCAATAGAACGCTGCATTTGGTTTGCATCACTTGCATTGCGGTGTATTTTAGGTTAAAAATCCGTTCAAAAAATCACAACATCACGTCCCGCTGTATACAGTGAATGCATGCTGAAATTATTGTTGCGTGGCTACATAAAAGTTTAAGCATATGTGATGCATTGTGCGATCGGTCTGACTCGCGTGAGAGAGAATAACTTCCTTATGCTAAACTCTAATAAAACAGAGATTATTATTATTGAACAAAATATGTCAGATTACAAGTTGCCCATATATGATTGCACTGTGGTGCCGTTTTTTGGTACACACACCTGTAGTGCATGCGTGTGTGTCAAGGGGTTCTTTTTAAAGCTATAATCACCTGCAATTGAACAGGAATACGTTTACTACTTAAAAACATCATATCTAGTCAAACCGCATAACAACATCGCTACAAATACAGTATTGGATTAAAATCAGCGGAAGCTACGTTACCTTGTTTCATCGACGCTTGGTGTAACAGCAGTGGATGTTTTCGGTTCAGATGCTGAATGTAATGATAATGTAATGATCCCAAACTTTAGACATTCTCTCTCTGCCGTTTATGGACATATTCGCTCCGCCATCCCGCCAACTAAATTCAAAATGTACCACGCGCTATGATGTGCTTCCTGAACATTGAACAACGGTCCGTGTAAATCAGATCTCGGCGCGTGTAGTGCGCGTCATAGGAATTTAACGAGGCTTCGAGGCAGAATTTTTGCCTCGAGGAATTTTTTGAATCGAGTAAATCGAGTAACTCGATGAATCGTTTCAGCCCTACCTTTTACCACCAATTTTGATAGATTTGTTTACTACCGCGCGTACACTCTGTGTAGTTAGTATGAAAAAATAATCATGATCCGAGTTTGTGTTGGTTTATGTTCATGGTCATACATCTGGGATGATATGGGATGAGCAAAGTATTAAAGATTTTTATTTTTGGGTAAACTATTCCTGTAACCAATCAAAACAAAAGGCATTTTAACTTATGGTAAGCAACAAATATGACTTATATATTTGAATCAGGTTCTGTGTCTTGAGGGTTTTATTAAAGACAAAGATGTCTAACACCACCTACAAACTCATTAAACCCATTTTAACGTAGTTTAACCTACACTTGGATAATAGGAAACAGATCAAAAAGTTCTACAGATTTATTTTAGGTCTAGTTAATTTCAGACACTAAGATTAATTTGTGTGACAGCAATAACAAAATGATGTGCCAGTGGACGTACAGTAGAGAGACTCTGGCCAATGTGTCTCTGGCTCTCCATAATGTTGTGGATCTGGGTCTGGTACCATTCTCTCGCTCGGTCCAACACATCTAACCCAGCCAGCAGAGAGTCTTTCTCTTGCTCCATCTCCTTCATCTGCTTCAGCTGTAAGAAAAACAAACAAACAAACACTATCACAACTATAAATCTTGAGACAAATCATGCAATAAATATCAAAATGTATTAAAGATGAGTGAACTGAGGCAAACATTTAAATGGCTTTCAGTGTCTCCAAACAGACTGTATTGGCCTCACAAATTAAATTGTTTGAATGTTATTTACCACTAACTTTCATTAGACGACATTATAGAGAGCAGCAGCACACAGCACACCCTAATGCACACAGACAGCATTTTAGTACATACTGGATTTAGTTTTTTTGCTTATTTCTGATCAATTCTGATCATATGTTCAGAAGCCTTAAACACAGAAATCACGCAGCAGTATAGTAAATGTTTAGTAAAACACTGCATTATTGACTGGAACCCATTCATTTGGCCCACGACATACCAACAACACTTAAAATATTACATATTTGTATATTGTTAAAAGCATAATTTCATCAAGATAAGTAACTGTGGGCAGCATCTCAGCAATAAAGCCTCGGTATTTGTGTGACTGCTGATCTGGTGGGACTTTCACACCCAACAGTCTCTAGAGTTATTCAGAATGGAACTTAAAACAACAAACAGTCCGGTGGACGTAAATGTAGATAAAAGAGGTGAAAAGAGAAAAGCCCCAGTGGTTCAATCAGACACAAGAGCTATGCTAACTCGGATCACTGCTTTGTACGGTCAAAATAACTGCTCATGGCTGTAAAATAGGCCTGGGGCGGTAACCGGATTACCGCCATACCGCGGTCACGTGACCCATGCCGCGGGTCTAAGCTTCTCACCGTCATAACCGCCAAAAAAAAAACTCGAAACATCGGCTTTTGTGTATATGTGGGGATATTATCGCAGCTTGTTAACAACTGCAACTTGTTAACTGAACATTAACAGATATGATTTTAATATTAAATTGTCATTGAGTAGAAATACATGTGACGTTGTCTGTCACTCGTTTAAAGTAATACAAACATTTTATCTAATTTGAACGTGCAAACAGCCGCAGCAGATCAACAGAATCAGGTTTCATACATTATCAAATTTTCACGCAACATAAAGAGCATGCGATCAGTCCGAGGATTAATATCCAAAGAGCTTAGATTGTCTCTTTTTCATCTAGCCTAACAGTGGCCATTTCTAAAGCAGGACACATTTCAAAAAGTTTTGTTTTTGCGTCTTCTTTCTCTGTTTGTGGAAAAAGACAGATGTTTATGGTAAGGGTCGAGGAAAGAAGCGGTCTGTCCGAGCACGCGAGACAGAGGCGGACTGCCCGGGACGCGCGCAAGACAGACGGACCGCGTCATCTTGTGCACACACACGCGTCTCCGTACAGCTTCCCAGCTATACTCAAGCACAGACACATATGCAGCAGTACAAATGATTTCTCATACAAATGGTTATTTTACCAGACCGTCAGGGCAGCAATAATTGGCGTCATTTAAAGGCTATTCACAAATTAAGGATAGAAAAGTGGCAAAATGTCTGTAGGCACGTGTGGACACGCACAATACGTTAACATTTTTTTAACTGATAATATTAATTGTTCAAGTTGTTGAATGCTGAAATTGAAGAAATGTGGAAGGAAATATTCACCTACATGTTTCTTAAGTAATTTGCACGTGTTTTGTATTGAAGATAAATAAATCATGTATGTTATTTAACTCGTTGTCTTGCCAATAAACCACAAAACCGCGGGAATTTGTTGATTACCGACCGCGGTAAAAAAAAATCCAAACCGGCCCAGCCCTACTGCAAAACACATTAAACCCTATAGTGGATGAACTACAACAGCTTTCATTTTTGCACAGATTCACAAAAATATAGTACTAGTATAGGGTACTAACTAGGGTTGTTTATAGCACAGGCTGGTTGATTGCTTTATTCTGATTGGTTGAAAAATGTTCCATGGGTGTTGATTATTTTTCAGTAAAATGTACACCTGAGCTGTCAAATGTCTTACAATAACCACCAGATCAATGTCTGCGGTAACTGTGGCATAAGAGGAATAATTGAATTATTTGAAAATAATGGACACCCGCGATGTAATGGCATTAATTGCAATTAATTAGATGAAATCATTTTAAATTCTTTTGAAAGAGAAACAGCAGTTTCAGCTTGCACCTTAAACACAAGCTGATGGGAAACTATGCCTTTGTCAGCTGTTGTGTGATGGGCCAATGAAAGAGAAAATCCTCTTTGTATAGACACACAGGGACAGACAGATGGTATCACATCCAAAATATTACTGCCTAATCAGTGACACATTAAATAAATCAAATAAAAGGAACATCAAAAAACCGTGTACATGTTGTAAATCTCAAACACAGAAATAATGCAGACTTATCTTTTTCCAACTTTACGAGAGTGACAAACACTACAAAACCACAGTTACTCACTGTTGTCAAACTCAACCACAAAACAACCATTACAAATATGATCTTCACATGCAATCCATCAGAATGTGACAATCTACACAACATTTCTTCTACATTTCGCCAGTCTGTCTGTCACTCACCCAAAAGTAGAAGCGCAGAGCTCTGCTGGAAAACAGGCTGCTGCTCAAGGGAATAAACACAGTTGTGTAGGCAGCCCACACAACTGGCCCCAGAGATTCGGCAGTATCCAGTCCCCGGGGCCCGACCTGACTGACCATCATAATAGGAAAGGCGACAGAGGCACTCGAGCTCAACACAGATACACAGACAAACAATTCTGCCTGAGAATCAGTAAAGGGCATCAATGTAAATGTGGGGCGGAGCATCAGGGAGAGAAAAAAAATGAATCCTCACTAAATCAGACTCGGGCCATGTTTACATTAGAGCATTTGCATTTTAAAATGTTTTAAAAAGTCATTTTAAAAAGAAAAACGCATTTTAAAAATATTTCCGTCCGCACTATACACGACCATAAATAATTGAAACGTGACATAAAAGTGTACAATACCGTATTACTCTAATAATAGCTTACCTTACCTTTAGCACATGTATGCAGCCTATGTGTATGCAATAGGACTGTGTATCGCCAACAATTTCCCAATACGATACATATCCCGGTACAGGGCCACTGTACGATACACATCACAACACAAGACCATTTTGAATTACATTTTTGTTCAGAATTTAGTAATATTCTATCTGTTTATTGTACATTAAATAAGCAGTGTTCTAACAATTGTGATTTTGCTATTCATTAATTAGATTTTGGGGGAACTTGTAGAAAGCTACAGTACTTAAGCCTCATAAGCCCCTATTTTCCTGTATACGTTAAGAGTTCCCTGGGGGTAAAAATGACAACAGAAATTAAAAGGGTGATTACAAAAAATATACATTTTAATGATACAAATATCATTTTTTTGTTTACTTCCCATCTATACAATAATGCTGTGTTTTGGGAGATATGAAGTACTTTTGTAACTGTTTACCAATCAATTCCTCAACTACACCATTAGCTTGCCTATAAAATATCACATTTTTATTAAAATTTTGCATAAATTATTATCTAAATTTGATTTAAATTGTTTTTAGATATTGATCTAGATGTTATGTGTTGAATTCGACCATTTGGTGTTTAGTTTTATGGTAAATTCAATTCAATTTTATTTATATAGCACTTTTCACAATTGTTAATAGTTTCAAAGCAGCTTTACATGAGTAGATGTAGGGGAAAACACAGAAAATCAATAGATAATATACGAAGTAGAGTATAGCGGCTAAGGATAAACCGTACAAGCGAGCGTAGTAATAATGTAACGTATACAGTAAAGTGCTAAGTTGGCTGAATCTCCCAGAGACGAAAAAACACCTAGGAGAAAACCCAGTGGGAAAAACTCCTAGAAGGACAAAAACCCTTGGGAGAGATTAAGAAATTACAGTTTAGGAAATAAATCACTTCGACCAGCAGATGCCCATGGAGACCCATTAATTTTACTATGTGTGTCCAACTGCTCAACATCAATACTTTAGGGCGCACTCACATTATCCAAACCAAACCATGCCCCAGCGCGATTGTCACCCCTCCCTACTCTCCCAGGTGCACGCACTCACACTGCACTTTTTATCGATCCAAGTCCGGGCGCGCTTTCGTCATTAAAATGCGATTGTTTTGAAAAAAGCAGGAAGTAAAGCTCTCTCTTAACACTGGAACCCACCGTAATGATAAGTCTGTGTTTTTAATTCGGAGTCGTTTGGTGCGCGATTACAGACAGTCCTCTCACACGTCATCATATTGCTTAGTTGATCTGTCACGTGTGCAGCTCGGACATTCACGTAACCCTGCTGCGTGCATCAAAAGGTTTTTACGGAGGCAGATGAAGGTGAGTGGTTGCGCAACTGACGTCTTCACCTTTTTAATTGCGCTAACACCACATCCTTCCGCCCCTGAGCCCAAGTGAACCGCGCTCCGGCCCACCTCTGCAACCCGGCCGCGGCTCGATTAACCAATCCGTGCCCGGGCGTGGAACAGAGCGATCACACTAGTCAAACAAACCAGGCTTTGGGGGTCAAACACTCCCGAGCGCGGTTTGGTTTGGATAGTGTGAGTTAGGCTTGCCGCGATAGTCGGTGAAACGGTGATAACCGGTGCTTCAGCCTCTCACCGGTTAGATCACTTGCCCACCGCGACACCGTCTTTCACCGTCGTTTTGATATTTTCGCGTAATTTAATCATTTAGTTTCATTAGAGAGAGCAAACTGAATGTGTCTGGTGCCTGAATTCAGCGGAGCTGAACGTGCGTCACGTCACAGAGCAGCAGGTGTCAGATTTCATTTATTCCTGTCAGAGTTTGCGAGGCGAGCTGACTGACCAGACGAAGGCAGAAGCCGCGTGCTTACTTGTTTTTGTTATAATATACATATGATGTTTAATATAAGCGTGATCGTTTTGTTGTTGTGTTTATCATCAAGAAAAATATTAAACCCATCATTCAAGCAGTGCTTTATGGAGAAGTAGCCGGTTGCTCTGCTTGGGACTGGCGGGTTCTGTGAGAATTACCTGCGCACATTGACTCAAGCACTTAAGTAAACCAGCTGTTGCACTCGCATTGCATGCAAATTCATACGCAATTTAACGCAGCGTACGCAAGCACTGCATTTAAACAGTTGCGTAATTCAAAAGTGAAAGTAAAATGTGCACGTCTGCATGCGCATTTATAAGCCCCTCCCAAACGGTGACACCGGTATCACCGGGTTTGTGACGCGCTGATTAACCGGTGGGAAAAATACATCACCGCGGCAACCCTAGTGTGAGTGCACCCTTAGTGAAACATTTAGTGAATTTCTGTTTATATAAACATTAGAAAAGTCATTAAAAATCAAAATTATTTCAAATAGTATAATTTTTTGTAGATTTTGATGCATTTTGAAATGTCTGTTTTTACAAAATGCCACAGAAATTTGACTAAATGTAAGGGTGTCTGTGTGTGTGTCTGTCTGTGTGTGTGTGTCCGTGTGTGCGCGCGTGCGAATTTGTGACTTTGTTTTTTTGTCTGTGTCTTTATGTGTGTGTAAGTTTTACTGTGTCTTTGTGTGTGTGTGTGTGTGTGTGTGTGCGTGTGTGTGTGTCCGTGTGTGCGCGCATGCGAGTTTGTGACTTTGTCTTTATTTGTCTGTGTCTTTATGTGTGTGTAAGTTTTACTGTGTCTTTGTGTGTGTGTGTGTGTGTGTGAGTTTGTGTGTTTGTGCTTGCGTGTGTGTGTGTGTGTGTGTGTGTGTGTGTGGTAGGGGGGCATGCACACACCTGTGTAAGCATTTTACATCTTTGTTTTGCATCTGTGGCTGTTTTTGCCAAATTCTGTAAAAAATGCTCTCTGTGGCAGTCATACCTTTGTGTGTTTGTGTGTGTCAGTTTGTGTGTGAGTGTGTGATTGAGCATGTTTTTTCTATAGGGCATTTGTGCTCTAGTACCAAGCTTACCTTTCTGTATCAAATTTTTTAGATTTATTCTGGATGCATTGATTTTATTTGATGAATAACAAGAAAAAAAGCTTTTCCCATTCATTTCAATTGGGGTCATTTTTACCCCCAAAGGGCCTCTTTTGTGAATTTTTTTACACATCTTTAGAACGACAGATTTAAGACCAGTTTTTTATATGAATCTTGACAGATAATCTGGAAAAGTCACAAAATCTTATTTCACTGAGATGAAGGGAACCTTGTTTTTTAACTAAATAAAAGTGGCTTGGGGGTAAGATTGACCCCAAGAGACTTAGTGTTAAAGTGACACTTTGTAGTTTTTCAACCTTCAAAATATATTTTTAAGACTCTTGTGATGGTACATCGACATAAAATCGGTTAAATGGCATGTCTACCGTAGCCTGACGGGGTCTGTATCACTTTTACTCGTACTTTTAAACTTGCGGTTTTGGGTAGTAACCTGAGCACAAAAAGAACTACAAAATTCAAATGCTTTAGGACATATGTCACTTCCTCCACTTCCTCAAATTCAGACGTGAGATTGCAACTCCTGATGTTTTTGTCATGGCCAAAGCAGCAAGTAAGAAAAAGAAACTCGAGGTTTTGTCGGAGTAGACCAGAAAGAGAAAATGGGAGAGTGACAGAATAAAAGGAAGGATAGCGTTCGTGAACTAATGGAGGAGGAGGGGTTCCTGACCGACGCTGACTCGGCCGTCATGCTTTTAGACTAGTAAGTAATGTTATATTGCTTGCATATACAAGTCCTGTCTGGCCCCCAAACACAATTTTTTTTTTACGTGAATTTTGCTGGAAGCTACTTGGGGAGTGTAGAGAGTGACTTCTATCATGTGACTCTGTGTTGCCATGGTAGTGTCACAGACTTACGACCCAGGTGACCAGGGATGAATACACTCATATTTACTGAGTTAAAGTAGATTGGTATAAAAACTATATTTCCTTACCATCCCATAATCCACTCCGTTTGTGAGTGTGTGGCGTCTCTGCTTGTCTTGGTTCCTGCCATGTCGCTGTGACTTTAAGAATCCGGTCACAGTTTCACTCTGTGATCGAGGCAGACCAACGCTCTCAACTACCAAGACAAAAGAGAGAACATGAGACATTCATGACTACTGCACTTTAAATACCAAATAAAAAAAAATTCAGCTTCTTCAAATGAAAACAGAATAAATCCTCCTTCATAGGGCTGGACAATAATTCAATATCAATATATTTCACGTTATATATATTTCAATAACAATGATATGGTTTCTAAACACATTTCCGATATTTCGATATACAATACAGCGTCCCGTGGCCGTTTGACGCATTTTTAGTTCAGTGTTTCCCACAGGATTTTGAGGAGACTGTGGTGGTGATGACGTCACCCGCTAATTAGCATATATGTGATGTCATCATGTCGTGTTTGCGTTTGATCTAGTGTTGGCACCTGAAATATGTTTCACTTCTACTCTTTGATCTGTATCTGTATTTGGTCTCTATTATACATCAAATTATATTTTAAGACGAATTAAGTTGTTTTAAATAGTGAAATAAAAATGTAAATGGGAATCATGAAAATTCTATTTGTGGGGGCCCGTGTTGATTCTGTGGTGGGCCACCACAAATAAATCAATGTATGGGAAACACTGTAGTTTTTGTGCAGCATCAGATGTACTTTTTTTGTCGTGGCTGTTTTTGCCCTAATGATTTCCATTATAACAAATTTTTTTGATTGCCAAGCCATGACATTATGGGTGTAACGATACACTAAGCTCACGGTTTGATCTGTACCTCAATGCAAAGTACGTGTGATTATTTAAGATTCTCGTCGAGTGATATGAAAACCGAAGTTGCTGACCTTCAGTTCAAGCTGCGGGTGATTCAAGCGATGTCTGTGTGACTGCGGTGACGTGTTGGCAGGTCAATGAATAAAATAAAAACCACGTTTTCATATAAATATCCCCATCATGCTACGAGGCAAATTGTTTGTATTGCAAAGTATCGTATCGCGCAGTATCGTTACTAGAGCCCGACCGATATGCGTTTTTTCGGGCCGATGCCGATACAGATATTAGGGAGTAAAAAAAGACCGATAACGATATATCGGCCGATATTCTTTATGTGTACATTATAGTTCAGTATATATACTACAGTATATTATACTAAAGTACTGTACATAGAATACACTATATACTTTAACATAATATACTATGAATAAATACAATGCAATGCAATGATCACTCACAAATGTGGTGATCACTCACACATGTGGTGATCCAACACTTATATTAATGTGACAAAGATATGTACTATAGGCAAGAAGTTAACAATAAACTTTATTATCCAAAATTAGTTGGATATCAGTGCACTAAACAGTAAACTTGACTTATTATAAATAACTTTAAAACACAAAGAGAACAAAATACATAAAACTTGCATCATTTGCAGTTTTGACGAGAATAACGTTATAAAGAGAAACTTATGAAGTCATTGATTAATATTAGCTTTACAGTAAGTTGTGTACTTCACAAATTTGTTAGCCACTCACCGTTACGAAGACAATGATTGACGGAGCACATACTAATGTACGCTATGTTTAATGTACAACGTTTTTATAACACAAACCCAGGGTTCCGTGCAAACTTTAGACTTTAATAAAACTAATGCGTCTTCGCTCCGCCTCTTTTATTTAGCAAGGGTGTAGAGTTGCGCGAGCTTATTGAATCAATTGCTCTGAAATGAGCGTGTTAACTAACAACACAAGCAGCAGTAATCTCATATAGTGTTATATAAGTGCACGGCTGCGCGTAGTTTAAACGTGTCATTTCTCCGTCTCGCGTCATTTCTCCCGCTTGCGTTTTAACTCGCAAGTCGACAAAGAGACGGATTAAAAACACCAAATGTAAGCGGGAATGCGTCTCTCTTGTCCATTTATAATCCAATCGACCAAAGCGCGTCTTAATACCAGGTGTAAAAATGTTGTGAAGAAGACACTGCGTGACTGCAGCCACCTGAACTGAGAGACTGACTGAACTGAAGTGAAGGGGGTGGGGGATTGGATGATGTCACTACAGTGAGTGATCTGGGTTGCCATTAGCAACCAGTATGGCGCACTCTGCTGGACAAACAAGTACTTACATCTTTCAAATGCATTTAATGTGTTCTGTAACAAACGTTCATATCGGCGCATATCTGCGGCTTATACGCCGATACAGATATATCTGCGACATGCTCATATCGGCCGATAAAATCGGCAAAACGATAAATCGGTCGGGCTCTAATCGTTACATCCCTACATGACATAATATATTCATGCATTCTTGATGGCACCTGTGCAAAAACAAAGCTTAATATCTGGCTTGTACATTGAGCCAGAAAAAAAGCCAATGTTTTTACTAATCTTTAACATGCCCAAGATTGTAAAAAAGTTTTTTTTTTAAATCCAGTCCGCAATCACTTTTTATATTGAAAATTTTGTGATCCCCCAAATCAGTGACATCACTTATGAATAGTGATAGACCGATAGATCGGCCGGCCGATATATCGGGCCGATATTTGCGAGTTTTATGTGTATCGGCATCGGCCGATACATGGCTGCCGTGTTTGCCGATTTTTCCGGCATAATTTACAGACAGAGTGCTGGAACCCGCAAGCGATTGCAGGTCATGTGACTAAAAACAACCAACCTTTTCACGACAACATTGAAAGCTCGGCTTAACAGCTGATCATAGCTGAACAAAGTGGGGTTTTTTTCATCTCTATGGGGCGGTTTCCTGGACAGGGATTAGACTAGTCCTAGACTACAATAAATGTAAGAACTGTGCAAACTAATAACATCTCTTTTTAACAACATGCCATTTTTTTACATAATTTTTATGATGTAAATTGAGTGAGCAAAACCAGTATCGGCTCCAAATATCGGCTCAAGAAAATCGGCAGCCTGTATCGGTCATCGGCTAAGGCTGATGAAACAAAAATCGGTATCGGCATCGGCACAGAAAAATCCATATCGGTCGATCCCTACTTATGAACTTGGCAATTAAAGAGTTAAAATCATGGATTTTTTGTAAAAAAATATATATATATTTGATCAGTACTGATGTTGTTTAACAGATTTATTTAAAAATATAAAATAATAATAATAATCTGATACATTTTTAACTGCAGTTTAATTTAGTGGATGTTCTCATCGATATATGATAGCTATAAAGAGGTCCTAACAGATTTGTGTGTGTGTGTGTGTGTGTGTGTGTGTGTGTGTGTGTGTGTGTGTGTGTGTGTGTGTGTGTGTGTGTAGTTCAGTTACATTAATAGCGCAAACAGTCATAACGGGGTCATTCTCCAGGGAACACAATGAATAGGTAGAAATGCGAATGTAAGTTGCTTTGCACAAAAGACCCTGACAAATGCATAGAAATATGATGAAGTGAAACCGACACATCTGTAACACACACGCATTAGGAAAGGCACACAGTGAAATGAAAGAAACACTCACTTGTTTTCTGGACAAGAGGAGAATCATTGGCTCGAGTCCGACTGGAGTGAAGCGCTTTTTTACCGATGCGATTCGACTCTGAGCGATATAAACACTCCAAACCTGCACCTGAGAGTCCGTGATGTCGGTCCCGACCCATCTGCCGGCTGTGCTGTGTGTTTACTCCATTACTCGGTCCAAGCGGTCGGACTTTACCCTCAGACGGGTTGTGTGGAGGTTTGGGTCGCTGCTGGTGGGTCGAGGCGGGCGCTGGGCTGTTGTTCTCCGGATTGAGCATAGAGTTTCTGAGTCCCGCCACGAAACGATCAAAAGTTAGGCAACCGTGATGCGGTGCGACCCGGCGCAAGCTCTCCAGAACACCCACCGGTAAATCCCGCGTCTCCGCGCCTCTCCACCGAGTCTCAATCTCAGACACATGAACGTAACCGCGTCTCCCATCATCAAGAATGTCAAATAAAGTCCGTAAGCTGTGAAGAAAAGCTTTCGGCAGACCGTCTGTGCTGAACTGCGTCTCTGGCTGCATGATCGGCGCTTTATAAACGGGAAAATCTTTTCGCACTTCAGTTTTTAAAGTATTTACCAACCCGCTTCTTTTGCCATTGGAATCTACTTCTTCTATTAAAGCCATTTATTGTAAAGTTTCGTAATTATAGTTGGCAAAACCGTCATGTTATAATCGTCTTGCATGCAGTCTGTGTGACTGTGATTAGCCTGCAGTTCCGCCCTGCGAACGTTTGCTCGGCTCCACTGATCCACTCGCTCATTGGACAATATGGGACACGCTTCACCGTGATTGGCTGAAGGTACAGCAACAAAAGTTTTGAGTTTTGTTTTTGGTAGTCAGTTTTGTAGTTCGAAAGCAAGAAAAATAAAATAACATGGCAATAGTTATCCATAATAATTTGGGCCACATTCACTGATATCCACTTTGCTTTATGAAAGAGTGAATCTGTGTTCTTTAACCTGACCCATCTCTGTAAATTTAAAGAGCTTAAAGAAAAACACAATAGGAGAGTTTCACAACTCTTTGGAATCAGATCAAATGAAGATGTTACTGGGGGGAGACAGACACCCATGAGCTGCTGCTAAATTTAATTATCAGTAACACACCATCAAAAATAATCTACAGCCCTGATTTGTATAGTACTTTAATTTTACCTTTCAGGTGTCTTTCTAAATATAACTTTGTATACTTCAAAATGTTTATATTTCAAATTCTATTTTATATTGTAAATATTCTCTTATTTTATTCAATTGTCTACCTTGATGTTACTACTGTGTTATTATGTTTCTTGTTTTATGTGTAATGCTTTGGCAATATTGTAAGTACACACAGTTAAGCCAATTTCTACGGGTTTGGAAAAATATGGAAAAGTATGGAATTTGATTTGAGTAATTTCCAGGTCTGGAAAAGTATGGAAAAATAAATCAGCGTATGGAAAAATATTTTCAATTCCATACTATTGTCCCTGTTTCGCTCTCTCTCTCTCTCTCTCTCTATATATATATATATATATATATATATATATATATATATATATTTATACAACAGTTCTTTCTGGTTCTCGAATCTGATTGGCTAAGAGCCATACGATATTGTGCTGATAACGGCACTGTAACCGCTTCACCTTTCGTATTATTCCGCCACCTAGTGAATGGAGGTCCTAAGCAGGCTCATCTCTGAATGGAAAAACACAGACGCGCTGTTTGAATCACTCTCCGTGTGTCTCATTAGTTTACTAGCTCATAAATCAGTCTGTGAATCCCCAATCGGAAGTTATTATTCCGTCAAAGATCAGCGCTCTTGGATGTTACGTTAAAGTTAATGGGAGAAATGTCTTGTCACATCGTGTGGACACTTGGAAAGAGGAATATAAACACTCGTTTTTTTCTGGAGCTATATTTCTTATCAGAACGCGAAAACACCGTGAAACTGCAGGTAAGCACCGCAGCTTTTAAATGTGGACATTGATCATTTATTTAAATCGCGATGTGACTATTAAAACATGTTATGAGATATCGCCACTGGTATATTTATAAGCAGCATGCAAAAACATCTCTCTGACACTTATAAAAAACCGTTTTGTATAGTACTGACAAGAACAAAGTTTAATAATAATAATAATCGAGTGCTCGTATCGCGTTAAGAATAAATGAAAAAGCAATAGTAACGTTATACAAGTATAACTTTGTTTTATTAACTTTTACCTCGCGCCAAAACCATAACAACACAAAAGACATCAAATATGAATAAAAAAACAAGTAATAGTTTGATCATGACACCAAATACTGCTGATTTGATTTCATTTTGACGATCATAAACAAACAAGGCCAACATGAGAGCCAGGGTATCCCTTTCAGAAATGTAGCCCAGAGAGGGCGGTGGTCAGCGGGGCGAGTGAACACTGATGTCCGCTCATGCTTTGGTTCTCATTCGTACCGAATCTCACTAAGCAAACGTTCAAACAGGCGCTATCTTTACTAATCGACTGTAGATTTAAATATAATACATATACATTCTCGACTGAACTAATCTTAAAACTACACTTTGTGACCAAGAAACGGTAATATAAAGTAACAGCTTTTCCGTCCATTGAGTTGTTATGAGCTTCAAAGCAGCCGAAAGTGTTTCCTGTCATTCTGGCCGCCCTCAAATCCGTGGCGGAAGAAGTAGTTCTCAAACAAAGAGGCTTTTAAAATAACTCCGTTGTTGTTTTCTAGTTTTCGTTTTTCAAACGTGTGCCGTCGAACTGTTGTATAAAAGCAATATCGCTCTCGGAGTCGTGTGATATTGCTTAAATATATATATATATACAAAGTTTTTTCATGGTGTTTGGATCAGTGTGCCAACACTGCCAAAATATCGTTTTTAACACTTGATCTGCTGGAGGTCTGCAGGGATTGGTAGTTAGGCGGCAGTTGCCATCGCAGCGCCCCTACCTCAAACTGCTTGACTAAAAAACACCTGGAACGTTGTTCTTGATTTTTACAATTGAGTGTGGACTTCACGGCAAACAAAATGGGAAAATGCAAGTTTTCCAAGGGCTGGCTTGCCAATCCTAAATATAAAGCCTGGTTAGCCAAAGACTTAACATTTTTGAGGATAAAAAATAAATCAGTGGTGGAGTTCTTAAAGGAATAGTACAACAAAAATGAAAATTTGTCATTTATTCACCCCCATGACTTTCAAAACCACAAGAATTATTATATTAACACAAATGAATATATTTGTAAAAAATCTGATAGATTTCATTCCCTTTATTAAAGGACTAGTTTACCCCAAAATTAAAATGTCCTAATCAATTACTCATCTCAATGCCATCCAAGATATCCATGTCTTTCTGTATTCAGTGAAAAATACGTTTAAGTTTTTGAGCAACCAAATGAGTTGGTTGCCATCTTGGATGGCATTGGGGTGAGCAAATGATTAGGACATTTTGATGTGAACTAATCATTTAAATATCTTCATGTGTGTTTCCAAGATTAACAAAAGTCTTATTAATTTAAAATGACACGGTAAGTAAATGATGATTTTTGGGTAAATTAATAACCCTTTAAAAAAATTGACTGATTGTAAGGGTTTTGTCTTGTGTTCTGTTTGTATTCTGTTGTTAGATCTTTTATTTTAAAGTCATGTCTCTGGTCTTTTATTTTGATATCCTGCCATGTCACACTTCATTATTAACTTCCTGTTTGTTTTGTATAAAGCCACTTCCTATCTGATCACTCCCCGCAAAGTATTGTATATATGTCTATCTGCTGCACTACCAAGCGTTTATCCTGTTTTTGACCTGTTGCCTGTTTATTTGGACTCTGATTGTTTGCTGCCTGCCACGACTATTGCCTGTTTTGTGGAGTACGTGTTTGGATTACTCTGACTGGATTTGTTTGCTTGCCCTTCAGGGATTTTTACAATAAACCTCTTTTGCAAATGGATTGTACTTTCCCTTGCTTTTTGTAAGCAGCACACGTTACAACATGTTACACTGATTTAGCATTTTGTTTGTTAAGGTCACAAAGGCAATGTTTTAATATAGAATTTATAAATATTTTATTTATAATTAGCCTATTGATTAAACAGTCTTTTAAAGTTTGCTGTA
Organism: Misgurnus anguillicaudatus; assembly: GCF_027580225.2. Lineage (NCBI taxonomy): Eukaryota > Metazoa > Chordata > Actinopteri > Cypriniformes > Cobitidae > Misgurnus > Misgurnus anguillicaudatus. The sequence continues at coordinate 56,680 of NC_073358.2, read as the reverse complement.
TAAAAAAGCATTGTCATTTGATTTTAGCAATATTTTCAAATTTTCTGGTTAATTGTACATAAGCATCCCTTCAGGGGTTTGCAGTTATTAAATGAACAAAATTACAAATATGAATACCACTGCATGGTTTTAGCATTGCAGTTTCAATAAAATGCTGTGCTTTGAACTTGACTTGACATGTTAATTGACTTGTACGAGCAGCAGTAGCTACAATTTTCTAATTTACAAGTTTAACATGATAGCCTACATAGAGGTTTTGTCTCAGAGTGTAACATACTTGCCGGCACCGATAGCATTGTGGGTAAGTGCGTCGCTATGTAGCGCTGTTGTTCTTCGGGAGACCCGAGTTCGAGTTTTGGCTCATGGACTTTTCCCCATCCCACTCGCTTCCTGTCTCCTTCCCTATCCTAATAAAAGCCAAAAACGCCAATACTAAATGTTTTGAATGTAACATACTTGTTAGCAGTTGACAACAAATTAGTTAAATATGGTTGAAAAAAAGTGTAGAGGGTGTCTGGAAATGACACACACACACACACCAGGGATTAAAGACAGGGCCGCCTTAACCTAATGTGAGGCCCTGGGGCTGAGAGGTTTTGTAGGCCCCCCATACCCTCGATTTATTGTCTCATTTTTTTTAAGTGTAATATCTAGGTAATCTACATCAAAAAATGCATTAGTTTCTTTCGAGACATACAACAGTGAGTTTTCCCTCTGTGACCCAGAAAAAAACATAATATCATTATTAACATATCACTGAGCCTACTTTAGCATAAACACAAGACACTTTATTTAACAACCACACACAGCAACTTGTGGTGATAATAAAACCAAAATGTGTGAAAGTATATATGTTTATAAGCTTTATGTTTATATAGTTTTTTGGAATATACAAATTTGCAGAAAATTCATTGCCACTCACTAACCAACTTACTCAGCACAGTTTTAAAAATAAAATAAGTTAAAGTTAGTTTTAAAGTGAAAATGCATTAATGATAACAAAAGATAAGTCTTTATAGACAAAATCTTATTTTTAAACAGTTATTTATTTTGTAGGATTTTGAAGATATAGTATGCATTGTATTCAGTATTTATGCATACATAAGAATGTAAAACGAACAAGCATGAATATGCACAAAACAGACAGGGAACATACCTGTATATAAGATCTTAAGATAAGGAGATTATAAATATGAATGGTGCTATCAGGGGATGATCATTTGAGATGGTCTTGTCGGTCTTTACTTCTAAGACGTGCACCTTTAACTTTGCGTTTCTTTGTCGTTTTTCTAATCTAAACCAACAGATGTGTGTACTGTGAGCTAACGTCGCGTCAAACTACATCGCTCCAGCTGCACACGCATCACTGATATAAACGCGAGTAAACCTAAACTTTATAACAACTAACAGCATTATGTGCGGGAACTCTTTTCTTTATTTGGCCAGAGACTCAGCTGCACGAGCACAGCGAGCACGCGCAAGAAAGAGAGAGAGAGCGAGCACGCGAGTGAAAGAGAGAGAGCCCTGCACCTCACTGGTGCTTATTATGAAATTTCAGAAATTACTCTTTCATTTGTTGGTGGATTATTTCCCGTTTCTCTGTCACACTCAGTCTAACATGCAGGAATGCCAAGTTGACAACGCGCACTTAACTCTTTCACCGCCATTGACGAGATATCTCGTCAATTAAGAGAAAACGCTTTCCCGCCAATGACAAGATTTTCCCTCTTTCCGCAATACCGCTATTATCCGCAACTTTTTAAACCCGGAAGTATTGTCCTATGGCAAGCGGCTGCATGTTCGTGTTTGTTTTAAAGATCGCTTAGAATGGGAACTCTATGAAAAGTCCGTCACAAAAATGGAATTATCTCTGCTTTTTGCTCAAAATGTGGTGTTTTTGCAGAAACCTACCCATATTCAAAAGCTGATTACAAAAGAACCACTGAAGGTAGGATGAAAGTTTTTTTTGTTTGAAAGCAGAGGGTCTGTTCTTTCATTTGGTATATTATATGTTTATATATTTACAGTATTGTTCAAAATAATAGCAGTACAATGTGACTAACCAGAATAATCAAGGTTTTTTGTATATTTTTTATTGCTACGTGGCAAACAAGTTACCAGTAGGTTCAGTAGATTCTCAGAAAACAAACAAGACCCAGCATTCATGATATGCACGCTCTTAAGGCTGTGCAATTATGCAATTAGTTGAAAGGGGTGTGTTCAAAAAAATAGCAGTGTCTACCTTTGACTGTACAAACTCAAAACTATTTTGTACAAACTTTTTTTTTTCTGGGATTTAGCAATCCTGTGAATCACTAAACTAATATTTAGTTGTATGACCACAGTTTTTTAAAACTGCTTGACATCTGTGTGGCATTGAGTCAACCAACTTGTGGCACCTCTCAGCTGTTATTCCACTCCATGATTCTTTAACAACATTCCACAATTCATTCACATTTCTTGGTTTTGCTTCAGAAACAGCATTTTTGACATCACCCCACAAGTTCTCAATTGGATTAAGGTCTGGAGATTGGGCTGGCCACTCCATAACATAAATTTTGTTGGTTTGGAACCAAGACTCTGCCCGTTTACTAGTGTGTTTTGGGTCATTGTCTTGTTGAAACAACCATTTCAAGGGCATGTCCTCTTCAGCATAGGGCAACATGATCTCTTCAAGTATTTTAACATATGCAAACTGATCCATGATCCCTGGTATGCGATAAATAGGCCCAACACCATAGTAGGAGAAACATGCCCATATCATGATGCTTGCACCTCCATGCTTCACTGTCTTCACTGTGTACTGTGGCTTGAATTCAGAGTTTGGGGGTCGTCTCACAAACTGCCTGTGGCCCTTGGACCCAGAAAGAACAATTTTACTCTCATCAGTCCACAAAATGTTCCTCCATTTCTCTTTAGGCCAGTTGATGTGTTCTTTGGCAAATTGTAACCTCTTCTGCACATGCCTTTTTTTTAACAGAGGGACTTTGCGGGGGAGTCTTGAAAATAGATTAGCTTCACACAGACGTCTTCTGGTAGTGGTGTTAGTGAGACCAGCATGGGGTGCTCACCCTGTGGTCTGTGTGGGTCCTAACACCCCAGTATAGTGACGGGACACTATACTGTCAAAAAAGCACCGTCCTTCGGATGAGACGTTAAACCGAGGTCCTGACTCTCTGTGGTCATTAAAAATCCCAGGATGTACTTCGAAAAAGAGTAGGGGTGTGCCCCGGCATCCTGGCCAAACTTGCCCATTGGCCTACTAATCATCCCCTCATATACTAATTGGCTATATCACTGTCTCCTCTCCACTAATAAGCTGGTGTGTGGTGAGCGTTCTGGTGCAATATGGCTGCCGTCGCATCATCCAGGTGGATGCTGCACATTGGTGGTGGTTGAGGAGATTCCCCGTTCATATGTAAAGCGCTTTGAGTACTGAGAAAAGCGCTATATAAATGTAAGGTATTATTATTATTATTATTAACTGTCACAGTACTTACAGGTAACTCCGGACTGTCTTTGATCATCCGGGAGGTGATCATTGGCTGAGCCTTTGCCATTCTGGTTATTCTTCTATCCATTTTGATGGTTGTCTTCCGTTTTCTTCCACGTCTCTCTGGTTTTGCTCTCCATTTTAAGGCATTGGAGATCATTTTAGCTGAACAGCCTATCATTTTTTGCACCTCTTTATAGGTTTTCCCCTCTCCAATCAACTTTTTAATCAAAGTACGCTGTTCTTCTGAACAATGTCTTGAACGACCCATTTTCCTCAGCTTTCAAATGCATGTTCAACAAGTGTTGGCTTCATCCTTAAATAGGGGCCACCTGATTCACACCTGTTTCTTCACAAAATTGATGACCTAAGTGATTGAATGCCACACTGCTATTTTTTTTAACACACCCCTTTCAACTAATTCAACTAATTGCCCAATTGCACAGCCTTAAGAGCGTGCATATCATGAATGCTGGGTCTCATTTGTTTTCTGAGAATCTACTGAACCTACTGGTAACTTGTTTGCCACGTAGCAATAAAAAAAATATACTAAAAACCTTGATTATTCTGGTTAGTCACATTGTACTGCTATTATTTTGAACAATACTGTAAAGAACAACATTTTCTGGAAGGCATTAAACTTTGGTGAAAATCATGAAAAACGCTGGTGCTGGCTGGCAACAATGCTGGCGGTGAAAGAGTTAATTACATTATGCGGAATAGAAAAGTCTGACTGTTACGTCTGACATTTTATCTCACTGTAAGTTACCACGGACCAGCAGACATGTAACGTGAAATTAGAGTGATTAGCTGTGTTTGCACTATCGGGCTTCAAGCGGGCATGCCAGTGCCTGCCGAGGCCTGTGGCATTTGCATTGTCACTTCCGGGGCATGATCGTGCTTCACTGGTGCTTCGTTGGGGCTTAAGGCCCGGCTTTTCTGGCCCGCCGAATTCCTTGGACCAGAGCGGGCTTTTCGGGGCTAGGGGAGTGGTAAAGGTCAAAGGCGGAGTTTATCTAAGTCTCTGGCAAGATGCGCATCCATCTGTCTGCAGATTTAAAACTTTAAAAATAATCGGGATCACTAGTAATTTACTGTTTAACGGAAGATGCCTGCTATGTTTGTACTTCGGACTGAAGAAAATGATCTGCATATGTAAAAAACAAAGACGCGTTACAACGCCGAACTAGCCACGCTAAGGATCCGGCGCACACCGCTACCGGTTCAGGAGAAGTTTATAAAGTTTCGGGCACAGAACAATGTGTTTAAAGTGCAACAGTGCTGAGAAATTAAAGATGTGTGTTGTATCATCATTTCTTCGTCCATGTATTAAAGAAGCGATCACTCGAGTCACGATGGTATTTACAGTCGGTGAGTTAACATGCTACATAACGTTTGCATACAAAACACTTAAAATACAATACAAATAACGATTGCATAAGTGTCTTACATGGGTGTTTATTGTGTTTTTTGTGTTATATTGTCATCTCTGTTGAATTTTTTAGTCAGCCCTTAGAAAAAGTAAACATGGTTTTATTATATTAGTCATAGCCATGCTTTCTGGTATTTTTGGAAATTAATTTAACTCTTATATGAATGTAGCAAACTTTATATGTGGGTATACTGTATGTGTATTTACAAACCCTTTATACAAAACGTCACATGTGCTGCTTTATTCTTTTGTGTCCGTTTTACAGAAAAATGCCAACGTAAAGCTTTCAGTTTGTCATCCAGGAGTTTTAATTTTGTATATGAGAGATGATACAGCAACAGATGCAAGAGCAGGAGATGAAACGAAGATGATGATGATGAGACGACAGGAGCCATGGATGTTGAAATCCGTCCGGAGGAGATGTCTTTAAATACACTGTTTGTGCACTGACATAAACTTCATATGTAAATAAAGTACACCGCTATTGTTACTACGGCTGCTTGTCAGTTTATTGAAAATGATTGCTTAATAAGGATCACATCTGAAACACAGAAATGGTAAGATGCAACAAAATGGTAAATATAACCATCATTAACTTAACCACTGTAACATAGCTTTTTAAATACTTGTGTATATTCAGAGTTGATTCTTAATGAGTAAATTTTCTAATGATTTCTCAAACGTTTTTATTTTTGAGATGCAAGTAAAGTGATTTTCAGTCCTATTCAGCTATTCGAGGCAGTTCTTTATAGAAAAAAGTATTTATTGATTGACACATTATTGAAATAGCTATTAGACGGTTACCTTGTGTTTCATGTGATGCTCAACTATTAACGTTTTCATGATTAAAGATATCACACCTCTTATAATGTGTAAGTATGTTTACATCGCCATAGAACTATAATTACAAACTTAACGTTACATATTTAGACACACGTGCATACCTGTATTTTAAAATAAGATTATTTTACATAAATGTAAAACTAGAACTCGTTATATTCTTTAAAATATTGGTTATATAGTATAATGGCACATTAGGTAGATGAACGCTTTATTTGTAATTATCCTACTTTATAAATTTTAATATTGCTTATTGATCTGATATTGTCTCGTCGTGAGATCGCTCGTGCAGCCAACATAAACTTCAAGAGTAACACCGCGGATGGAGCAAACATCTCTATCTTCTCATCTTGGCTTTCACCGTGCAAACAGCTGCCTCAGTTATTAGGGGTCAAGCCCCGAAGGGGCGTAGAACCCTATTGTTATTGTTAGTTTTCTTATTAGGGGTCAAGCCCCGAAGGGGCGTAGAACCCTATTGTTATTGTTAGTTTTCTTATTATTATTATTATTATTAGGGGTCAAGCCCCGAAGGGGCGTAGAACCCTATTGTTATTGTTAGTTTTCTTATTATTAGGGGTCAAGCCCCGAAGGGGCGTAGAACCCTATTGTATTTGTTAGTTTTCTTTTTAGGGGTCAAGCCCCGAAGGGGCGTAGAACCCTATTGTTATTGTTAGTTTTCTTATTATTATTATTATTCATCTTCTTGTTCTTCCGCCATTGAAGTCAATGGCAGCCCATAGAACCGTACATAGGAAAGTTATGAAATTTGGCACACATGTAGAGGACAGTCTCAGAAGTTACTATAGCAACATTGGTTTGTCTGACTCAAACCCTCTAGCGCCACCAACAGTCCAAAAATCCACTTATGTTCATGCTCATAACTTCTGACCCGTGAGTCCTAGAAACTAAATTCTTGTTTTCTCTGAATCCTTTGCTTATGATGATTCAATTGCACACATTGATGTCATATCTGTCATGCACATCTTTCCGCCATTTTGAATTTTCCTTAAAACCTACTTTTTCGAACTCCTCCTAGAGCGTTCGTCCGATTTGCATGTCCTTTGGTATGTAGCATCTAGAGACACCCCAGACAAAAAGTTATCAAAAGCTTTTTGATAGACCAATGCGTTCTCATATAAATTGACAACATATACGGCGGCGAGCACGCCAAAACGGACGTGAGGCTGTATCTTCGCAAAACATTATTGTATCGACACGAAACTTGGTATATGTCATTACAGTCATGACTTGAGGTTGCCTGCAACGTTTCGTCACAGCGCCACCTAGTGGTCACGAATTTCGAAAAATGCATATTTTTGCTTATAACTACTTCACACTTGAGTCTAAAATCATGAAGGAGGTCTTGTTAGATTCCTTGAGGCATGCCGAGTCAAACGATACCAAACCGTTTTTGGTCGGCCATTTTGGTTGTCGGCCATTTTGAATTTTCTCATTAAGTTCAGTATTTCACAAACCGAATGGCGTATCGCTACGAAATTTGGCATGGTTCATCGGTGACATGTTCTGAGCGCACCTATAAATCTTTAGGACGGCGCCACCTAGTGGTCAGTATATGTAAATAAATTGTTTAAAATCTTTATATCATTTGATTAAATTGCCACTATGACATAAGACTTCACTCTATTGATTCCTTGGCTCATGCTGAGTCTGACGGTATCAAATATGTCTGAGTCAAACCTACTTCCTGTCGGCCATTTTGAATTATATTGAACACCTACTTTTTCGAACTCCTCCTAGAGCGCTCGTGTGATTGGCTTGATTTTTGGTATGCATCATCTAGAGACACTCTAGACAAAAAGTTATCAAAAGATTTTCGGTAGACCTATCCGTTGTCGTATAACGCATCAAAGAATGCGAGGGCGAGCACGCCAAAATGTGTTTGAGCCCGTATCTTCGCAAAACTTTTGCGTATTAATATGAGACTTGGTATATGTCATAACAGTGATGTCCTGAGGGTGCATGCACCATTTCGTCACACTGCCCCCTACTGGTCACGAGATATAAAAAATGTCTATTTTTGCTTATAACTACTGCAAATTTGAATGTAAAATTATGAGACTGGTCTTGTTAGATTTCGTGAGGCATGGCGAGTCAAACGATACCAAATGGTTTTTGGTCGGCCATTTTGTGTGTCGGCCATTTTGAATTTTTCTTTAAGTTCAAGTATTTCAGTAACGCAACTGTGTATTGTTATGAAACTTGGTATGGTTCATCAGCAACATGTTCTGGGAGGACTTGTAAACTTTTCGGTGCCCCCTAGTGGTTAAGAGATTTGAAGCTATATCTCTGCATCTCTTTATCGTATTTACACCAAATTTGGTGGGTGTCATCACAATCAAGACCTGAGTCACAATTTATTTTTTGGTCAGTGCCCCCTAGTGGTCAAGTCATTTAAGGCTATATCTCTGCATCTTTTTATTGTATTTACACCAAATTTGGTGAGTGTCATCACAATCAAGACCTGAGTCACAATTTATTGTTTGGTTAGTGCCCCCTAGTGGTCAAGTCATTTAAGGCTATATCTCTGCATCTCTTTATTGTATTTACACCAAATTTGGTGGGTGTCATCACAATCAAGACCTGAGTCACAATTTATTGTTTGGTTAGTGCCCCCTAGTGGTCAAGTCATTTAAGGCTATATCTCTGTATTGCTTTATCATATTTACACTAAATTTGGTATGTGTCATCACAGTCATGACCTGAGGCACCATCTATTGTTTCTGCACCACGCCACCTAGTGGTCTCAAGATACAAAAAAATTGCTATTTTTTTCATAAAACTAATGCAAACTTAGATCTTAAATCATGACAGTCATCACGTATGAATCATTTTTTGCCATGTTTGGCTTGACCCCGGTATCGCTGCTTGCAGCTATATTTATAATAATTATTATTATTAGTTATTCTTCTTCCGCCATTGCGGTCTATGGCAGCCCATAGAACCGTACATAGGAAAGTTATGAAATTTGGCACACTGATAAAGGACAGTCCAATGTGTCCCCACAGCAAATTTGGAGTCTCTATGTCTAACCCACTAGCGCCACCAACAGTCCAAAGTTGCACTTATGTTTTTGCTTATAACTTCTGATCCGTAAGCCCTAGAAACAAAATTCTTACTTCCTCTGATTCCTTGGCTCAAGACGATTCGATTGGACCCTATGTCGTTATTTTCCGTCATAAAAATTGTTCCGCCATTTTGAATTATTCGTAAAACCTACTTTTTCGAACTCGTCCTAGGGCTTTTCTCCGATTGCCACGAAAATTGGTATGTATCATCTTGAGACACTCATGGCAAAAAGTTATCAAAAGAATTTCGATACAGCAATCCGTTGTCGTATACCGCCTTAACAAATTTTACGTAGAGCGCAAAAAAAACAGATTTTAGGCTGTATCTTCGTCAAACTTAGGCCTATTGACACGACACTTGGTACTTCTGATGCCAGTCAGGAACCGAGGGTGCATGCACAGTTTCGTTGCAGCGCCACCTAGTGGCCAGAGAAATGTTTTATACACCTATAACTTTGGCTCCGATTGACGTATTTTTACAGGACTTGTTTCTTTGGAGTTCTGAATAGTTGCCGAGTCCAACGATACCAAACATGCCAGATTTCGCCTTACGGTTAACCCTGGGCAGCAAAATAGCGCTTAAAAAACACGCGTGAATATCTCCGCGAGCGTTATTCCGATCGTCTCGAAAACACCATAGGAAGAAACTAACCTTACCTTCTGAACAAAAAGTTCTATTGGCGTTATATTAAAATTTTCATCAGAAATTGCCGAAAATTGCAAAAAACGAAAAATTACATTCAAATTTTGTGTTTTTTACACATAAATGGTTGTAACTTCGTAACGAAAATATATTTTTTCACCAGATTTGCTACGCTGATGCATGAGCACATTCTGAGGCAACACAAAAAAAATTGTGTGCTTGCACCACTAGATGGCCTTATAATTGAACAAAACCTTTGATAACAAGCCAGCCTTATGGTCATACAACTGTTTCTTAACTAAACTAAAGTGTATTGTCATAAAACTAGCTAGATGTAACACAATCATGACCTGATGTTGCATGCACAATTTTTTCATTGCGCCACCTACTGGTTTTGAGATAGAATATAGTATTTTTGCCTAAAACTACTGCAACAACACATCTAAAACCATGAGTCATCATGGATTATTCCTTTCATGGCTTTGACTATAATCACTGGTGGTTGCCAATTTACTCCCTAGCAACCATTGAGAATACCTTATCGACCGTTTTTGCAAAAGCTATATCTCAGCATCAAAACATCGTAGAGACACGGGGATGGTCTCTTTTGAGTTATTAAACTTGTTGTAACATGATGTGACCCATGTTTTGCCACTGCAAACACCACTCACATGTCCTTCAGTGCTCTAATGTTTCATGACTGTCAATAACAGAAGGACGATTGTAGTAGACAAGAACTTAGATTATTTTTGTTGATAACTTTTTTGTGTTTTCATCTAAAATTATTAGGTTTACTTAGGTTCTTCAATCTGCTTATCCAATCTCAATTTTACATCCTTTTGTACCCTTTTCGGCTTGACCCCGGCATTGCTGCTTGCAGCTATATTTATTATTATTATTATTATTATTATTATTATGTTTCCTCTTCCGCCATTGAAGTCAATGGCAGCCCCTAGAACCGTACATAGGAAAGTTATGAAATTTGGCACACATGTAGAGGACAGTCTCAGAAGTTACTATAGCAACATTGGTGTGTCTGACTCAAACCCTCTAGCGCCACCAACAGTCCAAAAATCCACTTATGTTCATGCTCATAACTTCTGACCCGTGAGTCCTAGAAACTAAATTCTTGTTTCCTCTGAATCCTTTGCTCATGATTATTCAATTGCACACATTGATGTCATTTGTTTCATGCACATCTTTCCGCCATTTTGAATTTTCCGTAAAACCTACTTTTTCGAACTCCTCCTAGACCGTTCGTCCGATTTGCATGTCCTTTGGTATGTAGCATCTAGAGACACCCCAGACAAAAAGTTATCAAAAGCTTTTTGATAGACCATTGCGTTCTCACATAAATTAACAACATATATGGCGGCGAGCACGCCAAAATGGACGTGAGGCTGTATCTTCGCAACACTTTGGTCTATCGACATGAAACTTGGTATATGTCATTGCAGTCATGACCTGAGGGTGCCTGCAACGTTTCGTCACAGCGCCACCTAGTGGTAACGAGATTCGAAAAATGCCTATTTTCGCTTATAACTACTTCAAACTTGAGTCTAAAATCATGAAGGTGGTCTTGTTAGATTCCTTGAGGCATGCCGAGTCAAACGATACCAAACGGTTTTCGGTCGGCCATTTTGGGTGTCGGCCATTTTGAATTTTCTCATTAAGTTCAGTATTTCAGAAACAGAATGGCGTATCGCTACGAAATTTGGCATGGTTCATCAGTGACATGTTCTGAGCCCACCTATAAATCTTTAGGACGGCGCCACCTAGTGGTCAGGATATGTAAATAAATTGTTTAAAATCTTTATTTCATTTGATTAAATTGCCACTATGACATAAGACTTCACTCTATTGATTCCTTGGCTCATGCTGAGTCTGACTGTACCAAATATGTCTGAGTCAAACCTACTTCCTGTCGGCCATTTTGAATTATATTGAAGTCCTACTTTTTCGAACTCCTCCTAGAGCGATTGTTTGATTGGCTTGAATTTTGGTAGGCATCATCTAGAGACACTCTAGACAAAAAGTTATCAAAAGCTTTTCGGTAAACCTATCCGTTGTCGTATAACGCATCAAAGAATGCGAGGGCGAGCACGCCAAAATGTGTTTGAGCCTGTATCTTCGCAAAACTTTTGTGTATTAATATGAGACTTGGTATATGTCATAACAGTGATGACCTGAGGGTGCATGCACCATTTCGTCACACTGCCCCCTACTGGTCACGATATATAAAATATGTCTATTTTTGCCTATAACTACTGCAAACTTGAATGTAAAATTATGAGACTAGTCTTTTTAGATTTCGTGAGGCATGCCGAGTCAAACGATACCAAATGGTTTTTGGTCGGCCATTTTGTGTGTCGGCCATTTTTAATTTTTTTCTTTAAATTGAAGTATTTCAGAAACACAATTGAGTATTGTTATGAAACTTGGTATGGTTCATCAGCAACATGTTCTGGGAGGACTTGTAAACTTTTCGGTGCCCCCTAGTGGTCAAGAGATTTGAAGCTATATCTCTTCATCTCTTTATCATATTAACACCAAATTTGGTGGGTGTCATCACAATCAATTCCTGAGTCACAATTTATTTTTTGGTCAGTGCCCCCTAGTGGTCAAGTCATTTAAGGCTATATCTCCGTATCGCTTTATTTTATTTACACTAAATTTGGTATGTGTCATCACAGTCATGACCTGAGGCACCGTCTATTCTTTCGGCACAGTGCCACCTAGTGGTCTCAAGATACGAAAAATTTGCTATTTTTTTCATAAAACTAATGGAAACTTAGATCTTAAATCATGACAGTCATCATGTATGAATCATTTTTTGCCATGTTTGGCTTGACCCCGGTATCGCTGCTTGCAGCTATATTTAGGGGTCAAGCCCCGAAGGGGCGTAGAACCCTATTGTTATTGTTAGTTTTCTTATTATTATTATTATTATTATTATTATTATGTTTCCTCTTCCGCCATTGAAGTCAATGGCAGCCCATAGAACCGTACGTAGGAAAGTTATGAAATTTGGCACACATGTAGAGGACAGTCTCAGAAGTTACTATAGCAACATTGGTGTGTCTGACTCAAACCCTCTAGCGCCACCAACAGTCCAAATATCCACTTATGTTCATGCTCACAACTTCTGACCCATGAGTCCTAGAAAATAAATTCTTGTTTCCTCTGAATCCTTGGCTCATGTTGATTCAATTGCACATGTTGATGTCATTGTGTCATGCACATCTTTCCGCCATTTTGAATTTTCCGTAAAACCTACTTTTTCGAACTTCTCCTAGACCGTCCGTCCGATTTGCATGTCCTTTGGTATGTAGCATCTAGAGACACCCCAGACAAAAAGTTATCAAAAGCTTTTTGATAGACCATTGCGTTCTCGTATAAATTGACAACATATACGGCGGCGAGCACGCCAAAACGGACGTGAGGCCGTATCTTCGAAAAACTTTATTGTATCGACACGAAACTTGGTATATGTCATTACAGTCATGACCTGAGGGTGCCTGCAACGTTTCGTCACAGCGCCACCTAGTGGTCACGAGATTCGAAAAATGCCTATTCTCGCTTATAACTACTTCAAACTTGAGCCTAAAATCACGAAGGTGGTCTTGTTAGATTCCTTGAGGCATGCCGAGTCAAACGATACCAAACGGTTTTCGGTCGGCCATTTTGGGTGTCGGCCAATTTGAATTTTCTCATTAAGTTCAGTATTTCACAAACAGAATGGCGTATCGCTACGAAATTTGGCATGGTTTATCAGTGACATGTTCTGAGCGCACCTATAAATCTTTAGGACAGCGCCACCTAGTGGTCAGGATATGTAAATAAATTGTTTAAAATCTTTATATCATTTGATTAAATTGCCACTATGACATAAGACTTCACTCTATTGATTCCTTGGCTCATGCTGAGTCCGACTGTACCAAATATGTCTGAGTCAAACCTACTTCCTGTCGACCATTTTGAATTATATTGAACACCTACTTTTTCGAACTCCTCCTAGAGCGCTCGTGTGATTGGCTTGATTTTTGGTATGCATCATCTAGAGACACTCCAGACAAAAAGTTATCAAAAGCTTTTCGGTAGACCTATCCGTTGTCGTATAACGCATCAAAGAATGCGAGGGCGAGCACTAGAGATGCGCGGTTGGCGGTTACAGCCGCGGACTCCGCGGATAAACCGCGGATCGGGCGGATGACGTGACGAAAAATAATATTTTAATTAAATTCGGGCGGGTGGCGGATCGACTGCTTGTTATTAGCTTTGTTCTTCAAAGCATACGACCATAAAGGTGAGCATTATGTCTATCAAGGTGGCAGGCTCAGAAGTTCGCGAAGAGAACTGAAGACGGTCTAGCCTTCAGAGGACCCATAATTTTGGGTCACCTGTTGCACGCGCCCCCAGTAGCGCCCATCGCGCCTGTCAGCAATAAACAGCGGAGTCATTTCTGACTTATTAAAATAAATATGTAATCAGAAAAATATTAATTTATTTTAGAAAATATGACACATTGATGTAGATTAGACTATTCAACAACAGTATATCAAATAATCAACCTTAGAAATATACGCAACATAAACCGAATAATATTAACACAAAACATAACTTATAATACTAAAACAGTGACAAGAAAAAGTTTTCTAAATACACTGTTATTTAATAAAGGTTTTAATTGTTTGGGATAGCCTCGGCATGTTAAGGATCCATTCGTTCAACAAAAACAGTCAACATTGCGTCTAAAATGTAAGTGGCTTAATATTAATTACTTGTTTAGTGAAATGTCATTAAATCTGTCACATTTTCAATCGTGATGTGATGCTGCTTAACTGTATCATGTTATTAAAAAATCCACATTTTTACCGCAGTACATTTAACCCACTTTGTTAACACACTTTGTGTTTGCTGTGCTTATTTGTTTAACTTTGCGTTTTTACATTATGCACTTTCGGTCGCCATTGATTAAAGGATGCAGAATCATTATCGTGTTTTGGTGAGTGTTATTGGCGTTTCTAATCAGACTAGGCTACTTGTTCGGTCGAGCAAGTAAAATTCTCTTTCACTTGGCAACATACGCAACATAAACCGAATAATATTAACACAAAACATAACTTATAATACTAAAACAGTGACAAGAAAAAGTTTTCTAAATACACTGTTATTTAATAAAGGTTTTAATTGTTTGGGATAGCCTCGGCATGTTAAGGATCCATTCGTTCTATCATTAACAGCGCAGAGAAATGAGGACGCATTTTGACACAGATCTTATCAACGCCGGCGAAGGAGGTACGTGGCAAACTAAAAAAAATTAGAATTAAAAACAAAGGAAATAAAAGGTCAGAAAAGGGTTGCCTGGAATAAGTTTTACAAAGTGGTAAATCAGGAGGATGACACTAGTGCAGACTATGTAATTTGTGCGTTTAATTTAGGCTATTTATTTATTTTTGTCCCATGTCATGTGCGCCGATCCGAGATGATTTAAAAAGAAAGCATTCAAGTGAACAGTACTAAACGAACTTGAAGCAAAAATAAATTTCAGCAAATGCAAACTTCAAACAAACATAGTAAGAGGTGAAGTATAGCTTTAGCCTACAGAAATGCTTATTGCATTAATTTTTAAATGTGTGCGAGGTCCGTGCACGTCCTTCGCTAGCTAAACGAGCATTAAATATTAATGACGTTGAGTTTATTGTTTTTATTAATTTATATTCACAAAACTTATCAACAAAACATCGATTAAAATTAAGAGACAAATGATCTGAAACGAAATTCATTTTAAAGTAGAAAACAAAACTTAAATTAAACTCGAAAATAATGTCTGACCCATTACAATTCTCCCTTCATATTGGCCTTTACAACGCCCTATATGGCGTTTAAAATTACAGTCTATCTTTCGTAATAAGCTAACTAAAATTAAACAAAACATAAACACATTACAACAATATTCAAACCCAACAATACTCAAACATAAATATAAAATAGACATTATGATACATGTTAAAACAATCTGATATAGCGTTTATAATAGCTGGTTGGTAGATGTTTACTATTTTTGTCAAAACCTCCGTTGCAAACCTCCATTTACCTGAATAAAATAATTTTTACTTTGAAAATGATGCGCTGTCACGTTAACACCAGCTGTTTGTTTACATAAGACTCCATCTACATTTACACTCAGCGCAACATCTGATTTCTTAAACTAAAACAGGGTCTGCAGCGTTGACGAATGAATCCGTTTATGAGGGTCGAAAACGGTGATGTAGATGAAAGGCGTAAACGTAGCAAAAATAACGCATTTTAAAGGATAAACGCATTAATGTAAACATAGCCTGAGTTCACTGCGTATATTCTAGGGCTTTCTAGTCTCGCGGCTGTCATCAGCAGCGGCTGTCATCAGCAGCACCTTGCATCGCCCAGTCAGCGGATGGCGGGCGGGTGCGGTTTTGAAAACTGGTCAGAAACGTTGGTGCGGATGGATGGCGGACGGATGATGAGTTTTGTGATGCGGTTGCGGATGAAATAAAAGCCCATCCGCGCATCTCTAGCGAGCACGCCAAAATGTGTTTGAGCCTGTATCTTCGCAAAACTTTTGCGTATTAATATGAGACTTGGTATATGTCATAACAGTGATGACCTGAGGGTGCATGCAACATTTCGTCACACTGCCCCCTACTGGTCAGGAGATATAAAAAATGTCTATTTTTGCTTATAACTACTGCAAACTTGAATGTAAAATTATGAGACTGGTCTTGTTAGATTTCTTGAGGCATGCCGAGTCAAACGATATCAAATAATTTTTGGTCGGCCATTTTGTGTGTAGGCCATTTTGAATTTTTTCTTTAAGTTCAAGTATTTCAGAAACGCAATTGCGTATTGTTATGAAACTTGGTATGGTTCATCAACAACATGTTCTGAGAGGGCTTGTAAACTTTTTGGTGCCCCCTAGTGGTCAAAAAGATTTGAGGCTATATCTCTGCATCTCTTCATCGTATTTACACCAAATTTGGTGGGTGTCATCACAATCAAGACCTGAGTCACAATTTATTGTTTGGTCAGTGCCCCCTAGTGGTCAAGTCATTTAAGGCTATATCTCCGTATTGCTTTATTGTATTTACACTAAATTTGGTATGTGTCATCACAGTCATGACCTGAGGCACCATCTATTGTTTCGGCAAAGCGCCACCTAGTGGTCTCAAGATACAAGAAAATTACTATTTTTTTCATAAAACTAATGCAAACTTAGATCTTAGATCATGACAGTCATCACGTATGATTCATTTTTTGCCATGTTTGGCTTGACCCCGGTATCGCTGCTTGCAGCTATATTTGTTAGTTTTCTTATTAGGGGTCAAGCCACGAAGTGGCGTAGACACCTATTGTTTCTGTTAGTTTTCTTATTATTATTATTCAGTTTCTTGTTCTTCCGCCATTGAAGTCAATGGCAGCCCATAGAACCGTACGTAGGAAAGTTATGAAATTTGGCACACATGTACAGGACAGTCTTAGAAGTTACTATAGCAAATTTGGTGTGTCTGACTCAAACCCTCTAGCGCCACCAACAGTCCAAAAATCCACTTATGTTCATGCTCATAACTTCTGACCCATCAGTCCTAGAAACTAAATTCTTGTTTCCTCTGAATCCTTTGCTCATGATGATTCAAATGCACACATTGATGTCATTTGTGTCATGCACATCTTTCCGCCATTTTGAATTTTCCGTAAAACCTACTTTTTCGAACTCCTCCTAGAGCGTTTGTCCGATTTGCATGTCCTTTGGTATCTAGCATCTAGAGACACCCCTGACAAAAAGTTATCAAAAGCTTTATGATAGACCAATGCGTTCTCGTATACCGTGACAACATATACGGCGGCGAGCACGCCAAAACGGACGTGAGGCCGTATCTTCGCAACACTTTGGTGTATCGACACGAAACTTGGTATATGTCATAACAGTCATGACCTGAGGGTGCCTGCAACATTTAGTCACAGCGCCACCTAGTGGTCACGAGATTCAAAAAATGCCTATTTTTGCTTATAACTACTTCAAACTTGAGTCTAAAATCATGAAGTTGGTCTTGTTAGATTCCTTGAGGCATGCCGAGTCAAACGATATCAAACGGTTTTCGGTCAGCCATTTTGGGTGTCGGCCATTTTGAATTTTCCCATTAAGTTCAGTATTTCACAAACAGAATGGCGTATCGCTACGAAATTTGGCATGGTTCATCAGAGACATGTTCTGAGCGCACATATAAATCTTTAGGACGGCGCCACCTAGTGGTCAGGATATGTAAAAAAATTTTTTAAATCTTTATATCATTTGATTAAATTGCCACTATGACATACAACTTCAGTCTATTGATCCCTTGGCTCATGCTGAGTCCGACTGTACCAAATATGTCTGAGTCAAACCTACTTCCTGTCGGCCATTTTGAATTATATTGAAGACCTACTTTTTCGAACTCCTCCTAGAGCGCTCGTGTGATTGGCTTGATTTTTGGTACGCATCATCTAGAGACACTCTAGACAAAAAGTTATCAAAAGCTTTTCGGTAGACCTATCCGTTGTCGTATAACGCATCAAAGAATGCGAGGGCGAGCACGCCAAAATGTGTTTGAGCCTGTATCTTCGCAAAACTTTTGCGTATTAATATGAGACTTGGTATATGTCATAACAGTGATGACCTGAGGGTGCATGCACCATTTCGTCACACTGCCCCCTACTGGTCACGAGATATAAAAATGTCTATTTTTGCTTATAACTACTGCAAATTTGAATGTAAAATTATGAGACTGGTCTTGTAAGATTTCATGAGGCATGCCGAGTCAAACGATACCAAATGGTTTTTGGTCGGCCATTTTGTGTGTCGGCCATTTTGAATTTTTCTTTAAGTTCAAGTATTTCAGAAACGCAATTGCGTATTGTTATGAAACTTGGTATGGTTCATCAGCAACATGTTCAGAGAGGACTTGTAAACTTTTCGGCGCCCCCTAGTGGTCAAGAGATTTGAAGCTATATCTCTGCATCTCTTTATCGTATTTACACCAAATTTGGTGGGTGTCATCACAATCAAGACCTGAGTCACAATTTATTTTTTGGTCAGTGCCCCCTAGTGGTCAAGTCATTTAAGGCAATATCTCCGTATTGCTTTATTGTATTTACACTACATTTGGTATGTGTCATCACAGTCATGACCTGAGGCACCATCTATTCTTTCGGCACAGTGCCACCTAGTGGTCTCAAGATACGAAAAAATTGCTTTTTTTCATAAAACTAATGCAAACTTAGATCTTAAATCATGACAGTCATCACGTATGAATAATTTTTGCCATGTTTGGCTTGACCCCGGTATCGCTGCTTGCAGCTATATTTAGGGGTCAAGCCCCGAAGGGGCGTAGAACCCTATTGTTATTGTTAGTTTTCTTATTATTATTTTTCTTCCTCGTTCTTCCGCCGAAATTCAATGGCAGCCCATAGAACCGTACATAGGAAAGTTATGAAATTTGGCACACATGTAGAGGACAGTCTCAGAAGTTACTATAGCAACATTGGTGTGTCTGACTCAAACCCTCTAGCGCCACCAACAGTCCAAAAATCCACTAATGTTCATGCTCACAACTTCTGACCCGTGAGACCTAGAAACTAAATTCTTGTTTCCACTGAATCTTTGGCTCATGATGATTCAATTGCACACATTGATGTCATTTGTGTCATGCACATCTTTCCGCCATTTTGAATTTTTCGTAAAACCTACTTTTTCGAACTCCTCCTAGACCGTTTGTCCGATTTGCATGTCCTTTGGTATGTAGCATCTAGAGACACCCCAGACAAAAAGTTATCAAAAGCTTTTTGATAGACCAATGCGTTCTCATATAAATTGACAACATATATGGCGGCGAGCACGCCAAAACGGACGTGAGGCCGTATCTTCGCAAAACTTTTGTGTATCGACACGAAACTTGGTATATGTCATAACAGTCATGACCTGAGGGTGCCTGCAACGTTTCGTCACAGCGCCACCTAGTGGTCACGAGATTCGAAAAATGCCTATTTTCGCTTATAACTACTTCAAACTTGAGTCTAAAATCATGAAGGTGGTCTTGTTAGATTCCTTGAGGCATGCCGAGTCAAACGATACCAAACCGTTTTTGGTTGGCCATTTTGGGTGTCGGCCATTTTGAATTTTCTCATTAAGTTCAGTATTTCACAAACCGAATGGCGTATCGCTACGAAATTTGGCATGGTTCATCGGTGACATGTTCTGAGCGCACCTATAAATCTTTAGGACGGCGCCACCTAGTGGTCAGGATATGTAAATAAATTGTTTAAAATCTTTATATCATTTGATTAAATTGCCACTATGACATAAGACTTCACTCTATTGATTCCTTGGCTCATGCTGAGTCCGACGGTATCAAATATGTCTGAGTCAAACCTACTTCCTGTCGGCCATTTTGAATTATATTGAACACCTACTTTTTCGAACTCCTCCTAGAGCGCTCGTGTGATTGGCTTGATTTTTGGTATGCATCATCTAGATACACTCTAGACAAAAAGTTATCAAAAGATTTTCGGTAGACCAATCCGTTGTCGTATAACGCATCAAAGAATGCGAGGGCGAGCACGCCAAAATGTGTTTGAGCCTGTATCTTCGCAAAACTTTTGCGTATTAATATGAGACTTGGTATATGTCATAACAGTGATGACCTGAGGGTGCATGCACCATTTCGTCACACTGCCCCCTACTGGTCACGAGATATAAAAAATGTCTATTTTTGCTTATAACTACTGCAAATTTGAATGTAAAATTATGAGACTTGTCTTGTTAGATTTCGTGAGGCATTGCGAGTCAAACGATACCAAATGGTTTTTGGTCGGCCATTTTGTGTGTCGGCCATTTTGAATTTTTCTTTAAGTTCAAGTATTTCAGAAACGCAACTGTGTATTGTTATGAAACTTGGTATGGTTCATTACCTACATGTTCTGGGAGGACTTGTAAACTTTTCGGTGCCCCCTAGTGGTCAAGAGATTTGAAGCTATATCTCTGCATCTCTTTATCGTATTTACACCAAATTTGGTGGGTGTCATCACAATCAAGACCTGAGTCACAATTTATTTTCTGGTCAGTGCCCCCTAGTGGTCAAGTCATTTAAGGCTATATCTCTGCATCTCTTTATTGTATTTACACCAAATTTGGTGGGTGTCATCACAATCAAGACCTGAGTCACAATTTATTGTTTGGTTAGTGCCCCCTAGTGGTCAAGTCATTTAAGGCTATATCTCTGCATCTCTTTATTGTATTTACACCAAATTTGGTGGGTGTCATCACAATCAAGACCTGAGTCACAATTTATTGTTTGGTTAGTGCCCCCTAGTGGTCAAGTCATTTAAGGCTATATATCTGTATTGCTTTATCGTATTTACACTAAATTTGGTATGTGTCATCACAGTCATGACCTGAGGCACCATCTATTGTTTCTGCACCGCGCCACCTAGTGGTCTCAAGATACAAAAAATTGCTATTTTTTTCATAAAACTAATGCAAACTTAGATCTTAAATCATGACAGTCATCACGTATGAATCATTTTTTGCCATGTTTGGCTTGACCCCGGTATCGCTGCTTGCAGCTATATTTATTATTATTATTATTATGTTTCCTCTTCCGCCATTGAAGTCAATGGCAGCCCATAGAACCGTACATAGGAAAGTTATGAAATTTGGCACACATGTAGAGGACAGTCTTAGAAGTTACTATAGCAACATTGGTGTGTCTAACTCAAACTCTCTAGCGCCACCAACAGTCCAAAAATCCACTTATGTTCATGCTCATAACTTCTGACCCGTGAGTCCTAGAAACTAAATTCTTGTTTCCTCTGAATCCTTGGCTCATGATGATTCAATTGCACACATTGATGTCATTTCTGTCATGCACATCTTTCCGCCATTTTGAATTTTCCGTAAAACCTACTTTTTCGAACTCCTCCTAGAGCGTTTGTCCGATTTGCATGTCCTTTGGTATCTAGCATCTAGAGACACCCCTGACAAAAAGTTATCAAAAGCTTTTTGATAGACCAATGCGTTCTCGTATACCGTGACAACATATACGGCGGCGAGCACGCCACAACGGACGTGAGGCCGTATCTTCGCAAAACTTATGTGTATCGACACGAAACTTGGTATATGTCATAACAGTCATGACCTGAGGGTGCCTGCAACGTTTCGTCACAGCGCCACCTAGTGGTCACGAGTTTCGAAAAATGCCTATTTTCGCTTTTAACTACTTCAAACTTGAGTCTAAAATCATGAAGGTGGTCTTGTTAGATACCTTGAGGCATGCCGAGTCAAACGATAAAAAACGGTTTTCGGTCGGCCATTTTGGGTGTCGGCCATTTTGAATTTTCTCATTAAGTTCAGTATTTCACAAACAGAATGACGTATCAATACGAAATTTGGCATGGTTCATCAGTGACATGTTCTGAGCGCACCTGTAAATCTTTAGGACAGCGCCACCTAGTGGTCAGGATATGTAAAGTAATTGTTTAAAATCTTTATAGCATTTGATTAAATTGCCACTATGACATAAGACTTCACTCTATTGATTCCTTGGCTCATGCTGAGTCCGACTGTACCAAATATGTCTGAGTCAAACCTACTTCCTGTCAGCCATTTTGAATTATATTGAACACCTACTTTTTCAAACTCCTCCTAGAGCGCTCGTGTGATTGGCTTGATTTTTGGTATGCATCATCTAAAGACACTCCAGACAAAAAGTTATCAAAAGCTTTTCGGTAGACCTATCCGTTGTTGTATAACGCATCAAAGAATGCGAGGGCGAGCACGCCAAAATGTGTTTGAGCCTGTATCTTCGCAAAACTTTTGCGTATTAATATGAGACTTGGTATATGTCATAACAGTGATGACCTGAGGGTGCATGCAACATTTCGTCACACTGCCCCCTACTGGTCACGAGATATAAAAAATGTCTATTTTTGCTTATAACTACTGCAAACTTGAATGTAAAATTATGAGACTGGTCTTGTTAGATTTCTTGAGGCATACCGAGTCAAACGATACCAAATGGTTTTTGGTCGGCCATTTTGTGTGTCGGCCATTTTGAATTTTTTCTTTAAATTCAAGTATTTCAGAAACGCAATTGCGTATTGTTATGAAACTAGGTATGGTTCATCAGCAACATGTTCTGGGAGGACTTGTAAACTTTTTGGCGCCCCCTAGTGGTCAAGAGATTTGAAGCTATATCTCTGCATCTCTTTATCGTATTTACACCAAATTTGGTGGGTGTCATCACAATCAAGGCCTGAGTTACAATTTATTGTTTGGTCAGTGCCCCCTAGTGGTCAAGTCATTTGAGGCTATATCTCTGTATCGGTTTATCGTATTTACACTTAATTCGGTATGTGTCATCACAGTCATGACCTGAGGCACCATCTATTGTTTCGACACAACGCCACCTAGTGGTCTCAAGATACGAAAAAATTGCTATTTTTTCATAAAACTAATGCAAACTTAGATCTTAAATCATGACAGTCATCACGTATGAATCATTTTTTGCCATGTTTGGCTTGACCCCGGTATCGCTGCTTGCAGCTATATTTATTAGGGGTCAAGCCCCGAAGGGGCGTAGAACCCTATTGTTATTGTTAGTTTTCTTATTATTATTAGGGGTCAAGCCCCGAAGGGGCGTAGAACCCTATTGTTATTGTTAGTTTTCTTATTATTATTATTATTATTATTATTATTATTGTTATTCTTGTTCCTCGTTCTTCCACCCAAAAGTCAATGGCAGCCCATAGAACCGTACATAGGAAAGTTATGAAATTTGGCACACATGTAGAGGACAGTCACAGAAGTTACTATAGCAACATTGGTGTGTCTGACTCAAACCCTCTAGCGCCACCAACAGTCCAAAAATCCACTTATGTTCATGCTCACAACTTGTGACCCGTGAGTCCTAGAAAATAAATTCTTGTTTCCTCTGAATCCTTGGCTCATGATGATTCAGTTGCACATGTTGATGTCATTTGTGTCATGCACATCTTTCCGCCACTTTGAATTTTCCGTAAAACCTACTTTTTCGAACTCCTCCTAGACCGTCCGTCCGTTTTGCATGTCCTTTGGTATGTAGCATCTAGAGACACCCCAGACAAAAAGTTATCAAAAGCTTTTTGATAGACCAATGCGTTCTTGTATAAATTCACAACATATATGGCGGCGAGCCCGCCAAAACGGACGTGTGGCCGTATCTTCGCAAAACTTTATTGTATCGACACGAAACTTGGTATATGTCATTACAGTCATGACCTGAGGGTGCCTGCAACGTTTCGTCACAGCGCCACCTAGTGGTCACGAGATTCGAAAAATGCTTATTTTCGCTTATAACTACTTCAAACTTGAGTCTAAAATCATGAAGGTGGTCTTGTAAGATTCCTTGAGGCATGCCGAGTCAAACGATACCAAACGGTTTTCGGTCGGCCATTTTGGGTGTCGGCCATTTTGAATTTTCTCATTAAGTTCAGTATTTCACAAACAGAATGGCGTATCGCTACGAAATTTGGCATGGTTCATCAGTGACATGTTCTGAGCTCACCTATAAATCTTTAGGACAGCGCCACCTAGTGGTCAGGATATGTAAATAAATTGTTTAAAATCTTTATATCATTTGATTAAATTGCCACTATGACATAAGACTTCACTCTATTGATTCCTTGGCTCATGCTGAGTCCAACTGTACCAAATATATCTGAGTCAAACCTACTTCCTGTCGGCCATTTTGAATTATATTGAACACCTACTTTTTCGAACTCCTCCTGGAGCGCTCGTCTGATTGGCTTGATTTTTGGTATGCATCTTCTAGAGACACTCTAGACAAAAAGTTATCAAAAGCTTTTCGGTAGACCTATCCGTTGTCGTATAACGCATCAAAGAATGCGAGGGCGAGCACGCCAAAATGTGTTTGAGCCTGTATCTTCGCAAAACTTTTGCGTATTAATATGAGACTTGGTATATGTCATAACAGTGATGACCTGAGGGTGCATGCACCATTTCGTCACACTGCCCCCTACTGGTCATGAGATATTAAACATTTCTAATTTTGCTTATAACTACTGCAAACTTGAATGTAAAATTATGAGACTGGTCTTGTTAGATTTCGTGAGGCATGCCGAGTCAAACGATACCAAATGGTTTTTGGTCGGCCATTTTGTGTGTCGGCCATTTTGAATTTTTTCTTTAAGTTCAAGTATTTCAGAAACGCAATTGCGTATTGTTATGAAACTTGGTATGGTTCATCAGCAACATGTTCCGGGAGGACTTGTAAACTTTTCGGCGCCCCCTAGTGGTCAAGAGATTTGAAGCTATATCTCTGCATCTCTTTATCGCATTTACACCAAATTTGGTGGGTGTCATCACAATCATGACCTGAGTCACCATCTATTGTTTTGGTCAGTGCCCCCTAGTGGTCAAGTCATTTTAGGCTATATCTCCGTATCGCTTTATCGTATTTACACTAAATTTGGTATGTGTCATCACAGTCATGGCCTGAGGCACCATCTCTTGTTTCGGCACAGTGCCTCCTAGTGGTCACAAGATACAAAAAATTGCTATTTTTTCCTAAAACTAATGCAAACTTAGATCTTAAATCATGACAGTCATCACGTATGAATTATTTTTGCCATGTTTGGCTTGACCCCGGTATCGCTGCTTGCAGCTATATTTAGGGGTCAAGCCCCGAAGGGGCGTAGAACCCTATTGTTATTGTTAGTTTTCTTATTATTATTATTATTATTATTATTATTATTGTTATTCTTGTTCCTCGTTCTTCCACCCAAAAGTCAATGGCAGCCCATAGAACCGTACATAGGAAAGTTATGAAATTTGGCACACATGTAGAGGATAGTCACAGAAGTTACTATAGCAACATTGGTGTGTCTGACTCAAACCCTCTAGCGCCACCAACAGTCCAAAAATCCACTTATGTTCATGCTCACAACTTGTGACCCGTGAGTCCTAGAAAATAAATTCTTGTTTCCTCTGAATCCTTGGCTCATGATGATTCAGTTGCACATGTTGATGTCATTTGTGTCATGCACATCTTTCCGCCACTTTGAATTTTCCGTAAAACCTACTTTTTCGAACTCCTCCTAGACCGTCCGTCCGATTTGCATGTCCTTTGGTATGTAGCATCTAGAGACACCCCAGACAAAAAGTTATCAAAAGCTTTTTGATAGACCAATGCGTTCTCGTATAAATTCACAACATATATGGCGGCGAGCACGCCAAAACGGACGTGTGGCCGTATCTTCGCAAAACTTTTTTGTTTCGACACGAAACTTGGTATATGTCATTATAGTCATGACCTGAGGGTGCCTGCAACGTTTCGTCACAGCGCCACCTAGTGGTCACGAGATTCGAAAAATGCTTATTTTCGCTTATAACTACTTCAAACTTGAGTCTAAAATCATGAAGGTGGTCTTGTAAGATTCCTTGAGGCATGCCGAGTCAAACGATACCAAACGGTTTTCGGTCGGCCATTTTGGGTGTCGGCCATTTTGAATTTTCTCATTAAGTTCAGTATTTCACAAACAGAATGGCGTATCGCTACGAAATTTGGCATGGTTCATCAGTGACATGTTCTGAGCTCACCTATAAATCTTTAGGACAGCGCCACCTAGTGGTCAGGATATGTAAATAAATTGTTTAAAATATTTATATCATTTGATTAAATTGCCACTATGACATAAGACTTCACTCTACTGATTCCTTGGCTCATGCTGAGTCCAACTGTACCAAATATGTCTGAGTCAAACCTACTTCCTGTCGGCCATTTTGAATTATATTGAACACCTACTTTTTCGAACTCCTCCTGGAGCGCTCGTCTGATTGGCTTGATTTTTGGTATGCATCATCTAGAGACACTCTAGACAAAAAGTTATCAAAAGCTTTTCGGTAGACCTATCCGTTGTCGTATAACGCATCAAAGAATGCGAGGGCGAGCACGCCAAAATGTGTTTGAGCCTGCATCTTCGCAACACTTTTGCGTATTAATATGAGACTTGGTATATGTCATAACAGTGATGACCTGAGGGTGCATGCACCATTTCGTCACACTGCCCCCTACTGGTCATGAGATATTAAACATTTCTAATTTTGCTTATAACTACTGCAAACTTGAATGTAAAATTATGAGACTGGTCTTGTTAGATTTCGTGAGGCATGCCGAGTCAAACGATACCAAATGGTTTTTGGTCTGCCATTTTGTGTGTCGGCCATTTTGAATTTTTTCTTTAAGTTCAAGTATTTCAGAAACGCAATTGCGTATTGTTATGAAACTTGGTATGGTTCATCAGCAACATGTTCCGGGAGGACTTGTAAACTTTTCGGCGCCCCCTAGTGGTCAAGAGATTTGAAGCTATATCTCTGCATCTCTTTATCGTATTTACACCAAATTTGGTGGGTGTCATCACAATCAAGACCTGAGTCACAATTTATTGTTTGGTCAGTGCCCCCTAGTGGTCAAGCCATTTAAGGCTATATCTCTGTATCGCTTTATTGTATTTACACTAAATTTGGTATGTGTCATCACAGTCATTCCCTGAGGCACCATCTATTGTTTTGGCACAGCGCCCCCTAGTGGTCTCAAGATATGAAAAAATTGCTATTTTTTCATAAAACTAATGCAAACTTAGATCTTAAATCATGACAGTCATCACGTATGAATCATTTTTTGCCATGTTTGGCTTGACCCCGGTATCGCTGCTTGCAGCTATATTTAGGGGTCAAGCCCCGAAGGGGCGAAGACCCCTATTGTATTTGTTAGTTTTCTTTTTATAATAATTATTATTATTAGTTATTCTTCTTCCGCCATTGCGGTCTATGGCAGCCCATAGAACCGTACGTAGGAAAGTTATGAAATTTGGCACACTGATAAAGGACAGTCCAATGTGTCCCCACAGCAAATTTGGAGTCTCTATCTCTAACCCGCTAGCGCCACCAACAGTCCAAAGTTGCACTTATGTTTTTGCTTATAACTTCTGATCCGTAAGTCCTAGAAACACAATTCTTGCTTTCTCTTATTTATTGGCTCAAGACGATTCGATTGGGCCCTATGCCGTCATTTTCCGTCATGAAAATTTTCCGCCATTTTTAATTATTCGTAAACCCTACTTTTTCGAACTCGTCCTAGGGCTTTTGTCCGATTGCCACAAAAATTGGTATGTATCATCTAGAGACACTCATGGCAAAAAGTTATCAAAAGAATTTCGATACATCAATCCGTTCTCGTAAACCGCCTTAACGAATTTTATGTAGAGCGCAAAAAAACAGATTTTAGGCTGTATTTTCGTCAAACTTGGGCCTATTGACATGACACTTGGTACTTGTAATGCCAGTCAGGAACTAAGGGTGCATGCAGAGTTTCGTCACAGCGCCACCTAGTGGTCAGACATATGCTTTACACGCCTATAACTTTGGCTCTGATTGAAGTGTTTTCACGGGACTTGTTTCTTTGGAGTTCTGAATAGTTGCCGAGTCCAACGATACTAAACATGCCAGAATTCGCCTTACGGTTAACCCTGCACAGTAAAATAGCGCTTAAAAAACACGCGTGAATATCTCTGCGAGCGTTTATCCGATCGACTCGAAAACACCATAGGAAGAAACTAACCTTACCCGCCGAACAAAAAGTTCTATTGGCGTTATATTAAAATTTTCATCAGAAATGGCCGAAAATTGCAAAAAACGAAAAATTACATTCAAATTTTGTGTTTTTTACACATAAATGGTTGTAACTTCGTAACGTAAATATATTTTTTCACCAGATTTGATACGCTGATGCATGAGCACATTCTGAGGCTACACAAAAAAAATTGTGTGCTTGCACCACTAGATGGCCTTATAATTGAACAAAACCTTTGATAACAAGCCAGCCTTATGGTCATACAACTGTTTCTTAACTAAACTAAAGTGTATTGTCATAAAACTAGCTAGATGTAACACAATCATGACCTGATGTTGCATGCACAATTTTTTCATTGCGCCACCTACTGGTTTTGAGATAGAATATGGTATTTTTGCCTAAAACTACTGCAACAACACATCTAAAACCATGAGTCATTATGGATTATTCCTTTCATGGCTTTGACTATGATCACTGGTGGTTGCCAATTTACTCCCTAGCAACCATTGAGAACACCTTATCAACCGTTTTTGCAAAAGCTATATCTCTGCATCAGAACATTGTAAAGACACGGGGATACTCTTTTGAGTTATTAAACTTGTTATAACATGATGTGACCCATGTTTTGCCACTGCAAACACCACTCACATGTCCATCAGTGCTCTAATGTTTCATGATTGTCAATAACAGAAGGACGATTGCAGTAGACAAGAACTTAGATTATTTTTGTTGATAACTTTTTTGTGTTTTCATCTAAAATTATTAGGTTTACCTAGGTTCTTCAATCTGCTTATCCAATCTCAATTTTACATCCTTTTGTGCCCTTTTCGGCTTGACCCCGGCATTGCTGCTTGCAGCTATATTTATTATTATTATTGTTATTCTTGTTCCTCGTTCTTCCACCCAAAAGTCAATGGCAGCCCATAGAACCGTACATAGGAAAGTTATGAAATTTGGCACACATGTAGAGGACAGTCACAGAAGTTACTATAGCAACATTGGTGTGTCTGACTCAAACCCTCTAGCGCCACCAACAGTCCAAAAATCCACTTATGTTCATGCTCACAACTTGTGACCCGTGAGTCCTAGAAAATAAATTCTTGTTTCCTCTGAATCCTTGGCTCATGATGATTCAGTTGCACATGTTGATGTCATTTGTGTCATGCACATCTTTCCGCCATTTTGAATTTTCCGTAAAACCTACTTTTTCGAACTCCTCCTAGACCGTCCATCCGATTTGCATGTCCTTTGGTATGTAGCATCTAGAGACACCCCAGACAAAAAGTTATCAAAAGCTTTTTGATAGACCAATGCGTTCTCGTATAAATTCACAACATATATGGCGGCGAGCACGCCAAAACGGACGTGTGGCCGTATCTTCGCAAAACTTTATTGTATCGACACGAAACTTGGTATATGTCATTACAGTCATGACCTGAGGGTGCCTGCAACGTTTCGTCACAGCGCCACCTAGTGGTCACGAGATTCGAAAAATGCTTATTTTCGCTTATAACTACTTCAAACTTGAGTCTAAAATCATGAAGGTGGTCTTGTAAGATTCCTTGAGGCATGCCGAGTCAAACGATACCAAACGGTTTTCGGTCGGCCATTTTGGGTGTCGGCCATTTTGAATTTTCTCATTAAGTTCAGTATTTCACAAACAGAATGGCGTATCGCTACGAAATTTGGCATGGTTCATCAGTGACATGTTCTGAGCTCACCTATAAATCTTTAGAACAGCGCCACCTAGTGGTCAGGATATGTAAATAAATTGTTTAAAATCTTTATATCATTTGATTAAATTGCCACTATGACATAATACTTCACTCTATTGATTCCTTGGCTCATGCTGAATCCAACTGTACCAAATATATCTGAGTCAAACCTACTTCCTGTCGGCCATTTTGAATTATATTGAACACCTACTTTTTCGAACTCCTCCTGGAGCGCTCGTCTGATTGGCTTGATTTTTGGTATGCATCTTCTAGAGACACTCTAGACAAAAAGTTATCAAAAGCTTTTCGGTAGACCTATCCGTTGTCGTATAACGCATCAAAGAATGCGAGGGCGAGCACGCCAAAATGTGTTTGAGCCTGTATCTTCGCAAAACTTTTGCGTATTAATATGAGACTTGGTATATGTCATAACAGTGATGACCTGAGGGTGCATGCACCATTTCGTCACACTGCCCCCTACTGGTCATGAGATATTAAACATTTCTAATTTTGCTTATAACTACTGCAAACTTAAATGTAAAATTATGAGACTGGTCTTGTTAGATTTCGTGAGGCATGCCGAGTCAAACGATACCAAATGGTTTTTGGTCGGCCATTTTGTGTGTCGGCCATTTTGAATTTTTTCTTTAAGTTCAAGTATTTCAGAAACGCAATTGCGTATTGTTATGAAACTTGGTATGGTTCATCAGCAACATGTTCCGGGAGGACTTGTAAACTTTTCGGCGCCCCCTAGTGGTCAAGAGATTTGAAGCTATATCTCTGCATCTCTTTATCGTATTTACACCAAATTTGGTGGGTGTCATCACAATCAAGACCTGAGTCACAATTTATTGTTTGGTCAGTGCCCCCTAGTGGTCAAGCCATCTAAGGCTATATCTCTGTATCGCTTAATTGTATTTACACTAAATTTGGTATGTGTCATCACAGTCATTCCCTGAGGCACCATCTATTGTTTTGGCACAGCGCCCCCTAGTGGTCTCAAGATATGAAAAAATTGCTATTTTTTCATAAAACTAATGCAAACTTAGATCTTAAATCATGACAGTCATCACGTATGAATCATTTTTTGCCATGTTTGGCTTGACCCCGGTATCGCTGCTTGCAGCTATATTTATTATTAGGGGTCAAGCCCCGAAGGGGCGAAGACCCCTATTGTATTTGTTAGTTTTCTTTTTACAATTATTATTAGTTATTCTTCTTCCGCCATTGCGGTCTATGGCAGCCCATAGAACCGTACGTAGGAAAGTTATGAAATTTGGCACACTGATAAAGGACACTCCAGTGTGTCCCCACAGCAAATTTGGAGTCTCGATGTCTAACCCGCTAGCGCCACCAACAGTCCAAAGTTGCACTTATGTTTTTGCTTATAACTTCTGGTCCGTATGTCCTAGAAACACAATTTTCGTTTCCTCTGATTCCTTGGCTCAAGACGATTCGATTGGACCCTATGTCGTTATTTTCCGTCATGAAAATTTTTCCACTATTTTGAATTATTCGTAAAACCTTCTTTTTCGAACTTGTCCTAGAGCTTTTGTCCGATTGCCACGAAAATCGGCACGTAGCATCTAGAGACACTCATGGCAAAAAGTTATCAAAAGAATTTCAATACACCAATCCGTTGTCGTATACCGCCTTAACAAATTTTACGTAGAGTGCAAAAAAACTGATTTTAGGCTGTATCTTCGTCAAACTTAGGCCTATTGACATGACACTTGGTACTTGTGATGCCAGTCAGGAACTGAGGGTGCATGCACAGTTTCGTTGCAGCGCCACCTAGTGGTCAGATTAATGTATTACACGCCTATAACTTTGGCTGCGGTCAATGTATTGTCACGGGACTTGTTTCCTTGGAGTTTTGAATAGTTGCCGAGTCCAACGATACCAAACTTGCCAGAATTCGCCTTACGGTTAACCCTGCGCAGCAAAATAGCGCTTAAAAAACACGCGCGAATATCTCCGCGAGCGTAATTCTGATCGACTCAAAAACACCATAGGAAGAAACTAACCTTACCTTCTGAACAAAAAGTTCTATTGGCGTTATATTAAAATTTTCATCAGAAATGGCCGAAAAATGCAAAAAACGAAAAATTACCTTTAAATTTTGTATTTTTTACACATAAATGGTTATAACTTCGCAACGAAAAGAGATTTTTTCACCAGATTTGATACGCTGATGTACGTCCACAGTCTGAGGCTACACAAAAAAAATTGCTTGCTTGCACCACTAGTTGGCGTTATAATTGAACAAAACCTGTGATATCAAGCCAGCCCTATGGTCATACAACTGTTTCTTCACTAAACTAAAGTGTATAGACATAAAACTAGCTCAATGTAACGTAATCATGACCTGAAGTTGCATGCACAATTTTGTCACAGCGCCACCTAGTGGTTTTGAGATAGAAAATGGTAATTTTTGCCTAAGACTACTGCAACAAACACATCTAAAACCATAAATCATCATGGATTATTCATTTCATGGCTTGGATTATAATCACTGGTGGATGTCAATTTACTGTCTAGCAACCAATGAGAATACCTTATCAACTGTTTTTGCAACAGCTTTTTCTCTGCATCAGAACAGCGTAGAGACATGGGGATGGTCTCTTTTGACTCATTTAACTTGCTGTAACATGTTGTGACCCATGTTTTGCCACTGCAAACATCACATACATGTCTTTCAGTGCTCTAATGTTCCATGATTGTCAATAACAGAAGGACGATTGCAGTAGACAAGAACATAGATTATTTTTGTTGATTACTTTTGCGTTTTTTTCATCTGAAATCATAAGGTTTCCCTAGGTTCTTTAGTCTGCTTATCCAAACGCAACTTTACATCCTTCTGTGCCCTTTTCGGCTTGACCCCGGCATTGCTGCTTGCAGCTATATTTATTATTATATATTATTCTTCTTCTTGTTCTTCCGCCATTGAAGTCAATGGCAGCCCATAGAACCGTACATAGGAAAGTTATGAAATTTGGCACACATGTAGAGGACGGTCTCAGAAGTTACTGTAGCAACATTGGTGTGTCTGACTCAAACCCTCTAGCGCCACCAACAGTCCAAAAATCCACTTATGTTCATGCTCATAACTTCTGACCAGTGAGTCCTAGAAACTAAATTCTTGTTTCCTCTGAATCCTTGGCTCATGATGATTCAAATGCACACATTGATGTCATTTGTGTCATGCACATCTTTCCGCCATTTTGAATTTTTCGTAAAACCTACTTTTTCAAACTCCTTTTAGACCGTTTGTCCGATTTGCATGTCCTTTGGTATGTAGCATCTAGAGACACCCAAGACAAAAAGTTATCAAAAGCTTTTTGATAGACCATTGCGTTCTCATATAAATTGACAACATATATGGCGGCGAGCACGCCAAAACGGACGTGAGGCCTTATCTTCGCAAAACTTTATTGTATCGACACGAAAGTTGGTATATGTCATAACAGTCATGACCTGAGGGTGCCTGCAACGTTTCGTCACAGCGCCACCTAGTGGTCACGAGATTCGAAAAATGCCTATTTTCGCTTATAACTACTTCAAACTTGAGTCTAAAATCATGAAGGTGGTCTTGTTAGATTCCTTGAGGCATGCCGAGTCAAACGATACCAAACGGTTTTCGGTCGGCCATTTTGGGTGTCGGCCATTTTGAATTTTCTCTTAAGTTTAGTATTTCACAAACAGAATGGCGTATCGCTACGAAATTTGGCATGGTTCATCAGTGACATGTTCTGAGCGCACCTATAAATCTTTAGGACGGCGCCACCTAGTGGTCAGGATATGTAAAAATTTTTTTTAAATCTTTATGTCATTTGATTAAATTGCCAGTATGACATACAACTTCAGTCTATTGATCCCTTGGCTCATGCTGAGTCCGACTGTACCAAATATGTCTGAGTCAAACCTACTTCCTGTCGGCCATTTTAAATTATATTGAACACCTACTTTTTCGAACTCCTCCTAGAGCGCTCGTGTGATTGGCTTGATTTTTGGTATGCATCATGTAGAGACACTCTAGACAAAAAGTTATCAAAAGATTTTCGGTAGACCTATCCGTTGTCGTATAACGCATCAAAGAATGCGAGGGCGAGCACGCCAAAATGTGTTTGTGCCTGTATCTTCGCAAAACTTTTGCGTATTAATATGAGACTTGGTATATGTCATAACAGTGATGACTTGAGGGTGCATGCACCATTTCGTCACACTGCCCCCTACTGGTCACGAGATATAAAAATGTCTATTTTTGCTTATAACTACTGCAAATTTGAATGTAAAATTATGAGACAGGTCTTGTTAGATTTCGTGAGGCATGGTGAGTCAAACGATACCAAATGGTTTTTGGTCGGCCATTTTGTGTGTCGGCCATTTTGAATTTTTCTTTAAGTTCAAGTATTTCAGAAACGCAATTGCGTATTGTTATGAAACTTGGTATGGTTCATCAGCAACGTGTTCTAGGAGGACTTGTAAACTTTCCGGTGCCCCCTAGTGGTCAAGAGATTTGAAGCTATATCTCTGCATCTCTTTGTCGTATTAACACCAAATTTGGTGGGTGTCATCACAATCAAGACCTGAGTCACAATTTATTTTTGGTCAGTGCCCCCTAGTGGTCAAGTCATTTAAGGCTATATCTCTGCATCTCTTTATTGTATTTACACCAAATTTGGTGGGTGTCATCACAGTCATGACCTGAGGCACCATCTATTGTTTTGGCACAGCGCCACCTAGTGGTCTCAAGATACGAAAAAATTCATAAAACTAATGCAAACTTAGATCTTAAATCATGACAGTCATCACGTATGAATCATTTTTTGCCATGTTTGGCTTGACCCCGGTATCGCTGCTTGCAGCTATATTTTTCATTATGTTTGTTGTATGATGATGCGATCTCACTCCCGTCTCCTGTCAGATTGAAGTGACTTCCTCACGGTAAAACAGGCGGAGTTGTGTGACGTTACATTAAGGGCGGGGTTTTCTGAAGCGCTGCGGCGCTATTGGCGCTATTCTTATTATTCTTATTATTTTTTTATTATTGATGCCACTTATTGATATTTAGAATTATTATTATTATTATTTACTGTTGCCTACATCTAAATTCTATGTCTGCTAAATGGTTTGGTTAAGTTTTTTAATAATATTTAAAAATGTGTGTTGTTCTGTATTTACATACAGTTGTTTGTTAGCTATATCTTAGATACAGTTTGATACGGAGCTCCAGATATAATTAAAATGAACTATTTGTTTCCACGACATCCACATGTTTTACTAGGCTAATAATAATAATAATAACTTTAATTTCTATAGCGCCTTTTAAAAACCCAAGGACGCTTAACAAAACAAGGGCATGGGAAAAGGGGGGGGGGTGCTACAGGCCATAGGCCTCAGTGAAGAGATGTGTTTTTAGCGGCTCTTTGAAGGTTTTTAGAGAGGAGGCAGAGCGAATGGCATGAGGAAGCTTGTTCCAGAGTGATGGAGCACCCACACAGAAAGCTCTATCTCCAAACGTCCTTAGCCTGGACTTAGGGACGGCGAGCAGATCCTTGTCAGAGGACCACAGAGATCGTGCTTAATTGTATGGTTGTAGTAGATCAATGAGGTACTGAGGTGCAAGTCCATGGAGAGATTTGTACGTCAGAAGAAGGATTTTATAAATGATCCGGGACTTAACTGGCAACCAGTGAAGCTTCTTCAGCATTGGAGTACTATGAAGTCCAAGTTTTGTGTGTGTAAGCATCCTAGCTGCAGAGTTCTGTACATACTGGAGTCTGTCAGTAGCCTTACTAGGCAGACCTAAAAGGATGCCATTACAATAATCAAGTCGTGAGGTGATGAAAGAATGAATGAGGGTCTCAGCGACAGAGTTGGAGAGATACTGTCGGAGTCTAGAGATGTTCCTTAATTTTCAATTAATGTTTTTGTTGTGTTTCAATTAATGTTTTTGGTAATGTTTTTGATGTGTTGCTGATAAGAGAGAGTAGAGTCCATTATGACGCCCAGGTTGCGTACTTGCTGAGATTGAGCAGCCATCCACATCCAGTGTGAAGTCATCAACTTTCAGTTAAGTCAGGCTAATTCATAATTTGAAGTAATAATAATTGTAATAGTAATTACGAATTATTATAATAATTCATTCCAAGAAACAAACTGTTGAATATTGAGAACAAATTCTAAATTTATGGCCATACTTTAGACTAAATAAGAAAAAGAATTGTTAATTTGTGTCCATAATGTAGCATAAAAGATAATTTGTGGCTATTCTGCTCTCACTGTTAGACTCAGACACAGCTATGCAGATAGATAAACTCCTCAACAATTGACAGGTGTGATGTCCTTTTACTCATGTATCCTTCAATTACTGGCAGAGTGAAAAAGCAATGCTTTCTGTAAGACGACAAAGAAGGATGAATGCAGATCACATCAGAACTGCATTTTGCTATTAGCCATATTTCAACATGTGCTGTTTTTCTAAATCTCATGCTAGTAAAGGTTAAACACAACACTTGTAACAACTACAATGCGTCCTACTGGAGGGAGAGAAAACTACTCCAGCACACTCCCCGCCTGACGTCCATAGGATGTCACCCTTAATTTTTAGCAACGTTGGCTTCCTTCGTTGGAGTTGCGCAGCAGAAGTACGGTCTCTGTAACTGGTCTCAAGAAAGTTTTGCACGTTCCCCCAGAAGCAACTTTTATCTCTACCTTCCTGACTTTTCCATCTTGACTGGGGAAGGTATTGATCACAACTCCCATGTGCCATTGGCATCTTTTGGCTTGGTTGTCTTTTAGAAGTACAAGATCTCCTACTTGTAGATTTGGCCTGTTTGTCTGCCATTTTCTTCGATCTTGCCATGTTGGCAAGTATTGAGTTCTCCATCGGTGCCAAAAGACATTAGAAAGATGCTGCACTTGTCTCCATTGGCGTCCATACAAGTCTGACTTGTCAAAGCTTCCAGGAGGGAGAGGTGGAGATCCAGTCTTCTGGGTGAGGAGTGTAGCAGGTGTAAGAATAAAGAGACAGTCGGGATCAGATGAGACAGGAATGAGAGGTTGAGAGTTTACGATGGCGGTTACTTCTGCAAGAAGGGTAACGAAAACTTCATGGGTCAGCAGCTGAACTGAGTTGGTAGTTAACATTGAGTCGAGAATATGCTTCACAATCCCAATCATGCGCTCCCAACTTCCTCCCATGGAAGGGGCATGAGGTGGGTTAAAGACCCATGTGCATTCATTCTTGTCCAAGAAATCTCGTATCTCCGGGTTATTACACTGGTCTGAGGTTATACCAAGCTCCTTGCATGCACCCAGGAAGTTGGTTCCACAATCAGACCTGAGTTGCTTAACTGGTCCACGAATAGAGATGAAACGTTGTAAGGCGTTGATGAAACTGGATGACTCCATTGACTTGATTACCTCGATATGGATGGCCCTGGTACCCAAGCAGGTAAAAATGACGGCCCAACGCTTACTATTGGCAAGACCTCCACATGTTTGACGAGAACTGATAGCCCAGGGTCCGAAGCCATCAACGCCAACGTAAGTAAATGGTGGGTTGACAGTTACGCAATCAATTGGTAGGTCGGACATCTTTTGGGTTTCTGTGTTCCATCTCAGTTTGCGACATTTGACACAATGGTGGATGATGGAGCTGATGCAGTGTTTTCCGCCAACAATCCATAATCCGGCTGTTCTTACAGCGCTTTGTGAAATGCCGCCCCTGATGCTGTACTTGTTGGTGATAATGCTGTACCAGTAGTGTACTCACGTGGTGATTTCCTGGGATGATGAAAGGATGTGCTTCATCATTTAGCATGTCGGCTTGTGAAAGGCGACCTCCAACTCTAAGGCAGTCAGCGTCATCTTTTAAGGGCGATAGGTTTCTGAGTGAATTTTGCTTTGGCATCTCTTTCTGGGCTTCGATGCATACAAAGACTTCAGGATAAGTCTTGTGTTGAACACAACTCAGAATAACACTTTTTGCTTTCCCATAGTCCCCTGGGGTGATACTTTTGCAAATATGCCATCCTTGACACTTGCTTCCATAAGTATTTCCCTTGTAGCATCTGGTGATATGAACGAGTCTTGCTATTGCTCTAAGCAGTGATGTCCAAGTTGAGAAGGACTCAAAGCGACTTGGATCTAGGAAAAAGTCTGTGAGATGAGCTGCAAAGGCTGTCACCGTAGGGCGAATCTCAGGGTCAGAGTCTGGACTGAGTAACTCAAAACAGGACTTGGTCTCTTTTGTGTGCGCTTGTAGCAGGAAATCTGGTCCTTTGAGCCACATGCTGGACATCAAAGTGTTTGCTGGAATGGACCTGGAAGCTACATCGGCTGGGTTTAAATCTGTCTGCACATAGTTCCATTGTTCTGGGCTGGATGATTTTCTAATCCTTTGAACTCTATTACACACGTAGACATAGAATCTTCTGGATTCATTTTGTATGTATCCAAGTACTACCTTGCTGTCTGTGAAGAACCTTGTACAATGGAATGGAACATTGATCTCCTCTGAAATCAAGTCTGCAATCTCGATGGCAAGAACAGCTGCACATAATTCCAGCCTCGGAATAGTTATCTCTTGTTGTGGGGCAAGTTTAGCTTTGCCTAACACAAAGCCAAGCTCGCTCTTGCCTTTTGTATCTGTGACCTTTGCATAAGCTACAGCAGCAATAGCTTTGGTGGAGGTGTCATAGAATATACAGAGCTCCCTTTTGGCTGCACCACAGAATGATATGGATGTATACATTCTTGGTATTCGCACTTGTTCAAGATGCTTCAGGGATTCCTTCCATGTACTCCATTCATCTCGCATTCGTTCTGGAAGTGGGTCATCCTGTTGAAAGCTCTCTCAAAAGTGCTCTGCCTTTGATGCTGACCGGAGCTGCAAAACCTAGAGGGTCATACAAACTGTTAATGATGGAAAGTACCCCTCTACGAGTGTAGGGCTTTTCAGCAGTAGACACTTGGAAGGTGAACTCATCTGTTGCAATGTTCCAGCTTATTCCAAGACTTCTTTGCATTGGTGGACTATCTGCTCCTAGGTCGAGATATTTCAGACCCTTTGCAAGATCCTCCTTGGAGAATGCTTTCATTACAGTGATGTCATTAGAGGCAATCTTATGCAGCCTTAAGTTAGATGAGGCCAGGGTTTCTTGAGCCTTCTGAATGACAGAGATGGCCTCAGTACTCAATTGCAGGGAGACAAGCCCGTCATCGACATAAAAATGACGTTCCACAAGATCTTTTGTTGTATTGTCTCTTTTCTCTTGATCTTCTGATGCCCTCCTAAGTCCATAGGTCGCTACGGCAGGCGATGGCCTGTTGCCAAAGACGTGTACCGTCATTCTGTACTCCACTATTGGTTTTTCCATGTCGTTATTCTGGTGCCAGAGAAAACGCTAAAAGTTCTGATGGTCCTCCCTGACCTCAAAGCAATGGAACATTTGCTTTATATCAGCTGTTACACTACCTTCTTTTCACGGAGCCGCATGAGCACTCCCAGCAGGCTGTTGTTGAGATTCGGACCGGTAAGAAGGACATCATTGAGGGACACTACTTCATGTCGCGCGCTAGAGTCGAAAACAACCCTTATTTGGTCCAGTTTGCGGGGGTGATACACTCCGAAGAAGGGAAGGTACCAACACTCTTCTTGTCCAGTAAGGGGTGGCGCTATTTCCGCATGGCCATTGTCGAAAAGGGTTTGCATAAATTCCTGGAAGTGACTTCTCATGTGAGGACGTTTGTTCAGTATATGACGAACTGAAGCTAGGCGCTGCATGGCTTGCTGCTTGTTGTTGGGAAGGCTTCACCTAGGTGAACGAAAGGGCAGCGGAGCAACCCAGCTATTTGTATTGGCCTGATATACTTCCTTATTTATTCCCTGCTAATGAAGGCGACAAATGCTGAGAATGGGGGAAACGACACAGAATGCTCCTCCTTGTATTTAGATCCATACGTGATCCACTTTTCTTGCAAACCGAAGGGTAACTTGTCCACAACAGGATGAATGCCCCTTGCAGGCTTCATCCTTTGCAGCCTCTATCTCTAGAAGAAGATCCTGAAGTTCTCTTCTGTTAATATACACTGCTCTCAGACGCTTTGCATATTGAACGGACTCTGTTCCAAGCCATTTGATCAACAAGTCAAATTCTTCGCTAGCAGACAGGTTCAAATCATCAATAACATTGTTAAATGAAGATTTCTATACCCAATAGTCACCTGGCTTGTCGCTGAACTTTCTGAGGCCACCAGTGAGCAAATCACGTCGTGCTAGAAACCTGGCTATATCAGTCATGTTGCCATCTTGTGGAGTGAATCCCGTACTTTAACGTGTCGGTAATGCTCCGAATGAAAGTTCCTGAAAAAGGAACGCTTTGGGAAAGTTGAGGAACACCTTTACGTTTGTCTGCATTCGGGGGTAGATGGATATACCCTGTGTCCGTAGACTGGCCTGGTTCTTGTTTTGGTGGCTCGTATGAGACATTTGTTGCTAGAGTATCATTGTGCTCTGTGTTGCCAAATGGACTTGAATCTGCCTTTAAGATTAATTGGTGTTTTACATAGTCCCAAGTACGTTCCGTGGAATCTACTTTCACTGACCCCAATGCAGACCCTTCTTCAAGATCAGTGGCCCCTTTCTCAAAGACATACGCCTCAGCTTGTGCGGCTTCTGCATCGCACTGCTGTTGTAGTGCTTGTAGCATCCAGGCGCACCTCTTCTACTTTAAGCTCTGCATTCTTAACTTTCATTTCAATTTCCATTTTTGCAAATTCTGCTCTTGTACGAGCTGCTTCAGCTTTAGCTCGAGTATTGAGAGCGGCTATACTGGCAGGTGATTTAACCGAACCTTTAGAGCTCTTGGAGTGCTGGGATTTCTTGGAGCAGCCCGATGCTGCGCCTTTTCTCCCTTCTTCAGACATTATTGATTATGCTGAGGCTGATGTAACATCCACTGGTTGTCACGTAGATAGGTTGCTTTTTCACTATTCTGCCCTCACTGTTAGACTCAGGCACAGCTATGCAGATAGATAAACTCCTCAACAATTGACAGGTGTGATGTCCTTTTACTCATGTATCCTTCAATTACTGGCAGAGTGAAAAAGCAATGCTTTCTGTAAGACGACAAAGAAGGATGAATGCAGATCACATCAGAACTGCATTTTGCTATCAGCCATATTTTAACATGTGCTGTTTTTCTAACTCTCATGCTAGTAAAGGTTAAACACAACACTTGTAACAACTACAACGCCTCCTACTGGAGGGAGAGAAAACTACTCCAGCACAGTGGCCATGATTTTTTGTCAATGTCATCATGATCTGATTCACGACTCCATTTAACACAAGCATCTTACCTTCACGTCTTTATTTATCATCAAATATTTGCTAACTCTTTGCTAACAGTCTCTTCGCACTCCATTTCAATTTTTTCTCCTTGCTCAATCTTAACTTTGAATTTTACTTTACATTTATGTGGCTTGAATTCCACAACTTATTGCTAGACGTTTTCACAGATTCTCGAACTAGCATATTATAAAAGTGCATTCTGGGTTGAGCGAGCGGTGCTGATCGTAATAAGCGAGCGGAGCGGAAATTTCAGAAAGGCGCTCTGATGGTTATATTACTGCACCGCTCAACGCTCTGCTCCCGCTAAGCTCCGTTCACATGCTCTGCCCTGAAACGTCAGGTAAAGCGCTCTCAACTGAAGGAATACATGCCTACAGGTCAAATGCTTTGGTAAAATCTCACAAATTGAACATTGTTGCATAAAAATAAACACTGAAGTTTATAATTACTATGTTTTTGTTTTTTTACAGTGGGTCATAATATATCATATATTTCAGTTTGTCAGTGAGTTTTGGGGTGTTAGGAATTGTGTTTCTGCGCATTTCCGCACTAACTCAAAACTTGCGTTCACCACCTCCTGAGTTGGCGTAGGATTTGAGCATGCCGTACGCCAACGTCCATATTGATAAATCTCAAAGTCACTGTGGTTTTGGGTGTACGCCAGGTGTACGCTGGAAATTTGGTGTACGCACTTTTGATAAATGAGAGCCAATGTAAGTAGCTATACCAGTGCTCGCAGTACTGACACTTTTATAGTTTAGCGTACCTTCACTTTCTTTTTTGTGCCACCACTACTGCATTTTGTACCATCTGAAGATGGGTGATGGAGGACCCACTAACCCCCACATA
Organism: Misgurnus anguillicaudatus; assembly: GCF_027580225.2. NCBI lineage: Eukaryota > Metazoa > Chordata > Actinopteri > Cypriniformes > Cobitidae > Misgurnus > Misgurnus anguillicaudatus. Next base: position 14,562 of record NC_073358.2, on the reverse strand, counting down.
TAGTGAATTACAATAGTCGAGCCATGTAGTTACAAAGGCGTGGATTATAGTTTCAAAATGCTGTCTTGATAAAATTGGCTTTATTTTGGCCAGCTGCCTCAAATGAAAGAAGTTTGATTTGACAACAGCTGTGATGTGACTGTGATGTGAGGCATCCGGGGGACAGCGGAGGAGGTTGACTCGGGAGCCGTTTCCGGCGGTCTTGTTTCCGCTGCTCGCACTGGGCGGCCACGGGGATGCAGGGACAGTGAGACGCCGAACACCCAAATGCTGAATGCCGCCGCCGTGTGTGTGACGCCAAGGGCGTATGAACTGCCAGCCTTCTAGTAAAGAGTCGGGAGTCGGATAGACATACGACACCGGGGAGGTTACCCGGCAGCTGGAGAGAAGAGGAGACAAAGTCTAGTGTTTGCAACAGTCATAGCATGTGAGTGGCCCCACTGTGGAAAGGAGTTGTGGGTGAGCCAGGGATAACGAGTGAAGGAAGACGCAGGGGTGTTGCGACGGCGACGTCTACATTCTGGCCCTTCGCTGAATCAGTGCCCAACGAATTCCAGGACGAGTCCCCAGTCGATTGTGGTTGTGACCCTAATTCACCTAAAGTGTGTGGAGTGCAGTGGGTGAGTCTTTGCCCTTTGCCGTGAGTGTATACACCGTAAATTGCAGTGTTGTGTGGTGTCCGTGTCGTCAATAACTACCTTTAGGCTGGACGAGCCCCTGTGAAGGGATCGGACGTTGAGGTTGGCGAAGTGGAACATCTTATTTATATGCCATTCGTAACATCCAGATCTTTCTTCCCCACCCAAGTGAAGCCCCAGCATCCTTCAACATACTTACCGTATGCCAAAAGTAAGAGCCAGCATATTGTGTTGTACACCCGCCTATAAGAGCCAAGTGAAGCCCCAGTTGCCCTACTATATACTCACCGTATGCCCGCAAACCAAGAGCCCAGAGCATCTGATACCCCCCCTTTTGCTATGAGAGCCCTAGAACTGAAGTTTTTTAAGTATTTTAATCCCCTCTATATGTTTTTTACCATTTAATAAAACTTGTACATTTTTATTCCTGTGTCTGTCTGGTCATTGGGGTGTTTTGGGACCTCCTCGGGTTGGAAGTGAAGTGAAGGAGGAGCGTGACCCGCGACAGGGGCGGTCCGCTCCCACCTGTGATATAAACATTCATAGTGCAGGGTGGAAAAAGTATGTGAAACCCTAGGCTAATGACTTCTCCAAGAGCTAATTGGAGCAAGGAGTCAGCCAACCTGGGGTCAAATCAATGTGATGAGATTGGATTTGTTGATTAAAGCTGCCCGGTCCAATAAAAAACACACACCAGTTTTGAGTTTGCTGTTCTGAAGAAGCATTGTTTAATGTGAACCATGCCTCGCACAAAAAAACTCTCAGAAGACTTACGATCAAGAATTGTTGACTTACATAAAGCTGGAAAGGGCTAGAAAAGTATCTCTAAAAGCCTTGATGTCCATGTGTCCACGGTAAGACAGATTGTCTACAAATGGAGAAAGTTCAGCACTGTTTCTACACTCCCTAGGCATGGTCGTACTGTAAAGATGACTGCAAGAGCACAGCGCTGAATGCTCAATGAGGTGAAGAAGAATCCTAGAGTGTCAGCTAAAGACTTACAGAAATCTTTGGCACATGCTAACATTTTTGTTGACAAATCTACAATAAGTAAAACATTTAACAAGAATGAACTTCATGGGAGAACACCACGGAGGAAGCCACTGCTTTCCAAAAAAAAACATTTCAGCATGTTTGAAGTTTGCAAAAGAGCACCTGGATGTTTCACAGCACTACTGGCAAAACATTCTGTGGACTGATGAAACCAAAATTGAGTTGTTTGTAAAGAACACACAACGCTATGTGTGGAGAACAAAAGACACAGCACACCAACATCAAAACCTCATCCCAACTGTGAAATATGGTGGAGGGGGCATCATGGTTTGGGGCTGCTTTGCTGCCTCAGGCCCTGGACGGATTACTGAGTTTTCAAAACTCTACACACTTATCCCATGACTTTAAACACAACCTGCACAACACTGTTGATTTACAGCACTTTGTTCAAATGCTAACATACTGCTGTCAAAACTGTGAACCCTACATTCAAAACAGAAAAGATTTCAGCCTTGTGCCTTTCAAACACTGCTGATTTCAATTTCATATGAATATAAATTCCAATTTCATATATATATATATTTCATATATATAAAATATTACCTTTCATGTACTTTTAGTTTCTACCTTTTTTTTCTCATTACTGTAATTCCGTAAATTACTGAAGCAAACTTACCCTAGCAATTGAAAAAAATGTAAGACCATCTATCCACCAACTGAAGCCTAACAGAGGATAGACGATGCAACAGGACAACGACCCAAAGCATAGAAGTAAATCAACAACAGAATGTCTTTAACAGAAGAAAATATGCCTTCTGGAGTGGCCCAGTCAGAGTCCTGACCTCAACCGGATTGAGATGCTGTGGCATGACCTCAAGAGAGCGATTCACACCAGACATCCCAAGAATATTGCTGAACTGAAACACTTTTGTAAAGAGGAATGGTCCAAAATTTCTCCTGACCATTGTGCAGGTCTGATCTGCAACTATAGGAAACGTTTGGTTGAGGTTATTGCTGCCAAAGGAGGGTCAACCAGTTATTAAACCCAAAGGTTCACATACTTTTTCCACCCTGCACTATGAATGTTTACATGTTGTGTTCAATAAAAACATGAAAACGTATAATATTTGTGCGGTATTAGTTTAAGCAGACTGTGTTTCTCTATTGTTGTGACCTAGATGAAGATCAGAAAACATTTTATGACCAATTTATGAAGAAATCCAAGTAAGCCCAAAGGGTTCACATACTTTTTCTTTCTTTTTTCTTTATATATAAAAAACAGGTACATAAAACTAACAGACATCTGCATAATAGTGGAATAAAATGCTGTATTTTCTAAGTATAGAACCAAGTGGAAGCAAAAGTAGAGGGCAAGGAATAAGCACTGTGGGACCCCACACGAAAGAGGAGCAGAGGAGGATACAGAGTCACCTAATGGCGCTTTTCCATTGCATAGTACCCCACCACGGTTTGGTTTAGTTTGGGTCGGGTCAGCTTACTTTTGGAAGCTTTTCCATTGGGTGCAGTACGTAGTACCCGATACTTTTTTTCGTACCACCTCGGTTGGGGTTCCAAGCGACCCGAGCTGATACCAAACGTGACGCGAAAACACTGTAGATCACTGATTGGTCTGAGAGAATTGTTACGTCATCGCTATAATGTAAAAGATTAGCTTTACCTGTGCTAGGGTAGCTTGCGCTGTCTCGAGCAAACATGTTGTCATGTGTGCTCTGCTATAAGTTCCCAAACTCCCTTTTAACGATGAAAAACATCCACAGGATGAAAATCAGGAACACCATAACAGTTTTTTCCAAACTTGCAGTTTGTGGTGGAACATTTGTGACGAGCACGTCAGCATTATATGCTTAAATGCACCTTCAATGAGGCTCAGCTGAGCGCCGTCGACTGATGCTGCGGTGTTTGAAATGAAACTGTCACGTGAGACAGCGGTAACATTAGTGATAAACGCGATGTGCAAACATCTATTTGTTGTGACCAATTTTAATATTGTGGCGGACTGAGAAATAAATAAATGTATGGGAATGTACAAGGATGCTCTCACTTGTATGATGTCACAGCAGTATGCAGTGCAAATATAAAGGCACGATTATAATCCCTCCCACTGCGAAGTGATACCAAACTCAATGGAAAAGCTTACCACGCCAAAGTGAGGTGAGCTGACCTGACCCAAATTAAACTAAACCCTGGGGTACTATGCAATGGAAAAGCACCATATGCTAACACAAAATGTTTTATCCAATAAGTATGACCTAAACCACTCCATTGCTATTCTCCTGATGCCCATCCTGTTATGATTTCGGTCTTATTGGCTTTGTTTCATTATGTGTTGTGTTCTTGTTTTGACAGCTCCACACGTGCGCGTCTTCCACCTGGTGATCTCATTATCTCTGACTGCTCTCACCTGCGACCCGCACCTGATTCTTATTATTGTCCAATCCGGTTTGATTTAAATTCCCCTCGTGTCTTTTGTTCCTTGCAAGTTCGTCTTTGTATGTACCTGCCCGCTAGCTTGTCTAGTTCTAGTCTTGTTGTGTCTAGTGTCAGTTTCTCGTTTATTGGATTATTCACCGAGCTCTCTGCTGCCTTTGCCTCTTCAGATTTCCCTGTCCTGCCGTCAGCCTCTCCCGATTGGTGTGTCAACCGTCAGCACTCTGTGAACTCTGTCTGTGGAATCTCCGAGCGCTGGTTTACATCTTGCGCTGTCCAGCCGCAGTGCGCTCTCGGGCGCGTAATTCTGCGCGTTACTCAGAATGTGCACAATCTTCTCCAGAATTTTTGAAAGGAAAGGCAATTTCCTCGGATCTAGAGCAGGTTTTTTGATCAGGGGTTGAACTACTGCATGTTTTAAAATTTCAGGGACCAAACCCGAGGTCAGACTCATCTAATGGCACCCAGACTCATCCAATGGTGCCCAACACAACGAGGTACGTGTAGAGCTACTCTTTAAATGTCCATACAATTTTGTGCACAAGATTCAAGGGAATTACATAATTGGAGTGATGCGGGAGGACAATAGACTTTAATATTGACTCTCAGTTGTAATTAACTATTAAAAAACAAAACACTAATGGGGATGCGAGATGCATCATCTGATAAAACTGTGGCGTCTGGTGTGTAAGCTGTTAGTAAATCAAACAGTGAGGTTAGAAAGGTGGAAGTACAAACTGAAAAATGTGTGGTTAAACTTTCATTTAAAGTATTGGCTGATAAGTTGAATAAGTTTCAAAAGGGCAGAAAAGCCAAACTGAATAGGGCAAATATAAGAAATTCCTTGCAAGGTTTTATTCAAAGAGGTGACAAATTACAGGCACAAAATGCACTTAAAGAGCTCATTGGGGTGTGTGATAAAGCAAAAACTCATGCATAAATCTTTATTGAGTTTATTGCCACATAATAAAAGTAAAGAACATGTAACATGGTTTAAGGCAAAAATGTTGTACAATGATGAGTGTATTAATTATGCAAATCAATAGGTATGTCTACACAGTGTGATGTGTTTGAAAGAGAATGTGATGTTGTTGATGATTGTATTAATCCAAATGATAGTGTGTTTAATGTTTAAAGTAAATGTTTTAATAAAAGCAGTGGGAGCAGTGGTAGAAGCACTACATATTCTGCAAGGATTAAAGCAGAAGCAAAAAAAGATGCATTTGCTGCTTTTTCTTAACAGCTTTAAAAGAAAGACATGCTCTTGAAGAAGAGGAACAACAATTAAGGGAAGAAGGGAGCAGGTTAGGGACCAATGTAACATACTCTTCATTGGGATTTCTGCCAGAGACATGCAGAAGCTACAATACATTCAAAATAGCGCTGCCAGAGTCCTCATGAGAGTCGAAAATATGATCACATAACTCCCATCTTATACTCACTGGACTGATTCCCTGTTTTATTTCTGATTGACTGTAAAATTCTGTTGCTCACACATAAATGTATCACTGGACATGCACCACCTTATCTACAACAACTCATCACTTTGAAATTCTCCCCCCACACTCTCAGAGCATCAGGCCACCTTCTTCAGGTCCGCACCACCAGTCTTTGTACTATGGGGGACAAAGCTTTCTGTTCAGCTGCACCACGGCTTTGGAACCACCTCCCGTGTGAGCTGAGAGAAGTAGAGAGCTTGAACACTTTTTAAGCTGAACTGAAGGCTTTTTTATTCAGAAAGGCTTTTTTTGTGCTGATTGTTTTTATGATTTTTATTATTCTGTAGTTACTGTTGTTGTTCTTTTGTGTAGCACTTTGAGATTTTTTAAAATGAAAAGTGCGTTATAAAGAAATCTACTTTTATTATTATTATTATTATTATTATTATTATTATTATTATTATTAAATCCATCCGATGGTATACATTACCATTGCTTTAACAACAGCTTTCAATGTCATTGCCACCAAGAGATATTCCCATATTCGATGGGGACTCTCTTCAATATAGAACCTTTATAAAAGCTTTTAAACAAGATGTAGAACAAAGAGCCAATAAAGCAGATTGTTTGTACTACTTGGAACACGTTACTCATGGACAACCACAAGGGCTGTTCCGTAGTTGTCAGCACATGGAACCTGAGCATGGTTACACAGTAGCAAAAAATATTTTACATGAGAATTTTGGCAATGAGTATAAAATTGCTACTGCTTATATTAAAAAGGCTCTTGCTTGGAAATCTGTAAAATCTGAAGTGATGAATCACTGCAAGCTTATGCTTTTGAATTCTTTCTGACCCTTTGTATGGTGATATTCAGGAGTTTACATTTGATGTTACTGGAATAAATTCAATGACCAGATTTAAATTACATCCCAAAGAAAGAATCAAGGGAAATTCTTGTGCTACAAAAGTAGCAAACATTGACTCAGTTTCAAGCAGTGGGAATTCAACATCAACTCATTGAAGGCTGATAAAGCTAATTGCCTATTTTGTGCTAATAATCACTCATTGGAAGAGTGTGATCAGTTGGCTTTGCATGCTGGAGTATTGCACATGTATGAGCAAAGATTGTAAAGGGTGATATAATTGCAAGGTTTGTCATCAGACTCATCTAACAGTGCTTCACATTAAAAAGCAATCAGCTAATAAAAACATAAGTCAAACATAAATTCTCAAAAACAGAGTAATGTTTATAGAATGAAGAAGCTGATCTGGAATGGTGGCCTAGCATGATGGACACATGCAATAGCAGAAAACACAAGGTAAAAACATTGAATTCTAGTCAGTGAAAAGAAAATCCAAAGCACTAAACAAACTTCAAACTAGATTAGGGAATTTATAAGGAGAGGTTATTTCCAAACTGCATGAAGTTTTCACTTGATTGGCCCTCCTTCTGAGATTGTGGGAAAAAGGTGATGCAATCTTAACCCTAATCCCTGCCTCCACTTACTGCCTTTCTCAACCTTATCAAGACGACGTGTGGTGGGTATTGATTGGTAGTTTTAAGTTCCCCTAACACCACTAACCTAAACTACTAAACCTAACAGCTGTTTCCATTTGAAGAAATCAGTGGCAAAAACATCAATACCTAAAACCAACAGCAGGGAGGTCACACTAACCTGTGCAAAATCTGTAACCAAGGAAATCATTGTCTTCAATTCCTAACCCTAAACTTAACCCCTAACCCTAACCTTAACCCCTAACCCTAACCGAAACCCTAACCCCTAACCCCTAACCCTAACCCTAACCCCTAACCCTAACCCCTAACCCTAACCCCTAACCCCTAACCCTAACCTAACCCTGACCTAGGGTTAGGTTAGGGGAACTGAATGCCTCATGGGCTGGGTTAGGGTTAGGGTTAGGAGTTCAGGTTAGTCCAGAGACTGAACAAGTCCAGACTCGGTTTGGTGGGTTAGGTTAGGAATTGGCTAAAAGCCAGGCCACAGCCAGACCCAAGGTCCAACTCGGAAGCACTGACCATCGTTCAACTGGCCGCCTCAGGTAAGTCCCCATTATCATGCCAAGTTAGGGTTAGGTTAGGGGATTGAAGCTCCATGTCCTTAAACATAGAGAATGCACTGGCACAGGTTAAGTATTTTTCTTTTTCCCATTAAACTAATAAAAAAAACTTTAAGGGGAGAAAACATTTTTAAAAAAAATAAAAACATAAAAGATATTCAAAAAAATGAGTAAATAAATGGGTAAGCAGAATATAATTAAAACTCATCTAAACAATGCATCACTTAAAATCAGAAGAAGGACCAGTAAATTAGTTTAAAATAAAATTAAAAGAATATCATATAGAACTAAGAATGTACATTATTCTCCTGGGGTTGGATTTAGGAGCAGGGGTTGGGTCAGGGCAATAAAAAATCAAAATAAAGATAAAATACCTAGGGTTATAAAATATAGGGTGGAATTCGCTGGGTCTTCTGAGGTTGTGGTTAGGAGCAGGGGTTGGGTCAGGACAATAAAAAAATAAATAAAATAACTAGGTTTATAAAATATAGGGTGGAATTCGCATTGGTCTTCTGGAGTTGGGGTAGGAAGCAGGGGTTGGGTCAGAGCAATAGAGTGAAAGTAAAATAACTAGGGTTATGAATTATAGGGTTGGGATTCACATTGGTCTTCTGAGGTTGGGGTTAGGGATAGGGGGCAGGTCCGGGCAATAGAATGAGATGTTATACTAAAGAAGAGAGGAAGAAAGGACAAAAAAACATAAAGTAAAGCCATAAATACAAACACACCAAAAAGTAATAAAAAAATAAAATTATAAATAATAAGTGCTAGACAATACTTCACTCATAAGTGTTAAAGTATTTCACAATAAAAGTGCAAATCATCACCACACACGTGTTAACATCTCTTCAATCATACTACTATCCCTATACTCACACCCCTTAAAGGACAAAAACTCCCACCCACAGAACAAGACCCAGACATTTTTTATTTTTCAAAGTGGATCTCATCAAGAGTATTTTTCATTTAGACCCCTTGGGTCACGGGTGTCTAACAATCGTATCCATCTTCTTTCAGTTGTAAGTCTTTGTTGTCTGTTCCACCCCCTATTACTTTCAACCCCTTGAATTTTAAAATTTTTTACACCATGTTCTTTAAAATGATTATATAAAATTGTATCCTTTTTCCCTTTTTGAATTTGATAGACATGTTGTTTATACCTTTCCTTTAAGGTATTTTTAGTTTCACCTATGTATATTTTTCTGCACTCTGTACACTGAATCATGTAAACCACATTTGTTTTATTAAAATCAACACCTTGCCGTACTGGAACTCCTACCTTTGAGTATGGGTTTTTTATAAATTTTCTCAACGTTTGATGTTCTGTATTTGTACCCTTCCCATTTCCCTTTCTCCCTCTTAGGCTCGAAGAAACCAAAATATCCTTCAAGTTCTTATTTTTCCTATACGCCGAAATGATTTTATGTTGAGCCAACGGTCTCACGGTCTTTTGGGTTCTTTGAAAGTTTGTTTTAATCTTTCTTGTAAATTTACCCAACTGATTAGGGTTAGGGTTAGGGTTAGGTTAGGGTTAGGTTAGGGTTAGGGTTAGGTTAGGGTTAGGTTAGGGTTAGGTTAGGTTAGGGTTAGGGTTAGGGTTAGGTTAGGTTAGGTTAGGGTTAGGGTTAGGTTAGGGTTAGGTTAGGGTTAGGTTAGGGTTAGGGTTAGGTTAGGGTTAGTTAGGTTAGGGTTAGGGTTAGGTTAGGGTTAGGTTAGGTTAGGTTAGGGTTAGGGTTAGGTTAGGGTTAGGGTTAGGTTAGGTTAGGGTTAGGTTAGGTTAGGTTAGGGTTAGGGTTAGGGTTAGGGTTAGGGTTAGGTTAGGTTAGGGTTAGGGTTAGGTTAGGTTAGGGTTAGGTTAGGTTAGGTTAGGGTTAGGGTTAGGTTAGGTTAGGGTTAGGGTTAGGTTAGGGTTAGGTTAGGTTAGGTTAGGTTAGGTTAGGGTTAGGGTTAGGTTAGGGTTAGGGT